>NC_138974.1:3305000-5752500 GCF_055761805.1 Camellia sinensis | reverse complement strand
AGTGGCAATTCAACGATGAGAAAAATCAACAAATTTTGCAGAATCTAAAATAGGACAAATACAAAAATAAATAATTTATATGTGCCAATGCTAGTTAATTACATTAAGCATAGTGGGGTGCTTGGATGGACATGGTGTCGTCAGGAATGTTACCTTTCATTTCCACGCAACCATGGAATTTTGGAGTCCAGAACTGTAACCTGCTGTTGATACCTAGGTCGTCAATGAATCAGATATGATTTAGGTTGTGTTAAAAAGCAATTTCAAGCCAAAAGATAAAAGGACAAGGAGTTATGCATACATCTCTCTGTCTCTGTCTCTCTCTCTCTCTTCCATAAATTACAGTCTTTCATGCTCATTAACTGTTCTCTCATCATAAATTACAGTCTTTCACGCTCATTAACTATCACATGGTTCCGTTTTGATTTTAAAAGAAAAAGTTGTTCAGGTTGATAAAATCTTTAAAGTTAGTTTCTATTCCGTAGAACATGGTCAAGAAAAAAAAGGTTCAATGACTTCATTAAAAAATAAAGGATAAATGTTGAAGTACATTAAGTTTCTTAACATATCCAACAAATCCAGATCAAGACCGAATGCCAATAGAAATGACAAAGCACCAACAGAATTGTGCCTAGAAAAGGTGAATAGGCTAACTTTAACAGTTGATGCTAATTATGAAATTACCCAAATGATTAATTGATTTCATGCCAATTCAAAACACAATCATTAACCAATCAATTCATTAAGCTAACAATGTGGAAATTAAACAATCTAATCCGTGAATTCACCCATTGAGTCATTTAATCAAACACATATCAATCATGAGAGTCAAGAATTTACGTGGAATGGAAACCCTATAAGATAACTCTCCCAAGGGATGAAAACCACAATCCCAACACCCTCAACAAATCCACTAATGAATTAGACAGTCACAAGACTCAAGATTAAGGAATTACAACCCTTACCCAAGTTTACCTCACCATTGAGTTCACCACAAGCTTCAACAAGCTTGATCTCCAGTCTAAAACGGCTTTGACAATGTCAACCTCCATTGATTCAATAGCGATCACGAAGCTCCTCACTCCAATCTCTGCCTTCAATGGCTTCGATGCTTATGAAAAGATGTTTGAAGGTTTTGATGTGTATAGAATCAATCCAAGCAGAACAATTCATTTCAAACCATATTTCAAAGATTTAGATTCCAGAGCAAATAAGATTCATCAATGAAGTCTGGATGAACAAGCTATGAAACTTATAGAGAGAGAGAGAAAAAATAGATCTCAGAAATGTATAACCATCTATCATATTTGGAAATGAT
Organism: Camellia sinensis; assembly: GCF_055761805.1. NCBI lineage: Eukaryota > Viridiplantae > Streptophyta > Magnoliopsida > Ericales > Theaceae > Camellia > Camellia sinensis. The sequence continues at coordinate 5,751,182 of NC_138974.1, read as the reverse complement.
GAAATCTGACATTTTAAAACGATTCAGGGGCAAAATGGTCACAAAATAAACCACAAGTATGCCGACAACACTTGAGCTGCTTGAGCCTAGGTCGGGCACCTGTCAAGCACTATCCCCAGCATCTCAAGCACCCGAGCTCTTGTCAAGTGCACATCAAGCGCTGCTTCCAAGATCTCAGGTGCTTGAGCTCCTGTCAAGCTCAAATCAAGCATGAGGGACTTGAGCTACTGTGAAACTCAAATCAAGCAGAGACCAAGTATCTTTACAAAAGCTTTATGAAAAAAGGCTTGAAGTACAACTAAGTAAAATCCTGGAAATGGGTTAGTGCCTAAAAATGAGAGACAAAAACAACGTTATGCACGGGTTCAGACTGAGTCATATAGCTTTCAGGCAATGGAACCGCTGCAACATTTTTCGAAGAGAATCTCTCAAAGTGGTGAACTCAATCACTCTAAGACACTAAAAATATTGCCAACCCAAACACCCCCGGATTACGGACTCCAAACGTTTTGGTTAACGGAAATCCTAAACTATTTGAAATCACCCATTTAAAAGCACTATCAGCAAGCCTATGTCGACACTTTGGGAAAACAGGAGTTAAGGCTTAGTGATTTCCACCGATCATTATAGATCACATCTCCTATATTTACCTACTTAGTAACCCCTACAATTATAATCACTATCATTTGGTTTTTAGGTTGTTTTGTGAACTAGTTATTTTAGCTGACTTTTTGATTTTTGGCTTTTTATGAAAAGACGTGCAAAAAATAGAGAGAAGAGTTGGCTTTTTGGTAGTGACTTTTTGACTTTTGAGCTATTTTAGTATGTTTCCAAACTACTTATATAAAAAACTAGTGTAAGTAAGTCCAATAGACTAGGTTGTGAATGTATAATCATAAGAATAAAGAAGAAAAGAGAAGCATATTTTTCATTTGTTTTCTATCTCTTTTTCTTATTTTTCATTGTTGTTGTTGTTTTTACATTTCTTTAATTATTATCATATCTTTGGAAATATAACTTAGGGGCTGCTGATTGGTGCAAAGGGAAACACTCAGGCTATCATATATAATAACATGATTTGAGTCTAAAACTTATTCATGAAGCAGGGTTAGGGATAGGGCATATAGAAGAGTCTAAGATATGGAGTGTTTAGAGGAGCATTAATAAGTAGTGTTAGGCAGCCCCCTTAACTGTCTGTTGATTCTTTCCTTATTTGTATATTTTCAAATATTCTATTACATATATTTAGGCCTAGATTTAGGATTACATTTGATTATGATTACACCTAATTTCTATAATGCCTTTTTTATACTCATTGCAACAGCTATATACCTCTATTGAGATGAATACAATGACTGAATTCTCAAATCCTTACAAGTATTATGTAAAAAATATTTTTGTTGCTTTGTTGTAATATTTATGTTAAATGCCTCCAACACATGACCGTTTACACTGATAACAGAAGCATAGTAAATATTTGCAAATCAAGCTACCCCTTTGCTAGGGAAGATCAAGACTCCAAAATTTCATCTTTTATATTTTGTTTTGTAATTTGCAAAAGGATTGTATTTAATTTAGTATAACGTTTGATGGTGATCAATTTGTTGGCTCTTAATGGGTGGTTATTCTGCTATATATAAGCTCGTCATTATAAGGGTTTTGGTTCTATGTAATGAAATGAGCAATTATTCCCTTTTTATAATAGATCGAATTTTTATTTATTGCTTAAACACATTTATTGATATAAGTTATGGATTAATAACACATGCAAGACATAATACGTTAATCTCTGAAGTTTATTTTTATTATTATAAATTTATATATATTGATGAGCCGAATACGAAAGGCTAAAGATTCTCTCACATTATAGAGCAAAATATAGAGCAATGAAAACATATCCAAATTATAGAGTAAAACGTGACCCAATTACAAATATATGCAATATTCAAGGATTGCTTCATGGATCCAAGGAGTTCATTTTGTTTAAAAAATAAAAAATAAAGAAGTTAATTTGTTTTAACTGTCTTAAAAAAAAAAAAGTTCAAACAATATATACATTAGTTCAAATGATAAATTTTATGCTGCTTATGTAGTGTGAAATAAATCTTATGTGAAATCATTAAGATATTATCTATAATAACATTAATTTTAGAGATATGGTTTCTTTTAAAGTATTTTATCAATGAAAATTATATTTTTTTGGTTAAATATTTTTATAATATCTTAACAATTTAGATTTTTTTTTTAATATTGTATAGAATTTAATAATTTTGTTCAACATTACTAAACTATGTATGGGACTTTGTCAAATTTTTTTTTTTTTTTTTTGTAAAACCTCAAGGAGGTGGGTGAAATTTACTATTTGAATATGTAAGGGCAATATTGAGATTTCTGACTCATAATGCATGGCATAAGCATATTCTATTAAATAAACAGTGGAGAATCTTAATAATAGTTTCAAAAGTAAAAGAGATTAGTGTTATTATTGATATCACAGTTAATCGTTAGAAACCTAAAGGAGAGGGCAGGTAAGTGTAATTTACCCAATTCTTAAAAATCCCTAAACTCCAAACATGATCCGCATGCATCTATCTCATCATCAATAAGCAATTTTAACCATTATTTGGCAATCCAATGCCACCAAAGGCCAAAGCTATGAGGAAAAAGAAAAAATTAATAAAGAGAGATGCACAATGACACACGCAAAAGCTACCCCATATACAACAAACATGCATTTCCTATGAATTCATAAACTATTCAAAGAAACACAAGCAATTGGTTTCAGGTGAATAGGTGTTGAAGGCTCAAAAGAAATGAATTAGAAATTGAAAATTTAAACAAATGATGCTAAAGAAGAAGAAGAAAATTAATCTACCTTGGAAAGCAGATTTTTGGGAGCGTAGAACAAAGCGAAAGTGGGTGTCTTGATTTCTGAATCTATTTACACTAATGGGTGTTGATGTTGATGATGATGATGATGGGTATCTCGTGAGGATGCTGTTGTATGTTGCAGAAATCAGATGCCTCATCGAAAGTGATTCCATTCCCCTACAAATTCTTCACTTCAAACTATGGAAACAACAACAACAATTATAGAGAACACTAATTTTAGAGTTCTAAAAACACCACTAATAACACCACTAACAACATGACACTCAATAAAAAAAAGAAAAGAAATACAATATCAAGACCCAAACATCATTAGTGGGAGCACTAATTAGTACTCCCACTCATGCTGAACAGAGAGGGACAGAGAATAATATATGATTGAGAATATTTTTTTATTTTTTAAATCATATAAAAAATATTAACCTGCATTTTTAAAAAGAGAATTATATGTAACTGAGAATTGGAAAAAAAAATTATCAACATATGAGAGGTGCAAGTGTACTTGCATTTACAGTCTTTTATTTGTATCCCATTACAGACACACTTGCACCCGTATGTGTTGTTAATTTTTTTTTTCTTTTCTTACCTGCATGTAATTCCTTCTTTTTTAAATATGTATTAAGTAGAAGTTTAATGCCTCAAAGATAAAAGTTAAAATTTGAAAATAATATATGATTGAGAAACTATAAAATATTATATATATTTTTACATATGAATAAATAAGTAACGTAAATTTTCGGGAAAAAAATAAGTCCATTTATTTCAACTTTTTAAAAAAAAAAATCAAATAATAAATGATTATTTAAAATGATAAATTTTACGTCATTTATGTAGTGTGGAATAAGTCTTATATTAAATTATTAAAATGTTATCTAACACTACTTTTAAAGAGATTGTTTATTTTTAAATATTTTATCAATAGAAATTATTATTATTTTTTTTCATTAAATGATTTAATAATGCCTTAACAATTTAAGGCTTTATTTAATATTACATGAAATTTAAGAGTTTTATTAAATAATGCTAAAATATGTATGGATTTTGATAATATATATGCGAAACTTTTGGGGAGGTGAGTGAAATTTCTCATTTGAATAGATAAGGTAAATAATGAACAATTCGTCATTTTTGGTATTATAATCTATAACATTAGTATGACATCAGTAAATTCTGTTATAGCCTAACAGAGGGGAACAGTGGGAGAATTCTAATAATAATTTCAAAAGCAATAGGGGTAAGGGTAATTATTGAAACCATAAGGGAGGTAAGTGGGGCTAGCCATTTGGAATAGGCATAGGACCAACTCCCTGGGCATTCTGCTGATTCTGAAGGTTCTAGTTTTGAAGATCTTGATTCTGAAAGTTTTGAGAGTTCTAGCTGTCTCTAATTTCTAATGGTTGAAACCTGGGAGGTTGCCCCCAAGTTCAACACCTTGCGCCCTTAAGAATGGGGCTGTTAGAGGAAGATATCTAAAAAACTCCAGTGGTGGTTCAAAAGTAGTAAATGATTTGTTTTGTGGATTATGTTTCTGCAAAGACATTGGTTGGTCTTGTTATAGGTAAAACTAGAGCTGGTGGAGGGGACACAAAAACCGTTTCACCCAAAATAGCTATCATGTTGGTGATGGACTACACAGAAACAGATTGTGAGTACCTTATCTCTCGCAGTGGAATAACCAAAGAATGAGAAATTTCTTGGGAAAGCTCTATGCTGGTTGCAATGATACATTTTTTCAACTTTTCAAACTCATCTAGTTAATCCTTTAGGATTGCGTTGCATTTTTTAGGGTTGGGATTTCTCAAACCCTAGACTTTCAAAATGGGATGCATTTCTTGTTTGACTGCGACATGTTTTCCTCTGCCTCTACCAACCATGATGACATTATTAAATTACAAACCTAGCACCTCATAAAATGAAAGTGAACATATAGGCTAATGTGTAATGAATGCAGTTGTGCCATGACTGATGAACTTGGTCCAAGGTTGGATTTATGATTAGGGATTTTTGACTTTAATAGGACTTGGTCTTCTCCATACTTAGCATCCACTGCTTGACTGTCACTAATGACTTCCATATCTTTCCCATACTCAAGAAGACCAGTGGAAAAACCACTGTCTTCGATAGGCCTCTTACTAGAGTTCCCAAGATGACCAACATCTTCCACTGTTTTCTTGCTAGTATCACCAAGGTCAGTCTACTTCTTCTTTGCCATTACTCTAGATTAGAAATGTCCCACTATGCGTGCCAATAAATCGATAGAAGTTAATCGACAGAAAAATAGATTCGACTTGGAGTTAAGTTCTGATGAGGACAATGTCCCACATCGCCTAAGAAGGACTCCCACTTCCACCTTATAAGCGTACTAGCCTCCTCCACCTTGTATGAAGCCTTTAAAATTGTGAGGAGGAGATGACAAGATCTGTCCCTTAACCCCTAAACGGACAGTATCATACAAGGTGAATGAGACAGGTCAGTGGAAACAGTCACATGCTCTGCCCTCCCTCCTGTATGAGCCTTTTCTTCCAAGGAGGAACAAAACCATGAGGAGGGGACGCCAAGATTCATTCCTCAACCCCAATGTGAACAATATCTACAGAGGCGTGAGAGGCCAAGCATGCAAATTTGGTACTAGAAGGAGGGTTGTCTGGTAAAATCTCTCACTGTTACGGCCTAGTAAGCTGGGGGGTTATGATGAGGACAATGTCCCACATCGCCTGAGAAGGACTCTCACTTCCACCTTATAAGTGTACTAGCCCCCCCCCCACCTTGTATGAGGCCTTTAAAACCATGAGGAAAGGGGACTAAAAGATGCGTCCGTCAACCCCGAAGCGGACAGTATCATGCAAGGTGAGCGAGCGCGGGTTAGTGGAAATAGCCACATGCTTTACCCTCCCCCCTGTATGAGGCCTTTTCCTTCAAGGAGGAACAAAACCGTGAGAGGCGATGACAAGACCCGTCTCTCAACCCCAAAGTGGACAATATCTGCAGGGGCATAAGAGGCTAAGCATGCCCCTGTAGATATTGTCCGCTTTGGGGTTGAGGGACGGATCTTGTTGTCCCCTCCTCATGGTTTTAAAGGCCTTATACACGGTGGAGGGGGCCAGTACGCTTATAAGAAGGAAGTGGAAGTCACTCCCAGATAATGTGGGTCATTGTCCTCGTTAAGTTCTATGCCTTAAACATATTAAAGACTTCTTTGAAGGTACAATAAAGAAAAAATATGGTAGAAATAGAATTGAATTTGTATTAATTAACTAAAATGTCACTCGTTGCAAGTTACATAAACTTCAAATAAGAACAAAGAATTGAAAAATACATTGATTGACAGAGAAAAAGAGGGAGAAATGTTATCACTAATCTACTCTTAAAATTATTAAGTTGACTACTCTTAAAATAGAAGTTACACCTAATAATCACGATATGTGAGTTGTGTGGGATTTTTTTTCTCCCTTTTTGGAAACCTTCATTTTTATACTGGTATGGCCACTTTCTAATGCAGCCATGATCTTCCTTGATTTTCTACTTCCTTTCATCCATATCCCTTTGTTTTAGGAACTACCTACAAAATCTTCTCTAACTTGGTGTTTAATCCCTTGATTTCAGCATTGACTCTAACTGACTTGCAATAGCCAACTCTTCTGGTTTTTCTTGGCATTGATTTAATTCTATAAATGCCACGTCACCATGCTACTTCATGCTATACTACTGGCACATCTGTCATGCCACGCCATTATTCCTATTGGTAGGTAATTTTAAAAAATTCAACAGACTGAAAGGGCTTTAATTATGACATCAACACTACAAAAAAAAAAATAAATAAATAAAAAATTCATGGCTTGTATATTTTAAAGAGTATGTATTATAAATCCTACCCACAAAATTTTGAAAAATTTACTATTCAGTGGTAATTATACAAAATTATTATATTGTAGACACCCCATTTTTTACGGCCCTTTAAGACTTGGATGTTCTTGCAGGTACATCCAATCATGAGTCTATTTGATTGTTGAATCCTCAAAAGTCTCTAACAGAGTGCCATAGCTTTGAGCATTTCAAACCCTACATATATTTTGTCTTATCTTTGGACCATGCCTGAGTCTTTTCAACCTGAAGTTTCAACCATTGATGTGCATTGTCTGCCATCAATGAAGCCTTGCCGGCCACCACTGATGGTCGGCCGGTCACCATTGTATGCTGTAGATATTTTGTGATATTTTGTGCCAGTTGTTTGCATAGATTCATGCATCTTCTTACACGTGTGTGGCTGGATGTTTGTGAGGGAAATTTGTGTTTTCTATATATAGGACCCCTTTTTGTCATGTGTGGGGGTTAGAAAAATTTGAGACATAAAAATTTTCTCTCTCTCTCTCTTGCAAAATTGTGTGTGTTTGCCTAGTTTCTCTACACTTTTGCCTACTTCTCCTAAACCAAATCCTCTCACCTTTGAGCTGAGATTCCTTGGGGCCTTCTTGGAGCTCTTAAAGGTGGTTTTGGCTTGAACTTGTGCCTAAAGTGTTCTTTGCTTCAAGAGGTAGAATACTAGTCTTGTTATCTTGTCTTCAATACTTGTTTTTCTATCTTTTTCAATTGTTTTTTAGGCTGGTTTTGAACTGTAAAAAGCTCTGTTTTGTGGCTTAAAAATGGTGGTTTGAGCACTTTTTTTAGTTAGGGGGTGGTTCACCCTTCTTGCTTCTTAGTTTATAAAGTTTTTGTGTCTTTACATCACTTTCAAACCAACTTTTTTGGGCCTTTTAACCACTGAATTTTAGAGAATTTTCAGTGACAAAAATCTCATTTTGAAGTCCAAAATTGGAGGGGTTAGCCTCCCCTCCTTGTGCCTTGTTTGCATGCTTAGTTAGGTTTACATATTAGCATGTTTTTCTAGCTTAACTTAGCTTAAGTCCAACATGCTTTAGCTTTGTTTTGGGCTGTTTGGTTCATTTGAACTTTGTTTTGTGTAGTTGTAGTGTAAATCCTTGCACTAGCTTGTTGTTTTAAGGCTTTAAACATCATTGGTGTGACATGGTTGCATGTTTTTAGTGCTTTTATCACTCAATTTTAGCACCTAAATCTCTGCAACCTCCCTCTTTGCTTCACTCTTTCATTTTCTTTTGAGGGTTGTTTCAAGCTTGGAATCCTTTAAGCTTGAGATTGAGGTCATGCTCAATGGTTTAATCCTTTTTGAGGGTTCATTATCAAAGGCATGATCTCTCTCTTGCCTTACACTATCCCTTGGTTGACACTTCCTTCACTTTAGAAGACACTCACCAATGGACAAATTGATTAAAGAATGATTTGGTAATTAAAATGTGTAAACAAAATTGACAAGTAAAAGTGACAAGATAAGCATGTCTTTGTGTTGTATTGCATGTGTTTAAATCGGACGTTAATTTGAATACAAGGAAAATGGGACAGTTCATACTCAAAATTAATGAAATGTGCCACTTTCCTAGGTCTCCATTGCCCTTGATCATGCGTGATAGGGTGGTGGTCTTGTTGGTCATATCTGTGCATTTATCGAAATTGTACAACTTGGATCTTTGGCCATCATGCTATGAACTTGCTTGATTGGTGGTTTTTGGATCCAAATATGTCACTCCTTTGAGATATTGAAATGATAAGGAGGGATACAGTACAAATAAATCCTTGGAAAAACCCTCTTTTTGCTCTATTTGTACTTTGTTGCAGTATGATGACCCAGTGCACCAGTGGCCGGTAGACCACCATTTATGGCCAGTAGTGCATCATTTATGGCTGGTAGGACACCTACCTGACCGTTAGAATCCATCCATGGCTGGCATGCCACTGATGTAAACCCCAACAAAGATTTGGTAAGGTGGAGCAGAAAGGTTTTAGAAATGCTCAACCTTGCAAACAGAGACTTTCGAGAGCAAAATGGAGGTCTTTTTGGGGCGAAAACCAAGCATGTGCATCTTCCACTTCCCGAGGCGGAGCAGTGGCAGCATAGTTTAATAGCTTAAATGCTTAGTTCGTGTACTTTTGTGTTGTAAATTAATTAATTAGTTTATTAGTTAGTTAAAGTGTTGTAATAATTAGTAATCAGCTTAGCTAGTTATTCATTTGGCTTGTAATATTTAGTCTAATTAGCTTAATTAGATTAGCTTAGCTTAGATTAGCTTAGCTCTAATTTATTCAGACGCTCCTTCGCGAGGGCGTAATGTTGTAATAAGTGTGCGTGCGTGCATGTGTGTATGTTTTCCAACCTCACGTCTTTCTCCCTTTTATTTAATCGCTTTCGATGGTTAGATTAGGGACATATTTCAATTAGCATACCTTATGCTTGCATTCATTCATTCGTATTGCATGTACCGAGGCTCGGCGCATCATTTAAACTGCATTGATATTTCAATAAATTCTTTGAATACGTGTTTAATTGCATGTTATTCAAATTACTTCATATGCCATTTTAGTAGCCGCGCCCATTAATTTCATATTGCATGTGTTGCATTAGGCATCTTACACAGTTATGAATCATGCATAGTTTTCTAACCCATATCTTTTTAGCTTGGAGTACTAGGTGAGTTTTTACGCTTTAGCATGCTTGCATGAATGTGAATGTTGCCATGTTTAGCTTTCTTGCCATGAGGCTATGTGCTTAAATGCTAAATTGCATGAATGCCTGTGGATGAAGGCTTGTTGTTTGAATTGGAACAATTCAATGAATATGAGTTTTAAGCCCACTTTGTTGAATGGCAAATCATGTTTTAAGCCCACTATGTTTGGTGGCAAAACCGCATCTCTAAGCCCACTTGAGGTGGCAAATTCAAACCATTTTCACAAACAAACATGAATTGAATTGTTTCCAAATTGAGCAAATTAGTCTATATTTGCTTGTGAGCATCACATAGTAAAGGTAGCTTAAATAATTGAAACAAGAACGCATAATGTTTATAAAATTTCATATCATGATTAGTAGAGACTGATCTTTGATCGGGCAAGCGGAGGTGTTCAATTCATGACCTTCCCCCCTTATACCCAAGTTCCCGAGCTGAGGTAACTTTGGTGATGACAGACACGTGGCCTTTGGCACGAGTCAGGGTTTCCTAAATTTTTCCAAAATAAAAAATATATAGATGGTGACTCTATATCTGACAAAGTAGTCCAATTTTGGTGTTATTTGATTTAAAATTGATTTTCTAAAAAGATTTGCCAGATTTGGACTCTTTGGTGTTTATCAGTTTTACATTGCACTAGTGAGACTAGATTCAGAACCTCAGGAGTCCGAACTGTGAGGCTTTCTTTTCAAACCTTTCGAAAGGGGGCACGAAAAAAGGCGAGTCCACATATATATATTCATGAAAAAAATTATAATTATAATTATTAATGTTTATAAACTTTACCATTTATTTGTAATTATTTTTCCAAAAATCCCCCACTGAATGTGAAATTTTTTCATAAAATTTTCCTCCCTCATGCTCTTAGTTTTCATCAATTTTTTTAAACATCATGGTTAATTGGATTAAATTAAAGCAAATAAAAATTTAGAAGGATAACATTAAAAAAATTTAGAAAATTACAAAAAAAAAAAAAAACCAATGTGTGAGTCATGTAACAAAATAAATTATGAGTTTTTAATTTTATCAATTTAAACCCTAAACTTTTAAATTGCTTTTAATCTAAATTATTTGTCTATTTTTATTAAGTAAAATCGATGAAAAAAATAAATATTTTAGTCATTAAACTCAGTGAAAAGGGTATTGTAGACATTTAATGTATAGCCATATTGAGTTTAATAACTAAAATACTCATTTTCGGTCAATTTTACTTAATGAAAATATGTGAATGCTTTAGATTGAAAATAAATCAAAATATTAGAGTTTAAATTGATAAAATTGAAAATTCAGGTTTTATTTTGTTACAAGGCTAAACCTTGGCTGTTGTTGTTGTTTTTTTATTTTTTTATTTTTTTATTTGGATAATTGTTCCAAAATTTAAAATAATAGGCATAAAAATTAATACAATAAATAAATTTAGATGAATCTACATTTAGGGAAGAGAATGAAGCTGGGATTGGGGTCATTGTTTGAGATTGCAATGGGGAAGTGATTGCTTCTATGGTTGAAGAGATTGAAGTTTCTGATGGTCATTTAATTATGTTAAGACAAGGAGTGGACATTAGCCCACTTGCTTGCCATGTCTAGCCCTATTTTTTGAAGGCTTGGTGGCTTATTTTGATCGAAAGGATTAGGCTGGATTAATATGTTAGGCCCGTTTAATAAATGAGTTGGACTTGGGCTTTAAGCATGTATTCTAGCCTGGTTCGACAATAATAATTTAAATATTTATTTTACTCTTTTATTATTGGGTGCTCAACCAAAAGTTTAAAATTATTTTTTTGGGCCAAAGATGCAATCGCAGAAGAATAATGCTATATGCACTAATTAGTGTACTAACTAGTATACCAATTGATGATGTGACATAATTTAAGAGGTTTTTAGTATTTGTAATGTGATTAATAAGTGAGGTCAATAATAATGTCATAACTAGTGTTGGTACACTAGTGAATACACTAATTGGTGCATGTAATACCACCAATTGCAGAATAGTTTATCCATAAGGACAATCTGAAACAAAATGACCAAAATACCCATCTATATATATACCAATGAAGCCAGATCTATCACAAATCAAACAATCCGTCTCTCTCTCTTCCCAATCTAAACCATAGGCGCGTCGTTTCTGCCACCACCGTCAACGCCTCCGTTGTTACTGCCTCCTCGTCGCCACCGGCAATCCCATCGTCATTGCTCACCACCCACCACCGTTGACTCATAGACAAGAGAGCCTTAGCCGTTGCCCAGGCGATGCTGTCATCTTCCTCCATACCACAATTTGACGAAGTGCTCGATGGTCGTTCTACAGAGCTCTCATCGCAGAGTTCATAGCTACACTTCTCTTCCTTCGATTTCAGCACTTTTTTTCTTTGATCTCTTCTTTCTCTCATGTCTCTCTTAGGTTTAGAAGAGGCAGTGTCAGTGACCTAATGGGGAAAAAGGCAGTTAGATTTTTCCATTTTTGAATTTTTAATTAAATCTCTATCCCTCTTTCATTCTCCTTCAATGAAGCTTTGGGATGTGATGATGTAGCAATCCCAGTTTTGCCACTTCGCTGAGTATGTCAGGGATCGAGTTGCCCGGTCAGCTCGTAGGGGTCCAGGGGGCAGCGCCTCTTGGGGGGTCTAAGGGCAACACCTTGGCGGGGTTGAGGGGTAGCGCCCTCAAAGCAAAAATACAAAATGCATTAGAAGTTGCTTGTCCGCTCGAGCAGCCATTTATGCACTCGATCAGAGAATGTTTTATTTCAGAAGTTTGACCTGTCTGCAAAAGTATTTGGAAAGTGTATTTGATGCTCTAGCGAGGCTTTCCACGCTCAAGCGGACCATGTTATATCAGTTCGTGAATTTGATATTTCAGATCACTTTGGTATATCTCTCTCTCTAAAAACCCTTTCCTCTCCCTTCTCTCTACGTTTCTCTACACCAATTAGGATCAAAACCTTGATTTCTCAAGATTCATTAGAGTTCTGCCATAAGTTCTTTATCAAAGTTGGTTAACTTCTCGAGGGCTTCATTGTATGTAGTGAAGATTGAGTTTTGACACCGTTGATTTTGGGGGTTTCATCTCATTTCTTCTTCAAAACTTGAGGTGGGGATTTTGTTAGAGTTATATATATATATTTTGCAAGATCTAGATGATTTTCGAAATCATCCTTCGATAGCTTTGAAAATTGATTGTTGATTCAAGAAGTTGAGTGATTTTGAAAGTGGGTTTGTCTCTTGTTCTTTTAAAATGATCTTATGGGTTTTGATCTTCGTTGATTGAAGAAAAGATGATTTTAGAAAGTTTTCTTTCAAAAGATTTTAGTTGTATAGTTTTAGTGAGAAAACCTAGAATTTGGGAATTTTTTTAAAAGAGACTGAAAATCCATGAATGATATCGTTATATTTATTTGTGTGTCAAAATAAATGGATGTTTGGAAATTTTCATATTTATAATTATATAAATGATGAATTTCAGGGAATGTGGGAATTATTGTTCGTTTTGGAAATTATTGTTCAAAATGTTAAAATAGTCTTGAAATGACTAATTGTTGAGGATACTTGAGAGTAGGGAATTGTGTTATTCCTTGGATGATGAATTGGAATAAAAGTATTTATATTCATCTTGTGTTATTGGCATATTAATTCATTTGATTACATTAAACTTTGAAAGTTGATTTGAAAACTTGCATTGAGAAAAGAATGTTGGGAAACAAGTTTCCATAAATTGGTTTTGGGGTAAATATGATGGTAAGTCTTGATAGGTGGTGTAGATGAAATTGAATAGGTGTCGAGCCTTTCAGTTAATACTGGTAAAAATGACAAATTACAGGTGTCGAGCCTTTCAGTCAATGCAGGTAAAAATGACAAATTGGTAGTACTTGTATAGTCTACTTGCAGACATCAACCCGGGAATTACCAGAGTCGTATTTACTGCCTTTCAAATAAATTGTTAAGTTTTGAACAATTGATATTGCATGATATCATTGATCATGATGGTTTTCAAAGGATGAAAATGTGATTTATCTTCAAAAAGGGCATAGCATGGCATGTGCATTTCATCTCTTGAGACTTATATAAAATGTATATACTTTGTTAAGAATTTCCTACTCGACTATATGCTCACCCTACGGGATTTTTTTGCAGGAAAGGATGTGGTGATCTCACCCAACTAGGGGCGTGAAAGGATGTGTGTTGGGAGTATAATGTTCTCATTTGCTGTGACTCTGTGTGTAAGCCAAGGGCTGTGTTTGTGTGGGTTTGAATAACCGTTTTGTGTAACCAGGCTCAAGTCTTGGAAACTTGTAAACCCTTAGGGGTATTTATTTGTTTATTTACTTGTTGTTGGATTAATGTATTGTTGCATGAAGAACTATTGTATCATGTAATGTAAGTTTGGAGATTTATATTCAGTTTTTCTTGAAAGAGCCATGATTGTTGTCTTATCATTTGGGCTAGAAATTTGAGGCATTACAGATGACGAGTTACTAAGTTACAAATAAGTAGGCCAAAGCCTCAATGAATCCGCCGAGGTCAGATCCGCCGTATCCCCGCCACAGAGCTTCTTTGGAAACACATTCAAGAAACGACCATAGATGTTGATTGTGATGAGCTCTTTTGGAGACTCCTCATCAGCCTTTTTTCCGCCATCTTTGCCTCTATCTTCATCTGCATCTAAACCTTGGAGTTTTGCTTCTACATCTCCAAATCTTTGAACAACGGTAAATTTGACATTGGTGGTTAAAGTTCTTTAGCCCCCCTCAAAGGGCAGTGTTACCATTTAGGGTTCCATTCACATTCTCTCTTTCTTCTCTCTCTCTCTCTCTCTCTCTCAGTCTCTCTACTTTCCTTGTTGCACAATACAATACTAGAGAGCTTTGTTTGGACGACAAGTCTTAGTCACAGAAAATGAAATCTGTTAAGAGTCATCATTGACTTTTCCAGAATTATCTAGGCTATTAAGTGCAAATGTTGAATAACCTAGAAGACTCCAGAAAGATCTAGAAGACTCTGGAAAGATCTAAAGAAATCCAGAAGATTCTAGAACATTGTAGAAGATTTCGAAATATTAGAGAAGCTTGTAGAAATTTAGAGAAATCTAGAAGGTTTCGAAAGGTTCTAGAATATTTTAGAAGTATAGAAAGTACTATTATATACTAGAATAGTTTAGAGAGTTCTAGAATATAGGAAAGTATGAGTATATGCTAAAATATTCTAGAGGGTTAATAATAGCCCTCGAATCAAAATGATCTTCGTCATCCATTGAGTAGGCGGATGACTGTATAAAGGAAAATGACCTCATTTGGAAGGTACAAGACACACCAATCAAGAGTGCAGTCAAGTGCTTGAGTGTGAGTGATTCCAAGAGTGAGGTGTCCTTGAGAGTCTTCTTGTATACTTGAGTGTATCTTTGCATCTAAATAAAGATTCACTTTTGTATAACCGTCGTGTTTTAACTCAACAAAATCAACTCCCACATCCTCTCTCTCTCTCTCTCTCTCTCTCAATCTGTAAACAGATCTATTTCCTTTTTTTCTTATAATTTTTTTTAAGTTGATGACAATGATGATGAAACAAATTGAAAATAGATTAATTTTTTTTAAAGTTTGTCTACTTTGACCCAATTTCTCCCTTTGTATTGTGTTCATCATAGTTCTTGTTTTGGTAGAGAAATTTAAAGTCCAAAGCAAACACAACCATCATAGAGAGTAGTCTGGTTTGATTGCTTATAAAATTTATACAGATATGAAAATTTTATACAGATAAAATTTGGACAGAAAATTTGTTGTTGCAGTTGTTGTTGATGATGAAGTAGATTGTTGTTGTTGATAATGATTGCAACATATAAAAGAAATTTATGGTGTAACTGATAAAAAAAAATTTGTTCAAAATTTTGAACAAATATGTGCTTGGCAGTGGCTTGGTGTATTTCAATAGCAAGATTTGAACAGATAAAAAAATAACAAATAGAATTCAGAAAAAAAAGAATTCAGGAAAAAAAATTCAACAGATGAATAGAATTTAGGGGAAAAATTGAAGAAATATATATATTTTAGGGTAAAAAATTGAACAGATAAATAAAAATTTGAACAAATATATATAAATTTGAACAGATAGACAAAAAAAAAATTGAACAGATAGAAATAATTTGAACAAATAATTTTTTTTATAAGTAGATAGATATAAATTTGAACAGATAACCAATGAAAAGTCAAACAGATAACAAAAAGTCAAAGAGTAAAATTAAAAATAAAACGTTCTCTAAGACTTCTCACCAAATTATTTCACAAAACTTGGATCTCTCATCAACAAAAAAAATATTTCTTTGACCTAATGCCTTGTATCCTTCCTAGATTGGATTTATCACCAATTAATCCATTATTATTTACTTTCCTAATATTAAAGTGCTAATGTCAAATTTGGTGACTGTGGTGTGTATTGAAGTTAATTTTGCATGAACACAAAAATGAATTGAAGTGATCTAAGCGTCTATTGTGTTTTGGAATCGGTTGACAGTCAACAAAAACTTGAATTGGGTTTGATAGTCAACAAAAGCTTCATTAGTTTGCAGACCATCTTTCTTGATACTACTACACTGCAAGAACTCTAAAGAAAAATTCTAATGTTAGGTCAACCTTTGCAAAATTCTTGCCCCTCCAAAAGGAGATGCTATGTCATGCCCCGTATTTTATCACTCAGATAACATTGCCAATATTCATTAATTAAGTCCATTTAGAAATAACATTTCATCCTAGGGTGAAATGATGAATAATTAAATATGCATATTCCCTTTCGTTGTATAACAATGGCATTTACATGCGAATAAAAGATAACATTGCCAATATTCATTAATTAAGTCCATTCACAAATAACATTTCATCCTAGGGTGAAATGATGAATAATTAAATATGCATATTCCCTTTCGTTGTATAACAATGGCATTTACATGCGAATAAAAGAAATGTAATGAGACTTACAATAAAAGAGAGGACACTACTCTTTATAAAAAAAAAAAACAGCACTCAGCCAAACAACAAATGAAGTAGTGCAATCCATCATTACATTACACTTATAAAATGGTAAAATCCATTGTTTGATCTTCAAATCCGAAAAGCATTCCATGTACACATGTATGGGTAGGGGGTGAGCAACCATTAGCTCACTAAGCAATCTCATATTAAAACATTAGAAAATATGCGGGCACCAAAATACTCGTACATATACGTGAAATCATATCATGTCAAAACCATATGATTTTATTACATAATCTCTTAAATCCAATTTATTTAATTAACCACAACAAGTTAACTTAAATAAATAAACATGTTTCAGTAGCAACAGGACATCCTTTTCAATTAATTCAATTATCTCATTATCAATTGAAATCAAATAATTAAACAATTCATCAAATCCATTTTATACAGTCTTATGAGATGAATGCATATGCCATGTCATGCTCAAAATATTTTTCTCATCTTTTGAAAATCTTATGCACAATGCCAATTTGAAAACACATTAATTCAACAATTTCAATAAAATTTCAAGATGGTAAATACGACTCAGGTAATCCCTGGGCTGGTGTTTGCAAGTAGACTATACAAGTACTATCAATTTGTCATTTTTACCAGTATTAACTAGAAGGCTCGACACCTGCAATCTGTCATTTTTATCAGTATTAACTGGAAGGCTCGATACCTATCATCTACACCACCTTTCATGACTTACCACCGTATTTTTCCCAAAATCATTTCATAAAAACTTGTTTCCCAACATTCCCTTCTCAATGCAAAGTTTTCAAACAAATTTCAAAGCTCATCATTATTAAATAAATTGATATGCCAATGCAATGATTAATAATACAATGCAATATTTCTTTCACTTTCAATACTTCCACACAATATTCCCATTGTGATCAAAATTCTCATTTCTCATTTCAATATAATTTCTCAAGATGAATATAAATACTTTTATTCCAATTCATCCATGGGACAACAAAATCCCCATACTTAGAGTAATCTCAACTACTTAGTCACTTCAAGACTATATCAACATTTTGAATAACAATTTCCAAAACTTCAACAATTCTCATATTCCATGAAAACCATCATTTATATGTAAGCAAATAAACAATTTTTCAAACATCATTCATTTTACACAAAATAAATATAATAACATCTTCAAAAATTATCAACATCTTTCTTAAAAACCCCCAATTTCTAGATTTTTTCACCAAAACCACTCATCTTCATTTATTGAAAGAAAGTTACCAAAAACATTTCTCTTCAATCCTCATAGTTCAAAACCCTCAATTTCTATTTTAAAAGAAACAAGAAAGTAAACCCACTTTAAAAAAAAATCTCTCATCTTCTTGAATCGACAATCAATTTTCAAAACAAATCAAAGAATAATTTCAAAAATCATCTGGATCTTGCAAAAACATATATATAACTTAAAGGAAATCCATACTTATTAAATATTACAATTTCCATCATACTATGTCAAAAGTTATGGTATAATCTTAATAACATACTTTTAACCATAACGGATTTAACCTTTTAACCAAAACTAATTTAATCCACTAAATTAGTAAGTTTATTATATTAAAAAAATTTCAAATTTGTAATACCAAACCTAACTTCACATGCCTCATCCCTCAAACATAACTATATTTCAACTAAACCATTTTTCATGCCAAGCTATTTAAAGAGGTAATAATTTTACCAAATTTTCTACCAATAACAATTTCACAACTTTTTCTAAAATTACTTAACCAATATGATATTTACATCAAAAATTATGAAATATGCCCAATAGTAACATTTTCAAGATTATGAGTTTGAAAGTCCACATTTCACATTTTTATTTTCATAAAAATGAACACAACTTAAGCATCAACATATCATCTTTTATAAAATATCATGAACATAACACTTTTAGAGTTTTTAATCCCAAAACAACTCTATAATTCCTACTTAAGCATTTAGTTCATATTCCTTAACATTAATTCATTTTTCTCAAAAATAAATTCCAAATCAAAGATAAAAAAAAATTCAACTCTATATTTCTCAAAATAAATCATCTAATCACAATATGATGTAGATACAATCCATACAACTATTAAATTTTATTTTCGGATTTCCTTTACAAAATTAACAACACAAAATGATTTTCACAAAATCAATCTCAAAATACCAACATTCTTAACATTTCAACATAATTTTTTTCCAAAAATTACCAAACAAAAATCTAAAAATATATCTATATGCAATACCTCTTATAATGATATATTGTTTCAAAATAACCCTAGCATAGCTTTAATGTAAATATATGAAGAAAGTCCCTACATCAAATAATGAAGAAGTGCGGATCTGGAAGGCAAATCTTGCCCGATCATGAATCCAAGACGACCATTACAAAGATCACGACGAGTTCTTTGACTTTCATGTACAACACTTTAACAAAATCTCACTCTAAGGACTCCCATTTAAAACTCAAAGATTAAGCAACAATTGTAACGCCCTCAAAATATACCCATTATATATATCATTGACATGCATTATTTAAAGAAAACACTTTAATAATTCATTATAATATCCATCAGAGTCTTACTAAACAAAAGCATTACATGTAACATCAAAGTAAATGCCCTACCGGCTTACATCTTTCCAAGCCAACACTTGGACACAAAGTATGAGTTCTAACTCAAATACAAATAAAGCCCTAGGCTTGAGTGTTTACATGTACTAACAATAAAAAAAAACAAATAACTAAAAATAGTCTTCAAAATCCAAGTCCTTCCAAGCTAAGTCCTTGGAGGTAGCTTATCACCTGAACCTGAAAATGATGTTCCCATAAAGGGTGAGCCACAGCCCAGTAGAAATATACTAAACCACATATAAGCAATGAATAAAGCAATAGCATTCAACAGATGGTTAACCAAGATAATTAATTACTTCATTTCACAGTCTCATGACACTATTGTCTAAGACACGTTTTACTTTCCAATTTTATCAACATGGCTCAGAACCTGGCCAAACTTACAACAGTGAATTACATATATCATATTCACATCCTTCCAATATCAACAAACAAATGAGACTCAAGCTCAAATCAAAACACTTCATACTTCCAGATTGATACACATTTTAGTGCTGTATCAATAAAACACTTCTATATAAATAAGCACACATAAAAGTGATGCTAATGGAGTCCATCCCCTATCTCCTCCCAAACAAAATCCGGTTTAGAGGTCCATCCCCTATCTTCCCCTAAACCGTGGAGTACATCCCCTATCTCTTCCCACACAAAACAATGTATGCAAATGCAATGCTCAATCAATACACGTATTTTCTGTATCAATGCAATAGTCAAAATTAATGACTTAACCAATGTGATTAGTTTCAGTTATTCCTGATCCACATGCAATGTCTACAACAATCACGACTATCCTCCACCGATAGCCCAAAACAGTTATTTCTAAACTGAAAATAACTATGTCAACAATTCAATAGACAAATGATTCAAATTATCCAATTACGCCATTTAATCAATGAATTCCCCAATTCCATGAATTTAACCATCTTTTCCCAATTCCATGAATTAATTATACAAATTAATTTAATAATACAACTAGGGTTTTTCCCAAAATTTACCAAAGTATCCCCAACATATCAAAATACCAAAGCTTAGAACAAAACCTATAAAATGGAGTAGGAAATCCCTACCTCGAAGAAAACAACCCAAATGGTGAAGACAGAGATGAGTGCCCAAATACCAATGTGCTCCAAATCGCCAAATGTTCAGATTAAATGAAAGCCCTCGACTCCCTCTATATTTTTAATAAAGCAACTAGGGTAGAAACACCCTCTAAATAGATCAAATCTAAGAAAGAAGGTGAGTAGGGAGAGAGAGAAGTCGGACCTAGGGTTTGGAATCAAAAGAAGATGAAAAAGACTGATCAAAACCCGCTGCTGTGTATATAAACTGGACAGGCTCGCTCGAGCGAAGACTTGGTCGCTCGAGCGACCAGACACAGAGAAGCTACGCTCGAGCCAAGGAAGCCTTGCTCGAGCCAACAACCCAAAAGCTCGCTCGAGCGAAAGAAAACTCGATCGAGCGAAGAACTCAAACCCTCAGGTCTGTAACCAGACACACGCTCGAGCGAAGGAACTATCGCTCGAGCGAAGAACGAACTAACTCGCTCGAGCGAAGAAAAGCTCGCTCGAGCCAAGAATGCACAGCTACAGGTCCAAATCAGACGCAACCTCTCGCTCGAGCTACCAAACCCCGGCTCGAGCGAAGAACCAAAAATAACAGCTCGCTCGAGCGACAAACTCCTCGCTCGAGCGAAGATCCAAAATTCTGGATAGCAACACTTGGTTTCTAAACCCAACCAACCTGAAATAAACCTGCCCAACACATCCTATAGGTCCAAATGAGAAAATAAGGGACAACAACAACAATTATACAATGACAGAATCTACGAAACCTAAGTCCGGATACAATAATCAAATGGGAGAAGACCGGGGTCGCTATAACCTCCCCCCCTTCAAAGAATTTCGTCCCCGAAATTAAGCATAAGTTTTTGAAAACAGATTCTTTTTTTTTTTTTTTTTTTTTTACAATTCATTAGTAAACATCTTGACCCAAAACTAGTCATTTCATCTCTTTATCAAGAGGCATCTCACATTAAACATATAACACAACATATATCTGAACCTGTATCATTATTATGCATTATTCCTTTCAATGTTAACAATTCCCATATCATATTCAATCGCATGATATATACAACCCATTCAACAATGTACTCAACAGATGCAATATTACACTAAACTTCTATAATGAAGCAAGTTTCAAGATACACCCATTTACCAATACAAACTCAATGTTTTACAGCTTAAGACATATATAAAGCTCTTAAGTTCAACAATATAACAGAATCTAATTATAAGATTACAAATCAACAAACATGTCCGGATATTTCTGGCGGACTTCCAACTCACGTTGCCAAGTGGCTTCCTCCACTCCGTGGTGTTTCCACAAAACTTTGACCAAAGGGATGGTTTTGCCTCGCAAAACTTGATCCCGACTATCCAAGACCCGAACCGGTCTCTCCTCATACGAAACATCCTCATCAATCACTAAATTAGTCCAATCCAACACATGTGATGGATCCGGCTCATACTTCCGAAGCATACTCACATGAAACACGTCATGTACTCCGGACAACTGCGGTGGTAAAGCTAAATGATAAGCAGCCTCGCCAATCCTCTCAAGGATCTCAAACGGACCAATGAACCGAGGGGACAACTTCCCGCTCTTCCCAAATCTCATCAAACCCCGTCTGGGTGATATCTTCAGAAAGACATGATCACCCACCTCAAACACCAAAGATCTCCTCCTACGGTCGGCATAAGATTTCTGACGACTCTGTGCTGTAACAAGTCTCTTACGGATAAGCTCAACTTTCTCCGTTGTTTCCCTCACCAACTCCGGACCCAACAGAGGTGCATCACCCACCTCGGCCCAACAAACAGGAGATCTACACGGTCGGCCATACAAGGCCTCAAATGGTGCCATACCGATACTAGACTGGAAGCTGTTGTTGTAGGCAAACTCCACCAACGGCAAGTGCCTCTCCCACGACCCACTAAAGTCTAGAACACAACTGTAACAAGTCCGCGGGGGGGGACCTCGCTGCTACAGTTCGGACTCGATTTGTGTCACGGTTCTTAATCTGAACCAAAGAGTCCAAATCTGGCAAATCGTTTTGAGAAACAGATTTTTGAAAAAGTAGTGCCAAACATGGACTGCTTTGCCAGATACAGAGTCGCCACCTAAATATTTTTAAATGGGGGAATTTAAGAAACCCTGACTCGGTGCCGAAGGCCACATGTCCGTCATCACCGGAGTTGTCTCGGCTCGGGAGCTTGGGTACGATCGGGGAAGGTCAGCTATGAGCACCCCCTTTCGCCCGGTCCGAAGACCGGCCTCTACTAACCGTGATATCTGTTTTTGAAAACTTTATGTGTTCTTAAACCAATTGTTAGCCTAGAATTACTATGTTATGCGCGCAGCAAACAAGTATAGACTAGATTGCCTAATTTGGAAATAAACATTGCATATCCGTTCGGTTTGAAAATGCTTTGGAATTTGCTACTCGCAAGTAGGCTAAAATACGGATTTCAACGAGTCTTTCCAACTCAAACAATCCAACCTTCACCCACAGGCATTCAAAACATTTTAACACATAAGCATCTAGCCACATGTTAAGCATGCTGATATGGCAACATTCACACTCATGCGATATGCTAAAGCATTAAAATACTTACATAGTACTCCATGCCAAAACAAAGAACTTGTTAGCAAACATGTATGATCCAAGTCCATGTTAAGTGCCTAATGCATTGCATACAAAATGTTGCTAGAATAGGCTCGGCTATCCTAAACATATCATGTGAAAATGCACAATTATCACGTATTCAGTTTGGGAATTGAAGTATTGATGCAGTTAGCGTGATGTACCGAGCCTAATGCATGCAATACAAATGCATGGATGCACACATGCATAGCATAAGGTATGCTAAAATAAATGTGCCCTAATCTACCATCATAAGCAGGTAAATAAAAGGGAAGAAAGAAGTGGGGTTGGAAGACATACACACCACCCACACACACTTATTACAGATTTGCCCTCGCTCGAAGGGACCGAATAATTATTACAAATTAATTAACTACGCAAGCTAATTAATATTACAAATTGCCTAATTTAATTAACAAATTAAATAAATTAATTAAAACAGGAAAACGCCTCGGGAAGCGCGCCACCATGCATGGGCTGCCTCTGTTTTCCTTCCTTTCCTCCTCTGGAGGCTGTCAAAGCCTCAGGACTGATCCCTTGGACAGAGGGGATCACCACCGGCTGATTGAAATTGCCACCGGCAGTGTGGTATGGCCATCGGCACAAAATTGAATCTGTCGGCAGAGAAATTGTTGTCGGTCGGCACATTACACTGCCGGTCGGCAGAGTATTCCTGCAGAACCTGCAACTCACAGCAACAGAGGGCAAGGCAAAGCATGGCAGCACAATTCAAAGCATGTATGCACCAACCATGTCTCTTATCATTGTAATGACTCAAAGGGACATGTGCCTCGGTTCCCGGACCACCAATCATGCATTTCCATGCATGATGGCCCAAAGAACCAAGTATGCAACTTTGATTTCAAATGTATGCAAACCAATCAAACAAAAACTCCCAATCCCTATCACCCAAGTCAAGGGACAAGGAATGCATGCAAGATGCAATGCAACCTAGGCATACAAGCTAAGGATGCAACGTGGCATGGCAAGGCACTCATGCAAGCATACAAGCATACATACGGCAATGCAAACTAATGCTAAGATGGTCTTATACATGAATTAGGCAGCTCTAATAAGGCCTAAAACAGTGGCCAAAGTGCTAAAAAGTGAGGGCTAAATGGCATACACACACACATGCACATAAGGACCAACACTTAAGCGCAAATCAAGCAACATTCAAGCGCACTTGAAAGAGACAAACATGAACAATTAGCATGCATTATAAGCTTTGAAATCATGCCAATACATGGTGCCAAACCAAGCAACAAATCAAGCCAAGCATGCACCAAATGGCCTAAGTGTTCAAAGCGAATCAACGAGGCATTGAACTATACTTAACAAGACCAAACGTGGCATGAAAGGAAGGACCAAAATCAGAGGTTTAGCATGTTAAAACAAAGCTAAAGGACTACTTAGATGGCATCTAAGTGACTCAAAAACAAAGGCATGCATAAACACCAAAACATGGAGCATCGCTACACAAGCTTCCAAAGCATTAAAGAGGCATACAAGGCAATCAAACGAGCATGGAAATGGGACTGAAATGGCATGTAGAATGATCCCAAATCACCAAAACAATGCAAAGATGGCATGCTACACATGCACATGCTCAAGGCCAACAAGCCTAAATACAAAGGAGCTATATCAAGCATGCCAAGATCAACCCAAACGACTATGGACAGAGCTAAAACATGGCAAGATATGCACAAAATCTTCACAAGACTAAGCCTAAAACATGCTCCAACAAAGGCTAACAACCTAAGGCACATTAAGGCATAAACAAGGCATTACATGGCAACTATGCTAAGCATGCATGGAGTTCCAAAACCAACTTGAAATCATGTTATATTATGGATATATAAGCATGAAAAACAAACCAAACATGCTCAACACACACTCAAGCATAGGCTTCCTTAAGAGGCCAAAATATGCCCTTTTCAAGGACAACAAGGAGAGGGGGTGGCCCTCTCCTTCTTGGGACTTCAAGGCATCATCTTCGCCACTGAAATCCCTCAAGATTTTAGTGGTGAAGAGACCTCAACACCAAAATCCCGGAGCTAGCACAAAATGGCTCAAAATGAGGCCTTTTGAGGCCTAAGGGTGGTCAACAACCCTCAAACAACAAAACACTCTTAATAAACAATAAAGAGGGCTTAAAAACAGAACTTTTTTATGTTATACAATAATCACAAAAACAGCTCTAAGACAGGTGGAAAATCAATGCAAAAATGGGGGGAAAAGGGACTAGTTTCTTACCCTTGTAGTCCTCTTCAACAATGGTGCTCCAATGGCCTCCTTTGGCTCCAAACCAGTCAAGAAACCCAAGAACAAGCCCTTAGAACCCTAGTTTCAAGAGGAAGGTGAAACACTAGGTGTTTGTGTGCAATAGTGAGACACAAAACACCTAGTGTGCAAATAAGAGGGAAAGAGAGATAGAGAGTGTATATCTAACCCTAACCCTAGAAAAACCAGAGCTTGGTCTGTATTTTTCTCTCCCAAAAATGTCTAAAAGCTCTCCTCTTGCCTTAGAGAGAGCCTCTCTCTATATGCCTCTTGTAAAGCTTACAAGACAAGCTTTGCAAGAGGGAGATCCCTCCATACACGTGTATGGAGGGGAGCAAAAGCAATACAGCTGTTTAAAAATATCTGCAAAAGCAGATGAACAGCAATCGGCCGGCCAAAAATTCCATCTTGGCCAAAAAGAGTGCCGACCGGCACAAAAAAGTGCTGACCGGCAACAAAGAGTGCCGGCCGGCAAACTATATTGCCGGTGGCAGCAAAAACCAGTCGGTGGCATCTAGCCACTGCCGGTGGTGGGTGGGGATGGTCTACAAGCCCCACCCTGCCTCTCAAGGGCAAGATGCAAGTGTTTGGTGCAAAACCAGATACTAAACGGTCGAGTTCGGGGATCCTGAGGCAAGGCGCGCGAGCCGAGACCTCCGGGAACTCCAAACGAACACAAACATGGAAGATCACCGTGTGTTCAAACAGTGACGTCCAAGTCTTGAGGACGGTCAAAAATGGGGTGTCTACAACAACCCCGCAGCATATCCTCAAGGATCTGAATAGTACGCTCGGACTGCCCGTCAGTCTGAGGATGGTAAGCCGTGCTAAAGGTCAACTTAGTGCCTAAGGCACTCTGCAAACTCTGCCACAACCTGGCAGTAAAACGAGGATCTCTATCTGAGACGATCGTCACTGGAACCCCGTGTAACCTCACTATGTCCCGAATGTACAAGTCGGCAAGATGATCTACCGAATCTCTCACGCGCATAGGAATGAAGTGCGCCGACTTAGTCAACCGGTCTACAACCACCCAAATAGCATCACTACCCCGCTGAGTCCTCGGAAGACCCATAACGAAGTCCATAGTGACGTGTTCCCACTTCCACTCGGCAATAGGCAAGGGTTGCAACAAACCCGCTGGCCTCTGATGTTCGGCCTTCACTTGCTGACAAGTAAGGCACTTAAATACGAAAGCTACCACATCTCTCTTCATACCCCGCCACCAGAACTGGCGACCCAAATCCCGGTACATCTTAGTGCCGCCCGGATGCACCGCAAGGCGTGAATGATGAAAATCTCGGAGTACCTCCTCTCGACAAGACTCCGGCACAAACAGACGGTCTCGGTATCTCACACTGAGGTCGGGATACACTGCCAAACCCTTCTCAACCTTCCCACCAGAAATCTTCTCACGGAGGGTTTCTACCTCAAGGTCACCCCTCTGAGCCTCTAACACTCGAGTCACGAGTGTAGGCTGTACAACAACAGAAAACAAGGCCGCAGCCTCTACGGATTCGCCCAGAAGTAAGTCAAACTCCCCAAGTGTACCCAACATCTCCCATTCTCGGATGGCTATACTAGCTATGACACCAACAGGTTTTCTGCTAAGGGCATCGGCCACCACATTGGCCTTTCCCGGATGATAATGCAACTCAAAGTCATAATCCTCTATAAATTCCATCCACCTCCTCTGCCTCAAGTTCAAATCTTTCTGTGTAAACAAA
Source organism: Camellia sinensis (assembly GCF_055761805.1). Lineage (NCBI taxonomy): Eukaryota > Viridiplantae > Streptophyta > Magnoliopsida > Ericales > Theaceae > Camellia > Camellia sinensis. Next base: position 5,724,361 of record NC_138974.1, on the reverse strand, counting down.
TATTTCAGACTCTTATGATCCGAGAACACCTCGAACCTCTCACCATAAAGATAATGCCTCCAAATCTTCAAGGCAAATATCACAGATGCTAACTCTAGATCATGCGTAGGGTAATTCTGCTCGTGAATTTTCAACTGACGTGAGCCATAGGCAACTACTTTCCCTTCTTGCATTAACACACAACCCATACCCTCTCGTGAGGCATCACAATAGACTGCATAACCCAACCCTCTCTCTGGAATAATCAATACTGGAGCGGTGGTCAGTCTAACTTTTAACTCCTGGAACGACTTTTCACAAGTCTCACCCCATACAAATTTGACTCCCTTCCGAGTCAGTCTAGTCAACGGTGACGCTAACCTGGAGAAATCTTTCACAAACCGACGGTAATACCCAGCTAATCCCAGAAAACTGCGGATCTCAAACACACTCTTAGGCTGTGCCCAATCCTGCACTGCCTCAACCTTGGATGCATCAACAGACACCCCTTCCCCGGATACCACGTGGCCTAAGAATTTGACTTCCCTCAGCCAGAACTCACACTTCCCAAACTTGGCATACAGCCTATGGGCTCTAAGTAACTCAAGCACCACTCTCAAGTGTTCCTCGTGCTCCTCCTCAGAAGGCGAATAGATAAGGATATCATCCACAAAAACGACTACAAACCGATCCAAGAATTTCCGGAAGATCCGGTTCATCAAATCCATAAAAACTGCCGGTGCATTGGTGAGCCCAAATGGCATCACCAGAAACTCATAGTGGCCATACCGTGTACGGAATGCCGTCTTCGGAATATCCTCCTCCCTGACCCTCAACTGGTGGTAACCCGATCTCAAGTCTATCTTAGAGAAACAACGGGAACCCTTCAACTGGTCAAACAGATCATCTATACGAGGCATAGGGTACTTATTCTTAACCGTAGCCCGATTCAATTTCCGGTAATCTATACAAAGTCTCAAAGCACCACCTTTCTTTTTAACAAAGAGGGCCGGTGCTCCCCACGGCGAAACACTAGGACGTATAAAGCCCTTATCTAGCAACTCCTGGAGCTGAATCTTCAACTCAACTAACTCGGCTGGGGCAAAACGATAAGGTGCCATAGAAATCGGCGCCGTGCCGGGCACTAGGTCAATAGAGAACTCAATCTCTCGATGCGGTGGCAAACCAACAAGATCCTCGGGAAAGACGTCCGAGTACTCACAAACCACCCTTGGCAACACAATCTGAGACTCATCATCCTCACTAATCGAAAGGTTAGCAAGTAGACCACTAAGCTCACTCCGTCCTCGCGGAACATACCCCGGTGGCAACACATTACCCACCCGGTCCCCCAGAAAATGAAAATACTCTCTGCTCACGGTACAACAAGTGACCCTCTGGCGGTAGCAATCAATAACTGCCCGGTATGACGATAACCAGTCCATACCCAAAATAACATCGAAACCTCTCATAGGCATAACTACAAAGGAAAATGGGATTCTATGGTAATCAACCTCTATATCACAACCCCTAACACCGTGTTTCAAAATCAATTCACCCCCAAGAGGTGACACTACACAAATAGGAGATGCTAACTGTGCTAACTCCAACTCCAAAATAGATGCAAATGCAGCAGACACAAAGGAATGAGATGCACCCGTATCAATCAAAACATTAGCAACCGAGTTGCAAAACAAGAAGGTACCTCTCACAACTGATGGTGCCGGTACAAGATCCTGCGCGGTAACAGCGTACACGCGCCCAGACGACCTCTGATCAACCTGCTCACCCCTAGGAGCATAAGATTGCTGCACTGACTGGGACGATGAAGCCCCCTGATTGGCCCTCGAGGCCTGACCCGACTGAGCTGGCTGCTGACCCTGAATCTGCCTCAAACCAGATGCACCAGGTGTGCCACCCAACTGCGGGCAATACCTCTTCATATGCCCTGACTGACCACATTGATAACACGAGAGTGGCTGGCCTCTACCCTGACTCTGGCTCTGAGATCGAGCCGAAGATGATGCTGCTCTCTGCACTCCTCCCCTCTGAGGACAAACTGGAGACTTGTGGCCCAGCTGGCCACACTTGAAACAGGTAATGTCTCCCTGACTGCCTTTTCCCGAACTGGCACTCGGCACAGGAAAAGTCGATCTAGAAAAGCTACCCTGAGACTGCTGAGGACTAAAACCCTTCTGTCTCCTACCATCACTCTGACCATCTTGACTCCTTTTAGAGCCCTTCTGTCCTTCCTCCTCCTCCTGCATCATAATTTCCATGTGGGCTGCAGCATCAACCATACGCCCATAATCCCGAATCATAGTTCCCCCAACTCTCAACTTGAGGCCACGCCTCAACTTCTTCTCAAACTCAATACAACGGCATTCCTCAGACGCCACCAACTCAGGTGCAAACCTGGACAAACTAGTAAATGCAGCCTCAAACTCGGTCACTGAAGAACTCGACTACTTAAGCTGACAAAACTGGTCTCTCAGCTTCTCCCTGACTACTGGAGATAAGAACTTCTCCTGGAAAGCATTCACAAAAGCCTCCCATGTACCTCCTATACGACCCTTAGTAAACTTCCACCACTGACCCGCATCCCCCTTCAACTGGAAAGATGCCAAGGTCACTTTCAACCCCTCGTCTTCGATGCCAAGCATCTCAAACGTCTTCGTTGTCTGTTCGAGCCATTCATCTGCCTTAAGCGGCTCTTTAGGATCACCCACAAATTCATCCGGGTTAGACCGGAAGAACTCCCTCTTCAGAAAGGAGGGTCCTGCATCCGCAACAACAACCTGAGCTTGATTCTCAGCTCTGAGAATGCCTACTGACTCCCTGAATGCCCCTGCTATCTCTCGGGCTAGAGCGCCCATAGCCTGCTGGCCTACTGGCTCGGCCACATTGGCCTGGCCAATTCCCTCCTGAACTGCCGGAATCTCCTCTGGCACAGGCACCTCCTGCCTACCCGGCCTACCACGCCTACCGCGTCCTCGTCCTCGTCCTGACATCCTAATAAAGGAAACAAAGACATTAGCACATTAATAAATGTGCTGAAGCTAAACACTCACGTCCTAATGCATTGGACAACAATAATTCATTCCACGTAAACACATAATCACATAAGCACCTACGAATTTCATTCCCGGATAATGATAGTCCCAATGCGTTACTATAGTTCCGGTTGGAAGCAGCAGTGATCAAGTGCCTTTCCAACAAGACTACTAGAAACTCAAGGGTCCAATCATCATCCCAGAAACTATATTCCATACCCACATAATCACATAAACATGTTATCACATAAGCATATAACGTTACACTAAGTCTCTATCAAATGAGACGAACCCATTGTGATACTAATCACTTCCCACGTACCCAAAGTATTCAAACCCGGTACGCTCTGATACCAAGTTGTAACGCCCTCAAAATATACCCATTATATATATCATTGACATGCATTATTTAAAGAAAACACTTTAATAATTCATTATAATATCCATCAGAGTCTTACTAAACAAAAGCATTACATGTAACATCAAAGTAAATGCCCTACCGGCTTACATCTTTCCAAGCCAACACTTGGACACAAAGTATGAGTTCTAACTCAAATACAAATAAAGCCCTAGGCTTGAGTGTTTACATGTACTAACAATAAAAAAAAAAACAAATAACTAAAAATAGTCTTCAAAATCCAAGTCCTTCCAAGCTAAGTCCTTGGAGGTAGCTTATCACCTGAACCTGAAAATGATGTTCCCATAAAGGGTGAGCCACAGCCCAGTAGAAATATACTAAACCACATATAAGCAATGAATAAAGCAATAGCATTCAACAGATGGTTAACCAAGATAATTAATTACTTCATTTCACAGTCTCATGACACTATTGTCTAAGACACGTTTTACTTTCCAATTTTATCAACATGGCTCAGAACCTGGCCAAACTTACAACAGTGAATTACATATATCATATTCACATCCTTCCAATATCAACAAACAAATGAGACTCAAGCTCAAATCAAAACACTTCATACTTCCAGATTGATACACATTTTAGTGCTGTATCAATAAAACACTTCTATATAAATAAGCACACATAAAAGTGATGCTAATGGAGTCCATCCCCTATCTCCTCTCAAACAAAATCCGGTTTAGAGTTCCATCCCCTATCTTCCCCTAAACCGTGGAGTACATCCCCTATCTCCTCCCACACAAAACAATGTATGCAAATGCAATGCTCAATCAATACACGTATTTTCTGTATCAATGCAATAGTCAAAATTAATGACTTAACCAATGTGATTAGTTTCAGTTATTCCTGATCCACATGCAATGTCTACAACAATCACGACTATCCTCCACCGATAGCCCAAAACAGTTATTTCTAAACTGAAAATAACTATGTCAACAATTCAATAGACAAATGATTCAAATTATCCAATTACGCCATTTAATCAATGAATTCCCCAATTCCATGAATTTAACCATCTTTTCCCAATTCCATGAATTAATTATACAAATTAATTTAATAATACAACTAGGGTTTTTCCCAAAATTTACCAAAGTATCCCCAACATATCAAAATACCAAAGCTTAGAACAAAACCTATAAAATGGAGTAGGAAATCCCTACCTCGAAGAAAACAACCCAAATGGTGAAGACAGAGATGAGTGCCCAAATACCAATGTGCTCCAAATCGCCAAATGTTCAGATTAAATGAAAGCCCTCGACTCCCTCTATATTTTTAATAAAGCAACTAGGGTAGAAACACCCTCTAAATAGATCAAATCTAAGAAAGAAGGTGAGTACGGAGAGAGAGAAGTCGGACCTAGGGTTTGGAATCAAAAGAAGATGAAAAAGACTGATCAAAACCCGCTGCTGTGTATATAAACTGGACAGGCTCGCTCGAGCGAAGACTTGGTCGCTCGAGCGACCAGACACAGAGAAGCTACGCTCGAGCCAAGGAAGCCTTGCTTGAGCCAACAACCCAAAAGCTCGCTCGAGCGAAAGAAAACTCGATCGAGCGAAGAACTCAAACCCTCAGGTCTGTAACCAGACACACGCTCGAGCGAAGGAACTATCGCTCGAGCGAAGAACGAACTAACTCGCTCGAGCGAAGAAAAGCTCGCTCGAGCCAAGAATGCACAACTACAGGTCCAAATCAGACGCAACCTCTCGCTCGAGCTACCAAACCCCGGCTCGAGCGAAGAACCAAAAATAACAGCTCGCTCGAGCGACAAACTCCTCGCTCGAGCGAAGATCCAAAATTCTGGACAGCAACACTTGGTTTCTAAACCCAACCAACCTGAAATAAACTTGCCCAACACATCCTATAGGTCCAAATGAGAAAATAAGGGACAACAACAACAATTATACAATGACAGAATCTACGGAACCTAAGTCCAGATACAATAATCAAATGGGAGAAGACCGGGGTCGCTATAACAATGGAGAATAAAGAAAGAGGGAGAGAAAGAGATACATGCTGGGAGAAAATGATGAGAGCCAAGCTCTCTACACAACAAAGAGCAAAGAAAAACGGAGGGGAAAAGGAGAGAGACATGGGGGGACAACCCCATATGGGTTTGGCTTTCCAAAAAAAAAAAAATTGGTTTCCCCAAAATATAACTTTTTTGTAATAATACCTCAAAATTTTATAATATAAATGATAAAATGATATAATTTTTCTCACAACAAAAATATAACATTTTTATACACCACAAAATATAATATTTTGCTCACTACGAAATATACACATTTCCATTCTTTATAAAATTTATAATTTTTCAGCATATGGTACACACCATAAAATCAACTATCAAATATTTATTATAATCTCTATATAATAAATGATAACAACTCCCAAGGTGGTTACAACCAATCACATAATTAAAAACGGCCAAACAGTTAAACACACCTCAAGTCATGGCCTAAACACCCAAAACTTAATATCAAATTCTGTTGTATACTAGACCGAACACCGATTAGTCCGCGAATTTTCATAAAATAAATACTCATCAATAAATTCTAAACTTTTTACCCAACGTGCTAGAGTCATATGGGAACAACATATAAGAATTTCATAATTTTATGAGATCGAGAAATATTTTTAAAAAATACAAAACCGAACTGTTTTCACACAGAATTTACACAGCAATTAAATTCAAAAATTTGCTCTATTAAATTATGCACTGACTATTTAAAAAAAAAAATTGAGTCATTACATGTTATGAGTTCAAGCCCCCATGTGGGGCATTGGGGTGACCCCTTTCCCTTAGATTTAAGTTAGAGTAGGTTATTAAAAAAATAAAAAAATTATCTGGTGGTCTCGATCAATGATCCACACTTCAGCACATGAGAGAAACATAGACACAGATACAAACACAGATACATATGCGGATGTTGACACTAACCCGGACACAGATACGAGACACGGCAATTTCAAAAAATGAGGACATAGACACGACGATGACATGGCAATAAAAAAAAATGTAATATATTTTATTTACTATGTAGATTAATATTATATCCACAAACAATCAAAATTAACAAAAAACAATACTAATTTAATATAATAATTAAAAAAACTCACTCTTAAATTAACTCATATCGTTTGCCTTCTTTTTGTAGCATTCAACATTCAACCAAAAGCACTAAAAAATGATGGGGGAATGGGGGAATGAGTTGGCCTGTCCTCAAAAAATATAATTAAATAAAGGGATATACCATGTGATGTGTCTCATATGTGTCCCTATCATGTCTTTGTGCTTGACACTACTACGACACAAGTTTTAGAGTGTTGGTGTTGTGAGTAGCTCTCGTCAAGATTCCATCATCTCCATACCACTCAAGACTTTAGTTCGTGGGCCTGATGAGGCCCACAACGGTGATCCAAACAGTTCATCTCGTAGTCCTCAAAGAGAACAACATATATATAAATTAGTTTGATTGGACATTGATACACATACTAATTAATTGTATTTTATTTTATAAAGTGGACAATTTTAGTTTAAAATCATATTTACCACTCATTTCATAAAACAAAACATGATTGGTTAGTTTGTCTATCAATGTCCATACAAGCTAATTCCCCCCGTCCCCCATATATATATATATATATATATATATATATATGTTGTTCTCTTCAAGGACTATGAGATAAATGGTTTAGATCACCATTGTGGGCCTTGTGAGGCCCATGAAATAGAGTCTTGTGGGGCATGAAGATGATGTAGTAGTCTTAAGAGGAGATGCTCCTGTGTTGTGCTTTATAGACATGAGATTTGTCATATTGTCTCCAAAAAGTTAACACAAAAATATTGAGTCCCATTGTTTTAATCAACAGAAAATAAAGTTGGGGCAACATATAGACTTGCCCCGAGGGCCACAAATTATTTTCCCTCTAAAAGAGCATCATTCCTACCATTTATGATACACCAATCATTCTAGATACAGAAAACTAAGGATGGAAATTTTTGACCCACAAGGTAACATGAATCAAATAGTATACAAAGTTAGCAGGTTCGGTTTGACTATTTTGTACATTAAAATGAATATGACCCCACATAATCTGTTTAATGAAAAATTAGATACATTTTAATAATATTTCCTCTTGTTGGAAATTGAGTTGGGTTTAGAGCTCAGACTCAATTGGGTCGCCCATGGTGGCATGACCCGATTAAGAAAGATCCAAATTGTAATAACCCTCGTCACTGTTTACCGAATAACCACTGATTACCGTTAAACTGAACTGATTATGACTGATAAGTGAACTGAATGAACTACTGAACTGACTGATTGAAATCTGAAACTGATTGATTTAATATACCTGTTTGAATTGCATTTCTATCTGTTGCCTGTTTAATTATCTATTCCTGTTTTTGTGTTTAAACTACTAATTGAAGGCCTTATCGGCGGCCGAATCTGAAATTGATTGATGATCTATGATCGTTAGAATTAATGCGATTTTATGGTATATTTATCTGAAAACTGATTTGGTATGATTAAATTGAATTAAAATGAGTTAATTTGCACAACTTAGACTTAATTACATTAGTGCCACTTAGTGGCCACTACCTAACACATATGGAGCCTTGTACAACACTCGACCAACACTTTTCCTCAGCTATTCTCCTTGTCATTTCCGACCATAGAGAGAGAGACTAGAAGAGTTGATTTCATCTCACTTTTGCTTGAGTTTTGCTTGATAATTGAAGTAAATTGAAGAGTTCCTTGCATATTTGAGCTCCCATCTTGAACTACAAGACCTAAGGTAGTGTAATTACCCTCTTGTTTGTGGATTGAACATGTTCTTACATGATTCTTGTCAAATTTAGTGGATTAAGGCATGAAATAGCTTCACATGTTGAATTAGAACTCATTTCATGCATGCATGTTTGAATTGTTGAATTTTGAGTTGATTCCATGAAGAATTGTCACATGCATGCTCATGGTTATGTTAAGTCCATGTTTTCATCTTGTTTTTGGAACAATTGGCTCTTTAGAGCATCAAATTGAAGGTTTGAAATGGTTTAAATTCATGCATGTTTGCATGTTCTTCATATTCATGAAAATTGGTTTGAATTGGATTTATTTGAAACACCCTTGGGTTTGATTTTACAATTGAGCTTTGGATTCATGTTAAACTATGAGTTTTAAAGTGTTTTCCAGGAAATGGCCCAAATGAATCGAATTTGATGCATTCAAACTTGGTTTTGAGCTTGAGGTTCAAATCTGGAATTTCCAGAATTTGGACTCACGCTCGAGCGGGGTGACTGGCGCTCGAGCATGGAAATCGTGCTCCCAGCATTTTTGTTCTGTTTTGAATTCCGCTCGAGCGAAATAATTGGCGCTCGAGCGGGACATTGTGTCTCGTGCTTGAGCGGGCGTCGAGCGCCCAATCGAGCGTGATTTTCACCTTTCCAGCACTTTCGACTGTTTTGCAGAACGCTCGAGCGGGCAAGTCTACGCTCGAGCGGAAACCTTTGTCTGCACGTCCACTCGAGCGGGGTAACCTACGCTCGAGCGTGACCCCTGTTTTCTGAAAATTCTGAAAGTGCTTTTAAAGTGCATCTTTGCATCCTCATCTCATCCTAGGCATTCTTAGGCCTAGTTTAAGACGTCTTGTTGTTGAGGATATAGATGTAGAACACACCGAGGCATATTAGGGGTTAAGTTTATATCTTTTCTAACTGTGTAGCTTAGCGTGTGTTCAATCTGTTAACTGTGTAGGGTTGGCGACTGGGGAGGCGCGCTCTAGTTTACTGTAGCCCAGAACTCTGTGAGTAACGATTGTGTAAAGATATGTTCAAAAATGATTATTTTCTGAACAACTGAACTGTACTGTTTCTAAATTGAATACTGTTAATTGAATGAATGTATGTCCTGTATATTGAACTGTATTGTGGCATCCTTGGCACCTACTGTTTACTGTTACTGTTACAGAGATCTCTGTCAGTTCCCTTGTTGGAACCAATACTGTTTACTGACTGATGGCCATCACTACTGTTCGGTCTTTTAAGACCTACTGTTTACTGTACTGTTATGCTAATAGATGCACCACATATGACTGTACTGACTGAACGACTGAAATACTAAATCAATGAACTGTTTTCATTACTGTAAGGACATCCATTCTTAACCCTTTACGCATTATGTTATTCACTAGGCTTTAGCTCACTGCTCATATATATATGTAGGTGTACAGGCACCAGACCGCGGCTAGAAGCGTCGAGATAGACTCTAGTTTTGTCAAGCCAACCTATGTGCCTCACTGCGAGGTTCCGAACCTGCCATGCTTTGGCTTAGCGGTCTTTTTATCTCCCCTTCTGTACTGTTTTGAGAGCTGAATAGAATGTACTGTACTGTACTGTTATATAAGGGATTGAGTCCCTATTCTGAAAGATTGTAAAAATTGTACATACTGTTTGTTACTGACTGCTTATATATATAAAAAGTCTTTTTGCATACAGATTGTCACAGCTTATTGGGCATTGTTTATTTACTGTATTGGCTTCCGCCAAGCCCTGTACTCTGTTTTACTGCATTACTGTTAAGCAGGCCTTCGATAATCTCGGATTACTAGCCGGTTACGGAGATAAACCCATAGGGCCGGGTTTGGGTCGTGACAGAGTGGTATCAGAGCGATACTTACCACGAGTTATACCGCACACACGTGTCCAGATAAGCTATGGGATGTCCTAGAAAAGTGATTAGGGCATTTCATGAGCATGATAAGTGTGTGACATGACTGACTGAATATCTGACTGAATATATGCTAAAGTGACTGACTGAATATATGCTAAAGTGTGAATCTGTTTAAACAAATGACTGCCTATGTTAATAACTGTTATAACTGCTTATAGTGAAATGGATAATGCAAGAACTGCAAATGAAACTGACTCCTCATCCTCTGAGGCCAGAATGGCCAGACTGGAACGAATGATGGAACTGATAACTGAAAGATTAGACCAACAACAGAATCAACAGCCCCCACCTCCTCTTCCGGCTGTACCGGAACAGAATGTGAATGTAAATGATGGGGATATAATTGCTCTGACCCAGAAGTTCAGCAAAATGAAATCGGCATCCTTTCAGGGAGGCCTTGAACCGTTGAAGGCTGAAGCATGGGTTCTTGAGACCGAAAAATTATTTGAGGTGTTCCCGTGCTCTGAAGCACACAAGGTACTGTTAGCCACCTTTACTCTGCAAGAAGAGGCTAGAAGGTGGTGGATGCTTATCCGTGATGAAAATACCGTTTTGACTTGGGCTCAATTCAAAGGAGCCTTCTTCGAAAAGTACTTCCCTCAGTGTGTTAGAGATAGAAAAGTGACTGAATTTGAACAGCTGAGACAGGGTACAATGTCTGTTGCTGAATATGAAACAAAATTTACTAAAATTGCTAGATATGCACCACACATGGTGGACACTGACTACAAGAAGGCCAAAAAGTTTGAAGGCGGCCTTAATGTTGCAATCCTCGACCGAATCAATGTTTTGAAATTACCGAATTATGTAAATGTTCTTGACCGAGCCTTGATGGCTGAAGTGAATATCGAGGCACTGAAAACTGAAACACCATCGTCTGAATGGCGGGGTAAAAGACAGGGTTTCAAGTTTAAGAAAGGCAAGCATAATCCATTGAATAAGAAACAGAATACGGGGTCAACGACTACTTCCAGTCAAGGAAACCGTTCAATACCGCCTTGTTCTGAATGTGGTAAAAATCACGAGGAAGTTTGTTACAAAATATCTGGAGCTTGCTATAGGTGTGGCAAGATAGGCCACATGGTTAAAGACTGCCCCTCTGCTCCACAGGCCAACATTAAAGCTACGCCGAGCGTAGCAGCATCAACTGTTGTCCGAAAACCGAACCCCAGAGCTACCGGGAAAGAGCCTATGAGGCAAGGCCGAGTGTTCGCACTAGTACCGGGAGATGTGCAGAATACCGAGACTGTTGTGTCAGGTATTCTCTCTATTTGTACTCAAAATGCTTATGTACTGATTGATTCGGGGTCTACACATTCATATGTGTCGCATGCTTTTTCGCGAAAATTGAATAAACCCTTAGAACCTATGAACTATATGTTAGCTGTATCATCACCCGTTGGGGGATCTATGACCTGTGCATATATGTACCCTGCTTGTGAAATTAATTTTGGAGATGCACATCTGTTTATTGATTTACTGCCACTGAACATTGACCATTTTGATGTAATATTGGGAATGGACTGGTTAACGAAATATCATGCCACCATAGACTGTGTAACGAAACAAGTAGTTTTCCGTCCACCTGGCTTGCCTGATTTTGTGTTTAATGGGGTTGGAGTAGTACCTCCTCCGTATTTGATTTCGTCTATGAAAGCTGTTAAACTGATTAGAAAGGGGTGTAAAGGATATCTGTGTTCTGTATTGACTGTATCTACTGATGATAATGCTAATGTGAACTGTATTCCTATAGTCAGAGAATTCCCAGATATTTTTCCAGATAATTTGCCAGGAGATTTGATTGATAGGGAGATTGAATTTACTGTTGATGTGGTTCCCGGAACACAGCCAGTATCTAAAGCTCCTTACCGAATGGCTCCAACTGAACTGAAAGAACTGAAAGTGCAACTGCAAGAACTGTTAGACAAAAAGTTCACCAGGCCCAGTACTTCACCGTGGGGCGCTCCTGTTTTGTTTGTAAAGAAGAAAGATGGCTTATTGAGACTGTGTATTGATTACCGTGAACTGAATAAGGTAACCGTGAAAAATAAATACCCATTACCACGTATTGATGACTTGTTTGATCAGCTACAGGGTGCACAAGTATTTTCTAAGATCGATCTCAGATCCGGATACCATCAGTTGAAAGTTAAACCAGATGGCATTGATAAAACTGCTTCTCGAACGAGGTATGGACACTATGAATTTTTAGTTATGCCTTTCAGAGTTACCAATGCACCTGCTGCATTTATGGACCTCATGAACAGAATCTTTAAACCGTACCTTGATGACTTCATTGTTGTATTTATTGATGACATACTGAGTTATTCCAAAACTATAGAAAAACATGTACATCATCTGAGACTCGCCCTACAGACTCTAAGAGAACAAAAACTGTATGCTAAACTGTCTAAATGTGAATTCTGGCTTGACCATGTTATGTTTTTGGGGCATGTTGTTAGCAAAGACGGAATTTCTGTTGATCCGCAGAAAATCGAAGCTGTAGTGAACTGGCCTAGACCAACAAATGTGACAGAAATCTGAAGCTTTTTGGGATTGGTTGGGTAATACAGAAGATTTGTCAAAGATTTCTCCAAAATTGCCTTACCATTGACTCAACTGACACAGAAAGGGATATCATTTGACTGGACTGACCAAAGAGAATCTGCTTTCCAGGAGTTGAAAACTCGACTTGTAACTGCACCGATTCTTACCTTACCTTCAGGTACGGATGGTTATACTGTATTTAGTGATGCTTCTCATAAGGGTTTGGGATGTGTTTTAATGCAGAATGGGAGAGTTATTGCTTATGCTTCCCGACAACTGAGACCGCATGAAAAGAACCACCCGACCCTCGATCTGGAACTTGCTGCAGTAGTATTTGCACTGAAAATCTGGCGTCACTACCTGTATGGGGCGACATGTGAAATATATACTGACCACAAGAGTTTAAAATATTTCTTCACACAGAAAGAACTGAACATGAGACAGCGGAGATGGCTAGAACTGATAAAAGACTATGACCTGCAGATATTGTACCATCCAGGAAAAGCCAATACCGTTGCCGATGCATTGAGCCGGAAATCGATTGGAAACTTAGCATGTTTGCTTACCGGATAGAAAGAGCTGCTTTGTGACCTTGAAAAATCTAAAATTGAAATTGTTTTGCGAGAATAAGGTGGAACGTTAGCTACTATTTCTGCTCAACTGGCACTGATTGAAGAGATTAAAGAGAAACAGCAACTGGATGCCTTCTTGAAGAAGGTCATCGAAAAAAGGGAATCTAAACCGAGACCGGGATTCAAATTTGAAAATAATGTACTGAAATTTCAAGAAAGACTGTGTGTACCGAATGATACTGAACTGAAAAGGAGGGTTTTGAGTGAAGGCCACAATTTAAAATTTTCTATCCATCCGGGGAATACGAAAATGTACCAAGATTTGAAATTGAATTTCTGGTGGCCGGGAATGAGGAAAGAAATTGCCGATTTTGCATCAAAATGTCTTCATTGCCAACAAGTTAAAGCTGAACATCAACGACCCGCAGGCTTGTTGCAGCCCTTACCGATACCGGAGTGGAAATGGGAACATATCACTATGGATTTTATTGTAGGATTGCCTCGCTCCAGTAAAGGTATGGACTCAATTTGGGTTATTGTTGATAGATTGACCAAATCTGCTCACTTCTTACCTGTGAAGACAATTTATAATGCGGACAAATTGGCCGTGATTTATATTAATGAAATTGTTAGACTGCATGGAGTGCCTGTGTCCATTGTTTTTGATATAGATTCGAAGTTTACATCGAGGTTTTGGCAAAGCCTACAGACTGCATTGGGTGCTAAACTGAGACTAAGTAGTGCTTATCATCCTCAGACTGATGGCCAGTCAGAAAGGACCATCCAGACTCTAGAGGATTTACTGAGAATGTGTGTCCTTGATTTTTAGGGAAACTGGGAAAGCCATTTGCCCTTAACTGAATTCGCCTACAACAACAACTATCATTTGAGTATTGGTATGGCGCCCTTCGAGGCATTGTATGGAAGAAAATGTAGATCTCCGATTTGCTGGGCAGAAGTTGGAGATGGGCCTTTGCTTGGGCCCGAGATTGTATATGAAACAACCGAGAAAGTGAAACTGATACAACAGAGACTGAAAACTGCACAGAGCAGACAGAAAAGCTATGAAGATGTCAGAAGACGAGACAGAGAGTATGAAGTGGGTGATCACGTGTTTGTGAAAGTGACACCGATGAAAGGCCAGACTCGTTTTGGAGTCAAAGGCAAGTTAGCGCCGAGATATGTCGGACCGTATGAGATTATTGAGAAAATCAATCCAGTGGCGTATCAAGTTGCGCTTCCTCCTGAAATGGAGAATATGCACAACGTCTTCCACATTTCTATGTTGAGAGACTACCTCCGGGATCCTTTCCATGTGATAGAGCCAACTCGTGTAGTGTTGAGTGACAACTACACTTACGAGGAACGACCTATACAGATTGTGAACAGACAGATCAAGAAATTGAGAAACAAAGAGATCCCGTTAGTGAAAGTTGACTGGCAAAACCATGGTGGCGTATATGCCACTTGGGAAAGGGAAGATGACATGGCTAAAAGATATCCTGAACTATTTCCATTGAATCCTGTTTTCTTCTTGAATGAAGGTAACTTGAGTTTAGAGGACTAAACTCTATTTAAGGAGGGGAGACTGTAATAACCCTCGTCATTGTTTACCGAATAACCACTGATTACCGTTAAACTAAACTAATTATGACTGATAAGTGAACTGAATGAACTACTGAACTGACTGACTGAAATCTGAAACTGATTGATTGAATATACCTGTTTGAATTGCATTTCTATCTGTTGCCTGTTTAATTATCTGTTCCTGTTTTTGTGTTTAAACTGCTAATTGAAGGCTTTATCGGTGACCGAATCCGAAATTGATTGATGATTTATGATCGTTAGAATTAATGCGATTTTATGGTATATTTATCTGAAAACTGATTTGGTATGATTAAATTGAATTAAATGAGTTAATTTGCACAACTTAGACTTAATTACATTAGTGCCACTTAGTAGCCACTACCTAACACATATGGAGCCTTGTACAACACTCGACCAACACTTTTCCTCAGCCATTCTCCTTGTCATTGCCAACCATAGAGAGAGAGAGACTAGAAGAGTTGATTTCATCTCATTTTTGCTTGAGTTTTGCTTGATAATTGAAGTAAATTGAAGAGTTCCTTGCATATTTGATCTCCCATCTTGAACTACAAGACCTAAGGTAGTGTAATTACCCTCTTGTTTGTGGATTGAACATGTTCTTACATGATTCTTGTCAAATTTAGTGGATTAAGGCACGAAATAGCTTCACATGTTGAATTAGAACTCATTTCATGCATGTATGTCTGAATTGTTGAATTTTGAGTTGATTCCATGGAGAATTGTCACATGCATGCTCATGGTTATGTTAAGTCCATGTTTTCATCTTGTTTTTGGAACAATTGGCTCTTTAGAGCATCAAATTGAAGCTTTGAAATGGTTTAAATTCATGCATGTTTGCATGTTCTTCATATTCATGAAAATTGGTTTGAATTGGATTTATTTGAAACACCCTTGGGTTTGATTTTACAATTGAGCTTTGGATTCATGTTAAACTATGAGTTTTGAAGTGTTTTCCAGGAAATGGCCCAAATGAATCGAATTTGATGCATTCAAACTTGGTTTTGAGCTTGAGGTTCAAATCTGGAATTTCCAGAATTTAGACTCACGCTCGAGCGGGGTGACTGGCGCTCGAGCGTGGAAATCGTGCTCCCAGTATTTTTGTTCTGTTTTGAATTCTGCTCGAGCGAAATAATTGGCGCTTGAGCGGGACATTGTGTCTCGTGCTCGAGCGGGCGTCGAGTGCCCAATCGAGCGTGATTTTCACCTTTCCAGCACTTTCGACTGTTTTGCAGAACGCTCGAGCGGGTAAGTCTACGCTCGAGCGGAAACCTTTGTCTGCACATCCGCTCGAGCGGGGTAACCTACGCTCGAGCGTGACCCCTGTTTTCTGAAAATTCTGAAAGTGCTTTTAAAGTGCATCTTTGCATCCTCATCTCACCCTAGGCATTCTTAGGCCTAGTTTAAGACGTCTTGTTGTTGAGGATATAGATGTAGAACACACCGAGGCATATTAGGGGTTAAGTTTATATCTTTTCCAACTGTGTAGCTTAGCGTGTGTTCAATCTGTTAACTGTGTAGGGTTGGCGACTGGGGAGGCGCGCCCTAGTTTACTGTAGCCCAGAACTCTGTGAGTAACGATTATGTAAAGATATGTTCAAAAATGATTATTTTCTGAACAACTGAACTGTACTGTTTCTGAATTGAATACTGTTAATTGAATGAATGTATGTCCTGTATATTGAACTGTATTGTGTCATCCTTGGCACCTACTGTTTACTGTTACTGTTACAGAGATCTCTGTCGGTTCCCTTGTTGGAACCACTACTGTTTTCTGACTGATGGCCATTACTACTGTTCGGTCTTTTAAGACATACTGTTTACTGTACTGTTATGCTAATGGATGCACCACATATGACTGTACTGACTGAACGACTAAAATACTGAATCAATGAACTGTTTTCATTACTGTAAGGACATCCATTCTTAACCCCTTTACGCATTATGTTATTCGCTAGGCTTTAGCTCACTGCTCATATATATATATAGGTGTACAAACACCAGACCGCGACGTTTTGTCAAGCCAACCTATTTGCCTTACCGCGAGGTTCCGAACCTGCCATGCTTTGGCTTAGGGGTCTTTTTATCTCCCCTTCTGTACTGTTTTGAGAGCTGAATAGAATGTACTGTACTGTACTGTTATATAAGGGATTGAGTCCCTATTCTGAAAGATTATAAATATTGTACATACTGTTTGTTACTGACTGCTTATATATATAAAAAGTCTTTTTGCATACAGACTGTTACAGCTCATTGGGCATTGTTTATTTACTGTATTGGCTTCCGTCAGGCCCTGTACTCTGTTTTACTGCATTACTGTTAAGCAGGCCTTCGATAATCTCGGATTACTGGCCGGTAACGGTGCTAAACCCATAGGGCCGGGTTTGGGTCGTGACACAAATATTAGTAATATATTATATATCAAGATATGGGATAATCTTGATATGTGATAATATTCAATATAATATATGATAATTATTGATTAGATATTATAGATATGTGATAGATATTATCTAGGATAATATATCTACCCTATGGGTCTCCTAACTCTCCTATATAAACAAACATTCGGATCTGTATTTTGATATAACAAAAAACATACGTTCTCTTTTCCCACAAACCATTCAGCCTTTGTACTGTGATTGGTGTGGGTAAAACTCTAGTAGTTTTACTCCTATGGAGATTATTCAAGAGTACATGATTCGCCTCCTAAGCTGAATTCATTGTGCATTCTGTTTACCAACAAGGTTTGTCTAAATTCATATTATTTTCCACTGTGTATATAGTATTATATTTCCATCATTGGTATTAGAGCCATTATTAAGGTGTTTTCGTGTAATATCCATAAAATTAGTATTTTATACTGATATATGTATATATATTATTTTTGTTTGCATAAAACACTGATGTTTTGTCAAAATAATTTTATTAGTTTTTTTTTTTCTGTTTACATTTTGTATGAACATTAACCTGTATATAATATCTGCAAAATTACATTAATAAATGATAAATCATTATTAATAATTCTATGTTTCAAAGTTATGAGATATTAATGAAAGTAAGGCACGTGAAATCGGTATTTAAAAAAAAAATTAATAATAGCGCAGCACGAGACTGCTGCACTGTGTACGCTGACATCAGCGCTGAGACGAGCACCAGCACATGAGTTAATACACGCGCCTGAGGCAGGTGTGGGATTAGTATTGATAATGCTTTGTTTGTTTGTTTTACTTTAAAAAACTACATTAATTGCTCCTAAAATGTTTTCTATAATTATGTTTTTAGTATGGCTTGTATGGTTAGTCTTATAATTACTTTGCCTACAATATGGTTAATTTTCAGATTTTGTGAAACGAAAAAATATTTTTCTGATTTATTAATTCAATATATTTTACATTAAAATGCTTCTGTGCATGCATAATTAATTTTCTGGACTTGGATTTTTTTACAGAAGTATACTGAAATCATATGCTATTTTCTGGTATGAGATTCATACTGTTCTAGTTTCTGAAATATTTATTTATATTTTTTTGTGTATTATTTTATTAAAGAAATCACAGAAAATTACAGAAAAATCTGAAAATTATTTTTCGCTATTTAAGAATATTCTGTTAGGAACATCATGATAAATTTTTTATGTTAGAACTTATGTTGTTATCCCTAAAGCATGATTAATATTAATTAAAATTCTATGATAAAATATTATTTATTATTTTTCGGATTGTATTATCACATTGAGATGCTCGTACGTGAATTTTTTTTCAAATCATGCGTATTACATGTCATATGAACTGGCGGATTATTCTTTTAATAAATCTATTAATTTTTTTTATTGCGCATTAAATTAAATTGAATGTTTGATAAAAAAAAAAAAAATCACTAGAGGAGCAAGAGATGATTATAAGCTTAGCGAATTTTTTATTCTTCTGACGTGTATTTTTTATTAAAATTTGATTTGAATTTTGCAGCAAATTTATTCTTTATCATGCTAAAATTTTATACCTTGCGTTTTTTTTTTTTTTTTTTTCTGTGGATATAATTAACTATGGCAGCAAAAGGCATTGTAGCTGATTTGACTAAGGCAGAAAAGCTGGATGGTGATAACTATGATATTTGGTGTCGTAAAATCTAGTATCTCCTGAATGAGCAAGAGGTCTTGGAGACTCTTGAGCAAGTGATGATTGAGCCTGAGCAAGGAACTACAGCTCAGCATCGCCATGATCTTGAGGCCTATCAAAAATGGCACAATAAAGATTGACGTGTACGCTTTACGATGTTAAGCAGCATGCATATTGACTTGATAGTAGAGTTTGAAGGTTCCTTGACTGCTTTTCAAATGTGAGAGGCTCTCAAATAGAAATTCGGCATCACCTCTTTGGCTACGTTGTATGGGTTGACCATGAAATTTGTTTCCTATCAGAAAAAGGCGCATCATTCAATGAAGCAACATCTGAGGGTGATGTCAACTATGATACGCGAGTTAGCAGCAGCAGGTCATAATTTGACACAAGAGCAACAAGTTCAAGCAATGATTCACTCACTTCCTCATTCTTGGGAAGAAATGAAGCGTCATATGACATACAATGATAATGTTAAAACATTTGAGGACATATCACGTCATTTGGAACTTGAGGTTGAGCGTTTAGAGGCTGCTAAACCTAATGGCATTGCTCTTGTTGCTGAGTCTAACTTGCGCTTGGCATTGCTCTTTTTGCTAAGTCTAATTCGCGCCGGGCTTTTGGTCCTTGGCACAGAGGGCTAAGCGAGCTCCCAAAAAGAAAGATGGGGTTAACCCTGGGCTAAAGCGTGCTAGCACTTTTAAGCTCAAAAGAGGTAAGAGGTGTAGACACCCCATTTTTGACCGTTCTCAAGAGTTAGACGTCACCATTTGAACACTCGGTGATCATCCACGTTCGTGTTCGTCTTGAGTCCTCGGAGGTCTCAGCCACGCGCCTTGCCTCAA
The DNA here is from genome assembly GCF_055761805.1 of Camellia sinensis. Classification (NCBI taxonomy): domain Eukaryota; kingdom Viridiplantae; phylum Streptophyta; class Magnoliopsida; order Ericales; family Theaceae; genus Camellia; species Camellia sinensis. Next base: position 5,704,493 of record NC_138974.1, on the reverse strand, counting down.
GACCTCTCGACTTGCCTGTTTTGTATCTGGTTTTGCACCAAACACTTGTGTTTGACTTTTGAGCAGCAGGGAATGGCTTGTTGGCCATCCCTACATCTCACCGGCCTTGGCTTGAGGCCACCAGCCATTATTTTGTTGCCATCGGCCAAATGTTTGGTCGGTCGGCACTTTGTTTGGTCGGTCGACCATTTATTTGGTCAATTTGGCATTTTTAGCTGGCCGACCACTGTGCATCTGCTTTTGACAGATATTTTGTGCCAGCTGTGCTAGTTGGCACCCACTTTGCACCCCCTGTATACACGTGTATGGAGGGATTTCACTCTTGCTTAGCTTGTTTTGTAAGCTTTGCAAGAGTGATCCTCTATAAAGGGAGGCCTTCTCCTCCCTCCTTAAGGGTTACAAAAAAGAGTTCCAGAGGTCTGAATTAGGGTTAGGTCTTGTGTATCTATCTATCTCTATATCTCCCTCTCTTTTGCTCTTTGTGTGTGTCTTAAGGTGTTTTGTTCATAGTTTTTCACACAAACACCTAGAGTTACACTTTCCTTTAGTTACTGAGGTACTAAGGAGTGATTTTCAGAGTTCTTGAGTTGATCTAAGCTTGGAGAAGGGGCTGGAGTGGTCCTTGTGAAGAAGGTCTTCAAGGGTAAGAGCTTTACCCCTTTATTCCCCATTTTTGCATAGGCTTTTAGCCATCCTTGCATCTGTTTTTAAGCTTAACTTATAACATATAAAAGTTTTGATTTTAAGTGTTTAAAATAGTTGTTTAAGGTTGTTTTGTTGTTTGGGGTTGTTTGACGCCTATTAGGCCTTGTTTGGCCCCCATTTTGTGCTATTTTGGTGAGCTCCGGGACCACCTTGTTTGGGCCTCCTCAGTAGTGGGGATGGTGCTTTGAGGTCCTAAGAAGGAGGGTGCCATCCCCTCTCCTTGTTGTCTTCAAAAGTTGTCATTTTAGCCTCATGTGTGAGCACCATTGTTGAGTTCATGTTGGCCATGTCTTAGCTAGTATTTGTACTTATTTTGCCATGATATAGCACTGTTTTAAGTTGGTTTAGACACACCATGCTTGCTTTGCATACTTGTCTTGTAATGCCATAAATGCCTTAACATGCTTTGTGCTTTGAGCCTTGTTTCTAGCATGTTTTTGGCCTAGCTTTGTGAAGCTTTTATGCATGTCTTAGTATGCTTAAGGTCTGTTTGGAGTTGTTTTGGCCATCCATGACATGCTTTGCATAGCCACCTTGCATTTTGGCTTGTTAGCCTTGGGTGTGTGAGTGTTGAGCATGTATTACTTGGCTTGTTTCAGTGGTTTGGCACCACTTATAACATCATTTCAGTCCTTGTGGTATGCTTGTATGCTTGCATTTGATGCTCCTTTAATGCTTCAAGAGGTTGGTATCTTATGCTCCATGTTTGAACCCTTTTGCATGCCTTTAGACTTAGGCCATTTAGATGCCATCTAGGTGTGCCTTTGACCTTGTTTTGATCTGCCTTGGGGTGGTTTTGAGTCCCCATGGCCCTTTGGGACTTGCTTCATATAGCTATGGTTTAAGCCCCTTGGCTTACCTTGAGTTTTGGACATAGTTGCATGCTTTGCTTGCATTGATAGGTTGATTTGGTATCATTCCTCATGTATTTTCAGAGCTTGCTATGCTTGCCATTAGTCAATGTTTATCCTCTTTTAAGTGTGCTTAAAAGTTGCTTCTTTATGCTTAAGAGTTGGGCCATGTGTGCATGCATGTTTGTATGTGTTTTGGCCTTTATTTCCTTAGTATTTGGCCACTGTTTTGGACCTAGTAGAGAGCTATCCATCTTGGTGTAAGTCCCCATTTGCGTGTTGTTGTATGCTCACCTTGTGTGTTGTTGCATACTTGGCCTATCGCATGTGTTGCATGCTTGAATCACATTACATTTAGCATGTTTTCTTCCTTTTGTCTTGGTTGCTTAACATGTTACGTGTCTTGCATGTTTGCATGTTCGCATGTTCGCATTGCATATTGCATGCTTGTTAGCTTGCGCATGTTGTCACATGCCGTGCATGTTTGTTTGTTTAGGTTGTGTGCTTAGTACACATTACTTGCTTTCATGCTCATGATTGCATATTTAGCTCACATGTCTAGGTTGCATTGCATTGAGCATGCATGCCTTGTCTCTTGATGAAGTGATAGAGGTTGGGCCTTATATGTTTATTTGGTTTGCATTTCATTTGACATTAAAATGCATAACTTGGCCTCTTTGGCCATCACGCATTGAAATGCGCGATTGGTGGCCCGAGGGTCGAGGACCATCCTCTTTTGAGTCATGAACATGATAAGGAGGGTGTTTGTGCAAACATTTGCTTGAAATGCATTGCCATGCCATGTTTGCCCTCTGCTGCTCAAAACAGGATTCTGCAGATAAATATGGCCGGTCGACTGCATAAAGTGCCGATCGACCAATGATGGATGGCCGAGAGCTGAATATTTGGTCGATGACCCTTCTACCATGGTCGGTGATGTTTTCCCTTGGTCGGTGATGCTCCACAGTGTTCAGTGAGTGTTCCTTGGGACTTGTGCAATTTTCAGAAGAGCAGAGCAGGGTAAACAGGAGGTAGCTCGTGCATGGTGACGGATTTCCGAGCAATCCTGAGCACGCATGCATTGGACCCTCTTCCCGAGGCTGTTTTATTGCTTTCTTAGCTTAGTTAATTTGCTTAACTAGTTAAGTGGTCTATAATAATTATTTAGCTTGTAGGTTAATTAATTTGTATTATTCTTTTGGTCCCTCCGAGCGAGGGCGAATGTGTAATAAGTGTGTGTGTGTGTGTGCATGTCTTCCAACCCCCATTTCTTTCTCCTTTTTACTTATCTACTTTTGATGGTTAGTACTAGGGCATATTTAATTTAGCATACCTTATGCTATGCATGCGTGCATTCATTCATCAGTATTGCATGCATCGGGCTCGACGCATTATGCTAACTGCATAGTATTTCAAATCTAACTTGAATACATGTTACTTGTTGCATTTCACATGCCATCCTAGGATTAGCCGAGCCTATTCTAGATTGCATTTTGCCTGTGATGCATTAGCCATTTATCATGGACTTGGATCATACGTTTGATTGCTAACATGTTCTTTGTTTTGGCTCGGAGTACGCTGTAAGTATTTATGCTTTAGCATCTCGCATGAGTGTGAATGTTAACATGACAGCATACTTACCATGTGGATATGTGCTTATGTGATATTACTGCCTGAATGCCTATGGGTGAAGGTTGGATTGCTTGAGTTAGAACGACTTGTTGAAATCCGTATTTTAGCCTACTTGCGAATAGCAAATTTCAAACCATTTTCCGAACAAACGGATATGCAATGCTGTAGACACCCCATTTTTGACTGTCCTCAAGACTTGGATGTCACCGCTTGAACACTCGGTGATCATCCATGTTTGTGTTCATCTTGAGTTCCTGGAGGTCTCGGCAACGCGCCTTGCCTCAAGATCTCTCGATTCGACTGTTTTGTGTCTGGTTTTTCACTAAACACTTGTGCTTTGCCTTGGAGGGGCAGGGAATGGCTTGTGGGCCATCCCCACACTCCACCGGCCATGGCTTGAGGCCACCGGCTGTGTTTTGTTGCCACCGGCCAAATGCTTGGCCGGCCGGCACTATAGATGGCCGGCCGGCCAGCTATCTTTTTTTGGTCAATTACATTTTTGGCCGGTCGACTACTGTGCATCTGCTTTTGCAGATATTTTTGTGCAGCTGGCATACACTGTCACCCCCTCCATATACGTGTATGGAGGGATTGCCCTCTTGTTAGCTTCCTTTGGAATCTTTACAAGACTAATTGTCTATAAAAGAGAACCTCTTCTCTCTTGTTCAGGGGTTAGACAACTTAGACAACATTTTCAGAGCTTGAGCTTTAGGGTTAGGGTTTACATATATCCTCTATCTCTCTCTCTCTCTCTCTCTCTCTCTCTCTCTCTCTCTCTCTTGTGTTTAGTGTGTGTTTGGTCTCATTTTTGTGCACAAACACCCACCATCACACCTTTTCTTAGTTGCTGAGGTACCAGAGGTCTTTCCTTGAAGCTTTTGGACTGGTTTGGAACCAAAAGAGCTGCTGGAACATTGTTTGTGAAGAGGGTCTACAAGGGTAAGACTTTTATCCCTTTTTACCCCATTTTTGCAAAGCTTTTTAGCGTATCTTGCATATGTTTTTGAGCTTAGCATATAACATATAAAAGTCGTGTTTTTGTTTGCTCTAAATAGTTTGTTAAGGGTGTTTTAAGCTTTGGGGTTGTTTGATCCCTCTTAAGGCTTGTTTGGTCCTTGTTTTGTGCCATTTCGGTTGAGCTCCGGGATCACTTTGTGTGGGCCTCCTCACCACTGAAATCTTGAGGGATTTTAGTGGTGAGGATGGTGCCTTAAGGTTCTAAGAAGGAGAGGGCCACCCCCTCTCCTTGTTATCCTTGAAAAGGGTCATTTTTGCCTCATGTGTGAGCACCTAGTTTAGGTTTATGTTAACCATGCCTTAACTGTTATTTGGTAGTATTTTGCCATGTATTACCTCTGTTTCATGTTGGTTTGGACACACCTTACATGCCTTGCATACATGTCTTGTAATGCCATATTTTTGCCTTAACATGCTTCAGGTTTAGACACTTGTTCTAGCATGATTTAGGCTTAGCTTTGTGAAGCTTTTGTGCTTGTTTTAGCATGTTGAAGTTATGTTTTTGGTTGCTTTGGTCGACCACGGCATGCTTAGTATAGCCTCTTTGCATTCTTGGCTTGTGAGCCTTAAGTGCATGAACCATGAGCATGCATTACTTACACTGTTTTAGTGGTTTAGAACCACTTACCTTGTTATTTCAGTCCTTATAACATGCCTATATACTTGCATTTGATGCTCCTTCAATGCGTTAAAAGGTTGTTGCCTTATGCTCCATGAATGTGCCTCTTTGTATGCTTGCATATTTAGACCACTTAGATGCCATCTAGGTGCATCCTTAGCTTTGTTTAGGTCTGCATTGGACCTGTTTTAAGTCCCCTTAGCCTTGTGAGGCTTGGTTGACTTAGCCTTGGTTTAGTCCTCTTTGGCTTGCCTTAAGTACTTGGACCATTATTGCATGCTTTGCTTGTTTTGACTAGTTGATTTGGCACCTCTCTTTCATGCAATTTCAGAGCTTATAATGCATGCCATATATCCATGTTTAGCCTCTTTTAAGTGTGCTTAGAAGTTGCTTTTTGTGCCTAAGTGATGGACCATGTTAGCATGCATGCTTATATGTGCATTTGTCCTCATTTCCTTAGTTATTGGCTACTGTTTTGGACCTAGTAGAGGGCTGTCCAAATTAGTTTAAGTCCACCCCTTTGCATGTTGTTGCATGCTCACCTTGTGTGTTGTTGCATACTAGTGTGTTATTGCATGATTGAATGAAGTCACATGCTTGCTTGCATGCTTGAACATCCATATTGTGTCTTGCATACTTGTAGGCCGCATTGCTTCATGCCTTACATGCTTCTTTACTTAGGTTGTGTGCCTAACCTACATTGCACATTGCATTGCCATGTTGCATACTAGCCTCCATACCTAGGATGCATTGCATCGGCATGCATGCTTCACCTCTTGAGTTGAGTATGATAGAGGTTGAGCCCCCTCTTTGCTTGATTATGTGCATTGCATTCCATATCAAAATGCATACTTGTTTCCTTGGGCCACCATGCATGGAAATGCGCGATTGGTGGTCCGAGAATCGAGAATCATATCCCTTTGAGTCATGAATATGATAAGGGGTGTGATTGGTGCACACATTTCTTGAAATGCATTGCCATGCTATGTTTTGCCCTATGCTGCTGTCAAAAATAGATTCTGCAGGAAGATTTGGCCGACCGGCCATCTGAAGTGCCGACCGGCCATACATAAGCAGTCGATAGATTAATTTGTGGCCGGTGACCATTCTCCATGGCCGGTGACCAATTCACTCAGCCGGTGGTGTTCCACAACATTCAGGGAAGCAACCCTGAGATTTGTGCAGTCTTCGGAGAAGCAGAACTGTCAAAGCAGAGGCAGCTTGTGCATGGCAGTGACTTCCGAGCGGAATCGAGCACGCATCGCATCGGACCTTCTTCCCGAGGCTGTTTATTTCTTAAATTAGATTAATTAATTTGCTTAATTAATTAGCTGGTCTGTAATATTTAATTAGCTTATTAGTTAGTTAAATTGTATTATTCTTTCGGTCCCTCCGAGTGAGGGCTAACTTGTAATAAGTGTGGGTGCGTGTGTGCATGTCTTCCAACCCCCACTTCTTTCTCCCTTTCATTTACCTGCTTTTGATGGTTAGTATTAGGGCATATTTAAATTAGCATACCTTATGATAGCATGCGTGCATCCATACATTTGTCTTACATACATCGGGCTCGGCACATCATACTAACTGCATTTGTATTTCAATTCCAAAGTTGAATACATGTTAGTTGTAGCATCATCACATGCGATCTTAGAATAGCCGAGCCTATTGTAGTTGCATTTTGTATGTGTTGCATTAGCCATCTTAACATGAGCTAGGATTATGCATTGATTACTAACTAGCTTTTGTTTTGGCTCGGAGTACTAGGTAAGCATTTATGCTTTAGCATACCGCATGCGTGTGAGTGTTGCCATAATAGCATGATTACCATGAGGCTAGCTGCTTATGTGATATATCTGCTTGAGTGCCTGTGGGTGGAGGTCGAATTACCTAAATTGGAATAATACATTAAAACTGTGGGTATCCGATTTAGTATTTTAGGGACAGTGATTTTGGGCAACAATGGTCAGCAGTAGAGTACAGTTGTTCGGCTACATCTGTGTTTGATCCATTTGGGCTGAAACGCTGCTTGTTTTTCCTTTCAGTTCAGAGAGTTGATATAGAATAGCTAGTGTTCCCCCTTGCTGAGGCAAGACATATATCTGATCCGTCAGTCACCGTTTAGTACAGCGGACTTATCATGACGCAGAATTCAGAAGAGATTGTGGTTATGACGGCCGCATTAGATCAAGGATTCACTTTGCAAAGCGAGACCAATGTCGATGTACCGCATCCACCTAGGTCGCCTGTCGCGCACCCGGTCTGGACCCCCCAGTTGTATCAGGCTCGTGAGCCCACCACATTCGAATTGATAGGAATGATAGGTGACCTCCAGAGGTTCGTGGCGGATCTCGCTTACGGAATGTCAGCTTCGCCACCAGCCGTACCGTATGTCAGGAATTCTGTACCACAGGAGCCCCCACTGTTGGGACGGATTGTGATTGAACTTAGCGAACCAGAGGTGGCCTCCAACTATAACAATGACGTATCAACATCAATCCAAACCCTCGATCAGGATGAGGCCAGAGGCAAGAACAAAATGAAGGCAGATGCCGATCCCATTGAACAACTGCTGTGGGCAGTCGAGGCTTTGAAAGCCGAGGGGATGAGTAAACAACAGGTATTCGCAGTCGTAGCTAAGGCTGTGGATGATGTTTTCCCCACTCCAACCGAAGGCAGTACAAACCAGTTAGAAAATCGGGATAGGCCCCGTCATGCCAGAACAGTTCCTTCCACTCCCAACCCTGCACCTGGGAAAGATCAGAAAGCCAAGGCGGCGTCTGCCGTCCCTTTCGGTAGTGCGTCCAGCAAGAATACTCAACCTTCAAAGTACCTGCCCCGAGGGCGAAGGGTCTTTCAGGCTCTCTATATGCCGTTGTCAAAGGCACTTCAGATCCTTGCCGAAAGGGGCATCTTAAACCCTTAGCGCCTCGGCCTCTCCCAAAGAATCTCCCTACTACACATGATGCTGCCTTGTACTGTGCGTACCACCAGCAAACCGGTCATGCTACCGATAATTGTTTTCACCTCCGTCATGAGGTGCAAGACTTGATCGACAACGAAGTTATCCTCCCGCCCACCTCAGCTATGTATTATCACCCAGTTATTGGATTTTGAGGATACTGATACTGCAAGTATATAATCAGGAAGTGAACCACCTGCGGGCGGCGCTCGGCGTATTTTGGATGTGGCGTCTGGCACGCATTTTTGGAGCATCTGCGAATGCTAGTTTTGTAAATTCTGGCTTGGGTATCGAGTCAGTCTTTTGTTTTGTTTTGAGTCTGTCTCATTGTCTTGAGTCAGTCCTTCTGCTTATGGGTCTGTCTTGTTGTAGCGAGTCAGTCCCCTTTGCATAGAATGTCGGGTGATTCCGGAGCTGTTGCCTCAAACACCGTTTTGTTTTGTCATTACCCTTTTGCTTTCTTTTGAGTCTGTTTCTATCGTGGAGCCAGTTGCAACCAGGGAATCTGAATGAAACAGTTGTGGCTATCTTGTTTCCATGCTTACTACTATTCTGAATTAGTTGTGCCAGGGGACTTGAATGGAACAGCAGTACATTCCACATGTTCTCTTGTGCCCTGAAAATCATTGCATTGACCTAAGTTTCTCAAAACTTTTTGAACACTGCGGTGAAAACAAAGAGGAAGGAATTCCTTGGGTTTTGCAAACTTTGATCAAATTGAGAGAAAGAGAGGCGTGCTAAGCCCTTAATGATTGAAATCATGCTTGTCGGCGTGAGTACTGAGAAGGACCCTGGCTTGATCCAGGCTGGTTCCACACTATCTTCAGCGCGAGCGATTTGTCGCTTCTTTTTGCGCGGTCCTGCGAAGACCTATGTGGAATCACTCTTGAGATTGTGCAGCTTAGGATCGCTCTCAGCCTCAAGACTCGAGCCCTTGTTTTAAAGCGTTGAACCACGATTCGGAGTGTTCAACGATCGACCATCAAGAGAGGCCTGTGTGGCCAGATTGGAAGCAACCCTCGAACAAGAGGAACCAAAGTCAGATCAAGAAGATCAGATCTCATCAGAAGAAGCCTGTAAATCTAGAACAGAAGCACCCCTCCAAACTAGGGGCAAAAATGTCCGATTTGCTCGAAGAGCCGAAGATGGGTCCTTCAGTAAGTCAATGCAACAGCCACTCTCCTGGATACGGATAGCTTCAAAACCCTAAAACCATTTGGCATGGATTTGTTACACTTTTACCCTTTGAGCGGCTCGCTGGACCGAAAACCCGGAAGGACGACTTAGGCAAAAGTTAGAGCAAAAGAAAATATATACAAAAAAAAAGAAAGAAAAAATATACAAAAGAGAGAAAAATACAAAAAAGACAAAATAGTAATAATAATATACAAAAGAGTGAAAAAAAGAAAGGGAAGAAAGAAAAAGAAAAGAAAAGCTCGCAAGGTCGAAAACCCGCATCGGGCGCCTTGGCAAAAGTTAGAGCCTAAAAGGTGAAGGTTAAAATACCCAAGTGTACCTTAACCCGAACTACATGTTTGGGATACGTAGGCAACTTCATCCTGAAGTCCAGCCCCCAACGCTTTCATAAGCGACTAAGTCCATGCAATGGTTTTTAATCATCCTTGGTTCCCATGTTTGGAATATGTAGGCAACTTCATCCTGAAGTCCAGCCACCAACACTTTCAAAGTGACTGTGTCCATATATTAGTTCTGACCATCTTCGTCTTCTCTGTATCCGAGAGTTCAGTTGCGGTCATCACTAATGAGGACTGTTTATAATATGCTGCAGCATCATCCAGACAAGGGGCAACTTTCCGTTGCCATGAGTCGCCGTTCAAACCAGGGGCAACTTTCCGTTGCCGTGCAGGGTCCTTCAAACAAGGGACAATTTTCCATTGCCTCCGATCCGAGGTTGTGCATCTCGAGAGTGAGTTCCGCGCTCGTTGAGCGGTGGCCGTTTGCGAAAATAGTTTTTGAAATTTTTTACTGAGGTTGACTATTTTCTCGAAAACTATTTCATTTCTCCAAAACTTAGACCATTTTGGACCCAAAAAAAGGAAAATTTTCAGTGCTCATGGCCTGACTTGCATCATTTTCAAATCAGAAATCGAACAACTATGTTGATCTAACTCTCATCTTGGTCAAGACTGTTTTAGTAGAAAACCAAAAATAAAAAACGGTCAAAATGATGAACTAGGGGGACGGTTGAGTCAGGCTTCATGTCTTTCCCCCATCGCCAACATACTTGCCAAGAAGGGCACAACTCAAGCTGTCATTAAAGGGCTGAAAGCTCTCTTAACCTCCAAGCAACGAGGTATCGAACTAAGGGCGAAGCACGAATCTGAAGGAATCAAGGTACTCCGTTCCCTTACCTGGGGCATCGACCAAGCGCCACCGAAAGAAACAGCCGTGAGCTAACCATGTTGGGCGTGAACCCACAACTCCCTATTCATCCATTGAACACCCCAGGGAAGGATAAAAATGAGAGAATAAAGAATAGAGAGGTGTAAATTGAGAGAAAAAGTGGGCAAAAAGGGTTTTGAGGGAAAAATCGAGCCTGAGAGTTGAGTGATGTGAGAACCACAAATAAGAAAGGGTGGGAAACAATACCCAGAGAAACTGGCTCCTCGTGATCTGGGGTCCCCCGTCTTCGTTAACGCGTCTGCATGTCGTGTCTCTTTTCTTGTTTACTTGAACATTTGTTTTGAGTCTTTTCCGAGTGTGTCTCGTTCTGTTTAGGTTGTTTACCTTTTTTTGTCTTCGCTGTTGAGTCATTCTCGCTATGTCCAGTTGTAGGCTCACTACCCCGGTTTAAAAAAAAAAACCCTTCTTCAATTTCAAAAATTATTCGTTTTGTGCTCAGAATGCTGTGCCATTCTCCACATTTGTGCAAAAACATGATTTGGTTCTTTCATACAACTGCAGGGTCCACCCCCGATAAGTGTGAACAGGAAAACCTGGGCCTCTTTGAAGCTTCTGGGTTTCAGATCGCATCTGAGTGTGCTTCAACTTCAGTAGATTTAACCTTCATAATCCGTCTTGTCAGATTTGGGCTGTTTGTTCAAGATCCGCTGTGTGCAAAATGAACCAAGCGTTGTGTTATGAGCTGTATGCAGATTAATCCCCAGTAGAGTATGAGCCGAGTGTTCAGAATGTGCAGTGGTTGGTATGGGTTGTTTTGCTGTTGGCTGGTTCGTTATCTGATTATTACAATGCAAGTGTTCAATTTTCAAACAACAGATCAATTTCATTTACATTGAGGTGCAACACGATGCAATGCGACGCAACATATAGAAATGTATAAATGTAACACCTTTTCTTTTAGATAAAAAGTTTGTTTCATTTCACCGTCTGTTTCAAGTACATAGCTTTGAAAACAAAATCTGCCTACGGCAGTACAAGGTACCCTAGCCACTAACAAAAAAGTACAAAAAGAAGAAGAAAAAAAAAACAGCAAAAATCTAGATCAATGACAAAGGATCTCAGGCCTGGGAGTCTGTCCTAGTCCTCTTCCTGGATGAAGGTCCAGGAGCATCATCAGCGTTGTCATCTGAGCCCGAGTCCGAGCCGTCTCCAGTCTCCTCCTCCGACGACTCTGTCTTCGCCTCCGCCTCCGACTCCTCGTCATCGTCATCAGGGGCTGGAGCCCGCGAGTTACTCCCGACGTGAGTGCTGGCGCCTTGGTGTGGGGGAATACTCTGCCCTCTCCATCTCCTCCGGCAGGAACAGAAGGCCTAGCTGGAACACCTCCCACAGTGGGAATCTGGAAAGGAGGCTGAAAAGTATAAGAGGCAAACGCATCAGTATGCCGTGAGTAGTTTATCAGTGCAGAATACAGTGTATGAGTACAGTGTGCGAATGCCGTGAGTAGTTTATCAGTGCAGAATGCAGTGTATGAGTACAGTGTATGAATGCCGTGAGCAGCTCATCAAGTGTTGTGTTGTGCACCAGATTATGTGAAGCGGCTTATGTGTATGGTTTGAGACCGTGATCAGAAGAACATACCAGAATACTATAGAGGGCCAGGAGGTCAAAAGTCCGCTGCAACATCCCCATCATGGAGGCATTCAGCTCCAAGGACTGCCAGGTATACTCGGAAGAAGCCTACAAAAGTATCAAATGCATCAGTATTCTGCGGAATATCAAATAAACTGAAATGAAATGCCAATACAAGATGCATTAAATGTAGTAATACATACCGGAGGCAAGTCATGGAAATCGACCAACTCGTGGTCAGCCGGAGGAGGAGCAAAGGGGATCTGGTAGGTCGCCCCACCCTGCCCTCTGTATGTCAGTGAAGTGGGCAGTGCAGGCCAGCCACCCCCCCCGCCTTCTCTGAACTCCACCCCTGCCGCGGACCCGAGCTCTCATCGATGCTCCTGCCCCAGCCCCCGCTCCTGCCCTAGCTGCCGGCACCGCGGGTCCCTCTCTCTCAACGCGATGGCTGCCGCTCAGAGGCCGCATAACATACGTCTGCACGTACTCTCTGTAGTCGCCTATGCCTTTGAAGCGGGTCGCATCCCAGCTGATTGTGTAGTCAGCCGTCTGCTCGGTGGTGAATCTCTCGGTATCCCTCATATGCTCAGGAGGGTAAACTGGGACTATCTACTCTGGTAACCCTAGGGTCTGGTGTAGGAAACGCTCACCCAGGTACCAAGCCCGACAGACCGGGCCCTCCAGCAAAATCCGAAAACGCGAGGTCTCCTCAGCACCTGCAAACCGATCCCGAATCACGGCTGGCAATGGAGTCCAAGGCTGCCAGGTGATCTGAAAATAAAATATAGATTGTTATCTACTATTATTGACAATACAGTGTAAAGCGAAGCTTAAATGAACTGCAAGTAAAACATATCTCTGCGGGAGTGATGGTGTCAAAATAGCGGCGGAAGAAGCTAAACATCTCCCGAGGCCTCCGCACGCACCTCCCGTCGAAACGACGCGAAAATGGAACGACGAGAGGGGTCTCCGCATCTGGCACGGGGGCGAGTCTCAGAAAGTAGGCGTAGACCCACAACTGCAGAATAAATACCAGTATGCTTATCAGATAAAGCAGGATACAGCATAAAACAGAGATAGTAGAGCTGTGTGCAGTGTATTGAGCAGAGTGTACAGTGTGAGCAGTGTATAGTCAGTGTAAAGCAGAGTATGTGTGTGCCGTGTGTACAGTATACAATCAGTGTAAAGCAGACCACAGTGTGTGTAGTGTACATAGTACAGTACAGAGTATAGATAATAGAAAGCAGAAATGAAATGCTATGAAAAAAAAGGAAACGTACCTCCCAAGCGCGCCAATAACCCCCGAGCAACTATCCGCTGCCACGGGAAGCCGAGTTCATGTAGCCGTAAAGTGTAGCCAGAGCGGCTCCACCCCAGTCATAGCGCAGGATCTGTGTGACATCCACTAAAGCGCTAAGCAAACAGAGGGGCACGGTATTCGCCTAGTCGGTGAAAATAGTAGTCCCCAGCAGAAACATCAGAAAGCCGCGGGCATACTGCTCCACCGCCTCCTGGGTCATCAGAGCCTCCTCAGTCAAAGCTGACTGGACCCTGAACTAGACCTCAAACCAGGAATATCGGACGAAGCTGGGACATGCGAGAGGTGGCACCTCGCCAAGCAAGTATGTCTAAGCGGCCTCCCACTCGTCCATGTCGGTATCAAAGGGGATCGGATCACCCCCTATCCCGATGCCAGTGAGCATCGAGAAGTCGTAGGGAGTCATCGTCATGTCTCCCGTAGCAGAGAAGTGGAAGGAATCGGTGGTGTCCCACCACCTCTCCGCTAGAGCGGCGTGGAGAGGCCTGCTCGTGGTAAGTCTGGATAGTCCTCTGTAGAATGCGCCGAAGCCAACCTGATCTACGATGTGGCGAACCGAATCGGGTAGCTCAGCGTACCAGTCTCGGGCGGCGATGTTCCCATACCCCCGGACGGTATGGGAATCTCCCTGTTTTCAAACAAACAATTGCGAAGCGATGCTAAATATACCAGTTTTGAAAGGCATTCAGAATTCAGGCAAATATAGCATGTATGCGTATTTTCAGATTCAAACAACTATCGGTTGTCGGTGTGCTTACAGTGAACTACAACGTGTGATATGTTAGCGTGTTTGAGTGGTTCAGTACAGATATAGCGTGTGTGCACGTGTTCAGATTCAAATAGGTACCAAATGCCGGTGTGCTCGCAGTGAACTATAACATGTGATGTGCCAGCGTGTTCGAGTGGTTCAGGGCAAATGTAGTGTGTGTGCACGTGTCAGTTTCAAATAGATATCAGTTGCAAGTGTGTTCACAGTTAACTCCAGTATACAGTGCATCAGTGTATCTGAGCTAAGCAGTTAAAGAATGTAATCAGCTATGGCAGTTGGCGGTTAAGTGTTCTATGTCGCGGAAAGTAAAACAGAGGAAGGAATGTTACCTCGGAAGCGCCAAAGGACAGATGAGATGTAGGCTCATGCAAGAGAAGCTCTAGAGGCATCACTCTATCAAAGCTCTGAAATTGGCGAAGTTCGTCGGTAGGCAAGACGTGGATCGCTGGCCGGTAGGTCGCCGGATCGAACGGGCGGACGCTCAAGGGGAGGGGCTCGGCCTCTGGGTCCATCTCGTGATCCGGGGGAGTCCCGCCCCGTGGAATGTCATCTGCCATCTCAGAGAAAATGAGGAAATGGCCGGAAAAGTGAAAACAGGGCTAGAATGCGAAAGGTCAACAAAAAGTCAACCCCAGGAGGGTGGAAAATGACTGGAAAAGCTGAAATGTGGAAAATGTGATGAAATCAAGAAAAACTTGGGAGAAACAAACTCCAAGAGGTGGAAATCGAAAAAAACTACACCAAAACGAAGTTTTGATCGGATGAAAGTGTTCGAAACGCGATGAACTTCGCGAATCAAATGACGAAACGGGCATGAAACGCAAGAAAACGAAGAAGGGAAGAGGGGAAAATGCTTTAGAGAGAGAGGGGATGAAATTTCGGCTAGAGGGAAGTAAGAAAATAGGGTTTGAAACCCTATTTTAAAAGACCCAAGGTGAAAAGTCAAAACTGCCCCGAATCAGGCATTTTTGGCCGGTCGGCTACATCCTTGGCCGGCCGGCTAAATTTTTGGCCGGTGATGTTTTTTGGTGGCCGGTGGATGGCCGGTGGATTCCCTTCCGGCCGGTGAGCATCCTAAAACCTTTTTTTAGGGCAGATTTGTGGTTTGGCACCTTTATTGTTCAAGATAGTGCAAGAGAATGCATTTTCGAAGCTCAACCGGTCTCCGTTTTGACCTCGGACCGTGGTTTTCTGCGGGTAGCACTCGAGTATGTATGCAGCGTATCCTTTTTGTATCCTTTTGTCTCCTGAGAGATTCGAAAGTTGCCCCATGTGCATACGTTACAACGTTTTATCGTGAAACATGCGCCGGTTATACGTATTTTCATCCACATTGATATGCATCTTTCATTTGCATTAGTTCACTTGCATTGTTATGCATTTACCCAGCGAACGGTCTGGCGAGACCTTAAATCCGCTCGGTTGCATTGTCATGCATTTCAAGCGACTTGCGTTGTCGCGCATTCCATGCATCATTCGCATTTCAAACAAAAACAAAAAAAACAAAAACAAACATGCAGATGTCATGCATCATTTTAAGTATTGCATATGTCATGCATTTCATTATAATATATTGCATATGTCGTGCATTTCACTGTAACTGTATCCATTCCATTGCATATTGTATATATTGCATTGTAGCTTGCATGCATTCATTGCATCACTTCCATCTAGGGTTTGCGCCTTTCCTTGTTGAGCTTGGTCTGGTATGTGCCCATACTTTTCACGTCTATACACTCGTAGTTCTGTATGACCGTTCTATGCAGACGTGGTTTGTTTGTGTCCATGCTCTTCCTAGGCAAGATACAGTTTGGCTGTAGGCCTTAATCCACTGTATCTATTCCATTGCATATTGTATATATTGCATTGTAGCTTGTATGCGTTCATTGCATCACTTCCATCTAGGGTTTGCGCCTTTCCCTGTTGAGCTTGGTCTGGTATGTGCCCATACTTTTCACATCTATACACTCATAGTTCTGTATGACCGTTCTATGTTAGACGTGGTTTGTTTGTGTCCATGCTCTTCCTAGGCAAGATATGGTTTGGCCGTAGGACTTAATTCACTGTATCTATTCCATTGCATATTGTATATATTGCATTGTACTTTGCGTGCATTCATTGCATCACCTCCATCTATGGCTTGTGCCTTTCCGTGTTGAGCTTGGTCTGGTATGTGCCCATACTTTTCACGTCTATACACTCATAGTTCTGTATGACCGTTCTATGTTAGACGTGGTTTGTTTGTGTTCATGCCCTTCCTAGGCAAGATTTGGTTTGGCTGCATGCCATATCCACTATATATATTACATTGTAGTGTAATTTTTGCATCCGACAATAGGATCATTGTCCTTTCGTTAGCGGGTTGTTTCCCCACTTATGTCATTCCACCCAATACTTGTTCTTGTGTCCATCTACATCACTCATAGTTCTGCATGTGTACGCGCTTTGAGGGTTGCGGCACCTTTTCTATGGTAGACGGACTTGTTACTTCCATCAATCTATTTGACATTTGTGTGGTTTTAAACCGCTCATGATTGGATCATGATTCAATTGCATTGCATTTCATTTGCATTGTTTCAATTGCATTGCATTTCAATTGCATTGCATTTTCATTTGCATTATTATACATAGTTTTGTATATAGTGCATATCATTTTGCATTCATTTTGTATTGTTATGCATGTTGCTAACAATATTGTACCTGTTAAGTTTGCTTTCTTTTCAGGCACAATATTGTATGTACGGTTTATTTGAGCCTGGTGCAACTAGACGAACCGGACAGGTATTGTATCCTCCGCGTGAGACGTATTGAGAATTGCATAATTCTCTTATATCCTTTCTGCATTGTAGTGTAGTTTGGTGTATGCTAGCTTAAAACTGTTGCATTATTATTTTTCGTTACAGTTTTCTTTGCATGATCGTAAGCTATGTTTGGCTTTATGCATTGTCTTGCATTTTGCCCCTTCCTTCGGGCGCATATCTTGTTTGTCTTGCATGTTTGTCTAAGTCTTCGGCCTTGTCAAAAATGGGTCGTCTTTGGGCTTTGACATTCACTCCCGTCATTGTTATGACTTTCGAGTTCTGTCAAAGAGGGGCAACTGTAGACACCCCATTTTTGACCGTCCTCAAGACTTGGACGTCACCGCTTGAACACCCGGTGATCATCCATGTTTGTGTTTGTCTTGAGTTCCCGGAGGTCTCGGCTACATGCCTTGCCTCAGGATCTCTCGACTCGACTGTTTTGTGTCTGGGTTTGCACCAAACACTTGTGCTTTGCCTTGGAGGGGCAGGGAATGGTTTGTTGGCCATCCCCACACTCCACCGGCCATGGCTTGAGGCCACCGGCTGTGTTTTGTTGCCACCGGACAAATGCTTGGCCGGCCGGCCATCGTTTTTTGGTCAATTGCATTTTTAGTCGGCCGACTACTGTGCATCTGCTTTTGCAGATATTTTTGTGCAGCTGGCATACACTGTCACACCCTCCATGCACGTGTATGGAGGGATTGCCCTCTTGTTAGCTTCCTTTGGAAGCTTTACAAGACTAATTGTCTGTAAAAGAGAACCTCTTCTCTCTTGTTCAGGGGTTACACAACTTAGACAACATTTTCAGAGCTTGAGCTTTAGGGTTAGGGTTTACATATATCCTCTATCTCTACATCTCTCTCTCTCTCTCTCTCTTGTGTTTAGTGTGTGTTTGGTCTCATTTTTGTGCACAAACACCCACCATCACACCTTTTCTTAGTTGCCGAGGTACCAGAGGTCTTTCCTTGAAGCTTTTGGACTGGTTTGGAACCAAAAGAGCTGCTAGAACATTGTTTGTGAAGAGGGTCTACAAGGGTAAGACTTTTGTCCCATTTTACCCCATTTTTGCAAAGCTTTTTAGCATATCTTGCATCTATTTTTGAGCTTAGCATATAAAATATAAAAGTCTTGTTTTTTTCTGCTCTAAATAGTTTGTTAAGGGTGTTTTAAGCTTTGGGGTTGTTTGACCCCTCTTAAGGATTGTTTGGCCCTTGTTTTGTGCAATTTCGGCTGAGCTCCGGGACCACTTTGTGTGGGCCTCCTCACCACTGAAATCTTGAGGGATTTCAGTGGTGAGGATGGTGCCTTAAGGTCTTAGGAAGGAGAGGGCCACCCCCTCTCCTTGTTATCCTTGAAAATGGTCATTTTTGCCTCATGTGTGAGCACCTAGTTTAGGTTCATGTTGACCATGCCGTGACTAATATTTGGTAGTATTTTGCCATGTATTACCTCTGTTTCATGTTGGTTTGGACACACCTTACATGCCTTGCATACATGTCTTGTAATGCCATATTTTTGCCTTAACATGCTTCAGGTTTAGACCCTTGTTCTAGCATGATTTAGGCTTAGCTTTGTGAAGCTTTTGTGCTTGTTTTAGCATGTTGAAGTTCTGTTTTTAGTTGCTTTGGTCGACCATGGCATGCTTAGTATAGCCTCTTTGCATTCTTGGCTTGTGAGCCTTAAGTGCATGAACCATGAGCATGCATTACTTGCACTATTTCAGTGGTTTGGAACCACTTACCATGTTGTTTCAGTCCTTATAACATGCCTACATACTTGCATTTGATGCCCCTTCAATGCGTTAAAAGGTTGTTGCCTTATGCTCCATGAATGTGCCTCTTTGTATGCTTGCATATTTAGACCACTTAGATGCCATCTAGGTGCATCCTTAGCTTTGTTTAGGTCTGCATTGGACCTGTTTTAAGTCACCTTAGCCTTGTGAGGCTTGGTTGACTTAGCCTTGGTTTAAGCCTCTTTGGCTTGCCTTAAGTAGTTGGACCATTATTGCATGCTTGGCTTGCTTTGACTAGTTGGTTTGGCACCTCTCTTTCATGCAATTTCAGAGCTTATAATGCATGCCATATATCCATGTTTAGCCTCTTTTAAGTGTGCTTAGAAGTTGCTTTTTGTGCCTAAGTGATGGACCATGTTTGCATGCATGCTTATATGTGCATTTGGCCTCATTTCCTTAGTTATTGGCCACTGTTTTGGACCTAGTAGAGGGCTGTCCAAATTAGTTTAAGTCCACCCCTTTGCATGTTGTTGCATGCTCACCTTTTGTGTTGTTGCATACTAGTGTGTTGTTGCATGATTGAATGAAGTCACATGCTTGCTTGCATGCTTGAACATCCATATTGTGTCTTGCATACTTGTAGGTCGCATTGCTTCATGCCTTACATGCTTCTTTACTTAGGTTGTGTGCCTAACCTACATTGCACATTGCATTTCCATGTTGCATACTAGCCTCCATACCTAGGATGCATTGCATCGGCATGCATGCTTCACCTCTTGAGTTGAGTATGATAGAGGTTGAGCCCCCCATTCGCTTGATTATGTGCATTGCATTCCATATCAAAATGCATACTTGGTTCCTTGGGCCATCATGCATGGAAATGCGCGATTGGTGGTCCGAGAATCGAGAATCATATCCCTTTGAGTCATGAATATGATAAGGGGTGTGATTGGTGCATACATTGCTTGAAATGCATTGCCATGCTATGTTTTGCCCTCTGATGCTGTCAAAAATAGATTCTGCAGGAAGATTTGGCCGACCGGCCATACATAAGCAGCCGATGGATTAATTTGTGGCCGGTGACCATTCTCCATGGCCGATGACCAATTCCCTCAGCCGGTGGTGTTCCACAACATTCAGGGAAGCAACCCTGAGATTTGTGCAATCTTCAGAGAAGTAGAACAGTCAAAGCAGAGGCAGCTTGTGCATGGCAATGACTTCCGAGCGAAATCGAGCACGCATCGCATCGGACCCTCTTCCCGAGGATGTTTATTGCTTAAATTAGATTAATTAATTTGCTTAATTAATTAGGTGGTCTGTAATATTTAATTAGCTTATTAGTTAGTTAAATTGTATTATTCTTTCGGTCCCTCCAAGTGAGGGCTAACTTGTAATAAGTGTGGGTGCGTGTGTGCATGTCTTCCAACCCCCACTTCTTTCTCCCTTTTACTTACCTGCTTTTGATGGTTAGTATTAGGGCATATTTAAATTAGCATACCTTATGATAGCATGCGTGCATCCA
The DNA here is from genome assembly GCF_055761805.1 of Camellia sinensis. NCBI lineage: Eukaryota > Viridiplantae > Streptophyta > Magnoliopsida > Ericales > Theaceae > Camellia > Camellia sinensis. Next base: position 5,684,572 of record NC_138974.1, on the reverse strand, counting down.
TACATTTGTCTTACATGCACCGGGCTCGGCGCATCATACTAACTGCATTTGTATTTCAATTCCAAAGTTGAATACATGTTAGTTGTAGCATCATCACATCCCATCTTAGAATAGCCGAGCCTATTGTAGTTGCATTTTGTATGTGTTGCATTAGCCATCTTAACATGAGCTAGGATCATGCATTGATTACTAACTAGCTTTTGTTTTGGCTCGGAGTACTAGGTAAGCATTTATGCTTTAGCATACCGCATGCGTGCGAGTGTTGCCATAATAGCATGATTACCATGAGGCTAGCTGCTTATGTGATATATCTGCTTGAGTGCCTGTGGGTGGAGGTCGAATTACCTAAATTGGAATATTGCATTAAAACTGTGAGTTTTAAGCCCACCAGATAGTGGCAAAATCATCTTTTCTAAAGCCCACTCGAGGGTGGCGAAATCTACATTTTTAGCCTACTTGCGAGTAGCAAACCATTTTCAAAACAAGCATGAAATGTTTTATTCCAATTTAGGCGATTTGGCCTATACTTGTTTGCTGTGCGCATGACAGTAATTCTAGGCTAATAACCGTAATAAGAACACATAACGTTTTCAAAAACGGATATCACGGTTAGTAGAGGCCGATCTTCGGATTGGGCGAGAGGGGGTGCTCATAGCTGACCTTCCCCAATCGTACCCAAACTCCCGAGCCGAGGCAACTTTGGTGATGACGGACACGTGGCCTTTGGCACCGAGTCAGGGTTTCCTAAATTTTCAAAAATAAAATATTTAGGTGGCGACTCTGTCTCTGGCAAAGCAGTCCATGTTTGGCACTTCTTTTCTAAAAATCTGTTTTTCTCAAAACAACTTGCCGGATTTGGACTCTTTGGTTCAGATTAAGAACCGTGACAATTTGAGAGTCCTGAACTGTAGTGAATCCAAAACGAACAGAACGGGACTCGTCCTCCCGGGGCGTTTGGGGACGTCTACAGTTTCTGGCGACTCTGCTGGGGAGTTTGAGAGCTTGACTCGAACTCGTGATATCCTATTTTGATTTCATTTATGTGTCTCTTTGCATTGCATGTGCATTGGTGCACCTAGGACACCGTGTTTGCCATCTTCCATTCCTGAACGGTTTGCCGGAGGCTTGACCTTGTCAAAGCATGCCATAAGGCTGACCGGTTGTGGGCTCTGACAGTATGGGAACACAAACCCCGGTTTTACAGGGGCACCTATTTCGACTATTCGACCTAGTGCATATCGAAATCCATAGTGACTATTCCAAACTAGGACAGGTTGCTTACCCGATGTTAGGTTGTTTGAAAACTGCTGTGTGTGCATAGTGAAACCCTAGCTCCTGACAAAAATAGGACAGGGAAACCCTACCCCTCCATAGGGGTGTTTTGGCCCTCTTTACTTGCTATGTGCTTTTAGAGTGCATCTCTACAGGGAACGTACATATTAATTTGCAAGTTTGAGTATCAGGCCTGAGGGCACCAGTATCAGTTTATGAGAATCAGTTATATTTGTGGGTATCCGATTCAGTATTTTGGGGGGCAGTGATTTTGGGCAACAATGGTCAGCAGTAGAGTACAGTTGTTCGGCTACATCTGTGTTTGATCCATTTGGGCTGAAACGCTGCTTGTTTTTCCTTTCAGTTCAGAGAGTTGATATAGAATAGCTAGTGTTCCCCCTTGCTGAGGCAAGACAGATATCTGATCCATCAGTCACCGTTCAGTACAGCGGACTTATCAATTCAGAGGAGATTGTGGTTATGACGGCCGCATTAGATCAAGGATTCACTCTGCAAAGCTAGACCAATGTCGATGTACCGCATCCACCTAGGTCGCCTGTCGCGCACCCGGTCTGGACCCCCCTGTTGTATCAGGCTCGTGAGCCCACCATATTCGAATTGATGGGAATGATAGGTGACCTCCAGAGGTCCGTGGCGGATCTCGCTTACAGAATGTCAGCTTCGCCACCAGCCGCACCGTATGCCGGGAATTTTGTATCACAAGAGCCCCCGCTGTTGGGACGGATTGTGATTGAACTTAGCCAACCCGAGGTGGCCACCAACTATAACAATGACGTATCAACGTCAATCCAAACCCTCGATCAGGATGAGGCCAGAGGCAAGAACAAAATGAAGGCAGATGCCGATCCCATTGAACAACTGCTGTGGGCAGTCGAGGCTTTGAAAGCCGAGGAGATGAGTAAACAACAGGTATTCGCAGTTGTAGCTAAGGCTGTGGATGATGTTTTCCCCACTCCAACCGAAGGCAGTACAAGCCAGTTAGAAAATCGGGATAGGCCCCATCATGCCAGAACAGTTCCTTCCACTCCCAACCCTGCACCTGGGAAAGATCAGAAAGCCAAGGCGGCGTCTGCCGACCTTTTCGGTAGTGCGTCTAGCAAGAATACTCAACCTTCAAAGTACCTGCCCCGAGGACGCAGGGTCTTTCACGCTCTCTATATGCCGTTGTCAAAGGCACTTCAGATCCTTGCCGAAAGGGGCATCTTAAACCCTTGGAGCCTCGGCCTCTCCCAAAGAATCTCCCTACTACACATGATGCTGCCTTGTACTGTGTGTACCACCAGCAAACCGGTCATGCTACCGATAATTATTTTCATCTCCGTCATGAGGTGCAAGACTTGATCGACAACGAAGTTATCCTCCCGCCCACCTCAGCTAAGTCCATTACTACCCAGTTATTGGATTTTGAGGATACTGATACTGCGAGTATGTAATCACGAAGTGAACCACCTGCGGGCGACGCTCGGTGTATTTTGGATGTGGCGTCTGGCACGCATTTTTGGAGCATCTGCGAATGCTAGTTTTGTAAATTCTGGCTTGGGTGTCGAGTCAGTCTTTTGTTTTGTTTTGAGTCTGTCTTATTGTCTTGAGTCAGTCTTTTTGCTTATGGGTCTGTCTTGTTGTAGCGAGTCAGTCCCCTTTGCATAGAATGTCGGGTGATTCCGGAGCTGTTGCCTCAAACACCGTTTTGTTTTGTAATTACCCTTTTTCTTTCTTTTGAGTCTGTTTCTGTCGTGGAGCCAATTGCAACCAGGGAATCTAAATGAAACAGCTGTGGTTGTCTTGTTTCCATGCTTACTACTATTCTGAATTAGTTGTGCCAGGGGACTTGGATGGAACAGCAGTATATTCCACCTGTTCTCTTGTGCCCTGAAAATCATTGCAATGACCTAAGTTTTTCAAAACTTTTTGAACACTGCGGTGAAAACAAAGAGGAAGGAATTCCTCGGGTTTTGCAAACTTTGATCAAATTGAGAGAAAGAGAGGCGTGCTAAGCCCTTAATGATTGAAATCATGCTTGTCGGCGTGAGTACTGAGAAGGACCCTGGCTTGATCCAGGCTGGTTCCACACTATCTTCAGCGCGAGCGATTTGTCGCTTCTTTAAAAACTTTCAAAAACAAAATGTTTTGCGCGGTCTTGCGAAGACCTGTGTGGAATCACTCTTGAGATTGTCCAGCTTAGGATCGCTCTCAGCCTCAAGACTCGAGCCCTTGTTTTAAAGCCTTGAACCACGATTCGGAGTGTTCAACGATCGACCATCAAGAGAGGCCTGTGTGGCCAGATTGGAAGCAGCCCTCGAACAAGAGGAACCAAAGTCAGATCAAGAAGATCAGATCTCATCAGAAGAAGCCTGTAAAGCTAGAACAGAAGCACCCCTCCAAACTAGGGGCAAAAAATGTCCGATTTGCTCGAAGAGCCGAAGATGGGTCCTTCAGTAAGTCAATGCAACAGCCACTCTCCTGGATACGGATAGCTTCAAAATCCTAAAACCATTTGGCATGGATTTGTTACACTTTTACCCTTTGTAGACACCCCGTTTTTGATCGACCTTAAGACTCAGACGTCACTGATTGAGCGCTTGGTGATGTTGCATAATGTGCTCGTTCAGAAGTTTCAGAGTTGCGGCCGTGAGCCCTGCCTCCGGACTTCCGAACCCTCTTTTGTACTTTGCCTCGGTTTGTGAACCAGGCTCGATTTTCTCGGTTTCTTTTCCTGAGGGAAGGGAGATGTCCCGTAGACCATCTCTCAATGTCCGTAGGCTACATTTTGTGGTCGTAGGCCATTTTGTCCATTTCGGAGTCCGGTTTCCGGTTTTTCGGGATTGTTGGCCGTGTGCCTCGGTTCGGGACCGCCTAACCATCTCCGTTTGTTCTGATTTTTGGCATACATCTTATTTAATCCCTTTTGAGGGACACTGGGGTCTGAGAAACCCACTTCGTGGCCGAATGCCACTTTTTGTGCTTAACACCCCATTTTCGGGACCTCGAACTGCGCGTTTTGGTCCCCGAGCATTCGTTTTGCAACGGTTTTCGTTCATTTTTGGCAGGTACCTCTATTTTATCACCAGGGAGGTCACAGAAGGGTGAAAGGCCAGTAATTGTTGCAGCAACCAGTTATACATCCTCTGACGCCCTCCAGCGCCCGTTTTTCGCACTTCCGGGCTAATGTTGAACACCTTGGGGCCATCTTCTTGAACTTTCAACCACATATTTGTGATGTACACACTTGGGAGGATCCTAAAAAGTGGTGGCCGGCCATTAATTCAATTTGACCCTTTTGAACCCCTCCTTCCGGGCTAATGTTGAACACCTTGGACCCACTTTCTTGAACTTTCAACCACATATTTGTGATGTACACACATGGGAGGACCCTAAAAATTGGTGGCCGGCCAGTAATTCCACCTGACCCTTTTGAACCCCTCTTTCCGAGCTAATGTTGAACCCCTTGGACCAACATTCTTGAACTTTCAACCACATATTTGTGATGTACACACATGGGAGGACCCTAAAAAATGGTGGCCGGCCACTAAATCTTCTTGACCCTTTTGACCCCTAGCCGGCCGGCTAGGGGGTGTGGCCGGCCGGCCACCTTCAGCAAAAGTAACTGGCCGGCCGAGATCCTTGCACTGTTCACTTTACAGCTGTGGAGCTTTATCCCCCAGAAAATATCAATATCCGGGGGATATTTTGTGGGGGAAAGTTGCCCTCCTTTTCCCCCACCTTTACACCCCCTTTTTTGCCCTTATAACCAACAAGCCAAATCATATGTTGGGGTTAGAAAAAATTGTCTTCAAGCTTCCATAGACAAATCCCTCTCTATCCCTCTCATTTCCTAAAAAACTTCCAAGTCCCTAATCACCATTTCTTCTACACCACCAAGCTCTACCATCACCACTTCATTTCCAGCAACAAGGAGAGCTTCTCAAAGGCTAAAGGAGCTGCAAATTGGTCCAAGAAGCAACAAAAGATTTAGTCTTCAAGGGTGAGTAACATTTCTACTCTTTTGACCCTTTTTCTTGATCCATTTGGAAGCCCTATATGCTTTTTGTTTCAAGCTCCGGCCCTAACTGAAAGGGGCCCTCTTTTGAGCTCATCTTCACTTTTGATTAAGGGCTCAACCCTGTTTGAGCCCTCCATGATGCACTTGCTTCATTGATCCTCTTATATGTCATAATCTTGCATGCTATTTTTGGCCCATGAGTAATCTGTTTTGGAGCATGTTGTAAACTGATATTAGGCTTATTTTGAGCCCCTCTTCAACATTGAAGAAGGGCTCAACACCATTTGGGACTTCCATGTTGAACTTACCTTTATACTCCCCTTTTGGTCCCATTTTTGCATGCAATGGCAGCCTATCATGCTTTTGTTTTTGGCCATTTTACAGTTCTGAAAAAGTGCTTATTTTGGTCCATTATTCACGTTTCATTTAGGTCCTTTCATGGTTTGGGGCCTCCATATGCCACTTCATGTTATATCTCTCTTTTATTCCCCATTCTTGCATGTTTAGTTAGCCTATCATGCTTTTGTTTTTGGCCATTTTACAGTTCTGAAAAAGTGCTTATTTTGGCCCATTCTACATGTTTTATTAAGGGTCTTTAGCTGTTTGGTGAATATTTTGCATACCTCATGTTATAGCCACTTTTGAGCCTCATTTTGTATCACATTTCTATCATGTTTGTATACTGATTTTGGGACTTCCATAAACTGTAAATGTGCATATTTTTGGTCCCTCTTCATTATTGTAGAAGGGAATTTTTCAGTTTGGATTTTTCTTATATCACTTGCTTCATTACCCCTCTCTTGGCCCCTATTCTTGCATGCCATTTTTGCCCTACCTATGTTTGCTGTTTGGCCATGTTTATAACTGTGAAAGTGCCTTTTTTGGGACTGCCTAGCTTCTGTCTTTGCATTACATGTCCATATTGTGCATGTTTGGCATAGCTACAGGCCATTTCGGGTGCCTAAATTCGCATTTCGGGACATTTTGGGACTGTTTTCTCCCGTATTTTAGTGCTGAAATTCTATTAGAATGATTGCTTTCCATTTCTATGTCATTGCATCGCATTCTGTCATTGTCTCGGTTTGCGTGCCCGTGTGCACGCATTTCGAGGCACGTCATTTTTCATCCATCGGCATCCTATGTGAGTGTGGCTGAGGCCCTCTCATGTTAGTATAAGTCCATGTTGCATTCTGTATGCCATTTCCATGTTATTTGCATTGCGTATGCATTGCCTCGGTTTGCGTGCCCGTGTGCACGCATTTCGAGGCACTTCATTTTCATCCATCGGCATCCTATGTGAGTGTGGCTGAGGCTCACTCATGTTGGTATAAGCCCATATCTTGTTTCCATGTCATTTGCATTGCGTATGTCATCGCCTCGGTTTGCGTGCCCGTGTGCACGCATTTCGAGGCACGTCATTTTTCATCCATCGGCATCCTATGTGAGTGTGGCTGAGGCTCTCTCATGTTGGTATAAGCCCATATCATGTTTGCATTCTGTCATTTTCTCGGTTTGCGTGCCCGTGTGCACGCATTTCGAGGCATCTCATTTTCATAGCATAGTGCATACTAGGTTGTATCTTAGATTGCATTCTGTCATTTTCTCGGTTTGCGTGCCCGTGTGCACGCATTTCGAGGCATCTCATTTTTATAGCATAGTGCATACTAGGTTGTATCTTAGATTGCATTCTGTCATTTTCTCAGTTTGCGTGCCCGTGTGCACGCATTTCGAGGCATCTCATTTTCATAGCATAGTGCATACTAGGTTGTATCTTAGATTGCATTCTGTCATTTTCTCAGTTTGCGTGCCCGTGTGCACGCATTTCGAGGCATCTCATTTTCATAGCATAGTGCATACTAGGTTGTATCTTAGATTGCATTCTGTCATTTTCTCGGTTTGCGTGCCCGGGTGCACGCACTTCGAGGCATCTCGTTTTTATAGTATGGTGTATGTTAGGATTGCATCTTAGTTGCATGTCATGCATATTGCATCGTGTTCGGGATAGGAGTTAACCCGGGCACGAGAAACGAGGTACATTTCGTACTCCGAGTGACGGAATGTGTCTCAATTCCCAGTCACCGACACTCCGGATTATCCATGATGGAGTTAGGTTTTAGCCGTGCTTTCATGTGCATTCATTCTATATTGAGTTGTGCAATTCGACTCCTCGGCCATCATGCCTCGGTATGCGTGATTGGTGGCACGAGGATCGAGGTATGCATATATTTGTGAAAATACATTGCTATGCTCCCTTCCTGCTCTCTGTTGTAGCAAAATGAAGAATCAGCAACTTTTCGGAGTCTGGCACGCTTTCCAAGAACAACTGCTAAACAGAGGCTAATCGGGGTATCCCGGTGGATTTCCGCGTAAAGCAACCCGGACATGCATCATCCATCAGAAGCAAGGCAGTCCCTGGCTTGCATGCCAGTTTTACCGCTTTCTTAGTTAATTTCTTAATTAATTAGAAATTTGTATATTATTTGGACTGTATTATTCGGACTGTAATATTCTTTTATTTGGGACTGTATATTTATTCGGACCCTCTGCGCGAGGGGACAACTGTAATAAGTGTGCGTGTGTGTGTTGTATGTCTTCCAACCCCACGTCTTTCTTCCCTTTTATTTATCCGCTTTTGATGGTTAGATTAGGGCATGTTTAAATCAGCATACAGTATGACAGCAAGTTTGCATTCATTCATTTGTATTGCATGCACCGGGCTCGGCGCATCATACTAACTGCATTGTATTTTTTAATTCTAAATTGAATACATGATAGTTGTAGCATTTCATATACCATCTTAGAATAGCCGAGCCTGCTATAGTTGCATTTTGCATGTGTTGCATTAGGCATTTCTGTATAGTTAGGATCATGCATAAAAATCTAATGAGTTTTTGTTTTGGCTTGGAGTACCCGGTAAGCTTTATGCTTTAGCATCCCTGCATGCGTGTGAGTGACTGCCATAAATAGCATGCTTACCATGAGGCTAAATGCTTATGTGATATAACTGCCTGAATGCCTGTGGGTGAAGGTTGGGTTATCTGAATTGGAGTAAATCATCAAATGTTTCAAGCCTACCTGCGGGTAGCAAACCATTTTAAAAAACGAACATGAAATGTTTTGTTCCAATTCAGGCGATCCAGTCTATACTTATATGCTGTGCGCATCACATAGTAACCTAGGCTAATAACCGGAATAAGAACTCACAATATTTTCAAAAATTGATATCATGGTTAGTAGAGGCCGGTCTATGACTGGGCGAGCAGGGGTGCTCACGAAGTGACCTTCCCCAATCGTACCCAAGTTCCCGAGCCGAGGCAACTTTGGTGATGACGGACACGTGGCCTTTTGGCACCGAGTCAGGGTTTCCTAAATCTCCCAAAATAAAATATTTAGGTGGCGACTCTGTATCTGGCAAAGCAGTCCATGTTTGGCACTTCTTTCAAAAAAATCTGTTTTCTCAAAAACGATTTGCCGGATTTGGACTCTTTGGTTCAGACTTAGAACCGTGACTGACAAAAAGTCGAGTCCGAGCTGTAGCGAGGTCCCCCGCGGGCTTGTTACACCCTTTGAGCGACTCACTGGGCTGAAAACCTGGAAGGATGACCCAGGCAAAAGTTACAGCAAAAGAAAATATATACAAAAAAAAAAAAGGAAGAAAAAATATACAAAAGAGAGAAAAATACAAAAAAGACAAAAAAATAATAATAATATACAAAAGAGAGAAAAAAAGAAAGGGAAGAAAGAAAAAGGAAAGAAAAGCTCGCAAGGTCGAAAACCCGCATTGGGTGCCTTGGCAAAAGTTAAAGCCTAAAAGGTAAAGGTTAAAATACCCGAGTGTACCTTAACCCGAACTACGTAAGGCTTGATTCCCATGTTTGGGATACGTAGGCAACTTCATCCTGAAGTTCAGCCCCCAACGCTTTCATAAGCGACTAAGTCCATGCAATGGTTTTTAATCATCCTTGGTTCCCATGTTTGGAATATGTAGGCAACTTCATCCTGAAGTCCAACCACCAACACTTTCAAAGTGACTGTGTCCATATATTAGTTCTGACCATCTTTGTCTTCTCTGTATCCGAGAGTTCAGTTGCGATCATCACTAATGAGGACTGTTTACAATATGCTGCGGCATCATCCAGACAAGGGGCAACTTTCCGTTGCCATGAGTCGCCGTTCAAAGCAGGGGCAACTTTCCGTTGCCGTGCAGCGTCCTTCAAACAAGGGATAATTTTCCATTGCCTCCGATCCGAGGTTGTCCATCTCGAGAGTGAGTTCCGCGCTCGTTGAGCGGCGGCCGTTTGCGAAAATAGTTTTTGAAAATTTTTACTGAGGTTGACTATTTTCTCGAAAACTATTTCATTTCTCCAAACTTAGACCATTTTGGACCCAAAAAAAGGAAAATTTTCAGTTTTCATGGCCTGACTTGCATAATTTTCAAATAAGAAATCGAACAAGTATGTTGATCTAACTCTCATCTTGGTCAGGACTGTTTTAGTAGAAAACCAAAAACAAAAAACGGTCAAAATGATGAACTAGGGGGACGGTTGAGTCAGGCTTCCTGTCTTTCCCCCATCGCCAACATACTTGCCAAGAAGGGCACAACTCAAGCTGTCATTAAAGGGCTGAATGCTCTCTTAACCTCCGAGCAACGAGGTATCAAACCAAGGGCGAAGTACGAATCTGAAGGGATCAAGGTACTCCGTTCCCTTACCTGGGGCATCGACCAAGCGCCACCAGAAGAAACAGCCGTGAGCTAATCATGTTGGGCGTGAACCCACAACTCTCTATTCATCCATTGAACACCCCGGGGAAGGATAAAAATGAGAGAATAAAGAATAGAGAGGTGTAAGTTGAGAGAAAAAGTGAGCAAAAAGGGTTTTGAGGGAAAAATCGAGCCTGAGAGTTGAGTGATGTGAGAACCACAAATAAGAAAGGGTGGGAAACAATAGCCAGAGAAACTGGCTCCTCGTGATCTGGGGTCCCCCGTCTTCGTTAACGCGTCTGCATGTCGTGTCTCTTGTGTTGTTTACTTCAGCCTTTGTTTTGAGTCTTTTCCAAGTGTGTCTCGTTCTGTTTAGGTTGTTTACCTTTTTTTGTCTCCGCTGTTGAGTCATTCTCGCTATTTTTAGTTGTAGGCTCACTACCCCGGTTTAAAAAAAAAAAAAACCCTTCTTCAATTTCAAAAATTAATCGTTTTGTGCTCAGAATGGTGTGCCATCCTCCACATTTGTGCAAAAACGTGATTTGGTTCTTTCATACAACTGTAGGGTCCAACCCCGATAAGTGTGAACAGGAAAACCTGGGCCTCTTTGAAGCTTCTGGGTTTCGGATCGCATCTGAGTGTGCTTCAACTTCAGTAGATTTAACCTTTATGATCCGTCTTGTCAGATTTGGGCTGTTTGTTCAAGATCCGCTGTGTGCAAAATGAACCAAGCGTTATGTTATGACCTGTATGCAGATTAATCCCCAGTAGAGTATGAGCCGAGTGTTCAGAATGTGCAGTGGTTGGTATGGGTTGTTTTGCTGTAAGCTGGTTCGTTATTTGATTGTTACAATGCAAGTGTTCAATTTTCAGACAACAGATCAATTTCATTTACATTGAGGTGCAACACGATGCAATGCGACGCAACATATAGAAATGTATAAATGTAACACCTTTTCTTTTAGATAAAAAGTTTGTTTCATTTCACCGTCTGTTTCAAGTACATTGCTTTGAAAAAAAAATCTGCCTGCGGCAGTACAAGGTACCTTAGCCACCAACAAAAAAGTACAAAAAGAAGAAGAAAAAAAAAAAACAGCAAAAATCTAGATCAATGACAAAGGATCTCAGGCCTGGGAGTCCGTCCTAGTCCTGTTCCCGGACGAAGGTCCAGGAGCATCATCAGCGTTGTCATCTGAGCCCGAGTTCGAGCCGTCTCCAGTCTCCTCCTCCGACGACTCTGCCTCCGCCTCCGCCTCCGACTCCTCGTCATCGTCATCAGGGGCTGGAGCCCGTGAGTTACTCCCGACGTGAGTGCGCCCCGCCTTGGTGTGGGGGAATACTCTGCCCTCTCCATCTCCTCCGGCAGGAACAGAAGGCCTAGCTGGAACACCTCCCACAATGGGAATTTGGAAAGGAGGCTGAGAAGTATAAGAGGCAAACGCATCAGTATGCCGTGAGTAGTTTATCAGTGCAGAATACAGTGTATGAGTACAGTGTGCGAATGCCGTGAGTAGTTTATCAGTGCAGAATGCAGTGTATGAGTACAGTGTATGAATGCCGTGAGCAGCTCGTCAAGTGTTGTGTTGTGCACTAGATTATGTGAAGCGGCTTATATGTATGGTTTGAGACCGTGATCAGAAGAACATACCGGAATACTATAGAGGGCCAGGAGGTCGAAAGTCCGCTGCAACATCCCCATCATGGAGGCATTCAGCTCCATGGACTGCCAGGTATACTCGGAAGAAGCCTGCAAAAGTATGAAATGCATCAGTATTCTGCGGAATATCAAATAAATTGAAATGAAATGCCAATACAAGATGCATAAAATGTAGTAATACATACCGGAGGCAAGTCATGGAAATCGACCAACTCGTGGTCAGCCGGAGGAGGAGCAAAGGGGATCTGGTAGGTCGCCCCACCCTGCCCTCTGTATGTCAGTGAAGTGGGCAGTGCAGGCCAGCCACCCCCCCGCCTTCTCTGAACTCCACCCCTGCTGCGGACCCGAGCTCTCCTCGATGCTCCTGCCCCAGCCCCCGCTCCTGCCCTAGCTGCCGGCGCCGCGGGTCTCTCTCCCTCAACTCGATGGCTGCCGCTTAGAGGCCGCATAACATACGTCTGCACGTACTCTCTGTAGTCGCCTATGCCTCTGAAGCGGGTCGCATCCCAGCTGATCGTGTAGTCGGCCGTCTGCTCGGCGGTGAATCTCTCGGTATCCCTCATATGCTCAGGAGGGTAAACCGGGACTATCTACTCTGGTAACCCTAGGGTCTGGCGTAGGAAACGCTCACCCAGGTACCAAGCCCGACAGACCGGGCCCTCCAGCAAAATCTAAAAACGCGAGGTCTCCTCAGCACCGACAAACCGATCTCGAATCACGGCTGGCAATGGAGCCCAAGGCTGCCAGGTGATCTGAAAATAAAATACAGATTGTTATCAACTATTATTGACAATACAGTGTAAAACAAAGCTTAAATGAACTGCAAGTAAAACATACCTCTGCGGGAGTGACGGTGTCAAAATAGCGGCGGAAGAAGCTAAACGTCTCCCGAGGCCTCCGCACGAACCTCCCGTCGAAATGGCACGAAAATGGAACGACAAGAGGGGTCTCCGCATCTGGCACGAGGGCGAGTCTCAGAAAGTAGGCGTAGACCCACAACTGCAGAATAAATACCAGTATGCTTATCAGATAAAGCAGGATACAGAATAAAACAAAGATAGCAGAGCCACGTGTAGTGTATTGAGCAGAGTGTACAGTATGAGCAGTGTACAGTCAGTGTAAAACAGAGTATGTGTGTACTGTGTGTACAGTATACAATCAGCGTAAAGCAGACCACAGTGCGTGCAGTATACAGAGTACAGTACAAAGTACCGATAATAGAAAACAGAAATGAAATGTTAAGAAGAAGAAGGAAACGTACCTCCCAAGCGCGCCAATAACCCCCGAGCAACTATCTGCTCCCATGGGAAGCCGAGCTTATGTAGCCGTAAAGTGTAGCCAGAGCGGCACCGCCCCAGTCATAGCGCAGGATCTGTGTGACATCCACTAAAGCGCTGAGCAAGCAGAGGGGCCCAGTATTCACCTGGTCGGTGAAAATAGTCGTCCCCAGCAGAAACATTAGAAAGCCGCGGGCGTACTGCACCACCGCCTCCTGGGTCATCACAGCCTTCTTGGTCAAAACTGACTGGACCCTGAACTGGACCTCGAACCAGGAATATCGGATGAAGCCGGGACGTGCGAGAGGTGGCACCTCGCCAAGCAAGTATGTCTAAGCGGCCTTCCACTCGTCCATGTCGGTATCAAAGGGGATCGGATCACCCCCTATCCCGATGCCGGTGAGCATCGAGAAGTCGTAGGGAGTCATCGTCATGTCTCCCGTAGCAGAGAAGTGAAAGGAATCGGTGGTGTCCCACCACCTCTCCGCTAGAGCGGTGAGGAGAGGCCTGCTCGTGGTAAGTCTGGATAGTCCTCTGCAGAATGCGCCGAAGCCAGCTTGATCTTCGATGTGGCAAACCGCATCGGGTAGCTCAGCGTACCAGTCTCGGGCGGCGATGTTCCAATACCCCCGGACGGTATGGGAATCTCCCTGTTTTCAAACAAACAATTGCGAAGCGATGCTAAATATACCAGTTTTGAAAGGCATTCAGAATTCAGGCAAATATAGCATGTATGCGTATTTTCAGATTCAAACAACTATCGGTTGCCGGTGTGCTTACAGTGAACTACAACGTGTGATATGTTAGCGTGTTTGAGTGGTTCAGTACAGATATAGCGTGGGTGCACGTGTTCAGATTCAAATAGGTATCGAATGCCGGTGTGCGCGCAGTGAACTACAACATGTGATGTTCCAGCGTGTTCGAGTGGTTCAGGGCAAATGCAGTGTGTGTGCACGTGTCAGTTTCAAACAGATATCAGTTGCAAGTGTGTTCACAGTTAACTACAGTATACAGTGCATTAATGTATCTGAGCTAAGCAGTTAAAGAATGTAATCAGCTATGGCAGTTGGCGGTTAAGTGTTCTACATTGCGGAAAGTAAAATAGAGGAAGGAATGTTACCTCGAAAGTGCCGAAGGACAGATGAGATGTAGGCTCACGCAAGAGAAGCTCTGGAGGCATCGCCCTATCAAAGCTCCAAAACTGGCGAAGTCCGTCGGGAGGCAAGACGTGGATCGCCGGCCGATAGGTCGTCGAGTCGAACGGGCGGACGCTCAAGGGGAGGAGCTCGGCCTTTGGGTCCATCTCGTGATCCGGGGGAGTCCCGCCCCGTGGAATGTCGTCTGCTATCTCAGAGAAAATGAGGAAATGGCCGGAAAAGTGAAAACAGGGCTAGAATGCGAAAGGTCAACAAAAAGTCAACCCCGGGAGGGTGGAAAATGGCCAGAAAAGCCGAAATGTGGAAAATGTGATGAAATTAAGAAAAACTTGGGAGAAACAAACTCCAAGAGGTGGAAATCGAAAAAAACTACATCGAAACGAAGTTTCGATCAGATGAATGTGTTCGAAACGCGATGAACTTCGCAAATCAAACGACGAAACGAGCGTGAAACGCAAGAAAACGAAGAAGGGAAGAGGGGAAAATGCTCTAGAGAGAGAGGGGATGAAATTTCGGCTAGAGGGAAGTAAGAAAATAGGGTTTGAAACCCTATTTTAAAAGACCCAAGGCGAAAAGTCAAAACTGCCCCGAATCAGGCATTTTTGGCCGGTCGGCTACATCTTTGGCCGGTGATGTTTTTTGGTGGCCGGTGGATGGCCGGTGGATTCCCTTCCGGCCGGTGAGCATCCTAAAACCTTTTTTAGGGCAGATCTGTGGTTTGACACCTTTATTGTCCAAGACAGTGCAAGAGAATGCATTTTCGAAGCTCAACCGGTCTCCGTTTTGACCTCGGACCGTGGTTTTCTGCGCGTAGCACTCGAGTACGTACGCAGCGTATCCTTTTTGTATCCTTTTGTCTCCTCAGAGATTCGAAAGTTTCCCCATGTGCATACGTTACAACGTTTTATCGTGAAACATGCGTTGGTTATACGTATTTTCATCCATATTGATATGCATCTTTCATTTGCATTAGTTCACTTGCATTGTTATGCATTTCCCCAGCGAACGGTCTGGCGAGACCTTAAATCCGCTCGGTTGCATTGTCATGCATTTCAAGTGACTTGCGTTGTCGCGCATTCCATGCATCATTCGCATTTCAAACAAAAACAAAAAAAAAAAACATGCATCATTTGCATTTCAAAAAAAAAAAAACAAAAAACAACAAAAACAAACATGCATATGTCATGCATCATTTTAAGTATTGCATATGTCATGCATTTCATTATAATATATTGCATATGTCGTGCATTTCACTGTAACTGTATCCATTCCATTGCATATTGTATATATTGCATTGTAGCTTCCATGCGTTCTTTGCATCACTTCCATCTAGGGTTTACGCCTTTCCTTGTTGAGCTTGGTCTGGTATGTGCCCATACTTTTCACGTCTATGCACTCATAATTCTGTATGACCGTTCTATGTTAGACGTGATTTGTTTGTGTCCATGCTCTTCCTAGGCAAGATACGGTTTGGCCGTAGGCCTTAATCCACTGTATCTATTCCATTGCATATTGTATATATTGCATTGTAGCTTGCATGCGTTCATTGCATCACTTCCATCTAGGGTTTGCGCCTTTCCTTGTTGAGCTTGGTCTGGTATGTGCCCATACTTTTCACGTCTATACACTCGTAGTTCTGTATGACCGTTCTATGTTAGACGTGGTTTGTTTGTATCCATGCTCTTCCTAGGCAAGATACGGTTTGGCCGTAGGCCTTAATTCACTGTATCTATTCCATTGCATATTGTATATATTGCATTGTACTTTGCGTGCATTCATTGCATCACCTCCATCTATGGCTTGCACCTTTCCGTGTTGAGCTTGGTCTGGTATGTGCCCATACTTTTCACGTCTATACACTCATAGTTCTGTATGACCGTTCTATGTTAGACGTGGTTTGTTTGTGTCCATACCCTTCCTAGGCAAGATTTGGTTTGGCTGCATGCCATATCCACTATATATATTACATTGTAGTGTAATTTTTGCATCCGGCATTAGGATCATTGTCCTTTCGTTAGCGGGTTGTTTCCCCACTTATGTCATTCCACCCAATACTTGTTCTTGTGTCCGTCTACATCACTCATAGTTTTGCATGTGTACGCGCTTTGAGGGTTGCGGCACCTTTTCTATGGTAGACGGACTTGTTACTTCCATCAATCTATTTGACATTTGTGTGGTTTTGAACCACTCATGATTGGATCATGATTCAATTGCATTGCATTTCATTTGCATTGTTTCAATTACGTTGCATTTTCATTTGTATTATTATACATAGTTTTGTATATAGTGCATATCATTTTGCATTCATTTTGTATTGTTATGCATGTTGCTAACAATGTTGTACCTGTTAAGTTTGCTTTCTTTTCAGGCACGATATTGTATGTACGGTTCATTTGAGGCTGGTGCAACTAGACGAACCAGACAGGTTTTGTATCCTCCGCGTGAGACGTATTGAGAATTGCATAATTCTCTTACATCCTTTCTGCATTGTAGTGTATTTTGGTGTATGCTAGCTTAAAACTATTACATTATTATGCTTCGTTACAGTTTTCTTTGCATGATCATAAGCTATGTTCGGCTTTGTGCATTGTCTTGCATTTTGCCCCTGCCTTCGGGCGCATATCTTGTTTGTCTTACATGTTTGTCTAAGTCTTCGGCCTTGTCAAAAATGGGTCGTCTCTGGGCTTTGACATGCACTCCCGTCATTGTTATGACTTTCGATTTCTGTCAAAGAGGGGAAACTGTAGACACCCCATTTTTGACCGTCCTCAAGACTTGGACGTCACCGCTTGAACACTCGGTGATCATCCATGTTTGTGTTCGGCTTGAGTTCCCGGAGGTCTCGGCTACGCGCCTTGCCTCAGGATCTCTCGACTCGACTGTTTTGTGTCTGGTTTTGCACCAAACACTTGTGCTTTGCCTTGGAGGGGCAGGGAATGGATTGTGGGCCATCCTCACACTCCACCGGCCATGGCTTGAGGCCACCAGCTGTGTTTTGTTGCCACCGGCCAAATGCTTGGCCGGCCGGCACTATAGATGGTCGGCCGGCTATCTTTTTTTGGTCAATTGCATTTTTAGCCGACCGACTACTGTGCATCTGCTTTTGCAGATATTTTTGTGCAGCTGGCATACACTGTCACACCCTCCATACACGTGTATGGAGGGATTGCCCTCTTGTTAGCTTCCTTTGGAAGCTTTACAAGACTAATTGTCTGTAAAAGAGAACCTCTTCTATCTTGTTCGGGGGTTAGACAACTTAGATAACATTTTCAGAGCTTGAGCTTTAGGGTTAGGGTTTACATATATCCTCTATCTCTATATCTCTCTCTCTCTTGTGTTTAGTGTGTGTTTGGTCTCATTTTTGTGCACAAACACCCACCATCACACCTTTTCTTAGTTGCTGAGGTACCAGAGGTCTTTCCTTGAAGCTTTTGGACTGGTTTGGAACCAAAAAAGCTGTTGGAACATTGTTTGTGAAGAGGGTCTACAAGGGTAAGACTTTTGTCCCTTTTTACCCCATTTTTGCAAAGCTTTTTAGCGTATCTTGCATCTATTTTTGAGATTATCATATAACATATAAAAGTCTTGTTTTTGTCTGCTCTAAATAGTTTGTTAAGGGTGTTTTAAGCTTTGGGGTTGTTTGACCCCTCTTAAGGCTTGTTTGGCCCTTGTTTTGTGCAATTTCGGTTAAGCTCTAGGACAACTTTGTGTGGGCCTCCTCACCACTGAAATCTTGAGGGATTTCAGTGGTGAGGATGGTGCCTTAAGGTCCTAAGAAGGAGAGGGCCACCCCCTCTCCTTGTTATCCTTGAAAAGGGCCATTTTTGCCTCATGTGTGAGCACCTAGTTTAGGTTCATGTTGACCATGCCTTAACTGTTATTTGGTAGTATTTTGCCCTGTATTACCTCTGTTTCATGTTGGTTTGGACGCACCTTACATGCCTTGCATACATGTCTTGTAATGCCATATTTTTGCCTTAACATGCTTCAGGTTTAGACCCTTGTTCTAGCATGATTTAGGCTTAGCTTTGTGAAGCTTTTGTGCTTGTTTTAGCATGTTGAAGTTCTATTTTTGGTTGCTTTGGTTGACCATGGCATGCTTAGTATAGCCTCTTTGCATTCTTGGCTTGTGAGCCTTAAGTGCATGAACCATGAGCATGCATTACTTGCACTGTTTCAGTGGTTTGGAACCACTTACCATGTTATTTCAGTCCTTATAACATGCCTATATACTTGCATTTGATGCCCCTTCAATGCGTTAAAAGGTTGTTGCCTTATGCTCCATGAATGTCCCTCTTTGTATTCTTGCATATTTAGACCACTTAGATGTCATCTAGGTGCATCCTTAGCTTTGTTTAGGTCTGCATTGGACCTGTTTTAAGTCCCCTTAGCCTTGTGAGGCTTGGTTGACTTAGCCTTGGTTTAAGCCTCTTTGGCTTGCCTTAAGTACTTGGACCATTATTGCATGCTTTGCTTGTTTTGACTAGTTGGTTTGGCACCTCTCTCCATGCAATTCAGAGCTTATAATGCATGTCATATATCCATGTTTAGCCTCTTTTAAGTGTGCTTAGAAGTTGCTTTTTGTGCCTAAGTGATGGACCATGTTTGCATGCATGCTTATATGTGCATTTGGCCTCATT
This sequence comes from Camellia sinensis, assembly GCF_055761805.1. Classification (NCBI taxonomy): domain Eukaryota; kingdom Viridiplantae; phylum Streptophyta; class Magnoliopsida; order Ericales; family Theaceae; genus Camellia; species Camellia sinensis. The sequence goes on along the minus strand of NC_138974.1, from coordinate 5,665,846 downwards.
TCATTAGTTATTGGCCACTGTTTTGGACCTAGTAGAGGGCTGTCCAAATTAGTTTAAGTCCACCCCTTTGCATGTTGTTGCATGCTCACCTTGTGTGTTGTTGCATACTAGTGTGTTGTTGCATGATTAAATGAAGTCACATGCTTGCTTGCATGCTTGAACATCCATATTGTGTCTTGCATACTTGTAGGTCGCATTACTTCATGCCTTACATGCTTCTTTACTTAGGTTGTGTGCCTAACCTACATTGCACATTGCATTGCCATGTTGCATACTAGCCTCCATACCTAGGATGCATTGCATCGGCATGCATGCTTCACCTCTTGAGTTGAGTATGATAGAGGTTGAGCCCTCTTTGCTTGATTATGTGCATTGCATTCCATATCAAAATGCATACTTGTTTCCTTGGGCCATCATGCATGGAAATACGCGATTGGTGGTCCGAGAATCGAGAATCATATCCCTTTGAGTCATGAATATGATAAGGGGTGTGATTGGTGCACACATTTCTTGAAATGCATTGCCATGCTATGTTTTGCCCTATGCTGCTGTCAAAAATAGATTCTGCAGGAAGATTTGGCCGGCCGGCCATCTGAAGTGCCGACCGGCCATACATAAGCAGTCGATAGATTAATTTGTGGCCGGTGACCATTCTCCATGGCCGGTGACCAATTCCCTCAGCCGGTGGTGTTCCACAACATTCAGGGAAGCAACCCTGAGATTTGTGCTGTCTTCGGAGAAGCAGAACTGTCAAAGCAGAGGCAGCTTGTGCATGGCAGTGACTTCCGAGCGGAATCGAGCACGCATCGCATCAGACCCTCTTCCCGAGGCTGTTTATTGCTTAAAATAGATTAATTAATTTGCTTAATTAATTAGGTGGTCTGTAATATTTAATTAGCTTATTAGTTAGTTAAATTGTATTATTTTTTCGGTCCCTCCGAGTGAGGGCTAACTTGTAATAAGTGTGGGTGCGTGTGTGCATGTCTTCCAACCCCCACTTCTTTCTCCCTTTTACTTACCTGCTTTTGATGGTTAGTATTAGGGCATATTTAAGTTAGCATATCTTATGAGAGCATGCGTGCATCTGTACATTTGTCTTACATGCACCGGGCTCAGCGCATCATACTAACTGCATTTGTATTTCAATTCCAAAGTTGAATACACGCTAGTTGTAGCATCATCACATACCATCTTAGAATAGCCGAGCCTATTGTAGTTGCATTTTGTATTGTTGCATTAGCCATCTTAACATGAGCTAAGATCATGCATTGATTACTAACTTGCTTTTGTTTTAGCTCGGAGTACTAGGTAAGCATTTATGCTTTAGCATACCGTATGCGTGTGAGTGTTTCCATAATAGCATGATTACCATGAGGCTAGCTGCTTATGTGATATATCTGCTTGAGTGCCTGTGGGTGGAGGTTGAATTACCTAAATTGGAATAATGCATTAAAACTGTGAGTTTTAAGCCTACCAGATAGTGGCAAAATCATCTTTTCTAAAGCCCACTCGAGGGTGGCAAAATCTACATTTTTAGCCTACTTGCGAGTAGCAAACCATTTTCAAAACAAGCATGAAATGTTTTGTTCCAATTTAGGCGATTTGGTCTATACTTTTTTGCTATACGCATGACGTAGTAATTCTAGGCTAATAACCGGAATAAGAACACATAACGTTTTCAAAAACGGATATCACGGTTAGTAGAGGCCGATCTTCGAATCAGGCGAGAGGGGGTGCTCATAGCTGACCTTCCCCAATCGTACCTAAGCTCCCAAGCCGAGGCAACTTTGGTGATGACGGACACGTGGCCTTTGGCACCGAGTCAGGGTTTCCTAAATTTTCCAAAATAAAATATTTAGGTGGCGACTCTGTATCTGGAAAAGCAGTCCATGTTTGACACTTCTTTTCTAAAAATCTGTTTTTCTCAAAACAACTTGCCGGATTTGGACTCTTTGGTTCAGATTAAGAACCGTGACAATTTGAGAGTCCTGAACTGTAGTGAACCCAAAACGAACAGAACGGGACTCGTCCTCCCAGGGTGTTCGGGGACATCTACAAATGCTTTGTTCCAAATTAGGCAATGTAGTCTATACTTTTGTGTTGTGCGCATCACATAGTAAGATTAGCTAATTAATCGGAATAAGAACACATAACGTTTTCAAAACTAGATATCATGGTTAGTAGAGGCCGATCTTTGGATCGGGGGAGCGGGGGTGCTCATAGCTGACCTTCCCCAATCGTACCCAAGTTCCTGAGCCGAGGCAACTTTGGTGATGACGGACACGTGGCCTTAGGCAAACGAGTCAGGGTTTCCTAAATTCTCCCATAAAAAATATTTAGGTGGCGACTCTGTATCTGGCAAAGCAGTCCATGTTTGGCACTTCTTTTTAAAAATCTGTTTTCTCAAAACGATTTGCCAGATTTGGACTCTTTGGTGATTTATCAATCTCACATTGCACCTTGTGAGATCAGATTAAGAACCGTGACAATTTGAGTCCGAACTGTAGTAAACCCACAAACGAACAGAATGGGGATTCATTCCTCCTGGGACGTTCGGGGACGTCTACAAGAGGGCTTGCAAGAAAGCTAAGGCTAACATGGCGTGCTTTAATTGCAAGAATGAAGGACACTTCGCTCGGGATTGCCTTAAACCAAAGAAAGTAATCCCTAACTTATTTTCTCGCTTTGACTGTTATGTTTCTAGTCAAGTTTTAGTTGCTAACTCTCCTTATTTGTGGGTTGTAGACTCAAGAGCAACCTGCAATGTAGCGAGGGACATAGTTGGGTTTGTTGAGTATCATCGAGTTCCAGCTAGTAGCAAACAAGTATACATGGGGAATGAATCTAGCATGGAGGTGCTTGGGATTGGCACTTACAGGCTGGAATACGACGTGGACACACTCTATATCTTCATGACGTACTCTATGCTCTAGAGATTCGATGAAACTTATTATCAATTATTAGCATGATGAGTCTTGGTTTTAATTTTCAGTTTTGGGTACAATTTATTATGGCAGTAGTTTTATTTTAGATGGTTTTTTAGTTCTAGATGTTAATAATTCTAGTCTGAATAATGCCAATGACTCTATTTCATATATTACGTCTAATTGTGATATTGATAATGGTTGTATTAAATGGCATGCTAGATTAGGCCACATTGGGAAAGACAGAATGATTAGGTTAGCTAGAGAAGGCCTTTTAGGCCCACTCACTAGGGTCAATCTACCCACTTGTGAGCATTGCCTTGCTGGCAAAGCAACCAGAAAACCATTTGGAAAAGCCAAAAGGGCATCTTTTTCGTTACAGCTAATTCACTCTGACATATGCAGACCAATGAATGTTAAGGAAAATAATGGGGCTCCTTACTTTATCACATTTATAGATGATTGCACGCATTTTGGTTATGTCTATTTGATCTCTCATAAGTCAGAAGCATTGGATTGCTTTCGACGTTATGTTTTAGAGGTCGAGAATCAATTAAGCAAAAGCATTAAGGCTTTAAGGACAAACTGAGGCCGCGAATATCTATTTGAGCTATTCAAAAAACTTTGTGAAGAGAAAAGAATATTTAGACAGTTGACAATTTCTGGCACTTCGCAGCAAAATGGTGTAGCGGAGAGAAAGAATCGAACACTGCTAGATATGGTTAGATCGATGATGGCGCAAGCCAATCTTCCCATTTTCTATTGGAGAGATGCTTTGCTAACTGTGGCCTACATCCTTAATCATGCACCTTCTAAATTAGTACCTTCTACCCCTTATGAATTATGGACCAGTGAAAAGCCAAATTTGGACAAATTGTGGCCATGGGGTTCAGCAGCTTTCATACATGACGCTTTTGATAAGTATGAGAAGTTAGGCCCTAGTGGAAAGAAGCGTATCTTCATTTGCTATTGTGAGCATTCTAAGGGCAATGTGTTCATTGGAGAGTAGCTGGATGGGAGTGTGACTGAAATTGAGTTGTGTGATGTGGATTTCCTAGAAGGAGATTTTCCTAGGAGAGGTGAGGTTAGTAGAGATATAGATCTTTATGAGATGGAGGAACCACAACATGGCACATGAAGTAGCTTAGTTGAGAATGAGGAAATCCCTCAAGCTCCTAGGGACAGTGGGAGCGACATTGATGGACTAGGTCCAGCAAATATAGATTCACAAGAACCTCAACGTCGTAGAAGTGAGCGTGGATCCATCCCTCGTTGTCATTTTGAGATTGAGAGGGAAGCATTCATGATTGCTGCAAGTGACATTGCTGAGCCAAAAATAGTAAAAGAGGCTCTAGTATCTCCTACGAGTAATGAGTGGAAAGTTGCGATGCTTGATGAGATAGAGTCTACAATAAAGAACCATGTTTGTGACTTGATTGATCTACCACTTAGGCGCAAGACCATTGGAAACAAATGGGTTCTCAAGATCAAACGCAAGGCAGATGGTTCCATAGAAAGGCATAAAAGCTCGCCTGGTGGCGAAAGGTTACACCCAATTGGAGGGTGTAGATTCTGAGGAAGTTTTTTCTCTAGTAATAAGGTTTGCCTTCATTCACCTTATTTTGGCAATAACAGCTTGGTTTGACCTTGAGCTATATCAGATGGATGTTAAAACTACATTTCTCAATGGAGAACTAAATAAAGAAATCTATATGGATCAGCCAGAGGGCTTTATAGCAGTTGGGATGAAGTGCATAGTTTGCAAGCTTCAAAAATCTATTTATGATTTAAAGCAATAATCTAGACAGTGGAATTTGAGATTTCATAGAGAAATTATCACCGATGGGTTTACGATGATCGATGAAGACTACTGTGTGTATGTCAAACAATCCAAAGACAGTTTTTTGGTTTTGCCATTATACGTTGGTGATATACTATTGGCCAGAAATGATAAGGAGATGATTGGCGCCACCAAAGGGTGGCTGTCATCCACCTTCGTGATAAAGGACATGGGTGGAGCTAGCTATGTAATTAGGGTTAAGATCCTAAGAGATTGCTCTAATGCTGTGTTTGGTTGGAGAATTTGGAAAGGGATTTGGAAAGGGAAAGAGAAAAGGTGTGTGAAACTATGTGAAATGTAGGTATATTTTTTTCACATTTCACCTACCTTTTCCATTTCCCTTTCCAAATCCCTCCTCAAATCCCTCAACCAAACACAGCATAAGAGACTTCTTAGTTTGTCTGAAGAGACTTACATTAAGAATCTCTTAGAGTGATTTCGGATACAAAGTTGCAAACCTGTTGACACTTCTTTAGCTAAAGGTGAGAGCCTAAGCCTTAATATGAGACCTAAGACTCTAGAAGAAAAAGAAAAGATGGCCTAAGTGCCCTATGCTAATACAGTTGGAAGCCTGATGTATGCTATGATGTGTACTCTGCTAGATATATGTTATGTAGTAGGGTTGGTAAGTCGTTACCAGTCCGATCTAGGACCTGCTCATTGGAATGCAGTCAAGAGGATATTGTGTTACCTTAAAGGGACTGCAGATTATATGCTTTGCTACCAGAGTATGAATTTACTCCTAGTTGGCTATAATGATGCTGATTGGGGCGGTGATATAGATGAGCGAAAGTCCATATTTGGATATGCATTCCTGCTCGGCGGTGGAGCCATTACCTGGAGCAATAAGAAGCAATCATGTATTTCCTTATCTACCATGGAGGTAGAGTTTGGGGCATGCTCAGCTGCCGTACAGGAGGCTGTTTGGTTATGAAGGCTCTTACAGCATTTGCGAGTAGTATCAGAAGCCTCAGACCCTGTCATTATTCATTGTGACAACATGGCTACACTCGCCTATGCCAAAGATCCTAAGTATCATGGAAGAACCAAACATATAGACATAAAGTTTAACTTCATCAGAGAAATAGTGGCACAGAAGCAAGTTATCTTAAAACAAATTTCTACTAGTCGTATGGTTACAGACCCACTAACCAAACCCATTTTGAGAGATGCTCATTGTACTCATGTTAGGTCTTTGGGTTTACATAGATGGTAGTGATACTTATGTATTTTTTGACTTGGATGATTACTTATGTACTTTGCAATGTTTGGGATATTATTTATTCAATCAGTATTTATGTTTGTTCTATTTATTTTTGTGTTTAGATATGACTTGTGAAAGAGCACATAGAGATTTGTTGATTGATGTTAATAGGCAAGATTGGCTCACTCACACAAGTAATCATTTTTGGAGCTTGATGGAGCGAGCAAAAATGAGACATGTGGTTGTTAGATCATAGCGGGGGTTGTTTCTAACTTAGATCATCCACAGCTAAAGTCGCCTTGGTTCACCAAGATGAGGCCATGTTACTTGACCAACCATGGATGGAAATTTGTGCTTTCCATGATGTGCCTATAAATGATGGCCATATGCGAGATCTCATTTTAGCGCTTGTATAGTGGCTGAATAAAGAACTCGAGTTAGGCGCTTGAAAAGTGACATGTGCACTAGTTAGTGATTGAACTAAGATCTGCATAGTGTTTGAAGGATGACATCACTATTTAGAAGAGTAACTCTACTATAGCATGTATTCATACTACATGTGCTTGGCGACAAATTAGTGAGATGAAAGAAAGGATCCCAATTTTTCATCATTGTATGAGTCTAAATACGTCAAAAATATGCTTTAAATTTTGACATTTATATTATACCCTTAGCAACTTTTAGATTATGTCATAAAGTAAGAAGTCAATGGTAGCTACTTTGGTATGTTGCCCGTGGTCATGTATGATTCAATTTTGAAGAACATGTCCAGGAAAACAATTGACTTCGAACTAAGTGACATGAGGGCGAAAGGAAGATTGTCTAGAATTACACCTCTGCTCTATATTAACTGTCGACAACTCACATCACTTTATATGGGACGCGGATTGGGTGTGAATACATAGCATGATTGGAGGAGTAAAGCTTGCTCATTGAGGGATCAGAGATGCTTGACTCGGTGTAACTAGATAGATCTAGGGTATATGAGATACTATCTTTGGGTTGATGCCTTTTTGCTGGCTCATGACGAGTTTCTAGTGTAGAGCTCCCACATCCAAGTATCCTCAGCGGTCACACGGTCCATTGGCTAAGAATGATTGCGTTTATTGGGTAGATTGAGATATAAAAGGTGTGGTGTCATGTCAGTGCATGTTTGAGTCTGAGATGTTGGAATTTGGGTTGGGTTTAGCACTCGGACTCAATTGGGTCGCCCATCGTGCCATGACCCGATTAGGAGAAATCCAAATATCAGTAATAGATTATATATCAAGATATGGAATAATCTTGATATGGGATAATTGTCAATATAATATATGATAATTATTGAATAGATATTATAGATATGAAACAGATATTATATGGGATAATATATCTATCCTATGGGTCTCCTAACTCTTCTATATAAACAGACCTTGGGTTCTGTATTTTGATATAACAAAAAACAGGCGTTCTCTCTTCCCATAAAACATTCTGCCTTTGTACTGTGATTGGTGTGAGTAAAACTCTAATAGTTTTACTCCATTGCTGTCGAGATTATTCAAGAGTACGTGATACACTTTCTAAGCTGGATTCATTGTTCATTTTGTTTACCAACAAGGTTTGTCTGAATCCATATTATTTTTCGTTGTATATATAGTATTATATTTCCATCACCTCTAAAGGATGCCATGATATTTTTTAATACCTTATCTCCATCTAACGGATTAAAAAATATGTAAAATAGGATTATATATATATATATATATATTGTTTTTAATTAAGATAATCTATTTTTTTCTCTACTTTTTAGAGTCAATATAGTTTAAAAAAAAAAAAAAGAATAAGATACAATTTTTGTAAATTAGGAAAATAAAATTGAGATGAAATTAAATGTTTATATGAATAATTTCATCTAAGGTTGGGTTTTTTTGAAGTTCAAATCTAAACTTGGCAGTCATGTTCGGGTTTGTAGGGTTACTATGGGTCATGTTTCAATGGTCTAAACCATTCATTTTGTAAGGTCTTCCATGTATATCATTCACAAAAAAAAATTAAGTCGATTCAATAATTGTAACATTTAGTTTTATCATATTCATGTATAAAAAAATGAACTGACAAGTATAATTCTTAAAATAAATCATCAATTTCCTGGGGTGTGACAATGTGTGGGACCCATAGTGGTGTATTATGTGACAATTTTGTTATCAGTTCTATACACTGCACATTTTTTCTATGTTAATTCTAGGTTTCCTAGATTTACCTAGCTGTACATGGGTCAAACATGGCATCGTGAACAATGAGTGTAGATTGGGTCTTTGCCAAAAATAGAATTCTAGAAAGAATAAGTGAAAGCTACCTATAAGATTAATAATTTTTCAAAGGAAAAGAAATGGGGAAAATGTGAAAATGAATTCATTTTTGGAAAACCAAAGAAGTCTTTGATTCAATAGGTTAGTTGACAATAAAGTTTGCACCTTGGAAAATCTGAACTGTCCAACATAAAGTATGTGCATACATAGGTTCCACGTAGAAAAAGAAGGGCCATATATATAACAACTCTATCTTTCACCTATTTTGATTTGGTGAAGTGGGAACCAGTAGACATGAATGAGATTGTGACAATAACTATTATCCTGGCTGTTAACAACCCTAAAAGTCACCAAGACTTATTCAAAACCATTAATATAGATAACAACTCTATCTTTCACCTATTTTGATTTGGTGAAGTGGGAACCAGTAGACATGAATGAGATTGTGACAATAACTATTATCCTGGCTGTTAACAACCCTAAAAGTCACCAAGACTTATTTAAAACCATTAACCCAGGTAGATAATTCAAACCTAAAGGACCTAAAATTTTTGATAAAATATTAGCTAAAAATGACAATAACCAAGTTCAACTCTTGATATTATATTACCTTTCTTCTCAGACCTAGCAAATGTTCACCAGAACAATAACAACGGTTGGATAATATCTCAAACTCGTTTGTGTCACATGAGGGATCTCTCTCACCTGATTATATAATGAAGAAAAATCTTGAAACGGAGAATTCCATGCCCATGGTAGCTACAACTTCATCAAACCATCCATACAAGAAAAATGGGCTGTTGCGGCGTTTATAAAATAATGTTTTTATGGCGTCACTAAAATTTTATGTTAGGCAACGTTTTAAAAAACACTGTATTAGGAATGGACAAGTTTTTTATGTTTGGTAGCTGTGGTAAACGAAATTTAAAGAGTCATTGTTTTGTCATTTCCCATCTCTCTCTCTCTCTCTCTAAGTATGTTTGAAATTCATTTATTCTCATCATTGCATTGAGATCTGGACTCTATCTCTCTATATTGAATGGAATATTGCTCATTATTTTTGGTGCTTTATCAGATTTGGAACCGTTAGGCTTGTCTCCAATCCACACTGAAAGGTACTATTAGCCTGTGACTCTCATCACGGGCTCTATTTTGATAATCCGAATGAGTCAATGTATAGAGATCATTGAATACTTTATCCCACGTTGATTAGATATCGATAGCTATTTAATCAATTGGATCCGATTTTTATCAATAATTTATTTTGAAAATTTTATTTACCAGTGGCAGAAATATGATCCGATCAAGTAGCTATCGATATCCGAGTAATGTGATATTTCACAAAGATAAAGTACTCAATGAATTCTACATATTGATAGTTCGGATTATTGAAATAGGACCCATGGTGGGCCCCTACGGGCCCAACAACATGCTCCGGTCCAATCTCATATTGGAGAGAAGCCTGGCCCATATTTGTCACACCCCAAACCCCGGGTATGACTGGCTGTGGCCTACAAGGCCTTAACTCAATGGACACGTAAGTCTAAACACGAATCCATAATCGCATTGAACGACTATACAATAGTTCAGTAATAAATAACCAAACTCAATCCAGTGACATGCCACAAGTATAAACGTCAAAACCAACCGTAAGCAATACCATCCAAACTTATGGGATATAAACAGCCCACATATCAGGATAATCCTAAATGAACCTCAATAAAAATAAAAAGAAATATGCACAAACTTGACATAACAATCTAAAAAAATACAAATGAATGTCCTAGAGGTCCATGCAATTGAGTCCTCAATATGCCATGAGTCCACTCTAAGTCCTTCTAACACCTGGAAATGATAAACATCTAAGTCAGCTGATAGCTTAGTGAGTAGCAACATGGATAACAAATACAATTTTGAAAACAGGGTTCAATTCCAAAATAAGATATCTATCACATAAATTAGATTGGCATACAGTTTTGATAAAGATAATCTATTTCAAAAGGAAGGTTCCACAGTTTAACAGTTAAAATACTCATGTCTCTCAAGAACATGATAAATGACATTTTCCACTTAAAACATATTACAACATGAACACCAATAATTTTTTGGGTACCAAGAATAACAAGTAACATGCCACATAGTTCTCAAGGCAATAAGCCCGTTGGATCTAATATTGAACCAAGAGTCATCCTCGGGGTGGCAACCCAGGCCTTTTCTCTAAGATGATCCGATTGAAGCCTAGCCTAACCTAGGTCTTTTCCATACAATTGTTGACCACTAGAGTCTTCATGGCCTAACTCGGATCTGTTTCCTAGTGGCCGGAGTCACCACACATAGTAGAATAATTTCCCTGGACTAAAATATGCAGATGGTCCCAATAATCAATACGCATCGGTTTCACAAAACACGGTAGTTCACCATTATAAACATGAGACCATGACAAATATTTTACAGTATGCCAAATTTACACATGCTTCAGAAATAATTTAATTCCATTGATAATATAATAATTTATCAAAGCAGTTTAGTCCTGAAACAACAATTAAATTTTTCAACAGTTCAGGATAGGGGAAAATTTATCAAAATATGTAGCATGAAACTACTCACCTGAAAACGGAATAATGTTATCCTCGAATAGAGTATAAAGTCGAACTAGGCCCTAAACAAAGTATTAAAACTACATGTCACTACTAATTCAACATACTAAAGGGAATAATAAACTAAGTAACCCCAAACTAAAGCACACAAACACAACTCAACCCAACTCATTGTTACTATTAAATAATACCTAAGTTCGTGTTCTTCAAGGTCTAAAATTACCCAAGACATGGGTTCAGATCGAAACTTGATTAAAAGTAACCTTAAGTTAAAACAAAATTTAAACAAGTTTTCCCAATCTATTCGCTAACTTTGAAAATTAAAAACCCACTCCACACTATTAGAAAAATTAAAAAACCCTCCAGATATCAACTAATATATCCTAAGTTTCAAACCCAATTGGTTTTACTTGGTTTGCTTATCAAAATAATTATTCACAATTAATTATATCCAAACAGATTGTTTTCTGCAGCACTTTAAAAAATTTAATGGTTCTCTTAGTATACATGAGCAATCAATGCAAGGCGAAAATTTAAGAAACTAGACTCATAACCAGTTCTAATGATGCTCATTTGATAATTTTCGGATTTATACCCAAAGAGAACGACACTTTCGAAGTTACTGTTTTAAACCAGTTTTCTAGACAGATTTGAACGCATCAGTTTATATGGATTTTGAGTCCCAAAAATTATAAGCAAATTCTGGTAAACAATTCAATATGTAATTAATCTACTGTAAAAATTTCAGTTCAAAATTCATCCGATTGATATGGTTTCTTGATTTTTAAAGTTTGTGATTCTGTGTAGAATTTTTGAACTAAGAATTACACCCATTCTTTATACATGAATTTAACTCCTCAGATTTCTTAACAGTACATATATATATATATATATATAGGCACAAAATACGTACACTTACAACCTCTCTATCAATGAATTAAATAACAATAGAATAAGGATAAAGAACAAAGAAAGAAGAGAAGAAAACCTAAGAGGCCACAAGGCACAACACACACAAAGCTCTCCTTCTTGGCTAAAACAAAAACCTTGATGATTGAATCACCCCTCAGTTTCCTTCATAACCCACGGCTGCTAGGGTTGCTAGTGTTATGGAAAACAATTATAACAAGAGTTAGGGTTTTTGTTATCCTTATATACATAACCACCAATCCACTAAGTATTATCATCTAACATTATTATTATTATTATTATTATTATTATTATTATTATTATTATTATTATTATTATTTATTTTAATAGTAAATCTTGCCTCTAAATTAGAGATTTTCACCATAAATTTATTTTAGGTTTAAAAATTAATTAAATGACCCTCCAATAATATTTAATTTGCACTTTAGGATTCACCATCAAAATATTTGAGATTGTAAAATTATTATTATTTAATTATTTACTTTATTTTTATATTCGAGTTCTCACAGTATTGGAGATGGCTATTACACCAAATATATCGTTTGTTTATTTACCATCAATTTTTCTAATGGTTACAATTTTCTTTTGGTTGCATTATCTTCAATTTAGAGATTTGCAAATTTGAGATGTGTGCAACCTTTGATGTTTCTGCTGTCGATTCTTCCAAATCTGCATTTTTTTCTGCTATCGATTTCCAAATCTGAATCTATGTGTGTGTGTGTGTGTTTGAAAGTGTTTTTTCTGTTTTTGTCCTGCATTTGTTGTTTCTTGACTAGCTTTGGGTCTTTATTTATTTCACTATTTGATCATTGATCTCTATATATTTTGTGTAAACTGTAAATGTACCTTTCATGGAATCCTTGTATACTATTGATTGGTCTTGTGTTGATATATGCAACTTGGGTGTAGAGAAAGTTTGACAACTTCATTTGATAACCTATTGGGGGTATGCTTCCATATTTATGCTCTTGTATTGGAGGTTTGCTTCCATATTTTTCACTTACATATTTATGCAATTAGTTGTTAAAATAGTGGCAATTAATAACGCTAGAATGGTAAGTATTGTCTCAATGGCGTTGAGTTTTGGTTATCTTTTTGCCCCCCTGGTGCATTATAGGGTTTGAAGTAATATGTTTGTTTAACTTTTGGCCAAAATTTAAAGGTATTTATTTAATTTTTTAGTTTTCTAACCCATTGCTAGATATCGGCGTGCCCTAACTTTTCTAAAGTGCCGTATTACTTATTATAAGGTATTCCGACGTTGTTTTGACTATAATAAATTACACTCTACCTCAAAACAAACACAACAAAAACCAACCCCTTCTCTTTCTCTAATTGATATTTTGGATTGTGGCATTTGCTCTTTTGTCTACATGGCCACTTGAAAGCATTTGAATTGATCTTGGTTTCAGTCGGAATACCCTGGCATAACACGATGCACAAACTGGATGTTTCATTTTGTTTCTTCCACTTGATCTAATTTCTTTTATGGTTGCATATAAAAATACAAGAAACTAATCGATTTTCTATGGCTGAGGAAAAAAGAAAGGCATTTGTAGTTATAAACTCTAGCTAATTGTTTTTATTGGATAATGTACTTGTGTTTATTCAATTTCAATGCCATAGTTGGTGGGACTTGTCTGTGAACTAAAAGCTTTTCAATGGAACTATGCTTATGAGTAGAATTTGTATTCTTTGTGATTGCAAACATGGCTATTTTAGAGGGTTCTCCATTTGATGCTTGTCAATATGTTATGCTGAAATGAATGTGATGCAGAATATAAGAAGTTCGAGGAAGAGTAAATTCAAAGAAGATGCGATATTTGGAAATTGGAATGATTTCAAAGAGAAATCAATAGGAACCATACATAATCATGTTTCTAATATTATTATAGTTCTATTTTATGATTATTTTCATGTTTTCTAGGATTTTTAGGTGAGGGGTATTTTGGTAATTTTATATTTACTGACATGGGTTGTATGGGTTGCCCATGGGTCGTCTTGTGGGTCAAATTTAATTAGTCTTTGTTTTTGTTTCTTATTTGGTCTTAAATTAGTTTTAGAAATTAAAGATATTCTAATAGTTTCTTTTTATGGTTATAGTTAGTTTAGGAAGTCTCCTAATTCTAGAGTTGATATTTTAAGCTTTGAAACTTCTTTATGGATTGTGTGATGCAATCAAACCCTAGATGTGATGCCTACGGAATCTAGATGTGATGCATAGATCTATCTTCTTCTCTTCTTTTTTCTTCTTTTTTGTTACAATTTACTATTCTCGGATTACTATTCATAGCCCTCTAAAAGTACACTTTTCAACCCCAACTTTATCCAATCACCCCCAAATCAATCCTAATCCCTTCCCAAATCTATTAGCCTTCAATTTAACCCTTAAAATCCTTAATAACTCACTATTTGGGCCATCAAATAACCTCTGTTTTGAAAATCCAGCGTTGTCCCTATTTGTGCTACATCAAAATGACATGTAAGTTTCAGTTATTTGATTCCATAAACATTCATTGTTATTTCATTGGCAATAAAATGGTATTGTTTCTTGTTTCTTTATGTAATTATAATATATAAACTTTTCATTCTCATTATCATACTGCTGGTGCCTATGGTATACTTTTTTGTTAAAAAATAATTCATAAAAAATTTCTTCTATAGAGAACTTTTACATGTTTCCTTGACTAAATGAGGGTCCACGAGGTTCTATTTTGGTTAATATGGTGGTCTTTCAAACAAACCTATTTTTCTTTGTTTTTGAATTGTTGAACTCACATGATATGTTTGATGTGCCCTGTTATAATTGACCATATGATTAAATTTGAAGCAAGCAAGGATTGGCCTATGAAATTTAGGAATTGAAATTTGATCATTATGTTTGTTGATAATAACTAAATGCCAATTGATGAAACTTACCTCAAATATCTTATTATACAAGTTCATTTATAAAATATTTTTGGTATCTATAATAGGTTAGTTGGTGCTGTGACAATGCATTGAGGAAGTGGCATTTGGAATTTATAATTGTTTCTTGTTTGGTAAGTATGATTTCTCTGTCTTTCTCTTTGTTAGGTTTTTGTAATTGGCAATCCTGCTTGACAAAACTCCTATCAATTGTAACGTTATTCACTTTTTTGTTTGAGTGACGATGTGAGTGTTTAGATGTGAATCCAACCCGAGTTGTGCCTATGTTGAGAAGTTTGTGATCTTGAACCTTTCATGTTTTCCTTTTTCACTGACTATGTACAGGTATCGAGATGTTTGATTGCTTGAGCAGCCATTTGTGTGCTCGAGCGATGAATAGGAGCATCCAGTATCTCTGTTAGCAAAATGAACTTCTAGGAAGCAAGTTTTACAGCTCGAGCAGTGAATGTTGCGCTTGAGTGGTTGGTATATGTTTTGCATCGCCTTTACTCATACCACTCGGTTGGTGAAGTGTGCGCCAGAGCTGTCTTCTTGAATCTATTTATTATAAAGTGCACCATTTGCTATTTGTAGGGTTGAAGCCGTCCAAATTTTGGGAGAGCAGAGCTACCAAGGTTTTCTATATTGGACGGTATTTTTGTAAGTGTTATTATAAGGTATTTTTGTAAGTGTTTCCTTGATGATTTGAGAGTGATCGGTAGATTTACGAGTTTCATATTGGTTTCATTAAGTGGTTTATCTTTAATCTTTTATTCACAAAAGAGAGAGATGTTCTTCAGTGGATTCTAAAGAACTTGGGTCTGAAGCTTTGATAGATTCCAGAATAGCTCATCGTCATGGATTCGACATCAATGTTGTGGATTCAACGTTGGGTAAGACAATTCCAAGGAGAAGACGGTGGTAGAAGAGGCACATCGAAGTTGGCTCAATTTGGGCGTGGATTCACTGGGTAATTGAGGTTACACATGTGTAATTCCATTTTATCTTCTTAGTAGATTGTTTTATGGCTTTGGCCTATGGTTTTTAATCACAATTGGAGGCGCTCCAATTGTGGTTTTTTCAAAGTTAAATCGTTGTGCGATTTGTTATTGATTGTTTGATTGGGATTGGAATTCACTATTTAAAATTGAAACATAATCACAAATCAATATCTCCAGGGCTTTTAGATTTTTCACTCTTTAAGTAATATCTTCTTACCAAAATGCATATTTGGTATGAATTTTTTAGAAGATTATAGAATTTTAAACACCTTTTATCTAGTGAATTGGTGACTTGCTGTTTGGTTTTCTTGTTTGATATGTGTTGGTGTCATGGATGTTTGACACAATCTTTGCTAATATTTTCTGTGAAACTATTAGCAAATGCTTTAGTGATAATATTGAAATTTTCCTTTCTTGCATTATTTGTTTTGTCACAAGTTTTCTTTTCTGTTATAGTTGATACCTGCTTATACTAGGAGTTCAATTGGAGGACCTGATGGGGGCTCTCAATTATTTATGGCTTCTTGGCACACATCAATGTTAGGTGGTCCTCAAGAATCAGATATTACTGGACATGGATGCCATCCCTCTGCTAAAGCTCATTATGGTGAGCTAATTCTGTGTATGGCTCTATTGCTTTGAATAGTGGTTAAGTAGTAGGTTGATTTTGCTTTGATTATTGCCTATTTGAAAACTAAGAAGAAAGCTAACAGTTGTCCACTTGAAAACTATGTTGTCAATGATTACTATTTATTTGGTTAAGAGGATGTTGAATTGCTGTGATTCCCTTGATTTTTCTTTTTATAGTTCATAGAGTTTTCTTGTTTTATAAACTGTGATTAGGTTGATAAGTTTTCTAAAAAAAGTTTTGGTAATTTTCTTTTTTTCTTCAATGGGTTTTGCTCTGTTTACATTCTTAGCCCTTTCTTTTTTGTGTGTGTGTGTGTGTTGGCTTTCACTTTTTCTTGGTTTGTGAACCAAACTGATCTTTTGGTTTTAATTAGTTTTGATGTAGGTGATGACTGATGGGAGTTTTAGGAGTATATGGAAGAAGTTTGTACACAGATTTTATATGGTGTGACTACATGAAATCTCTTACAAGTCAATTAGGTCTTAGCTAAATGTCTAAAAAGGTTGACTCAACTTACTACATGCATACATACATATATATATATATAAGAATAGGTTCTTTATTTTATCTCCCTCTGTTTCACCCCCCCCTTTAATTTTCTTCCAGTTTGAGCCTAAAACAATGGATTGTGTGGTTTCAAGACAATATTTGGTTTTGTAGGAATAATGGTCGCCCTATGATTTTTTTTCTCTTTTAAATGATCATTTTTTTTTTGTTGGTGAGAATTTTCAAATGATTTTTTTGATTTGGTGGAATACTAGAATTTTCTTTTTAAACCAAAAGGCTAAAATTGGTATGATAAGGGTTTGGAAGTTCCCAAAAAAAAAAAAATGTGGTGTTTCTTGAAAGCGCCACTAAATGTTGGATATGACATCATTAGTTAAGAGAGACAGAAAGAAGGTGACAGACGTTAGGTTATAGAAACATTGTTCATAGTCGTCGTCGTAAGACATTATTGATGTTTTCGAAACTCCGTAAGCCTAAGATGGCAGCCGCATCTGTGACGCAAATAAGAAATGTCATTTTTTCTTATGGAAGCGTTTTTCAGACCTAAGGCGGCGTTTTTGAAATGCCACTACGAGTGTGATTTCCTGCAGTGATACCATGGTTATACTATCTCTTTAGCAAAACCAAATTGTTGAAGTTTTCATTCTCTTCGAGTATTAACAAAATGTTTCAACTGTTTGAGGTCATCAAACCATCCTGTCTGACTATCCCAAAAAATTGTTTTAAGTCTTTGCTTCAAAATATAGAGAGTTTCAGTGAGTACTTTCTAATAATATAAATGGAAGTCTATGCCATATAACAAGAACAACACAAGACAGAAACTGCCAATACACGATGAACCTGCCATACATATAGACACAGTGGACAGTGTTCGTCATTGTATACGCCAATTACACCATTGCCGTAATTTCAAATGTCGACAATGAAAGGCGAAGGTTTGTAATGTTTGACACTTTAATTGTCGATATGTACTGCAATTTGTTACTTGTTATTTGTATTCAATTTTGGTTTTGTGGTTTGAGTGGTCTTTGCATGCCCTAATTGGTTGATGTAATGTGCAATGTGAGATTTGAGGTAAATTTAACATTTTGATTTTGATATATGATGATATACGCACATTGAACATGTATGATTAGAGGTGATGTTCGTATGGTTTTAATGTTATGGTGTTGTGTATTGAATGTTAGTAGTCAGAGTTATCTATTAGTTTATGGTATAAAGGGTATGTTGATATTGTTGTGTGTATTTATAGTTGGAATGATGCCTTGTTTGGACGTAGGATATGTCGCGCCCTCAAAATAATAACATTAAAACCCATCAACTTAGACATGCATTGGTATAAAAGATAAATATTCTTCTATTCATCAGAGTAGTACCTTACAAAAGTATTACATGTTAACAACAAAGGCAGATGCCCTACGGGCTTACAGCTTTCCAAGTCAACACTTGGTTACAAAAAGAAGAGTACTAACTCAATACATATTAAGCCCTTGGCTTGAATTTACATGCAATACATCAAAAGAAAGTAAACAAAACAATCTGTCTGCCTCTAGCCTCCCAAGCTATGTCCTTGGAGGTGGCATGCTACCTGTACCTGAAAATGATGTCCCATAAGGGGTGAGCCACAGCCCAGTAGAAATACACTAAACCAGCCATAAACAATGACTAAAAGATTAGCAGTTGATAGATGGTCAACGCAGATACATCCACTTATATCACATTTTGATTTCATGACGTTAAGTCCATGTTACATTTCATTTCCATGTCTTTTCCAACTTTGAGTTTGAAAACAAGGCTCAACACCTAGCCAAATAACTTAATGAGATTTAGACTCATCTCTAAAACACTTTCAAAATTCATGAGGGATACACATTTTAATGCTGTATCAACATAACATAGATTCACTTCTATACTTTACAATTGATAACGATATACATTTTAGTGCTATATCAAATCAATTCAGACACTTCCATAAGTCTCAAATAATACACATTGTAGTGCTGTATTAATGAAACAAAAATACTTATAATTCGCAGCCTGATACACATTATAGAGTTGTATCACTGTCACACAAAATCCGGTTTAGAGGTTCATCCCCTATCTTCCCCTAAACCGTGGAGTACATCCCCCATCTCCTCCCACACAACATATGTATATAAACATAGATCATA
This sequence comes from Camellia sinensis, assembly GCF_055761805.1. Taxonomy (NCBI): domain Eukaryota; kingdom Viridiplantae; phylum Streptophyta; class Magnoliopsida; order Ericales; family Theaceae; genus Camellia; species Camellia sinensis. The sequence goes on along the minus strand of NC_138974.1, from coordinate 5,646,846 downwards.
TACAATCAATCAATACATAGAATTTATGTATTATTTCACTTGCTATATTCAATAGCATACTCAATCGATTAGTTTTAGTTTGCCTAATCATCATGCAGTGTCTACAACAATCAAGACTATCCTCTACCGATAGCCCAAAGCAGTTATTTCTATATTGAAAATAAATGCACCAAATGGATATATAATCAACATTTCAACTAGGTGAGCGATAAACGAATCTAACTATACCCTTTAATCCCAAATACCTCCAATTCCAACATTCTTAACTTAATTCCTCTTTTCTTTAAATTAATTATACCAATTAATTCATCAATGTAATTAAAGCATTTCCCATAATTAACATCACAACCCTAAGGTTCCATTTTTACCAATAGACCAATATTGATCCCATTTCTTTATGCCAAACATGAATATACGTTTATATAAACAAAACCCTAACTTTTGTAAAATTACACAAAGGCCCAAACTTTCTCAAAATTACCCAACAACCCCCAACTCATCAAAATACTAAAATTTAAAGACAAAACTCATGAGAAGGAGTAGGATATCCCTACCTCGAAGTTAGAGCTCAAACGGAGAAAGAGAATAAAGTGAAAATGCTCCAAACACTACGATTCTCGGATCAACACGAAGCCCTTGACGATCAACACACTTTACGATCAACACACTTTTTACAAAGGCCGAAGGATAGAGAGACACTCTAACTAGATCAAACTCTAAAGAGAAGGGAGTTTCTAGAGAGAGGAGCTCTCAAAATAGCTTTTTAGAAAGTAAGAGAGAGAGAGAGAGAGAAAGTAAAAAGTGATTTTAAAATGCCCAGCTACCAACTGATATACGACATTCCCACTCGAGCGGAGAACACAACGCTCGAGCGTCAAGAACAAAAAACTAGGTACGCTCGAGTGCAAGAAGGCCCGCTTGAGCGCCAAGACACAAGAATAAAGTACATCCGCTCGAGCGCGAAAACCAGTCCGCTCGAGCGTAGATTTCCCCCTCCCAGAACTTGCACCAAAAAGTACTACCCGCTCGAGCGCCAGAGTACCCGCTCGAGCGTAAAGAAACCCGCTCGAGCGTAAAAATCACACCTGCAGAAGTTTTGCAGGGACACGAAAAATTGGGAGTGTGCAATCTCCGCTCGAGCGCAACAAGGCCCGCTCGAGCGGAACGACCAAAAACCTGGCAACAAGATTTTTAGACCAAGGTTCAACCCACCTGTTCGAAACAAGCCCAACACATCCCATAACTCAAACAAATGGAATTAAAGGACGACAACAAGATAGATACAACTACCAACTCCACAGAACCGAGTTCGGAATACAACAGAACAGTAAAGGGACAACCGAGATCACTATAGGAATTGCATTCTATTGTTGTGGTAATTTATACGTGTGGGTGTTGTTAACATCATCCATCCAATGCAGGCAACGGGGTTTTGCTTTATGACACTAGTCGTGCATGCTGGTTTTAGAGTGCGATCGGAGGGTACGTGGTTATGTTTCCCTTGTGTCATACCAATATGTTCAATGTAGAAATATGTTGTGTACTTATGTCTTGCAGTATGGTATATCATTTTGTAATGTTTGTGATTTATGATGGACACGTCGTAATATGCTTGTTGTGTGATGCTGTACATCGTGATGTTTTCCAGAAAAAACAAAATTGATTCTCATGTTACAAGAAAACAACATCAGCAATTGAAACCCATCTACTGCATATCACTCTACAAAAATCAAACACACAAAAATGAAAATATAAAATTTTACCCTCTCAATCATTACACACAAATGGGCAAAAAAGAATCCACCAAAATCATAACAAGAGTAAATATGTAAACGCCACCCATGCCAAATCAAAGGAAAATATTCCTTTCTAATTAAATAGGACCAAATGGTTCACAAGAAAAAACATAAGACTAAATGGATCATCATTCCCTAATTTGGGATTTATCGATAATTTCTCCTTAAAGGGTATCATGACACATTATAATTCATTAAGATTGGTGCAAGAAAAATAAGGAAAATTCTACTTATATCACCAATTTTGTTCCTTACACCTTTAAAATTCAATTTTTTTTAGAGTGCAGCTGTCACAACACACCCCAAACTTGGGTATGACCGGCTGTGGCACACAAGGACTAAGCCCAAGGCACACGTAAGCCTAAACATGAACCCAAAATCACAAAGAATAAATGTGATGATAGCCCAAAAATAAATAGATCAAAACTCAAGCCAGTGGCAAGTCACAAGTATAAACAGCAAAACCAACTGGAATCAATACCATCCAAACTTATGGAATAGAAACAACCCGCATATCAAAATAATCTTAAATGAACCTCAATAAAAATAAAAAGAAATATGCACAAACTTGACATAACAATCTAAACAAAATAATGAATGTCCTAAAGGTCCATGCAATTGAGTCCCCACTATGCCATGAGTCCACCCCAAGTCCTTTTAACACCTGGAAATGATAGACAACTAAGTGAGCTAATCACTTAGAGAGTAGCAACATGGATAGTAAATGCAATTTTGAAAATAGGGTTTAATTCCAAAATAAGATATATATGTCACACAAACTAGATTGGCATACAGCTTGATAAGGATAATCTGTTTCAAAAAGAAGGTTTCACAGTTCAACAGTTAAAATACTCATGTCTATCAAGAACATGATAAATGACATTTATCACTTTAAATAGATTACAACGTGAACGCCAATAACTTTTTGGGTACCAAGAATAACAAGTAACATGCCACACAGTTCTCAAGGCTATAAGCCTCGTTGGATCCAATACCGAACTAAGAGTCATCCTTAGGGTGGCAACCCGAGCCTTTTCTCTAAGACGATCCGCTTGAAGGTCACCTAGCCTAACCTAGGTCTTTTCATTACAATCGTTGAGCACTAGAGTCATCACGGCCAAACTCAGATCTATTTCCTAGGAGCCAGAGTCACCATACACAGTGGAATAATTTCCCTGGACTAAAATATACAGATGGTCCCAAAAATTAATACACATCAGTTTTGCAAAACATGGTAGTTCACCATTATAAAGATGAGACCAAAACAAATAGTTTACAGTATGCCAAGTTCACACATGTTTCAGAAATAATTTGATTCCATTGATAATATAATAATTTATCAAAACAGTTTAGTCTTGAAACAACAATTTAATTTTCCAACAGTTCTAGGAAGGGGAACATTTATAAAAATATGTAGCATGAAACTACTCACCTGAAAATGAAATAATATAATCCTCGAATAGAGTATGAAAGTCCAACTAGTGCCCTGAACCAAGTATGAAGACTACATGTCACTACGAATTTAAAAATACTAAAGAGAATAATAAACTATATACCCCACACTAAAGCATGTAATTTGAAAATAAGTCCAACTAGCTTGTAATTTCAAAGAATTAATGAGAAAAACACCGATAATTGTCATAATGTTGGACTTAATTTCACCTCACATGATACGCGCAATACAAAAAGGACGAGTTTGAATGGAATGACAATTTATAAAAATCAAAATTGGTGAGCTTGTAATTTCAAAGAATTAATGAGAAAAGCACTTTTATAATAATGGTATTGATTGTGAATTCATCATATCTATAGTGAATTAGGTATTAACTTGGCTATGAATCAATTAGTATAGTGAACAAATCAATACACATGTACCAAGTGGGGAGGATTAACTTTTTAGACATGGAAAATTTTTTGAAAATAAGATTCAAGCCTATATTTTCTTGAATCACTAAATATCATGCAAAATAAATAAATAAATAAATAAATATTTGCCATGCTCTCATATGTCACTACAAAAAATTAAGGTTTTAGAGACCAAAATTTAAGGACAAAATTATTTTTTAGGGACCAAATATTTTTGTTGCGAAAAGTGTTGTTATTATATTTTTAGCAACAAAAATTAGACATTATGATGAATTATTATCCTTTTGGGACCAAATTTTTGTCTCAAAAAATAAACTATTTTGAGAACAAATTATTTTGTCCCTAAAAGTCTATTTATTAATGATATTTTCAAAATTTTGTTGCTAAAAGCTTTATTTTTGACTTTTCGGGAGACATTTTAGCGACTATCCTCGTAGAAATAGAAATTAGCTCTTAAATGTCTTTTGGAACAAAATTTTCACTTTTAAAGACCAAAACATTTGGTCTCTAAAACTCTTATATGTTTTAGTGTGTATCCAGTTAGTCATGCATCCTCAAGTGTGCTAAACCAGTATTAAAATTGTATTACTTTATATTTACATCATATATTAGTTAAGGGACAATTTGGGAAGGTAACTAAAAGCTAGCTTTTAACTTTTAATGTATTTGGGGTCACACTACCTTTCACATTTTTTACACACAAAAAGACAAAAAAACCACACATAAAAAAAAAAGAACTAAAAAGTTCGCTTTTAACCAACTTTCCAAATCACCTTTAAATCTTCAAATTGATAAGTATTAAAAAGTGTTTATTTATTTATTTATTTTATTTTTTTATTAGTGAATTCTCAACATATGATTATTTCTAGAATTCTCAACATTTGATGGTTACATATGCAACGTTTTTGATCATTTGATTTTGACATCCTTATCAACAAAACCTTGTGTTCGTTGAATAGTCCACACGGTTTCGTAAGTTCAAAATTGAAATAGCCCACACAGTTTCCAGCTTTTTAATTTTCTCCCATAAATAAAAATTAAAAACCCAAACATACCGTTAAAGTATCACGCCACATATAAAAATTCATTAATATTGATGTAAGAAAATAAGAAAATTTCTACTTATATCACCAATTTAACTCCTTACACCTTTAAAATTTAATTTCTTTGAGAGTACTGCTATTAACAAATGCTTAAATTTTTTGGACACCCCAATTTCTAATTTTTCTTGTATTATAATTATACCCTAAAATCAAATTACATTAAAAGAGATCATTTAATGGAACACTCACTTATCAAATAAGAACTAACACTATATAATATTGTAAACCCACCCCAACCTCCACCTCTAACTATATGTATTCCACCTTTCTAAACCCTAAATCTGTTACTCTTCATAACCAACCGACATAAACCCTAAACCTGTTACTCTTCATAACCATTTTAAACCCTAAATATATCCTCTTCATCACCATCATAAACCCTCCTAAATCAGAAACCTTGAACCAGAAAGCTCTTTTCAAGTCCAACGTATTACTCTTCATCAGTTATTTCGCCTTATAGAGCAATGGAGGATGATGACAACAATTCTGATGAGGTTGGCATTCCAGTGGTAAGTTTATCTGTCATATATTAATATTCTTGGTTATTTCAATCATTGTTGTTTTGTTCAAACTGTTCGGTACTGGTTTGCCGACTGTTAAGATTATGTTCGATAACACAGTATTGAACACAAACATTTAGTTCAATAAATGGGTTCCGAACAATATGCAGATAGTTGGTACTATTGAACTGACTATAACCTTTATTTTCAGCACTAGTGTGCCAAACGGTTCAATTTTTGTATCTTCAACACCAGATCGTGTTTTTCGTGAAGGTTTTTCCCTTTAAAACTCCCTTTCACACCGAAATAAACCAAAAAAACAAAAATGTGATAGAAAGAAAAGAGGCAATGTTGTTGATAAGCTGGGGAGTCGATATTTACCTAGGAGGAATTTTCGACGAGTTTTCTACAATGGTGGACAGGAATTTCCGACAAGTTTTCTGACGGTATTCTTTAGACACTGTTGAGTTGATTCCTCCTTTCATTGAGAGTTGATAGGAATTTCAATGATGGACTGTCGATGACACATGCTCTTCACTAAGGCAATGGTGTTTACTGATGTAATGACCATCAACGTTCTTTTCAACAGGAGATGGACTGTCATCAAAAAGGGAATGAGAGAGGGTGTGCAAAATTAGGTAGGTGTGCCTTAGGTGTGATAATATTATGAATAATGGTAAATTTGGTATTAAGCAGGGTGTTCAAAAAAATTTTATTGAAATTTAGGATTTAGGGTTGGGGCTCAAAGAAATAGATGGTCCAAAGAATTTAGGCAAGTGCTAATAGCAGCCCTCTTATTTTATTTTATATTTTTAAAATTTCTATAATTCTTTTACTACCTTCATCCTTAACCTGCCTCCTTCTCCTTCTTCTTACACCTAAAACCTAAAAAGCCCTAACCCTAATTCTCTCCCATCGCCACCACCTCCACTGGCCCACTACCAACGCCGCCACTTCACCACCACACCACTACCCTAATTTTATCAGTTCTTTACAATTACAACCCAACAAGTAAAGAAAAACCTAACCTTACCCAACATAGATATGGAGGTAACTTATCAAGATTTTCATAAATCGCAACCAAAACCATAAAGTTGAAAAGAATTAATGACAGCATCAAGACCAAGGTCAGCTTTTCCTATTACCAAACAACATCAAGAATAATTCAATTCAGTTCAATTAGGTTTTTTGATGGACAAAAATTTGATTGAGGAACAAAAAATGAGATTTGTAGTCCATTACATACATATGTCTACAAATAGAGAGAGAGAGAGAGAGAGAGAGAGAGAGAGAGAGAGATGGACAAACATTATAAAACATGACCTTTAGGATCAATAGAAGAATCACCACAGAGATCACAGACAATTCTGTCATGGATTTCACCAGTCCTAGCTCTCATACCACAAATCATCATCATCATGAGGATCGTATAGACAAAAAGTGGTAGTGGCACTTTCTTCAACAATGACTCCATTCGATGGCAACGACAGTGAGTGGGTGGTGATTGCATGGTGGTGTCGGCGATGGCAGTTGCAAAAGGCGACAACGGATAACGAAATCAAGGTTAGGTTTGGGGCAAAAGAAAATATGGTGGTTGGAGGGCTTATGGTGGTGAAGATAGTGGTTTGAGGTGATGGTGGAAGAGAATTAGGATTTGGGTTTTTCAGGTTTTGGGTGTAAGGATGAGGAGGAAGGTTAGAGACAAGGGTAATAAAGGAATTATACAAATTATAAAAAGGGTAATTCTACTTACACTACTATTTTACCTCTTTACACCCTCCATATGAGTTTTTTTTTTCCTCCCAATTTTATCCATGTGCGAAATTACCTTTAAGGACAAAACACTAAAATTAAATATATTTTGTTATCTCCTTACACCCCTTGGTCTTCAATCCCTACTCCTCTTTTTCCTTTCTTAATTTTTCTTTTTTCTTGCACATCTCTTTCAAAAAGTGAGAATCATAGTATTTTGATCATTAAAGAAAGCAATGGATGAAGAAATTGTGGTGAAGAACCATCAAAAAAGTGAAATGGTAAGTTTTTATTTATTTATTTGGTAGATTTTTGTTTTGTTTTTCTGGACTAGTGTTCGACTTTCGTTCGGTGGTTCAAAATCAAACAAAATAAAATAGTCTGACATCACAATGCCCAACAAAAAATATAAGTCTGGTAACCAACTACTGTATAAAAGATACATTTCCAATAACCCCAAATCGAATTTTTTTAATTTGTTCGACTTCTCATTGCCATGTATTTTTTGTCTCATTTTTTTTTTTTATATTTTATATTTTTTTGCCTAGAAGGATTATAATTATACTCATTGCAACAACGCAAGTACTGCAATATTAGTGGACTCTAGTCATGAATTCATTACAGACGAGGTTTTTTAAGGGTTTTTTTTTTTATTTTATGAATACGATTTTTTTTTAATTTGTATTGAGTTTTATTAATAATTTGACGTATAAATGTATTTATTATCTTTAGATTTTTTGTAGTCATGAAGCATTAATTAAATGGACTTTTGACGTTGGGAAGAAGACTAGATTTGTCATTGTTATAAAGACATCAGATGCGGGAGGCAATGGCAGAAAACCAAGACTTACACTTTCTTGTAAAAGAAGTGGTTACTATAGAGATAACAGGAAGATCAAGGGGAAACGATTAAGGTTGACAGGTTCTAAAAAGTGTAGATGTCTATTTCTATTAAGGACGGAAAAATTACCTACAAATTACCAAAATGAATTGTGATAACATGTTTGATTGATAAATGCTAACAGTGACAGATTTTATAGATACTTAATGGATTTTTGTACACTTTATGTTTTTATGAATAATTTTATGGATACCTTTTTATGTATGATTTTATGGATGCGTGTTTGATTTATGAATTTTTTTATGAATGAGTAAATCTTTCAATGTACAGCGATGGGAGCCTAGACAACTCTATTGTAGTTTGGCAACATGACACTAGAGTAATCCTATTTGTATAACAATGTATCATTGAACATGCACTTCACAAGTGGCCCAAATTAATTTCTTGTTATCGTCTAATTAGACGGCCACATAATGCTGGGGAAAAAAATAATGTCCGGTTTGTTATCATCTAATTGGATGACAACATAATGCTAGGAAAAAAAAATAATGTCCAGTAACATGGCACTGGAGTAATTCAAATTAATTAGCATTGTATTACTGAACAGGCCCACTACAAATTAAAAAATCATTGTTTGGAAGAAGGTGTCTTTGTAAATGTATAGCAACAAAATGTTGAAGAGATCTATTTTTTTCAGCAGCATAACACCGGAATAATGTAAATTGTTTAGCACCGTGTTACCAAAATTAGTGGTGTAAAGAGATGAAATAGTTAATTTAGGGTTAGTTTTGGTAATATATTGGGGTGTAATGAGAATTACATTTTTTTTTAGTGGTATAATGAGATGGAGTGTGTAAAGAGGTTAAATAATGGTGTAAATAGAATCACCCTTATAAAAATAAAAAATGAAAAAGTAAATTTTGAGGGTGTAAGGAGTTAAATTGGTGATATAAGTAGAATTTCTCAGAAAACAAAGATAACATAAAAGGTAAATTACACTTTGGCCTTTTATAGTTGGTCAATTTTTTATTTTGGTCTTTAAAGTTTATTTTTTCCTACTTTAGCCTTTCATATTTTAACTTTCTTCTAGTTTACTCCCAAAGTTAACTTATGTTCAAATTAGACAAAAAATATCACAATAATTACCACATATCATAAAAAATATATTATTATATTGAAATTTGAATTTATGTTAGAAGTGTGAATTATATATATAATAAAATATTTTTATATCATGTGACTATTAATGTGTCATTTTCTATCTAATTCAAAAAAAAATTAATTTTAAAAATAAATTGAGAAAATTTAAAATATTGAAGGTCAAAAACAAAGCGTGGCTTTTAGTCAATTGCTACATGTTGGTAATTTAGCCTTTTGAATATTTTACCATCTCTTTTGAGGTCTACCGATGGTGTTGCAGGTATATAATCGTTGTAGATATCCATGGTAAGGTTTGAAAAGTAGCAAAAGAGGGGGCTCCAAATAGTTTGATGTCTAATCTTAATGGTTAGGAGGACAAGTCTCTTTGGTGGACTCTAGTAGCCTTGAGTTTTACAGTTATAGTTTAACCATTACTATTTAAATGTTACTGGCTAACTGTTATTTATATCTATTAAACTATTACTTACATATTAGGGCTAAACCTAATGTCTATACACTTTATCTCGAAGCCCCTCTCTCCCGATAAGGTAATAAGATCTTTCGAAAATTGAATCTGCTGAGGCAAAGATCACCGTGCGGCCGTATTCTCATGCATGTGCCCATACAATGGTGAGGTGGCCACAGAACATACATAGTGCGATTGTGAACCCATTTTGCGGCCCTTAGTGGGATGTGTGGGTGGACCAAAGGTATACAAAGGCTTAAAAAACATGCGTGCCTACTGGACGTGTGAGTCCACACTTCAACTCTTGGGCTATCTAGTTGCAAAAGAAAGCCTAATAAAACTCCAATTGATATCATGAAAATAATTTTTTATTAGGAAACTGACCCAAAGGTCCAAGCCCAACATATCATGCCCCATTTAGCCCCAAAACAAATTTAATACTCCATTAAGTCCTCAAATTATCAATCAGACAAAAATATCCGCAATATATCATCCAATTTACACGCGCGCAACCTTCACCCACAATCATCTCAGTCTGATCAGTACACTGTCACATCTCTGCCGCTCAACTCTGCATTCTCACTCCTCCATCTCTCCACCGTTCGACTCCATTCCCTCTGAAACCCTACCCTAACCACAAAACGAACCCGTTCATCTTCTCCAATCATTGACTCTTACCAACACAACACCAAGCCGTTCATCTTCTCCAATTGGCGACTCTCAACAACACGAAGAACCATCACCACTCTGAAGAAATTTCATAGTTCCTGACTTCCGATTCACAGAAATGGGGAAAAAAAGTAATATATCTCTTCACCTATTATTTTTCATTCAAATTTGTACATTATTCTTTCATATTTCGTATATACTGTTTCAATAACACTTTCATAAAAAAAACCCTTGTAAAACACATTTTACATACTACAAAATGTATAAACCCTCTTTTATATATAATCCCCTATTTTAAAACATTCTAGTCCCTTGTTTTTAAACATTCTAATCCCCTGTTTTTACACTTAAATCTCTATTTTTACACATTCAACTCCTTGTTCTTATTCTTGTTGTTCTTGCTTCTTCTTGTTGTTAAATATTGGCTTTTGTTTTTTGTATTGTTGCTACATTTCATTGAATACTTAATTTTCTCATTGTTATTGTTGTTGTATACAAAATACAATGGGCTGTTATTATTATTGATACTGTTTATAAAAACTGAAACATCAGACAGTTTCATTTCATCACTTTACAAGTAACATATCTAAATTTATTCAAACTGCAAAATTACACAGTTTAATCACTATTCTAAATAAATAGGTAACTTATTATAAAGTGCAAATCAAACTATCAAATTATACAGTCTTAAACTATTAACAACAAATAGATATAACTTCATATTAAACTGCATATAAAACTGCAAAATTATACAATTTTGTCACTATATTACTCATGTCTTGCTGTCGCTTTCATTTTTTCAAAAATACCTGTTGGAAGATATTGGAAGAAACAAACCCATATGCCCAAAAATCCAATCAGGGATTTAAGTATCTCCCCTTTTGACAGTCCTTCGCCTGTATCAACTAAAATGCCACCAAAATCTCCCCCTCCACAAAAAAACCCAACCACTACAACCAAAAACAACCAAAAAAACCCACAAAACAACCACTCTACTTACAAGAAAAAGCCCAAGAACTACACCACAGACCCCACCCACACAACAAACACCAACCACACCTCCAACCACAAAAAAAAAAAAAAAAAAACAAACAAACAAACAAACAAACAAACAAAAGAAAGCCAACGAAAAAACAAGAAGCTCCTCCAACCAAAAAAAGAAAGCTCCAAGAAAGACAATCAACTCCCAAAACAAAAGCCAAGCCATCAAAAGGAAAAAAAGGAGCAGTCCCTGCAAAGAGAGTTCAATAGTTTAATTACGGTTCCAACATCGGAACAGTAATCAAACTGTTGAAGGGGGTCAAATTCAGAAAAGCCCAACAGATAGAGCTGAAAAAAAATCCCTTTTTGGCCCATTATAAATGCTCTCTCCTCAACACAACTGTGAGAACCCAAATATAAAAATTAAGTAAAGAATTAAATAATAATAATATTACAATCTCAAATATTTTGTTGGTGAATCCTAGAGTGAGAATTAAATATTTGGAGGATCTTTTAATTAATTTTAAAATTAAAATAAATTTATGGTGAAAGTATTTAATTTAGAGGCATGATTTACTATTTAAAAAAAAATAGAGGGTAAGTTAGTAAGTATATTTTGTTATAATAATAGTTATATTTTATTTAAATTAATGGGTTAGAATATAAAATAATATAAAGAGATAATTATTTAGAGTTTTGTTTAGAAATATATATATATATATATAACAACCCTAGGGTTCCTAACAACACTATAGCAGTAGCAGCTAGTAGCAATGTGAGAGAGGAAGAGAAAGCAAGAGATAGAAAATAAAGAGGGAGAGAAAGCACCTTTGTGGCTCAACAACTCTAAGGTAACAATAAATCTATTATTGTTCTATTATAGTATGTTGTATACATAGCTATGGTGCATGTGGGTGTTGTGAGTTGTTGGAAGAAAAAAAGGATGGATTGGATGATTGGGATAGTATTCTGTGTATATTATTATCATGCAAAATTTTAAAGCAAATTAAGGAGCTAAAGGCGTTGGATAAGAATTCTACATAAAATCACAAATTTTAAAAATCAAGAAACCATATCAAACGAATGAATTTTGAACTGAAATTTTTACAGTAGATTAATTACATACTGAATTGTATATCTGAATTTTCTCATAATTTTTGGGAGTCAAAATCCAAATAAACTGATGCGTTCAAATCTGTCCAGAAAACTTGTTTCAAACAGTAAGTTTGGGAGTGTTGTTCTCTTTTGATATATATCCAAAAAATTTTAAATCAGCGTCATTAGAATCGGCTATGAGTCTAGCTTTGTACGTTTTTGGCCTTGCATTGATTGCTCTTGTATACTAAGAGAACCATTAATTTCTTTAAAGTGCTGCAGAAAACAATCTGTTTAGATATAATTAATTGTATATAATTATTTTGACAACCAAATCAAGTAAAACCATTTGGGTTTGAAACTTAGGATATATTAGTTGATATCTAGAGGGTTTTAGAATTTTTCGAATAACGTGGAGTGGGTTTTTAATTTTCAAAGTTAGCGAATAGATTGAGAAAACTAGTTTAAAATTCTGTTTTATCTTAAAGTTACTTTTAATTAAGTTTCGATTTGAACCCATGTCTTGGGTGATTTTAGACCTTGAGGAACATGAGCTTAGGTAATATTTAAGGGTAACTGTGAGTTAGGTTGAGCTGTGTTAATCCACTTTAGTGTGGGGTACTTAGTTTATTATTCTCTTTAGTATTTTTAAATTAGTAGTGACATGTAGTCTTCATACTTGGTTCAGGGCACTAGTTAGACTTTCATACTCTATTCAAGGGCTATATTATTTCGTTTTTAGGTGAGTGGTTTCATGCTACATATTTTTATAAATGTTCCCCTCCCCTGAACTGTTGGAAAATTAAATTGTTATTTCAAGACTAAACAGTTTTGATGAATTATTATATTATCAATGGAATCAAATTATTTCTGAAACATGTGTGAACTTGGCATACTATAAACTATTTGTTTTGGTCTCCTGTTTATAATGGTGAACTACCATGTTTTGTGAAACTGATGTGTGTTGAATATTGGGACCATCTATGTATTTAGTCTAGGGAAATTATTTCACTGTGTGTGATGACTCTGGCTAATTGGGAACAGATCCGGGTTGGGCCGTGATGACTCTAGTGCTCAACGATTGTAAGGAAAAGACCTACGTTAAGCTAGGTGACTTTCAATCAGATTGTTTTAGAGAAAAGGCCCAGGTTGCCACCCTGAGGATGACTCTTAGTTCGGTATTGGATCCAACAGGCTTATAGCCTTGAGAACTGTGTGTCATATTATTTATTATTTCTTGGTACCCAAAAAATTATTGGTGTTCATGTTGTAATCAGTTTTCAGTGGAAAATGTCATTTATCATGTTCTTGAGGGACATGAGTATTTTAACTATTGAACTACGGAACTTTCTTTTTGAAACAGATTGTCTTTACCAAACTATATGTCAATCTAGTTTCTGTGAGATATCTTATTTTGGAATAGATCCCTGTTTCAAAACTGTATCTACTATCCATGTTGCTACTCACTAAGCTATCAGCTGACTTAGTTGTTTATCACTTCCAGGTGTTAGAAGGACTTAGAGTGGATTCATGGCGTAGCGGGGACTCAATTGCATGGACCTCTAGGACATTCATTTATTGTGTTTTAGCTTGTTATATCAAGTTTTGTGCATACATTGTGGTTGGGTTTGATTTGGAATTATTTTATTTTGTGGGCAGTTTGTGTCCTATGTAGTATATATTTTTGGAAATTGGTTGTGGTTGGTTTTACCATATATTCTTGTGACATGTCAATGGATTAGGTTTTGATTTATTTATTTCTGGGCTATCGTCACATTTATTCTTTGTGATTTTGGATTCGTGTTTAAGGCTTAAGTGTGCCTTGGGCTTAGTCCCTGTGGGCCACGACTGGTCATGCCTAGAGTTGGGGTGTGACAACAACTGAAGGCCTCTTGGTGCAGATGCTACAATTCCATTACAGTAAAAATGACAACACTCTACAACAAAAGAAAAAGACCATTTATACTTGGCAAAAAGGAAATGAAACTCAGAAACAGTGATGTCAGGCTCATTTTTTGTATCGACTGTGGAGAAGATAGCATCACCACCAAATCCTATACAAGACCAAAGGATTTTGAGCTTGCATTTTACAAACGAAGATACAAATCAATAAAGAGATTGGATGGAAAGTCATTAACCAAAATGTTTCAACAAACAAAAAAAGGAAAATCAACCAATGATCATCAAGATCTTGCAAGGGTCGTCACCCTTTACTTGTGTTTGAAACTTCTCATGTCTACAACAGACCATACACTCAGTTGGAGTTTTCTCAACTATGTTGACAATCTCAACAACATCAAGAAGTACAATTGGGTTGAGGCAATAAAAGACAAACTGATGAATTCAATGGAAAATGCAAACAACAACCCAAGGCATGCCACTGGATGCATCATGTTACTCTTGGTAAAGACACTACTCAACTACTTCACACAAAAATATCAAACATCCACCTATTTCGAACTATGTAACATATTTCAATTTTTTTTTTTACAATATTGGTACTGTGAGCACAGTAAACTCCTCCGACCATCCAACAAAGAAAGCTTCCCAAGGTTTATGAAGTGGAACCTTGGCAAAATGTACTCCAAGTGGAAACACATCAGCCTTGCTGACTTTGAAAAGGTATTCAAACTCTTCTATACTCTCATAGCACAAATCTATTCAACATTCCTTTCACAATCATTATAGTAAAAATCATGTTATGAAATTGTAAAATTCTTCAGTTTCAAACAACATATATTCAACACTTAACTCACATTACTCACAGTGCAAATCATATTATGAAATTGTAAAAGTTTGCAGTTTTGAAGCACACACCTATTTAACATCACTCATGCTATGAAACTGCAAAAGTTTACAGTTTAAACGAACAAAACTATTTAACATCACTCATGTTATGAAATTGTAAAAGTTTTTAGTTTCAAACAACAATACAACTCATGTTATGAAACTGACCAATTCTACAGTATTACTGATATATGCCACATTGTTCCAATGCAGTTTGACCAAAAGTGCTTTAACCCCAACTGAAAAAGAAATACAGTTATTGCATATCAATCAAAGCATATCAACAGACTCTTCAGCAAAGAAACATGACCACAAAAAGGACAATAAACGAAAAAAACAAACAAAAGCAAGAAAAAAAAAAGACTTCTAGACAGTGATGAGGATGACTTTCTCGAAGAAGAACACCAATCATAATCAGAATTAGAATTAGAACAAAAAGAACAAAAAAAAAAAAAAGAAAAGAAAGCAAGAACCACAAGAAGAACCAGAAAGTGATGAACAAGAAGAAGAGAGTGATGATGAAAAAAAAACAAGTGACTAAAGAAGAAGAAGAAGAAAAAGAAGAAGTTGATGAACAACAAGACAATGATGAATAAGAAGAACAAAAACAAGAAGAATGTGATCAACAAGAAGACACTGATGAAGAAGAAGGCCAACAACAAGAACAAGAAGATGAACAAACAAACCAACAAGAAGAAGTCAATGAACAAGAACTGATAGACCAACAACAACAACATGAAAAAAACAACAAGCAAAACAACAACAAGAACAAAGGACAGAACAACAAGAAGAACTCCAAGAGAAATCTGACACATTTCATGCACAAGGTAAACTCTTGTCTAATATTGAAGCAAACTGTAAAATTTAATTAAACTCACCAAAACACAATTCAACATTTTTATAGGTGATGACCAAGCACAAACATCAACCAAAGAGGACGACAAGGACAAACTCATAGCAGCCATGAGAGCACAAATGTAAGAAATGGAACAAAAATTCATGATTGAATTGCATAGAATAGAAGATCAATTAAAGGAAATGTCCGCCAAAAAAACTGGCAGTCCCCAACAAAGATCAATAGTCAAGAGAATCAAACAAAAGTCAAGAAAACAAGCACATAACCTAGATTTTGAATACCAACCAATGACAAAAGCCAAAGAAGATACAAGGAACAAGATAGAAACTGCTGCTGATGTACCCAAACCAACAGAGGGTACTGATGAAGAAAAAGAGAAGAAGAATGAAAAGAAAAAAGAAGAAATTGAAACAGATAAAGAACCTGCTACTGAACCCGAGTAAAAAGAGGGTACTCATGAAGCAAAACAACAGCATAAAGGAAAATATTGGCCAAGAGAAAGAAGGTACTGCAGAAACCAACCTAAAAGAGGATGCCAATCAAGAGAAGACACAAGTTCAAGTATTGGAAAGTGATGATGATTTCAAGGAAGAATCAATCCACAACAAGCCACTCGCGATTTCATGCCGCAAAACAAACAAGGTTTGGCATAGCCTATCCAAAAAAGACGAAGACCAAATACAACTCATCAACAACACACAATCAAGTGCTTGTGTTTGGTTTGGCAGGGAAGATGAAAATTGCATATACTTTTCAGATATATGCAGATTGACCAACAAGGAAGCCTTATATGGGAATGTCGGTCTCCAACTGCACAATTTTACAGTTTCTATTCATATTCAATAACCTATTCCACAAACTTAACAAATTCTCATATATAACATGTTTCAGGTCATTGATGCCTTCTCAGAAATGAAATTGGCACTCCAACCATCAATTGAAAAATTTGAGAAACATGATCTAGCCTTTGTAAGAAATCCATATGCGGGAAGATCTTTTGTTTTTCTCAACACACATCAATGTAAGCAAAACTTAACATACCTTTCAATATTATTCAAACTGCAAAATTTTCTACTTTCTTAACATGTCTTACTGCATAGTTTTATAACATATTTCAAACATATATATAAATTACAGACTCCACTACAAAACCAAGATCAAGCACTGAGAGAAAAAATGATAGACAACCATTTTCCAGAAGCAATGTAAAACATATATAGCCATTTCCCAATCAACCACGACAACCATTGGACAATTGTGGTTTTTGACAATGCTGATGGGATATGGAGGCACTATGACTCTTTGAGGCCAGCATAAGATTGCCACAACAAACACTTTGAAATTGCAAAGGAAATTATAAGTTAAATAAAATTTCCTACTTACTTCTATTCCTTTCAAAACATCTCAACACATCACTATAACTAACAAAAACACCCACTAACTATTTTGTAGCAACAACATCAACTGAGATGAAATAAAGCATTATTCAGCAATCAAGGAAACGTGTTATCATCTCAAGAGTGCGAGACAGTAGTTGCATCAATTGAGGAATGCCCACAACAAACCCCACACTCGTAAGATACAAACTCAATAAACTAATGTTCCAATATGCTAAATTTTGCAGTTTTACCTAACTAATTAACTTCATCTAAAACTTTGCAGGAATGATTGTGCAATCGCCGTCTGTAATGTTATCAACCAATATATCAACTGGCAACCTATGCAGAAATCACTTCGACCAACTGAATGGGTCAAATTTTGAGCAGAAATCATCAGTCAATTCCTCAATGATAAGAACCAATCTTGGAAACTCGAGCACTACCAAATGTTGACAAAACATACCAAACCATAGAAACAATAAACAAACTTCTTGACAATACAAATATTCAAGTGAACATATTTTTGTACTTATTTATTTATTTATTTAACATATGACATGTGACAAGTACTTTATATGCTTTTGGGAATTGATCTTCTTGTGGTTATTATGGTGAAAATGATTGTTGTCATTGATGTTGTTGTTGCTCTTCTTCTTGTTATTATTATTGTTGTTCTTCTTCTTGTGCTAATTATACTTGTTTGTGTTCTTCTACTTATTATTGTTGTCACATTTGTGGTTGCATATATTTTCATATAGTAAAGGTTGTTTCTAATAATTCTTCAAACTACAAAAATATGCAGTTTCATCGGGTTGTTTTTCAAAATTCTTAAAACTACAAAATTATGTAATTTCATCTGGTTGTTTTTCATAATTCTTAAAAGTGCAAAATTATGCAGTTTCATTACTCAAACAAAAATTATGCTATACAATTATGCATCCAATTTCATGACTCAACAAATAGATGAATTGCATTTCAAAATTGAAAATAAAACTGCAAAATTTTACAGTTTTGTCAATACGAAATATGAAATAAATATATCATATAGTAAAACTGCATTTAAATATTATACAGTTTCAATAAGAAATTTTCAACAACCTTTTCAGCATTCCAAAAAAATAAAACCAACCAAATCCACAAAAAAAAAAAAAAAAAAAAAACAAAACAAAACTGTTACAAAACAACTTCAATAACTAAAGAACACATCAAAAAAGAAAAAAACAATGCAACCAACTTTATTCATTACTTCCATAATATCAAGTATTACATTTTTTATTATCATAATTCCTCAAATTCAAATACAAATCCAAAAGAATAGGCTATGGCCTCAAATAGCAGCCTTGAACATCTTCTTATTGTGATTCCCATATTTCAAGCACCTCCCACACTTGATTTGCTTCATATTCTCACCCCTAGAAGGTATCTTTTTCTTCTTGTTCCGCCCGGGCTACTTCTTCGTTATATAAGAGGTTTGATAATCGAACTACCAGCACTATCAAAGTCAAATCTCTCACTTGAAGGCACTGGATAAACATATTCCTTGTATGACTCTCTAAAACAATCTACATGAAGAAAAGGATCAATAAAATCATACACATCTCTAACACTACTACGCAAAGCATGCACATCATGACAACACAGAAAACCATTCAATTGCCATTCGTGGCAAGAACAAGTCCGTCTACCAATATCAACATAAAAAGAAATAGAAGAATGAATCTCAAGCACAGTATCACTAGCAACAATCACATCCCAAGACTTAGCTAGCTTCAAAGAGTCCACCAACTTCTTTTTCATAGCTAGACACAATTTCATAGTTCATCTTTTAGATTCAGCTCTTTTATTGAGTCATGATTTGAACCCTAACCATATCAACCATACAAGTAATAGGCAACTCACAGGCCCCACCAATCCAATTATTGTAAGACTCAGCAACATTAGATGACATCTCACCATATCGTTTCCCTCTAAAAAAGGCATTGGCCCACTTATCATTTTGCAAACCATCCAACATAGTATCAACTCTACCATTCCCAGCAATACGCCTCAATTTCTCTATATAATGTTGGAAATAAGCAACAGTTGGCGCATAAGCACATTTAAATAATATTTTCATCAAACTTAACTTTTAGTTAGTACGAAGTTCCACCAATTTGTCAATCAAATTTCTGTTCAAATGATTCAAGCAATATGCATGATGTGCATTGGGAAAAGCCACTGAAAGAGCATATAGCAATCCATGTTGACGGTCAGACACAAAGGTCAATCTTCGGCCTGAACCAATAGCCTTTAACAACTGACTTAAGAATCACATCCAATTATCTTGATTTTCAGCATCAACAAACGCAAAAGCCAAAGGAAACAGGCTTGCAAACAAAATAAGATGAAACTGCAAAAATTAGCAGACTCACAATATAATAACACACTGACAAACCAAAACTATACTAACTGCAAATAAATACATACCTTGATTACCATCCTTTGATGTTGCTACAAGCAAATGCCCCTTGTAATGCCCTTTCAAGAATGTACCATCAACAAAATACAACGGACGACAAAATTGAAAGCCATACAAACATCCATGAAATGCCACAAACAACCTCTGAAAACACCCACTACTTTCATCCACATCTAAGTCAAACACACTTCTCAGATTCGTTCTCATACCCGTCTCAAGGTACCATCGAAGTTGGTCAAACGAAGTTGCAAAATCACCAAACAACCCACCTCTTGCCTTATCAACTCCTAACCATGCAACCCGATAAGAAACATCTATACCATATTGCTTCTTCAACTTTTTTTTAACTTCAACAGGACGAGTCAACGGATTATCTGTGACACCCCAAGTTTATTACTCGAAAATATAACCAAAAGTTTCTGTATAAGTCCATTTTATTAACTACAATTATAATTACAACTACTCATTACAGGGAGTAATAATAATATTATTCCTTCTCCAATAAATACAACAATAATACAAGTCAAGGTTCCCATTGAATTACACAAGAATCCCTCATTACAACAAACATCTCTTATTTACGCTATGACAAATAAGAGAGAATAAACTCTTCAATCCTCAATTCGGCGTTCCAAACTTCGTTCCTGAAAAATGGTTAAAATAATTGGAATGAACACGAAGTCTAGTAGGACTCTTTCCTGATTCTAAATAATAAGATCTCTAGATACATGTGATCATGAAATGCTAAAGAGTGATATAAACATAAATTCGTTGTGTTCTTTTCATACACAAATTGCAATACAAATAGGTAATACCATTCTCATAAAGAAATTGATGAAAACTTTTCAAAGAAAAACCCCTTTCATTTGTTTATGTATCAGTCAAATATATTTTTCAAAAATTTTTTTTTTCTCAAGAATCCCTTGTTAACTTTACCTAAAAGTATAAACATATCCGCGAGTCATTTTCCTACATATCACAATGCATCACAACCCATTATAATCTACATAAAAAGAACCCATGCAATTCCATATATTCGACTTTACCCAATCATGATTAGTCACTTTCCATTATCTTAAACACAAGTACAAATCTCGTTATATTTATTCCATACAATCCAAATTGGACACCGACTCCATTACCAAGCCTTAACATCATACCACACACTTTATTGGTCACAAGCCGGAAGGAACGCGGAACCTCATGCTTTACCGATCACAAGCCGGAAGGAACGCGGAACCTTTACACATTTCATCAACGCATAGGCTTTACCGGGCGCTACTCCGGAAGGAAGGCAGAACCTTTATTAAGTGCCACGCTTTGTAGGCTATACACATTCATATACAGACCCAGCTCTCAAGATTGGGCGTATAACAAAAGCATTGAAAGGTAAAAGGATTATCTCCACTTCTTCTTTAGACAGACAATCAGGGTACAAATTCATAAGTTTAGCAAAACTCTATAAAATGAGTTGCCTTCATTTAAGTGCCTGGACATCCTGAGGTTGACATAAGAGGAACGGATGCCATGGGTTGAGACTGACCTCCAGGTGGAGTGCCTACAGAAATAGACATAACATAAAGTGAGCCAAAATTGGTGAATAGTAGTATGTAACAATTTAACAATCAACTTGCAATACAATGTACATGTATAAAGTACGGAAGACGTAAAGTTAGCTTTATCCTGTAATTATTTTCAGAATGGCCTTAGGCCTAAACTTAAACATAATGGTTTTCAGCCCTTAAACAGACGGCATTAAGCCCTTTTCATGCATGTATGAACTCAAGAGGTGGCTCGCACGGATTCTAGAGGTGACTCGCATGGTAGCACTTAGTTCCATGTAGCACTTTGTTTAATACTAACAGATCATACAGAATGGCCATAGGCCCAGATGTCACAAATTGGCCATAGGCCTCACAGATGTTTCAGAACGGCTATAAGCCTCATAACTTTCACAGAACGGCCATAGGCCTCATAACTTTCACATCGACTTTAAGCCCAGTTCACATATGTATGGACTTAAGAGGTGGCTCGTACGGATTCTAGAGGTGGCTCGCATTGCAGCACTTAGTTCCATACAGCACTTTGTTCCATACTAGAGATTAATAGGTCTAACGGATTATACCGAACAACTCATCTCATATCATAGTATAACGGAACGGATAAACAAAACAACATAATTCACATCATAGTGTGGGTCGCATAATAATGTTATTAATATTCGATTCTTCCCTTGGATTGAGTTATTCATAGGTTAATCTGATATTTAACATAATTTCTCAACGGTTACTAACATACAAAGCAACATGTATAAAGTATCGTACAAAGTCATGTTCCCATTCAATATCATGTTCCTGGTACACGGGCTTACATTCACGATTTCTTCCTGTTAACCAACTTCACAGCATTAATAGTTTGTACGCAATTCTTATGCGGAATCACAAGTAATTTACAGATTATAGCACATTACAGATAATCTTTAAATGTAACCGGAATGCAGAGTAGTTCCAGAGTTATACCAATGTACCCAGCTCTTTCAATATTCACACAAGTTTGTACCGATTTCCCATCAACATAAATGTTAACATAATCACTTGCAAGGAACATAACGTTAATAATAATAAGAATTATAAACAGTAAGTAAATGTTCGATTACAATACTACTACTCACTGTGCTGTAGCGGAGTGCTTGTCCCTCCCGGGTTATGACCTACACACATGCACAACTTATACATTAGTTCCCTTTCTTTCTTAATTCATTTCCTGCTTCATTTTACTTCGAACGAATTTACAGGCATCTTCAGAACATCAATCACAGATTTCAAAAATACCGGAGGGTTAAGCACGTAAAATGGAGCAGACGAAAATTTTCAACATGGGCCGCATGTGCGGCTGTGAGCCACGCACATGCGGCAATGACCCCCGCACATGCGGCGATTCTGCAGAAATTGCAGTTCGAAAATCTAGCAAAACTCAATTTTTGGTACACTTATCCAAGGCATAAAATAGGTTCTTTAATTGATGAAACATGGTTCAAAAATCATGTACAAAGATATCTCAAACATCCAACAATCTCAATATGAATTGATTCCCCAATTCCTTCCAATTCATAAATATAAATTAAACACTTTAAATCCCTACCATATAGTTCCCAAACATATGTAGAATCATCCCAATCTCTAAATGAGTTCAAATATGTAAGGATAAGGAATAGA
Organism: Camellia sinensis; assembly: GCF_055761805.1. NCBI lineage: Eukaryota > Viridiplantae > Streptophyta > Magnoliopsida > Ericales > Theaceae > Camellia > Camellia sinensis. The sequence continues at coordinate 5,623,942 of NC_138974.1, read as the reverse complement.
ATGAAATTCTTCTCCATATAGCTCAAATAAACCATCAACACAACAAATAATAAGTACAATTCTTCAATTAAGTGAGCATCACACACAAAACTTCAATCAAAACCCTAGTCTTCTCAAATCAAAGAGAATCCTTACATACCTTGAGTTTGAATTCCTCTAAACCCTCTCAATCCTTCAAACTTCTCCCTTGAAGAATGTCCCATCTTCCTTTCTAACTTTCCTTTCCCAATTTTCACTCAAGATATATTTTTGAGTTCAAGGTTATTCCATAACAAAGGATAAAAAAAAAAGGCATATATAAATATATATAATATAAAAAGGTTAAATAAGACAAAACTCAATCAATTTAATCATTACTATTGAAATTTCATAGAAAATCATATTATAACTTAAAAATTATAATGATCTCAAATATAAAATCAATTTCAGGTAATTAAGCCTCTAAGACTTCCAATTTCAAATTCAAACATTATAATTGTAACAGATTTTTCTCTTATTAGATTGATATGTAGCCATAATCATAGGGTTCACTTAATTAAACTTAATTTCACATAGAATTTCACAATAAACATTTAAAAGCGCAGAATAAGGGATTGAAAATATTTTAGAAATAGTGTAGACACCCCATTTTTGACCGTCCTCAAGACTTGGACGTCACCGTTTGAACACTCGGTGATTATCCATGTTTGTGTTCGTTTGGAGTTCCCGGAAGCCTCGGCTCGCGTGCCTTGCCTCAGGATCTCCGAACTCGACCGTTTAGTGTCTGGTTTTGCACCAAACACTTGTGTCTTGCCTTTGAGAGGCAGGGTGGGGCTTGTAGACCATCCCCACCCACCACCGGCATTGGCTAGATGCCACCGGCTGGTTTTTGCTGCCACCGGCAATATAGTTTGCCGGCCGGCACTCTTTGTTGCCGGTCAGCACTATTTGTTGCCGACCGGCACTCTTTTTGGCCAAGATGGCATTTTTTGCCGGCCGATTGCTGTTCATCTGCTTTTGCAGATATTTTTAGACAGCTGTATTACTTTTGCTCCCCTCCATACACGTGTATGGAGGGATCTCCCTCTTGCAAAGCTTGTCTTGTAAGCTTTACAAGAGGCATATAGAGAGAAGCTCTCTCTAAGGCAAAAAAAAAGAGGCTTTAGACATTTTTGAGGAGAGAAAACAGAGGAGAGCTCTGGTTTTTCTAGGGTTAGGGTTAGATATACACTTTCTATCTCTATCTCCCTCTCATTATTCACTAGGTGTTTTGTGCCTTACTATTGCACACAAACACCTAGTGTTTCACCTTCCTCTTGGAGCTGAGGTTCTAAAGAGTGTGTTTTGAAGCTTTGGTGTTGGATTCAAGCTCAAGGAGGCCATTGGAGCACCATTGTTGAAGAGGACTACAAGGGTGAGAAACTAGTCTCTTTTTTCCCCTTTTTTTGCATTGATTTTCTACTAGTCTTAGAGCTGTTTTTGTGATTATTGTATAACATAAAAAAGTTCTGTTTTTAAGCCCTCTTTATTGTTTATTAAGAGTGTTTCATTGTTTGAGGGTTGTTGACCACCCTTAGGCCTCAAAAGGCCTCATTTTGAGCCATTTTGTGCTAGCTCCGGGATTTTGGTGTTGAGGTCTCTTCACCACTGAAATCTTGAGGGATTTCAGTGGTGAAGATGATGCTTTGAAGTCCCAAGAAGGAGAGGGCCACCCCCTCTCCTTGTTGTCCTTGAAAAGGGCATATTTTGACCTCTTAAGGAGGCCTATGCTTGAGTGTGTGTTGAGCATGTTTGGTTTGTTTTTCATGCTTATATATCTATAATATAACATGATTTCAAATTGGTTTTGGAACTCCATGCATGTTTAGCATAGTTGCCATATAATGCCTTATTTGTGCCTTAACATGTTCTAGGTTGTTAGCCTTTGTTGGAGCATGTTTTAGGCTTGCATTTGTGAAGATTATGTGCTTATTTTGCCATGTTTTAGCTCTGTCCATAATCGTTTGGGTTGATCTTTGCATGCATTATATAGCTCCTTTGTATTTGGGCTTGTTGGCCTTGAGTATGTGCATGTGTAGCATGCCATCTTTGCATTGTTTTGGTGATTTGGAATCATCCTACATGCTATTTCAGTCCCATTCCCATGCATGTTTGATTGCCTTGCATGCATCTTTAATGCTTTGAAAGCATGTGTTGCAATGCTCCATGTTTTGGCCATGGTGTATGCCTTTGTATTTGGGCCATTTAGATGCCATCTAAAGAGTCCTTTAGTCTTGTTTTAACCTGTTATAAACCTGTTTTTGGTCGCTTAATGCATGCCTTGTTTGGTCTTGTTAAGTGTAGCTCAATGCCACTTTGGTTTACTTTGAACACTTGGACTATTCGTTGCATGTTTTGGCTTGATTTTGTTGCTTGGTTTGGCACCATCCTTACATGATTTCAATGCTTATGTTGCATGCTAATTGCTCTTGTTTATCCCTTTCAAGTGTGCTTGAGGGTTGTTTAAATTGTGCCCAAGTGTAGGCCTTCCATCATGTGTATGTGTGCATGTGTTTTGGCTTCTTGTTTTGGTCATTTTGGCTACTGTTTTAGGCCTTTTTAGAGTTGCTTAATTCATGTATAAGTCCATCTTGCCATCCATTTGCATTGCCATATGCATGCTTGCATGATTGCATATGTGCCACCATGCCATGTTGCATCCTTAGCTTGTATGCCTAGGTTGCATTGCATCTTGCATGCATGCCTTGTCCCTTGAATTGGTGATAGGAATAGGGCCTAATTTGTTTGATTGGTTTGCATGCATTTGAAATCAAAGTTGCATACTTGGTTCTTTGGGCCATCATGCATGGAAATGCGTGATTGGTGGTCTGAGAACCGAGGCACATGTCCCTTTGAGTCATCACAATGATAAGAGACATGGTTGGTGCATACATGCCTTGAATTATGCTGCCATGCCTTGTTTTGCCCTCTGTTGCTGTGAGTTGCAGGTTCTGCAGGAATACTCTGCCGACCGGCAGTGTAATGTGCCGACCGGCACCATTTTCTCTGCCGACAGACCCTATTTTGTGCCGATGGGCATACTACACTGCCGGTGGAAGTTTCATTCAGCCGGTGATGATCCCCTCTGTCCAAGGATGCAGTCCTGAGGCTTTGACAGCCTCCAGAGGAGGAAAGGAAGGAAAACAGAGGCAGCTTGCGCATGGTGGCGCGCTTCCCGAGGTGTTTTCCCGCTTTATTTAATTTATTCAATTTGTTAATTAAATTAGTTAATTTGTAATATTAATTAGCTGGTGTAGTTAATTAATTTGTATTATTATTTTGGTCCCTCCGAGCGAGGGCAAATCTGTAATAAGTGTGCGTGAGTGCGTGTATGTCTTCCAACCTCACGTCTTTCTTCCCTTTTATTTACCTGCTTACGATGGTAGATTAGGGCACGTTCAATTTAGCATACCTTATGCTATGCATGTGTGCATCCATGCATTTGTATTACATGCATTAGGCTCGGTACATCATGCTAACCGCATATGTTTTTCAAATCAAAAACTGAATACGTGATAATTGTGCATTTTCACATGACATGTCTAGGTTAGCCGAGCCTATCTTAGCAACACTTTGTATGCGATGCATTAGGCACTTAACATGGGCTTGGATCATGCATGTTTGCTAACAAGTTCTTTGTTTTGGCACGGAGTACTATGTAAGTATTTCCGCTTTAGCATATCACATGAGTGTGAATATTGCCATGACAGCATGCTTACCATGAGGCTAGCTGCTTATGTGATATAACTGCTTGAATGCCTGTGGATGGAGGTTGAATTACCTAAATTGGAATAATGCATTAAAACTGTGAATTTTAAGCCCACTAGATAGTGGCAAAATCATCTTTTCGAAAAGCCCACTTGAGGGTGGCAAAATTTGCATTTTAGCCTACTTGCGAGTAGCAAACCATTTTCAAAACAAACATGAAATGTTTTGTTCCAATTTCGGCGATTTGGTCTATACTTGTTTGTTGTGCGCATAACATAGTAATTCTAAACTAATAAACGGAATAAGAACACATAACGTTTTCAAAATTGGATATCACGGTTAGTAGAGGCCGGTCTTCGGACCGGGCGAAAGGGGGTGCTCATAGCTGACCTTCCCCGATCGTACCCAAGCTCCCGAGCCGAGACAACTCCGGTGATGACGGACATGTGGCCTTCGGCACCGAGTCAGGGTTTCCTAAATTTTCCCATTTTAAAAATATTTAGGTGGCGACTCTGTATCTGGCAAAGCAGTCCATGTTTGGCACTACTTTTTCAAAAATCCGTTTCTCAAAACGATTTGCCAGATTTGGACTCTTTGGTTCAGATTAAGAACCGTGACACAAGTCGAGTCCGAACTGTAGCAGCGAGGTCCCCCCCGCGGACATGTTACAAATAGGTGTGAGGGTCGGGCTATTACAAACACGTACTCATTATTTTCCACCATTCTCTAGTATTCATCAAGTCATTCATTGTTACAATCCCAACAAAACCAACAATAACATTCATTATTTTTATCACAAAATTCATCCACTAAGAGCATTTGGCGCATTTTTAGAAGCATTCTCAATTCTTATACTTCAATGGTCTTTTAACTTTTTCACAAAAATTATCAAATCTTCATACTCAATTTCATAACACAATAATCATCATAAATTATCCCCAATTAATTGATTTAAATACTCATCTTAATTTCTTCAAAATAACCTTTCTGTACAATAGTTATTTTCCAACCATTATTCATCATTATCTATTCTCATCTCTACAAAACATAAACTTAATTGTATAAATCAAATGTGAATTGAAGCTTTCTTCATTCCCAATATAGATTTCATAACTAGGGTTAAACATAAATTAATTAGGGCTTTTTACTATTTGACACAAAACCACATTCTCATAACCCAAACATTTTATATTTCACTTAAATCATCAATTCAACTTTTATAAATTAAAAACCCTAGCTTCCTTCACATGTCTTTCATAAAAATCTCCTCAAAATGAGGGTTTTATGCAATAGAAATTATCACACATCTATCCACAAAATATTATTGAAGAGAAGCAAGGAAAATCCCTACCTTAAGCAAGGAGAGAGAGAAATCCGAAGTTTCGACTTCAACGAAAACACGATCCTCTTGGATGGATTGAAAGCCCTTGGGGCGCTTTACAACCTTCCTCAAGAGACCTAGGTGAGAAGATGCTTCTAGATGAGTAGATCTGGCAATCTAAGTGGGAAAAAGTTGGGTTTAGAGAGAGATAAGAGAGGCTCACGATTTGAGAGGAAATGGGAGGAGAAAATCATGAGAGAGAAGAGTGTTGGGTCTATTTATAGTAGTAGAAAAGTATCCCTAAGGTCAATGCAAAGAATAATTCCAAAACCCCCTAAAAGTAGGGTCCATTCGGACCCAAAAATTTTGGAAATAACACGCAGGGGTCGACCGTTTTCGGGCAAGGGGGTCGACCCTTTAGGTAGAAAAGACAATCTGGCACAAGCAAGGGGGGGGTCGGCCCTTAGACAAGAGGGAGTCGACCCTATTTTCTAGTAACCAACGCAAAAATTCTGCAACATAAGAGGGTCGACCCTTCCCAGACTAGTGTCGACCCTATAAAAAACCAGTAGAGGCACTAAGAATTCAAACAGGTATAACTCTCTCGTTTGGACTCCGTTTTAGGTTGTTCTTGTGTCCAAATCGAAGCCCCAGAAACAAGCTTTCCAATGGTTCTAACCTCACATCCAAATTCAAAGTATGGAAAAAGGAAAGGGCAAAAGAGTGAAGGCTGGTCAAAAACAAAAACTCAAATTTGGGGCTTTTGATCTAATCTTGCCTAAACACTTTGTTAAGTCTTCAATCAAGGTTCCAAACATCACCCAAGAATCCTCAATTATAAGATTTAAAGTTCACTTTCCAACCCATCAATACTAATCTGATATGAATTAGAATCCGAGTCATTACAATCTCCCCACCTTAGGAAATTTCGTCCCCGAAATTACGCAATTCAAGAATCAGAGTTTCGAACAACCAAAAATGGAACAGATATATGAATTTACACTTACTCCTGCTAATCATGAACAATCTCTACCCACTCACAAGTCTCTAGAAGAGTATCCCAACGCAATGAATTTCACAAGTCGAACAAGAACAACTCCCAATTTGGTTTACATTCACTACACCAAAATCTAACTCGAAAATTAAAGAAAACTTCCATATTTTGGTCCCACACTGATATTCTAATAACACCCAAATAATACGAACAACAATTCCCAAGTGGTTAACCCCCTTTTTATTCACGTGATTATATTTAACAAGCCACAAGAATTCATCAATTCTATCAAACAAGAAGTCGAGCAAAGGCCTCCCTAACGTGCCCTACAGTCGTATCTCAAACAAACTTAACCTCAAGGAATTAATTCTCAGTTGTCTAACCACGTAGAACCTTAGGAGATAGAGCTTTCACCTTACATTCACACCCTAAGAAACAACTATCAATCTCTCGGAAAAAAATTTCCAGACAATTGCCTTACATTACAACCCAAGTCCTGAATCCCTCTTCATAAGGAGAAAAGATTTTAATAAATGTTTTATCCGCCAATCATGGCCTTCAACAAAGCACAACTCTACGCAACCAAGAACCTCAAACCTTGTGCTTGCAACACAACTGGTATTGTGTCTTCTCATTACTCACTTGTGATTTTAAAATATTTAATAACCAAACAAGAAAGAACATTCGAAAATATATTTTCTAACCTTTGAATTTCAAAAAAAAATCATTCGTGGTAGAAGACTTTCTATGAAAATGTTTCAAATACATACAAATAATTTGTAAAAGTAATGGGCTTTAAGAAAAGATATGTTTATTTATTTTAAGGTTTTTAAGAATGCTACACACCATAAGACTCCATATGCATTGTTCATAATTGTTTCACATTTACTAACTGGTTCATCCATCATAATATATTCCCAATTTTGGTAAAAACAAGATCATGTTCAATAGGAGAACTCTGTTCCCAATGCTATTCTCAAGCATATTTCGACTAGTGACTCTTAACCGTCACCCAACCAATAATCCCATTACTATAGTGATGTCACAATCTCTCTACGGCTATTCAAGCAATAACCACACATAACAACACCAATAAACTAAACATTATGAGTTTGGGGAAATCACATCCCATTTACAACCTCTACCAATATCCACCAATTACTCTTTATTTATTTTACATTTGCATCACAATTTTCACCATGAACCCCATTTTGGGGAATCACACACAATTAACTGAAAAAAATTACCAAGCAATTTTCACGACTTGTCACTTCCCTGAGTGACACACACATTCACTAACACCACAATTACTAACACCACATAAACAAAAATCCTCAGACTATACTTGTACAGTACACCACATTCTCTAAAGTCAATGTCATGGTATTTACTTCCAAGGTTAAAACGCGACTCTCAACCATACCAAGATTATGATGTCCTAGGAGGTCAAACCCAAATTCAACACCTTTGATAGCACATACTTGCTCCATAACAAACACTCTCACCATTAATGATGGTACTACGCCTCTAGTTTAAAATTCTAACAAAATCGTACTTCCAGTATTTCAATCCAATCTCTACTACAACTGCTCCACCCTTAAAAAATAATTTAACTCAGAAGGTCAATCACTGCGGCTTACCAAATGAAATTAAAATCTGCTTCTCACAATTGCTCAAGTCACCAAACAATAACACCAACCATCATATCAAACCTTTCATTAAAAGCCTATGCAACCCAAGATGAAAGGGTACACCAGCAAATACTCGTTCGCCACTCCTTTCCACACGACAATTAATAAACTTGCCACCAATAATTACCATCACCCTACACAACCTATCAACACCAACCCAACTAGTTTTTCTCTGACGTATTCACCAAAAACTTCCAATAAATATGTTCTAAGTCCATTCAAGGCTCTTTCATAATTAGGTATACAACCAAACCATATTTTAGCACTCAAAGTTGACAAGCCAACTCACATCAACACCTATTCTTTAAACCCAACACACCATGGAGCTTACCCCAAAATTAGCACACAACACTACATTAGTACTACCGTGGTTCACAATGCCCAACTTATACTTAACAATAACCTACTAACACCATCCACATAGTACTAAACAACAATTCAATCCCTTAGACCAATTAATAGATCCTATCTCCTATCAAATAAGCACCTCACAAATTTATTTTATTCCCATAGGTAAGGAATCATCCTCTTTTACCAAGGGAAACCAAGTACCCTTGAATCCGAGCTAACTCCAAACATTCAAGATGGGACAAACATAAAACCAAGCGCAATGGTAATGCTACACTGACCCACTAGCAACTTGAGATCTCCTCCATGCTCATAGTACAACGGTAAACTAAGTCAAAAGCTTAAGCTCCCAAAAGAAAAAATTAAGATAACTCTTACTCGAGAAACTCTCCACATGTACACCCCAATTGGCGACTTACTTGACATGTATCAACCTCATAAACAAGCTACAATAACCAAATTTTATCTTCAATATTTGAAACTATGTTATCATAAACACCTTCTAAGCCCAACCAAAATGCTCACATATACCCTCAACCATTACAAACTTCTAATTCATAGTCAAAAGTAGCCACTAGAATTAATATCAATGATTCCCAAACTATCAAGCACAAATTTCTATGAGGACACACCGATCTGACTTCACCAATCAATCCAACACACTTTAGTCACACGCTCCATTGAACCATAATAGCCTCCCAAGTTAACTCCAAGAACTTCTTCTAAGAACATTTATTATGCCATCAAGACCTCTGATAAAATAACTACACCATAATTTCTAGAGAGCAACCAATTCTAGCACTCAATATCTCAACCGTTAATAATAAATCACCAACCCTCAAGTCATTGTCTCCACCACTATAGGTTTAACACCATTATTACAACCTCTATCACTTACTATCCACAATCTAATTTACCGCGAAACTCTACATTTAACTCACTTTCGAAAACAAATTCTCCACTAGGTTCCAAACTAGCCAAATTCTCACCTATCTCAATTCCCATTGTACCAAAGATTTTAAGTTCCAAAAGTTTTTCCCCATTTGGGGTCACTCACATCCTTAGATCCCATAAGAAGTTAGAGATAAAGTCTAACCCACACTTAAATATTCTACACAAGACCTCACACGCCGTACAGAGTTGCACATATACCTATACATGTATCTACTTCCATATATGACAAACCACATAAGCACATAGAGCACATATGGATCATTCTACTAAGATATCAACTCGTTCCACATCACTCAAGGACCTCCAAGTGGAAAAAGCATTGATCAGATGCCGTTCCAAAAGGATTTCGATGAGTGCAATGGTCACTAGTCATATCTTAGAAGCTTAATCCCATACACATATAACCACATATATACACAAGGCATACAAGGCACGTAAACATCCCATCCTAGCCTAGGAATCCCATTGTGACATAAAGTCACTTCCCACGAGTCTAAGGTATTCGAACCTAATGCTCTGATACCAAGTTGTCACACCCCAAGTTTATTACTCGAAAATATAACCAAAATTTTCCGTACAAGTCCATTTTATTAACTACAATTATAATTACAACTACTTATTACATGGAGTAACAATAATGTTATTCCTTCTCGAATAAATATAACAATAATACAAGTCAAGGTTCCTATTGAATTACACAAGAATCCCTCATTACAACAAACATCTCTCATTTACGCTATGACAAATAAGAGAGAATAAACTCTTCAATCCTCAATCCGGCGTTCCAAACTTCGTTCTTGAAAAATGGTTAAAATAATTGGGATGAACACGAAGTCTAGTAGGAATCTTCCTTGATTCTAAACAATAAGATCCCTAGATACATGTGATCATGAAATGCTAAAGAGCGATATAAACATAAATTCGTTGTATTCTTTTTATACACAAATTGCAATACATATAGATAATACCATTCTCATAAAGAAATTGATGAAAACTTTTCAAAGAAAAACCCCTTTCATTTGTTTCTATATCAGTCAAATATATTTTTCAAGAAAAAAAAGTATTCTCAAGAATCCCTTGTTAACTTTACCTAAAAGTATAAACATATCCCCGAGTCATTTTCCTACATATCACAACACATCACAACCCATTATAATCCACATAAAAAGAACCCTTGCAATTCCATATATTTGACTTTACCCAATCATGATTATTCACTTTCCATTATCTCAAACACAAGTACAAATCTCATTATAATCATTCCATACAATCCAAATTGGACACCGGCTCCATTACCAAGCCTTAACGTCATACCACACGCTTTACCGGTCACAAACCGGAAGGAATGCGGAACCTTTACCCATTTCATCAACGCATACGCTTTACCAGGTGCTACTCCGGAAGGAAGGCGGAACCTTTATTAAGCGCCACGCTTTGCCAGCTCAAATACGGTAGGAAACAGACACCAAGGCAACATTACAATCCATCAATTTCTTAAGTCATTGCTCGTTATAAATTGTGGGCAAAGCCAACACATTCATTCAGCATTTCTATTATTTATTAGCTTAGGAATACATACTCATTATTTTCCACCATTCTCTAGTATTCATCGAGTCATTCGTTGTTACAATCTCAACAAAACCAACAATAACATTCAATATTTTTATCACAAAATTCATCCACTAAGAGCATTTGGCGCATTTTTAGAAGCATTCTCAATTCTTATATATCAATGGTCTTTTAACTTTCCACAAAATTATCAAATCTTCATACTCAATTTCATAACACAATAATTATCATAAATTATCCCCAATTAATTGATTTAAATACTCATCTTAATTTCTTCAAAATAACCTTTCTGTACAATAGTTATTTTCCAACCATTATTCATTATTATCTATTCTCATCTCTACAAAATATGAACTTAATTTCATAAATAAAATGTCAATTGAAGCTTTCTTCATTCCCAATAGAGATTTCATAACTAGGATTAAACATAAATTAGGGATTTTTACTATTTGACACAAAACCACATTCTCATAACCCAAACATTTTACATTTCTCTTAAATCACCAATTCAACTTCCATAAATTAAAAACACTAGCTTCCTTCACATGCCTTTTATAAAAATCTCCTCAAAATGAGGGTTTTATGCAATAGAAATTATCACACACCTATCCACAAAATATTATTGAAGAGAAGCAAGGAAAATCCCTACCTTAAGCAAGGAGAGAGAGAGAAACCCGAAGTTTCGACTTCAACGAAAACACGATCCGCTTTGATGGATTGAAAGCCCTTGGCGCGCTCTACAACCTTCCTCTAGAGACCTAGGTGAGAAGATGCTTTTAGATGAGTAGATCTAGCAATCTAAATGCGAAAAAGTTGGGTTTAGAGAGAGATGAGAGAGGCTTACGGTTTGAGAGGAAATGGGAGGAGAAAATCATGAGAGAGAAGAGTGTTGGGTCTATTTATAGTAGTAGAAAAGTATCCCTAAGGTCAATACAAAGAATAATTCCCAAAACCCCCAAAAGTAGGGCCGATTCGGACCCAAAAATTCTGAAAATAACACACAAGGGTCGACCCTTTGGGCAAGGGGGTCGACCCTTTAGGTAGAAAAGACAATCTGGCACAAGCAAGGGGGGTTGACCCTTAGACAAGAGGGGATCAACCCTATTTTCTAGCAACCAACATAAAAATTCTGCAACATAAGAGGGTCGACCCTTCTAGACTGGTGTCGACCCTATAGAAAACCAGTAGAGGCACTAAGATTTCAAACATGTGTAACTCTCTCGTTCGAACCCCGTTTTAGGTCGTTCTTGTGTCCAAATCGAAGCCCCAAAAACAAGCTTTCCAATGGTTCTAGCCTCACATACAAATTCAAAGTATGGAAATAGAAAAAGGGCAAAAGAGTGAAGGCTGGTCAAAAACAAAAATTCAAATTTGGGCTTTTGATCTAATCTTGCCTAAACACTTTGTTAAGGCTTCAATCAAGGTTCCAAATATCACCCAAGAATCCTCAATTATAAGATTTAAAGTTCACTAGCCAACCCATCAATACCAATCTGATATGAATTAGAATCCGAGTCATTACATTATCATTAATATCATTATGCATAATATAAAACACAAGTCTAGAACCAATCATTTTGCTACAAGATCTATGAGCAAAAACCCCACAAGTATGCACATTATCCATCTTCATAATAAAAAAAATACTGGAATTCATCAACACCCTTCTATGCACAAACCATTTACAACCCGTAGACGACTTCATCATACATTCAGCAGTTACTCTTGTTGCATCGTTCTTCAAATAATTCACTGCAAAACCACACTCAACTGCATACTTAGCCAATGCAATGTGAAACGCCGGCACTCCACCTTCAAATTCTTGACCAACACTATGTATAATCCCTTTCCAACTAGCAGACAACAAAACTCTCTCTGGTTCTGTATAAAAACTAGGCAACAAACCACCAAAATCATCACAATCATTAACCAAAGAACTCTCACAAATTACAAAATCAATCCTAGAAGAATTATCATCAACCTTCACAATTCTCTTATCACTCATAACAACATCAACAACATGAGAACCACTACAACCTACCATTGATAGCATATTTCCCAAATCATCATCACATTCAAGAATACAATTAGAATATCCAGGAATAGAGAAAAACAAACAAAAGTTACCAACACTCAACTCCTTGAACTTTGCAGATATTTTCTCAACAACTTCACGATAACTACATCTCTCACTAATCTTAATAACATCACAAGAATTACTATATTTGCACATTAACATGAAACACCCCTCCATACTACAAAATCATAAACCAGCAAACAAGTGTTCACAGATTCCAAACTGCAAAATTATACAGTTACAACATGTTATTACCAACACTTCACAATCACAATTCCAAACTGCAAAAGTATACAGTTATAACATATCAGTATCAAAACATCAGAATTCACATTTCCAAACTACAACTTCAAAACACATTACATTATACAACAAACAAAATCAACAAAATCAAAATCATTACACTATATCACATACAAAAATCAAAAAATAAGTATCAAACAAACAAAATTTATCACAAAACAAAGAACTATAACAACATTGCCAAACACAAACCAAATATCATGCAAATTTGCTTATCTATATATACATACATATATGTATTGATAGATACAGACAGAGTGAGACACATACACACACACGCACACACATAGAGTGTACACAGAGATTGCCTATACATAGAGATTTAGGTCGCATAACTAGATCCACGTCACGGCATAATGAGATCGCCATAACAAAGAGAAATCGAGATCGCAGAGGCAAATATTTGATTTTTCACGTACATATAGATCTCAAAACAAATGGTAATATAGTCATTTAAAAAATAAGAAAATAAAAAGCGGGACCCCCGGGTACAAAATTTAAAAAACTGTGGACCTATTAGTCTATTAAAAATATATTGGGATTAGAAGGGAAATGGATCCCCTACATAGGACTACATAGTAATTTTCTCTTTTTTATTTGTAAAATCTGTCAACTTGAATTTATGGGCCTCCTTCTTTCTCCTCTTTTTGAAAGATATTGAAATAGCAGGTTTTGATGGAACAAAAAGATGTTCAACGAGCCCAACAGTGGCCCAAACACAATCTTTCATCAAACTACACTATTTTTATCATCGGGAAGCATCAAAACACCTAAGTCTTATGGTTAGTCAAAATGAGGTGTTTACACCGACAATTCACGCCAATCTTGTTCATAATGTGCAAATGTGAAACGAGTGAGGGTCTAAATCTGGTAAATTCGTAGAAAATTTACTAAGCTATCAAAATGCCAAATAAAAACCGTATCACTAGACCTGGAGTCGCCACCTAATCTTTTTGGAGAAACTAGAAAATCCTGACTCCTACCAATATAGGCCACCGATACACCGTGACCAAAGAACTCGGTCCAGGAGTGTAAGTATGAATGTGATTTGATGAAATGATGAGGATTTGAATAATTGATTTAGATGAATAATGATTTGAAATTGCTCCACTTTATACCTTGTTGAGAGTGTCATTATATATTGTTGTTAGTTATGCTCTAATGTTGCCTGTTTAGAATATTTTGATAGAGATAATTGTTGTTAATAGTCGGTGAAAGATTGCATTGTTGTAGAAATATCTCAACAACTGAAACCCATTTTGTTAATCATGTGATTTAATTTTGATGATGTCTCAAATATTATTTGATAATTTGTGATTTTTTTAATAAACATATGTTATAATAATTTGACACAAAATATAAAAATATATTAAATCTTTTTGATACATGTTGCACTGAATTCAAATTTTTTTTTGCATCTTTTAATAATTTAATTGTATGTAAGACACACCCATATGATGAGTATATCATGAGCCATAATTTTGCATCATTTGAATAAATTATATATATATATATATATATATAATTTAAAAAGGTAAAAAAAAGCATACTCAAGTGGTGTCTCAGGGTGAATCTTTTATTTGATTATGTTTAATATATATGATGTTACATGTATGTATATTGTTTATTGTAAAAATATAATCGTGAATATCATTTGTATTATAATTATAATTATATATATAAATAATATAATATTCAAAGGTATTGATTGCAGGAGAATGATTGAGTTTTATATTATATTTATATAATCAAATCAATCCCTTGGTGAAGTGTTTGAATTTGCTAGCAGCAAAAAAAAAGTAAAGTTAGCTGCATGCCGTCTATTCAAGCGTTGCGTAGAGGAGTGTCTGTGAGAACCCGAATATACAAATCAAGTAAATAATTAAATTATAATTATTTTACAAACTTCAAATATTTTATTTGTAAATCTTAAGGTGCAAATTAAATATTACCGAACAATCTTTTAATTAATTTTAAACTATAAATAATTTTTTTATGGAAGTCCACAATTTTAAAGACTATCGATAACAATCTTAATAATAGTAACAATAATAATAATAATATATAACAATCTTAATAATAGTAACAATAATAATATAGTTAGTAAGGGGTCATTTTGAAAATTTACTATAGGAGGCTAAAACCCTAATGGTGAGATATCAATTCTTTTCTAAACAACCCTAGCAGCAGCCATGAGATATAGAGAAAAGAGAGAGGAAGGTGTCTTTTGTGAAGGAAATTAAAGAAGGAAAAAGGAGTTGTGCCGGTAAATATTTTTATATATAAGCATGTATATTGTTTTCTTTAATTAAGACCATGGTAATCATTGAGTTGCTGAAGTCATTGTTTCGCGTGGATGATGGACGGTGGTGTGAAGCTAGGGGTTGGTGATGGGAAGTTTTGGGTTACAATGGTGGATGGAAATTTTGATCCTAAAATCACAAACTTTAAAAATCAAGAAAACATAGTAAGAGGACGGATTTTAAATTGAAATTTTTACAGTAGATTAATTACATATTGAATTTCATATTTGAATTTTCTCATAATTGTTGGGAGTCAAAATCCATATAAACTGATGCGTTCAAATCTGTTCAGAAAACTGATTTAAAACACTAACTTCGGAAGCATCGTTCTCTTTGGGTATAGATCCGAAAATTATCAAATTAGTGTCATTAGAACCGGTTACGAATCTAGTTTCGTACATTTTGTCCTTGCATTGATTGCTTATGTATACTAAGAGAACCATTAATTTCTTTAAAGTGCTGCAGAAAATAACCTGTTTAGATGTAATTAATTGTAGATAATTATTTTGATAAGAAAATCAAGTAAAACCAATTGGGTTTGAAACTTAGGATATATTAGTTGATATTTGGAGGGTTTTGGAAATTTTCAAATAGTGTGGAGTAGGTTTTGTAATTTTCAAAGTTAGCGAATAGGTCGGTAAAACTTAAAACTCTGTTTTATCTTAAACTTACTTTTAGTTAAGTTTCGATCGGAACCCATGTCTTGGGTAATTTTAGACCTTAAAGAACGTTAACTTAGGTATTATTTAAGAGTAACAATGTGTGGATTTGAGCTGTGTTAGTGCGCTTTAGTGTGGGATACTTAGTTTATTATTCTCTTTAGTATTTTTAAATTAGTAGTGATGTGTAGTCTTCATACTTGGTTCAGGGCACTAGTTGGACTTTCATACTCTATTCGAGGATTATATTATTTCGTTTTCAGGTGAGTAGTTTCATGCTACATATTTTTATAAATGTTTCCCTACCCTGAACTGTTGGAAAATTTAATTGTTGTTTCAAGACTAAACTGTTTTGATAAATTATTATATTATCAATGGAATCAAATTATTTCTGAAACATGTGTGAACTTCGCATACTGTAAACTATTTGTTTTGGTCTTATGTTTATGATGGTGAACTACCATGTTTTACGAAACTGATGTGTATTGATTATTGGGACCATCTGTATATTTTTGTCCAGGGAAATTATTCCACCGTGTGTGGTGACTCTGGCCACTAGGGAACAGATCCGATTTGGGCTGTGATGACTCTAGTGCTCAACGATTGTAAGGAAAAGACCTAGGTTAGGCTAGGTGACCTTCAATCGGATCGTCTTAGAGAAAAGGCCCGGGTTGCCACCCTGAGGATGACTCTTAGTTCGGTACTGGATCCAACGAGGCTTATAGCCTTAAGAGCTATGTGGCAAGTTACTTGTTATTTCTTAGTACCTAGAAAATTATTGGTTTTCATATTGTAATGTGTTTTAAGTGGAAAACGTCATTTATCATGTTCTTGAGAGACATGAGTATTTTAACAGTTAAATTGTGGAACCTTTTTTTTTTAAAACAGATTGTCTTTACCAAACTGCATGCCAATCTAGTTTCTGTGATATATATCTTATTTTGGAATTGATCCCTATTTTCAAAACTGTATATACTATCCATGTTGCTACTCATTGAGCTATCAGCTGACTTAGTTGTTTACCATTTCCAGGTGTTAGAATGACTTAGAGTGGACTCATGGCGTAGCGGGGACTGAATTGCATGGACCTTTAGGACATTCATTTATTTTGTTTTGGACTGTTATGTCAAGTTTGTGCATATTTATTTTTATTTTTATTGAGGTTCATTTAGGATTATTTTGATATGTGGGCTGTTTATATCCCATAAGTTTGGATAATATTGATTACGGTTGGTTTTGCCGTTTATACTTGTGGCATGTCACTGGATTAAGTTTTGGTTATTTATTAATGGACTATTTTATATTATTCAATGTGTTTATGGATTCGTGTTTAGGCTTACGTGTGCCTTGGGCTAAGGCCCTGTGGGCCACGACCGGTCATATCCGGGTTTGGGGTGTGATAGTGTTTGTCTTCCCAACGGATAGATTTTTGGGTATAAATATAAGTGCTTTATTTGGAGAAAAATCAAGAACTTTGAGAGAAAAAATTTGTGTGCATAGAAATCTTGATTGTACTTTCATTCTGCTCTTTCACTTTCATATCTAAGTGTTGTCTTTGTTTTTACACTTTCATATATACTCTTTGTGAGAGAATCATTATAAAAGAGGTTGAAATACCTCTTATCTTTATTGATTATTTTGTGAGAGGATTTTGTAAGGGTGGGGCATTTATTAGTTGAGTGAGGCTCAACAGATAAGAGTAAGACTTGTATAAAATCCACAAGTTTGGTGAAGCTTTGGTGGTGTATTGATTCATTTTGATAGTGAAGAAATTCTTGAGGAGGATTCTTGAGGAGTGGACATAGGTCCGGCCTGCCGATCCACTACAAATCGCTGTGTTTGATTTTTTTCCTTATCGCTATTATTTTTATATTAATTATTATTCTTCTATTTTTTATTTGTTAAATCCGAATATTTTGGCTATTATATTTAATATTATGAAATTATTTTTAATAACCCAATTCACCCCCCTCTTGGTTTGCTTCCCTGGGATAACAGCTGCTATCAGAGTAAGGACTCTAGTATTTTTTACTGAACCGTCTTAGAGTAGATTATGGCAACTCCTAGTTATTCATTACCTAAGGGACAAGCATCCAATAGACCACCATTGTTTAGCGGCGCACACTTTAGTTATTGGAAAACCAGGATGACCATACACATACAATCTAACGATTATGATGTTGGAAAATCATTTGTAATGATCCAAAACCCCTTATCAAAACCGTAGAAGGCCAAAAGATACCAAAACCTGAAGATGAGTAGACAGAAGCTGATACGAGAATTGCTCAATCCAATGTTAAAGCCACAAATATGTTGTACTATGCCTTGGATGCCAATGAGTTCAATAGAATTTCTACATATAAAACAACAAAAGAAGTTTGGGATAAACTCATAGTGACTCATGAGGGAAAAGACAAAGTTAAAGAGTCTAAAGTTAGCTTGTTAGTCCATAATTATGAGCTCTTTAGTTATTCAAATGTTTACTTGTTTTACAGATATTATAAATGGTTTATTTCTCTTGGTAAAATATATACTAATGCTGAAATTGTAAGAAAGTGCTCAGGTCATTACCAAAGAGTTAGGAGAGAAAAGTCATTGCCATCACAGAAGCCAAGGACTTATCAAAGCTAAGTCTAAATGAGCTAATGAGATCTTTTCTTACACATAAGCTCATTATGAAATAAAGAGATGAAGAAGAAGACAACAAGAAAAAGAAGGGAATAGCTTTCAAACCACTGTTACTCATGAAAAGGATTATGAAGATAATTCATAATTTGGTGATGAAGAAATAACCTTCTTAACAAAAAGGTTCTAGAAATTTATGAAAAAGAATCAAAGAGAAAGAAGATTTTTCAAATGAGATTTTAACAAAGGAGAATCTAGGAGAAAATATTTTACAAAAGGAGAAAATAATAAGAAAACTAAAATCACTCATGTGTAACAAGCCTGATCATATCAAGGCCAATTGTTTGGAAATCAAGAAACAATACAAGAAAGACAAAAGAAGAGCCATGACTGTTGCATGGGGAGATAGCGACGAAAGTGACTCAGAAAATGATGACAGCAACCATGAAGTTGCCGACCTATGCCTAATGGAATTTGGAGATGATGATGAGGTAAACAATGATTCTTATTCTTTTGATGAATTACAATTTGTATTTGAAGAATTGCATGATGAATTTCGAAAACTTGGCACTAAAAATATTGCTCTTAAAAAATTGCTTTCAAGTTCAACAAAAATAAATAAATAAATAAATAAAAGAGAATCTTTATCTAATAAAATTGAAGTATTACAAAAAAAAATATAAATAAATAAATAAATAAAAGAATAAAATGAAATTTTAAAATAAAAAGAATCCCTTATTTTACAAAAGGAATTTAATGATTTCAAAATTGAAAATGATTCTTTAAAAAAAAGGATAAAGTTGTTTTAAACGAAAATATGGAAGATTTAAAAACATTCTTTCAAAATTCACTCAAGGAAGAGACACTTCAGATAAACTTCTTAAAAGTCAAAATTGTACCTTTGGTAGAGCTGGAATTGGGTATAAACCTTTTTCAAAAGGAAAAACTTTCAAAAATAGTTTTATTTATACATCTTCTAGACACTCACATCTTACGTGTCATTTTTGTGGTAAAAAATGTCATATTTCACCTTCATGTCCTGTTAAAAGAAATCATTTTGCTATTGCTTTCAATGGTAGACTAGGAAAGAAGGAAAGCCTGCTAGAGAAAGTGCTAGAGTAGGCCAGGGTATAGGCCCTAATCTGATATTTCATTTGTTAATGTTAAGTTTATCATTTTAGAGTACTTGTAAGATAATATCTATAGGTCTATCATCTTCTCCTAATAGCCACCTAGTTCCAATAATAATAGGGCTAACTAGAGATCTTTCCTTGACTAGATAGAGATAGATAGGAATATCACAATATAGTAAGACTTTCCTTTATTAACATGCTAACGAGTGTAATAGCTAAATAAGGGGCATAAGGAATAAGTTTCATATCGAGCATACGAGGGATATCGACCTTGACTAAGAGGCCTAACGTGGCTACTTTTTCTATCCTAGTGTAAAGACACTTCAAAGGTGTCAACTTCTAACTTTTACGAACCTAAGAAAATATGAGTACCAATAGAAAAATTAAATTTTTGTAGGTATGTTTCAAGACAAAATTCAGTAACGATGGATGGTATCTTGATAGTGCATGTTCGAGGCACATGACCGGAGATAAAGCTACGTAACCTTTGACAATAATAGTAAAGGAAAAATCATTGGTGTAGGTATGGTAAGATTGTTAGCGGCAAGATCTTTAGATTCCGAGATCGAGTTTTTGCGAGATCTTCACTAATTAGATTTTCAAATATATGAGATCGTGTATATATGGATCAGATTTTCATATATATGATATATGTATATGTGTGTGTGTGTGTGTGTGTGAAAGGGCAATATAGTCAATAAAAAAAAGGAAAAATTGTGGTGTGTCCATCTTGAGCTACTCTTATCTTTCTCAAGGACTTTTTGAAACTAAATTAGTTAAGTTCATCTTTTATCCTAGAAAAAAGTCAAAAAAGAGGGGTTTCGCCAGAAATCCCTTCTATCTAATTACGCTCCAAAATTTTCAAAAAAAAAAAATTATTATAATTTTATCCCTAACTAAAATTACTAAAAACCCCTTAAACCATAAAAACCCAAACCCTAAATTCTCATTTCACCAACCATTTTTTCAATCCATTTCACCGGGCCACATCCATTACCACTTGTTGCTACTCGCCTCCACTGCCACCCGCTTCGCCGCAATCCCTGCCCTTTCTTCCCTCCCACTACCACAACCACCTTCTCCTCTTCTCATTCTTCTTTATTTTTCTTCTTCTTCTCGTATTCCAAACTCTTCTCATTCTTCTTTATTCTTCTTCTTCTCCTCCTATTCCAAACTCTAGATCTAAAACCTCTCTCTCTCTCTCTCTCTCTCTCTCACACACACACACACGAGAGGCAACTGTGGGGGTTCCATTCGATGCAAAGAAGATGAGATAGGTTGCTGGCGTAGGGATTTGGAAGGAGGGTTGTGGCATCGGGAGTGACTGGAAAGGAGATTGCGACGACGGCTGTGGTCGAGACAGTAACTGGAATTATTTATTAGAAGAATGCCAAATTTGAAGCCTTTAAAAAACAAGACTTCGTTGCAGTGTGAATTGCACAAGTTCTTGCTTTTGGTCCATGTAAGGGCACCATACAAAATGGCCTGGTCTCAAACTATTAAAAGTAAAAGGAAAAAGAAAAAACAAAAGATTTTGTCACACACACAAGTTGTTGGCCAACATACATGATCAGATTCCTAAAGCGGTTGATGTGGACTTGAATTATCATTTTGTTTCGAAAGGTAATTAATTGATCCTCTGAATATCACAACTGCCTTAAATATCTACCATGACTGACTGCTCAAAACTACTGGTAAGTCGAGCATTTTCTTGAATATGATATTTCTCTCTCTCTCTTTCTCTCTCTCTCTCTCTCTCTGTCTCACACACACACACACACACACACACACACACACACACAAAATCGATAAAATACAAAAACATATATACTGTTACTCGTTCCCCTCTAAACCCATTGGCATGGCTTTGAATGCAGCTAACACCACAGCCACTTTACATGCAAGAAATCCCAACATCCCAAACACGACTTCTTTCGGTGTTAACACCATGCCACCACTATCTCCAGAACCATATTTCACTACAATAGTAGCAAATACAAATGCTAATACTAGGCTTGAAATTGGACCCTTAAATCTTCCGAATATTTGAGCAAACTTCCCTTTTCTGTTTATTAATGCTGATGATGCAGCAGGAGCTGGTAATCCATCAATGGACCTCTGCAGCAATAACAGATATAAACCAATCCCACCACCTAAGAATGCAAATGCGACATTTTCCCCAACTGAAAAGGATGCAATTGATGAGCCAGCAAGTACAAGCAAACCATCATTAAGTAACCAAGAATACTTCAAA
The DNA here is from genome assembly GCF_055761805.1 of Camellia sinensis. Classification (NCBI taxonomy): domain Eukaryota; kingdom Viridiplantae; phylum Streptophyta; class Magnoliopsida; order Ericales; family Theaceae; genus Camellia; species Camellia sinensis. The sequence continues at coordinate 5,601,985 of NC_138974.1, read as the reverse complement.
TCCACATACTCTCTCATGCTTTCTTCATTTGTTATTCCACTGTCACTCACAATTGATGTAGGTTACAAGAGGTACACACTTAACAAGGTCAAGTTGTCCCAAGAAAACTCTCTAACTAAGCAAGGTCTCAGTTCCGCCATGGAAATGTCATTTCCCTCATCGAGCAAGGTATCCTCGACCTCAAATCTGTATTCAAAACCAATATATTGAATTTCTTTTCTGCCATTTTCTCCTGATGTCAGTTGATATAGGAAAGTGGCAATTAAGCTAACATCTCCTAGTCTTCACTGACCTGACATTGGTGAAAGGCAGAGAGAGAGAGAAAAACAAGAGAATGCTCAAAATTTCAAAAGGCCAAGATAACTCATGTTAAACTGTAATCTCTTACTTCTCAACAAGGCTTCTATTTGTTAAATAAAGTGTTTGAAATTGGAGCTGGTTATTCAATCCACATTGTCTACAATACTAGACCAATCCAACTAATGGAATTGAAAGGATTTGCCAATGCAGATATACCTTGTTAGGGTTTATTTATTTATTTATTTGTTTTCCCTTTATAATTATTGCCTATAGAGCTCAAGAATATATATACATATATGTAAAATAAATGCATTTAGACCCTTGAATGTGTTTGTTTGACAATCCTGGAATTCTCTATTATCCTGAGCTAGGCCTATAACCAGCTAGATATCAGGCTTGCATTGAATTGAAATTTGAAACACCATGTTTCATGAAGAGACTAACCTGATTCAAGACTGATCCATACAGCTTCAACTTTCCCCAGTTTAGGTCCCTCAAAGGCGAACTCATCAACAGAACTCCTTTGGAAATGGAGTACATCAGAAACAATCTTGTCCTCTAATTGATTAGAATGTTCTTTAATTAGACTCGCCGGTATGCTTTGTAAGATGGAGTCACCATTTTCATCTATCAAACAAAACAGTATGACAGCATTTAAATCACTAAGACCTGATCCATAGATATTACTTGTATGTAGCTTGACTTTGTATAAACACTTGCAACCCCCCACTTTGAAAGATGTAAGAATCTTCTCCAGTGAAGAATCTGCACAAACTTCAGGTTCTGCAGTTAGCAATAGTTGTGAAGGTTTTGCATAGCTTTGAAAATCTGAATCAGAAAGTAGTATATTACTGAAAATGAGTGATAATTCAACGATGAGAAAATCAACAAATTTTGCAGAATCTAAAATAGGACAAATACAGAAATAAATAATTTATATGTGCCAATGCTAGTTAATTACATTAAGCATAGTGGGGTGCTTGGATGAACACGGTGTCGTCAAGAATGTTCCCTTTTATTTCCACGCAACCATGGAATTTTAGAGTCCAGAACTGTAACCTGTTGTAGATACCTAGGTCATCAATGAATCAGATATGATTTAGGTTGTGTTAAAAAGCAATTTCAAGCCAAAAGATACAACGACAAGGAGTTATGCATACATCTCTCTGTCTCTCTATCTCTGTCTCTGTCTCTTTCATAAATTACAGTCTTTCGTGCTCATTAATTATTCTCTCATCATAAATTACAGTCTTTCACGCTCACTAATTGTCACATGGTCCCATTTTGATTTTAAAAGCAAAAGTTGTTCTGGTTGATAACATCTCTAAAGTTAGTTTCTATGCCATAGAACATGGTCAAGAAGAAAGGTTCAATGACTTGACGCAAAAATAAAGAATAAATGTTGAAGTACAATAAGTTTCTTAACATATCCAGCAAATCCAGATCAAGACCGAATGCCAATTGAAATGACAAAGCGCCAACATAATTGTGCCTAGAAAAGGTGAATAGGCCAATTTTAACAGTTGATGCTAATTATGAAATTACCCAAATGATTAATTGATTTCATGCATATTCAAAACACAATCATTAACCAATCAATTAATCAAGCTAACAATATGGAAATTAAACATTCTAATCCATGAATTCACCTATTGAGTCATTTAATCAACACGTAACAATCAATCATGAGAGTCAAGAATTTACGTGGAATGGAAACCCGATGAGATAACCCTCAACAAATCTACTAATGAATCAGACAGTTACAAGACTCAAGATTAAGGAATTACAACCCTTACCCAAGTTTACCTCACCATTGAGTTCACCACAAGCTTCAACAAGCTTGATCCCCGGTCCAAAGCGGCTTTGACAATGTCAACCTCCATTGATTCAATAGCAATCATGAAGCTCCTTACTCCAATCTCTGCCTTCAACGGCTCCGATGCTTAAGAAATGATGTTTGAAGGTTTTGATGTGTATAGAATCAATCTAGGCAATTCATTTCGAACCATATTTCAAAGATTTAGATTCCAGAGCAAATAAGATTCATCAATGAAGTCTGGATGAACAGGCTATGAAGCTTGTAGAGAGAGAGAAAATAGATCTCAGAAATGTATAACCGTCTATCATAGCTGGAAATGATGAAATCTAACATTTTAAGACAATTTAGGGGCAAAATGGTCACAAAATGAACCACAAGTATGCCAACAACGCTCGAGCCTAGGTCGGGCACCTGTCAAGCACTATCCTCAGCATCTCAAGCACTTGAGCTCTTGTCGAGTGCACATCAAGCGTTTCTTCCAAGATCTCAGGCGCTTGAGCTCTTGTCAAGCTCAAATCAAGCATGAGGGACTTGAGCTCCTGTGAAGCTCAAATCAAGAAGGGACCAAGGATCTTTACAAAAGCTATATGAAAAGAGGCTTGAAGTACAATTAAGTAAAATCCTAGAAATGGGTTAGTGCCTAAAAATGAGACAGACAAAAACAACGTTATGCACGGGTTCAGACCGAGTCATATAGCTTTCAACCAATGGAACTGTTGCAACATTTTACGAAGAGAATCTCTCAAAGTGATGAACTCAATCACTCTAAGACACTAAAAATACTGCATACCCAAACACCCCCAGATTACGGACTCCAAATGTTTTGGTTAACGGAAATCTTAACAAAGGCTTAGATAGACACTAGAATGTATTAACGCGGTTGCATTATGCAATATAATAAATGCTTTTTAGTTTTGGTATTTCTCCAACAAGGTGTCGTATACTGTAGTAATTTCCAAAGCATAGACTCATAGTGGCGACATATCTGAAACAAAACAATAACCTTAAGCTATTTGAAATCACCCATATAGCGATCCCGGTTGTCCCTTTACTGTTCTGTTGTATTCCGGACTCGGTTTCGTGAAGTTGGTAGTGTTATTTATCTTGTTGTCGTCCTTTAATTCCACTTGATTGAGTTTTAGGATGTTTTGAACAGGGTTGTTACAGGTTGGTTAGGCCTTGATTTCAATTCCTTGTTGTTCAGCTTTTAGGCGATCTGCTCGAGCGGGTCTTCTTGCGCTCGAGCGGGTATTGCACACCTCCAGTATTTCAAGTTCCTGCAAAACTTCTGCAGATGTGATTTTTGCGCTCGAGCGGGTTTGTTTACGCTCGAGCGGTGGCGCTCGAGCGAGTTTGTTGGCGCTTGAGCGGGTAGTACTTCCTGGGTATAAGTTCTGGGAGGGGGAAATCTACGCTCGAGCGGGTAGTACTTTCTAAAAAGATATTTTGAGAGCCTCTCTCTCTCTAGAAATTCCCTTCTCTCTAGAGTTTGATCTAGTTAGAGTGCTTTCCCTCCCTTTGCCCTTTGTAAAAGTTGTGATGATCGTCGAGGGCTTCGTTTTGATCCGTGAATCTTGGAGTTTGGAGCATTTTTGTTTTCTACATCTTCTCCTCTTGGGCTCCGAAATTGAGGTAGGGATTCCTACTCACATTTATGGTCTTTAACATAGATTTTTGGTGATTTTGATTAAGTGTTGAAATTGGGAAATTTTGGGACTTAGGGTTTCAAAATGTCAAAGAGGGTTTTATTATTTTGATTCTAAAATGAGTATTTTGAGTTTCAAAATAGCGGTATTGATGTTGATTGTTGATATGTGGGCCATTGGGTCGATATTGGAAAATGGGGGAGAAAGCCCTAATTTGTTGTATAAATTAATTGGTATAATTAATTTGGGAAAAATGTGATATTTGGAATTGAGTTGGAAATAATGAAGTTGACTCATTATATGGTAGAATAGTGGAGTTGGATTTGTTAATCACTCACTTTTGAAAACATTGATATTTTATCTGTTGGAGCTTTTATTATCTGTTTAGAAGTAATTGCTTGGGCTACCGGTGGAAGGTAGTTTTGATTATTGTAGACAATGCATGATGATTAGGAAAACTGAAACTAATCAATTGGATATGTCATAGAGTATGACGGTTGATAGAATACATTAATGTTATGTATTGATTGATTGTGTATATGACCTTTTGTGTATATATGCATTGTGTGCGTGGGAGGAGATAGGGGATGTACTCCACGGTTTAGGGGAAGATAGGGGATGGACCTCTAAACCGGATGTTGTGTGGGAGGAGATAGGGGATGGACTCCACTGATACAGCTCATATGATTGTCAGATAATGTGTTGATACAGATCATATGCTTGTCATTGGAAGTGTTGATACAGCTCATATGCTTGTCATTGGAAGTGTTGATACAGCTCATATGCTTGTCATGGGAAGTGTTGATATAGCTAATATGCATATCTATTGAAATGTGGATATGGCTTGTATACTTACCTGTTGAGATATTGATATAACCTGTGTGTTTATCTATTGTAAATATGGAAAACGTCTAATATGAGTCTTGGTCTCATATAAGTGGTTGGCCAGGTTCTGAGCCATTGATGGAAATTGTGAAATTGATAAGAAATGGAAATGGATTATGAATTGGTTTATGAAAATTGAACACTTATCAATTGCTAATGTCTTAGTCATTGCTCATACTGTGTTTAGCATATCTCTACTGGGCTGTGGCTCACCCTATATGGGAATATCATTTTCAGGTACAGGTAGCATGCCACCTCCAAGGACATAGCTTGGGAGGTTAGAGGCGGACACACTTTTGTTGTCTTATTTCTTTTTGATGTATTACATGTAAATTCAAGCCAAGGGCTTAATGTGTAAATGAGTTAGTACTCTTTTATTGTAACCAAGTGTTAACTTGGAAAGCTGTAAGCCTTTAGGGCATTTGCTTTTGTCGTTAACATGAAATACTTTTTGTAATGGAATTCTGATGAATAGAAGAATGTGGAGTTTTTATATATCAATGCATGTCTCCACTGATGGGTTTAATGTTATTATTTTGAGGACGTTACAACTTGGTATCTGAGTGTACCGGTTTCGAATACTTTGGGTACGTGGGAAGTGATTAGGATCACAATGGGTTTGTCTCGCTTGATAGAGACTTAGATGTAGTGTCATATGCTATGTGCTTAATTGATAACATGCTTATGTGACTATGTGGGTATGGGATTTAGTTTCTAGGATGTTGATTGGATCCTTGGATTTCTGGGAGTCTTGTTGGAAAGGCACTTGATCATTGCTGTTTCTAACCAGAACTCTAGTAACGCCTCGGGACTGTCATTATCCGGAGATGAAATTCGTAAGTGCTTATGTGTTTATGTGCTTACGTAGAGTGAATTACTGTTGTCCATGCACTAGGACATGAGTGTTTAGTTTTGGCACATTTGTGAATGTGCTAACATTCTGTATTACCTTTATTAGGATGTCAGGGCGAGGAAGAGGTGCTAGGCGTGGTAGACCTGCGAGACAGGAAGTACCGTTACCGGAGGAGGTTCCGGCAGTACAGGAGGGAGTTGGTCAGGCCAACGTGGCCGAGCCAGCGGGTCAGCAGGCTACGAGAGATAGCAGGGGCTTTGGGTTTTCTCAGGGCTGGGAATCAGGCAGCTGAGGCAGGGCCTTCTTTCTTGAAGAGGGAGTTCTTCCGGTCTAATCCGGATGAGTTTGTTGGGGATCCAAAGGAACCACTGAAGGCCGACGAGTGGTTAGAACAGATGAGTAAGACGTTTGAGATGCTTGGCATCGAGGACGGGGCACTAAAAGTGACCTTGGCATCCTTCTAGCTGAAGGGAGATGCGGGTCAATGGTGGAAGTACGAGAAGGCCCGTGTTGGTGGTACATGGGAGGCGTTCGTAAATGCTTTCCAGGAGAGGTTCTTATCTGCAGTGGCTAGGGAGAAGCTGAGGGATCAGTTTAGCCGGCTTAATCAGCAAGGTATGTCTGTGGCAGAGTTTGAGGCCACTTTCACTAGTTTGTCCAGGTTTGTACCTGAGTTGGTGGCGTCCGAAGAACGCCGTTGCTATGAGTTTGAGCGGAAGTTAAGGCGGGGCCTCAAGCTGAGAGTTGGTGGGTCTTACATCAGAGAGTATAGACATTTAGTGGATGCTGCAGCTCATATGGAGCTCATGATGTAGGAGGAGGATGAGGGGCAGAGAGGCTCTAAGAGGAGCCAAGATGGTCAGGGTGATGGCAGGAGACAGAGGGGTTCTAACCCTCAGCAGTCTCAAGGAGGAGTTACTAGATCGACCTTTCCAGTGCCGAGTGCAGGCTCGGGGAGAGGTAGTCAGGGAGGCCTGACCTGTTTTGCGTGTGGCCAGCTAGGTCACAAGTCTTCAGTTTGCCCGTAGAAGGGAGGGGGTCAGCGAGCTGCTTCTTCATTATCTAGACCTCAGGGCCAGAGTCAGGGCAGAGGCCAGTCCTTGTCTTGCTATCAGTGTGGTCAGCCTGGGCACCTGAAGAGGTATTGCCCGCAGTTGAGTACTACTTCGGGTGCGTCTGGTTCTAGGCAGACGTAGGGTTTTCAGCCAGCTCAGTCTGTGCAGGCCTCGAGGGCCAATCCGGGAGCTTCGTCATCCCAGTCTGTGCAGCATTCTTTTGCTCCGAGGGGTGAGCAGGTAGATCAGGGGCCTACAGGGCGCGTGTATGCTGTTACCGCGCAGGATTTAGTACCGGCTCCATCAGTAGTGAGAGGTACTTTTCTATTTTGCAACTCAGTTGCTAGTGTGTTGATTGACACGGGTGCATCTCATTCTTTTGTATCTGCTGCATTTGCATCTGTTTTGGAATTGGAGTTAGCGCAGTTAGCATCTCTTATTTGTGTGGTATCGCCTATTGGTGGTGAGTTGATTTTGAAACAGGGTGTTAGAGGTTGTGATATAGAGGTCGCCGACCATAGGCTTCCTTTTCCGTTTGTTGTCATGCCCATGAAGGGCTTTGATGTTATTTTGGGTATGGACTGGCTATCGTCATACCAGGCTGTTATTGATTGCTACCGCTAGAGGGTCACGTTATGTACCTTGAGCGGGGAGTGGTTCCATTTCTTGGGAGACCGGGTTGGTAGTGTTTTGCCACCGGGGTATGATTCGCGAGGGCGAAGTGAGCTTAGTGGTCTACTTGCTAGCTTTGAGAGTGGTGAGTGTGATGAGACCCATGTTGTATTGCCGAGGGTGGTTTGTGAGTATTCGAAAGTCTTTCCCGAGGATCTCGTTAGTTTGCCACCTCATCAGGAGATTGAGTTCTCCATTGATTTAGTGCCCGGCACAGCGCCGATTTCTATGGCACCTTACCGTTTTGCTCCAGTAGAGTTGGTTGAGTTGAAAGTTCAGCTTCAGGAATTGCTAGATAAGGGCTTTGTTCGCCCTAGTGTTTCACCGTGGGGAGCACCGGTCCTCTTTGCTAAAAAGAAAGATGGCGCCTTGAGATTGTGTATTGACTACCGGAAGTTGAATCGGGCTACGGTTAAGAATAAGTACCCTATGCCCCGTATAGATGATTTGTTTGACCAGTTGAACGGTTCCCGTTGTTTCTCTAAGATAGACTTGAGATCGGGTTACCACCAGTTGAGGGTCAGGGAGGAGGATATTCCTAAGACGGCATTCCGTATGCGGTATGGCCATTATGAGTTTTTGGTGATGCCATTTGGGCTTACCAACGCACCGGCAGTCTTTATGGACTTGATGAACCGGATCTTCCGGGAATTCTTGGATCGATTTGTAGTCGTTTTCGTGGACGACATTCTTGTTTATTCGCCTTCTGAGGAGGAGCACGAGGCACACTTGAGAGTGGTGCTTGAATTACTTAGAGCCCATAGGCTGTATGCTAAGTTTGGGAAGTGTGAGTTCTGGCTAGGAGAGGTGAAATTCTTAGGCCATGTGGTATCCAGGGAAGGGGTGTCTGTTGATACATCCAAGGTTGAGGCAGTGCAAGATTGGGCACAGCCTAAGAGTGTGTTTGAGATCCGCAGTTTTCTGGGATTATCTGGGTATTACCGTCGGTTTGTGAAAGATTTCTCCAGGCTAGCTTCGCCGTTAACTAGATTGACGCGGAAAGGGGTTAAGTTTGTGTGGAGTGAGACTTACGAAAAGTCGTTCCAAGAGTTGAAGGTTAGATTGACCACCGCTCCGGTTTTGATTATTCCGGAGAGAGGGTTGGGTTATACGGTTTATTGTGATGCCTCACGAGAGGGTTTGGGTTGTGTGTTAATGCAAGAGGGGAAAGTGGTAGCTTATGGCTCACGTCAGTTGAAAATTCACGAGAAGAATTACCCTACTCACGACCTAGAGTTAGCAGCCGTGATCTTTGCCTTGAAAATTTGGAGGCACTACCTGTATGGTGAGAGGTTTGAGGTGTTCTCGGACCACAAGAGTTTGAAGTACCTGTTTACCCAGAGGGACTTGAATTTGAGGCAGAGGAGATGGATGGAGTTCATTGAGGACTACGATTTTGAGTTGCACTATCACCCGGGAAAGGCCAATGTTGTGGCCGATGCCCTTAGTAGAAAATCCATTAGTGATGTAGCTTGTATAGCCATCCGGGAATGGGAGATGTTGGGTACACTTGGCGAGTTTGATTTGCTTCTGGGCGAATCTGTTGAGGCTGCGGCCTTGTTTTCTGTTGTTGCGCAGCCTACACTTGTGACTCGAGTGTTAGAGGCACAGAGAGGTGACCTTGAGGTAGAATCCCTCCGAGAGAAGATCTCAAGTAGGAAGGTGAAGAAAGGTTTGACGGTGTATCCCGATCAGAGTGTGAGATACCGAAACCGTTTGTTTGTAACGGAGTCTTGTCGAGAGGAAGTACTCCGAGAGTTCCATCATTCGCGCCTTGCGGTGCATCCGGGAGGCACTAAGATGTATCGTGATTTGGGTCGCCAGTTTTGGTGGTGGGGTATGAAGAGAGATGTGGCGATTTTCGTATCGAAGTGCCTTACTTGCCAGCAAGTGAAGGCCGAGCATCAGAGGCCAGCGGGTTTGTTGCAACCCTTGCCTATTGCCGAGTGGAAGTGGGAGCATGTCACTATGGACTTCGTTGTAGGTCTTCCGAGGACTCAACGGGGTAGTGATGCCATTTGGGTGGTTGTAGAACGGTTGACTAAGTCGGCGCACTTCATTCCTATGCGCGTGAGAGATTCAGTAGATCATCTTGCCAACTTGTATATTCGGGACATAGTGAGATTGCACGGGGTCCCAGTGACAATCGTCTCAGATAGAGATCCTCGTTTTACTGCTAGGTTGTGGCAGAGTTTGCAGAGTGCCTTGGGCACTAAGTTGACCTTTAGTACGGCTTATCATCCTCAGACTGACGGGCAGTCCGAGCGTACTATTCAGATCCTTGAGGATATGCTTCGGGGTTGTGTCCTTGACTTTAGTGGGACGTGGGAGAGGCATTTGCCATTGGTGGAGTTTGCCTACAACAACAGTTTCCAGTCTAGCATCGGTATGGCACCGTTTGAGGCCTTGTATGGCCGACCGTGTAGGTCTCCAGTTTGTTGGGCCGAGGTGGGTGATGCACCTTTGTTGGGTCCGGAATTGGTTAGGGAGACGACGGAGAAAGTTGAGCTTATCCGTAAGAGGCTTGTTACAGCCCAGAGTCGCCAAAAGAGTTATGCCGACCGTAGGAGGAGGCCTTTGGCGTTTGAGGTAGGTGATCATGTCTTCTTGAAAATATCACCTAGGCGAGGTTTGATGAGGTTCGGGAAGAGCGGGAAGTTATCCCCTCGGTTTATTATGCCTTTTGAGATCCTTGAGAGGATTGGCGAGGTTGCTTATCGTTTAGCGTTGCCGCCACAGTTGTCCGGAGTTCATGACGTGTTTCATGTGAGTGTGCTTCGGAAGTATGAGCCGGATCCATCGCATGTGTTAGATTGGACCGACTTAGAGGTAGATGAGGATGCCTCGTATGAGGAGAGACCGGTTCGGGTCTTGGATAGGCGGGATCAAGTCCTGCGTGGCAAGACCATCCCTTTGGTAAAGGTTTTGTGGAAACATCACGGAGTGGAGGAAGCCACTTGGGAACGTGAGTTGGAGGTCCGCGAGAAACATCCGGACTTGTTTATTGATGAGTAATCTGATATTTAGATTATGTAATGTTGTTGGACTTAAGAGCTTTATATATGTCTTAAGTTGTAAAACATTGGTAATGTTTTGGTTTAATGAAAGTATGTTGTAGAACTTACCTTGATATGGGAGTTGATTATGATATTGCATATGTTGGCTATTATTGTAGAATTGGAGTTGTATCATGTATATTGATTATGGTATGAATTGTGAACCATGCAAGTTGGAAATGGAAGAAAGCTGCATGTTGATAATGCACTTGTAATATTTGTTGTGCAATGCCTCTTAAAAAGAGATGAAATTGACCGGTAATGGGTCGGGTTGTTTAATATTTTGTTGAAATATTATTGAGAATGGAGAAAACCTGTTTTTGAAAAACTTGTGTTTAATTTCGGGGACGAAATTCTTTAAGGGGGGAAGGTTATAGCGATCCCGGTTGTCTCTTTACTGTTCTGTTGTATTCCAGACTCGGTTCCGTGAAGTTGGTAGTGGTATTTATCTTGTTGTCGTCCTTTAATTCCACTTGATTGAGTTTTAGGATGTTTTGAACAGGGTTGTTACAGGTTGGTTAGGCCTTGATTTCAATTCCTTGTTGTTCAGCTTTTAGGCAATCCGCTCGAGCGGGTCTTCCTGCGCTCGAGCGGGTATTGCACACCTCCAGTATTTCAGGTTCCTGCAAAACTTCTGCAGATATGATTTTTGCGCTCGAGCGGGTTTGTTTACGCTCGATCGGTGGCGCTTAAGCGGGTTTGTTGGCGCTCGAGCGGGTAGTACTTCCTGGGTATTAGTTATGGGAGGGGAAAATCTACGCTCGAGCAGACTAGTTTTCGCGCTCGAGCGGATGTGCTTTACTCTTGTGTCTTGACGCTCGAGCGGGCCTTATTGCGCTCGAGCGTGTCCAGATTTTTGTTCTTGACGCTCGAGCGTTGTGTTTTCCGCTCGAGCGGGAATGTCGTATAACAGAGGGCAGCTAGGCATTTTTTGAATCATTTTCTACACTTTCTCTCTCTCTCCTACTTTCTAAAAAGATATTTTGAGAGCCTCTCTCTCTAGAAATTCCCTTCTCTCTAGGGTTTGATCTAGTTAGAGTGCTTTCCCTCCCTTTGCCCTTTGTAAAAGTTGTGATGATCGTCGAGGGCTTCGTTTTGATCCGTGAATCTTGGAGTTTGAAGCATTTTTGTTTTCTACATCTTCTTCTCTTGGGCTCCGAAATTGAGGTAGGGATTCCTACTCACATTTATGGTCTTCAACATAGATTTTTGGTGATTTTGATTAAGTGTTGAAATTGGAAAATTTTGGGACTTAGGGTTTCAAAATGTCAAAGAGGGTTTTATTATTTTGATTCTAAAATGAGTATTTTGAGTTTCAAAATAACGGTATTGATGTTGATTGTTGATATGTGGGCCATTCGGTCGATATTGGAAAATGGGGGAGAAAGCCCTAATTTGTTGTGTAAATTAATTGGTATAATTAATTTGGGAAAAATGTGATATTTGGAATTGAGCTGGAAATAATGAAGTTGACTCATTATATGGTAGAATAGTGGAGTTGGATTTGTTAATCGCTCACTTTTGAAAACATTGATATTTTATCTGTTGGAGCTTTTATTATCTGTTTAGAAGTAATTGCTTGGGCTACCGGTGGAGGGTAGTTTTGATTGTTGTAGACAATGCATGACGATTAGGCAAACTGAAACTAATCAATTGGATATGTCATAGAGTATGACGGTTTATAGAATACATTAATGTTATGTATTGATTGATTGTGTAGATGACCTTTGTGTATATATGCATTGTGTGTGTGGGAGGAGATAGGGGATGTACTCCACAGTTTAGGGGAAGATAGGGGATGGACCTCTAAACCGGATGTTGTGTGGGAGGAGATAGGGGGTGGACTCCACTGATAGAGCTCATATGCTTGTCAGATAATGTGTTGATACAGCTCATATGCTTGTCATTGGAAGTGTTGATACAGCTCATATGCTTGTCATTGGAAGTGTTGATACAGCTCATATGCTTGTCATGGGAAGTGTTGATATAGCTAATATGCATATCTGTTGAAATGTGGATATGGCTTGTATGTTTACCTGTTGAGATATTGATATAACCTGTGTGTTTATCTATTGTAAATATGGAAAACGTCTAATATGAGTCTTGGTCTCATATAAGTGGTTGGCCAGGTTCTGAGCCATTGATGGAAATTGTGAAATTGATAAGAAATGGAAATGGATTATGAATTGGTTTATGAAAATTGAACACTTATCAATTGCTAATGTCTTAGTCATTGCTCATACTGTGTTTAGCATATCTCTACTGGGCTGTGGCTCACCCTATATGGGAATATCATTTTCAGGTACAGGTAGCATGCCACCTCCAAGGACATAGCTTGGGAGGCTAGAGGCGGACACACTTTTGTTGTCTTATTTCTTTTTGATGTATTACATGTGAATTCAAGCCAAGGGCTTAATGTGTAAATGAGTTAATACTCTTTTATTGTAACCAAGTGTTAACTTGGAAAGCTGTAAGCCCTTAGGGCATTTGCTTTTATCATTAACATGTAATACTTTTTGTAATGGAATTCTGATGAATAGAAGAATGTGGAGTTTTTATATATCAATGCATGTCTCCACTGATGGGTTTAATGTTATTATTTTGAGGGCATTACAACCCATTTATAAGCACTAACAGCAAGCCTATGTCTACACTTTGGGAAAACAGAAGTTAAGGCTTGGTGATTTCCACCTGTCATTATAGATCACATCTTTTGTATTTACTTTCTTAGTAACCCCTACAATTATAATCACTATCATTTGGTTTTTAGGTTGTTTTGGGAACTAGTTATTTTAATTGGCTTTTTGGCTTTTTACGGAAAGAGGTGCAAAAAATAAAGAGAAGAGTTGACCTTTTGGAAGTGACGTTTTGACTTTTTAGCTATTTTAGTATGTTCCCAAACTATTTATATAAAAGACTAGTGCAAGTAAGTCCAATAGACTAGGTTGTGAATGTATAATCATAAGAATAAAGAAGAAAAGTGAAGCATATTTTTCATTTATTTTCTATTTCTTCTTCTTATTTTTCGTTGTTGTTATTTTTACATTTCTTTAATTATTATCATATCTTTGGAAATCTAACTTAGGGGCTGCTGATTGGTGCAAAGGGAAACACTCAGGCTATCTTATATACTAACGGGAAACACTCATGAAGCAGGGTTAGGGGTAGGACACATAGAAGAGTCTAAGATAGGGAGTCTTTAGAGGAGCATTGATAAATAGTGTTAGGTAACCCCCTTAGCTGTCTGTTGATTCTTTCCTTATTTGTATATTTGCAAATATTCTATTACATATATTTAGGCCTAGATTTAGGATTACATTTGATTATGATCACACGTAATTTCTATAATGCCTTTTTTATACTCATTGCAATAGCTATATACCTCTATTGAGATGAATACAATGACTGAATTCTCAAATCCTTACAAGTGTTATGTAAAAAATATTTTTGTTGCTTAGTCGTAATATTTATGTTAAATGCCTCCAACACATGACCGTTAACATTGATAACAGAAGAATAGTAAATATTTTCAAATCAAACGACTCCTTTGCTAGGGAAGATCAAGACTCCGCAATTTCATCTTTTATATTTTGGTTTGTAATTTGCAAAAGGATTGTATTTAATTTAGTATAATGTTTGATGGTGATCAATTTGTTGGCTCTTAATGTGTGGTTATTCTACTATATATAAGCTTGTCATTATAAGAGTTTTGGTTCTATGCAATGAAATAAGCAATAATTCCCTTTTTACAATAGATTGAATTTCTATTTATCGTTTAAACACATTTATTGATATAAGTTACGGGTTAACAACACGTGTAAGACATAATACGTTAATCTCTAAAGTTTATTTTTATTATTATAAATTTATATATATTGATGAGCTGAATATTAAAGACTAAAGATTCTCTCACATTATAGAGCAAAATATAGAGCAATGAAAACATATCCAAATTATAGAGTAAAATATGACCCAATTACAAATATATGCAATATTCAAGGATTGCTTCATGGATCCAAGGAGTTCATTTTTTTAAAAAAAATAAAAAATAAAGAAGTTAATTTGTCTTAACTGTCTTAAAAAAAAAGTTCAAACAATAAATACATTAGTTCAAATGATAAATTTTATGTTGTTTATGCAGTGTGAAATAAATCTCACGTGAAATTATTAAGATATTATCTATAATAACTTTAATTTTAGAGATATGGTATCTTTTTAAGTATTTTAGCAATGAAAATTATATTTTTTTGGTTAAATATTTTATAAACAATTTAGAATTTTTTTTAATATTGTATAGAATTTAATAATTCTGTTCAACATTACTAAACTATGTATGGGACTTTGTTAATTTTTTTTTGTAAAACCTCAATGAGGTGAGTGAAATTTTCTATTTGAATATTTGAGGGCAATATTGAGATTTCTGACTCATAACACATGGCATAAGCATATTCTGTTAAATAAACTAATAGACAATTTGCAGTGGAGAATCTTAATAATAGTTTCAAAAGTAAAGAAGATTAGTGTTATTATTGAAATCATAGTTAATTGTCAGAAACTTAAAGGGAAGGGCATGTAAGTGTAATTTACCCAATTCTTAAAAATCCCCAAACTCCAAACATGATCCACATGCATCTATCTCGTCATAATAGGCCAAAGCTATGAGGAAAAAGAAAAAATTAATAAAGAGGGACAGCTTCACAATGACACACACATAGGTTACCCTCATAAACCATTCGAAGAAACACAAGCAATTGGTTTCAGGTGAATAGGAGTTGAAGGCTCAAAAGAAATGAATTAGAAATTGAAAATTTCAACAAATGATGCTAAAAGAAGAAGAAGAAAATTTATCTACCTTGGAAAGTAGATTTTTGGGAGCAAAGAACAAAACGAAAGCAGGTGTCTTGATTTTTGAATCTGTTTACACGAATGGGTGTTGATGTTGATGAACACTAATGTCATTATTACTCGTATGTCATTATCCAATCCCTGATTATAGTCCATTTCCATAATAATAAAAGCGAAAGCAAGAATAAATAGCTAAGCAATAAATGTTCCCTCTCGCATGCACAGTGATGAACTGTTCAATTACAATAATTTATAACATGTGCCCTTAGGCTTACATAGAAGAAAATAAAACAAAACAAATAAATAAAAAGGGATCAACCATTTCTACAATAAGATGGCATTTCGCCTACAAGTAATAGATCCATTGGTCAACAAATAAGGAGACTCCATGGTCTTGAATAATATTCCAAACTTCCCACCTGAAAAATGTTTAACAACGTGGGATGAACACTAATGTCCGGTAGAGATTCCAGTGATTCTAAACAATAGCATAATATAGATATATATGATCATGAGTGCTCCAGCTCAATAAATATACATAGATGGTGTTGTTTTGCATATCCAAAATATACTTACACACGTATACTTTTCTTAAAAGAATCATTATTTATCATTTCAAGAAAAAATCATTTTTCAGACCTTCGTAACTCATTATTTTCAATTCCAAACCGAAGTCACATCACGAATATCACACAATAACCATTTCAGCAACTCTACGACTCATATTTCATAATCCAAATGATTACATCACGACGTTTATTTTCAAAATCAAATCCACAATTAATCCTTTATACCCCCATGCTACTCATTTACACCAAACAACATTAATGAACATAACAATGATATTCTCAATAGAATCAATCCACCTCACAACACAATTTCAACTATATTCTTAATACATATTTTCGTCAATAATAATCTCTACAAATATACACACATTAGCAATAAAATCTGGTAATAAAATAAACGACTTGTGGCCTCACCAAGCCCGTGGGGCTGCCCCTACCCGTTCCTTTTACCTTTTTTTTTTTTCTTTCCTTCTGCAGCATTTCTTTTCCTTCCCAGAGTTGGTCTGTCTCTCTCTCTCTCTCTCTCTCTCTCTCCAATTTCCACCATTGTTGCTCAAGCTTTAAGCTTAGAATGGGAGTCCTTAGAGAGAGATTTTGCACAATCTTTGTAAACGAAAGTTGGAGAGCTCGCTACACTCTTCGCATCGGTAGTCTCGAATTCTTGATCTGGCAAGCTTGCATTTTCGGATTTGCTTTCTTCATATTTTGAGGTAGGGATTTCATTGATTCTCTTCAATATATCATTATAGATGGATATCTGGTACTTTCTATTGCATGAAAAACATGAGTTTATAAGTGATTTTTTTTAAATACGTGTAGATGAGATTTAGGGTTTTGAATAATATAGTTTAATCTTATCTTTTGTTGTTGATTATGGAATTTAAGCCAATAGAACATGTTTATGATGGTTGAAATGAAAAGCCCTAATTTTTAATTTAATGTTTATGAGAATGTAAAGAAAAGATGATTTTATAGATATACATATATATATATATATATATATATATATATATATAAATATTGATTCATGTTGATTTGATTTGATTTGATTTTATTTGTTTTGTGAATAAGAAATGTGAAATGGGAAGAGAAGGAAATTTAATGGTTGATCTTGTGATGTCTTGGTTAATGTGATGAATAGATGCTATTAAAAGTTAGTTGTGAAGTTTAAAATGAAAAACCCTAATTTTTATTTGATGGTTATGTACTATGAAAAAGGGTTAATGTTTATGAATGGTTGAGCTAGGTATTGTCATTGGTAAATTGAAAAAAAAATGTGATAGTTGAAAAGTAATTAATAGATGATTGTAATAATTATTGTGAACTAGAAATGGAAAGTAGAGAGAGAATGAAGTAAATGATTATCATGAAATTGGCCTATGTTGTAAATGTTGGTGATCAAATATAGTGGAATCAATAGTGGACATTATGAGATGGTATAATTGTTAATCTAACTCTAGACAATATTGGTAATATTGAGGTATGGAAATGTTATGAGAATCACACCATCTTGTTTATAAGAATTTATCTTATTACTATTAAATGCTTAGAGGTTTTATCCTTTGCCATCGGTGGAGAACAATATTACTTGTAGAATTGATGTGAAACCTTATGTGTTGTTGATTAACTGCATAATTACGTAATTATATGTGAATGAATGGAAGGAAATTAAGGTGCACGTGTTATGGAATGTGGTTATGCTATATAGAGGTAACGCAATCCTTCCGGCTAGCAACTGGCAAAGCGGTCTGAATGCTATATAGAGTTAATGCGTTCCTTTCGGTTAGCACCCGGTAAAGCAGGCTGTGCTATATAGAAGTAATGCGTTCCTTTCGGTTAGCACCCGGTAAAGCAGGCTGTGCTATATAGAGGTAATGCATTCCTTCCGGCTAGCAACCGGTAAAGCAGGCAGACATGGTTCTTGGTGAGACCACAATGGTAATGTGGGGCTTGGTGAGGCCACAAGTCGTTTATTTTATTACCAGATTTTATTGCTAATGTGTATATATTTGTAGAGATTATTATTGACAAAAATATGTATTGAGAATATAGTTGAAATTGTGTTATGAGGTGGATTGATTCTATTGAGAATATCAATGCTATGTTCATTAATGTTGTTTGGTGTAAATGAGTAGCATGGGGGTATGAATGATTAATTGTGGATTTTATTTTGAAAATAAACGTCGTGATGCAATCATTTGGATTATGAAAGATGAACCATAGAGTTGCCGAAATGGTTATTGTGTGTGATATTCATGATGTGACTTCGGTTTGGAAGCCTTTTGAATTGAAAATAATGAGTTACGAAGGTCTGAAAAATGAATTTTTCTTGAAATGATAAATAATGATTCTTTTGAGAAAAGTATACGTATGTAAGTATATTTTGGATATGCAAAACAACACCATCTATGTATATTTATTGAGCTGGAGCATTCATGATCATATATATCTATATTATGCTATTGTTTAGAATCACTTGAATCTCTACTGGACATTAGTTTTCATCCCACGTTGTTAACCATTTTTCAGGTGAGAAGTTTGGAATATTATTCAAGACCATGGAGTCTCCTTATTTGTTGACCAATGGATCTATTACTTGTAGACGAAATGCCATCTTATTATAGAAATGGTTGATTCCTTTTTATTTATTTGTTTTGTTTTACTTTCTTCTATGTAAGCCTAAGGGCACATGTTATAAATTATTTTAATTGAACAGTTCATCACCGTGCATACGAGAGAGAACATTTATTGCTTAGCTATTTATTCATGCTTTCGCTTTTATTATTATGGAAATGGACTATAATCAGAGATTGGATAATGATATACGAGTAATAAAATTTGGGGCGTTACAACTTGGTATCAGAGCTGACCGGGTTTGAAAACCTTGAGCTTGTGGGAAGTGGTTTTTACCACAATGGGTTTTACTTCTCTTGGTGAGGACATTGGATATAGATAGATTAGGTGATAGTATATTATGTGTTGCATCTTATGCGAGCGTGGGGTTAAGTTTCATGGATAGTGCTTGTTGTCAGTTAACTTGCCTTGAGGTCTCATTGGAAACACGCCTGATCAATGTGGTTTCCGGTCGGAATTCTTTGAGTTTTAGGACAACTAGCCATCCTTGTGAACTTGACGCGATTATATGATTAAGTGTTTGAGTTGTTCTTGTGCAATGTGATTAAGTGATTTTGTGCTAGGTATGTCTTGTAACTTAGAGGTGGTAGGTGAGTGCCTCGAAGAAGGCTAAAATATCGTTCATTAAGTTTAGTTTTGTCTTTGATAGAATGTCTGCAGGAGGGACTAGAGGGAGTATTGGGAATAGAATGATCGGTAGAGGCACAACAACTCCAGTAGCACCCGCTTCTACTGGACCGGCTGTGGGCGAGGAAATTGCACATGAGATGGTAAGGGCAATGAGTGATGCCCTAGCTCACAATGAAGGGGACAACACTCGTACCCTCAAGCTTACAAAGGAGTTCTTCCGCTTCAATCCACCGGAATTCACAGGAGGGCCTAATCCATTAGAGGCCGATGATTGGTTAGAACAAGTCACTAAAACTTTGGAGATGCTACGGATTGTGGATGACGAGCTGAGGGTTGCATTAGCGAGTTTCCAATTGAAAGGAGACGCCGGGTATTGGTGGAAGTATGCTAAGACCACTATAGGCACTACTTGTGTTGCTTTCACAGAGTCCTTTTTAGCCAAGTATTGTCCTCTCTCTGCACGAGAAAGATTGAGGACACAATTTGTTGAGTTGCGCCAAGGCACTACTCCTTTGGCATAGTTTGAGGCGAGGTTTACTAGCCTGTCTAGGTTCGCTCCAGAGTTGGTGGTAACGGAGGAGCAGCATTGCATTTGAGAGGAGATTACACGATGATATCCGGGGAATAGTGGTTGGGTCCTTGCATAGGAACTATCATACACTTGTAGAGGCAGCGGCTCACGTAGAAGCTACTAATCTAGATATTGGATGGGATAGGGAGGAGACCATATGAACAATCCCTACGGTTCGACGGTACATTAGACCTAGTAAGCAACAGAGGAGAGGAGGGTTTCAGACCCAATTAGCACTTATACTACCAAGACCATCTAGTCAGACGGGGCACAAGGTGGCTAGTTGCTCACAGGGGGAGCAGTCACCAAAACCACTACTTATTCAGGCTCCAGGTCAATCTCAAAGTGGAGAGTTACCTATTTGTTTCAAGCGTTTCCATCTAGGACACATCATGCATCATTGCCCACGTCGTAAGAGTTCTCAGAATGCTTCGGGGTCCAGGCGGACCCAGTCTTAGGAGTCTAGGCAGAGGTAGAGACATTGGAAAAATTGCAAAATATTTTGTGGCCTTTCTATTGTGGCGTTATATTATTGTGATGTATTGGAAATTGTGCCAACTTTTGATATGTATGTATGATTGTATGTTCAACCCAAATAGTGGGGCATGTAATGAATTTTGAATTTTCTTGACTTGATAGGTCGTCATTGAATGTTGGTAATTTTGCAATGTTGATAGATGCGGGCGTGCCGTGTTCAATTATGACCTATGTATCTGTAATTGCCTCAAGAATTGAGTATGGACTTACTTGAAAGTCCCTTTTAATTATGAAATGGTTTGTTGGGTTGGTAGGTTGTATCATTGTGATTGGTTCTAAAGGCTCAAATAAATAAATAATAAGAATAATAATGTTCTTGTTTACTTGAATGTGTATGGACTGAGGTAGCATTCCTTCTAGGGAATTTGCAAGTATTATGAGTACTTCTTATAGTTAAGTTAGGGGCACTTGGATGTGGTGTTTGGACCTAAAATAGTTGGCCATGAGATTGGCATCCATGTTAGTCTTTGGTTGGGATTGCGTTACCATGATTAGGTGAGTCTATTGTTGACCTTGTTGGTCTCTTTGGGGTTGATGTTGGTAAATGGTGTAAGGTGTAGATGGTCACCTTGTTCGGGAATGTTGGCTGTGTCGGGAGGGGTCAACGAGAAGTCACTTCAAAATTATTTTGGCCTTGGCTATCTTGTGAGGATGCTATTGTGTGTTGCAGAAATCAGATGCCTCATTGAAAGTGATTCCATTCCCCTACAAATTCTTCACTTCAAACTATGGAAACAATATGTTGAACAGAGAGTGATAGAGAATAATATATTATTGAGAATATATATTTATTTTTTTTATTTTTTAAATCATAAAAAAATAGAAAAAATTAGTCTTAAGTCCCTCATGCATTTTAATAACGGACGAGATGTTTAAGATCCCTCAACCCTAAACCCATATATTACAGAGAAATTTGACTCTCTCAAATCAAACCTTATTTTTCACCCTTTCTGTCTTCTCTATTTCGTCTCTCTCACTCTCTAAATCCAAACCTCACTTCTGTAGACACCCCATTTTTGACCGTCCTCCAGACTTGGATGCTTTTGCAGGTACATCTGGTGACAAGTGTAGATACCCTCGTTGAGCACTTGAAATTCGCGGCGGAACGCCACAAGTTGAGCTTTCCAAACCCTGCATCCATTCTTTCTATTTTTTGGACCATGTTTTGGTCCTTCCAACTTGTTGTTTGTGGTGCATTGTCGGCCATGATTGGGCTCTGCTGGCCATACATCTTGGCCTGCCGGCCATTGAGGAGGCATGCCGGCAATCAATGAGCCACTGCCAGCCATCACTGATGGCCTTCCGGCCATCAATGCATCAGTAGATATTTTGTAGATATTTTTGACAGCTGTTTGCACAAACTTTCCCATCTGCTTGCATGTGGATGGTTGGATCTTTACAAGAGGCCTTTGTATCTTCTATATATACAAGTTGTCTTCTTGCATGCAAGAGGTTGAACATTTTTGGAAGACAAAAATTTCTCTCTCTAGAATCCTCTCTCTCTATATTTTGTGCTTGAAAGTGAGTTTTCTCTACAAATTTGCACTAGCACCCGTAGCCAAACACCTTCACCTTGGAGCTGAGATTCTTGGAGGCCTTGTTTGAGCTTCTTAGAGTGATTTTAGCTCAGAATCCTTGCTGATTTGTTGTTGTGCTTCAACGGTAAGAACTTAACTCTTTTAAGCCTTGTCTTAATTCATTGTTTGGCCATCTTTGTATGCTACTTTGAAGCTGGTTTTAACCCCTAAAAAAACTCTGTTTTTAAGGTTTTAAAAGCATGGTTTGAGCCTTGTTTAGTTAGGGGGTGGTTTCCTTCCTTTCCTCTTTGCCTTGCAAAGCCTTTTGAGCCATCTTTTAAAGCTTTTAAAACAATATTTTCTTGGCCTTTTAACCACTAAATTCTAGGGAAATTTCAATGGTAAAAATTTGGTTTTGAGGTTCAAAATAGGAGGGGGTGGCCTCCCCTCCTTGTATCTTGTTTGCATGTGTAGTTGGCCTAACATATGAGCATGTTTTTCTACCTCCTTGAGGCTCTATCTTAGCATGTTTTCGCTACTAATTTACCATGCTTTAGCTCAGTTTTGAGCTGTCTTGGTCACATGAGCTTCATCTTGCATGGTTGTAGTGTAATTTGCTTCACTAGCTTTGTGTTTTAAGCTCTCTAACATGCTTTATTAGAGATGTTTGCATGGTATGGCACCATTTAGCATGTAATTTCAGTGCATATATCTTTGTCAAACTCTCACATATATCGCTCTTTCATGGCTTTTGAGAGTTGTTCTTTGAGCTTTGTTTATGAGCCAATACATAAGCATGTTTTTCTTGCTTTTCATGCTACCAGCTCAGCTCATTTTAGCCACTGTTTTGGCATGTTTAAGATCTGTCCGTAGCTGATTTGGTCCTTTGGGCTTGATATTGCATGCCTCTAGTGTTGTGCTCTTCACTAGCTTTAATGCTTAAGTCTATCAACATGTTGTACATGAGTTGTTTGCATGTGATAGTCTTGTGTCTCATGCCACTTTAGCACTGAAATTCTGCAACCTCCCTCGTTTCCTCATTTTTCTATTTGTTTTGAGGGTTGGTTAACCTTAGGTTGTGTTTAAGCATGAGATAGAGCTTGTGCTCAATGGCTTTAACTCTCTTTTGAGGGTTTCTACTAGTTAAAGGCATGATCTCTCTCATGTCTTAGACCATTCTTTGGTTGACCCCTCTCTCATTAGAGGACAATCACTTGGACTTAATCGGTTAATGAATGGCTTGGTAATGTAAAATGTGTAAACAAGAATTGAACCAAGTAAAACATGACCAAGATAAGCATGTTATGTGTGGGTTGCATTGTGTTCAATCGAACGTTATATTGAACACGAGGAATATTGGTCCATTTCATACTCAAAGTAATGAAATGAGCCAATCTCTTTTGTCTCCATTGCCTTTGATCGTCCATGATAAGGTAGTGGTATTGAGTCTTGTTTTTGTGCATTTATTGAAAGTGTAAAAGTTGGCTCCTTGGCCATCATGCAAAAAAAATACTTGATTAGTGGTTTTGGATCCAATAGACCCCCTCCTTTGATGTTTTGAGATAATAAGGAGAGGGTGCAGTACAAACATACCCTTGGGGGACCGTCCCTTTTCCTCTGTTTGAGCTCTGTTGGAGAATGGTGATTCAGTACACCAGTGGGTGGCAGTGCTTCATTAATGGCCGATAAGGCTTCACCCTTGGCCGGTAGTGCCTGTCTTTGGCCTACAGGTGGTCGGCAGCAAGCCCTCATGGCCGGCAGGCCACTAGTGCACGCCCCAGCAGTGATTTGGTAAGGTGTTGCAAAATGTTCTTGGAGTGACCCTACAAATAGAGCCTCTCAAGAGCAAACTGGTGGGCTTTTCAAGGCAAAAACTGAATGCATGCACGTTCAACCTCTTAAAGCAGAGCCGAGGCAGTATTGTTTAATGCTTTACTTGTTAGTTAGCATGGTTTTGTAATTTAATTAATTAATTTGTTAATTAGTTAAAGTGTTGTAATAACTAAGTAGCTTAGCTTAGTTATTTCTTCAATTTGTTGTCTAATAATTAGTCTAATTAGTTTAATGAGATTAGTTAGTTAGCTTAGCTTAGTGTAGCTTAGCTATTATTCATTCGGACCCTCCTTCGAGAGGGCACAATGTTGTAATAAGTGTGTGTGTGTGTGTGTGTGTGTGTGCATGTCTTCCAACCACACGTCTTTCTCCCGTTTATTTAACCGCTTTCGGTGGTCAGATTAGGGCATGTTTTGATTAGCATACCTTATGCTTGCATGTTTGCATCATTCATTTGTATTGCATGCACCAGGCTTGGCGCATCATTCAAACTGCATCGCAATTTCAATACACTTATTTGAATACATGTTTCAAAGCATGTTATCAAATCATTGCATTCATATGCCATCTTAAATAGCTGACCCTACTTAATTGCATTATTGCATGTGTTGCATTAGGCATTTTGTATAAGTTAGGATCATGCATTGATTTCTAACAGTCTTTTGTTTTGGCTCGGAGTACACTGTAAGTTTTATGTTTTAGCATACTTGCATAAGTGTGAGTGTTGCCATGTTTTGCATGCTTGCCATAAGGCTATGTGCTTAATTACTGTAACTGCATGAATGCCTGTAGATGAAGGCTTGATTACTTGAATTGGAACAATTCGAAAAATGTGAGGTTTAAGCCCACTTTGCAAAATGGCAAGTCATCATGTTTTAAGCCCACTTGAGAGTGGAAAATCCGCACTTTAGCCCACTTGAGGGTGGCACTTTCAAGCCATTTTTCAAAAACAAACATGAGTTGTTCTGTTCCAATTCTTGCGATTTAGTCTGTACTTGTATGCTATGCGCATCACATAGTAAAGTTAGATTAATAACCAGAATAAGAACACATGTGTTTATAAAATAATATATCATCTTTAGTAGAGGCCTATCTTCGATCGGGCATGCGGGGGTGCTCATTTCAGGACCTTTCCCTCTCGTACCCAAGTTCTCAAACCGAGGCAACTTGGTGATGACGGACACGTGGCCTTTGGCATGAGTCAGGGTTTCCTAAATTTCCAAAAAATAAAATATTTAGGTGACGACTCTGTAATCTAGCAAAGCAGTCCATGTTTAGTGCTTCTGATTCAAAATCGATTTTTGAAAACCAATTGCCAGTATTTGATCCTCCTTTCACTTCTCGGTGTTAGGTGTGAGAGGTATATTAGGTGGTCTTGCTGAGGCACCCTTTTTGACCATTTGACCTAGTTGCATATTGGAAGCCATAGAGACTGTTCCAAACTAGGACAGGTTGCTCACCTGAAATGCAAAATTGTATGAAACCGCATGCGTTCGTAGTGAATCCCTAACTCCTGACATAGTAGGACAGGGAAACCCTACCCAACCATAGGGGTGTTTTGGCTCTCACTTGCTTGCTATGTGCTGTTAAAGTGTGTCTCTGTGGGAATGCATGTATTGGTTGTAAGTTTGGTATCTGTTTTGGGGCAAAATTCAACAAAAAGTACAGCCATTCAGCTATGCTCATATTTGTCTGGTGAAATCAGGCTGAGGTGTTGTCTGTTTTTTTTCTTTTGCTAGGTAGTCCTGGAATCATAGCTTCAGAAGGCTCAAATATCCCCCGGGTGCATTAGACTCATGTTGATAAACTTTGACAGGTTGGCGATTTAGTTCAAGGGCAACCAGTGTTTCCTTCGCTAGAGGCAAGGCAAAAAAAAGCCAGTCAGGTCTCGCCGGTTCAATTGATCCGACAGTCACCAGTCACGTCACCTTTGTTCAAACTCAGCAGTCCGTGATGGCACAGAGTTCAGAAGAAATTGTGGCCATGATAAAGGCATTAAACCAGGGAATCACCATGCAGGATGAGACCAATGTTGAAACGCAACTCCCAACTGAGGCACCTATCATACATCCGGTCTTGGGACCCCAGCCGAACTTTGACCCACTTCTGCCAACGAAAGATTCCTATGGTCCGGATCCCCGAGAAGGATTGGCTCAAGCTCGAGTTTTCATACCCCTGGTGCAGCCTAAGGAGAGGCTTTATCCCATTGATATTAATGATCTTGATTGAACCTTAGTGAAAATTGCGAACCTTGATAAGCAATTCAAAGAGGCACAAGGCCTTAACTCCATTCCCGACATTGAGGATGGGTACACTGAGGCTGTCGTACAACTCCCAGACAGAGTCAAAATGCCACATATTGACCATTTTAATGGGTCTGGAGATCCTATGGTACATATCCAGCTTTTCTTGGATTCCCTGAAACCGATGGGTCTGACTAAGCCGCAGAAACTCTCTTTGTATGGAAGAACCCTGTCGAGTGCAGCAGCCACTTGGTACGCCGAGTTAGAGGATACAGTGAAGCAAAACTGGGAAAAGTTGGCTGAGGCCTTTGTCGATCAGTATTCTTGCAATACCCAAGTTGAAATGACCATTCAAGAGCTTGAAGTAACCCAACAGAGCCTTTTGTGAAATTTTTTACAAGGTGGAGAGTAAAGGCAGCACAGATGACAAATTGCCCTTCTGAGAGGGATCAAGTGCGAATAGTGGTGCAGAACCTTGAGCCTGATATGCTGCAAAAGTTAATAGTTGTTCCACTATTCACTTTCAAAAGTTTGCATGACTTGGGGGTTCAAATTGAGAGTGCATTCAACAGATGGATTATTCCCAGAACAAGTGAATTGACAATGAGGGTGATTTCCAGGAGTACCGATGCTGGTAGTAACACTATTCCCAAACCCATTAAAAGCAATACAGTTGCCACAGCTGACCTTTTTGCCAAATCAAGCCTACAAACAGCCAGTCGAGCCCAAGCTCAAGGCAGAACTTTCACCCCCCTCTATATGAGCTTAACCACGGCACTAAAAGTCCTGATGGAGAGAGGGTATCTCAAATGCCTTGATCCTTAACGTCTGCCTAACCCACTTCTTGGCAGACATAACCCCACCAAATACTGTGTGTATCATTAGCAGCGCGGCCATGGCACCAAATATTGCTACCGCCTTCGTCATGAGGTCCAGAATCTCATCGACAACCGGACGATAGCTCCACCTTAAGACCCCAATGACCAAGTACCTCATCCACATCTTAACCTTGTCCATACGCTGCCATCCACCTACAATCCTAGTATATACACCGCGACCCACCTACCCAAGCCTGAGGTGTTTATCCCAGAAAGCATGGACTTAAGCATGATGGATGTACTTGAACCTCAATCATCTTGAACCCGTGAACCTACTACTTCTGAGTTGGTGAGAATGATTGAAGATCTTCAGAGAAATGTAGCAGATTTAGCCTTTGGGGTTTTGGCTCCGTCATCAACCACATCACATGCCAGAAATTTCACGCCAAAAGGCTCCCCAATCTTGGGCCGAACTGGAATGGAAAATGGCTAACCTGAAGCTATCCTGGGTTTGGGCAATGGCATGTCGACAACAATTGGGCTCCGCTCTGATATAGCGGCGCAATCCTTTGGCAAAGAGGAGGCAAATGGAAAGAACAAGGTAGGGGCAGGCATTGGTCCCTATGAACATCTTCAGTGGGCTGTTGAGGCTTTGAAGGCTGAAAGACTGAACAAACAGTAAGTGCTTGTAGTTGTTGCAAAGATTGTGGATGGCACTTTTGCCACTCAGGATGAGAGCATTCTGAATCAAGGGGCATGTCGGGAGAAGGGCTGTGATACCAGAAACACCCCTTTCAGCTTCAATCCTACACTTGGAAGAGATCAGCAAACCCAGTTAGCACCTACCAACACCTTTGCTAGTACATCCAACACTCCACAAACCTCGAAGTACCAACCCCTAGGCCAGAGGGTCTTCAATCCCCTCTACATGACTTTGTCTAAAGCTCTCCAAATCCTCGTTGGACAAGGCCATCTCAAACCCCTTAAGCCTCTGCCTTTCCCGGATCCCCTTCCAGCCAAGCATGAATAGGCCAAGTACTGTGCCTTCCATCAACAAACCGGCCATGGCACTGACCTTTGTTTCCGTCTTCGCCATGAAATACAAGATCTGATTGACAACGAGGTCATCGTCGCACTAGGCTCTGCAATGTCTATTGGCATTGGATCAGTGAACTTGGGGGATAATGTGACTATGTGATCAAGAGATGAACCACCTGCTGATGGTGCTCTTTTTTACTCCAAATATGGGGATAGCACGCACTGTTTTGAGCAATGTGCAAATGCTATTTACTTTACTTTCTGACTTGGGTATTGGGTCAGTCTTGTTGTGTTGTATTGAGACGGTCTTTTTGTACTGAGTCAGTCTAGTCAATCTTGTTGTATCGGGTTAGTCTTGTTGTGTTAGAGTCAGATGATTTCGGGGGTGTTACCTCGGACATCACTATCTTGTTTTGTGTTTGTCTTTTACACCCTTTCTTTAGCGTCTGTTTCTGCCTTTGAACCAGTTGTACCAGAAGATTTGAATGAAACGGCAGAGCTTTTCACCTACTTTTTTGTGCCTTGAAATCATTGCATTGACTTAAGTTTTTCAAAAATTTTCGAACACTATGATGAAAACAAAGAGGAAAGAATTCCTTGGGATTTGCAAAAATTTGATCAACTAAGAGAAAGAGAGGCATGGTAAGCCCTTAATGAATGAGATCATGTTTGTTAATGTGAGTACTGAGAAGGATCCAGGCTTGGTCCCGATTGGTTCTACATTGTCTTTAGCACGACTAGTCGCTTTCTTAAAAGATTTCAAAAAAATGTTTTGCGTGGTCCTGCGAAGACATATATGGAATTGATCTTGAGCTTGTGCAGCATAAGATTACCCTCGGTCTCGAGACTCGACTCCTTTTGCTTTCAAACCTTGAACTTTGATTCAGAATGTTCAATGATCAATCACAACATAAGGCTTGTATGCCCGGGTCAGAAGCAACCCTTGAACTAGGGGCAAGAAGGTCAGATCAAGAAGGTCAAATGTCATCAAAGGAAGCTTGCAAAGCTAAATCAGAAGTAGCCCTTGAACTAGGGGCAAAAATGTTAGATGTGCTCAAAGATTCAATAAATGGATCATTCTGCAAACCAATGAAGACTGGCAAGAAAGCCAAATTCCAGTAGCTAGAAGAAAAAAGTATTGCTGAAGGACAACCTAGTTCCTATCCATAACACTAGGGGCAACTTCAACCCCCACTGGATGGACTTCTACATCATTATCGAATAGCAGCCATTCTCCTGGATTCAGATGGCTTTGAGATCCCAAATCGATCAACATGGACAAGTTACACTTTTCTATCCTTGAGAGGCTCGCTATGCCGAAAACCCAGAAAGGCGACCCAAGCAAAAGTTAGAGCAAAAAGAAAAAAAAGAAAAAGAGAAAATGAAAAGATGAAAAGAAGAAAATGAAAAGAAAAAGAAAAGAAGAACAAATGAAAAGAAAAGAAAAACAGAGCTCACAAGGTTGAAAACCCGGAAGGGCGACCTTGGCAAAAGTTAGAGCACAAAAGAAGAGTGTCAACACCCGAGTGTCCCTTAACCTGGAACTATGTACGGCCTGATTCCCATGTTTGGGATACGTAGGCAACTTCATCCTGAAGTCCGGTCCCAATCATTTTTAGCCTGCTTAGCTCATCCATGTTGATTGGTTTATCCTTGTTTAACTCGGCTGTCTTATCCATGTACAAATTGGCTCATCTTCGTTCAAATTCAGTTGTCCTATTTTGTTAGAAGATTCAACTGCAAGACATTTCAAGTTCAGATTTGAGATTGTGCATCTCAAGAGTAGATTCCGTGTTGATCGAGCAGTCGCCATTTGTAAAAATAGTTTTTGGGAATTTTTAATAAGGTTGATTAATTCTCTCGAAAATTATTCCATTTTTCCAAAACTAGACCATTTCTTGGACCCAAAAAAGGAAAATTTTTAGTGCCCCAGTTTTCATATCAGAAAATCGAACAAGTGTGTTAATCTAACTCTCATATTGATTAAAATTGTTTTAGTAGAAAGCCAAAACAAAAATGGTCAAAATGATGAACTAAGGGCACAGTTGAGTCAGGTTTTTCTGTCTCTTCCCTGTTGTCAACGTACTTCCCAAATAAGGCAACATACTTGCCAGAAAGGGCACTGTACTTGCCAGAAAAGGGGACAACTGAAGCTAATAGCAGAAGGCCAAAAGCTCTCGCATCCTCCAAGCAGCGAGGTATCGAGCCAAGTGCGAAGCATGAACTAGAAAATGAGCTGGATATTCGACCCACTCATCTAGATGGGTTTGATCACACCCAAATTGGCATCTGACCCGGAATGGGGCGTAGAAAATGCAATGTGTCAGACCAATCAATTGTATACCTGGCTGGTGGGACATGTTGTAACTCACCTCGATCAAGCTAAGCCAAAGACATCGTTAACTATTGTCAGATGCAGATTTGCTGCACATCCAGTCGTAGCATAACCCCTCATGGGAGAGAGCTCACTATTGTGAGCGAAAGAAGGAGAATCTAGCAGAATACCAGGGACAAGAGCCGTAACTTCCTGTTTATCCATCAACCACTCAGGGGAGGGATAAAAAATAAGAGAGATTGAAGAATAGAGAGATGTGCACTGAGAGAAAAAGTGAGAAAAGGGCTTTTTTAGAAAACTAGAGATTGAGTGCCAGAGTGATGTGAGAATCACAAATAAGAAAGGATGGGAAACAATACTCGAAGAAATAGGCTCCTTGTGAACTGAGAGGTCTCCCACTGGTGGTACACATCCGAGTGTTGGGTTTGTTGTTTTTGTTTGTCTCGATTCTTGTTTTGAGTCATTTAGTGTGTTTGTGTAGTTTACCTTGTCTTTCCCTTTGTTGAGTCATTTTGGCTGTGGTCAGTCATAGGCTCAATACCCAGTTAAGAACTCATTTCTCAATTTCAAAAATAAATCGTTTTGTGCATAGAGTGTTGTGTCGTTCTCTATATTTGTGCAAAACAAGATTCTTTCTTCATAAACTGTAGGGTTCAACCCAGGTCATGTGAGAACAGTAGAACAAGGACCTATCTGAAGCTATATGGGTTCCGAACTGCAAAGCAAAAGAAAAGAAGGAAAGTTTGGAGCATCCAAGTTTGTTTCAACTTCAAAAAGTTTCGAGATTGCATTCCAGATGTACCTCCTCAGGTCTTGTCAATGCTCCGAAGTATTAGTGTACCTATACCTCAAGCTCAGGCCTGTTTCAAGCCGGAATAGCGATCAGCAGTGTTCTCCCGAAGTAGCATTCCCTGCCAGAGACATCTTGGCTGTGTTTGCAATGAGTTCCTAGGAGATCAACTGAGACGGTGGAAACTAGAGTTCGAATGGCTCATGCCTAGAACGCAAAGGTTCGGGATTTCCGAGACTAAAGTCTGGTTTAAATACTCAGGGGTGTATCCCCGACTTGAAATCTGTATGGCAGGCCCATAGGTTGAGGTAGCGTGTATGAACCTCAATTTTAGATACTAAACCAACCTAGTCTGTCACCTGTTGGAGAATAGGGAAAGTTGTGAACATGGCCAGGAAGAAAAGTAGTACCTGTGGTTTGGAAGTGTAACCAAGAAAAAACAGAAGATCCCCAACAGCATAAGGCACAATATTGTATGTACGAGTCATTCAGTGGAATTCCAGGGAAGATCATTCCTGTCCTTTGAGCCCTTGTTGGTTAGAAACATTCGGGTACGCCTGGTGTTTACACCGACTCCTCCTTGTTGGTTAGAAACATTCAAGTACGCCCGGTGTTTACACCGACCTCCTTGTTGGTTAGAAACATTTGGGTACGCCCGGTGTTTACACCGACACATCTCATTGATTAGAAACACTCGTCTACACTCGGTGTTTACACCAACACCTCTCGTTGGTTAGAAACATTCGGGTACGCCCGGTGTTTGCACTGGCACCTCGTTGGTTAGAAACACTCGGGTATGCCCAGTGTTTACATTGATACCTCGTTGGTTAGAAACATTCGGGTACGCCCGATGTTTACACTGGCACCCTGTTGGTTAGAAGTGTTTAGGTCGTGTGCCCAATGCTTATACCGCCCCTTTGGTTAGAAACACTCAGGTACGCCCGGTGTTTATACCACCCTGTTGGTTAGAAACATCGAGTCGTGTGCCTGATGTTTATACCACCCCCCCGGTTAGAAGTATTTAGACCGTGTGCCTGACACTTATAACTTGTCTTTGGTTAGAAGGGTTTGGATTGTGTGCCCGACGCTTATACCTTGTCTTTGGTTAGAAGCGTTTGGACCGTGTGCCCGACGCTTATACCTTGCTTTGGTTAGAAACGCTTGGACCGTGTGCCTAACGCTTATACATTATCTTTGGTTAGAAGCGTCTGGGTTGTTTGCCCAATGCTTATACCTCTTGGTTGGTTAGAGGCATTGGGTCGTGTGCCCAATGTTTATACCTTGTCCCCAGTTAGAAGCATTTTGGGTTGTGTGCCCGACACTTATACCTTGCTCCGGTTAGAAGCATTTGGGACGTGTGTCCGACACTTATACCACCTTGTTTTTGGTTAGAGACATTGGGTTGTGCACCCGATGTTTATACCTTGTTTTCGGTTAGACACATTGGGTCGTGTGCCCGATGTTTGTACCTTGTTCTGGGTTAGAAATATTGGGACGTGTTCCGATGTTCATACCACCCTCCAGTGTTTACACCGTTTTCTTTTCTCTTCTCGCATGTGACATGCTTGGATGTGTTTTGTTTGAGACTTCGAGTACGCTAGACAGTCGCTTTTGGCCTTTCCTGTATGAGCAGTTAAGATTGCATAATTTTCTTACATCCTTTCTGTGTGAAAGGCGGTTAGGTTTATGATTCTCACACGTGGCGTGTTAGTTTACTCACTCCTTCTCATGTGTGAGATTGTTATACCTCATTGGTTTGCTTAAAATGTAGCATTTTCTTTGCATGATACGTGCATTCAAATGCCTCATTACAGCTTTCTTTGCGTAATCATAAGTTATGCTCTCGCATCATGCATGCCATTTGTATTTTGCCCCAGCCTGTGAGCGTATCTATATATTGTTATCAAGAATGAGAGTCTAAGTCTTCGGCCTTGTCAAAAATGGGTCGTCTCTGGGCTTTGACATTCACTCACGTCATTTCATGACTTCCGAGTTCTGTCAAAGAGGGGCAACTGTAGATACCCATTTTTGACCGCCCTCAAGACTTGGATGCTTTTGCAGGTACATCCAGTGAAAAGTGTGACTGCTCGTTGAGCACTCAAAATCTGTGGCGGAACGCCACAAGCTTGAGCTTTCCAAACCCTACATCCATTCTTTCTCTTTTTTGGACTATGTTTTGATCCTTCCAACTTGTTGTTTGTGGTGCACTGTCGGCCATGATCGGGCTCTGCCGGCCATGCATCTTGGCCTGCCAGCCATTGATGAGGCCTACCGGCCATCAATGAGCCACTATCGGCCATCAATGAGCCACTGCCGGCCATCATTGACGGCCGGCCAGCCACCAATGCATCAGTAGATATTTTGTAGATATTTTTGACAACTGTTTGCACAGAATGGCCCATCTGCTTGCATGTGGATGGTTAGATCTTTACAAGAGGCCTTTGTATCTTCTATATATAGAGGTCATCTTCTTGAATGCAAGAGGTTGAACATTTTTGGAAGACAAAAATTTCTCACTCTAGAATCCTCTCTCTCTATATTTTGTGCCTGAAAGTGAGTTTTCTCTACAAATTTGCACTAGCACCCTTAGCCAAACACCTTCACCTTGGAGCTGAGGTTCTTGGAGGCCTTGTTTGAGCTTCTTAGAGTGGTTTTAGCTCAGAATCCTTGTTGTTTTGTTGCTGTGCTTCAACGGTAAGAACTTAACTCTTTTAAGCTTTGTCTTAATTCATTGTTTGGCCATCTTTGTATGCTACTTTGAAGCTGGTTTTAACCCCTAAAAAAACTCTATTTTTAAGGTTTTAAAAGCATGGTTTGAGCCTTGTTTAGTTAGGGGGTGGTTTCCTCCCTTTTCTCTTTGGCTTGTAAAGCCTTTTGAGCCATCTTTCAAAGCTTTTTAAACAATTTTTTCTTGGCCTTTTAACCACTGAATTCCAGGGAAATTTCAATGGTAAAAAGTTGGTTTTGAGGTTCAAAAGAAGAGGGGGTGGCCTCACATCCTTGTATCTTGTTTGCATGTGTAGTTGGCCTAACATATGAGCATGTTTTTGTACCTCCTTGAGGCTTTATCTTAGTATGTTTTTGCTACTGATTTAGCATGCTCTAGCTTTGTTTTGAGCTGTCTTGGTCACATGAGCTTCATCTTGCACGGTTGTAGTGTAATTTGCTTCACTAGCTTTTTTTTTTTAAGCTCTCTAACATGCTTTATTGGAGATGTTTGCATGGTATGGCACCATTTAGCATGTAATTTCAGTGCATATATCTTTTTCACACTCTCACATATATCACTCTTTTAGGGCTTTTGAGAGTTATGCTTTCAGCCTTGTTTATGAGACAATACATAAGCATGTTTTTCTTGCTTTTCATGCTACCATCTCAGCTCATTTTAGCCACTGTTTTGGCATATTTAAGGTCTATTCGGAGCTGATTTGGTCCTTTGGGCTTGATATTGCATGCCTCTAGTGTTGTGCTCTTCACTAGCTTTAATGCTTAAGTCCATCAACATGTTGTACATGAGTTGTTTGCATGTTATAGTCTTGTGTCTCATACCACTTTAGCACTGAAATTCTGCAACCTCCCTCATTTCTTCATTTTTCTATTTGTTTTGAGAGTTGGTTAACCTTAGGTTGTGTTTAAGCATGAGATAGCGCTTGTGCTCAATGGCTTTAACTCTCTTTTAAGGGTTTCTACTAGTCAAAAGCATGATCTCTCTCATGTCTTAGACCATTCTTTGGTTGACCCCTCTCTCATTAGAGGGCAATCACTTGGACTTAACCGGTTAATGAATGGCTTGGTAACGTAAAATGTGTAAACAAGAATTGAACCAAGTAAAACATGACCAAGATAAGCATGTTATGTGTGCGTTGCATTGTGTTCAATCGGACGTTATATTGAACACGAGGAAGATTGGTCCATTTCATACTCAAAGTGATGAAATGAGCCAATCTCTTTTGTCCCCATTGCCTTTGATCATCCATGATAAGGTAGTGGTATTGAGTCTTGTTTTTGTGCATTTATTGAAAGTGTACAAGTTGGCTCCTTCGCCATCATGCATAAAAAATGCTTGATTGGTGGTTTTGGATCCAATAGCCCCCCTCCTTTGATGTTTTAAGATGATAAGGAGAGGATACAGTACAAACATACCCTTGGGTGACCGTCCATTTTCCTCTGTTTGAGCTCTGTTGCATAATGGTGATTCAGCACACCAAAGGCCGGCCCTGCTTCATCAATGGCTGGCAAGGCTTCACCCTTGGCCGGCAGTGCCTCTCTTTGGCCGGCAGATGGTCGGTAACAAGCCCTCATGGCTGGTAGACCACTGGTGCACTCCCCAATAGCAATTTGGTAAGGTGATGCAGAAAGTTCTTGGAGTGACCCTGCAAACAGAGCCACTCAAGAGCAAACAGGTGGACTTTTCGGGGTGAAAACTGAATGCATGCATGTTCAACCTCTTAAAGCAGAGCCGAGGCAGTATTGTTTAATGCTTTACTTGTTAGTTAGCATGGTTTTGTAATTTAATTAATTCATTCATTAATTAGTTAAAGTGTTATAATAACTAAGTAGCTTGGCTTAGTTATTTCTTCAATTTGTTGTGTAATAATTAGTTTAATTAGATTAGTTAGTTAGCTTAGCTACATAGATTAGTTAGTTAGCTTAGCTTACTGTAGCTTAGCTATTATTCATTCGAACCCTCCTTTGAGAGGGCACAATGTTGTAATAAGTGTGCCCCGTTTATTTAACCCCTTTCGGTGGTTAGATTAGGGCATGTTTTCATTGGCATACCTTATGCTCTCATGTTTGCATCACTCATTTGTATTGCATGCACCGGGCTCGCCGTATCATTCAAACTACATCGAAATTTCAATACACTTATTTGAATACATGTTTAAAAGCATGCTATCAAATTGTTGCATTCATATGCCATCTTAAGTAGCCGGGCTATTTAATTGCATTATTGCATGTGTTGCATTAGGCATTTTGTATAAGTTAGGATCATGTATTGATTTCTAGCAGGCTTTTGTTTTGGCTCGAAGTAAATTGTAAGTTTTACACTTTAGCATACTTGTATAAGTGTGAGTGTTGCCATGTTTCGCATGCTTGCCATGAGGCTATGTGCTTAATTGCTTTAACTACATGAATGCCTGTGGATGAAGGCTTGATTACTTGAATTGGAACAATTCGACAAATGTGAGGTTTAAGCCCACTTTGCGAAGTGGCAAATCATCATGTTTTAAGCCCACTTGAGGGTGGCAAATCTGCGCTTTAGCCCACTTGAGGGTGACACTTTCAAACCATTTTTCAAAAATAAATATGAGTTGTTTTGTTCCAATTCTTGTGATTTAGTCTGTACTTGTATGCTGTGTGCATCACATAGTAAAGTTAGATTAATAACCGGAATAAGAACACATATGTTTATAAAATAACATACCATGTTTAGTAGAGGCCGATCTTTGATCGGGCGAGCGGTGGTGCTCATTTCAAGACCTTTCCCTCTCGTACCCAAGTTCCTGAGTCGAGGCAACTTTGGTGATGACGGACACGTGGCCTTTGGCACGAGTCAGGATTTCCTAAATTTTCCAAAAATAAAATATTTAGGTGACGACTCTGTAATCTAGCAAAGCAGTCCATGTTTATCAGTCTCACATTGCACTTTGTGAGATTAGATTCAGAACTGTGACAGGAATCCGAACTGTAGGAGACCAATTCGCGTCTCTCCGAAAGGGAGCCGCGCAAAGAAAGTCGAGTCTACAACTTCACTCCCTTCAATGGCCGTTGAGATTCCTTTGAGCCTCGCCTCCATCTCCTTCCTCCACTGCCTCGATGACGGTGATGCTGACAAGGTCCCCTTCTTCAATCACGTGTGAAGCTTGTTGAAGAAGAAGCAAGAGTCTCAATGGGGGCTAGGGCAGAGACTGAGGAGTCGGAAAAGAGAAAAGAAGGTCTTGGAATCAAAGGAGAAGATCTCGATAAGCGAGGGTTGATCACTGTGCCTGGCCTTTCCCACTACCACAAGATGGGCATTTTTCGGTTGCCTGATCCATGAAGCATTTGTCGCAGTGCCCTGTCTCGATGAACTATCCTCCATCTTTTTAGAGAGAGAAATGTGAGTGAGAAAGAGAGAGAGAGAGAGAGAGAGAGAGAGAGAGTTCTTGGAGTTGAAAATGTTGTTGAAAATATTATATCAATGTTCGGTATTATTTCTTGCCCTCTGGTATTGTCTGGTGTCTTTTACCAAACTTTTGTCAATGCTCTAACGATCAGCAAAGTTGAATCCACCGATTTTGGAAACTCTACCTGTGCCAACTATCTAACTACTCAAGTGCGGTGTCTTGGAATTGCATGACTTGCTTGAGAGCTTAATTGGAATGTGGATTTTGTTCAAATGGTACTAACCCAGTAAGTTTTTTTTTTTTCCCCCAGTAAATTTGCAAAACAGAGAAATTTGTGCAATCCAGAGAATTTTGCAAACAAGAGAAATTTGTGCAAACTAGATGACACAGTGTTTGATTCTAGCCCAAGTGTTGAGATTTGTGTAGCTAATCAAATTGTTGTTCCAAGAACAAGTGCCATCAAATTCAATGCTTGAAAATGAAGTTGATATGTTTCTGCAAGCTAAGAAAATTGGGTTAAACCCTAGTATTTTTTTATGCAATTTCTTGCTTAAATGTTTGGCAGAAGCAAATATAGTGGAATATCTTGCAAGTTTATTTGAACAAACAAAGAAGTCCGTAGCATTGCCTAATGTACGCACCTATACCATTATGATGAACTTTTACTGCAAAGGACATCATGCAGTAGATATTAGACAAGCTACTAGAATTCTGGAAGAAATGGAGGAGAGTGGGGAAAGCCCAACTATTGTAACATACAACATGTACATTCATGGGCTTTGTAGAGTTGGATGTGTTAAATTTGCTTTGAACCTCATTTGAAAATTGAGGCAAAAAAAATCAGCCTGCCAATAGTTACTATTATAATGCGGTTATTGATGGATTTTGCAAAAAAGGTGAAGATGGTGAAGCTTTGAGGGTTATGGGAGAAATGAAGAGTTGTGGAATTTCACCAGATGTGCATAGTTATAGCATTTTAATTTTGGGGTTCTACAAAGATGGAAATGTTGAGAAAGGTCTTAGTTTGATGGAAGAAATGGAATCTAGTAACTTAAAACCATCACTTGTTAGCTATACCTCGCTCTTAAAAGGTTTCTATGAGAGTGGACTGATGGAAACATCATGGTACATGTTCTATAAACTTAGAGAGAAAGATCAATGGCTTCCGATGAGGACACAGCTTTGTAGATACACAAAACTCTCTGCAAAAACACACAAAGCTTTTTGGTTGCACACGCAAAGGCAGGTAACAAGTAGACTGTGACATGCAAGTACAATTAGTGTGACATGCCATTGAAAATCATAGAAAATTAATTTTCTTTGGTTTTAGAGAGAATTTCTCTAGGTTGGAGAGGGGGAATTTCTTTGGTTTGAGTGAATTTCTTTGGATTGGAGAGGTGAATTTCTCTGGTTAGAGTGAATTTCTCTGGGTTGGAGAAGGAAATTTCTCTGGTTTGAGTGAATTTCTCTAGGTTGAAGAGGGGAATTTCTCTGATTTTGAGAGAATTTCTCTGGATTGAAGTGAATTTCTCTGGAAAGTCTAGAGAAATTCTTCTCTGGATCGAATTTTCTCTGGATCAATTTGAGGGACCTTAGACATTACTGAAATATTGAATGTTCTTTATGCTATAAAATCTTAATACTAGGGACCTTAAAAAAAAATCTCCTAAAAAATATTAACTTGCATTTTTTAAAAGAGAATTATATGTAACTGAGAAAAGGGAAATTTTTTTTATCAACATATGAGAGGTGCAAGTGTACTTGCATTCCCAGTCTTTTATTTGTATCCCATCACAGACATACTTGCACCCGTATGTATTGGTATTTTTTTTTCCTTTTCTTACCTGTATGTAATTCCTTGTTTTTTAAATATGTATTAAGTAGAAGTTTAATGACTCACCTTGCATGAAATTGTCCGCTTTAGGGTTGAGGGACGCACCTTGTCGTCCCCTCCTCATGGTTTTAAAGGCTTCATACAAGGTGAAGGGGGCCAGTGCATTTATAAAGTGGAAATGGAAGTCCCTCCCAGGCAATGTAGGTCATTGTCCTCATCAAGTTCTATGTCTTAAATATATTAAAGACTTCTTTGAAGGTACAACATAGAAGAACTATGGTAGAAATATAATTGAATTTGTATTAATTAAGTAAAATGTCACTTGTTACAAGTTACATAAACTTCAAACAAGAACAGAGAATTGAAAAATACGTTGATCGACAGAGAAAAAGAGGGAGAAAAGCTATCACTAATCTACTTCTAAAATTATTAAGTTGACTACTCTTAAAATAGAAGTTACACCTAATAATCACGATATGTGAGTTGTGTTGGATTTTTTTTCTCCTGTTTTTGAAACCTTCTCTTTTATACTGGTATGGCCACTTTCTTATGCAGCCATGATCTTCTTTGATTTTCTACTTCTTTTCATCCATATCCCTTTGTTTTAGGAACTACCTACAAAATCAACTCTAACTTGGCCTTCAATCCCTTGATTTCAACATTGACTCTAACTGACTTGCAACAACCAACTCTTCTGGTTTTTCTTGGCATTGATTTGACAAAAATGCTTTGGAGCTCTAATAAAGGAACTCTAATAGCTCTAATGGGTTTTGGGTGCCACTGTGATAGTGATGTTTGTGTCTTGTGTTTGTTTATTTGTTTGTTTTTTTTTTTTTTTTTGACTTTCCATGTCATTAGAGCTTATTGATTTAGAGGGATGCATCATCGTTGATTGATTTAATTCTTTAAATGTCACGTCACCATGCTACTTCATGCTATACTACTGGTACATATGTCATGCCACACCATTATTCCTATTGATAGGTAATTTTAAAAAATTCAACAGACTGAAAGGGCTTTAATTTTGACATCAACACCGCAAAAAAAAAAAAAAAAAAAAAAAAAAAAAAAAAATCATGACTTGCATATTTTAAAGAGTATGTATTATAAATTCAAAATTTTGCAAAATTTACTATTCAGTGGTAATTACACAAAATTATTATATATTCATGAAAAAAAATTATAATTTTAATTATTAATGTTTATAAACTTTACAATTTATTTGTAATTATTTTTCAAAACAGCCTCCGCTGAATTTGAAATTTTTTCATAAAATTTTCCTCCCTCATGCTCTTGGTTTTCATCAAATTTTTTAAACATCATAGTTAATTGGATTAAATTAAAACAAATAAAAATTTAGAATGATAACATTCAAAAAAGTTAGAAAAATTACAAAAAAAAAAAAAAAAAAAAAACCCAATGTGTGAGTCATGTAACAAAATAAATTATGAATTTTTAATTTTATCAATTTAAACCTTAAACTTTTAAATTGCATTTAATCTAAATTATTTGTCTATTTTTATTAAGTAAAATTGATGAATAAATAAATATTTTAGTTATTAAACTCAATGAAAAGGGTATTGTAGACATTTAATATATAACCATATTGAGTTTAATAACTAAAACACTCATTTTCCGTCAGTTTTACTTAATGAAAATATGTGAATGCTTTAGATTAACAATAAATCAAAATATTAGAGTTTAAATTGACAAATTGAAAATTCATGTTTTATTTTGTTACAAGGCTAAAAACCTTGGTTGTTGTTGTTTTTTTTTTTTTTTTTTTTTGGTATTTGTTCCAAAAATTTAAAATAATAGGCATAAAAATTAATACAATAAATAAATTTAGATGAATCTACATTTAGGGAAGAGAATGAACCTGGGATTGGGGTCATTGTTTGAGATTTCAATGGGAAAGTGATTGCTTTTATGGTTGAAGAGATTGGAGTTTTGATGGTCATTTAATTATGTTGAGGTAAGGAGTGGACATTTGCCCACTGGCCTACCATGTCTAGCCCTATTTTTTTAAGGCTTGGTGGCTTATTTTGATCGAAAGGATTAGGCTAGATTAATATCTTACGCCCGTTTGATAAATGAGTTGGACTTGGGCTTTAAGCATGCATTCTAGCCTGGTTCGACAATAATATTTAAATATTTATTTTACTCTTTTATTATTGGGTGCTCAACTAAAGTTTAAAATTATCTTTTTGGGCCAAAGGTGCAGTCGCAGAAGAATAATGCTAGACGCACTAATTAATGTACTAACTAGTGTACTAATTGATGATGTGACATAATTTAAGAGATTTTTAGTATTTTTAATGTAATTAATAAGTGGGATCAATAATAATGTCATAACTAGTGTTAGTACACTAGTGAGTACACTAATTGGTGCATGTAATACCACCGGTCGCCGAATAGTTTATCCATAAGGACAATCTAAAAAAAAATGACCAAAATACCCATCTACATATATACCAATGAAGCCCGATCTATGACAAATCAAACAATCTGTCTCTCTCTCTTCTTGATCTAAACCCTAGGTGCGTCGTTTCTGCCATCACCATCAACGCCTCCGCCGCCACTGCCTTCTCGTCGCCATCGACACCCCCATCATCGCCACTCACCTCTGTCGACTCATCGACGAGAGAGCCTTAGCCATCGCCCAGGCAGCGTCGTCATCCTCCTTCACACCACAATTTGACGAAACGCTCGATGGTCGTTCTACAGAGCTCTCATCGTAGAGTTTATAGCTACACTTCTCTTCCTTCGATTTCAACACTTTCTTTCTTTGATCTCTTCTCTCTCTCATGCCTCTCTTAGGTTTGGAAGAGACGGTGTCAGTGACCTGATAAGGAAAAAAATGGTTGGATTTTGCCATTTTTGAATCTTTGATTAAATCTCTATCCCTCTCTCGTTTTGCTTTGATGAAGCTTCGGGATGTGATGACGAGTTATTGAGTTACAAATAAGTAGGCCAAATCCTCAATGAGTCCGCCGAGGTCAGATCTGCCGCATCCCCGCCATAGAGCTTGTTTGGAAACACATTCAAGAAACGACTGTAGATGTTGATCGTGTTGAGCTCCGTCGGAGACTCCTCATCGGCCTCCTCTTCCACCGCCTTTCCCTCTATCTCCATCAACATCTAAACCTTGGAGTTCTGCTTCCACAACTCCAAATCTTTTAACAACGGTAAATTTGACATTGGTGGTTGAAGTTCCTTAGCCCCCCTCAAAGGATAGCATTACCATTTAGGGTTTCATTCTCATTCTCTCTCTGTCTCTCCATTTTGCTTATTGCACAATACAATACCAGAGAGCTTTGTTTGGATGATAAGTCTTATTCACAGAAAATGAAATCAGTTAAGAGTCATCATTGACTTTTCTAGAATTATCTAGGCTATTAAGTGCATATGTTGAATAATCTGAAAGACTCCGGAAAGATCTAGAAGACTCCAAAAAGATCTAAAGAATTCTGAAAGATTCCAGAACATTGTAGAAGATTTCGAAACATTAGAGATGCTTGTAGAAATCTAAAGAAATCTAGAAGGTTTCAGAAGGTTTTAGAATATTTTAAAAGTATAGAAAGTACTATTATATACTAGAATAGTTTAGAGAGTTCTAGAATATATGAAAGTATGAGTATATGCTAGAATATTCTAGAGGGTTAATAATAGCCCTTG
Source organism: Camellia sinensis (assembly GCF_055761805.1). Classification (NCBI taxonomy): domain Eukaryota; kingdom Viridiplantae; phylum Streptophyta; class Magnoliopsida; order Ericales; family Theaceae; genus Camellia; species Camellia sinensis. The sequence goes on along the minus strand of NC_138974.1, from coordinate 5,559,720 downwards.
GCTCAAAAAGATCTTAGCCATCCATTGAGGAGGTGGATGACTATATAAAGGGAAATGACCTCATTTGGAAGGTACAAGACACAACAATCAAGAGTGGAGTCAAGTGCTTGAGTGTGAGTGATTCCAAGAGTGAGATATCCTTAAGAGTCTTCTTGTATACTTGAGTGTATCTTTACATCTAAATAAAGATTCACTTTTTGTATAGCCGTTGTGTTCTAACTCAACAAAATCAACTCCCAAATCCTCTCTCTCTCTCTCTCTCTCTCTCTCTCTCTCTCTCTCTCTCTCTCGCGATCTGCAAACAGATATGTTTCTTCTTCTTCTTCTTCTTCTTCTTCTTCTTCTTCTTCTTTTTCTTCTTCTTTTTTTAAGTTGATGACAATGATGATGAAACAAATTGAAAATAGAATTTTTTTTTTTGATAGATTGCAACAAATTAATTTTTTTTAAAGTTTGTTTACTTTGATCAAATTTCTCCCTTTGTATTGTGTTCATCACAGTTCTTGTTTTGGTAGAGAAATCCGAAGTCTAGAGCAAACACAACCATCAGAGAGAGTAGCCTGGTTTGATTGCTTGCAAAATTTATACAGATATGCAAATTTTGTACTGATAAAATTTGGATAGAAAATTTGTTGTTGCAGTTGTTGTTGATGATGAAGATTATTGTTGTTGATGATGATTGTAACATATAGAAAAAAACATCTGTGGTGCAACAGATAAAAAAAAGATCTGTTCAAAATTTGAACAGATAGGTGCTAGGCAGTGGCTTGGTGTATTTCAATAACAAGATTTGAACAGAGAAAAAAAAATAACAAATAGAATTTAGGGAAAAAATTCAACAGATAAATAGAATCCAAGGGAAAAATTGAAGAGATAGATATATTTTAGGGTAAAAAATTGAACAGAGAAACAAAAATTTGAACAAATATATATAAATTTGAACATATAGACCAAAAAATTGAATAGATAGAAATAATTTGAACAGATAATTTTTTTTATAAATAGATAGGTATAAATTTGAACAGATAATTAATGAAAAGTCAAACAGATAACAAAAAGTCAAAGAGTAAAATTAAAAACAAAACGTTCTCTACGACTTCTCACCAAATTATTTTACAAAACTTGGATCTCTCATCAACAAAAAAATATTTCTTTGACCTAATGTCTTGTATCCTTCCTAGATTGGATTTATCACCAATTAACCCATTATTATTTACTTTCCTAATATTAAATAGCTAATGTCGAATTTGGTAACTGTAGTGTGTAATGAAGTTAATTTTGCTTGAACGCAAAACTAACTTGAAGTGATATAAGCGTCTATTGTGCTTTGGAATCACTTGACAGTCAACAAAAACTTGAATAGGGTTTGACAGTCAACAAAAGCTTCATTAGTTTGCAGACCATCTTTCTTGAAACTACTAAGCTACAGGAACTCTATAGAAAACTCTAATGTTGGGTCAATCTTTGCAAAATTCTTGCCCCTCCAAAAGGAGATGTTATGAGTTCAAGCCCCCATATGGGGCATTAGGGTGACCCCTTTCCCTTATATTTAAGTTAGAGTAGGTTATTAAAAAAATAAAAAATTTATTTGGTGGTCTCGATCAATGATCCACACCTCAGTACATGAGAGAAACATAGACATAGATACAGACACGGACATAGATGCGGATGTTGACATTGACCCAGACACAGATACGGGACATAGTAATTTCAAAAAATAAGGACACAGACACAACGATGACATGGCAATAAAAAATATTTTTAATATATTTTATTTTCTATGTAAATTAATATTATATCCACAAACAATCAAAATTAACAAAAAAAATTACTAATTTAATATAATAATTAAAAAAAACTCACTCTTAAATTAACTCTTATTGTTTGCCTTCTTTTTTTAGCATTCAAAATTCAACTAAAAGCACTAAAAAATGGTGGGGGGTCAGGGGGGAATAAGTTGGCCTGTTCCTAAAAAATATAATTAAATACTGGGATATACCATGTGATGTGTCTCATATGTGTCGCTATCATGTCTTTGTGTTTGACACCGTTACGACACAAGTTTTAGAGTGTTGATGTTGTGGGTCGCTCTCCTCAAGATTCCATCATCACCAAACCCCTCAAGACTTTAGTTTGTGGGCCTGATGAGGCCCACAACGGTGATCCAAACAGTTCATCTCGTAGTCCTCAAAGAGAACAACATATATATAAATTAGTTTGATTGGATATTGATACACATACTAATTTATTGTATTTTATTTTATAAAGTGGATAATTTTAATTTAAAATCATATTTACTACTCATTTCATAAAACAAAACATGAATGGTTAGTTTGTCTATCAATGTCCATACAAGCTAACTTTTGTTTTCCATATATATATATGTTGTTCTCTTCAAGGACTACGAGATAAATGGTTTAGATCACCATTGTGGGCCTTGTGAGGCCCATGAAATAGTCTTGTGGGGCATGAAGATGATGTATTAGTCTTAAGAGGAGATGCCCCCCTTTGTGCTTTATAGACATGAGATTTGTCATATTGTCTCCCAAAAGTCAACACAAAAATATTGAGTCCCACTATTTTAATCAACAAAAAATGAAGTTGTGGCAACATATAGACTTGCCCCAAGGCCACAAATTATTTTCCCTCCAAAAGAGCATCATTCCTACCATTTATGATACACCAATCATTCTAGATACACAAAACCAAGGGTGGAAATTTTTGACCCACAATGTAACATGAAGCAAATAGTATACAAAGTTAGTGAGTTAGGTTTGACTATTTTGTACATTAAAACGAATATGACACTACATAATATGGTGAATATTAAATGAATTAGGTTAATGTCTAACCTGCATAACATGATTGGCACTAACAATCTATTTAATAAAAAATTAGATACATTTTAATAATATTTCCTCTTGTTGGAAATTGGGTCGGGTTTAGAACCTGAACTCAATTGGGTCGCCCATGGTGGCATGACCCGATTAAGAGAGATCCAAATATTAGTAATATATTACATATCAAGATATAGGATAATCTTGATATGGGAAAATTGTCAATATAATATATGATAATTATTGATCAAATATTATAGATATGGGATAATATATCTATGCTATGGGTCTCCCAACTCTCCTATATAAACAAACATTGGGTTTTGTATTTTGATATAACAAAAAACATATGTCCTTTTTTCCCATAAACCATTTTGCCTTTGTACTGTGATTGGTGTGGATAAAACTCTAGTAATTTTACTCCATTATTGTGAAGATTATTCAAGAGTACATGATTCACATTCTAAGCTGGATTCATTGTGCATTCTATTTACCAACAAGGTTTGTCTGAATCCATATTATTTTCCACTGCGTATATAGTATTATATTTCCATCATTGGTATTAGAGCCATTATTAAGATGTTTCCGTGTTATTAAATATCCATGAAATTTGTATTTTATGCTAATATATGTATATATATTATTTTTGTTTGTATAGTCAAAACAATTTTATTAATTTTTTTTATTCTATTTATATTTTTTTATGAACATTCACATGTAAAAATATTTGCAAAATTACATTAATAGATGATAAATCATTATTGATAATTTTATGTTTCAAAGTTACCAAATATTAATGAAAGTAAGGCACCTGAAATCGGTATTAAAAAAAAAAATTGATAATAGCGCAGCACGAGATTGCTGCATGCATGTGAACGCTGACATCAGGGCTGACATGAGCACCAACACATGCGTTGATACACGCGCCTGAGGCATGTGGGAGTAGTATTGCTAAGGCTCTGTTTGTTTGTTTTACTTTAAAAAACTACATTAATTGCTTCTAAAATACTCGCTATAATGCTGTTTTCAGCATGGCCTGTATGGTTAGTCTTATAATTATTTTTCCTACAATCTGGTTAATTTTCAAATTTTTTCAAACGAAAAAAATATTTTTCTGAGTTATTAATTCAATATTTTTTACGTTAAAAGGCTTCTGTGCATGCATAATTAATTTTCTGGACTTGAGTTTTTTACAGAAGTATACTGACATCATTTGCTACTTACTGGTATAAGATTATTTATATTTTCAGTGTATTGTTTTATTAAAGAAATCAAGAAAAATTACAGAAAAATCTAGAAAAATTCTAAAAATTATTTTTTGTTGTTTAAGAATATTCTTAATGTTAGGAACATCATGATAAATTTTTTATGTTAGAAGTCATCTTGTTATCCCCAAAGCATGATTAATATTAATTAGAATTTTATGATAAAATATTGTTTATTATTTTTCAGATTGTATTATCATATTGAGATGCTCATATGTGAATTTTTTTTTTAAATCATGCTTATTACATGTCATATGAACTGTCAGATTATTCTTTTAATAAATCTGTTCATTTTTTTTTTTGGCGCATTAAATTAAATTGAATGTTTGATAAAAAAATCACTAGAGACGCAAAAGATGATTATAAGCTTAGCGAATTTTCGATCTTGCGACATGTGCATTTTTTATTAAAATTTAATTTGAATTTATGCATCAAAATTATTCTATATCGTTCTAAAATTTTATCCCTTGCATTTTTTTTTTCTCTGGATATAGTTAACTATAGCAACAAAAGGCATTGTAGCTGATTGGACTAAGGCAGAAAAGTTGGACGGTGATAACTATGATATTTGGTGCCGTAAGATCCAGTATCTCTATCTCCTGAATGAGCGAAAGGTCTTGGAGACTTTTGAGCAAGTGATGACTGAGCCTGAGCAAGGAACTACAGCTCAGCATCGTCATGATCTTGAGGCCTATCAAAAATGGCGCAATAAAGATTGATGTGCGCGCTTTACGATGTGAAGCAGCATGCATAACGACTTGACTGCTTTTGAAATGTTGGAGGCTCTCAAACAGAAATCCAGCATCACCTCTTTGACTAAGTTGCACGGGTTGACCATGAAATTTGATTCCTATCAGAAAAAGGCGCATCATTCAACGAAGCAGCATCTGAGGGTGATGTCAACTATGATACTTCATTTGGCGGCAACAAGTCATAATCTGACACAAGAGCAACAAGTTCAAGCAGTGATTTGCTCACTTTGTCATTCTTGGGAAGTAATGAAGCGTCATATGATGCACAATGATAATGTTAAAACATTTGAGGACATATCACGTCATTTGGAGCTTGAGGCCGCCTGATGGCATTGCTTTTGCTGTTGAGTCTAACTCACACCGGGCATTTGGCCCTAGGCGTTGAGGGGCTAAGTGGGCTCCCAAAAAGAAAGATGGGGTTGACCCTGGGCTAAAGCGTGCTAGCACTTTTAAGTGGAAAAGAGGTAAGAGGGCTGGCAAAAAAGCTAAGGCTAACATGGCGTGCTTTAACTGCAAGAAGGAAGGACACTTCACTCGGGATTGCCCTGAGCCGAAGAAGGTACTCCCTAACTTATTTTCTTGCTTTGACTATTATGTTTCTAGTTAAGTTTTAGTTGCTCACTCTCCTCATTTGTGGGTTGTAAACTCAAGAGTGACCTGCCATATAGCGAGGGATAGAGTTGGGTTTGTTGAGTATCATCGAGTTCTAGCTGGTAGCAAACAAGTATACATGGGGAATGAATCTAGTGTAGAGGTGCTTGCGATTGGCACTTACAAGCTGGAAATGCAACGTGGGCGCACTCTATATCTTCATGACGTACTCTATGCTCCAGAGATTCAACAAAACTTATTATTAGTTTTTAGCATGATGAGTCTTGGTTTTAATTTTCAGTTTGAGAGTAGACAAGTTAGCATTTTTTTAGGTACAATTTACTATGGCAGTGGTTTTATTTTAGATGGTTTTTTAGTTCTAGATGTCAATAACTCTAGTTTTGAATAATGCCAATGACTCTATTTCATATATTACGTCTAATTGTGATTGTATTAAATGGCATGCTAGATTAGGCCACATTGGAAAAGACATCATGATCAGGTTAGCTAGAGAAGGCCTTTTAGGCCCACTCGCTAGGGTCAATTTACCCACTTGTGAGCATTGCCTTGCTGGCAAGGCAACTAGAAAACCATTTGAAAAAAGCCAAAAGGGCATTTTTTCCGTTACAGCTAATTCATTCTGACATATGCAGACCAATGAAGGTCAAGGCAAAAAATGGAGCTCCTTACTTTTATCACATTTATAGATGACTGTACGCGTTTTGGTTATGTCTATTTGATCTCTCATAAGTCAGAAGCATTGGATTGCTTTCGACGTTATGTTTTTGAGGTCGAGAATCAATTAAAAAAAAGCAGTAAGGCTATAAGGAAAGACCGAGGCCGCAAATATCTATCTGAGCTGTTCAAAAAGCTTTGTGAAGAGAAAAGAATAATTAGACAGTTGACAATTTCTGGCACTTCACAACAAAATGGTGTAGTGGATAGAAGGAATCAAACACTGCTGGATATGGTTAGATCGATGACCCATTCTATTGGGGAGATGCTTTGCTAACTGCGGCCTACATCTTTAATTGTGTGCCTTCTAAATCAATACCTTCCACCCCTTATGAATTATGGGCCGGCAAAAAGCCAAATTTGGACAAATTGTGGCCATGGGGTTCAGCAGCTTCCATACACGACACTTCTTATAAGTATGAGAAGTTAGGCCCTAGAGGAAAGAAGTGTATCTTCATTCGCTATTGTGAGCGTTCTAAGGGCAATATGTTCATTGGAGAGCAGCTGGATGGGAGTGTGACTGAAATTGAGTCACGTGATGTGGATTTCCTAGAAGGAGATTTTTCTAGGAGAGGTAAGGTTAGTAGAGATGTAGATCTTTATGAGATGAAGGAATCACAATATGTGCCCTATGCTAATGCAGTTGGAAGCTTGATGTATTCTATGATGTGTACTCTGCTAGATATATGTTATGCAGTAGGATTGGTAATGTGACGACCCAGAATTTTTCCCTCCGCTCGAGCGGAGGAGTTTACGCTCGAGCGGACTTTTGGGATTCTCAGCAATTTTGCAGACGGCCTGAGATTCTGGGAGTTGTGAATCTCCGCTCGAGCGGAGAAGTTGACGCTCGAGCGGACTGCTTTATTGGTCTGTGCGCGCTCGAGCGGTTGAAGCGACGCTCGAGCGTGAGAAGTAAGATTTCCCTTGACATTGTAGTGGTGTATTTGGAACCTTGTTATTTTATTTTGGGGTCTTGATTGTGGTGGTAATATGATGGTAGAGTAAGATTGGATCAAAAACTTTAGTTTGAATATTTTGTCTACGATCAGCCGTCACTCTTTTACCCTTTTCTTTTTCCCCACTTTGAATTTGGATGTGAGGTTGGAACCATTGGAAAGCTTATTTTCGGGGCTTCAATTTGAGCACAAGAACGACTTAAAACGGAGTCCGAATGGGAGAGTTATGCCTATTTGAAGTTTTGACATCTGTGCTGAATGCATGTACGCTCGAGCGTGAAGATGTGCGCTCGAGCGGGTTTTTCGGACCAGCAGCTTTAAAAACGGGATTTTGGATCATTTTAGATATTTTTCTTCTTTCCTCTTCCTTCCTCTCTTCCATGTCCGAAACCCTAGCCCCCAAACCCTTGAATTCCTTTACTTTGATCACGATCCACCATGGTTTTTGGCATCAAGGATGAAGAACAAGGGAGGATTAATGTTTTTACCCGATTGGAACTTGGATTTGCAAAGGCTTCTTTCCAAGCTCACTCTTTTTCTTGATTATTGAGGTAGGGGTTCTATTTCTCTTCAATACTTACATCCATGGTTAGATTTGAGGTATTTTCATTGTATAAATGTATAAATTTTCATTTTGAGCATATAGAGGAAATTATGAGATTTTGGGAATTTTGAGTTTGAAACATTGAAGGTTCAATTGATGGGTTAAAGTGATGGAGTATGATCCCTAGATGTATAATCAAGGAGGGAATTGGGATGTAAGGTCATGGTATGAGAAGTATGAATTTTTTTATGGAAAACTTTATGTTCTTGAAACCCTAGATGAATTTGTGATGATAAAGAATGATTTTGCTCAAATTGGAAATAGAATCATGGAATTGGTGGGTTGAGTTATACGTGTACAAGTTTAATTGGATTTCTGAGATGTTTTGCAATAATGTTAAAAATTTACGAATGAACCTTGTTATGGGCATTATAAATCATGTTAAATTGAGAAAGGAAATTAGGGGAAATGATTTAAAGAATTAATGTGTGACTTCATATGTGTGTAGGACACGCTTTGGGAGGAATAAATGCTCCACCAATGCACTGTGAGTAATAGTACGAAGATGTACATTTTATTTATTATTGATGATTATTATCACTAACGCTTTGTTTCTTGTAAGTGTTACACGAACATGTTACATGAACAATTATGATAAGTGAAAGTCAATGTGAACGTTGAAAGATTGTCATATATCGGTATGACTTTGGAATGACTTCGTTCTATCAATAGCGAATAATAATTCTCTATTATCTATAAGCAAACTACGTCGTTTCTTAATGAATAAATAGAATTATGTTCATCTTTAAGCCAAGTATCTGTATGAAACTGAGATTATTCTATTGTGTTACTTATGGACCCGAGGTCATCAAGAACCTACGACATGCATGCAATGCTTAATATTATTATGTGGCCTCAGTTAATAATTGTTATGATTATTATTATCCAGTAGTTCGCGAGACACATGTATTAATTTGTAATCAGGCCATGGGAAACTTATGTGCATTATTGCATACTGATACTTTAAGAAGACTGAAATCATCCTCATTACAAGTTACATGGGCTTATGCCATTACAAGTTACATGGGCTTTATGCCATTACAAGTTTCATGGGCTTTATGCCATTACAAGTTTCATGGGCTTTATGCCATTACAAGTTTCATGGGCTTTATGCCATTACAAGTTACAAGGGCTTTATGCCATCACAAGGGCTTTATGTCATCACAAGTTACAAGGGCTTTATGCCATTCCAAGGGCTTTATGCCATTACAAGGGCTTTATGCCATCACAAGTTACAAGGGCTTTATGCCATTCCGAGGGCTTCATGCCAACTTTTCAAGGGCTATATGCCATCTTTCAAGGGCTTTTTATGTCATATGTTTCATGTTCCAAGGGCTTTTATGCCATATGTTTCAGGGCTTTAATGCCAATGTGTTTCAAGGGCTTTATGCCGTTTTGATAAGAGCTTCATGCCATTTTGTTAAGGATTTCAAGCCGTTCTGTTAAGGGCTTAAAGCCATTGTGTTCAAGATTAGGCTCAAGGCCGTTCCGTAAAAGATACTTAAAATATAAATGACTTTGATGAAATCCGTATTTGGAGTTACGAAATGTTTTATATGAGAAGTAATTTCTGAAATGAGAAAAATGTTATGAACTTATGATATGTTTATAATATGATATGCTTGCCGGATAATTTTCCCCAAAATGCCTAGATGTACTATGGAACCCCGAATGTTCAAGATATGACAAGTTTTCTGAAAAAGATACTTAGCTATGCATACAGAAACAAATAAACCATATGTTCTCTTTATTGATAAACACACGGATATGGATTATAATTCACATTGAGCATTGAATTGTTATGTATTATTATTCACTGAGCTTGACTCACTCTATTTTATGTTTGTTTCTGTAGGCACTCAACCTGGAGATCAACCTTCACTTGTGGCTTTTGTTACCCAGTTGTCAAACCCTGAGTATCTAAGCCCTTAGATGTTGATTGTTCAAGTTATGGAGTTTTGCTAGTTTTAATTTGTACCCTAAATGTCTGTTAAGATCGGCGTATATGTATATGTACATAGCTATCTTCAGGTGCACGTCACTGTATATTTAACTGCATTATGTTCTGTTTGTGATCCTGGCATGGTAGTGGTAGCTCAATGGATATATTGTTATAATTATTATTATTTTTGTTTGCTATTATATACTATTAAATGCTTCCGTTCAGGCCCCGTAGATTATATTCATCAGGTTTTATGTCCGTTTTTCTGAGGTGGTCATTCCCAAACTTTTAGGGGCGAGTTCTGGGTGTGACAGGTAAGTTGTTACTAGTCCAATCTAGGACCTGCTCATTAGAATGCAGTCAAGAGGATATTGCGCTACCTCAAAGGGACTTCAAATTATATTCTTTGCTACTAGAGTATGAATTTGTGCCTAGTTAACTACAGTGATGCAGATTGGGGCGGTGATATAGATGAGCAAAAGTCCACATCTGGATATGCTGTAATAACCCACATTCTTGCCTTAGTCATGTTCATGTGCATTTGCATGATTTTGTCTTGTTAAACTTGCATTTGTAGACTTAGACTTGTTTTTCCTAGGTAAAGATTCTTATCTTGTCTTGATGCTATCATGTTTTGCCTAAGTGTTATGTGCATGCTTTGTTCCTTCCTTGCTGTCTCAAGCCTAGGTCATGTTAAGCTTAGGTCATGCCAAGCCTAGGTCATGTTAAGCCTAGGTCATCTGAAGCCTAGGTCATGTTAAACCTAGGTCATGTCAAGCCTAGGTCATGTCAAGCCTAGGTCATTATAGCGATCCCGGTTGTCCCTTTACTGTTCTGTTGTATTCCGGACTCGATTCCGTGAAGTTGGTAGTTGTATTTATCTTGTTGTCGTCCTTTAATTCCACTTGATTGAGTTTTAGGATGTTTTGGGCAGGGCTGTTACAGGTTGGTTAGGCGTTGGTTTCAATTCCTTGTTGCCCAGTTTTTAGGCGATCCGCTCGAGCAGGTCTTTTTACGCTCGAGCGGGGATTGCACACTCCCAATTTTTCGTGTCCCTGCAAAACTTCTGCAGATGTGATTTCTACGCTCGAGCGGGTTTCTTTACGCTCGAGCGGTAGCGCTCGAGCGGGTTTGTTGACGCTCGAGCGGATAGTGCCTTTTTGGTGTAAGTTCTAGAAGGGGGAAATCTACACTCGAGCGGACTGGTTTCGCGCTCGAGCGGATGTGCTTTATTCTTGTGTCTTGGCGCTCGAGCAGGTCCTTTTGCGCTCTAGCGGACCTAGTTTTTGTTCTTGACGCTCGAGCGTTGTGTTTTCCGCTCGAGCGGGAATGTCGTATATCAGTTGGCAGCTGGGCATTTTAAAATCACTTTTTTTACATTCTCTCTCTCTCTCTCTTATTTTCCCAAAAAGCCATTTGAGAGCTCCTCTCTCTAAAACCATAACTTCTCTCTAAGTATTAATCTAGCTAGGGTGCTTTCCTCACCTTTGGCCTTTACAAAAAGGCTGTTGATCGTCGAGGGCTATCTTTTGATTCGAGAAACTCGTGGTTTCGAGAAACTCGTGGTTTGGAGCAACTTCGTTTTCGCCATCTTCTTCTTAGGGTGTCAGCTTTTGAGGTAGGGATTCCTACTCACAACTATGGGTTTTGACCTAGATATTTGGGTATTTTGTTAAATGGTTGATTTTGGGAAGTTAGGGTTTGAAAATGTTGAAAAGGGGCTTTTATTATTTTGATTCAAAAGTATGTGTTTGGGTTTCAAAATAATGATTTTGTTGTTGGTTGGTGATATATAGGCCATTGGGCCAATATTGGGAAATGGGGTAGAAAACCCCAAGTTGTTGAATAAATTAATTGGTGTAATTAATTTGAGGAAATTGTGGTTTTATGGAATTGAGTTGGAAATAATGGAATTGCGTCATTATATGGTTGAATAGTGGAGTTAGATTTGTTAATCGCTCACTTTTGAAAACATTGATATTCTATCTGTTAGAGCTTTTATTATCTGTTTAGAAATAATTGCTTGGCCTACCGGTGGACGGTAGTTTCGATTGTTGTAGACAATGCATGATGATTAGGCAAACTAAAACTAATCAATTGGATATGTCATAGAGTATGACGGTTGATAGAATACACTAATGTTATGTATTGATTGATTACGTATATCACCTTTGTGTATATATGTTGTGTGTGTGGGAGGAGATAGGGGATGTACTCCACGGTTTAGGGGAAGATGGGGGATGTACCTCTAAACCGGATGTTGTTTGGGAGGAGATAGGGGATGGACTCCACTAATACAGCTCATATGCTTGTCAGATAATGTGATGATACAGCTCATATGCTTATCTTTGGAAGTGTTGATACAGCTCATATGCTTGTCATTGGAAGTGTTGATATTGCTAATATGCATATCTGTTGAAATGTGGATATAGCTTGTATGCTTATCTGTTGAGATGTTGATACAATTAGTATGTTTATATGTTGTATAAATGGGAGATGTTTAATATGAGTCATTGTCTCATATAAGTGGTTGGCCAGGTTCTGAGCCGTTGATGAAAAATGTGTAACTGATAAGAAATGGAAACTGAAATGAAACTTGAACATATGATCATGAAATGGAAATGGATTATGAATTGGTTTATGGAAATTGAACATTTATCAATTGCCAATGTCTTAGTTATTGCTCATACTGTGTTTAGCATATCTCTACTGGGCATTGGCTCACCCTTTATGGGACATCATTTTCAGGTACAGGTAGCATGCCACCTCCAAGGACCTAGCTTAGAAGGCTAGAGGCAGGCGGATTGTTTTGTTTATATTCTTTTGGTGTATTACATGTAGATTCAAGCCAAGGGCTTTATATGTAATGAGTTAGTACTCTTCTTTGTAACCAAGTGTTAACTTGGAAAACTGTAAGCCCGTAGGGCATTTGCTTTGTTGATTAACATGTAATACTTTTGTAAGGAACTACTCTGATGAATAGAAGAATATTTATCTTTTATACCAATGCATATCTATGATGATGGGTTTTAATGTTATTATTTTGAGGGCGTTACAGTCATGCCAAGCCTAGGTCATGTTAAGCCTAGGTCAGGTTAAGCCTAAGTCACGTTAAGCCTAGGTCATGTTAAGCCTAGGTCATGTCAAGCCTAGGTCATACCTTTGAGCCTTTTACACCTAGGCCATTGCAAGCTAACACCTAGGACCATCTTGGAACCACTTTGGTTGACCTCCACCTTCATCCTGACATATTGGCCGAGATGTCATCATCTAGGCGGAGGTGTGCATCACCTAGGCCGAGATGTGTATCATCTAGGCCGAGATGTTATCATCTAGACATCCTAGATCTTTTATCCTTGCACCTAGAGATCTTGTTCCGGGACTGGTATGACCTACACCGTGGTGTGGCATAGCTAGGCCAAGTGTTATCCTTCCTAGCCGAGATCATTGAAACCTTCTTGCCGAAGCCTATGTCCTAATCCGAGATCATTGCCTTGTCTGAGTACCCATGCCACCTTGCTTGTTATACACCCTTTGTCATGCTCTTGTCTTGTCATTCAGTCACCTTTTGAGGAGACCCAACCAGACGTTGCCACGTGTCCCAGCAAAGGGTTAAGTCTGCTGGCAGTGGAGAAAACATATCATTTGCTATAGCTTTGCCCTAGAAGAGAGAGAAACTCTAGGAAAGAGGAAGAAAGGGTTCTTAGAGAGAGAACTAGATTTCCAAGCTTGATCCTTAGAGTTTGAACCGTTTGATCCGTGTTTTGAGGTTAGATTCTTGATCTACTCTTGTTGTTCTCTATATTGATCTGATCGCATTGCATGATCCAGCATGATTCATGAGCCATGCATTGATTTAAAGTTTGGTTTTAGAAAGAGAAAATGATGTTCTTGTGTTCTTGAAGAAAAACCATGTTTTGATCCGAAAGTTTGTATCAAGATCCATGTTTTTGTGTTTGTTTTCATGAAATCTCCAAGTATGGGTACCTAGGTCCATGTTTTTGAACTCATATCATGAAATCTCATATTTTGAATAAGGAGTTATGATTTTAGCATTCATGTTCTTCATGTTCTTCAAGGGGGAAACCCAGATTTCCAGACTTCATTTCCCTAGGTGTGGTCATTGAGACCACTCTTGCCTAGATCTCACACCTAGGCCAAGCATCGTATCTCACCTTGGCCAACCTTGCATGATCACTTGTACCTTAGTCTATCTTGCATGCACACCTAGGCTAACCACTGCACACCTAGGCCAACCATGGTACACCCTTGCCGGCACCTTGTAACACCTCGGCAGGCAGCTGCACACCGAAGCCTAGGTAACCACACCTCGGCCAAGAGCTGTGGGACCTCGGCCAAGACCTCCTGAGTTCACCCAGCTAGGTCATTTTTGCCTAAATCATTTCTGTGCATCCATTCCAAGACCTGGTTGGTACCCAACATGTTTTCCCTAGAAAAAAAACAATGTTTTAACTCCCAGCACATGTTTTACATTGTCTTGACTTGGTTTTGGAAAGAAATGCCGGGATCTGTAGACACCCCATTTTTGACCGACCTTAAGACTCAGACGTCACCAATTGAGCGCTTGGTGATGTTGCATAATGTGCTCGTTCAGAAGTTTCCGAGTTGCGGCCGTGAGCCCCGCCTCCGGACTTCCGAACCCTCTTCTGTGCCTTGCCTCGGTTTGCGAACCAGACTCGGTTTTCTCTGTTTCTTTTCCTGAGGGGAGGGAGAGGTCCCGTAGACTATCTCTCAATGCCCGTGGGCTACATTTGGTGGCCGTAGGCCATTTTTCCCATTTCGGAGCCCGGTTTCCGGTTTTCGGAGCCGTCAGGCCATGTGCCTCGGTTCGGGACCGCCTAACCATCTCCGTTTGCTCTGATTTTTGGCATACATCTTATTTTCTCCCTTTTGAGGGACACTGGGTTCTGAGAAACCCACTTCGAGGTCGAATACCATTTTCGGTGCTTAACAGCCCATTTTCGGGACCCCGAACTGCGCGTTTTGGCCCCGGAACATTCGTTTTGCAACGGTTTTCGTTCATTTTTGGCAGGTACCTCTGTTTTATCACAGGGAAGGTCACTGAAGGGTGGGAGGCCAGCAATTGTTGCAACAACCAGTTATCTCTCTTCCGGAGCCTCCCGGCGCCCGTTTTTCGCACTTCCGGGCTAATGTTGAATACCTTGGAGCTAGTGTTGCCAACTTTCAACCACATATCTGTGATCTACACATCTGAGAGGCCCCTAAAAGTTGGTGGCCGGCCATTAAGGTCACCTGACCCTTTTGACCCCTTTCTTCCGGGCTAATGTTGAACCCCTTGGACCCTTTTTCTTGAACTTTGAACCACATATCTGTGATCTACACATCTGAGAGGCCCCTAAAAGTTCATGGCCGGCCATTAAGTCAACTTGACCCTTTTGACCCCCTCTTTCCGAGCCATTGTTGAACCCCTTTGGCCCACTTTCTTGGAATTTCAACTACATGGTTGTGTTGTACACACATAGGGGTACGTCCCCAGTATCTGACCGGCCAGAAAATCACATTGACCCTTTTGACCCCTAGCCGGCCGGCTAGGGGGTGTGGCCGGCCGGCCACCTCCAGCAAAAGTGTGAGGCCGGCCTGCTTCCTTGCACTGTGCCCTTTCCAGCTGTGGGGCAATATCCCCCAGATATTTTCTGTATCCGGGGGATATTTTGTGGGGGAGTTTTGCCCTCCTTCTCCCCCACCTTTACACCCCATTTTTGAACCCTTATAACCAGCTGGTGGCCTTCTTTGTAAGGGTTAGAAAAATTATTCTTCAAAGCTCCATAGCCAACTCCATCTTCTTCCCTCTCAATTCTTCAAAAAACCCTAAGTCCCTAACCTTCATTCCTTCTACACCACCAAGCTCTACCACCACCACATCACTTCCAGCAGCAAGGAAGGTTTCTAGAAGGCAAAAGAAGCTGCAAATCCATCCAAGAAGCAACAAAAGCTTGAATCTTCAAGGGTAAGTTACACTTTTAACCTTTTGACCCTTTTCCTTGATCTATTTCTGAGCCCCACTTATTTTTGGTTTCAAGCTCCGGCCCTAACTGAAAAGGGCCATATTTTGAGCTCATCTTCACTTCTCATTAAGGGCTCAACCTTGTTTGAGCCCTCCATAATATACTTGCTTCATTGATCATCTTGTATGTCATGTTTTTGCATGCTATTTTTGGCCCATGAGCAATCTGTTTTTGAGCGTGTTATAAACTGATATAAGGCTTATTTTGAGCCCCTCTTCAATATTGGAGAAGGGCTCAACATTGTTTGGTGACTCCATGTGTCACTTGTAGTTATACCCCTCTTTTCTTCCCCTTTCTTACATGCAATGGCAGCCTACCATGCTTAGGTTTTTGGCCATTTTACAGTTCTGAAAAGGTCCTTGTTTTGGTCCATTCTTCATGTTTTGTTTATGGTCTTTCATGTTTTGGAACCTCCATAAGCCACTTCATGTTATATCTCACTTTCGGTTCGTTTTCTTGCATGTTTTGTTAGCCTACCATGCTTAGGTTTTTGGCCATTTTACAGTTCTGGAAAAGTTCTTATTTTGGTCCATTCTACATAGTTTATCAAGGGTCTTTGGCTATTTGGTGATTATTTTGCATACTTCATGTTATAGCACCTTTTGAGCCTTGTTTTGCATCATATTTTTAGCATATTTGTATACTGATTTCGAGGCTGCCATATAAAGTAAATGTTCATATTTTTTGTCCATCTTCAGTGTTGTAGAAGGAAATTTTCCAGTTTGGGTTTTGTTTATATCACTTGCTTCATTACCTCTTGAAAATAACGTATTCTTGCATACTATTTTTCCCCTACCTATATTTGCTGTTTGGCCATGTTCATAACTGTGAAAGTGCATCTTTTGGGACTTTCTAGCTTCTGTCTTTGCATTGCATGTCCATATTGTGCATGTTTGGCATAGCTATAGGCCATTTCGGGTGCCTAATGTTGCATTTCGGGACGTTTCCTTGCATTTCATGTCATTTCGTTTCATTTCGGGACTGTTTTCCCCATATTTTAGTGCTGAAATTCCATTAGTATGCTTGCATATCACTTTTGCCATATTTCATCACATTTTAGCATCGCCTCGGTTTGCGTGCCCGTGTGCACGCATTTCGAGGCACTTCATTTTCTGCCACCGGCATCCGATGTGAGTGTGGCTGAGGCTCTCTCATGTTGGTATAAGCCCATTTGTCATTTTCATGTCATTTCATCACATTTTAGCATCGCCTCGGTTTGCGTGCTCGTGTGCACGCATTTCGAGACACTTCATTTTCTGCCAACGGCATCCGATGTGAGTGTGGCTGAGGCTCTCTCATGTTGGTATAAGCCCATTTGTCATTTCCATGTCATTTCATCACATTTTAGTATCGCCTCGGTTTGCGTGCCCGTGTGCACGCATTTCGAGGCACTTTATTTTCTGCCACCGGCATCCGATGTGAGTGTGGCTGAGGCTCTCTCATGTTGGTATAAGCCCATTTGTCATTTCCATGTCATTTCATCATTATACCATTGCCTCGGTTTGCGTGCCCGTGTGCACGCATTTCGAAGCACCTCATTTTCACATCATTCTACCATTGCCTCGGTTTGCGTGCCCGTGTGCACGCATTTCGAAGCACCTTATTTTCACATCATTCTACCATTGCCTCGATTTGCGTGCCTGTGTGCACGCATTTCGAAGCACCTCATTTTCACATCATTCTACCATTGCCTCGGTTTGTGTGCCCGTGTGCACGCATTTCAAAGCACCTCATTTTCACATCATTCTACCATTGCCTCGGTTTGCGTGCCCGTGTGCATACATTTCGAGACACATATCATCGCCTCGGTTTGCGAGCCCGTGTGCACACACTTCGAGACACATATCATCGCCTCGTTTTGCGTGCCCGTATGCACGCATTTCGAGACACATATCATCGCATCGGTTTGCGTGCCCGTGTGCACGCATTTCGAGACACATATCATCGCCTCGGTTTGCGTGCCCGCGTGCACGTATTTCGAGACGCATATTATCGCCTCGGTTTGCATGCCCGTGTGCACGCACTTCGAGGCACCTCATTTTCATAGCATTCTGCCATTTTCTCGGTTTGCGTGCCCGCGTGCACGCATTTCGAGGCATCTCATTTCATAACATTCTGTATGTTAGGATTATATCTTAGTTGCATTTCATGCATATCATGCATATTGCATTGTGTCCGGAGTAGGAGTTAGCCCGGGCACGGGAAACGAGGTACATTTCGTACTCCGAGTGACGGAATGTGTCTCAATTCCCCAGTCACTGACACTCCGGATTATCCATGATGGAGTTAGGTTTTAGCTGTAGTTTCATGTGCATTCATCCTATATTGAGTTGTGCATTTCGACTTCTCGGCCATCATGCCTCGGTATGCGTGATTGGTGGCACGAGGATCGAGACATGCATATATTTGTGCAAATACATTGCTATGCCCCTTTCCTGCTCTCTGTTGCAGCAAAACCAGGAATCAGTAACTTTCCGGGACTTGGCACGCTTTTCAAGAATAACAGGTGTAAACAGAGGCTAATTGGGGCATTCCAGTGGATTTCCGCGCAAGACAGTCCGGACATGCACCATCCACCAGAAGCAAGGCAGTCCCTGGCTTGCACACCAGTTTATTTGCTTTCTAGTTAATTCATTAATTAATTAGAATTCTGTAATATTTTGGACTGTAATATTCTTTTATTTTGGGGACTGTAATATTTGGACTGTATTATTTATTTGGACCCTCCGAGTGAGGGCACAACTGTAATAAGTGTGGGTGAGTGTGATGTATGTCTTCCAACCCCACGTCTTTCTCCCTTTTATTTATCCGCTTTTGATGGTTAGATTAGGGCATATTTCAATTAGCATACAGTATGACAGCATGTTTGCATCATTCATCTGTATTGCATGCATCGGGCTCGGCGCATCATACTAACTGCATTGTACTTTCAATTCCAAGTTGAATACATGTTAGTTGTAGCATTTCATATGCCATCTTAGAATAGCCGAGCCTACTATAGTTGCATTTTGCATGTGTTGCATTAAGCATTTTTGTATACTTAGGATCATGCATGATTTCTAATGTAGTTTCTGTTTTTTTGGCTTGGAGTACTCGGTAAGCTTTATGCTTTAGCATCCTTGCATGCGTGTGAGTGAATGCCATGATAGCATGCTTACCATGAGGCTATGTGCTTATCTAATATATCTGCCTGAATGCCTGTGGGTGAAGGTTGGGTTGTCTGAATTGGAATGAATCATCAAAATGTTTCAAGCCTACCTGCGGGTAGCAAACCATTTTCAAAAACAAACATGAAATGTTTTGTTCCAATTCGGGCGACCCGGTCTATACTTATATGCTGTGAGCATCACATAGTAACCTAGGCTAATAACCGGAATAAGAACTCACAATGTTTTCAAAAATTGATATCATGGTTAGTAGAGGCCGGTCTATGACCGGGTGAGCAGGGGTGCTCACGAAGTGACCTTCCCCAATCGTACCCAAGTTCCCGAGCCGAGGCAACTTTGGTGATGACGGACGCGTGGCCTTTTGGCACCGAGTCAGGGTTTCCTAAATTTCCCAAAATAAAATATTTAGGTGGCGACTCTGTGTCTGGCAAAGCAGTCCATGTTTGGCACTTTTTTCAAAAATCAGTTTTCCTAAAACGATTTGCCGGATTTGGACTCTTTGGTTCAGATTTAGAACCGTGACTGCGAAAGTCGAGTCCGAGCTGTAGCGAGGTCCCCCGCGGGCTTGTTACAGTTTCTGGCGACTCTGCTGGGGATTTAGAGAACTTGACTCGAACTCATGATATCTGTTTTTGACTACACTGGTGTGATTCTTTGCATTACATTTGCATTGGTGCGCCTAGGACACCGTGTTTGCCATCTGCTATTCCTGAACGGTTTGCCGGAGGCTTGTCTTGTCAAGGCATGACCATAAGGCTGACCGGTTGTGGGCTCTGCCAGTATGGGAACACAAACCCCGGTTTTACCGGGGCACCCTCTTTGACCATTCGACCTAGTGCATATTCGGATCCATAGTGACCATTCCAAACTAGGACAGGTTGCTTACCCGTTTATAGGTTGTTTGAAGCCGCTGTGTGCGTAATGAAACTCTAGCTCCTGACAAAATAGGACAGGGAAACCTTACCCTAACATAGGGGTGTTTTGGCTCTCACTTATCTGTTATGTGCTTTAGAGTGCGTCTCTACAGGAATGCATGTATCAGTGTATGAGTTCGGGCGTCAGGCCTGCGGGCACCAGTTTGCGAATTTTGGGCATCATGCCTGCGGGCATTACTATCAGTATTTGGGAGTCAGCTTTACCTGTGGGTATCAGACTCAGATTTGGGGCAGAATTTTGGGGCAGAATTCAGTAGAGGGCACACTCATTCAACTATGCTCGTATCTGTTCAGGTGAAATCAGGCTGAGGTGCTGTCTGTTTTCTCTTTTGCTAGGTAGTCTTGGAACTATCGCTTCAGAAGGCTCCGATATCCCTCGAGGTTCATCGAACTTGTGCTGATAGACTTTGTCAGGTCAGAGATTCAGTTCAAGGGTAATCAGTGTTCTTTCGCTGAGGCAAGGTAAAGAAAAGCTGGTCAGGGCTCATCTGTTCATCTAATCCGTCAGTCGCCAGTCACATCACCTTTGTTCAGACTCAGCAGGCCGTGATGGCACAAGGTTCGGAAGAGTTTGCGGCCATGACAGCAGCGCTAAGTCAGGGAACTGCCATGCAGGCTGCGACCAGTATTGAAACGCAGCGCCCATCTGGGGCATCTGCCTCACATCCAGCTTTGGGACCCCAGCCGAACTTTGACCCAATTCTGCCAGTTGAAGATTTGCAGTGTCTAAATCCTCGAGAAGGGTCGACTCAAGCTCAGGTGCTCAGACCCCTGGTGCAGCCTAATGAGAGAACTCAACCCTTTCATGTTGATGAGTTCAATCCGACTGCAGTGAAAATTGCAAACCTTGAGAAGCAATTCAAAAAGGCACAGGGCCTTAACTCCATTCCTGGCATCGAGGATGGACACACCGAGGCTTCCATCCGGCTCCCAGACAGATTCAAAATGCCATATATCGACCGTTTCGACGGGTCTGGAGATCCAATGGTACATATCCGAGTTTTCTTAGATGTCCTGAAGCCGATGGGTCTGACTAAGCCACAGAAACTCTCTTTGTATGGAAGAACCCTGTCGGGTGTGGCAGCCACTTGGTATACCAAATTGGAGGATACAGTGAAGCAAAACTGGGAAGAACTAGCTGAGGCCTTAGTCGATCAGTATTCCTACAATACCCAAGTTGAAATGACCATCCAAGAGCTTGAAGCAACTCGCCAAAACCCAACAGAGCCTTTTGTGGAATTCATTGCAAGGTGGAGAGCAAAGGCAGCACAAATGACAGATCGTCGCCCTTCTGAGAGGGATCAAGTGCAGATGATGGTCCGCAACCTCGAGCATGATATGTTGCAAAAGTTGATAGTCGCTCCACTATTTACTTTCAAAAGTTTGCATGAACTGGGGATTCAAGTCGAGAATGCGTTCAACAGTGGGATCATTCCCAGGACAAGGGAACTGACAAGGAAGGTGATTTCAAGGAGTACCAACGCTGGTAGTAGCGCTATTCCCAAACCCACCAAAATCAATACGGTCGCCATAGCCGACCCTTTTGCCAAACCGAGCCTACAAACAGCTGGCCCAGCCCGAACTCAGGGTAGAACTTTCACCCCCCTCTATATGAGCCTGACTAGCACACTAAAAGCCTTGATGGAAAAAGGGCATCTCAAACCCCTCGATCCTCAACCTCTTCCCAACCCACTCCCAGCCATACATAACCCCGCCAAATACTGTGTGTACCATCAGCAGCGCGGCCATGGCACCGACCGTTGCTACGGCCTTCGTCATGAGATCCAAAATCTCATCGACAACCGGATGATAGCTCCACCTTCGGACCCCAATGACCAAACATCTCCTGCCTACCTCAATCACATCCACATACTGCCATCCACCTTTGACCCCAGCATATACATCACCCCGGCCCATCTACCCAAGCCTGAGGTGTTTATTCCAGAAAGCATGGACTTATGCATGATGGGTACACCCGAACCTCAACCATTTCAAACCCGTGAACCCACTACTTCTGAGTTGATGGGAATAATTAAAGATCTTCAAAAAACCGTGACGGATCTGGCCTCCGGGACATTGGCTCCATCATCGACCACACCACATACCGGAAACCTCATGTCGAAAGACTCCCCGATGTTGGGACGGGCTGCGTTTGAGGAAAGCCAATCTCTTGACAAAGTGGAAGCAACTAGTAGGAGCAAAGTAGGGGCAGGCATTGGTCCCCATGAACACCTTCGGTGGGATATTGAGGCTTTGAAAGCTGAGGGACTGAACAAAGAGCAAGTCCTCGCAGTTGTTGCAAAAGCTGTGGATGACACTTTCGCTGCTCAAGTTGGGGGCGGTCTGAATCAAAGGGAACATCGGGAGAAGGACTGTCATACTAGAGACGATCCTGCTGTCTCTAATCCTCCACTCGGAAGAGATCGGCAAACCAGGCCAGCACCTGCCAATCCCTTTGCTGGTGCGCCCAGTGAAAATCCACAAGCCCTGAAGTACCAACCCCGAGGTCGGAGGGTCTTCAATGCCCTCTATATGCCTTTGTCTAAAGCTCTCCAAATCCTTGTTGGACAAGGCCATCTCAAACTCCTTGAGCCTCGGCCTCTCCCGAATCCTCTTCCGGCTACACATGATACTACCCAGTACTGCGCGTACCATCAACAAACTGGCCATACTACCAACGCCTGCTTCCGTCTTCGCCATGAAGTACAGGATCTATTTGACGATGGGGTCATTCCCGCACCAGGTCCTACAAAGTCTATCGGCATTTGATCAGTGAATTTGTAGGGGATAATGTGATGTGATTGGAGGGATAAACCACCTGCGGGCAGCGCTCAGTTTACTCCAGATATGGTGGATGGCATGCACTGTTTTGAGCATTGGCGAATGCCGGTTTCCGACTCGGGTATTAGGTCAGTCTTGTTGTTTTGTTTTGAGTCTGTCTTTTTGTTTTGAGTCAGTCTCTTTTTATTTTGGATCTGTCTTGTTGTATCGAGTCAGTCCTGTTGTACAGGAGTCGGGTGATTCCGGGGGGTGTTACCTCGGGCGTCACCATTTTGTTTTGTGTTTGTCTCTTCGTTTTGTTTTGAGTCTGTTTCTGCCAGGGAGCCAGTTGTACCAACAGATTTGAATGAAACAGCAGTAATTTTGCACTTCTATGTTCGCTTCTGCCGTGTGCTAGTTGTGACGGAATCTGAATGAAATGGCAGTACATTCCACCTGCTCTCTTCTGCACCCCAAAATCATTGCATTGACCTAAGTTTTTCAAAACTTTTCGAACACTACGGTGAAAACGAAGAGGAAGGAATTTCTCGGGATTTGCAAAACTTTGACCATTTGAGAGAAAGAGAGGCATGCTAAGCCCTTAATGAATGAAATCATGCTTGTTAGCGTGAGTACTGAGAAGGACCCTGGCTTGATCCAGACTGGTTTCACACTACCTTCAGCGTGAGCGATTTGTCGCTTTCTTAAAAACTTTCAAAAACAAAATGTTTTGCGCGGTCTTGCGAAGACCTGTGTGGAATCGCTCTTGAGATTGTGCAGCCTAGGATCGCTCTCAGCCTCGAGACTCAACCCCTTCGCTTCCAAACCTTGAACTTGAAATCAGAAGGTTCGACGGTCAACTACGATGTGAGGCCTGTGTGGCTAGATTTGAAGCAGCCCTCGAACAAGAGGCACCAAAGTCAAGTCAAGAAGATCAGATCTCATCAGAAGAAGCTTACAAAGCAAAGCAGCGGCCATTCTCCTGGATTCAGATGACTCCAGGACCTCAAAACCATTTGGCATGGACTTGTTATACTTTTACCCTTGAGAGGCTCGCTGGGCCGAAAACCCGGAAGGGCGACCCAGGCAAAAGTTAGAGCAAGAGAAAAATACAAAAAAAAGAAGAAGCAAAAAATGCAAAAAGAAAAAAAAAAGAACAAAAAAGAAAGATGCAAAAAAAAAAAAAGAACGAAAAAATAAAAAAGGAAAAAGAAATGAAAAGAATTGAAAAGAAAAGAAGAACAAAGCTCGCAAGGTCGAAAACCCGCAACGGGCGCCTTGGCAAAAGTTAGAGCCTAAAAAGGAGAGGTTAATACCCGAGTGTACCTTAACTCCGAACTACGTGAGGCTTGATTCCCATCTTTGGGATACGTAGGCAACTTCATTCTGAAGTCCAGCCGTAAAACACTTCAAACTCAATCATGGCCATGTAATGGTTCTGATAATCTTTGCCTTCTCTATATCTGAGAGTCTGGTTACATGCGTCGCTCTGAGGACTGACTACAATACACTACGGTGCCATTCAGACAAGGGGCAACTTTCCGTTGCCATTCAATGCACCGCGGTGTCATTCAAACAAGGGGCAACTTTCCGTTGCCATTCAATACACTACGGTGCCATTCAGACAAGGGGCAACTTTCCGTTGCCATTCAATGCACCGCGGTGTCATTCAAACAAGGGGCAACTTTCCGTTGCCATTCAATGCGCTGCGGTGCTATTCAGACAAGGGGCAACTTTTCGTTGCCATTCAATGCACCGCGGTGTCATTCAAACAAGGGGCAACTTTCCGTTGCCATTCAATGCGCTGCGGTGCTATCCAAACAAGGGGCAACTTTCCGTTGCCATTCAGAACGCCGCGGTGCCATTTCAAACAAGGGGCAACATTCCATTGCCATGCAGTGTCCTTCAGACAAGGGGCAATTTTCCATTGCCATGGATCCGAGGTTGCGCATCTCAAGAGTAAGTCCCATGCTCGTTGAGCAGTGGTCGTTTGCGAAAATAGTTTTTGAGAATTTTTACTGAGGTTGACTAATCTTCTCGAAAAGTATTCCATTTTCAAAACTGGACCATTTCTTGGACCCCAAAATGGGAAAATTTTCAGTGCTCATAGCCTGACTTGCATGATTTCAAATCAAAAATTGAACAAGTATGTTAATCTAACTCTCGTTTTGGTTAAAATTTTTTTAGGAGAAAACTAAAACACAAAAATGGTCAAAATGATGAACTAGGGGCACAGTTGAGTCAGGCTTCCTGTCTTCCTCCTGTTGTCAACTTACTTACCAGAAAGGGCATTCTACTTGTTGGAAAGGGCACCGTATTCGCCAGAAAAGGGCACAACAAAGGGCAGAAAGCCCTCACATCCTCCAAGCAACGAGGTATCAAGACAAGTGCGAAGCACGAACTAGAATGAGGCAAGATATTCCACTCCCTCATCTGGACAGATCTTATCACGTCTAAACTCCCCAGCAAAGCATCATCAACTGATGTTAACTACAGACTTGCTACACACCCAGTTGTAGTACAACCTTTCCGTAGGAGGAATTCACTAGCTGTGAGTGGAAGAAAGAGAATCTAGCAGAACGCTAGGGGCACGAGCCTACAATTTCCTGTTTATCCATCAACCACCCAGGGGAGGGATGAAAAATGAGAGATTGAAAAATAGAGAGACGTGCGATGAGAGGAAAAGTGAGAAGAGGGCTTTTTCAGAAAAACGGAGCTTGAAGGCCGAGTGATGTGAGAACCACAAATGAGAAAGGGTGGGAAACACTACCCGGTGAAACAGGCTCCATGTGCGCATTTGAGTCTTGTGTTTTATTTTGTCTATCTCGATTCTTGTTTTGAGTCGTTTCGAGTGTTAGCCGATGTGTCTAGGTTGTGTGCCTTTTATTTCCGTGTTGAGTTGTCTTGCTGTGTTCAGTCATAGGCTCGATACCCGGTCAAGAGCTCATTTATCAATTTCAAAATAAAATCGTTTTGCGCTCCGAGTGCCGTGCCGTTCTCCACATCTGTGCAAAACAAGATTCATTCTTTCATAAAACCGCAGGGTTCAGCCCAAGTCATGTCAGAACAGCAAAACAAGGACCTATCCGAAGCTATATAAGTTCCGGACTACGAAGCAAAAGAAAATAGGGAAACTTTTGAGCATCTGAGTGTGTTTCACCTTCAGAAAATTTTACGATTACATTCCATATGTACCTCTTCAGGCCTTGCCAGTGCCCTGAAGAATGAGCGTGCCTCTACTCCAAGCTTAAGCATGCTTCAAGTCAGAATGGCAATTAAAGCAGCGGCAGCAGATGTTACCTCTCGCCAATATGAACAGGGTGTGCCCCTTTGAGCTGAGTGTGTTGGAAAGTCCTCTAAGAGATAAATCAGAGGCACCAGGGTACATGTTTGATACTCCTCTACTACATAGAATGTGCATTTTCATATACACTTCTGTGACATGCCTGCCGCACATCGTTATGATTCATGCATAGAATATGCTTGCTTTCGATTCTGCATAGAATTTGCTTTCAATATTGCATAGAATATGCTCCTGTTTCTTGCATAGAAAATGCTCATATCTTTTGCATAGAAAATGCACTCTTCCATACTTGCATAGAAAATGCACCTCATTTGCATAGAACATGCATTCACTCGCACTATCTTGTGCACTTACACTTTGTATCTCACTAGCACTGTCTTGTACATCTTGTGGTTGTATCGCACTGTTAGTGCATTTCAATCGCGCTGTTTAGCGTATCGCACTGTCTAGTGCATTTCAAAATCAATCGCGCTGTTTAGCGTATCGCACTGTTTAGTGCATTTCAAATCAATCGCGCTGTTTAGCGTATCGCACTGTCTAGTGCATTTCAAAATCAATCGCGCTGTTTAGCGTATCGCACTGTTTAGTGCATTTCAATCGCGCTGTTTAGCGTATCGCACTGTCTAGTGCATTTCAAATCAATCGCGCTGTTTAGCATATCGCACTGTCTAGTGCATTTCAAAATCAATCGCGCTGTTTAGCGTATCGCACTGTTTAGTGCATTTCAAAAATCACTCGCGCCATTTTGGGCATCGCACTGTTTTGTGCAGTTTACATTTCGCTCTATTTTACGCATCTCAATCGCACTTTCTTGTGCATTTCGAATCAATCGCACTGTTTAGTGCATTTCAATCGCGCTGTTTAGCGTATCGCACGGTCCTGTGCATTTCAAATCACTCGCGCTTTCTTGCGCATTGCACTGTTTTGTGCACCTTATTTGCATTTTGCATGCATTCCATCGCGCTATCTTGCGCATCTCACCTGTACTTGTTAGTGCATTGTATCGCGCTATCTTGCGCACCTTATTTGTATCGCACTGTCTTGTGCACTCCCCGGTCTAGAAGACCTTAAATCCTCCGGTCTGCGGAGACCTTAAATCCTGCATCTTTATTCGCACTATCTTGTGCACTCCTGGTCTAGGAGACCTTAAATCCTCTAAAGGTGTAATTCCTTTGGTGTTTGTCGTGCCCGAACGACTTCCGGTGGCCCAGTATAGCCACCTGCCTGTGTTTGCGGTGAGTTCCTAGGAGACCAACTGAGACGGTGGAAACTAGAGTTCGAATGGCTTTTGCCTAGAACGCAAAGGTTCGGGATTTTCGAGACTAAAGTCTGGTTTAAATACCCAGGGGTATATCCTCGGCTTGAAATCTGTATGGCAGCCCCATAGATTGAGATAGCATCTGTATGCACGTCAATTCTAGATACTGATCCAACCTAGTCTGTCACCCTGTTGGAGAATAGGGAAAGCTGCGACCATGGTCAGGGAGAAAAGTAGTACCTGCGGTTCAACCAAGAAGAAGCGAGAGATCCCCAGCAGCATGAGGTAAGTCATTACCAATTGCCCCTGTGAGGTACCTTCATTTCCTAGCTATTACATTACATTTCAGTTATTACATTACAGTGCATTGCATGAATCCTCAACTTTCAAATTGGCTTCGCGTAGCGTATAAGTCCACTCGTCAAACCGGCTTCGCTTAGCGTATAATTCCAACTTTCAAATCGGCTTCGCGTAGCGTATAAGTCCAACTTTCAAATCGGCTTCACGTAGCGTATAAGTCCAATCTTCAAAATATTTCTGCGTATCATTTTGCATTTTGCCCCCTGCCTGCGGGCATGCCTGCGGGCGCATCTCTGTTTATCCTGTATGTTTGTCTAAGTCTTCGGCCTTGTCAAAAATGGGTCGTCTCTGGGCTTTGACATTCACTCCCGTCACTTGTGACTTCCGAGTTCTGTCAAAGAGGGGCAACTGTAGACACCCCATTTTTGACCGACCTTAAGACTCAGACGTCACCAATTGAGCGCTTGGTGATGTTGCATAATGTGCTCGTTCAGAAGTTTCCGAGTTGCGGCCGTGAGCCCCGCCTCCGGACATCCGAACCCTCTTCTGTGCCTTGCCTCGGTTTGCGAACCAGACTCGGTTTTCTCTGTTTCTTTTCCTGAGGGGAGGGAGAGGTCCCGTAGACTATCTCTCAATGCCCGTGGGCTACATTTGGTGGCCGTAGGCCATTTTTCCCATTTCGGAGCCCGGTTTTCGGTTTTCGGAGCCGTCAGGCCGTGTGCCTCGGTTCGGGACCGCCTAACCATCTCCGTTTGCTCTGATTTTTGGCATACATCTTATTTTCTCCCTTTTGAGGGACACTGGGGTCTGAGAAACCCACTTCGAGGTCGAATACCATTTTCGGTGCTTAACAGCCCATTTTCGGGACCCCGAACTGCGCGTTTTGGCCCCGGAACATTCGTTTTGCAACGGTTTTCGTTCATTTTTGGCAGGTACCTCTGTTTTATCACAGGGAAGGTCACTGAAGGGTGGGAGGCCAGCAATTGTTGCAACAACCAGTTATCTCTCTTCCGGAGCCTCCCGGCGCCCGTTTTTCGCACTTCCGGGCTAATGTTGAATACCTTGGAGCTAGTGTTGCCAACTTTCAACCACATATCTGTGATCTACACATCTGAGAGGCCCCTAAAAGTTGGTGGCCGGCCATTAAGGTCACCTGACCCTTTTGACCCCTTTCTTCCGGGCTAATGTTGAACCCCTTGGACCATTTTTCTTGAACTTTGAACCACATATCTGTGATCTACACATCTGAGAGGCCCCTAAAAGTTCATGGCTGGCCATTAAGTCAACTTGACCCTTTTGTCCCCCTCTTTCCGAGCCATTGTTGAACCCCTTTGGCCCACTTTCTTGGAATTTTAACTACATGGTTGTGTTGTACACACATAGGGGTACCTCCCCAGTATCTGACCGGCCAGAAAATCACATTGACCCTTTTGACCCCTAGCCGGCCGGCTAGGGGGTGTGGCCGGCCGGCCACCTCCAGCAAAAGTGTGAGGCCGGCCTGCTTCCTTGCACTGTGCCTTTTCCAGCTGTGGGGCAATATCCCCCAGATATTTTCTGTATCCGGGGGATATTTTGTGGGGGAGTTTTGCCCTCCTTCTCCCCCACCTTTACACCCCATTTTTGAACCCTTATAACCAGCTGGTGGCCTTCTTTGTAAGGGTTAGAAAAATTATTCTTCAAAGCTCCATAGCCAACTCCATCTTCTTCCCTCTCAATTCTTCAAAAAACCCTAAGTCCCTAACCTTCATTCCTTCTACACCACCAAGCTCTACCACCACCACATCACTTCCAGCAGCAAGGAAGGTTTCTAGAAGGCAAAAGAAGCTGCAAATCCATCCAAGAAGCAACAAAAGCTTGAATCTTCAAGGGTAAGTTACACTTTTAACCTTTTGACCCTTTTCCTTGATCTATTTCTAAGCCCCACTTATTTTTGGTTTCAAGCTCCGGCCCTAACTGAAAAGGGCCATATTTTGAGCTCATCTTCACTTCTCATTAAGGGCTCAACCTTGTTTGAGCCCTCCATAATATACTTGCTTCATTGATCATCTTGTATGTCATGTTTTTGCATGCTATTTTTGGCCCATGAGCAATCTGTTTTTGAGCATGTTATAAACTGATATAAGGCTTATTTTGAGCCCCTCTTAAATATTGGAGAAGGGATCAACATTGTTTGGTGACTCCATGTGTCACTTGTAGTTATACCCCTCTTTTCTTCCCCTTTCTTACATGCAATGGCAGCCTACCATGCTTAGGTTTTTGGCCATTTTACAGTTCTGAAAAGGTCCTTGTTTTGGTCCATTCTTCATGTTTTGTTTAGGGTCTTTCATGTTTTGGAACCTCCATAAGCCACTTCATGTTATATCTCACTTTCGGTTCGTTTTCTTGCATGTTTTGTTAGCCTACCATGCTTAGGTTTTTGGCCATTTTACAGTTCTGGAAAAGTTCTTATTTTGGTCCATTCTACATAGTTTATCAAGGGTCTTTGGCTATTTGGTGATTATTTTGCATACTTCATGTTATAGCACCTTTTGAGCCTTGTTTTGCATCATATTTTTAGCATATTTGTATACTGATTTCGAGGCTGCCATATACTGTAAATGTTCATATTTTTGGTCCATCTTCAGTGTTGTAGAAGGAAATTTTCCAGTTTGGGTTTTGTTTATATCACTTGCTTCATTACCTCTTGAAAATACCGTATTCTTGCATACTATTTTTCCCCTACCTATATTTGCTGTTTGGCCATGTTCATAACTGTCAAAGTGCATATTTTGGGACTGTCTAGCTTCTGTCTTTGCATTGCATGTCCATATTGTGCATGTTTGGCATAGCTATAGGCCATTTCGGGTGCCTAATGTTGCATTTCGGGACGTTTCCTTGCATTTCATGTCATTTCGTTTCATTTCGGGACTGTTTTCCCCCATATTTTAGTGCTGAAATTCCATTAGTATGCTTGCATATCACTTTTGCCATATTTCATCACATTTTAGCATCGCCTCGGTTTGCGTGCCCGTGTGCACGCATTTCAAGGCACTTCATTTTCTGCCACCGGCATCCGATGTGAGTGTGGCTGAGGCTCTCTCATGTTGGTATAAGCCCATTTGTCATTTCCATGTCATTTCATCACATTTTAGCATCACCTCGGTTTGCGTGCTCGTGTGCACGCATTTCGAGGCACTTCATTTTCTGCCAACGGCATCCGATGTGAGTGCGGCTGAGGCTCTCTCATGTTGGTATAAGCCCATTTGTCATTTCCATGTCATTTCATCACATTTTAGCATCGCCTCGGTTTGCGTGCCCGTGTGCACGCATTTCAAGGCACTTCATTTTCTGCCACCGGCATCCGATGTGAGTGTGGCTGAGGCTGTCTCATGTTGGTATAAGCCCATTTGTCATTTCCATGTCATTTCATCATTATACGATTGCCTCGGTTTGCGTGCCCGTGTGCACGCATTTTGAAGCACCTCATTTTCACATCATTCTACCATTGCCTCGGTTTGCGTGCCCGTGTGCACGCATTTCGAAGCACCTCATTTTCACATCATTCTACCATTGCCTCGGTTTGCGTGCCCGTGTGCACGCATTTCGAAGCACCTCATTTTCACATCATTCTACCATTGCCTCGGTTTGCGTGCCCGTGTGCATGCATTTCGAGACACATATCATCGCCTCGGTTTGCGTGCCCGTGTGCACGCACTTCGAGACACATACCATTGCCTCGGTTTGCGTGCCCGTGTGCACACACTTCGAGACACATATCATCGCCTCGGTTTGCGTGCCCGTGTGCACACACTTCGAGACACATATCATCGCCTCGGTTTGCGTGCCCGTGTGCACGCATTTCGAGACACATATCATCGCCTCGATTTACGTGCCCGTGTGCATGCATTTGGAGACACATATCATCACCTCGGTTTGCGTGCCCGCGTGCACGCACTTCGAGGCACCTCATTTTCATAGTTTCTGTCATCACCTCGATTTGAGTGCCCGTGTGCACGCACTTCGAGGCACCTCATTTTCATAGCATTCTGCCATTTTCTCAGTTTGCGTGCCCGCGTGCACGCATTTCGAGGCATCTCATTTCATAGCATTCTGTATGTTAGGATTATATCTTAGTTGCATTTCATGCATATAATGCATATTGCATTGTGTCCGGAGTAGGAGTTAGCCCGGGCACGGGAAACGAGGTACATTTCGTACTCCGAGTGACGGAATGTGTCTCAATTCCCCAGTCACCGACACTCCGGATTATCCATGATGGAGTTAGGTTTTAGCTGTAGTTTCATGTGCATTCATCCTATATTGAGTTGTGCATTTCGACTCCTCGGCCATCATGCCTCGGTATGCGTGATTGGTGGCACGAGGATCGAGACATGCATATATTTGTGCAAATACATTGCTATGCCCCTTTCCTGCTCTCTGTTGTAGCAAAACCAGGAACCAGCAACTTTCCGGGACTTGGCACGCTTTTCAAGAATAACAGGTGTAAACAGAGGCTAATTGGGGCATTCCGGTGGATTTCCGCGCAAGACAGTCCGGACATGCACCATCCACCAGAAGCAAGGCAGTCCCTGGCTTGCACGCCAGTTTATTTGCTTTCTAGTTAATTCATTAATTAATTAGAATTCTGTAATATTTTGGACTGTAATATTCTTTTATTTTGGGGACTGTAATATTTGGACTGTATTATTTATTTGGACCCTCCGAGTGAGGGCACAACTGTAATAAGTGTGGGTGAGTGTGATGTATGTCTTCCAACCCCACGTCTTTCTCCCTTTTATTTATCCACTTTTGATGGTTAGATTAGGGCATATTTCAATTAGCATACAGTATGACAGCATGTTTGCATCATTCATCTGTATTGCATGCATCGGGCTCGGCGCATCATACTAACTGCATTGTACTTTCAATTCCAAGTTGAATACATGTTAGTTGTAGCATTTCATATGCCATCTTAGAATAGCCGAGCCTACTATAGTTGCATTTTGCATGTGTTGCATTAAGCATTTTTGTATACTTAGGATCATGCATGATTTCTAATGTAGTTTCTGTTTTTTTGGCTTGGAGTACTCGGTAAGCTTTATGCTTTAGCATCCTTGCATGCGTGTGAGTGAATGCCATGATAGCATGCTTACCATGAGGCTATGTGCTTATCTGATATATCTGCCTGAATGCCTGTGGGTGAAGGTTGGGTTGTTTGAATTGGAATGAATCATCAAAATGTTTCAAGCCTACCTGCGGGTAGCAAACCATTTTCAAAAACAAACATGAAATGTTTTGTTCCAATTCGGGCGACCCGGTCTATACTTATATGCTGTGAGCATCACATAGTAACCTAGGCTAATAACCGGAATAAGAACTCACAATGTTTTCAAAAATTGATATCATGGTTAGTAGAGGCCGGTCTATGACCGGGCGAGCAGGGGTGCTCACGAAGTGACCTTCCCCAATCGTACCCAAGTTCCCGAGCCGAGGCAACTTTGGTGATGACGGACGCGTGGCCTTTTGGCACCGAGTCAGGGTTTCCTAAATTTCCCAAAATAAAATATTTAGGTGGCGACTCTGTATCTGGCAAAGCAGTCCATGTTTGGCACTTTTTTCAAAAATCAGTTTTCCTAAAACGATTTGCCGGATTTGGACTCTTTGGTTCAGATTTAGAACCGTGACTGCGAAAGTCGAGTCCGAGCTGTAGCGAGGTCCCCCGCGGGCTTGTTACAGGATCATTTGCACTCATGCAAAGCTTTTTTTGAGAATGCATTTCATATCAATCTTTGAGCATCTCTTCTTGTTTTCTTGAAGTGCATTCAATGGGATTTATTATGTACTTGTAGGTCTTAGATTCTTTCTTTAATCCTTACACCCGAAGAGCTATGTGAGTGGTATTTTTAATAAAGCTATGTTATAAAGTTTTGATAAAGCTTTGCTTCATTTTGGAAAAGTATTTGATCAAGCATGAATGATTGTCCTCTAATTTCTGTATCAAGTATTACGTTTGTTTTGATGACATTCTTGGAAAGTCCTTTCGTGCTAGAGGACTTTAAGCCCATGTAGCACCCTTGTTTGAGATATCTTTCTTGCCACCGACGGTCTTGTACGGGTGGGTTTGTCTAATCGATTTTGGGTCGATTATTCCCTTGTTTTGTCAGGAATGTCATCCCTTGTATTATGTAGATGTTATTAAACATCCCAAGAAGATTTGAAAGACTTTGATTGATGAACTTGATTCATCCCATGTTTTGTTACAAGCTATGATATGTATCATTTTGATAAAGATCTTGGATATCATTCATTCAAACCTTTATTACTAATATCATTTACTGAGTATCCAAGCTCACCCTCTCCTTATATATATGTAGGTGAAGAGCAAAAAGGCGTTGTTTCCTAAGCTTTGTTTGGAAGATGTTTTGATTCATGTTTTGTTTCATCTTGAAGATTATGCTTCTCAGTTTGTACCTCATTTCTTTTGTTTATTTTGGCTTGAGAAGCCTTTTGATTAAGATGTAACATGTACTTCATTTTATTTGTATCCAAGTTGTAAAATCATGTTAAGATGTATGTCATTTCATTTGATCTATGCACAGCTCTTATGGACTACTTAGATTTAAATTTATTGCTTCCGCACATGTAAGCCCCATATGTACACTCTGATTGTGTCTGAATCTTTGTAAGTTGGCCTTTGGTAATCTCGGATTACTGGCCATCACGACACCATTTTACTAGGGGCGGAATGGGGTCGTGATATATGCATTTCTGCTTAGTGGTGGAGCCATTACTTGGAGCAGTAAGAAGCAATCATATATTTCCTTATCTACCATGGAGGCAGAGTTTGTGGCATGCTCAACTACCGTACAGGAGGCTGTTTAGTTATGAAGATTCTTACAGCATTTGAGAGTAGTCTCAGAAGCCTCAGACCCTGTCATTTTTCATTGTGACAGCATGGCTGCACTCGCCTATGCCAAAGATCCTAAGTATCATGGTAGAACCAAACATATAGACATAAAGTTTAACATCATCAAAGAAATAGTGGCACAGAAGCAAGTTTTCTTAAAACAAATTTCTACTAGTCGTGGTTGTAGACCCACTGACCAAACCTATTTCAAGAGATACTCATTGTACTCATGTTAGGTCTTTGGGTTTACATAGATGGTAGTGATACTTATGTGTTTTTTGACTTGGATGATTACTTATGTACTTTGCAATGTTTGGGATATTATTTATGCAATAAGTATTTATGTTTGTTCTATTTACTTTTTTGTGTTTGGATGTGACTTGTGAAAGAGCAAGATTGGCTCACTCACACGAGCAATCGCTTTTGGCACTTGATGGAGCAAGCAAAAATGAGACATGTGGTTGTTAGATTATAGTGGGAGTTATTTCTAACTTAGATCATCCACAGCTAATGTCACCTTGATTTACCAAGATGAGGTCATGTTACTTGACCGACCATGGATGGAAATTTGTGCTTTCCATGATGTGCCTATAGATGATGGCCATATGCGAGATCTCATTTTAGCTCTTGTATAGCGGTTAAATAAAGAACTCAAGTTGAAAAGTGACATGTGTGCTAGTTATTGACTGAACTAAGATCTGTACGGTGTTTGGAGGATGACATCACTCTTTAGAAGAGTAACTCTACCGTAGCATGTATTCATACTACATGTGCTTGGCGACCAATTACTGAGATGAAAGAAAGGATCCCAATTTCTCCTCATCGTGTGAGTCTAAATACGTCAAAAATATGCTTCAAATTTTGACATTTATACTATTCCCTTAGCAACTTTTAGACTATGTCATAAAGTAAGAAGGCAATGTTAGCTACTTTGGTATATTTCCCATGGTCATGTATGACTCGACTTTGAGGAACATGTCCAGGAAAGCAATTGCCTTCGAACTAGGTGATATGAAGGCGAAAGGAAGATTGTCTAGAATTACACCTCTGCTCTATATTCACTGTCGACAACTCACATCGCTCTATATGGGACGCGGATTGGGTGTGAATACATAGCATGATTGGAGAGTAAAACTTGCTCATTAAGGGTTCAGAGATGCTTGACTTGGTGTAACTAGATGGATCTAGGGCATATGAGATACTATCTTTGGGTTGATGCCTCCATGCTGGCTCGTTATGAGTTTCTAGTGTAGGGCTCGCACATGTAAGTACCCTCAGCAGTCGCACGGTCCATTAGCTAAGTATGATTGCGTTTATTTGGTGGATTGAGATATAAAAGGCACGGTGCCATGCTAGCACATGCTTGAGTGTGAGATGTTGGAAATTGGGTCGGGTTTAGAACTCGGAATCAATTGGGTTGCCCATGGTGGCATCACCCGATTAGGAGAGATCCAAATATCAGTAATAGATTATATATCAAGATATGGGATAATCTTGATATGGGATAATCTTGATATGGGATAATTGTCAATATAATATATGATAATTATTGATTAGATATTATAGATATGAAATAGATATTATATGGGATAATATATCTATCCTATGGGTCTCCTAACTCTCCCATATAAACAGACCTTAGGTTCTGTATTTTGATATAACAGAAAACATACATTCTCTCTTCCCATAAACCATTCTACCTTTGTACTATGATTGGTGTGGGTAAAACTCCAGTAGTTTTACTCCATTGCTGTCGAGATTATTCAAGAGTACATGATTCACCTTCTAAGCTAGATTCATTGTACATTCTGTTTACCAACAAGGTTTGTTTGAATCCATATTATTTTCCGCTGTGTATATAGTATTATATTTCCATCACCTCTAAAGAAGGCCATGATATTTTTGGATATCTTATCTCTATCTAACCAATTAAAAAATATGTAAAATAGGATTATATATATTTTTTATTTTTAATTAAGATAATCTATTTTTTGTCTACTTTTTAGAGTCAATATAGTTAAAAAAAAAATAAGAATAAGGTACAATTTTTGTAAATTAGGAAAATGAAATTGAGATGAAATTAAATGTTTCTATGAATAATTTCATCTAAGGTTGGGTTTTTTTGAAGTTCAAATCTAAACTTGACAGTCATGTTTGGGTTTGTGGGGTAACTATGGGTCATGTTTCAAAACCATTCATTTTGTAAGGTCTTCCATGTATATCATTCACGAAAAAAAATTAAGTCGATTCAATAGTCATAACATTTAATTTTATCATATTCATGTATAAAAAAATGAACTGACAAGTATAATTCTTAAAATAAATCATCTATTTTCTGGGTTTTGACAATGTATGGGTCCCATAGTGGTGTATTATGTGACAATTTTGTTATCAGTTCTATACACTATTTTTTTCTATGCTAATTCTAGGTTCCCCAGATTTACCTAGCTGTACACGGGGTCAAACATGGCATCGTGAACAATGAGTGTAGATTGGGTCTTTGCCAAAAATAGAATTCCAAAAGGAATAGGTGAAAGCTAACTATAAGGTTAATAATTTTGCAAAGGAAAAGAAACAGGGAAAATGTGAAAATGAATTCATTTTTGGAAAACCAAAGAAGTCTTTGATTTAATAGGTTAGTTGATTGTGAGAACCCGAATATACAAATCAAGTAAATAATTAAATAATAATTATTTTACAAACCTCAAATATTTTATTTATAAATCTTAAGGTGCAAATTAAATATTACTGAACAATCTTTTAATTAATTTTAAACTATAAATAAATTTTTCATGGGAGTCCACAATTTTAAAGACTATTGATAATAATATTAATAATAACAACAACAATAATAATAATATAGTTAGTAAGGGGTCATTTTGAAAATTTATTATAGGAGGATAAAACCCTAATGGTGAGATATCAATTATTTTCTAAACAACCCTAGCAGCAGCCGTGAGATATAGAGAAAAGAGAGAGGAATGTGTCTTTTGTGAAGGAAATTAAAGAAGGAAAAAGGAGTTGTGCAAGTAAATATTTTTATATATAAGCATGTATGTTGTTTTCTTTAATTAAGACCATGGTAATCATTGAGTTGTTGAAGTCATTGTTTTGTGTGGATGATGGATAGTGGTGTGAAGCTAAGGGTTGGTGATGGGAAGTTTTGGGTTACAATGGTGGATGGAAATTTTGATCCAAAAATCACAAACTTTAAAAATCAAGAAAACATAGTAAGATGATGAATTTTAAAGTGAAATTTTTACAGTAGATTAATTACCTATTGAATTTCATATATGAATTTTCTCATAACTTTTGAGAGTCAAAATCTATATAAACTGATGCGTTCAAATCTGTCTAGAAAACTGATTTAATACAGCAAGTTTGGAAGCATTGTTCTCTTTGGGTATAGATCCGAAAATTATCAAATTAGTGTCACCAACTATGAGTCTAGTTTCGTACATTTTCGGCCTTGCGTTGATTGCTCATGTGTACTAAGAGAACCATTAATTTCTTTAAAGTGCTACAGAAAACAACCTATTTAGATATAATTAACTATAAATAATTATTTTGATAAGAAAATCAAGTAAAACCAATTGGGTTTGAAACATAGGATATATTAGTTGATATCTGGAGGGTTTTGAAAATTTTTGAACAGTGTGGAGTGGGTTTTTTAATTTTCAAAGTTAGCAAATAGATTGGGAAAACTTGTTTAAAACTCTATTTTATCTTAAACTTACTTTTAGTTAAGTTTCGATCGGAACCCATGTCTTGGGTAATTTTAGACCTTGACTTAGGTATTATTTAGGAGTAACGGTGAGTGGGGTTGAGCCGTGTTAGTGCACTTTAGTGTGGGGTACTTATTTTATCATTCTCTTTAGTATTTTTAAATTAGTAGTGATGTGTAGCCTTCGTACTTGGTTCAGGGTACTAGTTGAACTTTCATACTCTATTCGAGGATTATATTATTTCGTTTTCAGGTAAGTAGTTTCATGCCACATAATTTTATAAACGTTTCCCTACGCTAAACTATTGGAAAATTTAATTGTTATTTCAAGACTAAACTGTTTTGATAAATAATTATATTATCAATGGAATCAAATTATTTCTGAAACATGTGTGAACTTGGCATACTGTAAGTTATTTGTTTTGGTCTCATGTTTGTAATGGTGAACTACCATGTTTTGCGAAACTGATATGTATTCATTATTGGGACCATTTGCATATTTTAGTCCAGAGAAATTATTCCACTGTGTGTGGTGACTTTGGCCACTAGGGAACTGATCTGGGTTGGGCCGTGATGACTCTAGTGCTCAACAATTGTAAGGAAAATACCTAGGTTAAGCTAGGTGACCTTCAATCGGATCGTCTTTGAGAAAAGGCCCGGGTTGCCACCATGAGGATGACTCTTAGTTCGGTATTGGATCCAACGGGGCTTATAGCCTTGAGAACTATATGGCATGTTACTTGTTATTCTTGGTACCCAGAAAAGTATTGGTGTTCATGTTGTAATCTGTTTTAAGTGGAAAATGTCATTTATCATGTTCTTGAGAGACATGAGTATTTTAACTGTTGAACTGTAGAACCTTCTTTTTGAAACAGATTGTTTTTATCAAAATTGTATGTCAATCTAGGTTCTGTGATATATATCTTGTTTTGGAATCGATCCCTGTTCTCAAAACTGTATATACTATCCACATTGCTATCCACTGAGCTATTAGCTGATTTAGTTGTTTACCATTTCTAGGTGTTAGAAGAACTTAGAATGGACTCATGGCGTAGCGGGGAGACTCAATTGCATGGACTTCTAAGACATTCATTTATTTTGTTTTATACTGTTATGTCAAGTTTGTGCATATTTATTTTTATTTTTATTAAGGTTCATTTAGGATTATTTTGATATGTGGGCTATTTATATCCCATAAGTTTAGATGGTATTGATTACGGTTGGTTTTTCCGTTTATACTTGTGGCATGTCACTGGATTGAGTTTTGGTTATTTATTAATGGACTATTTTATAGTTATTCAATGTATTTATGGATTCGTATTTAGGCTTACGTGTGCTTTGGGCTAAGGCCCTATAGGCCACGGCCGGTCATACCCGGGTTTAGGGTGTGACAATGACAATAAAGTTTGTACCTTGCAAAATCTGAACTGTCCAACATAGAGTATGTGCATACATATGTTCCACGTAGAAAAAGAAAGGCCATATATATAGCAACTCTATCTTTCACCTATTTTGATTGGGTGAAGTAGGAACCAGTAGACATGAATGAGATTGTGACAATAACTATTATCCTGGCTGTTAACAACCCTAAAAGTCACCAAGACTTATTCAAAACCATTAATATATATATATATATAGCAACTCTATCTTTCACCTGTTTTGATTTGATGAAATGGGAACTAATAGACATGAATGAGATTGTGTCAATAACTATTATCCTGGCTGTCAACAACCTTAAAACTCACCAAGACTTATTCAAAACCATTAACCCAGGTAGATAATTCATACCTAAGAGACCTAAAATTTTGGATAAAATATTACCTAAAAATGACAATAACCAAGTTCAACTCTTGATATTATATTAGCTTTCTTCTCAGACCTAGGAAACTGTTCACCAGAACAATAACAACGGTTGGATAATATCTCAAACTCGTTTATGTCACATGAGGGATCTCTCTCACCTAATCATATAGTGAAGAAAAATCTTGAAATGGAGAATTCCATGCCCATGGTAGCCACAACTTCATCAAACCACCCATACAAGAAAAATGGGTTATTGCAGCGTTTATAAAATAATGTTTTCATAGCGTCACTAAAATTTTACATTAGGCAACGTTTTAAAAAACACTATATTTGGAATGGAAAAGTTTTTGATGTCTGGTAGCTATGGTAAACAAAATTCAAATGGAATTTAAAGAGTCATTGTTTTGTCATTTCCCATCTCTCTCTCTCTCTCTCTCTCTAAGTATAACAACCCTTATCTTGTCTTAGTCATATTCATGAGCATTTATATGATTTTGTCTTGTTAACCTTGCATTTTTACACCTCTTATCTTAGTCATATTCATGAGCTTTTACATGATTTTGTCTTGTTAAGCTTTCATTTGCAGACCTTGAAAAGTTTTGCCTAAGTAAGGGTTCCTACCTTGTTTTGTGCTAACATGCATTTGCAGACCTTGTTTTGCAGCATTTATAAAATAATGGTTTTATAGTGTGACTAAAATTTTACATTAGGCAATGTTTTAAAAAACACTGTATTTGGAATGGAAAAGTTTTTGATGTCTGGTAGCTGTGGTAAACAGAATTCAAATGGAATTTAAAAAGTCATTGTTTTGTCTCTTTCTCTCTCTCTCTCTCTCTCTCTCTCTCTAAGTATAACAACCCTTATCTTGTCTTAGTCATATTCATGAGCATTTACATCATTTTGTCTTGTTTAGCTTGCATTTTGCAGACCTTGAAAAGTTTTGCCTAAGTAAGGGTTCCTACCTTGTTTTGTGCTAACATGCTTTGCCTAAGTGTTATATGCATGCTTTGTTCCTTGCTTTGTGTGTTGAGCCTAGGTCATCTATCATTGTTGTCTCAAGCCTAGGTCACACCTTTGAACCTCTTACACCTAGGCCATTGAGCGTCAACACCTAGGATCATCTTGGAACCACCTTGGCTGACCTCCACCATCACCCTGGCATATTCGCCGAGATGTGCATCATCTAGGCTAAGGTGTGCATCACCTAGGTTGAGATGTGTATCATCTAGGCTGAGATGTTTATCATCTAGGCATTTGAGATCTATGATACTGGAACCTTGCAGCCTTATTGTGCACCTTAGCCAACACCTAGCAATCTTGTTCCGGGACAAGTACAACCTAGGCCGAGATCAGGAAGACCTTACTTGCCCGAAGCCTATGTCTTGATCCGGGATCATTGCCTTGTCAGAGTGCCCATGCCATCTTACTTGTTGTACACACTTTGTCATACTCTTGTCTTTTCACTCTAGCACCTTTTTGAGGAGAGCTAATCAGATGATGCCACGTGTCCCAGAAGTGGGTATTAGCCAACTAGCAGTGAGGAACCCATATCATTTTGCCATTTCTTTGCCTTGTAGAGAGAGAAGCTCTAGGATGAAGAAGAAGTAGTTCTTAGAGTGAGAACTAGATTTCCAAGCTTAATCCTTAGAGTTTGAATCGTTGGATTTGCATTTTGAGGTTATATTCTTGATCTACTCTTCTTGTTCTCTATGTTAATCTGATCACATTGCATGACCCAGAATGATTCATGAGGCATGCATTGATTTAAAGTTTTGTTTTAGAAAGAGAAAATGATGTTCTTGTGTTCTTGAAAGAAAACCATATTTTGATCCGAAAGTTTGTATTAAGTTCCTTGTTTTTGTGCTTGTTTTCCACGAAATCTCCAAGTATGGCTACCCAGGTCCATGTTTTTGAACTCATCTCATGAAATCTTAGATCTTGAATAAGAAGTTATGATTTTTAGCATTCATGTTCTTCATGTTTTTTTAAGAGAAAACCTAGATTTCCAGACTTTATTTCCCTAAGTGTGGTCACTGAGACCCACTTTTGCCTAGACCTCACACCTAGGCCAAGCATCATATCTCACCTTGGCCTACCTTGCATGATCACTTGCACCTTAGTCTATCTTGCATGCACACCTAGGCCGACCACTGCACATCTAGGCCGATCATGGTACACCTTGCCAGCATCTTGTAACATCTCGGTAGGAAGCCGCACACCTAGGCCTAGGAGACCACACCTCGGCTAAGAGGTGTGGAACCTTGGCCAAGACCTCCTGAGTTCACCCAGCTAGGTCATTTTGGCCTAGATCATCTCTGTGCATCCATTCCAAGACCTGGTTGGTACCCAACATGCTTTTTCAAGAAGAAAAATAGTGATTTGACTCCCAACATTGACTTGGTTTTGGAAAGAAATGCCGGGATCATTTTCACTCATGTAAAGCTTGTTTTGAGAGTGCATTGCATACCCATCCTTGAGCATCTCTTCTTGTCTTCTCGAAGTGCATTCAATGGGATTAATTATGTACTTGTAGGCCTTGGATTCTTGCCCTAATTCCCTACGACCGAAGAGCTATGTGAGTGGTATTTTTAATAAAGCTATGTTATAATATTTCGATAAAAGCTTTGCTTTGCTTTGTTTTGGAAAAGTATTTGAGCAAGTATGAATGATTATCCATTAGCTTTTGTATCAAGTATTATCTTTGTTGTGATG
The DNA here is from genome assembly GCF_055761805.1 of Camellia sinensis. Taxonomy (NCBI): domain Eukaryota; kingdom Viridiplantae; phylum Streptophyta; class Magnoliopsida; order Ericales; family Theaceae; genus Camellia; species Camellia sinensis. The sequence continues at coordinate 5,517,142 of NC_138974.1, read as the reverse complement.
ACATTCTTCGAAGGTCCTTTCATTCAAGGGGGCATTAATACATGTAGCACCCATGTTTGAGATATCTCTTGTCCATCGACGGTCATGTACGAATGGTGCCACCGACGGTCATGTACGGGTGGGAGGTTATAGCGACCCTGGTTTTCCCACCATTGATTAGTGTGATCCAGACTTGCTTCCGTGGATGTTGGTTGTTGTATATATCTTGTTTCCGTCCTTCAATACTTTGTAATTGAGTTATAGGATGTTTTGGGCAGGTTTGTCACAGGTTGGGTGTGACTGGGAGCAAATGGTTGCTGCCCAGAATTTTGGTTCTTCGCTCTAGCGAGGCTTTTGTCACTCGAGCGAGCTCTGTGTTTTAGATCCTTCGCTCGAGCCAGGGTTCCTTCGCTCGAGCGAGAGTTAAGTTTTGTCTCTGGTGGCTCAAGCGAGAAGTCCTTCGCTCGAGCTTGCGTCTACGTCTGGTTCTGGACCTGAGAGTTACATTTCTTCGCTCGAGCGAGCGAGGTCTATGTTTTGGGTTTCCTCGCTCGAGCGAGCATTCTGTCGCTCAAGCGTGCTTCTGGGTTGCAGACCTGAAGCTTCGCATTGTTGGTTCGAGCGAGGCTTTCTACGCTCGAGCGTGAGTTCTTTGTGTCTGGTCGCTCGAGCGACCAATCCTTCGCTCGAGCGAGTTTGTGTTATATCAGTAGATAGCAGCGGGTAAACACTTCACTTTTTCGTCTCTTTTGATTTCAAAACCCTAGATTTGAGCTCTCTCTCTCTCTCTACATACCTTCTCTCTAGGGATTGATCTAGTTGTTGAGTGTTCCTACCCTAAGTTCTTTGTAAGAAAGATAGAGGGTGTTGAGGGCTTCCTTTTAATCTGAAGAATCTTGGATTTGGAGCACTTTGGTTTTTCACTATCTTCTCCTTTGGTCTCTTCATTTCGAGGTACAGATACCCTACACCATCTTATGAGTTTTGTCTTTAATTTTGGTCATTTTGAATAGTTGGTGATATTGGGTAATATTGAGAAAGTTAGGGTTTGTTATGTAATTTATGAAAGAGGGGTTTTCAAATATTAAAACCTATGTGTATGTGAGTTGTTGAAATATGGAATTATTGTTATTAGATTGGTTAAATCAAACGTTAGGGTTGGTATGGGAAATATGGGAAAATACCCTAATTATTATGACAAATTAATTTGTATAATTAATTTTGGAGAAATAAGAAATTGAGTTAGGAATCATGAGATTGGGAAATTATGGGATTATATGGTGTAGTTGGATTAATCTATCACTCACCTATGGAAAATATTGATATTATATTTGTTGATGCATTTATGCTCTATTTAGAAATATCTGCTTTGGGCTATCGGTGGAGGATAGTCTTGATTGTTGTAGACACTGCATGTTGATTAGGAAAAACCGAAACTAATCACATTGAATTTGTCACTGAATATGACAGTTGGAATAATACATCAAATATGTGTATTGATTGATCCCTGTATATAATAATTGTTTATATACTTGGAATACGTGTATTGTGTGGGAGGAGATAGGGGATGTACTCCATGGTTTGAGAGAAGATAGGGGATGGACTCTCAAACCGGTTTAGAGAGGAGATAGGGGATGAACTCCATTGATACAGCAAAGATGTGTATCAAATTGAAGTATTAATACAGCAAATATGTGTATTAAATGGAAGTGTTAATACAGTGAATATGTGTATTATTTGGAGTATAGAAATGTTTGAATATGAGATGAAACCTCATTTATGAATCTTAGTCTCGTTGAATTGTCTGGCCAGGTTCTGAGCCATGTAATATGAAATGATTAGGTTAAGCAAAGGAGCAATAAAGTGTAACATGGACATGTTTGTCATGGAATTGTATGATGATCTAAACTGGTTGTTAAGTATTAGCCATCTATCAAATGCTATTGTTTTAGTCATTGCTTATATTTGGTTTAGTATATCTCTGTTGGGCTGTGGCTCACCCTTTATGGGACATCATTTTCAGGTCCAAGTGATATGCCACCTCCAAGGACATTGCTTGGGAGGTTCTGGGAGTTAAAGACTCTTTTTGTTGTTTTGTTATCTTTTGATGTATTACATGTAAATTCAAGCCAAGGGTTTAATATGTATTTGAGTTAGCACTCTTTTTTGTAACCAAGTGTTGGCTTGGAAAGTTATAAGCCCGTAGGGCATTTACTTTTGTTGTCAACATGTAATACTTTTGTAATGAATACTCTGATAAACGGAAAGATGTTTATTTCTCTTATGTCTAAGCATGTCAAGATTGTTGGGTTTTATGTATTATTTTGAGGGCATTACAACTTGGTATCAGAGCATACCGGGTTCGAATACTTTGGGTATGCGAGAAGTGGTTAGTACCACAACGGGTTTGTCTCGCTTGTTAGAGACTTAAGTATAATGTTATGTGCTTTTGTGATAACATGTTCATGTGACTATATGGGTATGGAATGTAGTTTCTAGGATGTTGATTGTATCCTTAGGTTTCTGGGATTCCTATTGGAAAAGCACTTGATCAATGCTGTTTCTAACTGGAACTCTAGCAACGCCTCGGGACTGTCATTATCCAGAAATGAAATTCGTAAGTGCTTTTGTGATTATGTGCTTACGTGGAGTGAATTACTGTTGTCCATTGCATTAGGACGCGAATGTTATAACTTCGGCACATTTGTGAATGTGCTAATGTTCCTGTTACCTTTATTAGGATGTCAGGACGAGGACGCAGAGGTAGGCGTGGTAGGTGTGGCAGGCAGGAGGTGCCTATACTGGATGAGATTCTGGCACAACAGGAGGGTGTTGGCCAGGCCAATGTGGCCGAGCCAGTGGGTTAGCAGGCCATGGGTGCCTTAGCCCGCGAGATAGCAGGAGCTTTGAGGGAATCCATGGGCATTCTTAGAGCTGAGAATCCAGTTCAGGCCCAGGTTATTGATGCAGGGCCTTCCTTTCTGAAGAGGGAGTTCTTCCGGTCTAATCCGGATGAGTTTGTTGGGGATCCTAAGGAGCCACTTAAGGTTGATGAGTGGCTGGAGTAGATGACGAAGACGTTTGAGATGCTTGGCATCGAAGATGGGGCATTGAAGGTGACCTTGGCATCTTTCTAGCTTAAGGGGGATGCGGGTCAGTGGTGGAAGCTCATGAGAGGTCGTGTTGGTGGTACATGGGAGGCTTTTGTAGATGCTTTCCAAGAGAAGTTCTTATCTCCAGCTGTCAGGGAGAAGCTGAGGGACCAGTTCTGCCAGCTCAATCAGCTGAGTTTATCAGTGGCCGAGTTTGAGGCCGCATTTACTAGCTTATCCAGGTTTGCACCTAAGCTTGTGGCGTTTGAGGAACGTTGTTGTATCGAGTTTGAGAGGAAGTTGAGGCATGGCCTCAAGATGAGAGTTGGGGGTTCTATGACCCGGGACTATGGGCACATTGTGGATGCTGCAGCCCATATGGAGATTATGATACATGAGAAGGATGAGAGGTTGAGGGGCTCCAAGAGGAGTCAGGATGGTCAGGGGGATGGCAGGAGACAGAGGGGTCCTAACCGTCAGTAGTCTTAGGGTGGTTTTGCTAGATCTACCTTTCCAGTGCCGAGTGCAGGTTCTGGGAGAGGCAGTCAAGGAGACATTACCTGTCACAAATGCGGTCAGCTGGGCCACAAGTCTCCAGCTTGCCCGCAGAGGGGAGGAGGTCAGAGAGCAGCTTCATCTTCGACTTGACCTCAGAGCAAGAGTCAGGGTAAGGGCCAACTGCTCTCATGTTATCAGTGTGGTCAGGCGGGGCACCTAAAGAGGTTCTGCTCGCAGTTGAGTGCCACATCGGGTGCGTCTGGTTCGAGGAAGACGCAGAGTTTTCAGCCAGCACAATCAGTTCAGGCCTCGAGGGCCAATCAGGGAGCTTCGTCGTCCTAGTCTGTGCAGCAGTCTTTTGCTCCTAGGGGTGAGTAGGTAGATCAGAGGCCTTCAGGGCGCGTGTATGCTGTTACCGCGCAGGATCTTGTACCTGCTCCATCTGTTGTGAGAGGTACCTTCGTGTATGCTGTTACCGCGCAGGATCTTGTACCTGCTCAATCAGGGAGCTTCGTCGTCCTAGTCTGTGCAGCAGTCTTTTGCTCCTAGGGGTGAGTAGGTAGATCAGAGGCCTTCAGGGCGCGTGTATGCTGTTACCGCGCAGGATCTTGTACCTGCTCCATCTGTTGTGAGAGGTACCTTCTTATTTTGCAACTTGGTTGCCAATGTGTTGATTGATACGGGTGCATTCCATTCCTTTATATCTGTTGCATTTGCATCTGTTTTGGGGTTGGGGTTGGCACAGTTAGCATCTCCTATATGCGTTGTATCGCCTGTTGGAGGTGAATTGATTTTGAAACAGGGGTGTCGGGGCTGTGATGTAGAGGTCGCCGACCGTCGGCTTCCATTTTCTTTCGTAGTTATGGCTATGTTGGGTTTTGATGTTATTTTTGGTGTGGGCTGGTTATCGTCATACCGGGCTGTTATTGATTGTTACTGCCAAAGGGTCACTGTCTGTACCTTGAGCGGGGATTGTTTCCATTTCTTGGGAGATCGGGTGGGTAGTGTGTTGCCACCGATGTATGATCCGCGGGGGCGGAGTGTGCTTAGTGGTCTCCTCGCTAGCTTCATGAGTAGTGAGTGTGATGCGACCCAGACTGTATTGCCGAGAGTGGTTTGCGAGTATTCGGATGTTTTTCCCGAGGACCTTGTTAGTTTACCACCTCATCGAGAGATCGAGTTCTCTATTGATCTAGTGCTCGGCACGGCACCGATTTCTATGGCATCATATCGTTTTGCCCCAGCCGAGTTGGTTGAGTTGAAAATCCAGCTCCAAGAATTGCTAGATAAGGGCTTTATTCGCCCTAGTACTTCACCGTGGAGAGCACCGGCCCTCTTTGCTAAAAAGAAAAGTGGTGCCTTAAGGCTTTGCATTGATTACCGGAAGTTGAATCGGGCTACGGTTAAGAATAAGTACCCTATGCCTCGTATAGATGATTTGTTTGACCAGTTGAAAGGGTCCCGTTGTTTCTCTAAGATAGACTTGAGATCAGGTTACCATCAGTTGAGGGTCAGGGAGGAGGATGTTTCGAAGACGGCATTTCCGTACGCGGTGTGGCCACTATGAGTTTGTGGTGATGCCTTTTGGGCTCACTAATGCACCGGCAGTCTTTATTGACTTGATGAACCGGATATTCCGGGAATTCCTAGATCATTTTGTGGTCGTTTCGTGGACGACATTCTGATTTATTCGCCTTCTGAGGAAGAGCACGAGGAACACTTGAGAGTGGTGCTTGAGTTGCTTAGAGCCCATAGGCTATATGTAGACACCCCATTTTTGACCAATCTTAAGACTCAGACATCACCGATTGAGCGCTCGGTGACGTTGCATATCGTGCTCGTTCAGAAGTCTCAGAGTCGCGGCCGTGAGCCCTGCCTCCGGATTTCCGAACCCTCTTCTGTGCCTTGTCTCGATTTGCGAACCAGACTCGGTTTTCTCTGTTTCTTTTTCTGAGGGGAGGGAGAGGTCTTGTAGACCATCTCTCAGTGGCCGTGGGCTACATTTTGTGGCTATAGGCCATTTTGCCCATTTCGGGGCCCGGTTTCCGGTTTTCGGAGCCGTCAGGCCGTATGCCTCGGTTCGGGACCGCCTAACCATCTCCGTTTGCTCTGATTTTTGGCGTACTTCCTATTTTCTCCCTTTTAAGGGACACTGGGGTCATAGAAACCCACTTCGTGGCCGAATGCCACTTTCGGTGCTTTACAGCCCATTTTCGGGACCCCAAACTGCGTGTTTTGGCCCCCGAGCATTCGTTTGGCATCGGTTTTCGTTCATTTTTGGCAGATACTTCTGTTTCATCACCGAGAAGGTCACTGCAGGGTGGGAGGCCAGCAATTATCTTAGCAACCAGTTATATTCCATTTTCGCCCTCCGACGCCCGTTTTTCCTCACTTCCGAGCTAATATTGAACAACCTGGCCCCTTTTTCTTGAACTTTGAACCACATATCTGTGTTGTACACACATGGGAGGATCCCAAAAGTTGGTGGCCGGCCATTAATTCCATCTGACCCTTTTGACCCCCCCTTGAAAGTGGCTTGTTGCCCCTCCTGTTTTACAGTTGCCAATTTTGAACCACAGAGTTGTGTTGAGGACACATAGGAGGACAGCAATTTGTGGTGGCCGGCCACTATTTCAACTTGACCCTTTTGATCCCTAGCCGGCCGGCCACATGCAAGTCCAAAAACCAGCCGGCCATGATCCTCACAAAACACACTTTACAGCTGTATAGCTGTATCCCCCAGAAAATATCTCAATCCGGGGGATATTTTGTGGGGGAAAGCCTTGGTCCTTTTCCCCCACCCTTTCCCTCCATGCTCCTCCTCCTTTTGGTCCTTATAACCAGCTGCAAGCATTGTTTAAAGGGGTTAGAAAAATTGTCTTCAAGTCTTGCATCCAAACCCCCCCTATCTCTCTCATTTTCTCAAAACATCCAAGTTCTACACCTCATTCCTTCATCACCACCAAGCACCACCACCACCACTCCATTTCCAGCAGCAAGGAGGGTTTCTCAGAGGCTAAAGGTGCTGCAACTTGGTCCAAGAAGCAACAAAAGACTTGTCTTCAAGGGTGAGTTGCCATTTCCCCTTTTTTGAGCTTATTTTTGCAACATTTCTTAGCCATATATGCTTTTTGATTTGAGCTCTGGCCATAACTGAAAGTGGCCTTATTTTGAGCTCTTTTTCACTTTTTCTTAAGGGCTCAACCCTGTTTGAGCCCCCTATCTTGCACTTGCTTCAATATCCTTCTTAAATACCGTTTTCTTGCGTAGTATTTTTAGCTTGTGTGTGATCTGTTTTGGAGCATGATGTAAACTGTAAATAGGATTATTTTGAGCCCCTCTTCAACATTGAAGAAGGGCTCAACACTTTTTGGGACCTCCATGCTATACTTGCCTTTATATTCTCTTTTGGGTCCCATTTTTGCATGTCTTGGAAGCCTATTGTGCTTTGGTTTTTGGTCATTTTACAGCACTAAAAATAGTCTTATTTTGGCCCATTCTTCATGTTTCATTAAGGTCCTTTCATGATTTGAGGTATATTTTATACACTTCATGTTATATCTCTCTTTTGGCCCCCATTTTTGCATGTCTTGGAAGCCTATTATGCTTCGGTTTTTGGCCTTTTTACAGTACTAAAAATAGTCTTATTTTGGCCCATTATTCATTTTTCATTAAGGGTCTTTGGCCGTTTGTGGAATATTTTGTTGACTTTGTGTTATAGCCACTTTTGAGCCTCATTTTGCATTGCATTTCTAGCATGTTTGTATACTGTTTTGGGGTTTTTACAGTTCTGTAAATATGCATATTTTTGGTCCCTCTTCAATGTTGTAGAAGGGAATTTTTCAGTTTGGGCTTTGTATATACCACTTGCCTCTTTGGCCACATTTTGGCCCATTTTCTTGCATAAGAGCTTAGCCATATCTATGTTTGTTTTTAGGGTTTTTACAGTTCTGTAATATGTCATATTTTGGGCCCCTCTTCAATGTTGTTGAAGGGCCCTAACCCATTTAGAGTCAGCAGCTGTGAGTTGCTTCATAACCTCATAATTAGGGCCATTTTTGCATGCTAGTTTTGCCCTATCTTTGCTTGCTGTTTGGCCATGATTTGTACTGGTAAAATGCTTATTTTGGGGTTGCCTTGCTTCTGTCTTTTCATTCCATGTACCAATTATGCATGCTTTGTATAGCTGAAGTTCATTCTATGTGCCTAATTTTGCATCTCGGGAGAGATTCCATGCATCAGGTGTGTTTTCGCCTCATTTCGGGGCTGTTTTCCCCCACATTTTAGTGCTAAAATCCCATTAGTATGTCTGTATGCCATTGCCTCGGTTTGCGTGCCCGTGTGCACGCATCTCGAGGCAGTTCATTTTCATCCATCGGCCTCTTATGTGAGTGCGTCTGAGGCTCTCTCATGTTAGTATAAGTCCATGTTGCATTCTATATGCCATTTCCATGCCATTGCATCGCATATGCCATTACCTCAGTTTGCGTGCCCGTGTGCACGCATTTCGAGGCACTTCATTTTCATCCATCGGCCTCTTATGTGAGTGTGGCTGAGGCACTCTCATGTTAGTGTAAGCCCATATCATATTTCCATGTCATTCGCATTCATGCATTTCTCGGTTTGTGTGCCCGTGTGTACGCATTTCGAGGCATCTCTTTTTTACAGCATATTGCATACTAGGTTGTATCTTAGATCGCATTCATGCATTTCCTTGGTTTGCGTGCCCGTGTGCACGCACTTCGAGGCATCTCATTTTCATAGCATTGTGCATGCTAGGCTGTATCTTAGTTGCATTCATGCATGTCATGCATATTGCATTGTGTTCGGAATAGGAGTTAGCCCGGGCATGGGAAACGAGGTACGTTTCGTACTCCAAGTGACGGAACGTGTCTCAATTCCCCAGTCACCGACACTCTGGATTACCCATGATGGAGTTAGGTTTTGTTGTGTTTATACGTGCATTCATTCTATATTGAGTTGCACATTTCGACTCCTCTGCCATCGTGCATCGATATGCGTGATTGGTGGCACGCGGATCGAGGCATGCATATATCTGTGAAAATACATTGCTATGCCCCTTTCCTGCTCTCTGTTGCAGCAAATGAAGAATCGGCAACTTTTTGGAGTTTGGCGCGCTTTCCAAGAAAAATCACAAAACAGAGGCTAATCGGGGCATCCCAGTGGATTTCCGCGCAAGGCAGCCCAGACATGCATCATTCATCAGGAGCAAGGCAGTCCCTGGCTTGCACGCCAGTTTTACAGTTTTCTTAGTTAATTGATTAATTAATTAGGAATTTGTATATTATTCGGACTGTATTACTTGGACTGTAATATTCTTTTATTTGGGACTGTACATTTATTCGGACCCTCTGTGCGAGGGCATAATTGTAATAAGTGTGGGTGTGTGTGTTGTATGTCTTCCAACCCCACGTCTTTCTTCCCTTTTATTTACCTGCTTATGATGGTTAGATTAGGGCATATTTCAATTAGCATACAGTATGATAGCATGTTTGCATTCATTCGTCTGTTTTGCATGCACCAGGCTCGGCGCATCATACTAACTGCATTGTATTTCAATTTCAAAGTTGAATACATGTTAGCTGTAGCATTCCATATGCCATGTTTAGAATAGCCGAGCCTGCTATAGTTTGCATTTCGCATGTGTTGCATTAGGCATTTCTGTATACTTAGGATCATGCATGATTTCTAATGTAGTCTCTTTTTTGGCTTGGAGTACCCGGTGAGCTTTATGCTTTAGCATCCTTGCATGCGTGTGAGTGAATGCCATGAATAGCATGCTTACCATGAGGCTATTTGCTTATGTGATATAACTGCCTGAATGCCTGTGGGTGAAGGTTGGGTTACTTAAATTGGAATAAATCATCAAATGTTTTAAGCCTACTTGCGAGTAGCAAACCGTCTTTCAAAAAACGAACATGAAATGTTTTGTTCCAATTCAGGCGATCCAGTCTATACTTGTATGCTGTACGCATCACATAGTAACCTAGGCTAATAACCGGAATAAGAACACACAAAGTTTTCAAAAATAGATATCATGGTTAGTAGAGGCCGATCTTTGATCGGGCGAGCGGGGGTGCTGACGAAGTGACCTTCCCCAATCGTACCCAAGTTCCCGAGCCGAGGCAACTTTGGTGATGACGGACACGTGGCCTTTGGCACCGAGTTAGGGTTTCCTAAATTTCCCATTAAAAAAATATTTAGGTGGCGACTCTGTATCTGGCAAAGCAATCCATGTTTGGCACTTCTTTTCAAAATCTGTTTCTCAAAACGATTTGCCGGATTTGGACTCTTTGGTTCAGACTTAGAACCGTGACAAAATTGAGAGTTCGAGCTGTAGTGACCCCAAATGAACAGAACGGGACTAACCCTCCCAGGGCGTTCGGGGAGGGTTTGGGTTGTGTATTGATGCAAGAGGGGAAAGTGGTAGCCTATGGCTCACGGCAGTTGAAAATACACAAGAGGAATTACCCTACACATGACCTAGAGTTGGCGGCAGTAATTTTCGCCTTGAAGATTTGGAGGCACTACCTTTACGATGAGAGATTCGAGGTGTTCTCGGATCATAAGAGTCTGAAGTATCTGTTTACACAAAAATACTTGAACTTGAGGCAGAGGAGGTGAATGGAGTTCATTGAGGATTACGACTTTGAGTTGCATTACCATCCGGGGAAGGCCAATGTTGAGGCCGATGCCCTTAACAGAAAATCCATTAGTGATGTAGTTGTATAGCCATCCGGGAGTGGGAGATGTTGGGTGCACTTGGCGAGTTTGATTTGCTTCTAGGCGAATCCGTTGAGGCTGCAGCCTTGTTTTCTGTTGTTGCGCAGCCTACACTTGTGACTCGAGTGTTAGAGGCACAGAGAGGTGACCTCGAGGTAGAATCCCTCCGAGAGAAGATCTCCAGTGGGAAAGTTGAGAAGGGTTTGTCTGTGTATCCCGACCTGAGTGTGACATACCGAGACCGATTGTTTGTACCGGAGTCTTGCCGAGAGGAGGTACTCCGAGAGTTTCATCATTCACGTCTTGTGGTGCATCCGAGAGGCACTAAGATGTATCGGGATTTGGGTCGCCAGTTTTGGTGGTGGGGTATGAAGAGAGATGTGGCAGTTTTTGTATCGAAGTGCCTTACTTGTCAACAAGTGAAGGCCGAGCATCAGAGGCCAGCGGGTTTGTTACAACCCTTGCCTATTGCCGAGTGGAAGTGGGAGCATGTCACTATGGACTTCGTTGTAGGTCTTCCAAGGACTGAGCGGGGTAGTGATGCTATTTGGGTGGTTGTAGACTGGTTGACTAAGTCGACGCACTTTATCCCTATGCGCGTGAGAGATTCAGTAGACCATCTTGCCGACTTGTATATTTGGGACATAGTGAGGTTGCACGGGGTCCCAGTGTCGATCGTCTCAGATAGAGATCCACGTTTTACTGCGAGGTTGTGGCAGAGTTTGTAGAGTGCCTTGGGCACTAGGTTGACCTTTAGCACGACTTATCATCCTCAAACTGACAGGCAGTCCGAGCGTACTATTCAGATCCTTTAGGATATGCTTCGAGGTTGTGTCATTGACTTTAGTGGGTCGTGGGAGAGGCACTTACCCTTGGTAGAGTTTGCCTACAACAACAATTTTCAGTCGAGTATCGATATGGCACCGTTTGAGGCCTTGTATGGCCGACCTTGTACGTCTCTGGTTTGTTGGGCCGAGGTGGGTGATGCACCTTTGTTGGGCCCGGAGTTGGTGAGGGAAATGATGGAGAAAGCTGAGCTTATCCGTAGGAGGCTTGTTACAGCCCAGAGTCGTCAGAAATGTTATGCCGACTGTAGGAGGAGGCCTTTGGCATTTGAGGTGGGTGATCACGTATTTCCGAAGATATCACCTAAGCGGCGTTTGATGAGGCTTGGTAAGAGTGGGAAGTTGTCCCCTCGGTTTATTGGCCCTTTTGAGATCCTTGAGAGGATTGGCGAGGTTGCTTATCATTTAGCTTTGCCGCCGCAGTTGTTCGAAGTTCATGACGTGTTCCATGTTAGTATGCTTTGGAAGTATGAGCCAGATCCATCGCATGTATTGGATTGGGCCGACTTAGAGGTAGATGAGGATGTCTCGTATAAGGAGAGACAGGTTCGGGTCTTGGATAGGTGGGATCAAGTCTTGCGAGGCAAGACCATCCCCTTGGTGAAGGTTTTGTGAAAACATCACGGAGTGGAGGAAGCCACTTGGGAATGTGAGTTGGAGGTTCGAGAGAAATATCCGGATCTATTTGTCGATGTTTGAGCATATATTGTATATTTTGTTGTATTGATAAACCTTCAGAACATGTATATGTTTGGTTTATGGAGATATTGTGAAAGTGTTATGAATTATGCCTTGAGAATGGAAGTTATTTTAACATTGTGTATGTTAAATATGTTACAGAAATGCAAATATGTTGTTGGCATTGATTATGTAATTGAATTTTGAACTATATGTTGAAATTGGTAAATTTCAAATGAATGCATATTGATAATGCACGTTGGAAGTTGTATATTGTGAAATGCCTCCTGAATAGAAATGGGATGACCGGTAATGGTCAAGATGTGGAATGTTGAACTATGATGTTATTGAGAATTGAGAAAAACTTGTCTTTAAAAGACTTGTACCTAATTTCGGGGACGAAATTCTTTAAGGGGGGGAGGTTATAGCGACCCTGGTTTTCCCTCCATTGATTAGTGTGATCCGGACTTGGTTCCGTGGACGTTGGTTGTTGTATATATCTCGTTTCCATCCTTCAATACTTTGTAATTGAGTTATAGGATGTTTTGGACAGGTTTGTTACAGGTTGGGTGTGACTAGGAGCAAATGGTTGCTGCCCAGAATTTTGGTTCTTCGCTCGAGCAAGGCTTTTGTCGCTCGAGCGAGCTCTGTGTTTTAAATCCTTCGCTCGAGCCAGGGTTCCTTCGCTCGAGCGAGAGTTGAGTTTTGTATCTGGTGGCTCGAGCGAGAAGTCCTTCGCTCGAGCTTGCGTATGCGTCTGGTTCTGGACCTGAGAGTTGCATTTCTTGGCTCGAGCAAGCGAGGTCTATGTTTTGGGTTTCCTCGCTCAAGCGAGCATTCTGTCGCTCGAGTGTGCTTCTAGGTTGCAGACCTGAAACTTCGCATTGTTGGCTCGAGCGAGGCTTTCTACGCTCGAGCGAGAGTTCTTTGTGTCTGGTCGCTCGAGCGACCAATCCTTCACTCGAGCGAGCTTGTGTTATATCAGTAGACAGCAGCGGGTAAACACTTCACTTTTTCATCTCTTTTGATTTCAAAACCCTAGATCTGAGCTCTCTCTCTCTCTGTATACCTTCTCTCTAGGAATTGATCTAGTGCTTGAGTGTTCCTACCCTAAGTTCTTTGTAAAAAAGATAGAGGGTGTTGAGGGCTTCCTTTTAATCTGAAGAATCTTAGATTTGGAGCACTTTGGTTTTTCACTATCTTCTCCTTTGGTCTCTTCATTTCGAGGTACGGATACCCTACTCCATCTTATGAGTTTTGTCTTTAATTTTGGTTATTTTGAATAGTTGGTGATATTGGGTAATATTGAGAAAGTTAGGGTTTGTTATGTAATTTATGAAAGAGGGGTTTTCAAATATTAAAACCTATGTGCTTGTGAGTTGTTGAAATATGGAATTATTGTTGTTAGATTGGTGAAATCAAACCTTAGGGTTGGTATGGGACATATGGGAAAGTACCCTAGTTATTATGATAAATTAATTTGTATAATTAATTTTGGAGAAATGAGAAATTGAGTTAGGAATCATGAGATTGGGGAATTATGGGATTATGTGGTGTAGTTGGATTAATCTATCACTCATCTATGGAAAATGTTGATATTATATCTGTTGATGCATTTATGCTCTATTTAGAAATATCTGCTTTGGGCTATCGGTGGAGGATAGCCTTGATTGTTTTAGACACTGCATGTTGATTGGGGAAAATCGAAACTAATCACATTGAATTTGTCAATGAATATGACAGTTAGAATAATACATCAAATATGTGTATTGATTGATCCCTGTATATGATAATTGTTTATATACTTGGAATACGTGTATTGTGTGGGAAGAGATAGGGGATGTACTCCATGGTTTGAGGGAAGATAAGGGATGGACTCTCAAACCGGTTTAGGGAGGAGATAGGGGATAAACTCCATTGATACAACAAATATGTGTATCAAATTGAAGAATTAATACAGCAAATATGTGTATTAAATGAAAGTGTTAATACAACGAATATGTGTATTATTTGGAGTATGGAAATGTTTGAATATGAGATGAAACCTCATTTATGAATCTTAGTCTCATTGAATTGTCTGGCCAGGTTCTGAGCCATGTAATATGAAATGATTGGGTTAAGTAAAGGAGAAATGAAATGTAACATGAACGTGTTTGTCATGGAACTATATGATGATCTAAACTGGTTGTTAAGTATTAACCATCTATCAAATGCTACTGTTTTAGTCATTGCTTATATTTTGTTTAGTATATCTCTATTGGACTGTGGCTCACCCTTTGTGGGACATCATTTTCAGGTCCAGGTGATATGCAACCTCCAAGGACATAGCTTGGGAGGTTCTGGGAGTTGGAGACTCTTTTTATTGTTTTGTTATCTTTTGATGTATTACATGTAAATTCAGGCCAAGGGCTTAATATGTATTTGAGTTAGCACTCTTTTTTGTAACCAAGTGTTGGCTTGGAAAGTTGTAAGCCCGTATGGCATTTACCTTTGTTGTTAACTTGTAATACTTTTGTAATGAATACTCTGATAAATGGAAAGATGTTTATTTCTCTTATGTCTAAGCATGTCAAGATTGCTGGGTTTTATGTATTATTTTGAGGGCGTTACAAGTGGGTTTGTCTAATCGATTTCGGGTTGGCCACCAACAGTCATGAACGGGTGTGCTTTCGACTCCGGGTTGATTATTCCTTTGTTTTGTCCGGAATAATTTCATCCTTTGTATTATGTAGATGTTAGTAAACATCCCAAGAAGCTTTGAAAGACTTAAGACGAACTTGATTCATCCCATGTTTTGTTACAAGCTATGATATGTATTGTTTTGATAAAGATTTCGGATATCATTCATTCAAACCTTTATTACTTATATCATTCACTGAGTCTCCAAGCTCACCCTACCCCTTATATATATGTAGGTGATGAGCAAGAAGGCAATGTCGCCTAAGCTTTGTTTGGAAGATGTTTTGGATTCATGTTTTGCTGGCATCTTGAAGATTATGCTTCTTGGGTTCGTAGTTTCATTTGTTTTGTATGTTTGGCTTGAGAAGCCTTTTGATCAAGATGTAATATGTACCTTATGTTATTTTGTATTCAAGTTGTAAAGACCATGTTATGATGTTTGTCATTTTATTTGATTTATGCACAGCTCTTATGGACTACTTAGATTTAAATTTATTACTTCCGCACATGTAAGCCCTATATGTATACTCCGATTGTGTGAAACTTTGTAAGTTGGCCTTTGGTAATATCGGATTACTGGCCATCATGGCACCATTTTACTAGGGGCGGAATGGGGTCGTGACACTAAGTGTGTTTGAAATCATTTATTCTCATCATTGCTTTGAGTCCTGGACTCTATCTCTCTATATTGAATAGAATATTGCTCATTATCTTTGTTACTTTATCAGATTTGGAACGGTCAGGCTTGTCTTCAGTCCATATTGGAAGGTACTGTTAGCCCATGAGGCCCATCACGGGTTTTATTTTGATAATCCGAATGAGTCAATGTATAGAGCTCATTGAATACTTTATCTCACGTTGATTAGATATCGATAGCTATTTAATTTGATCCGATTTTTATCAATAATTTATTTTGAAAATTTTATACCACTAACAGAAATATGATCCGATCAAGTAGCTATCGATATCCGATTAATGTGATATTTTACAAGGATAAAGTACTTGATGAGTTCTACATATTGAACAGTTCGGATTATTGAAACAGGACCCATGGTGGGCCTCCACGGGCCCGACAGCATGCTCCAGTCCAATCTCATATTGGAAAGAAGCCTGGCACCTATTTGTCACACCCCAAACTCGGGTATAACCGGCTGTGGCCCAAGGGGCCTTAGCTCAAGGCACAAGTAAGCCTGAACACGAATCCATAATCGCATTGAACAACTATACAATAGTCTAGTAATAAATAACCAAACTCTATTTAGGCCAAGTTTGGGATGTTCCAAAAAAGCCAAAAAGCCAAAAAGTTACTCAAAAAGTTAAAAAGTTAACACTATTCACCAAAAGTCAACAATTACGGCTGCACAACTCCCAATTCAAATTTTTCCCTACAAATCAATTTTTATAATTTTTTATTACACATTTTCCAATAAAAAGTCAAAAAGTTAACCCAAACATCCATATTTTCAACCTCAATTTTTTAGTCCAAAAAGACAAAAAGTGCACTTATTTAGTCTTCCCAAACTTGGCCTTAGTGACATGCGACAAGTATATATGGCAAAACCAACCATAATCAATACCATCCAAACTTACGGGATATAAACAGCCCACATATCAAAATAATCCTAAATGAACTTTAATAAAAATATAAAGAAATATGCACAAACTTGACATAACAATCTAAAACACACTATTACAAAAATAGTTAAAGATCACACTTTAACAAAAAAAAAAAATCTCACTTTTATTGAAAGTGTGATAAAAAAAATTAGATTGATATTTTAATCACACTTAATTTGATTGAGTGTGATAATATTTATTTTTTATGTCACTTTTCAATTAAGTGTGATTATATATACACTATTACCTTTTAATCACACTTTTTAAATAAGTGTGATTATATATATATATATATATATATATTTTAATCACACATTCTAATTAAAGTATGATTATTTATATATTTTTTAACCACACTTTCTAATTAAAGTGTGATTACATATACACTACTACTTTTTAAATGAGTGTGATTATATATATATTTTTTAATCACACATTCTAATTAAAGTGTGATTATTTATATATATTTTTAATCACACATTCTAATTAAAGTGTGATTATATATACACTATTACTTTTTAATCACACTTTTTAAATAAGTGTTATTATATATATATATATATATTAATCACACATTCTAATAAAAGTGTGATTATATATACACTACTACTTTTTAATCACACTTTTTAAATGAGTATGATTATATATATATTTTAATCACACATTCTAATTAAAGTGTGATTATTTATATATTTTTTAATCACACTTTTTAAATAAGTGTGATTATGTATATATTTAATCAAACTTCCTAAATAAGTGTGATTGTATAAAATATTTCAAATTGATTTTTATATCAAATATACAATTCCTAAATTTTTAATCACACTTAATCTGATTGAGTGTGATAATATTTATTTTTTATGTCACTTTTTAATTAAGTGTGATTATATATATATACTAGTGTATGCCGGCACGGTGTAAATAATATTTTGTTTGAATAATTTTCACATGTCATTCTCTCTTAAGCTAGGAACACTGAGAATCAAGCATACCTAATTTGTTTTACCATGACATACAAAAAATGAATAGATAACATATATTTGAGCAAGGGGATCCCCTTTATTACAAACACAACTTCAAATAAAAGGAACAACAAAATGGTGTTCTCCGTTTGGAGCACACCATGCCAATACGAAAATAGTATTCTTGATCAAAATCTAAATAACAAACACCTTCAAATGTTTAACTCTCAAACCAAACCAAATCTATATAAATTTCTACATCAATCTGCCATAATCTTTAACTTTATACAACGTCAATCATTTTCAAAGTTTGTCAATAATAAAACCAAAAATAGTGTAAATTCTGCTCTCGAGATTGTTGCTCACTCGAGATTGCCCCTGTTTCAACACTCATCAATCAAAGAAGTGCACGTTTAGTTTATACAACAATAAATACAAAATCATTAGAGAGATAAGAAAAACTTAAGCCTTAAGAAATGTAGACTTGTAAAAAGGTAGCCAATATTACCATTCGCTTGTAGTCTTTATCCACCTGTAAAATAGAAAAAAAACAAATATGATAATTAAAAGAGACTACCCAATTCAAAACAAACACACGCATTGTCACATTACTGAAATGTTTTTTTATAGACCACCCAATTCAAACCAAACACATACATTGTTGCAAAATAATAATTGGTTACCCAATACAAACACTATGAACAAACACAACACATTATCAACACAAATACAAATTAATGATTGATAAAAATATTAACTTATAAAAATCAATCAATATTTTCTTTGAATTTTATTTTTTTCAACTTTCTTTTTGGAACTTCCTTTAATTGATCACATAATGTTTTAGGAAAAATATAAGAAAGACGTGTTCTTGAGAAAGAATTTAATAAAATAAAATTCAAAAAGCAAACTCTTCGCTTGGTAATTCAACAGCAAACTCTAACTAACTTAACTCTCCCATCATTTACAAATCAATACAACTTAAAAAACCCCATTTATTTTCTTCCAAAAACCCAAAGCCATTTATTATATCAGTTTAGTCCCATCAATTTTGTGTATGTAACCCTTCGTCATCTTCTTCAATCTTCGCCTACACCCATTCAGATTCATTTTGCTTCCAACCTTAAATAAATTTTGAATATTTGTTAAGCAATACATGACCATAAGCAAAATATCAAACCAGCCCCTTTGGATCTATTTGGTAAGCTCATGGGTAGCAGCCAACAAAATTTAGATTGAAATTAAATAAACTATAAGACTAAACTGATATAATAAAATTCAATGGATAAAACAACAAATCAACATCGTACAGTAAGGGGGCAATTGTTTAGAGGGTATTAAAAAAGTAATAGGCAATGCTGAAACTATATAAATATATATTTATCACAGCTTACCAATCCCCACTCCCAAATAAAGGGGAAAAAAAAATGAGGGTGCGAGGAGAACAAACAAACAAACTGACTGAATCTGTACAATTTAGTGCTTAAAAGGAATGCGTACGTTTCACTTCCATGTATTATTTTTCATGTGTGGAACAGATATTGCAAGGAGAACTGAAAACAATTGGTGTGAACACAGTTTATATTCAACAATAAAGCAAAAAGTTTTGCGAGCAGGTAAAGAACAAATTTTTCCAACTCCTTCAAGATGCTCATGTCTCGTAATTTCCTAAAATTCCAAACCAATATGAAGGACTCACAGACATTTTGTCAAAACCAATGGTAAAGAGGGTGCAAGCCTACATTTTCTAAGGCTTAATTTAGTTGGTAGTTTAGCAGAAAAACTTGGTAAAATTTCTGAGTCGTGAAATTATTTTGTCTTTTTTATAAAAAGACACACAAAAAAAAAAAAAAAAAAAACTTATTCCAATTAATTGTGAGCTGAAAGACTCAAGTAATAAACTATTATCAATCCAATGGAAAAAGGGTTTGCCCAGTTTCTATATTAAAAAAAAACACCATTTATATCAAATTAGATCTAATTTGTCTCAGAACCTTGAAGCCATTGAAACAAAAAAACTAATGCCCATTAACAAAATTCAGAGAAAATGCAAAGAAACTGAAAAGGGAATGAATACCTTGGAAAGGGGAATGAAAAGAAAATGCAAAGAACTCGTCAAATGTCCACAATCAACACAATTCGAAGTGGTGCGAAAAGGGAATGAATACCTTGGAAGAAGGCGCAAAGATAGACCCAAAAAATTCAGAAGATGATGAAGGTTACCATGCGAGCAAAGTTCGAGTTGCAAAAATCGAGGACTGGAGAATTGGAGAGCAGCATCAGATAAAAACAGATCAATTATCAGAACCTTGAAGCCACTGAAACAAAAAGAAAATTCACAAAACCCAATAACAGAAAAATTGAAATTGAATCTAATAATTCTAATTTTAATTTTAGAATTCTAATTCTAATCAAGGAAAATTCTAATTTTAATCAACACCGAATAACCCAATTCTAATTTTAACAGGAGGATCACCCCAGGTTTGTGGCTGCTATGATAACAATAGGAGGATCACCCGTGTACAACAAAATAAAAAACTAACCAGTGGTAATAAAAAAACAGTCAATGGTGTTCTACAGAAAATTGGAAAAACTAACCAGTGTACAACAAAATAAAAAACTAACCAGTGTACACTAAATGGTGTTCTACACTCAATGGTCACCACAACCAGTTCAAAAACTAATGTAGTTCTTGGTGCTTGGATAAAATGTATTAGATTGAGATGAGTTGAGTTTAATTAATAAAATTATGGGTTTGGGAGAATGGAATTCTAATAATAACAGTATGGAGCCCAATGTAAATGACCCATAAACAATGAAAAATAACATTGAAGCCTCTGGATTGTAACAATGAAATGGCAGCAAAAGGAACACTGAGAATGAGAATCTAACCTTAACAATTGAAACCCAACTCAATGATAAATGAAAGAGAAAACCCAGATCACCTAATCTATCAAATTCAAATACCAAGATGACAGATCTCATCAAAGATTCAGAAATAATTAGAACTTAATCACTACACATGTTTTGCCACTTCTATAATTTCATATCTACCAAACAAAAATGGTACAAATACATAGATAAGGATATTATATATGTCAGGAATCATACCTGCTGGAGGAGATTGGAGAGAAGGCCGAAGAGCTGGGCATCTGCTGCTGCTGCTGCTTTTCCTTCAGCGCAGAAGAAAAAGAAAAACCCATCTCACAATCAGTTCAAGGTTTAAGGTTTAGAAACACCAATCCAAATAAATTATAGGTGATCCAAAGAAAAACAAAACCCATTGCTAACTGATATATATTTGAGAATCAAACCCATTGCTAACAAAACCCATTTAAGGAAAAGCAAACCCATTGCTAAATAAATTATAGGAGGCCGAAGAAAAACAAATACATATTAGTTTAAGGTTTAGAAACACCAATCCAAATAAATTGAAAGCTACATAAATAAAAAATGAAAAAGAAACATAACAAAGAGAAGATTGTGAAGATCATCAAACCTGCTAGAGCTTCGAAGCAAAATTCAAAAACTCAGAACTAAACCCATTGCTAACTGAAAGAAGTCAGTAATTCCCTCAATTACTCAATTACTCTCCAAAATGTTTAACCAAATATAAAAACCCATCTCACAATTTGAACACACACGTACTCTATACTAACTATTAATAATAATAATAAATTAGCTTATACAAAATATGTTATTAATCAATCAATAAAAACAAATAATCAAAAAGAAAAACAACCTCGTGAGAAGCTCAAAATGGTAATTTCCAAGAAGGTAGGTAAAAATGGTGTTATTAATAAATCACTACTAAACAATTCTCAAAATGGTGATTTCCATCTGTATCATCTACTTATGTTAGGTAAAAATGGTGATTTCCAAGAAGTTACATGTAATAAAATAAAGAAACAAAAATTCTAACATCTATATGTATACATAATCTATGATTATATACATGCACAATTCTCAAACTTTTCAACATCAATTGATTAGAAAAACCCAGCTAATTGTACTATCAATCACGTGTAGAAATCAACAATCTAAGGCTGCAAAACCCAGAAAATCTATTGGACCCATCAATCTCCAGCAGATCAATAAATTTCTAAATTACCATGAATTTCTAAAATCTATTGGACCCATCAATCTCCAGCACCCCAAAAACAAACTGAAGGCACGGTGTAAATAAGCGTTTCTCCCATTCTCCTCCTCATTATTACATGCCCGGAGGAACTCACCTCCCATCCCACCATCAACCACCTCTCTCAAACTGTCTGAAACTCTTCTATTCAAGATTGCAATTAGAGAAAGGCAGTCAACATCATTAAGCATATCACAAAATCATAATAATTGCATTCCATCGAGGCAATACAATCAAGTATTAACATAATTACCATACATGTAAAACAACTACAATTTTCACTACCCAACTAATCAATCAACAAACATTAACAAATAAAACACAACTAAACAACACCAAAAGAGGGATGAGATTGTATACATGAAATTGAGGAATTAAGAAGAGTTTACAATTCATGACATAACTCATAAAATTAATAGAAGGTATAGTTAATCAAAGGTACAGTTAATTAAAAGAAGGTACATATATGAGCAAAGAGTAAAACAGTTAATCAAAAATGTTCCTGTAAACCTTTAACTTGATTTCTATAAATTTGACATAATTGTTTTAATTTACCTAAAACTTGGCTCTATTTTTACTAATAATTTGTTAGGTTTATGGATGAAAAAAGAAAAATGTCAAATGCTATTACGTTAAAATATATATATTCTATTCTTATTTATCATATATCCACAAACCATTAATTTTGATTATTTTAATATTATTAAAAGAGAATTCGATGTAATTATATCAAATTTATTATATGGCAGCAAAGCATGCTACTCCTATTTTCTTTTTATTTTATTTTATTTATTTATTTTATTCATTTATTTATTTAAGGTAATATTATTTATTTAAGGGAAGTTATGGCATGGTGTAGTTACTCTAAAAAATATCGAATTTGCATCATCATTTTGCAAGTATTAGAAATTATAAATTTCAGGTCATTGAACCTTTTTTGAATTGATAATTACTTAGCTATTACTTCTGAGTGCAATCATCTTACTCATTAAAATTACAAACAACAAAGCTAAATATGAAAACAAAATAAGAACCCATGACTTGCAATCTCTCTAATCACTTCAATGGACTGAAATCAATCACTCCAAGTATTTCATAAACCACACACGATGAGAACGAAGCCCCAGTCGATGAAGATATGAAGAGGTCAAGCAGAATGAAACTGAATATTAGAGAGATGAATGAAAAACAGAATGAATACAGGGAGAGATTAAGTGGAATGGAATAAAAAAAGCGAGATCAAAATGATAAACTACCATCACAATTAATTAAGAACCAAGATAATAAATAAAAAAAAGTAACATCTCAATTATTTCAAAAATTGAGATTAAATTTTTAATCACGCTTTATAAAAGTGAGATGTTTTTAAATATAAATGTGTGATGTTTAGGTATTATTGTAGTAGTGATTAAACACTTGATTTAATCTCAGCTTTTATTCAGAACAATGCTTCAAATGGAGGAAATAAGCTGGTTGCTCAATTAATAACCTGAACATTCTTTTATATTTCTTGCCATGTAAAATTACTACCATATATGATCAGAAACATTTTTGGTTTGCATTTTGGACTAATAACCGACTGTTTGTTATAACCTTTAATCAATGCGTTAAAAGTTCAAACCCGTTTCTACCTCAATTTCATTACAATTTCACAGTTAGAAACTTCGGGTTTTCTAATGCTTTTAAACCTTTTAACCACTATCAACATTTTATTTTAATTTTTTTTTTATAATTTCGAATTGTTCTAGCAAGAGTTGGCCTATTGAACTCACTCATCCTTTCAAACATCATGTATAGAGATTGAAATTTATAGAAATCAAATGTTCCTGTAAACAGTTAATCAAAATTTGATATGAGCAAAGATTAAACAGTCTGAGAGTAATAAAAAATGTTCTATTTTTATTTTTAATAAAAAATGTTCTATTTTGTTAGTCGGATCGCCTAATTTCTTTTCAGCAGCAAAACTTGAATCCTCTGTTACAAACCCAAAACAGTTAATCGATTGTAGAGATAGTTTTATATAATATGATAGAGAGAGAGAGAGAGGTGTTTTACTTTCGGGTATGGCAAGGGTTTTGGAGAGAGAGAGAGAGCTTCTCAGATTAACTCCTCGGATTGGGACCAGACTTTTCTTAGATGGTGTAGCCATCGGATTAGCTTTCGATTCAACTTTCATTGGCCACTTGGGACTCTGCTGCTGCTGCTCTCTCTTTCGCCTGTCATTGAGGAGGAAGAGGGTGGGTGAGATCGTTCTGCTAAAGCAGAAGAACAGATGATAAGCAGCGTCGGTTGTGGTGAGCGGCGGCAGCAGATCGGTGGTGGTGTGTTGGTGAAGGATGAAGAAGGGTAAAGGTAAGAACAGGAGATCAGGTTTTTTTTTTTATTATTTTGAAGTGAGAACGTGAGAGAGAAGCCTATAGAGAGGGAGTTCATGAGATGTGTTTAGGCAGACGTGGGAGAGAGAGAAGAGAGTGTTTGGGCAGAAATCAAACACATCTGAACCATTGATATTTATTAGAATGGATCTAAACCCTTGATTCAAAATGTATCTCTTATACATTTGAAGACATTTTCAAAAAGCCTCTTGCCTTATTATATAGATATATATATTTTTAATCACACATTCTAATTAAAGTGTGATTATATATACACTACTACAATAATATTTATTTTTATTCACACTTTTTAAATAAATGTGATTATATATATATATATATATATATTTTAATCACACTCCTAAATAGTATGGTTGTATAAAACATTTCAATTTGATTTTTATATAAAATACACTATACAATTTGCGCCTTTATTCTACCCATACCCATGAATGAGAGAGACGACTCTTCTATTCCCCAGCAAGATTGAATTTCACAAACACACGTCTCTTCTCCTTCTCCCTGTCTTCTATTTCTGAAACGAAGCCGTGTTTCGTCAGCTCCGAACCACCATTGAAGTTACTCAAATTTGTCTTTTGTAATCAAAAACCTCTTGAAATTTCTGGTGAGTTCTCTACTTTTTATGCCCCTTCTGTGTGTACATATTTATGATTATGATTATTATTAGTGGAATTTTATAGATATAGGTTTTCATTGTGAATGAGGGTCTTCGGGTGGTAATGATACGTGTCTGTAAATCAAAGTTGAAATTGGTAAGGTTTTTGTTAATGGTTGGTGGGCTTTGCAGGAGGTGGGTATATGTTAGTTGCTTTGTAGAATATGCAACTTCATTACACTAGTGACTATACGTATATATATGTATAATATATTTATTTGACACAAACAGAACAGTATCTGGGAAAATATTGTTTATATTGCTTCTCTATTTCCTTTAATGTGGTTACAATACTTCATATGTAATATGATTGGCTTCTGGCACTACTACACTGATTGGCCAATCATTGATTGTTGCCTTGAAGTTTCCAAATGTTACTTGGATTGTACAATGTGTGATGTGTTATTGACATATAATGAATATTGGATCTAACCAAGCACATTCTGCAGCAGATGTTTAAAGAAATCTGACATGGTATATACCGAATTCCTATCCTGAATAACAAAATTTAACATGTGTATATTGGAAAAATGATCTACTTTTCTTTTATGAAGTAATTTGCAGATTAGCTAGAGTCCAAGTTGGTTTCTCTGTCCATTTCATTCCTTTTGACTTGCTTGGTATTTTGAAGCGTTGCTTACTAGCAGAAATCCTTAATCTCCATAGTGATGTGGTTGTTTAATATTCTCTTTTGAGCTGAAATTAGACAATATCTCCTAGAGAAAGCACCCCTATCTAGTTTATTTTTCTTTTATCATATTTCCTTCTCTTGTTGAAATTCTTATTCTTCTCAATTTCTCTTATAATTGGCTTATTCCTTCCGATCTAGATAACAAGCTTAATGGATGGTGTTGTTTTTATAACATTCCTTTCTCAAATGAAATTGGAATTCATCATTTGTTTCTTTCCATTCACTCGGTTCTCTTTTGTTTCATCAATTTTGTCTGTGAGCTAGGGCCTAAGTTTAGTCCCAAAGGTGTAGACGATGGACAACATGTGAATATAATGTCTATATATGTTGTAATGTTACATATTTTGGGATTGTAATATAATGTATCTACTTGCAGATTAGACAACACTAGCAATGTTAGTACAGTACCAGACATGCTTATATTTTAAATCTCATTTTCAATGCAATTTCAACAAGGCAAATATCCCTCTTCCTGAACCTAAATACTGGATTGCTTAGGAATCTATTTCATGTATTACATTAATGAAATGATAAATTACATTTGAATTTCAAGCTTTACAAGGCTGAAATACACTTTTGCTTTTAGAAAATGGGTCGTACCTAGTGCATAAGTCTGTAGAGTCTAAGAGAGGTAGTAGATAGACAGTCTTCCTTCCACTGATGATTATACATAATCAAAACTAGGCAATCTCAACCAGAACTTGAATGCCTCGGCTGCTTTCTTCCTCTCACTCCTCTGGTCCTGCCTCGCTCTTGAGGCATGCTTGTTTGTAAACATCCTTGAATGCATCTCCACCAATTTAGTGCTTTTGCTATTGCTGTCATTGCTGCACTTAGTTGCTGCTGCTGCCGCTGCTGTTGTGCTGCAAGCTGCAATTTGCTCAAACTTCTCTCTTAAAAACTTTAATTTGAAATTTTTTACCTACGCTTTTTCATTCAAATTCAACTTCAAGTTCATAAAAGCATGTTCTGTTTGATTCAAGGTAAGGACATCAAATCGAATTTTAACTCCACAAGTTCCATTATTATAACATAAAATTCTTGGCATGATAATAATTAATTTGTCATTTCTTGCTTTTTTTTTCCTTTGGTATGAATTTGTCCTTATAAGTTACTAAAAAACAAATTCCCCCCCCTCCTCCCCAAAAAGAATTCTCTCACAAATTTGTCCACTTTTTCATAAGAAAAAAAATAAATAAATAGGAACAAAGTGTTTAGAATTGATATTTTTCTATAGTTGAACTCTATGTACCTAGAAATGTTGCTTATTTTCAAGAATTGTGAATCAGCTGCTAATATTCAAAGCTTAAAAGGCCACCTTTGAGGAATTCAAAAAATTTACAATATGAAATTGGCCTGAAGTTGGGAACTCTTTTGGGTTTTCCTTTAATTTATCCGTATATGTTTACAGTTATGTATGGATCATAATATATGTACGTACATTATGTAATGTTCAGCCTTAAATCATTCATTTTTCAAATTACATTTACTCATCATTTGCAGATTTTGCCTTGAAGTTCATATTTTTCCTTCAAGTTCAAGCCAACGCCTTTTGTTGTTTGCTGTCCAGATTTTTGTGTACGTAATTCCACTTACATTATGTTCTCCAAATGTTCTTTTGATAAACTACAACCAGCTGTTTTTTTTTTTGTTTATTATTTAATATTTTAGATTTCATTTTTGAAAACATCATGTTTGGAAACATAGGCAATAAGATAGCCTAACAAAGAAAAAGAAATGACAAAAGGGAATCAATCATACGCTCGATTTTTCTTCTTCTCTTTGTAGCTCATCTTGCCATTGCCTCTGTTCTGTGCCATCATCTCCATGTCAACCTTGGCTATTGTGGCTTTTACATCCCTAGATAAAAGCAACTGTTCCTTAAACTGGATATTGCTAATGCTAGTGTACGTTTTAGGATCATACAACTTGGATTTTGGCATAGGTATACTATTGCTTTCTGCTGTTGTAGGTCTGTAGCTTGGTATCAGTTTCTTTGATTGATTCTGCAATTTTTCCAATGAAGCTCATCAAAACCTAAAACAACCTAAGAAAAAAATCTTAATGGAAAGAAGTAATAATATCCATCTATAGATTTGAAAACCCATCTACGGCCTGTTTGAATGGTGGCTCAATAATAGGACACGTAAAAAAAAAAGGTTGATATAAAACGTTACAATCAATACATATTTGAATTACAGAGATGCCTCCTCCCCACTCTCCATCTCTTGTGCATGTGCACTCTAAATAAGTAATCTTGAATCTAGTAAGTGCAACTTCTGGATATCACTATATACACTCACAAGATCTTGTGCACATTGATGTGTGTAAATCACACATAAGTTGATGACAAGTAGTGAAATCTGTAGGTAAGTTTCAATACCCCCCTTTCCACGTTCAAGCTGAGTTCCTATGCCTTCATTAGACTCAAAGAACTGATACTTCATATAAGGTAAATAGATGCAAGGCAAAATTCTAGTTCTAAGTTGGAATGTAAGCTCTTCCTTTCCTGGAAATCTTTATAGTGAATCATCATCAATTACTATACATTTCAGGGTGTACTCAGAGAAACAATAAAGCATGCTAAAACTTGTCATGTGTGAACATTTCAGAATATGGGTGTTGAGGAAAACAATTAATTACTCCCAGAAAGGACTTGCATAATAAGACAAGTAGTTGGACTAATTAACTACTGTCACATCCTTAGAAAAGAAAAGAAAGATCTTTAGATGGCATAGCATTTATCCATAAAAGAGGATCATTTTTGAAGATTTTCTTCTCATCAACACGTGCCAGATTCCAGAAAAATAGATCAACTAAAGGATAATTGTTAGAGTGTCTTCTCACCAAGAAGTTCTAGAACCCAAGGGACAAGCCATTAGAGAAAAAAAAAAATGGAATTCTAATGGACTGAACACCTTTCTGAGAGGACAAGAGATGAATCTTTAGAGGCCTAACCAATTCTCCCAATGTGTTCCTAAGTCCCAATTTAAGTCAGTACGATAGAACCTTGCCAATCTCTAACTAAAAAATGGATGAGATTTAGGTCCATGGGTTCATAACAAAAGTTCTAAAAAAAATCATTTTCTTAGACATATGTAGATCATGTTCAACAGATCAGAAAGCTTTACATGATGTCGTGTTCCTAAATTAGAGGTTGAAACCAAATGCACCTACTTTTCTGGCTACACCAAATAGAATCTTCTGTTTTAGTAAAGGAATTACATTTTAGAGCTCCCATATCAACACACCTAGATTAAAGCAATTTTTCAACTTGAAATTTGTTCACACACATAACAAATTCATATAAGACAATTCTATCAATGGAAAAAAAAAAATCACTTACCTCATCTACGAGATGAACAAAATCTTACTTCTAGGATTATTTCTGTGAGAACATTCACAATTGATGTTTACAGTAGTCAAACTGACAACATTAGCTTTAGCACCTTGCTAAACGTTACAAAGGTTATGTGGCCCCGTATAAACATTCTTGTTCTATAGTTGTTAAACATAAGATTCAAATCCCCAAATGCAACCAATTGAGAGTTTCCACTCTCTCACATCTTAAATCCAACAAATTTATTATCTTTCTTTTATTTTTAAGTTTTCCAATTTGTCTCGAAAGCATCCTTAAAATAAGGCTTTGTTCTCACACACCCCTCCCCCTCCCAACTAAACCACAGAGAACAGACCTTTGTTGGTATCACTTGCATAGTGTATGACATTTGACCATAAAACAGGACCACAATCTGTTTTGGTTTGTTAATGCCTTTGCTACTGTTGCTGCTGCTGTTGCAGCACGTAGTTGCTGCTGCTATTGATGCACTTAGTTTTTTTTTTTTTTTCTTTTCTTTTGGGTGAATAAGTCTAGCTAGCAGACTGGCTGCCTCCATAACCAAGATCAGAAGCACACACAAAAGAAGCCAATCAATGTTATGTTTTTCCATAGCAGCCACATACACCAATATACAAGAAACCAAAAACTTGAGAAAATAAAATAAGACCCTAAGCATAACCCGCAAGCGAATAGGTAGAAGCCTTAGAACATGAGCATAAAACTAGTTGGAATTCAACTCCACACTTTCTGTCCAATTGTGTAGCACCAACAAAATAAAATAAAAAGAAAACTGTCAAGCATACTACATTCATTGAACTGGCGCAGATTGCAACCTGGTTCAAGGTTGCCTTCCCCATAACTTTATACTTCCAAGTTTTAGCATGACCTGTTAGGACCACCCACAAAGATTCAACCAAATGAAATCAAAGAGTAATAACAAAGAAAAAATCCTCCATTGCAACAAACAATTTAGGTCTTCTTTCACTTGACCCGCAACGAAAAATCTCTATAATAAGAACCAGCCATAAGTACCTGCAGTAAATAGTTAGAAAGTTTTTGAAACTAGTTCACTGAACCCATAGCTTGCAACACTCACTCAATATATAAGGGCACAACATCTCTCAACCCACTGTCCCTATATAGAAACCAGTTTGGCAACCTGCAGAGCAACATGTAAGTTAAAAAACATTTAAAACAGTAAACCTCATGTCACGATCCAAACCCGGCCCTATGGGTTTAGCACCGTAACCGGCCAGTAATCCGAGATTACCGAAGGCCTGCTTAACAGTAATGCAGTAAAACAGAGTACAGGGCCTGGCGGAAGCCAATACAGTAAATAAACAATGCCCAATGAGCTGTGATAGTCTGTATGCAAAAAGACTTTTTATATATATAAGCAGTCAGTAACAAACAGTATGTACAATATTTACAATCTTTCAGAATAGGGACTCAATCCCTTATATAACAGTACAGTACAGTACATTCTATTCAGCTCTCAAAACAGTACAGAAGAGGAGAATAAAAGACCCCTAAGCCAAAGCATGGCAGGTTCGGAACCTCGCGGTGAGGCACATAGGTTGGCTTGACAAAACTGGAGTCTATCTCGACGCTTCTGGCCGCGGTCTGGTGCCTGTACACCTACATATATATATATGAGCAGTGAGCTAAAGCCCAGTGAATAACATAATGCGTAAAGGGGTTAAGAATGGATGTCCTTACAGTAATGAAAACAGTTTATTGATTCAGTATTTCAGTCGTTCAGTCAGTACAGTCATATGTGGTACATCCATTAGCATAACAGTACAGTAAACAATAGGTCTTAAAAGACCGAACAGTAGTGATGGCCATCAGTCAGTAAACAGTAGTGGTTCCAACAAGGGAACCGACAGAGATCTCTGTAACAGTAACAGTAAATAGTAGGTGCCAAGGATGCCACAATACAATTCAATATACAGGACATACATTCATTCAATTAACAGTATTCAATTCAGAAACAGTACAATTCAGTTGTTCAGAAAATAATCATTTTTGAACATATCTTTACACAATCGTTACTCACAGAGTTCTGGGATACAGTAAACTAGAGCGCGTCTCCCCAGTCGCCAATCCTACACAGTTAACAGTTTGAACACACGCTAAGCTACACAGTTGGGAAAGACATAAACTTAACCCCTAATTTGCCTCGGTGTGTTCTACATCTATATCCTCAACAACAAGACGTCTTAAACTAGGCCTAATAGTGCCTAGGATGAGATGAGGATGCAAAGATGCACTTTAAAAACACTTTCAAAATTTTCAGAAAACAGGGGTCACGCTCGAGCGTAGGTTACCCCGCTCGAGCGGACGTGTAGACAAAGGTTTCTGCTAGAGCGTATAACTACCCGCTCGAGCGTTCTGCAAAACAGTCGGAAGTGTTGGAAAGGTGGAAATCACGCTCGATTGGGTGCTCGACGCCCGCTCGAGCACGAGACACAATGTCCCGCTCGAGCGTCAATTATTCCGCTCGAGCGGAATTCAAAACAGAACAAAAATGCTGGGAGCACGATTTCCACGCTCGAGCGCCAGTCACCCCGCTCGAGCGTGAGTCCAAATTCTGGAAATTCCAGATTTGAACCTCAAGCTCAAAACCAAGTTTGAATGCATCAAATTCGATTCCTTTGGGCCCATTTCCTGGAAAACACTTCAAAACTCATAGTTTAACATGAATCCAAAGCTCAATTGTAAAATCAAAGCCCAAGGGTGTTTCAAATAAATCCAATTCAAACCAATTTTCATGAATATGAAGAACATGCAAACATGCATGAATTTAAACCATTTCAAAGCTTCAATTTGATGCTCTAAGGAGCCAATTGTTCCAAAAACAAGATGAAAACATGGACTTAACATAACCATGAGCATGCATGCGACAATTCTCCATGGAATCAACTCAAAATTCAACAATTCAAACATGCATGCATGAAATGAGTTCTAATTGAACATGTGAAGCTATTTCATGCCTTAATCCACTAAATACCCAAGAATTATGCAAGAATAAGCTCAAATACACAATAAAGAAGATCAATGGTCTACCTTAGGTCTCCAATACACGGTGAGGAAGCTTAATTTGCTAATTCTCTCTTCAGTTTACTTCAATTATCAAGCAAAACTCAAGCAAAAGTGAGATGAAATCAACTCTTCTAGTCTCTCTCTCTCTCTATGGTCGGCAATGACAAGGAGAATGGCTGAGGAAAAGTGTTGGTCGAGTGTTGTACAAGGCTCCATATGTGTTTGGTAGTGGCCACTAAGTGGCACTAATGTAATTAAGTCTAAGTTGTGCAAATTAACTCATGTTAATTCAATTTAATCATACCAAATCAGTTTTCAGATAAATATACCATAAAATCGCATTAATTCTAACGATCATAGATCATCAATCAATTTCGGATTCGGCCGTTGCAGACACCCCATTTTTGACCGTCCTCAAGACTTGGACGTCACCATTTGAATACTCGGTAATTATCCATGTCTGTGTTCATCTTGAGTCCCCGGAAGCCTTGGCAGCGCGCCTCGTCGCAGGACCTCTCGACTCGACTGTTTTGTGCTTGGTTTGACACCAAACACTTGTGTTTTGCCTTTGAGAGGCAGGGTAGGGCTTGTAGACCATCCCTACCCATCACTGGCCGTGGCTTGAGGCCATCGGCTGTGTTTTGTGGCCACCGGCCAAATATTTGGCCGGTCGGCACTATAGATGGCCGGTCGGCTATCTTTTTTTGGTCAATTGCATCTTTGGCCGGCCGACTACTGTGCATCTGCTTTTGTAGATATTTTGACACAGCTGTCTTGCATTTGGCTCCCCTCCATACACGTGTATGGAGGGATCTCTCTCTTTAGAAGCTTGTTTTGTAAGCTTTACAAGACAAAAAGCTCTATAAGAGGAGCCCTCTTCTCTTGGCTTTGGGGTTAGACATTTTAGACAGCCATTTTAGGGTTTGAGTTCTAGGGTTAGGGTTTCATACATATCCTATCTCTATATCTCTCTTGTGTGTGTATAAGTGTGTTTGTGTCTTACTATTGCACAAAAACACATAGTGTTACACCTTTTCTTGGTTCTTGAAGGACCAGAGGTCTGTTCTTGGAGTTTTGGGGCTGGTTTAAGCTCAAGGAAGCAGCTGGTCCACCATTTGTCAAGAAGGTCTTCAAGGGTAAGAAGTTTGCCCCTTTATTCCCCATTTTTGCATTGTATTTTTGCCTACCTTGCAATTCTTTTTGTGTTTAGTATATAACATAAAAAGTTCTGTTTTTAGGCCCTCTAAATAGTTTGTTTAGAGTGTTTTGTGGTTTGAGGTTGTTTGACCCCTCTTAAGCCTTGAGGGGCTCCATTTTGTGCTATTTTGAGTGAGCTCCGGGACTTTGGTGTTTGGGCCTCCTCACCACTGAAATCTTGAGAGATTTCAGTGGTAAGGATGGTGCCTTGAAGTCCCAAGAAGGAGAGGGCCACCCCCTCTCCTTGTTGTCCTTGGAAAGGGCCATTTTTGCCTCTTGAGGGAGCACCTAGCTTAGGCTCTTGTTGACCATGCCTTAGCTGATTTTTGTGCTTATTATGTCATAATATGCCTATGTTTTTAGTTGGTTTTGGTACACCATGCATGCTTAGCATACCTACCTTGTAATGCCATGTTTAGGCCTTAACATGCCTTAGGTTGTAAACCATTGTTCTAGCATGTTTTAGGCCTAGCTTTGTGAAGCTTTTGTGCTTATTTTGCCATGTTTGAGGTCTGTCCTTAGTTATTTTGGCCGGCCATGACATGCATTATATACCCCCTTTGCATTTTTGGTTTGTTGGCCTTAAGTGTGAGAATGTGTAGCATGCATTACTTGCTTTATTTCAGTGGTTTGGCACCATTTGTAGCATCATTTCAGTCCCTTTGACATGCTTGTGTGCTTGCCTTGGACACCTCTTTAATGCTTTGAGAGCTTGTGTTGTATGCTCCATGTTTTGGTCATTGTGCATGCTTTTGAATTCAAGCCATTTAGATGCCATCTAAGTGGTCTTTTGGGCTTTGTTTTATGTGCTAAAGCTCTGTTTTTGGTCATTTAAGTCTTGCCATGTGTGGCCATATCAAGTGTAGTTCAATACTCCATTAGCTTGCCTTGAATGCTTGGGCCATTTGTTGCATGTTTAGCCTATCTTGTTTGCTTGGTTTGGCACCATGTTCTTGCATGATTTTCAAAGCTTAATGCATGCCCCATGTCCATGATTATTCCCTTTTAAGTGTGCTTAAAAGATGCCCTTTTATGCTTAAGTGTTTAGGCCTTAATGTGTGCATGTGTGTATGTGTGTTTGGTCCCATCTTCTTAAGCATTGGCCACTGTTTTGGACCTAACTTAGAGCTGTCCAATTAGTGTAGGTCCATCCCTTGCATGCCATTCAAGTGCTATTACATTATCTCATGTTTGCTTGCTTTGGTTGCATGTGTTGGATGCTTGAAATCATTTGCATTTGGCATGCATTCCCTTGGTCAAATTACTAGCATGTTGCATGATTAGATTACATCTTGCATGCTCTAAGTAGTTTGCATAGTTGTGGTATGCTTGTTTGCCTTGTTGCCTAGGTTGTGTACCTAATGTGCATTTCATGTTTGCATGCTCCCTTTTATACCATTTTGCATGTTATTTAACATGCTTAGGTTGCATTGAACATGCATGCCTTGTCCCTTGATTTAGTGATAGGGATTGGGCCCTTATGTGTTTGCATGCATTACATTTGAAATCAAAGTGCACACTTGATTCTTTGGGCCATCACGCATTGAAATGCGCGATTGATGGTCCGAGAACCAAGGATCATGGCCCTTTGAGTCATAAACATGATAAGGGGTGTGATTGGTGCATACATTGCTTGAATTGCATTGCCATGTTCTGCCTTGCCCTCTGTTGCTGTCAATTGCAGATTCTGCAGGAACTTTATGCCGACCGGCAGTGTTTAGTGCCGACCGGCAATCCTTACTGGGCCGATAGCTTCATCAACAGCCGATGATCACATCTTAATGCCGGTGGCCATTCTACTCAGCCGGTGGTGTCTCTCAATGTCCAGGGAAGCAATCCTGAGACTTTGGCAGTCTCCAGAGGAGTATAGCATGGAAAGCAGAGGCAGCCTATGCATGGCTGTGCACTTCCAAGCAAGACCCGAGCACGCGCGCATCGAACTCTCTTCTCGAGGCCCCTTTTATTGCTTTTCTTATGCTTAGTTAATTTGTTAATTAATTAGGTAATTTGTAATAATTAATTAGCTAGGATAGTTAATTCATTTTCGAATTGTATTATTCTTTTGGTCCCTCCGAGCGAGGGCGAATTTGTAATAAGTGTGGGTGAGTGTGTGCATGTCTTCCAACCCCCACTTCCTTCTCCCTTTTACTTATCTGCTTTGATGGTTAATAATAGGACATGTTTAAATTAGCATACCTTATGCTATGCATGCATGCATCCATATATTTGTCTTGCATGCATCAGGCTCGGTACATCATGCTAACTGCATTTGTACTTCAATTCCAAATTGAATACGTGCATCAATTGACTGCATTTCACATGCCATGTTTAGGTTAGCCGAGCCTACTCCAATTGCATCCCGTATGTGTTGCATTATTCAATTTGACATGAACTAGGACCATGCATGTTGGCTAACTAGTTTATTGTTCTGGCACGGAGTACGATGTAAGTATTTATGCTTTAGCATCCTTGCATGCATGTGAGTGTTGCCATGATAGCATGATTACCATGAGGCTAGCTGCTTATGTGATATAACTGCTTGAATGCCTGTGGGTGAAGGTTGGATTGTCTGAGTTGGAATGACTCATTGAAATCCGTGTTTTAGCCTACTTGCGAGTAGCAAATTCCAAAACATTTTTCCAAAACAATCGGATATGCAATGCTTATTCCCAAATTAGGCAATCTAGTCTATACTTGTTTGCTATGCGCATAACATAGTAATTCTAGGCTAATAACCGGAATAAGAACACATAACGTTTTCAAAAACGGATATCATGGTTAGTAGAGGCCGATCTTCAGATCGGGCGAGAGGGGGTGCTCATAGCTGACCTTCCCCAATCGTACCCAAGTTCCCGAGCCGAGGCAACTTTGGTGATGACGGACACGTGGCCTTTGGCACTGAGTCAGGGTTCCCTAAATTTCCCAAAAAATAAAATATTTAGGTGGCGACTCTGCATCTGGCAAAGCAGTCCATGTTTGGCACTTCTTTTCAAAAATCTGTTTCTCAAAACGATTTTCCGGATTTGGACTCTTTGGTTCAGATTAAGAATCGTGACACGAATCGAGTCCGAACTGTAGCGAGGGCCCCGTTCGCGGACGTGCTACAGTTTCTGGCGACTCTGCTGGGGAATTTAGAAAGCTTGACTCAAACTCGTGTTATCCTGTTTTGATCTCATTTATGTGTTTCTTTGCATTGCATGTGCATTGGTGCGCCTAGGACACCGTGTTTGCCATCTGCCATTCCTGAACGGTTTTCCGGAGGCTTGTCTTGTCAAGACATGACCATAAGGCTGACCGGTTATGGGCTCTGACAGTATGGGAACACAAACCCCGGTTTTACCGGGGCACCCTTTTTGACCATTCGATCTAGTACATATTCGGATCCATAGTGACCATTCCAAACTAGGACAGGTTGCTTACCCGATGCTAGGTTGTTTGAAAACTGCTGCATGCATAGCGAAACCCTAGCTCCTGACAAAATAGGACAGGGAAACCCTACCCCAACATAGGGGTGTTTTGGCTCTCTTTACTTGCTATGTGCTTTTAGAGTGTATCTCTATAGGGAAAGTACATATCAGTTTGCAAGTTTGAGTATCATGCCCAAGGGCACCAGTATCAGTGTTGTTAAGAAATCAGTTATCTGCGGGTATCAAGTTCAGTTTTGGGAACAGTGATTCTAGGGAACAGTGATCAGTAATAGAGTGCAGTTATTCGGCTACACCTGTGATTGATTTGTTTGGGCTAAAATGTTGTTTGTTTTTCCTTTCAGTTCAGAGTGTCTAGAGAATTGATACAGAATAGCTAGTGTTCCCCTTTGCTGAGGCAGGACTTATGATGATGTAGAATTCAGAAGAGATTGTGGTTATGATGGCTACGCTGGATCAAGGGATCACCCTATAGGATGAAACCGATGTTGATGTATCGTATCCGCCCAGGTCGCCTGTCGCGCACTCGATCTGCACTCTCCAGTTGTATCAGGCTCACGAGCCCACTACATTCGAGCTAATGGGAATGATAGGCGACCTCCAGAGATCCGTGGCCGATCTGGCCTATGGAATGTCAGCTTCACTGCCCGCAGCACCGTATGCCGGGAATTTCATGCCACAGGAGACCCCGCTACTCGGGCGGATTGTGATAGAGCTCAGCTAGCCAGAGGTGGCTTCCAGCTACAGCCACGACGTGTTAGCAACAACCGGGCTTCGCTCTGAAGTAGCAACCCAAACCCTTGACTAGGCTAAGGCCAGAGGAAAGAACAAAATGAAGACAGATGCCGATCCTATTGAACAACTGCTGCGGGCAGTCGAGGCTTTGAAAGCCGGGGGAATGAACAAGCAACAGATATCCGCAGTTGTGGCAAAAGCTGTGGAGGATGCTTTCGCCACTCCACTTGAGGGTAGTTCAAGCCAGTCAGAAAATTGGGATAGGCCCCGTCATGCCAGAACAGTTCCTCCTATTCCCAACCTTGCACCTGGGAAAGATCAAAAAGCCAAGGCAGTGCCCGCCGACCCTTTTGCTAGTGCGTCTAGTAAGAATATTCAGACTTCAAAGTACCTGCCCCGAGGGCGCAGGATCTTTCATGCTCTCTACATGCCTCTGTCTAAGGCACTTCAGATCCTTGGCATGAGGGGACACCTTAAACCCTTGGAGCCTCGGCCTCTCCCGAAGAATCTCCATGCTACGCATGATGCTGCTCAGTACTGCGCGTACCACCAGCAGACGGACCATGCTACCAACAATTGTTTCCGCCTCCGTCATGAGGTGCAAGATTTGATTGACAACGAGGTTATCCTCCCGCCCACCTCAGCCAAGTCCGTTACCACCCAGTTATTGGATTTTGAGGACACAGATACTGCAAGTATGTAATCAGAGAGTGAACCACCTGCGGGCGGTATTTGGTATATTTTGGATGTGGCGTCTGGCACGCATTTTTTAGCATCTGTGAACGCTATCTTTGTAAATTCTGGCTGGGGTATCGAGTCAGTCTTTTGTTTTGAGTCTGTCTCTTTGTCTTGAGTCAATCTTTTTGCTTAAGGGTCTGTCTTGTTGTAGCAAGTCAGTCCCCTTTGTATAGAATACCAGGTGATTCCGGGGTTGTTGCCTCGAACACCGTTTTGTCTTGTAATTACCCATTTTTGTTTTTGAGTCTGTTTCTGCCAAAGGGCCAGTTATACCAGCAAATCTGAATGAAACAGCTGTGGCTATCTCATTTTCATGCTTGTTTTCAGTGTGAGTTAGTTGTGCCAGAGGATTTGAATGGGCTGATAGTACATCTCGCCTGCTCTCCTGTGCGCCAAACTCATTGCATTAACCTAAGTTTTTCAAAAACCCCTTTTGAACACTGCGGTGATAAAAACAAAGAGGAAGGAATTCCTCGGGTTTTGCAAAATTTTGATCATTTTGAGAGAAAGAGAGGCATGCTAAGCCTTTTAACGAATGAAATCATGCTTGTCAACGTGAGTACTGGGAAGGACCCTGGCTTGATCCAGATTGGTTCCACACTATCTTCGGCGCGAGTGATTTGTCGCTTTCTTAAAAACTTTCAAAAACGAATGTTTTGCACGGCCCTGTGAAGACTTGTGTGGAATCGCTCTTGAGATTGTGCAGCCTAGGATCGCTCTCAGCCTCAAGATTCAACCCGTCCGTTTCGAACCTTGAACCCGTTCAGAAAGTTCAACGGTCAAGCGCCATATAAGGTCCGTATGGCCAGATTAGAAGCAGCCCTCGAACAAGAGGCACCAAAGTCGAATAAAAAAGATTAGATCTCACCAGAAGAAGCTTGTGGAGCAGTCATGATGGATTCTTCTGCAGATCATTGCAATAGCCGTTCTCCTAGATATAGAGAGGCTTCAACTTCAAAAACCATTTGGCATGGACTTGTTACACTTTTACCCTTTGAGAGGCTCGCTGGGCCGAAAACCCGGAAGGGTGACCCAGGCAAAAGTTAGAGCAAGAGAAAAATACAAAAAAGCAAAAAAATACAAAAGAAAAGAAAAAAGAAAAAAAATGAAAAAAAATGCAAAAAAAAAGAAGAGAAAAAGAAATGAAAAAAAGAAAATGAAAAAAAAGAAAAGAAGCTCGCAAGGTCAAAAACCCGCATCGGGCGCCTTGGCAAAAATTAGAGCCTGAAAAGTGAAGGTTAAAATACCCGAGTGTACCTTAACCGGAACTGCGTAAGGCTTGATTCCCATGTTTGGGATACGTAGGCAACTTCATTCTGAAGTCCAACCCCCAATGCTTTCATAGCGTCTCGGTCCATACAATGGTTTCGATTTCATCCCAAAGTCCAGTCGCCAACACCTTCAAAGTGACTGTGTCCATATATTGGTTTTGGCCATCTTCGTCTTCTCTGTATCCGAGAAAGTTCGGTCATGATCATCACTAGTGAGGACTGTTTACAATATGCTGCGGCATCATCCAAACAAGGGGCAACTTTCCGTTGCCGTGAGCCGCCGTTCAAACCAGGGGCAACTTTCCGTTGCCGTGCAGCGTCCTTCAAGCCAGGGGCAATTTTCCATTGCCTCCGATCCGAGGTTGCGCATCTCAAAGAGTAAGTTCCATGCTCGTTGAGCATTGACTGTTTGCAAAATAGTTTTTGAAAATTTTTACTGAGGTTGACTATTTTCTCGAAAACTATTCCATTTTCCAAAACTAGACCATTTTCTTGGACCCAAAAAAAGGAAAATTTTCAGTGCTCATAGCCTGACTTGCATGATTTCAAATCAAAAATCGAACAAGTACGTTAATCCGACTCTCATCTTGATCAAAACTGTTTTAGTAGAAAAACCAAAACGAAAAATGGTCAAACTGATGAACTAGGGGCACAGTTGAGTCAGGCGTTCTGTCTTTCCCCCGTCGTCAACATACTTGCCAAGAGGGCACTCTACCCACCAGAAGAAATAGCTGTGAGCTAACGGCATCGGGCATGAACCCGCAACTTCCTATTCACCCATCAATTACCTTGGGGAGGGACGAAAAAATGAGAGAATAAAGAATAGAGAGGTGTAAGTTGAGAGAAAAAGCGAGCCAAAGGGTTTTGAGAGAAAAACTGAGCTTGAGTGCCAGAGTGATGTGAGAATCACAAATGAGGAAAGGGTGGGAAATGTACCCGGAGGAACTGGCTCCTTGAGATTTGAGGTCTTTCATTGAACATGTCCGCATGTCGTGTCTTTCGTTTCGTTCACCTCAACTTTTGTTTTGGGTCTTTTCCGAGTGTGTCTCATTGTGTTTAGGTTGTGTACCCTTTTGTTTGAATCCTTCCCGCTGTGTTCAGTTGTAGGCTCGATACCCCAGTTTGAAAAACCCTTATTTAATTTCAAAAATCGTTTATACTCAGAATGCTGTGCCATTCTCTATATTTGATTGTGTTTCAACTCCAGCTGGTTTCACCTCCGTAGTCCGTCTTGTCAGATTGGGCCGTTTGTTCAGGGTTTGCTGTGTGCAGAATGAACTGAGTGTGGTGTTAGGGGCTGTGTGCAGATTAATCCCCAGTAGAGCAAGGGCTGTGTGTCCAAAATCAGGCAGTGGGTTGCTTGGGTTATCTTGCTGTTGGCTGTTTAGTTATCTGATTATTACAGTGCAAGTGTTCAATTTTCAGACAACCAATCAATTTCATTTACATTGAGGTGTAATATGGGGTGATGCAATGCAAACTATGAAATATAAAGATATACGGATGTAAACACTTTTTCAGATAAAAAGCCTGTTTCATTTCATCATCTTTTCAAGTACACAAGTATTGGAAACAAAAATCTGCCTGCGGCAGTACAAAGTATTCTAACTACCAACAAAAGGGAAAAGTACAAGAAAGAAGAAAAACAACAAAAATCTGTATCCATGTCAAGTGGCTCCGAGGGCTATCGGTCTGTCCTAGTCCTCTTCCTGGACGAAGGTCCAGGAGCATCATCAGCATCGTCATCAGAGCCCGAGCCAGTACCGCCTCCAGTCTCCTCCTCCGATGACTCTGCCTCTGACTCTGCCTCTGCCTCCGACTCCTCGTCATCATCATCATCAGGGATTGGAGCCCACGAACTACTCCCGACATGAGTACGCCCCGCCTTGGTGCGGGGGAATACTCTGCCCTCCTCATCTCTCCCTCGGGCGGGGACGGAAGGTCCAGCTGGAGCACCTCCTACAACGGGAATCTGAAAGGGAGGCTGAAAAAGTACATAAAAGGCAAATGCATCAGTATACTGTGGACAGTTTATCAGTGCAGAATGCAGTGTATGAGTACAGTATGTGAATGCCGTGAGCAGTTTATCAGTGCAGAATGCAGTGTATGAGTACAGTGTGTGAATGCCGTGAGCAGTTTATCAGTACAGAATGCGGTGTATGAGTACAGTGTGTGAATGCCGTGAGCAGTTTATCAGTGCAGAATGCAGTGTATGCAGTGTATCAGATGCTGTGAGATCAGTGTGTCAGGTGTTGTGTCGTGCATCAGATTATGTGAATCAGCTTATGAATGGTTTGAGACCGTCGTCAGAAGAACATACCGGAATACTATAGAGGGCCAGGAGGTTGAAGGTCCGCTGTAGCATCCCCATCATGGAGGCATTCAACTCCACGGACTGCCGAGTGTACTCGGAGGACGCCTGCAAGAGTACAAGATATATCAGTATTCCGCGGAATATCAAATAAACTGAAATGAAATGCCAATGCAAGATGCAAAATGAAGTAATACATACCGGCGGCAAGTCGGGGATGTCGGCTAACTCATGACTAGCCGGGGGAGGAGCAAAGGGGATCTGGTAGGTCGCCCCGTCCTGCCCTCTGTATGTCAGTAAAGTGGGCAGAGCAGGCCAACCAGTCCCCCGTCCTCCCTGAACTCCGCCCCTGCCACGGACTCGAGCCCTCCTCGATGCTCCTGCTCCAGCTCCCGCTTCTGCCCTAGCTGCTGGCGCCACGGGCCTGGCTCCCTCAGCTCGACGGCCACTGCTCAGAGACTGCATAATGTACGTCTGCACGTACTCTCTGTAGTCGCTGATACCTCTGAAGCGGGTCGCCTCCCAGCCGATAGTATAATCGGCTATCTACTCGGTAGTAAGTCTCTCGGTCTCCCTCATGTCCTCAGGAGGGTGAACCAGGACTATCTGCTCTGGTAACCCTAGGGTCTGGCGTAGGAAATGCTCACCCAGGTACCAAGCCCGACAGACCGGGCCCTCTAGTAAGATCCGAAAACGTGAGGTCTCCTCAATACCGGCGAATCGGTCCCGAATCGTCGCCGGCAATGGAGCCCAAGGCTGCCAAGTGATCTGAAAGTGACATACAGTTTGTTATCCATCATTATTGAAATATGCAGTGAAAAGCAAAGCTTAGATAAATTCTGAAATAAAACATACCTCAGCAGGGGTGATAGTGTCGAAGTAGCGGCGAAAGAAGCTAAATGTCTCTCGTGGCCTCCGCACGCATCTCACGTCGAAGCATCGCGAGAACGGGACGACGAAGGGGGTCTCCGTGTCTGGCATAGGTGCAAGCCTGGGAAAGTAGGCATAGACCCACAACTGCAGAGAAAACATCAATATGATTATCAGATAAGAGCGGAATGCAAGATAAAACAGGAATAACAGGGCCACATGTTATGCAGTGTGTTGCGCAGACAGTGTATTGTATACAGTGTACAGTGTGAGCAGTGTACAGTCAGTGTAAAGAAGAGTGTATGTGTGTGTCGTGTGTGCAATATACAGTTAGTGAAAAGCAGACTACAATGTGTACAATACAGAATGCAGTACAAAGTACAGAAGATAGAAAAGCAGAAATGAAAAGCAGAAAAGAAACGTACCTCCCAAGCACGCCTGTAGCCCCCGAGCAACTGTCCGCTGCCACGGGAAGTCGAGCTCATATACCCGTAGAGTGTGGCCAGAGCGGCGCCACCCCAATCATAGTGCAAGATCTGCCTGACATCCACCAGTGCACTAAGTAGGCAGAGGGGCACGGTGTTCGCCTGGTCGGCGAAAATGGTCGTCCCCAGCAGGAACATTAGAAAGCCACGCGCATATCTCTCCACGGCCGGCGGAGTCATCAGAGCCTCCTCCACCAACGCGGGTTGGACCCTGAACTGCACCTCGAACCAGGAGTAATGAACAAAGCCTGGACGGGCGAGAGGTGGCACCTCGCCAAGCAGATGGATCTGAGCGGCAGTCCACTCGTCCATATCAGTGTCGAAGGGGATCGGATCACCCCCTACCCCGATGCCTGTGAGCATCGAGAAATCATAGGGAGTCATCGTCATGTCTCCCGTCGCAGATAGATGGAACGAGTTGGTGGTGTCCCACCACCTCTCTGCTAGAGCAGCAAGAAGAGGCCTGCTCGCGGTGAGTCTGGATAATCCCCTGCAGAAAGCGTCGAAGCCCGCCTGGTCCACAATATGGCGAACTGCGCCGGGAAGCTCAGCATACCAGTCCCGAGCGGCAATGTTCCCATACCCGCGGACGGTATAGGAATCTCCCTATTTTCAAACAAATAATTGCGAGGCAATACTGAATATACTAGTTTTGAAGGGCATTCAGAATTTAGACAAATATAGCATGCGTGCAAGTTTTTCAGATTCAAACAGATCTCGGGTGCTGGTGTGCTTATAGTAAACTACAACGTGTGATGTGTCAGCGTGTTGGCGTGGTTCAGTACAAATATAGCATGCGTGCAAGTTTTTCAGATTCAAACAGATATCGGGTATCAGTGTGATTGCAATAAACTACAGTGTGTGCACATGTCAGCCTCAAACAGATATCAATCACCAGTATGGTTGCGATCAACTACAGTGCATAGTGTGTCAGTGTATCTGAGTCAAGCAGTTAAAGAATGTAATCAGCTATAGCAGTTTTTATATTCTATATTGCGAAAAATAAAATAGAGAAAGGAATGTTACCTCGGAAGCGCCGAAGGATAAGTGAGATGTAGGCTCACGTAGGAGGAGCTCTGGTGGCATCGCTCTGTCGAAACTCCGAAACTGGCGAAGTCCGTCAGGAGGTAGCACATGAATCGCCGGCCGGTAGGTCGCCGGGTCGAACGGACGGACGCTCAACGGGAGGAGCTCAACCCCGGGATCCATCTCGTGATCCGGGGGAGTCCCGCCCTGTGGAATTTCGGCGGCCATGTCAAAAATGGTGAGAAAATAGCCGGAAAAGGAAAAATCGGGCGAAAATGTGGAAAGTCAATCGGAAAGTCAAACCGAGAGGGTG
Organism: Camellia sinensis; assembly: GCF_055761805.1. Taxonomy (NCBI): domain Eukaryota; kingdom Viridiplantae; phylum Streptophyta; class Magnoliopsida; order Ericales; family Theaceae; genus Camellia; species Camellia sinensis. The sequence continues at coordinate 5,473,412 of NC_138974.1, read as the reverse complement.
AAAAGTGGCCCGAGAAGCCAGGAAGTGAAAAAGGCACGCAAGTCAAGAGAAACTCTAGGGGAATAAACCCCAAAAGGTGGAAATGGCAAAGGAAGCACCGAAATGAAGAAATATTCGGATGAAAATGTTTGAAACGCGAAGATATACGCGAATCGAACGACGAAACGGGTGTGAAACGCAAAGAAACGGAGAAAAGAAGAGGGGAAAATGCTCTAGAGAGAGAGGGAATGGATTTTCGGCTAAGGAGGATGTGTAAAATAGGGTTTGGAACCCTATTTTAAAAGACCCGAGGTGAAAAGTCGAATCTGCCCCGATTCAGGCATTTTTGGCCTGTCGGCTACATTTTTGCCCGGTCGGCCAAATATTTGGCCGGTGGAATGTATTGATGGCCGATGGACAGTCGGTGGCCTCCTCTTCCGGCCGATGAGCCTCCTGCATCCTTGTTTGGGTCAAATCTGTAGTTTTGGGTCTTCATAGCTCAAAGAAGTACAAGAAAGATGCATCTCCGACACTCAACTGGCCTCCGTTTTGAACTCGGGTCGTGTCTTCTGTGCATGGCACTCGAATTCGTGCAAGGTGTATCCTTCCTGTATCCTTTTGTCTTTTACAAAACTCAAAAGTTGCCCCATGCGTATCGCATATCAATCACACTGTCTTGTGCGCTCGTGTTGTCTAAAACGCATCGCGCTGTTTTGCGCATCTCATTGCATTTTGCATGCATTCAATCAATTCATTACTTGCGTAGACTGCATGTTTTGCTTGCGTAGACTGTATGCTTATGTTCAATTTCATTACTTGCGTAGATCGCATGTTTTGCTTGCGTAGACCGCATGTTTGTTCAAATTCATTACTTGCGTAGACCGCATGTTTGTTCAATTTCATTACTTGCGTAGACCGCATGTTCTGCTTGTGTAGACCGCATGTTTGTTCAAATTCATTACTTACGTAGACCGCATGTTTTCCTTGTGTAGACCGCATGTTTGTTCAAATTCATTACTTGCGCAGACCGCATGCTTATGTTCAATTTCATTACTTGCGTAGACCGCATGTTTTGCTTGCATAGACCGCATGTTTGTTCAAATTCATTATTTACGTAGACCGCATGTTTTTCTTGCGTAGACCGCATGTTTTGCTTGCGTAGACCGCATGTTTGTTCAATTTCATTACTTGCGTAGACCGCATGTTTTGCTTGCGTAGACCGCATGTTTGTTCAAATTCATTGCTTGCGTAGACCGCATGTTTTACTTGCGTAGACCGCATGTTCTGCTTGCGTAGACCGCATGCTTATGTTCGATCTCATTGCTTGCGTAGACCGCATGCTTATGATCAATTTTGTTGCCTGCGTAGACCGCGTGCTCCACTTACATGTCTGTGCCTTCATAGCATTGTTATGCTTCACACTTGCTTTGCGTTGTCACGCATTTTCAAGTACATTAATACGCGTATTGTTAATAACATCGTACCTGTTAAGTTGTTTTCTTTGTAGGCATGATATTGTATGTACGGTTCATTTAAGGTTGGTGCAACCAGACGAACCGGACGGGTATGGAATACTCCGAGTGAGCCATATCGAGAATTTCCCCAGCAGACGGTCTAGAAGACCTTAAATCCTTGGAAGGTGCAAGACCTTTGGCGCATTAATGTGCACAGTTCGTTTGCATTGACATGCATATCTTAAGCCGTGTGTTGTCGCGCATCCCATGCAACATGCATTTCATACATCATTTGCATTTCAAAAAAACGCAAACAAAACAAAAATATAGTTGCATTGTCATGCACCATCCTAAATAGTTGCATTATCATGCATCATTGCATATTTGTAGATATTGCATTGTAGTTTGCATGCGTTCATTGCATCACTTCCATTTATGGCTCGCGCCTTTCCATGATTGAGCTTGGTCCGGTATGCGCCCATACTTTTTACGTCGAAACATAGTTCAGTAGACCGTTCTATGTTAGACACGGCTTGTATGTGTACATGCCTTTCCTAGGCAAGATTTGGTTTGGCCCGCAGGCCATATCCATTATATTGCATTTCCATTCCATTGCATATAGTGTATATTGCATTGTAATTTGCATGCATTCATTACATCACCTTCCATTTATGGCTAGCGCCTTTCCATATTGAGCTTGGTCCGGTATGTGCCCATACTTCTCGCGTCGAAGCATAGTTCAGTGGACCGTTCTATGTTAGACCTGGCTTGTATGTGTACATGCCTTGCCTAGACAAGATTTGGTCTGGCCCGCGTGCCATATCCGTTGCCATTTCCCCAGCATTTTCATTATATATTACATTGTAGTGTAATTGTTGCATCCAGCATTAGGATCGTAGTCCTTTCCTCAGCGGGTCATTTCCCCACCTTTTTCATCCCCCCTAATACTTGTTCTTGTGTCTGTCTGCATTACTCATAGTTCAGTTGACTGTTCTATGGTAGACAGACTTGTTACCTCCATCAATCTATTTGACATAGGTGTGGTTTTGAACCGCTCATGATTGGATCGTGATTCAATTTCTTTACACATAGTTTGCATTGTTTCAATTACATTGTATTTTCATTTGCATTGTTTATACATTGTTTTGTATATATTGCATATCATTTTGCATCCATTTTTGCATTGTCATGCATGTTGCTAATAAACATCGTACCTGTTGAGTTGTTTTCTTTGCAGGCACAATATTGTATGTACGGTTCATTTGAGGCTGGTGCAACTAGACGAGCCGCACAGGTATTGTATCCTCCGAGTGAGACGTATCGAGAATTATATAATTCTCTTACATCCTTTCTGCATTGTAGTGTAGTTTGGTGTACGCTAGCTTAAAACTATTGCATGTGTGCTTCGTTACAACTTTCTTTGCATGATCATACCTTATGTCCGGCTCTGTGCATTGTCTTGCATTTTGCCCCTGCCTTCGGGCGCATATCTTGGTTGTCTTGCATGCTTTGTCTAAGTCTTCGGCCTTGTCAAAAATGGGTCGTCTCTGGGCTTTGACATTCACTCCCGTCATTGTTATGACTTTCGAGCTCTGTCAAATAGGGGCAACTGTAGACACCCCATTTTTTACCGTCCTCAAGACTTGGACGTCACCATTTGAATACTCGGTGATTATCCATGTCTGTGTTCGTCTTGAGACCCCGGAAGCCTTGGCAGCGCGCCTTGTCGCAGGACCTCTCGACTCGACTGTTTTGTGCTTGGTTTGACACCAAACACTTGTGTTTTGCCTTTGAGAGGCAGGGTAGGGCTTGTAGACCATCCCCACCCATCACCGACCGTGGCTTGAGGCCATCGGCTGTGTTTTGTGGCCACCGGCCAAATATTTGGCCGGCTGGCACTATAGATGGCTGGTCGGCAATCTTTTTTTGGTCAATTGCATCTTTAGCCGGCCGACTACTGTGTATCTACTTTTGCAGATATTTTGACACAGCTGTCTTGCATTTGGCTCCCCTCCATACACGTGTATGGAGGGATCTCTCTCTTTAGAAGCTTGTCTTGTAAGTTTTACAAGACAAAAAGCTCTATAAGAGGAGCCCTCCTCTCTTGGCTTTGGGGTTAGACATTTTAGATAGCCATTTTAGGGTTTGAGTTCTAGGGTTAGGGTTTCATACATATCCTATCTCTATATCTCTCTCTTGTGTGTGTATAAGTGTGTTTGTGTCTTACTATTGCACAAAAACACATAATGTTACACCTTTTCTTGGTTCTTGAAGGACCAAAGGTCTGTTCTTGGAGTTTTGGGGCTGGTTTAAGCTCAAGGAAGCAGCTGGTCCACTATTTGTGAAGAGGTCTTCAAGGGTAAGAAGTTTGCCCCTTTATTCCCCATTTTTGCATTGTATTTTTGCCTACCTTGCAATTGTTTTTGTGTTTAGTATATAACATAAAACGTTTTTTTTTAGGCCCTCTAAATAGTTTGTTTAGAGTGTTTTGTGGTTTGAGGTTGTTTGATCCCTCTTAAGCCTTAAGGGGCTCCATTTTGTGCTATTTTGAGTGAGCTCCGGGACTTTGGTGTTTGGGCCTCCTCACCACTGAAATCTTGAGGGATTTCAGTGGTAAGGATGGTGCCTTGAAGTCCCAAGAAGGAGAGGCCCACCCCCTCTCCTTGTTGTCCTTGGAAAGGGCCATTTTTGCCTCTTGAGGGAGCACCTAGCTTAGGCTCTTGTTGACCATGCCTTAGCTGATTTTTGTGCTTATTATGTCATAATATGCCTATGTTTTTAGTTGGTTTTGGTACACCATGCATGCTTAGCATACCTACCTTGTAATGCCATGTTTAGGCCTTAACATGCCTTAGGTTGTAAACCATTGTTCTAGCATGTTTTAGGCCTAGCTTTGTGAAGCTTTTGTGCTTATTTTGCCATGTTTGAGGTCTGTCCTTAGTTGTTTTGGCCAGCCATGACATGCATTATATACCCCCTTTGCATTTTTGGTTTGTTGGCCTTAAGTGTGAGAATGTGTAGCATGCATTACTTGCTTTATTTCAGTGGTTTGGCACCATTTGTAGCATCATTTCAGTCCCTTTGACATGCTTGTGTGCTTGTCTTGGACACCTCTTTAATGCTTTGAAAGCTTGTGTTGTATGCTCCATGTTTTGGTCATTGTGCATGCTTTTGAATTCAAGCCATTTAGATGCCATCTAAGTGGTCTTTTGGGCTTTGTTTTATGTGCTAAAGCTCTGTTTTTGGTCATTTAAGTCTTGCCATGTGTGGTCATATCAAGTGTAGTTCAATACTCCATTAGCTTGCCTTGAATGCTTGGGCTATTTGTTGCATGCTTAGCCTATCTTGTTTGCTTGGTTTGGCACCATGTTCTTGCATGATTTTCAGAGCTTAATGCATGCCCCATGTCCATGATTATTCCCTTTTAAGTGTGCTTAAAAGATGCCCTTTTATGCTTAAGTGTTTAGGCCTTAATGTGTGCATGTGTGTATGTGTGTTTGGTCCCATCTTCTTAAGCTTTGGCCACTGTTTTGGACCTAACTTAGAGCTGTCCAATTAGTGTAGGTCCATCCCTTGCATGCCATTCAAGTGCTATTACATTATCTCATGTTTGCATGCTTTGGTTGCATGTGTTGCATGCTGGAAATCATTTGCATTTGGCATGCATTCCCTTGGTCAAATTACTAGCATGTTGCATGATTAGATTACATCTTGCATGCTCTAAGTAGTTTGCATAGTTGTGGCATGCTTGTTTGCCTTGTTGCTTAGGTTGTGTACCTAATGTGCATTTCATGTTTGCATGCTCCCTTTTATACCATTTTGCATGTTAGTTAACATGCTTAGGTTGCATTGAACATGCATGCCTTGTCCCTTGATTTAGTGATAGGGATTGGGCCCTTATGTGTTTGCATGCATTACATTTGAAATCAAAGTGCACACTTGATTCTTTGGGCCATCACGCATTGAAATGCGCGATTGATGGTCCGAGAACCAAGGATCATGGCCCTTTGAGTCATAAACATGATAAGGGGTGTGATTGGTGCATACATTGCTTGAATTGCATTGCCATGTTCTGCCTTGCCCTCTGTTGCTGTCAATTGCAGATTCTGCAGGAACTTTATGCCGACCGGCAGTGTTTAGTGCCGACCGGCAATCCTTACGGGGCCGATAGCTTCATCAACAGCCGATGATCACATCTTAATGCCGGTGGCCATTCTACTCAGCCGGTGGTGTCTCCCAATGTCCAGGGAAGCAATCCTGAGACTTTGGCAGTCTCCAGAGGAGTATAGCATGGAAAGCAGAGGCAGCCTATGCATGGCAGTGCACTTCCGAGCAAGACCCGAGCACGCGCGCATCGAACCCTCTTCCCGAGGCCCCTTTTATTGCTTTTCTTATGCTTAGTTAATTTGTTAATTAATTAGGTAATTTGTAATAGTTAATTAGCTAGGATAGTTAATTCATTTTTCGAATTGTATTATTCTTTTGGTCCCTCCGAGCGAGGGCGAATTTGTAATAAGTGTGGGTGAGTGTGTGCATGTCTTCCAACCCCCACTTCTTTCTCCCTTTTACTTACCTGCTTTGATGGTTAGTAATAGGACATGTTTAAATTAACATACCTTATGCTATGCATGCATGCATCCATATATTTGTCTTGCATGCACCAGGCTCGGTACATCATGCTAACTGCATTTGTACTTCAATTCCAAATTGAATACGTGCATCAATTGACTGCATTTCACATGCCATGTTTAGGTTAGCCGAGCCTACTCTAATTGCATCCCGTTTGTGTTGCATTAGTCAATTTGACATGAACTAGGACCATGCATGTTGGCTAACTAGTTTATTGTTTTGGCACGGAGTACGATGTAAGTATTTATGCTTTAGCATTCTTGCATGCATGTGAGTGTTGCCATGATAGCATGATTACCATGAGGCTAGCTGCTTATGTGATATAACTGCTTGAATGCCTGTGGGTGAAGGTTGGATTGTCTGAGTTAGAATGACTCATTGAAATCTGTGTTTTAGCTTACTTGCGAGTAGCAAATTCCAAAACATTTTTCCAAAACAATCGGATATGCAATGCTTATTTCCAAATTAGGCAATCTAGTCTATACTTGTTTGTTGTGCGCATAACATAGTAATTCTAGGCTAATAACTGGAATAAGAACACATAACGTTTTCAAAAACGGATATCATGGTTAGTAGAGGCCGATCTTCGGATCAGGCGAGAGGGGGTGCCCATAGCTGACCTTCCCCAATCGTACCCAAGTTCCCGAGCCGAGGCAACTTTGGTGATGACGGACACGTGGCCTTTGGCACTCGGTCAGGATTTCCTAAATTCCCCCAAAAATAAAATATTTAGGTGGCGAGTCTGTATCTGGCAAAGCAGTCCATGTTTGGCACTTCTTTTCAAAAATCTGTTTCTCAAAACGATTTGCCGGATTTGGACTCTTTGGTTCAGATTAAGAACCGTGACACGAATCGAGTCTGAACTGTAGCGAGGGCTCCGTTCGCGGACGTGCTACAGCCGCCGATAAGGCCTTCAATTAGCAGTTTAAACTCAAAAACAGGAACAGATAATTAAACAGGCAACAGATAGAAATGCAATTCGAACAGGTATATTCAATCAATCAGTTTCAGATTTCAGTCAGTCAGTTCAGTTGTTCATTCAGTTCACTTTTCAGTCATAATCAGTTCAGTTTAACAGTAATCAGTGGTTATTCGGTAAACAGTGACGAGGGTTATTACAGTCTCTCCTCCTTAAATAGAGTTTAGTCCTCTAAACTCGAGTTACCTTCATTCAGGAAGAAAACAAGATTCAATGGAAACAGTTCAGGATATCTTTTAGCCATGTCATCTTCCCTTTCCCAAGTGGCATATACGCCACCATGGTTTTGCCAGTCAACTTTCACTAACGGGATCTCATTGTTGCTCAATTTCTTGATCTGTCTGTTCACAGTCTGTATAGGTCGTTCCTCGTAAGTGTAGTCGTTACTCAGCACTACACGAGTTGGCTCTATCACATGGAAAGGATCCCGGAGGTAGTCTCTCAACATAGAAATGTGGAAGACGTTGTGCATATTCTCCAATTAAGGAGGAAGCGCAACTTGATACGCCACCGGATTGATTTTCTCAATAATCTCATACGGTCCGACATATCTCGGCGCTAACTTGCCTTTGACTCCAAAACGAGTCTGGCCTTTCATCGGTGTCACTTTCACAAACACGTGATCACCCACTTCATAGTCTCTGTCTCGTCTTCTGACATCTGCATAGCTTTTCTGTCTGCTCTGTGCAGTTTTCAGTCTCTGTTGTATCAGTTTCACTTTCTCGGTTGTTTCATATACAATCTCGGGCCCAAGCAAAGGCCCATCTCCAACTTCTTCCCAGCAAATCGAAGATCTACATTTTCTGCCATACAATGCCTTGAAGGGCGCCATACCAATACTCGAATGATAGCTGTTATTGTAGGCGAATTCAGTTAAGGGCAAATGGCTTTCCCAGTTTCCCTGAAAATGAAGGACACACATTCTCAGTAAATCCTCTAGAGTCTGGATGGTCCTTTCTGACTGGCCATCTGTCTGAGGATGATAGGCACTACTCAGTCTCAGTTCAGTACCCAATGCAGTCTGTAGGCTTTGCCAAAACCTCGATGTAAACTTCGAATCTCTGTCAGAAACAATGGACACAGGCACTCCATGCAGTCTAACAATTTCATCAATATAAATCACGGCCAATTTGTCCGCATTATAAATTGTCTTGACAGGTAAGAAGTGAGCAGATTTGGTCAATCTATCAACAATAACCCAAATCGAGTCCATACCTTTACTGGAGCGAGGCAATCCTACAATAAAATTCATAGTAATATGTTCCCATTTCCACTCCGGTATCGGTAAGGGCTGCAACAAGCGTGCGGGTCGTTAATGTTCGGCTTTAACTTGTTGGCAATGAAGACATTTTGATACAAAGTCGGCAATTTCTTTCTTCATTCCCGGCCACCAGAAATTCAATTTCAAATCTTGGTACATTTTCGTATTCTCCGGATGGATAGAAAATTTTGAATTGTGGCCTTCGCTCAGAACCCTCATTTTCAGTTCAATATCATTCGGTACACACAGTCTTTCTTGAAATTTCAGTATATTATTTTCAAATTTGAATCCCGGTCTCGGTTAGATTCCCTTTCTTCGATTACCTTCTTCAAGAAGTCATCCAGTTGTTGTTTCGTTTTAATCTCTTCAATCAGTGCTGGTTGAGCAGAAATAGCAGCTAAGGTTCCGCCTTGTTCTTGCAAAACAATTTCAATTTCAGATTTTTCAAGGTCACAAAGCAGCTCTTTCTGTCCGGTAAGCAAACATGCTAAGTTTCCAATCGATTTCTGGCTCAATGCATCGGCAACGGTATTGGCTTTTCCCGGATGGTACAATATCTGCAGGTCATAGTCTTTTATCAGTTCTAGCCATCTCTGCTGTCTCATGTTCAGTTCTTTCTGTGTGAAGAAATATTTTAAACTCTTGTGGTCAGTATATATTTCACATGTCGCCCCATACAGGTAGTGACGCCAGATTTTCAGTGCAAATACTACTGCAGCAAGTTCCAGATCGTGGGTCGGGTAGTTCTTTTCATGCGGTCTCAGTTGTCGGGAAGCATAAGCAATAACTCTCCCATTCTGCATTAAAACACATCCCAAACCCTTATGAGAAGCATCACTAAATACAGTATAACCATCCATACCTGAAGGTAAGGTAAGAATCGGTGCAGTTACAAGTCGAGTTTTCAACTCCTGGAAAGCAGATTCTCTTTGGTCAGTCCAGTCAAATGATATCCCCTTCTGTGTCAGTTGAGTCAATGGTAAGGCAATTTTTGAGAAATCTTTGACAAATCTTCTATAATATCCAGCCAATCCCAAAAAGCTTCGGATTTCTGTCACATTTGTTGGTCTAGGCCAGTTCACTACAGCTTCGATTTTCTGCGGATCAACAGAAATTCCATCTTTGCTAACAACATGCCCCAAAAACATAACATGATCAAGCCACAATTCACATTTAGACAGTTTAGCATACAGTTTCTGTTCTCTTAGAGTCTGTAGGGCAAGTCTCAGATGATGTTCATGTTTTTCTATAGTTTTGGAATAAATCAGTATGTCATCAATAAATACAACAATGAAGTCATCAAGGTACGGTTTGAAGATTCTGTTCATGAGGTCCATAAATGCAGCAGGTGCATTGGTAACTCCAAAAGGCATAACTAAAAATTCATAGTGTCCATACCTCGTTCGAAAAGTAGTTTTATCAATGTCATCTGGTTTAACTTTCAACTGATGGTATCCGGATCTAAGATCGATCGTAGAAAATACTTGTGCACCCTGTAGCTGATCAAACAAGTCATCAATACGTGGTAATGGGTATTTATTTTTCACGGTTACCTTATTCAGTTCACGGTAATCAATACACAGTCTCAATGAGCCATCTTTCTTCTTTACAAACAGAACAGGAGCACCCCACGGTGAAGTACTGGGCCTGATGAACTTTTTGTCTAACAGTTCTTGCAGTTGCACTTTCAGTTCTTTCAGTTCAGTTGGAGCCATTCGGTAAGGAGCTTTAGATACTAGCTATGTTCCGGGAACCACATCAATAGTAAATTCAATCTCCCTGTCAATCAAATCTCCTAGCAAATTATCTGGATAAACATCTGGGAATTCTCTAACTATAGGAATACTGTTCACATTAGCATTATCATCAGTAGATACAGTCAATACAGAACACAGATATCCTTTACACCCCTTTCTAATCAGTTTAACAGCTTTCACAGACGAAATCAAATACGAAGGAGGTACTACTCCAACCCCATTAAACACAAATTCAGGCAGACCAGGTGGATGGAAAACTACTTGTTTCGTTACACAGTCTATGGTGGCATGATATTTTGTTAACCAGTCCATTCCCAATATTACATCAAAATGGTCAATGTTCAGTGGCAGTAAATCAATAAACAGATGTGCATCTCCAACAATAATTTCACAAGCAGGGTACATATATGCACAGGTCATAGATCCCCCAACGGGTGATGATACAGCTAACAGATAGTTCATAGGTTCTAAGGGTCTATTCAATTTTCGCTAAAAAGCATGCGACACATATGAATGTGTAGACCCCGAATCAATCAGTACATAAGCATTTTGAGTACAAATAGAGAGAATACCTGACACAAGGGTCTCGGTATTCTACACATCTCCCGGTACTAGTGCGAACACTCGGCCTTGCCTCATAGGCTCTTTCCCGGTAGCTCTGGGGTTCGGTTTTGGGGCAACAGTTGATGCTGCTACGCTCGGCATAGCTTTAATGCTGGCTTGTGGAGCAAAGGGGCAGTCTTTAACCATGTGGCCTATCTTGCCACACATATAGCAAGCTCCAAATATTTTGTAACAAACTCCCTTGTGATTTTTACCACATTCAGAACAGGGCGGTATTGAACGGTTTCCTTGATTGGAAGTAGTCGTTGACCCCGTATTCTGTTTCTTATTCAATGGATTATGCTTGCCTTTCTTAAACTTGAAACCCTTTCTTTTACCCCGCCATTCAGACGATGGTGTTTCAGTTTTCAGTGCCTCGATATTCACTTCAGCCATCAAGGCTCAGTCAAGAACATTTACATAATTCGGTAATTTCAAAACATTGATTTGGTCGAGGATTGCAACATTAAGGCCGCCTTCAAACTTTCTGGCCTTCTTGTAGTCAGTGTCCACCATGTGTGGTGCATATCTAGCGAGTTCAGTAAATTTTGTTTCATATTCAACAACAGACATTGTGCCCTGTCTCAGCTGTTCAAATTCAGTCACTTTCCTATCTCTAACACACTGAGGGAAGTACTTTTCGAAGAAGGCTCCTTTGAATTGAGCCCAAGTCAAAACGATATTTTCATCACGGATAAGCATCCACCACCTTCTAGCCTCTTCTTGCAGAGTAAAGGTGGCTAACAGTACCTTGTGTGCTTCAGAGCACGGGAACACCTCAAATAATTTTTCGATCTCAAGAACCCATGCTTCAGCCTTTAACGGTTCAAGGCCTCCCTGAAAGGATGGCGGTTTCATTTTGTTGAACTTCTGGGTCAGACCAATTATATCCCCATCATTTACATTCACATTCTGTTCCGGTACAGCCGGAGAAGGAGGTGGGGGCTGTTGATTCTGTTGTTGGTCTAATCTTTCAGTTATCAGTTCCATCATTCGTTCCAGTTTGGCCATTCTGGCCTCAGAGGATGAGGAGTCAGATTCATTTGCAGTTCCTGCATTATCCATTTCACTATAAGCAGTTATAACAGTTATTAACATAGGCAGTCATTTGTTTAAACAGATTCACACTTTAGCATATATTCAGTCAGTCACTTTAGCATATATTCAGTCAGATATTCAGTCAGTCATATCACACACTTATCATGCTCATGAAATGCCCTAATCACTTTTCTAGGACATCCTATAGCTCATCTAGACACGTGTGTGCGGTATAACTCGTGGTAAGTATCGCTCTGATACCACTCTGTCACGACCCAAACCCGGCCCTATGGGTTTAGCACCGTAACCGGCCAGTAATCCGAGATTACCGAAGGCCTGCTTAACAGTAATGCGGTAAAACAGAGTACAGGGCCTGGCGGAAGCCAATACAGTAAATAAACAATGCCCAATGAGCTGTGACAGTCTGTATGCAAAAAGACTTTATATATATATATAAGCAGTCAGTAACAAACAGTATGTACAATATTTACAATCTTTCAGAATAGGGACTCAATCCCTTATATAACAGTATAGTATAGTACATTCTATTCAGCTCTCAAAACAGTACAGAATGGGAGAATGAAAGACCCCTAAGCCAAAGCATGGCAGGTTCGGAACCTCGCGGTGAGGCACATAGGTTGGCTTGACAAAACTGGAGTCTATCTCGACGGTTCTAGCCGCGGTCTGGTGCCTGTACACCTACATATATATATGACCAGTGAGCTAAAGCCCAGTGAATAACATAATGCGTAAAGGGGTTAAGAATGGATGTCCTTACAGTAATGAAAACAGTTCATTGATTCAGTATTTCAGTCGTTCAGTCAGTACAGTCATATGTGGTACATCCATTAGCATAACAGTACAGTAAACAGTAGGTCTTAAAAGACCGAACAGTAGTGATGGCCATCAGTCAGTAAACAGTAGTGGTTCCAACAAGGGAACCGACAGAGATCTTTGTAACAGTAACAGTAAACAGTAGGTGCCAAGGATGCCACAATACAGTTCAATATACAAGACATACATTCATTCAATTAACAGTATTCAATTCAGAAACAGTACAGTTCAGTTGTTCAGAAAATAATCATTTTTGAACATATCTTTACACAATCGTTACTCGCAGAGTTCTGGGCTACAGTGAACTAGAGCGCGTCTCCCCAGTCGCCAACCCTACACAGTTAACAGATTGAACACAAGCTAAGCTACACAGTTGGGAAAGATATAAACTTAAGCCCTAATATGCCTCGGTGTGTTCTCCATCTATATCCTCAACAACAAGACGTCTTAAACTAGGCCTAATAATGCCTAGGATAAGATGAGGATGCAAAGATGCACTTTAAAAACACTTTCAGAATTTTCAGAAAACAGGGGTCACGCTCGAGCGTAGGCTACCCCGCTCGAGCGGACGTGCAGACAAAGGTTTCCTCTCGAGCGCATAACTACCCGCTCGAGCGTTCTGCAAAACAGTCGGAAGTGCTGGAAAGGTGGAAATCACGCTCGATTGGGCGCTCGACGCCCGCTCGAGCATGAGACACAATGTCCCGCTCGAGCGTCAATTATTCCGCTCAAGCAGAATTCAAAACAAAACAAAAATGCTGGTAACACGATTTCCACGCTCGAGCGCCAGTCACCCCGCTCGAGCGTGAGTCCAAATTCTGGAAATTCCAGATTTGAACCTCAAGCTTAAAACCAAGTTTGAATGCATCAAATTCGATTCCTTTGGGCCCATTTCCTGGAAAACACTTCAAAACTCATAGTTTAACATGAATCCAAAGCTCAATTGTAAAATCAAAGCCCAAGGGTGTTTCAAATAAATCCAATTCAAACCAATTTTCATGAATATGAAGAACATGCAAACATGCATGAATTTAAACCATTTCAAAGCTTCAATTTGATGCTCTAAGGAGCCAATTGTTCCAAAAACAAGATGAAAACATGGACTTAACATAACCATGAGCATGCATGCGACAATTCTCCATGGAATCAACTCAAAATTCAACAATTCAAACATGCATGCATGAAATGAGTTCTAATTCAACATGTGAAGCTATTTCATGCCTTAATCCACTAAATACCCAAGAATTATGCAAGAATAAGCTCAAATACACAATAAAGAAGATCAATGGTCTACCTTAGGTCTCCAATACACGGTGAGGAAGCTTAATTTGCTAATTCTCTCTTCAGTTTACTTCAATTATCAAGCAAAACTCAAGCAAAAGTGAGATAAAATCAACTCTTCTAGTCTCTCTCTCTCTCTATGGTCGGCAATGACAAGGAGAATGGCTGAGGAAAAGTGTTGGTCGAGTGTTGTACAAGGCTCCATATGTGTTTGGTAGTGGCCACTAAGTGGCACTAATGTAATTAAGTCTAAGTTGTGCAAATTAACTCATGTTAATTCAATTTAATCATACCAAATCAGTTTTCAGATAAATATACCATAAAATCGCATTAATTCTAACGACCATAGATCATCAATCAATTTCGGATTCGGCCGCCGATAAGGCCTTCAATTAGCAGCTTAAACACAAAAACAGGAACAAATAATTAAACAGGCAACTGATAGAAATGCAATTCAAACAGGTATATTCAATCAATCAGTTTTAGATTTCAGTCAGTCAGTTCAGTAGTTCATTCAGTTCACTTATTGTAACAAGCCCGCGAGGGACCTCGCCACAGCTCGGACTCGACTTTCGTTAGTCACGGTTCTAAGTCTGAACCAAAGAGTCCAAATCCGGCAAATCGTTTTTGAGAAAAACAGATTTTTTTGAAAGAAGTGCCAAACATGGACTGCTTTGCCAGATATAGAGTCGCCACCTAAATATTTTATTTTGGGAAATTTAGGAAACCCTGACTCGGTGCCAAAAGGCCACGTGTCCGTCATCACCAAAGTTGCCTCGGCTCGGGAACTTGGGTACGATTAGGGAAGGTCACTTCGTGAGCACCCCCGCTCGCCCGGTCATAGACCGGCCTCTACTAACCATGATATCAATTTTTGAAAACATTGTGAGTTCTTATTCCGGTTTATTAGCCTAGGTTACTATGTGATGCGCACAGCATACAAATATAGACCGGGTCGCCTGAATTGGAACGAAACATTTCATGTTTGTTTTTGAAAATGGTTTGCTACCCGCAAGTAGGCTTTAAAACATTTGATGATTTATTGCAATTTAAGTAACCCAACCTTCACCCACAGGCATTCAGGCAGTTATATCAGATAAGCACATAGCCTCATGGTAAGCATGCTATTCATGGCAGTCACTCACACGCATGCAAGGATGCTAAAGCATAAAGCTTACCGAGTACTCCAAGCCAAAATAGGAATTCATTAGAAATCATGCATGATCCTAACTATACAGAAATGCCTAATGCAACACATGCAAAATGCAATTATAGCAGGCTCGGCTATTCTAAGATGGCATATGAAATGTTACAACTATCATGTATTCAACTTTGAAATTGAAAGTACAATGCAATTAGTATGATGCGCCGAGCCCGGTGCATGCAATACAGATGAATGAATGCAAACATGCTGTCATACTGTATGCTAATTTAAATATGCCCTAATCTAACCATCATAAGCGGATAAATAAAAGGGAGAAGACGTGGGGTTGGAAGACATACATCACACTCACGCACACTTATTACAGTTGTGCCCTCGCGCAGAGGGTCCGAATAAATATACAGTCCCGAATAAAAGAATATTACAGTCCAAAATATTACAGTCCGAATAATGTACAAATTCCTAATTAATTAACAAATTAACTAAGAAAATAAATAAAACTGGCATGCAAGCCAGGGACTGCCTTGCTTCTGATGGATGATGCATGTCCGGGTTGTCTTGCGCGGAAATCCACCGGTATGCCCCAATTAGCCTCTGTTTACACCTATTATTCTTGAAAAGCGTGCCAAGTCCCGGAAAGTTGCTGATTCCTGATTTTGCTGCAACAGAGAGCAGGAAAGGGGCATAGCAATGTATTTTCACAAATGAATGCATGTCTCGATCCTCGTGCCACCAATCACGCATACCGAGGCATGATGGCCGAGGAGTCGAAATGCACAACTCAATATAGAATGAATGGACATGAAACTACAGCTAAAACCTAACTCCATCATGGATAATCCGGAGTGTCGGTGACTGGGGAATTGAGACACATTCCGTCACTCGGAGTACGAAATGTACCTCGCTTCCCGTGCCCGGGCTAACTCCTATCCCGAACACGATGCAATATGCATGATATGCATGAAATGCAACTAAGATACAATCCTAACATACACAATGCTACGGAATGACATGCCTCGAAATGCGTGCACACGGGCACGCAAACCGAGAAAATGACAGAATGCAATCTAAGATACAACCTAGTATGCACCATGCTATGAAAATGAGATGCCTCGAAATACGTGCACACGGGCACGCAAACCGAGAAAATGACAGAATACAAACTCAGATACAACCTAGTATGCACTATGCTACGAAAATGAGATGCCTCGAAGTGTGTGCACACGGGCACGTAAATCGAGAAAATGACAGAATGTGATGTAAATGACATGGAAATGTGATATGGGCTTATACCAACACGAGTGACCCTCAGCCACACTCACATAGGATGCCGGCGGCTGAAAAAAGAGGTGCCTCGAAATGCGTGCACACGGGCACGCAAACCGAGGCGATGGCAGAATGCGATGTAAATGATATGGAAATGTGGTATGGACTTATACCAACATGAGTGAGCCTCAGCCACACTCACATAGGATGCCGGCGGATAAAAATGAAGTGCCTCGAAATGCGTGCACACGGGCACGCAAACCGAGGCGATGGCAGAATGCGATGTAAATGATATGGAAATGTGATATGGGCTTATACCAACATGAGTGAGCCTCAGCCACACTCACATAGGATGCCGGCGGATAAAAATGAAGTGCCTCGAAATGCGTGCACACGGGCACGCAAACCGAGGCGATGGCAGAATGCGATGTAAATGATATGGAAATGATGATGTGATCATTCTAATGGAATTTCAGCACTAAAATATGGGGGAAAACAGTCCCGAAATGAGGCGAAATGATACCAAATGCATGGAATAGTCCCGAAATGCGAATTTAGGCACCCGAAATGGCCTATAGCTATGCCAAACATGCACAATATGGACATGCAATGCAAAGACAGAAGCTAGACAGTCCCGAAAAAGGCACTTTCACAGTTATAAACATGGCCAAACAGCAAGCATAGGTATGGCAAAAATGGCATGCAAGAATAGGGGCCAAAAGAGGGGTAATGAAGCAAGTGATATAAGCAAAATCCAAACTGAAAAATTCCCTTCTAAAACACTGAAGAGGGTCCAAAAATATGAATATTTACAGTATATGGCAGCCCCAAAATCAGTATACAAACATGATAGAAATGTGATGCAAAATGAGGTTCAAAAGTGGCTATAACATGAGGTATGCAAAATATTCACCAAACAGCCAAAGACCCTTAATAAAACATGTAGAATGGGCCAAAATAGGACTATTTTTAGAACTGTAAAATGGCCAAAAACAAAAGCATGATAGGCTAACTAAACATGCAAGAATGGGGAATAAAAGAGAGATATAACATGAAGTGGCATATGGAGGTCCCAAACCATGAAAGGACCTAAATGAAATATGAAGAATGGACCAAAATAAGCACTTTTTCAGAACTGTAAAATGGCCAAAAACAAAAGCATGGTAGGCTGCCATTGCATGCAAGAATGGGGAAGAAAAGAGGAGTATAAAGGTAAGTACAACATGGATGTCCCAAATGGTGTTGAGCCCTTCTTCAATGTTGAAGAGGGGCTCAAAATAAGCCTAATATCAGTTTACAACATGCTCGAAAACAGATTTATCATGGGCCAAAAATAGCATGCAAGATTATGACATTTAAGAGGATCAATGAAGCAAGTGCATCATGGAGGGCTCAAACAGGGTTGAGCCCTTAATAAAAAGTGAAGATGAGCTGAAAAGAGGGCCCCTTTCAGTTAGGGCCAGAGCTTGAAACAAAAAGCATATAAGGCTTACAAATGGATCAAGAAAAAGGGTCAAAGAGGAGAAATGTTACTCACCCTTGAAGACTAAAGCTTTTGTTGCTTCTTGGACCAATTTGCAGCTCCTTTAGCCTTTGAGAAGCCTTCCTTGTTGCTGGAAATGAGGTGGTGGTGGTAGAGCTTGGTGGTGTAGAAGAAATGGTGCTTAGGGACTTAGGAATTTTCAAGGAAATGAGAGGGATAAAGATGGCTTTGTGTATGGAAGCTTCAAGAGCAATTTTTCTAACCCCAACAAATGATATAGCTTGCTTGTTATAAGGGCCAAAAAGGGGGTGTAAAGGTGGGGGAAAAGGAGACAAACTTTCCCCCACAAAATATCCCCCGGATAAAGATATTTTCTAGGGGATAAAGCTCCACAGCTGTAAAGTGCACAGTGTAAGGAGCTTGGCCGGCCTGTTACTTTTGCTGCAGGTGGCCGGCCGGCCACACCCCCTAGCCGGCCGGCTAGGGGTCAAAAGGGTCAATCAGATTTAGTGGCCGGCCACCAACTGATGGTGTCCTCCTATCTGTGTACAACACAACCCTGTGGTTAAAAGTCCAAGAAAGTGGGTCCAAGGGGTTCAACATTAGCTCGGAAAGAGGGGTTCAAAAGGGTCAGGTAGAATTACTGGCCGGCCACCAACTTTTAGGGTCCTCCCATGTATGTACATCACAAATATGTGGTTCAAAGTTCAAGAATGTGGGTCTAAGGGGTTCAACATTAGCCCGGAAGGAGGGGGTCAAAAGGGTCAAGTAACATTAATGGCCGGCCACCAACTTTTAGGGTCCTCCCATGTGTGTACATCACAAATATGTGGTTCAAAGTTCGAGAAAATGGGCCCAAGATGTTCAACATTAGCCCGGAAGTGTGAAAAACGGGCGCCGGAGGGCGTCGGAGGATGTATAACTGGTTGCTGCAACAATTACTGGCCTCCCACCCTTCAGTGACCTCCCTAGTGATAAAACAGAGGTACCTGCCAAAAATGAACGAAAACCGTTGCAAAACGAATGCTCGGGGACCAAAACGCGCAGTTCGAGGTCCCAAAAATGGGCTGTTAAGCACCGAAAGTGGCATTCGGCCACGAAGTGGGTTTCTCAGACCCCAGTGTCCCTCAAAAGGGAGCAAATAGGAAGTATGCCAAAAACCGGAGCAATAGGAGATGGCTAAGCGGTCCCGAACCGAGGCACACGGCCAACGGTCCCGAAAAATCGGAAACCGGACTCCGAAATGGGCAAAATGGCCTACGGCCATGAAATGTAGCCTGCGGACATTGAGAGATGGTCTACTGGACCTCTCCCTCCCCTCAGGAAAAGAAACAGAGAAAACCGAGTCTGGTTCGCAAACCGAGACAAGGCACAGAAGAGGGTTCGGAAGTCCGGAGGCAGGGCTCACGGCCGCAACTCTGAAACTTCTGAACGAGCACATTATGCAACATCACCAAGCGCTCAATCAGTGACATCTGAGTCTTAAGGTCGGTCAAAAATGGGGTGTCTACAGTTGCCCCTCTTTGACAGAACTCGGAAGTCACAAGTGACGGGAGTGAATGTCAAAGCCCAGAGACGACCCATTTTTGACAAGGCCGAAGACTTAGACAAACAGGCAAGATAAACAAAGATGTGCCCGCAGGCAGGGGGCAAAATGCAAATGATAATGCAAAGAGCCGGAGGTAACCCAATGATCATGCAAATGCAGCAAGCTGTAATGAAGAAAGTATTCGCAAATAGATGCAACAGTTTTAAGCAAGAATGCAAAGCAACAACTACATTTCATGCAGTTAAGAATGCGGAGGATTATTCAATCCCCGCCACATCTCACACAGAGAAGATACGATACCTGCGCGATTCGTCTGGTCGCACCAGCCTCAATTGAACCGTACATACAATATCGTGCCTGCAAAAGAGAGAAATTGCAACAAGTACAATATGCTACCAACATATATTTAATGTGATTCCGAAAGTTTGACACACGCAGTGCCGGCAAGTGAATGCATCGCAATGCAAGAGTGGAACATGCGTGACAACGTATGCTCAAACATAGAGGTATGCCAATATCAAGAAATGTGCATGTTAATGCAGGTATGCTCATGAGAATGCAAGTTATGTGCATGATAGTGCGAAACGAGCATGAATCAGGGTGTCCGTTTGTCATGAAACAACGAGTATGGAAACGCGTGTTTCGGCGAAGGTAACTCAATTACGGCCTCCGACCCACTTCCTGGAAAGGCTACAACTCGTTCAAAAAGGATACACTTTGATTTCGATGAATGATGATGAGACATATGTCAGAACTCGAAGCCGAAGTCCCGGCGGAGCTATTTCGCGACCGGAAGTGTACTTTTCTTGAACTTTTTCAGGTCCCGACAACTCCGATCTTCCTCAAAATTTGCAGGGAGCTAGGTGGGCATGTGGGGGACATGGCCGGCCGTTTATCTTCCCAAGGGGAGGTGGCCAACCGGTTTTCCATAAAGGAAATAGCTGGCCGGCCAGTTTTCCAAAAAGCAGATAGCTGGCCGGCTAGAAAATAGGGCCGGCCGGCCATATGCCCAAATTCAGGGGCATTTTGGTATTTTCACCTCCTTTTTGATGCTCCTTCAATCCAAGACTTGGGGCCTATATATTGCAGCCGAGATCCCTTCCTTTCTTGCCTCCTACAACACTTTCTTCTCCATATCTGAGTTTCATACGCGTTTTCCAACGCCCCGCGCAAATTGTTTTCGCAAAAACATTCAGTTTCAAGCACTTTGAAGCGATTAAGTTTCGGTTTCGGAGCTTCTTTTCGCATTTTCGCCACTTGAGGTAAGTTTGTCTCAATATTTGGAAGATTTTCTCGGGAGTTGACTTTTGTTGACTTTTTTATTTCCCGAGAGTTGACTTTTGTTGACTTTTTCCAATTTCGGCTCATTTTTCTCATTTTTGCTCCCTTTGCAGATCTTCTGAAAATGGCGGGTAATTCTCCCCACGGCGGAGGTTTTCCAGGTGCCGGAGATGATTTTGATCCCATGACTCTACCCCCGAGGACCCGACCTTTTATTCCCGGGAGGTACCGTCCGCCAGCACATGTCCTCCCTCGTGCTGTCTTCCGTCACTTTACTAGCTTTGACGAGCGAGCACCTGGGGATCTGCTTCTCCGAGAGCCGGAGCATCACCTCTCTCATGAGGCCCGAGAGGTATTTACTTCATTTTCTGTATTTTTCTTACATTTCGCACCTTTGCCATGCTTGAACATGCAGTTTAGCTTATGACATAGTACTTTGCTTGCATCCTGAACATGTAGTTTCAACAATCGAATTTCTGAACACTCGGCTCATTAATTAATTGCGAACGCACAGTACACATTAGTTAAGAGGCGAACACACGGCTCAAACACTGATTTGTCGAACACACAGCCCGAATTCGAAAGTGAACACACAGCCCACACTTTAAATTTTCTGAACACGCAGCCCAGATTAGATAGTGAACACGCAGCCCACACTAGTTGAAATTTGAACACGTAGCCCAAACTTTAAATTTTCTGAACACGCAGCCCAGATTAGAGTAGTGAACACGCAGCCCGCGCTAGTTGAAATTTGAACACGCAGCCCAAACTTCAAATTTTCTGAACACGCAGCCCAGATTAAATAGTGAACACGCAGCCCACACTGATAGAAAGTTGAACACGCAGCCCAAACTTCAAATTTTCTGAACACGCAGCCCAGTTGAATAGTGAACACGCAGCCCACACTGATAGAATGTTGAACACGCAGCCCAAACTTTAAATTTTCTGAACACGCAGCCCAGATTAAAATAGTGAACACGCAGCCCACACTGATTGAAAGTTGAACACGCAGCCCAAAATTCAAATTTTTCTGAACACGCAGCCCAGATTAAATAGTGAACACGCAGCCCACACTGATAGAAAGTTGAACACGCAGCCCAAACTTCAAATTTTCTGAACACGCAGCCCAGGTTAAATAGTGAACACGCAGCCCACACTGATAGAAACTTGAACACGTAGCCCAAACTTCAAATTTTCTGAACACGCAGCCCAGGTTAAATAGTGAACACGCAGCCCACACTGATAGAAAGTTGAACACGCAGCCCAAACTTCAAATTTTTCTAAACACGCAGCCCAGATTAAATAGTGAACACGCAGCCCACACTGATAGAAAGTTGAACACGCAGCCCAAACTTCAAATTTTCTGAACACGTAGCCCAGATTAAATAGTGAACACGCAGCCCACACTTGATTGAAAGTTGAACACGCAGCCCAAACTTCAAATTTTTCTGAACACGCAGCCCAGATTAAATAGTGAACATGCAGCCCACACTGATAGAAAGTTGAACACGCAGCCCAAACTTCAAATTTTCTGAACACGCATCCCAGATTAAATTGTGAACACGCAGCCCACACTGATAGAAAGTTGAACACGCAGCCCAAACTTCAAATTTTCTGAACAGGCAGCCCAGATTAAATTTGCATGTAGCTTATTTCGCTTCATCGGCATACAGCCCATTTCATCTCATTGGCACATAGCCCATTTATCTCATTGGCACACAGCCCATTTCATCTCATTGGCACACAACCCATTCATCTCATTGGCACACAGCCCATTCATCTCATTGGCACACAGCCCATTTCATCTCATTGGCACACAGCCCATTTCATCTCATTGGCACACAGCCCATTCATCTCATTGGCACACAGCCCATTCATTTCATTATTGACACATGTATTCATTCTGAATGCAGGTTGGTTCCCGCAGTGTGCGGGGGTATGGTTCCACCATCGCGCGGGACTGGTACGCTGAGCTCCCGGATGGTGTCCGAGATTTGGTAGATTTGGCAGGATTCGGGCCCTTCTGCGTTGGGTTGTCACGTTGTCCTGCCAGGAGGACACTGATGGCAGCCTTGGTAGAGAGATGGTGGGATACCACCAACTCCTTTCATTTCTCTGCTACCCAGGGACATGACCATGACGCCTCTAGACTTCGCTGTGTTGACTGGCTTAGACATAGGAGGTTGGTCCATCCCTTATGATGAGGATATGGGCGAGTGGGAGGCTGCTTGGATGTATCTATTGGGGGCTCGCCCGCCTGTTGACAGGGTTTCTGGGAGAGTCCGATACACTTGGTTCTCTTCCCACTTCCGGCGGGCGGAGATGGTGCCCGAGACTCCTGAGGAGGCAGAGCAGTATGCCCGTGGTTTCCTTATGTTCCTCTTCGGGACTACCCTGTTCGCCGATAGAGGGAACACAGTCGGGCTATACCTGCTGAGCGCTCTGGTTGACCAATCACAGGTCCGTCGATATGACTGGGGTGGCGCCGGCCTGGCTACCCTTTACTTTTATATGAGCGCGACCTCCCGCGGGCGGGGCGATTTACTTGGCGGCTACTGGAGAGCCTGGGAGGTACTTTTCTGTCCTCTTGATTTAGATTTCTGTTCTTCATTACTTGTACATTGCACACACAGCGCACTTTTACAGTCTGTATTTTGCTCTCAGCATTTCGTACTTACATTTTGCACTGCTTTTCTCAGCTATGCGTCTATGTATATTTCCCAGCATTAGCCCCAGAGTTGGAGGTGGCAGGGGTTCCCATGACCCCATACTCACTGGTGTTCGAGGGCCCGCACCGGCCGAGACCTCGAGAGACCCTCCTTTACCTGCGACAGTACTTTGACACTGTGCGACATTCAGAGGTACCTCAGAACTTTCAGTTCCTTTCATTTTCATCTTTGATTTGCTCTGTATATTCTCGATTTCTGATTGGTTTATGCATTTATCATCCGCAGATCACATGGCAGCCCTGGGTGTCCCTGGGTGATGGTCTCCGATTTCAGTATACCGGAGGGTCGGACATCTCCCAGTATAGAGTCCTGCTCGAAGGGCCGGTTGGAAGGGCATGGTTTTTGGGGGAACGCTTTCTGTGCCAGGTATGGGGGTATCTTTCTCAGGATCCTCCCGCAGTACCCCCAGTCAGTATGCGGACTGCTGACAGGCTCTCTTACTCGGAGGTAGTCGGCGCCATGCTGGGTAGTGATGCTTTATTATATATTGAGGAGGGGGACTACGCCACTTACCGTCACATATATTTGATGCCTCCATTGACGGGAGCTCGTATCCCGATGATGAGGCCTGCCGGTATGTCATCCTCAGGCCAGGCTCAGGCTCGGGCTGCAGACACCCCTTCTACTAGTAGGGCTGGTACATCCAGAGGTGGGAGTAGACCGGTTCCTCCGGTTCCGTCGACTTATCCTCATCCTGGATGGCCAGATATGCCGACTGAGTTGATGGCGTGGCAGTATGGAGCTATTTCTCCGACCCCGATCCCGCTAGAGCCTCCGATGCCCAGTGATCGATACGCCATTGATCCTGACTCACCGCTGGTATGCTCCACTGTTTTTCATTCATCATTCAGATGTTTAGACATTTTTGTTCACTGATGATTATGAGCTCATATTCGCAGCCACCGCGAGGGTACATGGAGGAGGTGGTTGGACTGGTGGCCACACTCGAGGGCATGGTCCTGCGTAGGGAGGCACAGTTGTCTGTCGCGGGCATTCAGGTACCCTTTAGTTTTCTGGCATTTATCATACTTCTGATGACATGCTGATTTCTACTGCATCGATAGACTACTTGTGTAGAGCACATCTGACACACACCCCACTTGGACACTGCATTTACATGCACCCACTTCACGTAGCCTTTGCTTGTATCTGCATCTGATGTATATATTTGGACTGATGTATTTGAATTGAACTCTTTGTTTTCAGACGCCTTCATGGTCCGGTCAGCCGCAGGCCAGGCCACCCGGGCCTCCTTGGGGAGCTGGGCCATCTGGGCCTTTTCAGGGGGCGGGGCCATCTCGGCCTTCCCGAGGAGCCGGGCCATCTAGGCCTTTTCGAGGAGCTCAAGGAGGGCCTGTCCGCAGACGCAGGGCTCACGTTGTGGAGGTGGAGCCTGATGAGGAGGAGGAGGATGCTGAGGAGGAGGAGGAGGCTACCGATCGTCAGTAAGAGACATTTGCTGAGGAGGGGGGCTCTGATTTTGGTTCGGGGAACAGAGGTGAGGCTGAGGGGGATCCTGAGGATGACAGCTCTGACCCAGATGATGATGATGGTGCAGAGGTTGTCCTGCAGAAGAGGATGAGGAGTGCTTCTCGTTCCCGTTCCCGAGGACTTTGATGCTGCTATTTCCTACTTTATTTTTCTTTTTGCTAGTAGTTTGTAGCACTTTGCACATTGTTAGGCAGTTTTATTTTTGTAAAACTTGTACCTTTGTTCGTTGTAAAGTATGATGGAATGAAATAGCTTTTGAAAAGGTGTTTGTATTTTAAACTTTTAGCATCGTATCGCATCATTTATTTTGCACAAGAATGAAATTGAATGGGAATGCGCATTGTGTAATCACCAAGTCAGGTAGTGAACCGACGCAACAAACTAAGCAACTCAACTCACTAAGATATAGCAGGACCTTAGGAAGTTTACAACTCGATAAGCAAAATGCAACAACGTTGACAACGCAAATAAACAAGACTTTAACAAAGATTGTTTAAACAGAGAACAATGGCTCAAAAACACGAAACACGTCCGCTCGACAAACAACTCGATAAGCAAAACAACAACTCGATAATCAAAACAACAACTCAATAAACAAAACTCAGCAACAACAGAGCGTGCTTCTGATGATCTGGGCACCGGAACGCATCCGAAACGGAGGGAGATGAAGGCCTTTGACTCTCCCGTTGCGTGGAAATGCTTGGAACCCTCCCTCGAAGGGTAAAACAGGGCCAAGAGGATACACTGCAGCATTGCCGGCCATCTTTGGGAGCCGGCCGGCCATTTTTTTGGAGAGAGACAGCTGGCCGGCCATTTCTGAAAAAGTAAATGGCTGGCCAGCCAGAAAAGGTGGCTGGCCGGCCACTCAGTCCTGCAGCCACCTGGTTTTTGACATGTGTCTCCGTGAATAGTGTTTTTCCTTCTATAAAAGCCTCAACTTCGGGAACATTCATTTCATCTTAGTTTTAGACAAAGATGGAGGCGTTTCTCGCAGAAAATGTCACATCTTGGATCTCTTCTCTAGATGGCTCGGAAAAGCTGAATTTCCGGGGTTTCGGCTTGAATGCACTATTCACGCTGAGCCGTACTCCGCTACAGCTCCCTTTTCTCCATGCCACAGCAAGGTTCTGGAATCCAGTGACGCACGTTTTTAGCTTTGGCGGCCAAGAGATGTGTCCCACTTTCGAAGATTTTCAGGTTTTGATGGAGTCTGAATGTTCTGAAGTGATCTTGCCCCAGCTCCGTTTTGGCCATGCTCAGGCTTTAGGGCGGATGTGTGGGCTTAGGGCGCATGACGCTCGATCTCTGATCTGCAGTGGGGAACTGGACATCCTCGGCCTGATCCATCGTTTTTCCGACGCTGGTGACCGCAACAACCATTATTGGCAGGGTTTCCGGCAACACGCCCTCTGCTTATGTTTGTTGTCTCACTTTCTGCTTTCCTCGGGCTTCGGCGGGGCTAGCATTCGCCTGATTGAAGTCGCCCAAGGCTTGAGAGAAGGAAAGAGTTGTATTGCCATGACCTTGGCCGAGACACTGATGGGCTTAGATTCTGTCTATCGCCGGGAGGCGACTAGGTTTGCCGGGAGTCCACTGCTGTTGCAGGTAATGTTTCCCACCCGACCTCACATATATATTTGCTCACATGACTCGACCCTCAGGCTCGGTTTTTCTCACAAAACCCTTTTCCTCACTTTTTCTCTCATCGTACATCTCTCTGTTCTTTATTCTCTCATTTTCCATCCCTCCCCTAGGTATGGTTAATGGACAAGTTGCAGGTTGTGGATTCTTGCCCGGCCTATTCAGCTCGAGGCTACTTCTTTCGGCAGCGCCTAGTCAATGCTCTTGACGAAAGGTGGTGGTTTGATTGGATGTGCAATTTGTCCGCAGACGGCATTGCTTGGCGTTGTCCTTGGCTCAACCTCCCGGCAATGAGCTATAGTATGTCCCGGCTGATTGGGATCCAATTGATTGGTCTAACCCACTGCGTATTCTATTTTCCGTTCCGGTTCCTGCGTCAGTTTGGTCATGATCAGACCTGCCCACCGGAGGGGATTGAGTACCCAGCCGCTTTCCCGGTCCGGGGTGCACAGCTTGCCCGATATGCCACGGCATGGAGGACTAGAGAGCTTCTGGCCCCTGCTTCCACTTTCAGTTGCACTTTGTCTGACGAGTGCTTGGATTGGCTCAACGAGGAGGCACAGGTTGGGCCTAGCTTGGCATCAGATGCTTCGTCCAGCTCTGGGAGGGGACGCAGAGATACTTGATTCAACTATGCCCCAAATTTATTGCTTATTAGTATTTTCAAGTTTTCTTTATGAATGTACTAAAAGAGCAACCTCGATTGTATGCAAGAGCAGGAGAACTCTATTTTGAAATCAATGAAATTGAAGGTTATGGTACTGAAAATTTTCCGCTTTGGTCCAAAAATGGTCTTAGTCGTAAAAAAGATTACTTTGAACAAAGTCAACTTTTATTAAAAATTTTCAAACCTATTTTCGATGTGGATCAGAACTGGACACGCCGAAGATCTGTCACTGAGATGCACAACCCCAGATCCCTGCAACTGGAAAGTTGCCCCTAGTCTGAAGAACAATGCGGCACTTCATAGCAACGGAAAGTTGCCCCTAGTCTGAGTAACTTTGCACCGTCGCGGCAACAGAAAGTTGCCCCTAGTTTGAACAGCACTGTACCGGAGATCGCGATAAATGCTGATGGATAAAGATGACTGAGATGATCGAAATGGATAGAGTTGATCGGGGAAAAGTTTATGGCTGAACTTCGAGGTGAAGTTGCCTACGTATCCCAAAGATGGGAATCAAGCCTTACGTAGTTCAGGCTGAGATTCACTCGAGTATTTTAACTCTCCTTTTGCGCTCTAACTTTTGCCAAGGCCGCCCTTTGCGAGTTTTCAACCTTGCGAGCTCAGTTTTTATATTTTCTAATTTTTTGTGCTCTGACTTTTGCCTAGGTCGCCCTTTCGGGTTTTCGGCCTAGCGAGCCTCTCAAGGATAGTATTTCTTCAACTTGTCCATATTGATCGGTTGTGAGAACTCCAAGCCATCTAGATCCATCAGAACCACAACTCCACCTGACCAGATAGCTTTGATAATGTAAGGACCAGTCCAATTGGGTTTGAACTTGCCCCTTGGGTCGTGGATGGGAGCTCGGTTGTCTTTGAGCACCAAATCTCCTTCTTTCAGATTCCTGGACTTAACCTTCTTGTTGAAAGCTCGGGCAATTCTGCGTTGATAGCCTTGGATGTGGTACAGTGCTTTCAGTCTTCTTTCATCAAAGAGCATGAGTTCTTCGAATCTGCTTTGCTGCCAATCTGCTTCGGCTATCTGGCATTCAGCCAATACTCGTAACGACGGAACCTCAATCTCGATGGGTAGAACAGCCTCCATTCCATAGACCAATGAATATGGAGTTGCTCCAGTAGAAGTTCTGATTGAAGTCCTGTAGCCCCACAGAGCAAATGGCAGCTTGTCTGGCCAATCCCGATAGGTTTCCACCATCTTCTGTAGTATATGCTTGATATTCTTGTTGGCGGCCTCAACCGCTCTGTTGGTCTGCGGCCGGTATGTAGATGACTTATGGAAAGCCACATTGTATTTCTCCAACAAGTCTACCACTTCTTTCTTGAAGTGGGAACCATTATCTGAAATTATCTCGTTTGGCACCCCGTAGCGACAGATGATGTTGTTTCTGATGAACTTTGCGACGTGCGACGCCTTCAACACCGCGTATGATTGGGCCTCGACCCACTTTGTGAAATAATCTATCGCTACTAGGATAAACTCATGCCCGTTTGACCCCTTCGGGGTAAGAGCTCCGATCACATCAATTCCCCAGACTGAAAAAGGCCCCGGCGAAGTCATGTTGTACAGTTTTGACAGTGGGATGTTCATGCGGTTTGCATGAATTTGACACTTGTGGCATCACCGAACAAAGCTAATACAATCTTCCTCCATGGTTGACCAGTAGTAGCCCTGTCTGAGGATCTTTCTGGCCAGCATTACTCCATTCATGTGTGCACCGCACTCCCCCCCATGGATGGCTTCCATCAGGCGTTTCGACTCTTCGGCTTCTACACAGAGTTTATGCATTCCCAGATGACCCCTTTTGTACAGCTTACCCCCGCAGATAATGAACTGAGCAGCCATTCTTCTGATGGCCCTCTTATCTTTGGCATTTGCCCCTAGTGGATATGTCTCCTTTTCCAAGAAGTTCCAGATGTCGTAATACCAGGGGTTGCCGTCTTGAACCTCATCTATGGCGGAAATCGACTCGTATGCTGGCGCAAACTTTTGATCAATAATGACTGGACGCATCCGGACTCCGGACGGGATGTCTATCATAGAAGATAGAGTTGCTAATGAATCTGCAAACCTGTTGTTCTCTCTTACGAGGTGGGTGAAATTTAGCTTCTCAAACCGAGGAATTAGCAGATCCAAGGTTTGGTGGTAAATTATCATCCTTTCCTCCTTGACTTTCCAATCTCCTTTTGCTTGAGACACAACAAGGTTCGAGTCCCCAATGACGTCCAACCGTCTTGCCCCTAGTTCCAGGGCTGCTTCCAGGCCAGCAATACATGCCTCATACTCTGCTTCATTGTTGGAAACTTTGAACTGGAGCTTGAATGCTAAAGGGATACGGGAATCATCAGGCGCTATCAGCAACACCCCTATCCCATACCCATACTGGTTTGACGCTCCGTCAAAGTACATCGTCCAAGTTTCATCTTCGGCGTGCAGAATGGCTTCATCTGGGAATAGATACTCAACCGCTTCATCCCCCTCAACCGGGTGGTCGGCAAGGAACTCCGCTACCGCTCTCCCTTTTACTGACTTGCGCGTTACATACTTCAAATCAAATTCGGAGAGCAACAGCAGCCAGCGAGCCAGCCTACCCGTAAGTGCTGGTTTCTCGAAAAGATATTTGATGGGATCCAAACGCGAAACCAACATTACAGAGTGGGCTAACAGGTAGTGCCGCAGCTTCCTGGTTGCCCATACCAAGGCCAAACAAGCCTTCTCCAGCGGTGTATAGCGGGTCTCGTAATCCAGCATCTTTTTGCTCAGATAGTAGATGGCTCTTTCCACTTTGTCTTCTGACTCCTGCGCGAGCATGCAGCCCATGGTAGTCTCAGTTACTGAAAGATACAATATCAACGGTCTCCCCGGCTCTGGTGGTGACAACACGGGTGGGTTCTGTAGATACTCTTTGATCTGCTCAAAAGCTGCTTGACATCGGCCGTCCCATTGGAATTTCTTTCCTTTCTTCAGGAGACCAAAAAGTGGTTCACAAGTCAAGGTTAATTTAGAAATAAACCGTCTTATGAATTGCACTTTACCCAAAAAGCCTCGCACCTCCTTTTCAGTCCTTGGTGGTGGCATTTCTAAGATGGCCTTGATTTTGGAAGGGTCGACCTCGATGCCCCTTTGTGTAATCAGAAACCCTAGCATCTTCCCTGCTGTAACACCAAACATGCATTTCTGGGGATTCAGTCGCAGCCGAAACTCTTTGATCCTTTGAAAGAATTTTTGTAAGGCGGTGTAGTGGCCCTCTCTTTCTTTGGACTTGACAATCATGTCGTCCACATACACCTCGACCTCTTTATGGATCATATCATGTAATATTGTAGTTGCTGCCCGTTGATACGTAGCTCCAGCATTTTTCAACCCGAATGGCATCACTCTATAACAATATGTACCCCACGGGGTAGTGAACACAGTCTTCTCCCGGTCTTCGGGTGCCATTACTATCTGATTATAGCCTGAGAAACCATCCATAAACGAAAGTAAGGCGTGTCCTGCCGTGAAATCCACCAATTCATCGATGTGCGGCAAGGGGAAGTCGTCCTTCGGACTGGCCCTGTTCAAATCTCTGAAGTCTACACAGACCTGAATTCTGCCATCCTTCTTTGGCACCGGAACAATATTGGCCAACCAAGTTGGGTATTCAGATACCAGCAGGAACCCTGCGTCAATTTGTTTGGTGACCTCTTCCTTAATTTTGAGAGCCCAGTCCGGGCGAATCCTTCTGAGTTTCTATTTGACAGGGCGGGCCTCAGGATCAAGAGGGATCCGGTGCTGTACAATCTCAGGATCGATTCCAGGCATGTCTTCGTAGGACCACGCGAAAACATCTTTGAAATCTTTTAATAAAGCGACTAAGCGCTCGCGCTCCTCTGAAGACAACGTGGACCCGATCTGGACCAGCCGCGGGTCCTTCTCAGTACCAACATTCACAGTAGTGATTTCATCCATTAAAGGTTTAACAAATCTTTCCTGCTCTTGATCAATTAATCGTTGCAAAACTGGGGGAATTTCTCCCTCGTTGTTTTCATCAAAATTTTGAAAATCCTGATTTAAGCAATAAATCAAAGGCACAGAAAAATACTCAGAAACCACATCCACATCATTCTCATTAAATATTTCCAAGCCGTCAGATTCCTCTGTTACAACAGACTCAAAAAGAAAATGAAAATGACGACCTAGACAGGACTGTGGCATCCGGGTTATCACCCCCAGGAATACCGGACTCAGACTCAGTCGAGCTGGAATCTGATTCCGACGCATAAGATTCGGTAGAATCAGATTCCGGGTCACTACCTAACCCGGAGCTGCTAGATAAAAAGCCTTCTTCATATTGCCAGATGAGAGAAGGTGCGATAGATGCATCCAAGATCGGCGTTGGAAAGCCCGCAACTATTTCATCTCCAATCACAGAAACCGAAGAGTTATCCCCCAAGCACTCTTGGCCGATCGGAGGATCTGATAGTAGACTCGCCAGTGCTACCCCCATTTCAAGCTCTATGCCCTCAGGATCCACTGCTTCACATTGCTCAACCTCAGTTGGTGGGTCTGTCTGCGCTTCGGCAACGTCATCCCCAGATAATTGTATGTCGAAGAAGATTTCAAAACCAGGCACGCGCGTCCCCTCCGCGTTTAGCCATGGCTCCGGGAAGCCGCAGAATGGAAAATCTTCCCCCTCCCGGACGAAACGTCCGTTTAGGGTACCCCAGATGGGCCTGTGCATTAACTCAAATGGCTTCCCGGCCTTCTTTGCTCTGGCCCTTCCGGCCATTTCTTTTCTTTTCCTCACCCAATCCTCCTTGGTGGGCAGATAACCCAGTCCAAAGGCGTGAGGGTTGTGTGGCACTTCGGCCAACACTGAGACGCCCTTCCGGCCGCTTCTCCCTAATCCCATCCCGGGGGTATGTTTTAGCTAGTTCATGAGGTAGATAGATTGTGCACTAACGTACATGCCCTCATTCACAGCCATGACATTATGCACCACTTGAGCCTCGGCCAAAGTGAACCCCGATAAAAACACATCCTCCGTGCCGTGCTCAATCTCCAAGACAGGTGTAGACACTTCCGGCGGCGGATGGATTGATGAATTCCCGAAAACGATCGCTACCCCTTTCCCGTGGGGGTACTTTAGCATCTGATGTAGAGTGGAAGAGACTGCTTTGACTTGGTGCAACCACGGTCGCCCCAAAAGTAGGTTAAAGGTTGCGGGAACGTCCAAGATATGAAATTCGATACTGTGTTGTCCTGGACCAACCTTGGTTTGAATTTTAACAGTCCCCATCACTTCTCTGCTGGTATTGTCGTATGCTCTGATCACTTGGGTAGTTGGGACGAAGTCCGCGGGTTTTAACCCGATCGCATATGCCGTTCTGGTCGGGCAGACATTAATTGCAGACCCGGTATCAACAAGTACCACCGGTATCCACTTATCTCTACATTCCACAGAAATATAGAGAGGTTTGTTATGACTTGTGCCCACAGGCGGTAGCTCCTTGTCCGAAAAGGTTAATGCCGGGGAACCTCCTCCCGGAAAAACCAGCCCAACCAGTTGTTCAGGCGTGGTGTCTATGGAGAGTTTGGACTTGTCCATAGCAGATAAGACAGCTTCTCTGTGTACTCGTGATGCCATTAGCAGTCCCCAGATGGAGATGTCTGCTTGTATCTTTTTTAACTATTTCAACACAGCTTCATCTTCAATCTGCTTCTCCTTCTGTTTCTCCGCTTCTCTATCCTTCCCGGATGCCTCGGGTTGGTCCAGGTGTGGGGGTTTGAAATACTGCCCACTTCTCGTCATGTGGTCAACCTCATCGAGGTACCAAGTGTCATCCGGTTGATTATTCCCCCAGTCTTCATCCGTGTGGGCAAGACATAAGTCATCGTCTTCCCACCACATTCCATCGGCAGCCAACAGACACCTGTCTGGCTCCGGTTTAGTTGTACTCGCAGTATTCCCTGTCCACATGCTCGCAGCATTCTCCATTTTCGTGCACACAGTACTTTCAGTCCCCTTAGGCCCTTTAGCTTTCCTAATTCTCTCAGCCTCCTCAAACTTTTCTCGTTCCAGCTGCATCAGTACAGCTGTTTGTTCAATAATTCCCGTATTCGTAATGCCCATGTCTCGAGCGGAATTCTTAGCACCGGCGCTCTCCGGCGATACAACTTGACTTTCGGCCATTCCGGCCACAACTGATACTTCTGCCCCTGCCGGGCTCTGTTCTGGTTGGGCTTCCCCCACTGCATCTGGTTGATCTTCGAGCCATCCAGTGGCCTCCGCTGATCCCTCATAATCGTACCAGTTGATTGACGCATCCCCCAGTTCCTGGTCATCGAGAAATTGCAGGTTGGCAAAGTCCTCCTCTACGGTTGTCAGATCATCTGTCCATAGCCCAGATCCATCCCCCCGGATCATGCATAGCTCTCCTGTCTCTGGCAATTCTACACTTAGCCCAATTCGGCTCGTTGATAGGATGTACTTGCTTGGATCATAGGCTCCCCCAGCAAAATTCTGTCCAGTCCCAGATTCAACAATCTCATTCTCTCCCAAAATCTGCCCTGCCCTATCTTCGACGGTCACCACCATCGGTTCTGGTTGGGTTTTAGAGATGTCTACCATGCACAAGAAGTCAGTGCAATCGGGAAGGAGCACCTCCGGCTTGGGTAGGTTGGTGGGCGTAATATAGATGCTAGGATCGTAAGATGCGACCCAGTCTGGATAAAATTAATTCTTTTGGGAGGGGGAGGTTGGTTATGTGGCGGGAGAGGGTTGGTTGTGACATTGGGTTTATCAGGAGGCGCGATCACCTGTTTGTCAATAAGATCTTGGATCTCATGACGCAATCTGTAACAACGGTCGGTGTCGTGACCGTGTTGTTGGTGATATGCGCAGTACTTTGCTGGGTCATAAGAGGGGGGGGAGTGGATTCGGTAATGGCTTTGGCTCTAGGGGTTTTAAATGATTTTTTCTGATCAATATTCCCAGAACTTTGGTCAGGGGCATATATAGTGGGGTAAAGGTTCTTTGGCCTCGCGGTTGGAATCTGTTGGTTTGTGTGTTGCTTCCGGACGCGCCGGAGAAGGGTGTGGCAGTCATAGGCCTTGGAGGGGGAGGGGGAGTGGTGGTGACCATACTAACTTCCGTGGCTCTCGTATTTGCAGCGCCACTCGGGCCCGCATTGTTGTTACGGTTGAAGGTCCTCCTCGGTTGTTCCCTGTCATGGTCAAATAGACCTTGTTTCATTGCGTCTTCGATTTGCACCCCCATCTCATGTAAGTCTGCGAAAGTAGGGAAGGGGACTACAATCATTCTCTGCATCAACTTTGGGTGGAGATTGCGCACAATCATCCGGATTTGATCTTTGTCAGTGGGCCTTAAAGTCATCATTGACGCCTTTGCCCTCCATCGGATCACAAAGTCCGAGAAAGTTTCCTTGGGCTCTTGCCTTGTCGTTTCGAGATCACGGGTTGTGATCTCGATCACGGGTTGTGATCTCGATCTGAGTGTTGTATGAATATTGCGCGACAAAGGCCTCAGCCATTTCATCCCAATTCTTCTTCACTTCATCTTGTAACTTTGCGTACCAATGGGAGGCCATACCCGACAGGGTTCGGCCGAATAATGAAAGCTTCTGTGGTCGTGTTAGGCCCATTGGCCGCAAGATGTCTGCAAACAGTCGGATATGGACCATGGGGTCGCCGGTCCCGTCAAAGCGGTCGATTTGTGGCATTTTGAACCTATCGGGGAGTGTTACGGCCTCCTCGGTATATCCATCTTCGATATCCGGCATAGCCTTGACCCATTGGGATTTCTTGAAGAGCTTCTCCAGTTTGCTCAATTTCAGAGCTGTATGATCAACCTCGACCTCGAATGGAGAGTCCGGGTGATTGGGTGTATGGACCTTGGACAGTTGTGGTGGAAGCGGAGGCGGAGCTGGCCCCGTTGGAAGATTCGTGTCCTCTTGTAAGTTTTGGATAGTCGGCACAGTATTCTGGGTGTTTGGAGGAGCGTTCTGAACAGCAGGTGTCTGCTCAGGTAATGGAGCCCCTGCCGGAGGAGGGATTTGGTGTGAAGCAGATGCTGTATTCTGTTGTTGCAGCCTGGTAATCAGCTCAGCTTGCTGGGTCATAATCTCAGCTTGCTGCTTAGCGAGTTCATCTCGGCGAACGGCATCCTGCTGCATGGCCCGCATGGTTTCCTGCATTTGGCGCATCATTTCCTCAACTCCTGTTGGTGCCGTCATACTGTTTTGATCTATCTGAACTACCGGCAGATCTGTCTCAATGGGGATCTCAATCCAACTGTCCACTGATGGGGGAAACCACTGTTCTGGTGATCTCTGTTCAGATACACTGCGCTTTTTCTGCTTCCTTCTGGTAACAGGGGGTAGAGAATGGAACACTGGCTGTCCGTCGATTAGATCCTCAGATCCATGGAGTCGACGACCTCGTGTCCAAAGTGCTTGGGGAATGCCTGTCGGGTTGGAAGCAATTGTGCTAGAACTGACCTAGCAAAAGATAAATAAAGCGAAAAGGAAATAAATAGACAGATAAACGGACAGCATAACAGCTTAAAATAAAATGCATGACACCCAGCCGAGCATAATCAACACACAGTCAATAAGCTGAATAACACACTGTCCTCAAACACTGATTATTATCCCTGTATCACTGTCCCCTAAAACAGAATCTGATATCCGCAGATAACTAATTCTCAAATACTGGCTGATGCCCGCAGGCCTGATACCCATAATACTGAACTGATGCCCGCAGGCCTGATGCTGACAATACTGAACTGATGCCCGCAGGCTTAATACTCAAACTCATATACTAATCTGATGCCCGCAGGCCTGATACTGTCAATACTGAACTGATGCCCGCAGGCTTGATGCTGTCAATACTGAACTGATGCCCGCAGGCTTGATACCCAAACTCATATATTGATACATGCATTCCTGTAGAGACGCACTCTAAAGCACATAACAGATGAGTGAGGGCCAAAACACCCCTATGTTGGGGGAGGGTTTCCCTGTCCTATTTTGTCAGGAGCTAGGGTTTCACTACGCACGCAGCGGTTTCAAACAACCTATAAACGGGTAAGCAACCTGTCCTAATTTGGAATGGTCACTATGGATCTGAATATGCACTAGGTCGAATGGTCAAAGAGGGTGCCCCGGTAAAACCGGGGTTTGTGTTCCCATACTGGTAGAGCCCACAACCGGTCAGCCTTATGGTCATGCCTTGACAAGACAAGCCTCCGGCAAACCGTTCAGGAATAGCAGATGGCAAACACGGTGTCCTAGGCGCACCAATGCAAATGCAATGCAAAGAAACACACAAGTGTAGTCAAAAACAGATATCACGAGTTCGAGTCAAGTTCTCTAAATCCCCAGCAGAGTCGCCAGAAACTGTAACAAGCCCGCGGGGGACATCGCCACAGCTCGGACTCGACTTTCGTTAGTCACGGTTCTAAGTCTGAACCAAAGAGTCCAAATCCGGCAAATCGTTTTTGAGAAAAACAGATTTTTTTGAAAGAAGTGCCAAACATGGACTGCTTTGCCAGATACAGAGTCGCCACCTAAATATTTTATTTTGGGAAATTTAGGAAACCCTGACTCGGTGCCAAAAGGCCACGTGTCCGTCATCACCAAAGTTGCCTCGGCTCGGGAACTTGGGTACGATTAGGGAAGGTCACTTCGTGAGCACCCCCGCTCGCCCGGTCATAGACCGGCCTCTACTAACCATGATATCAATTTTTGAAAACATTGTGAGTTCTTATTCTGGTTTATTAGCCTAGGTTACTATGTGATGCGCACAGCATACAAATATAGACCGGGTCGCCTGAATTGGAACGAAACATTTCATGTTTGTTTTTGAAAATGGTTTGCTACCCGCAAGTAGGCTTTAAAACATTTGATGATTTATTCCAATTTAAGTAACCCAACCTTCACCCACAGGCATTCAGGCAGTTATATCAGATAAGCACATAGCCTCATGGTAAGCATGCTATTCATGGCAGTCACTCACACGCATGCAAGGATGCTAAAGCATAAAGCTTACCGAGTACTCCAAGCCAAAATAGGAATTCATTAGAAATCATGCATGATCCTAACTATACAGAAATGCCTAATGCAACACATGCAAAATGCAATTATAGCAGGCTCGGCTATTCTAAGATGGCATATGAAATGTTACAACTATCATGTATTCAACTTTGAAATTGAAAGTACAATGCAATTAGTATGATGCGCCGAGCCCGGTGCATGCAATACAGATGAATGAATGCAAACATGCTGTCATACTGTATGCTAATTTAAATATGCCCTAATCTAACCATCATAAGCGGATAAATAAAAGGGAGAAAGACGTGGGGTTGGAAGACATACATCACACTCACGCACACTTATTACAGTTGTGCCCTCGCGCAGAGGGTCCGAATAAATATACAGTCCCGAATAAAAGAATATTACAGTCCAAAATATTACAGTCCGAATAATGTACAAATTCCTAATTAATTAACAAATTAACTAAGAAAATAAATAAAACTGGCATGCAAGCCAGGGACTGCCTTGCTTCTGATGGATGATGCATGTTCGGGTTGTCTTGCGCGGAAATCCACCGGAATGCCCCAATTAGCCTCTGTTTACACCTGTTATTCTTGAAAAGCGTGCCAAGTCCCGAAAAGTTGCTGATTCCTGATTTTGCTGCAACAGAGAGCAGGAAAGGGGCATAGCAATGTATTTTCACAAATGTATGCATGTCTCGATCCTCGTGCCACCAATCACGCATACCGAGGCATGATGGCCGAGGAGTCGAAATGCACAACTCAATATAGAATGAATGCACATGAAACTACAGCTAAAACCTAACTCCATCATGGATAATCCGGAGTGTCGGTGACTGGGGAATTGAGACACATTCCGTCACTCGGAGTACGAAATGTACCTCACTTCCCGTGCCCGGGCTAACTCCTATCCCGAACACGATGCAATATGCATGATATGCATGAAATGCAACTAAGATACAATCCTAACATACACAATGCTACGGAATGACATGCCTCGAAATGCGTGCACACGGGCACGCAAACCGAGAAAATGACAGAATGCAATCTAAGATACAACCGAGTATGCACTATGCTATGAAAATGAGATGCCTCGAAATGCGTGCACACGGGCACGCAAATTGAGAAAATGACAGAATGCAAACTAAGATACAACCTAGTATGCACTATGCTACGAAAATGAGATGCCTCGAAGTGCGTGCACACGGGCATGCAAATCGAGAAAATGACAGAATGTGATGTAAATGACATGGAAATGTGACATGGGCTTATACCAACACGAGTGACCCTCAGCCACACTCACATAGGATGCCGGCGGCTGAAAAAAGAGGTGCCTCGAAATGCGTGCACACGGGCACGCAAACCGAGGCGATGGCAGAATGCGATGTAAATGATATGGAAATGTGGTATGGACTTATACCAACATGAGTGAGCCTCAGCCACACTCACATAGGATGCCGGTGGATAAAAATGAAGTGCCTCGAAATGCGTGCACACGGGCACGCAAACCGAGGCGATGGCAGAATGCGATGTAAATGATATGGAAATGTGATATGGGCTTATACCAACATGAGTGAGCCTCAGCCACACTCACATAGGATGCCGGCGGATAAAAATGAAGTGCCTCGAAATGCGTGCACACGGGCACGCAAACCGAGGCGATGGCAGAATGCGATGTAAATGATATGGAAATGATGATGTGATCATTCTAATGGAATTTCAGCACTAAAATATGGGGGAAAAAAGTCCCGAAATGAGGCGAAATGATACCAAATGCATGGAATAGTCCCGAAATGCGAATTTAGGCACCCGAAATGGCCTATAGCTATGCCAAACATGCACAATATGGACATGCAATGCAAAGACAGAAGCTAGACAGTCCCGAAAAAGGCACTTTCACAGTTATAAACATGGCCAAACAGCAAGCATAGGTATGGAAAAAATGGCATGCAAGAATAGGGGCCAAAAGAGGGGTAATGAAGCAAGTGGTATAAGCAAAATCCAAACTGAAAAATTCCCTTCTACAACACTGAAGAGGGACCAAAAATATGAATATTTACAGTATATGGAAGCCCCAAAATCAGTATACAAACATGATAGAAATGTGATGCAAAATGAGGTTCAAAAGTGGCTATAACATGAGGTATGCAAAATATTCACCAAACAGCCAAAGACCATTAATAAAACATGTAGAATGGGCCAAAATAGGACTATTTTCAGAACTGTAAAATGGCCAAAAA
Organism: Camellia sinensis; assembly: GCF_055761805.1. Lineage (NCBI taxonomy): Eukaryota > Viridiplantae > Streptophyta > Magnoliopsida > Ericales > Theaceae > Camellia > Camellia sinensis. The sequence continues at coordinate 5,434,018 of NC_138974.1, read as the reverse complement.
CAAAAGCATGATAGGCTAACTAAACATGCAAGAATGGGGAATAAAAGAGAGATATAACATGAAGTGGCATATGGAGGTCCCAAACCATGAAAGGAACTAAATTAAATATGAAGAATGGACCAAAATAAGCACTTTTTCAGAACTGTAAAATGGCCAAAAACAAAAGCATGGTAGGCTGCCATTGCATGCAAGAATGGGGAAGAAAAGAGGAGTATAAAGGTAAGTACAACATGGAAGTCCCAAATGGTGTTGAGCCCTTCTTCAATGTTGAAGAGGGGCTCAAAATAAGCCTAATATCAGTTTACAACATGCTCGAAAACAGACTGCTCATGGGCCAAAAATAGCATGCAAGATTATGACATATAAGAGGATCAATGAAGCAAGTGCATCATGGAGGGCTCAAACAGGGTTGAGCCCTTAATCAAAAGTGAAGATGAGCTCAAAAGAGGGCCCCTTTTAGTTAGGGCCGGAGCTTGAAACAAAAAGCATATAAGGCTTACAAATGGATCAAGAAAAAGGGTCAAAGAGGAGAAATGTTACTCACCCTTGAAGACTAAAGCTTTTGTTGCTTCTTGGACCAATTTGTAGCTCCTTTAGCCTTTGAGAAGCCTTCCTTGTTTCTGGAAATGAGGTGGTGGTGGTAGAGCTTGGTGGTGTAGAAGAAATGGTGCTTAGGGACTTAGGAATTTTCAAGGAAATGAGAGGGATAAAGATGGCTTTGTGTATGGAAGCTTCAAGAGCAATTTTTCTAACCCCAACAAATGATATAGCTTTCTTATTATAAGGGCCAAAAAGGGGGTGTAAAGGTGGGGGAAAAGGAGACAAACTTTCCCCCACAAAATATCCCCCGGATAAAGATATTTTCTGGGGGATAAAGCTCCACAGCTGTAAAGTGCACAGTGCAAGGAGCTCGGCCGGCCTGTTACTTTTGCTGCAGGTGGCCGGCCGGCCACACCCCCTAGCCGGCCGGCTAGGGGTCAAAAGGGTCAATCAGATTTAGTGGCCGGCCACCAACTGATGGTGTCCTCCTATCTGTGTACAACACAACCCTGTGGTTAAAAGTCCAAGAAAGTGGGTCCAAGGGGTTCAACATTAGCTTGGAAAAGAGGGGTTCAAAAGGGTCAGGTGGAATTACTGGCCGACCACCAACGTTTAGGGTCCTCCCATGTGTGTACATCACAAATATGTGGTTCAAAGTTCAAGAATGTGGGTCTAAGGGGTTCAACATTAGCCCGGAAGAAGGGGGTCAAAAGGGTCAAGTAACATTAATGGCCGGCCACCAACTTTTAGGGTCCTCCCATGTGTGTACATCACAAATATGTGGTTCAAAGTTCGAGAAAATGGGCCCAAGGTGTTCAACATTAGCCCGGAAGTGTGAAAAACGGGCGCCGGAGGGCGTCGGAGGATGTATAACTGGTTGCTGCAACAATTACTGACCTCCCACCCTTCAGTGACCTCCCTAGTGATAAAACAGAGGTACCTGCCAAAAATGAACGAAAACCGTTGCAAAACGAATGCTCGGGGACCAAAACGCGCAGTTCGAGGTCCCAAAAATGGGCTGTTAAGCACCGAAAGTGGCATTCGGCCACGAAGTGGGTTTCTCAGACCCCAGTGTCCCTCAAAAGGGAGCAAATAGGAAGTATGCCAAAAACCGGAGCAATAGGAGATGGTTAAGCGGTCCCGAACCGAGGCACAAGGCCAACGGTCCTGAAAAATCGGAAACCGGACTCCGAAGTGGGCAAAATGGCCTACGGCCACGAAATGTAGCCTGCGGACATTGAGAGATGGTCTACTGGACCTCTCCCTCCCCTCAGGAAAAGAAACAGAGAAAACCGAGTCTGGTTCGCAAACCGAGACAAGGCACAGAAGAGGGTTCGGAAGTCCGGAGGCAGGGCTCACGGCCGCAACTCTGAAACTTCTGAACGAGCACATTATGCAACATCACCAAGCGCTCAATCAGTGACATCTGAGTCTTAAGGTCGGTCAAAAATGGGGTGTCTACACTTATTAGTCATAATCAGTTCAGTTTAACGGTAATCAATGGTTATTCGGTAAACAGTGACGAGGGTTATTACACCTCACCATATGGCTCACATCACTTGACCCTCCTGTATGTTCTCACCAGCACTTAACCCTCAAGAACAACACTCAATCCTCAAGAAATTACTCTCTACTCAAATTTATAATGGTAGCTAGAAGACCAGTAAGCACCTAGTTGTTACTACTCCTGCAGAGCTGCTCTGCTGCTGTTGCAAAGCAGTTTTTACTGCTGCTGTAAGTTGCCCTTGCTGCCAGTTGCTGCCTCTTTTGGGAGGCAAACAACCTAAGTGAGTTAGGCAGCCCACTTTGAGCCTTGGGGCATTTCCTAGCTGTGTTTAAAGCCTGCACCTTTCCTCTTGCATATGTAACATTCAATATAAATGATAGTATTGAATAATGAATGCGTAGATTGTTTAGACCTTGTGGAATTATTATTTGTTTTATTTTTTGACTTTGCAATTATTCATAGATCAGATAAAGGTTATGTGGCCCCGTATAAACATTCATGTTCTATAGTTGTTAAAAATAAGATTCAAATCCCCAAATGCAACCAATTGAGAGTTTCCACTCTCTCTCACATCTTAAATCCAACAAATTTATTATCTTTCTTTTATTTTTAAGTTTTTCAATTTGTCTTGAAAGCATCCTTAAAATAAGGCTTTGTTCTCACACACCCCTCCCCCTCCTAGCTAAACTACAGAGAACAGACCTTTGCTGGTATCACTTGCATAGTGTATGACATTTGACCATAAAACAAGACCACAATTTGTTTGAATATATTATAAAAGAATAACTTAATCTCAAAATTAAGGCCAAGTTTGGCATAAGCTAAATAATACAAAAAGTCAAAAAGTCACTATCCTATTTAAGTCACATCATCTTATTTAAATCATATCACCTCTCTAACACATCACATCAAATCCAACCCAAACTCAACCCATATAAGCTAATAAGTCAAAAAGTACACTGTTTTAGAACATCCCAAACCAACTCTTGCTCATTCATTGTTTCCATGTACTTCAAAATGCATGATACTAGTTCCCATAGTAATCAATACACTACTGCATTTTCAAATGATTGAAAAGTAATATATTTTACCAATAAGGCAAACTGAAAGCATTTATGAAAGTGTTAAGCAGACAGTCTCATGGAGACACATAGAGGTCCATGCAATTGAGTCCTCGCTATGCCACGAGTCTACTCTAAATCCTTCTAACACCTGGAAATGATAAACAACTAAGTCAGCTTATAGCTCAGTGAGTAGCAACATGGATAGTAAATACAATTTTGAAAACATGGTTCAATTCCAAAATAAGATATATATCACAGAAATTAGATTGTCATACAGTTTTGATAAAGATAATCTGTTTCAAAAAGAAGGTTCCACAGTTCAACAGTTAAAATACTCATGTCTCTCAAGAACATGATAAATGGCATTTTTCACTTAAAACAGATTACAACATGAGCACCAATAATTTTCTGGGTGCTAAGAATAACTAGTAACATGCCATACAGTTCTCAAGGCAATAAGTCTGTTGGATCCAATATCGAACCAAGAGTCATCCTCGGGGTGGCAACCTGGGTCTTTTTTCTAAGACGATCCGATTGAAGGTCACCTAGCCCAGCCTACGTCTTTTCCTTACAATCGTTGAGCACTAGAGTCATCACAACCTAACTTGGATCTGCTCCCTAGTGGCCAGAGTCACCACACACAGTGGAATAATTTCCCTGGACTAAAATATACAGATGGTCCCAATAATCAATACACTTCGGTTTTGCAAAACATGGCAGTTCACTATTATAAACATGAGACCATAACAAATAGTTTATGGTATGCCAAGTTTACACATGTTTTAGAAAATAATTTGATTCCATGGATAATATAATAATTTATCAAATTAGTTTAGTCCTGAAACAACAATTAAATTTTCCAACAGTTCAGGGTAAGGGAAAATTTATAAAAATATGTAGCATGAAACTACTCACTTGAAAACGGAATAATGTTATCCTCGAATGGAGTATAAAGTTCAACTAGTGCCCTGAATAAAGTATTAAAACTACACGTCACTACTAATTTAACATACTAAAAGGAATAATAAATTAAGTAACCCCAAACTAAAGCACACTAATACGGCTCAACCCAACTCACTGTTACTCTTAAATATTACCTAAGTTCATGTTCTTCGAGGTCTAAAATTACCCAAGATATGGGTTCAGATCGAAACTTAATTAAAAGTAACCTTAAGTTAAAATAGAATTTTAAACAAGTTTTCCCATATTCACTAACTTTGAAAATTAAAAACCCACTCCACGCTATTAGAAAAATTCCAAAATCCTCCAAATATGAACTAATATATCCTAAGTTTCAAATCCATTGGTTTTACTTGGTTTGCTTATCAAAATAATTATTCACAGTTAATTATACCCGAACAGATTATTTTCTGCAGCACTTTAAAGAATTTAATGGTTCTCTTAGTATACAAGAGCAATCAATGCAAGTCCAAAAATTTCAGAAACTAGACTCGTAACCGGTTCTAATGATCCTAATTTGATAATTTTTGGATTTATACCCAAAGAGGACGACACTTTCAAAGTTACTGTTTTAAACCAGTTTTCTGGACAGATTTGAACTCATCAGTTTATATGGATTTTGACTCCCAAAAATTATAATAAAATTCTGGTATACAATTCAATATGTAATTAATCAACCGTAAAAATTTCAGATCAAAATTCATCCGTTTGATATGGTTTTTTGATTTTTAAAGCTTGTGATTCTGTGCAGAATTTTTGAACTAAGAATTACACCAATTCTTTATACATGAATTTAACTCCTCAGATTTCTTAACAGTATATATATATATATATATAGACGCAAAATACATACACCTACAACCTCTCCATCCATGAATTAAATAACAATAGAATAAGGATAAAGAACAAAGAAAGAAGAGAAGAAAACCTAAGAGGCCATAGGGCACAACACACACACAGAGCTCTCCTTCTTGGCTACAAAAATAATCTTGATGATTGAATAACCCCTCACTTACCTTCATAACCCACGGCTGCTAGGGCTGCTAGTGTTATGGAAAACAATTATAACAAGAGTTAGGGTTTTTGTTATCCTTATATACATAACTACCAATCCACTTAGTATTATCATCTAACATTATTATTATTATTATTTATTTTAATAGTAAATCTTGCCTCTAAATTAGAGATTTCCACCATAAATTTATTTTAGGTTTAAAAATTAATTAAAAGACCCTCCAATAATATTTCATTTGCACTTTAGGATTTACCATCAAGATATTTGAGATTGTAAAATTATTATTATTTAATTATTTACTCTATTTTTATATTCGGGTTCTCACAATATTGGAGATGGCTATTACACCAAATATATCGTTTGTTTATTTACCATCAATTTGTCTAATGGTTACAATTTTCTTTTGGTTGCATTATCTTCAACTTAGAGATTTGCAAATTTGAGATGTGTGCAACCTTCGATGTTTCTGCTGTCGATTCTTCTAAATCTGTATTTTTTTTTGCTATCGATTTCCAAATCTGAATCTGTGTGTGTGTGTGTGTGAAAGTGTTTTTTTTTTCTGTTTTTGTCCTCCATTTGTTGTTTCATGACTAGCTTTGGGTCTTTATTTATTTCACTGTTTGATCATTGATCTCTATATATTTGGTGTAAACTGTAAATGTGCCTTTCGTAGAATCCTTGTATACTATTGATTGGTCTTGTGGTGATATATGCAACTTGGATTTAGAGAAAGTTTGACAGCTTCATTTGATAACCAATTGGGGGAATGCTTCCATATTTATGCTCTTGTATTCGAGGTTTGCTTCCATATTTTTCACTTCCATATTTATGCAATTAGTTGTTTAAATAGTGGCAACTAATAATGCTGGAATGGTAAGAATTGTCTCAATGGCGTTGAGTTTTTGTTTTCTTTTTGCCCCCTTGGTGCGAAGTAATATGTTTGTTTAACTTTTGGCCAAAATTTAAAGGTATTTATTTAATTTTTCAGTTTTCTAACCCATTGCTAGATATCGACCGGCCCCAACTTTTCTAAAGTGCCATATTACTTATTATAAGGTATTCCGACGTTGTTTTGACGATAATAAATTACACACTTTGCCTCAAAACAAACACAACAAAAACCAACCCCTTCTCTATCTCTCTAATCGATATTTTGGATTGTGGCATTTGCTCTTTTGTCTACATGACCACTTGAAAGCATTTGAATTGATCTTGGTTTCAGTCGGAATACCCTGGCACAACACAATGCACAAACTGGATGTTTCATTTTGTTTCTTCCGCTTGATCTAATTTCTTTTATGGTTGCATATAAAAATACAAGAAACTAATTGATTTTCTATGGCTGAGGATAAAAGAAAGGCATTTGTAGTTATAAACTCTAGCTAATTGTTTTTATTGGATAACGTGATGCAGAATATAAGAAGTTAGAGGAAGAGTAAGTTCAAAGATGTGATATTTGGAAATTGGAGTGATTTCAAAGAGAAATCCATAGGAATCATACATAATCATGTTTCTAATATTATTATAGTTCTATTTTATTATTATTTTAATGTTTTCTAGGATTTTTAGGCAGGGGGTATTTGGGTAATTTTATATTTACTAACATAGGTTGTATGGGCCGCCTAGTGGGTCAAATTTAATTAGTCTTTGTTTTTGTTTCTTATTTGGTCTTAAATTAGTTTTAGAAATTAAAGATATGCTAATAGTTTCCTTTTTTTGGTTATAGTTAGTTTAGGAAGTCTCCTTATTCTAGAGTTGATATTTTATAAAAAGCTGAGAGCTTTGAAACTTCTTTATGGACTATGTGATGCAATCAAACCCTAGATGTGATGCCTACGGAATCTAGATGTGATGAATAGATCTATCTTCGTCTCTTCTTTTTTCTTCTTTTCTGTTACAATTTACTATTCTCGGATTACTATTCACAGCCCTCTAAAAGTGCACTTTTCAACCTCAACCTTATCCAATCACCCCCAAATCAACCATAATCCCTTCCCATATCTATTAGCCTTCAATTTAACCCTTAAAATCCTAAATTATTCATTGTTTAGGCCATCAAATAACCTCTATTTTGAAAATTCAGCTTTGTCCCTATTTGTCCTACATCAAAATGACAAGTAAGTTTCAGTTATTTGATTCAATAAACATTCATTGTTATTTCACTGGCAACAATATGGTATTGTTTCTTGTTTCTTTATGTAATTATAATATATAAACTTTTCATTCTCATTATCATACTGTTGATGCCTATGGTATACTTTTTTGTTAAAAAATTCATAAAAAATTTCTTCTATAGAGAACTTTTACATGTTTCCTTGACCAAATGAGGGGCCACAAGGTTCTATTATGGTGAATATGGTGGTGTTTCAAACAAACTTGTTTTTCTCTACTTTTGAATTGTTGAACTCACATGATATGTTTGATGTGCTCTGTCATAATTGACCATATGATTAAATTTGAAGCAAGCAAGGATTGGCCTATGAAATTTAGGAATTGAAATTTGATCATTATGTTTGTTGATAATAACTAAATGTCAATTGATGAAACTTACCTCAAATATCTTATTATACAAGTTCATTTATAAAATATTTTTGGTATTTATAATAGGCTAGTTTGTGTTGTGACAATGCATTGAGGAAGTGGCATTTGGAATTTATAATTGTTTCCTGTTTGGTAAGTATGATTTCTCCATGTTTCTCTTTGTTAGGTTTTTGTAATTGGCAATCCCGTTTGACAAACCTCCTATCAATTGTAACTTTATTCACTTTTTTGTTTCAGTGAGGATGTGAGTGTTTAGATGTGAATCCAACCCGAATTGTGCCTATGCAGAGAAGTTTTTGATCTTGAACCTTTCATGTTTACCACTTCATTGACTATGTACAGGTATTGAGCTGTTTGATCGCTTGAGCAGTCATTTGTGTGCTCGAGCGGTGAATAGTAGCATCTAGTATCTCTGCTAGCAAATTGAACTTCTAGGAAGCAAGTTTTACAGCTCGAGCGGTGAATGTTGCACTCAAGCGGTTGGCCTATATGCTTTTCATCGCCTTTACTCATACCACTCGAGTGGTGAAGTGTGCGCTGGAGCTGTCTTCCTGAATCTACTTATTATAAAGTGCGCCATTTGCTATTTTTAGGGTTAAAGCTGTCCAAATTCTAGGAGAGCAGCGCTACCAAGGTTTTCTATATTGGAAGGTATTTTTGTAAGTGTTATTGGAAGGTATTTTTGTAAGTGTTTCTTTGATGATTTGAGAGTGATTGGTAGATCTACGAGTTTCATATTGGTTTCATCAAGTGGTTTATCTTTAATCTTTTATTCCCAAAAGAGAGAGGTGTTCTTAAATGGATTCCAAGGAACTTGGGCCTGAAGCTTTGGTGGATTCTGGAATGGCTCATCATCGTGGATTCGACATCAATGTTGTGGATTCAACGATGGGTAAGACAATTCCAAGGAGAAGAAGGTGGTGGAAGAGGCACATCGGGGTCAGTTCAATTTGGGCATGGATTCGCTCAGTAATTGAGGGTACACATGTGTAATTCTATTTTATCTTCTTAACAGATTGCTTAATAGCTTTGGCTTGTGCTTTTTTTTTTTATCACAATTGAAGGCGCTTCAATTGTGGTTTTTTCAAAGTTAAATCGTTGTGCGATTTGTTATTGATTGTTTGATTGGGATTGGAATTCACTGCTTAAATTGAAACATAATCACGAATCAATATCTCTAGGGCTTTTAGATTTTTCACTCTTTAAGTAATATCTTCTTACCAAAATGCATATTTGGTATGAACTTTTTAGAAGATTGTATAATTTTAAGCATCTTTTATCTAGTGAATTTATAGTGATCTCGGTTTTCCCTCCATTGGTTGTTGTATTCCGGACTCGGTTCCGTAGATGTTTGTTGTTGTATATGTTTCATTTCCACTCCTTAATTCTTTGTATATGAGTTTTAGGATGTGTTGGGCAGGTTTGTAACAGGTTGGTTGGGATTAGAAACAAAGTATTGCTGCCCAGTTTTTGGTGTCATCGCTCGAGCGAGGCTTTTGTCACTTGAGCGAGCTTTGTGTTTTAGTCACTTCGCTCGAGCCAGGTTTCCTTCGCTCGAGCGTCCATCTACATCTAGTTTTGGACCTGAAGGTTGTGTTTCATGGCTCGGGCGAGCTTTCCTTCGCTCGAGCGAGCGAGGACTATGTTTTGGGATTCTTCGCTCGAGTGACCTTTTCTTTGCTCGAGTGTGCTTTTGGGTTGCAGACCTGAAGCTTCATGTTGTTGGCTCGAGCGAGGCTTTCTGCACTTGAGCGAGGTTTCTTTGCGTCTAGTCGCTTGAGCGACCACTCCTTCGCTGAGCGAGCATCAAATATACCAATTCGCAGCAACAGCTTCTTCTTCACTTTCCTTCTTCTCTTTTACTCAAACCCAAGATCGGCTGCTCCCTCTCTCTCTACGTAGCTTCTCTCTTGAAATACTCCATGTTCTTGGAGCCTTCTACCCTAGTTCATTTGTATAAAGTGTAGAGCTTGGTGTGGGCTACGTTTTGATCCGAAAATATTCGGATTTGGAGCATCTTGAGTTCCGTCATCTTCTCCTTTGAGTCTCTCCATTTGAGGTAGGGATACCCTACTCCTTCTTATGGGTTTTGACATAAATTTTAGTCATTTTGATTAATTGGTGAATTATGGTAATTTTGGAATAAAAGTGGGGTTTGTGTTGAAATTATAAAAAGGGGGATTTTGTGTTTTAAAGCTCCATGTGCATATAAGGCCTTGAGAATGGGGGTTTGTGAGTCGAATTGATGGAATTTGGTCTTAGGATCAATATTTGAAAAATGGGAAAAAATGCCCTAGTTACATTGAATAATTAATTTGAGAAAGGGTGAAATTGATTTGGAAATCATGAAATTGGGAAATTATGGGATTGAATGGTATAGTTGGATTAGTTAATCACTCACCTATGAAAATGTTGATATTTTATCTGTTTGATAAATTTATTATCTGTTTAAGGATAACTGCTTGGGCTATCGGTGGAGGATAGTCTTGATTGTTGTAGACACTGTATGTTGATTAGGAAAAACTAAAACTAATCATCTGCAATATGTCATTGAATATGACGGTTGGAGTAATACACCGAATATGTGTGTTGATTGATCATTGTATATGATAAGTGTTTAAATACATTGTATATGTATATTGTTTAGGAGGAGATAGGGGATGTACTCTATGGTTTGAGAGGAGATAGGGGATACACTCTCAAACTTGTTTGGGAGGAGATAGGGGATAGACTCCATTGATAACTAAGTTGGCCGGAGTGTCCAGGGTGAAAGTCCCGAAATCTTATTATGTTTACATAACGTAGATGAATTGAAGTATTTAAAAGCTTTAATATGAGTTGTAGTCTCATCATAAACTGTTGGGGGTAAACAGGGAACCATATCTATGAATTGGTTTGGATAATGAAATGGAAAAAGATTGAAATATAATTGTGAATATGGATTTGTTATGAAAGAGATGTATGTTGGTTTGCATGAGTTAAACATTTATCAAATGCTAATGTTTTAGTTATTTCTCATATGTGGTTTAGTATATCTCTAATGGGCTTTGGCTCACCCTTTATGGGACATCATTTTCAAGTACAGATGGTATGCCACCTCCAAGGACGTAGTTTGAGAGGCTTAGAGGCTGAGTGACTCTTTTGTTGTTTCCTTTTTGTATTACATGTAAATCAAGCCAAGGGCTTATTTTGTATAAAGAGTTAGAACTCTTCTTTTGTTGTATCCAAGTGTTGACTTGGAAATTTGTAAGCCCGTAGGGCATTTACTTTTGATGTCAACATGTAATACTTTTGTACTTAATACTCTGATAAATGGAAATATGCTTTATTCTCTTATGTCTATGTCTGTCGAGAATGTAGGTTTATATGTATTATTTTGAGGGCGTTACAGAATTGGTGACTTGCTGTTTGACTTTCTTGTTTGCTATGTGTTGATGTCATGGATGTTTGACACAATCTTTGTTAATATTTTCTGCAAAACTGTTAGCAAATGCTTTAGTGATAATATTGAAATTTTCCTTTCTTGCATTATTTGTTTTGTCACAAGTTTTCTTTTCTGTTATAGTTGATACCTACTTATACTAGAACTTGTGTTGGAGGACCTGATGGGGGCTATCAATTATTTATGGCTTCTTGGCACATATCAATGTTAGGCGGTCCTCAAGAATCAAATATTACTGGATATAGATGTCATCCCTCTGCTAGAGCTCATTATGGTGAGCTAATTCTGTGTATGGCTCTACTACTTTGAGTAGTGGTTAACTAGTAGGTTGATTTTGCTTTGATTATTGTCTATTTGAAAACTAAGAAGAAAGCTAACTGTAGTCTACAACAATGGATTGTGTGGTTTCAAGACAGTATTTGGTTTTGTAGGAATAATGGTTGCCCTATGATTTTTTTTTTCTTTTTCAAATGATCAATTTTTTTTTCTTTTCTTTTTTTTTTTTTTTTGGTTTTTTGGTGAGAATTTTCAAATGATTTTTTGATTTGGTGGAATACTAGAATTTTCTTTTTAAACCGATAGGCTAAAATTGGTATGATAAGGGGTTTGGAAGTTCCAAAAAAAAAAAATGTGGTGTTTCTTGAAAGTGCCACTAAATGTTGGATATGACATCATTAGTTAAGAGAGACGGAAAGAAGGTGATAGACGTTAGGATATTAGGATATAGCAACATTTTTCATAATCGTCGTCCTAAGACATTATTGATGTTTTTGAAACGTTGTAAGCCTAAAACAGCAGCTGCATTTGCGATGCAAATCAGAAATGTCACTTTTTCTTATGGTAGTGTTTTTCAAACCTAAGGCGGCATTTTTGAAATGCCACTAAGAGTGTGATTTCCTTCCGTGATACCACGGTTATACTATCTCTTTAGCAAAACCAAATTGTTGAAGTTTTCATTCTCTTCGAGAATTAACAAAATGTTTCAACTGTTTGAGGTCATCAAACCATCCTGTCTGACCATCCCAAAAATTGTTTTAAGTCTTTCCTTTGAAATATAGAGAGTTTCAGTGAGTACTTTCTAATAATATAAATGGGAGTCTATGCCATATAATAGGAACAACACAAGACAGAACCTGCCTGTACTAAAAAACTTAGCTAACCATACACTATATTTGTTCAATTAAAGAACTCTCTTACTTAGACAACACACAAATTGAATGACCATACATTATTTTTTAGTGAACAACGTACACAACAGAACCACTATAACAGAGCAACAAAAGCAAGCCTAACTAGTAAAAGAAACTTGAGATAGACATAGAGGCACATCAACTTCAACAACTCCTTCAAGCATCTGGGTGATCTTCCTCATTGTAAGCCTCAGAGATGGATCTTCTTGAATACACCAAATGGCAATCATCAGAAATCTCTCCACCCTCTTCCAGTCATTTAACGCTTCCATATTGTTTTCAACCAAAGTATCCAATCTTCCTTCCTGAAAGCAGTCATAAGCCCAATAAGTCAGAATTACTTTCTCTTCTTCACCAACCTCCAAATCGCTGACACTTTTTTGACAAGAAATGATCTCCAGTGGCAACACACCATAGCTATTGACATCAACCTTTGCACTGATTGGATTTCTGTTGAACCACTCCACAACAACATATCCTCTTGTCCCTATAATGGTAGCAGGATTGGTCTTACTCTGATTCAACTTCAGAAGTTTAGCCAACCCAAAGTCAGAAATCCGAGCATTGTAATAATCATCCAAAAGTATGTTCTGAGGCTTTATATCACAATGGATAATCTGGGAACTACATTCTTCATGTAGGTACACAAGTCCTCTGGCAATCCCCAATGCAATTTGGGTCCTTTGGTTCTAACTTGGCTTCTTTTCCCCAAAGACAAAGCTTACTAAAGTCCCATTGCTCATGAACTTGTACACTAACATCCGATGTTGTCCTTCGTCACAAAATCCGAGCAGTTGAACCAGATTCTTGTGATGTGTCTACCCAATTACATTTACTTCAGTTTTGAATTCCTTCTCTTTCTGTTGAACCACCCTATCTAGTTTCTTCACTGCAACAACTCTAGAACCCATTTGTATCGCCCCTTTGTAAACAATACCAAAAGCTTCGCTTCCCAGTTCTTCCTTGATACCATTTGTAACTTCTACAAGCTCTTCGTAAGTAAAACAACGAAGATTACTCTCCACAGCACTGTGATTGTCATGATGACTTTTTATGCTTTTCCTGTGGTGGATGAGGAAAAAGCCCAAGCAAACAGCACCAATCAATACAAAATTGATGAACACAGAGCTACCCAATAAAACCGATCCAACGAGAATTAAAGTCCTCTGGTTCTTCTTTGTTTCTGGAACCGGAGGAGAAGTAAGAGTTCGAGGATCGCTTTTCCTATACTTCAGGAAAGCATGGCAATTAACAATTGTGGGAGCCGAATAATTGGAATAGTCAGAAGCATACTCTAGAAGACATATATTACATGGCTCTACTTTGCACGATAAGGATGCCGAATATAATAGATGGGCCGTACAGATACTGAACCATGGACCCGAGTAAATAAGAGGATGATGAGCGACAAGTGGGCCTGGCCACGAGGCCCAGGAAACAAGTATAAATAAAGGAACAACAGACTAAGAAAGGTATGTGAGAATTGTAGTGCTTAACTTAGAATATAAGTATTCCTGAGTGTGGTTACTGACTTGTCCGTCGGAGTGCTATTTCCGGCACCCCCGCCGGAGTGTATATTCCTTTTTAGGTGACCGAAAGAGGATCTCGAGCGTTCCCCAAGATCAGAAGAGTATTTTCAAACCACTTTTCCACAATTGACTCCGTCTGTGGGAATATTCAAGCACATCCATGGTGAGTGTGACGGAAGATCCTCCGACAGTCACTGTCGACCCTATACCGCAAGAGGAAACCACTCCAACAAACTTGCTTGGAACAGAGACTATCGCCGCAAGACGTGCCTTGAATTTCGGTTCACCATCGACTTCGGAGCACGAGACAATGCAGGTGATCATGGAACAAGCAAAGCAAAATGAACAGAGGTTAGAAAACATGAAGATTTGGCCTTGGAAATGGCGAAGTCCAAGCAAGTTATGCGCCCAAATCCAGAATGACCTCCGAAGGCAAGTGGTCGACAACCTCGAGCACGACAAGACACTGATAGCGACTTCGACTCATTCTCCCCAAAGCCCAAGAAGAAGGGACGACACGAAACCACCACTTCTTCCGAAGAAAGTCCCCGTGCAATGCACAAGCGAAGAAGGAACGGTTCGGACGAAGACCAACACAATCCCTTCGTACGACGGATTGCAAAGGCTGCGCTACCCAAGAAGTTCAAAGCACCGTTGTTCACCTTGTACGACGGCAAATCCGACCCCACCGGCTACATCCGCCACTACAAGTAGGCCATGACATTGCATACAGACGACAAGGCCCTTATGTGTCGAATATTTCCCAACAGTTTGGGACCATTGGCAGTCAGGTGGTATTATAAACTGGAGCCAGCTTCGATCAAAACCTTCCACCAACTACAAAAATCCTTCAGGGCCAGATTCATCACCAACGAAGTCCAGCCGAAGCAAGCCAACTCTCTCTGGGCAATGCAAATCCTGCCAGGAGAAACACTAAGAGCATATTTGGCGCGATATTGGGAATGCTTTAATCTTGTTGACGATGCTTGTAACGACTCCATGGCCATCACCGCCTTCAAAATGGGATTACACCCAGATAGTGCCCTCCGCAGTTCCTTGACTAGAAGACCCCCCAAAACAGTCTGGGGATTGATGAAGAAAGTAGAGGAATACTGGAAAGTGGAAGATGACATCTTGCGGGTTAAAGCCGGACACGTGGCCAACAAAACGGCCCTTCCCAAAATTGCTTAGCCAATAAGTTTCGCACCACCTTAGAGCCCTGAACCACGACAGTGGGCTAAACGAGACAGGAGACAGGACTCTCACCGATCCAGCGATCAATGCTCACACCAGGCAAATGAGCAACTGCAGGTCAATAGTAGGCGCACAAAGAGCACCGACAAGAAATATACGGAACTATCAGAGCCAATCAGCTCGATTTTGACCAAAATCTAACATCTTTCGTTCTTCAAATGGCCGTCCAAGATGGTGGGACCTCCTGACATGAGAAGGCGGGACAGGCGTTGTGAATATCACAAAGATCATGGTCATGATACAAATAGTTGCTATGTCTTGAAAGACCACCTCGAGGAATTGGTGCAAGATGGTCGGCTCCAGCAACACGTCCGGAAGAGCACAATCAAAACTGTTGCCCTTCGGTATGAGTCACCTCCCCTCGGCGTTATACATATGATATACAGCCTTCCAACGCCATGTACCATACACTCAATTCGTTTAGGCCCCCAGAAGCAACGCACACAAGCGAAACAGCCCCACGAAGCTCTGAGTATCATTTTCGACGATTCTGATCTTATCGACATAATGCTCCCCCATATTAATCCATTGGTCATTGAACTACACGTGAATCGATTTACCGTCGAACGCGTCCTCATAGACCAGGGAAACACTTCAGAGCTCATGTACCACGAGAACTTCCTCAAACTCGGCTTCAATGAATCAAACCTGTCTCTGGCTCCTCATCCATGAGCATGCCAAAAGTGCAATGTGACTCAAGCATGTACACAAAACTAAGGTAACAAACATGTCAAATGCAACACAACCTAAGCATGCAATTCAAACTAATGTAACATGAACGTGCCAAGTATACAACAATGTTATGTGATGCAACTAGCTAAGCATCATGCAATATACCGAGCACGCAAACATGATGCAATACAAGCATGCAAATATCATGAATGCAAACATGCCCAAATGGACTTAAACCAAAAGGCACCAACATACGAAACAAATATGTACACATATTGGTCTAAACACTATGCAACAATGCACAATCCTCAAACATGAGCAAAATGGGACAAACATGAGTGCATGACAATGCAATGAACTATGGAATCATGTGAAGAATGATGCCAAATCATAAACATAAGTGAAGCATGGCATGCCAATGGACTCAATGCTCAAAGCTAGCCAAAGGGCTTACACCATGGCCATATCAACCAAGCCCTAAAGGGCCAAGATGACCCAAAACAGTCCCAAGGCAGACCAAAACAAGGCTAGAACTTGTATGGGATGAGGCCAAAACATGCTATAAAGGCGAGCACGAAACAAGACGCATACAAGGCCCAAAAGGGCAAATGCACTACACCTACTACAACCAATCATGGCATGAATTAGGCCAATAAAATCAGAGTTATAATATGTCAAAATAAGCCCCAAAACCCAATGAGAAGGCCTCCCAAAGACCTAATCATGGAGGCACATACAATGGTCCAAACATGGAGCATAAGACAATAACTCTTCAAAGCATTGGAAGGGTGGCAAGTGCAAGCATACAAGCATGGAATATGGACTAAAATAGCATGATAAATGATTCCAAATCACTGACATAACCCAAATAAAGCATGCTCATGACTCGTACACTCAAAGCTAACAAGCTAGGATACATGGTGGCTATACCAAACATGGAAAACATGACCAAATCAACACCAAACAAAGCTTAAACATGTCAAAACATGGATAAGAGCTTCATGAAGTCAAGCTAAAACATGCAAGTATGATGGTCTAAATGCATGATACATGTTATGACAATAGAGGGGATTACAAAACAAGTGCGTGATGCAAACAATAGGCCATCGAACCAACATGAAACAGAGGTTTAACATGATAGACTAACACCAAATACCCTCTGAAATGGAGCCAAATAAAGCTATGCAAACATGCTACCTTTATGAGCCCTAAATGCAAGCAAATGAGTCACAAGGGGAGAGGGGTGTCCCTCCCCTATACAAGACCTCAAAACCACTTCTTGACCACTGAAAATCCTCTGGATTTCAGTGGTGAGAAGTCCAAAAACAAAAGGGTTACAAAGCCCAAGAAGGAAGGCACAAAAAGAGGCCAAACAAGGCCTAAGAGGGGGTGGACGACCCCCAACACAAAAGTGACCTTAATGAAACATCTTAAGCATGAAAATATAGAAATTTTATCTATTATACACTAAGCTCGAAACAATATGAGAATAGGCTTAAAACCTTAAGCAAAAATGGGAAATAAAAGGGTAAGTTCTCACCCTTGAAGAACACTTCAAGAACACCAACTTCAGTACCTCCTTTTGATCAAAAACCAACTCAAAACTCTAAAATCAACCTCTTAAAACCTCAGCAACCAAAGTATAGTGTAACACTAGGTGTCTTAGTGCAAAACTAAGAACAAAAATCCCTTTTGAACACTATTACACACACAAATGTAGAGAGAGGAGGAGATATAGAGAGAGAGTGGTATATAAGTTATATATCAGAGTTGTTCAACCCCTGGAAAGGGAGGGGAGGCCCTCCTTTTATAGGAATTCCATTCCTAAGGTTTTTGGAGAAGCTAACATAAGGGAGCAAATCCCTCCATACACGTGTATGGATTGGGGATATTATCTAGCATAAAATATCTGCCAAAAGCAGATGGAAAGGGGTCGGCTGGAAAATATGGCTGATTGACCAACAAAACTGGCCGACCGACCAAAAACATTGTCAACCAACCAAAATATTTGGTCGGTAGCAAGAAAACAGGGCCGGTGGCCTCAAGCCAAGGCCAGTGAGGTGTGGGGATGGCCAACAAGCCATTCCCCGCCCTCAGAAGCAAAAACACAAGTGTTTGGTACACAACCAAGCACAAAACAAGCAAGTTAAGAGGCCTTGAGGCAAGGCGCACGACCGAAACCTCCAAGAACTCAAGACGAACACGAACATGGATGATCATCGAGTGTTCAAACGATGACGTCCAAGTCTTGAGGACAGTCAAAAATGGGGTGTCTACAGTTGCCCCTCTTTGACAAAACTCAAAAGTCATAACAATGACGGGAGTGAATGTCAAAGCCCAGAGACGACCCATTTTGGACAAGGCCAAAGACTTAGACAAAGCATACAAGCTAGCAAGATATGTGCCCGTAGGTAGGGGCAAGATGCAAAGAACATGCATGATGCCGAACATAACTTATGATTATGCAAAGAGAGCTGTAACGAAGCAAATACATACAGTAAATGCAACAGTTTAAGCAGGCCAAAAACCAAACTACATTACAATGCAGAAAAGGATGTAAGAGAATTATTCAATTCTCACTATGTTTGATGCAGAGAATACAATACTTGCGCAGTTCGTCTAGTCATGCCTGCTTCAAATGAACCGTACATACAATATTGTGCCTGAAAAAGAAAGAAAACTTAACAGGTACAATATTGTTAGAAACACGCATAGCAACGCAAGTGAAAAGTGCGTGACAATGCGAGTGAGAGGGTGCATGACAATGCGGGTGGAAGGGGTGCATAACAACGCAACCCGAGTATGTTCATAACAATGTGACTTGAAACAAGCATAACAATGCCATGAAGGCACAAACACATGTAAGTAAAGCATACGCGACGACGTATACAATGTGTGAAGGTGAGGAAAACTATACGCATGTAAGTAAAGCACGCGTGGAAACACATGCAATGTGTAAAGCAAAGAATGAAATGAACACATGTAAGTAAAGCAAGCGCGCTAACGCAAGCAATGTGTATAGTAGGAATGAACACATGTAAGTAAAGCAAGCGCGCTAACGCAAGCAATGTGTATAACAATGCGAAAAGGAGAGAAAGGTGCATAAACATAAGTAAGTAAAGCACACGCGAAAACGCATGCAATGTGTGTAACAATGCAAAAAGGGGGAAAAAGATGCATAAACACATGTCAGTAAAGCATGCGCGAAAACGCATGCAATGTGTGTAACAATGCGAGAAGGGTGCATAAACACATGTAAGTAAAGCATGCGCAAAAACGCATGTAATGTGTGTAACAATGCGAGAAAGGTGCATAAACACATGTAAGTAAAGCATGCGCGAAAACGCATGCAATGTATGTAACAATGCAAGAAGGGTGCATAAAGGTGCATAAACACATGTAAGTAAAGCATGCGCGAAAACGCATGCAATGTGTGTAACAATGCGAGAAGGGTGCATAAACACATGTAAGTAAAGCATGCGCGAAAATGCATGCAATGTGTGTAACAATGCAAAAAGGGGGAAAAGGTGCATAAACACATGTAAGTAAAGCATACACGAAAACGCATGCAATGTGTGTAACAATGCGAAAAGGGGAAAACGGTGCATAAACACATGTAAGTAAAGCATGCGTGAAAACGCATGCAATGTGTGTAATAATGCAAGAAGGGTGAAAAGCACATATTCAACTGAAGCATGGTAAAGACATGTTATTCATGATGTTGAGATGCAACTTCAAAACAAGATGAGGCATCGTTCAACGCAAGACACGTAACGAGCGTGCTTTATTAAAGTCAAAACGAAGCAACATAATACAACATAATTAAAACGATTTGTGGAATTTGCAAGATACAAAAAGGGTAGAGAAAGGATACTCCTCGCATACACCGAGCGTCGTTCATAGAAGACGCGGCTCGAGGTCAACATGAAGGTCTATTAAGGTTCAAAAAGTGCGCTTTCTTGCACTGTCTTGAGTAATAAAGGTGCCAAACCACATGATTGACCTGAACAAGGGCGTGGGAGGTGCATCGACCACAAGGGGAGGCCACCAGTATTAATCCAGACACTCTGCTGCCCTTCTCCCATTTTCACTTTACTTTTCCTTTTTTTTTTTCTTTTTTGGTAGTTTAAACACATTGCACTGCCTTAGGCAGGTTTTACTTTCTCAAAACTATGTACTTTTTGTAAAATACATGATGGAAATGAAATAACTATTTTGTTCAAAAAGCGTTACATTTTGCGCATCGCATCGCATTGCATTACATAAGAATGTATATGAGATTTGGACCTTTGTTTGAAAAGTAAGCACTTGCCTCGTAATAATCAGGTAGTTAACCGAGTAAGGACGAAAACAACTCGATAATCAAAACAAAGAGCTCGATAAGCTAACCAGCTATAAATGCAACTCGATAAGCAAAACAAAGACTTAAAGAATGTAAAATACAACTCGATAAACAAGACGAAGTAATAGGCGCTAGTTCGCAAAAACATCATTAGAAGGCATTGAAAGTGGTGTAAATCACCAGTTTTTCAGCATGCTTAACATTTATTCATCTTAGAGCAAAATTAGAGGCCATCGGCCAAAGGGAGACATCACCGGCCGAAACTTAATGGGAATCGGCCAACATTTTAGCCGATTGGCCAAAATAGCTGGTCGGTCGGCACTACTTTTGGTCGACCGGCCAAAAATGGTAAGGACCTCCAGAATGTTGACACATGTCTTCCACTCAACACCTTATCCTCTACAAAAGCCTCAGCTTTGTAGTTTTCCTCATTTCAACACTGATTTGCACCAAATGGAAGAGTTTCTTACCCAAAATCTCAAAACTTGGATTGCCAACTTGGACGGCTCGGAAAAGCTGAATTTCCGGAGCTTTGGCATAAAAACACTATTCACGCTGGGTCGCACTACATTACACCTTTCGTTCCTCCATGCCGCGGCAAAGTTTTGGAATCCGGTAACACATGTCTTTAGCTTTGGCGGGCAAGAGGTGTGTCCTACCTTTGAAGATTTTCAAGCTTTGATGGAATCCGAGCGCAATGAAGAAATCTTGCCCCAGCTCCGCTCCGGCCATGCCCAAGCCTTAAGTCGAATGTGTGGGCTCACTATGCACGACGCTCGATCTTTGATTTGTGACGGAATGCTGGATATTCCAAGTTTGATTTATTGGTTTTCCGATGCCGGTGACCGCGGTGACCATCATTGGCAAGGTTTTCGGCGACATGCCCTTTGTTTGTGCATGCTATCTCATTTCTTGCTTGCCTCAGGCTCTGGAGGATCTAGTGTCCAGTTAATCGAGGTTGCCCAAGGCTTGAGGAAGGGCAAAAGCTGCATTGCCATGTCATTACCCGAGACATTGATGGGCTTGGATGCTTTCCATTGCCGGGAGACGGCCAGATTTACGGGGAGTCCACTACTGCTGCAGGTAATGTTCCCACCCTTCCTCACATATATATTGCTCACATCACTCGACCCTCAGGCTCGGTTTTTCTCTCAAAACCCTTTCTCACTTTTTCCTCAACATACACCTCTCTATTCTTTAATCTCTCATTTTTCATCCCTCCCCAGGTGTGGTTGACGGACAAATTGCAGGTTGTGGACTCTTGCCCAGCATACTCAGCTCGCGGCTACTTCTTCCGACGACGTCTAGTCGATGTGCTTGATGAGGGGTGGTGGTTCGACTGGATGTGTAATTTTTCCGTAGACCGCATTGCTTGGCGGTGCCCTTGGCTCAATTAACAGGCAATGAGCTACAGCATGTCCCAGCAAACCGGGATTCAGTTGATTGGCCTGACACATTGCGTGTTCTACTTTCCTTTCCGGTTCTAGCACCAGTTCGACCATGATCAAATTTTCCCGGCAGAGGAGATAGAGTACCCTGCTGCATTTCCGGTCCGAGGTGTGCAGATTGCTCGGTATGCCACAACATGGAGGACTAGAGAGCTTCTGGCCCCTGCTTCCACTTGCAGTTGCACTTTGTCTGATGAGTACATAGATTGGCTTAATGAAGAGGTGCAGATTGGGCCCAGCTTGGCATCAGAAGCTTCGACCAGCTCTAGGAGGGGACGCAGGAACACCTGACTACGCCCCAGATTTATTTGCTTTAATCAGAACTTTTAAGTTTTTCTTTATGAATGTAATGAAAAACAACTTCAATTTATATGCAAGAGTAGGAGAACTCTGTATTGAAATCAATAAAATTGAAGTTTGTGGGTACTGAAGATTTTTTGTTTGGTCCACAAATGGTCTAAGTCGTAAAAGATTAATTTGAGCAAAATTAACTTTTATTAAAGCTTTTCAAAACCATTTTTGATATGGATCAGAATTGGACACGCTTGAGATCTGCCACTGAGATGCACAATCCCGGATCCCAGCAACTGGAAAGTTGCCCCTAGTCTGAATAGCACTGCATCGGAGATCACAACCAAGCTTTTGAATGCTGAATAGACGAAGATGGCCGAGATGATCAAATGGACAAAGTTGATCGGCGAAAAGTTTATGGCTGGACTTCAGGATGAAGTTGCCTACATATCCCAAAGATGGGAATCAAACCTTACGTAGTTCGGCGCAGGTTCACTCGTGTATTAACCCTCACCTTTTACGCTCTAACTTTTGCCAAGGCCGCCCTTTGCGGGTTTTCAACCTTGCGAGCTCAGTTTTTATAATTTCAATTTTTTCATGCTCTAACTTTTGCCTAAGTCTCCCTTTCGAGTTTTCGGCCTAGCGAGCCTCTCAGGGGTAATATTTCTTCAACTTGTCCATATTGATCGGTTGTGAGAACTCTAAGCCATCTAGGTCCATCAGAACGACAGCTCCACCCGACCAAATAGACTTAATGATGTAGGGACCAGTCCAATTGGGTCTGAACTTGCCCCTAGGATCATGGATGGGGTTTCGGTTGTTTTTGAGTACCAAATCTCCTTCTTTTAAATTTCGGGACTTAACCTTCTTGTTGAAAGCCTTGGCAATTCGTCGTTGATAACCTTGAACATGGTACAGTGCTTTTAGTTTTCTTTCATCAAAGAGCATGAGTTCTTCAAAGCTGCTCTGCTGCCAATCTGCTTCAGCTATCTGACACTCAGCCAGTACTCATAATGACGTAACCTCAATTTTGATAGGTAGAACGGCCTCCATCCCATAAACCAATGAATACAGAGTCGCTCCAGTAGAAGTTCTAATTGAAGTCCGGTAGCCCCACAGAGCAAATGATAGCTTATCTGGCCAGTCCCGGTAGGTTTCCACCATCTTCTGTAAAATATGCTTGATGTTCTTGTTGGCGGCCTCGATTGCTCCATTGGTCTGCGGCCGATATGTAGATGACTTGTGAAAAGCCACGTTGTATTTCCCCAACAAGTCAATCACTTCTTTCTTGAAGTGGGAACCATTATCTGAGATAATCTCGTTCGGGACCCCATAGCGACAGATGATGTTGTTCCTGATAAACTTCGTGACATGTGAAGCCTTCAACACTGCATAAGATTGGGCCTCAACCCACTTCGTGAAATAGTCTATCGCGACTAGAATGAACTCATGCCTATTGGACCCCTTCGGAGTGATAGCCCCGATCACATCGATTCCCCAAACTGAAAATGGCCATGGCGAAGTCATATTATACAGCTTCGACGGTGGGATGTTCATGCGGTTTGCATAGATCTGACATTTGTGGCATCGCTGAAAAATGCCGATACAATCCTCCTCCATGGTGGACCAGTAGTAACCGTGTCTGAGGATCTTCCGAGGTAACAATACCCCGTTCATATGCGCTCCGCACTCTCCTCCATGGATGGCCTCCATTAAGTGCTTCGATTCTTCGGCATCAACGCACAACTTATGCATTCCCAGATGACCTCTCTTATACAATTTTCCTCCACAGATGATGAATTGATCAGCCATTCTTCTGATTGCCTTCTTGTCTTTGGCATTTGTCCCTGGTGGATATGCTTCTTTCTCCAAGAAGTTCCAGACATCGTAATACCAGGGGTTCTCCCCTTGAACCTCTTATATGGCGGCAATTGACTTGTAGGCCGGCGCAAATTTCTGGTCAATGATGATCGGACGCATCCGGACTCCAAAAGGGATGTCTATCATGGAAGATAGAGTTGCTAGTAAATCTGTGAACCTGCTGTTTTCTCTTAGTAGATGAGCAAAGTTTAGTTTCTCATACTGAGGAATTAACAAGTCCAAGGTCTGGTGATACATTATCATCTTTTCTTCTTTGACTGTCCAATCTCCCTTAGATTGGGATACAACAAGGTTCGAGTCCCCAATGACGTCCAATCGTTTTGTTCCTAGTTCTAGGGCCGCTTCTAGACCGGCAATGCATGCCTCATACTCTGCTTTGTTGTTCGAGACTTTGAATAGGAGTTTGAATGCTAGTGGGATACGGGAATTGTCGGGTGCTATCAGCAACACTCCTATCCCATACCCGTATTGGTTTGATGCTCCGTCAAAGTACATCATCCAAAATTCTTCTTCGACATGTAGAATGGCCTCATCTGGGAATAAGTACTCAACTGCTTCATCCCCGTCCACTAGGTGATCGGCTAAGAATTCTACTACTGATCTCCTCTTTACTGACTTGGGCGTCACATATTTCAGATCGAATTCGGAAAGCAACAGAAACCAACGAGCTAGCCTACCCGTAAGTGTCGGTTTCTCGAAGAGATATTTGATGGGATCTAATCTTGAAACCAACATTACAGAGTGAGCTAATAGGTAGTGCCGCAGCTTCCTGGTAGCCCATACCAAGGCTAAGCAAGCCTTTTCGAACGGTGTGTAGCGGGTTTCATACTCCAGCATCTTCTTGCTTAGATAGTAGATGGCCTCTCCGCCTTGTCCTCAGACTCTTGTGCAAGCATGCAACCCATCGTAGTTTCAGTCACTGAAAGTTACAAAATCAATGGTTTTCCCGGCTCAGGTGGTAACAACACGGGTGGGTTCTGCAAGTATTCCTTGATTTGTTCAAAAGTAGCTTGGCATCGGCCATCCCATTGGAACTTCTTTCCTTTCTTTAGGTGACCAAAAAGTGGTTCACAAGTCAAGGTTAATTTTGAGATAAATCGTCTTATGAATTGCACTTTACCCAGAAAGCCTCGCACCTCCTTTTCAGTCCTTGGTGGTGGAATTTCTAAGATGGCCTTGATTTTGGAAGGGTCGACTTCGATACCTCTCTGTGTAATTAGAAACCCCAACATTTTCCCTGCTGTAACAGCAAACGTACACTTCTGAGGATTCATCCGCAACCAAAATTCTCTGATCCTTTGAAAGAACTTTTGCAAGGTAGTGTAGTGGCCCTCTCTTTCTTTGGACTTGACAATCATGTCGTCCACAAACACCTCAACCTCTTTGTGGATCATGTCGTACAATATTGTGGTCATAGCCCGTTGATATGTAGCTCCAGCGTTCTTCAACCTAAATGGCATCACCCTGTAACAGTAAGTCCCCCACGGGGTGGTGAAAGCAGTCTTCTCCCGGTCTTCAGGTGCCATCACTATCTGATTATAGCCCGAGAATCCATCCATGAACGAAAGTAAAGCGTGCCCCGCTGTGAAGTCCACTAACTCATCAATATGCGGTAAGGGAAAGTCGTCCTTCGAACTGGCTCTATTCAAATCCCTGAAATCCACGCATACCCAGATCCTGCCATCCTTCTTCGGCACCGGAACAATGTTGGCCAACCAAGTTGGGTATTCGGATACCAGCAGGAACCCTGCGTCAATTTGCTTGGTGACCTCTTCTTTAATCTTGGGGGCCCAGTCTGGGCGGATCCTCCTGAGTTTCTGTTTAATGGGTTGGGCCTCTAGGTCTAGAGGGATCTGGTGCTGTACAATCTCAGGATCGATTCCAGGCATGTCTTCGTAGGACCACGCGAAAACATCTTTGAAATCTTTTAATAAAGCGACTAAGCGCTCGCGTTCCTCTGAAGACAACGTGGACCCGATCTGGACCAGCTGCAGGACCTCCTCAATACCCACATTAACTGTAGTGATTTCATCAACCAAGGGTTTAACAAATCTCTTTTGCTCTTGATCAATTAGACGTTGTAAAACCGGAGGAGTTTCTTCCTCGTCGTTTTCATCAAAATTTCGAAAGTCCTGAATAATACAATAAATCAAAGGCAAAGAAAAGTACTCGGAAACCACAGCTATTCCATTCTCATTAAGCACATCCAATTCGTCTGATTCCTCTGTTACAACAGACTCAAAAGAGAAAGAAAAGACGACTTGGACAAGACTATGGTATCCGGGTCATCACCCCCAGGATTACCAGACTCAGACTCAGACGAGCTGGAACCTGATTCTGACTCCAAAGATTCGGTGAAATCAGATTCTGGCTCACTACCTGACCCGGTGCTGCTTGATAAAAATCCCTCCTCGTACTGCCAGATGAGAGAGGGTGCGATGAATGCATCCAAAATGTTTGTGGGTGGGCTCGCAGCTATTCCATTCCCGATCATGGACACCGAGAAGTTATTCCCCAAACACTTCTGTACGATCAGAGGATCTGAAAGTAGACAAGCCAGCGCTACCCCCATTTCAAATTCGGTGCTCTCAGAATCCACTTTCTCATTCTGCTCAATCTCAGCTGATGGGTCTGTCTGCTCCTTAGCAACATCATCCCCTGATAATTACAGGTCGAAGAAGATCTGAAATCTTGGCAGGCACCTCTTTTCGGAATTCGGCCATGGCTTTGGGAAGCCGCAAAATGGAAAGTCCCCCCCTCCCGGACGAAGCGTCCGTTTAGGGTACCCTGGATGGGTCGGTGCATCAACTCAAAAGGCTTCCCTGCCTACTTCGTTCTGGCTCTCCCAGCCATCTCCTTGCCTTTCCTTACCCAGTCCTCCTTGGTGGGGAAATAACCCAAACCAAAGGTATGTGGGTTGTGCGGCACTTTGGCCGATGCTGCGATGCCCTTCCGGCCACTTCTTCCTAATCCCATCCCAGGGATGTGCTGGAGTTTGTTCATGAGGTACACTGATTGAGTGTTGACATACACCCCCTCCTCAACAGCTAAGATGTTCTGTACGACCCGGACCTCAGCTAGAGTAAACCCTGACAAGAACACATCCTCCGTGCCGTGCTCGATTTCCAAAACTAGTGTAGACACTTCCAGCGGCGGATGGATTGACGAATTCCCGAAAACAATAGCCACCCCCTCCCGTGGGGGTATTTCAACATCTGTTGGAAGGTGGAAGAGACTGCCTTTACTTGGTGTAGCCATGGTCGCCCCAAAAGTAGGTTAAAGGTTGCGGGAACGTCCAAGCATGAAAGTCAATCTCGTGCTGTCCTGGACCAACCTGGGTCTGAATTTTCACAGTCCCCATCACTTCTCTGCTTGTGTTATCATACGCCCTTATCACCTGGACTGTTGGCACAAAGTCCACGGGCTTCAACCCGATTGCATATGCCGTCCTTGACGGGCACACGTTAATAGCGGATCCTGTGTCGACAAGAACCACCGGTATCCATTTGCTTCTACATTCCACAGAGATGTAGAGTGGTTTGTCATGATTCGCGCCCTCAGGTGACAGTTCCTTGTCGGAAAAGGTCAACATCGGGGAAGCCCCTCCCAGAAAAACCAATCCCACTAGCTGTTCAGGCGTGGTGTCTATTGAGAGTTTGGCATTGTCCATTGCCGATAGGACAGCTTGTCTATGCACACGTGAAGCCATAAGCAGTCCCTAGATGTAGATGGCTGCTTGTATCTTTTTCAACTGTTTCAGCATGGCCTCGTCTTCAAGTAGCTTCACTTTCTACTTCTCCGCCTCCTTGTCCTTTCCGGACGCCTCTGGTTGATCTAGGTGCGGGGACTTGAAATACCGCCCACTCCTAGTCATATGGTCGACTTCACCAATATACCAGGTATCAGCCGGCTGGTTACTCCCCCAATCCTCATCTGTGTGGGTAAGACATAGATCATCGTCCTCCCACCACATTCCATCAGCAGCTGACAGACACATGTCTGGCTCCGTTGTAACTATCCCTGTACTTGCAGTATTTTTCCATCCAAGTGCTCGCAGCACGCACTATCTTTGTGTACACAGCAGGTTCAGTCCCCACAGGGGCCTTGGCTTTTCTAGCTCTCTCAGAGTCCTCGATTCCTTTCGGTTCTAACTGCGTCAATACAGCCTGCTGTTCAAAATTTCCTGTGTTCAAAATGCCCAAATCCTGAGCAAAATTCTTGGCACTGGCACTCTCCAGCGATGTATTCTGATCTCCGGCCTTTCCGGCCACAATTGATGTCCTTGCCCCCGACGGGCCCTTTTCCAACTGAGATTCTTTAACAATATCTGGTTGGTCGTCAAACCACCCTGTGACCTCTACTGACTCCTCAAAATCGAACCAGTTGACCATCATGTCCCCCGGATCTTGTTTGTTGAAAATCTGGAGGTTAGCAATGTCCCCTTCCAGAACTGCTAAGTCCTTTATCCTCTGATCAAGTCCATCCCTCCATAGTACACAAATTTTTACCCCCATTGGCAATTCCACATTTGGCCTAATCTGACCCGCTGACGCAATGTAGCCACTCGGGTTGTACATCTCCTCAGCAAAGCTCCCCAATTCCTCAAACTCTGACTCAACAATCCCATTCTCCTCTGAAGTCATCCCTGTTCTGTCTTCGACAGTCACCACCATTGGTTTGGGTTGGGTTCGGGAGATGTCCAACATGCACGAGTCAGTGCTGTCAGGAATGAACACCTCCGGCTTTGGTTGGTGAGAAGGAGTGATATAGATGCTAGGATCGTAAGGCACGACCCCAGTCTGGATAAAGTTGATGCGTTTGGGAGGTGGAGCTTGGTTGTGTGGAGGGAGAGGGTTGGTTGTGACATTGGGTTTCTCTGGAGGCACAATCACTCTGTTGTCGATGAGATCCTGGATCTCGTGTCGTAATCTATAGCATTGATTGGTGTCATGACCATGCTGTTGGTGAAACGCGCAGTACTTCGCCGGGTTATGGGAGGAGGGAAGTTTTTCTGGCAATAGCCACGGCTCCAGGGGCTTCAAATGCCCTTTTTTGATTAAACCCCCAAAGATTTGGACAGGGGCATATATAGTGGAGTGAAGGCTCTTTCGCTCTTGGGTGTGTATCTAGCTGCTTCCGAGCTACTACCAGACGCGCCGGAGAAGGGTGTAGCCGTAAGGGTTCTTGGGGGAGTGGTGGTGACTATGCTTACTTCTGAAGCTCTGGCAGTTGCGGCGTTACTTGTGCCTGTATTGGTGTTGTAGTTAAAGGTTCTCCTGGGTTACTCTCCGTCTTGGTCAATCAGACCCTATTTCATAGCATCCTCAATTTGTACCTATAGCGCGCCCACGAGGGGCCCTCGCTACTACAGTTCGGACTCGATTTGTGTCACGGTTCTTAATCTGAACCAAAGAGTCCAAATCTGGCAAATCGTTTTGAGAAACAGATTTTTGAAAAAGTAGTGCCAAACATGGACTGCTTTGCCAGATACAGAGTCGCCACCTAAATATTTTTTATGGGAGAATTTAGGAAACCCTGACTCGGTGTCGAAGGCCACATGTCGTCATCACCGGAGTTGTCTCGGCTCGGGAGCTTGGGTACGATCGGGGAAGGTCAGCTATGAGCACCCCCTTTCGCCCGGTCCGAAGACCGGCCTCTACTAACCGTGATATCCGTTTTTGAAAACTTTATGTGTTCTTAAACCAATTGTTAGCCTAGAATTACTATGTTATGCGCGCAGCAAACAAGTATAGACCAAATCGCCCAAATTCGAACAAAACATTTCATGTTTATTTTGAAAATGATTTGCTACTCGCAAGTAGGCTAAAATGCAGATTTTGCCACCCTCAAGTGGGCTTTTAGAGACGATGATTTTGCCACTATCTAGTGGGCTTAAAACTCACAGTTTTAATGCAATATTCCAATTTAGGTAATTCAACCTCCATCCACAGGCATTCAAGCAGTTATATCACATAAGCATTTAGCCGCATGGCAAGCATACTGTCATGTTAACATTCACACACATGCGAGATGCTAAAGCATAAATACTTACATCGTACTCCGTGCCAAAACAGTAAACTAGTTAGCAAAACGTGCGTGTCCTAGTTCATGTTAAATTGCCTAATGCAACACATACAGGATGCAATTAGATAGGCTCGGCTAACCTAAGCATGGCATGTGAAATGCGGTCAACTACCACATATTCAATTTGTGAATTGAAGTACAGATGCAGTTAGCGTGATGTACCGAGCCTAATGCATGCAATACAAATGCATGGATGCACACATGCATAGCATAAGGTATGCTAATTTTAAAGATGCCCTAATCTACCATCATAAGCAGGTAAATAAAAGGGAAGAAAGAAGTGGGGATTGGAAGACATACACACCACCCACACACACTTATTACAGATTTGCCCTCGCTCGGGGGGACCAAAATAATAATACAAATTAATTAACTACGCAAGCTAATTAAATATTACAAATTGCTTAATTAATTAACAAATTAACTAAACTAAAGAAAAACAGTAAACCGCCTCGGGGCGAGGGCCAGATGCAACACATGCTCGGGACTGGCTCGGAATCGCACTGCCATGCATAGTTTGCCTCTGTTTTCCCTGCTCTGCTCCTCTGAAAATTGCCAAAGTCTCAGGGATGCCTCTCAGGACACTGGGGGATATCATCGGCTGAGCAGAATTTCCACCGGCAGTAGCATTTAGTCACCGGCACAAAATAGATCCACTGGCCATCGATTGACTGCCGGTCGGCACTAAATACTGCCGGCCGGCAATAAATTCCTGCAGACCCTGCAACTCACAGCAGCAGAGGGCAAAATCTTGCATGGCAATGCAATTCAAGCAATTTATGCACCTATCACATTCCTTATCATGTTAATGACTCAAAGGAGGATGTGCCCCGATTCTCGGACCACCAATCACGCATTTGCATGCATGATGGCCCAAAGAATCAAGTGTGCAACTTCAATTTCAAAATGCATGCAAACCAAATAAACACACAAGGGGGCCTAACTTAGGCATACGAGCTAAGGATGCAACATGCCGATACAAGCAAACATGCAAGGTGAGCATGCAAATAAGCAAAGGATGGTCTTAAACATGAATTAGGTAGCTCTAGTTAGGCCCAAAACAGTGGCCAAAACGCTAAGTGCATGGAGGCAAATGACATGCAAACTTGCATAGATACATGGTTCAAGACTTAAGCGTAATGAAGCAACTTTTCGACGCATTTGAAAGGCACAAACATGGACAATTTGCATGAAAATTTCAGAGGCGATAGGTGATGCAAAACAGCCCCGAAACATAACGAAACGACACTCAACGCATGGAATAAATCCCGAAGTGCAAGATTAGGCACATGAAATGGCTTACAGCTATACAAAGCATGCACAATATGGACATGGAGCATGAAGACAGAAGCAAGACAGCTCTGAGACAAGCATTTTTACAGTTTATGACATGGCCAAATAGCAAGCAAAGATAGGGCTAAAATGGCATACAAAAACGGCCCTAAACATGAGATTATGAAGCAACTCACAGCTGCTGACCCCAAACATGTTAGGGCCCTTCAACAACATTGAAGAAGGGCCCAAAATAAGCCACTTTACAGAACTGTAAAAACCCCCAAAAACAAACATAGATATGGCTAAGCTCTGATGCAAGAAAATGGTTCAAAAGGTGGCCAAAGAAGCAAGCGGTATATGAAAAGCCCAAACTGAAAAATTCCCTTCTACAACATTGAAGAGGCACCAAAAATATGCACATTTACAGTTCATGGCAGCCCCGAAATCAGTATACAAACATGCTAGAAATGCAATGCAAAATGAGGCTCAAAAGTGGCTATAACATGAGGTATACAAAGCATTCACCAAACAAGAAAAGACCCTTAATAAAACATGTTAAGACGGTCAAAATAAGGCCACTTTCAGTTCTGACCATGGTCCAAAAATAGAAAAATGATAGGCTAGTGAAGCATGCAAGAATATTGACATACAAGTAGATATTGAAGCAAGTGCAAGATGGGGGGCTCAAACAGTGTTGAGCCCTTAATGAAACATGAAAAATGGCTCAAAATGAGCTTAACTTCAGTTAGGGTCGGAGCCCAAAGATGTAAGCACAAGGAGCTAAGATATAGGCCAAAAAAAATGCACAAAAGAGTAAAAATGGGACTCACCCTTGTAGAACCAATCTCTAGCAACCTTTGGACTGAGTTTGGGAGCTTTTAACCTCTAGAGGACAGCCTCAAGCTGCTGGAATGGGCGTTGGAGATATTGTGCTATGGCTTGGTGTGTAAATGGCCAAGGATAATGAACTTTGGAGCTTGGAAGAGAGGGTTGAATGTATAGATATAGGGTTGTATGTATAATGGTGCCTCAGCTGGTTTGTTCAACCTAGTATAAGGAAGAGGAGAGCTTCCTTTATAGGCAAAACCAAGTGTAAAGCTTCTTGAGGAAGCTAAATAAGGATGCATATCCTCCATACACGTGTATGGAGGATCCAGTCTGTGCCCTCCAGCTGGCATGGCTGGCATACACTCAATCTGCAGAATGCTCCAGAAGGTCGTCGGCCAGCAAAAATGGCCGGTCAGCACAATAAAGTGCCGGTCGGCACAATAAATTGACGGCCGGATAAATAGATTGCCGATAGATGCTGCCAAGGTCAAAAAACGGCTGGTAGGTGTCCAAATTGAATCCCCGGAAGTTAGCTTTCCAATGGCGCAAACCTTGCATTAAAATTCCTTCTGTACAAAAAGTTATGCCCTTTTTCGTGAAGCCGCGCAGATTCAATCCAACCGGGATGATGCCCGACTTCAACTGATCATATCTCCCCCACCCGGGCTTGGCTCTAAGAGATTATTGAGTGAAAAATGAAGCCCCAGAAGTCTTCTTTCCAACGGTGGTGACCTCATAACTAAGCTCCAAGTGTACAGACAGATAAGCCCGATTCAGTGAGGGCTGCTCGACTCGCTTCTACCCGGATTCATGCCGAACTTCTCCCAAACTAGTTTTCTCCTCTCCTTTCCTCTCTTTTTCAACTCCAAACCCCTAAACAAAGTGTTTTGAAAGAATTGCCTCTCTCCTTGCTGAAGAAACTGAACATTTGCCCTGCACACCTTTCTCCGCCAAGCAAAACATCAGTGGCGCCCAAGTCTTAAGGGCGGTCAAAAATGGGGTGTCTACAGTACCCCATCTCATGTAAATATGAAAAGGTGGGGAAGGGGAGAACAATCATTTTCTGCATAACCTTGGGCTGGAGATTGCGCACAATCATCCGAATCTGATCTTTGTCAGTGGGCCTAGTGGTCATCATTGAGGCCTTGGCCCTCCACCGGGTTACGAAGTCCGAAAAACTCTCCTGAGGTTCCTGCCTAGTCGTCTCAAGATCACGGGTTGTGATCTAAATCTGTGTATTATAGGAGTGCTGAGCGACAAAAGCCTCGGCCATCTCATCCTAATTCCTCTTAACATCGTCTTCCAGTTTTGCGTACCAGATGGCCGCCACACCCGACAAGGTCCGGCCGAATAAAGAAAGCTTCTGTAGTCTGGTGAGGCCCATTGGCCTTAATATATCTGAAAACAGCCGTAGGTGCACCATAGGATCCCCGGACCCGTCAAAGCGGTCAATATGTGGCATCTTAAATCTATCCGGCAGCGTCACGGCTGCGTCGGTGTACCCATCTTTGATATCTGGAATGGTCTTGACACCCTGAGATTTCTTGAACAGCTTTTCAAGCTTGCTTACTTTTAATGCCGCGGGGTCCACCTCGAATTCGAAGGGAGAATCCGGTTGATTGATAGGAGTGGGTGCCTTGGATAGTTGAGGTAGAATTGGGAGCGGAGCCAGCCCCGTTGGGATGTCTGTATCCTCCTGGGCATTCTGGACATTCGCCGTCTCCTCAGGTATTGGGACTCTTGGTGGGGGGGGGAGTTTGGTGTGAAGCAAATGTTCCGGTTTGCTGTTATAGCCAGGTAATTAGCTCTGCCTGTTGGGCCATGACAGCGGCCTGCTGTTTGGCAAATTCTGCTTGACGAAAAGCGTCCTCCTGCATGGCTTTCATGCTCTCCTGGAGCTGACGCACCACTTCTTTCATTCCTGCCATACTGCCCCAATCTAGCTGAACTACTGGTATGTCTATCCCTGTAGTAGACTCAGAAATCTCAACCTGACTGTTCAAACACCACTGATCTGGCAATCTCGGTATCGATACACTGCATCTTCTCGACCTCCGCCCGACAACCAGGGGTAAGGAATAAAACACTGGTTGTCCGCCCACCAAATCCTCAGATCGATGGAGTCGATGACCTCTAGTCCAGAGTGCTTGGGGAATATCTATTTGGTCGGAAGCAATTGTGCTAAACTACCTAGAAAAAAGATAAATAAAGTAATAATAAGGAAATAAACAACCAGAAAGCAGACATCATAACGGCTTAAATAAACACAACACGTAGTTTGGTATAAAAACACGCATTTGATAAGCTGAATACATTGTTCTCAAACGCTAATCACTGTTTCCAAATTACTGCCCCCAAATCTGAATCTGATACTCGTAGATAACTGATTCCCAAAATACCAATACTGGTGCCCTCAGGCCTGATACCCAAACTTGTAAACTGATACATGCATTCCTGTAGAGATGCACTTTAAAAGCACATAGCAAGCAAGTGATAGCCAAAACACCCCTATGTTGGGGTAGGGTTTCCCTACCCTATTGTAAGGAGCTAGGGTTTCACTACGCACACAGCGGTTTCAAACAACCTACGATTGGGTAAGCAACATGTCCTAGTTTGGAATGGTCACTATGGATTCCGAATATGCACTAGGTCAAATGGTCAAAAAGGGTGCCCCGGTAAAAACTGGGGTTTGTGCTCCCATCATGGCAAAGCCCGTAACCGGTCAGCCTTATGGCATGCTTCTCAAAGCGAGCCTCCGGCAAATCGTTCAGGAATAGCAGATGGCAAACACGGTGTCCTAGGCGCACCAATGCGAATGCAATGCAAAGAAACACATAAGTGTAATCAAAACAAGATATCATGAGTTCGAGTCAAGTTCTCTAACTCCCCAGCAGAGTTACCAAAAACTGTGGACGCGCCCGCGGGCTTTATGCTTCTCCACAGTTCGGACTCAAATGTCACGGTTCTTAATCTGATCCCACAATGTGCGAAGTGAGATTGATAAATCACCAAAGAGTCCAAATCCGGCAAATCGTTTTGGAAAACTGATTTTGAAGAAAGAAGTGCCAAACATGGACTGCTTTGCTAGATACAGAGTCACCACCTAAATATTTTATTTTGGGGGAATTTAGGAAACCCTGACTTGTGCCTAAGGCCACGTGTCCGTCATCACCAAAGTTGCCTTGTCTCGGGAACTTGGGTACGATTGGGGAAGGTCACTTCGTGAGCACCCCCGCTCGCCCGATCAAAGATCGACCTCTGCTAACCATGATATCGAGTTTTGAAAACATTATGCGTTCTTATTTCGGTTATTAGCCTAGAATTACTATGTGATGCTCACAGCATACAAGTATAGACTAGATCGCCTAATTTGGAACAAAGCATCGCATATCCATTTGTTTGGAAATGGTTTGAAGTTTGCTACTCGCAAGTAGGCTAAAACACGGATTTCAATGAATTATTCTAATTCAAGTAATCCAACCTTCACCCACAGGCATTCAGGCAATTATATCACAAAAGCAATTAGCCTCATGGCAAGCATGCTGTCATGTTAACACTTACACACATGCAAGATGCTAAAGCATAAACACTCACAGTGTACTCCGAGCCAAAACAACAACATGTTAGTAATCAAATGTATGATCCAAGTCCATGTTAAGATGGCTAATGCATCGCAGGCAAAATGCAACTAGAATATGCTCGGCTAATCTAAGATGGCATATGATATGCAGCAATTTGATACACGTATTCAAGTTAGAATTGAAATACTATGCAATTAGTATGATGCGCCGAGCCTGGTGCATGCAATACAGATGAATGATGCAAACATGCGAGCACAAGTATGTTAATTGAAACATGCCCTAAACTAACCATCAAAAGCTAGTAAATAAAAAGGAGAAAGACGTGGGGTTGGAAGACATTCACACACGCACGCACACTTATTACAAATTCGCCCTCTTAATGGAGGGTCCGAATGAATAAAACAAACCCAATAAATAATTAACTACTTTAGCTAATTAATTATTACAGACCCTTAATTAATTAACAAATTAATTACAAAATAAACTAAGTATGAACTTAAAGAGGCCGCCGCAACTTTGTCTCGAAATGATTGGATGATGCATGCTCGATTCGCCTTGCTCGGAAACCCGTTGCCATGCCTCTATTGCCTCTGTTTGCACTGTTCTGCACCTCTAATAATTGTGAAAATCCTAAGGTTGCTTTTGAACCACTCCCTGAACACTTTGGGATGCCACCGGCCGAGAGAAAACACCACCGGCCATGGAAATATGGTCCTCGACCAAAAATGGGACCACCGGCTGGGTATTGATAGTCGGCCGGCACTGAAAGTTGCCGACCGGCCATTTCTTCCTGCAGAACACTGGTTTTGCTGCAACAGAGGACAGACAATGCATGGCATGGAATTTGCAAGCCAAATGTATGCACGACCACCCTCCCTATCATGCTATGAACTCAAGGGAGTATGGCTCTCGACCCTCGGGCCACCAATCACGCATTTCGATGCATGGTGGCCAAAGATGTCAAGTGTGCAAATCAATATGAATGAATGCAACAAAACAAATGATTGCTACACACTCTATCATGTTGGATCAAGAGTGTCGGCGACCGAGGATCGAGGTACGTTTCGTCACTCCAAGTACGAACGTCCCTCATTCCTCATGTTTGGTTTGACACCCCAAACCAAACATAATGCAATGTATGTATGCCATATACAATGCAAAGCATGTAACCAATGCAATGCAACATGGGCGTGTAAGGCAATGTAACATGAGCATGCTAAAAGTGCAATGTGACTCAAGCATGTACACAAAACTAAGGTAACAAACATGTCAAATGCAACACAACCTAAGCATGCAATTCAAACTAATGTAACATGAACGTGCCAAGTATACAATGTTATGTGATGCAACTAGCTAAGCATCATGCAATATACCGAACACGCAAACATGATGCAATACAAGCATGAAAATATCATGAATGCAAACATGCACAAATGGACTTAAACCAAAAGGCACCAACATGCGAAACAAATATTTACACATATTGGTCTAAACACTATACAACAATGCACAATCCTTAAACATGAGCAAAATGGGACAAACATGAGAGCATGACAATGCAATGAACTCTGAAATCATGTGAAGAATGATGCCAAATCATAAACATAAGTGAAACATAGCATGCCAATGGACTCAATGCTCAAAGCTAGCCAAAGGGCTTACACCATGGCCATATCAACCAAGCCCCAAAGGGCCAAGATGACCCAAAACAGTACCAAGGCAGACCAAAACAAGGCTAAAACTCGTATGGGATGAGGCCAAAACATGCTATAAGGGCGAGCACGAAACAAGACGCATACAAGGCCCAAAATGCAATAAGGCCCAAAAGCCCAAAAGGGCAAATGCACGAAACAAGATGCATACAAGGCCCAAAAGCATGCTCATGACTCGTACACTCAAAGCCAACAAGCTAGGATACATGGTGGCTATACCAAACATGGAAAACATGACCAAATCAACACCAAATAGATCTTAAACGTGTCAAAACATGGATAAGAGCTTTGCGAAGTCAAGCTGAAACATGCAAGTATGATGGTCTAAATGCATGATACATGTTATGACAATAGAGGGGATTACAAAGCAGGTGCATGATGCAAACAATAGGCCATCGAACCAACATGAAACAGAGGTCTAACATGATAGAATAACACCAAATAACCTCTGAAATGGAGCCAAATAAAGCTATGCAAACATGCTACCTTTATGAGCCCTAAATGTAAGCAAATGAGTCACAAGGGGAGAGGTGTGTCCCTCCCCTATACATGACCTCAAAACCACTTCTCCACCACTGAAAATCCTTTGGATTTCAGTGGTGAGAAGGCCAAGAACAAAAGGGTTACAAAGCCTAAGGAGGAAGGCACAAAAAGAGACCAAAAAAGGCCTAAGAGGGGGTGGACGACCCCCAACACAAAAGTGACCTTAGTGAAACATATTAAGCATGAAAATACAGAACTTTTATCAGTTATACACTAAGCTCGAAACAATATGTAAATAGGCCTAAAACCTTAAGCAAAAATGGGGAATAAAAGGGTAAGTTCTCACCCTTGAAGAACATTTCAAGAACACCAACTTCAGCACCTCCTTTTGATCAAAAACCAACTCAAAACTCTGAAATCAACCTCTTAAAAACTCAGCAACCAAGGTATAGTGTAACACTAGGTGTCTTAGTGCAAAACTAAGAACAAAAACCCCTTTCGAACACTATTACACACACAAATGTAGGGAGAGAGAGGGAGATATAGAGAGAGAGTGATATATAAGTTATATATCAAAGTTGTTCAACCCCTGGAAAGGGAGGGGAGGCCCTCCTTTTATAGGAATTCCATTCCTAAGCTTCTTGGAGAAGCCAACATAAGAGAGCAAATCCCTCTATACACGTGTATAGAGGGGGGGTATTGTGGATGCCAGCTGTGACAGCTGGCATAAAATATCTGCCAAAAGTAGATGAAAAGGGGTCAACTGGAAAATATGGCCGATTGACCAACAAAAATGGCCGACCGACCAAAAACATTGCCGTCCGACCAAAATATTTGGCCGGTAGCAAGAAAACGGGGCCGGTAGCCTCAAGCAAAGGCCGGTGAGGTGTGGGGATGGCCAACAAGCCATTCCCCGCCCGCAGAAGCAAAAACACAAGTGTTTGGTACACAACCAAGCACAAAACAAGCAAGTCAAGAGGCCTTAAGGCAAGGCGCGCGACCGAAACCTCCAAGAACTCAGGATGAATACGAACATGGATGATCATCGAGTATTCAAACGATGACGTCCAAGTCTTGAGGACGGTCAAAAATAGGGTGTCTACAGTGCCCTTCGTGGATGTCACGATTGGCCCAATAAAATCTCCGGATTCGGAGCGCCCTTCGTGGATATCACGATTTGCTGACAAAGCCTCCGGATTCGGAGTGCCCTTCGTGGATATCACGATTGGTCGATTAAAGTCTCTGGATTCGGAGCGCCATTGGCGCATGACATCTTTGGGCCGACAAAGTCTCCGGATTGGGAGCACCCTTCGTGGATGTCACGATTGGCCCAATAAAATCTCCGGATTCGGAGTGCCCTTCGTGGATATCACGATTGGCCAACAAAGCCTCTGGATTCAGAGTGCCCTTCGTGGATATCACGATTTGCCGATTAAAGTCTCCGGATTCGGAGCCCCATCGGCGTATGACGTCTTTGGGCCGACAAAGTCTCCCGATTTGGAGCGCCCTTCGTGAATGTCACGATTGGCCCAATAAAGTCTCTGGGTTCGGAGCGCCCTTCGTGGATGTCACAATTGGCCGATTAAAGTCTCCAGATTCAGAGCCCCATCGATGCATGACGTCTTTGGGCTGACAAAGTCTCTGGATTCGAAGTGCCCTTTGTGGATGTCACGACTGGCCCAATAAAGTCTCCGGATTCGGAGCGCCCTTCGTGGATATCACGATTGGCCGATTAAAGTCTCCGGATTCGGAGCCCCGTCGGCGCACGACGTCTTTGTGCTGACAAAGCTCCCAAATTCGGTTGACCGGTGTCATCGAGCGGTGCTCAAGGGCTGAGTAATATTCCAAATTCGGAGCGCCCTCTAGAATGAAAACATTTACACATCGAAGCAGGGATATGTAGGTTGAATTAGCACAACCGCGTGAACAAGACAAAACGTTCCAGCATTCAAAATAAGATGCTTAATTAAGCATACAAAAATTCAGAATGAGATAAACTTCTAGAATGAAACATTTTATTCGATTAAACAGTAATTACAAAAAACGCAATCCGCGTTCGAAGCATTACAATATCTATTCTCATACGGCGTCGCGTTGGGACGAGCGACCGCGCCGAATCAATGCTCGCTAGCCAAAGAGCAGCCGCAACTTGAAATGCCTTGATCTGGCCGTGCTAGAATCCATGATTCACACCGACGAGATAATCACCCTTGAGGCTGGGACCTTTGACACCATAGACAACGTCAAGGCCAAGATCCAAGACAAGGAAGGAATTCCCCACGAAAACAATAATACCCAACGGTCGCGGCGCTACGTCAGCCTCATTTCTCGGTCACGATTGCGGAGAACTTCGCCATTGCTGTTTGTCCCTTCGAGGTGATCTACTTTGACCACTTAGAGGCTGACGTTTTCCTCGTCTTTTGAACGCCCTACCTCCCGCGCGAGTGGGTTCTCTACTGCGATTCATTATAATGTCAAGCTCAGCCAGAGTCTGAGCTTCTCCTCTGCTGCTGAAGAAAAACTCCATTTGACATTCACACTTATCTAACCCCACGCAACAAAATCGTTTTAAATCGAGTCTGAGCACAGTAAGCGAAGCCTCTAGAGCAAAAATCCGAGGCGATTTATTTCGAAACACCTTGCGGTGGCCCCGAGGCGATTTCATTAACATTGAACCCCAAAAGACGGACGCCGAGCGATATTAGCCCCAGCCACTCCACGCGCCGACTATCTCCAGATTCGGAGCCCCTGGTGCATGACGCCTTTGGGCTGGTTGACCCTCTGAATTCAGAGCCTCATCGGCGCGATTGACCGCGCGTAATGCATGCAAAATATATATTTAATGAAGAGTGCTCATGACAAGCCGGCATATAACTGTTCGGAATTAAAATGACTAGCTGACTCAGGCCGGTCAATGTTTATGAATGAAACACATGCAGACACATGTGTGCCAAATGCAAATTACAATGAAACTTTTAAAATAGGATATTTTATTCAATCAGGCAGTAATTACATAGTTATGAACGCGATCCGCGTTCGAACGTTACATTGAGTGTTTCTACACAATGTCTCCCTTATCTTCACTCTGCTCGACTTCAAAGGCGGTAAACGGAAGATGGCTACGTTGGTACAGTGGCAATGTCGAGTCGACGCCCATTGCTCGGAGAGCTTCTTCGGCCTGAAGTGCCTTGATCCAACCGTGCTTAAATCTACGATTTTCGCATCGGCAAACTTCCTTGGTGAGTTTTTCCTTGGTCTTCTGTATCCTGACTTTTCGGCCATCGTGGAATCCTTTTTCATAGGCCCTCCCTTTCGCGGATTCCATCGCGAACATGCTCGTTGTATCTCGATCAGCGAGCGCGGTACTGATAAGTCGTTGGGTGACCCTTTCTTCCACGATTGTGTTAGCTTGTCCGACGGGTTGTCCGTGAACGGCCTTGACCTTCCTTAGCTTACGTTCAGCCTCTTCCGCGGGAGCCTCCAAGTTTCGGATGCGTTCATCCCTCTTCTCTATTTCTCGGCGGGCAGCACGGAGACGCATAACAATTTCGTGGCGGTGTAGAGCCCCTTCACCGCACCATGAATGCCCTCACGAAACACTTGGAAATCCTGCTGACCTATCATCGACTGCTGGACCTCGGGAGGAAAAATCTGTCGAGCAAATTCGACCGCCACACTTGAACCTTGAACGCTTGAGTCCGCATCTGGCATGGGCCTATTCTCCACGAAGACTGTGAAGCTCAATGGGTGTGGGTTCGCACCGAGCTCCCTTCCAGAATGAGGTTGTGGGGATTTGCCCTGTGGCTCCTTGTCTCCCCTAGGTGACCTACTTCGACGACGAGGAGATCCATGTCTCTCCTGATCCCTCGAAGTCCTGCCTCCCGCCCGCGAAGGTTCGCAACTTCAATTCATGTTTCCTCCCAGCTCCGCTAGCGTCGTCGCTTCCCCTTTGTTGTTAAAAAAGAGTCTATTTGACATTCGCGCTTGTTTATTCTTCATCAAAGACCTGAACTGAGTTGCTCACTAAGCACGTAAATAGGACCTTCATTCATTTATTCCCTACGAGGGCAGTGCCACCAAGGCAATCTCATTAATATCGAAACCTCAACAGCCCGGCACCGACCCAGTCATGCCCCTATCACACACCGTTATTCGGCGTTTAATGTTCGCGAACCAGCTGGGGCAAGGGCAGATTCATTAATCTATTTGCGAACCAGCTGGGGCAAGGGCAGATTCATCAATTTATCCAGCTTGAGTACCGTAGTCGCTTCATGAATCGACTAATCAATATTGTATGATTCGGCGTTTAATGTTCACGAACCAGTTGGGGCAAGGGCAGATTCATCAATCTATCCGGCTTGAGTGTCGCAGCCGCTTCACGAATCGACTAATCAATATTGCATGATTCGGCGTTTAATGTTCGCGAACCAGCTGAGGTAAGGACAGATTCATCAATCTATTCGCGAACCAGCTGGGCCAAGGACAGATTCATCAATCTATCCGACTTGAGTGCCGCAGCCGCTTCATGAATTGACTAATCAATATTGTATGATTTGGTGTTTAATGTTCACAAACCAGCTAGGGCAAGGGCAGATTCATCAATTTATCCGGGTTGAATGCCGTAACCGCTTCACAAATCGACTAATCAATATTGCATGATTCGGCGTTTAATGTTCACAAACCAGCTGGGGCAAGGACAGATTCATCAATCTATCCGACTTGAATGCCGCAGCCATTTCACGAATCGACTAACCAATATTGCATGATTCGACATTTAATGTTCGCGAACCAGCTGGGGTAAGGGCAGATTCATCAATCTATTTGCGAACCAGCTGGGGCAAGGGCAAATTCATCAATCTATCCGGCTTGAGTGCCACAGCCGCTTCACGAATGAACTAATCAATATTGCATGATTCGGCGTTTAATATTCACGAACTAGCTGGGACAAGGGCAGATTCATCAATGTATCCAGCTCGAGTGCTGCAGCTGCTTCACGAATCGATTTACTAGTCCTATTCGGCACCAAGAGTCCGTTTACTTGTTCAGATAAATTAAAGTTTAACTAATATAATTGCCAAGATTACACTGACTCCAATCGCTGGTTGCACAACAGATAGTAATCATTTTATCCAAAGTAGTGTAAGGCAAAACCCTTCATTAATATCAGAAACATCATACAAATAATAGTGAAATGGGAAGGAAATTTTCATTAATTAATTGAGCACAGATAGTAACTAATTTATACATGAAAATTACCATGAACTAACAAGGATCCACTAAACAAAAACGTACATTGAAATTAAAGATACCTAATAAAACTAGAATGTCTCCCAAATCAATCCTCGGGATCAGACTCAAGTGGCTCAGCGTCCACTTGCTCGTACGGAATTTGCAAGGCCAATGTAACTCCAGCGGAAGCAAG
Organism: Camellia sinensis; assembly: GCF_055761805.1. Lineage (NCBI taxonomy): Eukaryota > Viridiplantae > Streptophyta > Magnoliopsida > Ericales > Theaceae > Camellia > Camellia sinensis. The sequence continues at coordinate 5,390,957 of NC_138974.1, read as the reverse complement.
GGCTTTGAGCCACCCATGTTTGAATCCTCGATTCTCGAATTTGGGGACCTCATCTACGTATTCCTTTAAGGCGGCGCTCTTCCCAGCTTCTAGCACCGTAGAAGCTTCAGATTCGGCTTTTTTCATGGCCTCCTTCAATTCTTCTAACTCGGCCTCTGCCTTAGAAAGCGCCTCCTGGGTTAACTTGAGCGACTCCTCACTCGCGTTCGCCCTATCCTTAGCTTTGGATCTAAGCTGGTCAACAGTCCGAGCCCTCTTCTTTTCAGCTTCGGCTCGAGCACTTTCCATTGCGGCTCTCATCGCCTCGAACTCGGCCCTACTTCTTTCACCCTCAACTTCAACCTTTAAGCAGCTAATTCTTTCATTAGCGTCATGCTACCGGCGGCCTAGTTTAGCTATCCTTCCAACCGTCTGCAACGTCGTACGCAAACCAAACCAAACGAGCAAAAAACGAAAGTATCGTATACATACCAGAAGGGCCGACTGGGCAGTGAACGCTATAGCTACCAAATCCGGCTCTTCTTGAAAGGTGGCCTTGTCAGTTGGTAGTGAAACTGAGGTGGCCAAGCTCAACGCCACAGCTGGATCTTTCATGGCAGATGCGTTAGCGGAGATTGGAGTGTCTTTGATCTTTGGTTGAACAATGAAGGGGACAACCACGTCGGACTCCTCTAAGCGAGGCCGTTTGTCAACAGATCTATCCTCTGAGCCAGCCTCTCCCTCGGCAGAATGTTTTTCGCTCCGCTCTTTTGAAACCAGCCATTCTTCTGTAACCTGCTGTTCAGCTCCCTCTGTCTCGGCCACAACAACTTGAGCCATTTCTTCTCCAGTAACCGGTTGTATAGATTCAAACGGGGCAGGCTCAAAATGAGCGGCCTCAGCTTTCTTTCGGGCGGCCATTCTCTCGGCATTTTTCTTTCTCACCATCTGCGTGAGATTATCCCCAGCCATGCCTTCAGAAAAGTGCCGGGTAGATCTCCCATGTTTGTAAAAATGTCTCCGAAGGAAAACTCCGCCTAACCCGAAGTGGACAGAGAGTTAGGCTCGTTAAGATCGGCTGCCGCAAACGCTAATTTGAGGGCTTCGTCGACTTCTTCGGCCTCCGTAGCAAACACCTTCGTTGATTCGGCAACTACTTCGACCACCGGCTCTAAGTCGTGCTCCGAATCAGAAGCTTCAAGACCAATTTACCTGAGGGTCTTGAAGCTGGGGAAGACAAGGGCCGTAAGGTGCTGTTCACCAGTTGGGATCAGAATATCGTCCGCGGCCGAGAATGTGGTATAAGTAGGCTCGTACCACAGGAGAATATCGGCGGCTCTCCCTTGCTTCTGTACGTTCGGACGACCAAAGTACTTTAGTGCTGTCTTAATTTCCGCAAGGACTGCATTTTCAGCCGAGGTCAAAATCCTCTTCAACTTATTGTTTGCAAGGATAAAGGGTAAGGCTTGGAGAAAATACCGCATGAAAGAAAGAGCAACAAACAAGGAGTTATACGGAAACCTGGTTCACCCCTCCGTCTGGGAATAGGGTTCAGGCGATCTTTGCCCTCGTCGAATTCCCAGTTACCTTGGACATTGACCATTACATCGTCAACTCATTTGCCAGAGCTAGCAAGCATCGTCACTAAGTGATGGTCAGTGTCCTTGGCCCTTAGCAAGTAGCGCCCGAGCCGACCGGAGGATTTGGCTAAAGCATAGTAGTGCCGAATTGCCGAAATGCCGAGGTTGATCCTGAGATGCCAGTTCAACTCTACGATTTCCATTACGATTCGAAAAAAGTTTACATTAGGTTGCGAAGGAATCAGACTCCGATAGCGGAGGATGACCCTGAGAAATGAGTGTAGGGGAAAGTGAACTCCGCCCTCCGCAATAGATAGGAGAGGGAAGATGATTGTATTTTGGTCGTCCCTCTCCATATCAAGGGTATTGTCCGTTACCAGAGCAAGATGGACATCCTCAGGAATAGAAAAATGTTTTTGGAATCCAGAAATTCGACCTTCGGAAAGGTGGTCTTTCAAATGCTTAGCCATTCTAGCAAGGACTCAAGGATATCCTAAATCAAAAATAAATACGAAAAATAGGAGTGCAAGGAGAAGAGAAGAAAACTTACGAAAGGCAAAGGAGACGAGGAGAGAATGGATAAGAGTTGCAGAAAATGCGTCGAAGAAGAGATACCGACTGGCAGTCCAAGAAGTTCAAATATTTGAAAAAGCATGTTTTCGAAGGGACTTAAGTTTCAAATCGTAATAAATGCGAGAGAAGCACGAATGGGGCAGGAAAGCGTTATAATGACCAAAAAGCACGCACGCGTTCTGACACGCATCAGTAAGAGGATTAACCGCCGAATTTTTTGACTTCTAGCCAAACAAGCCGACTAACTGATGCTAGCGAGGTGTTTGGGGGGCAGTTGTGGGAGCCGAATAATTGGAATAATCAGAAGCATACTCTAGAAGACATATATTACACGGCTCTACTCTGCATGATAAGGATGTCGAATATAATAGATGGGCCGAACAGATACTAAACCATGGAGCCGAGTAAATAAGAGGACGATGAGCGACAAATGGGCCTGGCCATGAGGCCCAGGAAACAAGTATGAATAAATGAAAAACAGACTAAGAAAGGTATGTGAGAATTGTAGTGCTTAACTTAGAATATAAGTATTCCTGAGTGTGGTTACTGACTTGTCCGTCGAAGTGCTAATTCCGGCACCCCCGCCAGAGTGTATATTCCTTTTCAGGTGACCGGAAGAGGATCTCGAGCGTTCCCCAGAATCAGAAGAGTATTTCTAAACCACTTCTCCACAACAACATTGTCCTCTCTCCCATTTGAAAGTGCCAGCTTCTTCTTCCAGCAACTACCCTCTCCCAAAATGGCAACAACACAAAAATAGTCATTAATGCAAGACCTTTTACACTGCGCTTCAGTCGCAGGCATCATATGTTCATAGTCAGATGGTGGCCAATCAATATTGATTAGTGTCTCAAAATTGTAGATATCTTCCGCAGAATCGATGTCATCTTCTAAATAGCTTTGCGTGAAATTTGGCTTGCAGCTTCCATATGTATTGTTCGGATGAAGTAAGGAATACCCTAGTAGCATTTGCAATCTGGCCTTTGGTTATCATTGAGTTTGTAAATGCTGTTAAACCCACAAGCCCCACTGCCTTCACCCCCACCAATGTCAACACACATATTATCGGGCTTTGACCAAATAGGAGTCCACTTTGTACTGCTATTGAAAGTCTTCGAATGATAATATTGGGTGAAAACTATATCAAAATCCAGAGTTGCCCTATGAAAATATTCAGTGGCTGGGAACAACATACTTTGTGTGATATAGGATCTTTGGTTATTCCTTCGCAATATGTACATGAATCCTGTGTCGTCGAAGATCACTCGGTAACCAGAATTGGACGAATTGGAGGAATCATACGTGCCGCTGATATAGTAAGCAGCATAAGCAACATTTGAAGTGATGTCTCTGCTATTAAGGACAAGATTCCCATTCGGAAGCAAACGGAGTTGAAACCTTCCCTGCGAGAAATTGGTCTCCGAAAGGCGAGAAAATATTACCCCATCGGACTCCATAATCTGTGTACGCAACATAGTGTTAGTTGGATTTTTGTAACTCTCCCATAGACTGACAGAATCGCTGCGCACAAGTGCAAAGTTGCCAGTATCATTCATAAAACCTTGAGCAACATTATCGTTGAGAATAAGCTGAGAGTTCCACAATTCTTTGCCTTGAGGGTCATTGAGCACTAGCCCTTTGTCAACAGTTAGGCTTAGTTTGGATCCCGTTAAGATAGGGACACCATCATGCCCATACCAGACAATGGTTTGGTCTGGTATTTTGTAATACCACATGGAAAGCAAGAAGAGATTATTTTCCTCAAGTGGTTTAAACCCAAATGCAAAAGCACCAAAGGGTGACAGCCATGGGGTGTCCTTGTTATTTGCAGTGACAGATGTACCCATAGCCATGGTACCATTAGTTCGAGCAACAATAGAAAATGGCAGGAGGAAGAGTAACAAAAAGTGGAAGAGTGGATGATAAGGTAGAGCACAAGCCATTGATTGATAGATCAAGCTCGATTTGGGTAGATGGAAATGAATGAATAAAAAAAGAAAGATCAAGGTGTTTTTTTAGGCAGAGGAAAAGACTTTGAAGTCAACCTGTACCTTTCAACGAAGACTTCTACATCCATAGCATTATTGGTCTTTGGCCACCATTCTTTAATGACTCTATCAGAGCCACATATATAGTTGCCTGGACCATTAAAAGTCCACAAAATAAAATATCGATAATTGTCATAATGTTGGACTTATTTTCACCTCACATGATACGCGCAATATAAAAAGGACGATTTTTAATGGAATGGCAATTAATAAAAATGAAAATTGGTTAGCTTATAATTTTAAAGAATTAATGAGAAAAACACTTTTATAATAATCGTATTGATTGTGAATTCATCATATCTATAGTGTATTAGGTATTAACTCGGCTATGAATCAATTAGTATAGTGAACAGATCAATACACATGTACTAAGTGGGGATTCATCATATCTATAGTGAATTAGGTATTAACTCGGCTATGAATCAATTAGTATAGTGAACAGATCAATACACGTGTACTAAGCGGGAAGGATTAACTTTTTAGACATGGACAAAATTTGAAAATAAGATTCAAGCCTATATTTTCTTGAATCACTAAAAAAAAAATCACGGTTCTGGTTACTGCAACCGTTACACTACAGCTTTTACACCCCGTAACTGCTACTGCATCACCGCAACCATTATGGCGACCACAATCGCTTTTCAAAACCTTATTTTAGAGTCAATATAGTAAAAAAAATATAAGAATAAGGCACAATTTTTGTAAATTAGGAAAATAAAATTGAGATGAAATTAAATGTTTCTATGAATAATTTCATCTAAGGTTGGGTTTTTCTGAAGTTCAAATCTCAACTTGACAGTCATGTTTAGGCTTGTGGGGTCACTATGAGTTATGTTTCAATGATCCAAACCGTTCATTTTGTAAGGTCTACCATTTATATCATTCATGAAAAAAAATTAAGTCGATTTAATAATCGTAACATTTAATTTTATCATATTCAAGTCTAAAAAAATGAACTCACAAGTATAATTCTTAAAATAAATCATCTATTTTATGGGATTTGACAATGTATAGGTCCCATAGTGGTGTATTATGTGACAATTTTGTTATCAGTTCTATATACGCTGTGTTTTTTTTTTCTATGCTACTTCTAGGTATCCCAGATTTACCAAGCTATACATGGGTCAAACATGGCATCATGAACAATGAGTGTAGATTGGGTCTTTGCCAAAAATAGAATTCCATAAAGAATACGTGAAAGCTAACTATAAGAGTATTCACTTTGTTTGGTTTGAGTTTTTTAAAATATTTTTTCAAAAAATTATATTTTTTTGTTTTTCCTATTTTCTATTTTTACTGAATTTTTAAAAATATTTTAAGCAATTTTTTTAATTTTTAGATACACCTAACATAAATACACTTAAAAAGTATAATTTTTGTGAAAAAAAATCTTTAAAAAATTCACTAAATACCAAAAATATCAAAATCTAGTACATTTTTCATATTTTTATGTATTTATTAATTTTTTTAAATACTTTTTCATGAATATTTTACTTTTTAGACACATATAAGTAAGATGCATCTAAAAAAGTAAAAAAAATTGCTTAAAATTTTAAAAATATTCACTAAAAACAAAAAAATACGAAAAACAGAACACTCAATTTTCAAAAAACTTAATTCACAAAACTCAAACCAAACACACTGATTAATTTTGCAAAGGAAAAAAAACAGGAAAAATGTGAAAATGAATTCATTATTGGAAAACCAAAGATGTCTTTGATTCAATATGTTAGTTGACAATAAAGTTTGTACCTTGTAAAATATGAACTGTCCAACATAAAGTATGTGCATACATAGGTTCCACGTAGAAAAAGAAGGGCCATATATATATATATATATATATATATATATATATAGCAACTCTATCTTTCACCTATTTTGATTTGGTTAAGTGGCAACCAGTAGACATGAATAAGATTGTGACAATAACTATTATCCTGGCTGTTAACAACCCTAAGGATTGGATTGGATTAGCATTCCTAGGACTATGAATCCTTTGGATTGTATATCCTATCCTATGTTTGGATTGAGTTAGGATTATAAAGAAGGATTAATAAAATATTATCCAATCCGATGTTTGTTTAAGGAGATTTGAATGGATAGGACATGACAAGATGTGGGACATCCAATATATTGACCATGATACCCCTATAAAATTTAACCCACTTTTTTTAATAGAAAAAATAAAAAATAATTCAACTATAAAATTTATATATACATAAGCAACCATTTTAAAAAATACACTACTATTTTAATCATCTAATCATTCATTGTTCAAATTCAAAAAAGTATTTATTTGAACAAAATTTAACCCCCACTTATTTTTTAATAGAAAAAATCAAAAATCAGTCAACTATAAAATTCATATATACACAAGTAATTATTAAAAAATATGCCCTGTTATTTTAATCATTCAACCATTCACTGCCCAAATTCAAAAAGGCATTTATTTAAACAAAATTTAACTCTTTTTTGTCGAACAAAAAAATATCAAAAATCATTCAACTATGAAATTGTAGAAATATAAATCTACCATTCATCATTTCAAAATAAGCATTCCAAGTAGCATATTGCAACATGAAGTAGCAAAATATGAGTAGTTCAACAAAAAAAAGTAGCAAAAAGTCAAGTCCTTATTACATGCATTAGAGTAATAAAAAAAACTAAGTACGTAGAAGGACATAAAAGAGCTACGAGTCTATCATGAAGCACTCCTACGTAGCAACCTCATCACCCACCTTAGTTTGTCATCATGTGTCAAGCTGAAGAACATGTCGAGCTTTTGAGCACTTTGTGATATGATCTCACAAGCATCTAGCCTTTCATCAAGAGTAATTGGCAACTTAATGAGTTCATCATTCAAACTTGCCCGTTTAGATGCGAGATCATGTTCATAACCCATTCTTCGACCAATGAAATCCAACTTTTCATTGGTGGCAGAAAATACCTCACCCAACTTGTTAGCAATCATAGACAACCCTTCCACTACATCATCATTGCCTCTAGGCCTCTTCTTGTTGTCATTCTTTTTTGTAGAACTTTCAGGTGGTCGTTGACTTGATGAGCTGGAGCAATTTATTCCCTCGCCGATATGACTACTAATACCCATATGTTCAAGACATGTGCCATCATCTGCAAGACTATTGAACAACAATTCTTCCTCAGCATTTATAGCATCAACTGCATCAACAGGCCCTTCAGCAAACTCTCCCGTAGCTCGATCCTTACCAAATATGTGGATCCATGAGTCGAAATACGGAAAACTTTTGTTTCGTAGATTTTTCGCATCGCTCTCCCTCTACAATAACTAATTTCAATTAATATCTCCAACTTAAGATTGAAGAAAAATGAATTAAAAAATTAATAACTTATACAAAGTAACTTAAAAGAAGTATTTTACCCGAACATATGCTTCCCAGACACTATCACTCTCAACATCAATTCTTTTTTCGGTGTCATTCCATCCAAAACCGCTAGTACCAAGCATTCCTGCTACACAGTTGTAGTGCTTCTTCCATATCTTTATCTTTGATTCGATGTGGGGAGTGCCGCGAAGGTTTGTCCCGGGTAGCATCTCCAACAATTTCTCTTCTAATTTCATAAGGTAGCCGGCCTTGAAGGCATTGTCCTGTTTCATTCCATTGTTGACAATGTGCATCAAGGCATTAATAAGACATTGCTCTTCTCGTGGGCTCCACAATCGCCTTGGTTTTGACGGATCAACTTTCTCCTTTACTTTTTTACGAGAACTAGACACTTCACTATCCATGCCTAGCAAAGAAGAACAAAGAAAAGTGTGCATGTTAGTCTCCATTATATGATTATCAACCTGTTAATGTTCCAAAACAAGTCAATACATAAATGGATTTAATAATCAAAAAATTTCATACCCATACATGCATGTAACAAATCCATGAGACAAAAATATCGTCACTTAAAAAATATGCAATCACCAACAAAAACCATACAATTTTTGCAAAACATGGTTCAACATCCACAAGCTAATACAAGTTCCAAGTACAAATCAAATGAAACTACATCATACTTGTAACAAGTACTTTTACAAATATTGAAACTATCATTTTCATGCCTCCCTACTAGCCAACCAATTGTTATATAGTTGCATTGCAAGTGTATCCCGCCACCCAGTCCACTCATTAGATGTCTCAACGGTGTCAACAAAATCATCTCCCAATTGAGGTTGATCTTCTATGTCATTATTTAGCCTCTCTTCTATTGGGTCAACCGGCATCTCTCGACGAATGAGGTTGTGTAACAAACAACATGCTGTGATGATATGGTTTTGAGTTCTAATGGGGTAGTATGATGCACAACGAAGTATTGCCCATCTTATTTTCAACAAACCAAAACACCTTTCTATGACATTTCGAGCTGATGCATGTTTCATATTAAAAAATTCTTGATAACTAGTTGGAGTGGCCCCTGCTCTCCAAACAGACAAATGGTATCGTTGGCCTCGATAAGGTGCTAGAAATCCTTGTCCATTTGTATACCCGGCATCTACTAGGTAGTAGTACCCTGTATGAGATGTTATATATTAGAATCTATTATTAAATAAAACTTAGTAATTCCATCAAGCAAAGTTAATTATTTATTAATTACCAGTTGGAATTCTTAAGCCATTGGGTCGATTAATCGCATCCCTCAAAACCCTAGAGTCTGCAGCTGACCCTTCCCACCCCGGCAACACATATATGAAGTTCATGTCCTGAGAGCAAACTCCTAGAACATTGGTAGCAATCTCCCCCTTCCGCGTTCTATACCGTGCTTGGTAAACCACTGGTACACGGACTTTAATATAGGTTCCATCAAGTGCTCCAAGACAATTCTAATACATAGAAGACATTGTAATAATTATGAATTGTAAAAAAAAAAAAAATGTGTAATGTATTTTATTAAATGTTTTACAAACTACATTTACCTGGAAGCAATTCCACCTTGGATCAGCGCATGCTTGTGTTATAGGATTTGGTGTCCTAAGTAAGTGGCCTTGAAGGCGCAACACAGCTTTTAGGACATCATTGAAATGCCGACTTACAGTCTCTCCGGACCTAAAGAAATTGAACTTAAGTTTTCGTACTTTCAAGTCATGTGCCAAGACGTAGAGGAACAAGGCCATCTTCTCTTCTAAGGTAACATGCTTTGAATGCCCCAACCCGCCTATTGTACGAACCATATGGCATAACGTCATAAAACAACGCCTATCCATACGAAGTTGTTCAATGCATGTAATGTCGCTTTCTCTCACTAGCCGATTAATGTGGTCCATTTGTTCTTGCAATCGATTGGGCCCTCGAATAACGGTACGAGGATACTTATGAATGTACCTCTTCAAGACAATTTCAATGGCAATATATGCTACAACGCATAAGGTGTACAATTCTTGCATTACAACTTGCAACACTACGTATAGCTCAAGCTCCTCATTACTCTCATCTCCAAAACCATCGAAATTGTTCTCCATCTATGCAAATAGTGATGCACATCAATATATTAGAGTACAAGAAAACTTCATAATTCCAAAAAAAAAAATTAACAAAACAAAAAAAATAATAATAATAATGTAGAACATATGAGCATAATAATCTCTATAAATATATTCTTAAATTGGGATTCATTAGTAACTCAATTCATTAGTAATATAATAAGCCTAGTTTTTCCCTTTTGATTGTCCTTGTGTTCATTATTGCATATGGATTGGTAAGTATAAACATTACAAGATTAAGGTAATTTACTTTGAAAATTAAGACCATACATGCTTTAAAGCCAAGTAAAAGGCAAAATGACATTTTCTTCTTTGTCAATTAGCAGCTGTATTTATATCTCCAAACAATCAAGAAGAAGCAGATCCATCTTAGATGGTATCAATAGTCCTTCATTATTCTATCAGAATCCAAAATTTGCTAAATCACAACATTTTGGAATAATCACTTCTTAATATTAAAAGATTTCAAATTTCATTGTTTTCTCTGATTTTTATTTTATTTTTTTTCTTTCAAAATTTTAAACGATTGATGAGGAAGATCAGCCAAATTCTTTTGTCACTTTGCATGCAATGCAGCACGCACTATTTGATAGGTTGACATGAAACATGGTCATATGGTTTATTGTGGAAAACGCCAATACATAGTAGACATTCTCTGCCACAAGATTTAATTAATCGATTGAATTGAAGTCAAATTGTACTATATATCATAATTAAGCTAATGTGAATCTAGCAAAGATGGATGTTACTGTAGGGAGGAACGTCCTGCAGTAGCTGCAGGGTAATACGGTGAGACTCCATTGACAAAGGATCTAATTGTCCCAAAAAATGTATCCACTGGAAACTTTGTAGGGTGGGGAAAGAAGAGTTGTCAATATCAGCAAACTAAGCTTTGTTCTTAACACCAATGATGCTATATTTGACTACTTAAACATAGGATTCGAGGTAAGACATGATTGTAAGACTATATAAATCCAAATTTGTGCTATAAAAGGACCTAAACTCTTGATTAGTCACTAAGAAACCTAGCCATGGGGAGAGATGTTGGTTGGCCCATGTGCAAACTTAGGCCTTTATCTCAATAGGATGTAGCGTGTGGATGGCTACTAATTAGGTGGTCATACACATTTATTATATGAGTAAACTTGGATGCTATTGAGATGCTATTTATGAAGGATAATGTACATAGAATCCTATTTAAAATAAAAAAAATAACATATGGTTCAAGACTTCACATGGGTAAAGAAATGTACATATCATCAAATGTTTAAAACCTTGTTTGTGAATACATAAATATATCAAATAATATATTTTATATGCTTTAAACAAAAGGGGGCTTATCATTTGAGAAAGACCCCAAAACAACAATTTTCAATCCCAATCGCAGGTTCCTTATAATTCCCTATTTGAACCCCTCCCACCCTCTAACCCCCTCCACACATTACTTCAAGACAAACTACTACACACTTTTTGTGAAACAGAAAGTGAAGCAGATAATTATTCAACGGAGGGCGAAGCAGACATGGCTATACGAACAGCTTCTAAGTCCAGACTGGTTTTTACATCAATATATTTCTTTTTGCTAATTTAAAAAAAAAATAAAATAAATCCAAGTCCAATTAATTTGTATTGATAAAAAGAAAACAGAAAAATCGAAGAAGCTAAGTCTAGTTTTAAATCCATTCAAATCAATAAAAATTCCTACCCTATCTATCTATCTATCTATCTTCAAATTCAATCTGATCTATATATTTGACTCTTTGCTAATTTAAAATCACAACTGATTTTGTCATGAAAATGAAAAGGCTATCAGCAATTTCCATGTATGAACACAGAGGATTTAACATTTCAAACCCCAAGAACACTCAGCACTGATGACAGTTACCAACGTATTATAGCATTCAACTTTGTCATCCAATAGCAAGCAACATAGTCCAAACTTTGCCTAATCTGAGATTTCAATATGAACTCACAATCAACAATATGAGCTCACAATCAACAAATCTGAGATTTCAACAAATCTGAGATTTCAATATGAACACACAATCAACAATATGAACTCACAATCAACAAATCTGAGATTTCAACAAATCTGAGATTTCAATATGAACTCACAATCAACAAATCTGAGATTTCAATGTGAGTGAAAAACTCATAACCCTAGATATGGATCTATGAAGATGAAGAGAGAGAAACAGCAATAACTATAACAACACCAATGTAAAACAAAGATTCATAGCAAATCAAACCATGTAATAGCACCTTAATTCAAACCGAACATCAACGGGAAAAAAAAAAAAAATTACTCACTGAAATTTGTTGAGATCAACGAATCAACAAATGGTGGATCCAAATCGATGAACAGTTGCTCCAGATTTGTAAATGGTGGCTCCAAATCGGTGATCAGTGGCTCAAGCTCGGCGATGAACTTTGAAGACTCTCATCCCATCACAGCAATGTCGAAGAAGTGAAGGTTGCGATGTCGAAGAAGTGAAGTCTGTAGAATAAAATAATCAACAAATATGATATATAGTGAGGGTTAATTTGGTCATTTGAAGAGTTAATCCAGACTTTGGCTAATCTCCCAATTTATATCCCACCCCTCTTTGTGGGATTGAATAATCCATCAAATGTGGGACATCATATCCGAAAGGATTGTTAATCCGTACTTTAATTTTTTAACCAAACATGAGATTAATAATTTTCTTGGACTATTAATCCAATCCTAAGCCCATATCCATCCAAACAAACATGACCTAAAAGTCACCAAGACTTATTGAAAACCATGAACCCAGGTAGATAATTCAAACCTAAGGGGCCTAAATTTTTTTATAAAATATTAGCTTAAAATGACAATAACCAAGTTCAACTCTTGATACTATATTAGCTTTCTTCTCAAACCTAGAAAATTGTTCAAACTATTTTCAGACCTAGCAAACTGTTCACCAGAACAATAACAACGGTTGGATAATGTTTCAAACTCATTTGTGTCACATGAGGGATCTCTTTCACCTGATCATATAGTGAAGAAAAATCTTGAAACCGAGAATTCCATGCCCATGGTAGCCACAACTTCATCAAACCATCCATACAAGAAACATGGGTTATTGCGGCGTCTATAAAATAATGTTTTTATAGTGTCACTAAAATTTTACGTTAGGCAACATACTAAAAACAATTGTATTAGGAATGGACAAGTTTTTGATGCCTGGTAGTTGTGGTAAATGGAATTCAAACTGAATTTAAAGGGTCATTGTTTTGTCATTTCAATAGTCTCTCTCTTTCTCTAAGTGTGTTTGAAATTCACTTATTCTCATCATTGCTTTGAGATCTCGACTTTATCTCTCTATATTAAATGGAATATCACTCATTATCTTTGTCAATTTATCAGATTTGGAATGGCCAGGCTTATCTTCAGTCCATTTTGTGGACTGGAAGGTACTGTTGGACCCATGAGGCCCATCACGGGTTCTGCGATAATTCGAACGAGTCAATGTATAGAGCTCATTGAATACTTTTTCCCACATTGATTGGATATCGATAGTCATTGTAGACATCACCGAACGCCCCGGGAGGATGAGTCCCGTTCTGTTCATTTGGGCTCACTACAGTTCAGACTCTCAAATTGTCACGGTTCTTAATCTGAACCAAAGAGTCCAAATCCGACAAATCGTTTTGGAAAACAGATTTTTAGAAAAGAAGTGCCAAACATGGACTGCTTTGCCAGATACAGAGTCGCCACCTAAATATTTTATTTTGAGGGAATTTAGGAAACCCTGACTCGGTGCCAAAGGCAACATGTCCGTCATCACCAAAGTTGCCTCGGCTCGGGAACTTGGGTACGATTGGGGAAGGTCATCTATGAGCACCCTCGCTCGCCCGATCAAAGATCGGCCTCTACTAACCATGATATCGTGTTTTGAAAACATTATATGCTCTTATTCCGGCTATTAGCCTAGAATTACTATGTTATGCGCACAACAAACAAGTATAGACCGAATCGCCTAAATTGGAACAAAACATTTCATGTTTGTTTTGAAAATGGTTTGCTACTCGCAAGTAAGCTAAAATCCAGATTTTGCCACCCTCAAGTGGGCTTTAGAAAAGATGGTTTTGCCACTATCTAGCGGGCTTAAAACTCACAGTTTTAGTGCATCATTCCAAATTAGGTAATTCAACCTCCATCCATAGGCACTCAAGCAGTTATATCGCATAAGCAGCTAGCCTCATGGTAAGTATGCTGTCATGGCAACACTCACACACATGCAAGGATGCTAAAGCATGAGAACTTACCGAGTACTCCGAGCCAAAACAGAAACTAGTTAGTAATCATATGCATGATCCTAGTTCATGTGAAGATGGCTAATGCAACAAATGCAAAATGCAGCTAAGATGGACTCGACTAATCTACAATGGCATGTGAAATTCTACAACTAACACATATTCAATTTGGAATTGGAATACAAATGCAGTTAGAATGATGCGCCGAGCCCGGTGCATGCAAGACGAATGAATGGATGCAAACGTGCTATCATACTGTATGCTAATTGAAACATGTCCTAGACTAACTATCGAAAGCTAGTAAATAAAAGGGAAGAAAGACGTGGGGTTGGGAGACATACAAACACTCACGCACACTTATTACACAATTGCCCTCACTCGGAGGGTCCGAATAAATATTACAGTCCGAATAAATAATACTAATTTAATTATTACAAAATTTCTAATTAATTAGAAAATTAAATGCAGAAAGAAGGTGGCTATAACCCCATCTCGGGGTGCGTGAATGATGCATGCTTGACTCGTCTCGCTAGGAAACTCGCTGCAATAGCATTGTTGCCTTTGTTAACACTGCCCTGCTCCTCAAAGGACTGTGAAATTTCTTGGGGCACCTCTGAACTGATTCCTGATCACTCTGGAATATCACCGGCCAATTCAAAGCACCACCGGCCATGGGGATGGGCTTATCGGCTAACTGTTGTACCACCGGCCAGCCACCGATGGTCGGTCGGCACTGTAGGTGGCTGGCCGGCCATTTCTTCCTGTAGAATCCTGCAGTTGACAGCAGCAGAGGGCAAGCAGTGTATGGCATGAAATTTTTAAGCAAATGTGAGCATGGCCACACTCCCTATCATGCAATGGACTCAAGGGAGCATGGCCCTTGACCCTCGGACCATCAATCACGCATTTCAATGCATGATGGCCCAAAAGTCAAGTGTGCAACTTCGATATCAAATGAAATGCAAGCACAAAGCACTTCAAAGGACCCCATGTAAGCAAACATGGTATGCAACAACATGCGATGATGGACTTAAACTAACATGGATAGCTCGCAAGCATGCCAAAATTAGCGGCCATGTGATGAAAATGAGGCAACCAAGATGCATGCAAACATGCACAATGCAATGGCCCCGAGTCTAAGGCACAATGGATAGCTCGCAAGCATGCAAACATGCACAATACAATGGCATTTGTTCCAGCATTGAAGTATGATGCTCAATGGTCCCGAAACATGCAAATATGCCACCCAATGCATGAAATAGCCCCCGAAACTCAAAACTAGGCACATGTATTGAACTATAACTATGCAAAGCAAACATTATTTGACCATGAAGCACAAAGACAGAGCCAAGATAGTCCCAAAATATGCACTATCCTAGTTTAAAGCATGGCCAAAAGGTGCTAACATGTAGGGCTAAAACAATATGCAAGATTGGCTAGTAAGCATGGTTTATACCACACCTATATGAAGCATATGAAATCTTACCAAACCAGCCAAAAACAATGAACAAAACATATCAAAATATGCCCAAATACCCACTGAAATGAGGTCTGCACATGCAAGAACGATGAGCTCCTTTGATAAGTTACAAGAGGGGTTACTCTACACATACATGATAGACAAACAAAAGGGCAAAACCATCTCTGGAAACAAGTTATGAAAGCCCTAAAACCCACCAAATAGGCCCTGAAATTGGTCTAGGAAGCATGCAATGAAATGTTCCTTTGAAAGGCCTTGAATAGGATTGTTCTACACATGCATCATAGACATAAAATATGGCCAAAAGGGGTCCGGATAGAGTCAAGGAAGACCTTGAAACTCACAAAATAGGGCCTCAAATGTGACTTCACAACATGAAAAATGGAGCTCCTTTGGAAGGCCAACAATGCTAGTAAAGAGAACAAAGGGTGAGTGGGTCACCCCTCTCTGATTTTGAGGCTTAAAAACACATCTAAGCCACTGAAAATCCACTAGATTTTAGTGGCTAAGAGGCCAAACTAAGGCCATCACCAATGCTCTAATGCATAGTTCTAAACATGAAGGAATGAAGCGTGGAAGGGGGAAGATGACCCCAAACAGAAAAGAGTCCTTAAACAAACATGTTTAGAAGATCAAAATAAGACTTTTTTTAGTTTATGTCAAAGTCCAAAAATGCTTGCAAATAGGGCTGAGCAATGGAGCAAAATAATGCAAAAATGGAGAAAATAGAGGCTTACCCTTGTAGCACAGCAATGCAGCCAACTCTGGACCAAGAAAGCGAGCTCCCAACCTCTGAAAATCAGCTTCAAGGCACTTGAATGGATGGTGGAGGTGGTAGTCTATGAGGTGTAGTGCAATGGGCCAAGAACAAGACTTTTGAACCCTCTAACACACCCAAATGTAGAGAGAGCGGGAGATATAGAGATAGAGGGTGATATATATCATATATCAGATGTAAGGTCTGGTTTTTTGTTGAACCAAAACAAAGGAGGAGGTGGGTCTCCTTATATAGACAAGGGAATGGCTCCAAGCTTCTTAAAGAAGCTAATAAAAGAAGGGTCAAAGGGGCCAAGCTTCCAAGAGAAGCTAACCCAAAGGTTCAAGCTTCTTGAGGAAGCTAAGACAAAGGGTCAAGCTTCCTTAAGAAGCTTGAGCAAAGGGTGCAATCTTCTGGAGGAAGTTAGGATAAAAAAGGGTGCAAAGAGGCCAAAACAGCCACATACGCGTATAGAGACAGGGTTTGTGCATCCCAGCTGGCACAGCTGGCATGCACCATGCCTGCAAGAGTCAAAAAGGTGGTACCGGCCAGAAAAGGAGGCCATCAGCCAAATAAATGGTCGATCGGCTACTTATTTGGTCGGTCGGCTATTTTGACTGGCCAGTCGACTAAATTGATGGCCGGTAGGTGGATTCTGAGGCCAAAAAGTGACTGGTGGTGTCTAGGTTGAAGCCCCAGACGTTATCTTTCCAATGGTGCAAACCTTGCATTAAAATTCCTCCTGTACAAAAAGTTATGCCCTTTTTGGTGAAGCCGCGCAGATTCGGTCCAACTGGAGTGATGCCCTACTTCAATCAACCATATCTCCCCCACCCGGACTTGGCTTTAGGATATTCTTGTATGAAAAATGAAGCCCCAGAAGTAAGCTTTCCAACAGTGGTGGCCTTATAGCTGAAATCCAAGTATACAAATGAATAAACCCGATTCAGCGAGGGCTGCTCGACTCTCTCCTACCCGGATTCATGCCGAACTTCTCCCAAACTAGTTTTCTCCTCTCCTTTCCTCTTTTCTTCAACTCCATACCCCTAAACAAAGTGTTTTGAAAGATTTTTCAAGGATTTCATCTCTCTTTCATTCATCTCAACTTTCTCCTTGCTCAGTTTACCAAAAAGCGCAACATTTATCGAAATGCGAGCGTCGGAACATCGTAAGAACTTTATTTTCAAAACATTTTGAAAGAGAGGATTTTAAGATATAAAATCTTTTGATCAAGATTGTTTTGGTCTAAAAGGGGTATGAAGTTGGGATTTGACTCTCTCATTACTGAAGAATTTGAACCTTTGCCCTGCACACTTTTTACCACCAAGTAAACCATCAGTAACGCCCAAGTTTTAAGGACGGTAAAAAATGAGATGTCTACAGTTGCCCCTCTTTGGAAAAACTCGGAAGTCAAGAAGTGACGTGAGTGAATGTCAAAGCCCAGAGACGACCCATTTTTGACAAGGCCGAAGACTTGGACAAACAAACAAAATACCGATAAATAAATGGTTTTACCCGCAGGCTGCCTACATATCCCTTTGCAAGGAATCAAACCAGCGTAGTTCAGGGACAGGATGCAAATGATATGCAGGAAGACTTTGATAATTGGACTTATACGCTACGCAAAGCCAGTCTAAAAATTGGACTTATACGCTACGCAAAGTCGGTTCGAAAATTGGACTTATACGCTACGCGAAGCCGGTTTAAAAATTGGACTTATGCGCTACGCGAAACCGGTTTGATAATTAGAGATTTATGCCATGCAATACAATGTAAAAAAAAAAATGCAATGTAATAGCTAGAAAGCGAAGGTACCTTACAGGGGCAATTGGCAATGACCTACCTCATGCTGCTGGGGACCTTCTCCTTCTTCTTGGTTAAACTGCAGGTACTACTTTTCTCCCTGGCTGTGGTTGCAGCTTTCCCTATTCTCTAATAGGGTGACAGACTAGGTTGGATCAGTATCCAGAATTGAGGTGCATACAGATACTATCTCAATCTATGGGGCTGCCATACAGATTTCAAGCCGAGGATACACCCCTGGGTATTTAAACTAAACTTTGGTCTCAGAAATCCCGAACCTTTGCGTTCTAGGCATGAGCCATTCGAACTCTAGTTTCCACCGTCTCAGTTGGTCTCTTAGGAACTCACCGGAAACACAGGCAGGTGGCTATACGAGACCACCGGAAGTCATTCAGGCACGACAAACTCCAAAGGAATTGCACCTTTAGAGGATTTAAGGTCTCCTAGACCGGAGAGTGTACAAGAAAGTGTGAGTGAAGAGTGAATGCACAAAACAGTGCTAAGAAGATGCACGAAACAGTGCGATGCAACGTACTAACAAGTACAGGTTAGGTGCGCAAGAAAGCGTGATAGAATGCATGCAAAATGCAAGTAAGGTGCACAAAACAGTGCGACGCAATGCACTGACAAATGCTACAAGTATTTTCTATACAAGATGAGAGAGAGCATGCAATGAAATGCACAAGATAATGCGATGCGCAAGAGAGCGCGAGTGTAAACTGCACAAAATAGTGCGATGCGCAAGAGAGCGCGAGTGATAAACTGCACAAAATAGTGTGATGCGCAAGGAAGCGCGAGTGGTAAACTGCACAAAATAGTGCGATGCGCAAGGAAGCGCGAGTGATAAACTGCACAAAATAGTGCGATGCGTAAGAAAGCACGAGTGATTTGAAATGCACAAGACAATGCGATACGCTAAACAGCGTGAGTGATTTGAAATGCACAAGAAAGTGCGATACGCTAAACAGCGCGATTGATTTTTAAATGCACAAGACAGTGCGATACGCTAAACAGCGCGAATGATTTGAAACGCACAAGAAAGTGCGATACGCTAAACAGCGCGATTGATTTGAAATGCACTAAATAGTGCGATACGCTAAACAGCGCGATTGATTTGAAATGCACAAGAAAGTGCGATACGCTAAACAGCACGATTGACTTGAAATGCACTAAACAATGCGATACGCTAAACAGCGCGATTGATATGCAATGCACAAAATAATGCGAGTGAGATACAACCACAAGACGCACAAGACAGTGCTAGTGAGATACGAAGTGTAAGTGCACAAGACAGTGCGAGTGAATGCATGTTCTATGTAAATAAGGTGCATTTTCTATGCAAGTATGGAAGAGTGCATTTTCTATGCAAAAGATACGAGCATTTTCTATGCAAGAAACAGGAGCATATTCTATGCAATATTGAAAGCATATTCTATGCAGAATCGAAAGCAAGCATATTCTATGCATGAATCACAACGACGCACGGCACGCATGTAACAGAAGTGTATATGAAAGTGCACATTCTATGCAATGGAAGGGCATCAAACATGTACTCAGGTGCCTCCGATTTACCTTTTGGAGGACTTGGCAATACACTCAGCTCAAAAGGGGACACCCTGTTTATATTGGCGAGAGATAACATCTGCATGTGAAACCCTCGGGTGCTGCTTGGACTGCCATTCTGAATTGAAGCAGGCTTACACTTGGGGTTGAGATACACTCATACTCCAGAGAAATGGCGAGGCTTGAGAAGGTGCACCTGGAGTGCAGTCTCGGAATTTGCCGAAGTTGAAACAGACTAAGATGCTCCAAATTTTCCCTCTTTTCTTTTGCTTTGCAGTCCAGAACCTATATAGCTTCAGATAGGTCCTTGTTCTACTGTTCTGACATGACCTGGGTTGAACCTTGCGGTTTATGAAAGAAAGAATCTTGTTTTGCATAAATGTGCAGAATGTCACAACACTCTGAGCACAAAACGATTTTTTTGAAAATGAGAAAAGGGTTGTCCACCGGGTATTGAGCCTACAACTGAACACAACATACTATGACTCAACAAAAGGTACACGACCTAAACACATCGAGTAACACTCGAAAAAGACTCAAAACAAAAGTTGAGGTAAACAAAACAAAAGACACGACACAGAGATGTGTTACAAAGACAAGAGACCTCTCAGTTCGCGAGGAGCCAGTTTCTCCGGGTAGTGTTTCCCACCCTTTTCTCATTTGTGATTCTCACATCACTCTAGCACTCAATCTCTATTTTTCTGGAAAAAAAAAGCCATTTTCTCACTTTTTCTCTCAGCGCACATCTCTCTGTTCTTCAATCTCTCATTTTTTATCCCTCCCCTAGGTGGTTGGTGGACAAACAGAAAGTTGCGGGGTCTTGCCCCTAGCATTCCGCTAGATTCTTCTTCTTGTTCACAACAGTGAGTTTCTTCCACAGAGAGGCTGCGCTACAATTGGGTGTATAGCAAATCTGCAGCTGACATCGGTTGACGATGCTTTGCTAGGGAATTTGGACGTGATCAGATCTGCCCAGATGAGGGAATGGGATATCTTGTCCCATTCCGGTTCGTGCTTCGCACTTGGCTTGATACCTCGTTGCTTGGAGGATGTGAGAGCTTTCTGCCCTTTTACGGTTATCTTCAGTGGTGCCTTTTCCAGCAGGTATGGTGCCTTTCTTGGCAAGCATGTTAACAATGGGAAAAAGACAGAACACCTGACTCAACTGTGCCCCTAGTTCATCATTTTGACCATTTTTTGTTTTGGCTTTCTACTAAAACAATTTTGACCAATATGAGAGTTAGATTAACATGCTTGTTCAATTTTTTGATTTAAAATCATACAAGTCCGGCTATGAGCACTGAAAATTTTCCTTTTTTGGATCCAAGAAATGGTCCAGTTTTGAAAAATGGAATACTTTTTGAGAAAATCAGTCAGCCTCTGTAAAAATTTTCAAAAACCATTTTTGCAAACGGCCAATGCTCAACAAGCACGGAACCTACTCTTGAGATGCACAACCTCAGATCCGAAGGAAAATTGCCCCTTGCTTGAAGAGAGCTGCACGGCAATGGAAAGTTGCCCCTTGTTTGAATGGCACCACGGCACACTGTATGGAAACGGAAAGTTACCCCTTGTTTGGATAGCATCGCAGCGCATTGTAATCAGTCCTCAGAGTGACGATGACAACTGAACTCTCGGATACAGAGAAGGCAAAGATGATCAGAACCATTACATGGACACAGTTGATTTTGAAGTGTTTTACGGCTGGAATTCAGAATGAAGTTGCCTACGTATCCCAAAGATGGGAATCAAGCCTTACGTAGTTCGGGGTTAAGGTACACTCGGGTATTAACCTCTCCTTTTACACTCTAACTTTTGCCAAGGCCGCTCTTTCTGGGTTTTCAACCTTGCGAGCTTTGTTCTTCTTTTCTTTTCAATTCTTTTCATTTCTTTTCTTTTTTTTTTCTTTTTCATCTTTTCTTTTCATTTTTTCTTTTTTTTTTTTCATTTTCTTTATTTTCATTTTTTGTATTTTTCTTTTTTTTTTTCTTCTTCTTTTTCTTGCTCTAACTTTTGCCTAGGTCGCCCTTCTGGGTTTTTGGCCCAGCGAGCCTCTCAAGGGTAAAAGTGTAGCTTTGTCCATGTTGAATGGTTTGAGATCCTGAAGTGAACTGAATCCAGGAGAACGGCTGTTGTTCCCTAACGATGCAGGAGTCCATCCAATGGGGGCTGAAGTTGCCCCTAGTGTTGTGGATCGGAACTCAGTTTTTCTTCAGCAATACTTTCTTCTTTTCTCCCTCTGGGATTTGGCATTCTTGCCGATCCTCATTGATTTGTGAAATGATCCACCTTCAGCTCTTCGAGCACAATCTGGCATCTTTTGCCCCTGGTTTGAGGGGTGCTTCTGATCTAACTTTGCAAGTTTCTTTTGATGACATCTGATCTTCTTGATCTGACTTCCCTGCCCCTAATTCATAGGCTGTTTCAAATCAGGCCACACAAGCCTCACATTGTGGTTGATCGTTGAACCTTCTGAATCCATGTTCAAGGTTTGAAAGTGATAGGGGTCGAGTCTCGAGGTTGTGAACAATCCTAGGCTGCACAACCTCAAGAGCGATTCCACATAGGTCTTTGCAGGACTACGCAAAATATTTTTTGAAATCTTTTAGGAAAGCGACTAATCGCTCATGCTGAAGACAGTGCAGAACCAATCTGGATCGAGCGAGGATCTTTCCCAATACTCACATTAACAAACATGATTTCATTCATTAAGGGCTTAGCATGCCTCTCTTTCTCTTAATTGATCAAATTTTCACAAATCCCAAGGAATTCCTTCCTCTTCGTTTTTACCACGATGTTCAAAAAGTTTTGAAAAACTTAGGTCAATGCAATGACTTCAAGGCACAGAAAAGACAGAGTTCTTAGTCAAATAATGCCATCTCATTCAGAACTTCTGGCATAACTTAGCACAAGGCAGAAGCAAACACAAGAGTGTGAAAATCACGGCTGTTCATTCAAATCTACTAGCATAACTGGCTCCACGGCAGAAACAGACTCAAAAGAAAGCAAAAAGACAAACACAAAACAAGGAAGTGATGTCCGAGGTAACACCCCCGGAATCACCCAACTCCAACACGACGGGACTGACTTGATACAACAAGACAGGCCTGACCGACTCAGTACAAAAAGACTGACCATATACAAAACAACAAAACTAACCCAATACCCAAGTCAGAAAGTACAAAAACTAGTGTTCGCACATTGCTCAAAACTGTGCGTGCCATACACCACATCTGAAGTAAACTGAGCGCCGCCCGCAGGTGGTTCATCCCCCGATGGCATCACATTATCCCCCAGGTTCACTAATCCAATGACAATAGACTTTGCTGAGTTGGTGCGATGATGACCTTATTGTCAATCAGATCTTGTATTTCGTGGCGAAGATGGAAACAACTATCATTGACATGGCCGACTTGCTGATGAAAGGCACAGTACTTGGCCGGATCATAGGAGGGAGGAAGTTTATCTGGCAGTGGTCGCGGCTCCAGGGGTTTCAGATCCCCCTCTCTAATTAGGACCCTCAAGGCCGCTGATAGAGACATGTACAGTGGTGCAAACACCCTTTGGTCTCGAGGTGGGTGTCTTGAGGTTTGTGGAGTTTTGCTGGATGTACCAGCAAAGGGATTGGTAGGCGCTGACTGGGTTTGCTGATCTCTTCCAAGCATGGGATTAAAGCTGAAAGGGACATTCCTGGTGCAACGACCCTTCTCCCGACTTGCCCCTTGATTTGAACTGCTCTCATTCTGAGTGGCGAAAGTGTCATCCACAGTTTTTGCAACAACTGCGAGTACTTGCTATTTGTTCAACCTTTCGGCTTTCAAAGCCTCAATATCCCACTGAAGGTGTTCATAGGGACCAATGCCTGTCCCTACCTTGTTCTTACCACTTGCCTCCACTTTGCTAAGAGATTGGCCTTCTCCCAATGCAGCCCGTCCCAAGGTTAGGGAGCCATTTGATATGAACTCCCTGGTATGTGATGCGGTTGACGACAGAGCCAAAACTCCAAAGGCCAGATCCGTCACAGTTTTCTGAAGATCTTCGATCATCCTGATCAGCTCAGAAGTAGTGGGTCCATGGGTTTGGGATGATTGGGGTTCAAATGCACCCATCATGCATAAGTCCATGCTTTCCGGGATAAACACCTCAGGCTTAGGTAGATGGACTGGGGTGATGTATGCGCTGGGGTCGTAAGGGGCAGCCAGTGTGTGGATTAGGTTGAGATGTGGATGAGGTACTTGGTCATTGGGGGCTGAAGGTGGAGCTATCGTCCGGTTGTCAATGAGATTTTGGACCTCATGACGAAGGCGGTAGCAACGGTCGGTGCCATGACCGCGCTGCTGATGGTACACACAGTACTTGGAGGGGTTATGTCTGGCTGGGAATGGGTCAGGAAGAGGTTGAGGATCGAGGGGTTTGAGATGCCCTTTTTCCATCAAGACTTTTAGTGCGCTAGTCAGGCTCATATAGAGGGGGGTGAAAGTTTTGCCCTGAGCTCGGGCTGGGCCGACGGTTTGTAGGCTTGGATTGGCAAAAGGGTCGGCTGTAGCGACTGTATTGATTTCGGTGGGTTTGGAAATAGCGCTACTACCAGCGTTGGTACTCCCTGAAATCACCCTCCTTGTCGGTTCACTTGTTCTGGGAATGATCCCACTGTTGAACGCATTCTCGATCTGAACCCCCAGTTGATGCAAACTTTTGAAAATGAATAGCGAAGCGACTATCAACTTTTGCAACATATCAGGGTCGAGGTTTCGCACCATCATTTGCACTTGATCCCTCTCGGAAGGCTGATCTGTCATCTGTGCTGCCTTTGCTCTCCATCTTGCAACAAATTCCACAAAAGGCTCTGTTGGGTTTTGGCGGGTTGTTTCAATCTCTTGCATGGTCATTTCAACTTGGGTATTGTATGAATACTGATCGACAAAGGCCTCAGCCAGTTCTTTCCAGTTTTACTTCACTTCATCTTCCAACTTAGCGTACCAAGTGGCTGCTACACCCGACAGGGTTCTTCCATACAGAGAGAGTTTTTGTGGCTTAGTCAGACCCATCGGCTTCAGGACATCCAAGAAAAGTCAGATATGTACCATTGGATCTCCAGACCCGTCGAAACGGTCAATATATGGCATTTTGAATCTGTCTAGAAGCTGTACGGCAGCCTCGGTGTGCCCATCCTCAATGTCTGGAATGGAGTTAAGGCCCTGTGCCTTTTTGAATTACTTCTCAAGGTTTGTAATCTTCACTGCAGTCGGATTGAGCTCATTAACATCAAGGGAATAAAGCCTCTCATTAGGCTTCACCAGGGGTCTGAGCACCTGAGCTTGAGTCAACCTTTCTCGAGGATTTGGACACTGTAAATCTTCAACTGGCGGAAGTGGGTCAAAGTTCGGCTGGGTTCCAAAGCTGGATGTGAAGCAGATGCCCCAGATAGACGCTGAGTTTCAATACTGGTCTCAGCCTACATGGCAGTTCCCTGATTTAACGCTACTATCACGGCCACAAATTCTTCCGAACCCTGTGCCATCACGGTCTGTTGAGTTTGAACAAAGGTGACGTGATTGGCAACTGATGGATCAGATGGACCGGTGAGCCTTGACTGGTCTTTCTTTGCCTTGCCTCAGCGAAAGAACACTGGTTGCCCTTGAATTGAATTTTTGACCTAACAAAGTCTATCAGCACTAGTCCAATGTACCCGGGGGATATCGGAGCCTTCTGAAGCTATGGTTCCCAGACTACCTAGCAAAAGAGAAAACAAACAGCATCTCAGCCTGATTTCGCCAAAACAGATTTGACTCTTTACTGAATTCTGCCCCAAATTCTGCTTGTAAACCGATACCCTCAGGTAAAATTGATTGCCCCAAAATACTGATGTCCGCAGGCCTAATACTCAGACTTGCAAACTGATACACACAACCTGTAGAGACACACTCTGACAGCACATAGCAAGCAAGTAATAGCCAAAACACCCCTATGTTGGGGTAGGGTTTCCCTGTCCTATTTTGTCAGGAGCTAGGGTTTCACTACGCACGCAGCGGTTTCAAACAAACTACATTCGGGTGAGCAACCTGTCCTAGCTTGGAATGGTCACTATGGTTTCCGAATATGCACTAGGCCGAATGGTCAAAAAGGGTGCCCCGGTAAAAATCAGGGTTTGTGTTTCCATACTGGCAGAGCCCACAACTGGTCAGCCTTATGGTCATGCCTTGACAAGCCAAGCCTCTGGCAAACCGTTCAGAAATAGCAGATGGCAAACACGGTGTCCTAGGCGCACCAATGCACATGCAAGCAAAGAAACACATAAGTGTAGTCAAAACAAGATATCATGAGTTCGAGTCAAGTTCTCTAACTCCCCAGTAGAGTCACCAGAAACTGTAGACGTCCCCGAACGCCCCGGGAGAATGAGTCCCGTTCTGTTCATTTGGGTTCACTACAGTTCGGACTCTCAAATTGTCACCATTCTTAATCTGAACCAAAGAGTCCAAATTCGGCAAATCGTTTTGGAAAATAGATTTTTAGAAAAGAAGTGCCAAACATGGACTGCTTTGCCAGATACAGAGTCGCCACCTAAATATTTTATTTTGAGGGAATTTAGGAAACCCTGACTTGGTGCCAAAGGCCACGTGTCCGTCATCACCAAAGTTGCCTCGGCTCAGGAACTTGGGTACGATTGGAGAAGGTCAGCTATGAGCACCCCCGCTCGCCCGATCAAAGATCGGCCTCTACTAACCATGATATCTTGCTTTGAAAACATTATATGCTCTTATTCCGGTTATTAGCCTAGAATTACTATGTTATGCGCACAATAAACAAGTATAGACCGAATCGCCTAAATTGGAACAAAACATTTTATGTTTGTTTTGAAAATGGTTTGCTACTCGCAAGTAGGCTAAAATGCAAATTTTGCCACCCTCAAGTGGGCTTTAGAAAAGATGGTTTTGCCACTATCTAGCGGGCTTAAAACTCACAGTTTTAGTGCATCATTCCAATTTAGGTAATTCAACCTCCATCCACAAGCACTCAAGCAGTTATATCACATAAGCAGCTAGCCTCATGGTAAGTATGCTGTCATGGCAACACTCACACACATGCAAGGATGCTAAAGCATGAGAACTTACCAAGTACTCCGAGCCAAAACAGAAACTAGTTAGTAATCATATGTATGATCCTAGTTCATGTGAAGATGGCTAATGCAACACATGCAAAATGTAGCTAAGATGGGCTCGACTAATCTACAATGACATGTGAAATGCTACAACTAACACATATTCAATTTGGAGTTGGAATACAAATGCAGTTAGAATGATGCGCCGAGCCCGGTGCATGCAAGACGAATGAATGGATACAAACGTGCTATCATACTGTATGTTAATTGAAAGATGCCCTAGACTAACCATCGAAAGCTAGTAAATAAAAGGGAAGAAAGACGTGGGATTGGGAGACATACACACACTCACGCACACTTATTACACAATTGCCATTACTCGGAGGGTCCGAATAAATATTACAGTCCGAATAAATAATACTAATTTAATTATTACAGAATTTCTAATTAATTAGCAAATTAAATGCAGAAAGAAGGTGGCCATAATCCTATCTCGGGGTGCGTGAATGATGCATGCTTAACTCGTCTCGCCCGAAAACTCGCTGCGATAGCATTGTTGCCTCTGTTAACACTGCCCTGCTCCTCAAAGGACTGTGAAATTTCTTGGGGCACCTCTGAACTGATTCCTGATCACTCCAGAATATCACCGGCCAATTCAAAGCACCACCGGCCATGGGGATGGGCTTATCGGCTAACTGTTGTACCACCGGCCAGCCACCGATGGTCGGTCGGCACTGTAGGTGGCCGGCCGGCCATTTCTTCCTGTAGAATCCTGCAGTTGATAGTAGCAGAGGGCAAGCAGTGTATGGCATGAAATTTTCAAGCAAATGTGAGCATGGCCACACTCCCTATCATGCAATGGACTTAAGGGAGCATGGCCCTCGACCCTTGGGCCATCAATCACGCATTTCAATGCATGATGGCCTAAAAGCCAAGTGTGCACTTCGATATCAAATGAAATGCAAGCACAAAACACATCAAAGGACCCCAACCCCTATCATGATTGATCAAGAGGCAAGGGATGCATGCTCAATAAAATGCAACCTAGGCATGGAGGCTAAGTATGCAACATGAACATGCAAATGAGCAATGTATGCTAGGCACGCAACCTAAACATGTAAGCAAACATGGCATGCAACAACATGCAATGATGGATAGCTCGCAAGAATGCCAAAATTCGTGGCCATGTGATGAAAATGAGGCAACCAAGATGCATGCAAACATGCACAATGCAATGGCCGCGAGTCTAAGGCACAAAACATAAGTCCACAAAGGCATTGAAAGGATGAATTATGAAATACAATGGCATATGTTCCAGCACTGAAGTATGATGCTCAGTGGTCCCGAAACATGCAAATATGCCACCCAATGCATGAAATAGCCCCCGAAACTCAAAACTAGGCACATGTATTGAACTATAACTATGCAAAGCAAGCATTATTTGACCATGAAGCACAAAGACAGAGCCAAGGCAGTCCCAAAATATGCACAATACTAGTTTAAAGCATGGCCAAAAGGTGCTAACATGTAGGGCTAAAACAATATGCAAGATTGGCTAGTACGCATGGTTTATACCACACCTATATGAAGCATATGAAATCTCACCAAACCAGCCAAAAACTGTGAACAAAACATATCAAAATATGCCCAGATACCCACTGAAATGAGGTCTACACATGCAAGAACGATGAGCTCCTTTGATAAGCTACAAGAGGGGTTACTCTACACATACATGGTAGACAAACAAAAGGGAAAAACCATCTCTGGAAACAAGTTATGACAGCCCTAAAACCCCCCAAATAGGCCCTGAAATTGGTGTAGGAAGCATGCAATGAAATGTCCCTTAGAAAGGCCTTGAATAGGATTGTTCTACACATGCATCATAGACAAAAAATATGGCCAAAAGGGGTCCGGATAGAGTCAAGGCAGACCTTGAAACTCACAAAATAGGGCCTCAAATGTGACTTCACAACATGGAAAATGGAGCTCCTTTGGAAGGCCAACAATGCTAGTAAAGAGAACAAGGGGTGAGAGGGTCACCCCTCTCTGATTTTGAGTGGCTAGAGTCCAAACTAAGACCATCACCAATGCTCTAATGCGTAGCCCTAAACATGAAGGAATGAAGCGTGGAAGGGAGAAGATGAACCCAAACAGAAAAGAGTCCTTAAACAAATATGTTTAGAAGATCAAAATAAGACTTTTTCTAGTTTATGTCGAAGTCCAAAAATGCTTGCGAATAGGGCTGAGCAATGGAGCTAAATAATGCAAAAATGAGGAAAATAGAGGCTTACCCTTGTAGCACAGCAATGCAGCCAACTCTGGACCAAGAAAGTGAGTTCCCAACCTCTAAAAATCAGCTTCAAGACACTTGAATGGATGGTGGAGGTGGTAGGCTATGAGGTGTAGTGCAATGGGCCAAGAACAAGACCCTTTTGAACCCTCTAACACACCCAAATGTAGAGAGAGAGAGATATAGAAAGAGAGGGTGATATATATCATATATCATATGTAAGGTATGGTTTTTTGCTGAACCAAAACAAAGGAGGAGGAGGGTCTCCTTATACAGACAAGGGAATGGCTCCAAGCTTCTTAAAGAAGCTAATAAAAGAAGGGTCAAAGGGGCCAAGCATCCAAGAGAAGCTAACCCAAAGGTTCAAGCTTCTTGAGGAAGCTAAGCCAAAGGGTCAAGCTTCCTCAAGAAGCTTGAGCAAAGGGTGCAATCTTCTAGAGGAAGTTTGGATCGAAAAGGGCGCAAAGGGGCCAAAACAGCCCATACGCATATGGGGGGCAGGGTTTGTGCATCCCAGCTGGCACAGCTGGCATGCACCATGCCTGCAAGAGTCAAAAAGGTGGTACCGGCTAGAAAAGGAGGCCATCAGCCAAATAAATGGTCGATCGACTATTTTGACTGACCAGTCGACTAAATTGATGGCCGGTAGGTGAATTCTGAGGCCAAAAAGTGGCTGGTGGTGTCTAGGTTGAAGCCCCAGACGTTATCTTTCCAATGGTGCAAACCTTGCATTAAAATTCCTCCTGTACAAAAAGTTATGCCCTTTTTGGTGAAGCCGCGTAGATTCGGTCCAACTGGAGTGATGCCCTACTTCAATCAACCATATCTCCCCCACCCGGACTTGGCTTTAGGATATTCTTGTATGAAAAATGAAGCCCCAGAAGTAATCTTTCCAACGGTGGTGGCCTTATAGCTAAAATCCAAGTATACAATGAATAAGCCCGATTCAGCGAGGGCTGCTCGACTCTCTCCTACCCGGATTCATGCCGAACTTCTCCCAAACTAGTTTTCTCCTCTCCTTTCCTCTTTTCTTCAACTCCAAACCCGTAAACAAAGTGTTTTGAAAGATTTTTTAAAGATTTCATCTCTCTTTCATTCATCTCCACTTTGTCCTTGCTATGTTTACCGAAAACGCAACATTTACCGAAATGCGAGTGTCGGAACATCGTAGGAACTTTATTTTCAAAACATTTTGAAAGAGAGGATTTTAAGATCTAAAATCTTTTGATCAAGATTTTTTTGGTCCAAAAGGGGTATGAAGTTGGGATTTGACTCTCTCATTGTTGAAGAATTTGAACCTTTGCCCTGCACATCTTTTACCACCAAGTAAACCATCAGTAACGCCTAAGTCTTAAGGGCGGTAAAAAATGGGGTGTCTACTGTCATTTAATTGGATCCGATTTTTGTTAATAATTATCAAAACAGGACCCATGATGGGCCCCCATGGGCCCAACAGTACGCTCCAGTCCAATCTCAGACTGGAGAGAAGCCTGGCCCGTATTGGAAATGGCTGTTACACCAAATATATTGTTTGTTTATTCATCATCAATTTGTCTAATGGTTACAATTTTCTTTTGGTTGCATTATCTTCAATTTAGAGATTTGCAAATTTGAGATGTGTGCAACCTTTGATGTTTCTGCTGTTGATTCTTTCAAATCTGCATTTTTTTTTCTGCTGTCGATTTCCAAATCTGAATATATGTGTGTGTGTATTTGAAAGTGTTTTTTTCTATTTTTGTCCAACATTTGCTGTTTCCTGACTTGCTTTGGGTCTTTGTTTATTTCATTGTTTGATCATTGATCTCTATATATTTGGTGTAAACTGTAAATGTACCTTTTTATGGAATCCTTGTATACTATTGATTAGTCTTGTGGTGATATATGCAACTTGGGTTTGGAGACAGTTTGACAGCTTCATTTGATAACCTATTAGGGGTATGCTTCCATATATATGCTCATGTATTCGAGGTTTGCTTCCATATTTTTCACTTCCATATTTATGCAGTTAGTTGTTTAAATAGTGGCAACTAATAATGTTGGAATGGTAAGAATTGTCTCAATGGCATTGAATTTTTGTTATCTTTTGCCCCCTCGGTGCATTATGGGGTTTGAAGTAATATGTTTGTTTGACTTTTGGACAAAATTTAAAGGTAATTATTTAATTTTTCAGTTTTCTAACCTATTGCTAGATATTGACCTGCCCCAACTTTTCTAAAGTACCGTATTACTTGTTCTAAGGTATTCCGAGATTGTTTTGACTATAATAAATTATACACTCTACCTCAAAACAAATACAACAAAAACCAACCCCTTTTCTCTCTCTAATTGATATTTTGGATTGTGGCATTTGCTCTTTTGTTTACATGACCACTTGAAAGCATTTGAATTGATCTTGGTTTCAGTCGGAATACCCTAGCATAGCATAATGCACAAACTGGATGTTTCATTTTGTTTCCTTTTTGTTTCTTCCGCTTGATCTAATTTCTTTTATTGTTGCATATAAAAATACAAGAAACTAATTGATTTTCTATGGCTGAGGAAAAAGAAAGGCATTCATATTTATAAACTCTAGCTAATTGTTTTTATTGGATAATGTACTTGTGTTTATTCAATTTCATTGCCATAGTTGGTGGGACTTATTTGTGAACTAAAAGCTTTTCAATGGAACTATGCTTATGAGTAGTATTTGTGTTCTTTGTGATTGCAAGCACGGTTAGTTTAGAGGGTTCTCAATTTGATGCTTGTCAATATGTTATGCTGAAATGAATGTGATGCAGAATATAAGAAGTTCGAGGAAGAGTAAATTAAACAAAAACGGCGACATTTGGAAATTGCAATGGTTTCAAAGAGAAATCGATAGGAACCATACATAATCATGTTTCTAATATGATTATAGTTCTATTTCATGATTATTTTTATGTTTTCTAGGATTTTTTTGTGAGAGGTATTTTGGTAATTTTATATTTACTGACATGGGTTGTATGGGTTGCCCATGGGTCACCTTGTGGGTCAAATTATTTAATTAGTCTTTGTTTTTTTTTTCTTATTTAGTCTTAAATTAGTTTTAGAAATTAAAAATATTTTAGTAGTTTCCCTTTTTTTGTTATAGTTAGTTTAGGAAGTCTCATAATTCTATATAAATCCATGTAATGCCTATGAAAACTCCATCAAAATTCAAAGTTGCTCTGTGAAAATATTCAGTAGCTGGGAACAACATACTTTGTGGTGTGAATCCTATTTGGTTATTTCTTCTCAATATGTACATGAATCCTGTGTTGTCAAAGATCACTCAGTAACCAGAATTGGACGAATTAGAGGGATCATACGCGCGGCTGATATAGTAAGCATCATAAGCAAAATTGGTAGTGATGTCTCTGGTATTAAGGACATGATTCCCATCCGGGAGCAAACGGAGTTGAAACCTTCTGTGCGAGAAATTGGTCTCCGAAAGGCGAGAAAATATTACTCCACTGGACTCCATAATCTGTGTAGGCAACATGGTATCAGTTGGATTTTTGAAACTCTCCCATAGATAGAAAGAATCGCTGCGCACAAGTACAAAGTTGCTAGTATCATTCATAAAACCATAAGCAACATTGTTAAGAATAGGCTGAGAGTTCCACAATTCTTTGCCTTGAGGGTCACTGAGCACTAGCCCTCTGTCAATAGTTAGGCCTAGTTTGGAACCAATTGAGATAGGGACACCATCATACCCATACCAGACAATGGTTTGGTCTGGTATTTGGTGATACGATATGCAAAGCAAGAAGTGATTCTTTTCCTCTAGTGGTTTAAGCCCAAATGCAAAAACACAGAGGGTGAAGGCCATGGGGTGTCCTTGTTATTTGCAATGATATATGTACGCACATCCACGGTACCATTAGTTCGAGCAACAATAGAAAATGGCAGGAGGAAGAGTAACAAGAAGAAGAAGAAGAGTAGATGATGAGGTAGAGCACAAGCCATTGATAGATAGATCAAGCTCGATTTGGGTAGATGGAAATGAATGATTAAAAAAACAAAGACGAAGTGTTTTTTAGGCAAAGGAAATGACTTCAAAGCAACCTGTACCTTTCAGCAAAGACTTCTATATCCCTAGCATAATTTCAAATGTATCCCTTCTTTCTTGTTGGTCTTTGGTCACCATTATTCAGCATTATTGCCCCTCAGAAAGGGCAACATTGTGGATCACTAGTATGGTTTCAATGACACTATCAGAGCCACAAATATAGCTATCTGGACCATTAAAAGTGCATAAAATAAAATATCGATAATTGTCATAATGTTAGACTTATTTTCACCTCACATGATACTCGCAATACAAAAAGGACGAGTTTTAATGGAATGACAATTAATAAAAATGAAAATGGGTTAGCTTGTAATTTCAAAGAATTAAAGAGAAAAATGCTTTTATAATAATCATATTAATTGTGAATTTATTATATCTATCATGAATTGGGTACTAACTCGACTATGAATCAAATTAGTATAGTGAACAGATCAATATATGTGTACAAATGGGGAGGATTAACTTTTTAGACATGAAAAAAAATTGAAAATAAGATGCAAGCCTATATTTTCTTGAATCACTAAATATCATGCAAAATAAATAAATAAATATTTTCCATGCTTTCATATGTATCCAGTTAGTCACACATCCTCAAGGGCGCTAATCAAGTATTAAAATTGTATTACTTTATATTTATATCATATATTAGTTAAATCTTCAAGTTGATAAGTATTAAAAAAAACATTTTCTTAGTGAATTCTCAACATTTGATTATTTCTAGAATTCTCAACATTTGATGGGTACATATGCAACGTTTTTGATCATTTGATTTTGACACCTTTACCAACAAAACCTTGTGTTCGTTGAATAGTCCACATGATTTCGTAAGTTCAAAATTGAAATAGCCCACACAGTTTCTAGCCTTTTTATTTTCTCCCATAAATAAAAATAAAAAATCCAAACATATCATTAAAGTATCACGACACATATAAAAATTCATTAAGATTGATGCAAGAAAATAAGGAAAATTCTACTTATATCACCAATTTAACTCCTTACACCTTTAAAATTCAATTTTTTTTAGAGTATTAACGCATGCTTAAATTTTTTGGACACCCCAATTTCTAATTTTTCTTGGGAAATTTGGCCATAAACTCCTCTTATCTTCCTTTTCTTGTTAAAAGGACCAAAAAAAATTATACTTTCAAAACCCCCCTATAATTATAAAGTCTTGTATAAAGGACAAAAATTTTCCAATTTATATTTTTTGTGACAAATTTACCCCTTCACACACACTCTCTTTATCTTTCTCCTCTTTCTCTCCATCAGTTTGTCATCTCTCTCTCAGCTCTTTCTTTCTCTATGCGTTTCTAAGATCTCTCTCTACCACGACCACCGTCTACACCACCACCACCAGCACTATCTCTACTACCATGACTACCATCGTTTCCACCACCTCTGTCGTCTCCACCAACATCGTCTCAACCATCGATGTTGTTCGTCATCACCATTGCTACCACTGTTTCACCACTAATATCTCAACCACCAGCGTCATTTGATGCCATCATCGTCATCCTTGGCGTCCAAGACTTCAGATCTGAGATTGATGACCTCAGATTTGTATTTTCTCCCTCTTTTTCTCCTTGGCTCCTCATTATGCTTTGTTTTTCAGACAGTAAAATTTTACTCTGGTTTAAGGCCGCATTTTCATGCATGTGCCCATACAATGGTGAGGTGGCCGTAGAACATATGTAGTGCAACTGTAAACCTGTTTTACAGCCCTTAGTGGGATATGCGGGTGGACCAAAGATATACAAAGGCTTAAAAAACATACGTACCTACTGGACGTGTGGGTCCACGCTTCAACTCTTGGACTATCTAGTTGCACAAGAAAGCCCAATAAAACTCCAATTGATATCATGAAAATAGTTTTTTATTTGTAAAATCTGTCAACTTGAATTTAATTGGGCCTCATTCCTTCTCTTTTTGAAAGATATTGAAATGGCAGGTTTTGATGGAACAAAAAGATGTTCAACGAGCCCAACAGTGGCCCAAACACAATCTTTCGTCAAACTACATTATTTTTATCATCGGGAAGCATCCAAACATCTAAGTGTTATGGTTAGCCAAAATGAGGTGTTTACACCGACAATTCACCCCCAGTCTTGTTCATAATGTACAATGTGAAACGAGTGAGGGTCTAGATCTGGTAAATTCGTAGAAAACTTACTAAGCTATTGAAATGCCAAATAAAGACCGTATCACTAGACCTGGAGTCGCCACCTAATCTTTTTGGGGAAACTAGAAAATCCTGACTCCTACCAATATAGGCCATCGATACGCCGTGACCAAAGAACTCGGTCCGGGAGTTTAAGTATGAATGTGATGAAATGATGAGAATTTGAATAATTTATTTAGATGAATAATGATTTGAAATTGCTCCACTTTATACCTTGTTGAACTTGTTGAGAGTATCATTATATATTGTTGTCAGTTATCCTCTAATGTTGCCTATTTAGAATATTTTGATAGAGATAACTATTGTTAATAGTCGGTGGAAGATTGCATTGTTGCAGAAATATCTCAACAACTGAAACCCATTTTGTTAATTATGTGGTTTAATTTTGATGATGTCTCAAATATTATTTGATAATTTGTGATTTTTTTTAAATATAAATATGTTATAATAATTTGACACAAAATATAAAAATATATTATATCTTTTTGATACATGTTGCACCGAATTAGAATTTGTTTTGCAGTTTTTAATAGTTTAATTGTATGTAAGACACACCCACATGATGAGTATATCATGAGCCATTATTTTGCATCATTTAAATATGTTATATATATTTATATATAATATAATTTAAAAAGATTAAAAAAAAAAAACATACTCAAGTGGTGTCTCAGAGCGAATCTTTTATTTGATTATGTTTAATATATATGATGTTACATGTATTTATATTGTTTATTGCAAAAATATATTCGTGAATATTATTTATATTATAATTACATTATATATATATATATATATATAAATAATATACTATTCAAAGGTATTGATTGCAGGAGAATGATTGAGTTTTATATTATATTTATATAATCAAATCAATCCCTTGGTGAAGTGTTTGAATTTGCCAGCTGCAAAGCTAGAAATTTAGAAAAAAATTAAAGTTAGCTGCATGCTATCTATTCAAGCGCTGTGCATGTAACACCCTCAAAAAAATACATAAAACCCACATTGTTGACATGAATAGACATAAGAGAATAACGCATATTTCTATTTATCAGAGTATTCATTACAGAAGTGTTACATGCTAACAACAAAAGTAAATGCCCTATGGGCTTACAACTTTCCAAGCCAACACTTGGTTACAAAAGGAGAGAGTACTAACTCAAATACATATTAAGCCTGTGGCTTGAATTTACATATAACACTAAAGTAACAAAACAACCAAAAAGAGTCTTCAACTCCCAAAACCTTCCAAGCTATGTCCTTAGAGGTGGCATGTCACCTGAACCTGAAAATGATGTCCCATATAGGGTGTGCCACAGCCCAGTAGAGATATACTAAACCAAGCATGAGAAATAACTAAAACATTTAGCATTGAATATATGGCTAACACTTATAAACCAACTTATTTCACAAAACAGTTTCATGACAAATAGTCCATGTTTCATTTCACTTTCCTTTACTTATCCAATTTTCAAGTTATATATGTACATGGCTCAGAACCTGGCTGAACAATTAAATGAGACAACGACACATATGTAGACACCCCATTTTTGATCGTCCTCAAGACTTGCACGTCACCGTTTGCACACTCGGTGATTATCCATGTTTGTGCTCGTTTGGAGTTCCCGGAGGTCTCGGCTCGCGTGCCTTGCCTCAGGATCTCCGAACTCAACTGTTTAGTGTCTGGTTTCACACCAAACACTTGCATCTTGCCTTTGAGAGGCAGGGTAGGGCTTGTAGACCATCCCCACCCACCACCGGCAGTGGCTAGAGGCCACCGGCTGGTTTTTGCTACCACCGGCAATGTATATTGCCGGTCGGCACTATTTGTTGCCGGTCAGCACTATTTAGTGCCGGCCGGCACTCCTTTTGGCCAAGATGGCATTTTTGGCTGGCCGATTACTGTGCATCTGCTTTTGCAGATATTTTAAGACAGTTGTCTTGCTTTTGCTCCCCTCCATACACGTGTATGGAGGGATCTCCCTGTAGACGCGCCAGCGTGGGCCTCATGCTACAGTTCGGACTCTCAATTTGTGTCACGGTTCTTAATCTGAACCAAAGAGTCCAAATCTGGCAAATCGTTTTGAGAAACAGATTTTTGAAAAAGTAGTGCCAAACATGGACTGCTTTGCCAGATACAGAGTCGCCACCTAAATATTTTTAAAATGGGAAAATTTAGGAAACCCTGACTCGGTGCCGAAGGCCACATGTCCGTCATCACCGGAGTTGTCTCAGCTCGGGAGCTTGGGTACGATCGGGGAAGGTCAGCTATGAGCACCCCTTTTCGCCCGGTCCGAAGACCGGCCTCTACTAACCGTGATATCCGTATTTGAAAACTTTATGTGTTCTTATTCCATTTATTAGCCTAGAATTACTATGTTATGCGCGCAGCAAACAAGTATAGACTAGATTGCCTAATTTGGAAACAAGCATTGCATATCCGTTTGTTTTGGAAAATGCATTGGATTTGCTACTCGCAAGTAGGCTAAAACACGGATTTCAATGAGTTCTTCCAACTCAAACAATCCAACCTTCACCCACAGGCATCCAAGCAGTTTATAACACATAAGCATCTAGCCACATGTTAAGCATGCTGTCATGGCAACATTCACACTCATGCGATATGCTAAAGCAGAAATACTTACATCGTACTCCGTGCCAAAACAAAGAACTCGTTAGCAAACATGCATGATCCAAGTCCATGTTAAGTGCCTAATGCATCGCATACAAAGTGTTGCTAGAATAGGCTCGGCTATCCTAAACATGGCATGTGAGAAATGCACAACTATCACATATTCAGTTTAGAATTTGAAGTACAAATGCAGTTAGCATGATGTACCAAGCCTAATGTATGTAATACAAATGCATGAATGCACGCATGCATAGCATAAGGTATGCTAATTTAAACGTGCCCTAATACTAACCATCAAAGCAGGTAAGTAAAAGGGAAGAAAGAAGTGGGGATTGGAAGACATACACACCACCCACGCACACTTATTACAGATTTGCCCTCGCTCGGAGGGACCAAATAAATATTACAAATTAATTAACTACGCAAGCTAATTAATATTACAAATTAATTAATTTAATTAACAAATTAAATAAATTAATTAAAACAGGAAAATCGTCTCGGGAAACGTGCCGCCATGCATAGGCTGCCTCTGTTTTCTTTCCTTCACTCCTCTGGAGGCTGTCAAAACCTCAGATCTGCATCCCTGGACACTGGGGAATACCACCGGCTGAGTGGAATTACCACCGGCAGTGGTGTGTGACCATCGGCACAAAATGGAGTTGTCGGCAGAGAAAAGATTGCCGGCCGGCACCTTACACTGCCGGTCGGCAAAGAAAGCCTGCAGAACCTGCAACTCACAGCAACAGAGGGCAAGACAAAGCATGGCAGCACAATTCAAGGCATATATGCACCAACCATGTCCCTTATCATGATAATGACTCAAAGGGGCATGTGCCTCGATTCTCGGACCACCAATCACGCATTTCCATGCATGATGGCCCAAGGGATCAAGTATGCAATTTCCATGTTAAATGAAATGCAAATCAATCAAACAAAACTCTCAATCCCTATCACCCGAATCAAGGGACAAGGAATGCATGCAAGATGCAATGCAACCTAGGCATACAAGCTAAGGATGCAACATGGCATGGCAAGGCACTTATGCAAGCACACAAGCAAACATATGGCAATGCAAACTAATGGAAAGATGGACTTATACATGGATTAGGCAGCTCTAATAAGGCCCAAAACAGTAGCCATAATGCCCAAAATGGATGCTAAGCACACATGCACACATACACATGTTAAGACCTAACACTTAGGCACAAAGCAAGCAACATTCAAGCACACTTGAAAGAGACATTCATGGACTAAAAACATGCAACATAAGCTCTGAAAATCATGCTAATACATGGTACCAAACCAAGCAATAAGTCAAGCTAAACATGCAACAAATAGTCTAAGTGTTCAAAGCAAATCCAAGGAGCATTGATATACACTTACAAGACCAAACATGGTATGAGCTTATCAACCAAAAACAGAGTTTTGGGGCATCAATACAAGGCCTAAGGACCACTTAGATGGCATCTAAATGACCCAAAAACAAAGGCATGCATAAACACCAAAGCATAGAGCATTGCTACACAAGCTTCCAAAGCATTAAAGAGGCATGCAAGGCAATCAAACAAGCATGAAAATGGGACTGAAATAGCATGTAGGGTGGCCCCAAATCACTAAAACAATGCAAAGGTGCCATGCTACACATGCACATACTCAAGGCTAACAAGCCCAAATACAAAGGAGCTATATCAAGCATGCCAAAATCGACCCAAACACTTATGGACAGACCTAAAACATGGAAAAATAAGCACATAATCTTCACAAGACTAAGCCTAAAACATGCTCCCACAAAGGCTAACAACCTAAGGCACATTAAGGCATGAACATGGCATTACAAGGCAACTATGCTAAGCATGCATGGAGTACCAAAACCAACTTAAAGTCATGTTATATTATGGATATATAAGCATGAAAAATAGCCTAAACATGCTCAACACACACTCAAGCATAATGCTCTCTCAAGAGGCCAAAATATGCCCTTTTCAAGGACAACAAGGAGAGGGGGTGGCCCTCTCCTTCTTGGGAATTCAAGGCATCATCTTCACCACTGAAATCCCTCAAGATTTCAGTGGTGAAGAGACCCCAACACCAAAATCCCGGAGCTAGCA
Source organism: Camellia sinensis (assembly GCF_055761805.1). NCBI lineage: Eukaryota > Viridiplantae > Streptophyta > Magnoliopsida > Ericales > Theaceae > Camellia > Camellia sinensis. The sequence goes on along the minus strand of NC_138974.1, from coordinate 5,351,010 downwards.
CAAAATGGCCCAAAATGAGGCCTTTTAAGGCCTAAGGGTGGTCAACAACCCTCAAACAACAAAACACTCTTAATAAACAATAAAGAGGGCCTAAAAAAAGAACTTTTTTATGTTATACAATAAGCACAAAAACAGCTCTAAGATAGGTAGAAAATCAATGCAAAAATGGGGGAAAATGGGACTAGATTCTCACCCTTGATGACCCCTTCACAAATGGTGTTCCAATGGCCTCCTTTAGCTTGAATCCAACACCAAAACCTCAAAACCAGTCCTTTAGAACCTCAAGAGCCAAAGGAAGGTGAAACACTAGGTGTTTGTGTGCAATAGTAAGACACAAAACACCTAGTGCACAAATGAGAGGGAAAGAGAGATAGAAAGTGTATCTAACTCAAACCCTAGAACAAGAGCTCAACAATGGCTGTTTTTTGCTCTCAAAAATCTCTCAAGTCTCTAACCTTTTTTTTTTTTTTGCCTCAAGAGAGAGCCTCTCTCTATATGTCTTGTAAAGCTTACAAGACAAGCTTTACAAGAGGGAGATCCCTCCATACACGTGTATGGAGGGATGAAAAAGCAAGACAGCTGTCTAAAAATATCTGCAAAAGCAGATGAACAGCAATCGGCCGGCCAAAAATGCCATCTTGGCCAAAAAGAGTGCCGGCCGGCACTAAAAAGTGCTGACCGGCAACAAAAAGTGCCGGCCGGCAATAAAAATTGCCGGTGGCAGCAAACACCAGCCGGTGGCCTCTAGCCACTGCCGGTGGTGGGTGGGGATGGTCTACAAGCCCTACCCTGCCCTTCCAAGGCAAAACACAAGTGTTTGGTGCAAAACCAGACACTAAACGGTCGAGTTCGGAGATCCTGAGGCAAGGCACGCGAGCCGAGGCCTCCGGGAACTCCAAACGAACACAAACATGGATAATCACCGAGTGTTCAAACGGTGACGTCCAAGTCTTGAGGACGGTCAAAAATGGGGTGTCTACACTCCCTCTTATGAAGCTTGTCTTGTAAGCTTTACAAGACAAAAGCTTCTATATAGAGAGGGGCTCTCTCTTGTTGCAAGAGGTTGGAGAGACTTAGGATATTTTTGAGAGCTTAGACAGCCATTGTTAAGCTCTGGTTTTAGGGTTTGAGTTGTATACACATCCTATCTCTCTTTCCCTCTCTTTTGTGCTCTAGGTGTTTTGTGTCATACTATTGCACACAAACACCTAGTGTTTCACCTTTGTCTAGCTACTGAGGTTCTAAGGTACTGATCTTGAAGTTTTGGTGTTGGATTCAAGCCAAGGGAGGTCATTGGAGCACCATTGTTGAAGGGGACATCAAGGGTAAGAATCTAGTCCTATTATTCCCTATTTTTGCATTGATTTTCTACCTATCTTAGAGCTATTTTCGTGCTTATTGTATAACACAAAAAAGTTCTATTTTTAGAACCTCTTGATTGTTTATTAAGGGTGTTTTGTGATTTGAGGGTGCTTGACCCCTCTTAGGCCTTGAAAGGCCTCATTTTTAGCCATTTTGTGCTAGTTTCGGGACTTTGGTGTTTGGGCCTCTTCACCACTGAAATCTTGAGGGATTTCAGTGGTGGAGATGGTGCCTTGAAGTCTCTAGAAGGAGAGGGCCACCCCCTCTCCTTGTTGTCCTTGAAAAGGGCATGTTTTGGCCTCTTAAGGGAGCACCATGTTAGAGTGTGTATTGACCATGACTTGGCTGCTTTTTAGGCTTAATATGTCATGTTATACCTCTGTTTTTACTTGGTTTTGGTACTCCATGCACGCTTAGCATAGTTGCCATGTAATGCCTTGTTTATGCCTTAATATGCCTTAGGTTGTTAGCCTTTGTTGGAGCATGTTTTAGGCTTAGTCTTGTGAAGCATTTGTGCCTATCTTGACATGTTTTAGGTCTGTCCATAATCGTTTGGTTTGATCTTGGCATGCTTAGTATAGCTCCTTTGTATTCGGGCTTGTTGGCCTCAAGTATGCGGATGTGTAGTATGCGTTGCTTGCATCATTTTGGTGGTTTGGAACCACCCACCATGTCATTTCAGTCCTTTTAGCATGCCTAAATGTTTGCATTTTGTGGCCCCTTTTGTTGCTTCAAGAGTTGGTGCTCCATGCTTCATATTTGTGCCATGATGTATACCTCTAGGATTAGGTTGCTTAGATGCCATTTAAGTGATTCTTGAGGTTTGTTTTTGCATGATTTGGGACTGTTTTGCCTCAATTTGGTCATTTGCTTCATGAGTCTTATGATCATACTTTAGGTCCTTGGGCCTCGTTGCATGTATAGCTTGCATGAGTAGGTTAATTTGGCATGATCTCCTACATGTTTTTCAATGCTTATGTTGCATGCTATTAGTCCACATTATGCTTCTTTCAAAAGTGTTTGAGAGTTGTCCAATTTGTGCTTAAGTGTTGGCTCTCAATTATGTGCATGTGTGTATGTATTTGGTCCCTCATATTATAGCACTTTGGCTACTGTTTTAGGCCTATTTAGAGTTGCCTAAATCATGTATAAGTCCATCTTTGCATCCATTTGCATGGCCCCATGTTTGCTTTATGCTTGCATAAGTTTGTTGCCATGCCATGTTGCATCCTTAGCTTGCATGCCTAGGTTGCATTGCATCTTGCATGCATGCCTTGTTCCTTGACTTGATGATAGGAATTGGGCCTTGATTTGTTTGTATGGTTTGCATTTCATTTGACATGAAAGTTGCATACTCGATTCTTTGGGCCATCATGCATGGAAATACGTGATTGGTGGTCCGAGAATCGAGACACATGTCCCTTTGAGTCACAACCATGATAAGAGACATGATTGGTGCATATATGCTTTGAATTGTGCTGCCATGCTTTGCCTTGCCCTCTGTTGCTGTCAATTGCAGATTCTGCAGGAACACTCTGCCGACCGGCAGTTTCAAGTGCCGACTGGCAATTATTTCTCTGCCGATAGCCTCACCTTGTGCCGGTGGCCACATCCCACTGCCGGTGGCAATTCCATGCAGCCGGTGATGTCTCCCAGCATCCAAGAAAGCAGTCCTGAGGTTTTGGCAGCCTCTAGAGGAGTGAAGGAAGGAAAACAGAGGCAGCCTACGCATGGCGGCGCATTTCCCGAGGCGGTTTACCTGTTTTCCTAGATTAGTTAATTTGTTATTTAATTAATTAATTAATTTGTAATCTTAGGCCTCGTTTGGGAATAGGCTAATTTAGTAATTTTTTTGGCTATTTGGCTAAAAAGGTAGGTAAAAAAAACTTGTATGTTTGGGATGACTTTTTGGCTAATTACAAAAAGATGTGCAAAAAGTAGAGAGAAAAGAAAATCTTTGATTTTTTGGTATGAGTTGTTGACTTTTTGACTAATTTAGTAACTTTTTGGCTAATTGGCTAAAAAAGTAAGTCCCCAAACGGGGCCTTAATTAGCTTGAGTAGTTAATTAATTTGTAATGTTCATTCGGTCCCTCCGAGTGAGGGCAAATCTGTAATAAGTGTGTGTGGGTGGTGTGTATGTCTTCCAATCCCCACTTCTTTCTTCCCTTTTATTTACCTGCTTATAATGGTAGATTAGGGCACGTTTAATTTAGCATACCTTATGCTATGCATGCGTGCATTCATGCATTTGTATTGCATACATTAGGCTCGGTACATCACGCTAACTGCATTTATACTTCGAATTCAAAAACTGAATATGTGATAGTTGCGCATTTTCACATGCCATGTCTAGGATAGCCGAGCCTATTCTAGCAACATTTTGTATGCGATGCATTAGGCACTTAACATGGACTTGGATCATGCATGTTTGCTAACGAGTTCTTTGTTTTGGCACGGAGTACCATGTGAGTATTTTAATGCTTTAGCATGTTGCATGCGTGTGAATGCTACCATGACAGTATGCCTGGCATGCGGCTAGATGCTTATGTGATAAACTATTTTAATTCCTGTGGGTGAAGGTTGGATTGTTTGAGTTGGAAAAACTCGTTGAAATCCGTATTTCAGCCTACTTGCGAGTAGCAAATTCCAAAACATTTTTTTTAAAACAAACGGATATGCAATGCTTGTTTCCAAATTAGGCAATCTAGTCTATACTTGTTTGCTGTGCGCATAACATAGTAATTCTAGGCTAATAACCGGAATAAGAACACATAACGTTTTCAAAATCGGATATCATGGTTAGTAGAGACCGGTCTTCGGACCGGGCGAAAGGGGGTGCTCATAGCTGACCTTCCCCGATCGTACCCAAGCTCCCAAGCCGAGACAACTCCGGTGATGACGGATATGTGGCCTTCGGCACCGAGTCAGGGTTTCCCAAATTTCCCCATTAAAAAAATATTTAGGTGGCGACTTTGTATCTGGCAAAGCAGTCCATGTTTGGCACTACTTTTTCAAAAATCTGTTTCTCAAAACGATTTGCCAGATTTGGACTCTTTGGTTCAGATTAAGAACCGTGACACAAATCGAGTCCAAACTGTAGCGGCGTCCCTCGCGGACTCGTCTACAACATACTAAGACATTTCCATGCTTCACAATTCACATGAGAACATCACTCATATTAAAACACTTCCATACTTCAAATGATACACAGATTTGCTGTATCAGTGGAGTGCATCCCCTATCTCCTCCCAAATATCCGGTTTAGGAGTCCATCTCCTATCTCCTCCCAAACCGTGGAGTACATCCCCTATCTCCTCCCACACAATACACATATTCCAAGTATATAAACACTCATCATATACACGGATTAATCAATACACATATTTGATGTATTATTCCAACCGTTATATTCAATGACATATTCAATGTGATTAGTTTCAATTTTCCCTAATCAACATACATTGTCTACAACAATCAAGACTATCCTCCACCGATAGCCCAAAGCAGTTATTTCTAAACAGATAATAAATGCATCAAACATATATAATCTCAACATTTTCATAGGTGACTGATAAATTAATCCAACTACACCATTCAATCCTATAATTTCTCAATTTCATGGATCTCAACTCAATTTCCCATTTCCTCAATTTAATTATACAAATTAATTTATTACAACAATTAGGGCATTTACCCCTTTACTCAACATCAACCCTAATGTTCGATTTCACCAATCTAACAACAATAACTCCATTTTCCAATGTCTCACATACACATGGGTTTTAATATTTGAAAACCCCTCTTTTAACAATTACATAACAAACCCTAACTTTCTCAATATTACTCAACAATACCAACTAATCAAAATGCCCAAAGTTTATGTAAAAACTCATAAGATGGTGTAGGGTATCCCTACCTCGAAATGGAGAGACCAAAAGCAGAAGATGATGAAAATCCAAAATGCTCCAAATCCACAAACTTTCAGATTAAAATGTAGCCCTCACCACCCTCTATCTTTCTTACAAAGAGAATGGGGTAGAAACTTTCAAGAACTAGATCAAACCCTAGAGAGAAGGTAAGTATAGAGAGAGAGAGAGAGAGAGAGAGAGCGAGACAGAGAGCCGAATCTAGGGTTTTAATATGGAAAGAGGTTCAAAAAATGATGAAGGGGACGACTGCTGTGTATTGATATAACAGCGGCTTGCTCAAGCGAAGGAGTGGTCGCTCGAGCGACCAGACACAAAGAAACCTCGCTCGAGCATAGAAAGTCTCGCTCGAGCCAACAAATCGAAGCTTCAGGTCTGCAACCAGAAGCACACTCGAGCGCAGAAAAGCTCGCTCGAGTGAAGAAGCCCAAAACATAGACCTCGCTCGCTCGAGCGAAGGAAAGCTCGCTCGAGCCAAGAAATGCAACCTTCAGGTCAAAAAGAGACGCAAACGCAAGCTTGAGTGCCAGACTTCTCGCTCGAGCCACCAGACACAAAACTCAACTCTCGCTCTAGTAAAGGAACCATGGCTCGAGCGAAGGAACGAAAACACAAAGCTCGCTCGAGCGACAAAAGTCTCGCTCGAGCGAAGAATCAAAATTCTGGACAGCAACTATTTGCTCCCAATCACACCCAACCTGTAACAATCTTGCCCAAAATATCCTATAACTCAAATACAAAGTATTGAAGGACAAAAGCAAGATATAAAAAACAACCGACACCTACGGAACCAAGTCCGGATACAACACCCAAAGGAGGAAGAACCTGGATCGCTATAACCTCCCCCCCTTAAAGAATTTTGTCCCCGAAATTAAATATAAGTTTTCGAAAACATGTTTTTCTCAATTCTCAATGATATTACTATTCAACATTCCACCACCTGACCCATTACTGGTCATTTCATCTCTATTCAAGAGGCATTTCACAATATACTTTCCAACATGCATTATTAACATGTACCAATTTCAACACACATTCCATATTTCAATTACATTTTCAATGCCAACAATATATTTGCATTTCTAAAACAGTATCAACATATGCAATGTTAAAACAGACTTCCATTCTCAAGGCATACTCAACCTTCACAATATTTCCATACAATATTTCCATATACAAAACATATACAATGTTTTACAACTTAAGACATATTCAATGTTCTTAAAGTTCAACAATACAACAAAATTGCCAATACATGGTTAAACATTAACAAACAAGTCCGGATATTTTTCACGGACATCCAACTCACGTTCCCATGTGGCTTCTTCCACTCTGTGATGCTTCTGCAAAACTTTTACCAAGGGAATGGTCTTGCCTTGCAAGACTTGATCCCGCCTATCCAAGACCCTCACCGGTCTCTCCTCATACGAGATATCCTCATCTACCTCTAAATTAGTCCAATTCAGAACATGAGACGGATCCGGCTCGTACTTCCGCAGCATACTAACATGAAACACGTTATGCACTCTGGACAACTGCGGCGGCAAAGCTAAATGGTAGGCAACCTCGCCAATCCTCTCAAGGATCTCAAAAGGGCCAATAAACTGAGGGGATAACTTCCCACTCTTACCAAACCTCATCAAACCCCGCCTAGGTGATATTTTTAAAAAGACGTGATCACCCACCTTAAATGACAAAGGCCTCCTCCTACGGTCGACATAACTCTTTTGGCGACTTTGGGCTATAACAAGCCTCCTACGGATAAGCTCAACTTTCTCCGTCGTTTCCCGTACCAACTCCGATCCTAACAAAGGTGCATCACCCACCTCGGCCCAACACACTGGAGACCTATAAGGTCGGCCATACAAGGCCTCAAACGATGCCATATTGATACTCGACTGGAAGCTGTTGTTGTAGGCAAACTTCACTAAGGGCAAGTGTATCTCCCACAACCAACTAAAGTCAAGGACACAACCTTGAAACATGCCCTCAAGGATCTGAATAGTACGCTCGGACTGCCCGTCAGTCTGAGGATGATAAGCCGTGCTAAAGGTCAATCTAGTGCCCAAGGCATTATGCAAACTCTGCCACAACCTAGCAGTAAAACGTGGATCTCAATCTAAGACGATCGACACTGGGACCACATGCAACCTCATTATGTCCCGAATATACAAGTCAGCAAGATAATCTATTGAATCTCTCACGCGTATAGGGATAAAGTGCGCCGACTTGGTCAATCGGTCTACAACCACCCAAATAGCATCACTACCCCATTGAGTCCTTGGGAGACCTACAACGAAGTCCATAGTGATATGCTCCACTTTCATTTGACAGTAGGCAAGGGTTGCAGCAAACCCATTGGTCTCTGATGCTCGGCCTTCACTTGCTGACAAGTAAGGCACTTCGATACAAAAACTGCCACATCCTTCTTCATACCCCGCCACCAAAACTGGCGACCCAAATCACGATACATCTTAGTGCCTTCTGGATGCACAACAAGGTGTGAATGGTGAAACTCTCGAAGTACCTCCTCTCGGCAAGACTCCGGCACAAACAAACGGTCTCGGTATCTCATACTCAGGTCGGGATACACAGCCAAACCCTTCTCAACCTTCCCACTGGAGATCTTCTCCCGAAGGGATTCTACCTCAAGATCACCTCTCTGTGCCTCTAACACTCGATTCACAAGTGTAGACTGTGCAACTACTGAAAACAAAGCCGCAGACTCAACAGATTCGCCCAAAAGCAAATCAAACTCGCCAAGCGCACCCAACATCTCCCATTCCCGGATGGCTATACAAGCTACATCACTAATGGATTTTCTGCCAAGGGCATTGGCCACAACATTGGCCTTTCCCGGGTAATAGTGCAACTCGAAATCGTAATCCTCAATAAATTCCATCCACCTCCTCTACCTCAAGTTCAAGTCTTTCTGTGTAAACAGATGCTTCTGACTCTTATGATCTGAGAACACCTCAAACCTCTCACCATAAAGGTAGTGCCTCCAAATCTTCAAGGCAAAAATCACAACTGCTAACTCTAGGCAATGTGTAGGGTAATTCCTCTCGTGCATTTTCAACTGCCGTGAGCCATAGGCTACCACTTTCCCCTCTTGCATCAACACATAACCCAAACCCTCTCGTGAAGCATCACAGTACACCACATAACCCAAACCCCTCTCCGGAAAAATCAAAACTGGAGCGGTAGTAAGTCTAACTTTCAACTCTTGGAACGACCTTTCACAAGTCTCACTCTATACAAATTTGACCCCTTTCCGTGTCAATCTAATCAACGATAAAGCTAGCTTGGAGAAATCTTTTACAAACCGGTGGTAATGTCTAGCTAATCCTAGAAAATTGCAGATCTCAAAGACACTCTTAGGTTGTGCCCAATCCTGCACTGCCTCTATCTTCGATGTATCAACAGACACCCCTTCCCCGGAGACTACATGGCTTAAGAACTTGACCCCACTTAGCCAGAACTCACACTTCCCAAACTTGGCATACAGCTTATGAGCCCTAAGCAACTCAAGCACCACTCTAAAGTGTTCCTCGCGCTCCTCCTCCGAAGGTGAATAAATCAAGATGTTGTCTACAAAAATGACTACAAAACGATCTAAGAATTCCCGGAATATCCGGTTCATCAAGTCCATAAACACTGCCGGTGCATTGGTGAGCCCAAAAGGCATCACCAGAAACTCATAGTGGCCATACCACGTACAGAATGCTGTCTTCGAGATATCTTCCTCCCTGACCCTCAACTGATGGTAACCCGATCTCAAGTCTATCTTAGAGAAACAACGGGACCCTTTCAGCTGGTCAAACAAATCATCAATACGAGGCATAGGGTACTTGTTCTTAATCATAGCCCGATTAAATTTCTGATAGTCGATATAAAGTGTCAAAGCCCCATCTTTCTTCTTAGCAAAGAGGGCCGGTGCTCCCCACGGCGAAGTACTAGGGCGAATAAAGCCCTTATCTAGCAATTCCTGGAGCTGACTTTTCAACTCAATCAACTCGGCTGGGGCAAAATGATATGGTGCCATAGAAATCGGCGTCGTGCCGGGCACTAGATCAATAGAGAACTCAATCTCTTGATGAGGTGGTAAGCTAACAAGGTCCTCGAGAAAAACATCCGAATACTCACAAACCACTCTAGGCAATACAGTCTGGGTCTCATCACACTCACTACTCATAAAGCTAGCGAGAAGTCCACTAAGCTCACTCCGCCCTCGTGGTTCATACACTGGTGGCAACACACTACCAACCTAATCCCCCAAGAAATGGAAACAATCCCCGCTCAAGGTACATATAGTCACCCTCTGGCGGTAGCAATCAATAACAGCCCGGTATGACAATAACCAGTCCATATCCAAAATCACATCAAAACCTGACATAGCCATAACCACAAAAGAAAATGGAAGCCAGTGGTCGGCGACCTCTATATCACAACCCCAGCACCCTTGTTTCAAGATCAATTCACCCTCAACAGGTGATATAACACAAATAAGAGATGCTAACTACGCCAACTCCAACCCCAAAACAGATGCAAATGCAGTAGATATAAAGGAATGGGCTGCACCCGTATCAATCAACACATTGGAAACCAAGTTGCAAAACAAAAAGGTACCTCTCAGAACAGATGGAGCCGGTACAAGATCCTGCGTGGTAACAGCATACACACGCCCTGAAGGTCTCTGATCTACCTGCTCACCTCTAGGAGCAAAAGACTGCTGTACAGACTGGGACGATGAAGCCCCCTGATTGGCCCTCGAGGCCTGAACTGACTGAGCTGGCTGATGGCTCTGAGTCTGCCTCGAACTAGATGTACCAGATGTGCCACTCAACTGCGAGCAAAACCTCTTCAGGTGCCCCGCCTGACCACACTGGTAACAAGAGAGCAGCTGGCCTCTGCCCTGACTCTGGCTCTAAGGTCGAGTTGAAGATGAAGCTTCTCTTTACCCCCTCCCCTCTGCGGGCAAGCTAGAGACTTGTGGCCCAACTAACCACATTTGTAACAAGTAATGTCTCCCTGACTGCCTCTCCCAGAACCTAAACTCGGCACTTGAAAGGTAGATCTCACAAAAGCACCCTGGGACTGCTAAGGATTAGAACCCCTCTGCCTCCTACCATCCCCCTGGCCATCCTAACTCCTTTTGGAGCCCCTCATCCTCTCCTCCTCCTCGTGCATCATAATCTCCATATGGGCCGTGGCATCCACAAGGCGCCCATACTCCCGGGTCATGGATCCCCCAACTCTGGTCTTGAGCCCATGCCTCAACTTCCTTTCGAACTCAAGACAACGGCGTTCCTCAGACGCCACTAACTCAGGTGTAAACTTGGATAAACTGGTAAATGTAGCCTCAAACTCGGGCACTGATGAACTCAGCTGCTTGAGCTGACAGAATTGATCTCTCAATTTCTCCTTGACAGTGGGAGACAGAAATTTCTCCTGAAAGGCATCAACGAAAGCCTCCCAAGTTCCTCCAATACGGCCCCTCACAAACTTCCACCACTGACCCGCGTCTCCCTTCAGCTGGAAGGACGCCAAGGTCACCTTCAAAGCCCTGTCTTCGATGCCAAGCATCTCAAACGTCTTCATCATCTGCTCAAGCCACTCATCAGCCTTAAGTGGCTCATTCGGATCACCCACAAACTCGTCCGGATTTGACCGGAAAAACTCCCTCTTCAGAAAAGAAGGCCTTGCCTCAACCACATGGGCCTGGACTTGATTCTCAGCCCTGTGAATGCCCAAAGATTCCCTCAACGCTCCTGTCGTTTTGCGGGCCAAGGCACCCATGGCCTGCTGACCTACTGGCTCGGCCACATTGGCCTGACCAACACCCTCCTGCTGTGCCGGAATCTCATCCGGTATAGGCATCTCCTGCCTACCACGGCTACCACGCCTACCTCCGCGTCCTCATCCTGACATCCTAATAAAGGTAACAGGAACATTAGCACATTCACAAATGTGCCGAAGCTATAACACTCACGTCCTAATGCATTGGACAATTGTAATTCATTCCACGTAAGAACATAGTCACATAAGCACTTACGAATTTCATTTCCGGATAATGACAGTCCAGAGGCGTTACTAGAGTTCCAGTCAGAAACAGCATTGATCAAGTGCTTTTCCAGCAGGACTCCCAGAAACCCATGGATCCAATCAATATCCAAGAAACTAAATCTCATACCCAAATAGTCACGTAAACATGTTATCAAATAAACACATAACATTACATCTAAGTCTCTGACAAGCGAGACAAACCCACTGTGGTACTAACCACTTCCCACGTACCCAAAGTATTCGAACTCAATACGCTCTGATACCAAGTTGTAACGCCCTCAAAAATATACATAAAACCCACATTGTTGACATGCATAGACATAAGAGAATAAAGGATATTTCTATTTATCAGAGTATTCATTACAGAAGTGTTACATGTTGACAACAAAAGTAAATGCCCTATGGGCTTACAACTTTCCAAGCCAACACTTGGTTACAAAAGGAGAGAGTACTAACTCAAATACATATTAAGCCCGTGGCTTGAATTTACATATAACACCAAAATAACAAAACAACCAAAAAGATTCTTCAACTCCTAAAACCTTCCAAGCTATGTCCTTAGAGGTGGCATGTCACCTGAACCTGAAAATGATGTCCCATATAGGGTGTGCCACAACCCAGTAGAGATATACTAAACCAAGCATTAGAAATAACTAAAACATTTAGCATTGGATATATGGCTAACACTTATAAACCAACTTATTTCACAAAACAGTTTCATGACAAATAGTCCATGTTTCATTTCACTTTCCTTTACTTATCCAATTTTCAAGTTATATATATACATGGCTCAGAACCTGGCCAAACAATTAAATGAGACAACGGCTCATACTAAGACATTTCCATGCTTCCCAATTCACATGAGAACATAACTCATATTAAAACACTTCCATACTTCAAATGATACACAGATTTGCTGTATCAGTGGAGTCCATCCCCTATCTCCTCCCAAACCGTGGAGTACATCCCCTATCTCCTCCTACACAATACACATATTCCAAGTATATAAACACTCATCATATACAAGGATTAATCAATACACGTATTTGATGTATTATTCCAACTGTCATATTCAATGACATATTCAATGTGATTAGTTTTAATTTTTCCTAATCAACATACAGTGTCTACAACAATCAAGACTATCCTTCATCGATAGCCCAAAGCAGTTATTTCTAAACAGATAATAAATGCATCAAACAGATATAATCTCAACATTTTCATAGGTGACTGATAAATTAATCCAACTACACCATTCAATCCTATAATTGCTCAATTTCATGGATCTCAACTCAATTTTGCATTTCCTCAATTTAATTATACAAATTAATTTATTACAACAATTAGGGCATTTACCCCTTTGCTCAACATCAACCCTAAGGTTCAATTTCACCAATCTAACAACAATAACGCCATTTTCCAATGTCTCACATACATATGGGTTTTAATATTTGAAAACTCATCTTTTAACAATTACATAACAAACCCTAACTTTCCTAATATTACTCAACAATACCAACTAATCAAAACGCCCAAAGTTTATGTAAAAACTCATAAGATGGAGTAAGGTATCCCCACCTCGTAATGGAGAGACCAAAAGGAGGAGATGATGAAAATCCAAAATGCTCCAAATCCACAAATTTTCAGATTAAAATGTAGCCCTCACCACCCTCTATCTTTCTTACAAAGAGAATGGGGTAGAAACTCTCAAGAACTAGATCAAACCCTAGAGAGACGGTAAGTGTAGAGAGAGCGAGAGCCGAATCTAGGGTTTTAATATGAAAAGAGGTTCAGAAAATGATGAAGGGGACGGCTGCTGTGTACTGATATAACAGAGGCTCGCTTGAGCGACCAGACACAAAGAAACCTCGCTCGAGCGTAGAAAGCCTCGCTCAAGCCAACAAATCGAAGCTTCAGGTCTGCAACCAGAAGCACGCTCGAGCGAAGAAGCCCAAAACATAGACCTCGCTTGCTCGAGCGAAGGAAAGCTCGCTCGAGCCAAGAAATGCAACCTTCAGGTCAAAAAGAGACGCAGACGCAAGCTCGAGCGCCAGACTTCTCGCTCAAGCCACCAGACACAAAACTCAACTCTTGCTCGAGCAAAGGAACCCTGGCTCGAGCAAAGGAACTAAAACACAGAGCTCGCTCGAGCGAAGAACCAAAATTCTGGGTAGCAACCATTTGCTCCCAATCACACCCAACCTGTAACAATCCTGGCCAAAACATCCTATAACTCAAATACAAAGTATTGAAGGATGGAAGCAAGATATAAACAACAACCGACACCCACGGAGCCATGTCCGGATACAACACCCAAAGGAGAAAGAACCTGGATCGCTATAGTGTAGAGGAGTGTCTGTCTTCCCAACGGATAGATTTTTTGGTATAAATATAAGTGTTTTGTTTGGAGAAAAATCAAGAACTTTGAGAGAAAAAATTTGTGTGCATAGAAATCTTAATTGCACTTTCACTCTGCTCTTTCACTTTCAGATCTAAGTGTTGTCTTTGTTCTTACACTTTCATATCTACTCTTTGTGAGAGAATCATTATAAAAGAGGTTGAAATACCTCTTATCTTTATTGATTATTTTGTGAGAGGATTTTGTAAGGGTGAGGCATTTATTATTGAGTGAGGCTCAACCGATAAGAGTGAGACTTATGTAAAATCCACAAACTTGGTGAACCTTTGGTGGTGTATTGATTCATTTTGATAGTGAAGGAATTCTCGAAGAGGATCCTTGAGGAGTAGACGTAGGCCTGACGCACCGAACTACTATAAATCGTTATGTTTCATTTTTTTTTTCCTTATCACTTTTATTTTTATATTAATTAATTATTATTGTTCTATTTTTTATTTGTTAAATTTGAATATTTTGGCTATTATATTTAATGTTGTGAAATTATTTTTGATAATCCAATTCACCCCCCTCCTCGTTTGCCTACCTAGATAACAGTTGATATCAGAGCAAGGACTCTAGTATTTTTTACTTAACCGTCTTAAAATAGATTATGGCAACTCCTAGTTATTCATTACCTAAGGGACAAACATCCAATAGATTACCATTGTTTAGCAACACAAACTTTAGTTATTGGAAAACCATGATGACCATACACATATAATCTAACGATTATGATGCTGGAAAATCATTTGTAATGATCCAAAACCCCTTATCAAAACCGTAGAAGGCCAAAAGATACCAAAACCTGAAGATGAGTAGACAAAAACTGATACGAGAATTGCTCAATCCAATGTTAAAGCCACAAATATGTTGTACTATGCCTTGGATGCCAATGAGTTCAATATAATTTCTATATGTAAGACAACAAAAGAAGTTTGGGATAAACTCCAAGTGACTCATGAGGGAATAGACCAAGTTAAAGAGTCTAAAGTTAGCTTGTTAGTCCATAATTATGCGCTCTTTAGTTACTCAAATGTTTACTGGTTTCACTAATATTATAAATGGTTTATCTCTGTTGGTAAAATATATATTAATGCTGAAATTGTAAAAAAGTGCTCAGGTCATTACCAAAGAGTTAGGAGAGAGAAGTCATTGCCATCACAGAAGCCAAAGATTTATCAAAGCTAAGTCTAAACAAGCTAATGGGATCTTTTCTCACACATAAGCTCATCATGAAATAAAGAGATGAAGAAGAAGACAAAAAAAAAAAAAAAAAAAAGGGAATAACTTTCAAACAACTGCTACTCATGAAAAGAATGACGAAGATAATTCATAATTTGATAATGAAAAAATGACCTTCTTAACAAAAAGGTTCTAGAAATTTATGAAAAAGAATCAAAGAGGAAGAAGATTTTTCACATGAGATTTTAACAAAGGATAATATAGTAGAAAAGATTTTACAAAAAGGAGAAAATAATAAGAAAACTGAAATCACTTGTTATGAGTGTAACAAGCCAGATCACATCAAGGCCAATTGTTTGGAAATCAAGAAACAATACAAGAAAGACAAAAGAAGAGCCACGATTATTGCATGGAGAGTTAGCGATGAAAGTGACTCAGAAAATGATGATAGCAGCCATGAAGTTGCCAACCTATGCCTAATGGAATTTGGAGATAAAGATGAGGTAAACAATGAATGTTATTCTTCTGATGAATTACAATTCATATTTGAAGAATTGCATGATGAATTTCAAAAACTTGGCACTAAAAATATTGCTCTTAAAAAATCGCTTTCATGTTCAACAAAACAAAATGAATCTTTATCTAATAAAATTGAAGTATTACAAAATGAACAAATAAAAGAAGAAAATGAATTTTTAAAGTCAAAAGAATCCCTCATTTTACAAAAGGAATTAAATGATTTCAAAATTAAAAATGATTCTTTAAAAAAAGGATAAAGTTGTTTCAAACGAAAATATAGAAGATTTAAAAAACATTCTTTCAAAATTCACTCAAGGAAGAGACACTTTAGATAAACTTCTTAAAAGTCAAAATTGCACCATTGGTAGAGTTGGAATTGGGTATAAACCTTTTTCAAAAGGAAAAACTTTCAAAAATAGTTTTATTTATGCATCTTCTAGACACTCACATCTTACGTGTCATTTTTGTAGTAAAAAAAGTCATATTTCACCTACATATCCTATTAAAAGAAATCCTTTGGCTATTGCTTTCAATGGTAGACTAGGAAAGAAGGAAAGCCAGCTAGATAAAGGGCTAGAGCAGGCCAGGGTAAAGGCCCTAATATGATATTTCATTTGTTAATGTTAAGTTTCTCATTTTAGAGTACTTGTAAGATAATATCTATAGGTCTATCATCTTCTCCTAATAGCCGCCTAGTTCCAATAATAGTAGGGCTAACTAGAGATCTTTCCTTGACTAGATAGAGATGGATAGGAAAATCACAATACAATAAAACTTTCCTTTAATAACATGCTAATGAGTGTAATAGCTAGAAAAGGGCGTACGGAATAAGTTTCGTACCGAGTGTACAAGGGATACCGATAAGACCTTGGTTAAGAGGCCTAATGTGGCTACTTTTTCTATCCTAGTGTAAAGACACTTCAAAGGTGTCAAATTCTAACTTTTACGAACCTAAGAAATTATGGGTACCAATAGAAAAATCAATTTTTTGTAGGTATGTTTCAAGACAAAATCTAGTAACGATAGATGGTATCTTGATAGTGCACGTTCGAGGCACATGACTGGAGATAAAGCTACGTAACCTTCGATGACAATAATAAAGGAAAAATCATTGGCGTAGGTACGGCAAGATTGTCGGCAACAAGATCTTTAGATTTCAAGATCGAGTTTTTGCGATATCTTCACTGATTAGATTTTCAAATATATGAGATCGTATATATATATGGATCGGATTTTCATATATATGATATATATATATATATGTGTGTGTGTGTGTGTGTGTGTGTGTGTGTGTGAAAGGGAAATATAGTCCAAAAAAAAAAGGAAAAATTATGATATGTCCTTCTTGAGCTACTCTCCTCTTTCTCAAGGACTTTTTGAAACTAAATTAGTTAAGTTGTCTTTTATCCTAGAAAAAAGCCAGAAAATGGGGGGTTTTACCAAAAATCCCTTCTATCTAATTAGGCTCCAAAACTTTCAAAAAAAATTTATTATAATTTTATCCTAACTAAAATTACTAAAAACCCCTTAAACCATAAAAATATAAACCCTAATTTGTCATTTCTCCCACCATTTTTTCAATCCCTTTCACCGGGCCACCTCCACTACCATCTGTCGCTGTCTGCCTCCGTTGCCACCCACTTCGCCACCATCCCAGTCCCTTCTTCCCTCCCCACTACCATAACCACCTTCTTTTCTTCTCATTCTTCTTTATTCTTCTTCTTCTTCTCCTATTCCAAACTCTAGATCTGAAACCTCTCTCTCTCTCTCTCACACACACACACACACACACACACACACACACATGCACACACACACACACGAAAGACAACTGTGGGGGTTCCATTCGAAGCAGAGAAGATGAGATAGGTTGCGGGTGTAGGGATTTGAAAGGAGGGCCATGGCATCAGGAGCGACTGGAAAGGAGATTGCGGCGACGGCTGTGGTTGAGATGGTAACTGGAATTATTTATCAGAAGAATGCCAAATTTGAAGCCTTAAAAAAACAAGACTTTGTTGCGGTGTGAATTGCACAAGTTCCTGCTTTGGTCCATGTAAGGGCACCATACAAAATGGCTTGGTCTCAAACCATTAAAGGTAAAAAGAAAAAGAAAAAAAAAAGATTCTGTTACACACACAAGTTGTTGGCCAACATACATTATTAGATTTCTAAAGCGGTTGTTGTGGACTTCAATTATCATTTTGTTTCAAAAGGTAATTCATTGATCATTTGAATATCACAACTGCCTTAAATATCAACCATGACTGACTGCTCAGAACTGCTGGTAAGTCGAGCATTTTCTTGAATATGATATTTCTCTCTCTCTCTCTCTCTCTCTCTCTCTCTCTCACACACACACACACACACACAAACATACACACACACAAAACAGATAAAATATAAAAAAATATGTACTATTACTCGTTCTCCTCTAAACCCAGTGGTATGGTTTTGAATGCTACCAACACCACAGCCACCTTACATGCAAGAAATCCCAGTATCCCAAACACAACTTATTTCGGTGTTAACACCATGCCACCATTGTCTCCAGAACTATATTTCACTGCAATAGTAGCAAATACAAATGCTAATACTAGGCTTGAAACTGGACCCTTAAATCTTCTGAATATTTGATCAAATTTCCCTCTTCTGTTTATTGATGCTGATGATGCAGTAGAAGCTGGTAATCCATCAATGGACCTCTGCAGTAATAACAGATATAAAAAGCCACCAATCCCACCGCCTAAGAATGCAAATGCAGCATTTTCCCCAACTAAAAAGGATGCAATTGACGAGCCAGCAAGTAAAAGAAAACCATCATAAAGTAACAAAGAATACTTCAAATCCGCATACTCTCTCATGCTTTCTTCATTTGTTATTCCACTGTCACTCACAATTGATGTAGGTTGCAAGAGGTACTCACTTAACAAAGTCAAGTTCTCCTAAGCAAACTCTCTAACTAGGCAAGGCCCCAGTTCCACCCTGGAAATGTTACTTCCCTCACTGAGCAAGGTATCCTCAACCTCAAATCTGTATTCAACACCAATATATTGAATTTCTTTTCTACCATTTTCTTCTGATGTCAGTTGATACAAGAAAGTGACAGTTAAGCTAGCATCTCCTAGTCTCCACTGACCTGACATTGGTAAAAGGATGAGAGAGAAAAACAAGAGAATGCTTAAAATTTCAAAAGGCCAAGATAACTCATGTTAAACTCTAATCTCTTACTTCTCAACAAGGCTTGTCTTTGTTAAATAAAGTGTTTGAAATTGGAGCTGGTTGTTCAATCCACATTGTCTACAATACTAAAGCAATCCAACTAATGGTATTGAAAAGATTTGCCAATGCAGATATACCTTGTTGGGGTTTTTTATTAATTTATTTGTTTTCCCTTTATAATTATTGCATATAGAGCTCAAGAATATATATACATATATATAAAATAAATGCATTTAGACCCTTGAATGTATTTGTTTGACAGTCCTGGAATTCTCTATTATCTTAAGCTAGGCCTATAACCAGCTAGATATCGGGCTTGCATTGAATTGAAACACCTTGCTTCATGAAGAGACTAACCTGATTCAAGATTGATCCATATAGCTTCAACTTGCCTCAGTTTAGGTCCTCAAAGGCGAACTCATCAATAGAACCCCTTTGGAAATGGAGTACATCAGAAACAATCTTGTTCACTAATTGATTAGAATGTTCTTTAATCAGACTTGCCGGTATCCTTTGTAAGATCGAGACACCATTTTCATCTATCAAACAAAACAATATGCCATCATTTAAATCACCAAGACTTGATCCATAGATATTACTTGTATGTAGCTTGACTTTGTATAAACACTTGCATTCCCCCACTTTGATAGATGTAAGAATCTTCTCCAGTGAAGAATCTACACAAACTTCAGGTTCTGCAGCTAGCAAAAGACATGAAGGTTTTTCATAGCCCTGAAAATCTGAATAAGAAAGTAGTATATTACCAAAAATGAGTGGCAATTCAACGATGAGAAAAATCAACAAATTTCGCAGAATCTAAAATAGGACAAATACAGAAATAAATAACTTATATGTGCCAATGCTAGTTAATTACATTAAGCATAGTGGGGTGCTTGGATGAACACGGTGTCGTCAAGAAGAATGTTCCCTTTTATTTCCACACAACCATGGAATTTTGGAGTCCAGAACTGTAACCTACTGTTGATACCTAGGTCGTCAATGAATCAAATATGATTTAGGTTGTGCTAAAAAGCAATTTCAAGCGAAAAGATACAAGGACAAGGAGTTATGCATACATATCTCTGTCGCTTTGTCTCTCTCTCTCTCTCTCTCTCACATAAATTACAATCATTCATGCTCATTAACTGCTCTCTGATTCATGAATTGATTTTAAAGGCAAAAGTTGCTTGGGTTGATAACATCCCTAAAGTTAGTTTCTATTCCATAGAACATGGTCAAGAAAAAAGGTTCAATGACCAGACGCAAAAATAAAGGATAAATGTTTAAGTACAATAAGTTTCTTAACATATCCAGTAAATCTAGATCAAGACCAAATGCCAATAGAAACGACAAAGCACCAACATAATTGTGCCTAGAAAAGGTGAATAGGCCAATTTTAACAGTTGATGCTAATTATGAAATTACCCAAATGATTAATTGATTTCATGCCAATTCAAAACACAATCATTAACCAATCAATTAATCAAGCTAACAATGTGCAAATTAAACAATCTAATCCATGAATTCACCCATTGAGTCATTTAATCAAACACATAGCAATCAATCATGAGGGTCAAGAATTTATGTGGAATGGAAACCCAATGAGATAACTCTCCCAAGGGATGAAAACCACAATCCCAACACACTCAACCAATCCACTAATGAATCAAACAGTTACAAGAATCAAGATTAAGGAATTATAACCCTTACCCAAGTTTACCTCACCATTGAGTTCACCACAAGCTTCAACAAGCTTGATCCCCAATCCCAAGCGGCTTTGACAATGTCAACCTCTATTGATTCAATAGCAATCACGAAGCTCCTCACTCCAATCTCAGCCTTCAACGGCTCTGATGCTTATGAAAGATGTTTGAACGTTTTGATGTGTATAGAATCAATCTAGGTAGAACAATTCATTTCAAACCATATTTCAAAGATTTAGATTCCAGAGCAGATAAGATTCATCAATGAAGTCTGGATGAACAAGCTATGAAGCTTGTAGAGAGAGAGAAAATAGATCTCAGAAATGTAAAACCGTCTATCATATCTGGAAATGATGAAATCTGACATTTTAAAACGATTCAGGGGCAAATTGGTCACAAAATAAACCACAAGTATGCCAACAATGCTCGAGGTGCTCGAGCCTAGGTCGGGCACCTGTCAAGTGCACATCAAGTGCTGCTTCCAAGATCTTAGGCGCTTGACCTCTTGTCAAGCTCAAATCAAGCATGAGGGACTTGAGCTGCTATGAAGCTCAAATTTATAATTAAGTAAAATACTAGAAATGGGTTAGTGCCTAAAAATGAGAGAGACAAAAACAATGTTATGCACGGGTTCAGGCCAAGTCATATAGCTTTCAAGCAACGGAACCGCTGCAACATTTTTCGAAGAGAATCTCGTGGTGAACTCAATCACTCTAAGACACTAAAAATATTGCCAACCCAAACACCCCCAGACTATGGACTCCAAACATTTTGGTTAACGGAAATCCTAACAAAGGCTTAGATAGACACTAGAATGTATTGATGCGGTTGCATTATGCAATATAATAAATGCTTTTTAGTTTTGGTATTTCTCCAACAAGATGTTGTATACTATAGTAATTTCCAAAGCATAGACTCATAGTGGTGACAAATCAGAAACAAAACAATAACCCTAAACTATTTGAAATCACCCTTTAAAATCACAAACAACAAGCCTATGTCTATACTTTGGGAAAACTGAAGTTAAGGCTTGGTGATTTCCACCGGTCATTATAGATCACATCTCCTATATTTACCTGGTTAGTAACCCCTACAATTATAATCACTATCATTTGGTTTTTAGGCTGTTTAGGGAATTAGTTATTGTAGTTGGCTTTTTGACTTTTTACGAAAAGATGTGTAAAAAATAGAGAGAAGAGTTGACTTTTTGGAAGTGATTTTTTGACTTTTTAGCTATTTTAGTATGTTCCCAAACTATTTATATAAAAGACTAGTGTAAGTAAGTCCAATAGACAAGGTTGTGAATGTATAATCATATGAATAAAGAAGAAAAGTGAAGCATATTTTCCATTTATTTTCTATTTCTTCTTATTTTTTGTTGTTGTTGTTTTTATATTCTTTAATTATTATCATATCCTTGGAAATATAACTTAGGGGCTGCTAATTGGTGCAAAGGGAAACACTCAGGCTGTCATATATAATAACATGATTTGAATCTAAAACTTATTCATGAAGCAGGGTTAGGGGTAGGGGACATGGAAGAGTCTAAGATAGGGAGTGTTTAGAGGAGCATTAATGAATAGTTAGGCAGCCCCCTTAGCTGTCTGTTGATTCTTTCCTTAGTTGTATATTTGAAAATATTCTATTATGTATATTTAGGCCTAGATTTAGGATTACATTTGATTATGATTACACCTAATTTCTATAATGCCTTTTTTATACTCATTGCAACAGCTATATACCTCTATTGAGATGGATACAATGCCTGAATTCTCAAATCCTTACAAGTATTATGTAAAAAATATTTTTGTTGCTTAGTCGTAATATCTATGTTAAATGCCTCCAACACATGACTGTTTACGCTGATAACAAAAGCATAGTAAATATTTGCAAATCAAGCAACCCCTTTGCTAGGGAAGATCAAGACTCCACAATTTCATCTTCTATATTTTGTTTTGTAATTTGCAAAAGGATTCTATTTAATTGAGTATAACGTTTAATGGTGATCAATTTGTTGGCTCTTAATGTGTGGTTATTCTACTATATATAAGCTTGTCATTATAAGGGTTGTGGTTCTATGTAATGACATGAGCAATAATTCCCTTTCTACAATAGATTGAATTTCTATTTATTATTTAAACACATTTATTGATATAAGTTACAGATTAATAACACATGTAAGACATAATACGTTAATCTCTAAAGTTTATTTTTATTATTATAAATTTATATATATTGATGAGCCGAACACGAAAGGCTAAAGATTCTCTTACATTATAGAGCAAAATATAGAGCAATGAAAACATATCCAAATTATAGAGTAAAACATGACCTAATTACAAATATATGCAATATTCAAGGATTGCTTCACGGATCCAAGGAGTTCATTTTGTTTAAAAAATAAAAAATAAAGAAGTTAATTTGTTTTCACTGTCTTAAAAAAAAAAGTTCAAACAATAAATACATTAGTTCAAACAATAAATTTTATGTTGTTTATGTAGTGTGAAATAAATCTTTTGTGAAATTATTAAGATATTATCTATAATAACATTAATTTAGAGATATGGTTTCTTTTTAAGTATTTTATCGATGAAAATTACATTTTTTTGGTTAAATATTTTTATAATATCTTAACAATTTAGAATTTTTTTTAATATTGTATAGAATTTAATAATTTTTTTAAGATAACTAAACTATGTATGGGACTTTGTTAATTATTATTATTATTATTATTGTGTGTGTAAAACCTCAAGGAGGTGAGTGAAATTCACTATTTGAATATGTAAGGTCAATATTGAGATTTCTGACTCATAATACATGGCATAAGCATATTCTGTTAAATAAACTAACAGACAATTAGCAGTGGAGAATCTTAATAATAGTTTCAAAAGTAAAGGAGATTAGTGTTATTATTGAAATCACAGTTAATTGTCAGAAACTTAAAGGATAGGGTAGGTAAGTTTAATTTACCGGATTCTTAAAAATCCCTAAACTCCAAACGAAATGATGCTAAAAGAAATGAATTAGAAATTGAAAATTTCAACAAATGATGCTAAAAGAAGAAGAAGAAAATTTATCTACCTTGGGAGCACAGAACAAAGCGAAAGTGGGTGTCTTGATTTCTGAATCTGTTTACACGAATAGGTGCTGATGTTGATGATGATGGGTATCTCGTGAGGATGCTATTGTGTGTTGCAGAAATCAAATGCCTCATCGAAAGTGATTCCATTTCCCAGCAAATTCTTGACTTCAAACTATGGAGGCAATATGCTGAACAGAGAGGGACAGAGAATAATATATAATTGAGGATATATATTTATTTATTTTTTTATTTTTTAAATCATATAAAAAATATTAACCTGCATTTTTTAAAAGAGAATTGTATGTAACTGAGAAAAGGGAAAAAAATTTATTGTGCAAGTGTATTTGCATTCACAGTCTTTTACTTGTATCCCATCACAGATACACTTGCATCCGTATGTGTTGGTAATTTTTTTTCCCTTTTCTTACCTGCATGTAATTCCTTCTTTTTTTAAATATGTATTAAGTAGAAGTTCAATGACTCAAAAATAAAAGTTAAAATTTGACAATAATATATGATTGAGAAAATATAAAATAATATAGTTTTTTTAACATATGAATAAATAAGTATTGTAAATTGTCAAGAAAAAAATATATCCATTTATTTCAATTTTTTTTTAAAAAAATTAAATAATAAATGCATTATTTAAAATGATAAATTTTACGTCATTTATGTAGTGTGGAATAAGGCTTATATTAAATTATTAGAATGTTATCTAACATTTATTTTAGAGAAATTGTTTATTTTTAAATATTTTATCAATAGAAATTATTTTTTTTTTCATTAAATGATTTAATAATGCCTTAACAATTTAAGGCTTTATTTAATATTACATGAAATTAAAGAATTTTATTAAATAATGTTAAAATATGTATGAGTCTTTGATAATATATATGCAAAACCTCAGGGGAGATAAGTGAAATTTCTCATTTGAATAGATAAGGTAATTAATGGACAATTTTGTCATTTTTGGTATTATAACCTATGACATTAGCATGACATCAGTAAATTCTGTTAAATAACCTAATAGTGGGAGAATTCTAATAATAATTTCAAAAGCAATAGAGGTTAAGATAATTATTGAAACCACAGGGAAGATAAGTGGGGTTGGCCATTTGAAAAAGGCATAGGACCAACTCCCTAGGCATTCTACTGATTTTGAAGGTTCTGATTTTTAAGATCTTGATTCTGAAAGTTTTGAGAGTTCTGGTTGTCTCTGATTTCTAATGGCTAAAACCTAGGAGGTTGCCCCCAAGTTCAACACCTTGCCCCCCTTACTTCCCAAAGAATGGGGCTGTTAGCAGAAGCAATCTAAAATACTCTATGTAGCAATCTTGGTTTCGATCCTTCTTTCATGTTTTGCCACTTCGACTGAGCAGGTTGGGGTTCGAGCTACCCGGTTAGCTCGCCGGGGTCGAGGGGGCAGCGCCCTTTGGCGGGTTCAAGAGCAGCGCCCTGGTGGGGTCAAGGGGCAGCGCCCCCGAAGTAAAAATACAAAATGCTTTCAAAATTGCTTGAGCGGCACATGCGGAAAATAGGGGAGGCTTTGTTTGGCTAATGCAATAAATATAGATGAAGGAGTGCGGGAGAAGCGTCGCACATGCGGTGGTAGGTGAGTCTGAAATTTTGGTCTTTTCTTTTCTTTTCTTTAGGCTGAGTGTATCTCACTCTTGTTAGGTCTCTCTCTCTCTCTCTCTAAAAACCCTTTCCTCTCCCTTCTCTCTACATTTCCTTGTGCCAAATTGGATCAAAACCTTGATCTCTCAAGATCCGTTAGAGTTCCACCATAGATTCTTCATCAAAGTTGGCTAACTTCTCGAGGGCCTCATTATGTGCGGTGAAGATCGAGTTTCGACACCGTTGATTTTGGGGCTTTCATCTCATGTCTTCTTCAAAACTTGAGGCAGGAATTTTCTTAGAGTTACATATATATTTGCAAGATCTAGATGATTTTCAAAAATCATCATTCGATAGCTTTGAAAATTAATTATTGATTCAAGAAGTTGAGCGATTTTGAAAGTGGGTTTGTCTCTTGTTTTTTTTTTAAATGATCTTATGGGTTTTGATCATCGTTGATTGAAAAAAAGATGATTTTGAAAAGTTTTCTTTCAAAAGATTTGAGTTGTATAGTTTTGGTAAGAAAACCTGGAAATTGGGGATTTTTTTTAAAAGAGACTGAAAATCCATGAATTATATTGTTATATTTATTTTGTGTGTCAAAATAAATGGATATTTGGAAAATTTATTAGTTATATATATATAAATGATGAGTTTAAGGGAATATGAGAATTGTTGTTCATTTTGGAAATTATTGTTCAAAACGTTGAAATAGTCTTGAAATGACTAATTGTTGAGGATACTTGAGAAGAGGGAATTGTGTTATTCCTTGGATGATGAATTGGAATAAAAGCATCTATATTCATCTTGTGTTATTGGCATATCAATTCATTTGATTACATTAAACTTCGAAAATTGATTTGAAAACTTGTATTGAGAAAAGAATGTTGGGTAACAAGTTTCTATGAATTGGTTTTGGAGTAAATACGGTGGTAAGTCTTGACAAGTGGTGTAGATGAAATTGAATAGGTGTCGAGCCTTCAAGTTAATACTGGTAAAAATAACAGATTATAGGTATCGAGCCTTCCAGTCAATGCTGGTAAAAATAACAAATTGGTAGTACTTGTATAGTCTACTTGCAGACACTGACTTAGGGATTACCAAAGTCGTATATACCGCTCTTGAAATGAATTGTTAAGTTTTGAACAATTGAAATTGCATGACATCATTGAGCATGATGGTTTTCAAAGATGAAGATGTGATTTTCTTCTAAAAAGGCATAGCATGGCATGTGCATTTCATCTCTTGAGACTTGTATATAAGGTATATACTTTGTTAAGGATTTCCTACTGGGCTTTATGCTCACCCTACGGGATTTTTGTGCAAGAAAAGATGTGGTGATGCCGTCTAACTAAAGGAGAGAAAATGTGTGTAGAGAGTACGATATTCTCATTTTGCTGTGACTCTGTGTGTAAGCCAAGGGCTGGATGTGTCTGGGTTTGAATAATCGTTTTGTGTAACCAGACTCAAGCCATGGAAACTTGTAAACCCTTGAGGGTATTTATTTGTTTATTTACTTGTTGTTGGATTAATGTATTGTTGTATGAAGAACTATTGTATCATGTAATGTAAGTTTGGAGATTTATATTCCATTTTCCTTGAAAGAGCCATGATTTTTGTATTATCATTTGGGTTAGAAATTTGAGGCTTTATAACTTGGTATCAGAGCTACCGGGTTTGAATACTTAGAGCTCGTGGGAAGTGGTTATTTAACCACAATGGGTCCATTTGGCATGCTTAAGAAGTGTCATGCATTTTGTGACTATGTGATAACATGCTTATGTGACTAAATGGGTATGAGATTGGACTTTTGAGATGTTGTTTGCGCTTGTTAAATTCCTTGAGGTCTTATTAGAGGGGTACTTGATCAATACTCATTCTACTAAGTATTCTTGGTTTTTCATGGGACGAATCTCATCATAAGAGTATAATCCGTATGTGCTTACATGACTAAGTGCTTATGTGGGGTGAAATTTAATTGTTATATGGTAGAGGAATATATAGAATTATTGTGAAAAAATGTGTTAGGCAAGTTGCGGGCACGTGTGGGTTAGTGTGCTAAATTAATTCTATTGTCATTTATAGGATGTCAGTAAGAGGTCAAACCTGTGGTGTTAGAGGCGGGAGGCGTGGTAGGGCTCGCCGAGGTGTGCATGAGATACTGGTCCATAGGGTTCCAATGTAAGAAGAAGGGTTCGGCCAAGCTAATATGGCCGAACAAGCAGGCCATGCTAATGTGGCCGAACAGGTGGGACAAGTGGGTCAAACCACAATGGGGGCCTTAGCTCGAGAAATGGCAGGGGTTTTAAGAGAGTCTATGAACTTGTTGAGGGTGGAGAATCATGCCCGAGAGAACACTACAGAGTCAAGGGTGAGTTTCCTTACTGGAGAGTTCTTGCGGGCCAAACCGGATGAGTTCCATGGTGGTCTCGAGCCCAAGAAAGCAGATGAGTGGCTCGAACAAACTGTAAAGACATTTGAAATGCTTCACATCGAAGATAGTGAACTAAGAGTGACTCTAGCGAGTTATTACCTTAAGGGAGACACGGGTCAATGGTGGAAATATGCCGAGGGTAGAGTGGAGCCGATATGGGAAGCCTTTGCGGTTGCTTTTAAGTACATACCTCCCACTGCTAGGAGGAGATTGAGGCAGGAGTTTAAAGACCTCAAACAATTCAACATGCCCGTGGCCGAGTTTGAGGCGGTCTTCTCTAGTTTGTCCATATTTGCACCAGAGTTGGTGGCAACGGAAGAGCGCCATTGCATTGAATTTGAAAAGAAATTGAAAACAAAAATTATGTTCAAGCTTGTCAAAAATATGATTTGGGTATATGACCGTCTTGTGGAGACGGCGACATACGTAGAAATTTTCATACAAGCCGAGGAGGAGAGGCTTCGGAGTTTGAGGTCTAGGGGCCCAAAAGTCTTAAGGAAACTATAGGTAGAACAAGAAGAGTAGGAACACCTATCCATCCCAGTCCCAACCACAGCAGTCTAGATCCACTTTTCCTTTGCCTAGTGCGGGTCCGGGAAAAAGTGCACACTACTACAAATACAGATAAAGATCACACTTTTTTTGTGTGATGTATGTGTTTTAATCACACCTTTTAAGTTTTATTAAAGTGTGGTCTTTGGGAGTGTGATTAAAAGGGGTCATTTTTAATCACACTTTTAAGTGTCATTAAAAATGATTTCATCACATCTTTTAAGTGTGATTAAAAATATTTAGATCACACCTTTTAAGTGTGATTAAAAACATTTAAATCACATCTTTTAAGTGTGGTCTTTAGGAGTGTGATTAAAAGGGATCATTTTTAATCACACTTTTTAAGTGTCATTAAAAACGATTTCATCACATCTTTTAAGTGTGATTAATAATATTTAGATCACATCTTTTAAGTGTGATTAATAACTAATAAAACCTGCGATAAAAAAAAGAATTTGACATATTTGAAGAATAATCAATATTATTTTTGTACGCGCATTTCAAGAATGTAATACACACTATATACTATACTTTGAATCACAATCACATATTGAATGGAATAACGTCATATATTTCATAAATGAAAGTTAAATATGTTCAAAATTATATACAGAGGAATTAAATAAAAAGTTTTACATTGTGCTTACATATATTAAAAAATGAAAAAACTTGAAAAATTAAGTTCTTGAATTCTTTGACCATATTTTGCATCTCTCCAAAAAAATTCTAACCTGAAAAATAAAAACACAAATTAATTCAAAAACCGCTAGAAGCATATGAATAAACTAACTATTTGTAGAGATTGTTCTAGTCTCACAAAAGATAAAGTCCGACTGATCACACCCCTTCAAATGTCTTAACATTAAATACCTCTAGCATGACATGAAGCGTGTAAAAATAAAATGTCACTTAACCCACATAAATTGCAAGTTCAACAGAAATTTTACTATAACCAACAACTTAGTTTAAGAGGCTCTACCAATCTCAAATATTTAATGTTCTACAAAAGAAATGCAATTGAATGTTAATTGTGCAAATACCTTGAGTGCATTTCAGATATCAACGACCATTCTTCATCATCTTCTCTATTTGAGCTCCTAGAAACTTCTAAACGCTTGAGAGGTTGGCCAGAGTTTCCTTAGAAAGAAGAAAAAAAACTCAGCTCCTTGGGTATACACATACTGGTAATTGCACATTTGTAAAAAATGTTCTAGATACCATCATATACAAAGTCACATAGAGATATAATCCTAAAGTATAACTTGGGGGGTTCAAAATTCCCATATTAGAATTGACTGCCATTTGCAAATTAGCACCATTACCTTCCATGAAGAACATTGACATTATCTTTTGTGGAACTCGGCCAGATGTCCAGTGCAAATACTCTAACACCTCTCTGCAATGCTTGTATGATCGGGACATCACTGCAGTCACTCCTTAGTTGATTTCCCGTTAGATACAAATTATGGCCCGTATATACAAAATAGTGAGATAAATGAGCTGTCATATCATGATGAATCTAAAATATTTACAAATAAAAGACAAACAATAACTATTCAGTCTCAAAACGAAAATTAAATATAGAATACACAGTGATATAATGGCATCTCCAACCCTTGACTGAAACCTATATCAAATTTAAATTTGGGTAAAAATCACTCAAAAACCTCACCACTCATAGACTCAAACTTATTTTGAGTAAGAGAGATCGTAAAATGTTCTAGGACAAGGAGATGGTCTTGTTCACCTGCAGGACCAGACAACAAAATTCTTGGGCTTATAGCAGAATCCTTGGACTCACTATGCTTTATGTGTAGAACAAAGGATGCCAACAAATAATATTTTGTCATGTCACTGAAAGAAATGAAAAATTGAAATTTCCATTACTGGCTTGCAATAAAGTATTAAAACCCATGGAAAACCATAGCAGCCCCTATAAATGAGACTAACATAGTCAAGTAAATGAGCTTAAATTAGAACTACAAAGTACAATTTCATAGCATTAAAGATATGTGAAAGGTAAACTGAGATGAACAATGGAGGTGTAGAAAAATATGTGAGTGCATATAAAATTTGAGCCATTTTTCGAGCCACAGATTCGAGCTACCAATCTTTTCTGAAAATTTAACTACTATAGCATCAAATATAACAGTTTTTTTGTTAGTCATCAAATCCCAGATGGATAATTAAACATCTCAATCAAATACAAAAATAAAAATTTAACTACTATAACATCAAATACAAAAAAAATTATAAATTTTAATACTGTAACAAAAACTAATCACCATGTTTGATTCTTAAATTCTGACTTCAATTTTTAAAAAATTTTAAAACTTTTATTTGGTTATCTAAAAAATCACAAAAAAAAAAAAATCAAAATTCAATCCATGAAATTTGCAATATATCTGTACGTTCAAGACCTAAATATATCCTTTTTCATTGATTTTTTACTTTGATATTTATATATTTTTCTATGGTCTTCCAAAGCAAATACCAATATTTTGCAATGTATCCATTTGGATATTTTTGAAGGTGTGATATCTATTTTATCATCAAGCTACTACTGACTTTAGTTATGCAAAAAGGTAGCTCAACTCAAGCTGTTTTTACTCAATGTGGGCCAACCCGTCCATATGCACAGAAAATTTTCAACTTTTACCCTGCTAGGATGAAGGCCTTAGTAGGATTAACTAAATATTTGCATCTTTATTGAATAAACTAGATTGCAGAGTCAATTGAAAGTGTACATCTTACCTGGCCAGTGCGGAAAAACAATTTTGTGTAGCCAACTTGATACATCTCAGGCAGAATATTGAACTGATGAAGAATTGCAACTGAAACACTTAGTGGGTCTTATGATGCAACATTGTCCAGTAAAAGAAAACCATACCTAATGCAAGATACATGAAAAGATGGCATTGTAAAAATAAAAATAAAAGGATCATTGAGACAAGAAAAATCAGATGCTTGAGAATTTATTACACAATTTTTAGCATGTTAATAGAACTAAAAAAATTAAATAAAATGACACCATATTTCTTTACCTTCTGGCAAACTTTTGATGAGTCATCCTGGTAGGAAAGCCAGATCTTGATATTCGAACAACTTCTAGGACCCCGCAGCATCTTAGTTGCTGCAGCACAAGTTCTTGTTCATACATTCCAGCAGATTGAACGTTGTTGGGTTTGATACAACGAATGGAATGTGGTGTTGTACTCTCTAAACGTTGCATTAATTGGAACAATTGGCCCTAAATATCAGCAAACAACATGAATCAAATTAAAGAAGCTAACTCATCCTGAAAGCCCGATCTTGATATTCGAACAATTGGCCCTAAATTTTCTACAATTTTCTAATCCATCATTTGTGTCAGACACAAACCCATGTGCATATGAAAAACCAAGAGTCACCCCAAATTTAAGACACAAATTTGATGATTATTTATTTCAAGGCTACAACATATGTAACCTCCAACTCTTATGTACATAGAAAAATATTCATATTTCACATTCTATAAAGAAATATTCCTACATTTTGGAATCTACATCTGGATCATAAATAAGACTAGTCATAGAAACATGGGCCAAACCTCTGTAATCAATTTGTACATGATCTTAATTAACAATACACCCCATAAGTGGTTCATCAATCACCACTATTTTAAACTTCAGTAAAATATCGCTTTCAATATGATTGAAGTTCACCTAAGAAGTTCAAATCCATTCTTGCCACTGCTTAAGCTTTTGTCCAAAAAGTTCCTTTTATGGTTTATGATGCCTTTGAGTTAACACCATATTACTATTCATATACTTTTGATGCATATAATATAAGAAAAATGTGATGTAAATAAATATCTAAAAATTCTACATACAAATGCAAAATATGAAAGACGAAATCCCACAAATGCCATATATAATGTACACCTCTTAGAAATGTTTCAAAATATATTTGGGGTGGTGGGTTGCATTCCCAAGAAAGTCAAACCTTAGTCATGCCAAGAGATTCACCACATAGGTCTTATTAGAGACTCTAAAAACTGTTGTCAAAATGGAAACAAGTCCTCCCTAGAAGTGTCCATGCTACTAATACTCTCATTACTTGGTGACATTTCTGATTCGCTATCTTGTATTTAAAAATTTTATGTCCTCGAATAAGTCATGTTGTGCCTCTTTAATTTGATAGAATGGGTTGTTAAAGAAAATTACTATCCATGTAAATGGCCCAGACACCCTTTTCTTTGTTTTGCTACTTCAATTGCAAATCAAAAGACATACGCACAAAAAGCAAAAAAATAAAAGAAGAAATAAAATTTAAGTGCCCTAAATGTCACACAATGCCTCTCAGACATTCATGCTATTCTAATTAGCATAAATGGCGACAATGTGAAATTCCATGATCAGCCTTTGGGACAAACAAAACTCCAGAAAGTGAATGTACCTTAAATTTTGCTACAACACTTAACTTTTGGGAGTCTGCTCCACCTGATTTATATAGTGCACCAACAACAGGCTTCTCAGATTGAGCAAGCAAAGACGATGCAAATACCTGAGGAATGTGACATTTGCAAGAAGATAATAGTTGAATGGTATCCAAGTGTAATAAATCACGATTCTTCTCCATAAACCCACTCGTTTGTTTACAAAGTCTCTTTTTATTAAAAAAAAAAATTATGAATAAAATAATTGGTTTATTGATTAGCTGTGGGTCTTTTCATAACAATTAATTATGTATTTCTTTAATTGTGGCAGTTACACTCTATGAATTTCTACTATGTTATAAATATCAGAAGAAAAAAGAGAAGCAACACTAATTTAGCTCACCTCAATATAATCATAAGCATAATGAACCCAGTTTTCCTATTATGTAAAAAAAAAAAAAAAAAAAAAAGAAGAAGCAAATGACTTGATTTTAAACATCATCCACAATTAACAGCAGTTTACTTTTTTGGAAAATTCTTGTAGACTATTAATTCTAACTGGACATTTCACATGGATTTGCAAGCCGAAATGTGAACTAGATTTTCTATGAAGGCCTATGGGAAATAAACTGAGCCATTCCACTATCATGGTGGTAGAAAGCTCCATCATACCATGCTCAACATTAAGTTTGAAGGTAGAAACTTATGCACTAAATTCATTTCATACAAAATTAATTCCAAATATCTCAACAAATCTTTAAGGAATTAATTTGGTTCACTAAATTAACAAATCTCCTTTCCTATATACCAGCCACAAACATTTTACTTATAATCTTTTCATTTATACCTCAGTAGTTTCCTAAATGATTAAAGCACTATAACTTTTAAAAGGAAGTCTTATATGTACCTCTTCGGGGTGATAAAGGGACATTTTAAGCACATCTGTATGCCATGACTCCCTAGGTGCAAGAGGGATACTACGAAATGTCACACCAAATAATAACTCAACCAGCGCCTTCAAACCCTCTATACATTGTGTCAAAGGAAAATATGATGCTACAACCTGCAAAAAAAATCAAGGACAATCATTGCAATTTCTGAATCTAAAGTATAAAATAAATTATTCAACAATCACAACTCAGAAATCTTCTAAACATAGGAAAAACCTTAGAATTGCCTAAAGTCATCGGTCGACCACAAAATCCACTAGAATTATGTGGACTGTGAGAAAACAGAAAACATAAGCATGTTGCTTACCAAGGAGTCCAAGCTGTAAGCAGAAGACTTCATCAACCTTGTGAAGTATGCTTCGTCCCAAGGGTCTAGGTCACCATTTATTTGTCCGTTCTTCTCTCTCTTAAAATCCCAAATTCTCTTGAACTCCTACAGAGACAGCAACTTCTCATCTAAGTACATTTATTGCGACAAATTCAGCAGCCAGAAAGTTAAGTATCACCACTTCAAGCCTTAAACTCATGTGCTGAACATAATACCTTATCAGCTTTGGGTCTGGCCATTTCACTCATCTCAAGCAAAACAGAAATCTCTAGCTATAGTTACTTACTGATATTGATATTGACCAAGTGGAATCTCTTCCCTCTGTATTTGGGACTTCCTTTGAGATGTTGAGGTGGCGGAAGAGGAGGCCAACGCTGCTGCTCCTACACTCCGAAGCCCTTTCCATTCACACAGCAGCCTCATTTGTTGCTCGCAGTCATCCGCCGCTGCTCACCTGTCGTCTGCCGCCGCTCGCCGTCGATCGATCGAGAGAGAGAGAGAGAGGGGGGGGGAAGAAGAGATTAGGGATTTTTTGGGTTTGAGATTTGAGATTTTTTTTGTTGGGGGAGGGGGTGGGAAAAAAATAAAGGGGGAAGCGGGAATGTAAAAAAATAAAGAGGCGGGAATCAAAAATAAAAATAAAAAATATAAATAAATAAATAAATTTATTTTTTGTTAAAATATATATTTTTTTGTAGTTAATGAATTTTTTTAATTTTTTTTTTTTAGTTACTAAGATTGAAAATTTATTTGCTTCATTTTTATTTTAATGAAAAAAAATATTATTATTTTTTATTTCGTAGAAGTATGGGTAATATATATTTTAATGAAAAATATTTTCTACCAAAATAAAAGTTAATTTTTTGTAGTCAATAAAAATATTTTTCTGCGGCCTATTTTTTTTTATTACTAAAAATCATGAACTAATTTTTTGTGGTAGATGAAAAGGAGCGACAATAGTGGTGAAGGTGGTGGATAAAAGATGATGGTGGTGGTGATGGTGATGGCGAAAGAGATTAGTGGTGAAGTTGTGGTAGTGGTAGTGTAAATGGAGTGGCAGGGGTGAAAGAGAAATAATGGTAGTAGTAGTGACAGTAGTGATAGTGGTGGTAGTGAAGTGGTGGCGATAGTAGTAGTAATGGTAGTCGTAGAGGTGAAGTAGCGACAATGGAAATAATGGTGGTGGTGGAATGACGTTTGCAGTAATGGTGAAGGTGGTAGAGGAGATGGGTGGTGAGAGAGAGAAATGAGTGAGAGACAGATAGAGGAGAGAGAGAGAGATAGAGTGATGAGCGAGAGAGAGACAAAGTGGTCGCTAAAAGTGTATTTTCTTGTAGTGGATCGATAAATCGAGAGGGAGCTCAATAAATAGAGAAGACGAGAGTGAGAGAGTGAGCAACACAAACATAGTGGGAGAGAGAGAGAGAGAAAAAGAGATAGAGATAGAGAATGAGAGACATAGAGAGAAGAGAGATGGTCGAGAGAGACAGAGAGAGATAGAGAGAAGAGAGATGAGCGAGAGAGACATAAAGATAAGAGAGATGAACGAGAGAGACAGAGAGAAAGATAGAGAGAAAAGAGATGAACGAGAGAGATGAAGAGAAGAGAGATGAGCGAAAGAGACAGAGAGAGAAAAGAGATGAGAGAAGAGATAGATGAGTGAGAGACACAGAGAGAGAGTGAGAGACAGATAGACAAACAGATAGAGAGAGAAGAGTGATGAGTGTGAGAGAGAAAGAGAAGAGAGAAAGAAATATGAAAAAATGGATGAAAATATATAGACAAAGAGAGAGAGAGAGAGAAAAAAAAAGAGCGAAAAGAGATAAACGAGAGAGAGACAGAGAGAGAAGAGTAATGAGTATGAGAGAGAAAGAGAAGAGAGAAAGGAATATGAAAAAATGGATGAAAAGATATAGACAAAGAGAGAGAGAGAGAAAAAAAAAAGAGCGAAAAGAGATAAACGAGAGAGAGAGAGACAGAGAGAGATGATCGAGAGAGATAAAGAGAAGAGAGAGAGAAGAGAGACAGATAGAGAAGAGAGATAAAGAGAAGAAAGATGGACGAGAGACACAGAAAGAAAGAGAGAGAGAGACAGACAGACAAACAGACTGACAGAGAAGAGTGATGACTGAGAGAGAGAAAAAGAAGAGAGACAGAGACATAGAGAGAAAGAAAGAGACAGACAGATAAAGAAGAGTGATGCGTGAGAGAGAGAGAGAGAGAGATAAGAGAGACAAAGACACATAGAGAGAGAGACAGACAGACAGAGAAGAGTTATGAGTGAGAGAGAGAAAGAGAAGAGAGACAGAGACAGAGAGATAGAAAGATGAAAAAATGGGTGAAAAGAGAAATGTTCAAAAGAGTAAGGCAACGTCTTTTTTATTTTTTTTTTGTAACAGAAAAATATTGTTGCATTTATTTAAACCATTTTATGACTATATATATATGAAGCCGTCTCAAAGCCACAATATATATATATATATTTTTTTAATTTTTTTTTTTACAACGGTACGTATTACAATCACAAAAAACTCTTCCTTTTTATTTTATTTTATTTATTTTTTTTTTTTTTTGCAACTGCAGCTGGTATCGTCGCAAATACTCTATTTTTTTGCGACGGCAAGTTGTGCCGTATCAAAAAGTCACATTTTTTTGGTGACGGTAAGTTGTGCCGTTTCCAAAAGTCACATTTTTTGCGACGGCAAGTTGTGCCGTCTCAAAAAGTCACATTTTTTGGCGACGACAAGTTGTGCTGTCTCAAAAAGTCACATTTTTTGAGACGGCAAGTAGTGCCGTCGCAAAAAGCTCCGTCTCATAAGCCCACTTTTCTTGTAGTGTTGGTTTGGGGTGATAAAAGAGAGGCCTCCGAAAACGGCGACCGTAAGAAACACTCTGCCCCCAACAGTATTGAACGCACTCCATCTCTCCCTCTCTCTCTCTCTCTCTCTCTCTCTCTCTCTCTCTCTCTCTCTCTCTCTCTCGTTCCTTGTGATGAACCCTAACCTTCTACTTTTCTTTTGATTAGAAGTAGCCAAAGAGTTAAATGTATTTTGAATTTTTTTTTTTAAATTTGTGTTTTGGTATTCGGGCCTTTTTTTTTTAAAAAAAAAATGGGAATTGTATATTTTATATACAAATCAAATTGGAATATTTTATGCAAACACACATATTTGGGGAGTGTGATTAAATATATATATATATATATATATAATCATACTTATTTAAAAAGTATGATTAAAAAGTATGATTAAAAAGTAATAATGTATATATAATCACACTTTAATTAGAAGGTGTGATTAAAAAATATATAAATAATCACACTTTAATTAAAAAATATATATATATAATCACACTAATTTAAAAAGTGTGATTAAAAAGTAATAATGTATATATAATCACACTTTAATTAGAAGGTGTGATTAAAAAATATATAAATAATCACACTTTAATTAGAAGGTGTGATTAAAATATATATATATAATCACACTAATTTAAAAAGTGTGATTAAAAATTAGTAATATATATATAATCACACTTTAATTAGAAGGTGTGATTAAAAAATATATAAATAATCACACTTTAATTAGAATGTGTGATTAAAATATATATATATATATATATATATATATATATATATATAATCACACTCATTTAAAAAGTGTGATTAAAAAGTAGTAGTGTATATATAATCACACTTTAATTAGAAGGTGTGATTAAAAAATATATAAATAATCACACTTTAATTAGAATGTATGATTAAAAAATATATATATAATCACACTTATTTAAAAAGTGTGATTAAAAAGTAGTAGTGTATATATAATCACACTTTAATTAGAAGGTGTGATAAAATATATATATATATATATATATATATATATAATCACACTTAATTGAAGAGTGACATAAAAAAATAAATATTATCACACTCAATCAAATTAAGTGTGATTAAAATATCAATCTAATTTTTTTTATCACACTTCTAATAAAAGTGAGATATTTTTTTTGTCAAAGTGTGATCTTTAACTATTTTTGTAGTAGTGGCATCGAGTAGCTTCTCGTGTTTCAAGTGTGGCCAACCGGGTCACAAATCCTTCTCATGCCCACAGAAGGAAGGAAGGCCGTTAATGTTACCACCACCTAACCGATCTCAAAGTCAGTCTCAATCTCAAAATAAAGGTCAAGGGTTTAATTGTTATCAGTGTGGTCATCCGGGGCATATGAACAGAACTTGCCCACAATTGGAGGCGCATCTGGTGCATCAGGGTTGAGACAGACTCAAAACCACCAGCAGGCTCAATCAGTCCAAGCTTCGCGAGTTAATTAGGGAACTAATTCGGCTTAGTCAGTACAACAGGCTTATGCTCCGAAAGGGGAGCAAGTTAATTAGGGGCCTGGCCACAGGGGCGTGTGTACGCTGTTACCATGCCTGAGCAGTTGCTAGAATCCTCAGTTGTGAGAGGTATTTTTGTTGTCTGTAATTCTTTGGCTAATGTATTGATAGACATGGGTGCATCTCATTCATTTATGTCTACTGTATTTGCTTCTGCATTGGGGTTAGAGGTAGAACAGTTAGTGCCTTCACTCAAAGTAGAGTCATCTGTTGGGGGTACAGTTGATTTAGACCGTGGTTGTCGTGATTCTGAAATAGACGTTGCCGGACATCGACTTCCGTTTGCTTTTGTGTTGCTAGATATGTTGAGTTTTGGTGTCATTTTAGGCATGGACTGGTTGTGTTCTTATCAAGCGGTGATTGATTGTTACCGTTACAGAGTTACAATGTGCACTTCGGGTGCTGATCATTTCTATTTTTTGGGGAACCGAGTTGATAGAGCCTTGTCACTAGTTGTTGACCCTCGTAGTAGGAGCAAGCTTAGTGGCCTTCTTGCAACTCTCTTGGATAGTGAGAGTGACGGGGCTCGTGTTGAATTACCAAGGGTAGTTTGTGAATACCCAGATGTCTTTCCGAAAGATCTTACTAGTTTACCACCTCACCGGGAGATCGATTTCTCCATTGAATTAGTGCCTGGAATGGCATCAATTTCCATGCCACCGTATAGATTTGCACCCGCCAAATTGCATGAGTTGAAGATTTAACTTGAAGAACTTTTAAACAAGGGCTTCATTCGCCCTAGTGTATCGCCTTGGGGAGCGCCGACTCTCTTTGCGAAGAAGAAGGACGGGTCATTGCGGTTGTGTATTGATTACCGTAAGTTGAATATAGTTACAATTAAGAACAAATATCCTCTACCCAGAATAGATGATTTGTTTGACCAACTTAGAGGGTCTCATTACTTCTGAAAAATAGATTTGAGGTCGGGGTACCATCAGTTGAGAGTCCAGGAAGAGGACATTTAGAAGACGGCCTTTCGTACTCGTTATGGTCACTATGAATTCCTTGTAATGCCTTTTGGGTTGACCAACACACCAGCTTCCTTTATGGATTTGATGAACATAATTTTTTGGGAATACTTGGACCGTTTTGTGGTCGTCTTTGTGGATGACATATTGATTTATTCAACCTCCGAGGAGGAACACGAGACTCACTTGCTGGTAGTGCTGGGTTTACTTAGTGAGCACCAATTGTATGCCAAATTTGAGAAATGCGAGTTTTGGTTAACTAAGGTGAAGTTTTTGGGGCATGTAATGTCTAGGGAGGGAGTAACTACGGATTCCTCAGAGATAGATGCCGTACAGGATTGGGAACAACCCAAGAATGTTTTTGAAATCCGAAGTTTCTTAGGATTAGCGGGGAATTACCGACGTTTTGTAAGGGACTTCTCTAGACTAGCTGCACCTTTGACTAGGTTGACTAGAAAGGGTATCAAATTTGTGTGGAGTGAGGCGTGTGAAAAGTCATTCCAAGAGCTTAAGACTAGATTGACTACCGCACCGGTTTTGATAATTCCATAAAGGGGTTTGAATTACACTGTCTATTGTGATGCGTCCGAGGATGGACTTGTTTGTGTCTTGATGCAAGAGGGAAAAGATGTGGCCTACGATTCACGACAATTGAAAACTCATGAGAAAAATTACCCCACCCATGATCTAGAATTAGCTGCGGTGATTTTTGCTTTGAAAATTTGGAGGTATTACTTGTATGGTGAGAAGTTTGAGGTTTTCTCCGATCATAAGATTCTAAAGTATTTGTTTTCTCAAAAAGACTTGAATTTACGACAATGGAGGTGGATGGAATTTATGAAGGATTATGACTTTGAGTTACACTATCATCCGGGAAAGGCCAATGTGATGGCCAATGCTTTGAGTAAAAAATTTGTGAGTAGTTTCGCAAGTGTGGCCATTTCGAAATGGGATATTCTGGATATTATTGGAAAGTTTGATTTGCACTTGGGTGAGTTCAGAGAGAGTGCTACGCTGTTTACTTTGAATGCTCAACCTACCTTGGTTAGTAATGTCATAGAGGCACAACGAGGAGACCATGACGTGGAATCAATCCGTGTTAAGATTTCCAATGGGAAGGAAGAGAAGGTTTGAGCGTTCACTCGGCTCTGAGTGTACGTTACCTAGACCATTTGTTTGTACCAGAATCTTG
Source organism: Camellia sinensis (assembly GCF_055761805.1). NCBI lineage: Eukaryota > Viridiplantae > Streptophyta > Magnoliopsida > Ericales > Theaceae > Camellia > Camellia sinensis. The sequence goes on along the minus strand of NC_138974.1, from coordinate 5,310,700 downwards.
TAGAGAGGAAGTACTTCGGGAGTTCCATCACTCACGCCTTGCGGTACACCCGGGAGGCACTAAAATGTATCATGATCTTAGTCGTCAGTTTTGGTGGAGGGGTATGAAACGGAATGTCGCTTTATTTGTATCGAAGTGCCTTACTTGTCAACAAGTGAAGGCCGAACACCAAAGATCAACGGGCTTGTTACAACCCTTATCGATAGCCGAGTGGAAATGAGAGCGTATTACCATGGATTTTGTAGTTGGGCTTCCTAGAACACAACAAGGCAATGATGAGGTTTGGGTGATTGTTGATAGGTTGACTAAGTCTACACATTTCATTCCGATGTGTACCAGCGACTCAGTTGAACTCTTGGCAAAGTTGTACATTAGCGAGATAGTTTGACTTCATGTTGTCCCTATGACTATTGTGTTAGATAGGGATCCTCGTTTTACTGCCCGGTTATGGCAAAGCCTTTAAGTGGCATTGGGAACTAAGTTGACTCTTAGCACCACTTATCATCCTCAAAGCGATGGACAGTCAGAACATACCATTCAGATTTTGGAGGACATGCTTAGAGCTTGTGTCCTTGATTTTAAGGGGCCTTCGGAAAGGCACTTACTATTGATTGAGTTTGCTTACAACAATAGTTACCAAGCTAGTATTGGGATGGCACCATTTGAGGCCTTGTATGGCCGACCTTGCAGATCACCGATTTGTTGGGCCGAAGTGGGTGATGCACCGTTACTGGGTTCGGAAATTGTTAGAGAGACAACCGAGAAAGTTGTTCTCATTTGGAAGAGGTTAGCTACGGCCCAAAGCCGACAAAAGAGTTATGCCGATAAGAGGAGACGACCTTTATTTTTTGAAGTTGGTGACCATGTGTTTCTAAAAATCTCACCAAGGCGGGGTTTGTTGAGATTTGGTAAGAGTGGTAAATTATCTCCAACGTTTATTGGGCCTTTTGAGATCTTAGAACGAATTGTGGAAGTGGCATACCGGTTAGCTTTACCGCCACAACTTTCAGGAGTTCACAACGTATTTCATGTATCTATGCTTAGGAAGTATGAACCCCATCCTTCTCATGTTCTTCATTAGGTTGACTTAGAGGTAGATGAGGATGCCTCTTACGAAGAACGACCGGTTCAAATATTAGATAACCGAGAGCAAGTGCTACGGGGCAAAACTATACCGTTGGTAAAGGTGTTGTGGAGACACCATGGGGTTGAAGAAGCGATATGGGAATGGGTGGCGGAAGTTTGCTCCAAATATCCAGATTTGTTTGAAAATGCTTAAGTTTCTTTTCTTTGTAATATTCCCTGGTGTTGAGGGAAACGTATTTAAAGTTGTTAACCATATGTTGATATGTGCGTTGTTGTTTTAAGCATAAGGTTGTTGGGAGTTTCTATTACTTTTTAAGAAATTTCATGTTTATGCGTATTTCGGAGGTTGTTGTTAATGAGATTACCATGGTGGAAATGGTGGAATTTGGTTGAAAGTTATTATTGTGATTTGAAAATGAAATAGCGTAACTTTGATCACTAGAAACCCCTTTGTTAGGGTAGTTTGATTTGAAATTTCGGGGACAAAATTCTTTAAGGGAGGAAGCTTGTAACAATCCCGGTTTTGATCCTTTTTTCATGTTTTGCCACTTCGACTAGGTAGGTCAGGGATCGAGCTGCCCAGTCAGCTCTTGAGGGCCGATGGGGCAACATCCCTTGGAGGGTCCGAGGGTAGCGCCCTAGTGAGGTCGAGGGGCAGCGCCCCAGAAGAAAAAATACAAAATGCATTCGAAATTGCTTGAGCCGCACATGCAGAAAACATAGGAGGGTTTGTTTGGATATTGCAATAAAAGCAAGTGCGGGAGAAGCGTTGCACGTGCAGCGGTGTAGACGCGCCCGCGAGGGGCCTTCGTTACAGTTCGGACTCAATTTGTGTCACGGTTCTTAATCTGAACCAAAGAGTCCAAATCCGGCAAATCGTTTTGAGAAACAGATTTTTGAAAAGAAGTGCCAAACATGGACTACTTTGCCAGATACAGAGTCGCCACCTAAATATTTTTTAATGGGGAAATTTAGGAAACCCTGACTCGGTGCCGAAGGCCACATGTCCGTCATCACCGGAGTTGTCTCGGCTCGGGAGCTTGGGTACGATCAGGGAAGGTCAGCTATGAGCACCCCTTTCGCCCGGTCCGAAGACCGGCCTCTACTAACCATGATATCCGATTTTGAAAACGTTATGTATTCTTATTCCATTTATTAGCCTAGAATTACTATGTTATGCGCGCAGCAAACAAGTATAGACTAGATTGCCTAATTTGGAAACAAGCATTGCATATCCGTTTGTTTTGAAAAGCGCTTTGGAAATTGCTACTCGCAAGTAGGCTAAAATACGGATTTCAATGAGTTTTTCCAACTCAAACAATCCAACCTTCACCCACAGGCATTCAAACAGTAATAACACGTAAGCATTTAGTCGCATGGCAAGCATACTGTCATGGCAACATTCACACGCATGCGAGATGCTAAAGCATAAATACTTACATCGTACTCCGTGCCAAAACAATAAACTAGTTAGCAAACATGCATGTCTTAGTTCATGTTAAGAATGACTAATGCAACACATACAGGATGCAATTAGATAGGCTCGGCTTATCCTAAACATGGCATGTGAAAATGCGCAACTAACATGCATTTAGTTTGGAATTTGAAATACAGATGCAGTTAGCGTGATGTACCGAGCCCGGTGCATGCGAGACAAATGTATGGATGCACGCATGCATAGCATAAGGTATGCTAATTTAAGCGTGCCCTAATACTAACCATCAAAGCAGGTAAGTAAAAGGGAAGAAAGAAGTGGGGATTGGAAGACATTCACACACTCACCCACACTTATTACAGATTTGCCCTCGCTCGGAGGGACCAAATAAATATTACAAATTAATTAACTACACAAGCTAATTAAATATTACAAATTAATTAATTAATTAACAAATTAACTAATCTAGGAAAAGCAGTAAACTGCCTTGGGAGGAGAGCCAGATGCAATGCGCGCTCGGTCCTGCTCGGAAATGCACCGCCATGCATAGGCTGCCTTTGTTTTCCTTCCTCTACTCCTCTGGAGGCTACCAAAACCTCAGGACTGCTCCCTTGGACATCGGGGAATACCACCGGCTGAATGGAACCGTCACCGGCAGTGTGTTATGGCCATCGGCACAAAATGAAGCTGTCGGCACATAGGGGATTGCCGGTCGGCACTTAACACTGCCGGTCGGCAAATAAAATCTGCAGAACTTGCAACTCACAACAACAGAGGGCAAGACGAAGCATGGCAGCACAATTCAAGGCATATATGCACCAACCATGTCCCTTATCATGGTAATGACTCAAAGGGGCATGTGCCTCGATTCTCGGACCGCCAATCACGCATTTCCATGCATGATGGCCCAAAGAATCAAGTATGCAACTTTCATGTCAAATGAAATGCAAACCAAACACACAAATCAAGGCCCAATTCCTATCACCAAGTCAAGGAACAAGGCATGCATGCAAGATGCAATGCGACCTAGGCATGCAAGCTAAGGATGCAACATGGCATGGCAAGGCACTTATGCAAGCATACAAGCAAACATGAGGCAATGCAAATGGATGAAAAGATGGACTTATGCATGATTTAGGCAGCTCTAATTAGGCCTAAAACAAGGGCCAAAGTGCTAAAATGAGGGACCAAATACACATGCACACATACATATGTTGAAAGGCCAACACTTAGGCACAAGTTGGACAACTCTCAAACACATTTGAAAGGAGGTAATCATGGACAATTAGCATGCAACATAAGCATTGAAAATCATGTTAGGATGGTGCCAAACCAAGCAACAAATCAAGCCAAACATGCAACAAATGGCCTAAGTGCTCAAAGCAAACCAATGGAGCATTGAACTATACTAAGCAAGACCAAACATGGCATGAACTTATTGACCAAAAACAGAGTTTTAGCACACTAAGACAAGGCCTAAAGAACACTTAGATGGCATCCAAATGACCTAAATTCAAAGGCATGCATAATCACCAAAACAAGGAGCATACAAGACAAGCTTTCAAAGCATCAAAGAGGTGTCCAAAGCAAACATACAAGCATGCTATAAGGTCTGAAATTATGCTAAAAATGATGCCAAATCATTAGAATAAAGCAAATAGTGCATGCTACAAACTCATACACTTAAGGCCAACAAGCCGGAATGCAAAGGGGCTATATGATGCATGCCAAATCCGACCCAAACAACCATGGACAGACCTAAAACATGGCAAAATATGCACAAAACCTTCACAAGACTAAGCCTAAAACATGCTCCAACAAGGGCTAACAACCTAAGGCACATTGAGGCAATAACATGGCATTACATGGTAGGTATGCTAAGCATGCATGGTGTACCAAAACCAACAAAAAACAGAGATATAATACAACATATTAAGCATGGAAAGTAGCCAAGACAAGGTCAATACACACTTTAACATGATGCTCTCTCAAGAGGCCAAAAATGGTCCTTTTCAAGGACAACAAGGAGAGGGGGTAGCCCTCTCCTTTTGGAGACTTCAAGGCACCATCTCCACCACTGAAATCCCTCAAGATTTCAGTGGTGAAGAGGCCCAAACACCAAAGTCCCGAAACTAGCACAAAATAGCACAAAATGAGGCCTTTCAAGGCCTAAGAGGGGTCAAACACCCTCAAACCACAAAACACTCTTAATAAACAATCAAGAGGACTAAAAAACAGAACTTTTTTGTATTATACACCAAGCTCAAAAACGAATTTAAGACAGGTCAAAATACAATGCAAAAATGAGGTAAAAAGGGATAAGATTCTCACCCTTGAAGACCTCTTCAACAATGGTGCTCCAATGGCCTTCCTTGGCTTGAATCCAACACCAAACACCAAAATCAGTCTCTTAGAACCTCAGTAGCTAAAGGAAGGTGAAACACTATGTGTTTGTGTGCAATAGTAAGACACAAGTGCACTAAAACACACACAAGAGGGAAAAAGATAGAGATATGGTGTATCAAACCCTAACCCTAGAACCCAAACCCTAAAAATGGCTGTCTAAGCTCTCCAAAATATCTCAAGTGTCTAACCCAAGTGTCTAACCTAAAGCCAAGAGACAAGGCTCTCTCTTATAGAGGCTTATTGTCTTGTAAAGCTTACAAGACAAGCTTCCAAGAGAGAGATCCCTCCATACACATGTATGGAGGGGAGCCAAAAGCAAGACAGCTGTCTTAAAATATCTGCAAAAGCAGATGCACAGTAATCGGCTGGCAAAAAATGTCATTTTGACAAAAAATAGTGCCGACCGGCAGAAAATAGTGCTGACCGGCAACAAATAGTGCCGGCCGGCGATATACATTGCCGGTGAAAGCAAAAACCAGCCGGTGGCCTCTAGCCACTGCCGGTGGTGAGTAGGGATGCCTCACAAGGCATTCCCTGCCCCTCCAAGGCAAAACACAAGTGTTTGGTGCAAAACCAGACACTAAACAGTCGAGTTTGGAGATCCTGAGGCAAGGCGCGCGAGCCGAGACCTCCGGGAACTCCAAACGAACACAAACATGGATAATCACCGAGTGTTCCAAGCGGTGACGTCCAAGTCTTGAGGACGGTCAAAAATGGGGTGTCTACAGTTGCCCCTCTTTGACAGAACTCGAAAGTCATAACAATGACGGGAGTGAATGTCAAAGCCCAGAGACGACCCATTTTTGACAAGGCCGAAGACTCAGACAAACATGCAAGACAAACAAGATATGTGCCCGAAGGCAGGGGAAAAATGCAAGACAATGCACAGAGCCGGTCATAACTTATGATCATGCAAAGAAAGCTGTAACGAAGCACACATGCGACAGTTTTAAGCTAGCATACACCAAACTACACTACAATGCAGAAAGGATGTAAGAGAATTATGCAATTCTCAATACGTCTCACTCGGAGGATACAATACCTGTGCGGCTCGTCTGGTTGCACCAACCTCAAATGAACCGTACATACAATATCGTGCCTGAAAAGAAAACAAATTTAACAGGTACAATATCGTTAGCAACACGCATGACAATGCAAGAATGCATGCAAGATGATATGCAATATATACAAAACAATGTATAAACAATGCAAATGAAGATGCAATGTAATTGAAACAATGCAAACTACATGCAAAGCAATTGAATCACGATCCAATCACGAGTGGTTAGAAACCACACCTATGTCAAATAGATTGATGGAGGTAACAAGTCTGTCTACCATAGAACGGTCAACTGAACTATGAGCATTGTAGACAGACACAAGAACAAGTATTGGGGGGGATTGACATAAGTGGGGAAACGACCCGCTGGAGAAAGGACAATGATCCAAATGCCGGATGCAAAAATTACACTACAATTTAATATATATATATGCTGGGGAGGTGAAATGGATATGACACGCAGGCCAAACCAAATCTTGCTTAGGTAAGGCATGCACGCATACAAGCCACGTCTAACATAGAACGGTCCACTGAACTATGCTTCGACACGAGAAGTATGGGCACATACCAGACCAAGCTCAATCATGGAAAGGCGCAAGCCATAGATGGAAGGTGATGCAATGAATGCATGCAAACTACAATGCAATGGATATGGCACGCAGGCCAAACCAAATCTTGCCTAGGAAAGGCATGTACTCGTTCAAGCCATGTCTAACACAGAAAAGGTGCCGCAACCCTCAAACCAACATACCAGCGTGGAATAGGCGCGTACACATGCAGAACTGTGTTTTACGTGAAAAGTAAGGGCACATACCAGACCAAGCTCAACATGGAAAGGCGCAAGCCATAGATAGAAGGCGTGATGCAATGAATGCATGCAAACTACAATGCAATGGATATGGCACGCAGGCCAAACCAAATCTTGCCTAGGAAAGGCATGTACGCATACGAGCCATGTCTAACACAGAAAAGGTGCCGCAACCCTCAAACCAACATACCAGCGTGGAATAGGCGCGTACACATGCAGAACTGTGTTTTAACGTGAAAAGTAAGGGCACATACCAGACCAAGCTCAACCTGGAAAGGCGCAAGCCATAGATGGAAGGTGATGCAATGAATGCATGCACGCTACAATGCAATATTTACAAATATGCAATGGATATTTACAAAATGCATGACAATGCAGTATGATGCGACCTACTGGGGAAAATGCAATGAATGCAAGCTACAATGGAAATGCATGACAATGCACTATGATGCAACGGCTATGATTGCAACTTTACCAACAGGGCGATATACTAGGTTGGTTCAGTATCCAGAACTGAGGTGCCGACATGCTGCCTCAATCTATGGGGCTTCCATACAGATTTCAAGCCGAGGGTAAACCCCTAGGTATTTAAACCAGACTTTAGTCTCGGAACTCCCGAACCTTTGCGTTCTAGGCATAAGCCGTTCGAACTCTAGTTTCCACCGTCCTAGTTGGTCTTCTAGGAACTCATCGCAAACATAGGCAGGTGGCTTTACCGGACCATCGAAAGTCGTTTGGGCACGAAAAACACCAAAGGAATTGCACCTTCAGAGGATTTAGGGTCTCCTAGACCGTGGGTATTGCATGAGGAATGCGCCGAAGGTTTCGCACCTCCAAAAGATTTAAGGTCTCCTAGACCGTGCATGTTTAAGGTCTCGCCAGACTGGCGTGCGTGTTTAAGGTCTCGCCAGACCGGCATAATATGCAGAACAATGCAAGAATGAGGTACGCATGCCAATGCTAATGACGACACACATGCCAGCGAAAATGTGACACGCATGTCGATGCAAATGAAGCATGATACAAGATGATACAAATAAGACACGCGTGCCCCATAAGATGCAAAATAATACAAGTGTGACACGTATGCCACACTGAATGCAAAATGAAACAAATGAGACACGCGTGCCTCATAAGATGCAAAAATGATGCAAGTGTGACACGTATGCCACACGGAATGTAAAATGAAACAGATGAGACATGCGTGCCTCATAAGATGCGAAAATGATGCAAGTGTGACACGTATGCCACACGGAATGCAAAATGAAACAAATGAGACACGCATGCCTCATAAGATGCTAAAATGATGCAAGTGTGACACGTATGCCACACGGAATGCAAAATTTTGAAAATTGGACTTATACGCTACGCGAAGCCGGTTCGTATTCAAAACAATGCAATATACTAACAAGTACAAGTAAGGTGCGCAAAATAGCGCGATAAGATACATGCAAGATGCAAGTGAGGTGCACAAAACAGTGCGATGCGGTGCGCAAAATAGCGCGAGTGATTTTGGAAATGCACAAAACAGTGCGATGCGCTAAACAGCGCGATTGAAATGCAATGCACAAAACAGTGCGATGCGCTAAACAGCGCGAATGATTTTGAAATGCACAAAATAGTGCGATCGATTGAAATGCACAAAATTGTGTGATACGCAAAACAGCGCGATTGAAATGCAATCACAAAACAGTGCGATGCGCAAAACAGCGCGAACGATTTTGAAATGCACAAAACAGTGCGATGCGCAAAACAGCGCGATTGAAATGCAATGCACAAAACAGTGCGATGCGCTAAACAGCGCGATTGATTTTGAAATGCACAAAATAGTGCGATGCGCTAAACAGCCCGAACGATTTTGAAATGCACAAAACAGTGCGATGCGCAAAACAGCGCGAGCGATTTTGAAATGCACAAAATAGTGCGATGCGCTAAACAGCGTGATTGAAATGCAATGCACAAAACAGTGCGATGGATTGCATGCTCTATGCAAATGACGACACGCATGCCAATGAAAATGTGACACGCATGCCGATGAAAATAAGGCACGCGTTCCGATGGAAATGAGACATGCATGCCGATGAAAATAAGGCACGTGTGCCGATGCAAATGGGACACGCATGCCGATGCAAAGTAATACAAATGAAATAAATGAGACACGCATGTCTCATAAGATGCAAAATGATGCAAGTGTAGCACGCATGCCACACAGAATGTAAGACGATGCTAAGTGTAATGCGCATGCCACACGGAATGTAAAAGGACTAAAAATGCGTAACAACGCACGTGTTTCGGAATGCAAGACAATGCATGGAATAAAAAATGCAATTACAATGCATGAGAGATGTGCATGACAATGCAAGGGGTGCGTGTTACAACGCATGTAGTATGTGCATAACAATGCGAATGTGAGGCGTATGACAGCGCGATGTAATGCACCGAAGTAGTGTGATGAACGCGTTCAACGCACATAGGGCAACTTTTGAATTTAAAAGGATACAAAAAGGATACACCTTGCGCAAATTCGAGTGCCGCGCACAGAAGACACGACCCGAGGCCAAGACGGAGGCCGGTTGAGCGTCGGAGATGCACTTTCTTGCACTTTCTTGAGCTATGAAGACCACAAACTACTAATATGGCCTAAACAAGGCTGTGGGAACACCACCGGCCGGAAGGGAAGGCCACCGACTGTCCACCTGCTGCAAAATAAATCCATCGGCACAATATACTGCCGGCCGGCACAAAACATTGCCGACCGGCAAACAATTGCTGAGTCGGGGTAGTTTCGAGATTTCACTTCGGGTGTTTTAAAATAGGGTTTCAAACCCTATTTTCTCACTTCCATCACCGCCGAAAACTCAAACCCTCTCTCTCTAGAGTGTTTCTCTCTCCTCTTTCGCCCGTTTCGTCGCGTCCTACGCCCGTTTCGTTGTCGGATTCGCGATTTCCTTCGCGTTTCGGACATTTTCAACCGACCAAAACTTTGTTTCGGTGCCTCGTTTGGCGTTCCCGCCTTTTTGGGGTTTGTTTCCCTTTCTTTCCTCTTGATTTCTGTGCCCTTCCACATCCCGGCCTGTACAGTCATTTTCGGCCTTCCCAGGAGTCGACTTTTCGGTTAACTCTTCGTATTCTAGCCCGGTTTTCCTTCCTCCGGCTATTTTCCCATCATTCTCTACATGGCGGACGACATTCCACGCGGTGGGACTCCCCCGGACCACGAGATGGATCCCGGGGTCGAGCTCTTACCTTTGTGCAAGCGCCCGTTCGACCCGGCGACCTACCGGCCGGCGATTCATGTTCTGCCCCCCGACGGACTGCGCCAGTTCAGGAGCTTCGAGAGGCACGTGCCACCCGAGTTATTGCTGCGCGAGCCTACCTCCCACCTGTCCTTCGGCGTTTCCGAGGTAACTCTCTTTCCTCTACTTTACTTTCTACAATGTAGGGCACAAAAACTGTCGTAGCTTATTTATGCTCTTTAATTGCTTTAGCCTGATATGATGTATACCGTAGTTGAACATACACACAACTGATATCTGCTTGAAACTGACACATGCACACACACTGCACCGGTCCTGAACCAACCAAACACATGGCGCACACTGTATACACATTGCAAACACTGGCACCCGATAGCTGTTCAAATCTGTCAAACTTGCACGCATGCTATACTGTACTGAACCACCGAAAACACGCTGACGCATCACACGTATTTCACTGTAAGCACACCGGCACCCCATATCTGCTTAAATCTAAACATATGCACACATGCTATACTGTACTGAACCACCTGAACACGCTGACGCATCACACGTATTTCACTGTAAGCACACCGGCACGCGGTATTTTTTTTTAAACCTGTCAGACTTGCACACATGCTACATCTGTATGCCTCTTAAAACTGCATTTTGAATGTTGTTTTGCCATTGTTATTTTCTGTTTGCAGGAGGATTCCCATACCATCCGCGGGTATGGGAATACTGGCGCACGGGAGTGGTATGACGAGCTCCCTGATGCGGTCCGTCGCATAGTGGACCGGGCAGGCTTCGGCGCCTTCTGCCGAGGGCTCTCGTGACTCACTACTTGCAGACCTCTACTCGCCGCTCTGGCGGAGAGGTGGTGGGACACCACCGATTCTTTTCACTTTTCCACAGCAGGGGACATGACGATGACCCCTTATGATTTCTCGATGCTCACAGGCATCGGGGTAGGGTGTGATCCGATCACCTTTGATATTGATATGGACGAGTGGACCGCTGCTCAGGTCCATCTGCTGGGGGAGGCCCTACCTCTCGCTCGTCCAGGCTTTGTGCGGTACTCCTGGTTCGAGGTATAGTTTAGGGTCCAGCCCACTCTCGGTGATGCAGATCCGATGACCCCGGAGGCCGAGGAGAGGTACGCCCGCGGCTTCCTCATGTTCTTATTCGGGACGACCATCTTCGCCGACTGGGCGAACACCATGCCTCTCTGCCTTCTCAGCGCACTGGTGGACGTCCGGGACATCTTGCATTATGATTGGGGTGGTGCCGCTCTGGCCACCCTCTATGGATACATGAGCTCAGCTTCCTGCGGCAGCAGCCAGTTGCTCGGAGGCTATTGGCGGGCTTAGGAGGTACATTTCTTCTCCGCTTTTCATTTCTGTTTTTCTATCTTTTCTGTACTCTGTACACTGCACACACTGTAGTCTGCTTGCTGTATACTGTACACACAGCACACACATACACTCTGCTTTACACTGACTGTACACTGCTCACACTGTACACTCTGCACAATACAGTGCACAACACACGGCTTTGCTATTTCTGCTTTACTCCGTATTCTGCTTTATCTGATATTCATACTGACGTCTGTTTTGCAGTTGTGGGTTTACGCCTACTTTCCTAGGCTCGCTCCCGTACCAGTCACAGAGACTCCTTTGGTCATCCCCTTCTTACGACGCTTTGACGGGAGATGCACCCGGCGGCCACGAGAGACATTCGGCTTTTTCCGCCGATACTTCGACACCATCACCCCCGCGGAGGTATGTTTTACTTTCAGTTTATTTAAGCTTCGCCTTTCCACTGCATATTTCAAAGACAGTAGATAACAAACTGTATGTCATTTTCAGATCACCTGGCACCCGTGGGCTCCGTTGCCAGCTGCGACGCGGGATCGGTTTGCCGGTGCCGCTGAGACCTCACGTTTTCGGATCTTGCTAGAGGGCCCGGCCTGTCGGGCTTGGTACCTAGGTGAGCGTTTCTTACGCCAGACCCTAGGGTTACTTGAGCAGATAGTCCCGGTTCACCCTCCTGCGGATATGAGGGAGACCGAGAGACTCACCACCGAGCAGTTGGACGATTACACCATCGACTGGGAGGAGACCGGCTTCCAAGGCACCGGCGACTATCGAGAGTACGTCCAGACGTACCTTATGCAGCCTCTGAGCGGCAGCCGTCGAGCGGAGGGAGCTAGGCCCGTGGCGCCAGTGGCTGGGGCAGGAGCAGGAGCTGGATCTGGATCTTCGAGGAGGGCCCGAGTCCGTGGCAGGGGCAGAGTTCAGGGAGGACGGGGGCCTGGTTGGCCCGCCCTGCCTGCTGCATTGACTTTCCGGGGGCAGGGTGGGGCGACCTATCAGATCCCCTTTGCCCCTCCGCCAGCTGGTCACGAGTTCGTTGGTGTCCCCGACTTACCTCCGGTATGTATTACTGCATTTCTGTACAGTCATTTCATTTCAGTTCAGTTGATATTCCCACAGAATACTGATGCATTTGATGTTTTTGCAGGCTTCTTCTGCGTATACCCGGCAGTCATTGGAGATGAATGCCTCCATGATGGGTATGCTCCAGCGGACTTTTGATCTCCTGGCCCTCTATAGCATTCTGGTATGTTCTTCTGACACTGGCCTCAAACCATTCATACACTGCTTCACATAATCTGATGCACGGCACAGCACCTGATACACTGATCTCACAGCATCTGACACACTGCATACACTGCATTCTGCACTGTACTCTGCACTGATAAACTGCCCACGGCATACACACACTGTACTTATACACTGCATTCTGCACCTTTAAGCTGCCCACGGCATACACACACTGTACTCATACACTGCATTCTGCACCTTTAAACTGTCCACAGTATACTGATGCATTTCCCTTTTTATGTACTTTTTCAGCCTCCTTTCCAGATTCCTATGGCGGGAGGTGCTCCAGCGGGACCTTCCGTCCCTGCCCGAGGGAGAGATGAGGGAGGCTGAGTATTCCCCCGCACCAAGGCGGGGCGCGCTCATGTCGGGAGTAACTCGCGAGCTCCAGTCCCAGATGATGATGATGACGAGGAGTCAGAGGCGGAGGCGAAGTCCGAGTCATCGGAAGAGGAGACCGAAGGCGGTTTTAGCTCGGGCTCTGACGATGATGCTGATGATGCTCCTGGACCCTCGTCCAGGAAGAGGACCAGGACAGACTGATGGCCCTTGGAGTTGCTGGACACGGATTTTTGTTGTCTTTCTTTTCTTTCTTGTACTTTTCCTTTTTGTTGGTAGTTAGATTACCTTGTATTGCGGCAGGCAGATTTTGTTTTCCTCAAAACTTTGTACTTGAAAAAGATTATGAAATGAACAGATTTTTTGCTTAAAACGTGTTACATTTACATATCTTATGTATTACATCGCATCCCATCATGTTACACCTCAATGTAAATGAAATTGATTGGTTGTCTAAAAATTGAACACTTGCACTGTAATAATCAGATAACTAAACAGCCCAACAGCAAAACAGCCCAAGTAGCCCACTGCCCGATTCTGGACACACAACCCTTACTCTGTTGGGGATTAATCTGCATACAGCCCATAGCACAGCATTCGGTTCATTCTGCACACAGCAAACTTTAAACAAAACAGCCCAATCTGACAAGACGGAGCTCAAAGACGGAACCGGTTGGAGTTGAAGCATGCTCCGATGTAGAGAATGGCACAACATTCCGGGTATAAACAATTCTGAAATTAAATAAGGGTTTTTCAAAACGGGGTATCGAGCCTACAACTGAACACAACAGGGAGGACTCAAACAAAGAGGTACACGACCTAAACACAACGAGACACGCTCGGGAAAGACTAAAAACAAAAGACGAGACCATCAAATCAAAGAGGCACGACACACAGACGCGTTAATGAAGATGGGGGATTTCTGATCATGAGGAGCCAGTTTCTCTGGGTATTGTTTCCCACCCTTTCTGATTTGTGATTCTCACATCACTCTGGCACTCAAACTCGGTTTTTCTCTCAAAACCCTTTTTCCTCGCTTTTCTTCTCAACTCACACCTCTCTATTCTTCATTCTCTCATTTTTCGTCCCTCCCCGGGGTGACTGATGGATAAATAGAAAGGTGTGGGTTCATGCTCAACACCGTTAGCTCACGGATATTTCTTCTGGCGGGTAGAGTGCTCTTCTGGCAAGTACGTCGATGACGGGGGAAAGACAGAACGCCTGACTCAACTGTGCTCCTAGTTCATCATTTTAACCATTCTTTTCGTTTTGGTTTTCTACTAAAACAAGTTTGATCAAAATGAGAGTCGGATTAATGTACTTGTTCGATTTTTGATTTGAAAACCGTGCAAGTCAGGCTATAAGCACTGAAAATTTCCCTTTTTGGGTCCAAGACAATGGTCCAGTTTTGGAAAATGAAATAGTTTTCGAGAAAATAGTCAACCTCAATAAAAATTTTCAAAAACTATTTTTCAAATAGTCAATGCTCAACGAGCATGGAACTTACTCTTTGAGATGCGCAACCTCGGATCGGAGGCAACGGAAAATTGCCCTTGGCTTAAAGGGGGTGGGAGGCAACGGAAAGTTGCCCCTTGTTTGAATGGCGGCTCATGACGGCTCGTGGCAACGGAAAGTTGCCCCTTGTTTGGATGATGCCGCAGCAGTCCGCAAACAGTCTTCATTGGCGGTGGTCGAACTCTCGGACATAGAGATAACGAAGACGGTCACAACAAATATATGGACACAGTCGCCTTGGAAGTTGTTAGCGACTGGACTTTGGGATGAAGTTAAAATCATTGCATGGACTGAGACGCTATGACAGCGTTGGGGGCTGGACTTCATAATGAAGTTGCCTACGTATCCCAGACATGGGAATCAAGCCTTACGTAGTTCCGGTTAAGGTACATTCGGGTATTTTAACCTTCACTTTTTAGGCTCTAACTTTTGCCAAGGCGCCCGATGCGGGTTTTCGACCTTGCGAGCTTCTTTTTATTCTCTTTTTTTTTTTATTTCATTTTGTTTATTTCTTTTTCGCATTTTTTCACTTTTCTTTTCTTTTTGTATTTTTTGCTTTTCTTTTCTTTTTTTGTATTTTTTTGCTTTTTTTGTATTTTTCTCTTGCTCTAACTTTTGCCTGGGCCGCCCTTCCGGGTTTTCGGCCCAGCGAGCCTCTCAAAAGGTAAAAGTGTAACAAGTCCATGCCAAATGGTTTTTGAAGTTGAAGCCTCTCTGTATCTAGGAGAACGGCTGTTGCACGGATTTGTAGGAGACTCCGTCATGGCTGCTCCACGAGCTTCTTTCGGTGAGATCTGATCTTCTTGATTCAATTTCAGCGCCTCTTGGTTGAGGGCTGCTTCAAAACTGGCCACACGGGCCTTCTCTGACGGTCGACCATTGAATGTTCCGAACGGGTTCAAGGTTTGAAAATGAACGAGTTGAATCTTGAGACTGAGAGCGACCCTAGGCTGCGCAATCTCAAGAGCGATTCCACACAGGTCTTCACAGGGCCGCGTAAAACATTTTTTTGAAAGTTTTTAAGAAAGCGGCAAATCGCTCACGCCGAAGATAGTGTGGAACCAATCTGGATCAAGCCAGGATCCTTCTCAGTACTCACGCCGACAAGTATGGTTTCATTCATTAAAAGGCTTAGCACGCCTCTCTTTCTCACAAAATGATCAAAATTTTGCAAAACCCGAGGAATTCCTTCCTCTTTGTTTTTATCACCGCAGTGTTCA
This sequence comes from Camellia sinensis, assembly GCF_055761805.1. Lineage (NCBI taxonomy): Eukaryota > Viridiplantae > Streptophyta > Magnoliopsida > Ericales > Theaceae > Camellia > Camellia sinensis. The sequence continues at coordinate 5,294,929 of NC_138974.1, read as the reverse complement.
AAAAAGGTTTTTTTGTAAAACTTAGGTTAATGCAATGAGCTTGGCGCGCAGGAGAGCAGGCGAGATGTACTGTTAACCCATTCAAATTCTCTGGCACTTAAACTAAAAGCAAGCATGAAAGTGAGATAGCAACAGCTGTTTCATTCAGATTTGTTGGTGTGACTGGCCCCTCAGCAGAAACAGACTCAAAAACAAAAACAGGTAATTACAAGATAAAACGGTGTTCGAGGCAACAACCCCAGAATCACCTGGTATTCTATACAAAAAGGGGCACTGACTCGCTAAAACAAGACAGACCCTTTAAGCAAAAAGACTGACTCAAGACAAAGAGACAGACTCGATACCCAAGCCAGGATTTACAAAGTTAGCGTTCACAGCCACTCAAAAATGCGTGCCAGACGCCACATTTAGAATACATCCAGATGCCGCCCGCAGGTGGTTCACCTTCTGATTACATACTCGCAGTATCTGTATCCTCAAAGTCCAGTAGCTGGGTAGTAACGGACTTGGCTGAGGTAGGCGGGAGGATAACCTCGTTGTCAATCAAATCTTGGACCTCATGACGGAGGCGGAAGCAATTGTCGGTGGCATGGCCTGTCTGCTGGTGGTACGCGCAGTACTGAGCAGCATCATGCGTAGCGGGGAGATTCTTCGGGAGAGGCCGAGGCTCCAAGGGTTTAAGGTGCCCCCTCTCGGCAAGGATCTGAAGTGCCTTGGACAAAGGCATGTAGAGAGCATGAAAGGTCTTGCGCCCCCGGGGCAAGTACTTTTGAGCGTCCTTACTAGCTGCACAGGCGAAGGGGTCGGCAGGCGCCACCTTAGCTTTCTGATCTTCCCAGGTGCAGGGGCGGGAACAGGAGGAACTATTCTGGCATGACGGGGCCTATCCCGATTTTCTGACTGACTTGAGCTACCCTCAGGTGGAGTGGGGAAAGCATCCTCTACAGTTTTTGTCCCAACTGCGGATATCTGTTGCTTGTTCATCCCCCCGGCTTTCAAAGCCTCGACTGCCCACAGCAGCTGTTCGATAGGATCGGCATCTGCCTTCATTTTGTCTTTTCCTCTGGCCTCAGTCTGATCGAGGGTTTGAGTTGATGTCGATACGTCATTGCCATAGTTTGAGGTCATCTCCGGTTGGCTAAGTTCAATCACAATTCGCCCCAACAGTGGGGGTTCCTGGGGTACAATACTCCCGGCATACGGTGTGGCTGGAGGTGAAGCTGACATTCCGTAGGCGAGATCCGCCACAGACCTTTGGAGATCACCTATCATCCCCATCAGTTCAAATGTAGTAGGCTCGCGAGCCTGGTATAACTGGGGAGCCCAAACCGGGTGCACAACAGGCGACCTGGGCGGATGTGACATATCAATGCTGGCCTCACCTTGCGGGGTGATCCCTTACTCTAATGCGGTTGTCATAACTGCAATCTCTTCTGAATTCTGCGTCATCATTAGCCCTGCCGTGGCAAGGGGGACACTGGCTATTCTGTACCGATTCTGGACACTCTGAGCTGAAAGGAGAAACAAACAGCATTTCAGCCCAAACAGATCAAACACTGGTGCAGCTAAACAACTGTACTCTATTGCTGATCACTGTTCCCAGAAATCACTGTCCCAAAAACTGAACCGGATACCCGCAGATAACTGATTCTCGTAACTGACACTGATACTGGTGCCCTCAGGTCTGATACTCAAACTTGCAAACTGATATGTACTTTTCCTGTAGAAATACATTCTAAAAAGCACATAGCAAGTAAAGAAAGAGCCAAAACACCCCTATGCTGGGGTAGGGTTTCCCTGTCCTATTTCGTCAGGAGCCAGGGTTTCACTATGCATACAGCAGCTTCAAACAACTTAGCATCGGGTAAGCAACCTGTCCTAGTTTGGAATGGTCACTATGGATCCGAATATGCACTAGGTCGAATGGTCGAAAAGGGTGCCCCGGTAAAAACCGGAGCTTGTGTTCCCATGCTGTTAGAGCCCATAACCGGTCAGCCTTATGGTCATGCCTTGACAAGACAAGCCTCCGGCAAACCGTTCAGGAATGGCAGATGGCAAACACTATGTTCCTAGGCACACCAATGCACATGCAATGCAAAGAAACACATAAGCGAAATCAAAACAGGATATCACGAGTTCGAGTCAAGCTCTCTAAAGTCCCCAGCAGAGTCGCCAGAAACTGTAGACGCGCCCGCGATGGGCCTTCGCTACAGTTCGGACTCGATTTGTGTCACGGTTCTTAATCTGAACCAAAGAGTCCAAATCCGGCAAATCGTTTTGAGAAACAGATTTTTGAAAAGAAGTGCCAAACATGGACTGCTTTGCCAGATACAGAGTCGCCACCTAAATATTTTTTAATGGGAAAATTTAGGAAACCCTGACTCGGTGCCGAAGGCCACATGTCCGTCATCACCGGAGTTGTCTCAGCTCGGGAGCTTGGGTACGATCGGGGAAGATCAGCTATGAGCACCCCTTTCGCCCGGTCCGAAGGTCGGCCTCTACTAACCATGATATCCGATTTTGAAAACATTATGTGTTCTTATTCCATTTATTAGCCTAGAATTACTATGTTATGCGCGCAGCAAACAAGTATAGACTAGATTGCCTAATTTGGAAACAAGCATTGCATATCCGTTTGTTTTGAAAAGCGCTTTGGAAATTGCTACTCGCAAGTAGGCTAATGAGTTTTTCCAACTCAAACAATCCAACCTTCACCCACAGGCATTCAAACAGTAATAACACGTAAGCATTTAGTCGTATGGCAAGCATACTGTCATGGCAACATTCACACGCATGCGAGATGCTAAAGCATAAATACTTACATCGTACTCCGTGCCAAAACAATAAACTAGTTAGCAAACATGCATGTCTTAGTTCATGTTAAGAATGACTAATGAAACACATACAGGATGCAATTAGATAGGCTCGGCTTATCCTAAACATGGCATGTGAAAATGCGCAACTAACATGCATTTAGTTTGGCATTTGAAATACAGATGCAGTTAGCGTGATGTACCGAGCCCGGTGCATGCGAGACAAATGTATGGATGCACGCATGCATAGCATAAGGTTTGCTAATTTAAACGTGCCCTAATACTAACCATCAAAGCAGGTAAGTAAAAGGGAAGAAATAAGTGGGGATTGGAAGACATTCACACACTCACCCACACTTATTACAGATTTGCCCTCGCACGGAAGGACCAAATAAATATTACAAATTAATTAACTACTCATGCTAATTAAATATTACAAATTAATTAATTAATTAACAAATTAACTAATCTAGGAAAAGCAGTAAACCGCCTTGAGAGGAGAGCTAGATGCAATGCGCGCTCGGTCCTGCTCGGAAATGCACCGCCATGCATAGGCTGCCTCTGTTTTCCTTCCTCTACTCCTCTGGAGGCTACCAAAACCTTAGGACTGCTCCCTTGGACATCGGGGAATACCACCGGCTGAATGGAACCGTCACCGGCAGTGTGTTATGGCCATCGGCACAAAATGAAGCTGTCGGCAGATAGAGGATTGCCGGTCGGCACTTAACACTGCCGGTCGGCAAATAAAGTCTGCAGAACCTGCAACTCACAGCAACAGAGGGCAAGACGAAGCATGGCAGCACAATTCAAGGCATATATGCACCAACCATGTCCCTTAGATGGCATCCAAATGACCTAAATTCAAAGGCATGCATAATCACCAAAACAAGGAGCATACAAGACAAGCTTTCAAAGCATCAAAGAGGTGTCCAAAGCAAACATACAAGCATGCTATAAGGTCTGAAATTATGCTAAAAATGATGCCAAATCATTAGAATAAAGCAAATAGTGCATGCTACAAACTCATACACTTAAGGCCAACAAGCCGGAATGCAAAGGGGCTATATGATGCATGCCAAATCCGACCCAAACAACCATGGACAGACCTAAAACATGGAAAAATATGCACAAAACCTTCACAAGACTAAGCCTAAAACATGCTCCAACAAGGGCTAACAACCTAAGGCACATTGAGGCAATAACATGGCATTACATGGTAGGTATGATAAGCATGCATGGTGTACCAAAACCAACAAAAAAAAGAGATATAATACAACATATTAAGCATGGAAAGCAGCCAAGACATGGTCAATACACACTTTAACATGATGCTCTCTCAAGAGGCCAAAAATGGTCCTTTTCAAGGACAACAAGGAGAGGGGGTGACCCTCTCCTTTTGGAGACTTCAAGGCACCATCTCCACCACTGAAATCCCTCAAGATTTCAGTGGTGAAGAGGCCCAAACACCAAAGTCCCGAAACTAGCACAAAATAGCACAAAATGAGGCCTTTCAAGGCCTAAGAGGGGTCAAACACCCTCAAACCACAAAACACTCTTAATAAACAATCAAGAGGACTAAAAAACAGAACTTTTTTGTATTATACACCAAGCTCAAAAACGAATTTAAGACAGGTCAAAATACAATGCAAAAATGAGGTAAAAAGGGATAAGATTCTCACCCTTGAAGACCTCTTCAACATTGGTGCGCCAATGGCCTTCCTTGGCTTGAATCCAACACCAAACACCAAAATCAGTCTCTTAGAACCTCAGTAGCTAAAGGAAGGTGAAACACTATGTGTTTGTGTGCAATAGTAAGACACAAGTGCACTAAAACACACACAAGAGGGAAAAAGATAGAGATATGGTGTATCAAACCCTAACCCTAGAACTCAAACCCTAAAAATGGCTGTCTAAGCTCTCCAAAATATCTCAAGTGTCTAACCCAAGTGTCTAACCTAAAGCCAAGAGACAAGGCTCTCTCTTATAGAGGCTTATTGTCTTGTAAAGCTTACAAGACAAGCTTCCAAGAGAGAGATCCCTCCATACACGTGTATGGAGGGGAGCCAAAAGCAAGACAGCTGTCTTAAAATATCTGCAAAAGCAGATGCACAGTAATCGGCTGGCCAAAAATGTCATTTTGACAAAAAATAGTGCCGACCGGCAGAAAATAGTGCTGACCGGCAACAAATAGTGCCGGCCGGCAATATACATTGCCGGTGAAAGCAAAAACTAGCCGGTGGCCTCTAGCCACTGCCGGTGGTGAGTGGGGATGCCTTACAAGGCATTCCCTGCTCCTCCAAGGCAAAACACAAGTGTTTGGTGCAAAACCAGACACTAAACAGTCGAGTTTGGAGATCCCGAGGCAAGGCGCGCGAGCCGAGACCTCCGGGAACTCTAAACGAACACAAACATGGATAATCACCGAGTGTTCCAAGCGGTGACGTCCAAGTCTTGAGGACGGTCAAAAATGGGGTGTCTACAAGTGGTAGGTGAGTTCGAAATTTTGGTCTTTTCTTCTGTTTAGGTTGAGTGTATCTCACTCTTGTTAGGTCTCTCTCTCTCTGTAAAAACCCTTTCCTCTTCCTTCTCTCTCCATTTCCCTACGCCAAATTGGATCAAAACCTTGATTTCTCAAGATCCATTAGAGTTCCGCCATAGGTTCTTCATCAAAGTTGGCTAACTTCTCGAGGGTTTCGTTGTGCGCAGTGAAGATCGAGTTTCGACATCGTTGATTTGAGAGTTTCATCTCATATCTTCTTCAAAACTTGAGGTAGGGATTTTCTTAGAGTTATATATATATATATTTGCAAGATCTAGACGATTTTCGAAATCATCCTTTGATAGCTTTGAAAATTGATTGTTAATTCAAGAAGTTGAGCGATTTTGAAAGTGGGTTTGTCTCTTATTTTTTTAAAAATGATCTTATGAGTTTTGATCTTTGTTGATTGAAGAAAAGATGATTTTGGAAAGTTTTCTTTCAAAAGATTTGAGTTGTATAGTTTTGGTGAGAAAACCTAGAAATTGGGGATTTTTAAAAAAAAAAAACTAAAAATCCATGAATTATATTGTTATATTTATTTTGAGTGTCAAAATAAATGGATGTTTAGAAAATTTCTTAGTTATATTTATATAAATGATGAATTTCAGGGAAGATGAGAATTGTTGTTCATTTTAGAAATTATTGTTCAAAACGTTGAAATAGTCTTGAAATGGCTAATTGTTGAGGATACTTGAGAAGAGGGAATTATGTTATTCCTTGGATGATGAATTGGAATAAAAGTATTTATATTCATCTTGTGTTATTGGCATATCAATTCATTTGATTACATTAAACTTTGAAAGTTGATTTGAAAACTTGCATTGAGAAAAGAATGTTGAGAAACAAGTTTCCATGAATTGGTTTTGGGATAAATACGGTGGTAAGTCTTGACAGGTGGTGTAGATGAAATTGAATAGGTGTCGAGCCTTCCAATTAATACTGGTAAAAATGACAGATTATAGGTGTCGAGCCTTCCAGTCAATGCTGGTAAAAATGACAAATTAGTAGTACTTATATAGTCTACTTGCAGACACCAACCTAGGCATTACCAAAGTCGTATTTACCGCTCTTGAAATGAATTGCTAAGTTTTGAAGAATTGAAATTGCATGACATCATTGAGCATGATGGTTTTCAAAGTTGAAGATGTGATTTTCTTTCAAAAGGGCATAGTATGGCATGTGCATTTCATCTCTTGAGACTTGTATAAAATATGTGTACTTTGTTAAGGATTTTCTACTGGGCTTTATGCTCACCCTATGGGATTTTTGTGCAGGAAAAGATGTGGTGATGCCGCCTAACTAAAGGCGAGAAAATGTGTGTTAAGAGCACGAGACTCTTATTTTGCTGTGACTCTGTGTGTAAGCCAAGGGTTGTATGTGTGTGGGTTTGAATAACCATTTTGTGTAACCTGGCTTAAGCCTTGGAAACTTGTAAACCCTTGGGGGTATTCATTTGTTTATTTACTTGTTGTTGGATTAATGTTTTGTTGCATGAAGAACTATTGTATCATGTAATGTAAGTTTGGAGATTTATATTCCGTTTTCCTTGAAAGAGCCATGATTGTTGTATTATCATTTGGGCCAGAAATTTGGGGCGTTACTCTATGGGTGGTTCAAAAGTAGTAAATGATTTGTTTTGTGGATTATGTTCTACAAAGACATTGGTTGGTCCTATTGCAAGTAGAACTAGAGCTAGTGGAGGGGACACAAAAACCATTTCACCAAAAGTAGCTAACATGTTGGTGATGGCCTTCACCAAAATAGATTGGGACTACCTTATCTCTCGTAGTGGAGTAGCCATGTAACGCCCTGAAATATTTTGACAAGAACTACCCATAATTAATCAACATTTACCCATCAATAACAATAATCTGCCCATCTTTACATAATTACTAATGAGTCTTTACAAAGGTTTTACGTGCGGGTATACATTCATCAATACAAACATATGAATTTATAGCATGTAAAGCATCCATTCTCAAAACACTACAATGCCCTTAAAGGCTTACATCTTCTAAGGCATAAGCTTGGTTACACAAAAAAAAGGTTTCTGCAACCCATACACATTAGCCCTTGCCTCAAAAGAATTACACAAAATAAAAGAGCTATGTACTCTTCTCAAAAAATCCATGCCCTCAATTCGGCGGGATCACCACATCTTTACTTGCACCAAATCCCATAGGGGTGAGCAAAAAGTCCAGTAAAGAATTCTTACAAAGTATATACAGTTATGCATACTCTTTAAAATAATACAATTGTTAATGAGATGCCATGCATCCATATAAGAAAGTCCATTTCATGCACATTTAAAAGTTTCCATCTTTCCAACAACTATTTACAATCTCAACATTTTTACCAAAATTTCCAATCATTAATCAATAGGGGCAGTAAATACGACACTGGTAATCCTTAGGCTAGTGTCTGCAAGTAGACTCTACGAGTACTACCAAACTGTCATTTTTACTGGTACCAACCGGAAGGCTCGACACCTATCCGCGCGGCTTTCGGGTCTTTCACCCTGGACACTCAGGCCAACTTATCAAATTCATCTACACGTCTTATCCGAACTTACCAACGTATTTACCCCTTACACGTTTCCATAATTCTCATTACAGTATGGTTTTTCTCAAAATAAATGACTTGCCAAAACATGTCAAGGTGCACAATAATAATAATAATAAATTGAAATAAGATGCAATAGTTACTATTCTCAAAATATCTCTACAACAATATCAATCAATCATTTCTCATTTCTTCCTTTCAAGTCATTTCACAAAATGCCCATGTGCCCGCCATTCCTCACAACAACAATTTACAACCAATAATTCCTTCAAGGCAAACTATGTTCTCAACACAATTCCAAGATCTTATAAAGTTTCATAAACATGATACAAAAACATTCTTCACTCCCAACAACATACACTTTCAACATTTTTAACACTTTGCAATAATATCATCTCACCCATCATCATAATACAAAATAGTAAAGAGTTTCACAAATATTTCCATGTGTTTTCAAAATCCCCCAATTTCTAGGGCTTTTATTCGAAATCTAACATTTATCCACTTCAAGGTGAAAACCAACCCAAATAACATCTTATGAGTCAAATGAAAAGAGAGCCCCTTAGGAAGGACAAAAGATTTGAGATTTTAGAAACCCAATTTCGAAAACCATGTTTCTCTTTCTTCACTTAGTACAAAATTTAAAACTAACACAACTACTTCATAGCAACTTTAAAATAAACATTTTGTAGCATAACATATATATATAACTCTAGAATTTCCTACCTCAAAGTAGAAGTCCAAGGAGAAGGGCTAGACAAAGGTGAAGCTTCCAAAAATGGCAAAACCCACTTCTTCTTGGATGGAAATAAAGATCTTGAAGAGCCCAATCTTTTTGTCTAAGGAAGGGGGATGAGAAGATCACTAGATCTAGGTCAAATATAGAGAGAGGAAGTATTTCTAGAGAGAGAAGCTCTCAACTTAGGGTTTGGATGAAAAAGAGATGAAAAAGTTATGTAAAAAGTCACTTTTACGATCTGATATACGCGAATCCCGCTTGAGCGTAGGGTTTCACGCTCGAGCGTCAGACACAGCAACAACAGCCCGCTCGAGCGCAAATAGAACCGCTCGAGCGTGGATTTCACCCGCCCAGTATTTCACAAATTACAGACAGCCGCTCGAGCGCCAGAAGGGTCGATCGAGCGCCAGAAGGGCCGCTCGAGCTCAGACACGCTCGAGCGTAAGAAACACTGCTCGAGCGTGAAAAACACTCTTGCAACACTTTTGCAGAGGCACTCGATGTTGAAAGGTTGCAAACTCCGCTCAAGCGCAAGAAGTCCCGCTCGTGCGGAAGACCGAAAATTTGGACAACAAGATTCTTGACCGGAAGGCAACCAACTTGTTCTAAACACGCTCAAGTCATTCCAAAACTCAAATTCAAGAGGTATAAGGAAGAAAGACATAACCAGCAGCATCAAACAACAAGATTTGGATCCCGAATACCATGACAGTCAGGTAGAGGCCCGGGGTCGCTATAACCTCCCCACCATAGGAAATTTCATCCCCAAAATTTAAACAAAACACCAACCCAAGGTTGTAGCAATTTTAATCAATTCAACCACATTCTCAAGTCGTAACATTTATGTTCAATTATCATTTTTCGTTCCTTTCACCATCATTTCATCAAAACCATATGTGCTTATACAAGGCATATAAAACAAGGCACCCATAGCAACACATCATGCCTACACAACCTCATACCCAATTTAACAATACATACAACAACATTTGATCATCAATTTAACACATTTTCCATTCACCATAAGGAAACATTACAATTTAACTCAAATCAACTAAACATGCTTAAATAAATCCGAATACTTGGAACCAGCCTTTCGCCTCCCTTTCCCAAGTTACTTCCTCAACCCCACGGTGCCTCCACAACACCTTCACTAACGGTATAGTCTTACCCAGCAACACTTGCTCCCGGGTATCTAGAATTTGAACCGGTTGCTCCCCATAAGAGGCGTCCTCATCTACCTCCAAATCAACCCAATCTAACACGTGAGAAGGGTCGGGATCGTATTTCCTAAGCATTGACACATGAAACACATTGTGAACCGTAGAAAGTTGGGGCGGTAAGGCTAACCGGTAGGCCACTTCTCCGATTCTCTCCAATATCTCGAAAGGTGCAATAAACCTCGAAGACAACTTCCCGCTCTTGCCAAACCTCATTAAACCTCTCCTAGGAGAGATCTTAAAAAACACGTGATCACCCACATCAAAGGATAAGGGTCGTCTCCTCTTATCGGCGTAACTCTTTTGTCGGCTTTGGCCCGTGGCTAATCTCTTCCGAATGAGAGCAACTTTCTCGGTAGTCTCCCTAGCAATCTCCAGTCCCAACAACGGTGCATTACCTACCTCAGCCTAACAAACAAGTGACCTACAAGGTCGGCCATACAAGGCCTCAAACAGTGCCATCTCAATGCTAGCCTGATAACTATTGTTATAGGCAAATTTAATCAACGGTAAATGTCTTTCCCAAGACCCCTTGAAATCTAGGACATAAGCTCTAAGCATGTCCTCTAAAATTTGAATGGTGCGTTCCGACTGCCTATCGGTTTGAGGGTTATAAGCGGTACTAAAGGCTAACTTAGTTTCCAATGCCTCTTGAAGGCTTTGCCACAATCGGGCGGTAAAACGAGGATCCCTATCTGACACAATGGTGACCAGCACCCCATGAAGCAGAATTATCTCCCTAACATACAACTCTGCCAAGTGCTCAACTGAGTCGGTAGTTCGCATAGGAATGAAGTGTGTGGACTTGGTCAATCAATCAACAATCACCCAAATGGTATCGTTACCCCGCTGTGTTCTAGGAAGCCCAATTGTGAAGTCCATGGTCACGTGCTCCCACTTCCACTCGGCTATTGGTAAGGGTTGTAACAAACCCGCTAGTCTCTGATGCTCGGCCTTAACTTGCTGACAAGTAAGGCACTTTGACACGAAGGATGCGACATCCCGCTTCATACTCCTCTACCAAAACTGACAGTTAAGGTCTCGATATATTTTGGTGCCTCCCGGATGTACCGCAAGACGTGAGTGGTGGAACTCCCGACGCACTTCCTTTCTACAAGATTCAGGCACAAACAGGCAATCTAAGTAACGTACACTCTGATCCGAGCAAATATTCAAACCCTTCTCCTCCTTTCCATTGGAGATTCTCTCCCAAATTAACCCCACTTCGCGGTCTCCCTGTTGTGCCTCTACAACTCTACTAATCAAAATAGGTTGAGCACTCAAGGTAAACAATGTAGCACTTTCTTCGGACTCACCCAATTGCAACCTAAACTTACCGACTTCACCTAACATACTCCACTACCGAATGGCCACACTCGCCAAACTACTCATAGTTTTTCGGCTTAAGGCGTCGGCCACTACATTGGCCTTCCCCGAATGATAGTGTAACTCAAAATCATAGCCTTCTAAAAATTCCATCCATCTACGTTGTCTTAGATTCAAATCTTTCTGGGAGAACAAATACTTCAAGCTCTTATGGTTGGAGAAAACCTCAAACTTCTCACCATACAAATAATGCCTCCAAATCTTCAAGGAAAAGACTACTGCGGCTAATTCTAGGTCATGGGTAGGGTAATTCTTCTCATGAGTCTTCAACTATCAGGAGCCATACGCTACAACCTTTCCCTCTTGCATTAAAACACAACCAAGCCTATCTCGAGACGCATCACAAAAGACAGTATACCCCAATCCTCTCTCCAGAATGATCAATACCGGTGCCATGGTCAATCTAGTTTTGAGCTCCTGGAAGGACTTCTCACAAGCATCACTCCACACAAATTTAACCCCCTTTTCTAGTCATTCTAGTCAAAGAGGCGGCTAATCTAGAGAAATCTCCTACAAATCGGCGATAGTACCCCGCCAACCCCAAGAAACTCCGAATCTCAAAGACAGACGATAGTACCCCGCCAACCCCAAGAAACTCCGAATCTCAAAGACATTCTTAGGTTGCTCCCAATCTTGCACAGAATCTATCTTCGAGGAATCTACTGTTACTCCCTCTCTTGACACGACGTGGCCTAAAAACTTCACCTCGATGAGCCAAAACTCACACTTCTCAAATTTGGCATACAACTGATGCTCCCTAAGTAAGTCAAGCACTATCCTCAATTGAGTCTTATGTTCCTCCTCGGAGGTCGAATAGATAAGAATGTCATCCACGAAGACGACCACAAAATGATCCAAGTACTCCCTAAATATTCGGTTCATCAAATCCATAAAAGAAGCCGGTGCGTTAGTCAACCCAAATGGCATTACTAGGAACTCGTAGTGGCCATGACACGTACAAAAGGCTGTTTTCTGGATGTAACAAGACCCTCTAAGTTGATCAAACAAGTCGTCTATCCTAGGTAAAGGGTATTGTTCTTGACAGTGACTTGGTTCAACTTGCGGTAGTCGATACACAACCGTAACGACCCGTCCTTCTTCTTTGCAAAGAGAGCCGACGCTCCCCAAGGCGACGTACTAGAGCGAATGAAGCCCTTGTCTAAAATCTCTTGGAGTTGAATCTTCAACTCATGCAACTCCACAGGTGCAAACCTATACGGCACTATAGAAATGGGTGCCGTTCCAGGCACTAAGTCAATGGTGAACTCAATCTCCCGGTGGGGTGGTATACTGGTAAGGTCCTCGGGAAACACCTCCGGGTATTCACATACTACCCTTGGCAACTCAACTTGAGTTCCAACACTCTCACTATCCAAGAGCGTAGCTAGAAGGTCGCTAAGCTCATTTCGACTATGAGGATCAAACACCGGTGACAAAACCTGATCAACCCTATCTCCCAAAAAATAAAAATAGTCGCCACCCAAAGTGCACACTGTGACTCTTTGCCGAAAACAATCACTCACAGCCCGATACCATGACAACCAATCCATGCCTAGAATAGCATCGAAACTGGACATGTCTAACAACACAAAAGCAAATGGAAGTCTACGCCCAATAACCTCTATCTCACAATCACAACATCTCCAATCTAGATCAACTGTACCCCCAACCGGTGACTCAACTCTTAGTGGAGACGCTAACTGTACCACTTCTAACCCCAATGCAGATGCGAATGCAGCAGATAAGAATGAATGAGATGCACCTGCATCTATCAATACACTGGCCAAAGAGTTACAAACAATAAAAATACCTCTCACAACCAAAGGTCCTGGTGTAGACATCCCCAAACGTCCTGGAAGGGAATCCCGTTTTGTTCGTTTGGGCTTACTACAGTTCAGGACTCAATGTCACGGTCCTGTATCTAATCTCGCAAAGTACGATGCAAGACCGATGAATCATCAAAGAGTCCAAGTCTGGGAAATCGTTTTGGAAAACAAATTTTTAGAAAGAAATGCTAAACATGGACTGCTTTGCCAGATACAGAGTCGCCACCTAAATATTTTGTTTTGGGGGAATTTAGGAAACCCTGACTCGTTGCCTAAGGCCACGTGTCTGTCATCACCAAAGTTGTCTCGGCTCGGGAACTTGGGTACTATTGGGGAAGGTCAGCTATGAGCAGTCCCGCTCGCCCAATCCGAAGATCAGCCTGTACGAAGCATGATATTTTGTTTTGAAAACATATGTGTTCTTATTCTAGTTAATTAGCTAGAATTTACTATGTGATGCGCACAACACACAAGTATAAACCAGATCGCCTAATTTGGAACAAAGCATCGCATATCCATTTTGTTTGGAAATGTTTTGAAATTTGCTACTTGCAAGTAGGCTAAAACACGGATTTCAATGAATTATTCCAATTCAAATAATCCAACCTTCACCCACGGGCATTCAAGTAGTTATATCACATAAGCAATTAGCCTCATGGCAAGCATACTGTCATGTTAACACTCACACGCATGCAAGATGCTAAAGCATAAAAAGCTTACCTAGTACTCCGAGCCAAATCAATAAACTAGTTAGGAATCATGTATGATCCTAGTTCATATTAAGATGGCTAATGCAACTAAAATAGGCTCGGCTATTCTACAATGGCATGTGAAATGCAGCACTTAACATGTATTCAACTTGGAATTAAAATGCTATGCAATTAGTATGATGCGCCGAGCCTGGTGCATGCAAGATAGATGAATGAATGCAAACATGCGAACATAAGTATGCTAATTAAAACATGCCCTAAACTAACCATCATAAGCTAGTAAATAAAAGGGGAAAGACGTGGGGTTGGAAGACATACATCACACGCACACACACTTATTACAACATTGCCCACTTGCAGAGGGTCCGAATAAATAATACCAAATAAATAAATAATTATCTACTCTAGCTAATTAAATATTACAAAACCCTAAATTAATTAACAAATTAGTTACAAAGGGAGGCCGCCGCAGCCCCGCCTCGGAATGCTTGGATGATGTATGCTCGATTCGCCTTGCTCGGAAACCCGTCGCCATGCCACTGTTGCCTCTGTTAGCACTGTTCTACACCTCTAAGAACTGTGAAAATACTTGTGATGCCTTTGGAACACTCCCATAGCACCGTGGGATGTCACCGTCCATAATTCAAGTCCACCGGCCACTAAAATACAGTTATCGACCAAAAGTGGAACCACCGGCTAGACTTTTGTAGTCAGCCAACAATGAAAGTTGCCGACCGGCCATTTCTTCCTGCAGAACACTGGTTTTGCTGCAACAGAGGATAGACAGTGCATGGCAAGGTATTTTCAAGGCAACGTGTGCATAGCCAATCTCCCTATCATGCCATCAATTCAAGAGAGCATGGCTCTCGGTCCTCAGGCCACCAATCACGTATTTCGATGCATGATGGCCAAAGGTGCCAAGTTTGCAAATCAATGTAAAATGAATACAATAAAAACGAATGAATGCTACACACTCTATCATGTTGGGATCAAGAGTGTCGGCGACCGAGGTTTGAGGCGTGTTTCGTCACTTTAAGTACGAACACACCTCATACCTCATGTTTGGTTTGACACCCCAAACCAAACACAATGCAATGCATGTATGCAATATGGCTCAAATATGCAAAATGGCTCATGTATGCAATATAAGGCTAAGTTAGCAAAGCATGTCAAATGCAACGCAACCTAAACATGCAAATGTACAATGTGCTAAGCATGCAAGATGCAATGCAATGTGACCTAACATGCAAGCTAAGCTAATGTAACACAAACACACCAAGTATGCAACAAGGTTATGTGATACAACTAGCTAAATGACATGCAATATAATAAACACGCAAATATGGTATAATGGAAGCATGCAACAACACACAAATGCAACATGTCAAACATGCAACTATATGCAAAGATGGGCTTAAACCGAAATGGGAAGACCTCAGCCAATCCCAAAACAGTGGCCAAAATACCAAAATTAAGGCACCAAAATGCAAGATAAACATGCACACATGTTGGTCGATCAATTTAGGCCACAATGCATAACCTTCAAACATGAGCAAGATGTGATAAATATGAGGATATGGTATTGCAAATAAACTCTAAAATCACATGGAGAATGACGCCAAATCGACTACACAATGCAAACATGGCATGTTAATGGAGTTAAAGCTCAAAGCTAGCTACGGGACTTAAACCATGACTATGTCAACCAAGCCCCAAATGGTCGAGGCGAGCCAAAACAGTCCCGGGGCAGACCAAAATGAAGTTAAAACTCATATGGAACAAAGCCAAAACATGCTATGAAGAAAGACACAAAACAAAACGCATACAAGGCTTAAAAGGGCAAATGCACTACACCTTTTATAACCGAACATGGCATTGTAGACGCGTCCCGCGAGGGGCCTTCGCTACAGTTCGGACTCAATTTGTGTCACGGTTCTTAATCTTGAACCAAAGAGTCCAAATCCGGCAAATCGTTTTGAGAAACAGATTTTTTGAAAAGAAGTGTCAAACATGAACTGCTTTGCCAGATACAGAGTCGCCACCTAAATATTTTTTAATGGGGAAATTTAGGAAACCCTGACTCGGTGCCGAAGGCCACATGTCCGTCATCACCGGAGTTGTCTCGGCTCGGGAGCTTGGGTACGATCGGGGAAGGTCAGCTATGAGCACCCCCTTTCGCCCGGTCTGAAGACCGGCCTCTACTAACCATGATATCCGATTTTGAAAACGTTATGTGTTCTTATTCCAATTATTAGCCTAGAATTACTATGTTATGCGTGCAGCAAACAAGTCTAGACTAGATTGCCTAATTTGGAAACAAGCATTGCATATCCGTTTGTTTTGAAAAGTGCTTCGGAATTTGCTACTCGCAAGTAGGCTAAAACACGGATTTCAATGAGTTTTCCAACTCAAACAATCCAACCTTCACCCGCAGGCATTCAAACAGTTATATCACGTAAGCATTTAGCTGCATGGCAAACATACTGTCATGGCAACATTCACACGCATGCGAGATGCTAAAGCATAAATACTTACATCGTACTCCATGCTAAAAACAGGAACATGTTAGCAATCAATGCATGATCCAAGTCCATGTTAAGTGCCTAATGCATCGCATACAAAATGTCACTAGAGTAGGCTCGGCTATTCTATGAATGACATGTGAAAATGCACAACCAACATGTATTCAATTTGGAATTTGAAATACAGATGTAGTTAGAATGATGCGCCGAGCTCGGTGCATGCAAAGTAAATGTATGAATGCACGCATGCATTTCATGTGGTATGCTAATTTAGACGTGCCCTAATACTAACCATCAAAGTAGGTAAATAAAAGGGAAGAAAGAAGTGGGGATTGGAAGACATACACACCACTCACCCACACTTATTACAGATTTGCCCTCACTCGGAGGGACCAAATAAATAATACAAATTAATTAACTACGCAAGCTAATTAAATATTACAGACAATTAACTAGTTAAGCAATTTAACCAAGCTAATTAAGCAGTAAACCGCCTCGGGAGGAGAGCCTGATGCAATGCATGTTCGGTCCTGCTCGGAAATGCACCGCCATGCATAGGCTGCCTCTGTTTTTCTTCCTTCACTCCTCTGGAGGTTGTCAAAACCTCAGGACTGCTTCCTTGGACATCGGGGAACACCACCGGCTGAATGGAATTGCCACCGGCAGTGGGATGTGGCCACCAGCCATTGGTGAAGCTATCGGCAGAGAAGGGATTGCCGGTCGGCACTGGGAACTGCCGGTCGGCAAAGTGTTCCTGCAGAATCTGCAATTGACAGCAACAGAGGGCAAGGCAAAGCATGGCAGCACAATTCAAGGCATATATGCACCAATCACGTCCTCTATCATGTTTGTGACTCAAAAGGACATGTTTCTCGATTCTCGGACCACCAATCACGCATTTCCATGCATGATGGCCCAAGGAGTCAATTGTGCAACTTTGATGTCAAATGAAATGCAAACCATACAAACAAACCAAGGCCCAATTCCCATCACCAATTCAAGGAACAAGGCATGTATGCAAGATGCAATGCAACCTAGACATACAAGCTAAGGATGCAACATGGCATGGCAAGACACTTATGCAATCATACAAGCAAACATGAGGCAATACCAACCAATGAAAAGGTGGTCTAAAACATGATTTGGGCAGCTCTAAATAGGCCCAAAACAGTAGCCAAAGTGACCAAAACAAGGGACCAAAATACACATACACGCATGCACATGTTAAGGCCCAAATACTTAAGCATCAAAGGGCTATTTCTAAGCACATTTGAATGAGGCAATCATGGACAAATAGCATGCAAGGTAAGCATTGTAAATCATGTTAGGATGATGTCAAACCAAGCAATATGATAGGCTAAACATTAGCATGCAAATGGTCCAAGTACTTGAAGCAAGTCAAGGGGGGTTGAACCATGGCTAAGCCAACCAAGCCTCACAAGGCTAAGAGGACTTAAAATAGGTTCAAAGCAGACCTAGACCATGCAAAGGGGACTCCCTAGATGGCATCTAAGTGGCTCAAATTCAAAGGCATACGCAATGGCCAAAACATGGAGCATACTACACAAGCTTTCAAAGCATTAAAGATGCGTCCAAGGCAAACGTATAGGCATGCAAATGGGACTGAAATGACATGGTAGATGGTTCCAAATCACCAAATCAATACAAAAATGTCATGCTATACATTCACACGCTTAAGGCCAACAAGCCGGAATGCAAAGGGGTTATACTAAGCATGCCAAATCCGATCCAAACAACCATGGACAGACCTAAAACATGGCAAAATATGCACAAAACCTTCACAAGACTAAGTCTAAAACATGCTTGAACAAAGGCTAACGACCTAAGGCATATTAAGGCAATAACAAGGCATTACATGGTAGGTATGCTAAGCATGCATGGTGTACCAAAACCAACAATAAACAGAGGCATATTATGATATAATAGGCACAAAAAACAGCCAAGGCATGGTCAACATGAAGCCTAGCTAGATGCTCCCTCAAGAGGCCAAAAATGGTCCATTTCAAGGACAACAAGGAGAGGAGATGGCCCTCCCCTTTTGGAGAGTTCAAGGCACCATCTCCACCATTGAAATCCCTCAAGATTTCAGTGGTGAAGAGGTCCAAACACCAAAGTCTCGAAACTTGCTCAAAATGGCTAAAAATGGGACCTTTCAAGGCCTAAGAGGGGTCAAACAACCTCAAACCACAAATCACTCTTAATAAACAATCAAGAGGGCTAAAAAACAGAACTTTTTTGTATTATACACTAAGCACAAAAACAGTTCAAAGATAGGCAAAAACAAGATGCAAAAATGGGGAATAAAAGGGAAGTTTCTCACCCTTGTAGACCACCTTCACAAATGATGCTCCAATGGCCCTCATTGGCTTGAATCCAACACCAAAACACCAAAATCAGCCCTTTAGAACCTCAGGAGCCAAAGGAAGGTGAAACACTAGGTGTTTGTGTGCAATAGTATGAACTAAAACACCTAGAGCACAAAGAGAGAAAAAGAGAGATAGGAGATATGCATGAACCCTAACCCTAAAACCAGAGCTTCTCTCTGTCTTTTCTATCTCTAAAATGTCTCAAGTGTCTAACCCTAAAGCCAAGAGACAAGGCTTCTCTTTATAGAGGCTTTTGTCTTGTAAAGCTTACAAGACAAGCTTCTAAAGAGAGAGATCCCTCCATACACGTGTATGGAGGGGAGCCAAAAGCAAGACAGCTGTCTTAAAATATCTGCAAAAGCAGATGCATAGTAGTCGGCCGGCCAAAAATGCCATTTTGGCAAAATTTAGTGCCGACCGGCAACAAAGAGTGCCGACCGGCAATATACATTGCCGATGGCATCAAAAACCAGCCGGTGGCCTCTAGCCACTGCCGGTGGTATGTGGGGATGCCTCACAAGGCATTCCCTGCCCCTCCAAGGCAAAACACAAGTGTTTGGTGCAAAACCAGACACTAAACAGTCGGGTTCGGAGATCCAGAGGCAAGGCGCGCGAGCCGAGACCTCCGAGAACTCCAAACGAACACAAACATGGATAATCACCGAGTGTTCCAAGCGGTGACGCCCGAGTCTTGAGGACGGTCAAAAAATGGGGTGTCTACAGTTGCCCCTCTTTGACAGAACTCGAAAGTCATAACAATGACGGGAGTGAATGTCAAAGCCCAGAGACGACCCATTTTTGACCAGGCCGAAGACTCAGACAAACATGCAAGACAAATAAGATATGCGCCCGAAGGCAGGGGCAAAATGCAAGACAATGCACGAAGCCGGACACAACTTATGATCATGCAAAGAAAGCTGTAATGAAGCAAACATGCGATAGTTTTAAGCTAGCGTACACCGAACTACACTACAATGCAGAAAGGATGTAAGAGAATTATGCAATTCTCAATACGTCTCACTCGGAGGATACAATACCTGTGCGGCTCGTCTGGTTGCACCAGCCTCAAATGAACCGTACATACAATATCGTACCTGAAAAGAAAACAAACTTAACAGGTACAATATTGTTAGCAACATGCATAACAATGCAGAAATGGATGCAAAATGATATGCAATATATACAAAACAATGTATAAATAATGCAAATGAAGATGCAATGCAATTGAAACAATGCAAACTATATGCAAAGCAATTGAATCACGATCCAATCACGAGTGGTTCGAAACCACACCTATGTCAAATAGATTGATGGAGGTAACAAGTCTGTCTACCATAGAACGGTCAACTGAACTATGAGCATCGTAGACAGACACAAGAACAAGTATTGGGGGGGATTGACATAAGTGGGGAAACAACCCGCTGGAGAAAGGACAATGATCCTAATGCCGGATGCAAAAATTACCCTACAATGTAATATATATATATATGGATATGCTGGGGAGATGAAATGGATATGGCACGCGGGCCAAACCAAATCTTGCCTAGGTAAGGCATGTACGCGTACAAGCCATGTCTAACATAGAACGGTCTACTGAACTATGCTTCGACACGAGAAGTATGGGCACATACCAGACCAAGCTCAATCATGGAAAGGCGCAAGCCATAGATGGAAGGTGATGTAATGAATGCATGCGATCTACGATGCAATGGAAATGGATGTAATGGATATGGCACGCGGGCCAAACCAAATCTTGCCTAGGAAAGGCATGTACGCATACAAGCCACGTCTAACACAGAAAAGGTGCCGCAACCCTCAAACCAACATACCAGCGTGGAATAGGCGCGTACACATGCAGAACTGTGTTTTACGTGAAAAGTAAGGGCTCATACCAGACCAAGCTCAACATGGAAAGGCGCAAGCCATAGATGGAAGGTGTGATGCAATGAATGCATGCAAACTACAATGCAATGGATATGGCACGCAGGCCAAACCAAATTTTGCCTAGAAAAGGCATGTACACAAACAAGCCGTGGCTAACATAGAACGGTCCACTGAACTATGCTTTGACACGAGAAGTATGGGCACATACCAGACCAAGCTCAACCTGGAAAGGCGCAAGCCATAGATAGAAGGTGGTGCAATGAATGCACGTAAGCTACAATGCAATATTTACAAATATGCAATGGAATGGATATTTACAAAATGCATGACAATGCAGTATGATGCGATCTACTGGGGAAAATGCAATGGATGCATGCAAGCTACAATGGAAATGCATGACAATGCACTATGATGCAACGGCTATGATTGCAACTTTCCCTATCTTACCAACAGGGCGACATACTAGGTTGGTTCAGTATCCAGAACTGAGGTGTAGACATGCCGCCTCAATCTATGGGGCTTCCATACAGATTTCAAGCCGAGGATACACCCCTGGGTATTTAAACCAGACTTTAGTCTCAGAACTCCCGAACCTTTGCGTTCTAGGCATAAGCCATTCGAACTCTAGTTTCCACCATCCCAGTTGGTCTTCTAGGAACTCACCGCAAACATAGGCAGGTGGCTTTACCAGACCACCGAAAGTCGTTCGGGCACGACAAACACCAAAGGAATTGCACCTTCCGAGGATTTAAGGTCTCCTAGACCGGGGATACCTGCGCGGTTCGTCTGGTCGCTCCAGCCTCAAATGAACCGTACATACAATATCGTGCCTGAAAAGAAAACAAACTTAACAGGTACAATGTTGTTAGCAATATGCGTGACAATGCAAATGAACTGCACACATCAATGTGCCAAAGGTTTTGCACCTCCCAAGGATTTAAGGTCTCCTAGACCGTCAAAGGTCTTGCACCTTTCAAGGATTTAAGGTCTCCTAGACCGTGGATATTGCACAAGAAATGCATCGAAGGTTTCTCACCTTCCAAGGATTTAAGGTCTCCTAGACCGTGATGATGCACCGGAGGTGCACCGGAGGTTTCGCACCTCCAAAGGATTTAAGGTCTCCTAGACCGTGATGATGCACCGGAGGTGCATCGGAGGTTTCGCACCTCCAAAGGATTTAAGGTCTCCTAGACCGTGCATGTTTAAGGTCTCGCCAGACCATCTAGCAACATGCATGACAAAGCAAGAATGAGGCACGCATGCTAATGCTAATGACGACACACATACCAGTGAAAATGTGACACGCATGCCGATGCAAATGAAGCATGATGCAAGATGAAACAAATGAGACACGCGTGCCTCATAAGATGCAAAATGAAACAAATGAGACACGCATGCCACACGGAATACAAATGAGACACGCATCCCTCATAAGATGCAAAAATGGTGCAAGTGTGACACACATGCCACACGGAATGTAAAATGAAACAAATGAGACACGCATGCCTCATGGAATGCAAAATTATACAAATGAGACACGCATGCCTCATAAGATGCAGAATGATGCAAGTGTGACATGCATGCCACATGGAATGCAAAATTATACAAATGAGACACGCATGCCTCATAAGATGCAGAATGATGCAAGTGTGACACGCATGCCACACGGAATGTAAAACTTTGACAATTGGACTTATACGCTACGCGAAGCCGGTTTGTATTCAAAACAATGCAATGTACTAACAAGTACAAGCGAGGTGCGCAAAATAGCGCGATAGGATACATGCAA
This sequence comes from Camellia sinensis, assembly GCF_055761805.1. Classification (NCBI taxonomy): domain Eukaryota; kingdom Viridiplantae; phylum Streptophyta; class Magnoliopsida; order Ericales; family Theaceae; genus Camellia; species Camellia sinensis. The sequence goes on along the minus strand of NC_138974.1, from coordinate 5,272,552 downwards.
GATGCAAGTAAGATGCACAAAACAGTACGATGCGCAAGAAAGCGCGAGTGATTTGAAATGTACAAAACAGTGCGATGAAGATGCGCAAAACAGCGCGATTGATAAACTGCACAAAACAGTGCGATGCGCTAAACAGCGCGATTGAAATGCAATGCACAAAACAGTGCGATGAAGTGCGCAAAATAGCGCGAGTGATTTTGAAATGCACAAGACAGTGCGATGCGCTAAACAGCGCGATTGATTTGAAATGCACAAAACAGTGCGATGAAGATGTGATGCACGTGGGGCAACTTCTGAATTTAAAAGGATACAAAAGGATACACCTTGCACGAATTCGAGTGCCACGCACAGAAGACACGACCTGAGGTCAAAGCGGAGGCCGATTGAGCGTCAGAGATGCACTTTCTTGCACTTTCTTGAGCTATGAAGACCAGAAACTACTCATATGGTCTAAACAAGGTTGTGGAAACACCACTGGCTGGAAGGGGAGGCCACCGGCTGCAGAATAACTCCATCGGCACAATATACTGCCGGCCGGCACAAAATATTGCCGACCGGCAAAAAGTTGCTGAGTCGGGGCAGTTTCGACAATTCACCACGGGTGTTTTAAAATAGGGTTCCTAAACCCTATTCCTTACTTCCTTCACCGCCGAAAACCCACTCTGTCTCTCTCTAGAGCGTTTTCCTTTCCTTTTTCCTCCGTTTCTTCGCGTTCTACGCCCGTTTCGTCGTCGGATTCGCGATTTCCTTCGCGTTTCGGACATTTTCAACCGAACAAAACTTTGTTTCGGTGCCTCGTTTTCCGTTCCCACCTTTTTGGGGTTTGTTCCCCTTGCTTTCCTCTTGATTTCCGTGCCTTTTCACATCCCGACCTTTTTGGTCATTTTCGGCCTTCCCGGGAGTTGACTTTTTGGTTGACTTTCCGTATTCTAGCCCGGTTTTCCTTCTTCCGGCTATTTTCTCATCATTCTTGATATGGCGGATGACATTCCACGCGGCGGGACTCCCCCGGACCATGAGATGGATCCCAGGGTCCAGCTCCTACCCTTGAGCGAGCGCCCGTTCGACCCGGCGACCTACCGGCCGGCGATCCATGTTCTGCCACCAGACGAACTCCGCCAGTTTCGGAGCTTCGAGAGGCACGTGCCACCCGAGCTATTACTGCGCGAGCCTACCTCTCACATGTCCTTCGACGCTTCCGAGGTAACTCTCTTTCCTCTACTTTACTTTCTGCAATGTAGGGCACAAAACTGTCGTAGTTTATTTTTGCTCTTTAACTGCTTTAGCTAATATGCTGTATACCGTAGTTGACTGTAAACATACACACAACTGATATCTGCTTGAAACTGACACATGCACACACACTGCACTGGCCTTGAATCACCTAAACACATTGTATTTCACTGCATACATACTGGTACCCAACATTTGCTTGAATCTGTCAAACTATGCACACATGCTATACTGTACTGAACCACCCGAACACGCTAACGCATCGCACGTATTTCACTGCAAGCACACCGGCACCCGATATTTTTTTTAGATGTGTTAAACTTGCACGCATGCTACATCTGTACTGAACCACCAAAACACGCTGACACATCACACGCCGTAGTTCACTACAAGCACACCGGCACTCGGTATCTGTTTAAATTTGTCAAATTTGCGTGCATGCTACATCTGTTTTGAACCTCCCAAACATGCAGACGCATTACACGCTGGAGTTCACTGTAAGCACACCAGTACCCGGTATTTGTTTCAATTTGTTAAACTTGCACGCATGCTACATCTGTATGCTTCTTAAAACTGCATTTTGAATGTTATTTTGCAATTGTTATCTTCTGTTTACAGGGAGATTCCCATACCATCCGCGGGTATGGGAACACTGGCGCTCGGGAGTGGTACGACGAGCTTCCTGACGCGGTCCGTCGCATAGTGGACCAGGCGGGCTTCGGTGCCTTCTGCCGAGGACTCTCCAGGCTTACCACATGCAGACCTTTCCTCGCCGCTTTGGTGGAGAGGTGGTGGGACACCACCGATTCATTTCACTTCTCTACAGCAGGGGACATGACGATGACCCCTTACGATTTCTCGATGCTCACAGGCATCGGGGTAGGGGGGTGATCCGATCCCCTTTAATACTGACATGGATGAGTGGACTGCCGCTCAGATCCATCTACTCGGTGAGGTGCCACCCCTTGCTCGTCCAGGCTTTGTCCGATACTCCTGGTTCGAGGTGCAGTTCCGGGTTCAGCCTACCCTTGTTGACGCAGCCCCGATGACCCCGGAGGCCGTGGAGAGGTACGCTCGCGGCTTCCTCATGTTTTTATTCGGGACGACCATCTTCGCTGATCGGGCGAACACCGTGCCTCTTTGCCTTCTCAGCGCACTGGTGGACGTCCGAGACATCCTGCATTATGATTGGGGTGGCGCCGCTCTGGCCACCCTCTTTGGATACATGAGTTCAGCTTCCCGCGGCAGCGGCCAGTTGCTCGGAGGCTATTGGTGGGCTTGGGAGGTACATTTCTTCTCCGCTTTTCATTTCTGCTTTTCTATCTTTACTGTACTCTGTACACTGCACACATTGTAGTCTGCTTTATACTTGCTGTATACTGTACACACGGCACACACTGTAGTCTGCTTTATACTTGTTGTATACTGTTCACACTGCACACTCTGCACAACATACTGCACAACACATGGCTCCGCCATTTCTGCTTTATTCTGTATTCTGCTTTATCTGATAAATGCACTTGTATTTACCTTGCAGTTGTGGGTTTACGCCTACTTTCCTAGGCTCGCTCCCGTACCAGTCACAGAGACTCCTCTGGTCGTCCCCTTTTCGCGCCGCTTTGACGGGAGATGCACCCGGAGGCCGCGAGAGACTTTCAGCTTCTTCCGCCGATACTTCGACACCATTACTCCTGCCGAGGTATGTTTTACTTGCAATTTATTTAAGCTGCGCCTTTCCACTGCATATTTCAAAGATAGTAGATAACAAACTGTATTGCATTTTCAGATCACCTGGCAGCCTTGGGCTCCTTTGCCAGCTGTGACGCGGGACCGGTTTGCCGGTGCTGATGAGACCTCACATTTCCGGATCTTGTTGGAGGGCCCGATCTGTCGGGCTTGGTACCTAGGTGAGCGTTTCTTACGCCAGACCCTAGGGTTACCTGAGCAAATAGTCTCGGTTCACCCTCCCGAGGATATGAGGGAGACCGAGAGGCTCACTACCGAGCAGATGGACGATTTCACCATTGGCTGGGAGGAGACCTGCTTCAGAGGCATTGGCGATTACAGAGAGTACATGCAGACGTACCTTATGTGGCCTCTGAGCGGCGGCCGTCGAGCGGAGGGAGCTAGGCCCGTGGCGCCAGCGGCTGGGGCAGGAGCTGGAGCTGGAGCGGGAGCTTCGAGGAGGGCCCGAGTCCGTGGCAGGGGCGGAGTTCAGGGAGGACGGGAGGCTGGCTGGCCCGCCCTGCCTGTTGTACTGACTTTCCAGGGGCAGGGTGGGGCAACCTATCAGATCCCCTTCGCCCCCCCGCCAGCTGATCACGAGTTTGTCGGTGTCCCCGACTTACCTCCGGTATGTATTACTGTATTTTTTGTACAGTCATCTCATTTCAGTTTATTTGATATTCCACAGAACATTGATGTATCTGATATTTTTGCAGGCTTCTTCTGCGTACACCCGGCAGTCATTGGAGATGAATGCCTCCATGATGGGGATGCTCCAGCGGACCTTTGATCTCCTGGCCCTCTACAGCATTCCGGTATGTTCTTCTGATCACGGCCTCAAATCACTCTCAAGCTGATTCACGTAATCTGATGCACGGCATAACACCTGACACACCGATCTTACAGCATCTGATACACTGCATATACTGCATTCTGCACTGTACTCTGTACTGATAAACTATCCACGGCATCTACACATTGTACACATACACTGCATTCTGCACTGATAAACTGTTCACGGCATTCATACACTGTACACATATACTGCATTCTGCACTGATAAACTGTTCACGGCATTCATACACTGTACACATACACTGCATTCTGCACTGATAAACTATTCACGGCATTCATACACTGTACACATATACTGCATTCTGCACTGATAAACTGTCCACAGTATTTTGATGCATTGCCTTTTGTGTATTTTTTTTTCAGCCTCCCTTCCAGATTCCCGGGGTAGGAGGTGCTCCAGCTGGACCTTCCGTCCCTGCCCGAGGGAGAGATGAGGAGGGCCGAGTATTCCCCCGCACCAAGGCAGGGCGCACTCATGTCGGGAGTAGCTCGCGAGCTCCAGTCCCGGATGATGATGATGACGAGGAGTCAGAGGCGGAGTCCAAGTCATCGGAGGAGGAGACCGGAGGCGATTCTAGCTCGGGCTCTGACGACGATGCTGATGATGCTCCAGGACCCTCGTCCAGGAAGAGGACCAGGACAGACTGATGGCCCTTGGAGTCGCTTGACATAGATTTTTGTTGTTTTTCTTCTTTCTTGTACTTTTCCTTTTTGTTGGTAGTTAGATTACCTTGTACTGCCGCAGGCAGATTTTGTTTTCCTCAAAACTTTGTACTTGAAAAAGATTATGAAATGAACAGATTTCTTTTCTTAAAAGGTGTTACATTTACATATCTCATGTATTGCATCGCATCCCATCATGTTACACTTCAATGTAAATGGAATTGATCTGTGGTCTGAAAATTGAATACTTGCACTGTGGTAATCAGATAATTAAATAGCCAACAGCAAAATAAACCCAAGCAACCCACTGCCTGATTCTGGATACACAACCCTTGCTCTACTGGGGATTAATCTGCATACAGCCCATAACACAACATTCGGTTCATTCTGCACATAGCAAACTTTAAACAAAACAGCCCAATCTGACAAGACGGAGCTCAAAGACGGAATCGGTTGGAGTTGAAGCATGCTCAAATATAGAGAATGGCACAACATTCTGGGTATAAACGATTCTAAAATTAAATAAGGGTTTTTCAAACCAGGGTATCGAGCCTACAACTGGACACAGCGGGGAGGACTCGAATAAAAAGGGTACACGACCTAAACACAACGAGACATGCTCGGGAGAAACCTAAGTCAAAGGTTGAGGTAAACAAAACAAAAGCCACGACATACAGACTCGTTAACGAAGACGGGGGACCTCGGATCACGAGGAGCCAGTTCAATCTGGGTATTGTTTCCCACCTCCTTCTCATTTGTGATTCTCACATCACTCTGGCACTCAAGCTCGGATTTTCTCTCAAAACCCTTTTCCTCACTTTTCTCTCAACTCACACCTCTCTATTCTTCATTCTCTCGTTTTTCGTCCCTCCCCGGGGTGATTGATGGATAAATAGAAAGGTATGGGTTCATGCTCAACACCGTTAGCTCACGGCTATTTCGTTTGGCGGGTAGAGCGCTCTTCTGGCAAGTACGTCGATGACGGGGGAAAGATAGAACGCCTAACTCAACTGTGCCCCTAGTTCATCATTTTAACCATTCTTTTCGTTTTGGTTTTCTAATAAAACAAGTTTGATCAAAATGAGAGTCGGATTAACGTACTTGTTCGATTTTTTATTTGAAAAGCATGCAAGTCAGGCTGTAAGCACTGAAAATTTTCCTTTTTGGGTCCAAGACAATGGTCCAGTTTTGGAAAATGAAATAGTTTTCGAGAAAATAGTCAACCTCAGTAAAAATTTTCAAAAACTATTTTTCAAACAGTCAATGCTCAACGGGCATGGAACTTACTCTTTGAGATGCGCAAACTCGGATCGGAGGCAATGGAAAATTGCCCCTGGTTTGAAGGGGGTGGATAGCAACGAAAATTTGCCCCTGGTTTGAATGGCGGCTCACGATGGCTCGTGGCAACGGAAAGTCGCCCCTTGTTTGGATGATGCCGCAGCAATCCGCAAACAGTCTTCATTGGCGGTGGTCGAGCTCTTGGACACAGAGATGACGAAGACGGTCACAACAAATATATGGACATAGTCGCCTTGGAAGCGTTCGCGACTGGACTTTGGGATGAAATCGAAACCATTGCATGGACTGAGACGCTATAAAAGCGTTGGGGGCTGGACTTCATGATGAAGTTGCCTACGTATCCCAAACATGGGAATCAAGCCTTACGTTGTTCCGGTTAAGGTATACTCGGGTATTTTAACCTTCACTTTTCAGGCTCTAACTTTTGCCAAGGCGCCCGATGCGGGTTTTCGACCTTGCGAGCTTCTTTTTATTTTCCTTTGTTCATTTCTTTTTCTTTCTTTTTCACATTTTTTCTTTCTTTTCTTTTCTTTTGCATTTTTTGCTTTTTTTTTTTTTGTATTTTTCTCTTGGTCTAACTTTTGCCTGGGTCACCCTTCCGGTTTTTCGGCCCAGCGAGCCTCTCAAAGGGTAAAAGTGTAACAAGTCCATGCCAAATGGTTTTTGAAGTTGAAGCCTCTCTGTGTCTACGAGAACGGCTGTTGCAATGATTTGTAGGAGAATCTATCATGGCTGCTCCACGAGCTCCTTCTGGTGAGATCTACTCCTTTGATACAGATTCGGCTTTGGTGCCTCTTGCTCGTGGGCTGCCCCTGATCTGGCCAGCAGACCTTGCATGACGTTTGACCGTTGAACTTTCTAAACGTTCTGAACGAGTTCAAAGTTTGAAAACGAACGGGTTGAATCTTGAGGCTGAGAGCGATCCTAGGCTGTGTAATCTCAAGAGCGATTCCACACAGGTCTTCATAGGGCCGCGTAAAACATTTGTTTTTGAAAGTTTTTAAGAAAGCGACAAATCGCTCGCGCCGAAGATAGTGTGGAACCAATCTGGATCAAGCCAGGATCCTTCTCAGTACTCACGCCGACAAGCATGGTTTCATTCATTAAAAGGCTTAGCACGCCTCTCTTTCTCTCAAAATGATCAAAATTTTGCAAAACCGAGGAATTCCTTCCTCTGCGTTTTCATCACCGCAGTGTTCAAAAGGTTTTTTTTTTTTTTTGAAAAACTTAGGTTAATGCAATGAGTTTGGCGCGCGGGAGAGCAGGCGAGATGTACTGTCAGCCCATTCAAATTCTCTGGCACAACTAACTTACGCTGAAAGCAAGTATGAAAGTGAAGTAGCAACAGCTGTTTCATTCAGATTTGTTGGTGTAACTGGCCCCTTGGCAGAAACAGACTCAAAAACAAAACAAGTAATTACAAGACAAAACGGTGTTCGGGACAACAACCCCAGAATCACCTGATATTCTATACAAAGGGTACTGACTCGCTACAACAAGACAGACCCTTAAGCAAAAAGACTGACTCAAGACAAAGAGACAGACTCAAAACAAAAGACTAACTCGATACCCAAGCCAGGATTTACAAAGCTAGCGTTCACAGCTACTCAAAAATGCGTGCCAGATGCTTCATTCAAAATACATCCAGATGCCGCCCGCAGGTGGTTCACCTTCTGATTACATACTTGCAGTATCTGTGTCCTCAAAATCCAGTAGCTGGGTAGTAACGGACTTGGCGGTGGTAGGCGGGAGGATAACCTCGTTGTCAATCAAATCTTGGACCTCATGACGGAGGCGGAAACAATTGTCGGTCGCATGGCCCGTCTGCTGGTGGTACGCACAGTACAGAGCAGCATCATGCGTAGCGGGGAGATTCTTCGGGAGAGGCCGAGGCTCCAAGGGTTTAAGGTGCCCTCTCTCGGCAAGGATCTGAAGTGCCTTGGACAAAGGCATGTAGAGAGCATGAAAGGTCCTACGCCCCCGGGGCAGGTACTTTTGAGCGCTCTTACTAGCTGCACAGGCGAAAGGGTCGGCAGGCGCCACCTTAGCTTTATGATCTTTCCCAGGTGCAGGGGCGGGAACAGGAGGAACTATTCTGGCATGACGGGGCCTATCCCGATTTTCTGACTGGCTTGAACTACCCTCAGGTGGAGTGGGGAAAGCATCCTCCACAGTTTTTGCCACAACTGTGGATATTTGTTGCTTGTTCATCCCCCCAGCTTTCAAAGCCTCGACTGCCCACAGCAGTTGTTCAATAGGATCGGCATCTGCCTTCATTTTGTCTTTTCCTCTGGCCTCAGCCTGATCGAGGGTTTGAGTTGATGTTGATACGTCATTGCCATAGTTGGAGGCCATCTCCGGTTGGCTAAGTTCAATCACAATTCGCCCCAACAGCGAGGGCTCCTGGGGTACAAAATTCCCGGCATACGGTGCGGCTGGAGGTGAAGCTGACATTCCATAGGCGAGATCCGGCACAGACCTCTGGAGATCACCTATCATCCCCATCAGTTCAAATGTAGTAGGCTCGCGAGCCTGGTATAACTGGGGAGCCCAACCCGAGTGCACAACAGGCGACCTAGGTGGATGTGACACATCAATGCTGGCCTCACCTTGCAGGGTGATCCCTTGCTCTAATGCAGTCGTCATAACTACGATCTCTTCTGAATTCTGCGTCATCATAAGCCCTGCCTCGGTGAGGGGGAGCACTAGCTATTCTGTACCAGCTATCCAAACTGAAAGAGACAACAAACAGCATTTCAGCCCAAACAGATCAAACACTGGTGTAGCTAAACAACTGTACTCTACTGTTGATCACTGTTCCCAGAAATCACTGTCCCAAAAACTGAACCCGATACCCGCAGATAACTGATTCTCATAACTGACACTGATACCGGTGTCCTCAGGTCTGATGCTCAAACTTGCAAACTGATATGCACTTTCCCTGTAGAAATACATTCTAAAAAGCACATAGCAAGTAAAGAGAGCCAAAACACCCCTATGTTGGGGTAGGGTTTCCCTGTCCTATTTTGTCAGGAGCTAGGGTTTCACTATGCACGCAGCAGTTTTCAAACAACCTAACATCGGGTAAGCAACCTGTCTTAATTTGGAATGGTCGCTATGGATCTGAATATGCACTAGGTCGAATGGTCGAAAAGGGTGCCCCGGTAAAACCGGGGTTTGTGTTCCCATACTGTCAGAGCCCATAACCGGTCAGCCTTATGGTCATGCCTTGACAAGACAAGCCTCCGGTAAACCGTTCAGGAATGGCAGATGGCAAACACAGTGTCCTAGGCGCACCAATGCACATGCAATGCAAAGAGACACATAAATAAAATCAAAACAGGATATCATGAGTTCGAGTCAAGCTCTCTAATTTCCCTAGCAGAGTCGCCAGAAACTGTAGACGCGTCCCGCGAGGGGCCTTCGCTACAGTTCGGACTCGATTTGTGTCACGGTTCTTAATCTTGAACCAAAGAGTCCAAATCCGGCAAATCGGTTTGAGAAACAGATTTTTTGAAAAGAAGTGCCAAACATGGACTGCTTTGCCAGATACAGAGTCGCCACCTAAATATTTTTTAATGGGGAAATTTAGGAAACCCTTACTCGGTGCTGAAGGCCACATGTCTGTCATCACCGGAGTTGTCTCGGCTCGGGAGCTTAGGTACGATCGGGGAAGGTCAGCTATGAGCACCCCCTTTCGCCCGGTCCGAAGACCGGCCTCTACTAACCATGATATCCGATTTTGAAAACGTTATGTGTTCTTATTCCAATTATTAGCCTAGAATTACTATGTTATGCGCGCAGCAAACAAGTCTAGACTAGATTGCCTAATTTGGAAACAAGCATTGCATATCCGTTTGTTTTGAAAAGCGCTTCGGAATTTGCTACTCGCAAGTAGGCTAAAACACGGATTTCAATGAGTTTTCCAACTCAAACAATCCAACCTTCACCCGCAGGCATTCAAACAGTTATATCACGTAAGCATTTAGCTGCATGGCAAACATACTGTCATGGCAACATTCACACGCATGCGAGATGCTAAAGCATAAATACTTACATCGTACTCCGTGCTAAAAACAGGAACATGTTAGCAATCAATGCATGATCCAAGTCCATGTTAAGTGCCTAATGCATCGCATACAAAATGTCACTAGAGTAGGCTCGGCTATTCTATGAATGACATGTGAAAATGCACAACCAACATGTATTCAATTTGGAATTTGAAATACAGATGTAGTTAGAATGATGCGCCGAGCCCGGTGCATGCAAAGCAAATGTATGAATGCACGCATGCAATGCATGTGGTATGCTAATTTAGACTTTCCCTAATACTAACCATCAAAGCAGGTAAATGAAAGGGAAGAAAGAAGTGGGGATTGGAAGACATACACACCACTCACCCACACTTATTACAGATTTGCCCTCACTCGGAGGGACCAAATAAATAATACAAATTAATTAACTACGCAAGCTAATTAAATATTACAGACAATTAGCTAGTTAAGCAATTTAACTAAGCTAATTAAGCAGTAAATTGCCTCGGGAGGAGAGCCTGATGCAATGCATGTTCGGTCCTACTCGAAAATGCACCGCCATGCATAGGCTGCCTCTGTTTTTCTTCCTTCACTCCTCTAGAGGTTGTCAAAACCTCAGGACTGCTTCCTTGGACATCGGGGAACACCACCGGCTGAATGGAATTGCCACCGGAAGTGGGATGTGGCCACCGGCCATTGGTGAAGCTATCGGCAGAGAAGGAATTGCCGGTCGGCACTGGGAGCTGCCGGTCGGCAAAGTGTTCCTGCAGAATCTGCAATTGACAGCAACAGAGGGCAAGGCAAAGCATGGCAGCACAATTCAAGGCATATATGCACCAATCATGTCCCCTATCATGTTTGTGACTCAAAAGGACATGTGTCTCGATTCTCAGACCACCAATCACGCATTTCCATGCATGATGGCCCAAGGAGTCAAGTGTGCAACTTTCATGTCAAACGAAATGCAAACCATACAAACAAATCAAGGCCCAATTCCCATCACCAATTCAAGGAACAAGGCATGTATGTGTAGACGCGCCCGCGTGCGTGGGGCCTCGTGCTACAGTTCGGACTCGATTTGTGTCACGGTTCTTAATCTGAACCAAAGAGTCCAAATCTGGCAAATCGTTTGAGAAAACAGATTTTTGAAAAAAGTAGTGCCAAACATGGACTGCTTTGCCAGATACAGAGTCGCCACCTAAATATTTTAAAATGGGGAAATTTAGGAAACCCTGACTCGGTGCCGAAGGCCACATGTCCGTCATCACCGGAGTTGTCTCGGCTCGGGAGCTTGGGTACGATCGGGGAAGGTCAGCTATGAGCACCCCCTTTCGCCCGGTCCGAAGACCGGCCTCTACTAACCGTGATATCCGTTTTTTGAAAACTTTACGTGTTCTTATTCCATTTATTAGACTAGAATTACTATGTTATGCGCACAGCAAACAAGTATAGACTAGATTGCCTAATTTGGAAATAAACATTGCATATCCGTTTGGTTTGAAAATGCTTTGGAATTTGCTACTCGCAAGTAGGCTAAAATGCGGATTTCAATGAGTTCTTCCAACTCAAACAATCCAACCTTCACCCACGGGCATTCAAAACAGTTTAACACATAAGCATTTAGCCACATGTTAAGCATGCTGTCATGGCAATATTCACACTCATGTGATATGCTAAAGCGGAAATACTTACATAGTACTCCGTGCCAAAACAAAGAACTTGTTAGCAAACATGCATGATAAAAGTCCATGTTAAGTGCCTATTGCGTCGCATACAAAATGTCGCTAAGATAGGCCCGGCTAATCCTAGACATGTCATGTGAAAATGCACAATTATCACATATTTAGTTTGGAATTGAAGCATTGATGCAATTATCATGATGTACCGAGCCTAATGCATGTAATACAAATGCATGGATGCACACATGCATAGCATAAGGTATGCTAAATTAAACGTGCCCTAATACTAACCATTAAAGCGGGTAAGTAAAAGGGAAGAAAGACGTGAGGTTGGAAGACATACACACACTCACGCACACTTATTACAGATTTGCCCTCGCTCGGAGGGACCGAATAAATATTACAAATTAATTAACTACGCAAGCTAATTAAATATTACAAATTAATTAATTAACAAATTAACTAATTTAGGAAAACAGTAAAACGTCTCGAGAAGCGCGCCGCCATGCGCAAGCTGCCTCTGTTTTCCTCCCTTTCCTCCTCTGGAGGTTGTCAAAACCTCAGGACTACATCCTTGGACAGAGGGGATCATCACCGGCTAGATGAAATTTCCACCGGCAGTGTTGTATGGCCATCGGCAGAAAGTTGAAGCTGTCGGCAGAGAAAATAGTGCCGGTCGGCACATTACACTGCCGGTCGGCAGAGTATTCCTGCAAAACCTGCAACTCACAGCAACAGAGGGCAAAACAAGGCATGGCAGCACAATTCAAGGCATGTATGCACCAACCATGTCTCTTATCATTGTAATGACTCAAAGGGACATGTGCCTCGGTTCTCGGACCACCAATCACGCATTTCCATACATGATGGTCCAAGGAACCAAGCATGCAACTTTGGTTTCAAATGCATGCAAACCAATCAAACAAATTAGGCCCAATTCCTATCACCAATTCAAGGAACAAGGCATGCATGCAAAATGCAATGCAACCTAGGCATACAAGCTAGGAATGCAACATGACATGGCAAGGCACTTATGCAATCATGCAAGCATACATATGGCAATGCAAATGGATGGCAAGATGGACTTATACATGAATTAGGCAACTCTAAAATAGGCCTAAAACAGTGGCCAAAAGTGCTAAAGAGTGAGAGCTAAATGGCATGCACACACACATGATGGAAGGCCTACACTTAGGCACAATTTAAACAACCCTCAAGCACACTTGAAAGGGATAAACAAGAGCAATTAGCATGCAACATAAGCATTGAAATCATGTTAGGATGGTGCCAAACCAAGCAACAAAATCAAGCCAAAACATGCAACGAATAGTCCAAGTGTTCAAAGCAAATCAATAAGGCATTGAACTACACTTAACATGACCAAACATGGCATGCATTAAACAACTAAAAACAGATTTTTAGCATGTTAAAACAAGGCCAAAGGACTCCTTAGATGGCATCTAAGTGGCCCAAATTCAAAGGCATACACCATGGCCAAAACATGGAGCATTGCAACACATGCTTCCAAAGCATTAAAGAGGCATGTAAGGCAATCAAACAAGCATGGAAATGGGACTGAAATAGCATGTGGGATGATTCCAAATCACCAAAACAATGCAAAGATGGCATGCTACACATGCACATACTCAAGGCCAACAAGCCCAAATACAAATGAGCTATATAATGCATGCAAAGATCAACCCAAATACTTATGGACAGACCTAGAACATGGCAAAATAAGCACATAATCTTCACAAATGCAAGCCTAAAACATGCTCCAACAAGGCTAACAACCTAGAACATGTTAAGGCACAAATAAGGCATTACATGGCAACTATGCTAAACATGCGTGGAGTTCCAAAACCAACTTGAAATCATGTTATATTATAGATATATAAGCATGAAAAACAAACCAAGTATGCTCAACACACACTCAAGCATAGGCTTCCTTAAGAGGCCAAAATAGGTCCTCTTCAAGGACAACAAGGAGAGGGGGTGGCCCTCTCCTTCTTGGGACTTCAAAGCATCATCTTCACCACTGAAATCTCTCAAGATTTCAGTGGTGAAGAGACCTCAACACCAAAATCCCGGAGCTAACACAAAATGGCTCAAAATGAGGCCTTTTGAGGCCTAAGGGTGGTCAACAACCCTCAAACAACAAAACACTCTTAATAAAAAATAAAGAGGGCTTAAAAATAGAACTTTTTTATGTTATACAATAATCACAAAAACAGCTCTAAGACTAGTAGAAAATCAATGCAAAAAAGGGGGAAAAAAGGACTAGTTTCTCACCCTTGATGCCTTCTTCAACAAAGATGCTCCAATGGCCTCCTTGAGCTTGAATCCAAGACAAAAACTTCAAAACACACTCTTTAGAACCTCAGCTCCAAGAGGAAGGTGAAACACTAGGTGTTTGTGTGCAATAGTAAGGCACAAAACACCTAGTGTGGAAAATGAGAGGAAAAGAGAGATAGGTGAGTGTATCTAACCCTAACCCTAGAAAACCAGAGCTCTCCTCTATATTTTCTCTCTCAAAAATGTCTAAAAGCTCTCTTTTTTTGCCTTAGAGAGAGTTCCTCTCTATATATCTCTTGTAAAGCTTACAAGACAAGCTTTTCAAGAGGGAGATCCCTCCATACACGTGTATGGAGGGGAGCAAAAGCTATACAGCTGTCCAAAAATATCTGTAAAAGCAGATGAACAGCAATCGGCCGGCAAAAAATGCCATCTTGGCCAAAAAGAGTGCCGACCGGCACAAAAAAGTGCTGACCGGCAACAAAGAGTGCCGGCCGGCAAACTATATTGCCGGTGGCAGCAAAAACCAGCCGGTGGCATCTAGCCAATGCCGGTGGTGGGTGGGGATGGTCTACAAGCCTCACCCTGCCTTTCCAAGGCAAAACACAAGTGTTTGGTGCAAAACCAGACACTAAACGGTCGAGTTCGGGGATCCTGAGGCAAGGCGCGTGAGCCGAGACCTCCGGGAACTCCAAACGAACACAAACATGGAAGATCACCGTGTGTTCAAACAGTGACGTCCAAGTCTTGAGGACGGTCAAAAATGGGGTGTCTACAGTTGCCCCTCTTTGACAGAACTCGAAAGTCATAACAATGACGGGAGTGAATGTCAAAGCCCAGAGACGACCCATTTTTGACAAGGCCGAAGACTCAGACAAACATACAAGACAAATAAGATATGCGCCCGAAGGCAGGGGCAAAATGCAAGACAATGCACGAAGCCGAGCATAACTTATGATCATGCAAAGAAAGCTGTAATGAAGCAAACATGCGACAATTTTAAGCTAGCATACCAAACTACACTACAATGCAGAAAGGATGTAAGAGAATTATGGAATTCTCAATACGTCTCACTCGGGAGATACAATACCTGTGCGGCTCGTCTGGTTGCACCAGCTTCAAATGAACCGTACATACAATATCGTGCCTGAAAAGAAAACAAACTTAACAGGTACAATATTGTTAGCAACATGCATGACAATGCAAAATGGATGCAAAACGAAATGCAATATATACAAAACAATGTACAAACAATGCAAATGAAGATGCAATGTAATTGAAACAATGCAAGCTACATGCAAAGCATTTGGATCGTGATCCAATCACGAACGGTTCGAAACCACACCTATGTCAAATAGATTGATGGAGATAACAAGTCTGTCTACCATAGAACGGTCAACTGAACTATGAGTATTGTAGACAGACGCAAGAACAAGTATTGGGTGGAATTGACATAAGTGGGGAGACATCCCGCTGGAGAAAGGACTACGATCCTAATGCCGGATGCAAAAATTACACTACAATGTAATGGATAGATATGGCACGCAGGCCAAACCAAATCTTGCCTAGGAAAGGCATGCATACATACAAGCCATGTGTAACACAGAAAAGGTGCCGCAACCCTCAACCAACATATCAACGTGGAATCGGCGCGATACACATACAGAACTGTGTTTTAACATGAAAAGTAAGGGCACATACCGGACCAAGCTCAACCTGGAAAGGCGCAAGCCATAGGCGGAAGGTGATGCAATGAATGCATGCAATCTACAATGCAATATCTACAAATATGCAATGGAATGGATATGGATACAATGGATATGGCACGCAAGCCAAACCAAATCTTGCCTAGGAAAGGCATGCACACGTACGAGCCATGTGTAACACAGAAAAGGTGCCGCAACCCTCAACCAACATATCAACGTGGAATCGGCGCGATACACATACAGAACTGTGTTTTAACATGAAAAGTAAGGACACATACCAGACCAAGCTCAACCTGGAAAGGCGCAAGCCATAGATGGAAGGCGATGCAATGAATGCATGCAAACTACAATGCAAGTGCATGACAATGCACTATGATGCAATGACTATGATTGCAACTTTCCCTATCTTACCAACAGGGTGATATACTAGGTTGGTTCAGTATCCAGAACTGAGGCGTAGACATGCCGTCTCAACCTATGGGGCTTCCATACAGATTTCAAGCCGATGGTAAACCTCTGGGTATTTAAACCAGACTTTAGTCTCGGAACTCCCGAACCTTTGCGTTCTAGGCATAAGCCGTTCGAACTCTAGTTTCCACCGTCCCAGTTGGTCTTCTAGGAACTCATCGCAAGCACAGACTGGTGGCTTTACCAGACCACCGAAAAGTCGTTCGGGCACGACAAACACCGAAGGAATTGCACCTTCAGAGGATTTAAGGTCTCCTAGACCGGACGTGTTTAAGGTCTCGCCAGACCATGCGTGTTTAAGGTCTCGCCAGACCGGAATGCAAAATGTATGCATGACAATGCATGTTTTTGTTTGTTTTTTTTTTGAAATGCAAATGATACAAGTGAAATGCAAGTTGCATGAGATGCGCGACAACACGCGGCTTAAGATATGTACAAAGCAATAGTGTGCACACCAATGCAATAAAGGTCTTGCACCTTCCAAGGATTTAAGGTCTCCTAGACCGTACGTATTTAAGGTCTCGCCAGACCATGCGTGTTTAAGGTCTCGCCAGACCACGGGGGTATTTACAAGACGCGTGACAATGCGCTGAAGGTTTCGCACCTCCAAAGGATTTAAGGTCTCCTAGACCGTGCGTGTTTAAGGTCTCGCCAGACCGTGCATTGCACGATGGTATGATGCGCAAGATAGCGCTATGCGCGAGTGCACAGGACAGTGCGATAGAATGCGTGCAAAATGCAATGAGATGCGCAAAACAGCGCGAACAATTTTGAAATGCACAAAACAGTGCAATGCGCAGAACAGCGCGAACAATACAATGCACAAAACAGTGCGATGCGCAAAACAGCGCGAACAATACAATGCACAAAACAGTGCGATGCGCAAAACAGCGCGAACAATACAATGCACAAAACAGTGCGATGCGCAAAACAGCGCGAACAATACAATGCACAAAACAGTGCGATGCCAAGTGTGACGTACATGTCACACGGAGTGTAAATGGGCTTAAATGCGCAACAACGCACGTATTCCGGAATGCATGACAATGCATGGAATGGAAATGCAATGATGCATGAGAAATGTGCACGACAATGCAAAGGGGTGCGTGTTGCAACGCATGTAACACGTGCATAACAATGCAAATGTGCGGCGCACGACAGCGCGATATAATGCATCGAAGTAGTGTGATGAACTTGTGCAACACACATGGGGTAACTTTTGAATTTAAAAGGATACAAAAAGGATACACCTTGCACGAATTTGAGCGCCACGCACTGGAGACACGGTCTGCGGTCAAAACGGAGGCCGGTTGAATGTCGGAGATGCACTTTCTTGCACTTTCTTCAGCTATGAAGACCAAAAACAACTCAAATGGCCTAAACAAGGCTGTGGGAACCCCATCGGCCGAAAGATGAGGCCACCGGCTGGACATCGGCACAAAAACAATTCCATCGGCACAAAAAAGTGCCGACCGGCAAACAGTTGCTGGTGCGGGGCAGTTTTGTCTTTCCACCTCGAGTGTTATAAAATAGGGCTTCATGCCCTATTTTCTCACTTCTCCACCGCCGAAAACCTTTGCTCTCTCTCTCTAGAGTGCTTCTCTCTCATTTTTCGCCCGTTTCTTCGCGTTCTACGCCCGTTTCGTCGTCGGATTCGCGATCCTCTTCGCGTTTCGGACATTTTCCACCGATCACATTCTCGTTTCGGTGCCTCGTTCGGCGTTCTCGCCTTCTCGGGGTTTGTTCCCCTCACTTTCCTCTTCATTTCCGTGCCTCTTCACATTCCGGCCTTCCCGGCCATTTTCGACCCTCTCGGGAGTTGACTTTTCAGTTGACTCTTCATATTTCGGCTCGGTTTTCCCTTTTCCGGCCATTTTCACACCACTCTCTACATGGCGGACGACATTCCACGTGGCGGGACTCCCCCGGACCACGAGATGGATCCCGGGGTCGAGCTCCTACCACTGAGCGAGCGCCCGTTCGACCCAGCGACCTACCGGCCAGCGATCCACGTTCTGCCCCCCGACGGCCTGCGTCAGTTCCGGAGCTTTGAGAGGTACGCGGCGCCTGAGCTACTACTACGCGAGCCTACCTGCCACCTTTCATTTGGCACTCCTGAGGTAACTCTTCATCTTCTGCTTTACTTTCTGCAATGTAGGATACAAAACTGCCATAGTTAGCTGTATTCTTCAATTGCTGAAATCTGATATGCCGTAGACCGTAGTTGACTGTAAACATACATACAACTGATATCTGCTTGAGACTGACACATGCACACACACTGCACTAGCCCTGAATCACCCAAACACACGGCACACACTGTATTTCACTGCACACACACTGGTACCCAGTATTTATCTGAATCCGTTAGATTTGCACACACGCTACATCTGTTCTGAAACACCCAAACATGCTGACACAGCACACGTATTTTACTGTAAGCACACCGGCACCCGGTATCTGCCTGAATCTGACAAACTTGCATACATGCCATATCTGTCTTTTCAAAACTGCATTTTGAATGTTGTCCTGCAATTGTTGTTTTCTGTTTGCAGGAGGGTTCCCATACCATTCGCGGGTATGGGAATACTGGTGCGCGGGAGTGGTATGATGAGCTCCCTGATGCGGTCCAGCGTATCGTGGACCGAGCGGGCTTCGGCACCTTCTGCCGAGGGCTCTCTAGGCTCTCCACATGCAGACCTCTTCTCGCCGCTTTGGCGGAGAGGTGGTGGGACACCACCGACTCTTTCCATTTTTCTGCTACGGGGGATATGACGATGACCCCTTATGACTTCTCGATGCTCACAGGCATCGGGGTAGGGGGTGATCCGATCCCTTTCGACACTGATATGGATGAGTGGACCGCCGCTCAGGTCCATTTACTGGGGGAGGCCCCACCACTAGCTCGTCCAGGCTTCGTCCGGTACTCCTGGTTCGAGACACAGTTCAGGGTCCAGCCCACATTGGGGGAGAAGACTCAGATGACCGAGGAGGACGTGGGGAGGTATGCCCGCGGCTTCCTCATGTTCCTGTTCGGGACTACTATCTTCGCCGACCGGGCGAACACCGTGCCTCTCTGCCTTCTCAGCGCACTGGTGGACGTCCGAGACATCTTGCACTACGACTGGGGCGGCGCTGCTCTGGCCACCCTGTACGGCTATATGAGCTCGGCTTCTCGCGGCAGCGGCCAGCTGCTCGGAGGTTACTGGCGGGCTTGGGAGGTACATTTCTTCTCCGCTTTTCATTTCTGTCCGATATTCTCTGTACTCTGTACACTGCGCACACTGCGGTCTGCTTTACACTCACTGTATACTGTACACACGGCACACACATACATTCTGTTTCACACTGACTGTACACTGCTCACACTGTACACTGTACACAATACACTGCACAACACACGGCTCTGCCATTTCTGCTTCATTCTGTGTATCCTGCTTTATCTGATGGTCATACTGACATCTGTTTTGCAGCTGTGGGTTTACGCCTACTTCTCTAGGCTTGCACCCGTACCAGTCGCGGAGCCTCCTCCAACTGTCCCGTTCTCGAGTCGCTTCGACGGGAGATGCACCCGGCGACCACGGGAGACATTCGGCTTCTTCCGCCGATATTTCGACACCATCACCCCCACAGAGGTATGCTTTACTTTCAGTTCGTTTAGCTTCGCTTTCCCACTGCATGTTTCGATAACAGTAGATAACAAACTGTCTGTTACTTTCAGATCACATGGCGGCCATGGGCTTCCTTGCCGTCGGCGATGCGGGGTCGGTTCCCTGGTGCTGAGGAGACCTCGCGTTTCCGGATCTTGCTAGAGGGCCCGGTCTGTTGGGCTTGGTACCTGGGGGAGCGTTTTCTACGCCAGACCCGCGGGTTACCTGAGCAGATAGTCCCGGCTCACCCTCCTGCAGAGATGAGGGAGACCGAGGGGCTGACCCCTGAGCAGCTGGATGATTACCCCATCGGCTGGGAAGAGGCCGGCTTCCGAGGCACCGGCGACTATCAGGAGTACGTGCGGACGTACCTGATGCGACCTTTGAGCGGCCGTCGAGCAGAGGGGGCCAGGCCTGTGGCATCGGCGGCTGGGGCCGGAGCGGGAGCAGGGGCTGGATCTTCGAGGAGGGCCCGAGTCCGTGGCAGGGGCGGAGTGCGGGGTGGACGAGGAGCTGGCTGGCCTGCCCTGCCCGCTGTACTGACTTTCCAGGGGCAGGGTGGGGCGACCTATCAGATCCCCTTCGCCCCTCCACCGGCTGGGCATGAGTTCATTGACATCCCCGACCTTCCGCCGGTATGTATCACTGCACTTCGTACAGTTATTTCATTTCAGTTTACTTGATATTCCACAGAATACTAATGCATCTGATACCTTTGCAGGCTTCTTCTGAGTACACCCGTCAGTCGTTGGCGATGAATGCCTCGATGATGGGGATGCTCCAGCGGACATTTGACCTTCTAGCCGTCTACAGCATACCGGTATGTCCTTCTGACACTGGCCTCAAACCATTCATTCACTGCTTTACATAATCTGATGCACGGCACAACACCCGATACACTGATCTCACAGTATCTGAACACTGCATACACTGCATTCTGCACTAAACTCTGTACTGACAAACTGCTCACGGCATTCATACACTGTACTCACACACTGCATTCTGCACTGATAAACTGCTCATGGCATACTGATGCATTTCCCTTTCGTGTACTTTTCAGCCTCCTTTTCAGATTCCCATGGCGGGAGGTGCTCCAGCTAGACCTGCTGTCCCTGCTCGGGGGATTGATGAGGAGGGTAGGATATTTCCCCGTACCAGGGGAGGGCGTACTCACGTCGGGAGTAGCTCGCGAGCTCCAGCCCCGGACGATGACGACGACGAGGAGTCAGAGGCGGAGGCAGGGTCATCGGAGGAGGAGACCGGAGGCGATTCTAGCTCGGGCTCTGACGACGACGCTGATGATGCCCCTGGACCTTCGTCCAGGAAGAGGACCAGGATGGACTGACGGCCCTTGGAGTGATCAACACAGATGCAGATTTTTGCTATCTTTTCTTTCTTTCTTTGTACTTTTCTTTTTGGTTGGTAGATAGATTACCTTGTACTGCCGCAGGCAGATTTTGTTTCCAAAACTTGTACATTTGAAAAGCTAAGTAAATGAAACAGACTTTTTATCTGAAAAAGTGTTTACATTTACACATTTCATGCATTGCATCGCATCTCATCATGTTACACCTCAATGTAAATGGAATAATTGGTTATCTGAAAATTGAACACTTGCACTGTAATAATCAGATAACTTAAACAGCCGACAGCAAAATAACCCAAGCAACCCACTGCCTGATTCTGGACACACAGCCCTTACTCTGTTGGGGATTAATCTGCATACAGCCCATAACACGGCATTTGATTCATTCTGCACACGGCAAACTTTAAACAAAACAGCCCAATCTGACAAGACGGCCTTCAAAGGTGAAACCAGTTGGAGTCGAAATGCATTCAAATGTAGAGAATGGCACAGCATTCTAAGCATAAGCGATTTTTTTGAAATCGAATGAGGGTTTTTCAGACCGGGATATCGAGCCTACAACTGAACACAGCGGGGAGGACTCAAACAAAGAGCTACACGACCTAAACACGACGAGACAAGCTCGGAAGGAGACTCAAAACAAAAGACGAGACCGTCAAATGAAAGAGACACGACACACAGACGCGTAAACGAAGATGGGGGACCTCGGACCACGAGGAGCCAGTTCAATCTGGGTATTGTTTCCCACCCTTTCTGATTTGTGATCCTCACATCACTCGACTTTCAAGCTCGGATTTTCTCTCAAAACCCTTTTCCTCACTTTTCTCTCAACTTA
Organism: Camellia sinensis; assembly: GCF_055761805.1. Lineage (NCBI taxonomy): Eukaryota > Viridiplantae > Streptophyta > Magnoliopsida > Ericales > Theaceae > Camellia > Camellia sinensis. The sequence continues at coordinate 5,250,744 of NC_138974.1, read as the reverse complement.
CACCTCTCTATTCTTCATATCTCTCATTTTTCATCCCTCCCCGGGGTGATTGATGGATAAATAGCAAGGTGTGGGTTCACGCCCGATGCCGTTAGCTCACAGCTATTCTTCCGGCAGGCAGAGTGCTCTTCTGGCAAGTACGTTGATGACGGGGGAAAGAGAGCGCCTGACTCAACTGTGCCCCTAGTTCATCATTTTAACCATTTTTTCGTTTTTGCTTTCTACTAAAACGGTTTTGATCAAAACGAGAGTCGGATTAACGTACTTGTTCGATTTTTGATTTGAAAGGCATGCAAGTCAGGCAGCAAGCACTGAAAATTTTCCTTTTGGGTCCAAGACAATGGTCCGATTTTGGAAAATAAAACAGTTTTCGAGAAAATAGTCAACCTCAGTAAAAAATTTCAAAAACTACTTTTCAAATAGCTGATGCTCAACAAGCATAGAACTTACCCTTCGAGATGCGCAACCTCGGATCGGAGGCAATGGAAAATTGCCCCTGGTTTGAAGGAGGGTGGGAGGCAACGGAAAGTTGCCCCTAGTTTGAATGGCGGCTTACGGCGGCTGGTGGCAACGGAAAGTTGCCCCTTGTTTGGGATGGTGCCGCAGCAATCCGCAGACAGTCTTCATTGGCGGTGGTCGAGCTCTTAGACACAGAGATGACGAAGACGGTCACAACACATATATGGACACAATCACCTTGAAGGGTGTTGGCCACTGGACTTTGGAGTGAAATTGAAACCATTGCATGGACTGAGACGCTTATGAAAGCGTTGGGGGCTGGACTTCGTGATGAAGTTGCCTATGCATCCCAAACATGGGAATCAAGCCTTACGTAGTTCCGGTTAAGGTCCACTCGGGTATTTTACCTTCACTTTGTTTGGCTCTTATTTTTGCCAAGGCGCCCAATGCGGGTTTTCGACCTTGCGGGCTTCTTTTCATTTTCTATTTCTTCTTTTTTTGTTCCTTTTTCTTTTTTTGCTTTTCTTTTTTTCTTTTCTTTTTTTTCTTTTCTTCTTTTTTTTGTATTTTTCTCTTGCTCTAACTTTTGCCTGGGTCGCCCTTCCGGGTTTTCGGCCCAGCGAGCCTCTCAAAAGGTAAAAGTGTAGCAAGTCCATGCCAAATGGTTTTTTTTGAAATTGGGGCCTCTCTGTATCTAGGAGAACGGCTGTTGCACTGATTTACGGAGAATCCATCCCGGTTGCTCTACGAGCTTCTTCCGACGAGATCTACTCCTTCTGATTTGGCTTTTGGTGCCTCTTGCTCGAGGGCTGTTTCGAAACTGGCCACACGGGCCTCCATGGCGTTTGTCCGTTGAACTTTCTGAACATTCTGAACGGGTTCAAACTCGGAAAACAAATAGGTTGAATCTTGAGACTGAGAGCGATCCTGGGCTGCGCAATCTCAAGAGTGATTCTACACAGGTCTTCGCAGGGCCGCGTAAAACATTTGCTTTTGAAAGTTTTTAAGAAGGCGACGAATCGCTCGCGCCGAAGACAGTGTGGAACCAATCTGGATCAGGCCAGGGTCCTTCTCAGTACTCACGCCGACAAGCATGATTTCATTCATAAAAAGGCTTAGCACGCCTCTCTTTCTCTCGAAATAATCAAAATTTTGCAAAACCCGAGGAATTCCTTCCTCTTCGTTTTCATCACCGCAGTGTTCAAAAGTTTGTTTTTTGAAAAACTTAGGTTAATGCAATGAGTTTGGGCACACAGGAGAGCAGGCGAGATGTACTGTCAACCCACTCAAATTCTCTGGTCCTTATGCTGAAAGCAAGCATGAAGGTTGAGATAGCAACAGTTGTTTCAATCGGCTCCGTTGGTGCAACTGGCCCCTCGGCAGAAACAGACTCAAGACAAAAACAGATAGTAATTACAAAACAAGACGGTGTTCGGGACAACAACCCCAGAATCACCTGGTATTATATACAACGGGGACTGACTCGATACAACAAGACAGACCTTTAAGCAAAAAAAAAAGACTGACTCAAGACAAAGAGACAGACTCAAAACAAAAGACTGACTCGACATCTAAGCCAAGATTTACAAAACTCGGTTTCACCGATGCTCAAAAATGCGTGCCAGACGCTTTATCCAAAATGTACCAAATGTTGCCCGCAGGCGGTTCACTTTACATACTCGCAGTATCTGAGCCCTCGAAATCCAGCAACTGAGTGGTGACGGGCTTGCCTGAGGTGGGTGGTAGGATAACCTTGTTGTCAATCAAATCCTACACTTCATGACGAAGGCGGGAACATCCATCGGTACTGTGACCGGACTGTTGATGGTACGCGCAGTACAAGGTAGCATCATGAGTGGCGGGGAGATTCTTCGGGAGTGGCCGGGACTCCAAAGGCTTAAGATGCCCATTCTTTGCCAATATCAGCAATGCCCTAGACAAAGGCATGTGGAGGTCGTGAAAGACCCTGCGCCCTCGGGGCAGGTACTTTGTATTTTGAGGATTCTTGCCAGACGCGCTGGCGAAAGGATCAGCTGGCGCTGCCTTGGCCTTTTGAACCTTCCCCGGTGCAGGGTTGGGAACTACTGGAATTGTCTGGGCATGACGGGGCCCATCCCGGTTTTCTGTCTGGCTTGAACTGCCCTTGGTTGGAGCGGGGAAAGCATCATCTACAGCTTTGGTCACTATTGCAGATGTTTGTTGCTTGTTCATCCCTCTGGCCTTAAAAGCCTCGACTGCCCACAGCAGTTGCTCAATAGGGTCGGCGTCTACCTTTGCCTTGTCCTTTCCCCTGGCCTCAGCCTGATCGAGGGTCTGGGTTGGTGCTGACATGTCGTGGCTATAGCCGGAAGCCACCTCTGGCTGGCTGAGCTCTATCACAATCCGCCCCAGTAGTGGGGGCTCCTGTGGTACAAAATTCCCGGCGTACGGCGCCGCTGGCGGTGAAGCCGACATTCCATAGGCGAGGTCTGCCACAGACCTTTGGAGATCGCCTATCATCCCCATCAATTCGAAGGTGGTGGGCTCACGAGCCTGGTATAACTGGGGAGCCCAAACCGGGTGCACAACAGGCATCCTGGGCGGGTATGACATACTGATGCTGGCCTCGTTCTGCGGAGTGGTTCCCTGCTCCGATACAGCTGCCATAACCACAATTTCTTCTGAACTTTGTGCCGCCATAAATCCTGCCTCAGCAAAGGGGAGACACTGGTTGTTCTGTATCAACTCTACAACTCTCTGAACCTTGAAAGAGAAACAGACAGCATTTCAGCCCAAACTGATCAAACACGGGTGTAGCCAAACAATTGTACCCTACTGCTGATCACTGTTCCCAGAAGTCACTGTTCCCGAAAACTGAACCGATACCCGCGGATAACTGATTCTCACAACTGATACTGATACTGGTGTCCCCAGGTTTGATACTCAAACTTGCAAACTGACCTGTGCGTTCCTGTAGAGCAACACTCTAAAAGCACATAACAAGTAAAGAGAACAAAACACCCCTATGTTGGGGTAGGGTTTCCCTGTCCTATTTTGTCAGGAACTAGGGTTTCACTACGCACATAGCGGTTTCAAACAACCTAACATCGGGTGAGCAACCTGTCCTAGTTTGGAATGGTCACTATGGATTTCAATATGCACTAGGTCGAATGGTCAAAAGGGTGCCCCGGTAAACCGGGGTTTGTGTTCCCATGCTGTCAGAGCCCATAGCCGGTCAGCCTTATGGACATGTCTTGACAAGGCAAGCCTCTGGCAAACCGTTCAGGAATGGCAGATGGCAAACACTATGTTCCTAGGAGCACCAATGCACATGCAATGCAAAGAAACACATAAATGAAATCAAAACAGGATATCACGAGTTCGAGTCAAGCTCTCTAAATTCCCCAGCAGAGTCGCCAGAAACTGTAGACGCGCCCGCGTGCGTGGGGCCTCGTGCTACAGTTCGGACTCGATTTGTGTCACGGTTCTTAATCTGAACCAAAGAGTCCAAATCTGGCAAATCGTTTGAGAAAACAGATTTTTGAAAAAAGTAGTGCCAAACATGGACTGCTTTGCCAGATACAGAGTCGCCACCTAAATATTTTAAAATGGGGAAATTTAGGAAACCCTGACTCGGTGCCGAAGGCCACATGTCCGTCATCACCGGAGTTGTCTCGGCTCGGGAGCTTGGGTACGATCGGGGAAGGTCAGCTATGAGCACCCCCTTTCGCCCGGTCCGAAGACCGGCCTCTACTAACCGTGATATCCGCTTTTTGAAAACTTTACGTGTTCTTATTCCATTTATTAGCCTAGAATTACTATGTTATGCGCACAGCAAACAAGTATAGACTAGATTGCCTAATTTGGAAATAAACATTGCATATCCGTTTGGTTTGAAAATGCTTTGGAATTTGCTACTCGCAAGTAGGCTAAAATGCGGATTTCAATGAGTTCTTCCAACTCAAACAATCCAACCTTCACCCACGGGCATTCAAAACAGTTTAACACATAAGCATTTAGCCACATGTTAAGCATGCTGTCATGGCAATATTCACACTCATGTGATATGCTAAAGCGGAAATACTTACATAGTACTCCGTGCCAAAACAAAGAACTTGTTAGCAAACATGCATGATAAAAGTCCATGTTAAGTGCCTATTGCGTCGCATACAAAATGTCGCTAAGATAGGCCCGGCTAATCCTAGACATGTCATGTGAAAATGCACAATTATCACATATTTAGTTTGGAATTGAAGCATTGATGCAATTAGCATGATGTACCGAGCCTAATGCATGTAATACAAATGCATGGATGCACACATGCATAGCATAAGGTATGCTAAATTAAACGTGCCCTAATACTAACCATTAAAGCGGGTAAGTAAAAGGGAAGAAAGACGTGAGGTTGGAAGACATACACACACTCACGCACACTTATTACAGATTTGCCCTCGCTCGGAGGGACCGAATAAATATTACAAATTAATTAACTACGCAAGCTAATTAAATATTACAAATTAATTAATTAACAAATTAACTAATTTAGGAAAACAGTAAAACGTCTCGAGAAGCGCACCGCCATGCGCAAGCTGCCTCTGTTTTCCTCCCTTTCCTCCTCTGGAGGTTGTCAAAACCTCAGGACTACATCCTTGGACAGAGGGGATCATCACCGGCTAGATGAAATTTCCAGCGGCAGTGTTGTATGGCCATCGGCACAAAGTTGAAGCTGTCGGCAGAGAAAATAGTGCCGGTCAGCACATTACACTGCCGGTCGGCAGAGTATTCCTGCAGAACCTGCAACTCACAGCAACAGAGGGCAAAACAAGGCATGGCAGCACAATTCAAGGCATGTATGCACCAACCATGTCTCTTATCATTGTAATGACTCAAAGGGACATGTGCCTCGGTTCTCGGACCACCAATCACGCATTTCCATACATGATGGTCCAAGGAACCAAGCATGCAACTTTGGTTTCAAATGCATGCAAACCAATCAAACAAATTAGGCCCAATTCCTATCACCAATTCAAGGAACAAGGCATGCATGCAAAATGCAATGCAACCTAGGCATACAAGCTAGGAATGCAACATGACATGGCAAGGCACTTATGCAATCATGCAAGCATACATATGGCAATGCAAATGGATGGCAAGATGGACTTATACATGAATTAGGCAACTCTAAAATAGGCCTAAAACAGTGGCCAAAAGTTCTAAAGAGTGAGAGCTAAATGGCATGCACACACACATGATGGAAGGCCTACACTTAGGCACAATTTAAACAACCCTCAAGCACACTTGAAAGGGATAAACAAGAGCAATTAGCATGCAACATAAGCATTGAAATCATGTTAGGATGGTGCCAAACCAAGCAACAAAATCAAGCCAAAACATGCAACGAATAGTCCAAGTGTTCAAAGGAAATCAATAAGGCATTGAACTACACTTAACATGACCAAACATGGCATGCATTAAACAACTAAAAACAGATTTTTAGCATGTTAAAACAAGGCCAAAGGACTCCTTAGATGGCATCTAAGTGGCCCAAATTCAAAGGCATACACCATGGCCAAAACATGGAGCATTGCAACACATGCTTCCAAAGCATTAAAGAGGCATGCAAGGCAATCAAACAAGCATGGAAATGGGACTGAAATAGCATGTGGGATGATTCCAAATCACCAAAACAATGCAAAGATGGCATGCTACACATGCACATACTCAAGGCCAACAAGCCCAAATACAAATGAGCTATATAATGCATGCAAAGATCAACCCAAATACTTATGGACAGACCTAGAACATGGCAAAATAAGCACATAATCTTCACAAATGCAAGCCTAAAACATGCTCCAACAAGGCTAACAACCTAGAACATGTTAAGGCACAAATAAGGCATTACATTGCAACTATGCTAAACATGCATGGAGTTTCAAAACCAACTTGAAATCATGTTATATTATAGATATATAAGCATGAAAAACAAACCAAATATGCTCAACACACACTCAAGCATAGGCTTCCTTAAGAGGCCAAAATAGGTCCTCTTCAAGGACAACAAGGAGAGGGGGTGGCCCTCTCCTTCTTGGGACTTCAAAGCATCATCTTCATCACTGAAATCTCTCAAGATTTCAGTGGTGAAGAGACCTCAACACCAAAATCCCGGAGCTAACACAAAATGGCTCAAAATGAGGCCTTTTGAGGCCTAAGGGTGGTCAACAACCCTCAAACAACAAAACACTCTTAATAAACAATAAAGAGGGCTTAAAAATAGAACTTTTTTATGTTATACAATAATCACAAAAACAGCTCTAAGACTAGTAGAAAATCAATGCAAAAAAGGGGGAAAAAAGGACTAGTTTCTCACCCTTGATGCCTTCTTCAACAAAGATGCTCCAATGGCCTCCTTGAGCTTGAATCCAAGACAAAAACTTCAAAACACACTCTTTAGAACCTCAGCTCCAAGAGGAAGGTGAAACACTAGGTGTTTGTGTGCAATAGTAAGGCACAAAACACCTAGTGTGGAAAATGAGAGGAAAAGAGAGATAAGTGAGTGTATCTAACCCTAACCCTAGAAAACCAGAGCTCTCCTCTGTATTTTCTCTCTCAAAAATGTCTAAAAGCTCTCTTTTTTTGCCTTAGAGAGAGTTCCTCTCTATATATCTCTTGTAAAACTTACAAGACAAGCTTTTCAAGAGGGAGATCCCTCCATACACGTGTATGGAGGGAAGCAAAAGCTATACAGCTGTCCAAAAATATCTGTAAAAGCAGATGAACAGCAATCGGCTGGCAAAAAATGCCATCTTGGCCAAAAAGAGTGCCGACCGGCACAAAAGAGTGCTGACCGGCAACAAAGAGTGCCGGCCGGCAAACTATATTGCCGGTGGCAGCAAAAACCAGCCGGTGGCATCTAGCCAATGCCGGTGGTGGGTGGGGATGGTCTACAAGCCTCACCCTGCCTTTCCAAGGCAAAACACAAGTGTTTGGTGCAAAACCAGACACTAAACGGTCGAGTTCGGGGATCCTGAGGCAAGGCGCGTGAGCCGAGACCTCCGGGAACTCCAAACGAACACAAACATGGAAGATCACCGTGTGTTCAAACAGTGACGTCCAAGTCTTGAGGACGGTCAAAAATGGGGTGTCTACAGTATGCAAGATGCAATGCAACCTAGACATACAAGCTAAGGATGCAACATGGCATGGCAAGACACTTATGCAAGCATACAAGCAAACATGAGGCAATACCAACCAATGAAAAGGTGGTCTAAAACATGATTTGGGTAGCTCTAAATAGGCCCAAAACAGTAGCCAAAGTGACCAAAACAAGGGACCAAAATACACATACACGCATGCACATGTTAAGGCCCAAATGCTTAAGCATCAAAGGGCTATTTCTAAGCACATTTGAATGAGGCAATCATGGACAAATAGCATGCAAGGTAAGCATTGTAAATCATGTTAGGATGATGTCAAACCAAGCAATAAGATAGGCTAAACATTAGCATGCAAATGGTCCAAGTACTTGAAGCAAGTCAAGGGGGGTTGAACCACGGCTAAGCCAACCAAGCCTCACAAAGCTAAGAGGACTTAAAATAGGTTCAAAGCAGACCTAGACCACGCAAAGGGGACTCCCTAGATGGCATCTAAGTGGCTCAAATTCAAAGGCATACGCAATGGCCAAAACATGGAGCATACTACACAAGCTTTCAAAGCATTAAAGATGCGTCCAAGGCAAACGTATAGGCATGCAAATGGGACTAAAATGACATGGTAGATGGTTCCAAATCACCAAATCAATACAAAAATGTCATGCTATACATTCACACGCTTAAGGCCAACAAGCCGGAATGCAAAGGGGTTATACTAAGCATGCCAAATCCGACCCAAACAACCATGGACAGACCTAAAACATGGCAAAATATGCACAAAACCTTCACAAGACTAAGCCTAAAACATGCTTGAACAAAGGCTAACGACCTAAGGCATATTAAGGCAATAACAAGGCATTACATGGTAGGTATGCTAAGCATGCATGGTGTACCAAAACCAACAATAAACAGAGGCATATTATGATATAATAGGCACAAAAAATAGCCAAGGCATGGTCAACATGAAGCCTAGCTAGATGCTCCCTCAAGAGGCCAAAAATGGTCCATTTTAAGGACAACAAGGAGAGGGGATGGCCCTCCCCTTTTGGAGACTTCAAGGCACCATCTCCACCACTGAAATCCCTCACGATTTCAGTGGTGAAGAGGTCCAAACACCAAAGTCTCGAAACTTGCTCAAAATGGCTCAAAATGGGACCTTTCAAGGCCTAAGAGGGGTCAAACACCCTCAAACCACAAAACACTCTTAATAAACAATCAAGAGGGCTAAAAAATAGAACTTTTTTGTATTATACACTACGCACAAAAACAGTTCAAAGATAGGCAAAAACAAGATGCAAAATTGGGGAATAAAAGGGAAGTTTCTCACCCTTGTAGACCACCTTCACAAATGATGCCCCAATGGCCCTCCTTGGCTTGAATCCAACACCAAAACACCAAAATCAGCCCCTTAGAACCTCAGGAGCCAAAGGAAGGTGAAACACTAGGTGTTTGTGTGCAATAGTATGAACTAAAACACCTAGAGCACAAAGAGAGAAAAAGAGAGATAGGAGATATGCATGAACCCTAACCCTAAAACCAGAGCTTCTCTCTGTCTTTTCTATCTCTAAAATGTCTCAAGCGTCTAACCCTAAAGCCAAGAGACAAGGCTTCTCTTTATAGAGGCTTTTGTCTTGTAAAGCTTACAAGACAAGCTTCTAAAGAGGGAGATCCCTCCATACACGTGTATGGAGGGGAGCCAAAAGCAAGATAGCTGTCTTAAAATATCTGCAAAAGCAGATGCACAGTAGTCGGCCGGCCAAAAATGCCATTTTGGCAAAATTTAGTGCCGACCGGCAACAAAGAGTGCCGACCAGCAATATACATTGCCGATGGCATCAAAAACCAGCCGGTGGCCTCTAGCCACTGCCGGTGGTATGTGGGGATGCCTCACAAGGCATTCCCTGCCCCTCCAAGGCAAAACACAAGTGTTTGGTGCAAAACCAGACACTAAACAGTCAGGTTCGGAGATCCTGAGGCAAGGCGCGCGAGCCGAGACCTCCGGGAACTCCAAACGAACACAAACATGGATAATCACCGAGTGTTCCAAGCGGTGAAGTCCGAGTCTTGAGGACGGTCAAAAAATGGGGTGTCTACAGGCATGACTTAGACTAATGAAGTCAGAGTTAAAACAAGTCAAAATAAGCCCCAAAAGCCACTGATATGGCAGCCTGAAGACTTAAACAAAGAGGCATGCATAATGGCCTAAACATGGAGTATAAGACAACAACTCTTCAAAGCATTGAAAGGGTGTTAAATGCAACCATACGAGCATGGAACATGGATGGAAATGGCATGAGAAGTGATTCCAAATCACTGAAATAACCCAAATGAAGCATGCTCAAGACTCACACACCCAAGGATAACAAGCCAAAATACAAGGTGGCTATGCAAAGCATGGCAAACATGACCAAATTGACACCAATCAAAGCTGAAACATGGTAAAACATGACTAAAAACTTCACAAAAACACGTTTATGAGCCAAAAACATGGTGTCCCTTATGAGCCAAAATCGACTAAGCATGCATGCTACCTTTATGAGCCAAAAACACAAGCAAATGAGACATAAAGGGAGAGGGGTGTCCCTCCCCTATACATGACCTCAAAGCCACTTCTCCACCACTAAAAATCCTCTGGATTTCAGTGGTGAGAAGGTCAAAATAAAGGGGTCCCAAAGCTCAAAGAGAAAGGCACAAAAAAAGGCCAAACAATGCCTAAGAGGGGGTGGACAACCCCAAACACAAAAGAGACCTTAATAAAACATCCTAAACATGAAAAATTAGAACTTTTATTAGTTATACATAAAGCTCAAAACAGCACGCAAGATAGGTTAAAAGCTTGTACAAAAATGGGAAATATAAAGTAATAGCTCTTACCCTTGAAGAACACTTCAAGAACACCAACCCCAGCCCCTTCCTCAGATCAAAACCAACTTAAAAACTCTAAAACTAGTCCCTCAACACCTTAATAACCGAAGTATAGTGTAACACTAGGTGTTTTAGTGCAAAACTAAGAACAAAAGCACACTTTTGAACACTATTTCACACACAAATGGAGAGAAAAAGGAAGATATAGAGAGGGAGTCAATATATTTATAATATGTATCTCTGATATATATATTTGATTTGCTCAACCCCTCTAAAGGAGAAGGGAGGCCCTCTTTTATAGAACAAAAAGGGCCTAAGCTTCTTGGAGAAGACAAGACAAAGGGGTCAAGCTTCCTCAAGAAGCTAGAACAAAGGTTCAAGCATCTTGGGGAAGCTAAGGCAAAGGTTCAAGCTTCTTGAGGAAGCTAGAGAAAAGCGTTCAAGCTTCCTCAAGAAGCTAGAGCAAAAGGGTGCAAAGGGTACAAATCCTCCAAACATATGTGTGCTCCAGCTGGCACAACTGGCATGCATAATGCCTAAAAAAGGCAAAAAAGAAGCCCCGGCCAGAAAATATGGCTGATTGACCAAACAAACGGCCAGCCAACCAAAAATAATGCCGGTAGCAACAAAGCAGGGCCGGTGGCCTCAAGCCAAGGCCGGTGAGGTATGGGGATGACCAACAAGCCATTTTCTGCCCTCAGAAGCAAAAATAAACAAGTTTTTGGTCCATAACCAAGCACAGAACAGGCAAGTTAACAGATCCTGAGGCAAGGCGTGCAGCCGAGACCTTCGGGAACTCAAAACGAACACAAACATGGATGATCATCGAGTGTTCAAACGATGACGTCCAAGTCTTAAGGATGGTCAAAAATGGGGTGTCTATACCTGGCAACTGCTCTAGCGCTGTAACAGCATACACACGTCCCTGTGGCCTCTGATCAACCTGCTCATCCCTCCAAGCATAGGCCTATTGTACTGATTGAGCCGAGGCGGCTCCTTGGTGGACTCTCAAAGTCTGGACTGAATGGGTCTACTGATGACTCTGGGTCTACCTCAACCTGGACGCACCAGATGCGCCTCCTAACTGTGGGCAAACTCTCTTCATGTGGCCTGACTGACCACACGAATAACAGGTAGCCCATGTCCCTTACTCTGAGACTGAGACTGGCTTTGGGATCGGTTAGGTGGTGGTGGTGGCAACATTTACTGTCATCTCCCCTTCTGTGGACATGCAAAGGCCTTGTGACCCAATTGGCCACACTTGAAGCAAAAAAACCCACTCAGTGCACCCCTTCCCGAGCCTACACTAAGCAAGGGAAAGGTGGATCTAGACTGTTGCTGTAGGGGCAGGGATGGGGATGGAAAGGTGTTTTTACTCTTTTTATTGGGCCTATAATCTCCCTACGATCCATGGCCCCTGGGCCTTAAATTTCGAAGTCTCTCCTCTTCGGCCTCCATCGTAATCTCCACATTCTTAGCCGCCTCCACAAGGCGATCATACTCTTGGATCATGTTCCCAGCAACCTTGAACAAAATCTTTGTCCTCAACGTCTGCTCAAACTCAAACCAACGATGCTCCTCCGTCGCTACCAACTCCGGTGCGAACCGGGACAAACTAGAAAAGGCCGCTTCAAATTCAGCCACAGACACATTTAATTGCTTAAGGTCCTTGAATTCCTCCTCAACCTCTCCCGAGCTGTGGGAGGTAGGTACTTGTCTTGGAAGGCCATCACAAATGCCTCCCATGTCGGTGCTATCCGGCCCTTCGCATACTTCCACCATTGCCTGGCGTCACCTTTAAGGTAATAACTAGCAAGGGTCACCCTCAACTCGCCATCATCTACGTGAAGCATTTCGAAGGTCTTCACGGTTTGTTCCAACCATTCATCCGCTTTCTTTGGATTGGGGCCGCCATGGAATTCATCCGGCTTGGCCCTTGAAAACTCCCTCATGAGGAAGCTAGCTCTAGTCTTTACAACATTCTCCCTTACTTGGGTCTCCGCCCTCAAAATATTCATAGACTCCCTCAATGCCCCCGCCATCTCCTGGGCTAGGGCCCCCATTGCGGCTTGGCCGGCTTGCCCCGGCACCTCCGCTTGCCCCACTTGTTCGGCCATGTCGGCTTGGCCTAAACCCTCTTCTTGTACCGGGACCTCTTGGACCGGTACCTCAAACACACCCCGGTGACCTCGACCTCTCCTTCCACCCTTACCACCTCGGGTTCGAACTCTTCCTGACATCCTAATTGAGAGACAAGATAATTAATTAAGCACACGGTTCCAAATGTTCTCGCTACTAGCTTCACACGTTAGGCTAGAGCAACCTCATGCATCCTACTATACCACAATTTAATTCACTCCACATAAGCACCTTAGTTACATAAACACATACGAATTATCCTTCAGTAATGAAATTTGTCCCATGAGAAACCAAGAATTCTTAGTAGAATGAGTAGTGATCAAGTACCCTTCTAAAAAGACTTCACGGAAACTAATAGGCGCAAATAACATTCCAAAAGTCTAATCCCATACCCACATAGTCACAAATAAACAAGACATTTCCTAATCATGCGAAATGAATCCATTGTGATATAACAATCACTTCCCGCGAGCCCCAAGTATTCAAACCCGGTAGCTTTGATACCAAGTTGTAATGCCCCAAAATAATTTGACAAGAACTACCCATAATTAATCAACATTTACCCAGCAATAACAATAATCTGCCCATTTTTACATAATTACTAATGAGTCTTTACAAAGGTTTTACATGCGGGTATACATTCATCAATACAAACATATGAATCTATAGCATGTAAAGCATCCATTCTCAAAACACTACAATGCCTTTAAGGGCTAACATCTTCCAAGGCATAAGCCTGGTTGCACAGAAAAAAGGTTTCTATAACCCATAATCATTAGCCCTTGGCACAAAAGAATTACACAAAATAAAAGAGCTATGTACTCTTCTCAAAAACATCCACGTCCTCAGTTCGGCGGGATCACCACATCTTTACCTGTACCAAATCCCATAGGGGTGAGCACAAAGCCCAGTAGAGAATTCTTACAAAGTATATACAGTTATGCATACTCTTTAAAATAATACAATTGTTAATGCCATGCCATGCATCCTTATAAGAAAGTCCATTTCATGCACATTTAAAAGTTTCCATCTTTCCAACAATTATTTACAATCTCAACATTTTAACCAAAATTTCCAATCATTAATCAAAAGGAGCGGTAAATACAACACTGGCAATCCCTAGGCTAGTGTCTGCAAGTAGACTCTACGAGTACTACCAAACTGTCATTTTTACCGGTATTAACCGGAAGGCTCGACACCTATCCGCGCGGCTTTCGGGTCTTTCACCCTGGACACTCAGGCCAACTTATCAAATTCATCTGTGCTTCCAATCCGGACTTACCAACGTATTTACCCCTGACACGTTTCCATAATTCTCATTACAGTATGGTCTTTCTCAAAATAAATGACTTTCCAAAACATGTCAAGGTGCACAATAATAATAATAATAAATTGAAATAAGATACAATAGTTACTATTCTCAAAATATCTCTTCAACAATATCAATCAATCATTTCTCATTTCTTCCCTTCAAGTCATTTCACAAAATGCCCATGTGCCCGCCATTCCACAAAACAAGTTACAACCAATAATCCCTTCAAGGCAAACTATGTTCTCAACACAATTCCAAGATCTTATGAAGTTTCATAAACATGATACAAAAACATTCTTCACTCCCAACAACATACACTTTCAACATTTTTAACACTTTGCAATAATATCATCTCACCCATCATCATAATACAAAATAGTAAAGAGTTTCACAAATATTTCCATGTGTTTTCAAAATCCCCCAATTTCTAGGGCTTTTATCCAAAATCTAACATTTATCCGCTTCAAGGTGAAAACCAACCCAAATCACATCTTATGAGTCAACTGAAAAGAGAGCCCCTTAGGAAGGACAAAAGATTTGAGATTTTAGAAACCCAATTTTGAAAACCCTCTTTCTCTTTCTTCACTTAGTACAAAATTTAAAACTAACACAACTACTTCATAGCAACTTTAAAATCAACATTTTGTAGCATAACATATATATATAACTCTAGAACTCCCTACCTCAAAGTAGAAATCCAAGGAGAAGGGCTAGACAAAGGTGAAGCTTCCAAAAATGGCAAAACCCACTTCTTCTTGGATGGAAATAAAGATCTTGAAGAGCCCAATCTTTTTGTCTAAGGAAGGGGGATGAGAAGATCACTAGATCTAGGTCAAATATAGAGAGAGGGGGTATTTCTAGAGAGAAAAGCTCTCAACTTAGGGTTTGGATGAAAAAGAGATGAAAAAGTTACGTAAAAAGTTGCTTTTACGATCTGATATACGCGAATCCCGCTCAAGCGTAGGGTTTCACGCTCGAGCATCAGACACAGCAACAACAGCCCGCTCGAACACAAAGAGAACTGCTCGAGCGTGGATTTCACCCGCCCAGTATTTCACAGATTGCAGACAGCCACTCGAGTGCCAGAAGGGCCGCTCGAGCTCAGACACGCTCGAGCGTAAGAAACGCCGCTCGAGCGTGAAAAACACTCTTGCAGCATTGTTGTAGAGCCACTCGACGCTGAAAGGTTACAAACTCCGCTCCAGCGCAAGAAGTCCCGCTCGAGCGAAAGACAGAAAATTTGAACAATAAGATTCTAGACCGAAAGGCAGCCAACCTATTCCAAACACGCTCAAGTCATTCCAAAACTCAAATTAAAGAGGTATAAGGAAGAAAGACATAACCAGCAGCATCAAACAACAAGATTTGGATCCCGAATACCATGACAGTCGGGTAGAGACCCGGGGTCGCTATAAGCTAAGGAATGAGAAATTTCTTGGGAAAGCTCTATGTTGGCTACAATGATGCATTTCTTCAACTTTTTAATCTCATCTAGTTAATCCTTTAGGATTGCGCTGCATTTATGAAGGTCAGGATTGCTCAAATCCTAGACTTTCAAGATGGGATGCATTTCTTGTTTGATTACGACATGTTTTCCTCTACCTCTACCAACCATGATGACATTAGTAAATTACAAACCTAGCACCTCATAAAATGAGAGTGAACATGTAGGCTAATGTGTTATGAATGCGTGTATGCCATGACCGTTGAACTTGGTCCAAGGTTGGATTTATGATTAGGGATTTCTGACTTTAATAGGACTTGGTCTTCTCCATACTTACCATCCATTGCTTGGCTGTCATCAATGACTTCCATATCTTTCCCATACTCAAGAAGATCAGTGGGAAAACCACTCTCTTTGATAGTCCTCGGTAATGTAGACACCCCATTTTTGACCGTCCTCAAGACTTGGACGTCACCGTTTGAACACTCGGTGATTATCCATGTTTGTGTTCGTTTGGAGTTCCCGGAGGTCTCGGCTCGCGCGCCTTGCCTCAGGATCCCCGAACTCAACCGTTTAGTGTCTGGTTTTGCACCAAACCCTTGCATCTTGCCTTTGAGAGGCAGGGTGAGGCTTGTAGACCATCCCCACCCACCACCGGCAGTGGCTAGAGGCCACCAACTGGTGTTTGATGCCACCGGCAATGTAGTTTGCCGGCTGGCACTATTTGTTGCCGGTCAGCACTATTTTGTGCCGGTCGGCACTCTTTTTGGCCAAGATGGCATTTTTGGCCGGCCGATTGCTGTTCATCTGCTTTTGCAGATATTTTTAGACAGCTGTCTTGCTTTTGCTCTCCTCCATACACGTGTATGGAGAGATCTCCCTCTTGGAAAGCTTGTCTTGTAAGCTTTACAAGAGAGATAGAGAGAGGCTCTCTCTTAGAACAAGAAGGGAGGACTTAGGTTAGAGAGAGAGATTTTTTGGGAGCAAAAGACAGCCATTGTTGAGCTCCTGTTCTAGGGTTTGGGTGAGATACATTTTCTATCTCTCTTTCCCTCCCATTTGTTCACTAGGTGCTTTGTGTCTTACTATTGCACACAAACACCTAGTGTTTCACCTTCCTCTTGAAACTAGGGTTCTAAGGGCTTGTTCTTGAGTTTCTTGACTGGTTTGGAGCCAAAGGAGGCCATTGGAGCATCATTTGTGAAGGAGGCTTCAAGGGTGAGAATCTAGCCCCATTTTCCCCCATTTTTGCATTGATTTTATACCCATCTTAGAGCTGTTTTTGTGCTTATTGTATAACATAAAAACATTTTGTTTTTAGGCCCTCTTTATTGTTTATTAAGAGTGTTTTGTTGTTTCAGGGTTGTTGACCATCCTTAGGCCTTGAAAGGCCTCATTTTTGGGCCATTTTGTGCTAGCTCCGGGATTTTGGTGTTGGGGTCTCTTCACCACAGAAATCTTGAGGGATTTCAGTGGTGAAGATGATGCCTTGAAGTCCCAAGAAGGAGAGGGCCACCCCCTCTCCTTGTTGTCCTTGAAAAGGGCATATTTTGGCCTCTTAAGGAAGCCTATGCTTGAGTGTGTGTTGAGCATGTTTGGTCTATTTTTCATGCTTATATACCTATAATATAACATGATTTTAAGTTGGTTTTGGAATTCCATGCATGCTTAGCATAGTTGCCATGTAATGCCTTATTTATGCCTTAACATGTTTTAGGTTGTTAGCCTTTGTTGGAGCATGTTTTAGGCTTGCATTTGTCAAGATTTTGTGCTTATCTTGACATGTTTTAGGTCTGTCCCTAAGTGTTTGGGTTGATTTCGGCATGCTTGATATAGCTCCTTTGTATTTGGGCTTGTTAGCCTTGAGTATGTGCATATGTAGCATGACATCTTTGCATCGAATTGGTGATTTAGAGTCCCTCTATATGCCATTTCAGTCCCATTTCCATGCTTGTTTGATTGCCTTGCACGCCTCTTTAATGCTTTGGAAGCATGTGTTGCATGCTCCTTGTTTTGACCATTTGTGCATGCCTATGTTTTGAGCCATTTAGATGCCATCTAAGTGGTCTTTCGGGCCTTATGTTATGTGCTAAAACTCTGTTTTGGGTCAATAAGCTCATACCATGTTTAGTCTTGTAAGTGTATTTCAATGCTCCTTGGATTTGCTTTGAACACTTAGACTATTTGTTGCATGTTTAGCTTGATTTGTTGCTTGGTTTGGCACCATGTATTAGCATGATTTTTAGAGCTTATGTTGCATGCTTTTAGCCCATGAATGTCTCTTTCAAGTGTGCTTGAATGTTGCTTGCTTTGTGCCTACGTGTTGGGTCTTAACATGTGTGTGTGCATGTGTGCTTAGCATCCATTTTGGGCATTAATGGCCACTGTTTTAGGCCTTATTAGAGCTGCCTAATTCATGTATAAGCCCATCTTGCCATCCATTTGCATTGCCACATGTATGCTTGCATAATCGCATAAGTTCATTGCCATGCCATGTTGCATTCCTAGCTTGTATGCCTAGGTTGCATTGCATCTTGCATGCATTCCTTGTCCCTTGACTTGGGTGATAGGGATTGGGAGTTTTGTTTGATTGGTTTGCATTGCATTTGAAACCAAAGCTGCATACTTGGTTCTTTGGGCCATCATGCATGGGAATGCGTGATTGGTGGTCCGAGAATCGAGGCACATGCCCCTTTGAGTCATTATCACGATAAGGGACATGGTTGGTGCATACATGCCTTGAATTGTGCTGCCATGCCTTGTTTTGCCCTCTGTTGCTGTGAGTTGCAGGTTCTGCAGGCTTTCTTTGCCGACCGGCAGTGTAAGGTGCCGGCCGGCAATCTTTTCTCTGCCGACAGCTTCAATTTTGTGCCGATGGCCACATACCAGTGCCGGTGATGATCCCACTCAGCCGGTGGTACTCCCCAGTGCCAAGGGATGTAACCCTGAGGTTTTGGCAGCCTCCAGAGGAGTGAAGGAAGGAAAACAGAGGCAGCTTGTGCATGGCGGTGCGCTTCTCGAGGCATTTTACTGTTTTTCTTAGTCTATTTAATTTGTTAATTAAATTAGGCAATTTGTAATATTAATTAGCTTGCGTAGTTAATTAATTTGTAATATTTATTCGGTCCCTCCGAGCGAGGGCAAATCTGTAATAAGTGTGCGTGAGTGTGTGCATGTCTTCCAACCTCACGTCTTTCTTCCCTTTTATTTACCTACTTATGATGGTAGATTAGGGCATGTTTAAATTTAGCATACCTTATGCTATGCATGCGTGCATTCATGCATTCATGCATTTTGTATTACATGCATTAGGCTCGGTACATCGCGCTAACTGCATTCGTACTTCAAATCAAAAAGTGAATATGTGATAATTGTGCATTTTCACATGACATGTTTAGGATAGCCGAGCCTATTCTAGCAACATTTTGTATGCGATGCATTAGACACTTAACATGGACTTGGATCATGCATGTTTGCTAACGAGTTCTTTGTTTTGGCACGGTGTACGATGTAAGTATTTCCGCTTTAGCATATCGCATGAGTGTGAATGTTGCCATGACAGCATGCTTAACATGTAGCTAGATGCTTATGTATTATAAACTGCTTGAATGCCTGTGGGTGAAAGTTGGATTGTTTGAGTTGGAAGAACTCATTGAAATCCGTGTTTTAGCCTACTTGCGAGTAGCAAATTCCAAAGCATTTTCAAAACGAACGGATATGCAATGTCTCTTTCCAAATTAGGCAATCTAGTCTATACTTGTTTGTTGCGCGCATAACGTAGTAATTCTAGGCTAATAATTGGTTTAAGAACACATAAAGTTTTCAAAAACGGATATCACGGTTAGTAGAGGCCAGTCTTCGGACCGGGCGAAAGGGGGTGCTCATAGCTGACCTTCCCCGATCGTATCCAAGCTCCCGAGCCGAGACAACTCCGGTGATGACGGACATGTGGCCTTCGGCACCGAGTCAGGGTTTCCTAAATTTCCCCATTTAAAAAATATTTAGCTGGCGACTCTGTATCTGGCAAAGCAGTCCATGTTTGGCACTACTTTTTCAAAAATCTGTTTCTCAAAACGATTTGCCAGATTTGGACTCTTTGGTTCAGATTAAGAACTGTGACACAAATCGAGAGTCCGAACTGCAGCGAGTCCCCCCCCCCCCGCGGGCTTGTTACAGTTTCTGGCGACTCTGCTGGGGACTTTTTAGAGAGCTTGACTCAAACTCATGATATCCTATTTTGATTTCATTTATGTGTCTCTTTGCATTGCATGTGCACTGGTGCGCCTAGGAACACAGTGTTTGCCATCTGCCATTCCTGAACGGTTTGCCGGAGGCTTATCTTGTCAAGGCATGTCCATAAGGCTGACCGGCTATGAGCTCTGACAGCATGGGAACACAAATCCCGGTTTACCGGGGCACCCCTTTTGACCATTCGATCTAGTGCATGTTCGGATCCATAGTGACCATCCCAAGAATAGGACAGGTTGCTTACCCGATGTTAGGTTGTTTGAAAAACCGCTGTGTGCGTAGTGAAACCCTAGTTCCTGACGAAATAGGACAGGGAAACCCTACCCCAACATAGGGGTGTTTTGGCTCTCTCTTACTTGCTATGTGCTTTTAGAGTGTATCTCTACAGGGACGCATATACCAGTTTGCGAGTTTGTGTATCGGGCCCGAGAGCACTAGAATCAGTATTGTTGAGAATCAGTTATCAGGAATCAGTTATCCGCGGGTATCAGATTCAGTATTTTGGGAACAGAAATCTGGGAACAGCGATCAGCAGTAGGGTACAGTTGTTTGGCTACGCCCGTATCTGATCAGTTTGGGCTGAAATGCTGTCTGTTTTTTCTTTCAGTTCAGAGAGTTGCAGAGTTGATACAGAATAGCCATTGTCTCCCCTTGCTGAGGCAGGATTTATGGTGGCACAAAATTCAGAAGAAATTGTGGTTATGACGGCTGCATTGGAGCAGGGGACCGCTCCGCAGAGTGAGGCCAGCATCAGTATGTCATACCCGCCCAGGTCGCCCGTTGTGCACCCGGTTTGGACTCCTCAGTTATACCAGGCTCGTGAGCCCACCACCTTCAAATTGATGGGAATGATAGGGGACCTCCAGAGGACCGTGGCCGATCTAGCCTATGGAATGTCGGCTTCGCCGCCAGCGGCGCCATATGCCGGGAATTTCGTGCCACAAGAGCCCCCGCTACTGGGGCGGATCGTAATAGAGCTTAGCCAGCCAGAGGTGGCTTCCAGCTACAGCCGCGACATGCCAGCATCAACCCCGACCCTTGATCAGGCTGAGGCCAGGGGAAAGGACAAGGCAAAGGTAGATGCCGACCCTATTGAACAACTGCTGTGGGCAGTCGAGGCTCTGAAGGTCAGAGGGATGAACAAGCAACAAATAGCCGCAATCGTGATCAAAGCTGTGGAAGATGCTTTCCCCGCTCCAATCAAAGGCAGTTCAAGCCAGGCAGAAAACCGGGATGGGCCCCGTCATGCCCAGACAATTCCTATAGTTCCCAACCCTGCACCGGGAAAGGTTCGAAAAGCCAAGGCAGCGCCAGCCGATCCTTTCGCTAGCGCATCTGGCAAGAATCCTCAAACTGCAAAGTACCTGCCCCGAGGGCGCAGGGTCTTTCACGACCTCCACATGCCTTTGTCTAGGGCATTGCTAATATTGGCGAAGAATGGGCATCTTAAGCCTTTGGAGCCCCGGCCACTCCCGAAGAATCTCCCCGCCACTCATGATGCTACCTTGTACTGCGCGTACCATCAACAGTCCGGTCACAGTACCGATGGATGTTCCCGCCTTCGTCATGAAGTGCAGGATTTGATCGATAACAAGGTTATCCTACCACCCACCTCAGGCAAGCCCGTCACCACTCAGTTGTTGGATTTTGAGGGCTCAGATACTGCGAGTATGTGAAGTGGACCGCCTGCGGGCAACATTTGGTGTATTTTTGAAGCGTCTGGCACACATTTTTGAGCATCGGTGAAACCGAGTTTTGTAAATCCTGGCTTGGATGTCGAGTCAGTCTTTTGTTTTGAGTTTGTCTCTTTGTCTTGAGTCAGTATTTTTTGCTTAAGGGTCTGTCTGATTGTATCGAGTCAGCCCCTATTATATATAATACAAGGTGATTCAGGGTTTGTTGCCTCGAACACCGTCTTGTTTTGTAATTATCTGTTTTAGTTTTGAGTCTGTTTCTGCCGAGGGGCCAGTTGCACCAACAGAGCCGATTGAAGCAGCTGTTGCTATCTCAAACTTCATGCTTGCTTTCAGCATAAGTGCCAGGGAATTTGATTGGGCTGACAGTACATCTCGCCTGCTCTCCTGCGCGCCAAACTCATTGCATTAACCTAAGTTTTCCAAAAACAAACTTTTTGAACACTGCGGTGATGAAAACGAAGAGGAAGGCATTCCTCGGGTTTTGCAAAATTTTGATCATTTTGAGAGAAAGAGAGGCGTGCTAAGCCTTTTAATGAATGACATCATGCTTGTCGGCGTGAGTACTGAGAAGGATCCTGGCCTGATCCAGATTGGTTCCACAATATCTTCGGCGCGAGCGATTTGTCGCTTTCTTAAAAACTTTCAAAAACAGATGTTTTGCGCGGCCCTGCGAAGACCTGTGTGGAATCGCTCTTGAGATTGCGCAGCCTAGGATCGCTCTCAGCCTCAAGATTCAACCTATTTGTTTTCCGACTTTGAGCCCGTTCAGAACGTTCAGGAAGTTCAACGGACAAACGCCGTGAAGGGTCTGTATGGCCAGTTTTGAAGCAGCCCTCGAGCAAGAGGCACCAAAGCCGAATCAGAAGGAGTAGATCTCACCGGAAGAAGCTTGTGGAGTAACCGGGATGGATTCTCCGCAAATCAGTACAACAGCCGTTCTCCTAGACACAGAGAGGCTTCAATTTCAAAAAAGAAAACCATTTGACATGGACTTGCTACACCTTTTACCCTTTGAGAGGCTCGCTGGGCCGAAGACCCGAAAGGGCGACCCAGGCAAAAGTTAGAGCAAGAGAAAAATACAAAAAAAGCAAAGAAAAAAAAAATACAAAAAGAAAAGAAAAAGAAATGAACAAAAGAAAATGAAAAGAAGCTCGCAAGGTCGAAAACCCGCATTGGGCGCCTTGGCAAAAGTGAGAGCCAAACAAAGTGAAGGTTAAAATACCCGAGTGTACCTTGACCGGAACTACGTAAGGCTTGATTCCCATGTTTGGGATACGTAGGCAACTTCATCATGAAGTCTAGCCCCCAACGCTTTCATAGCGTCTCAGTCCATGCAATGGTTTCGATTTCATCCCCAAAGTCCAGTGGCCAACACCCTTCAAGGTGATTGTGTCCATATATGTGTTGTAACCGTCTTCGTCATCGCTGTGTCTGAGAGTTCGACCATCGCCAAATGAAGACTGTTTACAAATTGCTGTGGCACCATCCCAAACAAGGGGCAACTTTCCGTTGCCATAAGCCGCCGTGAGCCGCCATTCAAACTAGGGGCAATTTTCCGTTGCCTCCCACCCCCCTTCAAACCAGGGGAAATTTTCCATTGCCTCTGATCCGAGGTTGCGCATCTCGAAGAGTAAGTTTCATGCTCGTTGAGCATCAGCTGTTTGAAAAATAGTTTTGAAAATTTTTACTGAGGTTGACTATTTTCTCGAAAACTATTCCATTTTCCAAAACCGGACCATTGTCTTGGACCCAAAAAGGAAAACTTTCAGTGCTTGCTGCCTGACTTGCATGCTTTTCAAATCAAAAATAGAACGAGTACGTTAATTCGACTCTCATTTTGATCAAAATTGTTTTAGTAGAAAGCAAAAACAAAAAACGGTTAAAATGATGAACTAGGGGCACAGTTGAACCAGACGTTCTGTCTTTCCCCCGTCATCGACGTAGTTGCCAGAAGAGCGCTCTACCCGTCAGAAGAAATAGCTGTGAGCTAACGGCCTTGAGCATGAACCCACACCTTTCTGTTTATCCATCAATCACCCCGGGGAGGGATGAAAAATGAGAGAATGAAGAATAGAGAGGTGTAAATTGAGAGAAAAGTGAGGAAATGAGTTTTGAGAGAAAATCCGAGCTCGAGAGCCGAGTGATGGGAGAATCACAAATCAGAAGGGGGCGGGAAACAATACCCAGATTGAACTGGCTCCTCGCGATCCGAGGTCCCCATCTTCGCTAACGCGTCTGTGTGTCGTGTCTCTTTGGTTTGACGCTCTCGTCTTTTGTTTTTAGTCTTTCCCGAGCGTGTCTCGTTGTGTTTAGGTCGTGCACCTATATTTGAGTCCGCCCCGCTGTGTTCAGTTGTAGGCTCGATATCCCGGTTTGAAAAACCCTCATTCGATTTCAAAAATCATTTATGCTTAAGAATGCTGTGCCATTCTCTACATTTGAGCGTGTTCCGACTCCAACTGGTTCCACCTCTTCCTGGACGAGGGTCCAGGAGCATCATCAGCATCGTCGTCAGAGCCCGAGCTAGAACCGCCTCCGGTCTCCTCCGACGACGACTCGGACTCCGCCTCTGCCTCCGCCTCTGACTCCTCGTCGTCGTCATCGTCCGGGACTGGAGCTCGCGAACTACTCCCGACATGAGTGCGCCCTCCCCTGGTACGGGGAAATATCCTGCCCCCCTCATCTCTCCCCCGAGCAGGGACGGAAGGCCCAGCTGGAGCGCCTCCTGCCATGGGAATCTGGAAAGGAGGCTGAAAAGGTACACAAAAGGGAAATGCATCAGTATACTGTAGACAGTTTATCAGTGCAGAATGCAATGCAGAGTACAATGTAGGAATGCCGTAAGCAGTCTATCAGTGCAGAATGCAGTGTGCGAGTACAGTGTAAGAATGCCGTGAGTAGTTTATCAGTACAGAGTACGGTGCAGAATGCAGTGTATGCAGTGTGTTAAATGCTGTGAGATCGGTGTATCAGGTGTGGTGCCACGAATCAGATTATGCAAAGCAATGTATGAGTGGTTTGAGGCCAATGTTAGAAGGACATACCGGTATGCTGTAGAGGCCTAGGAGATCAAACGTCCGCTGGAGCATCCCCATCATCGAGGCATTCATTGCCAACGACTGACGGGTATACCCAGAAGAAGCCTGCAAAAGTATTAGATGCATCAATATTCTGTGGAATATCAAGTAAACTGAAATGAATAACTGTACAAAATGCAGTAGGACATACCGGAGGTAGGTCGGGGACGTCGATGAACTCGTGACCAGCCGGTGGAGGGGCGAAGGGGATCTGATAGGTCGACCCACCCTGCCCCTGGAAAGTCAGTACAGCAGGCAGGGCAGGCCAGCCAGCTTCTCGTCCTCCCTGCACTCCATCCCTACCACGGACCCGGGCCCTCCTCGAAGATCCAGCCCCTGCTCCCGCTCCGGCCCCAGCCGCCGATGCCACAGGCCTGGCCCCCTCTGCTCAACGGCCGCTCAGGGGGCGCATCAGGTACGTCCGCACGTACTCCTGATAGTCTCCAGTGCCTCGGAAGCCGGCCTTCTCCCAGCCGATGGAGTAATCATCCAGCTGCTCAGTGGTCAGCCCCTCGGTCTCCCTCATGTCTGCAGGAGGGGGAACCGGGACTATCTACTCAGGTAACCCCAGGGTCTGGCGTAGAAAACGCTTCCCCAGGTACCAAGCCCGACAGACCGGGCCCTCAAGCAGAATCCGGAAACGCGAGGTCTCCTCCGCACCAGGGAACCGACCCCGCATCGCCGCCGGCATAGGAGCTCACGGCCGCCAAGTGATCTGAAAATGGCAGGCAGTTTGTTATCTACTGTTATTGAAATATACAGTTGGAAAGCGAAGCTTAAATGAACTGTAAGTAAAGCATACCTCCGCGGGGGTGATGGTATCGAAGCATCGGCGGAAGAAGCCGAACGTCTCCCGTGGTCGCCGGGTGCATCTCCCGTCGAAGCGACTCGAGAAGGGAACGGCCAGGGGAGTCTCCGCAACTGGCACGGGGGCAAGCCTAGGAAAGTAGGCGTAAACCCACAACTGCAAAACAGATGTCAGTATGACCGGCAGAATAAAGCAGAAATAGCAGAGCCGTGTGTGGTGCAGTGTATTGTGTGCAGTGTACAGTGTGAGCAGTGTACAGTCAGTGTAAAGCAGAATGTATGTGTGTGCCGTGTGTACAGTATACAGCAAGTGTAAAGCAGACTACAGTGTGTGCAGTGTACAGAGTACAGAAAGTACGAGACAGAAATGAAAAAAGTGGGGAAGAAATGTACCTCTCAAGCCCGCCAATAGCCTCCGAGCAACTGGCCGCTGCCGCGAGAAGCTGAGCTCATATATCCATAAAGGGTGGCCAGAGCAGCACCACCCCAGTCGTAGTGCAGGATGTCCCGGACGTCCACCAGTGCGCTGAGAAGACAGAGAGGCACGGTGTTCGCCCGATCGGCGAAGATGGTAGTCCCAAACAGGAACATGAGGAAGCTGCGAGCATACCTCTCCTCGTCCTCTGGGGTCATCTGCGCCTACTCCTCCAACGCGGGCTGGACCCGAAACTGGACCTCAAACCAGGAATATCAAACGAAACCTGGGCGAGCTAGGGGTGGCGCCTCCCCCAGTAGATGGACCTGAGCGGCGGTCCACTCATCCATGTCTGTGTCAAAAGGGATCGGATCCCCCCCTACCCCGATGCCAGTGAGCATCGAGAAATCATGAGGGGTCATCGTCATATCTCCTGCAGCAGAGAAATGAAAAGAATCGGTGGTGTCCCACCATCTCTCCGCCAGAGCGGCAATGAGAGGTCTGCATGTGGACAATCTGGAGAGCCCTCGGCAGAAGGTCCCGAAGCCCGCTCGGTCTACGATGCGTCGGACTGTGTCAGGGAGCTCATCATACCACTCCTGCGCACCAGTATTCCCATACCCGCGAATGGTATGGGAACCCTCCTATAAACAGAAAATAACGGTGGCAAGACAACATTCAAAATGCAGTTTTGAAAGGACAGATATAGCATGTATGCAAGTTTGTCAGTTTCAGGCAAATACCGGGTGCCGGTGTGCTTACAGTGAAATAATACGTGTGCTGTGTCAACGTGCTTGGGTGTTTCAGAACAGATATAGCATGCATGCAGGTTTGACAGATTCAGACAAATACTGGGTGCCAGTGCGCATACAGTGAAATACAGTGAGTGCAGTGTGTTTGAGTGATTCAGGGCTAGTGCAGTGTGTGTGCATGTGTCAATCTCAAGCAGATATCAGTTGTATGTATGTTTACAGTCAACTACGGTCTACGGCATATCAAATTCAAGCAGTTAAAGAGTACAACTAACTATGACAGTTTTTGTATCCTACATTGCGGAAAGTAAAGCAGAAGACAAAGAGCTACCTCGAAAGTGCCGAATGAAAGGTGGGAGGTAGGCTCACGTAGCAGTAGCTCAGGCGCCACGTGCCTCTCGAAGCTCCGGAACTGACGCAGGCCGTCGGGGGGTAGAACATGGATCGCCGGCTGGTAGGTCGCCGGGTCGAACGGGTGCTCGCTCAGTGGTAGGAGCTCGACCCCAGGATCCATCTCGTGGTCCGGGGGAGTCCCGCCACGTGGAATTTTGTCCGCCATGTAGAGAATGGTGTGAAAATGGTCGGGAAAAGGAAAACCGGACCGGAATACGAAGAGTCAACCGGAAAGTCAACTCCTGAGAGGGTCGGAAAAGGCCGGGAAGGCCGGAATGTGAAAAGGCACGGAAATGAAGAGGAAAGTGAGGGGAACAAACCCCGAAAAGGCTAGAACGCCAAACGAGGCACCGAAACGAAAATGTGATTGGTGGAAAATGTCCGAAACGCGAAGGAAATCGCAAATCCGACGACAAAACGAGCGTAGAACGCGAAGAAACGGGCGAAAAACGAGAGAGAAACACTCTAGAGAGAGAGAGAGCAAGAGTTTTCGGCGGTGGAGAAGTGAGCAAATAGGGTTTGAAACCCTATTTTAAAACACCCGAGGTGAAAAGTCAAAACTGCCCCGCATCAGCAACTGTTTGCCGGTCGGCAATGTTTTGTGCCGATAGAATTGTTTTTATGCCGATGTCCAGCCGGTGGCCTCCCCCTTCGGCCGGTGGGGTTCCCACAGCCTTGTTTAGGCCATTTGAGTTGTTTTGGGTCTTCATAGCTCAAGAAAGTGCAAGAAAGTGCATCTCCGACGCTCAACCGGCTTCCGTTCTGACCGCGGGCCGTGTCTCCAGTGCGTGGCACTCGAATTCGTGCAAGGTGTATCCTTTTTGTATCCTTTTAAATTCAAAAGTTGCCCCATGTGTGTTGCGCGAGTTCATCACACTACTTCGGTGCATTACATCGCGCTGTCATGCACCACACATTTGCATTGTTATGCACGTGTTACATGCATTGCAACATGCACCCCTTTGCATTGTCGTGCACATTTCTCATGCATCATCATTGCATTTCCATTCCATGCATTGTCATTCATTCCAGAACACGTGCGTTGTTGCGCATTTAAGTCTTTTTTTTTTTTTTGTGTATCTCAAACTGTCGCACTGTTTTGTGCATTTCAAATTGTCGCTCTGTTTTGCGCATCGCACTGTTTCGTGCACCTCACTTGCATCTTGCATGCATCCATTCGCGCTATCTTGCGCACGTCGGTTGTACTTGTTAGTACATTGCATTGTTTTGAATACAAAACCGGCTTCGCGTAGCGTATAAGTCCAACTTTCAAAATCGGCTTCGCGTAGCGTATAAGTCCAACTTTCAAAACCGGCTTCGCGTAGCGTATAAGTCCAACTTTCAACCGGCTTCGTGTAGCGTATAAGTCCAACTTTCAAAACCGGCTTCGCGTAGCGTATAAGTCCAACTTTCAAAACCGGCTTCGCGTAGCGTATAAGTCCAACTTTCAACCGGCTTCGCGTAGCGTATAAGTCCAACTTTCAAAACCGGCTTCGCGTAGCGTATAAGTCCAACTTTCAAAACCGGCTTCGCGTAGCGTATAAGTCCAACTTTCAACCGGCTTCGCGTAGCGTATAAGTCCAACTTTCAAAATCGGCTTCGCGTAGCGTATAAGTCCAACTTTCAAAACCGGCTTCGCGTAGCGTATAAGTCCAACTTTCAAAACCGGCTTCGCGTAGCGTGTAAGTCCACTTGTATCATTTTGCATCTTATGAGACACACGTATCTCATTTGTTTCATTTTGCATTCCGTGTGGCATGTGTGTCACACTTCTTACATTTTGTGCACGGTCTGGCGAGACCTTAAACACGTACGGTCTAGGAGACCTTAAATCCTTGGAAGGTGCAAGACCTATAATGCATTGGTGTGCACACTATTGCTTTGTACATATCTTAAGCCGCGTGTTGTCGCGCATTCCATGCAACATGCATCGCTTGCATCATCTGCATTTCAAAAAAAAAAACAAAAACAAAAAAAACATGCATAGTCATACATACATTTTGCACCACGGTCTGGCGAGACCTTAAACACGTACGGTCTAGGAGACCTTAAATCCTTGGGAGGTGCGAAACCTCCGGTGCATTGATGTGCACGTTTTTTTATTTGGCATATAAGTCCATTTGCATCAACTTACATTCCATACGGTATGCGTGCCTCATTCTTGCATTGTCATGCATATTGCTAACAATATTGTACCTGTTAAGTTTGCTTTCTTTTCAGGAACGATATTGTATGTACGGTTCATTTGAGGCTGGAGCGACCAGACGAACCGAACAGGTATTCAGCGGTCTGGCGAGACCTTAAACACGCACGGTCTAGGAGACCTTAAATCCTCTAAAGGTGCAATTCCTTTGGTGTTTGTCGTGCCCGAACGACTTTCGGTAGTCTGGTAAAGCCACCTGCCTATGTTTGCGATAAGTTCCTAGAAGACCAACTGGGACGGTGGAAGCTAGAGTTCGAACGGCTTATGCCTAGAACGCAAAGGTTCGGGAGTTCCGAGACTAAAGTCTGGTTTAAATACCCAGAGGTTTACCCTCGGCTTGAAATCTGTATGGAAGCCCCATAGGTTGAGGCGGCATGTCTACGCCTCAATTCTGGATACTGAACCAACCTAGTATATCACCCTGTTGGTAAGATAGGGAAAGTGGCAATCATAGTCATTGCATCATAGTGCATTGTCAAGCATTTCCATTGTAGCTTGCATGCATCCATTGCATTTTCCCCAGTAGGTTGCATTGCACTGCATTGTCATGCATGTTGTAAATATCCATTCCATTGCATATTTGTAGATATTGCATTGTAGATTGCATGCATTCATTGCATCACCTTCCATCCATGGCTTGCGCCTTTCCAGGTTGAGCTTGGTCCGGTATGTGCCCTTACTTTTCATGTTAAAACACAGTTCTGCATGTGTATCGCGCCGATTCCACGCTGATATGTTGGTTGAGGGTTGCGACACCTTTTCTGTGTTACACATGGCCCGTATGTGTACATGCCTTTCCTAGGCAAAATTTGGTTTGGCTTGTATGCCATATCCATTGTATCAATATCCACTCCATTGCATATTTGTAGATATTGCATTGTAGATTGCATGCATTCATTGCATCACCTTCCGCCTATGGCTTGCGCCTTTCCATGTTGAGCTTGGTCTGGTATGTGCCCTTACTTTTCATGTTAAAACACAGTTCTGCATGTGTATCGCGCCGATTCCACGCTGATATGTTGGTTGAGGGTTGCGGCACCTTTTCTGTGTTACACATGGCCTGTATGCGTACATACCTTTCCTAGGCAAGATTTGGTTTGGCCTGCGTGCCATATCCATTGCCATCTTCCTAGCATATTCATCCATGTATTACATTGTAGTGTAATTTTTGCATCCGGCATTAGGATCGTAGTCCTTTCTCCAGCGGGTCGTTTCCCCACTTATGTCAATTCCACCCAATACTTGTTCTTGCGTCTGTCTACAATACTCATAGTTCAGTTGACCGTTCTTTGGTAGACAGACTTGTTATCACCATCAATCTATTTGACATAGGTGTGGTTTCGAACCGTTCGTGATTGGATCACGATTCAAATGCTTTCCATGTAGTTTGCATTGTTTCAATTACATTGCATCTTCATTTGCATTATTTATACATTGTTTTGTATATATTGCATATCGTTTTGCATCCATTTTGCATTGTCATGCATGTTGCTAACGATTTTGTACTTGTTAAGTTGTTTTCTTTGCAGGCACGATATTGTATGTACGGTTCATTTGAAGCTGGTGCAACCAGACGAGCCGCACAGGTATTGTATCCTCCGAGTGAGACGTACAGAGAATTCCATAATTCTCTTACATCCTTTCTGCATTGTAGTGTAGTTTGGTATGCTAGCTTAAAACAGTCGCATGTTTGCATCGTTACAGCTTTCTTTGCATGATCATGAGTTATGCTCGGCTTCGTGCATTGTCTTGCATTTTGCCCCTGCCTTCGGGCGCATACCTTGATTGTCTTGCATGTTTGTCTAAGTCTTCGGCCTTGTCAAAAATGGGTCGTCTCTGGGCTTTGACATTCACTCCCGTCATTGTTATGACTTTCGAGTTCTGTCAAAGAGGGGCAACTGTAGACACCCCATTTTTGACCGTCCTCAAGACTTGGACGTCACCGTTTGAACACTCGGTGATTATCCATGTTTGTGTTCGTTTGGAGTTCCCGGAGGTCTCGGCTCGCGCGCCTTGCCTCAGGATCCCCGAACTCAACCGTTTAGTGTCTAGTTTTGCACCAAACACTTGCATCTTGCCTTTGAGAGGCAGGGTGAGGCTTGTAGACCATCCCCACCCACCACCGGCAGTGGCTAGAGGCCACCGGCTGGTGTTTGATGCCACCGGCAATGTAGTTTGCCGGCCGGCACTATTTGTTGCTGGTCAGCACTATTTTGTGCCGGTCGGCACTCTTTTTGGCCAAGATGGCATTTTTGGCTAGCCGATTGCTGTTCATCTGTTTTTGCAGATATTTTTAGACAGCTGTCTTGCTTTTGCTTTCCTCCATACACGTGTGTGGAGAGATCTCCCTCTTGGAAAGCTTGTCTTGTAAGCTTTACAAGAGAGATAGAGAGAGGCTCTCTCTTAGAACAAGAAGAGAGGACTTAGGTTAGAGAGAGAGATTTTTTGGGAGCAAAAGACAGCCATTGTTGAGCTCTTGTTCTAGGGTTTGGGTGAGATACGTTTTCTATCTCTCTTTCCCTCCCATTTGTTCACTAGGTGCTTTGTGTCTTACTATTGCACACAAACACCTAGTGTTTCACCTTCCTCTTGAAACTAGGGTTCTAAGGGCTTGTTCTTGAGTTTCTTGACTGGTTTGGAGCCAAAGGAGGCCATTGGAGCATCATTTGTGAAGGAGGCTTCAAGGGTGAGAATCTAGTCCCATTTTCTCCCATTTTTGCATTGATTTTATACCCATCTTAGAGCTGTTTTTGTGCTTATTGTATAACATAAAAAATTTCTGTTTTTAGGCCCTCTTTATTGTTTATTAAGAGTGTTTTGTTGTTTGAGGGTTGTTGACCACCCTTCGGCCTTAAAAGGCCTCATTTTTGGGCCATTTTGTGCTAGCTCCGGGATTTTGGTGTTGGGGTCTCTTCACCACTGAAATCTTGAGGGATTTCAGTGGTGAAGATGATGCCTTGAAGTCCCAAGAAGGAAAGGGCCACCCCCTCTCCTTGTTGTCCTTGAAAAGGGCATATTTTGGCCTCTTAAGGAAGCCTATGCTTGAGTGTGTGTTGAGCATGTTTGGTCTGTTTTTCATGCTTATATACCTATAATATAACATGATTTTAAGTTGGTTTTGGAACTCCATGCATGCTTAGCATAGTTGCCATGTAATGCCGTATTTATGCCTTAACATGTTTTAGGTTGTTAGCCTTTGTTGGAGCATGTTTTAGGCTTGCATTTGTCAAGATTTTGTGCTTATCTTGACATGTTTTAGGTCTGTCCCTAAGTGTTTGGGTTGATTTCGGCATGCTTGATATAGCTCCTTTGTATTTGGGCTTGTTAGCCTTGAGTATGTGCATGTGTAGCATGACATCTTTGCATCGAATTGGTGATTTAGAGTCCCTCTATATGCCATTTCAGTCCCATTTCCATGCTTGTTTGATTGCCTTGCATGCCTCTTTAATGCTTTGGAAGCATGTGTTGCATGCTCCTTGTTTTGACCATTTGTGCATGCCTATGTTTTGAGCCATTTAGATGCCATCTAAGTGGTCTTTCGGGCCTTATGTTATGTGCTAAAACTCTGTTTTGGGTCAATAAGCTCATACCATGTTTAGTCTTGTAAGTGTATTTCAATGCTCCTTGGATTTGCTTTGAACACTTAGACTATTTGTTGCATGTTTAGCTTGATTTGTTGCTTGGTTTGGCACCATGTATTAGCATGATTTTCAGAGCTTATGTTGCATGCTTTTAGCCCATGAATGTCTCTTTCAAGTGTGCTTGAATGTTGCTTGCTTTGTGCCTACGTGTTGGGTCTTAACATGTGTGTGTGCATGTGTGCTTAGCATCCATTTTGGGCATTAATGGCCACTGTTTTAGGCCTTATTAGAGCTGCCTAATTCATGTATAAGCCCATCTTGCCATCTATTTGCATTGCCACATGTATGCTTGCATAATCGCATAAGTTCATTGCCATGCCATGTTGCATTCCTAGCTTGTATGCCTAGGTTGCATTGCATCTTGCATGCATTCCTTGTCCCTTGATATGGGTGATAGGGATTGGGAGTTTTGTTTGATTGGTTTGCATTGCATTTGAAACCAAAGCTGCATACTTGGTTCTTTGGGCCATCATGCATGGGAATGCGTGATTGGTGGTCCGAGAATCGAGGCACATGCCCCTTTGAGTCATTATCACGATAAGGGACATGGTTGGTGCATACATGCCTTGAATTGTGCTGCCATGCCTTGTTTTGCCCTCTGTTGCTGTGAGTTGCAGGTTCTGCAGGCTTTCTTTGCCGACCGGCAGTGTAAGGTGCCGGCCGGCAATCTTTTCTCTGCTGACAGCTTCAATTTTGTGCCGATGGCCACATACCAGTGCCGGTGATGATCCCACTCAGCCGGTGGTACTCCCCAGTGCCAAGGGATGTAACCCTGAGGTTTTGACAGCCTCCAGAGGAGTGAAGGAAGGAAAACAGAGGCAGCTTGTGCATGGCGGCGCGCTTCTCGAGGCGGTTTACTGTTTTTCTTAGTCTATTTAATTTGTTAATTAAATTAGGCAATTTGTAATATTAATTAGCTTGCGTAGTTAATTAATTTGTAATATTTATTCGGTCCCTCCGAGCGAGGGCAAATCTGTAATAAGTGTGCGTGAGTGTGTGCATGTCTTCCAACCTCACGTCTTTCTTCCCTTTTATTTACCTGCTTATGATGGTAGATTAGGGCATGTTTAAATTCAGCATACCTTATGCTATACATGCGTGCATTCATGCATTTTGTATTACATGCATTAGGCTCGGTACATCACGCTAACTGCATTCGTACTTCAAATCAAAAAGTGAATATGTGATAATTGTGCATTTTCACATGACATGTTTAGGATAGCCGAGCCTATTCTAGCAACATTTTGTATGCGATGCATTAGACACTTAACATGGACTTGGATCATGTATGTTTGCTAACGAGTTCTTTGTTTTGGCACGGAGTACGATGTAAGTATTTCCACTTTAGCATATCGCATGAGTGTGAATGTTGCCATGATAGCATGGTTAACATGTAGCTAGATGCTTATGTATTATAAACTGCTTGAATGCCTGTGGGTGAAGGTTGGATTGTTTGAGTTGGAAGAACTCATTGAAATCCGTGTTTCAGCCTACTTGCGAGTAGCAAATTCCAAAGCATTTTCAAAACGAACGGATATGCAATGTCTCTTTCCAAATTAGGCAATCTAGTCTATACTTGTTTGTTGCGCGCATAACGTAGTAATTCTAGGCTAATAATTGGTTTAAGAACACATAAAGTTTTCAAAAACGGATATCACGGTTAGTAGAGGCCAGTCTTCAGACCGGGCGAAAGGGGGTGCTCATAGCTGACCTTCCCCGATCGTACCCAAGCTCCCGAGCCGAGACAACTCCGGTGATGACGGACATGTGGCCTTCGGCACCGAGTCAGGGTTTCCTAAATTTTCCCATTTAAAAAATATTTAGGTGGCGACTCTGTATCTGGCAAAGCAGTCCATGTTTGGCACTACTTTTTCAAAAATCTGTTTCTCAAAACGATTTGCCAGATTTGGACTCTTTGGTTCAGATTAAGAACCGTGACACAAATCGAGAGTCCGAACTGCAGCGAGTCCCCCCCCTCCCCCCGCGGGCTTGTTACAGGTAACAACCTCGATTCGTAATTATCCCATAATTCATAATTAAGGATGCTAATTAAGTTTTAAGAAAGATATTATGTGTTAATTGTGCATTTTGTATGTGATTTGCATTCCTATTTATTAGTCGTAGGAACATTTGTTCTGAATTCTGTTTTGTTATGTTAATTGAAGGCCTTATCGACATCCAAACATAAAATTGACTGCGTTAATGTGTTAATTTGAATTTTTAGAATTGTATGGTAAGTTTAATTGGAATTCAATTCGGATCCAAATAATTAGAATAAATTAATTAAAATTGAGTGGGATTAATTACCCTTAATCACAATTAATTTACCTAAGCTAATTGGACCTATATAAGGCCAATATAACTTCTAGAACACAATCTCATCACCATTTTTGAGCTCAAAAACGTGTAGAAGAAGGAAGAGTGAGAGAGAGAGAGTTCAAATCAAGGGGGAAAGAGTAGATTGAAGAGAAAGATTAAGGAATTGACTTGGAAACTCAAGGAATTTGCTACATAAAGTCCAATTAAGGATTTTAGGTAAGAATTTAACTCATAAAATATGTATTTAAAACATCAAATATGGGAATTCAAGTGAATTAAGAGACTAGCATGAGAAATAAGTTAAGAATGTAGAATTTGAGATCATCACAACCTTGCATGCATAATTCATGAAGTTTGAGCTTGAATTCCACCTCATATCTCACATGCATGGAATTATTTTTGTTAAATTTTGAGAAACCAATATGGTTTTGTACAAAACATCTAATTTGTTCATGATTCAAAGAGTTTGAACTCAAAACAATGCATATAAGTGTTAGACATTAAGTTTAAGGCTTGGTTTTAAAGAATTGACATGTTTTTGATTTTGCGAAATGATCTTCAATTCATGATGTTACACAAGCTTTCAAGTGTTTGTCCCAAGTTTTACCCTAAAAGAATGAGTTTAGATGTGTTAAAGTTGAGTTTTGAACTTAGAACACAAATTTGGAAATTCCAGGGTTCGCAAAGTGTAACGCCCCAATTTTCATACCCACATGATAATACAATAATCATGGTTCTTTAAAGTAAGACTAAACGTAAATCTTCGCGCTTGCAATACATGATACAAATAATCCTCATGTGATACTACATTCACCTCAAATCAAGATAACATAAACAAATAAATACCCTCATGGGTTTACAAGTTTCCAAGGCTTAGGCCCGGTTACACAAATCGGTTATTCAAACCCACACAAGTATAACCCTTGGCTTACAAAGTAGAGTCACGCAAAATGAAAGCATTGTGCTCCCTTTACACACACACTTCCACACCCTTAGTTAGGCAAAATCACCACATCATTTCCTGCACAAAAATCCCATAGGGTGAACATAAAGCCCAGTAGGAAATTCCTAACAAAGTATATACATTTTATACAAGTCTCAAGAGATGAATGCACATGCCATGCTATGTCTTGTTGCAAATAAATCACATCTTCATCTTTTGAAAATCATCATGCTCAATGATGCCATGCAATACCATTGTTCAAAACTTAACAATTTAATTCATGGGGCGGTAAATACAACTCTGGTAGTCCCTAGGTACGTGTCTGCAAGTAGTCTATACAAGTGCTACCAATTTGTCATTTTTACCGGTATTAACTAGAAGGCTCGACACCTATTCACACGGGTTTTTCGGTCCTTCACCTGGGACACTCAGGCCAACTTATCAATTTCATCTACACCACCTTTCAAGACTTACCACCGTATTTACCCAAAAAACCATTTCATGAAAACTTGTTTCACGACATTCTTTTCTCAATGCAAGTTTTCCAATCAAAATTTCAAAGCTTCTCATTATCAAACAAATTGATATGCAAATGTAATGATAATCAATGTAATGTAATATTTCTTCCATGTTCAATTCTTCCACACAACCTTACCATTGTGATAAAAAATTCCAATTCCTCTTTCCAATGCCATTTCACAAGATGAATATATATATATATATACTTATATTTCAATTCATCCAAGGGATAACATATTTTCTACACTTTGAGCATTCTCAACAACTTAGCCATTTCAAGACTATAACAACATTTCTTTGCTTTAGAACAACATTTCCAAAATCACAATTCTCATACTTCATGAAACTCATAATTTATTTGAATACAATTACGACTTTTACAAAGCATTCATTAATTTGATGTCCAAGGTAAATATGACCTTTTCTTCCATAGTTTTTCAACATCTTTCACAAACCCCAATTTTTAGGTTTTCTCACCAAAATCATTCCTCTACAAAATACTTGAAGAAATCTCATCAAAAACATCATTCATCGATCAATATAGTTCGAAGCCCTCAATTTCTATTTTAAAAGAAACAAAAGTAAACCCACTTTCAAAATCACTTGTCTCTTTGAATCAACAACCAATTTTTAAAAAAAGCTATCAAAGGAGGGTTTCGAAAATCATCTAGATCTTGCAAAAAAACATATATATAACTCAAAGAAAATCCTTACCTCAAGTATTGAAGAAGAATAGAGATGAAACCCCAAAATCAACGAGGCCCAAACTCAATCTTCACCGCACACAAAGAAGCCCTTGAGATATTAACCAACTTTGATGAAGAACTTAGATCTAAATCCTAATGGATTTGAAGAAATCAAAGATCTTGAGAGGTTTTTGGTAAGAAATGTAGAGAGAAGGAATAGATGTTTTTAGGGAGCGAGATATATACAAAAGTGATACAACTTCAGCCCAAAAAGAGAAGAAAAGAGGAAAATTTCCGGATCCACCTACCTCCCGCACGTGCGGAGCCTACTCTCATAGGTGTGGTGTGTGCTCCCGCACATGCGGCCCTTTTCCCTCGCACCTCACTCCCGCACGTGCCTTTTTAGAAGTGTGCAAGCTGTCATACCCTGAAACATACCCTCCTGTTGGTGCGGCCCCTCTCCGGCACATGCGGCCCAAGGCCCCGCACATGCAGCCCTGGTCCTCAGTCCAGAAACCTATCGGTTCAATTCCTGACGCTCCGGACAGACCTCGCACGCTCCGGAACAAATGAAACTCAACACCGGGATAAACAACAAACAAGAACTTTTGAGAAAAATATTTGAACACAACAACCTCAAACAATCAACAAGACTCCAAGTCGAAACCAACACTATAACAAGTGTAAACCCGAAGGTAAACAGAGAGGAACAAGAAACGCACAACAAAACCGGTCGTCACAGCAAAGTTTGCTCGAGCGAAGGAACTATTGCTCAAGTGTACATTTCAAGCTCTTAGAAGTTTTATAGAGTTTGATGGTTGGCTCAAGCGATTGAAAGATTGCTCGAACAACCACCCTTTATTTTTTATCTTGGCTCGAGCGACCAATATGTTTGGCTCGAGTGTAAAATGAGAGCTCCTAGTACTTTTACAGACTTTGTAGACCTTTCAAGTGACCAAAGTTGCGCTCAAATGAACTGCCCTATTTTTTGAAATTTTACAAGTGTTTTCAAAGTACATTTTTGCATCTTCAATTCATCTAAGGTATTCTTAAGACATGATTTAGGCTACATTAATGGGGAAATGAATTAGAAATACACCAAGAAAGAAAAGTGATAGGTTAAGTGTTACCGAGTGTGTGTTTCAATGTGTATTTGTCACGTATTTGTGTAGGTCACATGCCGTAGTCCGTCTGATCTGTCTAATTCGTCTAATTTGCTTCTGGAGCTATCTGTGAGTAACAACTCTGTAAAACTATGTTTGACTCTAAGTATTTTCTAAACAATATGATATGATCTATTTTTTTGAAATGCTATTTTATGAATCATGAATGATTGTCCAATTCTCTGAAATGTATTCGTGGCATTCTTAGTATCATGTGATATTTGTCATTTGTTACTTGGTACTAGGGTTTTCACGTGGGTTCCATTTATGGAACTGGTTATGCATAACCGCTTATTTGCTCTGCATATGGGTCTTTATGACCATCTTCTATGTATATAGGTCTTTATGACCAATCTGATATGTTAGCGTTAATGGATGTATCACATATAACTATTTGTAAATTCTGAATACGAACATGAATTAGTTTCTGATCTAAACTCTGATTTCTGAATCTGTATGGACATTATTCATAAAACCTTTACTTTATTGTTATTCACTGGGCTCCAGCTCACTATTTATATTATGTAGGTGATAAAGCGCGTAACCAAGCTTGAGATTTCTAGTCTGGATTTGTTTCTGTCAAACCAACCAATGCGCCTCACGTGGAGGTTCCTTGAAGTCTTTGTGTTCAATGTTATGTCAAGTGAACAATTTTTATTTTCCTACGTCTTTTCGACAAGTTTTTGGTTATCAGTATTTGGATGACGTAAAGATGATCTGTTAATATACATATAAAGTTCTTAAATTTTCTGTTCCATATAAGTCTGCATAGCTCTATGGATAATGTATGTTGATATTTGCTTCAGCTAGCCCCTTATATTATGAATTTGTTTTAGAGGCCTTCGGTAATCTTAGGATTAATGGCCGATTACGATACTAAACCTATAGGGGTGGGTTTGGGTCGTGACATCCTCTTATTGGGGTTTCCAAGAAGACCAACGTCTTCCATTGTTTTCTTGCTAGTGTCACCAAGGTCAGTCTACTTCTTTTTTACCATTACTCTAAATTAGAAATGTTCCACTAGGCGTGCCAATCAATCAATAAAAGCCATTCGACGGAAAAAATATATTAGACTTAGGGTTTGAGTTCTATGCCTTAAATATATTAAAGACTTCTTTAGAGGTACAATAAAGAAGAAATATGGTGGAAACAAAATTGAATTTGTATTAATTAAGTAAAATGTCACTTATTACAAGTCACATAAACTTTAAACAAGAATAAAAAATTGAAAAATACACTGATCGACAGAGAGAAAAAGGGAAAAAAGCTATCACTAATCTACTCCTAAAATTATTAAGTTAACTACTCTTAAAATAGAAGTTATGCCTAATAATCTTGATATGTGAGTTGTGTTGGATTTTTTTTTTTCTTTTTTGAAACCTTATCTTTTATACTGGTATGGCCACCTTTTGATGCAACCATGATCTTTCTTGATTTTCTGCTTCATTTTATCCATATCCCTTTGTTTAGGAACTGCCTACAAACTCTACTCTAACTTGGTCTTCAATCTCTTGATTTCAGCAATGACTCCAACTCACTTGCAATAGCGAACTCTTTTGGTTTTTCCTGGAATTGATTTAATTCTTTAAATGCCACGTCACCATGCTACTTCATGCTATACTACTGGCACATCTGTCATGCCAAGCCATTATTCCTATCGATAGGTAATTTCAAAAATTAGTGTCAACGGACTGAAAGTGCTTTAATTATGACAACAACACGGCAAAAAATCACGACTTGCATATTTTAAAGAGTATGTATTATAAATTGTACCCATAAAATTTTGTAAAATTTACTATTTAGTGATAGTTATACAAAATTATTACATATTCATGAAAAAATTTATAATTATAATTATTAATATTTATAAATTTTATCACTTATTTGTAACTATTTTTCCAAAAAGCCCCCACTGAATTTGAAATTTTTTCATAAAATTTTTCTCTCTCATACTCTTGGTTTTTATCAATTTTTTTTAAACATCATAGTTAATTGGGTTAAATTAAAAAAAATAAAAAATTAGAAGGATAACATTAAAAACATTTAGAAAAAAAAAAACCCAATGTGTGAGTCTTGTAACAAAATAAATTATGAATTTTTAATTTTATCAATTTAAACACTAAACTTTTAAATTGCTTTTAATTTAAACTATTTGTCTATTTTTATTAAGTAAAATCGATGAAAAAATAAATATTTTAGTCATTAAACTCAATGAAAATGATATTTTAGACATTTAATGTATTATCATATTGAATTTAATAACTAAAATATTCATTTTCCATTAGTTTTACTTAACAAAAAATAAGTAAATGGTTTAGATTGAAAATAAATCAAAATATTAGAATTTAAATTGACAAAATTGAAAATTCAGGTTTTATTTTGTTATAAGGTTAAAACCTTGATTTTTTTTAATTATCCCAAAAATTTAAAATAATAGGCACCAAAATTAACACAATAAACAAATTTAGATGGATCTACATTTAGAGAAGAGAATGAAGCTGGGATTGGGGTCATTGTTGGAGATTGCAATGGGGAAGTGATTGCTTCTATGGTTGAAGAGATTGGAGTTTTTGATGGTCATTTAACTGGGGGATTCTGTTTGAACCAAAAATATGTTTTAGTATGCCTAATTTAAATTCATAAATTTAAATTTTTATTATATCATAATATGAATTTACTAATAAGAACAACACACATTAAACCTTAAAATATTTTTTGTTCCTTCTCATGGTACACTTTAATCACTTATTCCTATTATAATCTTTGTATCTTCTTCTCTAAGAGATTAAAGTTATTTCTTCTTCTTCATCCTCCCTCCAAAACTCCAATCCACCCTACCAAAACTCACCATTATCATCAACATCATTATTTTTTATTATTTTGAAACCCTAAACCCTAGAAGAAAGTTTGAACAAAATCAGATAATGAATGAGAGTAATAATCAAAATAATTTATAACAAACAAGTATGAAAGTAATACTCAAATAAGGGAATGCGGAGTTAACAAGTAGGAGGGAAAACCAGAGAGAATGCGAAGCACTGAAGCATTAACAAACAAGTATGAAAGAAAACGCAGACCTTGAAGAATAAAAAGAAGAAGAT
The DNA here is from genome assembly GCF_055761805.1 of Camellia sinensis. Classification (NCBI taxonomy): domain Eukaryota; kingdom Viridiplantae; phylum Streptophyta; class Magnoliopsida; order Ericales; family Theaceae; genus Camellia; species Camellia sinensis. The sequence continues at coordinate 5,209,434 of NC_138974.1, read as the reverse complement.
GATCAAATATTACATTATTTGAGAACTACTCTTTTTTGTTAGTGCATGATACTTATGTGCTTATAAGTTTAATTTTTACTTTTTCATGAGCATTCTTGTGGATAATTTATAATGTAAAAGGCTTTCTCTCTTTTTTTTTTTTTTTCCTGTATTGAAATGTTTTATAATACTTATGTAAAAGTTTGATTTTTTTCTGTATTTATAATGGTTATGTGCTTATAATTTTTTTTTTGTATTTGAGAATTATTTTCTGTATTGAAAAGTTTTTGAAATAATTTAGTTTTTTTAGTTTGTTATTATTTATTATTTGGGTTTACCTTGATGGTAGTTTAAAAAAATAATATGGTGTAATGGGAGTAAAATAAAATTTTAAATAATTAAACAGGATGTAATTAAAATTAAGAGTATTTAATGATTTTTTAGGCATAAATAGAATTCCCCCATTTAACTATGTTGAGACAAGGAATGGACATTAGCGAGCTAGCCTGCCATATCCAGCCCTATTTTTTTTACGGCTTGGTGGGACATTTTGATCGAAAAAATTAGGATAGGTTAATATTTTAAGTCCGTTTGATAAATGATTTTGTAATAACCCTCATTCTTGTCTTAGTCACGTTCATGTGCATTTGCATGATTTTGTCTTGTTAAGCTTGCATTTGTAGACTTTGACTTGTTTTGCCTAAGTAAAGGTCCCTGTCTTGTTTTGTGCTTATGTGATTTCCCTAAGTGTTGCTTGCATGCTTTGTTTCTTGCTTGGTGTGTTAAGCCTAGGTCATCTCAAGCCTAGGTCATACCTTTGAGCTTTTACATCTAGGCCATTGCACGCCAACACCTAGGACCATCTTGGAACCGCTTTGGTTGACCTCCACCTTCACCCTGGCATATTGGCCGAGATGTCATCATCTAAGCCGAGGTGTGCATCACCTAGGCTGAGATGTGTATCATCTAGGCCGAGATGTTATCATCTAAGTGTCCTAGATCTTTGATCCTTGCACCTAGTGATCTTGTTCCGGGACTAGTATGACCTAGACCAAGGTGTGGCACATCTAGGCCAAGGTGTGGCACAGCTAGGTCAAGTGTTATCCTTCCTAGCCGAGATCATTGAAACCTTCTTGCCGAAGCCTATGTCCTAATCCGAGATCATTGCCTTGTCAGAGTACCCATGCCACCTTACTTGTTATACACACTTTGTCGTGCTCTTGTCTTTTGATTCTGGCACCTTTCTGAGGAGATCCAATCCAGTGATCCCACGTGTCCCAGCAGAGGGTTAAGCCAGCTAGCAGTGAGAAACCCATATCATTTGTCATATCTTTGCCTTTGAAGACAGAGAAGCTCTAGGAAGAGGAAGAGAAGTTCTTAGAGTGAGAGAGCTAGATTCCAAGCTTGATCCTTAGAGTTTGAACCGTTTGATCCGTGATTTGAGGTTAGAGTCTTGATCTACTCTTGGTGTTCTTTATGTTCATATGATCACATTGCATAATCTGGTATGATTCATGAGTCATACATTGATTTAAAGTTTGGTTTTAGAAAGAGAAAATGATGTTCTTGTGTTCTTCAAGAAAAGCCTTGTTTTGATCTGAAAGTTTGTAACAAGTCCCATGGTTTTGTGTTTGTTTTCATTAAAACTTCAAGTATGGGTACCCAGGTCCATGTTCTTAACTCATGCCTTGAAATCTCAGATTTTGTAATAACAAGTTATGATTTTTGCATTCATGTTCTTCATGTTCTTCAAGAGAAAACCCAGATTCCCACACTTCATTTGCCTAAATGTGGTCACTGAGACCCACTCTTGCCTAGATCTCACGCCTAGGCCAAGCATTGTATCTCACTTTGGCCTACCTTTCATGATCACTTGCACCTTAGCCTATCTTGCATGCACACCTAGGCCGACCATGGTACACCCTTGCTGGCACCTTGTTACATCTCGGCAGGCAGCCACACACCTAGGCCTAGGAGACCATACCTCGGCCAAGCGGTGTGGGACCTCGGCCAAGACCTCTTGAGTTCACCCAGCTAGGCCATTGTGGCCTAGATAATCTCTATGCATCCATTCCAGGACCTGGTTGGTACCCAGCATGTTTTCCCTAGAAGAAAAATAGTGTTTTAACTCCCAGCACATGTTTTTCTTTGTCTTGACTTGGTTTTGGAAAGAAATGCTAGGATCATTTGCACTCATGTAAAGCTTATTTTGGGAATGCATTTCATATCCATCTTTGAGCATCTCTTCTTGTCTTCTTGAAGTGCATTCAATGGGATTTATTATGTACTTGTAGGTCTTGGACTCTTGCCTTAATCCCTACACCCGAAGAGCTATGTGAGTGGTAATTTTTAATAAAGCTATGTTATAATGTTTTGATAAAGCTTTGCTTTGTTTTCGCTTTGGAAAAGTATTTGATCAAGTATGAATGATTATCCATTAGTTTTTGTATCAAGTATTATGTTTGTTTTGATGACATTCTTGGAAGGTCCTTTCGTGCTAGGGGACGTTAAGCCTATGTAGCACCTACGTTGAGATATCTCTTTGCCATCGACGGTCATGTACGGATGGTACCACCAACGGCATTGTACGGGTGGGTAACGTTTTGCCACGACGGTTTTTCGGGTGGGTTGTCTAACCGATTCCGGGTCGGCCACCGACGGTCATGAACGGGTGTGCTTCAATTCCGGGACGGTTATTCTTTTGTTTTGTCAAGAATGTCATCCTTTGTATTATGTAGATGTTAGTAAACATCCTAAGAAGCTTTGAAAGACTTTGATTGATAAACTTGATTCATCCCATGTTTTGTTACAAGCTATGATATGTATTGTTTTCATAAAAATCTCGAATATCATTCATTCAAACCTTTATTACTTATACCATTCACTCAGTATCCAAGCTCACCCTCTCCTTATATATATGTAGGTGACGAGCAAGAAGGTGGTGACGCCTAGATGTTATTTGCAAGTTGTTTTCGGATTCATGTTTTGCTAGCATCTTGAAGATTATGCTTCTTAGTTTGTGATTCATGTCGTTTGTATATTTCGGCTTGAGAAGCCTTTTGATCAAGATGTAAGATGTATTTTATTTTGTATTCAAGTTATAAAAATCATGTTAAGACGTATGTCATTTCATTTGATCTATGCACAACTCTTATGGACTACTTAGATTTAAATTTGCTTCCGCACATGTAAGCCCCATATGTATACTCTGATTGTGTGAATCTTTGTAAGTTGGCCTTTGGTAATCTCAGATTACTAGCCATCATGGCATCATTCTACTAGGGGGCGGAATGGGGTCGTGACAGATTTGGACTTGGAATTTAAGCATGCATTCTAATCCAGTCCGACAATAATAATTTAAATATTTATTTTATCCTTTTATTATTGGGCACTCAAACCAAAACTTCAAAATTAATTTTTTTTTTTTGGGTCAAAGGTGCAATTGCAGAAATAGTTTATCCATAAAGCCCATCTGAAACAAAATGACTAAAATACCCATCCATATTTACCAATCAAGCCTTATCTCTAACAAATCAAACAATCCATCTCTTACTCTTCCCGATCTAAAGGGTGATTTGGCATCCCCTAAATAATCCATCATTTTATCTTTTTTTCATCACATCACCGCACATCTTTTTGTAATCATTCTAAACAATCCCTAAATAAGCCTTAGGGGCATCGTTTCTGCCACCACAGCCAACACCTTCCCTCCGCCTCCGTGTCTACCTCCGTCATCACTGCCTCCTCTTCAACACCAACACCCCCACCGTCACTGCCCACCATAGTTGTAATAACCCACATTCATGTCTTAGTCATGTTCATGTACATTGCATGATTTTCTCATGTTAAGCTTGCATTTGCAGACTTTGACTTGTTTTGCCTAAGTAAAGGTACCTGTCTTGTTTTGTGCTTATGTGATTTGCCTAAGTGTTGTATGCATGTTTTGTTCCTTCCTTGCTATGTTAAGCCTAGGTCATGTTAAGCCTAGGTCATGCCAAGCCTAGGTCATGCCAAGCCTAAGTCATGCCAAGCCTAGGTCATGTTAAGCCTAGGTCATGCTGAGCCTAGGTCATGTTAAGCCTAGGTCATGCCAAGCCTAGGTCATGTTAAGCCTAGGTCATGCCAAGCCTAGGTCATGTTAAGCCTAGGTCATGCCAAGCCTAAGTCATGCCAAGCCTAGGTCATGTTAAGCCTAGGTCATGCCAAGCCTAGGTCATGTTAAGCCGAGGTCATCTTAAGCCTAGGTCACACCTTTGAACCTCTTACACCTTGGACCATCTTGGAACCGCTTTTGTGACCTCCACCATCACCTAGGCATATTGGCCGAGATGTTATCACCTAGGCATCCGAGATCCTTAATCCTTGCACCTAGTGATCTTGTTCTGGGACTGGAATGACCTAGACCGAGGTGTGGCACATCTAGGCCGAGGTGTGGCACAGCTTAGTCAAGTGTTGTCCTTCCTAGCCGAGGTCATTGTCACCCTAGTTGCCGAAGTCTTGTGGTTAGCCAATGTCACCCCTTGCCGAAGTGCCATTCCGAGTAGCTTGCTAGATACGCCTTGTCAGGGCCTTGTCTTGTCAATCTATCACCTTTTTGAAGAGAACCAAACAACCGTTGCCACGTGTCCGAGCTGAGAGTTAAGTCAGCCGGCAGAGAGAGAAACCCCTCATTTGTTGTATATTGTTTTGAAGAATAGAGAGAGAAGCTCTAGAAGAGGGAGAAGAGTTCTTGAGAGAGAGTAGATTTCCAAGCTTGATTCCTAGAGATCCAACCGTTAGATCCGCGTTCTAAGGTTAGATCCTTGATCTGCTCATGATGTTCTTTATGTTTATGTTATTGCATTGCATGATTGAAAATGATTTGTAAGCCATGCATTGCTTTGAAGTTCGGTTTTAGAAAGAGAAAATGGCATTCATGTGTTCTTCAAGAAAAGTCATGTTTTGATCCGAAGGCTCATGCCTAGATCCATGTTTTTGTGTTTGTTCTTGCATGATTTTCAAGTATGGGTACCCAGGTCCATGTTTTCGAACTCATGTCACGAAATCCCAGATCTTGTAATAACAAGTTATGATTTTAGCATTCATGTTCTTCATGTTCTTCATGCCCATGTTCTTCAAGGATGAAACCCAGATTTCCAGGCTTCATTTCCCTAGGTGTGATCACCGAGACCACTCTTGCCTAGATCACACACTTAGGCCAAGCATCGTATCTCACCTTGGCCTACCTTGCATGATCACTTGCACGTTAGTTTATCTTGCACGCACACCTAGGCTAACCACTGCACACCTAGGCCGACCATGGTACACCCTTGCCGGCACCTTGTAACACCTCGGCAGGCAGCTGCATACTGAAGCCTAGGTAATCACACCTCGGCCAAGAGGTGTGGGACCTCGGCCAAGACCTCCTGAGTTCACTCAGCTAGGTCATTTTTGCCTAGATCATTTCTGTGCATCCATTCCAAGACCTGCTTGGTACCCAGCATGTTTTCCCTAGATGATTTCCAGCATGTTTTCCCTAGATGATTTCCAGCGTGTTTTCCCTAGATGATTTCCAGCATGTTTTCCCTAGATGATTTCCAGCGTGTTTTCCCTAGGTATTTTCAGCATGTTTTCCCTAGATGATTTCCAGCATGTTTTCCCTAGGTATTTTCAGCATGTTTTCCCTAGATGATTTCCAGCATGTTTTCCCTAGGTATTTTCAGCATGTTTTCCCTAGATGATTTCCAGCATGTTTTCCCTAGATGTTTTCAGCATGTTTTCCCTAGGTATTTTCAGCATGTTTTCCCTAGATGATTCCCAGCATGTTTTCCCTAGGTGTTTTCAGCATGTTTTCCCTAGATGTTTTCAGCATGTTTTCCCTAGATGTTTTCAGCATGTTTTCCCTAGGTATTTTCAGCATGTTTTCCCTAGGTGTTTTCAGCATGTTTTCCCTAGATGATTCCCAGCATGTTTTCCCTAGGTGTTTTCAGCATGTTTTCCCTAGATGATTTCCAGCATGTTTTCCCTAGGTATTTCCAGCATGTTTTCCCTAGATGTTTTCAGCATGTTTTCCCTAGATGATTTCCAGCATGTTTTCCCTAGATGTTTTCAGCATGTTTTCCCTAGATGATTTTTAGCATGTTTTCCCTAGATCATTTGCATTCATGTGAAGCTTGTTTTAAGAGTGCGTTCAATAGACTTTGCCACGTGTTTGTAGGACTTGGACCTTTGCCTTGATCCCGACGCCCCAAGAACTATGTGAGTGGTATTTTTAATAAAGTTATGTTATAAAGTTTTGGCAAAGCCTTGCTTCGGTTTAGAAAAGTATTTGATCAAGTATGAATGATTATCCCTATTTTGTATATCAAATACTATCTTGTTTTGATGACATGTCTTGAAAGTCCTTAGCTGCAGGGGACTATAATGCAACTGCACTCTTGTCTTGAAAGTCCTTAGTTGCAGGGGACTATAATGCAACTGCACTCTTGTCTTGAAAGTCCTTAGTTGCAGGGGACTATAATGCAACTGCACTCTTGTCTTGAAAGTCCTTAGTTGTAGGGGACTATAATGCAACTACACTCTTGTCTTGATATGTCATCACCCCATGTATTATGTAGATGTTACTTAACATCCCAAGCAAGATTTGAAAGGCCAAGATTTGATCGATGAACTTGATTCATCCCATGTTTTGAACAAGCTATGATATATGTATTGTTTTGACAAGAACCTTGGAAATCATTCATTTAACCCCTTTATTACTTATACCATTCACTGAGTATCCAAGCTCACCCTCCCTATGTATATATGTAGGTAATAAGCAAGAGGTCGGCTTCGCCAAGATGTGTGTTTTGTATGCTTGTTTGGTCGGCTGTAAGGATGTCGGCAATCCTGAAGATCATGTTCCATGTTTTGTATTTCATGTGTTATATTTATGTCGGCTTGAGAAGCCTTTTGCCAAGATGTAATATGTACTTTTGTATTCAAGTTTCAATGCTATGTAAAGATGTATGCCATTCCATTTGACTTATGCACTGCTCTTATGGACCACTTGTATTTGAATTATTGCTTCCGCATTTGTGAGCCCCCTATATAAATACTCTGATTGTGTGTGAATTTTGTAAGTCGGCCTTCGGTAATCTCGGATTACTGGCCATCACGGCACCAAACTACTAGGGGCGGTTTGGGGGCGTGACAGAATGGTATCAGAGCACGTGTTCCTTATAGTACGTTATTCACACACTTTGAGTCCTAAAGAGCATAGGATGTCCCTTAGAAGAATGTTAGGATTGCATCATGTTGCTTGCTACTTGACAAGGTGTGCATCATCTCGGCATGAACATTTTGTTACATCGGCATGATCATGTTCCCTTGCATACATGTTCATTTGTTCATTTTGTTTAAGTGTCACATCCTGCATATCCCCAGCATCATGAGAAGAGGTAAAACCCCAGCTAGCCGAGGTTATCTCGAAGACCGAATAGACAGATTGGAAGAACTGGTTGAAGGTTTGACACGCGAGTTAAGGCAGGTAAGCCAACAGAACACTGACATCGCATCCACTCAGGCCGAGCAGACGGACGACCGACAAGCAGTACCACCTCCACCTCCTCCAGTACCACAAGTGCAACCACAGTCAGCCTCGTATGGAGATGGCACATTGCTCAACATGCCGACGTATTTCAGAGCATTGGACAAGGCCATCCTGACAGGAACCAACTTGAACAAGAGTCAGAATTTGGGGGAGAAACAGAAAAAGAGGCAGCACTATGACAATCGCAAGGTACCGTTCAATGCTAAGAGGAAGGCGAACATGGGCAGTTCCAGCAACACAGAGCAAGAAGGTAATAGTAAGCCGACATGTACGAGTTGCAAGAGGCGACATTTTGGAGTTTGTTATTGGGCAACAGGAGCGTGTTTTGAATGTGGCGGAATCGGTCACCGTGTGAAGGACTGTCTGTGGGCAAAGGCTAGAAAAGATAAGAAGAAATGAGAACTTGACATCGGGAGCCGTTTTGGGGACAAGGTAAGTTAAGTTTGGGGACCAAACTTCTTTAAGGAGGGTAGACTGTAATAACCCACATTCATGTCTTAGTCATGTTCATGTACATTGCATGATTTTCTCATGTTAAGCTTGCATTTGCAGACTTTGACTTGTTTTGCCTAAGTAAAGGTACCTGTCTTGTTTTGTGCTTATGTGATTTGCCTAAGTGTTGTATGCATGTTTTGTTCCTTCCTTGCTATGTTAAGCCTAGGTCATGTTAAGCCTAGGTCATGCCAAGCCTAGGTCATGCCAAGCCTAAGTCATGCCAAGCCTAGGTCATGTTAAGCCTAGGTCATGCCGAGCCTAGGTCATGTTAAGCCTAGGTCATGCCAAGCCAAGGTCATGTTAAGCCTAGGTCACGCCAAGCCTAGGTCATGTTAAGCCTAGGTCATGCCAAGCCTAAGTCATGCCAAGCCTAGGTCATGTTAAGCCTAGGTCATGCCAAGCCTAGGTCATGTTAAGCCGAGGTCATCTTAAGCCTAGGTCACACCTTTGAACCTCTTACACCTTGGACCATCTTGGAACCGCTTTTGTGACCTCCACCATCACCTAGGCATATTGGCCGAGATGTTATCACCTAGGCATCCGAGATCCTTAATCCTTGCACCTAGTGATCTTGTTCTGGGACTGGAATGACCTAGACCGAGGTGTGGCACATCTAGGTCGAGGTGTGGCACAGCTTAGTCAAGTGTTGTCCTTCCTAGCCGAGGTCATTGTCACCCTAGTTGCCGAAGTCTTGTGGTTAGCCGATGTCACCCCTTGCCGAAGTGCCATTCCGAGTAGCTTGCTAGATACGCCTTGTCAGGGCCTTGTCTTGTCAATCTATCACCTTTTTGAAGAGAACAAAACAACCGTTGCCACGTGTCCGAGCTGAGAGTTAAGTCAGCCGGCAGAGAGAGAAACCCCTCATTTGTTGTATATTGTTTTGAAGAATAGAGAGAGAAGCTCTAGAAGAGGGAGAAGAGTTCTTGAGAGAGAGTAGATTTCCAAGCTTGATTCCTAGAGATCCAACCGTTAGATCCGCGTTCTAAGGTTAGATCCTTGATCTGCTCATGATGTTCTTTATGTTTATGTTATTGCATTGCATGATTGAAAATGATTTGTAAGCCATGCATTGCTTTGAAGTATCGGTTTTAGAAAGAGAAAATGGCATTCATGTGTTCTTCAAGAAAAGTCATGTTTTGATCCGAAGGCTCATGCCTAGATCCATGTTTTTGTGTTTGTTCTTGCATGATTTTCAAGTATGGGTACCCAGGTCCATGTTTTCGAACTCATGTCACGAAATCCCAGATCTTGTAATAACAAGTTATGATTTTAGCATTCATGTTCTTCATGTTCTTCATGCCCATGTTCTTCAAGGATGAAACCCAGATTTCCAGGCTTCATTTCCCTAGGTGTGATCACCGAGACCACTCTTGCCTAGATCACACACTTAGGCCAAGCATCGTATCTCACCTTGGCCTACCTTGCATGATCACTTGCACGTTAGTTTATCTTGCACGCACACCTAGGCTAACCACTGCACACCTAGGCCGACCATGGTACACCCTTGCCGGCACCTTGTAACACCTCGGCAGGCAGCTGCATACTGAAGCCTAGGTAATCACACCTCGGCCAAGAGGTGTGGGACCTCGGCCAAGACCTCCTGAGTTCACTCAGCTAGGTCATTTTTGCCTAGATCATTTCTGTGCATCCATTCCAAGACCTGCTTGGTACCCAGCATGTTTTCCCTAGATGATTTCCAGCATGTTTTCCCTAGATGATTTCCAGCGTGTTTTCCCTAGATGATTTCCAGCATGTTTTCCCTAGATGATTTCCAGCGTGTTTTCCCTAGGTATTTTCAGCATGTTTTCCCTAGATGATTTCCAGCATGTTTTCCCTAGGTATTTTCAGCATGTTTTCCCTAGATGATTTCCAGCATGTTTTCCCTAGGTATTTTCAGCATGTTTTCCCTAGATGATTTCCAGCATGTTTTCCCTAGATGTTTTCAGCATGTTTTCCCTAGGTATTTTCAGCATGTTTTCCCTAGATGATTCCCAGCATGTTTTCCCTAGGTGTTTTCAGCATGTTTTCCCTAGGTATTTTCAGCATGTTTTCCCTAGGTGTTTTCAGCATGTTTTCCCTAGATGATTCCCAGCATGTTTTCCCTAGGTGTTTTCAGCATGTTTTCCCTAGATGATTTCCAGCATGTTTTCCCTAGGTATTTCCAGCATGTTTTCCCTAGATGTTTTCAGCATGTTTTCCCTAGATGATTTTCAGCATGTTTTCCCTAGATCATTTGCATTCATGTGAAGCTTGTTTTAAGAGTGCGTTCAATAGACTTTGCCACGTGTTTGTAGGACTTGGACCTTTGCCTTGATCCCGACGCCCCAAGAACTATGTGAGTGGTATTTTTAATAAAGTTATGTTATAAAGTTTTGGCAAAGCCTTGCTTCGGTTTAGAAAAGTATTTGATCAAGTATGAATGATTATCCCTATTTTGTATATCAAATACTATCTTGTTTTGATGACATGTCTTGAAAGTCCTTAGCTGCAGGGGACTATAATGCAACTGCACTCTTGTCTTGAAAGTCCTTAGTTGCAGGGGACTATAAAGCAACTACACTCTTGTCTTGATATGTCATCACCCCATGTATTATGTAGATGTTACTTAACATCCCAAGCAAGATTTGAAAGGCCAAGATTTGATCGATGAACTTGATTCATCCCATGTTTTGAACAAGCTATGATATATGTATTGTTTTGACAAGAACCTTGGAAATCATTCATTTAACCCCTTTATTACTTATACCATTCACTGAGTATCCAAGCTCACCCTCCCTATGTATATATGTAGGTAATAAGCAAGAGGTCGGCTTCGCCAAGATGTGTGTTTTGTATGCTTGTTTGGTCGGCTGTAAGGATGTCGGCAATCCTGAAGATCATGTTCCATGTTTTGTATTTCATGTGTTATATTTATGTCGGCTTGAGAAGCCTTTTGCCAAGATGTAATATGTACTTTTGTATTCAAGTTTCAATGCTATGTAAAGATGTATGCCATTCCATTTGACTTATGCACTGCTCTTATGGACCACTTGTATTTGAATTATTGCTTCCGCATTTGTGAGCCCCCTATATAAATACTCTGATTGTGTGTGAATTTTGTAAGTCGGCCTTCGGTAATCTCGGATTACTGGCCATCACGGCACCAAACTACTAGGGGCGGTTTGGGGGCGTGACAATAGTTAACTTAATGACGAGAGCGTCTTAGCTGTCGCCCTGGTGGCGGTGTCATCCTCCTCCACACCACGATCTGATGAAGTGCTCGATGGTCGTTCTATAGAGCTCTCATCGTAGAGTTCATAGCTACACTTCTCTTTTTTTGAATTCAGCATTCTCTTTCTTTGATCTCTTTTCTCTCTCATGTCTCTCTTAGGTTTGGAAGAGGCAGCGTCAGCGACCTTATAAAGAAAAAGGCAGTTGGATTTTGCCATTTTTGAATCTTTGATTAATTCTCCATCCCTCTATCGTTATGCTTAGATGAAGCTTCAGGGTGTATTGACGAGTTACTGAGTTGCAAATAAGTAGGCCAAAGCCTCAATGAATCTGTCGAGATCATATCCGCTGCATTGCCACCACAGAGCTTGTCTGGAAACACATTCAAGAAATCGCCGCAAGTGTCGATCGTGCTGCCTTTGCCTCAATCTCCATCTCCATCTAAACCTTGGAGTTTTGCTTCCACAGCTCCAAATCTTTCAACAATGGTAAATTTGACATTGGTGGTTGAAGTTCCTTAGTCCCCCCTCAAAGGGAAATGTTACCATTTAGGGCTCCATTCTCTCTCTCTCTCTCTCTCTCCCCATTTTGCTTGTTGCACAATAAAATACAAGAGAGTTGTGTTTAGACGACAAGTCTTATTCACAGAAAAATGAAATCAACTGCCAAATCCACTCTCTGTCTCTCTCTCTCTCTCTCTCTCTCTCGATCAATCTACAAACAGATCTGTTTTTTTTTTTTTAAGTTGTTGATGATGATGATGAAACAAATTGAAAATAGATTAACAACAAAATTTGACAGATTGCAACAGATTAATTTTTTTTTTAAGTTTGTCTTCTTTGATCCAATTTCTCCCTTTGTGTTGTGTTCATCATAGTTCTTGTTTCAGTAGAGAAATCTGAACACCAAAGCAAACACAACCATCAGAGAGAAGTTTGGTTTGATTGCTTGCAAAATTTATGCAGATATGAAAATTTTGTACAGATAAAATTTGGATAGAAAATTTGTTGTTGAAGCTGTTGTTGATGATGAAATAGATTGTTGTTGTTGATGATGATTGCAAAATATATATATATATATATATATATATATATATATATATATATATATGTGTGTTGCAATAGATAAAAGAAAATTAGTTCAAAATTTGAATATATAAGTACTTGGCAGTGGCTTGGTGTATTTCAATAACAAGATTTGAACAGATAAAAAAAATAACAAATAGAATTCAGGGGGAAAAAAATTAAACAAATAAATTAAAATTTGAACAAATAGATATAAATTTGAATAGATAGAAAAATTTGAACAGAAAGAAATAATTTGAACATATAATTTTTTTTTATAAATAGATAGATATAAATTTAAACAGATAGTCAATGAAAAGTCAAACAGATAACAAAATGTCTAAGAGTAAAATAAAAAACAAAATGTTCTTCAAGACTTCTCATCAAACTATTTCACAAAGCTTGAACCTCTCATTAACAAAAAAATATCTCTTTCACCAATTAATCTATTTCTCAGATTGGATTTATCACCAATTAATCCATTATTTTTTACTTTCCTAATATTAAACTGCTAATGTCGCATTTGGTGACTGTAGTGTGTAATGAAGTTAATTTTGCTTGAACACAAAAATGACCTGAAGTGATCTAAGCGTCTATTGTGTTTTGGAAGAGCTTGACAGTCAACAAAAACTTCATTAGTTTGCAGACTATCTTTCTTGAAAGTATAATGTTTTTACTAAGCTGCAGGAAGTCTATAGAAAAATTCTAATGTTGGGTCAATCTTTGCAAAATTATTGCCCCTCCAAAAGGAGATGTTATGAGTTCAAGCGCCATGTGGTGCGCTGGGGCGATCCCTTTCCCTTAGATTTAAGTTAGAGTAGGTTATTACAAAATAAAAAATTTATTTGCCAGTTTCGATTAATGATCCACACCTCAACACATGAGAGAAGTATAGACACAGATACGGACACATACACAAATGTGGATGTCGACACTAATTTGGCCACAGATATGGGACACAATAATTTCAAAAAAATGAGGACATAGACACAACGATGACATGGCAATAAAACTATTTTTAATATATTTTATTTGCTATGTAGATTAATATTATATCCGCAAACAATTAAAATTAACACACAAAAAAACTAATTTAATATAATAATTGAAAAGAAACTCACTCTTAAATTAACTCTTATCGTATGCCTTCTTTTTTTAGCATTCAACATTCAACCAAAAGCACTAAAAAAGGATGGGGGGAGAGGGGGAGGGGAGAACGAGTTGGCCTGTCCCCAAAAAATATAATTAAATAAAGGGATATACCACGTGATGTGTCTCATATGTGTCCCTATCATGTCCATGTGTTTGACACTTATACGATACGAGTTTTAGGCTCATTTGGCAAGTTGGTTAAAAGCCAGCTTTTGGCTTTTAACCCATTTTGGGTCATATCACCTCTCACATTTTTTATCCACAAAAATGCAAAAAATTCAAAAAATCAGCTTTTAACCAACTTCCCAAAACACCCTAGAGTGTTGGTGTTGTGAGTAGCTCTCCTGAAGATTCCATCATCTCTATATCTCTCAAGACTGATCCAAACAATTCATCTTGTAGTCCTCAAAGAGAACAACATATATATAAATTAGTTTGATTGGATATTGATAGACATACTAATTTATTGTAATTTATTTTATAAAGTAGACAATTTTAGTATAAAATCATATTTACCACTCGTTTCATAAAACAAAACATGATTGGTTAGTTTGTCTATCAATGTCTAAAGAAGCTAATTTTTTTTCCGATATATATATATATGTTGTTCTCTTCAAGGACTACGAGATAAATGGTTTAGATCACCATTGTGGGCCTTGTGAGGCCCATGAAACAGAGTCTTGTGGGGCATGAAAATGATGTAGTAGTCTTAAGAGATGCTCCTATTTGTGCTTTATAGACATGAGATTTGTCATATTGTCTACTAAAAGTCAATACAAAAATATTGAGTCCCACTATTTTAATAAAGAAAAAATCAAGTTAGGGCAACATATGGACTTGTCCCGAGGGCTAAAAATTATTTTCCCTCCAAAAGAGCATCATTCCTACCATTTATGATACACCAATCATTCTAGATACACAAAACTAAGGGTGAAAATTTTTGACCCACAAGGTAACATGAATCAAATAGTATACAAAGTTCGAAGGTTAGGCTTGACTAGTTTGTACATTAAAACGAATATGACACCACATAATAAGGCGAATATTAAATGAGTTTGGTTAATGTCTAACCTGCGTAACACGATTGACACTAATAATCTGTTTAATGAATGATTAGATACATTTTAATAATATTTCCTCTAAAGGATGCCATGATATTTTTGAATACCATATCTTCATCTGACTGATTAAAAAATATATAAAATAGGATTATATATATATATATTTTTGTTTTTTAATTAAGATAATCTATTTTTGTCTGCTGTGTAGAGTCAATAGAGTAAAAAAATATAAGAATAAGATACAGTTTTTGTAACTTAGGAAAATAAAATTGAGATGAAATTAAATGTTTCTATGAATAATTTCATCTAAGGTTGGGTTTTTTTGAAGTTCAAATCGAAACTTGACAGTCATGTTCGGGCTTGTGGGGCCACTGTGGGTCATATTTCAATAATCCAAACCATTCATTTTGTAAGGTCTTCCATGTATATCATTCATGAAAAAAAATTAAGTCAATTCAATAATCGTAACATTTAATTTTATCATATTCATGTCTAAAAAAATGTATTGACAAGTATAATTCTTAAAATAAATCGTCTATTTATGGGGTCTGACAATGTGTGGATCCCATAGTGGTGTATTAAGTGACAATTTGTTATCAGTTCTATACGTTGTATGCTAATTCTAGGTTTCCCAGATTTACCCAGCTGTACACGGGTCAAACATGGCATTGTGAATAATGAGCATAGATTGTGTCTTTGCCAAAAATAGAATTCCATAAAGAATAGGTAAAAGCTAACTATAAGATTAATAATTTTGCAAAGGAATAGAAATAGGGAAAGTGTGAAAATGAATTCATTTTTGGAAAACCAAAGAAGTCTTTGATTCAATATGTTAGCTGACAATAAAGTTTGTACCTTGTAAAATCTAAACTGTCCAACATAAAGTATGTGCATACATAGGTTCCACGTAGAAAAAGAAGGGCCACATATATATAGCAACTCTATCTTTTACCTATTTTGATTTGGTGAAGTGGGAACCAGTAGACATGAATGAGATTGTGACAATAACTATTATCCTGACTGTTAACAACCCTAAAAGTCACCAAGACTTATTCAAAACCATCAACCCAGGTAGATAATTCAAACCTATGGGACCTAAAATTTTTGATAAAATATTAGCTAAAAATGAAAATAACCAAGTTCAACTCTTGATACTATATTAGCTTTCTTCTCAAACCTAGCAAACTGTTAACCAGAACAATAACAACGGTTGGATATTGTCTCAAACTCGTTTGTGTCACATGAGGGATCTCTCTCACCTGATCATGTAGTGAAGAAAAATCTTGAAACGGAGAATTCCATGCCCATGGCAGCCACAACTTCATCAAACCATCCATACAAGAAAAATGGGTTATTGTGGCGTTTATAAAATAATGTTTTTATAGCGTCACTAAAATTTTACTTTAGCAACGTTTTAAAAAGCTGTGTATTAGGAATGGACAAGTTTTGGATGTCTGGTAGCTATGGTAAACGAAATTCAAATGGAATTTAAAGGGTCATTGTTTTGTCATTTCCCTAGTCTCTCTCTCTCTCTAAGTGTGTTTGAAATTCATTTATTCTCACATTGCTTTGAGATCTAGACTCTATCTCCATATTAAATGGAATATCGCTCGTTATCTTCGTCACTTTATCAGATTTGGAACGGCCAGGCTTGGCAGGTATTGTTGGGCCCGTGAGGTCTACCATGGGTTCTATTTCTATAATTCGAATAAGTCAATGCATAAAACTCATTGAATACTTTATCCCACGTTGATTGGATATCGATAACTATTTAATTAGATTCAATTTTTGTCAATAATTTATTTTGAAAATTTTATTTACCGTTGATAGAAAATATAATCTAATCAAGTAACTATCGATATCCGATTAATGTGATATTTTACAAGGATAAAATACTCGATGCGTTCTATATATTGAATGGTTTGAATTATCGAAACAGGACCTATGGTGGGCCTCCACGGGCCAAACAGCACGCTCCAGTCCAATCTCAGATTTAAGAGAAGCCTGACCCATATTGGAAATGGCCATTACACCAAATATATCATTTGTTTATTCACCATCAATTTGTCTAATGGTTACAATTTTCTTTTGGTTGCATTGTCTTCAATTTACAAATTTGAGATGTGTGCAACCTTTGATGTTTCTGTTGTCGATTCTTCCAAATCTGCATTTTTTTTTTCGGTAGTCAATTTCCAAATCAAAATTTGTGTGTGTGTGTGTTTGAAAGTGTTTTTTTCTGTTTTTGTCCTCCATTTGTTGTTTCCTAACTAGCTTTGGGTCTTTATTTATTTCACTATTTGCTCATTGATCTCTATATATTTGGTGTAAACTGTAAATGTACCTTTCGTGGAATCCTTGTATACTATTATTTGGTCTTGTGGTGATATATGCAACTTGGGTTTAGAGAAAGTTTGACATCTTCATTTGATAACCTATTGGGGGTATGCTTCCATATTTTTCACTTCCATATTTATGCAATTAGTTGTTTAAATAGTGGCAACTAATAATGCTGGAATGGTAAGTATTGTCTCAATGGCGTTGAATTTTTGTTATCTTTTTGCCCCCCTTGGTGCATTATGGGGTTTGAAGTAATATGTTTGTTTAACTTTTGGCCAAAATTTAAAGGTATTTATTTAATTTTTCAGTTTTCTAACCCATTGTTAGATATCGACCTGGCCCAACTTTTTTAAAGTGTCGTGTTACTTATTATAAGGTATTCCAACGTTGTTTTGACTATAATAAATTACACACTCTGCCTCAAAACAAACACAACAAAAACCAACCCCTTCTCTCCCCCTAATTGATATTTTGGATTGTGGCATTTGCTCTTTTGTCTACACGACCACTTGAAAGCATTTGAATTGATCTTGGTTTCAATTGGAATACCCTAGCATAACATAATGCACAAACTGGATGTTTCATTTTGTTTCTTTTTTGTTTCTTCCGCTTGATCTAATTTCTTTTATGGTTGCATATAAAAATACAAGAAACTAATTGATTTTCTATGGCTGAGGAAAAAAGAAAGGCATTTGTAGTAATAAACTCTAGCTAATTGTTTTTATTGGATAATGTGCTTGTGTTTATTCAATTTCATTTCCATGGTTGGTGGGACTTATCTGGGAACTAAAAGCTTTTCAATGGAACTATGCTTATGAGTAGTATTTGTATTCTTTGCGATTGCAAACATGGCTACTTTAGAGGGTTCTCAATTTGATGCTTGTCAATATGTTATGCTGAAATGAATGTGATGCAGAATATAAGAAGTTTGAGGAAGACTAAATTCAAAGAAGCAACAATATTTGGAAATTGGAATGGTTTCAAAGCGAAATCGATAGGAACCATACATAATCATGTTTCTAATATTATTATAATTCTATTTTATGGTTATTTTCATATTTTCTAAGATTTTTAGGCGAGGGGTATTTTGGTAATTTTATATTTACTGACATGGGTTGTATGGGTCGTCTTGTGGGTCAAATTATTTAATTAGTGTTTATTTTTGTTTCTTGTTTGGTCTTAAATTAGTTTTAGAAATTAAAGATATTTTAGTAGTTTCCTATTATCCCAAGTAGGCAACCCAAGAGGGGGGGTGAATTGAGTTATTAAAAAATTTTACAATATTAAAATTTGTAAAAACAATATTCAGAACTTTAACAAATAAAAGACCGAATGATAATTATCCATATAAAAGTAAGAGAGATAGGGAGAGAAAATCAAATACTAAGATTTATAGTGGTTTCAGCAAGCCAGGCTTGCGTCCTCTCTCCAAGGGATCTCCTTGAGAATTTCTTTACTATCAAAATGAATTAATACACCACCAAATCTTCACCAAGCTTTTGGATTTTGCATAGGACTTACTCTTATCTATTGAGTCTCACTCAACAATAAATGCCTTACCTTTACAAAAATCTCTTACAAAAATAATGAATAACAATAAGTGGTACTTAAACCCTCTTTTATAATAATTCTCTCACAAAGAGTAGATATGAAAGTGTAAGAACAAAAACTACACTTAGATCTAAAAGTGAAAGAGCAGAATACAATATTCTCAAAATTTTAGAGCACATAGAAATTTTTTCTCTTCAAGTTCTTGATTTTTCTCCACGCACAACACTTCTATTTATACCAAAAAATATGCCTGTTGGAAGTAGGACACTCCTTGCTGATGTCATGGATTACATGGGCACGTTCCTTGAAAGTAGATATGAAAGTTGCTTGTCCGCTCAAGTAGCCGCTTATGCGCTCGAGCGGAGAATGTTTGGTTCTAGAAGTTTGACTTGTGTGCAAAAGTACTAGAAGTTGGGATTTTATGCTCGAGCAAACTTTCTTGTGCTAGAGCGAGGTCTGCTCGAGCAGCCATTCCTATGCTCGAGCGAAGATTGCAGATTAGTTTTCTATAAATATGTAGTTTCATCCATTTTTAGGGTTACGGCTTCCAGATATTCTTCTTGGATATTAAGGTTTATATCTGGGGCTATTTTGCTAGTATTGTTTGATGTTTGATTGAGTATTCAACTCATGGTTCAAAAAGTATACATCAAAGGATTGTTTGTTTATTCTATACAAAAGAGAGTGTTCTTCTTCAGTGGATTCTGGAGAATTCGGGCTTGAAGCTTTGGTGGATTTTGGGGTGGCTCATCATCGTGGATTTGACATCGGCGTTATGGAATCCATGTTGGGCAAGACGATTTCGAGGTGAAGACCGTGGTGGAAGAGAAATATAGGGGTCGGTTCAATTCGGATGTAGATTCGCTAGGTAATTGAGAGTACACTTATGTAATTCTTTTTGTCTTCTTAGTAGATTGCTTTGTGGCTTTTGTCCGTGATTTTTTTTATCACAATTGGAGGCGCTCCAATTGTGGTTTTTCCACGTTAAAATCGTTGTGTCGATTTGTCTTGATTGTTTGATTGCGATTATTATTTACAACTTAAAATTGGTACATAATCACAAATCAATATCTAGGGATTTCTAGATTTTTCACTTAATGTTCTAGATGGTCCGAATAAATCAATAGATAAGAGTTGAAGCGGTTTAGTAGTTGAAACGATATTTTTTGATTTAAAAGAAACTCTAGTTTGTTTTCCAAATTGACATTCATCACAAAGTCCGTCTTTTTCAAAAACAATTTCTGGTAAATCAATGACTAACTCATTTTTTGAAAGGTCGAAAATTAAATCAAAATGAGCATGTCCAAATTTTCTATCGCAAAGCCAACCATTATCATTTATAGCAGATAAGCATTTAATATTAAAATGAGAAGACAAATTATGCAAATCAAACACATATATATTCTTATGACAATAACCTACAAATAAAGTTTTTTTTCTACGGTGTTCTCAATAGTGCAATGAGTTTTCTCAAAAATAACTCTATACCCTTTATCACATAATTGACTAATGCTAAGCAAGTTATGTTTTAAACCTTCAACAAGTAAAACATTTTCAATAATAAGAGAAGGATTTTTACCAATACTTCCTACACTGTAACGCCCCAAAAATAAACTCACATAACTATTACATCAACCACTTCCAAAATGAGATATTGCTCAAATTCATTTGCATGGTTCCAATATTTATTAAATCACAACAAATAAGGCCCTCAAGGGCTTACAAGTTCCAAGGCAATAGCCTGGTTACACATAATGGTCTCTCGGACCCAAACACATTAGCCCTTGGCTTATAACAAATATCACAACAAAATAAGAGTCAAACTACTCTTCCTCAAAACATCTCCACGTCCTTAGCTTGGCGGGGTCACCACATCTTTACCTGTACCAATTCCCATAGGGGTGAGCATAACGCCCAGTAGAGATTTCTCACAAAGTATATATAGTTATGCCAATTCCATCAACGTTAAAAATGCATATGTAATGCCATGCAAGTGCCAATAATGAAGGAAAATCTTATTTTGATGCACTAGTTCAAAATCATCATGTTCTCAATAATATTCAATGTACAATTTAAATTCATCATGTTCTCGATAATATTTAGCAATCTCATCAATTTCAAACTTCCAATATTTAAATCAACAGGGGCGGTAAATACGACGCTGGTAATCCCTAGGCTGGTGTCTGCAAGTAGTCTCTACGAGCACTACCAAACTGTCATTTTTACCGGTATTAACTGGAAGGCTCGACACCTATCCGCGCGGCTTTCAGGTCTTTCACCCTGGACACTCAGGCCAACTTATCAAATTCATCTACACCCCCCATCCGGATTTACCAACGTATTTACCCCATACCCATTTCCATTAGTTCTCATTACAATATAATCCTTCTCAAGTAAACATGATGAGAATGCAACAATGGTAATAATTCACTTCATAGACAATGGTGATATTAAATCAGATGGAAATGAGAGGCAATAATTAATATCTCATAACACTTCTCTATTTACAAAATGGCTTAACAACAATAATAAACAATACCTTTCTCACTTTCACAAATACGTTTCTCATTTCGCAAATAATCATGTGTCTTCAACACACCATCACAATTTCTCAACAATGATTCATCACGATCAACCCTTTCAATATGGCCAGCATGTCATCTTTCACTTTATTTTTCCATTTCATTAATATCAAACATTTTTACATTATCTATGGCACTCAACAACTTGCCATCTTACAACTCTACACATATATACATTTATCAATGGACTTCAAAAATGGACCTCCATTTTATACATACATCAAGAAATTGCTATAAGCAACTACATCATAAAATCAATGCTCATTCATCCATCAATCACAAGAAAAGAAGAACTTCCACAGGCCTTTCTACTTTTTAAGAAAATTTCCAATTTCTAGGGTTTTTATTAAAAACAAAACTCCATCATTTTTTTATAGGAACTCCATCACACCATTTTCCATGAGTTTAATAGAGGAAAACCCACAAAATAATAGTAAAAGGTTGAAATACAAGGTCACATTCAAGACCCTCTTCTTTTTGAAATCAAAATCAAAGAAACCAACTCAAAACTTCAAAATCCTTTTTAAATCAACATTAGTCTAGCAAAACTTGTATATATAACTCAAGAAATCCCTACCTTAAAGCTTGATGAAGAACAAGATGAGATGAAACCCTAGCTTTGAAAGATGAGAGTGAGCTTTGATTTCTTCAACCCAAATGAAGCCCTAGTTCTTGATCTCCAAGATTTAGAGGGAGAAGATGAAGATCTTGACCCAAGAATTTGCAAAAATCAAAGTGTTTTGGTGTTTGGAGAAGTTTTCTAGAGAGAAGGGGAAGAGAAATAGGGGTTTAGAGTGAGACGGGAATGTGTATAATGGATGATATATTCGGACCAAAATGTTATATAAAAACAGAGCTCGGACTGCCCGTTTGCCCGCTCGTGCGGCCTTCTCCACCGCTCGAGCGCCCCATCTTGACCGCTCGTGCAGCCCATTTTCTCCACTCGCGCGCTCTAGACAGAATGGAATTTCCTGGGTCTCATCCTCCACCACTCGAGCGGCCTAGCCTACCGCTCGAGCGGCCCAGCCCCGCAAGTGCGGCCCAAGCCTAGCCACCTAAAAAATTCAGCTTTGCGCCCGGCACTTCAGAGTCACCGGTGCATCCTCCGAAACAAGCGAAATTCAACACTGAACAGAAAAACACTAGAACTCCAACCTAAGGAACCATCCCGGACATTTCAAACCCAACGAAGGCACATGGAGAACGAAGCGAAGAAAGAAAGAAAGAGAGAGAGAGGAAAAGAACCAGGCCGTCACATACACCAATGACTTTACCCATACTATTGTTGCCGAAAGTCACATATCTGCCATCCTTTGGTTGGAGTGTGGCGAACATAGCTTTATTTGTAGTCATGTGCCTCGAACATGCACTGTCGAGATACCATCTATTGTTACTGGATTTTGTCTTGAAACGTACCTACAGAAAATTGATTTTTCTATTGGTACCTATATTGTCTTGGGTCCATAAAAGTTAGATTTTCATACTCTTGAAATGTCCTTAGGAACCCACATCATTTTTATTTTAGGAAAAAGGATTTCTTTTAACAGGACATGAAGGTGAAATATGATCTTTTATACCACAAAAATGACATGTGAGATGAGAGTGACTAGAAGATGCATGCACAAAATCATTTTTGGTAGTTTTTACTTTTGAAAAAGGTTTATATCCTATTCTAGCTCTATCAAAATATGATTTTGATTTTTAAAAATTTTATCTAAAGTCTCTCTTCCTTGAGTGAATTTTAAAAGAGTATTTTTGAAGTCTTGAATATTTTCTTTCAAAACAATTTGCTCATTTTTAAAAGACTCATTTTCTTCTTGTAATACAACTAATTTTTTATTAGAAGTTGAAAACTCTTCTCGAGTTAAAATCTCATTTTCCTTTTTCATTTTCATGGCTTTATTTTCTAAAGTATTTATCTTAGAAGTTAAGGATTCATTTTCTTTTCATAAACTTGAAATCACTTTCTTTTGACAGTTACTTTTCAAACTAAGTTTTATAAATTCAACATGTAATTCATCAAAAGCTGATTGTAATTCATCAAACGTAAAAGATTCGTCATTTACCTCATCTTCGTTTCCAAGTGCCATTAAGCATAGGTTAGCAACATCATTTTTGCAAACTTCGGTTTCTGAGTCACTTTCATCGCTATCTTCTCCCCATGCTGCAATCATGGCTTTCTTCTTGTCTTTCTTGAATTGTTTCTTAAGTTCCGGACATTCTGATTTGTAGTATCCAGGATTATTGCATTCGTAGTAGGGAACTTCAGATTTTTTGTGATTTTCTCCCTTTTGAAAATCCCTATTGTTAAAATCTTTTTTGAAAAATTTTAGCACGCCTTGTTTCTTTCTCACAAACCTTTTGAACTTCCAAGTGATGAATCTCATTTCCTTATCATCATCCGAATCATCTTCCTCATCCTCTTGATGTTTCAAGGTGGATTTGAAGGCTATTCATTTCTTCTTGTTGTTGTCCTCCTCTTCTTTTCCTTCTCGTATTATGAGCTCATACGTTAAGAGAGATCCCATTAACTCACCTAGACTTAGCTTTGATAAATCATTGGCTTCGGTAATGGCATTGACTTTTGTCTCCCAACTTTTTGGCAACGACCTAAGCACTTTTCTTACAATTTCAGCATTAGTATATATTTTTCCAAGAGAAGTTAAACCGATAATAATATCAGTAAAGCGAGTAAACATTTGAGGAATAGTTTCATCAGGCTTCATTTTAAAGAGTTCATAATTATGAACTAACAAACTGACTCTAGATTCTTTAACTTATTCGGTTCCCTCATAAGTCACTATAAGCTCATCCCAAATTTTTTTTTGCGGTTTTACATGTGGAAATTCTATTGAATTCGTTGGCATCTAGGGCGCAATACAACATGTTTGCGACTTTTACATTAATTTGGGCCATTCTAGTATCTAATTCATTCTACTCATCTTCAGGTATTGGTACCTTAAGGCCATCTACGGTTTTGGTAGGAATTTTTGGACCATTGCAAATAATTTTCTAAAATTCATAATCATTAGATTGAACATGTTTGGTCATCCTAGTTTTGCAATAGCTAAAATTTGTGCTGCTAAATAGTATTAGATGCTCGTCCCTCAGGTAAAGAATAACTAGGGGTTGCCATGATTTACTCTAAGACGGTTAAGTCACACAAATTAGAGTCTAGGCTTTTCCTAAGTAGGCAACCCAAGAGGGGGGGTTAATTGGGTTATTAAAACATCTTACAATATTAAAATTTATAAATACAATATTCAAAATTTTAACAAATAAAAGACAGAATAATAATTATCAATATAAAAGTAAGAGAGATAGGGGGAGAAAATTAAACACTGAGATGCATAGTGGTTCAGCATGCCAGGCCTACATCCACTCTCCAAGGGACCTCATTGAGAATTTCTTTACTATCAAAATGAATTAATACACTACAAAGTCTTCACCAAGCTTGTGGATTTTGCATGGGACTTACTCTTATCTATTGAGACTCACTCAACAATAAATGCCTTACCCTTACAAAAATCTCTCACAAAAATAATAAATAAAAATAATTGGTACTTAAACCCTCTTTTACAATAATTCTCTCACAAAGAGTAGATGTGAAAGTGTAAGAACAAAGGTTACACTTAGATCTGAAAGTGAAAGAGTAGAATACAATATTCTCTAAATTTCGGAGCACACAAAAAAATTTTCTCTTCAAGTTCTTGATTTTTCTCTACACTCAACACTTCTATTTATACCCAAAAATATACCCGTTGGAAGTAGGACGCTCTTTTCTGACGTCATGGATTACATGGGCACGCTCCTTGATTTCAAATAGGCAGCAAAGATTAATAATTAAAAAGATGATAAAAGCAAGACTAACTTTTTCGTTTCTTTTTTTTTTTTTTTTTTTTTCAAACATGAAGCCACCGTTTTTCTTTTGTAGGCAATTTGACCAAAATAATATAATACAAAATTCACAACTTTCAAACAAGCAAATGATTTGCTCCATCTTTTTCTTCTTTTTTTATTATAATATTTATATGTATGTGTGTGTGTGTGTGTGTGTGTGTGTGTGTGTGTGACATGATATAATCAATGTAGTGTAAAAATCTAATTGCTCACGTGATTTATTTTATTCATATTATATGCATTATATATAATATTCTAATCAAATATTTGCATATATAGCAAAATCTTTTTAAGTAATATTTATAATAGATCTGAACATATATACCCTTTTTAAATTTTTGTAGAGATTTTAAACTAAACATAACCTACCACTCCATGTGGATATATCACTTTTGTCAAAAGAAGACAACTTATCAATATCAAATTTATCAAAATAATACAATCAATCAATATCAAATTTGTCAAAAGATGAATAGTGATCAGCCTAATTTTTCAAAAACTAAATAGTAAAAAAATATATATTTATTTAAAAAATATTTAACAAATGTATCATACAATATATATTTTAAATAGATAATATTTTGTGTCAAATAATATGTATATTAAAAAAATCCAAATATTTTGCAAATAATATTTTAGACAGACATCATCAAAATTAAACAATATGATTAACATTTCCTTTTTTGGGTATAGTTAGTTTAGGAAGTCTCCTAATTCTATATAATTCTATGTAATGCCTATAATTTAATAGAGTTGATGTTTTATAAAAAGTTGAGAGCTTTGAAACTTCTTTATGAATTTTGTGATGCAATCAAACTCTAGATGTGATGCCTATGGAATCTAGGTGTGATGCATAGATCTATTTTCTTCTCTTCTTTCTTTTTTCTTTTCTATTACAATTTACTATTCTCGGATTACTATTCACAGCCCTCTAAAAGTGTACTTTTCCACCTTAACTTTATCCAATCACCCCCAAATCAACCCTACTCCCTTTCCCATTTAACCCCTGAAATCCTAAATTACTCATTGTTTAGGCCATCAAATAACCTCTGTTTTGAAAATCCAATGTTGTCCCTATTTGTCCTATATCAGAATGACAAGTAAGTTTCAGTCATTTGATCCCATAAACATTCATTGTTATTTCACTAGCAATAATATAGAATTGTTTCTTGTTTCTTATGTAATTATAATATATAAACTTTTCATTCTCATTACCATACTGCTGATGCCTATGGTATACCTTTTTGTTAAAAACTATAGCGAATTTTTATATGTTTCCTTGGCTAAATGAAAGGCCACAAGGTTCTATTATGGAGAATATGGCGATGTTTCAAACAAACCTGTTTTTCTTTGTTTTTGAATTATTGAACTCACATGATATGTTTGATGTGCCCTATCATAATTGACCATATGATTAAATTTAAAGCAAGCAAGGATTGGCCTATGAAATTTAGGAATTGAAATTTGATCATTATGTTTGTTGATAATAACTAAATGTCAATTGATGAAACTTACCTCAAATATCTTATTATACAAGTTCATTTATAAAAATATTTTTGGTACTTATAATAGCTTAGTTGGCGTTGTGACAATGCATTGAGGAAGTGGAATTTTGAATTTATAATTGTTTCATGTTTGGTAAGTATGATTTCTCTGTGTTTCTCTTTCTTAGGTTTTTGTAATTGGCAATCCCACTTGACAAAACTCCTATTGGTTGTAACTTTATTCGCTCTTTTGTTTCAGTAAGGATGTGAGTGTTTAGATGCGAATCCAACCCAAATTGTGCCTAGGTAGAGAAGTTTGTGATCTTGAACCTTTCATATTTGCCATTTCGCTGACTATGTATAGGTATCAAGCTGTTTGATCGCTTGAGTGGTCATTTGTGTGCTCGAGTAGTGAATAGGAGCATCCAGTATCTCTGCCAGCAAACTAAACTTCTAGGAAGCAAGTTTTACCGCTCGAGTGGTGAATGTTGCGCTCGAGCTATCAGCCTATATGTTTTCGCCTTTACTCACGCGCACTTGAGTGTTGAAGTGTGCGTTTAAGCTGTCTTCCTGAATTTATTTATTATAAAGTGCGTCGTTTGTTATTTTTAGGGTTGAAGCCGTCCAAATTTTGAGAAAGCAGAGCTACCAAGGTTTTCTATATTGGAAGGTATCTTTATAAGTGTTTCGTTGATGATTTGAGAGTAATCGGTAGATCTGCGAGTTTCATATTGGTATCATCAAGGGGTTTATCTTTAATCTTTTATTCACAAAAGAGAGAGGTGTTCTTTAGTGGATTCCAAGGAACTTGGGCCTAAAGCTTTGGGGGATTTCGGAGTGGCTTATCGTCGTGGATTCGACATTAACGTTGTGGATTCAACGTTGGGCAAGACAATTCCATGGAAAAGAAGGTGGTGGAAGAGACACATCAGGTTCGGTTCATTTTGGGCGTGGATTCGCTAGGTAATTGAGGGTACACATATGTAATTCTCTTTTAGCTTCAAAGTAAATTGTTTTATGGTTTTGGCTTGTGATTTTTTATCACAATTGGAAGCGCTCTAATTGTAGTTTTTTCAAAGTTAAATCATTTTGCGATTTGTTATTGATTGTTTGATTGGGATTATAATTCATTATTTAAAATTGAAACATAATCACGAATCAATATCTCGGGGGCTTTTAGTTTTTTCACTCTTTAAGTAATATCTTCTTACCAAAATGCATATTTGGTATGAACTTTTTAGAAGATTGTAGAATTTTAAACATCTTTATCTAGTGAATTGGTGACTTGCTGTTTTTTTTTTTTTCTTGTTTGCTATGTGTTGATATCATGGATGTTTGACACAATCTTTGTTAATATTTTTTGCGAAACTGTTGATTTAGCAAATGCTTTAGTGATAATATTGAATTTTTCCTTTCTTGTATTATTTGTTTTGTCACAAGTTTTCTTTTCTGTTATAGTTGATGCCTGCTTATACTAGGGGTTCTGTTGGAGGATCTGATGGGGGCTCTCAATTATTTATGGCTTCTCGGCACACATCAATGTTAGATAGTCCTCAAGAATAAGATATTACTAGATATAGATGTCATCCCTTTGCTATAGCTCATTATGGTGAGCTAATTCTGTGTATGGCTCTACTGCTTTGAGTAGTGGTTAACAAGAGGGTTGATTTTGCTTTGATTATTGTCTATTTGAAAACTAAGAAGAAAGCTAACAGTTGTCTATTTGAAAACTATGTTGTCAACGATTACTGTTTATTTGGTTAAGAGGATGTTAAATTGTTGTTATTCCCTTGATTTTTCTTTTTGTAGTTATAGAGTTTACTTGTTTTATAACTTGTGATTAGGTTGATAAGTTTTCCAAAAAAAGAGATTTGGTAATTTTCTTTTTTTCTTCAATGGGTTTTTCTCTGTTTACATTCTTAGCCCCCTTTTTTTGTGTGTGTGTGTTAGTTTTTACTTTTTCTTGGCTTGTGAACCTAACTGATCTTTTGGTTTTAATTGGTTTTGAAGCAGGTGATGACTAATTGGAGTTTTAGGACTATATGCAAGAAGTTTCTACAAGGATTTTATATGGTGTGAATACAAGAAATCTGCTTACAAGTTAATTAGGTCTTATCTAAATGTCTAAAAAGGTTGACTCAACTTACTACATATATAAATATATAAGAATAGTTTCTTTATTTCATCACCCTCTGTCCCCCCCCCCCCTCTTCCCAATCTTCTTCCATTTTGAGCCTAAAACAATGGATTATGTAGTTTCAAGACAATATTGGGTTTTGTAGGAATAATGGTCGCCCTATGATTTTTTTATTTTATTTTTCAAATGATCTTTTTTTTTTTTTTCTTTTTTTTTTTGGGTGAGAATTTTCAAATGACTTTTTGTTTTGGTGGAATACTAGAATTTTCTTTTTAAACCAAAAGGCTAAAATTGGTATGCTAAGGGTTTGGAAGTTCCCCCTCCCCCCCCCCCCCAAAAAAAAAAAAAAAAAAAAAGTGGCGTTTCTTGAAAGCGCCACTAACGCTGTGTTTGGTTGAGAGATTTGGGAAGGGATTTTGAAAGGGAAATGGAAAATGTGTGTGAAATTATGTGAAATATAGATATATTTTATTCACATTTCACATACCTTTTCCATTTTCCCTTCCAAATCTCTCCTCAAATCCTTCAACCATATATAGCATAAGTGTTGGATATGACATCATTAGTTAACAGAGACGGAAAGAAGGTGACGGGCGTTACAATATTAGGATATAGTAACTTTTTTCATAATTGTCGTTGGAAGATATTATTGATGTTTTGAAACGCCGTAAGCTTAATGTAGCAGCCGTATTTGTGATGTAATTTAGAAATGTCGCATCTTCTTATGGCGGTGTTTTTTCAGACCTAAGGCGGTGTTTTTGAAACGCCACTAAGAGCATGATTTCCTGCAGTGATACCACAGTTATACTATGTCATGCCCCAATTTTCTAGCCCAAATGATAATACAACAATCATGGCTCTTTCAAGGAAAACCGAATATAAATCTCCAAACTTACATTACATGATACAATAGTTCTTCATGCAACAATGCGTTAATCCAACAACAAGTAAAAAAACAAATAAATACCCACAAGGGTTTACAAGTTTTCAAGGCTTGAGTCGGGTTACACAAAACGGTTATTCAAACCCACACACATACAGCCCTTGGCTTACACACAAAGTCATAGGAAAATGAGAGTCTCATACTCTCAACACACATTTCCTCGCCTTTAGTTAGGTGGCATCACCGAAGCGGCTCCTTGATTGGTTCGTGAAATCTGAACTGAATGAGCCTGATGGTGGCTTTGAGTCTGCCTTGACCCTAATGCGCCAGATGCGCCTCCTAATTATGGGCAAGTCCTCTTCATATGCCCCGACTGGCCACATTGGAAACAACTAATCCCATGTCCCTTATTCTGAGGTTGACTCTGAGATTGATTAGGTGGTGGTAACATCAACTGCCCTCCTCCCTTCTGTGGGCATGCAAAGGCTTTGTGACCCAGTTGGCCACACTTGAAACAAGAAAAGCCACTCGGTGTACTCTTTCCTGAGCCCGCACTAGGCAGAGGAAAAGTAGATCAAGATTGCTGTGGTTTGGACTGGGATGAAAAGGTGCTCCTGCTCCTCATATTCTGCTTATAGTCTTCTTGTGGTTCCTGGCCCCTGAACCTCGAACCCCGAAGTCTCTCTTCCTCGACTTGAACAGTAATCTCCACCTACGCTGCCACCTCTTCATGATGGGCGTAGTTCCTAATCATGTTTCCGGCAATCTTAAACAAGATTTTAGTTCTCAAATTCTTTTCAAACTTGATGCAACAACGCTCTTCCGTTGCCACCAACTCCGGTGCAAACCAGGACAAACTAAAAAAGACCGTTTCAAACTCAGCCACGACATGTTAAGTTGTTTGAGGTCTTGAAACTCTTGCCTCAATCTCTCCCTAGCAATGGAAGGTAAGTACTTATCTTGGAAAGCAACCACGAAGGCTTCCCACGTTGGCTCCACTCTACCGTTGGCATACTTCCACCATTGACCTACATCTCCCTTAAGATAGTAGCTCGCTAAAGTCACCCTTAGCTCGCTATCATCAATGTGAAGCTTCTCAAATGTCTTCACCATTTGCTCGAGCCACTCATCTACTTTCTTGGGCTCGGGGGCTTAGCCTGCAAAAACTCCCTAGTAAGAAAACTCGCCCTTGACTCTATAGTGTTCTCTTGGGTTTGATTCTCTGCTCTCAACAAATTCATAGACTCCCTCAAAGCTCCTGCCATTTCCTGGGCTAGAGCTCCCAATGCGGTTTGACCCGCTTGTTCCACTTGTTCGGCCATATTAGCTTGGCCTGACTCTTCTTCTTGCACTGAAACCTCATGGACCGGTACCTCATGTACACCTTGGCGGGCCCTACCACGTCTCCCGCTTCTACCACCACGGGTTTGACCTCTTCCTGACATCCTATAAAGGACAATAGAAATAATTTAGCACACTAACCCATATGTGCTCGTAACTTGTCTCGCACGTTCGATCGCAACAATGCTATACTTTTCTCTACCATATAGACAATGTAATTTCACTCCACATAAGCACTTACTCATGCAAACACATACAGATTATTCTTTCATGATGAAATTCGTCCCACGAAAAATCAAGAATTCTTAGTAGAACGAGTATTGATCAAGTACCCTTCTAAAAAAACTTCAAGGAATGTAACAGGCACAAGCAACATCTCAAAAGTCCAATCCTATACCCATATAGTGACATAAGCATGTTATCACACAATCACAAAATGCATAACATCTTCCTATTATGCAACCTATCATGCAACATGAACCCATTGTGGTTAAACAACCACTTCCCACGAGCTCCAAGTATTCAAACCTGGTAGCTCTAATACCAAGTTGTCACGCCCCAATTTTCTAGCCCAAATGATAATACAACAATCATGGCTCTTTCAAGGAAAACCGCATATAAATCTCCAAACTTACATTACATGATACAATAGTTCTTCATGCAACAATACGTTAATCCAACAACAAGTAAATAAACAAATAAATACCCCCAAGGGTTTACAAGTTTCCAAGGCTTGAGTCTGGTTACACAAAACGGTTATTCAAACTCACACACATACAGCCCTTGGCTTACACACAGAGTCATAACAGAATGAGAGTCTCGTACTCTCAACACACATTTCCTCGCCTTTTGTTAGGCGGCATCACCACATCTTTTCCTGCACAAAAATCCCATAGGGTGAGCATAAAGCCTAATAGGAAATCCTTAACAAAGTATATACATTTTATACAAGTCTCAAGAGATGAAATGCACATGCCATGCTATGCTCTTTTGAAAGAAAATCACATCTTCATCTTTGAAAACCCTCATTCTCAATGATGTCATGCAATTTCAATTCTTCAAAACTTAACAATTCATTTTAAGAGCGGTAAATGCGACTCTGGTAATCCCTAGGTTGGTGTCTGCAAGTAGACTATATAAGTACTACCGATTTGTCATTTTTACCGGTATTAACCGAAAGGCTCGACACCTATAATCTGTCATTTTTACCAGTATTAACTGGAAGGCTCGACACCCATTCAATTTCATCTACACCACCTGTCAAGACTTACCACTGTATTTACCCCAAAACCAATTCATGGAAACTTGTTTCTCAACATTCTTTTCTCAATACAAGTTTTCAAATCAACTTTCAAAGCTTAATGTAATCAAATGAATTGATATGCCAATAACACAAGATGAATATAAATACTTTTATTCGAATTCATCATCCAAGAAATAACAAAATTCCTTTTTCTCAAGTATCCTCAACAATTAGTCATTTCAAGACTATTTCAACATTTTGAACAATAATTTCCAAAATGAACAATAATTCTCATATTCACTGAAATTCATCATTTATATTAATATAAATAAGAAATTTTCCGAACATCCATTTATTTTGATACACAAAATAAATATAACAATATCATTCACGAATTTTCAATCTCTAAATAAAATCCCCAAATTCCAAGTTTTCTCACCAAAACTATACAACTCAAATCTTTTGAAAGAAAACTTTCCAAAATCATCTTTTCTTCAATCAACAAAGATCAAAACCCATAAGATCATTTTAAAAGAGCAAGAGACAAACCCACTTTCAAAATCGCTCAACTTCTTGAATCAACAATCAATTTTCAAAGCTATCGAAATATGATTTCGAAAATCATATAGATCTTGCAAATATATATATATATATATATATAACTCTAAGAAAATCCCTATCTCAAGTTTTGAAGAAGAAATGAGATGAAACCCCAAAAATCAACAGTGTCCAAACTCGATCTTCATTGCACATAACGAAGCCCTCGAGAAGTTAACCAACGTTGATGAAGAAACTATGGCAGAACTCTAATGGATCTTGAGAAATCAAGGTTTTGATCCAATTTGGTGTAGGAAAATTTAGAGAGAAGGAAGAGGAAAGGGTTTTTAGAGAGAGAGAGACCTAACAAGAGTGAGATATACTCAGCTTAAAGAGAAGAAAAGACTAAAATTTCAGACTCACCTGCCACTGCACGTGTGGCGCTTCTCTCACACTTGCACCCCCGCATCTGCATTTATTGCAGTAGCTAAACAAGCCCTCCCATGTTTTCTGCATGTGCGGCTTAAGCAACTTCGAATGCATATTGTATTTTTGCTTCGGGGGCGTTGCCCCCTGGACCCCTGTGAGCTAACCGGGCAGCTCGATCCCTGACCTGCCTAGTCGAAGTGGCAAAACATGAAAGAAGGATCGAAACTGGGATCGCTACATACTATCTCTTTAGCAAAACCAAATTGTTGAAGTTTTCATTCTCTACGAGTATTAACAAAATGTTTCAATTGTTTGAGGTCATCAAACCATCCTGTCTCACTATCCCAAAAATTGTTTTAAGTCTTTCCTTTGAAATATAGAGAGTTTCAGTGAGTACTTTCTAATAATATAAATTGGAGTCCATGCCATATAACAGGAACAACACAAGACAGAACCTGCCAATACACGATGAGCCTGCCTGTACTCTCAAACTTCGCTAAGTTAACCATACACTATATGCTCAATTAAAGAGCTCTCTTACTAGAGACAACACACAAATTAAATGACCATATATTATTTTTTAGTGAACAACGTGCACAATAGAACAACTATAGCAGAGCAATAAAAGCAAGCGTAACTAATAAAAGAAAATTGAGATGGACATGAAGGCTCGTCAACTTTAACAACTCCTTCAAGCATCTAGGTGACCTTCCTCATTGTAGGCCTCAGAGATGGATCTTCTTGGATACACCAAATGGTAACCATTAGAAATCTCTCTAGCCTCTTCCAGTCGTTTAACGCTTTCATATCGCTTTCAACCAAAGTATCCAATTTTCCTTCCTGAAAGTAGTCACAAGCCCAACAAGTCAGAATTACTTTCTCTTCTTCACCAACCTCCAAATCACTGAAGCATTTTCGACAAGAAATGATCTCCAGTAGCAACACACCATAGCTATAGACATCAACCTTTGCAATAATTAGATTGCTGTTGAACCACTCCGTAACAACATACCCTTTTGTCCCTCTAATAGCAGCAGGATTGGTCTTACTCTGATTCAACATCAGAAGTTTAGCTAACCTAAAGTCAGAAATCCGAGCATTGTAATAATCATCCAGAAGTATGTTCAGAGGCTTTATATCACAATGGATGATCTGGGTACTACATTCTTCTTGCAGGTACACAAGTCCTCTGGTAATCCCCAATGCAATTTGGGTCATTTGGTTCCAACTTGGTTTCTTTTCCCCAAAGAGAAAGCTTACTAAAGTCCCATTGCTCATGAACTCGTACACTAAGCCTTCGTTTGGCATAGAAGGTTTTTAGGCTTTTTGGCTAAAATAATCACAAAAAATAAAATAGGCTTTTTAGCAAAATAAAACAAAATGTCACATCTAAACCATAATTATTTCATTTTTTTTTCACAAAAGTCAAAAAAGTCAAAAAAATCTATCCCAAACGAGACTTTTTAGCCCAAGACTATAGTCAAAAAGTCAAAAAAACTATAAAGCCAACCCATATCCCAAACGAAGCCTAACACCCGATGTTGTCCTTCATCACAAAATCCGAGCAGTCGGACCAGATTCATGTGATATGTCTACCCAATTACATTTACTTCAGTTTTGAATTCCTTCTCTTATTCGTAAGTAAAACAACAAAGATTAGTCTCCATAGCACTGTGATTGCCATGATGACTTTTTATGATTTTCTTGTGGTAGATGAGGAAAAAGCCCAAGCAAATAGCACCAATCAACATAGAGCTACCCAATAGAACTGATCCAACGAGAATTAACGTCCCCTGGTTCTTCTTTGTTTTTGGAATCGGAGGAGAAGGAAGAGTTTGCGGAGGAATCAGAGGAGGCTGTAATAGAGGAAGATCTCTTTTCCTAAACTTCATGAAAGCTTGACCATTAACAACACAGTCCTCTCTCCCAGTTGAAAGTGGCAGCTTCTTCTTCCAGCAACTATCTCCTCTCAAATGGCAACAGGCCAAAAACAGTCATTGATGCAAGACCTTTTGCACTACGCTTCAGTCACAGGTACCAACTGTTCATATTCAGATGTTGGCCAATCAGTATCGATTAGTATCTCAAAACCGTAGATATCTTCCGTAGAATTGATGTCATTTTCTAAACAGCTTTGTGCGAAATTTGGCTTGCAGCTTCTATACGTATTGATTGGATCAGGTAAGGAATACCCTGGCGGGCATTTGCAATATGGCCTCTCATAATCATTGAGTCTGCAAATGCTGTTAAACCCACAAGTCCCGCTGCCTTCGGTTCCATGAATATCAACACATATATTATCAGGCTTTGACCAAATATAAGTCCACTTCGTACCGCTATTGAAACTCTTAGGATGATAATATTGGGTGAAAATGCCATCAAAATTAAGAGTTGCTCTGTGATAATATTCAGTAGCTGGGAATAATATACCTTGTGGTGTGAGATTGATTCTTTGATTATTCCTTCTCAATATGTACATGGATCCTGTGTCGTTGAAGATCACTTGGTAACCAGAATTGGATGCATTGGAAGGATCATAAGCATCATAAGCAAAATTGGTAGTGATGTCTCTAGTATTAAGGACAAGATTCCCATCCTGGAACAAACAGAATTGAAACCTTCCCTTCGAGAAATTGGTCTCCGAAAGGCAAGAAAATATTACCCCACCGGAGTCCATAATCTGTGTAGGCAGCATGGTATCAGTTGGATTTTTGAAACTCTCCCATAGATTGACAGAATCACTGTGCACAAGTACAAAGTTGCCAGTGTCATTCATAAAACCATAAGCAACATTGTTGAGAATAGGTTTAGACTTCGACAATTCTTTGCCTTCAAGGTCATTGAGCACTAGTCCTCTGCCAACAGTTAGGCCTAGTTCAGATCCAATTGAGACAGGGACACCGTCATAACCATACCAGACATTGGTTTGGTCTGGTATTTGGTAATACCATATGGAAAGCAGGAAGAGATTATTTTCCTCAAGTGGTTTAAACCCAAATGTAAAAACACCAGAGGGTGACAGCCATAGGGTGTCGTTGTAATTTGCAGTGATAGATGTACCCACAGCCACGGTACCCTTAGTCTGAGCAACAATAGAAAATGGCAGGAGGAAGAGTAACAAGAAGAGGAAGAGTAGATGATGAGGTAGAGCACAAGCCATTGATTGATAGATCAAGCTCGATTTGGGTAGATGGGAGTGAATGAATAAAAAAACAAAGACCAAAAGTGTTCTTTTAGGCAAAGGAAAAGACTTTAAAGTCAATATGTACCTTTCAGCAAAGACTTCTATATCCATAGCATAATTTCAAAGGTATCCCTCCCGTCTACTTGGTCTTTGGTCACCATTCTTTAATATTATTACCCCAAAGAAAGGGGTAATAATTGTCATAATGTTGGACTTATTTACACCTGATACGCACAATACAAAAAGTCCATAAAATAAATTATCGATATTTATCATAATGTTCGACTTATTTTCGGGTGATGCTATGGTACATTTAGATGTACCATACATTTAGTTATGAACTTATATGATTTTGTATCATAACCAATACCATATTAGTCATAACTACCATCATATTAACTCATAACTTAGTTATATTCAATTATTTACTTATACCATATTACTTCATAACCAGGTCATAACTAAGTTATTTAAATAATTTGACTCTCAAATTAGGCAACCGGTGTAACCAGTTACCAAACAGAGCAAAGTAGCAGAGTAGTCCAAGAAGTCAGTTGGCCTCCCTCTCTGGCTCATGCTCTTGCTCTTGCTCTTCTCTTCTCCTCCCTCCTCTCTTCCACCATAGCCAAAGCTTCAGCCATTGCCGAAGACCACCAGCCCCATCAGCATCGGGGCCACCATTCTCTCAGTGTAGACATCTTTCTTCATAACCTCTCACTCTCTTGACGTCAAGAACTAGAGTTTCTTCCATTCTAATCGAATATTTTCAAGAGATATTTTCTGTAGCTCAGGTTTGTTTCTAACTCTAAACTTCATTTACATTAGGGCTTTTGATTTGAAAACCCTAACCCTTATTGAATATCTGATGTTAAGTTTGGTTCTCAATGAAAATTAACATCTATATCCAATAGCTGTGCCACTTTGATTTCAGAACTGAAGAATGAATATCTTATATTAATTTTTATTTTATCAGCTTTTTCCTCTGAAAAAGTTCAAAATTTGTAATCCAACTATTGGCTCTTTCTCTATCTCTCTTTGATTGTATCTAGAATCAGCAATGTCATCCCAAATCATCCTCTGTTATACCTTTCATAGCATAAACAAATAGTTAAAATAATGATAATGAACCCGCCTTTCGACAACTAGTCTAACTGGACATAAGAAATTTCACATTAACAAACAATATATGTCGGATATGCATGACATGTGCCGAAACATCCAACTCATATTTTCAAATTTTGTTTCCCAAACAAATTCTCTGTTCTTATGAGAAATAACATAGGAATAGATTCATCAAACAGAAAATTTTGATTAATTTCTTTTTGGAAGATTTACGATCAATTTGGCTCACTCAACGAAAATCAAAGTAAAATTATTAATTGCGCAATTCTAAAATTATTACTCCCTCAAATGAGTTTACAGTGCAAATTGTAACTGTTACTCCCACAAATGGGTTTTATAAAGTAACTTCCATATAACCTAAAATTTTGCATATCATAGTATTGTTTTCATTTTCAAAGTTTTGTAATTGTTTTATGTTTTCATTATTTTTTTAATCAGCAGTTTTATATGTGCTTGATTTCATGAAGTAGTACATATATTTATGTATTTAATTATTTGTGTTTTATATGGTCTTTGAAGAATTTCTTCAATTGCTACTAAATTAATCAGTTGAACATTTGCTTTTCAAGTGTTTCTCTATTCAATATCCATCATACTTGTAGAGCTTGGAAGGCTCAGCTTAATTAATTGGAGTTGAGTGAGTTGATCAAAGTGAGATTGGCTTTGTTGTTCAAGTATAATATGAAGCAAGTTGATTACTCTGTTATGGACTTGGTGTATAGACTGAAATCTATTAAGGATTGTGCTGGGTTATGGCATCTTGAATGGAAGCATTCTTATTGTGGAGTGCTTGTATAGCTTTGATGTGGGTGTAGGCTTGGTTCTTAGTTTTTCTTTGTTTGCTGAATTGGGCTGGATATGGTGCACTCATTGTCCAACCCATTAATCATAAGTTTGACCACTCCTATGTGACAAGGTCAGTTAAAATTATATGCATTTTTGCATATGAATAACAAAATAATCATTAACATATCAATTGTATAGACTTGCCGGGGCAAGTGTTCCATTAATCGAAGGAAATTTTAGTTGGTCTATAAAAGAAATTATATGATACAGTAATTTATGATCAAATCACAACCATAGTTTTATGTGCATATATATATATATGAAGACCCATGTGGTTTGCTGTTATCTTCACAGTCCAGCCTTTGTAAGGCTATCACTAATCCTTGTAATTGTATTTTTTTTCCATTGTTTTGAGTGAAAATTTAGTTGAAACCTTGATTTGGTGGGGAGCACTATAATCTGTTACTCATGATTTTTTGCTTCATCCTTGATTTATAGAAGTTTGATGTAAGTATTGGAGCTCATTGTTGCATATGATTGGTTAAGACACCACTAGGGTCTATCATATGTGGGAGACAACATGGGAATAGTCATTTGTGATTGGTTGAACCTGGTGGCACCATCCACACCCACTAACTTCTACGTTTTAAAACCATTTTTTCATTAATTGTGAATTGATAAATGATTGGAGATGCCCCAAGTTATTTTGAACATGTGGGGAGTAGAGCCCGCTTCATTGAAAGGGCACTTTTAACTGCATCTTTAGTGTTAGTCTGTTAGGTATGTGAAATGAAATATTGTGTGCATTTTTGTTTTTATCGAGTGCCTGTTCAAACTGTATCAACATGTCCCTTGTGCATTGCATTTTCATTTTTTTTCTTACTGGGATTTGGGATGTCCCTTTCAGACCTTACATCGTTTCATCTCACATATTATTTTTAAATTTTGTAGCTTCCCTGGAAAAGCTGCTGGTGTGAGAATAGCCGGCCAAGGTGCTCCAATAGAAGCTGCTCCAGCCAAGAAGGTTTGTATCAAAATCCTTTTTAGTTGTTTATTTGCGTGATCCTATTTTCTATACAGAGGGCACACATTCATATTTGGACTTTTTAAATACTTGTGTGACTATATGCAATTATGATCTTGCCATAATGTCGTTATTATAACTTAAAATAAGATGCTGACCTAGTGGTATTGTGAATTCATCGTCATTCCAATATTATGCTCGATGAGAGTTCTATGGCCCATCTTATTCCAATATTATTTTGTGCAATGGCGAGAACTACTTACTGCGTTGGTCTTCTGTTGAATTCGGTTCAGTTTGACCCTTTAACTTTGTTGAGCATTAGAGAATTGGTGTATAATTTAACATTTAAGTGGAGTGTTTGACTAAGGTGTACAATTTACTAGAGTAATAGATAAAGAGTGGTGGATTAAGGTGTAATATACATACACACACATATCTTAAGTAAGTTTCTCACTTCACATCTTTTCTTGATACACATATATCGCGAGGATGTTTCTCAGTCCGCATCTTTTCTAGATAGATAGATGAGGCTTTGTTGCCCTTATTAAGGTTCTCCTTGCCTCCAGCTCAACCTAGAAATTTTGGGCCCTATTCATAGTTAACCATAGCTAGTTTCAGAAATCCCCTGTGGCAATCTATATTTATTTTTTTCCTTTGGGAGTTTGCATGTGTAACTATTGATGCCTACATGTTTTGCCCATTGATTAGTGGCACTTGTTATTGTTTACAACCCTAAAGGTTTTGCGCTATTCCAAAATGCATCTTGTCGCCTTGGTCAGCGGCAGAATCTAATTGTTTTTTGTGGCTAGTTTTGATGGACAGTATTCATGTGCATATGTTATTACTAGTGGTGAGTGCAAATGCATGTGCTTCCAATTTTAAATATAAAATTTTGGATGGTTATATGATTGAGGGGCAATTTGATGAATGAGAAAAACCGTTTTTTAATAGTTTTTTGGCAATTTGATGAATGAAAAAATTGTTCGCAAGTTATTGACAGTTAAAGGGCATTCTTGGAAAAGAACAAAAACGTGACAGCGTTTACACCAAATGTAATAGAATAGCTTAGTTTTGTACAGTTTAATGGGAACAGTACCAACTAGCAACTGCCACTTATCATTGATGAAAGAATTCTTTCTATTTCTATGTGCTTTGTAAATTTGTGGGGTCACAATTGGAGAAAAATTATTTAGATTTTGGGTATGTGTTAATTTGTTAACTTGTTTGTAGCTGTTGGGTTACATTTGCCACTTGATGAATAGGGCCACACGATTTTTTAAAATCAAAAAGAAAAATGGAAAGTGTTCAATTGGAACATGAAAAACATGACTAGATTGGCGCTAGTTACTCTTCGGGGCAGAGGGGAAGAAAGGAGATTGTTTTAATTTGTATTTTGAGAATTATAAGTTGTTTTGTGCCTGTTGAATATGATATGTTGAGTAATATCAGCTTGGGGTGGATGATGATAAATTTAAATCTGTTATCTTCTGTAAAATTCACTGGGGTTGTGGTTGGAATTTCTGTCCCAAAATTAGTTTTTTCTTTTATTTCTCTTCTCAATGCAAACTTAGTGGCAATCAAGCAATGAAAGTGTGTTATGTCTACGATATTTGGTTTTCCATCTTTTGAGCAACATTCCCTGCAGTCCTTGGTTGAATCGTTCTGCCCATGTCAAGCCTTGTAATGATTTTCTATTTGTAGCTATTATGTTTTTTCATTTGGATGCTGACCACTATACAGGAAAATATATGCTCAATAAGTTTTCTTGTTGATTAGAGTGCAATAGCATTACTGGAAGATATTGTTGATCTCATCCGTGCTTAGAGATATTTTGTTATCCTTATTGCTGATACCAAAAAAAAAAAGGGAGTGGAATAAGCACTGGAAATGAGTCTAAGTCGATGTGATTGTTTTGTCAAGTAGTTTTTTAAATCTTCAGAACCATATCAGATTCTATTGCCAGCATTAACTCTTGTTTGTGATTGAACTACGTTTTTTCCTACTTCAGAAAAGATGTAGAAATCCACAGCACTTTGCTATTATTAATATTTTATTTCATGACAATAAAGACATAACCCCCAAGGCATCAAATGCTGCTGTGGCAGTGGCACTAACCATGTATATGAAATTTTCTCTGGTTTTTCCACACTTTTGTCTATGCTTTGAAGTCTTTCGTGTGTAGGGCTATGAGAGAGAAGTTTCAGAGGCTGCAAATGGTGTCTCAGATGAACTAAAGATTGAGAGAATTATACGGTTATCATGGGCTCTTGTTCATTCCAAAGAACCAGAAGACATGCAGCATGGGATAACTATGCTTGAAGATCAGAACCAATAAATTCAGTACTAAATAATTTTTCTTTACAGCAAGGAGTATATAGTTCTCATACAATTGTGATTTCAATCTTGTTTAATTATTCCACTTATTCCATTTAACATCCTCTTGTTGTTTACACTTTTATTTTACTCTCTTTGCCACCAATCTTCACTGTAACTATCACCTCACCCTGATCTTGTATGTGCATGCATGTGCATTGTTGTGTCTCTTTTTGTATTTTTTAACTTGATTTGTTTCTTTATTCATGGAAAAATGGAGAAAAAAAGGAACTTAACAGCCAGTGCACTTGCAAAAAGTTGCATGTTGTATACACATTTTTGGATGATTAGTTTAGGGGCCTGTAGACACCTCATTTTTGACCGTCCTCAAGACTTGGACGTCACCGTTTGAACACTCGGTGATTATCCATGTTTGTGTTCGTTTGGAGTTCCCAGAGGTCTCGGCTCGCGCGCCTTGCCTCAGGATCTCCGAACTTGACTGTTTAGTGTCTGGTTTTACACCAAACACTTGTGTTTTGCCTTGGAAGGGCAGGGAATGCCTTGTGAGGCATCCCCACACACCACTGGGAGTGGCTAGAGGCCACCGGCTGGTTTTTGCTGCCACCGGCAATGTATATTGCCGGCCGGCACTATTTGTTGCCGGTCAGCACTATTTTCTGCCGGTCGGCACTCTTTTTTGCCAAAATGGCATTTTTGGCCGGCCGATTACTGTGCATCTACTTTTGCAGATATTTTAAGACAGCTGTCTTGCTTTTGGCTCCCCTCCATACACGTGTATGGAGGGATTTCTCTCTTGGAAGCTTGTCTTGTAAGCTTTACAAGACAATAAGCTTCTATAAAGAGAAGCCTTGTCTCTAGACACTTGGTTAGAGACTTGAGATATTTTGGAGAGCTTAGACATCCATTGTTAAGCTCTGGTTTTAGGGTTAGGGTTAGATACACATCCTATCTCTCTTTCCCTCTCTTTTGTGCTCTAGGTGTTTTGTGTCTTACTATTGCACATAAATACCTAGTGTTTCACCTTCCTCATGAAACTAAGGTTCTAAGAGCTTGTTCTTGAGGTTCTTGACTGGTTTGGAGCCTAAGGAAGCAACAAGGTCACCATTGTTGAAGAGGTCTCCAAGGGTAAGAATCTTGACTTTATATTCCCCATTTTTGCATTGATTTTCTACCTATCTTAGAGCTATTTTCGTGCTTATTGTATAACACAAAAAAGTTCTGTTTTTAGACCCTCTTGATTGTTTATTAAGGGTGTTTTTTGGTTTGGGGGTTCTTGACCCCTCTTAGGCCTTGAAAGGCCTCATTTTGTGCTATTTTGTGCTAGTTTTGGGACTTTGGTGTTTGGGCCTCTTCACCACTGAAATCTTGAGGGATTTCAGTGGTGGAGATGGTGCCTTGAAGTCTCCAAAAGGAGAGGGCCATCCCCTCTCCTTGTTGTCCTTGAAAAGGGCATGTTTTGGCCTCTAAAGGGAGCCTATGTTTGAGTGTGTATTTGAGCATGTGTAGACTGTTTTTCATGCTTATATTTCCATAATATAACATGATTTTAAATTGGTTTTGGTACTCCATGCATGCTTAGCATAGTTGCCATGTAATGCCTTGTGATCCCTTAACATGTCTTAGGTTGTGTGCCTTTGTTTCTAGCATGTTTTAGGCTTACATTTGTGAAGATTTTGTGCTTATCTTGACATGTTGTAGGCCTGTCCATAAGTGTTTGGGTTGATTTTAGCATGCTTAGTATAGCCCCTTTGCATTCCGGCTTGTTGGCCTTAAGTATGTGCATGTATAGCATGACATTTTTGCATTGGTTTGGTGATTTGGGACCATCCACCATGTCATTTCAGACCTTATTGCATGCTTGTAAGCTTGCATTTGATGTCCCTTTAATGCCTTGTAAGGTTGTCATCTCATGCTCCATGTTTTGGTGATTATGTATCCCTTTGTTTTTGAGCCACTTAGGTGTCATCTAAGTGATCCTTAAGCCTTGTTTTAACATGCTAAAAATCTGTTTTTAGTTGTTTAATGCATGCCATGATTGTTGTGCTAAATGTGCTTCAAAGCTTCATGACTTGCCTTAAGTGTTTGGACCATGCTTGCATGCATTTGCTTATCTTGTTTAACATGATTTGGCATCATTTTATAGCATGATTTTAGAGCTCATGTTGCATACTAATTGTCCATGAAATCTCTTTTGTTTTCGAGTGTGCTTGAATGTTGCTAGCTTAATGCTTAAGACTTAGACCATAACATGTGCATGTGTGCATGCGTGTTTAGCCTCCATGTTTGGGCATTTGGCCTACTGTTTTGGGCCTTATTAGAGCTGCCTAAATCTTGTATAAGTCCATCTTTGCATCCACTTGCATGGCCCCATGTTTGCTTGTATGCTT
This sequence comes from Camellia sinensis, assembly GCF_055761805.1. Classification (NCBI taxonomy): domain Eukaryota; kingdom Viridiplantae; phylum Streptophyta; class Magnoliopsida; order Ericales; family Theaceae; genus Camellia; species Camellia sinensis. Next base: position 5,165,642 of record NC_138974.1, on the reverse strand, counting down.
GCATAAGTTTGTTGCCATGTCATGTTGCATCCTTAGCTTGCATGCCTAGGTTGCATTGCATCTTGCATGCATGCCTTGTTCCTTGACTTGATGATAGGAATTGGGCCTTAGTTTGTTTGTTTGGTTTGCATTTAATTTGGCATGAAAATTGCATACTTGACTCTTTGGGCCATCATGCATGGAAATGCATGATTGGTGGTCCGAGAATCGAGACACATGCCCCTTTGAGTCACAAACATGATAAGGGACATGAATGGTGCATATATGCCTTGAATTGTGCTGCCATGCTTTGCCTTGCCCTCTGTTGCTGTCAATTGCAAGTTCTGCAGGCATTCCTTGCCGACCGGCAGTATATATTGCCGACCGGCAGTAAACAAGCAGCCGATGGATTCATCTTGTGCCGGTGACTACACCACACTGCCGGTGGCAATTCTACTCAGCCGATGGTACTCCTCAATGTCCAGAGAAGCAGTCCTGAGGTTTTGACAACCTCCAGAGGAGTGAAGGAAGGAAAACAGAGGCAGCCCATGCATGGCGGCGCATTTCCCGAGGCGATTTACTGTTTTCTTAGCTTAAGTTAATTTGCTTAGTTGATTAGGCAATTTGTAATACTTAATTAGCTTGCGTAGTTAATTAATTTGTATTATTTATTTGGTCCCTCCGAGTGAAGGCAAATCTGTAATAAGTGTGGGTGAGTGTGTGTATGTCTTCCAATCCCCACTTCTTTCTTCCCTTTTATTTACCTGCTTATGATGGTAGATTAGGGCATTTTTTGAAATTAGCATACCTTATGCTATGCATGCGTGCATTCATGCATTTGTATTGCAGGCATTAGGCTCGGTACATCATGCTAACTGCATTTGTGCTTCAATTCTAATTTGAATACGTGCATCGATTAATCGTATTTCACATGCCATATTTAGGGTTAGCCGAGCCTACCTAGATTGTATTTTTACATGTGATGCATTAGCCATTTTTAACATGAACTAGGACATGCATGTTTGCTAACTAGTTTATTGTTTTGGCACGGAGTACTATGTAAGTATTTTAATGCTTTAGCATATCGCATGCGTGTGAATGCTACCATAACAGTATGTTTACCATGTGGCTAGATGCTTATGTGTTGAACTGTTTGAATGCCTGTGGGTGGAGGTTGGATTGTTTGAGTTGGAAAAACTCGTTGAAATCCGTATTTTAGCCTACTTACGAGTAGCAAATTCCAAAGCGCTTTTCAAAACCGAACGGATATGCAATGCTTATTTCCAAATTAGACAAACTAGTCTATACTTGTTTACTGCGCGCATAACATAGACAAACTAGTCTGTATCTGGCAAAGCAGTCCATGTTTGGCACTACTTTTTCAAAAATTTGTTTCTCAAAACGATTTGCCAGATTTGGACTCTTTGGTTCAAGATTAGGAACCGCGACAACAAAATCGCGAGTCCGAACTATAGTAGTGAAGGCCCCCCTCGCGGGGCGCGTCTACAGTTTCTGGCGACTCTGCTGGGGACTTTAGAGAGCTTGACTCGAACTCGTGATATCTTGCTTTGATTTCACTTATATGTTTCTTTGCATTGCATGTGCATTGGTGCGCCTAGGACACCGTGTTTGCCATCCGCCATTCCTGAACGGTTTGCCAGAGGCTTGTCTTGTCAAGGCATGACCATAAGGCTGACCAGCTATGGGCTTTGACAGTATGGGAACACAAACCCCGGTTTTACCGGGGCGTCCTTTTTGACTATTCGACCTAGTGCATATTCGGATCCATAGTGACCATTCCAAGTTAGGACAGGTTGCTTACCCGATGTTAGGTTGTTTGAGAACCGCTGTGTGCGTAGTGAAACCCTAGCTCCTGACAAAATAGGACAGGGAAACCCTATCCCAACATAGGGGTGTTTTGGTTCTCTTTACTTGCTATGTGCTTCTAGAATGTATTTCTACAGGGAAAGTACATGTCAGTTTGCAAGTTTGAGTATCAGACCTGAGGACACTAGTATCAGTATCAGTTATGAGAATCAGTTATCCGCGGGTATCAGGGTTCAGTTTTCGGGAACAGTGATTTCTGGGAACAGTGATCAGTAGTAGGGTATAGTTGTTTGGCTACACCCGTGTTTGATCAGTTTGGGCTGAAATGTTGTCTGTTTTTCCTTTCAATTCAGAGAGTCGGAGAGTTGATACAGAATAGCCAGTGTCTCCCCTTGTTGAGGCAGGACTTATGGCGACACAGAATACAGAAGAGATCGTGGTTATGACAACTGCATTGGATCAAGGGATCGCTCTACAAAGTGAGACCAACTTGGATATGCCATATCCGCCCAAGTCGCCCGTTGTGCACCCAGTCTGGGCCCCCCAGTTGTATCAGGCTCGTGAGCCCACCACCTTTGAGCTAATGGGGATGATAGGTGATCTCCAGAGGTCTGTGGCGGATTTCGCCTACGAAATGTCAGCTTCGCCCCCAGCGGCACCGTATGCCGGGAATTTCATACCACAGGAGCCCCCGCTGCTGGGGCGGATTGTGATAGAGCTCAGCCAGCCAGAGGTGGCTTCCAGCTACAGCCACGACATGTCAACAACAACCGGGCTTCGCTCTGAAGTAGCAACCCAAACCCTTGACCAGGCTGAGGCCGGAGGAAAAGATAAAATGAAGGCAGATGCCGATTCTATTGAACAACTGTTGTGGGCAGTCGAGGCTTTGAAAGCCGGGGGGATGAACAAGCAACAGATATCCGCAGTCGTGGCAAAGACTGTGGAGGACGCTTTCCCCACTCCATCGAGGGTAGTTCAAGCCAGTCAGAAAATCGGGATAGGCCCCGTCATGCCAAGGCAGTTCCTCCTATTCCCGCCCCTGCACCCGGGAAAGATCAGAAAGCTAAGGTGGCGCCTGCCGACCCTTTCGCCTGTACAGCTAGTAAGGGCACTCAAAAGTACCTGCCCCGAGGGTGCAGGACCTTTCATGCTCTCTACATGCCTTTGTCCAAGGCACTTCAGATCCTTGCCGAGAAAGGGCACCTTAAACCCTTGGAGCCTCGGCCTCTCCCAAAAAATCTCCCTGTAACGCATGATGCTGCTCAGTACTGCGCGTACCACCAGCAGACAGGCCATGCTACCGACAATTGCTTCCGCCTCCGTCATGAGGTGCAAGATTTGATTGATAACGAGGTTATCCTCCCGCCCACCTCAGCCAAGTCCGTTACCACTCAGCTATTGGACTTTGAGGACACAGATACTGCAAGTATGTAATCAGAAGATGAACCACCTGCGGGCGGCATCTGGATGTGTTTTGAATTTGGCGTCTGGCACGCATTTTTGAGTGGCTGTGAACGCTAACTTTGTAAATCTTGGCTTGGGTATCGAGTTAGTCTTTTGTTTTGAGTCTGTCTCGTTGTCTTGAGTCAGTCTTTTTGCTTAAGGGTCTGTCTTGTTGTATCGAGTCAGTCCCATTTGTATATAACACCAGGTGATTCTGGGGTTGTTGCCTCGAACACCGTTTTGTCTTGTAATTACCTGTTTTGGTTTTTGAGTCTGTTTCTGCCAAGGGGCCAGTTGCACCAACAAATCTGAATGAAACAGCTGTTGCTATCTCACTTTCATGCTTGCTTTCAGTTCAAGTGCCAGAGAATTTGAATGGGCTGACAGTACATCTCGCCTGCTCTCCCGCGCGCCAAGCTCATTGCATTAACCTAAGTTTTTCAAAAAAAAAAAAACCTTTTGAGCACTGCGGTGATAAAAACAAAGAGGAAAGAATTCCTCGAGTTTTGCAAAATTTTGATCATTTTGAGAGAAAGAGAGGCGTGCTAAGCCTTTTAATGAATGAAATCATGCTTGTCGGCGTGAGTACTGAGAAGGATCCTGGCTTGATCCAGATTGGTTCCACACTATCTTCGGCGCGAGCGATTTGTCGCTTTCTTAAAAACTTTCAAAAACAAATGTTTTACGCGGCCTTGTGAAGACCTGTGTGGAACCGCTCTTGAGATTGCGCAGCCTAGGATCGCTCTCAGCCTCAAGATTCAACCCGTTCGTTTTCAAACTTTGAACCCATTCAGAACGTTCAGAAAGTTCAACAGTCAAACGACATGTAAGGCCTGTATGGCCAGATCAGAAGCAGCCCTCGAGCAGGAGGCATCAAAGCCGAATCAAAACGAGTAGATCTCACCAGAAGAAGCTCGTAGAGCAACCATGATGGATTCTTCCGCAAATCATTGCAACAGCCGTTCTCCTAGACACAGAGAGGCTTCAATTTCAGGAACCATTTGGCATGGACTTGCTACACTTTTACCCTTTGAGAGGCTCGCTGGGCTGAAAACCCGGAAGGGTGACCCAGGCAAAAGTTAGAGCAAGAGAAAAATACAAAAAAAAAACAAAAAAAACATGCAAAAGAAAAGAAAAAGGAAGAAAACAAAAATGCAAAAAAAAAAAGAAGAGAAAAAGAAATGAAAAAAATTGAAAAGAAAAGAAGAACAAAGCTCGCAAGGTCGAAAACCCGCAACGGGCGCCTTGGCAAAAATTAGAGCCTAAAAAGGAGAGGATAATACCCGAGTGTACCTTAACCGGAACTACGTGAGGCTTGATTCCCATGTTTGGGATGCGTAGGCAACTTCATCATGAAGTCCAGCCCCCAACGCTGTCATAGCGTCTCAATCCATGCAATGGTTTCGACTCCATCCCAAAGTCTAGTCGCCAACACTTCTAAGGCGACTGTGTCCATATATTTGTTATGACCGTCTTCGTCATCGCCATGTCCAAGAGCTCGACCACCGCCAATGAAGATTGTCTGCGGACTGCTGCGGCATCATCCAAACAAGGGGCAACTTTCCGTTGCCACGAGCCGTCGTGAGCCGCCATTCAAACTAGGGGAAACTTTTCATTGCCTCCCGCCCCCTTCAAACCTGGGGCAATTTTCCATTGCCTCCGATCCGAGGTGCGCATCTCAAAGAGTAAGTTCCACGCCCGTTGAGCATTGACTGTTTGCAAAATAGTTTTTGAAAATTTTTACTAAGGTTGACTATTTTCTCGAAAACTATTCCATTTTGCAAAATTGGGCCATTGTCTTGGACTCAAAAAGGAAAATTTTCAGTGCTTACTGCCTGACTTGCACGGTTTTCAAATCAAAAATCGAACAAGTACGTTAAGCTGACTCTCATTTTGATCAAACTTGCTTTAGTAGAAAACCAAAACGAAAAGAATGGTTAAAATGATGAACTAGGGGCACAGTTGAGCTGGGCGTTCTGTCTCTCCCCCCCTGTCATCGACGTACTTGCCAGAAGAGCGCTCTGCCCGCCAGAAGAAATAGCCGTGAGCTAACGGCATTGGGCATGAACCCGCAACTTCCTATTCATTCATTAAACACCCCGGGGAGGGATAAAAATGAGAGAATGAAGAATGGAGAGGTGTAAGTTGAGAGAAAAGTGTGGAAAAGGGTCTTGAGAGAAAAACCAAGCTTGAGTGCCAGAGTGATGTGAGAATCACAAATCAGAAAGGGTGGGAAACAATACCCAGAGAAACTGGCTCCTCGTGATCAGAAATCCCCCGTCTTCATTTACGCGTCTGTGTGTCGTGTCTCTTTGATTTGGCGGTCTCATCTTTTGGTTTTAGTCTTTCCCGAGCGTGTCTCGTTATGTTTAGGTCGTGTACCTCTTTGTTTGAGTCCTCCCTGCTGTATTCAGTTGTAGGCTCGATACCCCGGTTTGAGAAACCCTTATTTAAGTTCAAAAATCGTTTATGCTCAGGATGCTGTGCCATTCCCTACATTTGGGCGAACCGAAAGAAGGAAGGGAAAATTTGGGGCGTCTGAGCATGTTTCAACCCTAGCTGGTTTCACCTTTGAAGGCCGTCTTGTCAGATTGGGCTGTTTTGTTTAAAGTTTGCTGTGTGCAGGATGAACCGAATGCTGTGTTATGGGCTGTATGCAGATTAATCCCCAGTAGAGCAAGGGCTGTGTGTCCAGAATCAGGCAGTGGGCTGCTTGGGTTATTTTGGCTATTTAGTTATCTGATTATTACAGTGCAAGTGTTCAATTTTCAGACAACCGATCAATTTCATTTACATCGAGGTGTAACATGATGGAATGCGATGCAATACATAAGATATGTAAATGTAACACTTTTTAAGCAAAAATTTGTTCATTTCATAATTTTTCTCGAGTACAAAGTTTTGAGGAAAACAAAATCTGCCTGTGACAGTACAAGGTAATCTAACTACCAAAGAAAAGAGGAAAAGTACAAGAAAGAAGAAAAATAACAAAAATCTGCATCTGTGTCGAGCACTCCAAGGGCCGTCAGTCTGTCCTGATCCTCTTCCTGGACAAGGGTCCAGGAGCATCATCAACATCGTCGTCAGAGCCCGAGCTAGAACCGCCTCCGGTCTCCTCCTCTGATGACTCGGACTCCGCCTCTGCCTCCGCCTCTGACTCCTCGTCATCGTCATCATCCGGGACTAGAGCTCGCGAGCTGCTCCCGACATGAACGCGCCCCGCCTTGGAGCGGGGGAATACTCGGCCCTCCTCATCTCTCTCCCGGGCAGGGACGGAAGGTCCAGCTGAAGCACCTCCTGCCATGGGAATCTGGAAAGGAGGCTGAAAAAGTACATAAAGAGAAATGTATCAGTATACTGTGAACAGTTTATCGAATGCAGTGTATGAGTACAGTGTCAGAATGCCGTGAGCAGTTTAACAGTGTCAAATGCAGTGTATGAGTACAGTGTATGAATGCCGTAGGCAATTTAACAGGGCAGAATGCAGTATATGCAGTGTGTCAGATGCTGTGAGATCAGTGTATCAGGTGTTGTGCCATGCATCAGATTATGCAAAGCAGTGTATGAATGGTTTGAGGCCAGTGTCAGAAGAACATACCGGTATGCTGTAGAGGGCTAGGAGGTCAAATGTCCGCTGAAGCATCCCTATCATCAAGGCATTCATCGCCAACGACTGACGGGTGTACTCAGAAGAAACCTGCAAAAGTATCAGATGCATCAATATTCTGTGGAATATCAAATAAACTGAAATGACATGACTGTACAAAGTGCAGTAATACATACCGGAGGTAAGTCGGGGACACCGACGAACTCGTGATTAGCTGGCGGAGGGGCGAAGGGGATCTGATAGGTCGCCCCACCCTGCCCCTGGAAAGTCAGTACAGCAGGCAGGGTGGGCCAGCCAGTCCCCCGTCCTCCCTGAGCTCCGCCCCTGCCACGGACTCGGGCCCTCCTCGCAGCCCCTACTCCAACTCCCGCTCCGGCCCCAGCCGCCGATGCCACAGGCCTGGCCCCCTCTGCTCGACGGCCGCCACTCAGAGGTCGCATCAGGTATGTCTGCACATACTCCCGGTAGTCGCCGGTGCCTCGGAAGCCGGCCTTCTCCCAACCGATAGTGTAATCGTCCAGCTGCTCGGTGGTGAGCCTCTCGGTCTCCCTCATGTCCGCAGGAGGGTGAACCGGGACTATCTGCTCAGGTAACCCTAGGGTCTGGTGTAGAAAACGCTCCCCCAGGTACCAAGCCCGACAGACCGGGCCCTCTAGCAAGATCCGGAAACGCGAAGTCTCCTCCGCACCGACAAAACGGTCCCGCGTCACCGCCGGCAATGGAGCCCACGGCCGCCAAGTGATCTGAAAGTGACATACAGTTTGTTATCTACTGTTTTTGAAAAATATAGTGGAAAAGTGAAACTTAAATGAACTGCAAGTAAAACATACCTCGGCCGGGGTAATAGTGTCGAAGTATCGGCGGAAAAAGCCGAAAGTCTCTCGTGGCCGCCGGGTGCATCTCCCGTCAAAGCGTCGTGAGAAGGGGACAACCAGAGGGGTCTCTGTGACTGGTACAGGGGCAAGCCTAGGAAAGTAGGCGTAAACCCACAGCTGCAAGGTAAACACCAGTGCATTTATCAGAAAAAGCAGAATATACAGAATAAAGCAAAAATGACGGAGCCGTGTGTTGTGCAGTGTATTGTGTGCAGTGTACAGTGTGAGCAGTGTACAGTCAGTATAAAGCAGAGTATGTGTGTGCCGTGTGTACAGTATACAGCAAGTATAGAGCAGACTACCGTGTGTGCAGTGTACAGAGTACAGAAAATATCGGACATAAATGAAAAGCGGAGAAGAAATGTACCTCCCAAGCCCACCAGTAGCCTCCGAGCAACTGAACGCTGCCGCGCGATGCCGAGCTCATGTACTCGTAGAGAGTGGCCAGAGCGGCGCCACCCCAGTCATAGTGCAAAATGTCCCTGACGTCCACCAGTGCGCTGAGTAAGCAGAGAGGCACGGTGTTCGCCCTGTCGGCGAAGATGGTCATCCCGAATAAGAACATCAAGAAGCCGCGGGCGTACCTCTCCACGTCCTCCTGAGTCATCTACGCCTCCTCCTCCAACACGGGCTGGACCCTAAACTGTACCTCGAATCAGGAGTACCGCACGGAGCCTGGATGAGCAAGAGGTGGGGCCTCCCCCAGCAGATGGACCTGAGCGGCGGTCCACTCATCCATGTCTATATCAAAGGGGATCGGATCACCCCCTACCCCGATGCCTGTGAGCATCGAGAAGTCGTAAGGGGTCATCGTCATGTCCCCTGCAGCGGAAAAGTGAAACGAATCAGTGGTGTCCCACCATCTCTCCGCCAGAGCGGCAAGGAGAGGTCTGCAGGTAGAAAGCCTGGAGAGTCCTCGGCAGAAGGCGCCGAAGCCCGCCCGGTCCACTATGCGTCGGACCGCATCAGGGAGCTCATCGTACCACTCCCGAGCGCCAGTGTTCCCATACCCGCGGATGGTATGGGAATCCTCCTGTAAACAGAAAATAACAATTGCAAGACAACATTCAAAATGCAGTTTTGAAAAAGCAGATGTAGCATGCGTGCAAGTTTGACAGATTCAGACAAATACCGGGTGCCGGTGTGCTTACAGTGAACTACAGCGTGTGATATGTCAGCGTGTTCGGGTGTTAGCGTGTTCGGGTGTTTTAGAACAAATATAGCATGTGTGCAAATTTAACAGATTCAGACAAATACCGGGTACCGGTGTGTTTGCAGTGAAAAATAGTGTGTGCCGTGTGTTTGAGTGATTCGGGGTTAGTGCAGTGTGTGTGCATGTGCCAATCTCAGACATATGTCAGTTGTATGTATGTTTACAGTCAACTACAGTCTACGGTATATCAGATTCAAGCAGTTAAAGAATACAACTAACTATGACAGTTTTGTATCCTACATTGCGGAAAGTAAAGCAGAAGAAAGAGAGTTACCTCGGAAACGCTGAAGGAAAGGTGGGAGGTAGGCTCGTACAGTAGTAGCTCAGGCGCCACGTGCCTCTCGAAGCTCCGGAACTGACGCAGGCCGTCGGGGGGCAGAACATGGATCGCCGGTCGGTAGGTCGCCGGGTCGAACGGGCGCTCGCTCAACGGTAGGAGCTCGACCCCGGGATCCATCTCGTGGTTCGGGGGAGTCCCGCCATGTGGAATGTCGTCCGCCATGTCAGGAATGATGTGAAAATGGCCGGAGGAAGGAAAACCGGGCTGGAATGCGAAGAGTCAACTGAAAAGTCAACTCCCGAGAGGGTCGGAAATGGCCGGAAAGGCCGGAATGTGAAAAGGCATGGGAATGAAGAGGAAAGCAAGGGGAACAAACCCCGAAAAGGCGGGAACGCCAAACGAGGCACCAAAACAAAGATGTGATCGGTTGAAAATGTCCGAAATGCGAAGAAAATCGCGAATCCGACGACAAAACGGGCGTAGAACGTGAAGAAACGGAGAAACGGGGAGAGAAAAACACTTTAGAGAGAGAGAGTGAGAGTTTTCGGGGAGAATTGAGGAATTAGGGTTTGAAACCCTATTTTAAAACACCCAAGGTGAAAAGTCGAATCTGCCCCGACTCAACAACTTTTTGCCGGTCAGCAATATTTTGTGCCGGCCGGCATTATTTTGTGCCGATGGATTTATTTTGCAGCCGGTGGACAGCCGATGGCCTCCCCTCCCGGCCGATGGTGTTCCCACAACCTTTTTTAGGCCATATGAGAAGTTTCTGGTCTTCATAGCTCAAGAAAGTGCAAGAAAGTGCATCTCTGACGCTCAACTGGCCTCCGCTGTGACCTCGGATCGTGGCTCCTGTGCGTGGCACTTGAATTTGTGCAAGGTGTATCCCTTTTGTATCTTTTTAAATTCAAAAGTTACCCCGTGTGCGTTGCACGCGTTCATCGCACTAACTTCGGTGCATTACATCGCGCTATTATGCGCCTCACAGTTGCATGGTCATGCATACTACATGCGTTGTAACACGCACCCCTTGCATTGTAATGCACATCCCTTATGCATTGTTATTGCATTTTCATTACTTGCATTGTCGCGTATTTCAAGACATACGTCGTCTCGCACACCGTCTGCATTGTCGTGCATCTCGAAACACGTGCGTTGTTACGCATTTAAGTCCATTTACATTTCGTATGGCATGCGTGTCACACTTCGCATCATTTCATGTTTTATAAGGCATGCGTGTCTCATTTGAATCGTTTGCATCGGCACGTGTGCCTCATTCGCATCGGCACATGTGCCTCACTCGCATCGGCACGTGCGCCTCACTCGCATCGGCACGTGCGCCTCACTCGCATCGGCACGTGCGCCTCATTCCCATCGGCACATGCGCCTCACTCGCATCGGCACGTGTGCCTCATTCCCATCAGCACGTGTGCCTCACTCGCATCGGCACGTGTGCCTCACTCGCATCGGCATGCGTGCCTCATTTGTATTGTCTTACGTCCCTTATGACCTGCATTGTCTTGCATTAATTGTGTATGCCAATTTCTTTACCTGCGTAGACCGCATGTATTACCTGCGTAGACTGCATGTTTGTAATCAATTTTATTACTTGCGTAGACCGCATATTTATTGTTCAATTTCTTTACCTGCGTAGACCGCATGTATTGCTTGCGTAGACCGCATAATTGTCCAATTTCTTTGCTTGCGTAGACCACATATTTATTGTTCAATTTCTTTACCTGCGTAGACCGCATGTATTGCTTGCGTAGACCGCATAATTGTTCAATTTCATTACTTGCGTAGACCGCATATTTATTGTTCAATTTCTTTACCTGTGTAGACCGCATATATTGCTTGCGTAGACCGCATGATTATTAATTTCATTACCTGCGTAGACCGCACGTCTTGATTGCGTAGACCGCATATTAATTTCATTACCTGCGTAGACCGCATGTTTTGATTGCGTAGACCGCATATTAATTTCATTACCTGCGTAGACCGCATGTTTTGATTGCGTAGACCGCATATTAATTTCATTACTTGTGTAGACCGCATGTTTTGATTGCGTAGACTGCATCATTGTTTAATTTCATTACCTGCGTAGACCGCATATTAATTTCATTACCTGCGTAGACCGCATGTTTTGATTGCGTAGACCGCATATTAATTTCATTACCTGCGTAGACCGCATTATTGTTCAATTTCATTACCTGCTTAGACCGCATGTATTGCTTGCATAGACCGCATGATTATTAATTTCATTACCTGCGTAGACCGCACGTCTTGATTGCGTAGACTGCATTATTGTTCAATTTCATTACCTGCGTAGACCGCATGTATTGCTTGCGTAGACCGCATAATTGTTAAATTCATTACCTGCGTAGACCGCATGTTTTGCTAGCGTAGACCGCATACTTGTCAATTTCATTACCTGCGTAGACCGCATGCTTATGATCAATTTCGTTGCCTGCGTAGAACGCATGCCCCACTTACATGTTTGTATTTTCACAGCATTGTTATGCTCCCCACTTGCTTTGCGTTGTCACGTATTTCGAGTACACTACTATGCATATTGCTAACAATATTGTACCTGTATAGTTTGTTTTCTTTGCAGGCACGATATTGTATGTACGGTTCATTTGAAGCTGGTGCAACCAGACGAACCGGACAGGCACGATATTATATGTACGTTTCATTTGAAGCTGGTGCAACCAGACGAGCCGCACAGGTATTGTATCCTCTGAGTGAGACGTATTGAGAATTGCATAATTCTCCTACATCCTTTCTGCATTGTAGTGTAGTTTGGTGTATGCTAGCTTAAAACTGTCGCATGTGTGCTTCGTTACAGCTTTCTTTGCATGATCATAAGTTATGTCCGGCTCTGTGCATTGTCCTGCATTTTGCCCCTGCCTTCGGGCGCATATCTTGTTTGTCTTGCATGTTTGTCTGAGTCTTCGGCCTTGTCAAAAATGGGTCGTCTCTGGACTTTGACATTCACTCCCGTCATTGTTATGACTTTCGAGTTCTGTCAAAGGGGGGCAACTGTAGACACCCCATTTTTGACCGTCCTCAAGACTTGGACGTCACCGTTTGAACACTCAGTGATTATCCATGTTTGTGTTCGTTTGGAGTTCCCGGAGGTCTCGGCTCGCGCGCCTTGCCTCAGGATCTCTGAACTTGACTATTTAGTGTCTGGTTTTATACCAAACACTTGTGTTTTGGCTTGGAAGGGCAGGGAATGCCTTGTGAGGCATCCCCACACACCACCGGCAGTGGCTAGAGGCCACCGGCTGGTTTTTGCTGCCACCGGCAATGTATATTGCCGGCCGGCACTATTTGTTGCCGGTCAGCACTATTTTCTGCCGGTCGGCACTCTTTTTTGCCAAAATGGCATTTTTGGCCGGTCGATTACTGTGCATCTACTTTTGCAGATATTTTAAGACAGCTGTCTTGCTTTTGGCTCCCCTCCATACACGTGTATGGAGGGATTTCTCTCTTGGAAGCTTGTCTTGTAAGCTTTACAAGACAATAAGCTTCTATAAAGAGAAGCCTTGTCTCCAGACACTTGGTTAGAGACTTGAGATATTTTGGAGAGCTTAGACAGCCATTGTTAAGCTCTGGTTTTAGGGTTAGGGTTAGATACACATCCTATCTCTCTTGCCCTCTCTTTTGTGCTCTAGGTGTTTTGTGTCTTACTATTGCACATAAACACCTAGTGTTTCACCTTCCTCTTGAAACTAAGGTTCTAAGAGCTTGTTCTTGAGGTTCTTGACTGGTTTGGAGCCTAAGGAAGCAACAAGGTCACCATTGTTGAAGAGGTCTCCAAGGGTAAGAATCTTGACTTTATATTCCCCATTTTTGCATTGATTTTCTACCTATCTTAGAGCTGTTTTCGTGCTTATTGTATAACACAAAAAAGTTATGTTTTTAGACCCTCTTGATTGTTTATTAAGGGTGTTTTTTGGTTTGGGGGTGCTTGACCCCTCTTAGGCCTTGAAAGGCCTCATTTTGTGCTATTTTGTGCTAGTTTTGGGACTTTGGTGTTTGGGCCTCTTCACCACTAAAATCTTGAGGGATTTCAGTGGTGGAGATGGTGCCTTGAAGTCTCCAAAAGGAGAGGGCCATCCCCTCTCCTTGTTGTCCTTGAAAAGGGCATGTTTTGGCCTCTAAAGAGAGCCTATGTTTGAGTGTGTATTTGAGCATGTGTAGACTGTTTTTCATACTTATATTTCCATAATATAACATGATTTTAAATTGGTTTTGGTACTCCATGCATGCTTAGCATAGTTGCCATGTAATGCCTTATGATCCCTTAACATGTCTTAGGTTGTGTGCCTTTGTTTCTAGCATGTTTTACGCTTACATTTGTGAAGATTTTGTGCTTATCTTGACATGTTTTAGGCCTGTCCATAAGTGTTTGGGTTGATTTTAGCATGCTTAGTATAGCCCCTTTGCATTCCGGCTTGTTGGCCTTAAGTATTTGCATGTATAGCATGACATTTTTGCATTGGTTTGGTGATTTTGGACCATCCACCATGTCATTTCAGACCTTATTGCATGCTTGTAAGCTTGCATTTGATGTCCCTTTAATGCCTTGTAAGGTTGTCATCTCATGCTCCATGTTTTGGTGATTATGTATCCCTTTGTTTTTGAGCCACTTAGGTGTCATCTAAGTGATCCTTAAGCCTTGTTTTAACATGCTATTGTTGTGCTAAATGTGCTTCAAAGCTTCATGACTTGCCTCAAGTGTTTGGACCATGCTTGCATGCATTTGCTTATCTTGTTTAACATGATTTGGCATCATTTTATAGCATGATTTTAGAGCTCATGTTGCATACTAATTGTCCATGAAATCTCTTTTCGAGTGTGCTTGAATGTTGCTAGCTTAATGCTTAAGACTTAGACCATAACATGTGCATGTGTGCATGCGTGTTTAGCCTCCATGTTTGGGCATTTTGGCTACTGTTTTGGGCCTTATTAGAGCTGCCTAAATCTTGTATAAGTCCATCTTTGCATCCACTTGCATGGCCCCATGTTTGCTTGTATGCTTGCATAAGTTTGTTTCCATGTCATGTTGCATCCTTAGCTTGCATGCCTAGGTTGCATTGCATCTTGCATGCATGCCTTGTTCCTTGACTTGATGATAGGAATTGGGCCTTAGTTTGTTTGTTTGGTTTGCATTTAATTTGACATGAAAATTGCATACTTGACTCTTTGGGCCATCATGCATGGAAATGCGTGATTAGTGGTCCGAGAATCGAGACACATGCCCCTTTGAGTCACAAACATGATAAGGGACATGAATGGTGCATATATGCCTTGAATTGTGATGCCATGCTTTGCCTTGCCCTCTGTTGCTGTCAATTGCAAGTTCTGCAGGCATTCCTTGCCGACCGGCATTATATATTGCCGACCGGAAGTAAACAAATCAGAAGGAGTAGATCTCGCCGGAAGAAGCTCGTGGAGCAGCCATGATGGATTCTCCGCAAATCAGTGCAACAACCGTTCTCCTAGACACAGAGGGGCTTTCAGTTCAGGAACCATTTGGCATGGACTTGCTACACTTTTACCCTTTGAGAGGCTCGCTGGGCCGAAAACCCGGAAGGGCGACCCAGGCAAAAGTTAGAGCAAGAGAAAAACACAAAAAAGAAGAAAAGAAAAAAAGAGAAGAAGAAAAAAGAAAAGAAAAAAAATGCAAAAAAGAAAAAAGAAATGAATAAAAGAAGAAATAGAAAATGGAAAGAAGCTCGCAAGGTCGAAAACCCGCATTGGGCGCCTCGGCAAAAATGAGAGCCAAACAAAGTGAAGGTTAAAATACCCGAGTGTACCTTAACCGGAACTACATGAGGCTTGATTCCCATGTTTGGGATACGTAGGCAACTTCACCATGAAGTCCAGCCCCCAACGCTTTCATAGCGTTTCAGTCCATGCGATGGTTTCGATTTCATTTCGAAGTCCAGTGGCCAACACCCTTCAAGGTGATTGTGTCCATATATGTGTTGTGGCCGTCTTCGTCATCGCTGTGTCCGAGAGTTCGACCACCGCCAATGAAGACTGTCTGCTAATTGCTGCGGTACCATCCCAAACAAGGGGCAACTTTCCGTTGCCGCGAGCCGCCGTGAGCCGCCATTCAAACTAGGGGCAACTTTCCGTTGCCTCCCCCCCTTCAAACCAGGGGCAATTTTCCATTGCCTCCGATCCGAGGTTGCGCATCTCGAAGGGTAAGTTCTATGCTTGTTGAGCATCAGCTGTTTGAAAGATAGTTTTTGAAAATTTTTACTGAGATTGACTATTTTCTCGAAAACTATCCCATTTTCCAAAACTGGACCATTGTCTTGGACCCAAAAAAGGAAAATTTTCAGTGCTTGCTGCCTGACTTGCATGCTTTTCAAATCAAAGAATCGAACAAGTACGTTAATCCAACTCTCGTTTTGATTAAAACTGTTTTAGTAGAAAGCAAAAACAAAGAATGGTTAAAATGATGAACTAGGGGCACCGTTGAGTCAGGCGTTCTGTCTTTCCCCCGTCATCGACGTACTTGCCAGAAGAACGCTCTACCCGCCAGAAGAAATGGCCATGAGCTAACGGTATTGAGCATGAACCCACACCGTTCTATTTATCCATCAATCACCCCCGGGGAGGGATGAAAAATGAGAGAATGAAGAATAGAGAGGTGTAAGTTGAGAGAAAAGTGAGGAAAAGGGTTTTGAGAGAAAATCCGAGCTCGAGAGTCGAGTGATGTGAGAATCACAAATCAGAAGGAGGTGGGAAACAATACCCAGATTGAACTGGCTCCTCGTGGTCCGAGGTCCCCCATCTTCGCTAACGCGTCTGTATGTCGTGTCTTTTGTTTTGTATATCTCAACCTTTGTTTTAGGTCTTTTTCGAGCGTGTCTCGTTATGTTTAGGTCGTGTACCTATATTTGAGTCCTCCTCGCTGTGTTCAGTTGTAGGCTCGATATCCCGGTTTGAAAAACCCTCATTCGATTTCAAAAATCACTTACACTCGGAATGCTGTGCCATTCTCTACATTTGAGCATGTTTCAACCCTAGCTGGTTTCACCGCTGTAGGCCGTCTTGTCAGATTGGGCTGTTTTGTTTAGAATTTGCTGTGTGCAGGATGAACCGAATGCTGTGCTAAGGGCTGTATACAGATTAATCCCCAGTAGAGCAAGCGCTGTGTGTCCAGAATCAGGCAGTAGGCTGCTTGGGTTATTTTGCTGTTGGCTGTTTAAGTTATCTGATTATTGCAGTGCAAGTGTTCAATTTTCAGACAGCTAATCAATTTCAATTACATTGAGGTGTAGCATGATGAGATTTGATGCAATACATGAGATATGTGAATGTAACACTTTTTAAGCAAAAGTCCGTTTCATTTCATTATCTTTTCAAATGTACAAGTTTTGGAAACAAAAATCTGCCTGCGGCAGTACAAGGTAATCTATCTACCAACAAAAAGAAAAGTACAAGAAAGAAAAAGATAACAAAAATCCGCATCTCTGCCGAGCACTCCAAGGGCTATCAGTCCGTCCTGGTCCTCTTCCTGGACGAGGGTCCAGGAGTATCATCAGCGTCGTTGTTAGAGCCCGAGCTAGAACCGTCTCCAGTCTTCTCCTCCGATGACTCGGACTCCGCCTCTGCCTCCGCCTCTGACTCCTCGTCGTCGTCATCATCTAGGACTGGAGCTCGCGAGCTGCTCCCGACGTGAGTACGCCCTCCCCTGGTACGGGGGAATATCCTGCCCCCCTCATCTCTCCCCCGGGCAGGGACAGAAGGTCCGGCTGGAGCACCTCCTGCCATGGGAATCTGGAAAGGAGGCTGAAAAAGTACACAAAGGGGAAATGCATTAGTATACTGTAGACAGTTTATCAGTGCAGAATACAGTGTATGAGTACAGCGTGAGAATGCCGTGAGCAGTTTATCAGTGCAGAATGCAATGTCGAGTACAGTGTATGAATGCCGTGGGCAGTTTAATAGTGCAGAATGCAGTGTATGCAGTGTGTCAGATGCTGTGAGATCAGTGTATCAGGTGTGGTGCCACGAATCAGATTATGCAAAGCAGTGTATGAGTGGTTTGAGGCCAGTGTTAGAAGAACATACCGGTATGCTGTAGAGGGCTAGGAGGTCAAAAGTCCGCTGAAGCATCCCCATCATCGAGGCATTCATCGCCAACGACTGACGGGTGTACCCAGAAGAAGCCTACAAAAGTATCAGATGCATCAATATTCTGTGGAATATCAAGTAAACTGAAATGAAATGACTGTACGAAGTGCAGTGATGCATACCGGAGGTAGGTCGGGGATGTCGATGAACTCGTGACCAGCCGGTGGAGGGGCGAAGGGGATCTGATAGGTCGACCCACCCTGTCCCTGGAAAGTCAGTACAGCGGGCAGGGCAGGCCAGCCAGCTCCCCGTCCTCCCTGCACTCCACCCCTACCACAGGCCCGGCCCCCTCTACTCGACGACCGCTCAGGGGGCGCATCAGGTACGTCCGCACGTACTCCTGATAGTCTCCAGTGCCTCGGAAGCCGGCCTCCTCCCAGCCGATGGAGTAATCATCCAGCTGCTCAGTGGTGAGCCCCTCGGTCTCCCTCATGTCTGCAGGAGGGGGAACCGGGACTATCTGCTCAGGTAACCCTAGGGTCTGGCGTAGAAAACGCTCCCCCAGGTACCAAGCTCGACAGACCGGGCCCTCAAGCAAAATCCGGAAACGCGAGGTCTCCTCCGCACCAGGGAACCGACCCCGCATCGCCGCCGGCATAGGAGCCCACGGCCGCCAAGTGATCTGAAAATGACAGACAGTTTGTTATCTACTGTTATTGAAATATGCAGTCGAAAAGCAAAGCTTAAATGAATTGAAAGTAAAGCATACCTCCGCGGGGGTGATGGTGTCGAAGTATCGGCGGAAGAAGCCGAATGTCTCCCGCGGTCGCCGGGTGCATCTCCCGTCGATGCGACTCGAAAAGGGGACGGCCAGGGGAGTCTCCGCAACTGGCGCGGGGGCAAGCCTAGGAAAGTAGGCGTAAACCCACAACTGCAAAACAGATGTCAGTATGACCATCAGATAAAGCAGAATATACAGAATGAAGCAGAAATAGCAGAGCCGTGTGTTATGCAGTGTATTGTGTGCAGTGTACAGTGTGAGCAGTGTACAGTCAGTGTAAAGCAGAATGTATGTGTGTGCCGTGTGTACAGTATACAGCAAGTATAGAGCAGACTACAGTGTGTGCAGTGTACAGAGTACAGAAAATATCGGACGGAAATGAAAAGCGGAGAAGAAATGTACCTCCCAAGCCCGCCAGTAGCCTCAGAGTAGCTGGCCGCTGCCGCGCGAAGCCGAGCTCATGTATCCATAAAGGGTGGCCAGAGCAGCGCCGCCCCAATCATAGTGCAGAATGTCCCGGACGTCCACCAATGCGCTGAGAAGGCAGAGAGGCACGGTGTTCGCCCGATCGGCGAAGATGGTCGTCCCAAACAGGAACATGAGGAAGCCGCGAGCATACCTCTCCACGTCCTCCGGGGTCATCTCCGCCTCCTCCTCCAACGCGGGCTGGACCCGAAACTGGACCTCGAACCAGGAGTATCGGACGAAACCTGGGCGAGCTAGGGGTGGCGTCTCCCCCAGTAGATAGACCTGAGCGGCGGTCCACTCATCCATATCTATGTCAAAAGGGATCGAATCCCCCCCTACCCCGATGCTAGTGAGCATCGAGAAATCATGAGGGGTCATCGTCATATCCCCTGCAGCAGAGAAATGAAAAGAATCGGTGGTGTCCCACCATCTCTCCGCCAGAGCGGGAAGGAGAGGTCTACATGTGGACAATCTGGAGAGCCCTCGGCAGAAGGTCCCGAAGCCCGCCCGGTCTACGATGCGTCGGACTGCGTCGGGGAGCTCATCATACCACTCCCGTGCACCAGTATTCCCATACCCGCGAATGGTATGGGAACCCTCCTGTAAACAGAAGATGACAATTGCAAGACAACATTCAAAATGCAGTTTTGAAAGAACAGATATAGCATGTATGCAAGTTTGTCGAATTCAGGCAAATACCGGGTGCCGGTGTGCTTATAGTGAAATACGTGTGATGTGTCAGCATGTTTGGGTGTTTCAGAACAGATATAGCATGCATGCAGGTTTGACAGATTCAGACAAATACTAGGTGCCAGTGTGTATGCAGTGAAAAAAAAAGTGAGTGCAGTGTGTTTGATTGATTCAGGGCTAGTGCAGTGTGTGTGCATGTGTCAGTCTCAAACAGATATCAGTTGTATGTATGTTTACAGTCAACTACGGTCTACAGCATATCAGTTTTCAGCAGTTAAAGAATACAACTAACTATGACAGTTTTTGTACCCTACATTGCGGAAAGTAAAGCAGAAGACAGAGAGTTACCTCGGAAGTGCCGAATGAAAGGTGGGAGGTAGGCTCACGCAGCAGTAGCTCAGGCGCCACGTGCCTCTCGAAGCTCCGGAACTAACGCAGGCTGTCGGGGGGCAGAACATGGATCGCCGGCCGGTAGGTCGCCGGGTCGAACGGGCGCTCGCTCAGTGGTAAGAGCTCGACCCCGGGATCCATCTCGTGGTCCGGGGGAGTCCCGCCACGTGGAATGTCGTCTGCCATGTAGAGAATGGTGTGAAAATGGCCGGGAAAAGGAAAACCGGACCGGAATACGAAGAGTCAACCGGAAAGTCAACTCCTGAGAGGGTAGGAAATGATCGGGAAGGCCGGAATGTGAAAAGGCACAAGAATGAAGAGGAAAACGAGGGGAACAAACCCCGAAAAGGCGAGAACGCCAAACGAGGCACCGAAACGAAAATGTGATCGGTGGAAAATGTCCGAAACGCGAAGGGAATCGCGAATCCGACGACGAAACGAGCGTAGAACGCGAAGAAACGGGCAAAAAACGAGAGAGAAGCACTCTACAGAGAGAGAGCAAGGGATTTCGGCGGTAGGAAAGTGAGGAATAGGGTTTTGAAACCTTATTTTATAACACCCAAGGTGAAAAGTCAAAACTGCCCCGCATCAGCAACTGTTTGCCGGTCGGCAATGTTTTGTGCCGGCCGGCACTTTTTTGTGCCGATAGAATTGTTTTTATGCCGGTGGCCAGCCGGTGGCCTCCCCTTTCGGCCGGTGGGGTTCCCACAGCCTTGTTTAGGCCATTTGAGTTGTTTTTTGTCTTCATAGCTCAAGAAAGTGCAAGAAAGTGCATCTTCGACGCTCAACCGGCCTCCGTTCTGACCGCAGGCCGTGTCTCCAGTGCGTGGCACTCGAATTCGTGCAAGGTGTATCCTTTTTGTATCCTTTTAAATTCAAAAGTTGCCCCATGTGTATCGCATATCAATCGCACTGTTTTGTGCATTGCAAAATTGTTCGCGCTGCGTTGCGCATCGCACTGTTTTGTGCATTTCAAACCGTCGCACTGTTTTGTGCATTTCAAACTGTCGCACTATTTTGTGCATTTCAAACCGTCGCACTGTTTTGTGCATTTCAAACCGTCGCACTGTTTTGTGCATTTCAAACTGTCACACTGTTTTGTGCATTTCAAATCATCGCGCTGTTTTGCGCATCGCACTGTTTTGTGCACCACACTTACATTTTGCTCATGGTCTGGCGAGACCTTAAACACGTACGGTCTAGGAGACCTTAAATCCTTGGGAGGTGCGAAACCTCCGGTGCATTGATGTGCACGTTTTTTTTTTTTTTTTTTATTTGTTTGGCATATAAGTCCATTTGCATCAACTTACATTCCATACGGCATGCGTGCCTCATTCTTGCATTGTCATGCATATTGCTAACAATATTGTACCTGTTAAGTTTGTTTTCTTTTCAGGAACGGTATTGTATGTACGGTTCATTTGAGGCTGGAGCGACCAGACGAACCGGACAGGTATTTTGCGGTCTGGCGAGACCTTAAACACGCACGGTCTAGGAGACCTTAAATCCTCTAAAGGTGCAATTCCTTTGGTGTTTGTCGTGCCCGAACGACTTTCGGTGGTCTGGTAAAGCCACCTGCCTGTGTTTGCGATAAGTTCCTAGAAGACCAACTGGGACGATGGAAACTAGAGTTCGAACGGCTTATGCCTAGAACGCAAAGGTTCGGGAGTTCCGAGACTAAAGTCTGGTTTAAATACCCAGAGGTTTACCCTCGGCTTGAAATCTGTATGGAAGCCCCATAGGTTGAGGCGGCATGTCTACGCCTCAGTTCTGGATACTGAACCAACCTAGTATATCACCCTGTTGGTAAGATAGGGAAAGTTGCAATCATAGTCATTGCATCATAGTGCATTGTCATGCATTTCCATTGTAGCTTGCATGCATCCATTGCATTTTCCCCAGTAAGTCGCATTGTACTGCATTGTCATGCATATTTGTAAATATCCACTCCATTGCATATTTGTAGATATTGCATTGTAGTTTGCATGCATTCGTTGCATCACCTTCCATCCATGGCTTGCGCCTTTCCAGGTTGAGCTTGGTCCGGTATGTGCCCTTACTTTTCATGTTAAAACACAGTTCTGCATGTGTATCGCGCCGATTCCACGCTGATATGTTGGTTGAGGGTTGCGGCACCTTTTCTGTGTTACACATGGCTCGTATGTGTACATGCCTTTCCTAGGCAAGATTTGGTTTGGCTTGCGTGCCATATCCATTGTATCCATATCCACTCCACTGCATATTTGTAGATATTGCATTGTAGTTTGCATGCATTCGCTGCATCACCTTCCGCCTATGGCTTGCGCCTTTCCAGGTTGAGCTTGGTCCGGTATGTACCCTTACTGTTCATGTTAAAACACAGTTCTGCATGTGTATCGCGCCGATTCCACGCTGATATGTTGGTTGAGGGTTGCGGCACCTTTTCTGTGTTACACATGGCTTGTATGCGTACATACCTTTCCTAGGCAAGATTTGGTTTGGCCTGCGTGCCATATCCATCGCCATCTTCCTAGCATATCCATATATATTACATTGTAGTGTAATTTTTGCATCCGGCATTAGGATTGTAGTCCTTTCTCCAGCGGGTCGTTTCCCCACTTATGTCAATTCCACCCAATACTTGTTCTTGCGTCTGTCTACAATACTCATAGTTCAGTTGACCGTTCTATGGTAGACAGACTTGTTACCTCCATCAATCTATTTGACATAGGTGTGGTTTCGAACCGCTCGTGATTGGATCGCGATTCAAATGCTTTGCATGTAGCTTGCATTGTTTCAATTACATTGCATCTTCATTTGTATTATACATTGTTTTGTATATATTGCATCTCGTTTTGCATCCACATTTGCATTGTCATGCATGTTGCTAACCATATTGTACCTGTTATGTTTGTTTTCTTTGCAGGCACGATATTGTATGTACGGTTCATTTGAGGCTGGTGCAACCAGACGAGCCGCACAGGTATTGTATCTCCCGAGTGAGACGTATTGAGAATTCCATAATTCTCTTACATCCTTTCTGCATTGTAGTGTAGTTCGGTATGCTAGCTTAAAACTGTCGCATGTTTGCTTCGTTACAGCTTCCTTTGCATGATCATAAGTTATGTCCGGCTCTGTGCATTGTCTTGCATTTTGCCCCTGCCTTCGGGCACATATCTTGATTGTCTTGCATGTTTGTCTGAGTCTTCGGCCTTGTCAAAAATGGGTCGTCTCTGGGCTTTGACATTCATTCCCGTCATTGTTATGACTTTCGAGTTCTGTCAAAGAGGGGCAACTGTAGACACCCCATTTTTGACCATCCTCAAGACTTGGACGTCACCGTTTGAACACTCGGTGATTATCCATGTTTGTGTTCGTTTGGAGTTCCCGGGGGCCTCGGCTCGCGCGCCTTGCCTCAGGATCTCCGAACTTGACCGTTTAGTGTCTAGTTTTGCACCAAACACTTGCATCTTGCCTTTGAGAGGCAGGGTAGGGCTTGTAGACCATCCCTACCCACCACCGGCAGTGGCTAGAGGCCACCGGCTGGTGTTTGCTGCCACCGGCAATATAGTTTGCCGACCGGCACTATTTGTTGCCGGTCAGCACTATTTAGTGCCGGCCGGCACTCTTTTTGGCCAAGATGGCATTTTTGGCCGGCCGATTGCTGTTCATCTACTTTTGCAGATATTTTTAGACAGCTGTCTTGCTTTTGCTCTCCTCCATACACGTGTATGGAGGGATCTCCCTCTTGTAAAGCTTATCTTGTAAGCTTTACAAGAGATATAGATAGAGGCTCTCTCTTGGGGGGCTAAGGAGGAGAGGCTTTAGACATTTTAGAGAGGGAAAAACACAGAGAGAAGCTCTGGTTCTAGGGTTTGAGTTAGATACATTTTCTATCTCTCTTTCCCTTTCATTTGTGCACTAGGTGTTTTGTGTCTTACTATTGCACACAAACACCTAGTGTTTCACCTTCCTCTTGGAGCTGAGGTTCTAAAGGGTTTGTTTTGAGATTTTGGTGTTGGATTCAAGCTAAAGGAGGCCTTTGGAGCACCATTTGTAAAGGGGTCATCAAGGGTGAGAATCTAGTCCCATTTTTCCCCATTTTTGCATTGATTTTATACCTATCTTAGAGCAGTTTTTGTGCTTATTGTATAACATAAAAAAGTTCTGTTTTTAGACCCTCTTTGTTGTTTATTAAGAGTGTTTTGTTGTTTGAGGGTAGTTGACCACCCTTAGGCCTTGAAAGGCCTCATTTTGAGCCATTTTGTATTAGCTCCGGAATTTTGGTGTTGGGGTCTCTTCACCACTGAAATCTTGAGGGATTTTAGTGGTGAAGATGATGCCTTGAAGTCCCAAGAAGGAGAGGGCCACCCCCTCTCCTTGTTGTCCTTGAAAAGGGCATATTTTGGGCTCTTGAGAGAGCATTATGCTTGAGTGTGCGTTGAGCATGTTTGGTCTGTTTTTCATGCTTATATATCCATAATATAACATGATTTTAAGTTGGTTTTGGTGCTCCATGCATGCTTAGCATAGTTGCCATGTAATGCCTTGTTTATGCCTTAACATGTCTTAGGTTGTTAGCCTTAGTTGGAGCATGTTTTAGGCTTAGTCTTGTGAAGATTATGTGCTTATTTTGCCATGTTTTAGGTCTGTCCATAAGTGTTTGGGTCGATTTTGGCATGCTTGATATAGCTCCTTTGTATTTGGGCTTGCTAGCCTTGAGTATGTGCATGTGTAACATGACATCTCTGCATCGAATTGGTGATTTGGGGTCCCTCCACATGTTATTTCAGTCCCATTTCCATGCTTGTTTGATTGCCTTGCATGCCTCTTTAATGCTTTGGAAGCTTGTGTAGCAATGCTCCATGTTTTGGTGTCTATGCCTGCCTTTGTTTTTGGGTCATTTAGATGCCATCTAAGTGGTCTTTAGGCCTTGTATTGATGCCCCAAAACTCTGTTTTTGGTTGATAAGCTCATACCATGTTTAGTCTTGTAAGTGTATTTCAATGCTCCTTGGATTTGCTTTGAACACTTAGACTATTTGTTGCATGTTTAGTTTGATTTGTTGCTTGGTTTGGCACCATGTATTAGCATGATTTTCAGAGCTTATGTTGCATGCTTTTAGTCCATGAATGTCTCTTTCAAGTGTGCTTGAATGTTGCTTGTTTTGTGCCTAAGTGTTGGGTCTTAACATGTGTATGTGTGCATGTGTGCTTAGCATCCATTTTGGGCATTATTGGCTACTGTTTTGGGCCTTATTAGAGTTGCCTAATCCATGTATAAGTCCATCTTTCCATCTATTTGCATTGCCATATATATGCTTGTATGCTTGCATAAACTTGCTATGCCATGTTGCATCCTTAGTTTGTATGCCTAGGTTGCATTGCATCTTGCATGCATTCCTTGTCCCTTGACTTAGGTGATAGGGATTGGGAGTTTTGTTTGATTGGTTTGCATACATTTGAAATAAAAGTTACATACTTGGTTCTTTGGGCCATCATGCATGGAAATGCGTGATTGGTGGTCTGAGAATCGAGGCACATGCCCCTTTGAGTCATTATCATGATAAGGGACATGATTATTGCATACATGCCTTGAATTGTGCTGCCATGCTTTGCCTTGCCCTCTGTTGCTGTAAGTTGCAGGTTCTGCAGGCCTTCTTTGCCGACCGGCAGTGTAAGGTGCCGGCCGGCAATATTTTCTCTGCCGACAGATTTATTTTGTGCCGATGGCCATACCACACTGCCGGTGGCAATTTCATTCAGCCGGTGGTACTCCCCAGTGTCCAGGGATGCAACCCTGAGGTTTTGACAGCCTCCAGAGGAGTGAAGGAAGGAAAACAGAGGCAGCCTATGCATGGCGGCGCGTTTCCCAAGGCTGTTTATCTGTTTTTCTTAGCTTAATTTAATTTGTTAATTAAATTAGTTAATTTGTAATATTAATTAGCTTGCGTAGTTAATTAATTTGTAATATTTATTCGGTCCCTCCGAGCGAGGGCAAATATGTAATAAGTGTGCGTGAGTGGTGTGTATGTCTTCCAACCTCACGTCTTTCTTCCCTTTTATTTACCTGCTTTGATGGTTAGTATTAGGGCACCTTTAATTTAGCATGCCTTATGCTATGCATGCATGCATCCATGCATTTGTATTACATGCATTAGGCTCGGTACATCATGCTAACTGCATTTGTACTTCAAATTCTAATCTGAATATGTGATAGTTGTGCATTTCTCACACGTCATGTTTAGGATAGCCGAGCCTATTCTAGCAACATTTTGTATGTGATGCATTAGGCACTTAACATGGACTTGGATCATGCATGTTTGCTAACAAGTTCTTTGTTTTTGGCACGAAGTACGATGTAAGTATTTCCGCTTTAGCATATCGCATGAGTGTGAATGTTGCCATGTCAGCATGCTTAACATGTGGCTAGATGCTTATGTGTTATAAACTGCCTTGGATGCCTGCGGGTGAAGGTTGGATTGTTTGAGTTGGAAGAACTCATTGAAATCCGTGTTTTAGCCTACCTGCGGGTACCAAATTCCAAAGCATTTTCAAAACAAACGGATATGCAATGTTTCTTTCCAAATTAGGCAATCTAGTCTATACTTGTTCGCTACGCGCATAACATAGTAATTCTAGGCTAATAAATGCAATAAGAACACGTAAAGTTTTCAAAATCTGATATCACGGTTAGTAGAGGCCGGTCTTCGGACCGGGCGAAAGGGGGTGCTCATAGCTGACCTTCCCCGATCGTACCCAAGCTCCCGAGCCGAGACAACTCCGGTGATGACGGACATGTGGCCTTCGGCACCGAGTCAGGGTTTCCTAAATTCCCCCATTTTAAAATATTTAGGTGGCAACTCTGTATCTGGCAAAGCAGTCCATGTTTGGCACTACTTTTTCAAAAATTTGTTTCTCAAAACGATTTGCCAGATTTGGACTCTTTGGTTCAGATTAAGAACCGTGACACAAATCGAGAGTCCGAACTGTAGCGAGGTCCCCCTCCGCGGGCGCGTCTACACCTTCCCCAATCGTACCCAAGCTCCCGAGCCGAGACAACTCCGGTGATGACGGACATGTGGCCTTCGGCACTGAGTCAGGGTTTCCTAAATTTCCCCATTTAAAAAATATTTAGGTGGCGACTCTATATCTGGCAAAGCAGTCCATGTTTGGCACTACTTTTTCAAAAATCTGTTTCTCAAAACGATTTGCCAGATTTGGACTCTTTGGTTCAAGATTAGGAACCGCGACAACAAAATCGCGAGTCCGAACTGTAGTAGCGAAGGCCCCCCTCGCGGGGCGCGTCTACAGGGCCATCAAAAGTTTACTGCATTTTGTGCTCCATACTGTAGACACCCCATTTTTGACCGTCCTCAAGACTTGGACGTCACCGTTTGAACACTCGGTGATTATCCATGTTTGTGTTCGTTTGGAGTTCCCGGAAGCCTCGGCTCGCGTGCCTTGCCTCAGGATCTCCGAACTCGACCGTTTAGTGTCTGGCTTTGCACCAAACACTTGTGTCTTGCCTTTGAGAGGCAGGGTGGGGCTTGTAGACCATCCCCACCCACCACCGGCATTGGCTAGATGCCACCGGCTGGTTTTTGCTGCCACCGGCAATATAGTTTGCCGGCCGGCACTCTTTGTTGCCGGTCAGCACTATTTGTTGCCGACCGGCACTCTTTTTGGCCAAGATGGCATTTTTTGTCGGCCGATTGCTGTTCATCTGCTTTTGCAGATATTTTTAGACAGCTGTATTACTTTTGCTCCCCTCCATACACGTGTATGGAGGGATCTCCCTCTTGCAAAGCTTGTCTTGTAAGCTTTACAAGAGGCATATAGAGAGAAGCTCTCTCTAAGGCAAAAAAAGAGAGGCTTTAGACATTTTTGAGGAGAGAAGACAGAGGAGAGCTCTGGTTTTTCTAGGGTTAGGGTTAGATATACACTTTCTATCTCTATCTCCCTCTCATTATTCACTAGGTGTTTTGTGTCTTACTATTGCACACAAACACCTAGTGTTTCACCTTCCTCTTGGAGCTGAGGTTCTAAAGAGTGTGTTTTGAAGCTTTGGTGTTGGATTCAAGCTCAAGGAGGCCATTGGAGCACCATTGTTGAAGAGGACTACAAGGGTGAGAAACTAGTCCCTTTTTCCCCCTTTTTTGCATTGATTTTCTACTAGTCTTAGAGCTGTTTTTGTGATTATTGTATAACATAAAAAAGTTCTGTTTTTAAGCCCTCTTTATTTTTTATTAAGAGTGTTTCATTGTTTGAGGGTTGTTGACCACCCTTAGGCCTCAAAAGGCCTCATTTTGAGCCATTTTGTGCTAGCTCCGGGATTTTGGTGTTGAGGTCTCTTCACCACTGAAATCTTGAGGGATTTCAGTGGTGAAGATGATGCTTTGAAGTCCCAAGAAGGAGAGGGCCACCCCCTCTCCTTGTTGTCCTTGAAAAGGGCATATTTTGACCTCTTAAGGAGGCCTATGCTTGAGTGTGTGTTGAGCATGTTTCGTTTGTTTTTCATGCTTATATATCTATAATATAACATGATTTCAAATTGGTTTTGGAACTCCATGCATGTTTAGCATAGTTGCCATATAATGCCTTATTTGTGCCTTAACATGTTCTCGGTTGTTAGCCTTTGTTGGAGCATGTTTTAGGCTTGCATTTGTGAAGATTATGTGCTTATTTTGCCATGTTTTAGCTCTGTCCATAGTCGTTTGGGTTGATCTTTGCATGCATTATATAGCTCCTTTGTATTTGGGCTTGTTGGCCTTGAGTATGTGCATGTGTAGCATGCCATCTTTGCATTGTTTTGGTGATTTGGAATCATCCTACATGCTATTTCAGTCCCATTCCCATGCATGTTTGATTGCCTTGCATGCCTCTTTAATGCCTTAGAAGCATGTGTTGCAATGCTCCATGTTTTGGCCATGGTGTATGCCTTTGTATTTGGGCCACTTAGATGCCATCTAAGGAGTCCTTTGGCCTTGTTTTAACATGCTAAAAATCTGTTTTTAGTTGTTTAATGCATGCCATGTTTGGTCATGATAAGTGTAGATCAATGCCTTATTGATTTGCCTTGAACACTTGGACTATTCGTTGCATGTTTTGGCTTGATTTATAACTTGATTTGGCATCATTTTATAACATGATTTTAGGGCTCATGTTGCTTGCTAATTAGTCCATGATTCCTCCTTTCAAGTGTGCTTGAATATTGCTCGTTTTGTGCTTAAGTGTTGGCCCTTATGTGCATGTGTGTGTGTATGCCACTTAGCCCTCACTCTTTAGCACTCATGGCTACTGTTTTAGGCCTTTTTTTTAGAGCTGCCTAATTCATGTATAAGACCATCTTAGCATTAGTTTGCATTGCCATAGGCATGCTTGTATGCTTGCATAAGTTAATTGCCATGCCATGTTGCATCCTTAGCTTGTATGCCTAGGTTGCATTGCATCTTGCATGCATGCCTTGTCCCTTGAATTGGTGATAGGAATAGGGCCTAATTTGTTTGATTGGTTTGCATGCATTTGAAATCAAAGTTGCATACTTGGTTCTTTGGGCCATCATGCATGGAAATGCGTGATTGGTGGTCCGAGAACCGAGGCACATGTCTCTTTGAGTCATCACAATGATAAGAGACATGGTTGGTGCATACATGCCTTGAATTATGCTGCCATGCCTTGTTTTGCCCTCTGTTGCTGTGAGTTGCAGGTTCTGCAGGAATACTCTGCCGACCGGCAGTGTAATGTGCCGACCGGCACCATTTTCTCTGCCGACAGACCCTATTTTGTGCCGATGGGCATACTACACTGCCGGTGGAAGTTTCATTCAGCCGGTGATGATCCCCTCTGTCCAAGGATGCAGTCCTGAGGCTTTGACAGCCTCCAGAGGAGGAAAGGAAGGAAAACAGAGGCAGCTTGCGCATGGTGGCGCGCTTCCCGAGGCGTTTTCCCGCATTATTTAATTTATTCAATTTGTTAATTAAATTAGTTAATTTGTAATATTAATTAGCTGGTGTAGTTAATTAATTTGTATTATTATTTTGGTCCCTCCGAGCGAGGGCAAATATGTAATAAGTGTGCGTGAGTGCGTGTATGTCTTCCAACCTCACGTCTTTCTTCCCTTTTATTTACCTGCTTACGATGGTAGATTAGGGCACGTTCAATTTAGCATACCTTATGCTATGCATGTGTGCATCCATGCATTTGTATTACATGCATTAGGCTCGGTACATCATGCTAACCGCATATGTTTTTCAAATCAAAAACTGAATACGTGATAATTGTGCATTTTCACATGACATGTTTAGGATAGCCGAGCCTATTCTAGCAATATTTTGTATGCGACGCATTAGGCACTTCACATGGACTTGGATCATGCATGTTTGCTAACAAGTTCTTTGTTTTGGCACGGAGTACTATGTAAGTATTTCCGCTTTAGCATATCGCATGAGTGTGAATATTGCCATGACAGCATGCTTAACATGTGGCTAGATGCTTATGTATTAAACTGTTTCGAATGCCTGTGGGTGATGGTTGGATTGTTTGAGCTGGAAAAACTCGTTGAAATCCGTGTTTTAGCCTACTTGCGAGTAGCAAATTCCAAAGCATTTTCAAACCGAACGGATATGCAATGTTCATTTCCAAATTAGGCAATCTAGTCTATACTTGTTTGTTGTGCGCATAACATAGTAATTCTAAGCTAATAAACGGAATAAGAACACATAACGTTTTCAAAATTGGATATCACGGTTAGTAGAGGCCGGTCTTCGGACCGGGCGAAAGGGGGTGCTCATAGCTGACCTTCCCCGATCGTACCCAACCTCCCGAGCCGAGACAACTCCGGTGATGACGGACATGTGGCCTTCGGCACCGAGTCAGGGTTTCCTAAATTCTCCCATTTTAAAACATTGAGGTGGCGACTCTGTATCTGGCAAAGCAGTCCATGTTTGGCACTACTTTTTCAAAAATCCGTTTCTCAAAACGATTTGCCAGATTTGGACTCTTTGGTTCAGATTAAGAACCGTGACACAAGTCGAGTCCGAACTGTAGCAGCGAGGTCCCCCCCGCGGACATGTTACAGTTTCTGGCGACTCTGCTGGGGAATTTAGAGAGCTTGACTCGAACTCGTGATATCCTGTTTTGATTTCGCTTATGTGTTTCTTTGCATTGCATGTGCATTGGTGCGCCTAGGAACACAGTGTTTGCCATCTGCCATTCCTGAACGGTTTGCTGGAGGCTTGTCTTGTCAAGACATGTCCATAAGGCTGACCGGCTATGGGCTCTGACAGCATGGGAACACAAACCCCGGTTTTACCGGGACACCCTTTTTGACCATTCGACCTAGTACATATTCGGAATCCGTAGTGACCATTCCAAACTAGGACAGGTTGCTTACCCGATAGGTTGTTTGAAACCGCTGTGTGCGTAGTGAAACCCTAGTTCCTGACAAAATAGGACAGGGAAACCCTACCCCAACATAGGGGTGTTTTGTTCTCTTTACTTGCTATGTGCTTTTAGAGTGTTGCTCTACAGGGAATGCACATGTCAGTTTGCAAGTCTGAGTATTAAACCTGGGGACACCAGTATCAGTATCAGTTGTGAGAATCAGTTATCCGCGGGTATTGGTTCAGTTTTCGGGAACAGTAATTTCTGGGAACAGTGATCAGCAGTAGGGTACAGTTGTTCGGCTACACCCGTGTTTGATCAGTTTGGGCTGAAATGCTGTCTGTTTTTCTTTCAGTTCAGAGAGTTGCAGAGTTGATACAGAACAGTCAGTGTCTCCCCTTGCTGAGGCAAGATTTATGGCGACACAAAGTTCAGAAGAAATTGTGGTTATGACGGCTGCATCGGAACAGGAAACCACTCCGCAGAATGAGGCCAGCATCAGTATGTCATATCCGCCCAGGTCACCCGTTGTGCACCCGGTCTGGGCTCCCCAGTTATACCAGGCTCGTGAGCCCACCACTTTCGAATTAATGGGGATGATAGGCGATCTCCAAAGGTCTGTGGCAGACCTCACCTATGGAATGTCGGCTTCACCGCCAGCGGCGCCGTATGCCGGGAATTTCGTACCACAAGAGCCCCCGCTACTGGGGCGGATTGTGATAGAGCTCAGCCAGCCGGAGGTGGCTTCCGGCTATAGCCACGACACGCCAGTATCAACCCAGACCCTCGATCAGGCTGAGGCCAGGGGAAAGGACAAGGCAAAGATAGACGCCGACCCCATTGAGCAACTGTTGTGGGCAGTCGAGGCTCTGAAGGCCAGAGGGATGAACAAGCAACAAACGTCTGCAATAGTGACCAAAGCTGTGGATGATGCTTTCCCCACTCCGATCAAAGGCAGTTCAAGCCAGGCAGAAAACCGGGATGGGCCCCGTCATGCCCAGACAGTTCCAGTAGTTCCCAACCCTGCACCGGGGAAGGTTCAAAAAGCCAAGGCAGCGCCAGCTGATCCTTTCGCCAGCGCATCTGGCAAGAATCCTCAAACTGCAAAGTACTTGCCCCGAGGGCGCAGGGTCTTTCACGATCTCCACATGCCTTTGTCTAGGGCATTGCTAATATTGGCGAAGAATGGGCATCTTAAGCCTTTGGAGCCCCGGCCACTCCCGAAGAATCTCCCCGCCACTCATGATGCTACCTTGTACTGCGCGTACCATCAACAGTCCGGTCACAGTACCGATGGATGTTCCCGCCTTCGTCATGAAGTGCAGGATTTGATTGATAACAAGGTTATCCTACCACCTACCTCAGGCAAGCCCGTCACCACTCAGTTGCTGGATTTCGAGGGCTCAGATACTGCGAGTATGTAAAGCGAACCGCCTGCGGGCAACATTTGGTACATTTTGGATGAATGAAGCGTCTGGCACGCATTTTTGAGCATCGGTGAAACCGAGTTTTGTAAATCCTGGCTTGGATATCGAGTCAGTCTTTTGTTTTTGAGTCTGTCTCTTTGTCTTGAGTCAGTCTTTTTTTGCTTAAGGGTCTGTCTGGTTGTATCGAGTCAGTCCCCGTTGTATATAATACCTGGTGATTCTGGGGTTGTTGTCCCGAACACCGTTTTGTTTTGTAATTATCTGTTTTTGTTTTGAGTCTGTTTCTGCCGAGGGGCCAGTTGCACCAACAAAGCCGATTGAAACAGCTGTTGCTATCTCAACTTCATGCTTGCTTTCAGCATAAGTGCTAGAGAATTTGATTGGGCTGACAGTACATCTCGCCTGCTCTCCTGTACGCCAAACTCATTGCATTAACCTAAGTTTTCCAAAAAAAAACAAACTTTTGAACACTGCGGTGATAAAAACGAAGAGGAAGGAATTCCTCGGGTTTTGTAAAATTTTGATCATTTTGAGAGAAAGAAAGGCATGCTAAGCCTTTTTATGAATGAAACCATGCTTGTCGGCGTGAGTACTGAGAAGGATCCTGGCCTGATCCAGATTGGTTCCACACTATCTTCGGCGCGAGCGATTTGTCGCTTTCTTAAAAACTTTCAAAAACAAATGTTTTACGCGGCCCTGCGAAGACCTATGTGGAATCGCTCTTGAGATTGCGCAGCCTAGGATCGCTCTTAGCCTCAAGATTCAACCTATTTGTTTTCCGAATTTGAACCCGTTCAGAATGTTCAGAAAGTTCAACAGACAAACGCCATGGAGGCCCGTGTGGCCAGTTTTGAAGTTGCCCTCGAGCGAGAGGCACCAAAAGCCAAATCAGAAGGAGTGGATCTCGTCGGAAGAAGCTCGTAGAGCAACCGGGATGGACTCTCCGCAAAACAGTGCAACAGCCGTTCTCCTAGACACAGAGAGGCTTCAATTTCAAAAAAAAACCATTTGGCATGGACTTGCTACACTTTTACCCTTTGAGAGGCTCGCTGGGCCGAAAACCCGGAAGGGCGGCCCAGGCAAAAGTTAGAGCAAGAGAAAAATACAAAAAAAGAGAAAAATACAAAAAGAAAGATTGAAAAAGAAAAAAAAGAAAAAAGAAGCAAGAAAAAAAAAGAAAAAAGAAATAGAAAATGAAAAGAAGCTCGCAAGGTTGAAAACCCGCATTGGGCGCCTTGGCAAAAGTGAGAGCCAAACAAAGTGAAGGTTAAAATACCCGAGTGGACCTTAACCGGAACTACGTAAGGCTTGATTCCCATGTTTGGGATACGTAGGCAACTTCATCATGAAGTCCATCCCCCAACGCTTTCATAAGCATCTCAGTCCATGCAATGGTTTCGATTTCATCCCCAAAGTCTAGTGGCCAACACTCTTCAAGGTGATTGTGTCCATATATGTGTTGTGACCGTCTTCGCCATCGCTGTGTCCAAGAGCTCGACCACCGCCAATGAAGACTGTCTGCGGATTGCTGCGGCACCATCCCAAACAAGGGGCAACTTTCCGTTGCCACAAGCCGTCGTGAGACGCCATTCAAACTAGGGGCAACTTTCTGTTGCCTCCCACCCCCCTTCAAACCAGGGGCAATTTTTCATTGCCTCCGATCCGAGGTTGCGCATCTCGAAGAGTAAGTTTCATGCTCGTTGAGCATTGACTGTTTGAAAAATAGTTTTTGAAAATTTTTACTGAGGTTGACTATTTTCTCGAAAACTATTTCATTTTCCAAAACCGGACCATTGTCTTGGACCCAAAAAAGGAAAATTTTCAGTGCTTGCAGCCTGACTTGCACGCTTTTCAAATCAAAAATCGAACGAGTACGTTAATCCGACTCTCATTTTGAGCAAAACCGTTTTAGTAGAAAGCAAAAATGAAAAAATGGTTAAAATGATGAACTAGGGGCACAGTTGAGCCAGGCGTTCTGTCTTTCCCCCGTCATCGACGTACTTGCCAGAAGAGCACTCTGCCCGCCAGAAGAAATTGCTGTGAGCTAACGGCATCGGGCGTGAACCCGCAACTTCCTGTTCATTCATCAGTCACCCCGGGGAGGGATGGAAAATGAGAGATTGAAGAATAGAGAGGTGTAAGTTGAGAGAAAAGTGAGGAAAAGGGTTTTTGAGGAAAAAATCCGAGCTCGAGAGCCGAGTGATGTGAGAATCACAAATCAGAAAGGGTGGGAAATAATACCCAGAGAAACTGGCTCCTCGTGGTCCGAGGTCCCCCATCTTCGCTAACGCGTCTGTATGTCGTGTCTTTTGTTTTGTTTATCTCCACCTTTGTTTTAGGTCTTTTTCGAGCGTGTCTCGTTGTGTTTAGGTCGTGTACCTTTATATTTGAGTCCTCCCTGCTGTGTTCAGTTGTAGGCTCGACATCCCGGTGTGAAAAACCCTCATTCGATTTCAAAAATCATTTATGCTCAAGAATGTTGTGCCATTCTCTACATTCGAGCGTGTTTCGACTCCAACCGGTTCCATCTTTGAGGTCCGTCCTGTCAAATTAGGCTGTTTGTTTGAGAATTGCCGTGTGCAGAATGAATCGAATGCTGTGTTATGAGCTATGTGCAGATTAATCCCCAGTAGAGCAAGGGCTGTGTGTCCAAGAATCAGGCAATGGATTGCTTGGGTTATTTTGCTGTTGGCTGTTTAGTTATCTGATTATTACAGTGCAAGCGTTTAATTTTCAGACAACCAATCAATTCCATTTACATTGAGGTGTAACATGATGAGATGCGATGCAATGCATGAAATGTGTAAATGTAAACAGTTTTTCAGATAAAAAGGCCGTTTCATTCCATTGTCTTTTCGAATGTACAAGTTTTGGAAACAAAAATCTGTCTGCGGCAGTACAAGGTAATCTATCTACCAACCAAAAAGAAAAGTACAAGAAAGAAAGAAAAGATAGCAAAAATCTGCATCTATGTCCAGCGACTCCAAGGGCCGTCAGTCTGTCCTGGTCCTCTTCCTGGACGAAGGTCCAGGAGCATCATCAGCATTGTCGTCAGAGCCCGAGCTAGAACCGTCTCCGGTCTCCTCCTCCGATGACCCTGCCTCCGCCTCTGACTCCTCGTCGTCGTCATCGTCCGGGACTGGAGCTCGCGAGCTACTCCCGACGTGAGTACGCCCTCCCCTGGTACGGGGAAATATCCTGCCCTCCTCATCTCTCCCCCGAGCAGGGACAGAAAGTCTAGCTAGAGCACCTCCTGCCATGGGAATCTGGAAAGGAGGCTGAAAAAGTACACAAAAAGGAAATGCATCAGTATGCCGTGAACAGTTTATCAGTGCAGAATGCAGTGTGTAAATACAGTGAGAGTATGCCGTGAGCAGTTTATCAGCGCAGAATGCAGTGTATGAGTACAGTATGAGAATGCCGTGAGTAGTTTGTCAGTACAGAGTACAGTGCAGAATGCA
Organism: Camellia sinensis; assembly: GCF_055761805.1. Lineage (NCBI taxonomy): Eukaryota > Viridiplantae > Streptophyta > Magnoliopsida > Ericales > Theaceae > Camellia > Camellia sinensis. Next base: position 5,129,735 of record NC_138974.1, on the reverse strand, counting down.
GTGTATGCAGTGGGCCAGATGCTGTGAGATCAGTGTATCAGGTGTTGTGCCGTGCATCAGATTATGTAAAGCAGTGTATGAATGGTTTGAGGCCAGTGTCAGAAGGACATACCGGTATGCTGTAGACGGCTAGGAGGTCAAATGTCCGCTGGAGCATCCCCATCATCGAGGCATTCATCGCCAACGACTGACGGGTGTACTCAGAAGAAGCCTGCAAAGGTATCAGATGCATTAGTATTCTGTGGAATATCAAGTAAACTGAAATGAATAACTGTACGAAGTGCAGTGATACATACCGGCGGAAGGTCGGGGATGTCAATGAACTCATGCCCAGCCGGTGGAGGGGCAAAGGGGATCTGATAGGTCGACCCACCCTGCCCCTGGAAAGTCAGTACAGCAGGCAGGGCAGGCCAGCCAGCTCCTCGTCCTCCTCGCACTCCGCCCCTGCCACGGACCCGGGCCCTCCTCGAAGACCCAGCCCTTGCTCCTGCTCCGGCCCCAGCCGCCGATGCCATAGGCCTGGCCCCCTCCGCTCGACGACCGCTCAGGGGGCGCATCAGGTACGTCCGCACGTACTCCCGATAGTCGCCGGTGCCTCGGAAGCCGGCCTCCTCCCAGCCGATGGAGTAATCATCCAGCTGCTCAGGGGTCAGCCCCTCGGTCTCCCTCATCTCTGCAGGAGGGTGAGCCGGGACTATCTGCTCAGGTAACCCGCGGGTCTGGCGTAGAAAACGCTCCCCCAGGTACCAAGCCCGACAGACCGGGCCCTCAAGCAAAATCCGGAAACGCGAGGTCTCCTCAGCACCAGGGAACTGACCCCGCATCGCCGACGGCAGCGAAGCCCATGGCCGCCATGTGATTTGAAAGTGACAGACAGTTTGTTATCTACTGTTATTGAAACATGCAGTGGGAAAGCGAAGCTAAATAAACTGAAAATAAAGCATACCTCTATGGGGGTGATGGTGTCGAAGTATCGGCGGAAGAAGCCGAACGTCTCCCGTGGTTGCCGGGTGCATCTCCCGTCAAAACGACTCGAGAACGGGACAGCCGGAGGAGGCTCCGCAACTGGCACAGGTGCAAGCCTAGGGAAGTAGGCGTAAACCCACAACTGCAAAACAGATGTCAGTATGACCGACAGAATAAAGCAGAAATGGCAGAGCCGTGTTTTGTGCAGTGTATTGTGTGCAGTGTACAGTGTGAACAGTGTACAGTCAGTGTAAAGCAGAATGTATGTGTGTGCCGTGTGTACAGTATACAGCAAGTATAAAGCAGACCACAGTGTGTGCAGTGTACTGAGTACAAAAAGTACGAGACAGGAATGAAAAAGTGGAGAAGAAATGTACCTCCTAAGCCCGCCAGTAACCTCCAAGCAGCTGGCCGCTGCCACGAGAAGCCGAGCTCATATACCCGTAAAGAGTGGCCAGAGCAGCGCCACCCCAGTCATAGTGCAAGATGTCCCGGACGTCCACCAGTGCGCTGAGAAGACAGAGAGGCACGGTGTTCGCCCGGTCGGCGAAGATGGTAGTCCCGAACAGGAACATGAGGAAGCCGCGAGCATACCTCTCCTCGTCCTCTGGGGTCATCTGCACCTCCTCCAATGCGGGCTGGACCCGAAACTGTGTCTCGAACCAGGAGTATCGGACGAAGCCTGGACGAGCTAGCGGTGGGGCCTCCCCCAGTAGATGGACCTGAGCGGCGGTCCACTCATCCATGTCGGTGTCGAAAGGGATCGGATCCCCCCCTACCCCGATGCCTGTGAGCATCGAGAAGTCATAAGGGGTCATCGTCATGTCCCCTGCAGCAGAAAAATGGAAAGAATCGGTGGTGTCCCACCACCTCTCCGCCAAAGCAGCAAGGAGAGGTCTGCGTGTGGAGAGCCTAGAGAGCCCTCGGCAGAAGGTGCCGAAGCCCGCTCGGTCCACGATGCGCTGGACCGCATCAGGGAGCTCATCATACCACTCCCGCGCACCAGTATTCCCATACCCGCGAATGGTATGGGAACCCTCCTGCAAACGGAAAATGACAATTGCAAGACAACATTCAAAATGCAGTTTTGAAAAGACAGATATGGCATGTATGCAAGTTTGTCAGATTCAGGCAGATACCGGGTGCCTGTGTGCTTACAGTAAAATACGTGTGCTGTGTCAGCGTGTTTGGGCGTTTCAGAACAGATATGGCATGTATGCAAGTTTGTCAGGTTCAGACAAATACTGGGCGCCAGTGTGTATGCAGTGGAATACAGTGTGTGCCGTGTGTTTGAGTAATTCAGGGCTAGTGCAGTGTGTGTGCATGTGTCAGTCTCAAGCAGATATCAGTTGTATGTATGTTTACAGTCAACTACGGTCTACGGCATATCAGATTTCAGCAATTAGAGAATACAACTAACTATGGCAGTTTTGTATCCTACATTGCAGAAAGTAAAGCAGAAAGAAGAGAATTAACTCGGAAGTGCCGAATGAAAGGTGGGAGGTAGGCTCGCGTAGCAGTAGCTCAGGCGCCGCGTATCTCTCAAAGCTCCGGAACTGACGCAGGCCGTCTGGGGGCAGAACGTGGATCGCCGGCCGATAGGTCGCCGGGTCGAACGGGCGCTCGCTCAGTGGTAGGAGCTCGACCCCGGGATCCATCTCGTGGTCCGGGGGAGTCCCGCCACGTGGAATGTCGTCCGCCATGTAGAGGATGGTGTGAAAATGGCCGGAAAAGGAAAACCGAGCCGGAATGTGAAGAGTCAACCGGAAAGTCAACTCCTGAAAGGGTCGGAAATGGCCGGGAAGGCCGGAATGTGAAAAGGCACGGAAACGAAGGGCAAAGTGAGGGGAACGAACCCCGAAAAGGCTAGAATGCCAAACGAGGCACCGAAACGAAAATGTGATCGGTCGAAAACGTCCGAAACGCGAAGAGAAACGCGAATCCGACGACGAAACGGGCGTAGAACGCGAAGAAACGGAGAAATGGGGAAGAGAAAAAGCTCTAGAGAGAGAGAGCAAAGGTTTTCGGCGGTGGAGAAGTGAGAAAATAGGGCATGAAGCCCTATTTTATAACACCCAAGGTGAAAAGTCAAAACTGCCCCGCACCAGCAACTGTTTGCCGGTCGGCAATATTTTGTGCCGGCCGGCACTTTTTTGTGCCGATGGAATTGTTTTTGTGCCGATGGCCAGCCGGTGGCCTCATCTTTCGGCCGGTGGGGTTCCCACAGCCTTGTTTAGGCCATATGAGAAGTTCATGGTCTTCATAGCTCAAGAAAGTGCAAGAAAGTGCATCTCCGATGTTCAACCGGCCTCCGTTCTGACCGCGGGCCGTGTCTCCAGTGCGAGGCACTCAAATTCGTGCAAGGTGTATCCTTTTTGTATCCTTTTAAATTCAAAAGCTACCCCATGTGTGTTGCACAAGTTCATCACACTACTTCGGTGCATTACATCGCGCTGTCGCGCGCCACTCATTTGCATTGTTGTGCACGTGTTACATGCGTTGCAACACGCACCCCTTTGCATTGTCGTGCACATTTCTCATGCATCATCATTGCATTTCCATTCCATGCATTGTCATGCATTCCAGAATACGTGCGTTGTTGCGCATTCAAGCCCATTTACACTCCGTGTGGCATGCATGTCACACTTGGCATCGCACTGTTTTGTGCATTTCAAATCTCGCGCTGTTCTGCGCATCGCACTGTTTTGTGCATTTCAAACCTCGCGCTGTTCTGCGCATTGCGCTGTTTTGTGCATTTCAAATCTCGTGCTGTTCTGCGCATCGCACTGTTTTGTGCATTTCAAATTTCGCGCTATTTTGCGCATCTCATTGCATTTTGCATGCATTCCATCGCACTGTCCTGTGCACTCGCGTTGCCTAACGCATTGCGCTATTTTGCACATCATACCGTCGTGCAATACCGCCGGTCTGGCGAGACCTTAAACACGCATGGTCTGGCGAGACCTTAAACACGTACGGTCTAGGAGACCTTAAATCCTTGGAAGGTGTAAGACCTTTAGTGTTCGCATTGTCGTACACTTCGAGAGCCGCGTGTTGTCGCGCATTCCATGCAACATGCATTTCATACATCATTTGCATTTCAAAAAAAAAACAAAACATGCATTGTCATGCATACCATTTTGCATCCCGGTCCAGGAGACCTTAAATCCTCTGAAGGTGCAATTCCTTCGGTGTTTGTCGTGCCCGGACGACTTTCGGTGGTCTGGTAAAGCCACCTGTCTGTGTTTGCGATGAGTTCCTAGAAGACCAACTGGGACGGTGGAAACTAGAGTTCGAACGGCTTATGCCTAGAACGCAAAGGTTCGGGAGTTCCGAGACTAAAGTCTGGTTTAAATACCCAGGGGTTTACCCTCGGCTTGAAATCTGTATGGAAGCCCCATAGGTTGAGGCGGCATGTCTACGCCTCAATTCTGGATACTGGACCAACCTAATATACCGCCCTGTTGGTAAGATAGGGAAAGTTGCAATCATAGTCATTGCATCATAGTGCATTGTCATGCATTTCCATTGTAGCTCGCATGCATCCATTGCATTTTCCCCAGTGGGTCGCATTGCACTGCATTGTCATGCATGTTGTAAATATCCACTCTATTGCATATTTGTAGATATTGCATTGTAGATTGCATGCATTCATTGCATCACCTTCCGCCTTTGGCTTGCGCCTTTCCAGGTTGAGCTTGGTCTGGTATGTGCCCTTACTTTTCATGTTAAAACACAGTTCTGTATGTGTATCGCGCCGATTCCACGTTGATATGTTGGTTGAGGGTTGCGGCACCTTTTCTGTGTTACACATGGCTCGTATGTATGCATGCCTTTCCTAAGCAAGATTTGGTTTGGCCTGCGTGCCATATTCATGTATTACATTGTAGTGTAATTTTTGCATCCGGCATTAGGATCGTAGTCCTTTCTCCAGCGGGTCGTTTCCCCACTTATGTCAATTCCACCCAATACTTGTTCTTGCGTCTGTCTACAATACTCATAGTTCAGTTGACCGTTCTATGGTAGACAGACTTGTTATCTCCATCAATCTATTTGACATAGATGTGGTTTCGAACCACTCGTGATTGGATCACGATTCAAATGCTTTGCATGTAGCTTGCATTGTTTCAATTACATTGCATCTTTATTTGCATTATTTATACATTGTTTTGTATATATCGCATTTCGAGTACACCACATTTGCATTGTCATGCATGTTGCTAACCATATTGTACCTGTTAAGTTTGTTTTCTTTGCAGGCACGATATTGTATGTACGGTTCATTTGCAGCTGGTGCAACCAGACGAGCCGCACAGGTATTGTATCTCCCGAGTGAGACGTATTGAGAATTCCATAATTCTCTTACATCCTTTCTGCATTGTAGTGTAGTTTGGTATGCTAGCTTAAAACTGTCGCATGTTTGCTTCGTTACAGCTTTCTTTGCATGATCATAAGTTATGCTCGGCTCTGTGCATTGTCTTGCATTTTGCCCCTGCCTTCGGGCGCATACCTTGTTTGTCTTGCATGTTTGTCTGAGTCTTCGGCCTTGTCAAAAATGGGTCGTCTCTGGGCTTTGACATTCACTCCCGTCATTGTTATGACTTTCGAGCTCTGTCAAAGAGGGGCAACTGTAGACACCCCATTTTTGACCGTCCTCAAGACTTGGACGTCACCGTTTGAACACTCGGTGATTATCCATGTTTGTGTTCGTTTGGAGTTCCCGGAAGCCTCGGCTCGCGTGCCTTGCCTCAGGATCTCCGAACTCGACCGTTTAGTGTCTGGTTTTGCACCAAACACTTGTGTCTTGCCTTTGAGAGGCAGGGTGGGGCTTGTAGACCATCCCCACCCACCACCGGCATTGGCTAGATGCCACCGGCTGGTTTTTGCTGCCACCGGCAATATAGTTTGCCGGCCGGCACTCTTTGTTGCCGGTCAGCACTATTTGTTGCCGACCGGCACTCTTTTTGGCCAAGATGGCATTTTTTTCCGGCCGATTGCTGTTCATCTGCTTTTGCAGATATTTTTAGACAGCTGTATTACTTTTGCTCCCCTCCATACACGTGTATGGAGGGATCTCCCTCTTGCAAAGCTTGTCTTGTAAGCTTTACAAGAGGCATATAGAGAGAAGCTCTCTCTAAGGCAAAAAAAAGAGAGGCTTTAGACATTTTTGAGGAGAGAAGACAGAGGAGAGCTCTGGTTTTTCTAGGGTTAGGGTTAGATATACACTTTCTATCTCTATCTCCCTCTCATTATTCACTAGGTGTTTTGTGTCTTACTATTGCACACAAACACCTAGTGTTTCACCTTCCTCTTGGAGCTGAGGTTCTAAAGAGTGTGTTTTGAAGCTTTGGTGTTGGATTCAAGCTCAAGGAGGCCATTGGAGCACCATTGTTGAAGAGGACTACAAGGGTGAGAAACTAGTCCCTTTTTCCCCCTTTTTTGCATTGATTTTCTACTAGTCTTAGAGCTGTTTTTGTGATTATTGTATAACATAAAAAAGTTCTTTTTTTAAGCCCTCTTTATTGTTTATTAAGAGTGTTTCATTGTTTGAGGGTTGTTGACCACCCTTAGGCCTCAAAAGGCCTCATTTTGAGCCATTTTGTGCTAGCTCCGGGATTTTGGTGTTGAGGTCTCTTCACCACTGAAATCTTGAGGGATTTCAGTGGTGAAGATGATGCTTTGAAGTCCCAAGAAGGAGAGGGCCACCCCCTCTCCTTGTTGTCCTTGAAAAGGGCATATTTTGACCTCTTAAGGAGGCCTATGCTTGAGTGTGTGTTGAGCATGTTTCGTTTGTTTTTCATGCTTATATATCTATAATATAACATGATTTCAAATTGGTTTTGGAACTCCATGCATGTTTAGCATAGTTGCCATATAATGCCTTATTTGTGCCTTAACATGTTCTAGGTTGTTAGCCTTTGTTGGAGCATGTTTTAGGCTTGCATTTGTGAAGATTATGTGCTTATTTTGCCATGTTTTAGCTCTGCCCATAGTCGTTTGGGTTGATCTTTGCATGCATTATATAGCTCCTTTGTATTTGGGCTTGTTGGCCTTGAGTATGTGCATGTGTAGCATGCCATCTTTGCATTGTTTTGGTGATTTGGAATCATCCTACATGCTATTTCAGTCCCATTCCCATGCATGTTTGATTGCCTTGCATGCCTCTTTAATGCCTTAGAAGCATGTGTTGCAATGCTCCATGTTTTGGCCATGGTGTATGCCTTTGTATTTGGGCCACTTAGATGCCATCTAAGGAGTCCTTTGGCCTTGTTTTAACATGCTAAAAATCTGTTTTTAGTTGTTTAATGCATGCCATGTTTGGTCATGATAAGTGTAGATCAATGCCTTATTGATTTGCCTTGAACACTTGGACTATTCGTTGCATGTTTTGGCTTGATTTATAACTTGATTTGGCATCATTTTATAACATGATTTTAGGGCTCATGTTGCTTGCTAATTAGTCCATGATTCCTCCTTTCAAGTGTGCTTGAATATTGCTCGTTTTGTGCTTAAGTGTTGGCCCTTATGTGCATGTGTGTGTGTATGCCACTTAGCCCTCACTCTTTAGCACTCATGGCTACTGTTTTAGGCCTTTTTTTTAGAGCTGCCTAATTCATGTATAAGACCATCTTAGCATTAGTTTGCATTGCCATATGCATGCTTGTATGCTTGCATAAGTTAATTGCCATGCCATGTTGCATCCTTAGCTTGTATGCCTACGTTGCATTGCATCTTGCATGCATGCCTTGTCCCTTGAATTGGTGATAGGAATAGGGCCTAATTTGTTTGATTGGTTTGCATGCATTTGAAATCAAAGTTGCATACTTGGTTCTTTGGGCCATCATGCATGGAAATGCGTGATTGGTGGTCCGAGAACCGAGGCACATGTCCCTTTGAGTCATCACAATGATAAGAGACATGGTTGGTGCATACATGCCTTGAATTATGCTGCCATGCCTTGTTTTGCCCTCTGTTGCTGTGAGTTGCAGGTTCTGCAGGAATACTCTGCCGACCGGCAGTGTAATGTGCCGACCGGCACCATTTTCTCTGCCGACAGACCCTATTTTGTGCCGATGGGCATACTACACTGCCGGTGGAAGTTTCATTCAGCCGGTGATGATCCCCTCTGTCCAAGGATGCAGTCCTGAGGCTTTAACAGCCTCCAGAGGAGGAAAGGAAGGAAAACAGAGGCAGCTTGCGCATGGTGGCGCGCTTCCCGAGGCGTTTTCCCGCTTTATTTAATTTATTCAATTTGTTAATTAAATTAGTTAATTTGTAATATTAATTAGCTGGTGTAGTTAATTAATTTGTATTATTATTTTGGTCCCTCCGAGCGAGGGCAAATCTGTAATAAGTGTGCGTGAGTGCGTGTATGTCTTCCAACCTCACGTCTTTCTTCCCTTTTATTTACCTGCTTACGATGGTAGATTAGGGCACGTTCAATTTAGCATACCTTATGCTATGCATGTGTGCATCCATGCATTTGTATTACATGCATTAGGCTCGGTACATCATGCTAACCGCATATGTTTTTCAAATCAAAAACTAAATACGTGATAATTGTGCATTTTCACATGACATGTTTAGGATAGCCGAGCCTATTCTAGCAATATTTTGTATGCGACGCATTAGGCACTTCACATGGACTTGGATCATGCATGTTTGCTAACAAGTTCTTTGTTTTGGCACGGAGTACTATGTAAGTATTTCCGCTTTAGCATATCGCATGAGTGTGAATATTGCCATGACAACATGCTTAACATGTGGCTAGATGCTTATGTATTAAACTGTTTCGAATGCCTGTGGGTGAAGGTTGGATTGTTTGAGTTGGAAAAACTCGTTGAAATCCGTGTTTTAGCCTACTTGCGAGTAGCAAATTCCAAAGCATTTTCAAACCGAACGGATATGCAATGTTCATTTCCAAATTAGGCAATCTAGTCTATACTTGTTTGCTGTGCGCATAACATAGTAATTCTAAGCTAATAAACGGAATAAGAACACATAACGTTTTCAAAATTGGATATCACGGTTAGTAGAGGCCGGTCTTCGGACCGGGCGAAAGGGGGTGCTCATAGCTGACCTTCCCCGATCGTACCCAAGCTCCTGAGCCGAGACAACTCCGGTGATGACGGACATGTGGCCTTCGGCACCGAGTCAGGGTTTCTTAAATTCTACCATTTTAAAACATTTAGGTGGCGACTCTGTATCTGGTAAAGCAGTCCATGTTTGGCACTACTTTTTCAAAAATCCGTTTCTCAAAACGATTTTCCAGATTTGGACTCTTTGGTTCAGATTAAGAACCGTGACACAAGTTGAGTCCGAACTGTAGCAGCGAGGTCCCCCCCGCGGACATGTTACACATACTTGTTTATGCTTGAGAAATTCAAATTATTAGCTCAACGTAGCAAACCTCAAAGTTGCGGACTTGGTGCTGACCCCTTCTGTAAAGAGTTTGTAAACGGTAACTTTTGTATCTGAAGTAATCACCATCGTTCCCTTTGGAGTCATGATTAGTTTTGTTTATGCTATTGCTGCTTTTCTATAATTTTTCATTGCACCTTTGTGTTTTAAGTTTCTATTGATGTTGGAAGCTGCACAGAACTGATGCAGTTGACTTACCATATTTGTATTGCTTTGAAATTCTGAGCGTTTACTTGTGATTTTGTATATGAAATTTCAGCCCTTGTCAGAAACTAAACAATTCTTCTTTGGCAGCCTCATTAGCCAATAGTGGTAGCCCATTGCAAAAGAGGGAAAAGCTTTATCTTCTTGCTGTTGGGTATTACAGAAGTGGTGAATATCGAAGGAGCAGGCAGCTTGCAGAACAATGTTTAGAGGTTTTTTTTCCCTTTCCTGTATCTTATCAGAATTTGTACCTAGTATTGCAATTTTCTTTTCAGGTTCTTTTTCATACCTACATGATTTTACTTTGTGTGATGTGTGATTGATTATCTTTCAGATTATAATTTCAAACAAATGATACTCAAACAAAATAATAATAATACAATAATTTGAAAGAAATGACATGACTTGCGTTTCCTGTTACTAGTTTTGATAATTTGATGTTTTTCACAATGACTTTTTGTCATGGATCTGAAGGGCAATTCATCATTGAAATGCTATGACAGAGTTATATTTTGATCTGTCTAATCTCCGGCTCATTTTAAATTCTTTCATCCACTCAAATAATCTTCAAATCACCTAATTATTGATTACTACCATAACATAGACAATGTACATCTAAATGAACTCTTTTTCTCTCTTTTTTTTAAGTAATTTTTATTTCTGGCTTATTAATTATATATTGACTTTAATTTAATAGTCTATAATTATAGAAAATTTCTCATGCATGGGAAATCACATAGGTATTTCATGTGTTGCAGATTGCACCTGATTGGATGCAAGCTTTGACCCTCAAGAAGACTCTTGATGCTCAAATCACTAAAGGTGATGACGATACTTCTCTTTATCAATTTTTCAGATCTTAAAAAAACTGAAAATACATTTCTTTCTTTTTTTTTGTTGTTGTTGGTGGTGGTGTGTAGATGGGCTTATTGGAATAGGCATCACTGCAACGGTTGTAGGACTTGTGGCTGATGGGATTGCTGCCTCTTTAGGTTGAAAAAATTGGTTAATTCAATATTGACTGCAGAATAACATACTACCAAAATTGTCTTGGGTCAATTTCCTTTTCTTTTTATATTTTTTATTTTTTAATTTTTAATTTTTATTTTTTTATATTGACAAGCGTAATTGTAGAAAGTAGGAATGGACACCACTGCTTGAATCCAACCTGTTGGCAGCTTGTTATTGTTTTGGTGAAGTAGATTGATAATTCAAATAGATGAGAATTACCATTGTTGATTGAACTCTACTTAATTCATTGATCTTATTATAAATAAATTTTAGTACGACTGTAGCAATGTAGAATATATTTTGTGGCTGTCATAATTTTTATTTATTTTTACTGAAATGAAGGAGGGATAGTTTTCTCATTGTTGTTTTGGAGGATGCTTTGGAAATTCATGTTTCTGGTTTGAAGCTCGGTTTCTGCGAAAGATCAAGTTAGTTTGACATTGTTTTTTTTGGGCTGTTTTCCTTCTTTTTTTGTTCAATTTTTTTTTTCCCCTTACTCTGAAGAGAATGCTTTGGCTTCTTTTGGGAACATGAAAATAAGTCAATTTATTAACTTACTTACATTACATCACCTTTTTACTTTTTATACATTTTTTCAGCAAAAAAAAAAAAAATCAAAAAGCTAATTTTTTCCTACTTCTCAAAACAATCCAAAGTAGGCAATTCTTACAATTCGATGGGTTTATAATTGTGCTTCAATTACTGCTGTTAAATTTATCATGGATAGATCATTCTAGAATAAAGATTTTGGCAGCTTATCCCGGTTGCTTTGCCTACATATATTTGTTTGGATATATTGAGAGTCGAACTCATGACCTTATAGTAAAAAACACGAGTTTTGGCCACTGAGCAGTCTTTTAAAATTAAAAAAAAAATTAAAAGTCAGATTTTATAATAACAAACATACAAAAGTGAACTTATTTTTGAATTTACTAAACTTCTGTTGAAATTTTTCTATTTTTTAAAACGTTTTAGGATTGTCTAATCTAGATAGACCTAAAAAGTAAATATCTTTGGACTCAAAATTGAAAAAGTTCACAAAAGGCAAATATAAGCCTAAAAAATAACACAATTCACAAGCTGCAATATGTATTAACAAGCACACACATACTTGAAATTCCCGCCAACAGCATCAATGTCGACATAATAAAAGAACATGAAGATCATAGACCTATTAACTTCTACCAACCAAAGTTTCAGCATGAGTTAACACAGATGATATATAGTCAGACAGAAAATCCTGAAAATGGACAATACACGCATCACCAAACACAGCGATAAGTGACATGAGACTCTGTAATTTCATCACTGTAACTAACTTTCACCACTTGCCCCTTCTCCCATCCGTAATACCGTGCAATTGCATCTTTTTGTAGCATCCGAGGAATCTAAGGGAAAACACAAAATGATTTCAGTCAAATTCATTGGAAGGATTACACAACATCACTATGTTGAACACTATGAACATCACTATGTTCTAGCATCACATATGTAATATGGGGGTGTGTGTGTGTGTGCGCGTGTGCGTGCGCATGCATGCGTGTAATGTATAGAGGATGTATGCTGAACACTAAAATATGGACAAGATGTCTTTGCTCAACCAGAGCCAATATTTGTCACAAGCTGCATACCAGACATACCAGATGAGCCTCAAACAATAAAACCTAGGTGATCCTCTATCCTTGATTTCACTATTGCTGAGTAGGATATGATGACTCCATTCGGGATCAAGTCAAACATTGACATTTGGTTTGAGGGTAGTACAAGGGTCATGGCCACATCCCAGCATATACAACAACTCTCTTATATTATGACATCTCGATTGAGTAATTTTCAGACTAATTACTCATATCCTCCAACCAAAGTTATCTTCCCAACATCTAACTTTACATGGTTAACATATTCGAGAGATTTACGTTTGATGTTAAATGCATCTTATATTATGTATGTATAAATACATTGAAGAACTCCTACAACATTAATGAGGAATAGCTACTTCTAAGCAGCACTAAATAAATATTTTAGACACCAGTATGTTAAGAATCAAAGATCAACTACGAAACACCAACAAGAATATGCAGTTTTTTAAAAAGAAAAGTGATAATAGAACCCACAACAAGAATATGAGTTCTCAACAGCTAAGCAATAAAAATAGAAACAAAAAACTTCCTTAGATAGCAACATCCTTTTTTAGCATTTTCAAGTTTAAAATAGCAAAACTATCACAAATTAATAACTAACCTGTTTTTCTTCCAAACTAAACTTCTTCAAGAGGTTCTGCTTCTCCTTATCATTAAGTACTCGATGCGTTGGCTTTAACACATGCATTGTAATGTTAACAAGCAAGTCGGTAATCTAAATATAGAACGGTACGACATTAAAGGCATGAAATAGAATTTAATCACAAAAGTAAGCCAAATGATTTAAAAACGGGCAGCTTTATAGAAGGATTATTTGAAAAATAATCAAAACTAAGATACTAATTTGACAGAATGCTCTTTCTCTTGCTTCCTCCTCCAACTCTCCTCTTGTACGCCAATATACTCTGAAAAGACAACTCGACATCCTCCTCCTCGAGGATGAATTTGTTTTCTTTTCTATACTCCCACATCCCAGTAAAATTACTCAAAAAACTTTCTTTAGTCGTTGCAATACATTCCTAAGGATCCAGCCAAACCTCACATAAATTTGTTTTGGCCAATAAGGATTCCACTCAAATTAATCATCACCAACAACAATTCCCTTATTACTCATCCATGATGAAAATTTTAAAATTATTTCTGAATGGCTTGAGGGTCTCAATACCTAAAGTATTGAATCGAACAGTTTTCCCCCACAGAAAATGCATGACATATACATCCCTTCTAAAGGAAATCCTTCAAGTCAACTGTGCTTGTAGCTAATATTCATTGATATTTGCTTACTTTTTGGTAGGTCAGTTATACTTAATGGTCACAAATCAAGCATTAAAACACGAAACGATACTCTGGAATGCCAAAATTCGCATCTCAACATAGTAACAGTAATGTGAAGAATGGGGAAAAAAAATGCAATGCTTCGATAATACCAGAAACGTACTTGGAATATTTCAACTTTGAAGGAGAAAAGATCCACAGCTTTCTGAGCTTGATTTTTCATTTGATTTTGCACCACTAATATCAGCCAAGTCAAACTTTCTCTGTTCATTATCTGAGATGCAATGCTACGAATGGTATTAACTTTTACCGCAGTTGGTTCACAGAAAATGACAAGAACCTGCAACCAGGATGATGAAATATTTCATTACGTTCAATCAAAAAGTATTCTTTCAATTGATAATACATAACAGCACACATAAAAATATAAAGCTACAGGATAGATGACAGGATAAAAAGCTATTGTTCCTGCTGTTTTAACTCACTACTCATTAATGGCTTTCATAAGTTGTTGGGCATTTAAACCCCAAAGTTTTATCTTTAGATTCACAAAATTGGACTTTGCTTTGGTTTCACCAATGAACAACAGGAAACACCATATCATACCGTGCTCCATCCCCCATATGTTTTGTGATTGAATTTGGGAATTACAAGATATATTGTGTTCAGATTTCAACAACAACGATAAATAATTCATCTATGAATATTCTATCAAGTTCATACATCAAATGATCATTCTCAGTGGCAAATATAGTTCACAAAATAAGCGTAGAAGATTATTATGACCTAATATTCCTTTCATTGAAGTAAAAAAGGCAAAGGAGTGATATTAGTTAAAAGGTAAATGAATCTTACTAAAATGAAGAAGTAGAATATCAAACTGAAAGAAAAAATAAGTGTATACAGGTGACACTCCTTTACTGAATTTACTTTTATAAACTATGACTCCTAGAAAAAATGGAAAAATGAATAAATAAAGTAATGCTTGCAATGTGAATTGACACCGTAATTCAACGAAAGTACCTGGGAGTTCTAAACAAGAACATCAATGGACACAAGATAAGGAGCTACATTAAGGGTTTTGTTAACAAAGTGAACACGATCTTGAATTTTTTTCTCTGCCACAAAGTTACGCAAAAAATGAAGTGGTATTTAGGGGTTCATTCAACATAGGAGAAAATAGCTTTATGGTTGAAGATACTAGGAATAACTAGTTTGCAAAAACCATCACTTTTTACTAGACTGAAACGGACGGGGATTCTATGAGCACAAGCATTGACGAAGGAATATTTCTACTGACTTGTGCATTAGAGACCAAAGAAAGGTTTGCCTAATGAATAGTACATATAAAGAGAAACATTATTGTGGATTACTAAAATAGTTATGTGAATTGTTGTCAATTGAAAAAAGAAGGGCGTCAGTAATTTCAAATAATTCAAAACCTACAAATTAACAAAACTCATCACAGAATTACCTACAATGTTGCTTAAATTTTCTTGCATGTGGGAGATGCAAGATAATGCATTAAAATACAGGACATCTAACAAAAGAAAGGGAATTTCTATTACTTAGCAAATGAGCAATTCTGGCATGAATTTAGACCATGTCTAGCAGGGACATCATTATCATTTATCATTCATTACAAGAACCAAGGATGTGAAATGCAAAACAAGGGCATCATTGTCATTTATCAGTCATTATCCTTACAATAACTTTGTGATTGGAGAAAGGGGGGGAAGATTAATCAGATTTTATAATTATCCAATCCTGCTGCTCAAAAAAAAAAAAAAAAAAGCACGAACAAAACAATAAAGAAAAAACTAGCCATTGTGGCATTTTATCAAACACCTAGCAAACCCATAATCAGAAGCATGAGACTTTACTGTGTGTAGAATCACCAACAATTCATTGACTTCAATGATTATATTGGGTAGAATATGAATATTATAATCAAAATACATAACATGTTAATCATTCTGTTTTCTATATTTTTTTTCCCAAATTAAAATCATTCAAGTTGTTCATGGAACCCTTTAAAGTAGAGAAGTTTTGGAGATGTTAGAACTAACGAATGGAATGACTTTAATCTCATCTTAACAATGAATTCCATTTACACAAACACGTCCGAAGACAGAGAGAGGGGTAGAGAAAGGGAAACAGAGACAACAAACTGACCTAGAACTCACGGTGGTGCTGTAGCTTGATGTCGGTGCAGGATGAACTCACGGTGTGGAGGATGAACCGTCCTCACGGTGGAGGATGAGCTCACGTTGTTCTCTGTTACAGCTTTGTGAAAGAACTATGGATAGATTATTAGGGCACAAAGTTCTAACCAAGGAGTTGAAAAGTTTCTTTTGGATTGAAATTTTGATATAATTCAATTTAGGCGGTAAATCAGAATTTTTTTAGTGCTTTAATTTTGGATTTATGTAAAGACATGGAAAAATATGAAAAAAAAATAAAAATAAATCATAATTCATAAATTAGATGGGTAATGTGAAAGTATTCTAATTAAAAAATAAATTTGTGTGTTTTATGAAATTTTTTAATCGTTAAAATTATAATTTGTTGTAGTGAGAGAGAGAGAGATGTGAGAGGAAAACTGATAAACATAAAAAAAAAAAAAAAAAGAGAAAAAATTAGTAGAGTATTTTTTTTTCATTACTGCCCAATTTGTCAAAATTTTTCATCCAAAATTAGTGACAAAATAATTTCCTCAGTAAAAGGTCTCAAAATATTAAAAATTATTAGTAACGAAAATATATTTCTCACCAAATAATCTTAAAATATTTAAAATCAAGTTTTTTTAAAAAACAAAATGTAAAATTATTGGTGACGAAAATATATTTCTCACTAATAATTTTATAATTAGTGACAAATTTTTTTCTCACCAAAAGTCTCAAAATTTTGGCGCCACCAAAAAAATTTAGCGGAAAATCCTTCAATGACGAAACTTAATTTTTTCTCACCTAAAAAGAAGTATTTATTGACGCAAATAAATTTCGTCACCTATTATTTTTATTTTTTTATTATATGTGATAAAATTTTATAATTCGTCACAAATTATTCTTATTTAGTGATGAAATTTATTTTATTCACTACTTTTCGTCACGATAGGTTACTTTTGTTATAGTGAAAACAGTGTAACTAAGCATATGAGTAATGAATGTTTGAATGCTACAAGTAACTGTTAGAATACTCGCTGGATTCAAGAATCCCCTCACAAAAGTTGCATGGGTATGTTGTAACTGCCTATTAGGAATTAAAAATGTAGGCGTAAAGTTGAGGAGGCCGACGCTGCTGCTGCTCCGACGCTGCTCCTCCGCCGCTCGACGTCGATCGAGAGAGAGAGAGAGAGAGAGAGAGAGAGAGAGGGGGGGTAAGAAGAGATTAGGGATTTTTGGGTTTAAGATTGGGGATTTTTTTTGTTTTTTTTTGGGGGGGGGATGGAAAAAAAAAATGAAGGGGGGAGCGGGAATGGAAAAAAAAAGGGGCGGGAATAAAAAATAAAAAAATATATATTTTTTTTTCGTCACAAATGAAATTTAAATAATAAAATAACGTCGTTTATTTTTATTTTTTTTTATTTTTTTGCGGCGGGGTTGTCGTCGTCAAAAAAATTTATTTTTTGTTAAAATATATATTTTTTTTTGTAGTTAATGAATTTTTTTTAAAAAAATATTATTATTATTTATTTGGTAGAAGTAGGGGTAATATTTTAATAAAAAATATTTTCCACTAAAATAAAAGTTAATTTTTTGTAGTCAATGAAAAATATTTTTCTGCGGCCTATTTTTTTTTTTGTTACTAAAAATCATGAACTAATTTTTTGTGGTAGAGGAAAGGGAGCGGCAATAGTGGTGAAGATGGTGGATAAGAGATGATGGTGATGGTGATGGTGATGGTGATGGTAATGGTGATGGTGAAAGAAATTAGTAGTGAAGTTGTGGTAGTGGTAGTGTAAATGGAGTGACAGGGGTAAAGGAGAGGTAATGGTAGTAGTAGTGGCAGTAGTGGTAGTGGTGGCGATGGCAATAGTAATGGTAGTCATAGAGGTGAAGTGGCGACAGTGGAAGTAGTGGTGGTGGTGGAATAGCGTTTGTAGTAGTGGTGAAGGTGGCAGAGGAGATGGGTGGTGAGAGAGATAAATGAGTGAGAGACAGATAGAGGAGAGAGAGGAGAGAGAGAGAGAGAGACAGAGTGATGAGCGAGAGAGAGACAAAGTGGTCGCTAAACGTGCATTTTCTTATAGTGGATCGATAAATCTAGAGGGAGCTCAGTAAATAGAGAAGATGAGAGTGAGAGAGTGAACAACGCAAACACAGTGTGAGAGAGAGAGAGAGAGAGAGAAAGAAAAACAGATAGAGAGTGAGAGACAGAATAGAGACATAGAGAAAAGAGAGATGAACGAGAGATACAGAGAGAGATAGAAAGAAAAGAGATGAGCGAGAGAGACATAAAGAGAAGAGAGACGAACGAGAGAGACAGAGAGAAAGATAGAGAGAAGAGAGATGAGCAACAGAGACAAAGAAAGATGAGAGCGATAAAGAGAAGGGAGATGAACGAGAGAGATAAAGAGAAGAGAGATGAGTGAAAGAGACAGAGAGAGAAAAGAGATGAGAGAAGAGATAGATGAGTGAGAGACACAAAGAGAGAGAGAGACAGATAGACAGACAGACAGACAGACAGACAGAAAAGAAGTGATGAGTGAGAGAGAGAAAGAGAAGAGAGAAAGGAAGGAAGATGAAAAAATGGATGAAAAGATATAGACAAAGAGAGAGAGAGAGAGAGAAAGAGAAAGAGAAAGAGCGAAAAGAGATAAATGAGAGAGAGACAGAGAGAGATGAGCGAGAGAGTGAGAGAGATAAAGAGAAGAGAGAGAGAAGAGAGACAGATAGAGAAAAGAGATGAGAGAGATAAAGAGAAGAAAGATGGGCGAGAGATACAGAGAGAAAGAGAGAGAGAGACAGACAGACAGACAGAGAAGAGTGATGAATGATGAGTGAGAGAGAGAAAGAGAAGAGAGACAGAGACATAGAGAGAAAGAAAGAGACAGACAGACAAAGAAGAGTGATGAGTGAGAGAAAGAGAGATAAGAGAGACAGAGACACATAGAGAAAGAGAGAGACAGACAAATAGACAGAGAAGAGTTATGAGTGAGAGAGAGATGTTTGATAGATGAAGAAAGCTGAGATAGCAAAACAGTACAACAAAAATCGTAATATTCATTTTCAACAGTTCTATAAGATATGTACAAATTGATAAAATCATAACTACGGCCAAAGATTTGTATATGTATGAGAGTTTAGAGAGAATGAGAGTTTGAGAGACAAATTTCTTGTGAGAAATAAAATGTGAGAGGGGTGGAATTTATAGGACTTGGGAGGGAGGAGTTAATTTATATATATAAAAATTAAAAAAAATAAAATTGATTGTTGGTGGAATTAACGGTTATATGACTCTTTCAAATTGTTTTGATTTAAATTTTTGACCATTGCACTGACAATGGGGGCAGGAAGCCATTGGGGTCAGGTCGAGCCAGATGGGAAAGAAAATTTCGGGGTGATCTCACGGGATGGGTCACACTCCATAACACACCAGGGTCGGGTCGGGCTCTAGAACACATAGCTTAGGGTCTTGGGTTGGTTTTAGACTCAAGCCTAGTTAGGCCTACCCAGGGCACGAGCGGACTTGGGGTGTGCTGCGAGCTCATGGGCTAAATTTACACCCCTATATGTGGGTAGTGGTTATGAAATATATGATTAGTAGTTATGATATATGTGATATTGAATGTGAAACAAAGGGTGCTGGTTATGAGATGTGGTTATAATATATGTCGGTAAAGGTAATGAGATATATGATTAGTGATTACGAGATATGTGATTTTGGTTATGAGCAGAGTGGTATAGTTATAAGTCAAAGGGTGTTTGGTTACGAGATTTGTGATTAGTAGTTATGATATATGTGATGTTGGTTATGAGATATGTGGGTAATGGTTATGAGTAAAGTGGTGTCAAAGGGTGTTTGGTTATGCTATATGTGTTAGTGGTTATGAGATATGTAGGTAATGGTTATGAGCAAAGTGGTGTCAAATGGTGTTTGGTTATGCTATATGTGTTAGTGGTTATGAGATATGTGGCTATTGGTTACGAGCAAAGTGGTGTCAAAGGGTATTTGGTTATGCTATATGTTTTAGTGGTTATGAGATATGTGGGTAATAGTTATGAGCAAAGTGGTGTCAAAAGGTGTTTGGTTATGCAATATGTGTTAGTGGTTATGAGATATGTGGGTAATGGTTATGAGCAAAGTGGTGTCAAAAGGTGTTTGGTTATGCTATATGTGTTAGTGGTTATGAGATATGTGGGTAATGGTTATGAGTAAAGTGGTGTCAAAGGATGTTTGGTTATGGCATATGTGTTAGTGGTTATGAGATTTGTGGATAATGGTTATGAGTAGTTATGAGATATGTGGGTAATGGTTATGAGCAAAGTGGTGTCAAAGGGTGTTTGGTTATGCTATATGTGTTAGTGGTTATGAGATATGTGGGTAATGGTTATGAGTGGTTATGAGATATGTGGGTAATGGTTATGAGTAAAGTGGTGTCAAAGGGTGTTTGGTTATACTATATTTGTTAGTGGTTATGAGATATGTGGGTAATGATTATGAGTGGTTATGAGATATGTGGGTAATGGTTATGAGCAAAGTGGTGTCAAAGGGTATTTGGTTATGCTACATGTGTTAGTGGTTATGAGATATGTGGGTAATAGTTATAAGTGGTTATGAGATATGTGAGTAATGGTTATGAGCAAAGTGGTGTCAAAGGGTATTTGGTTATGCTATATGTGTTAGTAGTTATGAGATATGTGGGTAATGGTTATGAGCAAAGTGGTGTCAAAGGGTAGTTGGTTATGCTATATGTGTTAGTGGTTATGAGATATGTGGGTAATGGTTATGAGCAAAGTGGTGTCAGAGGGTGTGGTTATGCTATATGTATTAATGGTTATGAGTTATGAGATATTGGTTATGTGACTAGTGGTTGTGAGATATGTGATGTTGGTTATTAGATATGTGACTAGTAGTTATGAGATATGTGATGTTGGTTATGATCAAAGTGATGTGGTTATGAGCAAAAAGGTGTTAATTATAAGATATGTGATTAGTGGTTATGAAATATGTGATATTGGTTATGACAAAAAGGTGTTGGTTACGAGATATGTAACTAGTGGTTATGAGATATGTGATGTTGGTTATGACTCAAAGGGATTGGTTATGAGATGTGGTTATGATGTACGTGGGTAGTAGTTATGAGATGTGTGATTAGTGGTTATGAGGTATGTGATATTAGTTATGAAAAAAAGGTGTTGGTTACGAGATATGTGACTAGTGGTTATGAGATATGTGATGTTGGTTATGACTCAAAGGGATTGGTTATGAGATGTGGTTATGAGGTATGTGATCAATAGTTATGAGATATGTGATATTTGTTATGATCAAAGTGGTGTTGATTATGAGATATGTGATTATGATTATGAAATATGTAATATTAGTTATGAATAAAATGGTGTTGGTTATAAGATGTGGTTATGAAATATGTGCTATTAGTTATGAACAAAATGGTGTTGGTTATGAGATGTAGTTATAGCTAAGTTATGATCAATTTGATTATAGTTATGAAGAAATATGATTTTAGCTCATAACTATAAAAAGTGACCTGTTTAGCAGGTCACTTTTAATGATGTGGCTCAATCCTAACCATTGATTTTGTATGTACCATACATTTTTTATACAAAATGTACTATAGACTTTCCCCTTATTTTCACCTGATATGTACAATACAAAAAGGACGAGTTTGAAGGGAATGAGAATTAATAAAAATGAGAATGGGTCAGCTTGTAATTTCAAAGAATGAAAGAGAAAAGCGCTTTTATAATAATCATATTGATTGTAAATTCATCATATCTATAGTGAATTAGGTATTAACTCAGCTATGAATCAATTAGTACAGTGAACAGATCAATACACATGTACTAAGTGGGGAGGATTAACTTTTTAGACATGGAAAAAAATTTTGAAAATAAGATTCAAGCCTATATTTTCTTGAATCACTAAATATCATGCAAAATAAATAGATATTTTCCATGCTCTCTCATATGTATCCAATTAGTCACACATCCTCAAGTGCGCTAATCAAGTATTAAAATTGTATTAACTTTATATTTACATCATATATTAGTTAAATCTTTAAATTGATATGTATTAAAAAGTGTTTTTTTTTTTTATTAGTGAATTCTCAACATTTGATTATTTCTAGAATTCCCAACATTTGATGGGTACATATGCAACGTTTTTGATCATTTGATTTTGACACCTTTACCCGCAAAACCTTGTGTTCGATGAATAGTTCACACGGTTTCGTAAGTTCAAAATTGAAATAGCCCACACAGTTTTCATCTTTTTTTAATTTTCTCCCATGAATAAAAAATCCAAACATATCATTAAAAATATCACGACACATAAAAATTCATTAAGAATGCAAGAAAATAAGGAAAATTCTATTTATTTCGCCAATTTAACTCTTTATACCTTTAAAATTTATTTATTTATTTTGTTAGAGTACTACTATTAACACATGCTTAAATTTTTTGGACACCCTAATTTTTAATTTTTCTTTTATTACAATTATACCCTAAAATAAAATCGCATTAAAAGAGATCATTTAATGGAACACCCACCAACCAAATAAGAACTAACACTATACAATATTGTACACCCACCCCACTTCCCCCTCTAACTATATGCATTCCACCTTTCTAAACCCTAAACTTGTTATTTTTCATAACCAACCAACATAAATCCTAAATTTATTACTCTTCATAACCATCTTAAACGCTGAATGTATTATCTTCATCATTATCATAAACCCTCTTAATCAGAAATCTTGAACCAGAAAGCTCTTTTCAAGACCAACATATTACTCTTCATCAGTTACTTCACCTTGTAGAGCAATGGAAGACAATGACAACAATTCTGATGAGGCTGGTGTTTGTAGACGTCTCCGAACGCCCCGGGAGGGTGAGCTCCCGTTCCGTTCATTTTGGGGTCACTACAGCTCGGACTCGATTTGTGTCACGGTTCTTAATCTTGAACCAAAGAGTCCAAATCCGGCAAATCGTTTTGAGAAACAGATTTTTGAAAAGAAGTACCAAACATGGACTGCTTTGCCAGATACAGAGTCGCCACCTAAATATTTTTTATGGGGGAATTTAGGAAACCCTGACTCAGTGCCGAAGGCCATATGTCCGTCATCACCGGAGTTGTCTCATCTCGGGAGCTTGGGTATGATTGGGGAAGGTCAGCTATGAGCACCCCCTTTCGCCCGGTCCGAAGACCGGCCTCTACTAACCATGATATCCGATTTTGAAAACATTATGTGTTCTTATTCCGGTTATTAGCCTAGAATTACTATGTTATGCGCACAGCAAACAAGTATAGACTAGATTGCCTAATTTGGAAACAAGCATTGCATATCCGTTTGTTTTAAAAGAATGTTTTGGAATTTGCTACTCGCAAGTAGGCTGAAATACGGATTTCAACGAGTTTTTCTAACTCAAACAATCCAACCTTCATCCACAGGCGTTCAAACAGTTTATCTCATATAAGCACTTAGCCACATGGTAAGCATGCTGTCATGTTAACATTCACACGCATGCGATATGCTAAAGCATAAATACTTACATCGTACTCCGTGCCAAATCAATAAACTAGTTAGCAAACATGCGTGATCCTAGTTCATGTCAAGTTGACTAATGCAACACAAGCAAAATGTGATTAGGATAGGCTCGACTAATCTACGATGACATGTGAAATGCTACAACTAACACGTATTCAATTTGGAAATTGAAATACAATGTAGTTAGAATGATGCGCCGAGCCCGGTGCATGTAAGACAAATGAATGAATGCACGCATGCATTGCATGAGGTATGCTAATTTAAACGTGCCCTAATACTAACCATCAAAGCAAGTAAATAAAAGGGAAGAAAGAAGTGGGGATTGGAAGACATACACACCACTTACACACACTTATTACAGATTTGCCCTCGCCCGGAGGGACCAAATAGGTAATACAAATTAATTAACTACGCAAGCTAATTAAATATTACAAATTGCCTAATCAGTTAACAAACTAATTTAAACTAGGAAAAGCAGTAAAGCGCCTCGGGAGGAGAGCCAGATGCAGCGCATGCTCGGGTCCTGCTCGGAAGTGCACGACCATGCATAGTCTGCCTCTGTTTTCCCTGCTCTGCCTCTCTGAAGACTGCCAAAGTCTCAAGGATGCTTCTCTGGATACTGGGAATCACCACCGGCTGAGTAGAATTACCATCGGCAATGAATTGTGGTCACCGGCACAAAATTAATCCATCGGCTGGTGATTTACTGCCGGTCGGCAAAGAATGCCTGCAGAACCTGCAACCCACAGCAGCAGAGGATAGAACTTGCATGGCAATACAATTCAAGCAATGTATGCACCCCTATCATGTTTGTGACTCAAAGGGACATGCTCCTTGGTTCTCGGGCCATCAATCGCGTATTTCCATGCGTGATGGCCCAAAAGACCAAGTGTGCACATTTTGATGTCAAATGCAATGCAAACCAATCAAACCAAAGTCCAATTCCTATCACTAGATCAAGGAGCAAGACATACATGCTAAATGCAATGCAACTTAGGCATACGAGCTAAGGATGCAATATGGAAATGCAAGATGCACATGCAAGCATGCAAACAAACATACAAGGCAAGCATGCGAGCGAACAAATAATGGACTTAAACATGATTTGGGCAACTCTAAATAGGCCTAAAACAGTGGCCAAAGTGACCAAAATAAGGGACCAAATACACATGCACACATACACATGATTAAGGGCCAACACTTAGGCACAAATTGAACAACTCTCAAGCACACTTGAAAAGGGATATCATGGACAATTAGCATGCAACATAAGCTCTGAAAATCATGTTAAAACATGGTGCCAAACCAAGCAACAAAGCAAGCTAAACAAAGCCAAAAACCCAAGGCAAGCCAAAAGGCTTAAACCAAGACTAAATCAACCAAGCCTTACAAGGCTAAGAGGACTTAAAATAGGTCTAGTGCAGACCTAAACAACACCCAAGGGACACCTAGATGGCATCTAAATGGCTCAAAATCAAAAGCATGCACAATGACCAAAACATGGAACATGCAAGTCAAGCTCCCAAAGTTTCAAAGA
Organism: Camellia sinensis; assembly: GCF_055761805.1. Lineage (NCBI taxonomy): Eukaryota > Viridiplantae > Streptophyta > Magnoliopsida > Ericales > Theaceae > Camellia > Camellia sinensis. Next base: position 5,104,951 of record NC_138974.1, on the reverse strand, counting down.
GGTGTCCAAAGCAAGCATACAAGCATGTCAAAGGGACTGAAATTATGCTATAAATGATGCCAAATCATTAGAACAAAGCAAGTAGTGCATGCTACATACTCACACACTTGAGGCCAACAAGCCAAAATGCAAAGGGGGCCTATAATGCATGCCATGGCCGACCCAAACAACTATGGACAGACCTCTAGCATGGCAAAATAAGCACACAAGCTTCACAAAACTAGACCTAAAACATTCTCGAACAACGGTTTACAACCTAAGGCATGTTAAGGCCTAAACATGGCATTACATGGTAGGTATGCTAAGCATGCATGGTGTACCAAAACCAACACACAACAAGGTTATATCATGGCATAATAAGCATGGAAAATTGCCAAGACATGATCAATACACACTCTAACATGATGCTCCCTCAAGAGGCCAAAAAGGGTCCCTTTCAAGGACAACAAGGAGAGGCGGTGGCCCTCCCCTTTTGGAGACTTCAAGGCACCATCTCCGCCACTGAAATCCCTCAAGATTTCAATGGTGAAGAGGCCCAAGCACCAAAGTCTCGAAACTCACTCAAAATAGCACGAAAAGGAGCCTTACAAGGCTTAGGAAGGGTCAAACAAACCCAAACCACAAAACACTCTTAATAAACAATCAAGAGGGCTAAAAAACAAAACTTTTTTGTATTATACACCAAGCTCAAAAACGATTTTAAGACAGGTAAAAGTACAATGCAAAAATGGAGAATAAATGGACTAGTTTCTTACCCTTGTTGACTTTCTTCAAAGATGAAGCTCCAACAGCTCCTCCAAGCTTGAAACCACTCAAGAACCTCAAGAACAACCTCTTGGAACCTCAGAAACTAAGGGAAGGTGAAACACTATGTGTTTGTGTGCAATAGTAAGACACAAACACACTTAGACACACACAAGAGGGAAAAAGAGAGAGAAAATGTATATCAAACCTAACCCTAGAACTCAAACCCTAAAATGGCTATCTAAAAATGTCTAAAGTGTCTCAAGTGTCTAACCCTTAAGGCCAAGAGAGAAGACTCTCTCTTATAGAGCCTTTTGTCTTGTAAAGCTTACAAGACAAGCTTCTAAAGAGAGAGATCCCTCCATACACGTGTATGGAGGGGAGCCAAATGCAAGACAGCTGTGATAAAATATTTGCAAAAGCAGATGCACAGTAGTCGGCCGGCCAAAGATGCCATTTTGGCAAAAAGGAGTGCCGACCGGCAACAAAGAGTGTCGACCGGCCATATACATTGCCGATCGCAACAAAAACCAGCCGGTGGCCTCTAGCCACTGCCAGTGGTGTGTGGGGATGCCTCACAAGGCATTCTCTGCCCCTCTAAGGCAAAACACAAGTGTTTGGTGCAAAACCAGACACAAAACGGTCAAGTTCGGAGATCCTGAGGCAGGGCGTGTAGCCGAGACCTCCGGGAACTCCAAACGAACACAAACATGGATAATCACCAAGTGTTCAAACGGTGCCGTCCAAGTCTTGAGGACGGTCAAAAATGGGGTGTCTACAGTTGCCCCTCTTTGACAGAACTCGAAAGTCATAACAATGACGGGAGTGAATGTCAAAGCCCAAAGACGACCCATTTTTGACAAGGCCGAAGACTCAGACAAACATACAAGACAAACAAGATATGCGCCCGAAGGCAGGGGCAAAATGCAAGACAATGCACGAAGCCGAGCATAACTTATGATCATGCAATATATACAAAACAATGTATAAATAATGCAAATGAAAATGAAAATGCAATGCAATTGAAACAATGCAAACTATATGCAAAGCGATTGAATCACGATCCAATCATGAGTGGTTCGAAACCACACCCATGTCAAATAGATAGATGGAGGTAACAAGTCTGTCTACCATAGAACGGTCAACTGAACTATGAGTAACGTAGACAGACGCAAGAACAAGTATTGGGGGGAATTGACATAAGTGGGGAAACGACCCGCTGGAGAAAGGACAGTGATCCTAATGCTGGATGCAAAAATTACACTACAATCCAATATATATATATAGATGGATAATGCTGGGGAGGTGGCAATGGATATGGCACGCGGGCCAAACCAAATCTTGCCTAGGTAAGGCATGTACACATACAAGCCACGTCTAACATAGAACGGTCCACTGAACTATGTTTCGACACGAGAAGTATGGGCACATACCAGACCAAGCTCAACATGGAAAGGCGTGAGCCATAGGCGGAGGTGATGCAATGAATGCATGCAAATTACGATGCAAATGGAAATGGATATGATGGATATGGCACGCAGACCAAATCAAATCTTGCCTAGGAAAGGCATGTACACGTACAAGCCAGGTCTAACATAGAACGGTCCACTGAACTATGTTTCGACGTGAAAAGTATGGGCACATACCAGACCAAGCTCAATCATGGAAAGGCGCAAGCCGTAGGCGGAGGTAATGCGGTGGATGCATGCAAGCTACAATGCAATAGATATGGATATTTACAATGGATATGGCCTGCGGGCCAAACCAAATCTTGCCTAGGAAAGGCATGTACGCGTACAAGCCGCGTCTAACATAGAACGGTCCCCTGAACTATGTTTCGACGTGAAAAGTATGGGCACATACCAGACCAAGCTCAACATGGAAAAGCGCAAGCCATAGGCGGAGGTGATGCAATGAATGCATGCAAATCACAATGCAATATCTACAAATATGCAATGGAAATGGAAATGTGGATAAGCCACGCAGGCCAAACCAAATCTTGCCTAGGAAAGGCATGTACGCATACAAGCCATGTCTAACATAGAACGGTCCAATGAACTATGCTTCGACACGAAAAGTATGGGCACATACCAGACCAAGCTCAACATGGAAAGGCGCGAGCCGTAGGGGGAGGTAATGCGGTGAATGCATGCAATCTGCAATGCAGTATGCACTACGTTCTAATGATGCATGTTTTGTTTTTTTTTGTTTGTTTTTTGAAATGCAAATGATGTATAAAATGTATGTTGCATGGAATGCACGACAACACGCGGCTTTAAAATACATATATAATGCAACTTATAGAAAGTCGTTCGGGCACGACAAACACTGAAGGACTTGCACCTTCAGAGGATTTAGGGTCTCCTAGACCGTGTAGACTGCACAAGAAATGCATAACAATGTAGGTAAACTGCACACACCAATGCACCAAAGGTTTCGCACCTTCCAAGGATTTAAGGTCTCCTAGACCGTCTGAATACCTGTGCGGTTCGTCTGGTCGCTCCAGTCTCAAATGAACCGTACATACAATATCGTGCCTGAAAAGAAAACAAACTTAACAGGTACAATGTCGTTAGCAACATGCATGACAATGCCAATGAAAGCAAGACAACGCAGGTCGCAAGGAATGTAAGACAATGCAAATGAGGCACACATGCTAGTGCAAATGACGACACACATGCTAACGAAAATGAGGCACACGTGCCGATGCAAATGAGGCACACGTGCCAATGAGAATGAGGCACACGTGCTGATGCAAATGAGGCACACGTGCCGATGCAAATGAGGCACACGTGCTGATGCAAATGAGGCATGATGCAAGATGATACAAATGAGACACGCATGCCTCATAAGATGCAGAATGATACAAATGAGACACGCATACCTCATAAGATGCAAAATGATACAAGTGTGACACGCATGCCACACGGAATGTAAAATGATACAAATGAGACACGCATGCCTCATAAGATGCAAAATGATACAAATGAGACACGCATGCCTCAGAAGATGCAAAATGATACAAATGAGACATGCATGCCTCATAAGATGCAAAATGATACAAATGAGACACGTATGCCTCATAAGATGCAAAATAATACAAATGAGACACGCATGCCTCATAAGATGCAAAATAATGCAAGTGTGACACGCATGCCACACGGAATGTAAAATGATGCAAATGAACTTAAATGCGTAACAACACACGTGTTTCGGAATGCATGACAATGCATGGTAAGGGAATGCACGGCAACGCGAACGATGCGCGAGGCGACGTATGTATTGAAATACATGACAATGCTTGTAATAAAAATGCAATGACAATGCATGAGAGACGTGCATGACAATGCAAGGGGTGCGTGTTACAACGCATGTAGTATGTGCATAACAATGCATCTGTGAGGCGCATGATAGCGCAACGTAATGCACCGAAATAGTGCGATGAACGCGTGCAACGCACACAGGGTAACTTTTGGATCTTGCAAAAGGCAAAAAGGATACCAAAGGATACAACATTTTATGAGTTGGAGTGCTACGCACAGAAGACGCGGTCCGAGGTCAAAACGGAGGCCTGTTGAGCGTCGGAGATGCACTTTCTTGCACTTTCTTGAGCTATGAAGACCAAAAACTACTCATATGGCCTAAACAAGGTTGTGGGAACACCACCGACTGGGAGGGGAAGCCACCGGCTATCCACCGGCTGCAAAATAATTTCATTGGCACAATATTCTGCCGACCGGCACAAAATGTTGCCGACCGGCAAAAAGTTCCTGAGTCGGGGCAGATTCGACATTTCACCATGGGTGTTTTAAAATAGGGTTTCTAAACCCTATTTCTCACTTCCTCCTTCGCCGAAATTCCACACCCTCTCTCTCTAGAGTGTTTTCCTCTCCTCTTTTCTCTGTTTCTTCGCGTTCTACGCCCGTTTCGTCATCGGATTCGCAATTTTCTTCGCGTTTTGGACATTTTCAACCGAACAAATCTTTGTTTCGGTGCCTCTTTTGCCGTTCCCACCTTTTTGGGGTTTGTTCCCCTTGCTTTCCTCTTGATTTCCATACCCTTTTCACATCCCGGCCTTTTTGGCCATTTTCGACCTTCTCGGGAGTTGACTTTTCGGTTGACTTTCCATATTCTAGCCCGATTTTCCTTCCTCCGGCTATTTTCTCATCATTCTTGACATGGCCAACGATATTCCACAGGGCAGGACTCCCCCGGATCACGAGATGGATCCCTGGGTCGAGCTCCTACCTTTGAGCGAGCGCCCATTCGACCCGGTGACCTACCGACCGGCGATTCATGTTCTACCCCCTGACGGGTTGCACCAGTTCAGGAGTTTCGATAGGCACGTGCCACCCGAGCTATTACTGCGTGAGCCTACCTCCCACCTGTCCTTCGGCGCTTCCGAGGTAACTTTCTTTTCTTTGCTTTACTTTCTGCAATGTAGGATACAAAACTGTCGTAGCTAGTTGTGCTCTTTAACTGCTTTAGCTCAGATACCCTGTATACTGTAGTTGATTGTAAACATACGTGCAGCTGATATCTGCTTGAGACTGACACATGCACACACACTGCACTAGCCCTGAATCACCCGAACACACGGCGCTCATTGTATTTCACTGCATACCCACTGGTACCCAATATTTACTTGAGTTTGAACATATGCACACATGCTATATCGTACTGAACCCACCCGAACACGTTGACGCATCACACGTTGTACTTCACTGTAAGCACACCGGCACCCGGTATTTGTTTAAATCTGTAAATATGCACACATGCTACATCTGCCCTGAACCACCCGAACACGCTGACACATCACACGTTGTAGTTCACTATAAGCTTCTTAAAACTGCATTTTGAATATTGCCTTGCGATTGTTGTTTTTGATTACAAGGAGATTCCCATACCATCCGTGGGTATGGGAACACCGGCGCTCGGGACTGGTATGCCGAGCTTCTCGATGCGGTCCGTCGCATAGTGGACCAGGCGGGCTTTGGCGCTTTCTGCAGAGGACTCTCCAGGCTCACTACATGCAGACCTCTCCTCACCGCTCTGGTGGAGAGGTGGTGGGACACCACCGATTCATTCCATTTCTCTGCGGCAGGGGACATGACGATGACCCCTTACGATTTCTCGATGCTCACAGGCATCGGGGTAGGGGGTGATCCGATCCCCTTTGATACTGACATGGACGAGTGGACTGCCGCGCAGATCTATCTACTTGGTGAGGTGCCACCTCTCGCCCGTCTAGGCTACATCCGATATTCCTGGTTCGAGGTGCAGTTCAGGGTCCAGCCCACCCTTGTTGATGCAGCCCCGATGACTCCGGAGGCCATGGAGAGATACGCACGCGGCTTCCTCATGTTCTTGTTTGGGACGACCATTTTCGCCGACCGGGCGAACACCGTGCCTCTCTGCCTGCTCAGCGCACTGGTGGACGTCCGAGACATCTTGCATTACGACTGGGGTGGCACTGCTCTGGCCACTCTCTACGGGTATATGAGCTCGGCTTCCCGTGGCAGCGGACAGTTGCTCGGAGGCTACTGGCGTGCTTAGGAGGTACGTTTCTTTTTCTGCCTTTCATTTCTGCTTTTCTATCTTTTCTGTACTCTGTACACTGCACACACTGTAGTCTGCTTTATACTTGTTGTATACTGTACACACGGCACACACATACTCTGCTTTACACTAACTGTACACTGCTCACATTGCACACTCTGCACAATACACTGCACAACACATGGCTCTGCTATTTCTGCTTTTACTCTATATTTTGCTTTATCTGATAATCATATTGATGCTTTCTCTGCAGTTGTGGGTTTAGGCCTACTTTCCTAGGCTCGCTCCCGTGCCAGTCACGGAGACCACTCTGGTCGTCCCTTTTTCGCGTCGCTTTGACGGGAGATGTACTCGGAGGCCGCGAGAGACTTTTAGCTTCTTCCGCCGCTTCTTCGACACCATCACCCCCGCAGAGGTATGTTTTACTTGCAGTTCATTTAAGCTTCGCCTTTCCACTGCATATTTCGATAACAGTAGATAACGAATTGTATTGCATTTTCAGATCACCTGGCAACCTTGGGCTCCTTTACCAGCCATGACGCGGGATCGGTTTGCCGGTGCTGTGGAGACCTTGCGTTTCCGGATCTTACTGGAGGGCTCGGTCTGTCGGGCTTGGTACCTGGGTGAGCGTTTCCTAAGCCAGACCCTAGGGTTACCAGAGCAGATTGTCCCGGTTCACCCTCCTGAGGATATGAGGGAGACCGAGAGGCTCACTACCGAGCAGATGGCCGATTATACTATCGGCTGGGAGGCGACCCGCTTTAGAGGCATCGGCGACTACCGAGAGTACGTGCAGACTTACATTATGCGGTCTCTGAGCGGCGGCCGTCGAGCTGAGGGAGCTAGGCCCGTGGTGGCAGCAGCTAGGGCAGGAGCGGGAGCTGGAGCAGGGGCTTCTTGGAGGGCCCGAGTCCGTGGCAGGGGCGGAGTTCAGGGAGGACAAGGGACCGGTTGCCCTGCTTTGCCTACCGTACTGACATATAGAGGGTAGGATGGGGCGACCTACCAAATCCCCTTTGCTCCTCCCCCGACTGGTCATGAGTTAGCTGGCATCCCCGACTTGCCTCCGGTATGTACTACTCCATTTTGCATCTTGCATTGGCATTTCATTTCAGTTTATTTGATATTCCACGGAATACTGATGTATCTTGTACTTTTGCAGGCGTCTTCCGAGTACACCCGACAGTCCATAGAGCTGAATGCCTCCATGATGGGGATGCTACAGTGGACCTTTGACCTCCTGGCCCTCTACAGCATTCCGGTATGTTCTTCTGATCACGGCTTCAAATCACTCACAAGCTGATTCACGTAATCTGATGCACGACACAATACCTGACACACTGATCTCACAGCGTCTGATACACTGCATACACTGCATTCTGCACTGATAAACTGCTCACAGCATTCGTACATTATACTCATACACCGCATTCTGCACTGATAAACTGCTCACGGCATTCACACACTGTACTCATACACTGCATTCTGCCCTGACAAACTGTCCACAGTATACTGATGCATTTGCCTTTTATGTACTTTTTCAGCCTCCCTTCCAGATTCCCGTGGTAGGAGGTGCTCCAGCTGGACCTTCCGTCCCCGTCCGAGGGAGAGATGAGGAGGGCAGAGTATTCCCTCGCACCAAGGCGGGGCACACTCATGTCGGGAGTAGTTCGCGGGCTTCCGTCCCTGATGATGACGATGATGAGGATGACGAGTCGGAGGCAGAGGCAGAGTCGGAGGCGGAGTCATCGGAGGAGGAGACCGGAGGCGGCACTAGCTCGGGCTCTGACGACGATGCTGATGATGCTCCTGGACCTTTGTCCAGGAAGAGGACTAGGACAGACCGATAGCCCTCAGAGTCGCTTGACATGGATATAGATTTTTGTTGTTTTTCTTCTTTTTTGTACTTTTCCCTTTTGTTGATAGTCAGGATACTTTGTACTGCCGCAGGCAGATTTTTGTTTTCCGAAAATTGTGTATTTGAAAAAGAAGATTATGAAATGAACAAAAAAAATTTTGCTTAAAAAGTGTTACATTTACATATCTCATGTATTGCATCGCATCACATCATGTTACACCTCAATGTGAATGGAATTGACCTGTTGTCTGAAAATTGAACAATTACACTGTGGTAATCAGATAACTAAACAGCCAACAGCAAAATAGACCAAGCAGCCCACTGCCTGATTCTGGACACACAACCCTTTACTCTGCTGGGGATTAAACTGCATACAGCCCATAACACAGCATTCGGTTCATTCTGCACACAGCAAATCCTGAGCGAACGGCCCAATTTGACAAGATGGAGCTCAAAGATGGAACTGGTTGGAGTTGAAGCACGCTTAAATATAGAGAACGACACAGCATTCTGAGTATAAACGATTTTTGAAATTAAATAAGGGTTTTTCAAATCGGGGTATCAAGCCTACAACTGAACACAGCGGGGAGGACTCAAACAAAAGGGTACACAACCTAAACACAACGCGACACGCTCGGAAGAGACCTAAAACAAAGGTTGAGGTAAACAAAACAAAAGACACGACATACAGTCGCGGTAACGAAGACGGGGGACCTCTGATCACGAGGAGCCAGTTTCTCTGGGTATTGTTTCCCACCCTTTTCTCATTTGTGATTCTCACATCACTCGGCTCTCAAGCTCGGTTTTTCTCTCAAAACCCTTTGGCTCGCTTTTTCTCTCAACTTACATCTCTCTATTCTTTATTCTCTCATTTTTCGTCCTTCCCCAAGGTGATTAATGAATGAATAGGAAGTTGCGGGTTCATGTCCGATGCCGTTAGCTCACAGCTATTTCTTCTGGCAGGTAGAGTGCTCTTCTGGCAAGTACGTTGACGACCGGGGGGGGGGGGGAGACAGAACGCCTGGCTCAACTGTGCCCCTAGTTCTTCATTTTAACCATTCTTTTCGTTTTGGTTTTCTACTAAAACAATTTTGATCAAAATGAGAGTCGGATTAACGTACTTGTTCGATTTTTGATTTGAAAGCCATGCAAGTCAGGCTGTGAGCACTGAAAATTTTCCTTTTTGGGTCCAAGAAAATGGTCCAGTTTTGGAAAATGGAATAGTTTTGAGAAAATAGTCAACCTCAGTAAAAAATTTCAAAAAAACTATTTTACAAACAGTCAATGCTCGACGAGCATGGAACTTACTCTTTGAGATGCGCAACCTCGGATCGGAGGCAATGGAAAATTGCCCCAGGCTTAAAGGGGGTGGATGGCAACGGAAAGTTGCCCCTGGTTTGAATGGCGTCTCGCGACGACTCGTGGCAACGGAAAGTTGCCCCTTGTTTGGATGGTGCCGCAGCAATCCGCAAACAGTCTTCATTGGTGGTGGTCGAGCTCTTGGACACAGAGATGACGAAGACGGTCACAACAAATATATGGACACAGTCGCCTCGGAGGCGTTGGCGGGTGGACTTTGGGATGAAATTGAAACCATTGTATGGACTGAGACGCTATGAAAGCGTTGGGGGCTGGACTTCATGATGAAGTTGCCTACGCATCCCAAACATGGGAATCAAGCCTTACGTAGTTCCGGTTAAGGTACACTCGGGTATTTTAACCTTCACTTTTCAGGCTCTAACTTTTGCCAAGGCGCTCGATGCGGGTTTTCGACCATGCGAGCTTCTTTTGATTCATTTTCTTTTGTTCATTTCTTTTTCTTTTCTTTTCTGCATTTTTTTCTTTTTCTTTTCTTTTTTTTCTTTTCTTTTCTTTCTTTTTTCGTATTTTTGCTTCTTTTTTTGTATTTTTCTCTTGCTCTCACTTTTGCCTGGGTCGCCCTTCCGGGTTTTCGGCCCAGCGAGCCTCTCAAAGGGTAAAAGTGTAACAAGTCCATGCCAAATGGTTTTTGAAGTTGAAGCCTCTCTGTGTCTAGGAGAACAGCTGTTGCAATGATTTGCGGAAGAATCCATCGTGGTTGCTCCACAAACTCCTTCTGGTGAGATCTACTCTTTGATTCGGCTTCGGCGCCTCTCGCTCGAAGGCTGCTTCTGATCTGGCCATACAGACCTTGCATGACGTTTGACCGTTTGAACTTTCTAAACGGGTTCAAGGTTCGAAACAAACGGGTTGAATCTTAAGGCTGAGAGCGATCCTAGGCTGCACAATCTCAAGAGCGATCCCATACAGGTCCTCACAGGGCCGCGTAAAACATTTGTTTTTGAAAGTTTTTAAGAAAGCGATAAATTGCTGGCACCGAAGATAGTGTGGGACCAATCTGGATCCAGCCAGGATCCTTCTCAGTACTCACGCCGACAAGCATGATTTCATTCATTAAAAGGGCTTAGCATGCCTCTCTTTCTCTCAAAATGATCAAATTTTTGCAAAACCCGAGGAATTCCTTCCTCTTCGTTTTTATCACCGTAGTGTTCAAAAAGGGGTTTTTGAAAAACTTAGGTTAATGCAATGAGCTTGGCGCGCAGGAGACCAGGCGAGATGTACTGTCAGCCCATTCAAATCCTCTGGCACTTATACTGAAAGCAAGCACGAAAGTGAGATAACAACAGCTGTTTCATTCAGATTTGTTAGTGTAACTGGCCCTTCGGCAGAAACAGACTCAAAAAACAAAAACAGGTAATTACAAGACAAAACGGTGTTCGAGGCAACAACCCCAGAATCACCTGGTATTCTATACAAAGGGGGACTGACTCGCTACAACAAGACAAACCCTTAATCAAAAAGACTGACTCAAGACAAAGAGACAGACTCAAAACAAAAGACTGACTCGATACCCAAGCCAGATTTTACAAAGATAGCGTTCACAGATGCTCAAAATGCGTGCCAGACGCCACATTCAAAATATACCAGATGCCGCCCCCAGGTGGTTCACCTTCTGATTACATACTTGCAGCATCTGTGTCCTCAAAATCCAATAACTGGGTAGTAACGGACTTGGCTGAGGTGGGCGGGAGGATAACCTCGTTGTCAATCAAATCTTGCACCTCACGACGGAGGCGGAAACAATTGTCGGTTGCATGGCTTGTCTGCTGGTGGTACGCGGAGTACTGAGCAGCATCATGCGTAGCAGGGAGATTCTTCGGGAGAGGCCGAGGCTCCATGGGTTTAAGGTGTCCCCTCTCGGCAAGGATCTGAAGTGCCTCGGACAGAGGCATGTAGAGAGCATGAAAGGTCCTGCGCTCTCGAGGTAGGTACTTTGGGGTCTGAGCACTCTTACTAGCCGCACAAGCAAAAGGGTCTGCAGGCGCCACCTTAGCTTTTTGATCTTTCTCGGGTGTAGGGGCGGGAACAGGAGGAACTATTCTGGCATGACGGGGCCTATCCCAATTTTCTGACTGGCTTGAACTACCCTCAGGTGGAGTGGGGAAAGCATCCTCCACAGTTTTTGCCACAACTGCAGATATCTGTTACTTGTTCATCCCCCCGGCTTTCAAAGCCTCGACTGCTCACAGCAGTTGTTCAATGGGATCGGCATCTGCCTTCATTTTGTCTTTTCCTCTGGCCTCAGCCTGATCGAGGGTTTGGGTTGATGTTGATATGTCATTACCATAGCTGGAGGCCATCTCCGGTTGGCTAAGTTCGATCACAATTCGCCCCAACAACGGGGGCTACTGGGGTACAAAACTCCCGGCATATGGTGCGACTGGAGGTGAAGCTGACATTCCGTAGGCGAGATCCGCCACAGACCTCTGGAGATCACCTATCATCCCCATTAGCTCAAATGTAGTAGGCTCGCAAGCCTGGTATAGTTGGGGGGCCCAAACCGGGTGCACAACGGGCGACCTGGGTGGATGTGGCATATCAGTATTGGTCTCACCTTGCAGAGTGATCCCCCTGCTCCAATGCAGCCGTCATAACCACGATCTCTTCTGAATTCTACGTCATCACAAGTCCTGCCTCGGCAAGGGGAGCACTAGCTATTCTGTACCAGTTGTCCGAACCTTGAAAGAGACAACAAACAGCATTTCAGCCCAAACAGATCAAACACGGGTGTAGCTGAACAATTGTACTCTACTGCTGATCACTGTTCCCAGAAATCACTGTCCCCAAAACTGAACCTGATACCCGCAGATAACTGATTCTCATAACTGATACTGATACTGGTGTCCTCAGGTCTGATACTCAAACTTGCAAACTGATATGTACTTTCCCTGTATAGATACACTCTAAAAGCACATAGCAAGTAAAGAGAGCCAAAACACCCCTATGTTGGGATAGGGTTTCCCTGTCCTATTATGTTAGGAGCTAGGGTTTCACTATGCACGCAGCGGTTTCAAACAACCTAACATCGGGTAAGCAACCTGTTCTAACTTGGAATGGTCACTATGGATCCGAATATGCACTAGGTCGAATGGTCAAAAGGGTGCCTCGGTAAAAACCGAGGTTTGTGTTCCCATACTGTCAGAGCCCATAACTGGTCAGCCTTATGGTCATGCCTTGACAAGACAAGCCTCCGGCAAACCGTTCAGGAATGGCAGATGGCAAACACTATGTTCCTAGGCACACCAATGCAAATACAATGCAAAGAAACACATAAATGAAATCAAAATAGGATGTCACAAGTTTGAGTCAAGCTCTCTAAGTCCCCAGCGGAGTCACCAGAAACTGTAGACGTCCCCGAACGCCCCGGGAGGGTGAGCTCCCGTTCCGTTCATTTTGGGGTCACTACAGCTCGGACTCGATTTGTGTCACGGTTCTTAATCTTGAACCAAAGAGTCCAAATCTGGCAAATCGTTTTGAGAAACAGATTTTTGAAAAGAAGTGCCAAACATGGACTGTTTTTCCAGATACAGAGTCGCCACCTAAATATTTTTTATGGGGGAATTTAGGAAACCCTGACTCGGTGCCGAAGGCCACATGTCCGTCATCACCGGAGTTGTCTCGGCTCGGGAGCTTGGGTACGATCGGGGAAGGTCAGCTATGAGCACCCCTTTTCGCCCGGTCCGAAGACCGGCCTCTACTAACCATGATATCCGATTTTGAAAACGTTATGTGTTCTTATTCCGGTTATTAGCCTAGAATTACTATGTTATGCGCACAGCAAACAAGTATAGACTAGATTGCCTAATTTGGAAACAAGCATTGCATATCCGTTTGTTTTAAAAAAATGTTTTGGAATTTGCTACTCGCAAGTAGGCTAAAGTACGGATTTCAACGAGTTTTTCCAACTCAAACAATCCAACCTTCACCCACAGGCGTTCAAGCAGTTTATCTCATATAAGCACTTAGCCACATGGTAAGCATGCTGTCATGTTAGCATTCACACGCATGCGATATGCTAAAGCATAAATACTTACATCGTACTCCGTGCCAAATCAATAAACTAGTTAGCAAACATGCGTGATCCTAGTTCATGTCAAGTTGACTAATGCAACACAAGCAAAATGTGATTAGGATAGGCTCGACTAATCTACGATGACATGTGAAATGCTACAACTAACACGTATTCAATTTGGAAATTGAAATACAGATGCAGTTAGAATGATGCGCCGAGCCCGGTGGATGTAAGACAAATAAATGAATGCACACATGCATTGCATGAGGTATGCTAATTTAAACGTGCCCTAATACTAACCATCAAAGCAGGTAAATAAAAGGGAAAAAAGAAGTGGGGATTGGAAGACATACACACCACTCACACACACTTATTACAGATTTGCCCTCGCCCGGAGGGACCAAATAAATAATACAAATTAATTAACTACGCAAGCTAATTAAATATTACAAATTGCCTAATCAGTTAACAAACTAATTTAAACTAGGAAAAGCAGTAAACCGCCTCGGGAGGAGAGCCAGATGCAGCGCATGCTCGGGTCCTGCTCGGAAATGCACGGCCATGCATAGTCTGCCTCTGTTTTCCCTGCTCTGCCTCTCTGAAGACTGCCAAAGTCTCAAGGATGCATCTTTGGATACTGGGAATCACCACCGGCTGAGTAGAATTACCACCGGCAGTGAATTGTGGTCACCGGCACAAAATCAATCCATCGGCTGGTGATTTACTGCCGGTCGGCAATGTATAATGCCGGTCGGCAAAGAATGCCTGCAGAACCTGCAACTCACAGCAGCAGAGGATAGAACTTGCATGGCAATACAATTCAAGCAATGTATGCACCAATCATGCCCCCTATCATGTTTGTGACTCAAAGGGACATGCTCCTTGGTTCTCGAACCATCAAACGCGCATTTCCATGCGTGATGGCCCAAAAGACCAAGTGTGCACATTTTGATGTCAAATGCAATGCAAACCAATCAAACCAAAGTCCAATTCCTATAACTAGATCAAGGAGCAAGACATGCATGCTAAATGCAATGCAACCTAGGTATACGAGCTAAGGATGCAATATGGAAATGCAACATGCACATGCAAGCATGCAAACAAACATACAGGGCAAGCATGCGAGCAAACAAATAATGGACTTAAACATGATTTGGGCAACTCTAAATAGGCCTAAAACAGTGGCCAAAGTGACCAAAATAAGGGACCAAATACACATGCACACATACACATGATTAAGGGCCAACACTTAGGCACAAATTGAACAACTCTCAAACACACTTGAAAAGGGATATCATGGACAATTAGCATGCAACATAAGCTTTGAAAATCATGTTAAAACATGGTGCCAAACCAAGCAACAAAGCAAGCTAAACAAAGCCAAAAACCCAAGGCAAGCCAAGAGGCTTAAACCAAGACTATATCAACCAAGCCTTACAAGGCTAAGAGGACTTAAAATAGGTCTAGTGCAGACCTAAACAACACCCAAGGGACACCTAGATGGCATCTAAATGGCTCAAAATCAAAAGCATGCACAATGACCAAAACATGGAACATGCAAGTCAAGCTCCCAAAGCTTCAAAGAGGTGTCCAAAGCAAGCATACAAGCATGTCAAAGGGACTGAAATTATGCTATACATGATGCCAAATCATTAGAACAAAGCAAGTAGTGCATGCTACATACTCACACACTTGAGGCCAACAAGCCAAAATGCAAAGGGGGCCTATAATGCATGCCATGGCCGACCCAAACAACTATGGACAGACCTCTAGCATGGCAAAATAAGCACACAAGCTTCACAAAACTAGACCTAAAACATGCTCGAACAACGGTTTACAACCTAAGGCATGTTAAGGCCTAAACATGGCATTACATGGTAGGTATGCTAAGCATGCATGGTGTACCAAAACCAACACACAACAAGGTTATATCATGGCATAATAAGCATGGAAAACTACCAAGACATGATCAACACACACTCTAACATGATGCTCTCTCAAGAGGCCAAAAAGGGTCCCTTTCAAGGACAACAAGGAGAGGGGGTGGCCCTCCCCTTTTGGAGACTTCAAGGCACCATCTCCACCACTGAAATCCCTCAAGATTTCCGTGGTGAAGAGGCCCAAACACCAAAGTCTCGAAACTCACTCAAAATAGCACAAAAAGGAGCCTTACAAGGCTTAGGAAGGGTCAAACAAACCCAAACCACAAAACACTCTTAATAAAAAATCAAGAGGGCTAAAAAAAAAAACTTTTTTGTATTATACACCAAGCTCAAAAACGAATTTAAGACAGGTAAAAGTACAATGCAAAAATGTGGAATAAATGGACTAGTTTCTTACCCTTGTTGACTTTCTTCAAGGATGAAGCTCCAACAGCTCCTCCAAGCTTGAAACCACTCAAGAACCTCAAGAACAACCTCTTGGAACCTCAAGAACAACCTCTTGGAACCTCAGAAACTAAGGGAAGGTGAAACACTATGTGTTTGTGTGCAATAGTAAGACACAAACACACTTAGACACACACAAGAGGGAAAAAGAGAGAGAGAATGTGTATCAAACCCTAACCCTAGAACTCAAACCGTAAAATGGCTGTCTAAAAATGTCTAAAGTGTCTCAAGTGTCTAACCCTTAAGGCCAAGAGAGAAGACTCTCTCTTATAGAGCCTTTTGTCTTGTAAAGCTTACAAGACAAGCTTCTAAAGAGAGAAATCCCTCCATACACATGTATGGAGGGGAGCCAAATGCAAGACAGCTATGATAAAATATCTGCAAAAGAAGATGCACAGTAGTCGGCCGGCCAAAGATGCCGTTTTGGCAAAAAGGAGTGCCGACCGGCAACAAAGAGTGCCGACCGGCCATATACATTGCCGATGGCAACAAAAACCAGCCGGTGGCCTCTAGCCACTGCCGGTGGTGTGCGGGGATGCCTCACAAGGCATTCTCTGCCCCTCCAAGGCAAAACACAAGCGTTTGGTGCAAAACCAGACACAAAACGGTCGAGTTCGGAGATCCTGAGGCAGGGCGCGTAGCCGAGACCTCCGGGAACTCCAAACGAACACAAACATGGATAATCACCGAGTGTTCAAACGGTGACATCCAAGTCTTGAGGACGGTCAAAAATGGGGTGTCTACAGTGTTCCATTGGTAAGTTTGTCAGTCTTATATTAACATTCTCGATCTTTTTCAATCATTGTTGTTTTGTTCAAACTGTTTGGTATTGGTTTGCCGACTGTTAAGAATATGTTTGGTAATACAGTATTGAATACAAACATTTAGTTCAATATATGGGTTCCGAACAGTATGCAAATAGTTGGCACTGTTGAACCGAATATAACTTTTATTTTTGGCAGTATTGTGCGGAACGGTTCAATTTTTGTATCTTCAACACCAAATCGTGTTTTTGGTGAAGGATTTTCCCTCTAAAACTCCCTTTTACACTGAAATAAACCAAAAATAAAAATGTGATAAAAAGAAAAGAGGCAATGTTGTTTATAAGATGGGGAGTCGATATTTACCTAAGGGGAATTCTCGACGTGTTTTCTACAATGGTGGATAGGAAATTTTGACAAGTTTTCTAACGGTATTCTTTAGACACCATCGAGTCGATTCCTCATATCATTGAGAGTTGACAGGAATTTCAATGATGGACCATTAATGCAATATACTCTTCATTGAGGCAATGGTGTTTATTGATGTAATGGCCGTCAGTGTTCTTTTCAACATGAGATAGACGATCATCAAAAGGAGAATGAGAGAGGGTGTGCAAAATTAAGTGGGTGTGCCTTAGGTGTGATAATATTATGAATAAGGGTAAATTTGGTATTAAGTAGGGTGTTCAAAGAAATTTTACTGAAATTTAGGGCTTAGGCTAGGGGCTCATAGAAATGGGGGGTCCAAAGAATTTAGGCATGCGCTAATAGCAGCCCCCTTATTTTATTTTATATTTTTAAAATTCCTATAATTCTTTTATTACCTTCATCCTTAACATTCCTCCTTCCTTCTTTTTACACCCAAAACCTAAAAAACCCTAACCCTAATTCTCTCCCATCATCACCACCTCCACTGGCTCACTACCAGCGCCGCCACTCCGCTATCACTGCACCACCCTAATTTTATTAGTTCTTTACAATTATAACCCAACAACTAAAGAAAAACCCAACCTTACCCAACATAGATATGGAGGTAACTTATAAAGATTATCATAAATAGCAACCAAAACCATAAAGTTGAAATGAATTAATGATAGCATCAAGATCAAGGTCAACTTTTCCTATCACCAAGCAACATCACAATTAATTCAATTCAATTCAATCAAGTCTTTTGATGGACAAAAATTTGATTAAGGAACACACAATCCATGAGATTTGTAGTCCATTACATACATATGTCTACAAATAGAGGGGGGGGGGAGAGAGAGAGAGAGAGATAGGCAAGCCTTGTGAAACATGACCTTTAGGGTCAATAGAAGAATCACCACAGAGATCACAGACAATTCTTCCATGGATTTCACCAGTCCTAGCTCTCATACCACAAATCATCATCATCACGAGGATTGTAGAGACAAAAAGTGGTAGTGGCATTTTCTTCATCAACGACTCCATACGATGGCAGTGACAGTGAGAGGGTGGTGATTGCGTGGTGGTGTTGGCGATGGCAGTTAAAGAAGGCTACAGTGGATAACGAAATAAGGGTTAGGTTTGGGACAGAAGAAAAATAAGGTGGTTGGAGTGCTTGCGACGGTGAAGATGATGGTTGGAGGTGATGGTGGGAGACAATTAGGATTTGGCTTTTTTAAGGTGTTAGGTGTAAGGGTTGAGTAGGAGATTAGGGACAAGGGTAATAAAGGAATTACAAAAATTATAAAAATAAAAAAATAAGAAAGTTAAATTTTGAGGGTGTAAGGAGTTAAATTGGTGAAACACGTAGAATTTCTCCGAAAACAAAGATAAAATAAAAGGTAAATTACACTTTCCCTTTTATATTTGGTCAATTTTTTATTTTGGTCTGTAAAGTTTATTTTTTCCTGCTTTAGCCTTTCATCTTGTAACTTTCTTATAGTTTACTCCCAAAGTTAACTTATGTTCAAAATCAGATAGAAAATATCACAATAATTACCACATATCATAAAAAATATATTATTATATTGAAATTTGAATTTATGTCAGAGGTGCGAATTATATATAATAAAATAATTTCATATCATGTGACTATTAATGTGTTATTTTTTGTATAATTTTAAAAAAATAATTTTAAAAATAAATTAAGAAAAATTTAAATTATGGAAGGTCAAAAACAAAGCGTGGCTTTTAGTCAATTGCTACCGATGGTGTTGCAGGTATATAATCATTGTAGACTGTAGCTTGACTTTTTCGAGAACCCTTTCGGAAGTCAAAATAAGCCCTACAGTATCGGACTCCCGCAGTTCTGAATCTAATCTCACAAGTGCAATGTGAACCAGATAATCACATGATCAAGATTGTCTTGGCACAAGAATGGACTGCTTTGCTAGATACAAAGATTTGCCAAAATCGATTTTTGGCAATTTGATTTTATTAAAGATTTGCGGGAGTCCGATACTCCAATGCCAAAATCCATTTTTGGCAATTTGATTCAAAATCGATTTGCCAAAAGATTTGCCAAAAATGGACTGCTTTGCTAGATACAGAGTCGCCACCTAAATATTTTATTTTTGAAAAATTTAGGAAACCCATGACTCGTGCCAAAGGCCATGTGTCCGTCATCACCAAGATTGTCTCGGCACAAGAACTTAGGTACGAGAGGGGAATGTCTTGAATTGAGCACCACTGCTCGCCTGATCAAAGATCGACCTCTGCTAATCATGATATGAATCTTATCTACATTATATGCTCTTGTTCTGATTTATTAAGCTAGCATTATTATGTGATGCGCATACACACAAGTATAGACTAACTTTGCAAGAATTGGAACATCTCGATTTATGTTTGTTTTGAAAATTGTTTCGAATATGTATCACTTGAAAAAGTGATCGCATATAAACATTACTCAAATTATTCCAATTCAAGCAATTAGCCTTCATCCACAGGCATTCAAGTAGTTATAGTACTTAAGCAATTAACCTCATGGCAAGCATGCTAGACATGGCAACATCAACATGCAATGCAATATGCTAAAGCGAGTAAAGGCGCACCTAGTACTCCAAGCCAAAAGAGAAATGAGTTAGAAAAATGCATGATTCCTACATATGCAATATGACTAATGCAACACATGAGATATGCAACTAATTAGGCTCGACTACTTAACATGTCATATGAATCAATTTGATAACTTGTGATCTAAGCACGTATTCAAATAAGTATTAAACTAGCAATGCAAGTTAAAATGATGAACTGAGCCTCGATGCATGGAAAACAAGTGCATGCAAACATGAAGTATACTAAACGAAACATGATGTCCCTAAACTAACCATCATAAGCTAAGGTAGTAAATAAAAGGGAGAAAGACGTGGGGTTAGAAGACATACACATTATTACAACATTTCACTCTCACAAAGGAGAGTCCGAACAAACTAACTAGCTAACTAGCTAAAACTAAGCTAATTATTACAAAACAAATTAAATTAGCTAAACTACTTAACTAATTATTACGACAAATGAATGAACTAATTAATAACTAATTTAGCTAATTAAATTAATTACATCACTTTACAAAATTAACTACCTATAATTAATTAATTACAATAACTAGCTAGGCTAAGTATTTAAATAAAACAGGCTCGATATGCGAGGAATGTTCATGCACGTGCTTGGTTTCCACCCGAAAAGGCCACTGTTTTGTTTTCAGAAGATCTCTGTTGCACAGTAGAACACTTACACTTCTGTCTACCTCTAGAATAGCTATGCTCTGCTCCAAAAACACACTGTTGAATTTTGCATTAGCGGCTAGCTAGGTGGCCACCAGTGATGGCCTACCGGCCACCAGTGATGGCCTACCGGCTACTGTTGTAGGGTTCATCTTGCTGCAACAGAGAACAAAAGAGCATGCATAAGGTATTCTCAAGGGTTTGTTTGCACAAATCACCTCTCTTTATTATGAACAAATCAAAAGAGTAGTAAAACCATCAACTCAAGCAATTTTATTGCATGATGGCTTATGAACCAAAGTGTGCAAGTTCAATAAATGCAACAAAATCAGACTCTAACCTCCTCCCTTTCATGAAAGATCAAGGGAAGTGGTGACCTTGGAAACTTCAACAATTTCATCAGTAATGAGTATAAAATGCCCCAAGCTTCCATGTGTTCAATTAACGTCCGATTGAACACAAAATCAAGTTCTTATCTTGCACCATTTTAGTCCCATTTTAATTACTTCATTTTAGATTACTAACCGTCCATTAATTCATTGAGTCCAATGGTGAATTTAAAATCCTCTAATGGAAAAAGGGCTTAAACCAAGTGTTGTCTTGGGCATGAAAGAAACATCATGCCGTTGGTAATGAACCCCCAAAGGGAATAAACCATTAAGCATGACATCTCAATATCATGCTTAAACAAATAAGTAGTTTGAAACCACTTTCAAAGAAAAACAAAAGGCCAAGAAAGAAGGGAGGTTGCAGAGATGATTAAGAGTGATTACAAGTATGGAAAGCCATAAATAAATGCAATTAACTCAAATAAAGTGGTGCCTAAGGCCCAAAACACCAAACTCATGAGGACAATTACACTACAAGTATGCAAAACAATGTTCAAATGCAACTATCAACCAAAAATAGCCCTAAAACATGCTGGAATTAAGACAAAAAAGGCTAGATTAATAAGCTAAAACATAACATAAGCTAGGCTAGTAAGCAAGACACAAGAAGGGGAGGCTAACCCCGCCAATTTTGGACTTCAAAAAATGATTTTAGCCATTGAAATAGCTCTAAAAAACAGTGTTTAAAAGCTCAAAAAAAGATAGTAAAAGGATGGGAAATACAAGGGAAAAGGCCTTCAAAACAAGGTACAAAGAAGGGTTAACCACCCCTTAACCTTTAATGGCCTTAAAATCCAAATTTTATCCAAAAAATATACCTCTTGAAGAGGAAATAAATTCCAGGCAACAAAACCAAGCAAACACACCCTCAAGAGCTCTAACAAGCCTCAAAGACACCTCAGCTCAAAATTGGAGAGGTTTGGTTAAGGGTGTATAGGCAAAAGTTGAGGATATATAAGTAAAAGTGTAGAAATTTGCTAGAGAGAGAGGGAATTGTAGAGAGAGGAAAAATTTTGCTCTAAAATTTTTCTAACCTTAAAACATGGAAGGGAGGCCCTCTATATATAGAAAACATGAATTCCTCTCAAGAACATCCAGCCATATACGTGGGAGCAGATGCAAGCATCTGTGCAAACCGCTGGCACAACTATCACAAAATATCTGCAAAATACATTGGTGGCTGACAACCCAAAGAGGTGGCTGGTAGGCTACCAGAGGCTGCAAGCTTAAAAAGCAATGAGTTTGGTCCAAAAATGAGGCAATAGGGGTGCAAGGGTTGAAAGGCTCAAACTTGTGGCATTCCGCTGAGGACTTCGAGCTCCTGACAAGCATATGTACTCATCATTGGGTGTGCAAGCGATGTTGTCCAAGTCATAAGGGCTGTCAAAAATGGAGTGTCTACATAGACATCCGTGGTAAGGTTTGTAAAGTACCAAAAGAGGGAGTTCCAAATATTCTGATGTCCAATCTTAATGGTTAGGAGGATAAGTCTCTTCGGTGGACTCTAGTAGCCTTGAGTTTTACATTTATAGTTTAACTGTTACTATTTAAATGTTATTGGCTCACTATTATTTATATCTATTAAACTGTTACTTACATGTTAGTGCTAAACCTAATGTCTATACACTTCATCTCAAAGCGCCTTTCTCCCCGATAAGGTAACTAGATCTTTCAAAAATTGAATCTGATGAGGCAAAGATCCCCATGCAATCGCATTTTCATGCATGTGCCCATACAATGGTGTGGTGGCCGCAGAACATACATAGTGTGACTTTGAACCCGTTTTGCGGCCCTTAGAGGGATGTGCAGGTGGACCAAAGATATACAAAGGCTTAAAAAACATGTCTACCTACTGGACGTGTGGGTCCACGCTTCAACTGTTGGACTATCTAGTTGCACAAGAAAGCCCAAGAAAACTCCAATATAGGCCACCGATACACCATGACCAAAGAACTCAGTCTGGGAGTTTAAGTATGAATGTGATTTCATGAAATGGTGAGAATTTGAATAATTGATTTAGATGAATAATGATTTGAAATTGCTCCACTTTATACCTTGTTGAACTTGTTAAGAGTATCATTATTTATTGATGTTAGTTATGCTCTAATGTTTCCTGTTTAGAATATTTTGATAGAGATAACTGTTGTTAATAGTCGATGGAAGATTGCATTGTTGTAGAAATATCTTAACAACTGAAACCCATTTTGTTAATTATGTGGTTTAATTTTGATGATGTCTCAAGCGTTGTGAAGAGGAGTGTCTGTCTTCCCAACGGATAGATTTTTGGGTATAAATATAAGTGTTTTGTTTGGAGAACAATCAAGAACTTTGAGAGAAAAAATCTGTGTGCATAGAAATCTTGATTGTACTTTCACTATGTTCTTTCACTTTCAGATCTAAGTGTTGTCTTTGTACTTACACTTTCATATTTACTCTTTGTGAGAGAATCATTATAAAAGAGGTTGAAATACCTTTTATCTTTATTGATTATTTTGTGAGAGGATTTCGTAAGGATGAGGCATTTATTGTTGAGTGAGGCTCAACAGATAAGAGTAAGACTTGTGTAAATCCACAACCTTGGTGAAGCTTTGGTGGTGTATTGATTCATTTTGATACTGAAGAAATTCTCAAGGAGGATCCTTGAGGAGTGGACGTAGGCCCGACGTGTCGAACCACTATAAATCGCTGTATTTGATTTTTTTTTTCCTTATCGCTTTTATTTTTATATTAATTATTATTGTTCTATTTTTTATTTGTTAAATTCGAATATTTTGGCTATTATATTTAATATTGTGAAATTATTTTTAATAACCTAATTCATCCCCTCTTGGTTTGCCTACCTGGGATAACAGTTGTATCAGAGAAAGGACTCTAGCATTTTTTACTTAACTGTCTTAGAGTAGATTATGGTAACTCCTAGCTATTCATTACCTGAGGGACAAACATCCAATAGATCACCATTGTTTAGCGACACAAACTTTAGTTATTGGAAAACTATGATGACCATACACATACAATCTAACGATTATGATGCTAGAAAATCATTTGTAATGATCCAAAACCCCTTATCAAAACTGTAGAAGGCCAAAAGATACCAAAACCTAAAGATGAGTAGACAGAAGCTGATACGAGAATTGCTCAATCCAATGTTAAAGCCACAAATATGTTGTACTATGCCTTCAATGCCAATGAGTTCAATAGAATTTCTACATGTAAGACAGCAAAAGAAGTTTGGGATAAGCTCATAGTGACTCATGAGGGAATATACCAAGTTAAAGAGTCTAAAGTTAGCTTGTTAGTCCATAATTATGAGCGCTTTAGTTACTCAAATGTTTACTCGTTTTACTGATATTATAAATGGTTTATCTTTCTTGGTAAAATATATACTAATGTTGATATTGTAAAAAAGCGCTCAGGTCATTACCAAAGAGTTAGGAGAGAAATGTCATTGTCATCATAGAAGCCAAGGACTTATCAAAGCTAAGTCTAAACAAGCTAATGGGATCTTTTCTCACACATAAGCTCATCATGAAATAAAGAGATGAAGAAGAAAACAATAAGAAAAAGAAGGGAATAGCTTTCAAACCACTGCTACTCATGAAAAGGATGATGAAGATAATTCATAATTTTATGATGAAGAAATGACCTTCTTAACAAAAAGGTTCCAAAAATTTATGAAAATCAATCAAAGAGGAGGAAGATTTTTCAAATGAGATTTTAACAAAGGAGAATATAGTAGAAAAGATTTTACAAAAGGAGAAAATAATAAGAAAACTGAAATCACTTGTTATGAGTGTAACAAGCCTGATCACATCAAGGTCAATTGTTTGGAAATCAAGAAACAATACAAGAAAGACAAAAGAAGAGCCATGATTGTTGCATGGAGAGATAGCGACAAAAGCGACTCAAAAAATGATGACAGCAACCATGAAGTTGCCAACCTATGCCTAATGGAATTTGGAGATGATGATGAGGTAAACAATGGGTCTTATTCTTTTGATGAATTACAATTCGTATTTGAAGAATTGCATGATGAATTTCAAAAATTTGGCACTAAAAATTATTGCTCTTAAAAAATATCTTTCAAGTTCAACAAAAGAAAATAAATCTTTGTCTAATAAAATTGAAGTATTACAAAAATAAAATAAAATAAAATAAAATAATTAAATAAAAGAATAAAATGAAATTTTGAAATCAAAGGAATCCCTTATTTTACAAAAGGAATTAAATGATTTCAAAATTGAAAATAATTCTTTAAAAAAAGGATAAAGTTATTTTAAACGAAAATATAGAAGATTTAAAAAACATTCTTTCAAAATTTACTCAAGGAAGAGACACTTTAGAGAAACTTCTTAACAGTCAAAATTGTACCTTTGGTAGAGCTGGAATTGGGTATAAACCTTTTTCAAAAGGAAAAACTTTCAAAAATAGTTTTATTTATGCATCTTCTAGACACTCACATCTTACGTGTCATTTTTGTAGTAAAAAAAGTCATATGTCACCTTCAAGTCCTATTAAAAGAAATCCTGTTGCTATTGTTTTCAATGGTAGACTAGGAAAGAAGGAAAGCCAGCTAGATAAAGGGCTAGAGCAAGCCAGGGTAAAGGCCCTAATCTGATATTTCATTTGTTAATGTTAAGTTTCTCATTTTAGAGTACTTGTAAGATAATATCTATAGGTCTATCATCTTCTCCTAATAGCCACCTAGTTCCAATAATAGTAGGGCTAACTAGAGATCTTTCCTTGACTAGATAGAGATAGAAAGGAAAATCACAGTACAGTAAGACTTTCCTTTAATAACATGCTAACTAGTGTAATAGCTAAAGACGGGCATAAGGAATAAGTTTCATACCGAGCATACGAGGGATTCCTGTAAGACCTTGGTTAAGAGGCCTAACGCGGCTTTTTTTTCTATCCTAGCGTAAAGACACTTCAAAGGTGTCAAATTCTAACTTTTACGAACCTAAGAAAATATGGGTACCAATAGAAAAATCAAATTTGCGTAGGTATGTTTCAAGACAAAATCCAATAACAATAGATGGTATGTTGATAGAGCATTTGAGGCACATGACTGGAGATAAAGCTACATAACCTTCAACAACAATAGTAAAGGAAAAATCATTGGTGTAGGTACGGCGAGATTTTCGGTGTTATGATCTTTAGATTTTGAGATCGAGTTTTTGCGAGATCTTCACTGATTAGATTTTCAAATATGAGATCGTGTATATATAGATCAAATTTTCATACATATGATGTGTGTGTGTGTGTGTGTGTGTGTGAAAGGACAATATAGTCTATAAAAAAAGGAAAAATTATGGTATGTCCTTCTTGAGCTACTCTCCTTTTTCTCAAGGACTTTTTGAAACTAAATTAGTTAAGTTGTCTTTTATCCTAGAAAAAAGCCAAAAAAGGATGGTTTCACCAAAAATCCCTTCTATCTAATTACGCTCCAAATTTTCAAAAAAAAAAATTATTATAATTTTATCCCTAACTAAAATTACTAAAAACCCCTTAAACCATAAAAGCACAAACCCTAATTTCTCATTTCACCCACCATTTTTTCAATCCCTTTCACTGGGCCACCTCCACTACCACCTGTCGTTGCCCGCCTCTGTTGCCCCCTGCTTTGCCGCCATCCCAGACCCTTCTTCCCTCCCCACTACCACAACCACCTTCTCTTCTTTTTCATTCTTCTTTATTCTTCTTCTTCTTATCCTATTCCAAACTCTAGATGTGAAACCTCTCTCTCTCTCTCTCTCTCTCTCTCTCTCTCTCACACACACACACACACACACACACACGAAAGGCAACTGTGGGGGTTATATTCGATGCAAAGAAGATGAGATAGGTTACAGGCATAGGGATTTGGAAGGAGAAGATGAGATAGGTTGCGGGCGTAGGGATTTCGAAGAAGGGCCGTGGCATGGAGAGCGCCTGGAAAGGAGATTGCGGTGACAACTGTGGTCGAGACGATAACTGGAATTATTTATCAAAAGAATGTCAAATTTGAAGCCTTTAAAAAACAAGACTTCATTGTAGTGTCAATTGCACAAGTTCCCGCTTCTAGTCCACGTAAGGGCACCATACAAAATAGCCTAGCCTCAAACTATTAAAAGTAAAAGAAAAAGAAAAAACAAAAGATTCTGTTACACACACAAGTTGTTGGCCAACATACATTATGTGAGAACCCGAATATAAAAATTAAGTAAATAATTAAATAATAATATTACAATCTCAAATATTTTGGTGGTGAATTCTAAGGTGCAAATTAAATATTATTGGAGGATCTTTTAATTAATTTTAAACCTAAAATAAATTTATGGTGAAAGTCATTGATTTAGAAGCAAGATTTATTATTAAAAAAAAATGGAGAAGCGGGTGTGACTTGAACTCTAGACCACAAAATTAATAAGTTAGGCTCTTACCATTTGAATTGCATGTAACTTATATATGTATTTTGTATATTTATCTATCTATTTGACCTAAGTGTGCCCACCACTAGTATAAAATAAAATAAACACAAACCCTAACTCTTGTTATAATTGTTTTCCACAACACTAGCAGCCCTAGCAGCCGTGGGTTTATGAAGGAAAGAGAGGGGTTTTTCAATCATCAAGATTATTGTTGTAGCCAACAAGGAGAGCTTTGGATGTGTTGTGCTGTGTGGCCTCCTAGGTTTTCTTCTCTTCTTTCTTTGTTCTATCCTTATTCTATAATTATTTTATTCATTCATGGAGAGGTTGTAGGTTTATATATTTTGTATATATATATATATATATATATATATATACTGTTAAGAAATTGAGGAGTTAAATTCATGTGTAAAGAATGGGTATTATTCTTAGTTAAAAAATTCTGCGCATAATCACGAACTTTAAAAATCAAGAAAACATATCAAACGGATGAATTATAACCTGAAATTTTTACAGTAGATCAACTACATATTGAATTGCATATCTGATTTGTTTCATAATTTTTGGGAGTCAAAATCCATATAAATTGAGGTATTCAAATCTGTCCAGGAAACCAGTCCGAAACAGTAAATTCGGGAGTGTTGTTCTCTTTGGGTATGAATCCAAAAATTATCAAATTAGTGTCATTAGAACCGGTTATGAGTCTAGTTTTGTAATTTTTTGGCTTGCATTGATTGCTCTTGTATATTAAGAGAACAGTCAATTTCTTTAAAGTGCTGCAGAAAACAACCTGTTTGGATATAATAAATTGTAGAAAATTATTTTGATAAGAAAATCAAGTGAAACCAATTGGGTTTGAAACTTAGGATATATTAGTTGATATCTGGTGGTTTTTAAAATTTTTCAAATAGCGTGGAGTGGGTTTTGTAATTTTCAATGTTAGCGAATAGATTGGGAAAACTTGTTTAAAACACTGTTTTATCTTAAAGTTATTTTTAGTTAAGTTTCGATTGGAACCTATGTCTTGGGTGATTTTAGACCTTGAAGAACATGAACTTAGGTAATATTTAAGAGTAACGGTGAGTTGGGTTGAGCCGTGTTAGTGCGCTTTTGTTGAGGTTACTTAGTTCCTATTTTTTAGTATTTAAAATTAGTTGTGACGTGTAGTTTTTTTATACATGGTTCAGGGCACTAGTTGGACTTTTACACTCTATTCGAGGGTTATATTATTTCGTTTTCCGGTGAGTAGTTTCATGCTACGTATTTTTATAAATGTTCCGCTACCCTGAACTTTTGGAAAATTAAATTGTTGTTTCATGATTAAACTACTTTGATAAATTATTATATTATCAATTGAATCAAATTATTTCTGAAACATGTGTGACTTGGCATACTGTAAACTATTTGTTTTGGTCTCATGTTTATAATGATGAACTGCCATGTTTTGCGAAACTGATGTGTATTGATTATTGGGACCATATGTGTGTATTTAGTCTAGGGAAATTATTCCACTGTGTGTGGTGACTCTGGCCACTAGGGAACAGATCCGGGTTGGGCCGTGATGACTCTAGTGCTCAACAATTGTAAGGAAAAGACCTTTAAAAACAACTAGGTGACCTTCAATCGGATCGTCTTTGAGAAAAGGCCCAGGTGCCACCCTGAGGATGACTCTTAGTTCGGTATTGGATCCAACGGGGCTTGTAGCCTTGAGAACTGTGTGGCAGATTATTTGTTTTAGTGGTACCCAGAACATTATTGGTGTTCATGTTATAATCTATTTTAAGTGAAAAATGTCGTTTATCATGTTCCTGCGAGACATGAGTATTTTAAGTGTTGATCTGTGGAACCTTCTTTTTTGAAACAGATTGTATTTACCAAACTGTATGCCAATCTAGTTTCTGTGATATATATCTTATTTTGGAATTGAACCCTGTTTTCAAAACTGTATTTGCTATCCATGTTGCTACTCACTGAGCTATCAGCTGACTTAGTTTTTATCACTTCCAGGTGTTAGAAGGACTTAGAGTGAACTCATGGCGTAGCGGGGACTCAATTGCATGGACCTCTAGGGCATGTATTTAATTTGTTTTAGGTTGCTTGTCGAGTTTTGTGCATACATTGTGGTTGAGTTTTATTTAGAATTATTTTATGTTGTGGGCGGTTTGTGTCCCATTTAGTATATATATATTTTTAGGAAGTTGGTTATGACTTGTTTTTCAATTGTGGCATGTCACTGGATTGAGTTTTGATTTATTTATTTATGGGCTATCATCACATTTATTCTTTATGGTTTTGGGTTCGTGTTTAGGCTTACGTGTGCCTTGGGCTAAGTCCCTGTGGGCCACGGCCGGTCATGCCCGGATTTGGGGCGTTAAATTGTGGTATCAGAGCTGTAGATTTATCAAGTTACATACCTTGTATTTCATCATTTAGACGTGGTCCGAGTCCCTATAGTCCTTAGTAGTGTTTGATTAAGTTAGTTTTGTTTAAGCTTGTGTTAAATCATTCTTGATTTCATTTTGAAGGTTAAGAGTTGACACCTTGATATTTACATAGATTGTCTATTCTTTGTGAGCCTTTGATGTTTGTATGACAGTGTCTACTCCATTAGGAGAAATAGTTGTATTGGGAGATTTCTGTAGATCTTGTGTGGTAAACTTGGATGGTTGGATTTTTCTAGTGGATTTGATTTCTTTAGAGACGAAGGATTTTGACGTGATTTTCAGTATGGATTTGTTAACGAAGCATCACGCCTCTGTTGATTGGTTTAGAAAGAGGTTAGTTTTTGCTATGCCAAGGCAACTTGAGTTTTTCTTTCAGGGGGATAGGAAAGGGTCTTCTATCTGTTTTACTTCTTCCCTTTAGGCTAATCGAATGTTGAGAAAAGGGTGTCATGGTTATTTAGCTTGTGTGATGAGTACTGAACAACCAGAGTAGAAGTTAGAGGAGTTGCCTGTAGTAAGTGATGTGTTGATATTTTTCTAAAGGATCCACCTAGACTTCCTCTAGATCGTGAGGTAGAATTTTCTGTTAACTTGGTCCCTGACACAACACTTATTTCTAAAGTGCCCTGTAGAATGGCATCGTTGGAGTTAAGGGAGTTACAAACTCAGTTACAGGAGTTGCTAGACAAAAGTTTTATTAGGCCTAGTGTTTCACCTTGGGGAGCACCTGTGTTGTTTGTGAAGAAGAAGGATGGGTCTATGAGGTTGGGTATTGATTATAGAGAACCGAACAAAGTCACAGTTAAGAATAGGTATCCTTTGCCACGTATTGATGACCTATTTGACCAATTGCAGGGAGCTTAGGCATTCTCTAAGATGGACTTGAGGTCAGGCTATCACTAGTTGAAGGTAAGGAATAAGGATGTTCCTAAGACAGCTTTTAGAATCCGTTATGGGCATTATGAGTTCTTGGTGATGCATTTTGGTCTCACAAATGCAACAGCCACATTCATGGATTTAATGAACAAAGTATTTAAACCCCAACTGGATAAAATTTGTGGTAGTGTTTATTGATGACATCCTAATTTATTCGAGGAGTAAAGAGGAGCATGAGCAGTATTTGAGGGTAGTGTTTTAGATCCTTAGGGACAAGAGATTGTGTGCAAAATTTAAGAAGTGTGAATTCTGGTTGAGCAGTGTATCCTTTTTGGGTCATGTGGTGAGTAAAGATAGAGTATCTGTGGATAGCACAAAGGTGGTAGAAAATCGTTGATTAGCCACGACCTACTTCTGTGATAGAGGTACGTAGCTTTCTAGGGTTTGCTGGGTATTATAGACAGTTTGTGGAAGGATTCTGCTGTATTACTTTGCCATTTATAAATCTCACTAGGAAAGAGGTAAAGTTTGAGTGGAATGATGATTGTGAGTGTAGCTTCCAAGAGTTTAAACAAAGGTTGATATCAGCTTCAATCCTCGTCTTACTTACAGGTGGTGGTAGTTTTGTGATTTATAGTGATGTTTCACAATGGCGTTTAGGATGTGTGCTCATGCAGCATGGGAAGGTGATTGCTTATGCGTCCCGACAGTTGAAAATACATGAGAGAAACTATTCTACGCACAACTTAGAGTTAGCAGCAGTGATTTTCGCTCTTAAGATCTGGCGACATTATTTGTATGGAGAGTCATGTGAGATTTACACTGATCATAAGAGTTTGAAGTATATTTTCACACAGAAGGAACTAAATTTGAGGCAAAGAAGATGGCTTGAGTTACTAAAAGATTTCGATGTGAATATTTTATATCATCTGGGGAAGGCAAATGTGGTTGCAGATGCCTTGAGCAGGAAGGTCGCAGTTGGAGATGTAGCAGCTTTTTCTATTGAGAGTTGTTTGGTGGAAGACATGAGACGTTTGAGGCTTGAGGTTGTTATGCCTAGTGATAGGGCTTATTGTAGCCAATTGATAGTTCAGCCAACCTTGAGAGAACGGATTCGTTTAGCACAGGAGATTGACCCCCAATGTGAGCGTATTAAAGGAGAGATGGCAGAGGTAAGAATGTAGACTTTGTGGTTAGTGATGACGGGTTGCTTAGATTCCGTAGCCGAATTTATGTTTCTGTTGGTGGTGATTTGAGAAAGGAGATTATGGTAGAGGCACATAGTTCTAGTTATAGTTATAGCATTCATCTTGGAAGTACTAAGATGTATCGGGATCTTTATGAACATTTTTGGTGGAATGGTATAAAGGGAGATATTGCAGAATTTGTGGCTTAGTGTTTGGTGTGTCAACAAGTTAAAGTAGAATATTAGAAACCTGCGGGGAAACTACAACCCTTACCTATACCAGAGTGGAAGTTGGATCATGATACCATGGACTTTGTGTGTGGTTTACCTTGTACTAGTAGTAATCATGATGTAGTTTGGGTTGTTGTTGATAGATTAACCAAGTCAACACATTTTATTGCAGTTTGGATGAACTATTCTCTAGCTCGATTTGCACAGTTGTATGTGAAGGAGATTGTTAGATTACATGGTGCACCAGTGTCAATAATGTCAGATCGGGACCCTCGTTTTGTGTCTAAGTTTTGGGGTGCGTTACAATCAGCTATGGGTACTTGGTTAAATTTTAGTTCAGCTTATCACCCTCAGGCAGATGGGCAATCAGAGAGGACTATTCAAACCCTTGAGGATATGTTGAGGGCATATGCTTTGGACTGGAGAGGTAATTGGGATGATTATTTGCCGCTCATGGAGTTTGCCTATAATAATAGTTATCATTCTAGTTTGGGAGTAGCTCCTTATGAGGCTTTGTATGTGAGGAAGTATATGTCTCCTTTGTGTTGGTATGAGGTTGGTGAGAGGCAAATGTTGGGACTTGATTTGGTGAAGGATGCTACACAGAAAATTATCACCATTAGAGATAGATTATTGACTGCTCAGAGTAAACAAAAAAGTTATGCTGATCATCATAGGAGAGATTTAGAGTTTCATGTGGGGG
The DNA here is from genome assembly GCF_055761805.1 of Camellia sinensis. Lineage (NCBI taxonomy): Eukaryota > Viridiplantae > Streptophyta > Magnoliopsida > Ericales > Theaceae > Camellia > Camellia sinensis. The sequence continues at coordinate 5,072,316 of NC_138974.1, read as the reverse complement.
ATATGGTATTCTTGAAAGTATCACCATGGAAAGGAGTCATCAGGTTTGGAAAGGAAGGAAAGTTGAGTTCTAGATATATTGGACCATTTGAGGTATTAGAGAAGGTTAGTGAGGTTGTGTACCGTGTTGTTTTACCCCCTAGGTTGGCAGGAGTGCATAATGTGTTTCACGTGTCTATGCTGAAGAAATAAGTGCACAGTCCGTCGCATGTGATAGATTATGAGCCGCTTCAGATTAGAGAGGATTTTTCGTATGAGGAGATGCCTGTTTAGATTTTGTATTCGGAAGAGAAAATGTTGCGTACAAACGCCATTAAATTGGTTAAGGTACTGTGGCATAATCATCTAGTTGAAGAGGCAACTTGGGAACGCGAGGATGAGATGCACAAGACGTACCCACATCTATTCTCATGATTTACTCGGGTTAGTTTCGAGGACGAAACTTTTCCTTTAGGGGGGAGAATGTGAGAACCCGAATATAAAAATTAAGTAAATAATTAAATAATAATATTAAAATCTCAAATATTTTGGTGGTGAATTCTAAGGTGCAAATTAAATATTATTGGAGGATCTTTTAATTAATTTTAAACCTAAAATAAATTTATGGTGAAAGTCATTGATTTAGAAGCAAGATTTATTATTAAAAAAAAAATGGAGAAGCGGGTGTGACTTGAACTCTAGACCACAAAATTAATAAGTTAGGCTCTTACCATTTGAATTGCATGTAACTTATATATGTATTTTGTATATTTATCTATCTATTTGACCTAAGTGTGCCCACCACTAGTATAAAATAAAATAAACACAAACCCTAACTCTTGTTATAATTGTTTTCCACAACACTAGCAGCCCTAGCAGCCGTGGGTTTATGAAGGAAAGAGAGAGGTTTTTCAATCATCAAGATTATTTTTGTAGCCAAGAAGGAGAGCTTTGGGTGTGTTGTGCTGTGTGGCCTCCTAGGTTTTCTTCTCTTCTTTCTTTGTTCTATCCTTATTCTATAATTATTTTATTCATTCATGGAGAGGTTGTAGGTTTATATATTTTGTATATATATATATATATATATACTGTTAAGAAATTGAGGAGTTAAATTCATGTGTAAAGAATGGGTATTATTCTTAGTTAAAAAATTCTGCGCATAATCACGAAACTTTAAAAATCAAGAAAACATATCAAACAGATGAATTATAAACTGAAATTTTTACAGTAGATCAACTACATATTGAATTGCATATCTGATTTTTTTCATAATGTTTGGGAGTCAAAATCCATATAAATTGAGGTATTCAAATCTGTCCAGGAAACCAGTCCGAAACAGTAAATTCGGGAGTGTTGTTCTCTTTGGGTATAAATCCAAAAATTATCAAATTAGTGTCATTAGAACCGGTTATGAGTCTAGTTTCGTACGTTTTTAGCCTTGCATTGATTGCTCTTGTATATTAAGAGAACCGTCAATTTCTTTAAAGTGCTGCAGAAAACAACCTGTTTGGATATAATAAATTGTAGAAAATTATTTTGATAAAAAAATCAAGTGAAACCAATTGGGTTTGAAACTTAGGATATATTAGTTGATTTCTGGAGGTTTTTAGAATTTTTTAAATAGCGTGGAGTGGGTTTTGTAATTTTCAAAGTTAGCGAATAGATTGGGAAAATTTGTTTAAAACATTGTTTTATCTTAAAGTTATTTTTAGTTAACTTTCGATCGGAACCTATGTCTTGGGTGATTTTAGACCTTGAAGAACATGAACTTAGGTAATATTTAAGAGTAACGGTGAGTTGGGTTGAGCCGTGTTAGTGCGCTTTAGTTGAGGTTACTTAGTTCCTATTTTTTAGTATTTTTTAATTAGTTGTGACGTGTAGTTTTTTTATACTTAGTTCAGGGCACTAATTGGACTTTTACACTCTATTCGAGGGTTATATTATTTCGTTTTCAGGTGAGTAGTTTCATGCTACGTATTTTTATAAATGTTCCGCTACCCTGAACTTTTGGAAAATTAAATTGTTGTTTCATGATTAAACTACTTTGATAAATTATTATATTATCAATTGAATCAACTTATTTCTGAAACATGTGTGACTTGGCATACTGTAAACTATTTGTTTTGGTCTCATGTTTATAATGATGAACTACCATGTTTTGCGAAACTGATGTGTATTGATTATTGGGACCATATGTGTGTATTTAGTCTAGGGAAATTATTCCACTGTGCGTGGTGACTCTGGCCACTAGGGAACAGATCCGGGCTGGGCCGTGATGACTCTAGTGCTCAACGATTGTAAGGAAAAGACCTTTAAAAACAACTAGGTGACCTTCAATCGGATCGTCTTTAAGAAAAGGCCCAGGTGCTACCCTGAGGATGACTCTTAGTTCGGTATTGGAACCAACGGGGCTTATAGTCTTGAGAACTGTGTGGCAGATTATTTGTTTTTATCGGTACCCAGAAAATTATTGGTGTTCATCTTATAATCTGTTTTAAGTGAAAAATGTCGTTTATCATGTTCCTGCGAGACATGAGTATTTTAAGTGTTGATCTGTGGAACCTTCTTTTTTGAAACAGATTGTATTTACCAAACTGTATGTCAATCTAATTTCTGTGATATATATCTTATTTTGGAATTGAACCCTGTTTTCAAAACTGTATTTACTATCCACGTTGCTACTCACTGAGCTATCAGCTGACTTAGTTTTTATCACTTCCAGGTGTTAGAAGGACTTAGAGTGAACTCATGGCGTAGCGAGGACTCAATTGCATGGACCTCTAGGGCATTTATTTAATTTGTTTTAGGTTGCTCGTCAAGTTTTGTGCATACATTGTGGTTGAGTTTTATTTAGAATTATTTTATGTTGTGGTCGGTTTGTGTCCCATTTAGTATATATATATTTTTAGGAAGTTGGTTATGACTTGTTTTTCAATTGTGGCATGTCACTGGATTGAGTTTTGATTTATTTATTTATGGGCTATCATCACATTTATTCTTTATGGTTTTGGGTTCGTGTTTAGGCTTACGTGTGCCTTGGGCTAAGTCCCTGTGGGCCACGGCCGGTCATGCCCGGATTTGGGGCGTGACACATTATCAGATTCCTGAAGTGGTTGATGTGGACTTGAATTATCATTTTGTTTCGAAAGGTAATTAATTGATCATTTGAATATCAAAATTACCTTAAATATCAACCATGACTGACTGCTTAGAACTGCTGGTAAGTCGAGCATTTTCTTGAATATGGTGTTTCTCTCTCTCTCTCACACACACACACATACACACACACACACAAAATAGATAAAATATAAAAAAATATATACAAAAATAAATAATTTATATGTGCCAATGCTAGTTGATTACATTAAGCATAGTGGGGTGCTTGGATGAATACGGTGTCGTCAAGAATGTTCCCTTTTATTTCTACGCAACCATGGAATTTTGGAGTCCAAAACTGTAACCTACTGTTGATACCTAGGTCGTCGATGAATCAGATATGATTTAGGTTGTGTTAAAAAGCAATTTCAAGCCAAAAGATACAAGGACAAGAAGTTATGCATACATCTCTCTATCTCTCTCTCTCTCTCTCTCTCTCTCTCTTTCATAAATTACAGTCTTTCATGCTCATTAACTGTCACATGGTCCCATTTTGTTTTTAAAAGCAAAAGTTGTTCAGGTTGATAACATCTCTAAAGTTAGTTTATATTCCATAGAACATGGTCAAGAAAAAAGTTTCAATGACTTGACGCAAAAATAAAGGATAAATGTTGAAGTACAATAAGTTTCTTAACATATCCAGCAAATCCAGATCAAGACCGAATGCCAATAGAAACGTCAAAGAACCAATAGAATTGTGCCTAGAAAAGGTGAATAGGCCAATTTTAACAGTTGATGCTAATTATGAAATTACCCAAATGATTAATTGATTTCATGCCAATTCAAAACACAATCATTAACCAATCAATTAATCAAGCTAGCAATGTGGAAATCAAACAATCTAATCCGTGAATTCACCCATTGAGTCATTTAATCAAACACATAGCAATCGATCATGAGAGTCAAGGATTTATGTGGAATGGAAACCCAATGAGATAACTCTCCCAAGGGATGAAAACCATAATCCCAATGCCCTCAACAAATCCACTAATGAATCAGACAGTTACATGACTCAAGATTAAGGAATTACAACCCTTACCCAAGTTTACCTCACCATTGAGTTCACCACAAGCTTCAACAAGCTTGATCCCCAGTCCAAAGCGGCTTTGACAATGTCAACCTCCATTGATTCTGTCACGCCCTCAAAATAAACCCATAAATCATCCAACAATAGCATGCTTAGACATAAGAAAATAAAGCATAAATATATTCTATCAGAGTAATCATTACAAAATGTATTACATGTTGACAACAAAAGTAAATGCCTTATGGACTTACAACTTTCCAAGTCAACACTTGGTTACAAAAAGAGAGTACCAATTCTATACAAATAAAGCCCTTGGCTTGATGTACATGTAATACATCAAAAGAAAACAAAACAACAGAAACAGTCTGTCTGCCTTTAGCCTCCCAAGCTATGTCCTTGGAGGTGGCATGCTACCTATACCTGAAAATGATGTCCCATAAAGGTTGAGCCATAGCCCAGTAGAAATATACTAAACCAACTATAAACAATGACTAAAATAATAGCATTCAATAGATGGTCCACACTTGTATTCCAACGTGTGTCGTATTACAGTTTCACGACAATCATGCCCATGGCACACTTCAGTTTCCATTTCTTATTCAACTTTGAGTTTGAAAACAAGGCTTAGAACCTAGCCAAATAACTTAATGAGATTAAGACTCATCTTTAAAACACTTTCAAAATTCATGATGGATACACATTTTGGTGTTGTATCAATAACACATAGAAACACTTCTATAATTCACAATTGATAACGATATACATTTTAGTGCTATATCAAATCAATTGAAACACTTCCATAATCCACAATTGATACACATTGTAGTGTTGTATCAATGTCACACGAAATCCGGTTTAGAGGTCCATCCCCTATCTTCCCCTAAACCATGGAGTACATCCTCTATCTCCTCCCACACACAATGTATATAAACATACATCATATACATAATCAATCAATACATAAAGTTAATGTATTATTCCAACCGCTATACTCGATAGCATACTCAATCGATTAGTTTTAGTTTGCCTAACCATCATGCATTGTTTACAACAATCAAGACTATCCTCCACCGATAGCCCAAAGCAGTTATTTTTAAATAGAAAATAAATGCATCAAATGGATAAAATATCAACATTTCAACTAGGTGAGTGATAAATGATCCAACTACACCCTTTAATCCCATGCGTTCCCAATTTCAACATTCTCAATTCAACTTCTCATTTCTTAAAATTAATTTCACAAATTAATTCATCAATGTAATTAGGGAATTTCCCATAATTAACAAAACAACCCTAAGGTTTCATTTCTATCAATAACCCAACATTTATCTCATTTCACCATGCTAAACATGCATATAGGCTTATATAAATAAAACCCCATCTTTTGTAAAATTACACAAAGACCGAAACTTTCTTAAAATTTCCTAACAATCCTCAACATATCAAAATGTTAAAATTTAAAGACAAAGCTCATAAGGAGGAGTAGGATATCCCTACATCGAAGTTAGAGCTCAAATGGAGAAGAAGACCAAAACCAAAGTGCCCCAAACTCCAAACCTTTCAGATCAAAATGAAGCCCTCGACGATCAACATGCTTTTTACAAAGGCCGAAGGATAGGAGAACACTCTAACTAGATCAAACCCTAGAGAGAAGGGAAATCCTAGAGAAAGAGGCTCTGAAAAGTGTTTTTAGAATGTAAGAGAGAGAGAGAGTGAATGTAAAAAAGCGATTCAAAAATGCCCAGTTGTCCACTGATATACGACACTCCAGCTCGAGCAGAGAATAGAACGCTCGAGCGTCAAGCACAAAAATCTGGACACGCTCGAGCGCAAGAAGGCCCGCTCGAGCTCCAAGACACAAGAATAAAATACATCCGCTCGAGCACGAAAACCAGTCCGCTCGAGCGTAGATTTCCCCCTCCTAGAACTTTCACAAACAAAGTACTACCCGCTCGAGCGCCAACATACCCGCTCGAGCGTGACCCGCTCAAGCGTAGGAAACCTGCTCGAGCGTGAAAAACACACTTGCAAAAGTTTTGCAGGGACACGAGATATTGGGAGTGTGTAAATCCCGCTCGAGCGCAATAAGGCCCGCTCGAGCGGACAACCAAAAACCAAAACTCCACTCGAGCACATAATGACCCGCTCGAGCGTAACACCAAAAACCTGGGCAACTACACTTGAGACCAAAACTCAACCTGCCTCGCCCAACACATCCTAAAACTCAAAGATATGGAATTAAAGGACGACAACAAGATAAACAACCACCAACTCCACAGAACCAAAGTCCGGAATACAACAATTACAAAAAGGAAAAATCGGAATTGCTATAACCTTCCCCCCTTAAAGAATTTCGTTCCCGAAATTAAATACAAGTTCTTCAAAAACAAGATTTTCTCAATTGCCAACAATATTACTACATAATATTAAACAACCCAGCCCATTACCGGCCAATCTCATCTCTTTTCAAGAGACAAATCACATTGTATCTAAACAACCTGCATTACCAACATGCATTCCTTTGAAATTTTACCAATTTCAACACATTCTCCACAATTCTATAACACTTGCAACATTAATATCATGCTTGCATTTCCACAATATATTTAACATACACAATGTTAAAAATAACTCCCATCAATCACAACATATGCAATGTTTTACAGCTTAAGACATATTCAGTGCTTTTAAAGTTCACAATATTACAAATTACTAATGCACGATTAAACATCAGCAAAAAAATCCAGATATTTCTCGTGGACCTCCAACTCACGTTCCCAAGTGGCTTCCTCCACTCCCTGATGTTTCCATAAAACCTTTACCAAGGGAATGGTCTTGCCTCACAAGACTTGATCCCGCCTATCCAAGACCCGAACCAGTCTCTCCTCATACGAGGCATCCTCATCTACTTCTAAGTCAGTCCAATCCAATACATGCGATGGATTCGACTCATACTTCCGAAGCATACTCACATGAAACACATCATGCACTCCGAACAACTGCGGAGGCAAAGCCAAACGATAAGTAACCTCCCCAATCCTCTCAAGGATCTCAAAGGGACTGATAAACCGAGGGGATAACTTCTCACTCTTTCCAAACCTCATCAAACCTCGCCTAGTTGATATTTTCAAAAATACATGATCACCCGTCTCAAAAGCTAAAGGCCTCCTCTTACGGTCGACATAACTCTTTTGACGACTCTAGGCTGTAACAAGCCTCCTACGGATAAGCTCGACTTTCTCTGTCGTTTCTCTCACCAACTCCGGGCCCAACAAAGGTGCATCACGCACCTCGGCCCAACAAACCGAAGACCTACACGGTCGGCCATACAAGGCCTCAAACGGTGCCATACCGATACTAAATTGGAAACTGTTGTTGTACGCAAACTCCACCAAGGGCAAGTGCCTCTCCCGAGACCCACTAAAGTCAAGAACACAACCCCGAAGCATATCCTCAAGGATCTGAATAGTACGCTCGGACTACCCGTCAGTCTGAGGATGATAAGTCATGCTAAAGCTCAATCTAGTGCCCAAGGCACTCTGCAAGCACTACCATAACCTAGCAGTAAAACGAGGGTCTCTATCTCAGACGATCGTCACAGGGACCCCGTGCAACCTCACTATGTCCCGAATATACAAGTCGGCAAGATGATCTACCGAATCTCTCATGCGCATAAGAATGAAGTACGCCGACTTAGTCAACCAGTCTACAACCACCCAAATAGCATCACTACCCCGCTGAGTCCTCGAAAGGCCTATAACGAAGTCCATAGTGACATGCTCCCACTTCCACTCGGCCATAGGCAAGGGTTGTAACAAACCCGCTGCCTCTGATGCTCGGCCTTCACTTGCTGACAAGTAAGGCACTTAGACACGAAAACTGCCACATCCTTCTTCATACCCCGCCACCAAAATTGGTGACCCAAATCCTGATACATTTTAGTGCCTCTCGGATGCACTGCAAGGCGTGAATGGTGAAACTCTCGGAGTACTCCCTCTCGGCAAGACTCCGGCACAAACAAACGGTCTCGGTATCTCACACTCTAGTCGGGATACACCGTGAAACCCTTCTCAACTTTCCCACTGGAGATCTTCTCTCGGAAGGACTCTACTTCAAGGTCACCTCTCTTTGCCTCTAACACTCGAGTCATAAGTGTAGGCTGCGCAACAACAAAAAATAAGGCCGCAGCCTCAACGGATTCGCCCAAAAGCAAATCAAACTCGCCAAGTGCACCCAACATCTCGCACTCCCAAATGGCTATACAAGCTACATCACTAATGGATTTCCTGCTAAGGGCATCGGCCACTACATTGGCCTTTCCCGAATGATAGTGCAACTCGAAGTCGTAATCCTCAATAAACTCCATCCACCTCCTCTGCCTCAAGTTCAAGTCTCTCTGTGTAAACAGATACTTCAAACTCTTATGATCCGAGAACACCTCGAACCTCTCCCCATAAAGGTAGTGCCTCCAGATTTTCAAGGCAAAGATCACAGCTGCTAGTTCTAAGTCATGTGTATGGTAATTCTTCTCGTGTATTTTCAACTAATGTGAGCCATAGGCCACCACTTTCCCCTCCTACATTAACACACAACCCAAACCCTCTCGTGAGGCATCACAATAAACTGCATAACCCAACCCTCTCTCCAGAATAATCAAGACCGGAGCGGTGGTCAATCTAACTTTCAGCTCTTGGAACGACTTTTCACAAGTCTCACTCCTCACAAATTTGGCTCCCTTACGAGTCAATCTAGTCAATGGTGAAGCTAGCCTGGAGAAATCATTCACAAATCGGCGGTAATACCCAGCTAACCCCAGAAAACTGCGGATCTCAAACACACTCTTAGGCTGTTCCTAATCTTGCACTGCATCAATCTTGGATGTATCAACAGACACCCCTTTCCCGGAAACCACATGGCCTAAGAACTTGACTTCCCCTAGCCAGAACTCACACTTCCCAAACTTGGCATACAACCTATGGGCTCTAAGTAACTCAAGCACCACTCTCAAGTGTTCCTCGTGCTCCTCCTCTGAAGGTGAATAGATAAGAATGTCGTCCATGAAAACGACCACAAAACGATCTAAGAATTCACGGAAGATCCAGTTCATCAAGTCCATAGAGACTACCAGTGCATTGGTGAGCCCAAACGGCATCACCAGAAACTCATAGTGGCCATACCGCGTACGAAATGCCGTCTTCGGAATATCCTCCTCCCTGATCCTTAACTGGTGGTAACCCGATCTCAAGTCTATCTTAGAGAAACAACGGGACCCCTTCAACTGGTCAAACAGATAATCTATACAAGGCATAGGGTACTTATTCTTAACCGTAGCCCGATTCAACTTCCGGTAATCTATACAAAGTCTCAAGGCACCATCTTTCTTTTTAGTAACGAGGGCCGGTGCTCCCCACGGCGAAACACTAGGGCGAATGAAGCCCTTATCTAGCAATTCCTGGAGCTAAATCTTCAACTCACTCAACTCGGCTGCGGCAAAATGATAAGGTGCCATAGAAATCAGCGCCGTGTCGGGCACTAAATCAATAGAGAACTCGATCTCTCGATGAGGTAGTAAACTAACGAGATCCTCGGGAAAGACATCCGAATACTCACAAACCACTCTCGGCAATACAATCTGGGTCTCATCACACTCACTACTCATAAAGAGAGCAAGAAGACCACTAAGTTCACTCCGCCCTCGCAGATCATACACCGGTGGTAACACACTACCAACCCGATCCCCTAAGAAATGGAAACACTCCCCGCTCAAGGTATATACTGTAACCCTCTGGCGGTAGCAATCGATAACAGCCCGGTATGACGATAGCCAGTCCATACCCAAAATAACATCAAAACCCGTCATGGGCATAACTATAACAGGAAACGGAAGTCGGTGATCGGCGACTTCTATATCACAACGCCTACATCCTTGTTTCAAAATCAACTCACCCCCAATAGGTGACACTACACAAATAGGAGATGCTAATTGTGCCAACTCCAATCCCAAAACAGATGCAAATGCAGCAGATACAAAAGAATGAGATGCACCCGTATCAATCAATACACTAACAACCGAGTTGCAAAACAAGAAGGTACCTTTCACAACTGATGGAGCAGGTACAAGATCCTGCGTGGTAACAGCATACACGCGCCTAGTAGGCCCCTGATCCACCTGCTCACCCCTCAGAGCATACGACTGCTGCACAGATTGGGACGACGAGGCTCCCGGATTGTCCCTCGAGGCCTGCACGGACTGAGCTAGTTGAAAACCCTACGTCTGCCTAGAACCAAACGCGCCCGAAGTGGCACTCCACTGTGGGAAAAACCTCTTCAGGTGCCTAGGCTGACCACACTGATAACAAGACAAGGGCTGGCCCCTGCCCTGACTCTGGCTCTGCGGTCTAGCTGAAGATGAAGCAGCTCTCTGACCTCCTCCCCTCTGTGGGCAAACCGAAGCCTTGTGGCCCAGCTGACCACACTTGTAACAGGTGAAATCTCCTTTATTGCCTCTCCTCGAGCCTGCACTCTGCATTGGAAAGGTCGATCTAGCAACACCACCCTAAGACTGCTGAGGGTTAGCACCCCTCTGTCTCCTGCTATCCCCCTGACCATCCTGGCTCCTCTTGGAGCCTCTCTGTCCCTCCTCCTCCTCCTGCACCATGATCTCCATATGGGCTGCAATATCAGCCAAACGCCCATAGTCTCGGATCATAGAAACCCCAACTCTCATCTTGAGGTCGCGCCTCAACCTCTTCTCAAGCTCGATACAGCGGCGTTCCTCGGACGCCACAAGTTCAAGTGCGAACCTGGACAAGCTAGTAAAAGCAGCCTCATACTCGGCCACTGAAGAACTCAACTGCAAAAGCTGGCAGAACTGGTCTCTCAGCTTCTCCCTGACTGCTGGAGATAAGTACTTCTCCTGAAAAGCCTTCACAAAAGCCTCCCACATGCCAGCAATACGACCCCTCATGTACTTCCACCAATGATCCACACTCCCTTTAAGCTGGAAGGATGCCAAGGTCACTTTCAACACCCCGTCCTCGATGCCAAGCATCTCGAACGTCTTACTCAACTGCTCCAGCCACTTGTCAGCCTTAAGCGGCTCCTTTGGATTATCAATAAACTCATCCGGGTTAGACCGGAAGAACTCCCTCTTCAAGAAGGAAGGCCCTACCTCCACAACCTGGGCCTGCACTGGAGCCTGAACTGGATTCTCAGCTCTTAGAATACCCATAGACTCCTTCAAAGCATCGGCTATCCCTCGGGCTAAAGCGCCCATAGCCTCCTGACTTGCTGGCTCGACCACATTGGCCTGGCCAACCCCCTCTTGCCGTGCCGGAATATCATCCGGTAAACGCATCTCCTGCCCACCACGTCTGCCACGTCTACCACCTCTTCCTCGTCCTGACATCCTAATAAAGGTAACAAAGGACATTAGCACATTCATATGTGTGCCAAAACTAAACACTCACGTCCTAATACATGGACAACTGTAATTCACTCCACGTAAGCACATAAACACATAAGCACTTATGAATTTCATTTCCGGATAATGATAGTACCAAGGCGTTGCTAGAGTTTCGGTTAGAAACAGCATTGATCAAGTGCTTTTCCAACAAGACTCACGGAAACCAAAGGATCCAATCAACATCCTAGAAACTAAATCCCATACCCAAGTAGTCACATAAACATGTTATCAAATAAACACATAATGTCACGCATAAGTCTCTAACAAGCGAGACAAACCCATTATAATACTAATCACTTCCCACGTACCCAAGGTATTCGAACCCGGTACGCTCTGATACCAAGTTGTCACGCCCTCAAATAAACCCATAAATCATCCAACAATAGCATGCTTAGACATAAGAAAATAAAGCATAAATATATTCTATCAGAGTAATCATTACAAAATGTATTACATGTTGACAACAAAAGTAAATGCCTTATGGACTTACAACTTTCCAAGTCAACACTTGGTTACAAAAAGAGAGTACAAATTCTATACAAAGAAAGCCCTTGGCTTGATGTACACGTAATACATCAAAAGAAAACAAAACAACAGAAACAGTCTGTCTGCCTTTAGCCTCCCAAGCTATGTCCTTGGAGGTGGCATGCTACCTATACCTGAAAATGATGTCCCATAAAGGGTGAGCCATAGCCCAGTAGAAATATACTAAACCAACTATAAACAATGACTAAAATAATAGCATTCAATAGATGGTCCACACTTGTATTCCAACGTGTGTCGTATTACAGTTTCACGACAATCATGCCCATGGCACACTTCAGTTTCCATTTCTTATTCAACTTTGAGTTTGAAAACAAGGCTTAGAACCTAGCCAAATAACTTAATGAGATTAAGACTCATCTTTAAAACACTTTCAAAATTCATGAGGGATACACATTTTGGTGTTGTATCAATAACACATAGAAACACTTCTATACTTCACAATTGATAACGATATACATTTTAGTGCTATATCAAATCAATTCAAACACTTCCATAATCCACACTTGATACACATTGTAGTGTTGTATCAATGTCACACGAAATCTGGTTTAGAGGTCCATCCCCTATCTTCCCCTAAACCGTGGAGTACATCCCCTATCTCCTCCCACACACAATGTATATAAACATTAATCATATACATAATCAATCAATACATAAAGTTAATGTATTATTCCAACCGCTATACTCGATAGCATACTCAATCGATTAGTTTTAGTTTGCCTAATCATCATGCATTGTCTACAACAATCAAGAGTATCCTCCACCGATAGCCCAAAGCAATTATTTCTAAACAGAAAATAAATGCACCAAATGGATAAAATATCAACATTTCAACTAGGTGAGTGATAAATGATCCAACTACACCCTTTAATCCCATGCGTTCCCAATTTCAACATTCTCAATTCAACTTCTCATTTCTCAAAATTAATTTCACAAATTAATTCATCAATGTAATTAGGGCGTTTCCCATAATTAACAAAACAACCCTAAGGTTCCATTTCTATCAATAACCCAACATTTATCTCATTTCTCCATGCTAAACATGCATATAGGCTTATATAAATAAAACCCCATCTTTTGTAAAATTACACAAGGACCGAAACTTTCTTAAAATTTCCCAACAATCCCCAACATATCAAAATGTTAAAATTTAAAGACAAAGCTCATAAGGAGGAGTAGAATATCCCTACCTCGAAGTTAGAGCTCAAATGGAGAAGAAGACCAAAACCAAAGTGCTCCAAACTCCAAACCTTTCGGATCAAAACAAAGCCCTCAATGATCAACATACTTTTTATAAAGGCCGAAGGATAAGAGAAAACTCTAACTAGATCAAACCCTAGAGAGAAGGGAAATCCTAGAGAAAGAGGCTCTGAAAAGTGTTTTTAGAAAGTAAGAGAGAGAGAGAGTGAATGCAAAATGTGATTAAAAAATGCCCAGCTGTCCACTGATATATAACACTCCCGCTCGAGCGGAGAATAGAACGCTCAAGCGTCAAGTACAAAAATCTGGACACGCTCGAGCGCAAGAAGGCCCGCTCGAGCTCCAAGACACAAGAATAAAATACATCTGCTCGAGCGCGAAAACCAATCTGCTCGAGCGTAGATTTCCCCCTCCCAGAACTTTCACAGACAAAGCACTACCCGCTCGAGCGCCAACATACCCGCTCGAGCGTGACCTGCTCGAGCGTAGGGAACCCACTCGAGCGTGAAAAACACACTTGTAGAAGTTTTGCAGGGACACGAAATATTGGGAGTGTGTAAATCCCGCTCGAGCGCAATAAGGTCCGCTCGAGCGGACAACAAAAAACCAAAACTCCGCTCAAGCGCATAATGACCCGCTCGAGCGTAACACCAAAAACCTGGGCAACTACACTTGAGACCAAAACTCAACCTACATGTTTGAAACACGCCCAACACATCCTAAAACTCAAATATATGGAATTAAAGGATGACAACAAGATAAACAACCACCAACTCCACGGAACCAAAGTCTAGAATACAACAATTACAAAAAGGGAAAACCGGAGTCGCTATAGATTCAATAGCAATCACGAAGCTCCTCACTTCAATCTCTGCCTTCAACAGCTTCGATGCTTATGAAAAGATGTTTGAAGGTTTTGATGTGTATAGAATCAATCTAGGTAGAACAATTCATTTCAAGCCATATTTCAAAGATTTAGATTCCAGAGCAAAAAAGATTCATCAATAAAGTCTAGATGAACAAGCTGTGAAGCTTGTAGAGAGAGAGAAAATAGATCTCAGAAATATATAACCGTCTATCATATCTGGAAATGATGAAATCTGACATTTTAAAATGATTCAAGGGCAAACTCTTCACAAAATAAACCACAAGTATGCCAACAACACTCGAGCTGCTAGAGCCTAGGTTGGGCACCTGTCAAGCACTATCCATAGCATCTCAAGCACTCGAGCTCTTGTCGAGTGCACATCAAGCGCTGCTTCCAAGATCTCAGGTGCTTAAGCTCTTGTCAACCTCAAATCAAGCATGAGGGACTTGAGCTCCTGTGAAGCTCAAATCAAGCAGGGACCAAGGATCTTTACAAAAGCCTTATGAAAAGAGGCTTGAAGTACAATTAAGTAAAATCCTAAAAATGGGTTAGTGCCTAAAATGAAAGAGACAAAAACAACGTTATGCACGGGTTCAGATCGAGTCATATAGCTTTCAAGCAATCGAACCGCTGCAACATTTTTCGAAGAGAATCTCTCAAAGTGGTGAACTCAATCACTCTAAAACACTAAAAATATTGCCAACCTGTAACATGTCCGCGGGGGGGACCTCGCTGCTACAGTTCGGACTCGACTTGTGTCACGGTTCTTAATCTGAACCAAAGAGTGCAAATCTGGCAAATCGTTTTGAGAAACGGATTTTTGAAAAAGTAGTGCCAAACATGGACTGCTTTGCCAGATACAGAGTCGCCACCTAAATATTTTTAAAATGGGAAAATTTAGGAAACCCTGACTCGGTGCCGAAGGCCACATGTCCGTCATCACCGGAGTTGTCTCGGCTCGGGAGCTTGGGTACAATCGGGGAAGGTCAGCTATGAGCACCCCCTTTCGCCCGGTCCGAAGACCGGCCTCTACTAACCGTGATATCCAATTTTGAAAACGTTATGTGTTCTTGTTCCGTTTATTAGCTTAGAATTACTATGTTATGCGCACAGCAAACAAGTATAGACTAGATTGCCTAATTTGGAAATGAACATTGCATATCCGTTCGGTTTGAAAATGCTTTGGAATTTGCTACTCGCAAGTAGGCTAAAACACGGATTTCAACGAGTTTTTCCAACTCAAACAATCCAACCTTCACCCACAGGCATTCGAAACAGTTTAACACATAAGCATCTAGCCACATGTTAAGCATGCTGTCATGGCAATATTCACACTCATGTGATATGCTAAAGCGGAAATACTTACATAGTACTCCGTGCCAAAACAAAGAACTTGTTAGCA
The DNA here is from genome assembly GCF_055761805.1 of Camellia sinensis. Classification (NCBI taxonomy): domain Eukaryota; kingdom Viridiplantae; phylum Streptophyta; class Magnoliopsida; order Ericales; family Theaceae; genus Camellia; species Camellia sinensis. Next base: position 5,056,674 of record NC_138974.1, on the reverse strand, counting down.
AACATGCATGATCCAAGCCCATGTTAAGTGCCTAATGCATCGCATACAAAGTGTTGCTAAGATAGGCTCGGCTAACCTAGACATGTCATGTGAAAATGTACAATTATCACGTATTCAGTTTTTGATTTGAAAAACATATGCGGTTAGCATGATGTACCGAGCCTAATTCATGTAATACAAATGCATGGATGCACACATGCATAGCATAAGGTATGCTAAATTGAACGTGCCCTAATCTACCATCGTAAGCAGGTAAATAAAAGGGAAGAAAGACGTGAGGTTGGAAGACATACACGCACTCACGCACACTTATTACAGATTTGCCCTCGCTCGGAGGGACCAAAATAATAATACAAATTAATTAACTACACCAGCTAATTAATATTACAAATTAACTAATTTAATTAACAAATTGAATAAATTAAATAAAGCGGGAAAATGCCTCGGGAAGCGCGCCACCATGCGCAAGCTGCCTCTGTTTTCCTTCCTTTCCTCCTCTGGAGGCTGTCAAAGCCTCAGGACTGCATCCTTGGACAGAGGGGATCATCACCGGCTGAATGAAACTTCCACCGGCAGTGTAGTATGCCCATCGGCACATTACACTGCCGGTCGGCACATTACACTGCCGGTCGGTAGAGTATTCCTGCAGAACCTGCAACTCACAGCAACAGAGGGCAAAACAAGGCATGGCAGCATAATTCAAGGCATGTATGCACCAACCATGTCTCTTATCATTGTGATGACTCAAAGGGACATGTGCCTCGGTTCTCGGACCACCAATCACGCATTTCCATGCATGATGGCCCAAAGAACCAAGTATGCAACTTTGATTTCAAATGCATGCAAACCAATCAAACAAAATAGGCCCTATTCCTATCACCAATTCAAGGGACAAGGCATGCATGCAAGATGCAATGCAATCTAGGCATACAAGCTAAGGATGCAACATGGCATGGCAATTAACTTATGCAAGCATACAAGCATGCATATGGCAATGCAAACTAATGCTAAGATGGTCTTATACATGAATTAGGCAGCTCTAAAGAAAGGCCTAAAACAGTAGCCATGAGTGCTAAAGAGTGAGGGCTAAGTGGCATACACACACACATGCACATAAGGGCCAACACTTAAGCACAAAACGAGCAATATTCAAGCACACTTGAAAGGAGGAATCATGGACTAATTAGCAAGAAACATGAGCCCTAAAATCATGTTATAAAATGATGCCAAATCAAGTTATAAATCAAGCCAAAACATGCAACGAATAGTCCGAGTGTTCAAGGCAAATCAATAAGGCATTGATCTACACTTATCATGACCAAACATGGCATGCATTAAGCGACCAAAAACAGGTTTATAACAGGTTAAAACAAGACTAAAGGACTCTTTAGATGGCATCTAAATGGCCCAAATACAAAGGCATACACCATGGCCAAAACATGGAGCATTGCAACACATGCTTTCAAAGCATTAAAGAGGCATGCAAGGCAATCAAACATGCATGGGAATGGGACTGAAATAGCATGTAGGATGATTCCAAATCACCAAAACAATGCAAAGATGGCATGCTACACATGCACATACTCAAGGCCAACAAGCCCAAAATACAAAGGAGCTATATAATGCATGCAAAGATCAACCCAAACGATTATGGACAGAGCTAAAACATGGCAAAATAAGCACATAATCTTCACAAATGCAAGCCTAAAACATGCTCCAACAAAGGCTAACAACCTAGAACATGTTAAGGCACAAATAAGGCATTATATGGCAACTATGCTAAACATGCATGGAGTTCCAAAACCAATTTGAAATCATGTTATATTATAGATATATAAGCATGGAAAACAAACCAAACATGCTCAACACACACTCAAGCATAGGCCTCCTTAAGAGGTCAAAATATGCCCTTTTCAAGGACAACAAGGAGAGGGGGTGGCCCTCTCCTTCTTGGGACTTCAAAGCATCATCTTCACCACTGAAATCCCTCAAGATTTCAGTGGTGAAGAGACCTCAACACCAAAATCCCGGAGCTAGCACAAAATGGCTCAAAATGAGGCCTTTTGAGGCCTAAGGGTGGTCAAAAACCCTCAAACAATGAAACACTCTTAATAAACAATAAAGAGGGCTTAAAAACAGAACTTTTTTATGTTATACAATAATCACAAAAACAGCTCTAAGACTAGTAGAAAATCAATGCAAAAAAGGGGGAAAAAGGGACTAGTTTCTCACCCTTGTAGTCCTCTTCAACAATGGTGCTCCAATGGCCTCCTTGAGCTTGAATCCAACACCAAAGCTTCAAAACACACTCTTTAGAACCTCAGCTCCAAGAGGAAGGTGAAACACTAGGTGTTTGTGTGCAATAGTAAGGCACAAAACACCTAGTGAACAAAATGAGAGGGAAAGAGAGATAGATGTGTGTATCTAATCCTAACCCTAGAAAAACCAGAGCTCTCCTCTGTCTTCTCTCCTCAAAAATGTCTAAAGCCTCTCTTTTTTGCCTTAGAGAGAGCTTCTCTCTATATGCCTCTTGTAAAGCTTACAAGACAAGCTTTGCAAGAGGGAGATCCCTCCATACACGTGTATGGAGGGGAGCAAAAGTAATACAACTGTCTAAAAATATCTGCAAAAGCAGATGAACAGCAATCGGCCGGCAAAAAATGCCATCTTGGCCAAAAAGAGTGCCGGTCGGCAACAAATAGTGCTGACCGGCAACAAAGAGTGCCGGCCGGCAAACTATATTGCCGGTGGCAGCAAAAACTAGCCGGTGGCATCTAGCCAATGCCGGTGGTGGGTGGGGATGGTCTACAAGCCCCACCTTGCCTCTCAAAGGCAAGACACAAGTGTTTGGTGCAAAACCAGACACTAAACGGTCGAGTTCGGAGATCCTGAGGCAAGGCACGCGAGCCGAGGCTTCCGGGAACTCCAAACGAACACAAACATGGATAATCACCGAGTGTTCAAACGGTGACGTCCAAGTCTTGAGGACGGTCAAAAATGGGGTGTCTACAGTTGCCCCTCTTTGACAGAGCTCGAAAGTCATAACAATGACGGGAGTGAATGTCAAAGCCCAGAGACGACCCATTTTTGACAAGGCCGAAGACTCAGACAAACATGCAAGACAAACAAGGTATGCGCCCGAAGGCAGGGGCAAAATGCAAGACAATGCACAGAGCCGAGCATAACTTATGATCATGCAAAGAAAGCTGTAACGAAGCAAACATGCGACAGTTTTAAGCTAGCATACCAAACTACACTACAATGCAGAAAGGATGTAAGAGAATTATGGAATTCTCAATACGTCTCACTCGGGAGATACAATACCTGTGCGGCTCGTCTGGTTGCACCAGCTGCAAATGAACCGTACATACAATATCGTGCCTGCAAAGAAAACAAACTTAACAGGTACAATATGGTTAGCAACATGCATGACAATGCAAATGTGGTGTACTCGAAATGCGATATATACAAAACAATGTATAAATAATGCAAATGAAGATGCAATGTAATTGAAACAATGCAAGCTACATGCAAAGCATTTGAATCGTGATCCAATCACGAGTGGTTCGAAACCACATCTATGTCAAATAGATTGATGGAGATAACAAGTCTGTCTACCATAGAACGGTCAACTGAACTATGAGTATTGTAGACAGACGCAAGAACAAGTATTGGGTGGAATTGACATAAGTGGGGAAACGACCCGCTGGAGAAAGGACTACGATCCTAATGCCGGATGCAAAAATTACACTACAATGTAATACATGAATATGGCACGCAGGCCAAACCAAATCTTGCTTAGGAAAGGCATGCATACATACGAGCCATGTGTAACACAGAAAAGGTGCCGCAACCCTCAACCAACTTATCAACGTGGAATCGGCGCGATACACATACAGAACTGTGTTTTAACATGAAAAGTAAGGGCACATACCAGACCAAGCTCAACCTGGAAAGGCGCAAGCCAAAGGCGGAAGGTGATGCAATGAATGCATGCAATCTACAATGCAATATCTACAAATATGCAATAGAGTGGATATTTACAACATGCATGACAATGCAGTGCAATGCGACCCACTGGGGAAAATGCAATGGATGCATGCGAGCTACAATGGAAATGCATGACAATGCACTATGATGCAATGACTATGATTGCAACTTTCCCTATCTTACCAATAGGGCGGTATATTAGGTTGGTCCAGTATCCAGAATTGAGGCGTAGACATGCCGCCTCAACCTATGGGGCTTCCATACAGATTTCAAGCCGAGGGTAAACCCCTGGGTATTTAAACCAGACTTTAGTCTCGGAACTCCCGAACCTTTGCGTTCTAGGCATAAGCCGTTCGAACTCTAGTTTCCACCGTCCCAGTTGGTCTTCTAGGAACTCATCGCAAACACAGACAGGTGGCTTTACCAGACCACCGAAAGTCATCCGGGCACAACAAACACCGAAGGAATTGCACCTTCAGAGGATTTAAGGTCTCCTGGACCGGGATGCAAAATGGTATGCATGACAATGCATGTTTTGTTTTTTTTTTTTTGAAATGCAAATGATGTATGAAATGCATGTTGCATGGAATGCGCGACAACACGCGGCTCTCGAAGTGTACGACAATGCGAACACTAAAGGTCTTACACCTTCCAAGGATTTAAGGTCTCCTAGACCGTACGTGTTTAAGGTCTCGCCAGACCATGCGTGTTTAAGGTCTCGCCAGACCGGCGGTATTGCACGACGGTATGATGCGCAAAATAGCGCAATGCGTTAGGCAACGCGAGTGCACAGGACAGTGCGATGGAATGCATGCAAAATGCAATGAGATGCGCAAAATAGTGCGAAATTTGAAATGCACAAAACAGTGCGATGTGCAGAACAGCGCGAGATTTGAAATGCACAAAACAGTGCGATGCGCAGAACAGCGCGAGGTTTGAAATGCACAAAACAGTGCGATGCGCAGAACAGCGCGAGGTTTGAAATGCACAAAATAGTGCGATGCGCAGAACAGCGCGAGGTTTGAAATGCACAAAACAGTGCAATGCGCAAAACAGCGCGAACAATTTCAAAATGCACAAAACAGTGCGATGCCAAGTGTGACATGCATGCCACACGGAGTGTAAATGGGCTTAAATGCACAACAACGCATGTATTCCAGACTGCATGACAATGCATGGAATAGAAATGCAATGATGATGCAAAGGGGTGCGTGTTGCGACGCTTGTAACACGTGCACAACAATGCAAATGAGTGGCGCGCGACAGCGCGATGTAATGCACCGAAGTAGTGTGATGAACTTGTGCAACACACATGGGGTAGCTTTTGAATTTAAAAGGATACAAAAAGGATACACCTTGCACGAATTTGAGTGCCACGCACTGGAGACACGGCCCGCGGTCAGAACGGAGGCCGGTTGAACATCGGAGATGCACTTTCTTGCACTTTCTTGAGTTATGAAGACCATGAACTTCTCATATGGCCTAAACAAGGCTGTGGGAACCCCACCGGCCGAAAGATGAGGCCACCGGCTGGCCATCGGCACAAAAACAATTCCATCGGCACAAAAAAGTGCCGGCCGGCACAAAATATTGCCGACCGGCAAACAGTTGCTGGTGCGGGGCAGTTTTGACTTTTCACCTTGGGTGTTATAAAATAGGGCTTCATGCCCTATTTTCTCACTTCTCCACCGCCGAAAACCTTTGCTCTCTCTCTCTAGAGCTTTTTCTCTTCCCCGTTTCTCCGTTTCTTCGCGTTCTACGCCCGTTTCGTCGTCGGATTCGCGTTTCTCTTCGCGTTTCGGACGTTTTCGACCGATCACATTTTCGTTTCGGTGCCTCATTTGGCGTTCTAGCCTTTTCGGGGTTCGTTCCCCTCACTTTGCTCTTCGTTTCCGTGCCTTTTCACATTCCGGCCTTCCCGGCCATTTCCGACCCTTTCAGGAGTTGACTTTCCGGTTGACTCTTCATATTCCGGCTCGGTTTTCCTTTTCCGGCCATTTTCACACCATCCTCTACATGGCGGACGACATTCCACGTGGCGGGACTCCCCCGGACCACGAGATGGATCCCGGGGTCGAGCTCCTACCACTGAGCGAGCGCCCATTCGACCCGGCGACCTATCGGCCGGCGATCCACGTTCTGTCCCCAGACGGCCTGCGTCAGTTCCGGAGCTTTGAGAGATACGCGGCGCCTGAGCTACTGCTGCGCGAGCCTACCTCCCACCTTTCATTCGGCACTTCTGAGGTAATTCTCTTCTTTCTGCTTTACTTTCTGCAATGTAGGATACAAAACTGCCATAGTTAGTTGTATTCTCTAATTGTTGAAATCTGATATGCCGTAGACCGTAGTTGACTGTAAACATACATACAACTGATATCTGCTTGAGACTGACACATGCACACACACTGCACTAGCCCCGAATCACCCAAACACACGGCACTCACTGTATTCTACTGCATACACACTGGTACCCAGTATTTGTCTGAATCTGTTAGATTTGCACATATGCTACATCTGTTCTGAAACACCCAAACACGCTGACACAGCACACGTATTTTACTGTAAGCACACCGGCACCCGATATTTGCCTGAATTTGACAAACTTGCATACATGCCATATCTGTTCTGAAACACTCAAACACGCTGACACAGCACACGTATTTCACTGTAAGCACACCGGTACCCGGTATTTGCCTGAATCTGACAAACTTGCATACATGCCATATCTGTCTTTTCAAAATTGCATTTTGAATGTTGTCTTGCAATTGTCATTTTCTGTTTGCAGGAGGGTTCCCATACCATTCGCGGGTATGGGAATACTGGTGCGCGGGAGTGGTATGATGAGCTCCCTGATGCGGTCCAGCGCATCGTGGACCGAGCGGGCTTCGGCACCTTCTGCCGAGGGCTCTCTAGGTTCTCCACATGCAGACCTCTCCTTGCTGCTTTGGCGGAGAGGTGGTGGGACACCACCGATTCTTTCCATTTTTCTGCTGCAGGGGACATGACAATGACCCCTTATGACTTCTCGATGCTCACAGGCATCGGGGTAGGGGGGATCCGATCCCTTTCGACACCGACATGGATGAGTGGACCGCCGCTCAGGTCCATCTACTGGGGGAGGCCCCACCACTAGCTCGTCCAGGCTTCGTGCAGTACTCCTGGTTCGAGACACAGTTTAGGGTTCAGCCCGTTTTGGAGGAGGTGCAGATGACCCCGGAGGATGAGGAGAGGTATGCTCGCGGCTTCCTCATGTTCTTGTTCGGGACTACTATCTTCGCCGACCGGGCGAACACCGTGCCTCTCTGCCTTCTCAGCGCACTGGTGGACGTCCGGGACATCTTGCACTATGATTGGGGCGGCGCTGCTCTGGCCACCCTTTACGGCTATATGAGCTCGGCTTCTCGTGGCAGCGGCCAGCTACTTGGAGGTTATTGGCGGGCTTGGGAGGTACATTTCTTCTCCACTTTTTCATTCCTGTCTCGTACTTTTTGTACTCAGTACACTGCACACACTGTGGTCTGCTTTATACTTGCTGTATACTGTACACACAGCACACACATACATTCTGCTTTACACTGACTGTACACTGTTCACACTGTACACTGCACACAATACACTGCACAAAACACGGCTCTGCCATTTCTGCTTTATTCTGTCGGTCATACTGACATCTGTTTTGCAGTTGTGGGTTTACGCCTACTTTCCTAGGCTTGCACCTGTGCCAGTTGCGGAGCCTCCTCCGACCGTCCCGTTCTCAAGTCGCTTCGACGGGAGATGCACCCGGCGACCACGGGAGACGTTCGGCTTCTTCCGCCGATACTTCGACACCATCACCCCCACAGAGGTATGCTTTATTTTCAGTTTATTTAGCTTCGCTTTCCCACTGCATGTTTGAATAACAGTAGATAACAAACTGTCTGTCACTTTCAGATCACATGGCGGCCATGGGCTTCGCTGCCGTCGGCGATGCGGGGTCGGTTCCCTGGTGCTGAGGAGACCTCGCGTTTCCGAATTTTGCTTGAGGGCCCGATCTGTCGGGCTTGGTACCTGGGGGAGCGTTTTCTACGCCAGACCCGCGGGTTACCTGAGCAGATAGTCCCGGCTCACCCTCCTGCAGAGATGAGGGAGACCGAGGGGCTGACCCCTGAGCAGCTGGATGATTACTCCATCGACTGGGAGGAGGCCGGCTTCCGAGGCACCGGCGACTATCAGGAGTACGTGCGGACGTACCTGATCCGCCCCCTGAGCGGTCGTCGAGCGGAGGGGGCTAGGCCTGTGGCATCGGCGGCTAGGGCCGGAGCAGGAGCAGGGGCTGGGTCTTCGAGGAGGGCCCGGGTCCGTGGCAGGGGCGGAGTGCGGGGAGGACGAGGAGCTGGCTGGCCTGCCCTGCCTGCTGTACTGACTTTCCAGGGGCAGGGTGGGTCGACCTATCAGATCCCCTTTGCCCCTCCACCGGCTGGGCATGAGTTCATTGACATCCCCGACCTTCCGCCGGTATGTATCACTGCACTTCGTACAGTTATTCATTTCAGTTTACTTGATATTCCACAGAATACTAATGCATCTGATACCTTTGCAGGCTTCTTCTGAGTACACCCGTCAGTCGTTGGCGATGAATGCCTCGATGATGGGGATGCTCCAGCGGACATTTGACCTTCTAGCCGTCTACAGCATACCGGTATGTCCTTCTGACACTGGCCTCAAACCATTCATACACTGCTTTACATAATCTGATGCACGGCACAACACCTGATACACTGATCTCACAGCATCTGGCCCACTGCATACACTGCATTCTGCACTGTACTCTGTACTGACAAACTACTCACGGCATTCTCATACTGTACTCATACACTGCATTCTGCGCTGATAAACTGCTCACGGCATACTCTCACTGTATTTACACACTGCATTCTGCACTGATAAACTGCTCACGGCATACTGATGCATTTCCTTTTTGTGTACTTTTTCAGCCTCCTTTCCAGATTCCCATGGCAGGAGGTGCTCCAGCTAGACCTTCTGTCCCTGCTCGGGGGAGAGATGAGGAGGGCAGGATATTTCCCCGTACCAGGGGAGGGTGTACTCACGTCGGGAGTAGCTCGCGAGCTCCAGTCCCGGACGATGACGACGATGAGGAGTCAGAGGCGGAGGCAGGGTCATCGGAGGAGGAGACCGGAGACGGTTCTAGCTCGGGCTCTGACGACGATGCTGATGATGCTCCTGGACCTTCGTCCAGGAAGAGGACCAGGACAGACTGACGGCCCTTGGAGTCGCTGGACATAGATGCAGATTTTTGCTATCTTTTCTTTCTTTCTTGTACTTTTCTTTTTGGTTGGTAGATAGATTACCTTGTACTGCCGCAGGCAGATTTTTGTTTCCAAAACTTGTACATTCGAAAAGACAATGGAATGAAACGGACTTTTTATCTGAAAAAGTGTTTACATTTACACATTTCATGCATTGCATCGCATCTCATCATGTTACACCTCAATGTAAATGGAATTGATTGGTTGTCTGAAAATTAAACGCTTGCACTGTAATAATCAGATAACTAAACAGCCAACAGCAAAATAACCCAAGCAATCCATTGCCTGATTCTTGGACACACAGCCCTTGCTCTACTGGGGATTAATCTGCACACAGCCCATAACACAGCATTCGATTCATTCTGCACACGGCAATTCTCAAACAAACAGCCCAATTTGACAGGACGGACCTCAAAGATGGAACCGGTTGGAGTCGAAACACGCTCGAATGTAGAGAATGGCACAACATTCTTGAGCATAAATGATTTTTGAAATCGAATGAGGGTTTTTCAAACCGGGATGTCGAGCCTACAACTGAACACAGCAGGGAAGACTCAAATATAAAGGTACACGACCTAAACACAACGAGACACGCTCGAAAAAGACCTAAAACAAAGGTGGAGATAAACAAAACAAAAGACACGACATACAGACGCGTTAGCGAAGATGGGGGACCTCGGACCACGAGGAGCCAGTTTCTCTGGGTATTATTTCCCACCCTTTCTGATTTGTGATTCTCACATCACTCGGCTCTCGAGCTTGGATTTTTTCCTCAAAAACCCTTTTCCTCACTTTTCTCTCAACTTACACCTCTCTATTCTTCAATCTCTCATTTTCCATCCCTCCCCGGGGTGACTGATGAATGAACAGGAAGTTGCGGGTTCACGCCCGATGCCGTTAGCTCACAGCAATTTCTTCTGGCGGGCAGAGTGCTCTCCTGGCAAGTACGTCGATGACGGGGGAAAGACAGAACGCCTGGCTCAACTGTGCCCCTAGTTCATCATTTTAACCATTTTTTCGTTTTTGCTTTCTACTAAAACGGTTTTGATCAAAATGAGAGTCGGATTAACGTACTCGTTCAATTTTTGATTTGAAAAGCGTGCAAGTCAGGCTGCAAGCACTGAAAATTTTCCTTTTTTGGGTCCAAGACAATGGTCCGATTTTGGAAAATGAAATAGTTTTCGAGAAAATAGTCAACCTCAGTAAAAATTTTCAAAAACTATTTTTCAAACAGTCAATGCTCAACGAGCATGAAACTTACTCTTCGAGATGCGCAACCTCGGATCGGAGGCAATGAAAAATTGCCCCTGGTTTGAAGGGGGGTGGGAGGCAACGGAAAGTTCCCCTAGTTTGAATGGCGTCTCACGACGGCTTGTGGCAACGGAAAGTTGCCCCTTGTTTGGGATGGTGCCGCAGTAATCCGCAGACAGTCTTCATTGGCGGTGGTCGAGCTCTTCGACACAGCGATGGCGAAGACGGTCACAACACATATATGGACACAATCACCTTGAAGAGTGTTGGCCACTAGACTTTGGGGATGAAATCGAAACCATTGCATGGACTGAGATGCTTATGAAAGCGTTGGGGACTGGACTTCATGATGAAGTTGCCTACGTATCCCAAACATGGGAATCAAGCCTTACGTAGTTCCGGTTAAGGTCCACTCGGGTATTTTAACCTTCACTTTGTTTGGCTCTCACTTTTGCCAAGGCGCCCAATGCGGGTTTTCAACCTTGCGAGCTTCTTTTCATTTTCTATTTCTTTTTTCTTTTTTTTTCTTGCTTGTTTTTTCTTTTTTTCTTTTTCAATCTTTCTTTTTGTATTTTTCTCTTTTTTTGTATTTTTCTCTTGCTCTAACTTTTGCCTGGGCCACCCTTCCGGGTTTTCGGCCCAGCGAGCCTCTCAAAGGGTAAAAGTGTAGCAAGTCCATGCCAAATGGTTTTTTTTTTTTGAAATTGAAGCCTCTCTGTGTCTAGGAGAATGGCTGTTGCACTGTTTTGCGGAGAGTCCATCCCGGTTGCTCTACGAGCTTCTTCCGACGAGATCCACTCCTTCTGATTTGGCTTTTGGTGCCTCTTGCTCGAGGGCTACTTCAAAACTGGCCACACGGGCCTCCATGGCGTTTGTCTGTTGAACTTTCTGAACATTCTGAACGGGTTCAAATTCGGAAAACAAATAGGTTGAATCTTGAGGCTGAGAGCGATCCTAGGCTGCGCAATCTCAAGAGCGATTCCACACAGGTCTTCGCAGGGCCGCGTAAAACATTTGTTTTTGAAAGTTTTTAAGAAAGCGACAAATCGCTCGCGCCGAAGATAGTGTGGAACCAATCTGGATCAGGCCAGGATCCTTCTCAGTACTCACGCCGACAAGCATGGTTTCATTCATAAAAAGGCTTAGCACGCCTTTCTTTCTCTCAAAATGATCAAAATTTTACAAAACCCGAGGAATTCCTTCCTCTTCGTTTTTATCACCGCAGTGTTCAAAAGTTTGTTTTTTTTTTGGAAAACTTAGGTTAATGCAATGAGTTTGGCGTGCAGGAGAGCAGGCGAGATGTACTGTCAGCCCAATCAAATTCTCTGGCACTTATGCTGAAAGCAAGCATGAAGTTGAGATAGCAACAGCTGTTTCAATCGGCTTTGTTGGTGCAACTGGCCCCTCGGCAGAAACAGACTCAAAACAAAAACAGATAATTACAAAACAAAACGGTGTTCGGGACAACAACCCCAGAATCACCAGGTATTATATACAACGGGGACTGACTCGATACAACCAGACAAACCCTTAAGCAAAAAAGACTGACTCAAGACAAAGAGACAGACTCAAAAACAAAAGACTGACTCGACATCCAAGCCAGGATTTACAAAACTCGGTTTCACCGATGCTCAAAAATGCGTGCCAGACGCTTCATTCATCCAAAATGTACCAAATGTTGCCCGCAGGCGGTTCGCTTTACATACTCGCAGTATCTGAGCCCTCGAAATCCAGCAACTGAGTGGTGACGGGCTTGCCTGAGGTAGGTGGTAGGATAACCTTGTTATCAATCAAATCCTGCACTTCATGACGAAGGCGGGAACATCCATCGGTACTGTGACCGGACTGTTGATGGTACGCGCAGTACAAGGTAGCATCATGAGTGGCGGGGAGATTCTTCGGGAGTGGCGGGGCTCCAAAGGCTTAAGATGCCCATTCTTCGCCAATATCAGCAATGCCCTAGACAAAGGCATGTGGAGGTCGTGAAAGACCCTGCGCCCTCGGGGCAGGTACTTTGCAGTTTGAGGATTCTTGCCAGATGCGTTGGCGAAAGGATCAGCTGGCGCTGCCTTGGCTTTTTGAACCTTCCCCGGTGCAGGGTTGGGAACTACTGGAACTGTCTGGGCATGACGGGGCCCATCCCGGTTTTCTGCCTGGCTTGAACTGCCTTTGATCGGAGTGGGGAAAGCATCATCCACAGCTTTGGTCACTATTGCAGACGTTTGTTGCTTGTTCATCCCTCTGGCCTTCAGAGCCTCAACTGCCCACAGCAGTTGCTCAATGGGGCCGGCGTCTATCTTTGCCTTGTCCTTTCCCCTGGCCTCAGCCTGATTGAGGGTCTGGGTTGATACTGGCGTGTCGTGGCTATAGCCGAAAGCCACCTCCGGCTGGCTGAGGTCTATCACAATCCGCCCCAGTAGCGGGGGCTCCTGTGGTACGAAATTCCCGGCATACGGCGCCGCTGGCGGTGAAGCCGACATTCCATAGGTGAGGTCTGCCACAGACCTTTGGAGATCGCCTATCATCCCCATTAATTCGAAAGTGGTGGGCTCACGAGCCTGGTATAACTGGGGAGCCCAGACCGGGTGCACAACGGGTGACCTGGGCGGATATGACATACTGATGCTGGCCTCATTCTGCGGAGTGGTTTCCTATTCCGATGCAGCCGTCATAACCACAATTTCTTCTGAACTTTGTGTCGCCATAAATCTTGCCTCAGCAAGGGGAGACACTGACTGTTCTGTATCAACTCTGCAACTCTCTGAACTGAAAGAAAAACAGACAGTATTTTAGCCCAAACTGATCAAACACGGGTGTAGCCGAACAACTGTACCCTACTGCTGATCACTGTTCCCAGAAATTACTGTTCCCGAAAACTGAACCAATACCTGCGGATAACTGATACTGGTGTCCCCAGGTTTAATACTCAGACTTGCAAACTGACATGTGCGTTCCCTGTAGAGCAACACTCTAAAAGCACATAGCAAGTAAAGAGAACAAAACACCCCTATGTTGGGGTAGGGTTTCCCTGTCCTATTTTGTCAGGAACTAGGGTTTCACTACGCACACAGCGGTTTCAAACAACCTATCGGGTAAGCAACCTGTCCTAGTTTTGGAATGGTCACTACGGATTCCGAATATGTACTAGGTCGAATGGTCAAAAAGGGTGTCCCGGTAAAATCGGGGTTTGTGTTCCCATGCTGTCAGAGCCCATAGCCGGTCAGCCTTATGGACATGTCTTGACAAGACAAGCCTCCGGCAAACCGTTCAGGAATGGCAGATGGCAAACACTGTGTTCCTAGGCGCACCAATGCACATGCAATGCAAAGAAACACATAAGCGAAATCAAAACAGGATATCACGAGTTCGAGTCAAGCTCTCTAAATTCCCCAGCAGAGTCGCCAGAAACTGTAAGATGTCCGCGGGGGGGACCTCGCTGCTACAGTTCGGACTCGACTTGTGTCACGGTTCTTAATCTGAACCAAAGAGTCCAAATCTGGCAAATCGTTTTGAGAAACGGATTTTTGAAAAAGTAGTGCCAAACATGGACTGCTTTGCCAGATACAGAGTCGCCACCTAAATATTTTTAAAATGGGAAAATTTAGGAAACCCTGACTCGGTGCCGAAGGCCACATGTCCGTCATCACCGGAGTTGTCTCGGCTCGGGAGCTTGGGTACGATCGGGGAAGGTCAGCTATGAGCACCCCCTTTCGCCCGGTCCGAAGACCGGCCTCTACTAACCGTGATATCCAATTTTGAAAACGTTATGTGTTCTTGTTCCGTTTATTAGCTTAGAATTACTATGTTATGCGCACAGCAAACAAGTATAGACTAGATTGCCTAATTTGGAAATGAACATTGCATATCCGTTCGGTTTGAAAATGCTTTGGAATTTGCTACTCGCAAGTAGGCTAAAACACGGATTTCAATGAGTTTTTCCAACTCAAACAATCCAACCTTCACCCACAGGCATTCGAAACAGTTTAACACATAAGCATCTAGCCACATGTTAAGCATGCTGTCATGGCAATATTCACACTCATGTGATATGCTAAAGCCGAAATACTTACATAGTACTCCGTGCCAAAACAAAGAACTTGTTAGCAAACATGCATGATCCAAGCCCATGTTAAGTGCCTAATGCATCGCATACAAAGTGTTGCTAAGATAGGCTCGGCTAACCTAGACATGTCATGTGAAAATGCACAATTATCTCGTATTCAGTTTTTGATTTGAAAAACATATGCGGTTAGCATGATGTACCGAGCCTAATTCATGTAATACAAATGCATGGATGCACACATGCATAGCATAAGGTATGCTAAATTGAACGTGCCCTAATCTACCATCGTAAGCAGGTAAATAAAAGGGAAGAAAGACGTGAGGTTGGAAGACATACACGCACTCACGCACACTTATTACAGATTTGCCCTCGCTCGGAGGGACCAAAATAATAATACAAATTAATTAACTACACCGGCTAATTAATATTACAAATTAACTAATTTAATTAACAAATTGAATAAATTAAATAAAGCGGGAAAATGCCTCGGGAAGCGCGCCACCATGCGCAAGCTGCCTCTGTTTTCCTTCCTTTCCTCCTCTGGAGGCTGTCAAAGCCTCAGGACTGCATCCTTGGACAGAGGGGATCATCACCGGCTGAATGAAACTTCCACCGGCAGTGTAGTATGCCCATCGGCACAAAATAGGGTCTGTCGGCAGAGAAAATGGTGCCGGTCGGCACATTACACTGCCGGTCGGTAGAGTATTCCTGCAGAACCTGCAACTCACAGCAACAGAGGGCAAAACAAGGCATGGCAGCATAATTCAAGGCATGTATGCACCAACCATGTCTCTTATCATTGTGATGACTCAAAGGGACATGTGCCTCGGTTCTCGGACCACCAATCACGCATTTCCATGCATGATGGCCCAAAGAACCAAGTATGCAACTTTGATTTCAAATGCATGCAAACCAATCAAACAAATTAGGCCCTATTCCTATCACCAATTCAAGGGACAAGGCATGCATGCAAGATGCAATGCAACCTAGGCATACAAGCTAAGGATGCAACATGGCATGGCAATTAACTTATGCAAGCATACAAGCATGCATATGGAAATGCAAACTAATGCTAAGATGGTCTTATACATGAATTAGGCAGCTCTAAAGAAAGGCCTAAAACAGTAGCCATGAGTGCTAAAGAGTGAGGGCTAAGTGGCATACACACACACATGCACATAAGGGCCAACACTTAAGCACAAAACGAGCAATATTCAAGCACACTTGAAAGGAGGAATCATGGACTAATTAGCAAGCAACATGAGCCCTAAAATCATGTTATAAAATGATGCCAAATCAAGTTATAAATCAAGCCAAAACATGCAACGAATAGTCCGAGTGTTCAAGGCAAATCAATAAGGCATTGATCTACACTTATCATGACCAAACATGGCATGCATTAAGCGACCAAAAACAGGTTTATAACAGGTTAAAACAAGACTAAAGGACTCTTTAGATGGCATCTAAATGGCCCAAATACAAAGGCATACACCATGGCCAAAACATGGAGCATTGCAACACATGCTTTCAAAGCATTAAAGAGGCATGCAAGGCAATCAAACATGCATGGGAATGGGACTGAAATAGCATGTAGGATGATTCCAAATCACCAAAACAATGCAAAGATGGCATGCTACACATGCACATACTCAAGGCCAACAAGCCCAAAATACAAAGGAGCTATATAATGCATGCAAAGATCAACCCAAACGATTATGGACAGAGCTAAAACATGGCAAAATAAGCACATAATCTTCACAAATGCAAGCCTAAAACATGCTCCAACAAAGGCTAACAACCTAGAACATGTTAAGGCACAAATAAGGCATTATATGGCAACTATGCTAAACATGCATGGAGTTCCAAAACCAATTTGAAATCATGTTATATTATAGATATATAAGCATGGAAAACAAACCAAACATGCTCAACACACACTCAAGCATAGGCCTCCTTAAGAGGTCAAAATATGCCCTTTTCAAGGACAACAAGGAGAGGGGGTGGCCCTCTCCTTCTTGGGACTTCAAAGCATCATCTTCACCACTGAAATCCCTCAAGATTTCAGTGGTGAAGAGACCTCAACACCAAAATCCCGGAGCTAGCACAAAATGGCTCAAAATGAGGCCTTTTGAGGCCTAAGGGTGGTCAACAACCCTCAAACAATGAAACACTCTTAATAAACAATAAAGAGGGCTTAAAAACAGAACTTTTTTATGTTATACAATAATCACAAAAACAGCTCTAAGACTAGTAGAAAATCAATGTAAAAAAGGGGGAAAAAGGGACTAGTTTCTCACCCTTGTAGTCCTCTTCAACAATGGTGCTCCAATGGCCTCCTTGAGCTTGAATCCAACACCAAAGCTTCAAAACACACTCTTTAGAACCTCAGCTCCAAGAGGAAGGTGAAACACTAGGTGTTTGTGTGCAATAGTAAGGCACAAAACACCTAGTGAACAAAATGAGAGGGAAAGAGAGATAGATGTGTGTATCTAATCCTAACCCTAGAAAAACCAGAGCTCTCCTCTGTCTTCTCTCCTCAAAAATGTCTAAAGCCTCTCTTTTTTGCCTTAGAGAGAGCTTCTCTCTATATGCCTCTTGTAAAGCTTACAAGACAAGCTTTGCAAGAGGGAGATCCCTCCATACACGTGTATGGAGGGGAGCAAAAGTAATACAGCTGTCTAAAAATATCTGCAAAAGCAGATGAACAGCAATCGGCCGGCAAAAAATGCCATCTTGGCCAAAAAGAGTGCCGGTCGGCAACAAATAGTGCTGACCGGCAACAAAGAGTGCCGGCCGGCAAACTATATTGCCGGTGGCAGCAAAAACCAGCCGGTGGCATCTAGCCAATGCCGGTGGTGGGTGGGGATGGTCTACAAGCCCCACCCTGCCTCTCAAAGGCAAGACACAAGTGTTTGGTGCAAAACCAGACACTAAACGGTCGAGTTCGGAGATCCTGAGGCAAGGCACGCGAGCCGAGGCTTCCGGGAACTCCAAACGAACACAAACATGGATAATCACCGAGTGTTCAAACGGTGACGTCCAAGTCTTGAGGACGGTCAAAAATGGGGTGTCTACACAACCCAAACACCCCCACATTACGGACTCCAAACGTTTTGGTTAACGAAAATCCTAACAAAGGCTTAGATAGACACTAGAATGTATTGACGCGGTTGCGTTATGCAATATAATAAATGCTTTTTAGTTTTGGTATTTCTCCAACAAGATGTTGTATATTGTAGTAATTTCCAAAGCATAGACTCATAGTGGCGACAAATCTTAAACAAAACAATAACCCTAAACTATTTGAAATCACCCATTTAAAAGCACTAACAGCAAGCCTATGTCTACACTTTGGGAAAACAAAAGTTAAGGCTTGGTGATTTCCACCGGTCATTATAGATCACATCTCCTGTATTTACCTGCTTAGTAACCCCTACAATCATAATCACTATCATTTGGTTTTTAGGTTATTTTGGGAACTAGTTATTTTAGTTGGCTTTTTGGCTTTTTACGATAAGAGATGCAAAAAATAGAGAGAAGAGTTGACTTTTTGGAAGTAACTTTTTGACTTTTTAGCTATTTTAGTAAGTTCCCAAACTATTTATATAAAAAAGTAGTGTAAGTAAGTCCAATAAACTAGGTTGTGAATGTATAATCATAAGAATAAGAAGAAAAGTGGAGCATATTTTTCATTTATTTTCTATTTCTTCTTCTTATTTTCGTTGTTGTTGTTGTTTTTACATTTCTTTAATTATTATCATATCTTTGGAAATATAACTTAGGGCTGTTGATTGGTGCAAAGGGAAACACTCAGGCTATCATATATAATAACATTGAAAAATTTAGAAATCCCCTAGATGTTGATTTGTGATTATGTATCAATTTTAAGCAGTAAACAACAATTCCAATTAAACAATCAAGACAAATCAACACAACGATTTTACGTGGAAAAACCACAATTGGACACCTGCAATTGTGATAAAAAAAATCACGGGCAAAAGCCACAAAACAATCCACTAAAAAGACATAAAGGAATTACACAAGTATACTCTCAATTACCTAGCGAATCCACGCCCAAATTGAACCACCCCTTATGTGTCTTTTCCAAACCCCGTCTTCACCTCAGAATTGTCTTGACGATGAGCCACTCCAAAATCCACCAAAGCTTCAGGCTCAAATTCTTCAGAATCCACCGAAGAACAACTTTCTCTTTTGTATAGAATGAACAAACGAACCTTTGATGTATTTTTCCTAACCCATGAATTGAATACTCAATTAAACATCAAAGAAAACTAGCAAAATATCCCCAAATATAAGCCTTAATATTCAAAAAGAAGATCTGGAGAAGTAATCCTAAAATCTGACAGAAAAACATACTTATAGAAATCTGGGACTACGAAGACTCTCTCACTCAAGCGAGGAACCAAAAACGCGTGTTTTCTATAAGTGGCTTCGCTCGAGCCAAACGACCTGCGCTCGAGCGTAAAATCATCCTTCTCAGGTTTTTTACAGACGCAGCCTTCGCTCGAGTGAGCAAGGGCGGACATGCAACTTCAAATGCAATTTGGCATTTTGCTTCGTGGGCGCTGCCCCTCGACCCCGCCTGGGTGCTACCTCCTGGACCCCCACGAGCTGACCGGGCAGCCCGATCCCTCTCATAATCAGCAAAGTGGCAATCTTGAAAGTATTAACATCACAAACTTCTCTACAAGGCACAATTCGGGTTGGATTCGCATCTAAAAACTCATAGCCTCACTAAAAAAAGTGCGAAAATAAGTACAACTGAAAGGAGTTTTGTCAACCGGGATTGTCAAGAATAAAAGCCTAACAATCTCCCCCTTTGGCAATGCTGTGACAAAACACACCTAACAAATAAAATCCTAATCACCCGAACCCATTACAGCCAACAAAAACAAACTTCTTTCTCAAGGTCATGAGCTGCAAAACAACTATTAGTGCCACAATCTCCGAAACAACTATTAATGCCACAAGAGTATATGAAAAAGTAATAAACATAGGACAAGATTATCTTGAAGCACGAGATGGAAAACATGAATAGATGCGACTTGGAGATATTAAGAACATGTAGCATGAAAACATGAAAACTAAGACACATGCACCCGACAATATTTCTCTCCCTTTTTGTCACGAATTGATGAAAGAAGCTCAAACAACTAAACTAAAAGCATAAAACACACAAGCAATGATCTAATAACGATTAACCAACCTCCCCCTCGCTAAAAGCAATCACAAACACTGAAAACAGTGAACAAGAAGAAAACGACAAAAATAATATGGTGGAGGAAGCAAGGAATTTCAGAGTTGTACCTTAAAACACACAAGATTATCAAAGAAGCACAATTACTTGAAAAACACAATGTGCACAGCCTTTAGAAGATTCCTCACAAACGAAAGTGATGCATTATGTGAAAAGCATAGATCGCATGATAAAAGTGTGTGTGTGACTCTTGGAGTTCGACAAACACTAGATTCAAATCCTAGTAGTGATCAGATAGCTGAACCTTCGGCAAGAGAATCTAAGCACAACTACGGAAAGTCAAACCGCTAGGAATCAAGGGGTATTTGGTAAGTAAAGGCGGAGGCTCCCCCTCAATCAATGAATCCTTTATTTGTTCCTTTTTTTTTCCACATCTTTTTCATTTTTTTCTTTTGCACATTTTTTCTTTCTTTTGCACACTCATTGGCGGCTGACACGCTCAAGAGTATGGAAACCAAACCAGAGAAGCATGGATATAATAAGGATGGCCTGGTTGGTGACTCTGAGGTAGCCTTTTCCTCATGCCTGGACTACAAAGAACAGAGGGGAAAGTCGTGGAGATGCAAAAAGATGGAAGGTAGTTTAAGAGACTCAACATCACCTATGATATGCTAGTATAGGTCAATTCCTCTAGAAAAGCAAAAGATACAATGCCAGAAGTTCATAAAAAAAATAATCACTAAGGCGGAAGACTCCGATATTTGCTAATCCAAAAGTGTGTACAGAATAAGACATACTAATCAAAAAAACACACACTCCAAAATGAGTAATGACCACAGAAAGCACACACAGATTAACATGTAATGGATATTCTTATCAATTCCAATATGCACCAAGGACCACTCATAAATTTTAAGCTTGCAAAACTATACTAAGAAAATCTTTTCGGTTTTTTTTTTTATTAATTTTTTTCTTTTTCTAAACAAAACAAGACAGAAAACGAACATGAACACATTAAGTGACTTAAAAAGAAAAAAAAACACACAGAAACATAAAAACTAAAAAGAATATACAAATTAACACAAGTCAAGTTTTCGCACCCAAACTGCTTTAGTATGAAGAAAGTTGTGAGAATTGCGGTTCTTGGATGGTGTCTTGACGTTGTGGTTCCCTTCGCTTTCAATGGAAACCCATCTCGACTTGGTTTCCAACTTCCTATTTCTAGGTCTAGGCAAATACAAACTCGCTCCATGTTTGGTTTCAAGATGATCAAAATAACGAGGTCTAATATGACCTTTAATCTCATTACTACCAATGAAGTGTCTCCTACCCCACGAGATGTTGGAATTTCTTCCGTCTCTATGAGACACTCTCCCATGCAACTTATAACAAGAAGGACGAATATTACTATGCATACCACAATGATGACAAATAAAAACAAGGTGTACAGGGTGTGCCTTCTTTTCTTTTACCTTACCAACTCTAGGAAGTTTGAGAAGTCCATCCTTATGTTGAATTTTTTGTTCTCCCTTTCCTTGAGTTCTTGTATCATGAGATGTAAATGCACTCTGTTTTTGCTCTTTGTTATCACCAAAGCCAATGCCACTCTTGTCACAACACATTTGTTGAGACCCAATGATATCCTCCAACGTCTTTAATCCTTTGTTCCAAAGACCAATGGTAGCCATAGCACACTTGAGCTCTTCATCTTTCTTGATCATTAGTTCTTCCAAGGCAACTTGAGACATCTCGAGAGATTCAATCTTTTCTTCATACATTGCATAGATTTGCTGTAGCTCATTCCTCCCTGTCTCACAAGTCAAGAGTTTTGCACAAAGAGCTTGTCGATCATTAGCTATTTTGATGGCATCAATCCTAGCCTCAGAAATCTCCTCCTTTAGTTTGACATTCTCACTTTCACATGCTTTGAGTTTCATAGTCAGTTTGTCATTCAATTTGGATAAGTTAAGAGATTCCTTATACAACTTTTCATAAACTTGCTCAAGCTCTTCATCACCACTTCCCGAGGATTCATCATCAGTGGCATTCTCAACCGGCCTCTTCGGATACTCTGTTTGTCCTTCAATTTTAGAAGCTGCCATGAAAGCAAGGAATTGTTTATGTCCCTCTTCACCTTGATCTTCATTGTCACTTTCATCTTTATCAGATTATGATTCATCATCCCAAGTGATAGCAAGGGCTTTCTTCTTCCTCAAACGAGTGGGGCATTCTTGAGCAAAGTGACCAAATCCTTGGCATTCATAACATTGGACTCTTTCAGAGTTCTCTTGTATCTTTCCTGTCTCCTTCTTGGCTATAGAATAAATTTTGAGTTTATCTTTGCCTTTGGATTTATGAGTATCAGTAGATTCCAAAAGATTAGGATTCTTTTTCAGAAAATATTTTTTAAATTGTTTTACAAAAGCATCTGTAATCTTGGAATCTATCTCACAATCCTCATCAGAATCCTCTCCAGCTCTATGAACACTACTAAAAGCAAAAAAATTTTGTTTCTTTTTGAAATTCTTATGTGCCTCATAAGTTTGGAGATTTCCAACCAAATGATCTAGCTTGAGGTTGTCAACATCTTGAGCCTCCTCAATAGCCGTAACTTTTGGTTGGAATCGATCGGGCAAGGACCTCAAAATTTTTCCTACAATCTTGGATTCCGGTATTTTTTCACCTAAATTAAAGCTGGAATTTACAATGTCACTCAGCTTCGCATAAAATTCATCAAAGGTCTCACTATCTTTCATTGAAAGGTTTTCAAAACTAGACGTGAGCCTTTGAAGTTTTGAGCGTTTAACCGAAGGAGTGCCCTCATGAATAGTTTGTAAAATATCCCAAGCCTTTTTTGCAACTTCACAATTGCAAATTCGACTAAACTCTTCAGGTGTGACAGCGCAAAAGAGAGAATTGATAGCTTTACTATTCCAGCGACTATTTTGGTAATCAATTGTGTCCCACTTATTGATTGGTTTGGGAAAAATTACTCCATCAACGGTAATCGTCGGTTCAGTCCACCCATACATGAAAGATTGCCAAACGTTTTCATCAATAGATTTTAAAAATGATCTCATCCGAGCTTTCCAAAACGAATAATTGGATCCGTCAAGTAGTGGTGGTCGAACCATAGAATTTCCCTCACGAATTGAATCCGTTATCACAAATAAAACAAGATCTCACTCAAAAGTTTTAAAAAACAAAAAAGCGACCCGCTCTGATACCAATTGAAAAATCTAGAAATCCCCTAGATGTTGATGTGTGATTATGTATCAATTTTAAGCAGTAAACAATAATTCCAATCAAACAATCAAGACAAATTGACACACCGATTTTACGTGAAAAAATCACAATTGGACACCTCCAATTGTGATTAAAAAAATCATGGGCAAAAGCCATAAAATGATCCACTAAAAAGACATAAAGGAATTACACAGGTATACTTACAATTACCTAGCGAATCCACGCCCAAATTGAACCAACCCCTATGTGTCTTTTCCAAACCCCTTAGCTGTCTGTTGATTCTTTCCTTATTTGTATATTTCCAAATATTCTATTACATATATTTAGGCCTATATTTAGGATTACATTTGATTATGATTACACCTGATTTCTATAATGCCTTTTTTATACTCGTTGCAACAGCTATATACCTCTATTGAGATGAATACAATGACTAAATTCTCAAATCCTTACAAGTATTATGTAAAGAATATTTTTGTTGCTAGCCGTAATATTTATGTTAAATGCCTCTAACACATGACCCTTTACACTGATAACATAAGCATAGTAAATATTTGCAAATCAAGCGAACCCCTTTGCTAGGGAAGATCAAGACTCCACAATTTTATCTTTTATATTTTGTTTTGTAATTTGCAAAAGGATTGTATTTAATTTAGTATAACGTTTGATGGTTATCAATTTGTCAGCTCTTACTATGTGGTTATTCTACTATATATAAGCTTGTCATTATAAGGGTTTTGGTACTATGTAATGAAATGAGCAATAATTCCCTTTTTACAGTAGATTGAATTTCTATTTATTGTTTAAACACATTTATTGATATAAGTTATGGATTAATAACACATGTAAGACATAATACGTTAATCTCTAAAGTTTATTTTTGTTATTTTAAATTTATATATATTGATGAACTGAATCGGAAAGGCTAAAGATTCTCTCAGATTATAGAGCAATGAAAACATATCCAAATTATAGAGTAAAACATGACCCAATTACAAATATATGCAATATTCAAGGATTGCTTTATGGATCTGTTGACACCCCATTTTTGACCGTCCTCAAGACTTGGACGTCACCGCTTGAACACTCGGTGATCATCCCTGTTTGTGTTTGTTTTGAGTTCCTAGAGGCCTCGGCTGCGCGCCTTGCCTCAGGATCTCCCGACTCGACTGTTTTGTGTCTAGTTTTGCACCAAACACTTGTGTTTTTGCTTTGGAGGGCAGGAAATGGCTTTTGGGCCATCCCCACACTCCACTGGCCATGGCTTGAGGCCACCGGCTGTGTTTTATTGCCCTCGGCCGAATGTGATGGCCGGTCGGCTATTTTGACTGCCGGTCGGCCACTTTGATGGCCGGCCGGCCAAGCATGGTTTTCAACAGATATCCCTGCAGACAGCTGGCAGCTGTCATTCAAGGCCATACCCCAGTCCATACCTAGACGTGGGTGCTCTGAGGAAGCTGCAGATTGATATATAGCTATATCAATCAACAAGAAAAAAAAAACAAAAAAAGAAGAAAGAGAGAGAGGAAGGGGGAACTTAGACATTCTAGGAAAAATTTCCAAAGCTTTGAGTTCTAGGGTTAGGGTTTGTTCATACCCTATCTCTATATCTCTCTCTTCCTTGAGTGTTCTAGGTGTGTTTGTTCATAGTTTCACACACAAACACATAGTGTTACACCATCCTCTTGGAGCTGAGGCCCTTGGAGGTTGTTCTTGAAGTTTTGGAGCTGGTTTGAGCAAAAGAAGCTCCTGGTCTTCCATTCTTGAAGAGGGTCTACAAGGGTAAGGTCCTTTTCCCTTTTATTCCCCATTTTTGTATAGTATTTTTGGCTACCTTGAAACTCTTTTTAGGCTTTGCATATAACATATAAAAGTCTTGTTTTTCATTGTTCTAAATAGTTGTTTAAGGGTGTTTTAAGCTTTGGGGTTTTTTGACCCCTCTTAGGGCTTGTTTGGCCCCTTTTGGTGCCATTTTGGTTGAGCTCCGGGACCATTGTGTTTGGGCATCCTCACCACTGAAATCTTGAGGGATTTCAGAGGTGAGGTTGGTTCCTTGAGGTCCTAGGAAGGAGAGGGCCACCCCCTCTCCTTGTTGTCCTAAAAAAGGGCCATTTTTGCCTCATGTGTGAGCACCAAGTTTAGGTTCATGTTGACCATGCCTTAGCTGTTATTTGGTAGTATTTTGCCATGTATTAGCTCTGTTTTCAGTTGGTTTAGACACACCATGCATGCTTTACATACTTGTCTTGTAATGCCATGAAATTGCCTTAACATTCTTTGTGCTTTGAGCCTTGTTTTTAGCATGATTTCGGCTTAGCTTTGTGAAGCTTTTATGCATGTTTTAGTATGCTTGAGGTCTGATTTTGGTTATTTGGGTCATCCATGACTTGCTTTGTATAGCTACCATGTAATCTCCCTTATAAGCCTTGAGTGTTGGCCCCTTTAGCATGCTCCCCTTGCATAATTTCAGTAGTTTGGCGCCATTAGTCATGTCATTTCAGTCCATATAGCATGCTTGTATACTTGCATTTATGGCTCCTTTGATGTTTCAAAAGGTTTGTGTTTTATGCTCCATGTTTGGGTCATTGCGCATGCCTTTAGACTTAGGCCATTTAGATGCCATCTAGGTGTGTCTTTGACCTTGTTTTGGTCTTCTTAGGGACTATTTTGAGTCCCCTCGACCCTTTGAGACTCACCTTCCATAGCCACGGTTTGATCCCTTAGGTTAGCCTTGAGCCTTGGACCTTGCTTGCATGTTTTGATTGCTTTGTTTAGTTGGTTTGGCACCATCCTTAACATGATTTTCAGAGCTTGATATGTATGTCATATGTCCATGTTTATCTTCTTTTAAGTGTGCTTAAAAGTTGTCTCTTTGATGCTTAAGTGTCGGTCCATTTGCATGCATGTTTGTATGTGTATTTGCCCCTCATTCCATAGCATTTTGGCCACTGTTTTAGGTTAGTTTTGGGGCTGCATAAATTAGTCTAAGTCCATTCTTGTATGTTGTGACATGCTTACCTTGTGTGTTGATTGCATGCTTGGCCTATCACGTGTTGTGGCATGTTTAAGTGACTTTGCATTTAGCATGCATTTCTCTTAGTTGGAATTGCCTAACATGTTGCATGCTTTGCATACTTGCATGCTTGAGTAACTAGCATAGTTGTCACATGCCTTGTATGCTTGTTTGCATTGCCATGTTGCATGCCTAGTTAACATGCTTAGGTTGCATTGCATGCATGCTTTGCCTCTTGATTATCCATGATTGAGGTTGAGCTCCTCACTTGTTTGTTTCGGTTTGCATTGCATTTAAAATCAAAATGTATACTTGGTCTCTTGGGTCATCATGCATTGAAATGCGCGATTGATGGTCCGAGAACCAAGGAGCACACCCCTTTGAGTCATGAACATGATAAGAGGTGTGTTGGTGCATACATTTGCTTGAAATACCTTGCCATGACATGTTCTGCCCTCTGCTGCTGTCAAAACAGGCTCTGCAGGAAGATTTGGCTGGTCGACTACACAGAGTGTCGATCGACCAAAAGTCTGTGGCCGATAGCTGCATTTGTGGCCGGTGACCACCAACCCACGGCCGGTGACCATTCCCCTTGGCCGGTGGGGTTCTACAGTGTTCAAACAGTGTACCTTGGAGTTTGTGCAATTTTCAGAGGTGCCAAATAGCAAGCAGAGGCATCTTGTGCATGGCAGTGGACTTCTGAGCAGGACCGAGCATGCATTGCACTGGACCCACTTCCCGACGCTGTTTATTGCTTAAATAGATTAATTAATTTGCTTAACTAGTTTAATTGGTCTGTAATATTTAATTAGCTTGTAGGTTAATTAATTGTATTATTCTTTTGGTCCCTCCGAGCGAGGGCGAGTTTGTAAAAAGTGTGGGTGCGTGCGTGCATGTCTTCCAACCCCTCACTTCTTTCTCCCTTTTACTTATCAGCTTTTGATGGTTAGTACTAGGGCACGTTTAATTTAGCATACCTTATGCTATGCATGCGTTCATCATTCATTAGTCTTGCATGCACCGAGCTCGGCGCATCATACTAACTGCATAAGTATTTCAAATCTAAATACATGCTACTTGTGCATTTTCACATGTCATTTATAGACTAGCTGAGCCTACTCTAGTGACATTCCGTATGCGTTGCATTAGGCATTTAAACATGGACTTGGATCATGCATGATTACTAACATGTTTTGGCACGGAGTACTAGGTAAGCTTTTATGCTTTAGCATCTTGCATAAGTGTGAGTGTCTGCCATGACAGCATGCTTATGTGTTATAAACTGCTTGAATGCCTGTGGGTGAAGGCTAGATTGTTTGAGTTGGAACAACTCATTAAAATCCGTGTTTTAGCCTACTTACGAGTAGCAAATTTCAAATTGTTTTCCAAACAAACGGATATGCAATGTTTTGGTTCCAATTTAGGCGATTTGATCTATACTTGTTTGCTGTGCACATAACATAGTAAAATCTAGGCTAATAACCGGAATAAGAACACATAACGTTTTCAAAAATGGATATCATGGTTAGTAGAGGCCGATCTTCGGATCGGGCGAGAGGGGGTGCTCATAGCTGACCTTCCCAAATCGTACCCAAGTTCCCGAGCCGAGGCAACTTTGGTGATGACGGACATGCGGCCTTTGGCACCGAGTCAGGGTTTCCTAAATTTCCCCAAAATAAAATATTTAGGTGGCGACTCTGTATCTGGCAAAGCAGTCCATGTTTGGCACTTCTTTCAAAATCTGTTTTCTCAAAACGATTTGCCGGATTTGGACTCTTTGGTTTAGATTTAGAACCGTGACAATTTGAGAGTCCGAACTGTAGTGAGGCCCACGAGCGCGTCTACAGGATCCAAGGAGTTCATTTTGTTTAAAAAATAAAAATAAAGAAGTTAATTTGTTTTAACTGTCTTACAAAAGAAAGTTCAAACAATAAATACATTAGTACAAATGATAAATTTTATGTTGTTTATGTAGTGTGAAATAAATCTTATGTGAAATTATTAAGATGTTATCTATAATAACATTAATTTTAGAGATATGGTTTCTTTTTAAGTATTTTATCAATGAAAATTATATTTTTTTGGTTAAATATTTTAATAATATCTTAACAATTTAGAATTTTTTTTAATATCGTATAGAATTTAATAATTTTGTTCAACATTACCAAACTATGTATGGGACTTTGTTAATTTTTTTTTTGTAAAACCTCAAGGAGGTGAGTGAAATTTAGTATTTGAATATGTAAGGGCAATATTCAGATTTCTGACTCATAATACATGGCATAAGCATATTCTGTTAAATAAACTAACAGACAATTAATAGTTTCAAAAGTAAAGGAAATTAGTGTTATTATTGAAATCACAGTTAATTTCTAGAAACTTAAAGGAGAGCGCAGGTAAGTGTAATTTACCCAATTCTTAAAAATCCCTAAACTTCAAACATGATCCATATGCATCTATCTCATCATCAATAAGCAATTTTAACCATTATTTGGCAATCTAATGCCACCAAAGGCCAAAGCTTTGAGGAAAAATAAAAAAATTAATAAACGGGGACAACTTCACAATGATACACACATAAGCTACCCCATATACAACAAACATGCATTTCCTATGAATTCATAAACTATTCAAAGAAACACAAGCAATTAGTTTCAGGTGAATAGGAGTTGAAGGCTCAAAAGAAATGAATTAGAAATTGAAAATTTAAACAAATGATGCTAAAGAAGAAGGAAAAAAATTAATCTACCTTGAAAAGCAGATTTTTGGGAGCAAAGAACAAAGCGAAAGTGGGTGTCTTGATTTCTGAATATGTTTACACGAATGGGTGCTAATGTTAATGATGATGATGATGATGGGTATCTCATGAGGATGCTATTGTGTGTTGCAGAAATCAGATGCCTCATTGAAAGTGATTCCATTCCCCTGCAAATTCTTCACTTCAAGCTATGGAAACAATATGCTGAACAGAGAGGGACAGAAAATAATATATGATTGAGGATATATATTGAGGATATATATTTATTTTTTTATTTTTTAAATCATATAAAAAATATTAACCTGCATTTTTTAAAAGAGAATTATATGTAACTAAGAAAAGGGAAAAAAAAATTATCAACATATGAGAGGTGCAAGTGTACATGCATTCACAATCTTTTATTTGTATCTCATTACAGACACATTTTGCACTTGCATGTGTTGGTAATTTTTTTTTTTCTCTTTTCTTACCTGCATGTAATTCCTTCTTTTTTAAATATGTATTAAGTAGAAGTTTAATGACTCAAATACAAAAGTTAAAATTTGAAAATAATATATGATTAAGAAAATATAAAATAATATATATTTTTTTACATATAAATAAATAAGTCATGTAAATTGTTGGGAAAAAAACAAATCCATGTATTTCAACTTTTTTTAAAAAAATAAAATAATAAATGCATTATTTAAAATGATAAATTTTACATTTATGTAGTGTGGAATAAGTCTTATATTAAATTATTAGAATATTATCTAACATTAATTTTAGAGAGATTGTTTATTTTTAAATATTTTATCAATATAATTTTTTTTTTCCATTAAATGATTTAATAATGCCTTAACAATTTAAGGCTTTATTTAATATTACATGAAATTTAAGAACTTTATTAAATAATGCTAAAATATGTATGGGTCTTTGATAATATATATGCAAAACTTTAGGGGAGGTGAGTGAAATTTCTCATTTGAATAGATAAGGTAAATAATGTACAATTTCATCATTTTTGGTATTATAATCTATAACATTAGTATGACATCAGCAAATTCTGTTATAGCCTAACAGAGGGTAACAGTGGGAGAATCTTAATAATAATTTCAAAAGCAATGGAGGTTATGGTAATTATTGAAACCACAGGGAGGTAAGTGGGGCTGGCCATTTGGAATAGGCACAGGACCAACTCCCTAGGCATTCTACTGATTCTGAAGGTTTTGGTTTTGAAGATCTTGATTTTGAAAGTTTTGAGAGTTCTGGCTGTCTCTGATTTCTAATGGCTGAAACCCAGGAGGTTGCCCCCAAGTTCAACACCTTGCGCCCTTAAGAATGGGGCTGTTAGAGGAAGATGTCTAAAAAACTCTAGGGGTGGTTCAAAAGTAGTAAATGATTTGTTTTGTGGATTATGTTCTACAAAGACATTGGTTGGTCATGTTGTAGGTAAAACTTGAGCGGGTGGAGGGGACACAAAAACCATTTCACCTAAAGTAGCTATCATGTTGGTGATGGCCTTCACCAAAACAGATTGGGACTACCTTATCTCTCGCAGTGGAGTAGCCAGAGAATGAGAAATTTCTTGGGAAAGCTCTATGTTGGTTGCAATGATGCATTTCTTCAACTTTTCAATCTAATCTAGTTAATCCTTTAGGATTACGCTGCATTTCTGAAGATTAGGATTTCTCAAATCTTAGACTTTCATAATGGGATACATTTCTTGTTTAACTGCGACATGTTTTCCTCTACCTCTACCAACCATGATGACATTAGTAAATTACAAACCTAGTACCTTATAAAATGAGAGTGAACATGTAGGCTAATGTGTTATGAATGCAATTGTGCCATGACCGATGAACTTATAGTCCAAGGTTGAATTTATGATTAGAGATTTCTAACTTTAATAGGACTTGGTCTTCTCCATACTCAGCATCCACTGCTTGACTATCACTAATGACGTCCATATCTTTCCCATACTCAAGAAGACCAGTGGAAAAACCATTGTCTTCGATAGGCCTCTTACTATGGTTCCCAAGAAGACCAACATCTTCCACTGTTTTCTTGCTAGTATCACCAAGGTCGGTCTACTTCTTCTTTATCGTTACTTTAAATTAGAAATGTTCCACTAGACGTGCCAATCAATCGATAAAAGCTAATCGACAGAAAAATAGATCAGACTTGGAGTTGAGTTTTGAGGAGGACAATGTCCCATATTGCTTAAGAGGGACTCCCACTTCCACCTTATAAGCATACTAGCCTCCTCTACCTTGTATGAAGCCTTTAAAATCGTGAGGAGGTGACAACAAGATCTGTCCCTTAACCCCAAAATGGACAGTATCATGCAAGGTGAACGAGACGAGTCAGTGGAAACAGTCACATGCTCTGCCCTCCCCCCTGTATAAGCCTTTTCCCCTAAGGAGGAACAAAATCGTGAAGAAGGGATGACAAGATCCGTTCCTCAACCCCAAAGTGAACAATATATACACGGGCGTGAGAGGCCAGGCATGCAAATTTGACACTAGAATGAGGGCTATCCGGCAAACTCTCTCACTATTGTGGCCTAGTATGCTGGGGGGTTATAATGAGGACAATGTCCCACATCGCCTGAGAAGTACTCTCACTTCCACCTTATAAGTGTACCGGTCCCCTCTACTTTGTATGAGGCCTTTAAAACCGTGAGGAAGGGGGACTACAAGATCCGTCCCTCAACCCCGAAACGGACAGTATCATGCAAGGTAAGCGAGACGGGTCGTGGAAACAGCCATATGCTCTACCCTCCCCTTTGTATGAGGCATTTCCCTCGAGGAGGAACAAAATCGTGAGGGGGGACGACAAGATCCATCTCTCAACCCCAAAGCGTACAATATCTACAGAGGCGTGAGAGGCTAGGCATGCCCCTGTAGATATTGTCCGCTTTGGGGTTGAGGGACGAATCTTATCGTCCCCTCCTTATGGTTTCAAAGGCCTCATACAAGGTGGAGGGGGTCAGTACGCTTATAAGGTGGAAGTGAAAGTCCCTCCCAGGCGATGTGGGTCATTGTTCTCATTAAGTTCTATCTTGAACATATTAAAGACTTCTTTGAAGGTACAATAAAGAAGAAATATGGTAGAAATAGAATTGAATTTGTATTAATTAAGTAAAATGTCACTTATTACAAGTTACATAAACTTCAACAAGAACAAAGAATTGAAAAAATACATTGATCGACAGAGAAAAAGAGGGAGAAAAGTTATCACTAATTTACTCCTAAAATTATTAAGTTGATTAGTCTTAAAATAGAAGTTACACTTAATAATCACGATATATGAGTTGTGTTGGATTTTTCTTTTTTTTCCCTTTTTGGAAACCTTCTCTTTTATACTGGTATAGCCACTTTCTGATGCAGCCATGATCTTCCTTAATTTTCATCCATATCCCTTTGTTTTAGGAACTACCTGCAAAATCTACTCTAACTTGGTCTTCAATCCCTTGATTTCAGCATTGACTCTAACTAACTTGCAACAGCCAACTCTTCTGGTTTTTCATGGCATTGATTTAATTCTTTAAATGCCACGTCACCATGCTACTTCATGCTATACTATGTAGCTCAACCCCTCGAGCCAGGCCCTCCACGGGCTTTGCCTTGGTGTTTTCCACCTTCATCAATCCTTGACCCCCGTCAAGGTTCGGACCAACCCTCTTGGCCTCTTTCGCATTGATGAAGTTGGGCGACGCTCCCGTGTCGACCATGACTTGGGTTGCCTCCCCATCGATCTTGCCCTCTACGTACATCAAACCCTTATCCCCTTGGGTTGATGCAGTAGGCTTCGCTTCTATGGCACCAAGCAGTTGCAGAGAACCCATGCAAGCCTGCTCCTCATTTTCTTGCTCCTCCAGCATTGCAATGAGACTCCTCCTCTTAGGATTATTCCTATTGATAGGTAATTTTCAAAAATTCAACAAACTGAAAGGGCTTTAATTATGACATCAACACTGCAAAAAAAAAATAAAAATAAAAAAAAAAATTCATGACTTACATATTTTAAAAAGTATGTATTATAAATTCTACCTACAAAATTTTGCAAAATTTGCTATTCAGTGGTAATTATACAAAATTATTATATATTCATGAAAAAATTTATAATTTTAATTATTAATGTTTATAAACTTTACCATTTATTTGTAATTATTTTTCCAAAAAGCCTCCACTGAATTTGAAATTTTTTCATCAAATTTCCCCCCCCCCTCATGCTCTTGGTTTTCATCAAATTTTTTAAACATCATAGTTAATTGGATTAAATTAAAACAAATAAAAATTTAAAAGGACAAAATTAAAAAAAATTAGAAAAATTACAACAAAAAAAAGAAAAAAAAAACCCAATGTGTGAGTCATGTAACAAAATAAATTATGAATTTTTAATTTTATTAATTTAAACCCTAAACTTTTAAATTGCTTTTAATCTAAATTATTTGTCTATTTTTATTAAGTAAAATCAATGAATAAATAAATATTTTAGTCATTAAACTCAATGAAAAGGGTATTGTAGACATTTAATGTATAACCATATTGAGTTTAATAACTAAAATACTCATTTTCCGTCAGTTTTACTTAATGAAAATATGCGAATGCTTTAGATTGAAAATAAATCAAAATATTAGAGTTTAAATTGATAAAATTAAAAATTCAGGTTTTATTTTGTTACAAGGCTAAAACCTTGGTTGTTTTTTTTTTGTTTTTTTTTTCGGTAATTGTTCCAAAAATTTAAAATAATAGGCATAAAAATTAATACAATAAATAAATTTAGATGAATCTACATTTAGGGAAGAGAATGAAGTTGGGATTGGGGTCATTGTTTGATATTGCAATGTGGAAGTTATTGCTTCTATGGTTGAACAGATTGGAGTTTTTGATGGTCATTAATTATGTTGAGACAAGGCGTGGACAATAGCCCACTGGCCTGCCATGTCTAGCCTTATCTTTTTAAGGCTTGGTGGGTTATTTTGATTGAAAGGATTAGGCTGGATTAATATCTTAGGCCTGTTTAATAGATGAGTTGGACTTGGGCTTTAAGCATGCATTCTAGCCTGGTTCGACAATAATAATTTAAATATTTATTTACTCTTTTATTATTGAGTGCTCAACCAAAAAGTTTAAAATTAATTTTTTGGGCCAAAGGTGCAATCGCAGAAGAATAATGCTATATACACTAATTAGTGTACTAACTAGTGTATCAATTGATGATGTGATATAATTTAAGAAGTTTTTAGTATTTGTAATGTGATTACTAAGTCGGGTCAATAATAATGTCATAACTAGTGTTGGTACACTAGTGAGTACACTAATTGGTGTATGTAACACCACCAGTTGTAGAATAGTTTATCCATAAGGTAAATCTAAAACAAAATGACCAAAATATCCATCTATATATACCAATGAAGCCCGATCTATCACAAATCAAACAATTTGTCTCTCTCTCTTCCCGATCTAAACCCTAGGTGCGTCGTTTCTGCCACCACTGTCAACGCCTCCATCATCACTGCCTCCTTGTAGCCACTTGTAACGCCCTCAAAATAACAACATTAAACCCATCCGTAGAGACATGCATTGATACATAAAAGTCCACTTTCATCTATTCATCAGAGTATTTCATTACAAAAGTATTACATTTTGACAACAAAAGCAAATGCCCTACAGGCTTACAGCTTTCCAAGTTAACACTTGGTTACAAAAGAGGGTACTAACTCAATTACACAATAAGCCCTTGGCTTGAATTTACACGTAACACATCCAAAAGGAAATAAGACAACAAAAGTTTGTCCGTCTCTAGCCTCCCAAGCTATGTCCTTGGAGGTGGCATGCTACTTGTACCTGAAAATGATGTTCCCATATAAGGTGAGCCACAGCCCAGTAGAAATATACTAAACCAACTATGAACAATGCCTAAACGATTAGCAACTGATAGATGGTCAGTACTTACACTTCCATTTTCATCTTATTACAATTCCATGACAGTCGAGTCTATGTTACAATTCACTTTCCATTTCTTATTCAACTTTGAGTTTGAAAACAAGGCTCAGTACTCTGGCCAAAACATTTGATGGGATTATAGTTCATCACTAGAACACTTTCAAAATTCAAGGTGGATACACATTATGGTGTTGTATCAATAACACATAACTACTTCCATACTTCGCAAACAATGATGATATACATTTTAGTGCTATATCAACTCAAACAAACTTTTCAATAGATAAGCATATGAGCTATATCAATACTTCAACAGATAAGCATATGAGCTATATCAATACTTCAACAGATAAGCATATGAGCTATATCAATACTTCAATAGATAAGCATATGAGCTGTATCAACACTTCAACAAATAAGCATATGAGCTGTATTCAATACTACAACGGATAAGCATATGACCTGTATCAACATTCCAATAGATAAGCATATGAGTTGTATCAACACTTCAATAGATATGCATATGAGCTGTATCAACACTTCAACAAATAAGCATATGAGCTGTATTCAATACTACAACGGATAAGCATATGAGCTGTATCAACATTCCAATAGATAAGCATATGAGCTGTATCAACACTTCAATAGATAAGCATATGAGCTGTATCCAATACTACAATGGGTGAGCATATGAGCTGCATCCCTGGGTCCATCCCCCATCTTCCCTTAACCATTAACCGGTTTAGAGGTACATCCCCCATCTTCCCCTAAACCGTGGAGTACATCCCCCATCTCCTCCCATACACAAGTAATGCATATAAACACAGAATCACATATGCAATCAATTAATACATAAAATTAATGTATTCTATCAACCGTCTACACATAATGCATATAAACACATCGGTCACATGCACAATCCACTGATACATAAAGTTAATGTATTCTATCAACCGTCATGCTCTATGACACATCCAATTGATTAGTTTTAGTTTGCCTAATCATCATGCATTGTCTACAACAATCAACACTACCCTCCACCGGTAGCCCAAAGCAATTATTTCTAAGCAGGAAATAAATGCACTAATAGATAATATATCAACATTCTCAAATCAACTCCTCGTTTTCTTCAATTAATTATACGCATTAATTAATTAAACCAATAAGGGCAAATTACCATGATTCACAAAACAACCCTAAGGTTTTGTTTCCATCAATGTCCCAACATTGATCTCATTTCTCTATGCCTAACATACATATAGGTTTATATATCAAAAACCCCAACTTTTATAAAATTACACAAAGGCCCAAACTTTCTCAAAATTACTCAACAACCCCCAACATATCAAAATGCTAAAATTCAAAGACAAAGCTCATAAGATGGAGTAGGTTATCCCTACCTCGAATGATGGGACGCAACAAAGGAGATGAAGAAACAGAAATGC
Source organism: Camellia sinensis (assembly GCF_055761805.1). Lineage (NCBI taxonomy): Eukaryota > Viridiplantae > Streptophyta > Magnoliopsida > Ericales > Theaceae > Camellia > Camellia sinensis. The sequence continues at coordinate 5,020,451 of NC_138974.1, read as the reverse complement.
TCCAAATCCCGAAATTTTCAGATTAAAAGGTAGCCCTCGACGATCAACACAACTTTTGTAAAGGCCCAAGGTGAGAAAACAACTCCTACTAGATCAATCCTAAGAGAGAAATTAGGGTTTTAGTGAGAGGAACTCTCAAAATAGCTTTTTGGAAAAGTAAGAGAGAGAAAGGATGTTGAAAAGTGAACAAAAAAGTCGGATCTCGGCTTTATATAAAAGTCGACCTACTTGAGCGCCAATCTCCCCGCTCGAGCGTCACTCACAGATCCCCACTCGAGCGTCCAATTCCCCGCTCAAGCGGCAGATGCATGTTCCCAGAACTTTTACAGACATGGTTCCCGCTCGAGCGTCAAACTCCCCGCTCGAGCGTCAGACACAAACTCCCGCTCGAGCGGCCAATCCTCCGCTCGAGCGTCTACCGCTGCAGATGAAATACTGGATGGGTGATTTCCCCGCTCGAGCGTCAAAAGCGCAGCTCGAGCGGAGAGATCAAAAACTGGGCGAAGATTTTACGTTTTAAAACACAACCAACTTATTCCCAACTTGCCCAACACGACCCAAAGCTCGAACACAAAGAGAAAGGGATGGAAAGAGGATAAAACAACGGCACCCTTACGAAATCGAATCCGGATTATAGTTAAACATGAAAGGGAAAGCCGGGATCGCTATAACCTCCCCCCCTTAAAGAATTTCGTCCCCGAAATTAAGGATACGCCAAAACACAAGGCCAAATGATCACAGAGCATTCAACAACCAAGCCCCAAGGAAAGAAATTACTTTCAAAACAAACCTCCGACTCACTCTACCAAGGAAGAGACTAACCAAGGGAACACATTCTAAACAACACCACCTTAGGTGCGCAAGCCTCAACAAACCAAACCTCCCCCGAAACAATTCACCAATAACCGACTAGTGCTTCAAGCTAAGTCACTACTCAACAACACGATTAAAGCAAATCTTAAAGTAGATAATACGAAAACATTTTCTTGTTCGAGAGGCATTTCTCAAAGATGTTTAAATTTTCAATGTTAACGTTCCGGGATAAATCTTGTATTTTCCGTATGAAAACTCAAAAGCTTTGTAAACATTTTTCACAAATACGCTGTTACCCAAAACACAGAGTTATCCACAGTTTATTTGCCCAAAAGATTAATCTGGAATTCTTTAAAATCCTTGAATTAAATCAACTTTTCAACAACGCATTTAGATGGCCCCAAACACTAGGAAAATTTTGTTTTCCATTTCTTTCCAAATTAACACTATCAACAACCATCACTCACATAATGATGCCACAACCAACACGGAACACAACATTTCTATAATGATAGTTAATAGAAATAACAACCGTACTATCAACACATAAGGCATAAGAAATTCATGGTTTTGAAATTTTATCCCGCCTCCCTTTACTTCACCACTTTATAATCATAAACACGGCTCAGAAATATACAAATGATACACATTATAGTGCTGTATCAATATCAAACTAAACACCATACATACATAATGTATAAAAAGCCAATCATTCACAATGATCAATCAATACACATATTAGATGTATTATTCCAACCGTCAGACTCAACGACAAAACATGTTCGATTAGTTTCAGTTTTCCCTAATCAACATACAAAGTCTACAACATCAAGACTAAAACTCAAGGTGACCATTGCCAACCCAAAACCCGATACCGACAAGCTGACTAATCAACTCAATAAACTCTACACTCAGTAATCCACACACTGATGTGCCACTCAAACCACTAACCCCAACCACGGAGTTCTCTACACGAACCACAAATTTTGGAATCTCACCGGATCTCCTAAAATTTAACCGCCTCAACACTGCGTCTAAGGGAATCACCATCCCCCACCATGGTTATCTAGCAAGCCTGCTCACTTCCTTGACCGAAGACCGACATGGTCAACCTCAATCACAACATCCCGAATACGAAGGACCACTTTGACCCACGCTATACTCATTACTTTAGAACACGAATTGCTCTTCCTTCAAAGAATGCTGCCAGCATCCACTCACAACCCACACTCAACAATGGATAACCAATCACAATACGAACACTACCCCTATACAACCAAGGGGGTCACCACGGACTCACTATCTAGCAAGGCCCAAAACACGAACCAACATACAGGTACCATTCCCACTAACTCGAGATACAAATCTCATGTTCCCTCGAACATTCTCACATAGTCTTGCTAACACCGCGCAACTCTCGAAACCATCACATCTAACACATTCAATCGTACTAGGCAAAACCTCCTTATTTTGCAAGCCCTCTTACTCCACCGAATCCCCCAATAACTCATAGGGTCCACTCGTTACTCTATATCTTACTTGTCACTCATCTCGAGAATACCATCAAGAGGCCCGGCCTCCGTGCTAAACCACTAGTCCAAACTACCGCTAGGCAACCATCATGAACCAAACCCGGACACCGTTACAAGTCGCCGATAGGGCTTCCAAAGATTCACTCTTCTAACTTTCCAGAGGAGTAAAAGTCCTCGCCTCCCTCGTCATTAACCCACATCTTCATCCGCAAACACCATACCACTGTGACTCCATCCACGGGTCACACTCTAACCACGGGCTATATACCCAATTAACCCTTCTGATAACATCCTCTGACTTGACCAGTGCTAAGGTACGAACCTATCACATTCGATCCAAATAAAGGAATTTGAAAACTTAGGGAAACACCCATTATACTACAGCCCGAGTTATAGTACCAGCTACCCACAACACATCGCTCCCGATACAACAATCACAACCTTATATAGGGGCTAACATCCCCTCACTTAAAATGGCCTATCAGTACACCTGCAATCTCGGCAACGTTACTTACCACGAAGGTATAAGTCCAACCTTAACAAAATTATGCGCTATGCCCCCGTAGGACACCATATTAAATACGTGCTACATCTAGTATTAATTGCACACTTCACATCCTCTCGAGTTCACCCGACAGTGGACCAAAATCTATACCACGCACAAAATTTTAAATGGGTAATACCCATGAAATTCCACGCACTCGGCAAGTAAAACAGTTCTCGCTCCAATATTGCCTTGGCTAGGACACGCACCCCTCGGTGGTTCTTTCAAATTTTGAAAACATGGCTCCTCAGCCCTCATCCTTCCCAAGTCAAGTCACACGCATAAAAAAAATGCATTGATACCAAAAAAATAAAAAAAATTTGGTTTTACAGCAACTTTATACATTAATAAAACTTTAGAGCTACGACATGCTCTAATTCACCCACTCCAGGGAAATTAACAAACAAAGCATATATGTATATATATATATAGATAAACAAACAGTTTAGATGTTTCAACATTCCCAAAACACATTGGTTACACAACAGAACCCAATGATCACAAAACAGATTAGCCAAAACGAAACCAACCCCTCGGTATTACCACCACTGCCATCCCTCACTGGACTGCCAAAATTGGTCATCTCCAAACACAAGACCACCTACGAGCTTACTAACCATGGACAAGAACTACTGATGTGCCCCCTCCGTCCACACCTGGAACAACTACAAACTTCCCCAATTGGGGCTTGGGAGCTCGACTCTACTGAGGCCCTCGCAGTCTGGCCTGCTAGTCCCCCAAAACGATACTGTTCCTGCCCAGTCGAATGAAACTGAGCCTGGCTAGGTTGCAAAACCCCTAAAGAAGCCCCCGGCTGAGTACAAAAACGTCGAATATGACCCGGCTGATTACACACCCAACAGGTAGGCGGTGCCTGAGCACGAGATTGGTTCAGAATTTGGGCTGATGAAGACCCCAACAACTGCCTCCCTACTGAGCATTTGATCGGTCCAAAACCCGGCTGGTTAGATCATCCTGGTGGTACAACTACTGGTTGAACAGCTAACCCTGCCCCCTTCTTCTGTGGGTAAACCGAAACCTTGTGGCCCAACAGACCACATCTGAAACAAATGATGCCCCTCTGCTTACTTTCTCCCGAACCCAAATCCGACACTGGAAGGGTAGTTCTAGCCCGACCTCCCTGTTGCGGGTTTAAACCCTCTGCCTCTTAAAAGGCCTACCAACACCCTGAGTCACAGGAGTCGCCGAGATGGCTTCCTCTCCACTCTGCCCCATTGTTAGCACCGCAGCCTCTACATGGGCGGCCGCCTCAATAAGCGCCCTATATCTTTTATGCCAAGACCCCGCTATCCTTACATGGATGTCGTCACGGAGCTTACTCTCAAACTCGAAACAACGTAAGTCCTCCGTCTCCACCAATTCTGGAGCAAATCTCGACAGATTAGCAAACCATCTTTCGAACCGCACCAAAGGTGTAGTACCTTGGCGTAACTCCACAAACAGTTTCCGCAGCTCTTCCGAAGCGGAAGAAGGGAAATTGCAACTTCCTCGCCTAGGCATCCTAGTAAAAGTAACGGAGACACGTTAGCACACTCATACATGTGCCGAAGCTAAACACTCACGTCCTAACACATGGACAACTATAATTCACCCCACGTAAGCATATAAACACATAAGCATTTACGAATTTCATTTCCGGATAATGATAGTCCTGAGGCGTTACTAGAGTTCCGGTCAGAAACAGCATTGATCAAGTGCCTTTCCAGCAGGACTCCCAGAAACCCAAGGATCCAATCAACATCCAAGAAACTACATTCCATACCCAAATAATCACATAAACATGTTATCACATAAGTACATACCATTACGTCTAAGTCTCTAACAAGCGAGACAAACCCATTGTGATACTAATTACTTCCCACGTACCCAAAGTATTCGAACCCGGTACGCTCTGATACCAAGTTGTAACGCCCTCAAAATAACAACATTAAACCCATCCGTAGAGACATGCATTAATACATAAAAGTCCACATTCATCTATTCATCAGAGTATTTCATTACAAAAGTATTACATTTTGACAACAAAAGCAAATGCCCTACGGGCTTACAGCTTTCCAAGTTAACACTTGGTTACAAAAGAGGGTACTAACTCAATTACACAATAAGCCCTTGGCTTGAATTTACACGTAACACATCCAAAAGGAAATAAAACAACAAAAGTTTGTCCGTCTCTAGCCTCCCAAGCTATGTCCTTGGAGGTGGCATGCTACCTGTACCTGAAAATGATGTTCCCAAATAAGGTGAGCCACAGCCCAGTAGAAATATACTAAACCAACTATGAACAATGCCTAAACGATTGGCAACTGATAGATGGTCAGTACTTACACTTCCATTTTCATCTTATTACAATTCCATGACAGTCGAGTCTATGTTACAATTCACTTTCCATTTCTTATTCAACTTTGAGTTTGAAAACAAGGCTCAGTACTCTGGCCAAAACATTTGATGGGATTATAGTTCATCACTAGAACACTTTCAAAATTCAAGGTGGATACACATTATGGTGTTGTATCAATAACACATAAACTACTTCCATACTTCGCAAACAATGATGATATACATTTTAGTGCTATATCAACTCAAACAAACTTTTCAATAGATAAGCATATGAGCTATATCACTACTACAACAGATAAGCATATGAGCTATATCAATACTTCAACAGATAAGCATATGAGCTATATCAATACTTCAATAGATAAGCATATGAGCTGTATCAACACTTCAACAAATAAGCATATGAGCTGTATTCAATACTACAACGGATAAGCATATGAGTTGTATCAACATTCCAATAGATAAGCATATGAGCTGTATCAACACTTCAATAGATAAGCATATGAGCTGTATCAACACTTCAACAAATAAGCATATGAGCTGTATTCAATACTACAACGGATAAGCATATGAGCTGTATCAACATTCCAATAGATAAGCATATGAGTTGTATCAACACTTCAATAGATAAGCATATGAGCAGTATCCAATACTACAATGGGTGAGCATATGAACTGCATCCCTGGGTCCATCCCCCATCTTCCCTTAACCCGGCACCACCATTGTTGCCGCCCACGCTATCGACTCATCGACGAGAGAGCCTTAGCCGTCGCCCAGGCGACGACGTCATCTTCCTCCACACCACGATTTGATGAAGCGCTCGATGGTCATTCTAGAGAACTCTCATCGCAGAGTTCATAGCTGCACTTCTCCTTCTCCCATTTCAGCACTTTCTTTCTTTGATCTCTTCTCTCTCTCATGTCTCTCTTAGGTTTGAAAGAGACGGTGTCAGTGACCTGATTGGGAAAAAGGTAGTTGGATTTTGCCATTTTTGAATCTTCGATTAAATCTCTATCCCTCTCTCGTTCTGCTTTGATGAAGATTTGGGATGTGATGACAAGTTACTGAGTTACAAATAAATAGGTCAAAGCCTCAATGAATCCACCGAGTTCAGATCGACCGCATCCCTACCACAAAGCTTGTTTGGAAATACATTCAAGAAACGATCGTAGATGTTGATCAGTTGAGCTCCATCGGAGACTCCTCATCGGCCTCCTCTTCTACCGCCTTTGCCTCTATCTCCATCTACATCTAAACCTTGGAGTTCTACTTCCACAGCTCCAAATCTTTCAACAACGGTAAATTTGACATTAGTGGTTGAAGTTTCTTAGCCCCCCTCAAAGGGCAGCGTTATAATTTAGGGTTTCATTCCCATTCTCTCTCTCTCTCTCTCTCTCTCTCTCTCTCTCTCTCTCTCTTTCCATTTTTCTTGTTGCACAATACAATACCAGAGAGCTTTGTTTGGACGACAAGTCTTATTCACAGAAAATTAAATATGTTAAGAGTCATCATTGACTTTTCTAGAATTATCTAGGCTATTAAGTGCATATGTTGAATAATCTAGAAGACTCCGGAAAGATCTAGAAGACTTTAGAAAGATCTAAAGAAATTCGGAAGATTCTAGAACATTGTAGAAGATTTGGGAACATTAGAGAAGCTTATAGAAATCTAGAGAAATCTAGAAGGTTCCGGAAGGTTCTAGAATATTTTAGAAGTATAGAAAGTACTATTATATACTAGAATAGTTTAGAGAGTTCTAGAATATTGGAAAGTATGAGTATATGCTAGAATATTCTAGAGGGTTAATAACAGCCCTTGGATCAAAATGATCTTAGCCATCCATTGAGGTGGATGACTATATAAAGGGAAGTGACCTCATTAGGAAGATACAAGACATAACAATCAAGAGTGGAGTCAAGTGTGAGTGATTTCCAGAGTGAGGTGTCCTTGAGAGTCTTCTTGTATACTTGAGTGTATCTTTGCATCTAAATAAAGATTCACTTTTGTATAACCGTTGTGTTCTAACTCAACAAAATCAACTCCCAAATCCTCTCTATCTTTCTCTCCCGATCTGCAAACTGATCTGTTTCCTTCTTCTTCTTCTTCTTCTTCTTCTTTATTTTTATTTTTTATTTTTTTTTTATTTTTAAGTTAATGACAATAATGATGAAACAAATTGAAAATAGATTTTTTATTTTTTTTTGACAAATTGCAACAGATTAATTTTTTTAAAGTTTGTCTACTTTGATCCAATTTCTCTCTTTGTATTGTGTTCATCATGATAGTTCTTGTTTTGATAGAGAAATCCGAAGTCTAGAGCAAACACAACCATCAGAGAGAGTAGGTTGGTTTGATAGCTTGCACAATTTATATAGATATGAAAATTTTATACTTTGAATAGAAAATTTGTTGTTGTAGTTGTTGTTGATGATGAAGTAGATTGTTATTGTTGATGATGATTGCAACAAATAAAAAAACATCTGTGGTGCAACAGATAAAAAAATATTTGTTCAAAATTTGAATAGATAGGTGCTTGGCATTTCAATAACAAGATTTGAACAGATAAAAAAAAATAACAAATAGAATTCAGGAAAAAAAAAAATAGAATTTATGAAAAAAAATTCAACAGATAAATAGAATTTAGGGGAAAATTTGAAGAGATAGATATATTAAGGTAAAAAATTGAACAGATAAATAAAAATTTGAACAAATATATATAAATTTGAACAGATAGACAAAAAAAAATTGAACAGATAAAACTAATTTGAACCGATAATTTTTTTTATATAAATATGTAGGTATAAATTTGAACAGATAATCAATGAAAAGTCAAACAGATAACAAAAAGTCAAAGAGTAAAATTAAAAAACGTTCTCTAAGACTTCTCACCAAATTATTTCACAAAACTTGGATCTCACATCAACAAAAAAATATTTCTTTGACCTAATGTCTTGTATCCTTCCTAGATTGGATTTATCACCAATTAACCCATTATTATTTACTTTTCCAATATTGAACTGCTAATGTCGAATTTGGTGACTGTAGTGTGTAATGAAGTTAATTTTTCTTGAACGCAAAAATGACTTGAAGTGATCTAAGCATCTATTGTGTTTTGGAATCACTTGACAGTCAACAAAAACTTGAATAAAGTTTGACAGTCAACAAAAGCTTCGTTAGTTTGAAAACCATCTTTCTTTAAACTACAAACCTGCAGGAACTCTATAGAAAAATTCTAATGTTGGGTCAATCTTTGCAAGATTCTTGCCCCTCCAAAAGGAGGTGTTATGAGTTCAAGCCCCCATGTGGGGCATTGGGTTGACCCATTTCCCTTAGATTTAAGTTAGAGTAGGTTATTAAAAAAATAAAAATTTATTTGGTGGTCTCGATCAATGATCCATACCTCAGCATATGAGAGAAACATAGACACAGATACAGACACGGACACGGATACGCGACACAATAATTTCAAAAAAATGAGGACACAGACACGATGATGGCATGGCAATAAAAAATAGTTTTAATATATTTTATTTGCTTTGTAGATTAAAAAAAACAATACTAATTTAACATAATAATTAAAAAAAAACTCACTCTTAAGTTAACTTTTATTGTTTGCCTTCTTTTTTTAGCATTCAACATTCAACCAAAAGCACTAAAAAATGGCGAGGGAGGGGGGAATGAGTTGGCCTATCCCCAAAAAATATAATTAAATAAAGGGATATACCATGTGATGTGTCTCATATGTGTCCCTATCATGCCATTGTGTTTGACACCGCTACGACACAAGTTTTAGAGTGTTGGTGTTGTGAGTAGCTCTCCTCAAGATTCCATTATCTCCATACCCCTCAAGACTTCAGTTCGTGGGCCTGATGAGGCCCACAACTGTGATCCAAACAGTTCATCTCGTAGTCCTCAAAGAGAACAAGACATATATAAATTAGTTTGATTGGATATTGATATACATACTAATTTATTGTATTTTATTTTATAAAGTGGACAATTTTAGTTTAAAATCATATTTACCACTCATTTCATAAAACAAAACATGATTGGTTAGTTTGTCTATCAATGTCCATACAAGCTAATTTTTTTTTTCTTTTTTCTTTTCCATATATATATGTTGTTCTCTTCAAGGACTACAAGATGAATGGTTTAGATCACCATTGTGGGCCTTGTGAGGCCCATGAAATAGAGTATTGTGGGGCATGAAGATGATGTAGTAGTCGTAAGAGGAGATGCTCCCGTTTGTGCTTTATAGACATGAGATTTGTCATATTGTCTCCCCAAAGTCAACACAAAAATATTGAGTCCCACTATTTTAATCAACAGAAAATCAAGTTGGGGCAATATATAGACTTGCCCTGAGGGTCACAAATTATTCCTACCATTTATGATACACCAATCATTCTAGATAAACAAAACTAAGGATGGAAATTTTTGACCCACAAGGTAACATGAATCAAATAGTATATGAAGTTAGCAGGTTAGGTTTGACTATTTTGTACATCAAAACGAATACGACACCACATAATATGGCGAATATTAAATGAGTTAAGCTAATGTCTAACCTGCATAACACGATTGACACTAATAATCTGTTTAATGAAAAGTTAGATACATTTTAATAATATTTCCTCTCGTTGGAAATTGGGTCGGGTTTAGAACCTGGACTCAATTGGGTCGTCCATGGTGGCATGACCCGATTAAGAGAGATCCAAATATTAGTAATATATTATATATCAAGATATGGGATAATCTTGATATGGTATAATTGTCAATATAATATATGATAATTATTGATTAGATATTATAGATATGGGATAAATATTATCTCGGATAATATATCTATCCTATGGGTCTCCTAACTCTCCTATATAAACAAACATTGAGTTTTATATTTTGATATAACAAACAACATACGTTCTCTTTTCCCATAAACCATTATGCCTTTGTACTGTGATTGATATGAGTAAAACTCCAGTAGTTTTACTCCATTGCTGTGAAGATTGTTCAAGAGTACACGATTCACCTTCTAAACTGGATTCATTGTGCATTCTGTTTACCAACAACGTTTGTCTGAATCCATATTATTTTCCACAGTGTATATAGTAATAAATTTCCATCATTGGTATTAGAGCCATTATTAAGGTGTTTTCATGCTATTGAATATCCATCAAATTAGTATTTTATACTAATATATGTATATATATTATTTTTATTTGCATAAAATACTGATGTTTGGTCAAAATAATTTTATTTTGCTTGGTTCCATTTTTCCAAAAACACTTTTCAGAAAATTCTACTTTCATATTTTTTGTATTTTTTTTTGTTTTTACTGAATTTTTAAAAATATTTTAAGTAATTTTTTTACTTTTCAGACACAACCAACATAAATATACCTAAAAAGTAAAAAATTTGTGAAAACAAAATCTTTAAAAATTCACTAAATACCAAAAATACAAAAAATAATACAAGAATTCAGTACATTTTTTGTATTTTTATGTATTTATTAACTTTTTAAAATATTGTTTTTCACAAATTTTTTACGTTTTAGATACATCTAAATAAGGTGCATCTAAAAAAGTAAAAAAATATTTAAAATTTAAAAAATATTCACTAAAAACAAAAAAAAAAAAACGAAAAATCAAAAAATTCAGTTTTCAAAAAATTTAATCCAAAAAACTCAAACAAAGCACACTAATTGGTTTTTTTTTATTCTTTTTATAATTTTTATGAACATTTACATGTTTATAATATTTACAAAATTACATTGATAAATGATAAATCATTATTTGTAATTTTATGTTTCAAAGTTATCAGATATTAATGAAAGTAATGCACGTGAAATCGGTATTAAAAAAAGAAAAATTATTCGTAGCTCGAAATTCGTCCGGCTCGAATGGCCCGACTGCTCAAAACGACATCGTTTTGGGCATTGTTTTTTTTTCGAACACAGACAAAGGGAAGTGAATAGGAGAGGGACAGAGAGACAGAGAAGAGAGGAGAGAAGAGAAGAGGAGGAGAGAACAGGCGACAGAGAAAAAGGACGACGGTGATGGTGGCGGCGCCGGTGGGTATCGGCGATCTCTTCTTTCAGGCTCTATTTTCTCTTCTTTTTTTGATTATGATAATGTGTTGATGATGATGTTGACGACGATGTTGATGAAGATCTCTGTTTTCTTTTTCTTTTATTTTTTTCTTTTTTTTTCTAAGTAGATCTGGATCTGGAAAAAAAAAATGTTGATGATGATAATGTGTTGATGATGATGATGATGATGTTCATGAAGATGTTGATGAAGTTGTCCAGCTCCCAGCTCCTAGCTCCAGCTCCCTTTCCTTCTCTTCTTCTTCTTCTTCACTTTCGTGTTCTTTATCTCCAAAAAAAATGCGAAAAAGAAAGAAAAAAAAAAAAACCAAAACGTCGTCGTTTTGGACTCAGGCCATTCGAGCCTCATAAGCTTCGAGTTACAAAACGGGATTAAAAAAAAAATGATAATAGCACAGCACGAGACTACTGCACTGTGTACGTTGACATCAACGCTGACACGAGCACCAGCACATGCGTTGATACACGAGCCTAAGGCAGGTGTGGGATTAGTATTGACAAGGCTTTGTTTGTTTGTTTTACTTTAAAAAACTACATTAATTGCTCCTAAAATATTCGCTATAATTCTGTTTTCAGCATGGCTTGCATGGTTAGTCTTATAATTACTTTTCCTACAATATGGTTAATTTTTAGATTTTTTGAAATGAAAAAAATATTTTTCCGAGTTATTAATTCAATATTTTTTATGTTAAAATGCTTGTGTGCATGCATAATTAATTTTCTGGACTTGAGTTTTTTACAGAAGTATACTGACATCATATGCTATTTACTGGTAGAAGATTCATACTGTTTTAGTTTCTGAAATATTTATTTATATTTTATGTGTATTATTTTATTAAAGAAATCACGGAAAATTAGAGGAAAATCCAGAAAAATTCTGAAAATTATTTTTTGCTATTTAAGAATATTCTGAATGTTAAGAACATCATGATAAATTTTTTATGTTAGAACTCATGTTGCTATCCCCAAAGCATGATTAATGTTAATTAGAATTTTATGATAAAATATTGTTTATCATTTTTCGGATTGTATTTTCATATTGAGATGCTCATATGTGAATTTTATTTTATTTTATTTTTTTTCGAATCATGCTTATTACATGTCATATGAACTGGTAGATTATTCATTTAATAAATCTGTTCATTTTTTTTTTTGGCCCATTAAGTTAAATTGAATGTTTGATAAAAAAATCGCTAGAGGAGCAAGAGAAGATTATAAGTTTAGCGAATTTTCAATCTTGCAACATGTGTACTTTTTATTAGAATTTAATTTGAATTTATGCAGCAAAATTATTTTGTATTGTGTTAAAATTTTATCCCTTGCGTTTTTTTTCTTTGGATATAGTTAACTATGGCAGCAAAAGGCATTGTAGCTAATTTGACTAAGGCAGAAAGTTGGATGGTGATAACTATGATATTTGGTGCCGTAAGATCCAGTGTCTCCTAAATGAGCAAGAGGTCTTGGAGACTCTTGAGCAAGTGATGACTGAGCCTGAGCAAGGAACTACAGCTCAGCATCGTTATGATCTTGAGGCCTATCAAAAATGGCACAATAAAGATTGATGTGTGCGCTTTACGATGTTAAACAACATGCATAACGACTTGATAGCAGAGTTTGAAGGTTCCTTGACTACTTTTGAAATGTAGAAGGCTCTTAAACAGAAATTCGGCATCACCTCTTTGGCTAAGTTGCACGGGTTGTCCATGAAATTTGATTCCTATCAGAAAAAGGCACATCATTCAATGAAGCAGTATTTGAGGGTGATGTCAACTATGATACACGAGTTGGCGGCAACAGGTCATAATCTGACACAAGAGCAACAAGTTCAAGCAGTGATTCACTCACTTCCTCATTCTTGGGAAGAAATGAAGCGTCATATGACGCACAATGAGCTTGAAGTTGAGCTCCTAGAGGCGGCTAAACCTGATGGCACTGCTCTTGTTGCTGAGTCTAACTCGCGTCGAGCATTTGGCCCTAGGCGCAGACGAGCTAAGCGGGCTCCCAAAAAGAAAAATGGGGTTAACCCTGGCCTAAAGCGCTAGCACTTTTAAGCACAAAAGAGGTAAGAAGGCTGGCAAGAAAGATAACGCTAACATGGCGTGTTTTAACTGCAAGAAAGAAGGACACTTCTCTTAGGATTGCCCTGAGCCAAAGAAGGTGTCACACCCCAAACCCGGGTATGACCAACCGTGGCCCACAAGGCCTTAGCCCAAGGCACACGTAAGCCTAAACACGAATCCATAATCACATTGAACAACTAAACAATAGTCCAATAATAAATAACCAAAACTGTAATAACTCTCACACTGTCCTAACCATACTCATATGCATTCATATGATTCTGTCTTGTTAAGCTTGCATTTCAAGTCTTGTCCTTGTTCGCTTAAGTGTTATAGCATGCCTTGTACCTTACTCAGTGTGGGTTTAGCCGAGGTCACCCTAAGCCTAGGTCAGTTTTGAACCTCTTGCATCTAAGACCATTTTGGAATTTTCTTTGCTTGACTCCACCTTCGCTCTGACATGTTGGCCGAGATGTCACTATCTAGGCCGAGGTGTTCATTGCCGGGGCCGAGATGTGTATTATCTAGGCTGAGATGTTACCCTTGAACCCAAGTGACCTTACTCCTGGATTGGTACGACCTAGACCGAGGTGTGGCATGTCTAGGCCAAGGTGTGGCACAGCTAGGCCAAGTGTTGTCCTTTCTAGCCGATGTCCTTGCCCTTTGCTTGCCGAAGTCTTGTTGTTAGCCGATGTCGTTACTTGTCGGAGTGCTCTTGCCGCCTAGCTTGTTGAGTACACTTTGTCATAGTCTTGTCTTTTCACTCAGTCACCATTTTTAGTAGAGCCAACCAGCCGTTGCCACGTACCCCTGCAGAGGGTTAAGTCAGCCGACAGACCCAAAAAATATACATTTTTGTATTATATCTTTGCCTTGTAGAGAGAGAGAAGCTCTAGGAAGAAGAAGAAGAAGTTTTAGAGTCAAAGAGTGGGCTTTCGAGCTTGATTCCTAGAGATCAACCCGTTAGATTCGTGTATTGAGGTTAGATTCTTGATTTACTCTTGTTGTTCTTTATGTTTATCTAGCTGGATTGCACGATTGAACCTGTTCTGCACGACATGCATTGATTTAAAGTTGGTTTTAGAAAGAAGAAATAGTGTTCATGTATTCTTGAAGAAAAAGTCTTGTTTGATCCGAAAGTTTACATTAAGATTCATGCTTTTGTGTTTGTTCTCACAAGATCCTTGAATATGGGTACCCAGGTCCATGTTTTTGAATTCATAGCATGAAATCTCAGATTTTGTAATAGCAATTTATGATCCTTGCATTCATCTTCCTCATGTTCATGTTCTTCATGTTCGTCATGTTTTTCAAGAGAGGGAAACCCAGATTTTCCCAACTTTATTTCCTTGAATGTGGCCATCGAGGCCACACCTCAGCAAGGAGGTGTGGGACCTCAGCCTGGACCTGGTAGTTGCCAGCATGTTTTCCCGAGATAAGAAACTGTTCTTTGTTTTGATTTGACTTAGTTTTTGATGAATGCCGAGGTCATTTGCATGCATGCAAGACTTGTTTTGAGAAGTGAATTCAATAGACTTTGCCATGTGTTTGTAGGACTTGAACTTGCCTCGACCCCGACGTTTGAAGAACTATGTGAGTGGTATTTTTAATAAAGCTATGTTATAATGCTTTGATAAAAGCCTTGTTTTTCCTTGTTTTGAAAAGTATTTGTAAGCATGAATGGTTATTCCTAGTTGGAAAATATGTACTATCTTGTTTTGATAACATTCTTGGAAAGTCCTTACGTGATGGAGGACTCTAAGCATTTGCTGCACAAAGTTTGGAAGTCGTTACGTGCTGGAGGACTCTAAGCATTTGCAGCACAAAGTTTGGAAGTCCTTACATGCTAGAGGACTCTAAGCATTTGCAGCACAAAGTTTGGAAGTCCTTACGTGCTGGAGGACTCTAAGCATTTGTAGCACAAGTCCTTAGTGTCAGGGGACTATAATGCGACTGCACCATTGAATTGAGATATCTCTCTTGTCTTGCATTGTTTGCCACTGATGGTTTACTGCGTGGGTTTGTTTGTCCGAGATGTCATCACTTGTATTATAATGATGCTAATAAGCATCCCTTGAAGCTTGACAAATTTGCTAGATGGACTTGGTTCATCCTTTGACTTGCACTAATTACGTTATGTATCATTTGATAAAGATCTTGAATACCAGTCATGTAAACCCCTTTATTATTTATACCATTCACTGAGTATCCAAGCTCACCCCTCTCTATATATATGTAGGTGACGAGCAAGACAGCGGTGGCGCCTAGATGTACTTGCCACTTGTTTGGGATTTTGCACTTTTGCAACATCTTGAAGATTATGCTTCTTGGTTGTATTCCATTGTATTTTGTATTTGATGGCTGAGAAGTCTTTTGGTTAAGATGTATTTTTGTACTTCATTTGGTTGTATTAAAGCCATGTAAAGATGTATGCCATTCCATTTAACTTATGCACTACTCTTATGGACTACTTAGCTTTGAATTTATTGCTTCCGCATTTGTAAGCCTCATATGTAATACTCTGATTGTGTGTGAATTTTGAAAGTTGGCCTTCGGTAATCTCGGATTACTGGCCATCACGGCACCATTCTACTAGGGGCGGAATAGGGTCGTGACAGATTGGTATCAAAGCACAAGTTTCTTATAGTACGTTATTTACACACTTGCGTCCTAAAGAGCATAGGATTTCCCTTAGAAAAATGTTAGGATCGCATCATATTGCTTGCTATTTGACAAGGTGTGCATCATCTCGGCATGACCATTTGTTATTTGCATACATGATTCTTGGTCCAGTTTGTTTTAAAGTTGCATTTTGCATACTGATAGCATCATGAGGAGAGGTAGACCACCAGTTGGCCGAGATCAATCAGAGGATAGACTGGACAGACTAGAAAGACTGGTTGAAGGTTTAGCCTGTGAGTTGAGGTAAATGAGGCAATAGAATGCTAGTGCTACATCTACCCAGGCCTAACAGACGGATGGCCGACATGTAGTTCCACCTCCTCCAGTGCCTCAAGTGCCTCCACAACCAGCCTTGTATGGGGATGGGACGATGACTTTGATTAAAGAGTTCAAGAAGATGAACCCACCGAGATTCTCAGGGGGTATAGAGCCGATGAAGACCGAGGTGTGGGTTTTGGAAATGGAGAAGCTGTTCAAGATCTTTCCCAGCACCGACGCTCAGAAGGTGACATTGGCAGCATTCACATTAGACGACGACGCTCGAAGGTGGTGGATGATGATCCGGGAAGCTAGTCTTGGTTTAACTTGGGCCAGATTTTTGGAACTGTTTTACAACAAGCATTTTCCCCTTAGCGTTCGAGATCGCAAGACCACGGAGTTCCAGGCTCTGACGCAAGGCAATAGGACAGTGGCAGAATACGATCGTGCTTTCATTGAATTGGCGAGATACGCGCCGCATATGGTCAGTGATGAATATAGGAAAGCCAGGAAGTTTGAAAGTGGACTGCGTGGACCGATACAAGATCGAGTCAACATGCTCAATATGCCGACTTACGCCGAGGTGTTAGACAAGGCCATTCGAGCGAAAGCTAACTTAAATCGATATCAAAATTCAGGAGAGAGTCAGAGGAAGAGGTAGAACTATGAAAGTCGTCGAATGCCGCTTAATGCCAAGAAGAAGGCGAACGTGGGCAGTTCCAGCAACGCAAATCGGGATGGTAATGCCAAGTCAACGTGTGCGAGTTGTGGGAAGCCGCATCTCGGGGTTTGCCGTTGGGCAATAGGAGCCTGCTTTGAATGTGGTGAGCTAGGCCACCGCGTGAAAGACTGTCCGAAGGCAAGGGCTGATGATGGTAAGAAAAATTGGAGCACCTCGGGCTCTGCACACGGAAGCAACGTCGGAAGGACACAGATGAGACAGGGCAGATTTTTTGCTCTAGTGCCAGGAGACAGCCAGAATGCTGAAATGGTAGTGTCAGGTACACTCTCAATTTGGTCTCAAGTTGCATACATCTTGATTGATTTGGGCTCTACACATTCATTTGTATCTATTAAATTTGTCGAGAAGTTGAACAGACCGCTAGAACCCCTTGATTTTGCGCTATCTGTATCTACTCCATCTGGGGGAACAAAAATTGTTGCATCCATATATAGGGCGTGTGTTGTGGTGATTGAGGGTGTAGAATTATTAGTTGATTTGATGCCATTAAGCATGACTCACTTCGATGTCATATTGGGAATGGATTGGTTAGTAGCGAATCATGCATCCATTAATTGTGTTACTAAGAGTGTCACATTGAAGACCCCAAACCAAGCCGAGGTCATTTTCCAGGGTAAGGGAGTAGTACCCCCACCTTACTTAACCTCATCCATTAAAGCCTATAAGTTGATCCAAAAAGGGTGACAGGGTTATTTGTGTAGTATACTAAGTGATTTGAATGGAAGTGTTGAGTTAGCCGACATACCAGTTGTTAAGGAATTCCCCGACATCTTTCCAAATGAGTTGCCTGGCCACTTAGTCGATAGAGAAATAGAGTTTACTGTGGACATCATGTCGGGAACGCAACCTATCTCCAAAACACCCTATAGGATGGCCCCAGCTGAACTTAGGGAACTGAAACTGCAATTACAAGAATTGTTGGATAAGGGATTCATTAGGCCGAGCACTTCACCATGGGGGGCACCCGTTCTGTTTGTTAAGAAAAAGGATGGCACACTTCGCCTTTGCATTGATTACAGAGAACTTAATAAGGTAACCATTAAGAACAAGTGCCCATTGCCTAGGATTGATGATTTGCTTGATCAACTACAAGGAGCACGAGTCTTTTCCAAGATTGACCTTAGGTCGGGCTACCATCAGCTGAAAGTTAAAGCCGAGGATATTGAGAAGACTGCTTTTCGGACAAGGTATGGCCACTACGAATTTTTGATAATGCCTTTCGGAGTGACCAATGCTCCTGCAGCATTCATGGACTTGATGAACAGAGTCTTTAAGTCGTATCTAGATGAGTTCGTAGTTGTTTTTATTGACGACATATTAATCTATTCTAAGAGTACAATTGAGCACAAGAATCAACTAAGACTTGCCCTGCAAATCTTGAGAGACAAGAAGTTGTACGCCAAGTTGAGCAAGTGCGAGTTTTGGCTTTTCAGCATCTCATTTTTAGGGCATGTGATTAATGAAGAGGGTATATCAGTTGATCCCAGTAAGATCGAAGCCATTGTGAATTGGCCGACGCCAACCAACGTGTTCGAGGTTCATAGTTTTCTGGGCTTGGCAGGTTATTACAGAAAGTTTGTAAAGGACTTCTCAAGGATTGCAGTACCATTGACACAACTAACTAAGAAGGGAACAACATATGAATGGACCGATGATAGAGAATCAGCCTTCCAAGAGTTGAAGACGAGGTTAGTTACGACACCAGTTCTTGTACTTCCATCAGGTAATGAGGAATTTCAGATTTTCAGTGATGCTTTACATAAGGGTTTGGGTTGTGTATTAATGCAAGGGGGCAAAGTCATAGCATATGCATCTCGTCAGTTGAAACTTCATGAAAAGAACTATCCAACCTACGATCTAGAGCTAGCAGCCGTGGTGTTTGCTTTGAAGATTTGGCGTCACTACTTGTATGGAGCCTCTTGCCAAGTTTTTACAGATCACAAGAGTTTGAAGTACTTGTTCACTCAAAAGGAACTAAATTTGAGGCAGAGAAAATGGCTTGAATTATTGAAGGATTACGACATGCAAATTCAGTATCACCCAGGTAAAGCAAACTCGGTAGCCGACGCATTGAGTAGAAAGTCAGCGGGAAGTTTGGCATGCCTAGCCGTGATTTCAGTGGAGCCGACTACTATTGGGGAAGTAAAGGCAAGGCAAATGGAGGATGAATTCCTGAAGAAGGTAGCCGACGAGATTATCACCAGGCCGAGGTCAGGTTACACTCTTGAGAATGGAGTGCTTAAGTTTGAAGGAAGATTGTGCGTGGCCGACGTCCCAGAGTTGAAGGGAAAGATTTTGCAAGACTCTCATGGATCCAGATTTGCAGTTCATCCAGGGAACACCAAGATGTATCAAGATGTAAAACAGACTTTTTGGCGCCCGAGTATGAAAAGAGAGATAGCCGAGTTCGTGTCCTAGTGTTTGTATTGTCAACAAGTGAAGGCAGAACATCAGAGGCCAGCAGGACTTCTCCAACCTTTGCCGATTCCTGAGTGGAAATGGGAACACATCTCCATGGACTTTGTGATTGGTTTGCCGAAGACACAGAAAGGGATGGATTCGATCTGGGTTATAATCGACAGATTAACTAAGTCAGCACACTTCTTGCCTGTTAAGACTTCGTTTAATGCCAATCGACTTGCTGTGTTGTATATGAATGAGATTGTTAGACTTCATGGTGTGCCGATGTCCATTACGTCAGACTGAGATCCAAAGTTTGTTTCTAGATTTTGGCAGAGTTTACAAAGGGCTTTGGGGACCAAATTAAGGTTTAGTACGGCTTTTCATCCTCAGACCGATGGTCAAACAGAGAGAACAATTCAGACACTTGAAGATATGCTTAGACTATGTGTATTGGACTTCAAGGGAAGTTGGGAAGTGCATTTGCCATTAGTAGAATTCGCTTACAACAACAGTTATCAAGCCAGCATTGGCATGGCGCCATATGAAGCTTTGTATGGAAGAAAGTGTAGATCACCGATATGTTGGACCGAGGTAGGAGATACAGCTTTGATCGGCCCCGATCTAGTTTAAAGGACAATCGAGAAGATTAAGCTCATTCGACAAAGGATCAAAACTGCTCAGAGTCAGCAGAAGAGTTATGCCGATCAGAGAAGAAGAGAGTTGGAATTTGAAGTTGGGGATCATTTATTCCTGAAGATTTGACCGATGAAAGGAGTTTCAAGATTCGGGAAGAAGGGTAAATTGGCATCCCGTTACATTGGGCCATTTGAAATCCTTGAGAAAAATAACCCGGTTGCCTACAGACTTGCTTTGCCGCCGAGGTTAAGTCAAGTCCATAATGTGTTCCATATCGCGATGTTGAGGAAGTATGTTCAGGATCCACTGCACGTGATTGATCATTTTGGGATTGTGGTTGACGAAGACTTAAGCTATGAAGAAAAGCCGATGCATATTATCGATAGACAAGTGAGGCAATTGAGAAACAAGGCAATACCGATGGTGAAAATTGAATGGAAAGAGCATTACGGCAGGGATGCTACATGGGAAATGGAAGAAGAAATGAAAGTCCGATATCCGGAGCTATTCTTGAATCGAGGTAACTCAAGTTTGGGGGACCAAACTTCTTTAAGGGGGGTAGGATATAATAACTCTCACACTGTCCTAACCATACTCATATGCATTCATATGATTCTATCTTGTTAAGCTTGCATTTCAAGTCTTGTCCTTGTTCGCTTAAGTGTTATAGCATGCCTTGTACCTTACTCAGTGTGAGTTTAGCCGAGGTCACCCTAAGCCTAGGTCAGTTTTGAACCTCTTGCATCTAAGACCATCTTGGAACTTTCTTTGCTTGACTCCACCTTCGCTCTGACACGTTGGCCGAGATGCCACTATCTAGGCCGAGGTGTTCATTGCCGAGGCCGAGATGTGTATTATCTAGGCTGAGATGTTACCCTTGAACCCAAGTGATCTTACTCCTGGATTGGTACGACCTAGACCGAGGTGTGGCACGTCTAGGCCAAGGTGTGGCACAGCTAGGCCAAGTGTTGTCCTTTCTAGCCAATGTCCTTGCCCTTTGCTTGCCGAAGTCTTGTTGTTAGCCGATGTCGTTACTTGTCGGAGTGCTCTTGCCGCCTAGCTTGTTGAGTACACTTTGTCATAGTCTTGTCTTTTCACTCAGTCAGCTTTTTTAGTAGAGCCAACCAGCCGTTGCCACGTACCCCTGCAGAGGGTTAAGTCAGCTGACAGACCCAAAAAATATACATTTTTGTATTATATCTTTGCCTTGTAGAGAGAGAGAAGCTCTAGGAAGAAGAAGAAGAAGTTTTAGAGTCAGAGAGTGGGCTTTCGAGCATGATTCCTAGAGATCAACCCGTTAGATTCGTGTATTGAGGTTAGATTCTTGATTTACCCTTGTTGTTCCTTATGTTTATCTAGCTGCATTGCACGATTGAACCTGTTATGCACGACATGTATTGATTTAAAGTTGGTTTTAGAAAGAGGAAATAGTGTTCATGTATTCTTGAAGAAAAAGTCTTGTTTGATTCGAAAGTTTGCATTAAGATTCATGTTTTTGTGTTTGTTCTCACAAGATCCTTGAATATGGGTACCCAGGTCCATGTTTTTGAATTCATAACATGAAATCTCAGATTTTGTAATAGCAATTTATGATCCTTGCATTCATCTTCCTCATGTTCATGTTCTTCATGTTCGTCATGTTCTTCAAGAGAGGGAAACCCAGATTTTCCCGACTTCATTTCCTTGAATGTGGCCATCGAGGCCACACCTCAGCAAGGAGGTGTGGGACCTCGGCGTAGACCTCGTAGTTACCCAGCATGTTTTCCCGAGATATGAAACTGTGTTTTGTTTTGATTTGACGTAGTTTTTGAAGAATGCCGAGGTCATTTGCATGCATGCAAGACTTGTTTTGAGAAGTGCATTCAATAGACTTTGCCATGTGTTTGTAGGACTTGGACTTGCCTCGACCCCGACGTTTGAAGAACTATGTGAGTGGTTTTTTTAATAAAACTATGTTATAATGCTTTGATAAAAGCCCTATTTTTCCTTGTTTTGAAAAGTATTTGTAAGCATGAATGGTTATTCCTAGTTGGAAAATATGTACTATCTTGTTTTGATGACATTCTTGGAAAGTCCTTACGTGCTGGAGGACTCTAAGCATTTGCAGCACAAAGTTTGGAAGTCGTTACGTGCTGGAGGACTCTAAGCATTTGCAGCACAAAGTTTGGAAGTTCGTACGTGCTAGGGGACTTTAAGCATTTGTAGCACAAGTCCTTAGTGTCAGGGGACTATAATGCGACTGCACCATTGAATTGAGATATCTCTCTTGTCTTGCCTTGTTTGCCACTGATGGTTTACCGCGTGGGTTTGTTTGTCCGAGATGTCATCACTTGTATTATAATGATGCTAATAAGCATCCCTTGAAGCTTGACAGATTTGCTAGATGGACTTGGTTCATTCTTTGACTTGCACTAATTACGTTATGTATCGTTTGATAAAGATCTTGAATACCAGTCATGTAAACCCCTTTATCATTTATACCATTCACTGAGTATCCAAGCTCACCGCTCTCTATATATATGTAGGTGACGAGCAGGACGGCGGTGACGCCTAGATGTACTTGCCACTTGTTTTGGATTTTGCACTTTTGCAGCATCTTGAAGATTATGCTTCTTGGTTGTATTTCATTGTATTTTGTATTTGATGGCTGAGAAGCCTTTTGGTCAAGATGTATTTTTGTACTTCATTTTGTTGTATTAAAGCTGTGTAAAGATGTATGACATTCCATTTAACTTATGCACTGCTCTTATGGACTACTTAGCTTTGAATTTATTGCTTCCGCATTTGTAAGCCCCATATGTAATACTCTGATTGTGTGTGAATTTTGAAAGTTGGCCTTCGGTAATCTCGGATTACTGGCCATCACGGCACCACTCTACTAGGGGCGGAATGGGTCGTGACAAAAACTCAATCCAGTGATGTAACGCCCTCAAAATAAAACCATAAATCATTCATTCATATTATCCATAGACATAGGAAAATAAGATATGTTCATTCATCAGAGTGCTTTCTACAAAAGGTACTACATGTTGACAACAAAAGTAAATGCCCTACGGGCTTACAATTTTCAAAGTCAACACTTGGTTTCAACAAAAGAAGGTCAGAAGCCCTTTACAATTTTAAAGCCCTCGGCTTAGATATAAAACATATAACATAAAATAAAACAACCAAAACGGTGACTTCAGCCCCACAACCTCCCAAGCTAACTCCTTGGAGGTGGCATGTCACCTGTACCTGAAAAATGGTATCCCATATAGGGTGAGCCAAAGCCCAATAGAGATATGCTAAACATAATATGAGAATTAAGTAAAGCATTAGCATTTGATAAATGTTCTACAATTCAAAACTATCTCAATCCTTTCTCATAATCAATTCACATTGGTTTCCATATATCCATTTGCATTCCTTTATCTAAATCAATTCGTCAACATGGTACATTATTCATCCAAACAATTCAAAATGAGACTACAACTCGTATTATCAACACTTCCATCATCAACAATTTCAAATGAGATTACAACTCATAAAGACAACACTTCAATTAATCAACATCATTCAGATGTATATAAGATTCCAGGACTTTCACCCTGGACACTCCAGCCAACTTAATTATCAATGGAGTCCATCCCCTATCTCCTCCCAAATAGTGGAGTACATCCCCTATCTCCTCTCACACAATGGAGTACATCCCCTATCTCCTCCCACACAAATATACATATGCAATGTATATAAACACTTTATCATATACAATGATCAATTTAGGCACATATTCAATGTGTTAATCCAACCGTCATATTCAATGACATAACTCAGTAGATTAGTTTCGATTCACCTAATCGTCATACAATTCTACAACAATCATAGCTATCCTCCACCAATAGCCCAAAACAGTTATTTCTAAATAGATAAATAAATTCATCAAACAGATAAATTATCACATTTCCCATTGGTGAGTGATTACCAATCCAACTACACCATTAAATCTAAATCTTTCCCAATTTCATTATTTCCAAACCAATTTCATATTTCTATTAAATAATTTATTTAATTCCCACTTAGGGAAATTTTTCCCTTATCCATGAATATTGCTCTCAAGGCCAAATTCACCCATTATAGACAACTAGTACATTATCAAGGTCTCATAGACACAAGGAGTCCCATATATATAAAACCCCACTTTTATAGCTTCAAACCAAACCCTAACTTTCCAAAATTCCCATATTTCACCACTTATACAAAATGACTAAAACTTA
Source organism: Camellia sinensis (assembly GCF_055761805.1). Lineage (NCBI taxonomy): Eukaryota > Viridiplantae > Streptophyta > Magnoliopsida > Ericales > Theaceae > Camellia > Camellia sinensis. Next base: position 4,996,064 of record NC_138974.1, on the reverse strand, counting down.
TGTTAAAACTCATAAAAAGGAGTAGATTATCCCTACCTCAAGCTTAGAAGAGGAAGAATGAAGAAAAACTCAAAAGTCGACGGAGGAGAAACCAAGCTTTGCTCCGATCAAAATGAAGCCCTCGACAAGCTCTACACTTTATCTCAAAAGAGCACGGTGAGTAGAGGTCTTCAAGCAAGTAGATCTAAGGATCTTTGAGTGAAAAGTGCCTTTTGAGAGAAAGAGAAAGAGAAGGTTTTTCACGGTTTAGAGGGAAGAAAGGGAAGAAAAAGTGAAAGAAAAGGTCAAGTGAGGGCCTTTATATAGTACTAGGTCAAAAATAGATATAAGCCCCAAAGTCAACTCAAAATATCTAGTCAAAATATCCTCAAAAAGTAGGCTCAAACCGGTAGAAAAATCTGGTGTGCCGACCCTCTGCAATATAGGTGTTGACACCTAAGAAGAAATCTGGAACACTAAGTGTGACTACACTGAAGGTGTCAACCCTTCCCTAGGCTGGTGTCGACACCAAAATGCAGTGGGCAATTTCCGAACAAGGGTCGACCCTTCCACAGATTGGTGTCGACCCTTGCGGCCAACCAAAAAAAGAAGGTGTTGACACCACCAAGGCTGGTGTCGACACCAAAATGCAGTGAACAAATTCAGAACATGGGCCGACCTTTCCCAGATTGGGGTCGACCCTTGTGGCCAACTAAAAGAGAAGGTGTCGACACCACCAAGACCGGTGTCGACCCCAGAACTTGATTTTTAAGTTTCTAAACAACTTTTCAAAGCGAACGAGGGTGAATGAGCAATCCCAACAAGTTTAAATCAATTTGTACACCTCCAAAACTAAGGTACAACAACACCAAAGAATCCCAAAATAAAATAAAGGGTTCAAATACATTTACCAAAAGCTTTAAAGGACTCAAGTGCTACAAGTGACATGCCACAATTATGAATGGCAAAATCAACCGTAATCAAAACCATCCAAACTTATGCAATATAAACAGCCCACATATCAAAATAATCCTAAATGAACCCCAATAAAAATAAATATGCACAAACTCGACATAACACTCTAAAATAAATGAATGTCCTAGAGGTCCATGCCATCGAGTCCCTGCTATGCCATGAGTCCACTCTAAGTCTTTCTAACACCTGGAAACGGTAAACAACTAAGTCAGCTGATAGCTCAGTGAGTAGCAACATTGATAGTATATATAGTTTTGAAAACATGGATCAATTCCAAAACAAGACATATATCACAGAAACTAGATTGACATATAGTTTGGTAAAGTGAATCTATTTAAAAAAAAATGTTCCACAGTTCAATAATTAAATACTCATGTCTCTTAAGAACATGATAAATGACATTTTTCACTTAAAACATATTACAACATGAACACCAATACTTTTTTGGGTACCAAGAAATAACAAATAATATGCCACACAATTCTCAAGGTTATAAGCCTCGTTGAATCCAATACCGAACAAAGGGTCATCCTCAGGGTGGCAACCTGGGCCTTTTCTCTAAGACAATTCGATTGAAGGTCACCTAACTTAACATAAGTCTTTTCCTTACAATCGTTGAGCACTAGAGTCATCACGGCCCAACCCGAATCTATTCCCTAGTGGGCAGAATCACCACACATAGTGGAATAATTTCCCTGGACTAAATACACAGATGGTCCCAATAATCAATACACATCAGTTTTGCAAAACATGGTAGTTCATCATTATAAACATGATACCAAAACAAATAGCTTACATTATGCCAAGTTCACACATGTTTAAGAAATAATTTGATTCCATTGATAATATAATAATTTATCAGAACAGTTTAGTCTTGAAACAACAATTTAATTTTTTAACAGTTTAGGGTAGGGGAACATTTATAAAAATATGTAGCATGAAACTACTCACCTGAAAAAGAAATAATATAATCCTCGAATAAAGTATGAAAGTCCAACTAGTGCCCTGAACCAAGTATAAAAACTACATGTCACTACTAATTTCAAAATACTAAAGAATAGGAACTAAGTAATCTCACTAACATGGCTCAACCCAACTCACCGTTTCTCTTAAATATTACCTAAGTTCATGTTCTTCAAGGTTTAAAATCACCCAAGGCATGGGTTCAAATCGAAACTTAATTAAAAGTAACTTTAAGATAAAACAGAATTTTAAACTAATTTTCCCAATCTATTCGCTAACTTTGAAAATTAAAAACCCACTTCACGTTGTTCGAAAAATTCTAAAACCCTCCAGATATCAACTAATATATCCTAAGTTTCAAACCCAAATGGTTTCACTTGATTTGCTTATCGAAATAATTATCTACAATTAATTATATCTAAACAGGTCGTTTTCTGCAGCACTTTAAAGAAATTAATGGTTCTCTTAGTATACATGAGCAATCAATGCAAGGCCAAAAATTTACGAAGCTAGACTCGTAACTGGTTCTAATGACACTGATTTGATAATTTTCGGATTTATACCCAAATAGAAAAACACTCCCAAACTTACTGTTTAAAACCAGTTTTTTGGACAGATTTGAATGCATCATTTTATATGGATTTTGACTCCCAAAAATTATGAGAAAATTCAGATATGAAATTCAATATGTAATTAATCTACTGTAAAAACTTTAGTTCAAAATTCATTCGTTTGATGTGATTTCTTGATTTTTAAAGTTTGTGATTCTGTACAGAATTTTTAGACTAAGAATTACACCCATTCTTTATACATGAATTTAACTCCTCAGATTTCTTATCAGTATATATATAGACACAAAATACATACACCTACAACCTCTCCATCAATGAATTAAATAACAATAGAATAAGGATAAATAACAAAGAAAGAAGAGAAGAAAACCTAAGAGGCCACATAGCACAACACACACAAAGCTCTCCTTCTTGGCTACAACAATAATATTGATGATTGAATCACCCCTCACCTTCCTTCATAAACCCACGGCTGGCTGCTAGGGCTGCTAGTGCTGTGAACAAATAAGGGGGTAGGGTTTGAGTTTATTTTATTTTATACTAGTGGTGGGCACACATAGGTCAAATAAATAAATAAATATACAAAACATGTATATAAGTTATATGCAACTCAAATGGTAAGAGCCTTATTTATTAACCTTATGGTCTAGAGTTCAAGTCACACCCTTCTCTCTATATATATATTTTTAATAATAAATCTTGCCTCTTAATTAAAGACTTTCACCATAAATTTATTTTAGGTTTAAAATTAATTAAAAGACCCCTCCAAATATTTAATTTACACTTTAGGATTCAACATTAGAATATTTGAGATTGTAAAATTATTATTATTTAATTATTTACTTGATTTATATATTCGGGTTCTCACAGAAGGTACTCCCTAATTTATTTTCTCGCTTTGACTGTTATGTTTCTAGTCAAGTTTTAGTTGCTCACTCTACTCATTTGTGGGTTGTAGACTCAAGAGCAACCTACCATGTAGCGAGGGACAGAGTTGGGTTTGTTGAGTATCATTGAGTTCCAGCTGGTAGCAAACAGTACATGGGGAATGAATCTAGTGTGGAGGTGTATGGGATTGGCACTTACAAGCTGGAAATGTGACGTAGGTGCACTCTATATCTTCATGACATACTCTATGCTCCATAGATTCGACAACTTATTATCCGTTATTAGCATGATGAGTCTTGGTTTTAATTTTCAGTTAGAGAGTGGACAAGTTAGCATTTTTTGAGAACAATTTATTATGGCAATGGTTTTATTTTAGATGGTTTTTTAGTTCTAGACGTTAATAATTCTAGTTTGAATAATGTCAATGACTTAATTTCATATATTACGTCTAATTGTGATGTTCATAATGATTGTATTAAATGGCATGCTAGATTAGGCAACATTGCGAAAGACAGAATGATTAGGTTAGCTAGAGAAGGCCTTTTAGGCCCACTCACTAGGGTCAATCTACCCACTTGTATGCATTGCCTTGCTGGCAAGGCAACCAGAAAACCATTTGGAAAAGCCAAAAGGGTATCTTTTCCATTACAGCTAATTCACTCTGACATATGCAGACCAATGAATGTTAAGGAAAAAAATGGAGCTCCTTACTTTCTTACATTTATCGATGACTGTAAGATTTTGGTTATGTCTATTTGATCTCTCAAAAGTCAGAAGCATTGGATTGCTTTCGACATTATGTTTTAGAGGTCGAGAAACAATTAAACAAAAGCATTAAGGCTTTAAGGACAGATCGAGCCCGCGAATATCTATCTGAGCTATTCAAAAAGACTAATTAGACAGTTGACAATTTCTAGCCCTTCGCAACAAAATGGTGTAACGGAGAGAAGGAATTAAACACTGCTGGATATGGTTAGATTGATGATGGCGCAAGCCAATCTTCCCATTTTCTATTGGGGAGATGCTTTGCTAACTGTGGCCTACATCCTTAATCGTGTGCCTTCTAAATTAGTACCTTCAACCCCTTTATGAATTATGGACCGGCGAAAAGCCAAATTTGGACAAATTGTGGCCATGGGGTTCAATAGCTTTCACACATGACACTTCTCATAAGTATAAGAAGTTAGGCCTTAGAGAAAAGAAGTGTATCTTCATTTGCTATTGTCAGCATTCTAAGGGCAATGTGTTCATTGGAGAGCAGCTGGATGAGAGTGTGATTGAAATTGAGTCGCGTGATGTGGATTTCCTAGAAGGAGATTTTCCTAGGAGAGGTGAGGTTAGTAGAGATATAGATCTTTATGAGATGGAGGAACCACAAAATTCCACACCAAGTAGCTTAGTTGAGAATGAGGAAATCCCTCAAGCTCCTAGGGACAATGGGAGTGACATTGATGGACTAGGTTCAGCAAATGTGGATTCTCAAGAACCTCAAAGTTGTAGAAGCGAGCGTCGATCCATCCCTCGTCGTCGTTTTAAGATTGAGAGAGAAGCATTCATGAATGCTCCAAGTGACATTGTTGAGCCAAAAACAGTAAAAGAAGCTCTAGCATCTCCTACGAGTAATGAGTGGAAAGTTGCAATGCTTGATGAGACAGAGTCTATGAGAAAGAACCATGTTTGGGACTTGGTTGATTTGCCACTTGGGCGCAAGACCATTGGGAACAAATGGGTTCTCAAGATCAAACGCAAGGCAGATGGTTCCATAGAAAGGCATAAAGCTTGCCTAGTGGCAAAAGGTTACACCCAATTGGAGGGTGTAGACTATGAGAAAACTTTTTCTCCCATAGTAAGGTTTGCCTCCATTCGCTTTATTTTGGCAATAGCAGCTCGGTTGAAGCTTGAGCTATATCAGATGGATGTTAAAATTGTATTTCTCAATGGAGAACTAAATGAAGAAATCTATATGGATCAGTTAGAGGGCTTTATAGTAGCTGGGATGAAGTGCAAAGTTTGCAAGCTTCAAAGATCTATTTATGATTTAAAGAAATAATCTAGACAGTGGTATTTGAGATTTCATCGAGCAATTATCACCAATGGGTTTACGATGATCGATGAAGACCACTGTGTGTATGTCAAACAATCCAATGACAGTTTTTGATTTTGTCATTATATGTTGATGATATACTATTGGCCGGAAATGATAAGAAGATGATTAGCCCCACCAAAGGGTGGATGTCCTCAACCTTCGAGATGAAGGACATGGGTGAAACTAGCTATGTAATCGGGGTTAAGACCCTGAGAGACTGCTATAAGAGACTTCTCAGTTTGTTTGAAAAGACTTACATTAAGAATATCTTATAGTGATTTCGGATGCAAAGTTGTAAACCTATTGACACTTCTTTAGCTAAAGGTGAGAGCCTAAGCCTTAATATGAGACCAAAGACTCTAGAAGAAAAAGAAAGGATAGCCCAAGTGCCCTATGCTAATGCAGTTGGAAGCTTGATGTACGCTATGATGTGTACTCTACTAGATATATGTTATGCAATAGGAATGGTAAGTTGTTACTAGTTCGATCTACGACTTGCTCATTGGCATGTAGTCAAGAGGATATTGCGTTACCTCAAAGGGACTGCAGATTATATGCTTTGCTACCAGAGTACGAATTTACGCCTAGTTGGCTACAGTGATACTAATTGGGGTAGTGATATAGATGAGCGAAAGTCCACATCTGGATATGCATTCTTGCTCAGTGGTGGAGCCATTACCCGGAGCAGTAAGAAGCAATCATGTATTTCCCTATCTACCATGGAGATAGAGTTTGTGGCATGCTCAGCTGCCGTACAGGAGGTTGTTTGGTTATGAAGGTTCTTACAGTATTTAGGAGTAGTCTCAGAAGCCTCAGACCCTGTCATTATTCATTGTGACAGCATGGCTGCATTCGCCTATGCCAAAGATCCTAAGTATTATAGAAGAACCAAGCATATAGACATAAAGTTTAACTTCATCAGAGAAATAGTGGCACAGAAGCAAGTTGTCTTAAAACACATTTCTACTAGTCGTATGGTTGAGGACCCACAGACCAAACCTATTTCGAGAGATGCTCATTGTACTCATGTTAGGTCTTTGGGTTTACATAGATGGTAGTGATACTTCTGTGTTTTTTGACTTGGATGATTACTTATGTACTTTGCAATGTTTGGGATATCATTTATGCAATCAATATTTATGTTTGTTCTATTTATTTTTTTGTGTTTGGATATGACTTGTGAAAGAGCACATACAGATTTATTGATTGATGTTAATAGGCAAGATTGACACACTCACACGAGCAATTGCTTTTGGCGCTCAATGGAGCGAGCAAAAATGAGACATGTGGTTGTTAGATCATAGTGGGAGTTGTTTCTAACTTAGATCATCCACAGCTAAATTCGCCTTGGTTTACCAAGATGAGGTCGTGTTGCTTGACCGACTATGGATGGAAATTTGTGCTTTCCATGATGTGCCTATAGATGATGGCCATATACGAGATCTCATTTTAGCGCTTGTATAGAGGCAGAATAAAGAACTCAAGTTAGGCGCTTGAAAAGTGACATGTGCGCTAGTTAGTGACTGAACTAAGATCTGTACGGTGTTTGGAGGATGACATCACTCTTTAGAAGAGTAATTCTACCGTAGCATGTATTCATACTACATGTGCTTGGCGACCAATTAATGAGATGAAAGAAAGGATCCCAATTTTTCCTCATCGTGTGAGTCTAAATACGTCAAAAATATGCTCTAAATTTTGACATTTATACTATACCCTTAGCAACTTTTAGACTATGTCATAAAGTAAGAAGTCAATGTTAGCTACTCTGGTATGTTGCCCGTGGTCATGTATGATTCAACTTTGAGGAACATGTCCAGGAAAGCAATTGACTTCGAACTAAGTGACATAAGGACGAAAGGAAGATCGTCTAAAATTACACCTCTGCTCTATATTCACTGTCGACAACTCACATCACTCTACATGGGACGCAGATTGGGTGTGAATACATAGCATGATTGGAGGAGTAAGGCTTGCTCATTGAGGGATCAGAGATGCTTGACTCGGTGTAACTAGATGGATTTAGGGCATATGAGATACAATCTTTGGGTTGATGTCTCTATGTTGGCTCATGTCGAGTTTCTAGTGTACAGCTCGCACATGCAGGTATCCTCTGCGATCGCACGGTCCATTGGCTAAGTATGACTGTGTTTATTAGGTAGATTGAGATATAAAAGGCGCGGTGTCATGCCAGTGCATGTTTGAGTGTGAAATGTTGGAAATGGGATCGGGTTTAGAACTCAGGCTCAATTTGGTCGCCCATGGTGGCATGGCCCGATTAGGAGAGATCCAAATATTAGTAATAGATTATATATCAAGATATGGGATAATCTTGATATAGGATAATTGTCAATATAATATATGACAATTATTGATTAGATATTATAGATACAAAATAGATATTATATGGGATAATATATCTATCTTATGGGTCTCCTAACTCTCCTCTATAAATAGACCTTGGGTTTTGTATTTTGAGATAACAAAAAACATGCGTTCTCTCTTCTCATAAACCATTTTGCCTTTGTACTGTGATTGGTGTGGGTAAAACTCTAGTAGTTTTACTCCATTGCTGTCGAGATTATTCAAGAGTACGTGATTCACCTTCTAAGCTGGATTCATTGTGCATTCTGTTTACCAGCAAGGTTTGTCTGAATCCATATTATTTTTCGCTGTGTGTATAGTATTATATTTCCATCACCTCTAAAGGATGCCATCATATTTTTGAATACCTTATCTCCATCTAATTGATTAAAAAATATGTAAAATAGGATATTTTATATATATATATATATATTATTTGTTTTAATTAAGATAATCTATTTTTTGTCTACTTTTTAGAGTCAATATAGTTTTTAAAAAAATATAAGAATAAGATACAATTTTTGTAAATTAGGAAAATAAAATTTAGATGAAATAAAATGTTTCTATGAATAATTTCATCTAAGGTTGGTTTTTTTTTTAAGTTCAAATCTAAACTTCACAGTCATGTTTGGATTTGTGGGCTCACTATGGGCCATGTTTCAATGATCTAAACCATTCATTTTGTAAGGTCTTCCATGTATATCATTTATGAAAAAAAATTAAGTTGATTCAATAATTGTAACATTTAATTTTATCATATTCATGTATAAAAATATGAACTGACAAGAATAATTCTTAAAATATATCATCTATTTTCTGGGGTCTGACAATGTGTGGGTCCCATAGTGGTGTATTATGTGACAATTTTGTTATCAGTTCTATACACTGTGTTTTTTTCTATGCTAATTCTAGGTTTCCCAGATTTACCTAGCTGTACATGGGTCAAACATGGCATCGTGAACAATGAGTGTGTCTTTGCCAAAAATAGAATTCCAGAAAGAATAGATGAAAGCTAACTATAAGATTAATAATTTTGCAAAGGAAAAGAAATAGGGAAAATGTGAAAATGAATTCATTTTTGGAAAACCAAAGAAGTCTTTGATTCAATAGGTTAGTTGACAATAAAATTTGTACCTTGCAAAATCTGAACTGTCCAACATAAAGTTTGTGGATACCTAGGTTCCACGTAGAAAAAGAAGGGCCATATATATATATATAGCAACTTTATCTTTCACCTATTTTGATTTAGTGAAGTGGGAACTAGTAGACATGAATGAGATTGTGACAATACCTATTATCTTGGCTATTAACAACCCTAAAAGTCACCAAGACTTATTCAAAACCATTAATATATATGTAGCAACTCTATCTTTCACCTATTTTGATTTGGTGAAGTGGGAACCAGTAGACATGAATGAGATTGTGACAATAACTATTATCCTGGCTGTTAACAACCCTAAAAGTCACCAAGACTTATTCAAAACCATTAATCCAGGTAGATAATTCAAACCTAAGGGACCTAAATTTTTGATAAAATATTAGCTAAAAATGGCAATATCCAAGTTCAATTCTTGATATTATATTAGCTTTCTTCTCAGACCTAGCGAACTGTTCACCAGAACAATAATAACGGTTGGATAATATCTCAAACTCGTTTGTGTCACATGAGGGATCTCTCTCACCTGATCATATAGTGAGGAAAAATCTTGAAATGAAGAATTCCAGGCCCATGGTAGCCACAACTTCACCAAACCATCCATACAAGAAAAATGGGTTATTGCAGCGTTTATAATAGAATGTTTTTATAGCGTTACTAAAATTTTACGTTAGGCAACGTTTTAAAAAACACTACATTAGGAATGGACAAGTTTTTTATGTCTGGTGTAAGAGGAATTAATTTGAGCCTACTAAATTAATTAGGCCCAATAGTCCAAGATTGGTGGGCCCAAATTTATAGCAAGTCCAAGATTGGTGGGCCCGGTTTTATCACCATGAAACAGGCCGAATCGCTCTAAGCCTTGAAATGGTTCGGATCCATGACCTTAAAGACTTACTCAGGCCCGGACTCGAAAGGGTATTGAGCAAGCCTAGAGATCCGAGGCACTCAGGCTTCGAACAGATTCGATCGCAATCTAGAAGCCACTCCATTGGTGAATGCCAGAACACTTGTGGGCTCGGAGCTTTCTGGGATCTACGCACTGGAGCCATGGGCGTAATGGAGTTCGAACAAAGGACTCGATCCCGAGAACAGTGAGTGGAGATAAATTCACTCTTCGGTTAAACTAACCTATACCCAGGTCGAGGTGGCACGACCCCGAGGGGTCCATGAGACTTGGCATCATTTAGTGGTGGGGGGTCCTCTAGGACTACCTCAGCCCTTTGGGATGATTGGGGATCATTGGTTAGGTGTGGCTAAGAAGAAAGGTTCGCCGAGAGGTTGATCTCCTCTTCGGAGTTTTTCTCATCCTCGAAGAGTTCACCTCCTTGAACAAGGTGGTTAGAGAGAATATTCCCCATGTGCCTTGCACATGGGCTCCATCCTACATCATGAGGTGCCTATAAATAGCACCCACCCATAGCTTTACAAGGAATGGATTTTGAAGAGATAACTCTTAGGAAAGAACTAATTTCCCTTCTCCTTGAGAGTAAAAGTGGAAGATCCATGGAAAAACCTTGCCATTATTCTCTCCAACTATTTTGCTTCTTCTTCATCTAATCTCTTATTTCTATCATCTCTTTGCTTTCGTGTTCTTAGTTGTGTGCTTTTGTCCCCCCCCTCCCCCCCAATTTTCTTCCATTTTGAGCCTAAAACAATGGATTGTGTGGTTTCAAGACAATATTTGGTTTTTTAGGAATAATGGTCGCCCTATGATTTTTTTTTCTTTTTCAAATGATTAATTTTTTTTTTATTTTGGTGAGAATTTTCAAATGATTTTTTGATTTGGTGGAATACTGGAATTTTCTTTTTAAACCAAAAGGCTAAAATTGGTATGATAAGGGTTTGGAAGTTTCAAAAAAAAAAAAAAGTGGTGTTTCTTGAAAGCACCACTAAATGTTGGATAAGGGTTTGGAAGTTCCCAAAAATTGTTTTAAGTCTTTCCTTTGAAATATAGAGAGATTCAGTGAGTACTTTCTAATAATATAAACTAGCAATAACCCATGCTATGCATGGTCAAATAACAAAAAATGTTAAATATTGTTGAATATGTTAAAAATTAACAATTAAATACTATGATATTAATTTAGATGGGTATTGAAATAATATATGGGGTACTTACGTGTATGTCTTAATAAGTGGACTTATTGTGAGTGATCTTACTATATTTAATTAAATAAATTTTAGAAAAAAAAAAGTTCAACTGAAAATTAAGAGTAAGAGTGGATTCTGTAAATATAAGATAAAAAAAAAAGTTTAAATTTAAAGATAAACTATAAAAATATAAAAAAAAAGAAAATTAGATAAATCCTAGAAAAAAGAGGTAGAGAGAAATTCAATAATTGAAAAAAAAAAAAGTTGAAATTTAAAAATTCAAAAATAAGATAAGATAAACTTGAAATGAAAAATAAAATCTAATATAACTCTAATAACAGAAGAACTGGAGAGGGCAATAATTAAAAAATTGGATAAGAGTGACATGTCACTTATAATTTTTTAAAATTTTAAAATTTGTAAAAAAAAAACTTTAAAAAATTGAGGTAGTATGTTAAAAATTAGATAAGATTTAAGTGTCACTTATAATTTCTTAAAATTTAAATTTTGTGTAGTTAAAAAATAAGCAAATATATTATCTTATTATACAAATTTTAACTCTATTTTGTGTCTGCTACCTATAATTTTAAACAAATTTTGTATTCTAAAACTACTTAATTACAATAAGAAAAAATCAAAAACTATAAGAATATAGAAAGTGAAATCGAATAAAAAAAATAATAAACTTAATTGAAAATCAAGAGAAAGAATAAATCCTGTAAATATAAGATAAAGATTTAAAAAAAAAAATCAAGTGCAAATTTGAAAATAAATTATAAGAATATAGAAAGAGAAACTTAGATAAATTGCAAAAGAAAAAGAGAGCAAAAAACACAATATGAGATTTAAAACATGTGCTTCTTTTCACATAAGATGCCAAAAATCTTACATAATTGGTTAAATCATCCCTTTAATTTCTCTACAATGTTATTTTGTTCTCCAATCTTTTTGCCTAATTTCATATTGTCATGGAAGTTAGGTTTTGAGATTTATAAATTTATTTATTATTATTTTTTTAAAATATCCTTGGGTAAGACATAAATTGATAAAGAAATTTGAATTTAGAATCAAACTCTTTGATGAAAAAATTTGAATTACTCATCTTTTATCTTTAAATATTTTGAAAATCTCTTATATCCATGTCATAAGTAATTAAAAAGTGAAATAAAAAAGATTAAAAAAAAAAAGAAGGAAAATAGGAAAATAGAATGAGAGAAGCATGGATGTGCCACGTAGGAAAGAGTTTAATGAGATATTAGGATTGAGAGTTTGAAATTTTTTAAGAAACTGCTACATTTGCTTATATAGATAGTATAGATGGATAGATACATGGGAGTCTATGCCATATAACAGGAACAACACAAGACAGAACCTGCCAATACACGATGAACTTGCCTGTACTCAAAAACTTAGCTTACCATATACTATATCCGTTCAATTAAAGAGCTCTCTCACTATATAGACAACACACAAACTGAATGACCATACATTATTTTTTAGTGAACAACGTACACAACAGAACCACTATAGCAGAGCTACAAAAGCAAGCCTAACTAGTAAAAAGAAACTTGAGATGGACATGGAGGCACATCAACTTCAACAACTCCTTCAAGCATCTGGGTGACCTTCCTCATTGTAGGCCTCAGAGATGGATCTTCTTGAATACACCAAATGGCAACCATCAGAAATCTCTCCAGCCTCTTCCAGTCATTTAACGCTTCCATATCGTTTTCAACCAAAGTATCCAATCTTCCTTCCTGAAAGCAGTCACAAGCCCAGTAAGTCAGAATTCCTTTCTCTTCTTCACCAACCTCCATATCGCTGATGCTTTTTCGACAAGAAATGATCTCCAGTAGCAACACACCATAGCTATAGACATCAACTTTTGCAGTGATTGGATTATTACTGTTGAACCACTCCGCAGCAACATACCCTCTTGTCCCTCTAATGGTAGCAGGATTGGTCTTACTCTGATTCAACTTCAGAAGTTTAGCCAACCCAAAGTCAGAAATCCGAGCATTGTAATAATCATCCAGAAGTATGTTCTGAGGCTTTATATCACAATGGATGATCGGGGTACTACATTCTTCATGCAGGTACACAAGTCCTCTGGCAATCCCCAATGCAATTTGGGTCCTTTGGTTCCAACTTGGCTTCGTTTCCCCAAAGAGAAAGCTTGCTAAAGTCCCATTGCTCATGAACTCGTACACTAACATCCGATGTTGTCCTTCGTCACAAAATCCGAGCAGTCGAACCAGATTCTTGTGATGTGTCTGCCCAATTACATTTACTTCAGTTTTGAATTCCTTCTCTTTCTCTTGAACCACCCTATCTAGTTTCTTCACTGCAACAACTCTGGAACCCATTTGTATTGCCCCCTTGTAAACAATACCAAAAGCTCCGCTTCCCAGTTCTTCCTTGAAACCATTTGTAGCTTCTACAAGCTCTTCGTAAGTAAAACAACGAAGATTAGTCTCCACAGCACCGTGATTGCCATGATGACTTTTTATGCTTTTCCTGTGGTGGATGAGGAAAAAGCCCAAGCAAACAGCACCAATCAATACAAAATTGATGAACACAGAGCTACCCAATAGAACCGATCCAACGAGAATTAAGGTCCCCTGGGTCTTCTTTGTTTCTGGAACCAGAGGAGACGGAAGAGTTCGAGGATTGCTTTTCCTAAACTTCAAGAAAGCATGACGATTAACAACATTGTCCTCTCTCCCGTTTGAAAGTGGCAGCTTCTTCTTCCAGCAACTACCCTCTCCCAAAATGGCAACAGCACAAAAACAGTCATTGATGCAAGACCTTTTGCACTGCGCTTCAGTGGCAGGCTTGAAATGTTCATAGTCAGATGTTGGCCAATCAGTACTTATTAGTGTCTCAAAATCGTAGATATCTTCCGCAGACTTGATGTCATCTTCTAAACAGCTTTGTGTGAAATTTGGCTTGCAGCTGCCATACGTATTGTTTGGATCAAGTAAGGAATACCTTGGCGGGCATTTGCAATCTGGCCTTTGGTTATCATTGAGTCTGCAAATGCTGTTAAACCCACAAGCCCCACTGCCTTCACCTCCACCAATATCAACACATATATTATCGGGCTGTGACCAAATACGAGTCCACTTTGTACTGCTATTGAAAGTCTTCGGATGATAATATTGGGTGAAAACTCCATCAAAATCTAGAGTTGCTCTGTGAAAATATTCAGTAGCTGGGAACAACATACCTTGTGGTGTGATATAGAATATTTCGTTATTCCTTCTTAATATGTACATGACTCCTTTGTCGTCGAAGATCACTTGGTAACCAGAATTGGACGAATTGGAGTAATCAGACGTGCTGCTGTTATAGTAAGCATCATAAGCAAAATTGGAAGGGATGTCTCTGGTATTAAGGACAAGATTCCCATCCTGGAGCAAACGGAGTTGAAATCTTCCCTGCGAGAAATTGGTCTCCGAAAGGCGAGAAACTATTACCCCACCGGACTCCATGATCTGTGTAGGCAACATGGTATCAGTTGGATTTTTGAAACTCTCCCATGGATTGACAGAATCGCTGCTCACAAGTACAAAGTTGCCAGTATCATTCATAAAACCATGAGCAACATTATTGTTGAGAATAAGCTGAGAGTTCCACAATTCTTTGCCTTGAGGGTCACTGAGCACTAGCCCTCTGTCAACAGTTAGGCCTAGTTTGGATCCAATTGAGACAGGGACACCATCATGCCCATACCAGACAATGGTTTGGTCTGGTATTTTGTAATACCATATGGAAAGCAAGAAGAGATTCTTTTCCTCAAGTGGTTTAAACCCAAATGCAAAAACACCAGAGGGTGACAGCCATGGGGTGTCCTTGTTATTTGCAGTGATAGATGTACCCACAGCCACGGTACCATTAGTCCGAGCAACAATAGAAAATGGCAGGAGGAAGAGTAACAAGAAGTGGAAGAGTGGATGAGGTAGAGCACAAGCCATTGATTGATAGATCAAGCTCGATTTGGGTAGATGGAAATGAATGAATAAAAAAAGAAAGATCAAAGTGTTTTTTCAGGCAAAGGAAAAGACTTTGAAGTCAACCTGTACCTTTCGGCAAAAACTTCTACATCCATAGCATTATTGGTCTTTGGTCACCATTCTTTAATGACTCTATCAGAGCCACACATGTAGCTGCCTGGACCATTAAAAGTCTATAAAATAAATAAATTCTGATAATGTTGGACTTATTTTCACCTCACATGATACGCTCAATACAAAAAAGACGAATTTTAATGGAATGGTAATTAATAAAAAAAAAAAATTAGTTAGCTTGTAATTTTAAAGAATTAATGAGAAAAGTGCTTTTATAATAATCATATTGGTTGTGAATTCATCATATCTATAGTGAATTGGGTATTAACTCGGCTATGAATCAATTAGTATAGTGAACAGATCAATACACATGTACTAAGTGGGGAGGATTATCATTTTAGACATGGAAAAAATTTAAATCACACTTAAAAAGTGTGATTAAAAATGACCCCTTTTAATCACACTCTCAAGGTCACACTTTAATAAAACTTAAAAGGTGTGATTAAATAACATACATCACACAAAAAAAGTGTGATCTTTATCTGTTTTTGTAGTAGTGATTATGAGACATGTTTATAATCCGCATGCAGTTCATATTGTATTTTTGTGGATAGTGCTAAAATTCGATTGTGATGTTTATGAAAATGAACAGATTTTTGTATTAATTTGTAATAGATATTTTATTGAACAGGTTATTGAAATGCGCAGGGAATTGTTACTGAAAAGAAAAAATTTCGGAAGAAAATAGTATCTTCATTTTCAAAATAGTATCTCGGTTTGAAAACTAATTCGAAAAATGCATGTTAAATTGTATATTTTATCAATAAGATAATAATTGTCTAACTGGCATTTTTTTTTTTTTAATGTTTCATTTTTTTGCAGATTCGAGATTTGATATGGACATGTTTGGTAATTTGGAGGGTAGATGGTAGCTCATTTTGTGTTTTTGTTTATATTACCTTACATGTATTTTGGTTGTGTTGTAAATTTTATATTTTTGTTGGTATTACGGGGCATGTTTGGTAATCCGCCCTTGATATTTTATTTTTGTTGATATTAATAGACATGTTTTTTGTTGGACATTAGGAGATGTGTTTGATAATCTGCATACAATTGATATTATATTTTTGTGGATATTAGTAGACGTTTTATGTGGATAATCTGCATACAAGTTTATAATTCGCATGCAGTTGATATTATATTTTTGAAAAACTTGTATTTAATTTCGGGGATGAAATTCTTTCAGGGGGGAGGTTATAGCGATCCCGGTTTTCCTTTTTGTATTTGTTGTACTCCGGAACTTTGGTTCCGTGGAGTTGGTAGTTGTGTATCTTGTTGTTGTCCTTTAATTCCCTATGTTTGAATTTTAGGATGTGTTGGGCATGTTTCGAGCAGGTAGGTTGAGTCTTGGTCTCAAGTGTTGTTGCCCAGGGTTTTGGTGTTACGCTTGAGCGGGCCATTTTGTGCTCGAGCGGAGTTTGCTTTTGGTTGACCGCTCGAGCGGGTCTTCTTGCGCTCGAGCGGAGTTTACATACTCCCAGTATCTCCTGCCTCTACAAAACTTCTGCAGGTGTGTTTTCTACGCTCGAGCGGGTTTTCTTACGCTCAAGCGGGTTGCGCTCGAGCGGACCTATTCGCGCTCGAGCGGGTAGTGTTTTGTCTGTGAAAGTTCTAGGAGAAGGAAATCTACGCTCGAGCGGACTGGTTTTCGTGCTCGAGCGGATGTGCTTTATCTCTGTGTCTTGGCACTCGAGCGGGCCTTCTTGCGCTCGAGCAGACCATGCTTTTTGTTCTTGACGCTCGAGCGTTGTGTTTTCCGCTCGAGCGGACTTGTCGTCTATCAGATAGCAGTTGGGCATTTTTGAGTCACTTTTCACTTTTCTTCTCTCTCTCTAACTTTCCCAAAATCGATTTTGAGAGCTTCTCTCTCTAGAAACTCCCTTTTCTCTAGGGTTTGATCTAGATAGAGTGCTTCCTTTCCCTTCGGCCTTTGTAAAAGTCGCGTTGATCGTCAAGGGCGTCGTTTTGATCTGAAAAGTTTGGAGTTTGGAGCACTTTGGTTTTGGTCACTTCTCCGTTTGAGCTCTAACTTCGAGGTAGGGATATCCTACTCCTTCTCATGAGTTTTGTCTTTGAATTTTAGCATTTTGATGAGTTGGGGGTTGTTGGGTAATTTTAAGAAAGTTTGGGCCTTTGTGTAATTTTACAAAAGTTAGGGTTTTGTTTATATAAACTTATATGCATGTTTGGCATAGAGAAATGAGGTCAATATTGTATCATTGGTGAAAATGGAACCTTAGGGTTGTGATGTTAATTATGGGAAATACTCTAATTACATTGATAAATTAATTGGTATAATTAATTTGAAGAAAAGAGGGATTAAATTGAGAATGTTGGAATTGAATGTGTATAGGACTAAAGGGTGTAGTTAGATTCGTTCATCGCTCACCTGGTTGAAATGTTGATTATGTATCCATTTAGTGCATTTATTTTCAGTATAGAAATAACTGCTTTGGGCTATCGGTGGAGGATAGTCTTGATTGTTGTAGACGTTGCTTGATGATTAGGCAAACTAAAACTAATTGATTGAGCATGCTATTGAATATAGCAACTGGAATAATACATTAATTCTATGTATTGATTGATTGTATATGACCTATGTTTATATACATGTGTTGTATGGGAGGAGATAGGGGATGTACTCCACGGTTTAGGGAAAGATAGGGGATGGACCTCTAAATCAGATTTTGTGTGACATTGATACAGCGCTACAATGTGTATCAAGTGTTGATTATGGAAGTGTTTAGATTGATTTGATATAGCACTAAAATGTATATCGTTATCAATTGTGAAGTATAGAAGTGTTTCTATGTCATGTTAATACAACACCAAAATATGTATCGTTCGTGTAGTATGGGAGTGGTTTATGTGTTGTTGATACAGCATTAAAATGTGTATCCATCATGAATTTCGAAAGTGTTTTTAAGATTAGTCTTATTCTCATTAAGGTATTTGACTAAGTGTTGAGCCTTGTTTTCAAACTCAAGATTGAAAAAGAAATGAGAAATGAAGTGTAACATGGACTTAAATGTCATGAAACTAAAATGTGATATAAGTGAGTGTATCGGTGTTGACCATCTATCAACTGCTAATCTTTTAGTCATTGTTCATAGCTGGTTTAGTGTATTTCTGCTGGGCTGTGGCTCACCCTTTATGGGACATCATTTTCAAGTATAGGTAGCATGCCACCTCCAAGGGCATAGCTTGGGAGGCTAGAGGCAAACAGATTGCTTTTGTTGTTTGCTTTCTTTTGATGTATTACATGTAAATTCAAGCCAAGAGCTTTATATGTATTGAGTTAGTACTCTTCTTTTTGTAACCAAGTGTTAACTTGGAAAGCTGTAAGCCCGTAGGGCACTTGCTTTTGTTGTTAACATATAATACTTTTGTAAGAACTACTCTGATTAATGGAAAGATGGTTGATTTCTTTTATGTCAATGCATGTCTAAAGTGATGGGTTTTACGTATTATTTTGAGGGTGTTACAACTTGGTATCAGAGCGTACCGGGTTCGAATACTTTGGGTACGTGGGAAGTGATTAGGATCACAATTGGTTTGTCTCGCTTGAATAGAGACTTAGATGTAGTGTTATGTACTTATATGATAACATGTTTATGTGACTACTTGGGTATGGGATTTAGTTTCTAAGATGTTGATTGGATCCTTGGGTTTCTGTGAGTCTTGTTGGAAAAGCACTTGATCAATACTGGTTCTAACCGGAACTCTAGTAACGCCTCGGGACTATCATTATCCGGAAATGAAATTCGTAAGTGCTTATGTGTTTATGTGCTTACGTGGAGTGAATTACAGTTGTCCATGCATTAGGACGTGAGTGTTATAGCTTCGACACATATGTGAATGTGCTAATACTCTTCGTTACCTTTATTAGGATGTCAGGACGATGACGTGGTAGACGTGGCAGATGTGGTAGGCAAGAGATGCCTTTATCGGATGATATTCCGGCACAGTAGAAGGGGGTTGGCCAGGCCAATGTGGCCGAGCCAGCAGGTAGGAGGCTATGGGCGCTTTAGCCCGAGGAATAGCCAATGCTTTGAGGGAGTCTATGGGAATTCTCAGAGATGAGAATCCAGTATAGGCTCCAGTTCAAGCCCAGGTTGCTGAGGCAGGGCCTTCATTCTTAAAAAGGAAGTTCTTCCGGTCTAACCCGGACGAGTTTATTGGGGATCCAAAGGAGCCACTGAAGGCTGACGACTGGTTAGAGCAAATGAGTAAGACGTTCGAGATGCTTGGCGTCGAGGACGGAGCGTTGAAAGTGACCTTGGCATCCTTCTAGCTTAAAGGGGGTGCGGGTCAGTGGTGGAAATACATGAGGGGCCGTATTACTGGCACGTGGGAGGCTTTTGTGGAGGCTTTTCAAGAGAAGTATTTATCTCCAGCAGTTAAAGAGAAGCTGAGAGACCAGTTCTGTCAGCTTTTGCAGTTGAGTTCTTCAGTAGCCGAGTATGAGGCTGCTTTTACTAGCTTGTCTAGGTCCGCACCTGAACTTGTGGCGTCCGAGGAACGCCGTTGTATCGAGTTCGAAAAGAGGTTGAGGCGCGGCCTCAAGATGAGGGTTGGAGGTTTGATGATCCGAGACTATGGGCGCTTGGTTGATGCTGCAGTCCATATGGAGATCATGATGTAGGAAGAGGAGGGACAGAGAGGCTCCAAGAGGAGCCAGGATGGTCAGGGTGATGGCAGGAGACAGAGGAGTGCTAACCCTCAGTAGTCTCAGGGAGGTGTTACTAGATCGACCTTTCCGGTGCCGAGTGCAGGCTCGGGGAGAGGTAATCAGGGAGATTTCACCTGTTACAAGTGTGGTCAGTTGGGCCACAAGGCTTCAGTTTGCCCACAGAGGGGAGGAGGTTAGAGAGTTGCTTCATCTTCAGCTAGACCGTAGAACCAGAGTCAGGGCAGGGGCCAACCCTTGTCTTGTTATCAGTGTGGTCAGCCTGGGCACCTAAAGAGGTTTTGCCCACAGTTGAGTGCCACATCGGGCGCGTCTGGTTCTAGGCAGACGCAGGGTTTTCAGCCAGCTCAGTCTGTGCAGGCCTCGAGGACCAATCTGAGAGCTTCGTCATTCCAGTCAGTGCAGTAGTCGTTTGCTCCGAGGGGTGAGCAGTTGGATCAGGGGCCTATAGGGCGCGTGTATGCTGTTACCGCGCAGGAACTTGTACCTGCTCTGTCAGTTGTGAGAGGTACCTTCTTGTTTTGAAACTCGGTTGCTAGTGTATTGATTAATACGGGTGCATCTCATTCTTTTATTTCTGCTGCATTTGCATCTATTTTGGAATTGGAGTTGGCACAGTTAGCGTCTCCTATATGTGTAGTATCGCCTGTTGGTGGTGAGTTGATCTTGAAACAAGGTGTTAGAGGTTGTGATATAGAGGTCGCCGACCATAGGCTTCCTTTTCCTTTTGTTGTCATGCCTATGAAGGGTTTTGATGTTATTTTGGATATGGACTGGCTATCGTCATACCGGGTTGTTATTGATTACTACCGTCAGAGGGTCACGGTATGTACCTTGAGCGGGGAGTGTTTCCATTTCTTGGGGGATCGGGTTGGTAGTGTGTTGCCACCGGTGTATGATCCGCGAGGGCGGAGTGAGCTTAGTGGTCTACTTACTAGCTTTTTGAGTAGTGAGTGCGGTGTGACCCAGACTGTGTTGCCGAGAGTGGTTTGTGAGTACTCAGACTTTTTTTTCGAGGATCTCGTTAGTTTGCCACCTCACTGAGAGATAGAGTTCTCTATTGATTTAGTGCCCGACACAGCGCCGATTTCTATGGCACCTTACCGTTTTGCCCCAGCCGAGTTGAGTGAGTTGAAGATTCAACTCCAGGAATTACTAGATAAGGGTTTTGTTCACCCTAGTGTTTCGCTGTGGGGAGCACTGGCCCTCTTTGCTAAAAAGAAAGATGGTGCCTTGAGATTGTGTATCGATTACCGAAAGTTGAATCTGGCTACGGTCAAGAATAAGTACCCTATGCCCCGTATAGATGATCTGTTTGACCAGTTGAAGGGCTCCCGTTGTTTCTCTAAGATAGATTTGAGATCGGGTTACCACCAGTTAAGGGTCAGGGAGGAGGATATTTCTAAGACGGCATTCTGTACGCGGTATGGCCATTATGAGTTTCTGGTGATGCCATTCGTGCTTACCAATGCACCGGCAGTCTTTATGAACTTGATGAACCGGATCTTTCGGGAATTCTTAGATCGATTTGTGGTCGTTTTTGTGGACGACATTCTTATCTATTCGCCTTCTGAGGATGAGCACGAGGAACACTTGAGAGCGGTGCTTGAATTGCTTAGAGCCCGTAGGTTATATGCCAAGTTTGGGAAATGTGAGTTCTGGCTAGGGGAAGTCAAGTTCTTAGGCCATGTGGTATCCAGGAAAGGGGTGTCCGTTGATACATCCAAGATTGAGGCAGTGCCGGATTGGGCACAGCCTACGAGCATTTTTGAGATCCGCAGTTTTCTGGGATTAGCTGGGTATTACCGCCGGTTTGTGAAGGATTTCTCCAGGCTAGCTTCGCCGTTGACTAGACTGACTCGGAAGGGAGTCAAGTTTGTATGGGGTTAGACTTGTGAAAAGTCATTCTAGGAATTGAAAGTTAGATTGATCACCGCTCCGGTTTTGATTATTCCAGAGAGAGGGTTGTGTTATGCGGTTTATTGTGATGCCTCACGAGAGGGTCTGGGTTGTGTGCTGATGCAAGAGGGGAAAGTGGTAGCCTATGGTTCACATCAGTTGAAAATTCATGAGAAGAATTACCCCACACACGACCTAGAGTTAGCAGCAGTGATCTTTGCCTTGAAGATTTGGAGGCACTACCTTTATGGTGAGAGGTTCGAGGTGTTCTCGGATCACAAGAGTTTGAGGTATCTGTTTACACAGAGGGACTTGAATTTGAGGCAGAAGAGGTGGATGGAGTTCATTGATGACTATGATTTTGAGTTGCATTATCACCCGGGAAAGGCCATTGTTGTGGCCAATGCCCTTAGTAGGAAATCCATTAGTGATGTAGCTTGTACAGCCATCCGGGAATAAGAGATGTTGGGTGCACTTGGCGAGTTTGATTTGCTCCTGGGCGAATCTGTTAAGGCTGCGGCCTTGTTTTCTGTTGTTGCGCAGCCTACACTTGTGACCCGAGTATTAGAGGCACAGAGAGGTAACCTTGAGGTAGAGTCCTTCCGAGAGAAGATCTCCAATGGGAAGGTTGAGAAGGGTTTGGCGGTGTGTCCCGACCAGAGTGTGAGATACCGAGACCGCTTGTTTGTACCGGAGTCTTGCCGAGAGGAAGTACTCCGAGAGTTCCATCATTCACGCCTTGCGGTGCATCCGAGAGGCACTAACATGTATAGGGATTTGGGTCGCCAGTTTTGGTGGCGGGATATGAAGAGAGATGTGGTTGTTTTCGTGTCGAAGTGCCTTACTTGCCAGCAAGTGAAGGCCGAGCATCAGAGGCCAGCGGGTTTGTTGCAACGCTTGCCTATTGCCGAGTGGAAGTGGGAGCATGTCACTATGGACTTCGTTGTAGGTCTTCCAAGGACTCAGCGGGGTAGTGATGCCATTTGGGTGGTTGTAGACCAGTTGACTAAGTCGACGCACTTCATTCCTATGCACGTGAGAGATTCGGTAGATCATCTCGCCGACTTGTATATTCGGGACATAGTGAGATTGCACGGGGTCCTAGTGACGATCGTCTCAGACAGAGATCCTCGTTTTACTGCTAGGTTGTGGCAGAGTTTGCAGAGTGCCTTGGGCACTAAGTTGACCTTTAGTACGGCTTATCATCCTCAGACTGACGGGCAGTCCGAGCGCACTATTCAGATCCTTGAGGATATGCTTTGAGGTTGTGTCCTTGACTTTAGTGGGATGTAGGAGAGGCACTTGCCCTTGGTGGAGTTTTCCTACAACAATAGTTTTCAGTCTAGCGTTGGTATGGCACCGTTTGAGGCCTTGTATCGCCGACCGTGTAGGTCTCCAGTGTGTTGGGCCGAGGTGGGTGATGCACCTTTGTTGGGTCTGGAGTTGGTTAGGGAGATGATGGAGAAAGTTGAGCTTATCCGTAGGAGGCTTGTTATAGCCCAGAGTCGTCAGAAATCTTATGCCGACCGTAGGAGGCAACCTTTGGTATTTAAGGTGGGTGATCATGTCTTTCTGAAGATATCACCTAGGCGGGGATTGATGAGGTTTGGGAAGAGTGGGAAGTTGTCCCCTCAGTTTATTGGCCCTTTTGAGATCCTTGAGTGGATTCGCGAGGTTGCCTATCGTTTAGCTTTGCCGCCGCAGTTGTCCGGAGTTCATGACGTGTTTCATGTGAGTATGCTTTGGAAGTACGAGCCGGATCCATCCCATGTATTGGATTGGACCGACTTAGAGGTTGATGAGTGTAGACACCCCATTTTTGACCGTCCTCAAGACTTGGACGTCACCGCTTGGAACACTCGGTGATCATCCATGTTTGTGTTCGTTTGGAGTTCCCGGAGGTCTTGGCTCGCGCGCCTTGCCTCAGGATCCCCGAACTCGACTGTTTTGTGTCTGGTTTTGCACCAAACACTTGTGTTTTGCCTTGGAGGGGCAGGGAATACATTGTGAGGCATCCCCACACACCACCGGCAGTGGCTAGAGGTCACCGGCTGGTTTTTGTTGCCATCGGCAATATATATTGCCGGTCGGCACTATTTGTTGCTGGTCGGCACTCAATTTTGCCAAAATGGCATTTTTAGCCGGCCGACTACTGTGCATCTGCTTTTGCAGATATTTTAAGACAGCTGTCTTGCTTTTTGCTCCCCTCCATACACGTGAATGGAGGGATCTCTCCCTAGAGAAGCTTGTCTTGTAAGCTTTACAAGACAAGAAGTTCTATAAAGAGAGGGGCTCTCTCTTGTTGCAAGGGTTGGAGACTTTAGACATTTTAGAGACAAAAAACACAGAGAGAAGCTCTGGTTTTTAGGGTTAGGATCCGTACATATCCTATCTCTCTTTTTCTCTCTTTGTGTTCTAGGTGTTTTGTGTCTTACTATTGCACACAAACACCTAGTGTTTCACCTTTCTTTGGCTCCTGAGGTTCTAAGGGGCTGATTTTGGTGTTTTGGTGTTGGATTCAAGCCAAGGAAGGCCATTGGAGCACCATTGTTGAAGAGGTCTTCAAGGGTAAGAATCTCACCCCTTTATTCCCCATTTTTGCACCTTATTTCTGCCTGTCTTAAATTCGTTTTTGAGCTTGGTGTATAATACAAAAAAGTTCTGTTTTTTAGTCCTCTTGATTGTTTATTAAGAGTGTTTTTTGGTTTGAGGGTGTTTGACCCCTCTTAGGCCTTGAAAGGCCCCATTTTGAGCCATTTTGAGCAAGTTTCGAGACTTTGGTGTTTGGGCCTCTTCACCACTGAAATCTTGAGGGATTTCAGTGATGGAGATGGTGCCTTGAAGTCTCCAAAAGGAGAGGGCCACCCCCTCTCCTTGTTGTCCTTGAAATGGACCATTTTTTGGCCTCTTGAAGGAGCACCTAGCTAAGCTTTATGTTGACCATGCCTTGGCTGCTTTTTGTGCTTAATATGTCATATTATGCCTCTGTTTTTACTTGGTTTTGGTACACCATGCATGCTTAGCATACCTACCATGTAATGCCTTGTTATTGCCTTAATATGCCTTAGGTTGTTAGCCTTTGTTCAAGCATGTTTTAGGCTTAGTCTTGTGAAGGCTTTGTGCATATTTTGCCATGTTTTAGGTCTGTCCTAGGTTGTTTGGGTCAGATTTGGCATGCATCATATAGCCCCTTTGCATTTTGGCTTGTTGGCCTTAAGTATGTGAATGTATAGCATGCCATGTTTGCATTGATTTGGTGTTTTGGAATCATCCACCATGTCATTTCAGTCCTATTTGCATGCCTATATGTTTACCTTGGATGCATCTTTAATGCTTTGGAAGCTTGTGTAGTATGCTCCATGTTTTGGCCATTGTGCATACCTTTGAACTTAAGTCATTTGGATGCCATCTAAGTGTCCTTTAGGCCTTGTCTTGGTGTGCTAAAACTCTGTTTTTGGTCAATAAGTTCATGCCATGTTTGGTCTTGCTTAGTGTAGTTCAATGCTCAATTGGTTTGCTTTGAGCACTTAGGCCATTTGTGGCATGTTTGGCTTGATTATTGCTTGGTTTGGCACCATCTTAACATGATTTACAATGCTTACTTTGCATGCCATTAGTCCACATTATGCCTCTTTCAATTGTGTTTGAGAGTTGCCTCATTTGTGCCTAAGTGTTGGCCCTTTAACATGTGCATGTGTGTATGTGTTTTGGTCCTTTATTTTGGTCATTTTGGCCACTGTTTTAGGCCTATTTTGAGTTGCCTAAATCATGTATAAGTCCATCTTTTCATTGGTTTGCATTGCCTCATGTTGGCTTGTATGCTTGCATAAGTGTCTTGCCATGCCATGTTGCATCTTTAGCTTGCATGTCTAGGTTGCATTGCATCTTGCATGCATGCCTTGTTCCTTGACTTGATGATAGGAATTGGGCCTTAGTTTGTTTGTATGGTTTGCATTTCATTTGACATGAAAGTTGCATACTTGATCCTATGGGCCATCATGCATGGAAATGCGTGATTGGTGGTCCGAGAATCGAGACACGTGTCCCTTTGAGTCACAACCATGATAGAGGACATGATTGGTGCATATATGCCTTGAATGGTGCTGCCATGCTTTGCTTTGCCCTCTGTTGCTATTAATTGCAGATTCTGCAGGAACACTCTGCCGACCGGCAGTATGTATTGCCGACCGGAAATTTCTTCTCTGCCGATAGCTTCACCAATGGCCGGTGGCTACATCCCACTGCCGGTGGCAATTTCATTCAGCCGGTGGTATTCCCCAATGTCCAAGGAAGCAGTCCTGAGGTTTTGGCAGCCTCCAGAGGAGTTAAGGAAGGAAAACAGAGGCAACTTATGCATGGCGGTGCACTTCCGAGCAAGACCCGAGGACGTGCTGCATCTGGCCCTCCTCCCGAGGCGGTTTATTGCCTTTCCTAGTTTAATTAGTTTATTAATTAGCTAGGCAATTTGTAATATTTAATTAGCTTGCATAGTTAATTAATTTGTATTATTTATTCGGTCCCTCTGAGCGAGGGCAAATTTGTAATAAGTGTGGGTGAGTGCGTGAATGTCTTCCAACCCCCACTTCTTTCTTCCCTTTTATTTACCTGCTTATGATGGTAGATTAGGGCATGTTTAAATTAGCATACCTTATGCTATGCATGCGTGCATCCATACATTTGTCTCGCATGCAACGGGCTCGGTACATCACGCTAACTGCATCTGTACTTCAAATTCCAAACTAAATACATGTTAGTTGTGCATTTTCATATGTCATTCATAGATTAGCCGAGCCTATTCTAGTGACATTTTGTATGCGATGCATTAGGCATTTAACATGGACTTGGATCATGCATTGATTGCTAACATGTCCCTGTTTTTAGCTCGGAGTACGATGTAAGTATTTTATGCTTTAGCATCCCGCATGCGTGTGAGTGTTGCCATGACAGTATGCTTGCCATGCAGCTAAATGCTTATGTGATATTATTGTTTGAGTGCCTGTGGGTGAAGGTCGGATTGTTTGAGTTGAAAAAACTTGTTGAAATCCGTATTTTAGCCTACTTGCGAGTAGCAAATTCCAAAGCGCTTTTTCAAAACAAACGGATATGCAATGCTTGTTTCCAAGTTAGGCAATCTAGTCTATACTTGTTTGCTGCGCGCACAACATAGTAATTCTAGGCTAATAATTGGAATAAGAACACATAACGTTTTCAAAATCGGATATCATGGTTAGTAGAGGCCGGTCTTCGGACCGGGCGAAAGGGGGTGCTCATAGCTGACCTTCCCCGATCGTACCCAAGCTCCCGAGCCGAGACAACTCCGGTGATGACGGACATGTGGCCTTCGGCACCGAGTCAGGGTTTCCTAAATTCCCCCATAAAAAATATTTAGGTGGCGACTCTGTATCTAGCAAAGCAGTCCATGTTTGGCACTTCTTTTCAAAAATCTGTTTCTCAAAACGATTTGCCGGATTTGGACTCTTTGGTTCAGATTAAGAACCGCAAACAAAAATCGATTCCGAACTGTAGCGGGGTCCCTCGCGGGCGTGTTACAGTTTCTGGCGACTCTGCTGGGGATTTTAGAGAGCTTGACTCGAACTCGTGATATCCTGTTTCGATTTCGCTTATGTGTTTCTTTGCATTGCATGTGCATTGGTGCGTCTAGGGCCACAGTGTTTGCCATCTGCAATTCCTGAACGGTTTGCCGGAGGCTTGTCTTGTCAAGGCATGACCATAAGGCTGACCGGTTATGGGCTCTGACAGTATGGGAACACAAACCCCAGTTTTTACCGGGGCACCCTTTTGACCATTCGACCTAGTGCATATTCGGAATCCATAGTGACCATTCCAAGCTAGGACAGGTTGCTTACCCGATTATAGGTTGTTTGAAACTGCTATGTGTGTAGTGGAACCCTAGCTCCTGACAAAATAGGACAGGGAAACCCTACCCCAACATAGGGGTGTTTTGGCTCCCTTTACTTGCTATGTGCTTTTAGAATGTATCTCTACAGGAACGTACATATCAGTTTGCAAGTTTGAATATCGGGACCGAGGGCACCAGTATCAGTTATGAGAATCAGTTATCTGCGGGTATCGGGTTCAGCTTTGGGGACAGTGATTTCTGGGAACAGTGATTAGCAGTAGAGTACAGTTGTTCAGCTACACCAATGTTTGATCTGTTTGGGCTGAAATGCTGTTTGTTTCTCCTTTTAGTTCAGAGTGTCCAGAGCCGGTATAGAATAGCCAGTGTCCCCCTTGCCACGGCAAGGCTTATGATGATGCCGAATTCAGAAGAGATCGTAGTTATGACAACTGCATTAGAGCAGGGGATCACCCTGCAAGGTGAGGCCAACATTGATGTGTCACATCCACCTAGGTCGCCTGTTGTGCACCCGGGTTGGGCTCCCCAGTTATACCAGGCTCGCGAGCCTACTACATTTGAACCAATGGGGATGATAGGTGATCTCTAAAGGTCTGTGGCGGATCTCGTCTACGGAATGTCAGCTTCACCTCCAGCCGCACCATATGCCGGGAGTTTTGTACCCTAGGAGCCCCCGCTATTGGGGCGAATTGTGATTGAACTTAGCCAACCGGAGATGGCCTCCAATTATGGCAATGACGTATCAACATCAACTCAAACCCTCGATCAGGCTGAGGCCAGAGGAAAAGACAAAATGAAGGCAGATGCCGATCCCATTGAACAACTGCTGTGGGCAGTCGAGGCTTTGAAAGCCGGGGGGATGAACAAACAACAAATATCCGCAGTTGTGGCAAAAACTGTGAGGATGCTTTCCCCACTCCACCCGAGGGTAGTTCAAGCCAATCAGAAAATCGGGATAGGCCCCGTCATGCCAAAACATCTCCTCCTGTTCCCGTCCCTGCACCCGGGAAAGATCAGAAAGCCAAGGTGGCGCCTGCCGACCCTTTCGCCTGTGCAGCTAGTAAGAACGCTCAAAAGTACCTACCCCGGGGGCGCAGGACCTTTCATGCTCTCTACATGCCTTTGTCCAAGGCACTTCAGATCCTTGCCGAGAGGGGGCACCTTAAACCCTTGGAGCCTCGGCCTCTCCCGAAGAATCTCCCCGCTACGCATAATGCTGCTCAGTACTGCGCGTACCACCAGCAGACGGGCCATGCGACCGACAATTGCTTCTGCCTCCGTCATGAGGTCCAAGATTTGATTGACAACGAGGTTATCCTCCCGCCTACCTCAGCCAAGTCCGTTACCACCCAGCTACTGGATTTTGAGGACACAGATATTGCAAGTATGTAATCAGAAGGTGAACCACCTGCGGGCGGCATCTGGATGTATTTTGAATGAAGCGTCTGGCACGCATTTTTGAGTGGTTGTGAACGCTAGCTTTGTAAATCCTGACTTGGGTATCGAGTCAGTCTTTTGTTTTGAGTCTGTCTCTTTGTCTTGAGTCAGTCTTTTTGCTTAAAGGGTTTGTCTTGTTGTAGCGAGTCAGTCCCCCTTTTGTATAGAATACCAGGTGATTCTGGGGTTGTTGCCTCGAACACCGTTTTGTCTTGTAATCACCTGTTTTTGTTTTTTGAGTCTGTTTCTGCTGAGGGGCCAATCACACCAACAAATCTGAATGAAACAGCTGTTGCTATCTCACTTTCGTGCTTGCTTTCAGTATAAGTGCCAGAGGATTTGAATGGGCTGACGGTACATCTTGCCTGCTCTCCTGCGCGCCAAGCTCATTGCATTAACCTAAGTTTTTCAAAAACAAAAAACCCTTTTTGAACACTACGGTGATAAAAACGAAAATGAAGGAATTCCTCGGGTTTTGCAAAACTTTGATCATTTTAAGAGAAAGAGAGGCGTGCTAAGCCTTTTAATGAATGAAATCATGCTTGTCGGCGTGAGTACTAAGAAGGATCCTGGCTTGATCCAGATTGGTTCCACACTATCTTCGGCACGAGCGATTTCTCGCTTTCTTAAAAACTTTCAAAAACAAATGTTCTACGCGGCCCTGTGAAGACCTTTGTGGAACCTCTCTTGAGATTGCGCAGCCTAGGATCGCTCTCAGCCTCAAGATTCAACCAGTTCGTTTTCAAACTTTGAACCCGTTCAGAACGTTTAGAAAGTTCAACGGTCAAACGTCATGCAAGGTCTGTATGGCCAGATCAGGGGCAGTCCACGAGCAAGAGGCACCAAAGCCGAATCTGCATCAAAGGAGTAGATCTCACCAGAAGGAGCTCGTGGAGCAGCCATGATGGATTCTTCAGCAAATCAGTGCAATAGCCATTCTCATAGACACGGAGATGCTTCAACTTCAAAAACCTGGCATGGACTTGTTACACTTTTACCCTTGAGAGGCTCGCTGGGCCGAAAACCCGGAAGGGTGACCCAGGCAAAAGTTAGAGCAAGAGAAAAATACGAAAAAGAAAAAAAAGAAGGCAAAAAAGAAAAAATGCAAAAGAATGAAAAAGTAAAAGAAAAGAAAGAAATAAAGAAATGAAAAAAGAAGTTAAAAAAGAAAGAAAATGAAAAGAAGCTCGCAAGGTCGAAAACCCGCATCGGGCGCCTTGGCAAAAGTTAGAGCCTGAAAAGTGAAGGTTAAAATACCCGAGTGTACCTTAACCGGAACTACGTGAGGCTTGATTCCCATGCTTGGGATACGTAGGCAACTTCATCATGAAGTCTAGTCCCCAACGCTGTCATAGCGTCTCAGTCCATACAATGGTTTCAACTTCATCCCAAAGTCTAGTCGCCAACGCTTCCATGGCGACTGTGTCCATATATTTGTTGTGACCGTCTTCGTCATCTCTGTGTCCAAGAGCTCGACCACCGCCAATGAAGACTGTTCGCGGACTGCTGCGGCACCATCCAAACAAGGGGCAACTTTCCGTCGCCACGAGCCGTCGTGAGCTGCCATTCAAACTAGCGGTAACTTTCCGTTGCCTCCCACCCCCTTTCAAACCAGGGGCAATTTTCCATTGCCTCCGATCCGAGGTTGCGCATCTCAAAGAGTAAGTTCCATGCCCGTTGAGCATTGACTGTTTGAAAAATAGTTTTTAAATTTTTTTACTGAGGTTGACTATTTTCTCGAAAACTATTTCATTTTCCAAAACTGGACCATTGTTTTGGACCCAAAAAGGAAAATTTTCAGTGCTTACAGCCTGACTTGCATGCTTTTCAAATCAAAAATCGAACAAGTACGTTAATCCAACTCTCATTTTGATCAAACTTGTTTTAGTAGAAAACCAAAACGAAAAGAATGGTTAAAATGATGAACTAGGGGCACAGTTGAGTCAGGCATTCTGTCTTTCCCCCGTCATTGACGTACTTGCCAGAAGAGCGCTCTACCTGCCAGAA
Organism: Camellia sinensis; assembly: GCF_055761805.1. NCBI lineage: Eukaryota > Viridiplantae > Streptophyta > Magnoliopsida > Ericales > Theaceae > Camellia > Camellia sinensis. Next base: position 4,964,946 of record NC_138974.1, on the reverse strand, counting down.
GAAATAGCCGTGAGCTAACGGTGTTGAGCATGAACCCACACCTTTCTATTTATCCATCAATCACCCCGGGGAGCGACGAAAAACGAGAGAATGAAGAATAGAGAGGTGTGAGTTGAGAGAAAAGTGAGGAAAAGGGTTTTGAGAGAAAATCCGAGCTTGAGTGCCAGAGTGATGTGAGAATCACAAATGAGAAGGGGGTGGGAAACAATACCCAGATCGAACTGGCTCCTCGTGATCCGAGGTCCCCCGTCTTCGTTAACGCATCTGTATGTCGTGTCTTTTGTTTTGTTTATCTCAACCTTTGTTTTAGGTCTTTTTCGAGCGTGTCTCGTTATGTTTGGGTCGTGAACCTGTATTTGAGTCCTCCCCACTGTGTTCAGTTGTAGGCTGGATTCCCCGGTTTGAAAAACCCTCATTCGATTTCAAAAACCATTTACACTCAGAATGCTGTGCCATTCTCTATATTTGAGCGTGTTTCAACTCCAACCGGTTCCATCTTTGAGCTCCGTCTTGTCAGATTGGGCCGTTCACTCAAGTTTGCTGTGTGCAGAATGAACCGAATGCTGTGTCTTGGGCTGTATGCAGATCAATCCCCAACAGGGTAAGGGTTGTGTGTTCAGAATCAGGTAGTGGGCTGCTTGGGTTTATTTGCTATTGGCTGTTTGGTTATCTGATTACCACAGTGCAAGTGTTCAACATTCAGACCACAGATCAATTTCATTTACATTGAGGTGTAACATGATGGGATGCGATGCAATACATAAGATATGTAAATGTAACACTTTTTAAGCAAAAAATCTGTTTATTTCATAATCTTTTTCAAGTACAAAGTTTTGAGGAAAACAAAATCTGCCTGCCGCAGTACAAGGTAATCTAACTACCAACAAAAAGGAAAAGTACAAGAAAGAAGAAAAACAGCAAAAATCTATGTCAAGTGACTCCAAGGGCCATCAGTCTGTCCTGGTCCTCTTCTTGGACGAGGGTCCAGGAGCATCATCAGCATCGTCGTCAGAGCCCAAGCTAGAACCGCCTCCGGTCTCCTCCTCCGATGACTCGGACTCCGCCTCTGCCTCCGCCTCTGACTCATTGTAATCATCATCATCCGGGACTGGAGCTCGCGAGCTACTCTCGATATGAATGCGCCCCGCCTTCATGCGGGGGAATGCTCTACCCTCCTCATCTCTCCCCCGGGCAGGGACGGAAGGTCCAGCTGGAGCACCTCCTGCCATAGGAATCTGGAAGGGAGGCTGAAAAAGTACATAAAAAGGGAAATGCATCAGTATATTGTGGACAGTTTAACGGTGCAGAATGCAGTGTATGAGTACAGTGTGTATACTGTGGACAGTTTAACGGTGCAGAATGCAGTGTATGAGTATAGTGTGTGGACGCCGTGGGCAGTTTAACAGTGCAGAATGCAGTGTATGAGTACAGTGTGTAGATGCCGTGGGCAGTTTACCAGTGCAGAGTACAGTACAGAATGCAGTGTATGCAATGTATCAGATCCTGTGAGATCAGTGTATCAGGTGTTGTGCCGTGCATCAGATTATGTGAAGCAGTGTATGAATGGTTTGAGGCCAGTGTCAGAAGAACATACCGGAATGTTGTAAAGGGCCAGGAGACCGAAGGTCCGCTGGAGCATCCCCATCATGGAGGCATTCATCTCCAATGACTGCCGGGTGTACGCAGAAGAAGCCTGTAAAAATATCTGATGCATCAATATTCTGTGGAATATCAAATAAACTGAAGTGAAATGACTATACAAAAGTGCAGTAATACATACCGGAGGCAAGTCGGGGACACCGACGAACTCGTGATCAGCTGGCGGAGGGGCGAAGGGGAGCTGATAGGTCGCCCCACCCTGCCCCCGGAAAGTCAATGCAGCAGGCAGGGCGGGCTAACCAGCCCCCCGTCCTCCCTGAGCTCCGCCCCTGCCACGGACTCGGGCTCTCCTCGAAGCTCCTGCTCCAGCTCCTGCCCCAGCCGCTGGTGCCATGGGCCTAGCTCCCTCCGCTCGACGGCCACCGCTCAAAGGTCGCATCAGGTACGTCTGCACGTACTCTCGGTAGTCGCCGATGCCTCTGAAGCCAGTCTCCTCCCAGCCGATGGTGTAATCGTCCAACTGCTCAGTGGTGAGCCTCTCGGTCTCCCTCATATCCGCAGGAGGGTGAACCGGGACTATCTGCTCAGGTAACCCTAGGGTCTGGCGTAAGAAACGCTCACCTAGGTACCAAGTCCGACAGACCGGGCCCTCCAACAAGATCCGGAAACGCGAGGTCTCATCGGCACCGGCAAACCGATCCCGCGTCACAGCTGGCAAAGGAGCCCAAGGCCGCCAGGTGATCTGAAAATGCAATACAGTTTGTTATCTACTGTCTTTGAAATATGCAGTGGAAAGACGAAGCTTAAAAAAACTGCAAGTAAAACGTACCTCGGCAGGAGTAATGGTGTCGAAGTATCGGCGAAAAAAGCAGAATGTCTCTCGTGGCCGCCGGGTGCATCTCCCGTCAAAGCGTCGTGAGAAGGGGACGACCAGAGGGGTCTCCGTGACCGGTACGGGTACGAGCCTAGGAAAGTAGGCGTAAACCCACAACTGCAAAACAGATGTCAGTATGACTATCAGATAAAGCAGAATACGGAATAAAACAGAACTAACAGAACCGTGTGTTGTGCAGTGTATTGTGCAGAGTGTTCAGTGTGAGCAGTGTACAGTCAGTGTAAAGCAGAGTGTATGTGTGTGCCGTGTGTACAGTATACAACAGGTATAAAACAGACTACAGTGTGTGCAGTGTACAGAATATAGAAAATATAGGGCAAAAATGAAAAGCGGAGAAGAAATGTACCTCCCAAGCCCGCCAATAGCCTCCGAGCAACTGGCCGCTGCTGCGGGAAGCTGAGCTCATGTATCCATAGAGGGTGGCCAGAGCGGCGCCACCCCAGTCGTAGTGCAAAATGTCCCGGACGTCCACCAGTACGCTGAGAAGGCAGAGAGGCACAGTGTTCGCCCGGTCGGCGAAGTTGGTCGTCCCGAACAAAAACATGAGGAAGCCGCGAGCGTACCTCTCCACGGCCTCCGGGGTCATCGGATCTGCATCACCGAGAGTGGGCTGAAACCGGAACTGCACCTCAAACCAGGAATACCGGACAAAGCCTGGACGAGCAAGAGGTGGCGCCTCACCCAGCAGATGGACCTAAGCGGCAGTCCACTCATCCATGTCGATATCAAAAGGGATTGGATCACCCCCTACCCCGATGCCTGTGAGCATCGAGAAATCATAAGGGGTCATCGTCATGTCCCCTGCTGTGGAAAAGTGAAAAGAATCGGTGGTGTCCCACCACCTCTCCGCCAGAGTGGCGAGGAGAGGTCTGCATGTGGTAAGCCTGGAGAGTCCTCGGCAGAAGGCGCCGAAGCCCGCCAGGTCCACTATGCGACGGACCGTGTCAGGGAGCTCGTCGTACCACTCCCGAGCGCCAGTGTTCCCATACCCGCGGATGGTATGGGAATCCTCCTCTAAACAGAAAATAACAATTGCAAAACAACATTCAAAATGCAGTTTTAAGAAGCAAAGCAGGAGTAGCATGCATGCAAATTTGACAAATTTAAACAGATACCGGGTGCCGGTGTGCTTACAGTGAACTACGGCGTGCGATGTGTCAGCCTGTTTTGGTGGTTCAAAGCAGGAGTAGCATGCGTGCAAATTTGACAAATTTAAACAGATACCGGGTGCCGGTGTGCTTACAGTGAACTACGGCGTGTGATGTGTCAGCGTGTTTTGGTGGTTCAAAGCAGATGTAGCATGCGTGCAAATTTGACAAATTTAAACAAATACCGGGTGCCGGTGTGCTTACAGTGAAATACGTATGATGCGTCAGCGTGTTTTGGGTGGTTCAGTACAGTATAGCATGTGTGCATACGTTCAGATTCAGGCAGATATCGGGTGCCGGTGTTTGCAGTGGAATACAGTGTGCGCCGTGTGTTTGGGTGATTCAGGGCCAGTGCAGTGTGTGTGCATGTGTCAGTTTCAAGCAGATATCAGTTGTGTGTATGTTTACAGTCAACTACAGTATACAGTATATCACATTCAAGCAGTTAAAGAGTACAACTAACTATGACAGTTTTTGTGCCCTACATTGCAGAAAGTAAAGTAGAGGAAAGAGAGTTACCTCGGAAACGCCGAAGGAAAAATGGGAGGTAGGCTCGCGCAACAATAGCTCGGGTGGCACGTGCCTCTCGAAGCTCCGAAACTGGCGGAGTCCGTCGGGGGGCAGAACATGGATCGCCGGCCAGTAGGTTGCCGGGTCGAACGGGTGCTCGCGCAAAGGTAGAAGCTCGACCCCGGGATCCATCTCGTGGTCCGGGGGAGTCCCGCCGCGTGGAATGTCGTCCGCCATGTCAGGAATGATGAGAAAATGGCCGGAGGAAGGAAAACCGGGCTAGAATACGAAGAGTCAACCGAAAAGTCAACTCCCGGGAAGGTCAAAAATGGCTGGAAAGGCCGGGATGTGGAAGGGCACGGAAATCAAGAGAACAGTAAGGGGAACAAACTCCAAAAAGGCCGGAACGCCAAACGAGACACCGAAACAAAGATGTGTTCGGTTGAAAATGTCCGAAACGCGAAGGAAATCGCGAATCTGACGACGAAACGGGCGTAGAACGCGACGAAACGGGCGAAAGAGGAGAGGAAAACGCTCTAGAGAGAGAGAGAAAGAGTTTTCGGCGCAAGGGAAAGTGAGAAAATAGGGTTTGAAACCCTATTTTAAAACACCCAAGGTGAATTGTCGAAACTACCTCGACTCAGCAACTTTCTGCCGGTCGGCAATGTTTTGTGCCGACCGGCAGTATATTGTGCCGATGGAGTTATTTTGCAGCCGGTGGACAGCCGGTGGCCTCCCCTCCCAGCCGGTGGTGTTCCCACAGCCTTGTTTAGGCCATATGAGAAGTTTCTGGTCTTCATAACTCAAGATAGTGCAAGAAAGTGCGTCCCCGACGCTCAACCGGCCTCCGTTTTGACCTCGGGTTGTGTCTTCTGTGCGTGGCACTCGGATTCATGCAAGGTGTATCCTTTTTGTATCCTTTTAAATTTAAAAGTTGCCCCATGTGCGTTGCACGCGCTCATCGCACTATTTCGGTGCATTACATCGCGCTATCATGTGCCTCACAGTTGCATTGTTATGCACATACTACATGCGTTGTAACATGCACCCCTTGCATTGTCATGCACATCTCTCATGCATTGTCATTGCATTTTTATTCCATGCATTGTCATGCATTCCGAAACACGTGCGTTGTTGCGCATTTAAGTCCATTTACATTTCGTGTGGCATGCGTGTCACACTTAACATCGTTTTACATTCTGTGTGGCATGCGTGTCACACTCGCATCATTTTGCATCTTATGAGGCATGCGTGTCTCATTTATATCATTTGGCGTCCTATGGGGCATGCGTGTTTCATTTTGTGTCATTTTCATCGGCCTGTGCGCCTCGTTTGCATAGAACATGCATTCACTCGCACGATCTTGTGCATTTACACTTTGTATCTTCATCGCACTGTCTTGTGCACTCGCGTTGTCTAACGCATCGCGCTATTTTGCGCACCTCAATCGCACTGTCCTGTGCACTCGCGGTTTCTAACGCATCGTGCTATCTTGCGCACCTTACTTGTACTTGTTAGTACATTGCATTGTTTTGAATATAAACCGGCTTCGTGTAGCGTATAAGTCCAATTTTCAAAATGTTGCATTCTTTGTGGCATGCGTGTCACACTCGCATCATTTTGCATCTTATGAGGCATACGTGTCTCATTTGTTTCATTTTACATTCCGTGTGGCATACGTGTCGCACTGAGCATCATTTTGCATCTTATGAGGCATGCGTGTTTCATTTGTTTCATTTTACATTCCGTGTGGCATACGTGTCGCACTGAGTATCATTTTTGCATCTTATGAGGCATGCGTGTCTCATTGTATCATTTTTGCATCTTATGAGGCGTACGTGTCTCATTTGTTTCATTTTGCATTCCGTGTGGCATGCGTGTCACACTTGTATCATTTTGCATCTTATGAGGCACACGTGTCTCATTTGTATCATCTTGCATCATGCTTCATTTGCATCGGCATGCGTGCCGCATTTTCGCTTGTATGTGTGTCGTCATTAGCATTAGCATGCGTGCCTCATTTTTGCATTGTCATGCATATTGTCTGGTCTGGCGAGACCTTAAACACGCACGGTCTGGCGAGACCTTAAACACGCATGGTCTAGGAGACCTTAAATCCTTTGGAGGTGCGAAACCTTCGGCGCATTCCTCATGCAATATCCACGGTCTAGGAGACCTTAAATCCTTGGGAGGTGCAAAACCTTCGGCACATTGATGTGTGCAGTTCGGTTGCATTGTCATGCATATTGCTAACAACATTGTACCTGTTAAGTTTGTTTTCTTTTCAGGCACGATATTGTATGTACGGTTCATTTGAGGCTGGAGCGACCAGACGAACCGCGCAGGTATCCCCGGTCTAGGAGACCTTAAATCCTCGGAAGGTGCAATTCCTTTGGTGTTTGTCGTGCCCGAACGACTTTCGGTGGTCTGGTAAAGCCACCTGCCTATGTTTGCGATGAGTTCCTAGAAGACCAACTGGGAGGGTGGAAACTAGAGTTCGAATGGCTTATGCCTAGAACGCAACGGTTCGGGAGTTCCGAGACTAAAGTCTGGTTTAAATACCCAGGGGTGTATCCTCGGTTTGAAATCTGTATGGAAGCCCCATAGATTGAGGCGGCATGTCGACGCCTCAGTTCTGGATACTGAACCAACCTAGTATATCGCCCTGTTGGTAAGATAGGGAAAGTTGCAATCATAGTCGTTGCATCATAGTGCATTGTCATGCATTTCCATTGTAGCTTGCATCCATTGCATTTTCCCCAGTAGATTGCATCATACTGCATTGTCATGGATTTTGTAAATATCCATTCCATTGCATATTTGTAAATATTGCATTGTAGATTGCATGCATTCATTGCATCACACCTTCCATCTATGGCTCGCGCCTTTCCATGTTGAGCTTGGTCTGGTATGTGCCCTTACTTTTCACGTAAAACACAGTTCTGCATGTGTATGCGCCTATTCCACGCTGGTATGTTGGTTTGAGGGTTGCGGCACCTTTTCTGTGTTAGACGCGGCTTGTACGTGTACATGCCTTTCCTAAGCAAAATTTGGTTTGGCCTGCGTGCCATATCCATTGCATTTTAGATTGCATGCATTCATTGTATCACCTTCCATCTATGGCTTGCGCCTTTCCATGTTGAGCTTGGTCTGGTATGTGCCTTTACTTTTCACGTTAAAGCACAATTCTGCATGTGTACGCGCCTATTCCATGCTGGTATGTTGGTTTGAGGGTTGCGGCACCTTTTCTGTGTTAGACATGGCTCGTATGCGTACATGCCTTTCCTAGGCAAGATTTGGTTTGGCCCGCGTGCCATATCCATTACATCCATATCCATTGCATCGTAGATTGCATGCATTCATTACATCACCTTCCATCTATGGCTTGCGCCTTTCCATGATTGAGCTTGGTCTGGTATGTGCCCATACTTCTCGTGTCGAAGCATAGTTCAGTAGACCGTTCTATGTTAGACATGGCTTGTACGCGTACATGCCTTACCTAGGCAAGATTTGGTTTGGCCCGTGCAGACACCCCGTTTTTGACCGACCTTAAGACTCAGACGTCACTGATTGAGCGCTTGGTGATGTTTCATAATGTGCTCGTTCAGAAGTTTCAGAGTTGCGGCCGTGAGCCCTGCCTCCGGACTTCCGAACCCTCTTTTGTACTTTGCCTCGGTTTGCGAACCAGGCTCGATTTTCTCAGTTTCTTTTCCTGAGGGAAGGGAGAGGTCCCGTAGACCATCTCTCAATGTCCGTAGGCTACATTTTGTGGTCGTAGGCCATTTTGCCCATTTCGGAGTCCGGTTTCTAGTTTTTCGGGATTGTTGGCCGTGTGCCTCGGTTCGGGACCGCCTAACCATCTCCGTTTGTTCTGATTTTTGGCATACATCTTATTTAATCCCTTTTGAGGGACACTGGGGTCTGAGAAACCCACTTCGTGGCCGAATGCCACTTTCGGTGCTTAACAGTCCATTTTCGGGACCTCGAACTGCGCGTTTTGGTCCCCGAGCATTCGTTTTGCAACGGTTTTGGTTCATTTTTGGCAGGTACCTCTATTTTATCACCAGGGAGGTCACAGAAGGGTGAAAGGCCAGTAATTGTTGCAGCAACCAGTTATACATCCTCCGACGCCCTCCGGCGCCCGTTTTTCGCACTTTCGGGCTAATGTTGAACACCTTGGGGCCATCTTCTTGAACTTTCAACCACATATTTGTGATGTACACACGCGGGAGGACCCTAAAAATTGGTGGCCGGCCAGTAATTCCACCTGACCCTTTTGAACCCCTCCTTCCGGGCTAATGTTGAACACCTTGGACCCACTTTCTTGAACTTTCAACCACATATTTGTGATGTACACACATGGGAGGACCCTAAAAATTGGTGGCCGGCCAGTAATTCCACCTGACCCTTTTGAACCCCTCCTTCCGGGCTAATGTTGAACCCCTTGGACCAACATTCTTGAACTTTCAACCACATATTTGTGATGTACACACATGGGAGGACCCTAAAAAATGGTGGCCGGCCACTAAATCTTCTTCACCCTTTTGACCCCTAACCGGCCGGCTAGGGGGTGTGGCCGGCCGGCCACCTTCAGCAAAAGTAACTGGCCGGCCGAGATCCTTGCACTGTTCACTTTACAGCTGTGGAGCTTTATCCCCCAGAAAATATCAATATCCGGGGGATATTTTGTGGGGGAAAGTTGCCCTCCTTTTCCCCCACCTTTACACCCCCTTTTTTGCCCTTATAACCAACAAGCCATATCATATGTTGGGGTTAGAAAAAATTGTCTTCAAGCTTCCATAGACAAATCCCTCTCTATCCCTCTCATTTCCTAAAAAACTTCCAAGTCCCTAATCACCATTTCTTCTACACCACCAAGCTCTATCATCACCACTTCATTTCCAGCAACAAGGAGAGCTTCTCAAAGGCTAAAGGATCTGCAAATTGGTCCAAGAAGCAACAAAAGATTTAGTCTTCAAGGGTGAGTAACATTTCTACTCTTTTGACCCTTTTTCTTGATCCATTTGTAAGCCCTATATGCTTTTTGTTTCAAGCTCCAGCCCTAACTGAAAGGGGCCCTCTTTTGAGCTCATCTTCACTTTTGATTAAGGGCTCAACCCTGTTTGAGCCCTCCATGATGCACTTGCTTCATTGATCCTCTTATATGTCATAATCTTGCGTGCTATTTTTGGCCCATGAGTAATCTGTTTTGGAGCATGTTGTAAACTGATATTAGGCTTATTTTGAGCCCCTATTCAACATTGAAGAAGGGCTCAACACCATTTGGGACTTCCATGTTGAACTTACCTTTATACTCCCCTTTTGGTCCCATTTTTGCATGCAATGGAAGCCTACCATGCTTTTGTTTTTGGCCATTTTACAGTTCTGAAAAAGTGCTTATTTTGGTCCATTCTTCACGTTTCATTTAGGTCCTTTCATGGTTTGGGGCCTCCATATGCCACTTCATGTTATATCTCTCTTTTATTCCCCATTCTTGCATGTTTAGTTAGTCTATCATGCTTTTGTTTTTGGCCATTTTACAGTTCTGAAAAAGTGCTTATTTTGGCCCATTCTACATGTTTTATTAAGGGTCTTTAGCTGTTTGGTGAATATTTTGCATACCTCATGTTATAGCCACTTTTGAGCCTCATTTTGCATCGCATTTCTATCATGTTTGTATACTGATTTTGGGACTTCCATAAACTGTAAATGTGCATATTTTTGGTCCCTCTTCAGTGTTGTAGAAGGGAATTTTTCAGTTTGGATTTTTCTTATATCACTTGCTTCATTACCCCTCTCTCGGCCCCTATTCTTGCATGCCATTTTTGCCCTACCTATGTTCGCTGTTTGGTCATGTTTATAACTGTGAAAGTGCCTTTTTTGGGACTGCCTAGCTTCTGTCTTTGCATTACATGTCCATATTGTGCATGTTTGGCATAGCTATAGGCCATTTCGGGTGCCTAAATTCGCATTTTGGGACAATTCCATGCATTTAGTGTCATTTCGCCTCATTTTGGGACTGTTTTCTCCCGTATTTTAGTGCTGAAATTCTATTAGAATGATTGCTTTCCATTTCTATGTCATTGCATCGCATTCTGTCATTGCCTCGGTTTGCATGCCCGTGTGCACGCATTTCGAGGCACGTCATTTTTCATCCACCGGCATCCTATGTGAGTGTGGCTGAGGCCCTCTCATGTTAGTATAAGTCCATGTTGCATTCTGTATGCCATTTCCATGTTATTTGCATTGCGTATGCATTGCCTCGGTTTGCGTGCCCGTGTGCACGCATTTCGAGGCACTTCATTTTCATCCATCGGCATCCTATGTGAGTGTGGCTGAGGCTCACTCATGTTGGTATAAGCCCATATCTTGTTTCCATGTCATTTGCATTGCGTATGTCATCGCCTCGATTTGCGTGCTCGTGTGTACGCATTTCGAGGCACGTCATTTTTCATCCATCGGCATCCTATGTGAGTGTGGCTAAGGCTCTCTCATGTTGGTATAAGCCCATATCATGTTTGCATGTCATTTTCTCGGTTTGCGTGCCCGTGTGCACGCATACTAGGTTGTATCATAGATTGCATTCTGTCATTTTCTCGGTTTGCGTGCCCATGTGCACGCATTTCGAGGCATCTCATTTTCATAGCATAGTGCATACTAGGTTGTATCTTAGATTGCATTCTGTCATTTTCTCGGTTTGCGTGCCCGTGTGCACGCATTTTGAGGCATCCCATTTTCATAGCATAGTGCATACTAGGTTGTATCTTAGATTCCATTCTGTCATTTTCTCAATTTGCGTACCCGTGTGCACGCATTTCGAGGCATCTCATTTTCATAGCATAGTGCATACTAGGTTGTATCTTAGATTGTATTCTGTCATTTTCTCGGTTTGCGTGCCCGGGTGCACGCACTTCGAGGCATCTCGTTTTCATAGTATGGTGTATGTTAGGATTGCATCTTAGTTGCATGTCATGCATATTGCATCGTGTTCGGGATAGGAGTTAACCCGGGCACGGGAAACGAGGTACATTTCGTACTCCGAGTGACGGAATGTGTCTCAATTCCCAGTCACCGACACTCCGGATTATCCATGATGGAGTTAGGTTTTAGCCGTGTTTTCATGTGCATTCATTCTATATTGAGTTGTGCAATTCGACTCCTCGGCCATCATGCCTCGGTATGCGTGATTGGTGGCACGAGGATCGAGGTATGCATATATTTGTGAAAATACATTGCTATGCCCCCTTCCTGCTCTCTGTTGCAGCAAAATGAAGAATCAGCAACTTTTCGGAGTCTGGCACGCTTTCCAAGAACAAATGCTAAACAGAGGCTAATCGGGGCATCCCGGTGGATTTCCGCGTAAAGCAACCCGGACATGCATCATCCATCAGAAGCAAGGCAGTCCCTGGCTTGCATGCCAGTTTTACCGCTTTCTTAGTTAATTTCTTAATTAATTAGAAATTTGTATATTATTTGGACTGTATTATTCGGACTGTAATATTCTTTTATTCGGGACTGTATATTTATTCGGACCCTCTGCGCGAGGGGACAACTGTAATAAGTGTGCGTGTGTGTGTTGTATGTCTTCCAACCCCACGTCTTTCTTCCCTTTTAGTTATCCGCTTTTGATGGTTAGATTAGGGCATGTTTATATCAGCATACAGTATGACAGCAAGTTTGCATTCATTCATCTGTATTGCATGCACCGGGCTCGGCGCATCATACTAACTGCATTGTATTTTTTAATTCTAAATTGAATACATGATAGTTGTAGCATTTCATATACCATCTTAGAATAGCCGAGCCTGCTATAGTTGCATTTTGCATGTGTTGCATTAGGCATTTCTGTATAGTTAGGATCATGCATAAAAATCTAATGAGTTTCTGTTTTGGCTTGGAGTACCCGGTAAGCTTTATGCTTTAGCATCCCTGCATGCGTGTGAGTGACTGCCATAAATAGCATGCTTACCATGAGGCTAAATGCTTATGTGATATAACTGCCTGAATGCCTATGGGTGAAGGTTGGGTTATCTGAATTGGAGTAAATCATCAAATGTTTCAAGCCTACCTGCGGGTAGCAAACCATTTTCAAAAACGAACATGAAATGTTTTGTTCCAATTCAGGCGATCCAGTCTATACTTGTATGCTGTGCGCATCACATAGTAACCTAGGCTAATAACCGGAATAAGAACTCACAATGTTTTCAAAAATTGATATCATGGTTAGTAGAGGCCGGTCTATGACCGGGCGAGCGGGGGTGCTCACGAAGTGACCTTCCCCAATCGTACCCAAGTTCCCGAGCCGAGGCAACTTTGGTGATGACGGACACGTGGCCTTTTGGCACCGAGTCAGGGTTTCCTAAATTTCCCAAAATAAAATATTTAGGTGGCGACTCTGTATCTGGCAAAGCAGTCCATGTTTGGCACTTCTTTCAAAAAATCTGTTTTCTCAAAAACGATTTGCCGGATTTGGACTCTTTGGTTCAGACTTAGAACCGTGACTGACAAAAAGTCGAGTCCGAGCTGTAGCGAGGTCCCCCGCGGGCTTGTTACAGTTTCTGGCGACTCTGCTGGGGATTTAGAGAACTTGACTCGAACTCATGATATCTGTTTTTGACTACACTTGTGTGCTTCTTTGCATTGCATTTGCATTGGTGCGCCTAGGACACCGTGTTTGCCATCTGCTATTCTTGAACGGTTTGCCGGAGGCTTGTCTTGTCAAGGCATGACCATAAGGCTGACCGGTTGTGGGCTCTGCCAGTATGGGAACACAAACCCCGGTTTTACCGGGGCACCCTCTTTGACCATTCGACCTAGTGCATATTCGGATCCTTAGTGACCATTCCAAATTAGGACAGGTTGCTTACCTGTTTATAGGTTGTTTGAAACCACTGTGTGCATAGTGAAACCCTAGCTCCTGACAAAATAGGACAGGGAAACCCTACCCCAACATAGGGGTGTTTTGGCTCTCACTTATCTGTTATGTGCTTTAGAGTGCGTCTCTACAGGAATGCATGTATCAGTATATGAGTTTGGGAGTCAGGCCTGCGGGCATCAGTTCAGCACATGAGTTTGGGTATCAGGCCTGCGGGCATCAGTTCAGTATTGTCAGTATCAGGCCTGCGGGCATCAGTTCAGCACATGAGTTTGGGTATCAAGCCTGCGGGCATCAGCCAGTATTTGAGAATTAGTTATCTGCGGATATCAGATTCTGTTTTAGGAGACAGTGATACAGGGATAATAATCAGTGTTTGAGGACAGTGTGTATTCAGCTTATTGACTGTGTGTTGATTATGCCCGGCTGTGTGTCATGCATTTCATTTTAAGCTGTTATGCTGTCTGTTTATCTGTTTATTTATTTCCTTTTCGCTTTATTTATCTTTTGCTAGGTCAGTTCTAGCACAATTGCTTCCAACCCAGCAGGCATTCCCCAAGCACTTTGGACACGAGGTCGTCGACTCCATCGATCTGAGGATCTAATCGACGGACAGCCAGTGTTCCATTCTCTACCCCCTGTTACCAGAAGGAAGCAGAAAAAGCGCAGTGTATCTGAACAGAGATCACCAGAACAGTGGTTTCCCCCATCAGTGGACAGTCGGATTGAGATCCCCATTGAGACAGATCTGCCAGTAGTTCAGACAAATCAAAACAGTATGACGGCACCAACAGGAGTTGAGGAAATGATGCGCCAAATGCAGGAAACCATGCGGGCCATGCAGCAAGATGCCGTTCGCCGAGATGAATTCGCTAAGCAGCAGGCCGAAATTATGACCCAGCAGGCTGAGCTGATTACCAGACTGCAACAACAGAATACAGCATCTGCTTCACAACAAATTCCTCCTCCGGCGAGGGCTCCATTACCTGAGCAGACACCTGTTGTTTAGAACGCTCCTCCAAACACCCAGAATACTGTGCCGACTATCCAGAATCTACAAGAGGACACGAATCTTCCAACGGGGCCAGCTCCGCCCCCGCTTCCACCACAATTGTCCAAGGTTCATACACCCAATCACCCCGACTCTCCCTTCGAGGTCGAGGTTGATCATACAGCTCTGAAATTGAGCAAACTTGAGAAACTCTTTAAGAAATCCCAAGGGGTCAAGGCTATGCCGGATATCGAAGACGGATATACCGAGGAGGCCGTAACACTCCCCGATAGGTTCAAAATGCCACAAATCGACCGCTTTAACGGGTCCGGTGACCCCATGGTCCATCTTCGACTGTTTGCAGACATCTTGCGGCCAATGGGCCTAACACGACCACAGAAGCTTTCACTATTCGGCCGAACCCTGTCGGGTGTGGCCGCCCATTGGTACGCAAAGTTACAAGATGAAGTGAAGAAGAATTGGGATGAAATGGCTGAGGCCTTTGTCGCACAATATTCATACAACACTCAGATCGAGATTACAACTCGTGATCTCGAAACGACAAGACAAGAGCCCAAGGAAACTTTCTCGGACTTTGTGATCCGATGGAGGGCAAAGGCGTCAATGATGACCTTAAGGCCCACTGACAAAGATCAAATCCGGATGATTGTGCGCAATCTCCACCCAAAGTTAATGCAGAGAATGATTGTAGTCCCCTTCCCTACTTTCGCAGATTTACACGAGATGGGGGTGCAAATCGAAGACGCAATGAAACAAGGTCTGTTTGACCACGACAGAGAACAACCGAGGAGGACGTTCAACCGTAACAACAATGCGGGCCCGAGTGGCGCTGCAAATACAAGAGCCTCGGAAGTTAGTATGGTCACCACCACTCCCCCTCCCCCTCCAAGGCCCATGGCTGCCACACCCTTCTCTGGCGCGTCCGGAAGCAACACACAAACCAACAGATTCCAACCGCGAGGCCAAAGAACCTTTACCCCACTATATATGCCCCTGACCAAAGTTCTGGGAATATTGATCAGAAAAAATCATTTGAAACCCCTGGAGCCAAAGCCATTACCAAATCCACTCCCCCCCTCTTACGACCCAGCAAAGTACTGCGCGTATCACCAACAACACGGTCATGACACCGACCGTTGTTACAAATTGCGTCATGAGATCCAGGATCTTATTGATAAACAGGTGATCGCGCCTCCTGATAAACCCAATGTCACAACCAACCCTCTCCCACCACATAACCAACCTCCCCCCTCCCAACAGAATTAATTTTATCCATACTGGGTCGCATCTTACGATCCTAGTATCTATATTACGCCCACCCACCTACCCAAGCCGGAGGTGCTCCTCCCTGATTGCACTGATTTCTTGTGCATGGTGGACATCTCCAAAATCCAACCAGAACCGATGGTGGTGACCGTCGAAGACGGGGCAGGGCAGATTTTGGGAGAGAATGAGATTGTTGAATCTGGGACTGGACAGAGTTTTGCTGGGGGAGCCTATGATCCAAGCAAGTACATCCTATCAATGAGCCGAATTGGGCTAGGTATAGAATTGCCAGAGACAGGAGAGCTATGCATGATCCGGGGGGATGGATCTGGGCTATGGGCAGATGATCTGACAGCCGTAGAGGAGGACTTTGCCAACTTGCAATTTTTCGATGACCAAGAACTGGGGGATGCGTCAATCAACTGGAACGATTATGAGGGATCAGCGGAGGCCACTGGATGGCTCGAGGATCAACCAGATGCAGTGGGGGAAGCCCAACCAGAACAGAGCCCGGCAAGGGCAGAAATATCAGTTGTGGCCGGAATGGCCGAAAGTCAAGTTGTATCGCCGGAGAGCGCCGGTGCTAAGAATTCCGCTCGGGACATGGGCATTATGGATACGGGAATTGTTGAACAAACAGCTGTACTGATGCAGCTGGAACGAGAAACGTTTGAGGAGGCTGAGAGAATTAGGAAAGCTAAAGGCCCTGAGGGGACTGAAAGTGCTGTGTGCACGAAGATAGAGAATTCTGCAAGCATGTGGACAGGGAGTACTGCGAGTGCAACTAAACCGGAGCCAGACAGGTGTCTGTTGGCTGCCGATGGAATGTGGTGGGAAGACGATGACTTATGTCTTGCCCACAGGGATGAAGACTGGGGGAATAATCAACCAGATGACACTTGGTACCTCGATGAGGTTGACCATATGACAAGAAGTGGGCGGTACTTCAAACCCCCACACCTGGACCAACCCGAGGCATCCGGGAAGGATAGAGAAGCGGAGAAACAGAAGGAGAAGCAGATTGAAGATGAAGCTGTGCTAAAACAGTTAAAAAAGATACAAGCAGACATCTCCATCTGGGGACTGCTAATGGCATCACGAGTACATAGAGAAGCTGTCCTATCTGCTATGGACAAGTCCAAACTCTCCATAGACACCACGCCTGAACAGCTGGTTGGGCTGGTTTTTCCGGGAGGAGGTTCCCCGGCATTAACCTTTTCGGACAAGGAGCTACCGCCTGAGGGCACAAATCATAACAAACCTCTCTATATTTCTGTGGAATGTAGAGATAAGTGGATACCGGTGGTACTTGTTGATACTGGGTCTGCGATTAATGTCTGCCCGACCAGAACGGCATATGCAATCGGGTTAAAGCCCGTGGACTTCGTCCCAACTACCCAAGTGATCCGAGCATACGACAATACCAGCAGAGAAGTGATGGGGACTGTTAAAATTCAAACCAAGGTTGGTCCAGGACAACACAGCATCGAATTTCATATCTTGGACGTTCCCGCAACCTTTAACCTACTTTTGGGGCGACCGTGGTTGCACCAGGTCAAAGCAGTCTCTTCCACTCTACATCAAATGCTAAAGCACCCTCACGGGAAAGGGGTAGCGATCGTTTTTGGGAATTCATCAATCCATCCGCCACCGGAAGTGTCCACACCTGTTTTGGAGATCGAGCATGGCACGGAGGATGTGTTTTTGTCGGGGTTCACTTTGGCCGAGGCTCAAGTGGTGCAGAATGTCATGGCTGTGAATGAGGGTATGTATGTTAGTGCTCAATCTATCTACCTCATGAACAAGCTAAAACATACTCCCGGGATGGGATTAGGGAGAAGCGGCCGGAAGGGCGTCTCAGTGTTGGCCGAAGTGCCACACAACCCTCACGCCTTTGGACTGGGTTATCTGCCCACCAAAGAGGACTGGGTGAGGAAAGGGAAAGAAATGGCCGGAAGGGCCAGAGCAAAGAAGGCCGGGAAGCCATTTGAGTTAATGCATAGGCCCATCTGGGGTACCCTAAACGGACGTTTCGTCCGGGAGGGGGATGATTTTCCATTCTGCGGCTTCCCGGAGCCATGGCTAAACGCGGAGGGGAAGCGCGTGCCTGGTTTTGAAATCTTCTTCGACATACAATTATCTGGGGATGACGTTGCCGAAGCGCAGACAGACCCACCAACTGAGGTTGAGCAATGTAAAGCAGTAGATCCTGAGAGCACAGAGCTTGAAATGGGGGTGGCACTGGCGAGTCTACTATCAGATCCTCCGATCGACCAAGAGTGCTTGGGGGATAACTCTTCGGTTTCTATGATTGGAGATGAAATAGCTGCAGGCTTTCCAGCGCCGATCTTGGATGCATCTATCGCACCTTCTCTCATCTGGCAATATGAAGAAGGCTTTTTATATAGCAGCTCCGGGTCAGGTAGTGAGCCGGAATCTGATTCCACCGAATCTTGTGTGTCGGAATCAGATTCCAGCTCGACTGAGTCTGAGTCCGGTATTCCTGGGGGTGATAACCCGGATGCCACAGTCCTGTCTAGGTCGTCTTTTTCATTTTCTTTTGAGTCTGTTGTAACAGAGGAATCTGACGGCTTGGAAATATTTAATGAGAATGATGTGGATGTGGTTTCTGAGTATTTTTCTGTGCCTTTGATTTATTGCTTAAATCAGGATTTTCAAAATTTTGATGAAAACAACGAGGAAGAAATTCCCCCAGTTTTGCAACGGTTAATTGATCAAGAGCAGGAAAGATTTGTTAAACCTTTAATGGATGAAATCACTACTGTGAATGTTGGTACTGAGAAGGACCCGCGGCTGGTCCAGATCGGGTCCACGTTGTCTTCAGAGGAGCGCGAGCGCTTAGTCGCTTTATTAAAAGATTTCAAAGATGTTTTCGCGTGGTCCTACAAAGACATGCCTGGAATCGATCCTGAGATTGTACAGCACCGGATCCCTCTTGATCCCGAGGCCCGCCCTGTCAAACAGAAACTCAAAAGGATTCGCCCGGACTGGGCTCTCAAAATTAAGGAAGAGGTCACCAAGCAAATTGACGCAGGGTTCCTGCTGGTATCTGAATACCCAACTTGGTTGGCCAACATTATTCCGGTGCCAAAGAAGGACGGCAGAATTCGGGTCTGTGTAGACTTCAGAGATTTGAATAGGGCCAGTCCAAAGGACGACTTTCCCTTGCCACACATTGATGAATTGGTGGATTTCACGGCAGGACACGCCTTGCTTTCGTTTATGGATGGTTTCTCAAGCTATAATCAGATAGTAATGGCACCCGAAGACCGGGAGAAGACTGCGTTCACTACCCCGTGGGGTACATATTGTTATAGAGTGATGCCATTCGGGTTGAAAAATGTTGGAGCTACGTATCAACGGGCAGCAACTACAATACTGCATGATATGATCCATAAAGAGGTCGAGGTGTATGTGGACGACATGATTGTCAAGTCCAAAGAAAGAGAGGGCCACTACACCGCCTTACAAAAATTCTTTCAAAGGATCAAAGAGTTTCGGCTGCGACTGAATCCCCAGAAATGCACGTTTGGTGTTACAGCAGGGAAGATGCTAGGGTTTCTGATTACATAAAGGGGCATCGAGGTCGACCCTTCCAAAATCAAGGCCATCTTAGAAATGCCACCACCAAGGACTGAAAAGGAGGTGCGAGGCTTTCTGGGTAAAGTGCAATTCATAAGACGGTTTATTTCTAAATTAACCTTGACTTGTGAACCACTTTTTGGTCTCCTGAAGAAACGAAAGAAATTCCAATGGGACGGCCGATGTCAAGCAGCTTTTGAGCAGATCAAAGAGTATCTACAGAACCCGCCCGTGTTGTCACCACCAGAGCCGGGGAGACCGTTGATATTGTACCTTTCGGTAACTGAGACTACCATGGGCTGCATGCTCGCGCAGGAGTCAGAAGACAAAGTAGAAAGAGCCATTTACTATCTGAGCAAAAAGATGCTGGATTACGAGACCCGCTATACACCGCTGGAGAAGGCTTGTTTGGCCTTGGTATGGGCAACCAGGAAGCTGCGGCACTACCTGTTAGCTCACTCTGTAATGTTGGTTTCGCGTTTGGATCCCATCAAATATCTTTTCGAGAAACCAGCACTTACGGGTAGGCTAGCTCGTTGGCTGCTGTTGCTCTCCGAATTTGATTTGAAGTATGTAACGCGCAAGTCAGTAAAAGGGAGAGCGGTAGCGGAGTTCCTTGCCGACCACCCGGTTGAGGGGGATGAAGCGGTTGAGTATCTATTCCCAGATGAAGCCATTCTGCATGTCGAAGATGAAACTTGGACGATGTACTTTGACGGAGCGTCAAACCAGTATGGGTATGGGATAGGGGTGTTGCTGATAGCGCCTGACGATTCCCGTATCCCTTTAGCATTCAAGCTCCAGTTCAAAGTCTCGAACAATGAGGCAGAGTATGAGGCATGTATTGCTGGCCTGGAAGCAGCCCTAGAACTAGGGGCAAGACGGTTGGACGTCATTGGGGACTCGAACCTTGTTGTGTCTCAAGCAAAAGGAGATTGGAAAGTCAAGGAGGAAAGGATGATAATTTACCACCAAACCTTGGACTTGTTAATTCCTCGATTTGAGAAGCTAAATTTCACCCACCTCGTAAGAGAGAACAACAGGTTTGCAGATTCACTGGCAACTCTATCTTCTATGATAGACATCCCGTCCGGAGTCCGGATGCGTCCAGTCATTATTGATCAAAAGTTTACGCCAGCATACGAGTCGATTTCCGCCATAGATGAGATTCAAGACGGCAACCCATGGTATTACGACATCTGGAACTTCTGGGAAAAGGAGACATATCCACCAGGGGCAAATGCCAAGGATAAGAGGGCCATCAAAAGAATGGCTGCTCAGTTCATTATCTGCGGGGGTAAGCTGTACAAAAGGGGTCATCTGGGAATGCATAAGCTCTGTGTAGAAGCTGAAGAGTCGAAACGCCTGATGGAGGCCATCCATGGGGGGGAGTGCGGTGCACACATGAATGGAGTAATGCTGGCCAGAAAGATCCTCAGACAGGGCTACTACTGGTCAACCATGGAGGAGGATTGTATTAGTTTTGTTCGGCGATGCCACAAGTGTCAAATTCATGCAAACCGCATGAACATCCCGCCGTCAAAGCTGTACAACATGACTTCACCATGGCCCTTTTCAGTCTGGGGAATTGATGTGATCGGAGCTGTTACCCCGAAGGGGTCAAACGGGCATGAGTTTATCCTAGTGGCGATAGATTATTTTACAAAGTGGGTCGAGGCCCAATCATACGCGGTGTTGAAGGCATCGCACGTCGCAAAGTTCATCAGAAATAACATCATCTGTCGCTACGGGGTGCCAAACGAGATAATTTCAGATAATGGTTCCCATTTCAAGAAAGAAGTGATAGACTTGTTGGAGAAATACAATGTGGCTTTCCATAAGTCATCTACATACCGGCCGCAGACCAACGGAGCGGTTGAGGCCGCCAACAAGAATATCAAGCATATACTACAGAAGATGGTGGGAACCTATCGGGATTGGCCAGACAAGCTGCCATTTGCTCTGTGGGGCTACAGGACTTCAATCAGGACTTCTACTGGAGCAACTCCATATTCATTGGTCTATGGAATGGAGGCTGTTCTACCCATTGAGATTGAGGTTCCGTCGTTACGAGTATTGGCTGAATGCCAGATAGCCGGAGCAGATTGGCAGCAAAGCAGATTCGAAGAACTCATGCTCTTTGATGAAAGAAGACTGAAAGCACTGTACCACATCCAAGGCTATCAACACAGAATTGCCTGGGCTTTCAACAAGAAGGTTAAGTCCAGGAATCTAAAAGAAGGAGATTTGGTGCTCAAAGACAACCGAGCTCCCATCCACGACCCAAGGGGCAAGTTCAAACCCAATTGGACTGGTCCTTACATCATCAAAGCTATCTAGTCAGGTGGAGCTGTGGTTCTGATGGATCTAGATGGCTTGGAGTTCTCACAACCGATCAATATGGACAAGTTGAAGAAATACTATCCTTGAGAGGCTTGCTAGGCCGAAAACCCGAAAGGGCGACCTAGGCAAAAGTCAGAGCACAAAAAAATTAGAAAATATAAAAACTGAGCTCGCAAGGTTGAAAACCCGCAAAGGGCGGCCTTGGCAAAAGTTAGAGCGCAAAAGGAGAGTGAAAATACTCGAGTGAACCTGGGCCTGAACTACGTAAGGCTTGATTCCCATCTTTGGGATACGCAGGCAACTTCACCTTGAAGTTCAGCCATAAACTTTTCCCCGATCAACTCTGTCCATTTCGATCATCTCAGTCATCTTTATCCATCAGCATTTATCGCGATCTCCGGTACAGTGCTGTTCAAACTAGGGGCAACTTTCCGTTGCCGCGACGGTGCAAAGTTACTCAGACAAGGGGCAACTTTCCGTTGCTATGAAGCGCTGCATTGTTCTTCAGACTAGGGGCAACTTTCCAATTGCAGGGATCTGGGGTTGTGTATCTCAGTGACAGATCTTCGGCGTGTCCAGTTCTGATCCACATCGAAAATAGTTTTGAAAAGTTTTAATAAAAGTTGACTTTGTTCAAATTAATCTTTTTACGACTAAGACCATTTTTGGACCAAAAGCGAAAAATTTTCAGTACCACAACTTTCAATTTCATTGATTTCAAAACTGAGTTCTCCTGCTCTTGCATTATAATCGGGGTTGCTTTTTTTTTTTTTAGTACATTCATAAGGAAAACTTGAAAATGCTAAATAAGCAATAAATTTGGGGCATAGTTGAATCAAGTATCTCTGCGTCCCCTCCCAGAGCTGGACGAAGCATCTGAAGCCAAGCTAGGCCCAACTTGTGCCTCCTCATTGAGCCAATCCAAGCACTCATCAGACAAAGTGCAACTGAAAGTGGAAGCAAGGGCCAGGAGCTCTCTAGTCCTCCATGCTGTGGCATATCGGGCAAGCTGTGCACCCCGGATCGTGAAAGCGGCTGGGTACTCAATCCCCTCTGGTGGGCAGATTTGATCATGACCAAACTGACGCAGAAACCGGAACGGAAAATAGAATACGCAGTGGGTTAGACCAATCAATTGGATCCCAATCAGCCGAGACATACTATAGCTCATTGTCGGGAGGCTGAGCCAAGGACAACGCCAAGCAATGTCGTCTGCGGATAAATTGCACATCCAATCGAACCACCACCTTTCGTCAAGAGCATTGACTAGGCGCTGTCGAAAGAAGTAGCCTCGAGCTGAATAGGCGGGGCAAGAGTCCATAACCTGCAACTTATCCATTAACCATACCTAGGGGAGGGATGGAAAATGAGAGAATAAAGAACAGAGAGACGTACGATGAGAGAAAAGTAAGACAAGGGGTTTTGTGAGAAAAACCGAGCCTGAGGGTCGAGTGATGTGAGCAAATATATATGTAAGGTTGGGCGGGAAACATTACCTACAGCAGCAGTGGACTCCCAGCAAACCTATTCGCCTCCCGGCGATAGACAGAATCTAAGCCCATCAGTGTCTCGGCCAAGGTCATGGCAATACAGCTCTTCCCTTCTCTCAAGCCTTGGGCGACTTCAATCAGGCGAATGCTAGCCCCGCCGAAGCCCGAGGAAAGCAGAAAGTGAGACAACAAACATAAGCAGAGGGCGTGTTGCCAGAAACCCTGCCAATAATGGTTGCTGCGGTCACCGGCGTCGGAAAAACGGTGGATCAAGCCGAGGATGTCCAGTTCCCCACTACAGATCAGAGATCGAGCGTCATGCGCCGTGAGCCCACACATCCGCCCTAAAACCTGAGCATGGCCAAAACGGAGCTGGGGCAAGATCACTTCAGAGCATTCAGACTCCATCAAAATCTGAAAATCTTCGAAAGTGGGACACATCTCTTGGCCGCCAAAGCTAAAAACGTGCGTCACTGGATTCCAGAACCTTGCCGCGGCATGGAGAAAAGGGAGCTGTAGCGGAGTACGACTCAGCGTGAATAGTGCATTCAAGCCGAAACCCCGGAAGTTCAGCTTTTCCGAGCCATCCAAAGAAGAGATCCAAGATATGA
Source organism: Camellia sinensis (assembly GCF_055761805.1). Lineage (NCBI taxonomy): Eukaryota > Viridiplantae > Streptophyta > Magnoliopsida > Ericales > Theaceae > Camellia > Camellia sinensis. The sequence goes on along the minus strand of NC_138974.1, from coordinate 4,941,594 downwards.
GATTTTCTGCGAGAAACGCCTCCATCTTTGTCTAAAACTAAGATGAAATGAATGTTCCCGAAGTTGAGACTTTTATAGAGGGAAAAACACTATTCACGGGGACACGTGTCAAAAAATCAGGTGGCTGCAGGACCAAGTGGCTGGCCGGCCACCTTTTCTGGCTGGCCAGCCATTTACTTTTTACAAAACTGGCCGACCAAGCTGTCTCTCTCCACAAATTTGGCCGGCCGGCTCCCAAAGGTGGCCGGCAATGCTGCAGTGTATCCCCTTGGCCCTGTTTTACTCTTCGAAGGAAAATTCCAAGCATTTCCGTGCAACGGGAGAGTCAAAGACCTTCATTTCCCTCTGTTTCGGATGCGTTCCGGTGCCCAGATCGTCAGAAGTACGCTCTGTTGTTGCTGAGTTTTGTTTATCGAGTTGTTGTTTTGCTTATCGAGTTGTTTGTCGAGCGGACGTGTTTCGTGTTTTTGAGTCATTGCGCTCTATTTAAGCAATCTTTGTTTAAGACTTGTTTATTTGCATTGTCAACGTTGTTGCATTTTGTTTATCGGGTTGTAAACTTGCTAAAGGTTCTGTTATATCTTAGTAAGTTGAGTTGCTTAGTTTGTTGCGTCGGTTCACTACCTGACTTGGTGATTACACAATGCGCATTCCCATTCAAATACATTCTTTTTTTGTTCGAAATAAAATGATGCGATACGATGCTAAAAGTTTAAAATACGAACACCTTTTCAAAAGCTATTTCATTCCATCATGCTTTACAACGAACAAAGGTACAAGTTTTACAAAAAATAAAACTGCCTAACAATGTGCAAAGTGCTACAAACTACTAGCAAAAAGAAAAATAAAGCAGGAAATAACAGCATCAATGTCCTCGGGAGCGGGAACGAGAATCACTCCTCATCCTCTTCTGCGGGACAACCTCTGCACCATCATCATCATCTGAGTCGGAGCTGTCATCCTCAGGATCCCCCTCAGCCTCGCCTCTGTTCCCCGAACCAAGACCGGAGCCCCCCTCCTCAGCAGATGTCTCTGACTGATGGTCGGTAGCCTCCTCCTCCTCCTCCTCAGCATCCTCCTCCTCCTCATCAGGCTCCGCCTCTACAACATGAGCCCTGCGTCTGCGGACAGGCCCTCCTCGAGCTCCTCGAAAAGGTCTAGATGGCCCGGCTCCTCGGAAAGGCCGGGATGGCCCCGCCCCCTGAAAAGGCCCGGGTGATCCAACTCCCTGAAAAGGTCCAGATGACCCAGCTCCCCAAGGAGGCCCTGGTGGCCTGGCCTGCGGCTGACCGGACCATGAAGGCATCTGAAAACAAAAAGTTCAATTCAAATACATCAGTCCAAATATATACATCAGATGCAGATACAAGCAAAAGCTACGTGAAGTAGGTGCATGTAAATAAGTGTACAAGTGGGGTGTGTGTCAGATGTGCTCTACACAAGTAGTCTATCGATGCAGTAGAAATCAGCATGTCATCAGAAGTATGATAAATGCCAGAAAACTGAAGGGTACCTGAATGCCCGCGACAGACAACTGTGCCTCCCTACGCAGGACCATGCCCTCGAGTGTGGCCACCAGTCCAACCACCTCCTCCATGTACCCTCGCGATGGCTGCAAATATGAGCTCATAATCATCAGTGAACGAAAGAATGTCTAAACATCTGAATGATGAATGAAAAACAGTGGAGCATACCAGCGGTGAGTCAGGATCAATGGCGTATCGATCACTGGGCATCGGAGGCTCTAGCGGGATCGGGGTCGGAGAGATAGCCCCATACTGCCACGCCATCAACTCAGTCGGCATATCTGGCCATCTAGGATGAGGATAAGTCGATGGAATCGGAGGAACCGGTCTACCCCCACCTCTAGATGTACCAGCCCTACTAGTAGAAGGGGCGTCTGCAGCCCGAGCCCGGGCCTGGCCCGAGGATGACATACCGGCAGGCCTCGTCATCGGGGTGCGAGCTCCCATCAATGGAGGAATCAAATATATGTGACGGTAAGTGGCGTAGTCCCCCTCCTCAAGATATAATAAAGCATCGCTACCCAGCATAGCGCCGACTACCTCCGAGTAAGAGAGCCTATCAGCAGTCCGCATACTGACTGGGGGTACTGCGGGAGGATCCTGAGAAAGATACCCCCATACCTGGCGCAGAAAGCGTTCCCCCAGAAACCATGCCCTGCCAACCGGCCCCTCGAGCAGGACCCTATACTGGGAGATGTCCGACCCTCCAGTATACTGAAGTCGAAGACCATCACCCAGGGGCGCCCAAGGCTGCCATGAGATCTGCGGATGATAAATGCATAAACCAATCAGAAATCGGGAGTATACAGAGCAAATCAAAGATGAAAATGAAAGGAACTGGAAGTTCTGAAGTACCTCCGAATGCCGCACAGTGTCAAAGTACTGTCGCAGGTAAATGAGGGTCTCTCGGGGTCTCGGCCGGTGCGGGCCCTCGAACACTAGTGAGTATGGGGTCATGGGAACCCCTGCCACCTCCAACTCTGGGGCTAATGCTGGGAAGTATACATAGACCCATATCTGAGAAAAGCAGTGCAGAATGTAAGTATGAAATGCTGAGAGCAAAATACAGACTGTAAAAGTGCGCTGTGAGTGCAATGTACAAGTAATGAAGAGCAGAAATGTAAATCAAGAGGACAGAAAAGTACCTCCCAGGCTCTCCAGTAGCCGCCAAGTAAATCTCCCCGCCCGCGGGAGGTCGCGCTCATATAAAAGTAAAGGGTAGCCAGGCCGGCGCCACCCCAGTCATATCGATGGACCTGTGATAGGTCAACCAGAGCGCTCAGCAGGTATAGCCCTACTGTGTTCCCTCTATCGGCGAACAGAGTAGTCCCGAAGAGGAACATAAGGAAACCACGGGCGTACTGCTCCGTCTCCTCAGGAGTCTCGGGCACCATCTCCGCCCGCCGGAAGTGGGAAGAGAACCAAGTGTATCGGACTCTCCCAGAAACCCTGTCAACAGGCGGGCGAGCCCCCAATAGATACATCCAAGCAGCCTCCCACTTGCCCATATCCTCATCATAAGGGATAGACCAACCTCCTATGTCTAAGCCAGTCAACACAGCGATGTCTAGAGGCGTCATGGTCATGTCCCCGGTAGCAGAGAAATGAAAGGAGTTGGTGGTGTCCCACCATCTCTCTACCAAGGCTGCCATCAGAGTCCTCCTGGTAGAGCAACGGGACAACCCAACGCAGAAAGCCCCGAATCCTGCCAAGTTTATCAAATCTCGGACGGCCTCCGGGAGCTCAGCGTACCAGTCCCGTGCAGCGGTGGAACCATACCCCCGTACGCTGCGGGAACCAACCTGCATTCAGAATGAATACATGTGTCAATAATGAACTGGGCTGTGTGCCAATGAGATGAAATGGGCTGTGTGCCGATGAAGTGAACTGGGCTGCGTGCCAATGAGATGAACTGGGCTGTGTGCCGATAAAATGAAATGGGTTGTGTACCGATGAAGTGAAATAAGCTACATGCAAATTCTAATCTGGGCTGCGCGTTCAGAAAATTTGAAGTTTGGGCTGCGTGTTCAACTTTCTATCAGTGTGGGCTGCGTGTTCACTATTTAATCTGGGCTGCGTGTTCAGAAAATTTAAAGTTTAAACTGCGCATTCAACTTTCTATCAGTGTGGGCTGCGTGTTCACTATTTAATCTGGGCTGCGTGTTCAGAAAATTTAAAGTTTGGGCTGCGTGTTCAACTTTCTATCAGTGTGGGCTGCGTGTTCACTATTTAATCTGGGCTGCGTGTTTAGAAAATTTAAAGTTTGGGCTGCGTGTTCAACTTTCTATCAGTGTGGGCTGCGTGTTCACTATTTAATCTGGGCTGCGTGTTCAGAAAATTTGAAGTTTGGGCTGCGTGTTCAACTTTCTATCAGTGTGGGCTGCGTGTTCACTATTTAATCTGGGCTGCGTGTTCAGAAAATTTGAAGTTTGGGCTACGTGTTCAACTTTCTATCAGTGTGGGCTGCGTGTTCACTATTTAATCTGGGCTGCGTGTTCAGAAAATTTGAAGTTTGGGCTGCGTGTTCAACTTTCTATCAGTGTGGGCTGCGTGTTCACTATTTAATCTGGGCTGCGTGTTCAGAAAATTTGAAGTTTGGGCTGCGTGTTCAACTTTCTATCAGTGTGGGCTGCGTGTTCACTATTTAATCTGGGCTGCGTGTTCAGAAAATTTAAAGTTTGGGCTGCGTGTTCAACTTTCTATCAGTGTGGGCTGCGTGTTCACTATTTAATATGGGCTGCGTGTTCAGAAAATTTAAAGTTTGGGCTGCGTGTTCAACTTTCTATCAGTGTGGGCTGCGTGTTCACTATCTAATCTGGGCTGCGTGTTCAGAAAATTTAATTTTTGGGCTGCGTGTTCAAATTTCAACTAGTGTGGGCTGCGTGTTCACTATTCTAAATCTGGGTTGCGTGTTCAGAAAATTTAAAGTGTGGGCTGTGTGTTCACTTTCGAATTCGGGCTGTGTGTTCGACAAATCAGTGTTTGAGCCGTGTGTTCACCTCTAAACTAATGTGTACTGTGTGTTCGCAATTAATTAATGAGCTGAGTGTTCAGAAATTCGAGTGTTGAAACTACATGTTCAGGATGCAAGCAAAGTATTATGTCATAAGCTAAACTGCGTGTTCAAGCATGGCAAAGGTGCGAAATGTACGAAAATACAGAAAATGAAGTAAATCCCTCTCGGGCCTCATGAGAGAGGTGATGCTCTGGCTCTCGGAGAAGCAGATCCCCGGGTGCCCGCTCGTCAAAGGTAGTGAAGTGACGGAAGACGGCACGAGGGAGGACATGTGCTGGCGGATGGTACCTCCCGGGAATAAAAGGTCGGGTCCTCGGGGGTAGAGTCATGGGATCAAAATCGTACCCGGCACCTGGAAAGCCTCCGCGGTGGGGAGAATTGCCCGCCATTTTCAAAGAATCTGCAAAAGGAGCAAAAATGAGCGAAAATGAGCCAAATTTTGAAAAAGTCAACAAAAGTCAACTCTCGGGAAATGAAAAAGTCAACAAAAGTCAACTCCCGAGAAAATCTTCCAAATATTGAGACAAACTTATCTCAAGTGGCGAAAATGAGAAAAGAAGCTCCGAAACCGAAATTTAATCGCTTCAAAGTGTTTAAAACTGAATGTTTTTGCGGAAACAATTTGCGTGGGGCGTTGGAAAACGCGTATAGAACTTAAATCTGGAGAAGAAAGTGGTGTGGAAGGTGAGAAAGGGGAAGATCTCGGCTTCCTTATATAGGCTCAAGGTCTTGGTTGAAGGAGCATAAAGAAAGAAGGTAAAAAGACCAAAGTGCCCCCGGATTTGGGCAGATGGCCGGCCGGCCACATTTACTAGCCGGCCAGCCATTTCCTTTTTGGAAAACCGGCCGGCCAGCCTTTTACTTTATGGAAAACCGGTTGGTGGCCTCCCCTTGGGAAGATAAACGGCCGGCCATGTCCCTCACAGGCCCACCTAGCTCCCTGCAAATTTTGAGGAAGATTGGAGTTCCCGGGACCCGAAAAAGTTCAAGAAAAGTACACTTTCGGTCGCGAAATTGCTCCGTTGGAACTTCGGCTTCGAGATCTGACATGTGCCTCATCATCATTCATCAAAATCAAAGTGTATCCTTTTTGAATGAGTTGTAGCCCTTCCGGGAAGCGGATCGGAGGCCGTGATCGAGTTGCCTTCGCCGAAACACGCATTTCCATACTCGTTGTTTCGTAACAAATGAACACCCTGATTTATGCTCGTTTTGTACTATCATGCACATAACTCGCATTCTCATGAGCATACTCACATTTTTATGCACATTTCTTGATATTGGCATACCTCTATGTTTGAGCATACGTTGTCACGCATGTTCCACTCTCGCATTGCGATGCATTCACTCACCGGCACTGCGTGTGTCGAACTTTCGGAATCACATTAAATATATGTTGGTAGCATATTGTACTTGTTGCAATTTCTCTCTTTTGCAGGCACGATATTGTATGTACGGTTCAATTGAGGCTGGTGCGACCAGACGAATCGCGCAGGTATCGTATCTTCTCTGTGTGAGATGTGGCGGGGATTGAATAATCCTCCGCAGTCTTAACTGCACGAAATGTAGTTGTTGCTTTGCATTCTTGCTTAAAACTGTTGCATCTATTTGCGAATACTTGCTTCATTACAGCTTGCGGCATTTGCATGATCATTGAGTTATGTTCGGCTTCTTGCATATCATTTGCATTTTGCCCCTGCCTGCGGGCACATTTCTGTTTATCTTGTACGTTTGTCTAAGTCTTCGGCCTTGTCAAAAATGGGTCGTCTCTAGGCTTTGACATTCACTCCTGTCACTTGTGACTTCCAAGTTCTGTCAAAGAGGGGCAACTGTAGACACCCCGTTTTTGACAAACCTTAAGACTCAGACGTCACTGATTGAGCGCTTGGTGATGTTGCATAATGTGCTCGTTCAGAAGTTTCAGAGTTGCGGCCGTGAGCCCTGCCTCCGGACTTCCGAACCCTCTTTTGTACTTTGCCTCGGTTTGCGAACCAGGCTCGATTTTCTCGGTTTCTTTTCCTGAGGGAAGGGAGAGGTCCCGTAGAACATCTCTCAATGTCCGTAGGCTACATTTTGTGGTCGTAGGCCATTTTGCCCATTTCGGAGTCCGGTTTCCAGTTTTTCGGGATTGTTGGCCGTGTGTCTCGGTTCGGGACCGCCTAACCATCTCCGTTTGTTTTGATTTTTGGCATACATCTTATTTAATCCCTTTTGAGGGACACTGGGGTCTGAGAAACCCACTTCGTGGCCGAATGCCACTTTCGGTGCTTAACAGCCCATTTTCGGGACCTCGAACTGCGCGTTTTGGTCCCCGAGCATTCGTTTTGCAACGGTTTTCGTTCATTTTTGGCAGGTACCTCTATTTTATCACCAGGGAGGTCACAGAAGGGTGAAAGGCCAGTAATTGTTGCAGCAACCAGTTATACATCCTCTGACACCCTCCGGCGCCCGTTTTTCGCACTTCCGGGCTAATGTTGAACACCTTGGGGCCATCTTCTTGAACTTTCAACCACATATTTGTGATGTACACACGTGGGAGGACCCAAAAAATTGGTGGCCGGCCAGTAATTCCACCTGACCCTTTTGAACCCCTCCTTCCGGGCTAATGTTGAACACCTTGGACCCACTTTCTTGAACTTTCAAGCACATATTTGTGATGTACACACATGGGAAGACCCTAAAAATTGGTGGCCGGCCAGTAATTCCACCTGACCCTTTTGAACCCCTCCTTCCGGGCTAATGTTGAACCCCTTGGACCAACATTCTTGAACTTTCAACCACATATTTGTGATGTACACACATGGGAGGACCCTAAAAAATGGTGGCCGGCCACTAAATCTTCTTGACCCTTTTGACCCCTAGCCGGCCGGCTAGGGGGTGTGGCCGGTCGGCCACCTTCAGCAAAAGTAACTGGCCGGCCGAGATCCTTGCACTGTTCACTTTACAGCTGTGGAGCTTTATCCCCCAGAAAATATCAATATCCGGGGGATATTTTGTGGGGGAAAGTTGCCCTCCTTTTCCCCCACCTTTACACCCCCTTTTTTGCCTTTATAACCAACAAGCCATATCATATGTTGGGGTTAGAAAAAATTGTCTTCAAGCTTCCATAGACAAATCCCTCTCTATCCCTCTCATTTCCTAAAAAACTTCCAAGTCCCTAATCACCATTTCTTCTACACCACCAAGCTCTACCATCACCACTTCATTTCCAGCAACAAGGAGAGCTTCTCAAAGGCTAAAGGATCTGCAAATTGGTCAAAGAAGCAACAAAAGATTTAGTCTTCAAGGGTGAGTAACATTTCTACTCTTTTGACCCTTTTTCTTGATCCATTTGTAAGCCCTATATGCTTTTTGTTTCAAGCTCCGGCCCTAATTGAAAGGGGTCCTCTTTTGAGCTCATATTCACTTTTGATTAAGGGCTCAACCCTGTTTGAGCCCTCCATGATGCACTTGCTTCATTGATCCTCTTATATGTCATAATCTTGCATGCTATTTTTGGCCCATGAGTAGTCTGTTTTGGAGCATGTTGTAAACTGATATTAGGCTTATTTTGATCCCCTCTTCAACATTGAAGAAGGGCTAAACACCATTTGGGACTTCCATGTTGAACTTACCTTTATACTCCCCTTTTGGTCCCATTTTTGCATGCAATGGCAGCCTACCATGCTTTTGTTTTTGGCCATTTTACAGTTCTTCAAAAGTGCTTATTTTGGTCCATTCTTCACGTTTCATTTAGGTCCTTTCATGGTTTGGGGCCCCCATATGCCACTTCATGTTATATCTCTCTTTTATTCCCCATTCTTGCATGTTTAGTTAGCCTATCATGCTTTTGTTTTTGGCCATTTTACAGTTCTGAAAAAGTGCTTATTTTGGTCCATTCTACATGTTTTATTAAGGGTCTTTAGCCGTTTGGTGAATATTTTGCATACCTCATGTTATAGCCACTTTTGAGCCTCATTTTGCATCGCATTTCTATCATGTTTGTATACTGATTTTCGGACTGCCATAAACTGTAAATGTGCATATTTTTGGTCCCTCTTCAGTGTTGTAGAAGGGAATTTTTCAGTTTGGATTTTTCTTATATCACTTGCTTCATTACCCCTCTCTTGGCCCCTATTCTTGCATGCCATTTTTGCCCTACCTATGTTTGCTGTTTGGCCATGTTTATAACTGTGAAAGTGCCTTTTTTGGGACTTCCTAGCTTCTGTCTTTGCATTACATGTCCATATTGTGCATGTTTGGCATAGCTATAGGCCATTTCGGGTGCCTAAATTCGCATTTCGGGACAATTCCATGCATTTAGTGTCATTTCGCCTCATTTTGGGACTGTTTTCTCCCGTATTTTAGTGCTGAAATTCTATTAGAATGATTGCTTTCCATTTCTATGTCATTGCATCGCATTCTGCCATTGCCTCGGTTTGCGTGCCCGTGTGCACGCATTTCGAGGCACGTCATTTTTCATCCACCGGCATCCTATGTGACTGTGGCTGAGGCCCTCTCATGTTAGTATAAGTCCATGTTGCATTCTGTATGCCATTTCCATGTTATTTGCATTGCGTATGCATTGCCTCGGTTTGCGTGCCCGTGTGCATGCATTTCGAGGCACTTCATTTTCATCCATTGGCATCCTATGTGAGTGTGGCTAAGGCTCACTCATGTTGGTATAAGCCCATATCATGTTTGCATGTCATTTTCTCGGTTTGCGTGCCCGTGTGCACGCATTTCGAGGCATCTCATTTTCATTGCATAGTGCATACTAGGTTGTATCTTAGATTGCATTCTGTCATTTTCTCAGTTTGCGTGCCCGTGTGCACGCATTTCGAGGCATCTCATTTTCATAGAATAGTGCATACTAGGTTGTATCTTAGATTGCATTCTGTCATTTTCTCGGTTTGCATGCCCGTGTGCACGCATTTCGAGACATCTCATTTTCATAGCATAGTGCATACTAGGTTGTATCTTAGATTGCATTATGTCATTTTCTCGGTTTGCGTGCCCGTGTGCACGCATTTCGAGGCATCTCATTTTCATAGCATAGTACATACTAGGTTGTATCTTAGATTGCATTCTGTCATTTTCTCGGTTTGCGTGCCCGAGTGCACGCACTTCGAGGCATCTCGTTTTCATAGTATGGTGTATGTTAGGATTGCATCTTAGTTGCATGTCATGCATATTGCATCGTGTTCGGGATAGGAGTTAACCCGGGCACGGGAAACGAGGTACATTTCGTACTCCGAGTGACGGAATGTGTCTCAATTCCCAGTCACCGACACTCCGGAGTATCCATGATGGAGTTAGGTTTTAGCCGTGTTTTCATGTGCATTCATTCTATATTGAGTTGTGCAATTCGACTCCTCGGCCATCATGCCTCGGTATGCGTGATTGGTGGCACGAGGATCAAGGTATGCATATATTTGTGAAAATACATTGCTATGCCCCCTTCCTGCTCTCTGTTGCAGCAAAATGAAGAATCAGCAACTTTTCGGAGTCTTGCACGCTTTCCAAGAACAACTGCTAAACAGAGGCTAATCGGGGCATCCCGGTGGATTTCCGCGTAAAGCAACCCGGACATGCATCATCCATCAGAAGCAAGGCAGTCCCTGGCTTGCATGCCAGTTTTACCGCTTTCTTAGTTAATTTCTTAATTAATTAGAAATTTGTATATTATTTGGACTGTATTATTCGGACTGTAATATTCTTTTATTTTATTCGGGACTGTATATTCATTCGGACCCTCTGCGCGAGGGGACAACTGTAATAAGTGTGCGTGTGTGTGTTGTATGTCTTCCAACCCCACGTCTTTCTTCCCTTTTATTTATCCGCTTTTGATGGTTAGATTAGGGCATGTTTAAATCAGCATACAGTATGACAGCAAGTTTGCATTCATTCATCTGTATTGCATGCACCGGGCTCGGCGCATCATACTAACTGCATTGTATTTTTTAATTCTAAATTGAATACATGATAGTTGTAGCATTTCATATACCATCTTAGAATAGCCGAGCCTGCTATAGTTGCATTTTGCATGTGTTGCATTAGGCATTTCTATATAGTTAGGATCATGCATAAAAATCTAATGAGTTTCTGTTTTGGCTTGGAGTACTCGGTAAGCTTTATGCTTTAGCATCCCTGCATGCGTGTGAGTGACTGCCATAAATAGCATGCTTACCATGAGGCTAAATGCTTATGTGATATAACTGCCTGAATGCCTGTGGGTGAAGGTTCGGTTATCTGAATTGGAGTAAATCATCAAATGTTTCAAGCCTACCTGCGGGTAGCAAACCATTTTCAAAAACGAACATGAAATGTGTTGTTCCAATTCAGGCGATCCAGTCTATACTTGTATGCTGTGCGCATCACATAGTAACCTAGGCTAATAACCGGAATAAGAACTCACAATGTTTTCAAAAATTGATATCATGGTTAGTAGAGGCCGGTCTATGACCGGGCGAGCGGGGGTGCTCACGAAGTGACCTTCCCCAATCGTACCCAAGTTCCCGAGCCGAGGCAACTTTGGTGATGACGGACACGTGGCCTTTTGGCACCGAGTCAGGGTTTCCTAAATTTCCCAAAATAAAATATTTAGGTGGCGACTCTGTATCTGGCAAAGCAGTCCATGTTTGGCACTTCTTTCAAAAAATCTGTTTTCTCAAAAACGATTTGCCGGATTTGGACTCTTTGGTTCAGACTTAGAACCGTGACTACAAAGTCGAGTCCGAGCTGTAGCGAGGTCCCCCGCGGGCTTGTTACAGTTTCTGGCGACTCTGCTGGGGATTTAGAGAACTTGACTCGAACTCGTGATATCTGCTTTTGACTACACTTGTATGTTTCTTTGCATTGCATTTGCATTGGTGCGCCTAGGACACCGTGTTTGCCATCTGCTATTCCTGAACGGTTTGCCGGAGGCTTGTCTTGTCAAGGCATGACCATAAGGCTGACCGGTTGTGGGCTCTGCCAGTATGGGAACACAAACCCCGGTTTTACCGGGGCACCCTCTTTGACCTTTCGACCTAGTGCATATTCGGATCCTTAGTGACCATTCCAAATTAGGACAGGTTGCTTACCCGTTTATAGGTTGTTTGAAACCGCTCTGTGCGTAGTGAAACCCTAGTTCCTATCAAAATAGGACAGGGAAACCCTACCCCAACATCGGGGTGTTTTGGCTCTCACTTATCTGTTATGTGCTTTAGAGTGCGTCTCTACAGGAATGCATGTATCAGTGTATGAGTTTGGGCATCCGGCCTGCGGGCACCAGTTTGCAAATTTGGGCATCAGGCCTGCGGGCATTACTATCAGTATTTGGGAGTCAGCTTTACCTGTGGGTATCAGACTCAAATTTGGGGCAGAATTTTGGGGCAGAATTCAGTAGAGGGCACACTCATTCAACTATGCGCGTATCTGTTCAGATGGAATCAGGCTGAGGTCCTGTCTGTTTTCTCTTTTGCTAGGTAGTCTTGGAACTATAGCTTCAGAAGGCTCCGATATCTCCCGAGGTTCATCGAACTTGTGCTGATAGACTTTGTCAGGTCAGAGATTCAGTTCAAGGGCAATCAGTGTTCCTTCGCCAGAGGCAAGGTAAAAAGGGCTAGTCGGGCACAAATCACCAGTTCAGCAGTTACCAGATCAGTGGCTCTTATCCACCCCACCAGTGAACAGTTAGGCTAAGGTCTCAGTTTTTACTGCAGGGATAGATACCAGTCAGTTAGATGGATCAGCAGAACACATCAGAGATGGAGGCAATGATGCGCCAGATGCAAGAGAGCATGAAACTCATGCAGCAGGATGCTGCCCGTCAGGAGGAATTTGCCAAACAGCAGGCTGCGATCATGGCTCAGCAGGCCGAGCTCATCATCAAGCTGCAACAGCAAAGCGACGCGTCCACCTCACAACAAGTTCCTCCCCCAGCAGGAGCTCCGGCACCTGGGGAGACGCCAAATGTCTAGGAAGGTACGGACATTCCAGGCGGGCCAACTCCGCCCCCAATTGTACCTCAACTATCCAAAACACCTACCAATCTACCGGACTCTCCCTTTGAGTTCGAGGTTGACCCCACAGCGTTGAAGTTGAGCAAGCTTGAAAAGTTGTTTAAGAAATCCCAGGGGGTAAAGTCCATCCCGGGCATTGAGGACGGGTACACCGACGCAGCTGTAACTCTGCCGGACAGGTTCAAGATGCCTCACATCGACCGTTTTGATGGGTCAGGAGATCCCATGGTCCACTTGAGCTTGTTCTCAGATGTTTTGCGCCCGATGGGCTTGACAAGATTACAGAAGCTCTCCCTTTTTGGTAGGATCCTGTCGGGTATTGCAGTCACCTGGTATGCCAAATTGGAAGATTCAGTGAAACGAAGCTGGGAGGAGATGGACGAGGCCTTCGTCGCACAATATTCATACAATACCCAAATCGAGATTACGACCCGTGATCTTGAGACAATGAGGCAGGAGCCGAAGGAGAGCTTCTCAAAATTCGTGTCTCGGTGGAGAGCGAAGGCCTCGATGATGACTCTAAGGCCTACTGATAAGGATCAAATCCGGATGATTGTGCGCAATCTCTAGCCTAAGCTAATGCAGAGAATGATTGTAATCCCCTTTCCCACTTTCTCAGATTTGCACGATATGGGGGTACAAATCGAAGATGCAATGAGGCAAGGTCTGTTTGACCAGGATAAGGAGCAACCCAGGAGGGCGTTTTCCCGCAGTTCGAATGCGACCACCAGTGGTGATGCAGCTGCAAAATCTTCTGATGTGGGCATGGTGGCTACCACCGTATCAAAAACAGCTACCCCATTCACCGGTGCGTCAGGAAGTAGCTCACAAGGAACCAAATATCCACCCCAAGCCAAGAAGGTTTTCACCCCACTTTATATGCCTTTGTCAAAGGCTCTAGGGGTTTTGATCAAGAAAGGGCATCTGAAGCCCCTCGAGCCGCAGCCATTACCAAAGAACCTCCCTCTCTCACACAACCCAGCTGACTACTGTGCCTTCCATCAGCGAGCTGGCCATGATACTGACATGTGCTTCCGTCTCCGCCACGAAATACAAGATCTGATCGACAACGGGGTCATCCCTGCACCAGGTCCTACAAAGTCTATCGGCACTTGATCAGTGAACTTATGGGGGGATAGTGAGATGTGATCGAGGGATGAACCAGCTGCAGGTGGCACTCGATTTACTCCAGATGTGGGAAGGACAGGCACTATTCTGAGCATTTGCGAATGCCGGTTTCTGACTTAGGTATTGGGTCAGTCTTGTTGTTTTGTTTTGAGTCTGTCTTTTTGTTTTGAGTCAGTCTCTTTTGTTTTGGGTCTGTCTTGTTGTATCGAGTCTGTCCTGTTGTATAGAAGTCGGGTGATTCTGGGGGATGTTACCTCGGGCGTTACCATTTTGTTTTATGTCTGTCCTTTTCGTTTGGTTTTGAGTCTGTTTCTGCCAGGGAACCAGTTATGCCGACAGATTTTGAATGAAATAGCAGTAATTTTCACGCTCTCGTATTTGCTTCTACCTTGTGCCAGTTATGCCGGAAGTTCTGAATGAGATGGCAGTATTTGACTAAGAACTCTGCCTTTTCTGTGCCTTGAAGTCATTGTAATGACCTGAGTTTTTCAAAACCTTTTGAACGTTGCGATGAAAACAAAAAGGGAGGAATTCCTCGGGATTTGCAAAAATTTGATCAAACTGAGAGAAAGAGAGGCGTGCTAAGCCCTTAATGAATGAAATCATGCTTGTTAGTGTGAGTACTGAGAAGGACCCTGGCTTGATCCAGACTGGTTTCACACTACCTTCAGCGCGAGCGATTTGTCGCTTTCTTAAAAATTTTCAAAAACAAAATGTTTTTCGCGGTCTTGCGAAGACTTGTGTGGAATCGCTCTTGAGATTGTGCAGCCTAGGATCGCTCTCAGCCTCGAGACTCAACCCCTTTGCTTCCAAACCTTGAACTTGAGTTCAGAAGGTTCGACGGTCAACTACGGCGTGAGGCCTGTGTGGCCAGATTTGAAGCAGCCCTCGAACAAGAGGCCAGGAAAGTCAGATCAAAAAGATCAGATCTCATCAGGAGAAGCTTACGAAGCTAGAACAGCAGCCATTCTCCTGGATTCAGATAATTTCAGGATCTCAAAACCATTTGGCATGGACAACGTTACACTTTTACCCTTGAGAGGCTCGCTGGGCCGAAAACCCGGAAGGGCGACCCTGGCAAAAGTTAGAGCAAGAGAAAAATACAAAAAGAAGCAAAAAAAATGCAAAAGAAAAGAAAACAAAGAGAGAACAAAAAAAGAAAGATGCAAAGAAAAGAACAAAAAAAAAAAAAAGAAATGAAAAGAATTGAAAAGAAAAGAAGAACAAAGCTCACAAGGTCGAAAACCCGCAACGGGCGCCTTGGCAAAATTTAGAGCCTAAAAAGGAGAGGTTAATACCCGAGTGTATCTTAACCCCGAACTACGTAAGGCTTGATTCCCATCTTTGGGATACGTACGCAACTTCATTCTGAAGTCCAGCCGTAAAACACTTCAAATTCGATTGTGTTCATGCGATGGTTTTGGTCATCTTTGTCTTCTCTGTATCTGAGAGTCTGGTTGCGTTCGTCGCTCTGAAGACTGCCCACAAAGCGCTGCGGTGCCATCCAAACAAGGGGCAACTTCTCGTTGCCATTCGATGCGTTGCGGTGCTATCCAGACAAGGGGCAACTTTCCGTTGCCATTCAATGCGCCGCGGTGCCGTTCAAACAAGGGGTAACTTTCCGTTGCCATGCAGTGTCCTTTAGACATTGGGGCAATTTTCCATTGCTATGGATCCGAGATTGTGCGTCTCAAGAGTAGGTTCCGTGCTCGTTGAGCAGTGGTCGTTTGCAAAAATAGTTTTTGAGAATTTTTACTGAGGTTGACTAATCTTCTCGAAAAGTACTCCATTTTTCAAAACTGGACCATTTCTTGGACCCAAAAAAAAAGGAAAACTCTCAATGCTCACAGCCTGACTTGCATGATTTTAAATCAGAAAATTGAACAAGCATGCTAATCTAACTCTCATTTTGGTCAAATTTTTTTTTAGGAGAAAACTAAAACAAAAAGTGGTCAAAATGATGAACTAGGGGCATAGTTGAGTCAGGCTTCCTGTCTTTCCCATTGTCAACATACTTGCCAAGAAGGGTACTCTACCTGCCAGAAAAGGGCACAACTAAGGGCAGAAAGTTCTCTCATCCTCCAAGCAGCGAGGTATCAAGCCGAATGCGAAGCACGAATTGGAATGGATCGAGATGCTCCATTCCCTCATCCGGCGCATCGACAGATGTCACCGAAGGAAATAGCCGCGAGCTGATTATGTTGGGTGTGAGCCCGCAACTTCCTGTTCATCCATCAACCACCCAGGGGAGGGATGAAAAATGAGAGAATGAAGAATAGAGAGATGTGCGATGAGAGGAAAAGTGAGAAGAGGGATTTTTCAGAAAAACAGAGCTTGAGGGCCGAGTAACGTGAGAACCACAAATGAAAGAGGATGGGAAACACTACCCAGTGAAACAGGCTCCCTGTGCACGCCTGAGTGTCGTGTCTTTTTGTTTTATCTCGATTCTTGTTTTGAGTCGTTTCGAGTGCTACTCGATGTGTCTAGGTTGTGTGCCTCTTATTTCCTTGTTGAGTCTTTTTCGCTGTGTTCAGTCGTAGGCTTAATACCCGGTAAAGAACTCATTTCTTAATTTCAAAAATAAAAGCGTTTTGCACTCCGAGTGCCGTGCCGTTCTCCACATCTGTGCAAAACAAGATTCATTCTTTCATAAAACCGCAGGGTTCAACCCAGGTCATGTCAGAACAATAAAATCAGGACCTATCTGAAGCTATATGGGTTCCAGACTGCAAAGCAAAAGAAAAAGAGGAAAATGTCGGGTATCTGAGTTTGTTTCAACTTCAGTAAGTTCCAGGACTACATTCCGTGTGTACCTCTTCAGGTCTTGCCAATGCTCCGAAGTATGAGTGTGCCTCTACCTCAAGCTCAAGATCCAGTCTGCTTCAAGCCAAAATGGCAATCGAAGTGCTCCCTTAGAAAACCAGCCCCTGCCAGATGCATCTTGGCTGTGTTTGCAATGAGTTCCTAGGAGACCAACTGCGACGGTGGAAACTAGAGTTCGGACGGCTATTGCCTAGAACGCAAAGGTTCGGAATTTCCGAGACTAAAGTCTGGTTTAAATACCCAGGGGTCTATCCTCGGCTTGAAATCTGTATGGCAGCCCCATAGATTGAGATAGCATGTGAATGCGCCTCGATTCTGGATACTGAATCAACCTAGTCTGTCACCCCGTTGGAGAATAGAGAAAGTTGTGAACATAACCAGGAAGGAAAGGTAGTAACTGTAGTTTGGAAGTACAATCAAGAAAGTGCAAGGAGAACCCACTCTTTTCAGCTCAAAATGTTTCTGCGGAATTTTCAACTCATGTCTTCGATGTGTAACTCATCGTCAGTCGGCATGCACAAGGTGTATCCTTTTTGGAATGTATGGTGACCCCTTCGAGAAGTAAATCGGAGGTTGCGTTTGGAATTTGGTCTACTTAAGGCTTGCATGCCCTTATTCGGTATTTTTGTTTTAAACGGGTGTTGTCACGTGCATTCCACTAGCATTGTTATGCTCATTGCTTGCATTGTTATGCACATTTATCTAGCATTGTTATGCTCATTCAATTGCATTGTTATGCACATTTATCTAGCATTTTTATGCTCATTCAATTGCATTGTTATGCACATTTATCTAGCATTGTTATGCTCATTACTGGCATTGTTATGTACACTTCACCTGCATCGCTATGCACCTTTTCATTTGCAATTGTCGTCTTTACTCCTCTCGCATGCGATGCGTTAGGGCATCTTTGGTTTCGAACATTCGGATGAATTCCGGTGTTCATCCACCTCTTTTCTCTCTTGCATGTGATGTGTTGAGAGGTTTTCTCTTGCGTGTGATACGCTGAGAAATTTATCTTTTCTCTCTTGCATGTGATATGCTGAGCAGTTTTCTCTTGCGTGTGATACACTGAGAAATTTATCTTTTCTCTCTTGCATGTGATATGCTGAGCAGTTTTCTCTTGCGTGTGATACGCTGAGAAATTTATCTTTTCTCTCTTGCATGTGATATGCTGAGAGGTTTTCTCTTGCGTGTGATACGCTGAGAAATTTATCTTTTCTCTCTTGCATGTGATATGCTGAGAGGTTTTCTCTTGCGTGTGATACGCTAAGAAATTTATCTTTTCTCTCTTGCATGTGATATGCTGAGCAGTTTTCTCTTGCGTGTGATACGCTGAGAAATTTATCTTTTCTCTCTTGCATGTGATATGTTGAGAGGTTTTCTCTTGCGTGTGATACGCTAAGAAATCTCTCTTTTCTCTCTTGCATGTGATATGCTGAGCGGCTTTCTCTTGCGTGTGATACGCTGAGAAATTTGCCTTTCCTCTTTTGCGTGTGATACGCTGAGAGGTTTACCTCCTTCCTCTCCTATGTGTGATACGCAGAGAGATGTTGTGTGTAAGACTCTGGGTTTTCTCAGTAGTCACTTTTAACCTTCTCCGTGTGAGACGCAGTGAGAATTGCATAATTTTCTTACATCCTTTCTACATGAAATGTAGTTAGATTTGTATTCACTTGCTTAAAACTGTTGCATGGTATGCTTCATTACAGCTTTCTTTGCATGATCATAAGATATGTTCGACTCCTTGCATATCATTTTGCATTTTGCCCCTGCCTGCGGGCATGCCTGCGGGCACATCTTTGTCTATCTTGTATGTTTGTCTAAGTCTTCGGCCTTGTCAAAAATGGGTCGTCTCTGGGCTTTGACATTCACTCCCGTCACTTGTGACTTCCGAGTTCTGTCAAAGAGGGGCAACTGTAGACACCCCATTTTTGACCGACCTTAAGACTCAGACGTCACCAGTTGAGCGCTTGGTGATGTTGCATATCGCGCTCGCTCAGAAGTCTCAGAGTCGCGGCCATGAGCCCTGCCTCCGGACTTCCGAACCCTCTCCTGTGCCTTGTCTCGGTTTGTGAACCAGACTCGATTTTCTCTATTTCTTTTCCTGAGGGGAGGGAGAGGTCCCGTAGACCATCTCTCAATGTCCGTAGGCTACATTTGGTGGCCGTAGGCCATTTTTCCCATTTCGGAGTCCGGTTTCCGGTTTTCGGGGCCGTCAGGCCGTGTGCCGCGGTTCGGGACCGCTTAACCATCTCCTATTGCTCCGGTTTTTGGCATACTTCCTATTTTCTCCCTTTTGAGGGACACTGGGGTCTGAGAAACCCGCTTCGTGGCCGAACGCTACTTTCGGTGTTTAACGGGCAGTTTCCGGGGCCCCGAACTGCGTGTTTTGGCCCCCGAACATTCGTTTTGCATCGGTTTTCATTCGTTTTTGGCAGGTACCTCTGTTTCATCACTAGGAAGGTCATGGAAGGGTGGGAGGCCAGCAATTGTTTCAACAACCAGTTCTTTACTCCTCTGGCGCCCTCCGACGCCCGTTTTTCGCACTTCCGGGCTAATGTTGAACACCTTGGGGCCATCTTCTTGAACTTTCAACCACATATTTGTGATGTACACACTTGGGAGGATCCTAAAAAGTGGTGGCCGACCATTAATTCAATTTGACCCTTTTGAACCCCTCCTTCTGGGCTAATGTTGAACACCTTGGACCCACTTTCTTGAACTTTCAACGACATATTTGTGATGTACACACATGGGAGGACCCTAAAAGTTGGTGGCCGGCCATTAATGTTACTTGACCCTTTTGACCCCCTCCTTCCGGGCTAATGTTGAACTCCTTGGACCCACTTTCTTGGACTTTTAACCACAGGGTTGTGTTGTACACAAGTAGGAGGACACCATCAGTTGGTGGCCGGCCACTAAATCAGATTGCCCCTTTTGACCCCTAGCCGGCCGGCTAGGGGGTGTGGCCGGCCGGCCACCTGCAGCAAAGATATCTGGCCGGCCGAGATCCTCACACTGTGCACTTTACAGCTGTAGGGCTTTATCCCCCAGAAAATATCTTTATCCGGGGGATATTTTGTGGAGGAAAGTTTGTCTCCTTTTCCCCCACCTTTACACCCCCTTTTTGGCCTTTATAACCAGCATTCCATATCATCTTTTGGGGTTAGAAAAAATTGTCTTCAAGCTTCCATAGACAAATCCCTCTCTATCCCTCTCATTTCCTAAAAAACTTCCAAGTCCCTAATCACCATTTCTTCTACACCACCAAGCTCTACCATCACCACTTCATTTCCAGCAACAAGGAGGGCTACTCAAAGGCTAAAGGAGCTGCAAATTGGTCCAAGAAGCAACAAAAGCTTGACTCTTCAAAGGTGAGTAACATTTCTCCTCCTTGACCCTTTTTCTTGATCCATTTGTAAGCCCTATATGCTTTTTGTTTCAAGCTCCGGTCCTAACTGAAAGTGGCCCTCTTTTGAGCTCATCTTCACTTTTCATTAAGGGCTCAACCCTGTTTGAGCCCTCCATGATGCACTTGCTTCATTGATCCTCTTATATGTCATAATCTTGCATGCTATTTTTGGCTCATGAGTAATCTGTTTTTGAGCATGTTGTAAACTGATATTAGGCTTATTTTGAGCCCCTATTCAACATTTAAGAAGGGCTCAACACCATTTGGGACTTCCATGTTGAACTTACCTTTATACTCCCCTTTTGGTCCCATTTTTGCATGCAATGGCAGCCTACCATGCTTTTGTTTTTGGCCATTTTACAGTTCTGAAAAAGTGCTTATTTTGTTCCATTCTTCATGTTTCATTTAGGTCCTTTCATGGTTTGAGGCCTCCATATGCCACTTCATGTTATATCTCTCTTTTATTCCCCATTCTTGCATGTTTAGTTATCCTATAATGCTTTTGCTTTTGGCCATTTTACAGTTCTGAAAAAGTGCTTATTTTGGCCCATTCTACATGTTTTATTAAGGGTCTTTGGCTGTTTAGTGAATATTTTGCATACCTCATGTTATAGCCACTTTTGAGCCTCATTTTGCATCGCATTTCTATCATGTTTGTATGCTGATTTTGAGGCTTCCATAAACTGTAAATGTGCATATTTTTGGTCCCTCTTCAGTGTTGTAGAAGGAAATTTTTCAGTTTGGATTTTTCTTATATCACTTGCTTCATTACCCCTCTCTTGGCCCCTATTCTTGCATGCCATTTTTGCCCTACCTATGCTTGCTGTTTGGCCATGTTTATAACTGTGAAAATCCCTTTTTTGGGACTGCCTAGCTTCTGTATTTGCATTACATGTCCATATTGTGCATGCTTGGCATAGCTATAGGCCATTTCGGGTGCCTAAATTCGCATTTCGGGACAATTCCATGCATTTAGTGTCATTTCGCCTCATTTCGGGACTGTTTTCCCCCATATTTTAGTGCTGAAATTCTATTAGAATGATTTCTTTCCATTTCATGTCATTTGCATCGCATTATATCATCGCCTCGGTTTGCGTGCCCATGTGCATGCATTTCGAGGCGCCTCATTTTCATCCATCGGCATCCTATGTGAGTGTGGCTGAGGCTCATTCATGTTGGTATAAGCCCATATCACATTTTCATGTCATTTGGATCGCATTATATCATCGCCTCGGTTTGCGTGCCCGTGTGCACGTATTTCGAGGTGCCTCATTTTCATCCTTCGGCATCCTATGTGAGTGTGGCTGAGGCTCTCTCATGTTGGTATAAGCCCATATCACATTTTTATGTCATTTGCATCGCATTATATCATCGCCTCGGTTTGCGTGCTCGTGTGCACGCATTTCGAGGCACCTCATTTTCATCCTTCGGCATCCTATGTGAGTGTGGCTGAGGCTCTCTCATGTTGGTATAAGCCCATATCGCATTTTCATATCATTTGCATCGCATTCTGCCATTGCCTCAGTTTGCGTGCCCGTGTGCACGCATTTCGAGGCACTTCATTTTCATCTACCGGCATCCTATGTGAGTGTGGCTGAGGCCCTCTCATGTTAGTATAAGTCCATGTTGCATTCTGTATACCATTTCCATGTTATTTGCATTGCGTATGCATTGCCTCGGTTTGCGTGCCCGTGTGCACGCATTTCGAGACACTTCATTTTCATCCATCGACATCCTATGTGAGTGTGGCTGAGGCTCACTCATGTTGGTATAAGCCCATATCTTGTTTCCATGTCATTTGCATTGCGTATGTCATCGCCTCGGTTTGCGTGCCCGTGTGCACGCATTTCGAGGCACGTCATTTTTCATCCATCGGCATCCTATGTGAGTGTGGCTGAGGCTCTCTCATGTTGGTATAAGCCCATATCATGTTTGCATGTCATTTTCTCGGTTTGCGTGCCCGTGTGCACGCATTTCAAGGCATCTCATTTTCATAGCATAGTGCATACTAGGTTGTATCTTAGATTGCATTCTGTCATTTTCTCGGTTTGCGTGCCCGGGTGCACGCACTTCGAGGCATCTCGTTTTCATAGTATGGTGTATGTTAGGATTGCATCTTAGTTGCATGCTATGCATATTGCATCGTGTTCGGGATAGGAGTTAACCCGGGCACGGGAAATGAGGTACATTTCGTACTCCGAGTGACGGAATGTGTCTCAATTCTCAGTCACCGACACTCCGGATTATCCATGATGGAGTTAGGTTTTAGCCGTGTTTTCATGTGCATTCATTCTATATTGAGTTGTGCAATTCGACTCCTCGGCCATCATGCCTCGGTATGCGTGATTGGTGGCACGAGGATCGAGGTATGCATATATTTGTGAAAATACATTGCTATGCCCCCTTCCTGCTCTCTGTTGCAGCAAAATGAAGAATCAGCAACTTTTCGGAGTCTGGCACGCTTTCCAAGAACAACTGCTAAACAGAGGCTAATCGGGGCATCCCGGTGGATTTCCGCGTAAAGCAACCCGGACATGCATCATCCATCAGAAGCAAGGCAGTCCCTGGCTTGCATGCCAGTTTTACCGCTTTCTTAGTTAATTTCTTAATTAATTAGAAATTTGTATATTATTTGGACTGTAATATTCTTTTATTCGGGACTGTATATTTATTCGGACCCTCTGCGCGAGGGGACAACTGTAATAAGTGTGCGTGTGTGTGTTGTATGTCTTCCAACCCCACGTCTTTCTTCCCTTTTATTTATCCGCTTTTGATGGTTAGATTAGGGCATGTTTAAATCAGCATACAGTATGACAGCAAGTTTGCATTCATTCATCTGTATTGCATGCACCGGGCTCGGCGCATCATACTAACTGCATTGTATTTTTTAATTCTAAATTGAATACATGATAGTTGTAGCATTTCATATACCATCTTAGAATAGCCGAGCCTGCTATAGTTGCATTTTGCATGTGTTGCATTAGGCATTTCTATATAGTTAGGATCATGCATAAAAATCTAATGAGTTTCTGTTTTGGCTTGGAGTACCCGGTAAGCTTTATGCTTTAGCATCCCTGCATGCGTGTGAGTGACTGCCATAAATAGCATGCTTACTATGAGGCTAAATGCTTATGTGATATAACTGCCTGAATGCCTGTGGGTGAAGGTTGGGTTATCTGAATTGGAGTAAATCATCAAATGTTTCAAGCCTACCTGCGGGTAGCAAACCATTTTCAAAAACGAACATGAAATGTTTTGTTTCAATTCAGGCGATCCAGTCTATACTTGTATGCTGTGCGCATCACATAGTAACCTAGGCTAATAACCGGAATAAGAACTCACAATGTTTTCAAAAATTGATATCATGGTTAGTAGAGGCCGGTCTATGACCGGGCGAGCGGGGGTGCTCACGAAGTAACCTTCCCCAATCGTACCCAAGTTCCCGAGCCGAGGCAACTTTGGTGATGACGGACACGTGGCCTTTTGGCACCGAGTCAGGGTTTCCTAAATTTCCCAAAATAAAATATTTAGGTGGCGACTCTGTATCTGGCAAAGCAGTCCATGTTTGGCACTTCTTTCAAAAAATCTGTTTTCTCAAAAATGATTTGCCGGATTTGGACTCTTTGGTTCAGACTTAGAACCGTGACTACAAAGTCGAGTCCGAGCTGTAGCGAGGTCCCCCGCGGGCTTGTTACACCATGTGGCTAGATGCTTATGTGTTAAACTGTTTGAATGCCTGTGGGTGAAGGTTGGATTGTTTAAATTGGAAAAACTCGTTGAAATCCGTATTTTAGCCTACTTGCGAATAGCAATTTCCAAAGCGCTTTTCAAAACAAACGGATATGCAATGTTTCTTTCCAAATTAGGCAATCTAGTCTATACTTGTTTGCTGTGCGCACAACATAGTAATTATAGGCTAAATAACCGGAATAAGAACACATAACGTTTTCAAAATCGGATATCACGGTTAGTAGAGGCCGATCTTCAGATCGGGCGAGAGGGGGTGCTCATAGCTGACCTTCCCCAATCGTGCCCTAGCTCCCAAGCCGAGACAACTCTGGTGATGACGGACATGTGGCCTTCGGCACCGAGTCAGGGTTTCCTAAATTCCCCTATAAAAATATTTAGGTGGCGACTCTGTATTTGGCAAAGCAGTCCATGTTTGGCACTTCTTTTCAAAAAGTCTGTTTTCTCAAAAACGATTTGCCAGATTTGGACTCTTTGGTTCAGATTTAGAACTGTGACACAAATCGAGTCCGAACTGTAGCGAGGCCCCTCGCGGGACGCGTCTATAACAGCAGAAGGATGAACCTGCAAATGAAGCTCCAAAACAAGGGCAACAAAAAGAAACAATAACCAAACACCAACAACAGAAAAGAACAGAAACAAAAACCAAGCCCCAACACAACAAACAAGAACCAAACCAGCACAAACCAAAAGGCAAGAAGAAAACAGAGGGAAGAAAAACAAGAAGTGATCAAATTCATGACTGTGAAGCAAAATATGTGTACCGCTCAAACATGCTATCCCTCATCAGATTCTTCAATGCCACGAAACTTGCAAATAAGCATTTCTAAATATTGAAAAAGACTCCCTTCTTCCTTCTGGTTGACATTTTGTCAAAGAAAAAGGTGCAAAAAGCAGATTCAATAAAATATGATGATGTGGTTGCAAAAATTTTGCAAACATACCAAATGGATGGAACCACATTTGAAATTGGAGGGAAGAAGCTGAAGTTGAAAAGAAATGATTCAAGTTAATTTTGGGGATTGCATGTGGACAAAAGAAGATGCATCTTGTATATGGAAGAAAAGATGACATAGATTTGGTAAAAAGAAGGAAAATAAGAGGGAATAGAATGACAAGTGCTTTAATCCAAAAATTGATAACCAAACTTTTAAGAAGCAAGAAGAAGGAAGACAGAGAAGATGTTGTGAGGCTTGTGTGCCTCTTGATTTGCTTGCTCTTGTTATATCCTGGTACTGGCACTACAATTGGTTTGGGGTTCATGAAATATCTTGAAGATATTGACAAAATGAAGTCTTATGATTGGTGCGACGCAGCAAAGCAACATCTCACAAAATCAATAGAAAGAAACATCAACCAAATTGATAAAGTGTCCGGATGTGTGATGGTCATATTGGTAAGTAAATATCTCACTTATAACTTATGAACTATAATATTTACGTTTACTAAATACTTGTTTATAACAATTTTTTTTCTTTCTTCAACAGTATTAGATATGCGAACACATAAGCACCATCAAACCCAATGCCAAAAATGCAATCCCAAGATTTGCTAAATGGAACATCACATGTTTGGGACAGAAATTGGCAAGTTCATCCTTGCAAGAGCTAAAAGATATTGTGGTATGCAATGCTAGCCTTTGTTTTGTATAAACAAATGATAGATTTTCTTATGCAGTGATAAATTTTTGTTCACACTGATATATTTATTTAATTTGCCTAATTAAGTAACAAATTTCCCTTACTTTACCTAATTGAGTGAAAAATTCTTTTATCCAGTGAATGTTTTTCTATTTGTCTACTGTGCATGAGTTTTGTTTAATATTTACTTTATTAGCTTACTTTTGCTAATTCACTGATAAAATTTGATATACAATGACACGTTTGCTTACTATGCCCAGTTCAGTGATAAAATTTGCTATAACAATCATAGATTTGTTTAATTTTCCTAATTGAGTGATAAAATTTCCTATGAAAAATTTATCTCTGAAATTTGTATCATATCATTCTTTTTTTTAATTTTCATATATATAGGAGAACAATTTGAAGCACACAGATGAAGAGAAAAAAACATACCGAATGCTGCTAGGAGAAATTCAGGATAAAGATGAAGATGAACATGAACATGAACATGAACATGAAGATGCTGATTTTCAGCCACAAAATTAGGTTGAAATTTCTGAAATAGAAGAACAAACATTGACTGAAAACAAATCCAAACATAAAATATGGGAACCAATTCCACACAAAGTATGCCCTGAAAAGAAAAAGAAAACAGTACCCTTTGAATCACAAAAGAGTGAAGGAAACAAAGTTGACAAAGAGCCTGAAGTGGATCCAAATCTGGTAGAAGTACTTGTTTTTGAGAGGATAGAAAACGACATGCTCAACATGGAAAAGTTAAAAATGGAAAGGGACATCCTTCAAATTGCAAATGATAACCTGCAGTAGCAACTCAACAAGCTGAAAAAGGAAATGCAAGAACAACACAAAAAACAAATGCAAAGGAAAGATGAAGAAATCAAAATACTCCATGAGAGAATTGCAACATTGGCTGAGGCAAACAAGTATTCGGGAGAACAACACACACAACAACAGCCTGCAATGAAGAAATTGAAAACTTCAAATGAAATTTTCAACATCCTACCAGAAAAATCAAGGCAAAACCTCATTGCACATTGGGCGAATACAAAAAAATAAGTAACAATCTTCTCTCTTGACTTCTGTAGTTCACTTTTGCCCACTGTTTATCATTAACTCATTTTGAATTTATAAATATCAAATATTCCAAAAATATTAATAAATTTATTATTCCAACACTAATAACATTTTTTCAAGGATCAGCCAGTGTGGCAAGGATCTCACCATGGAACCTATGTCTACTTAAATGACATTGACAAAATATTGAAGGGTCAAGATTTGGCCGGCATTGTAAGTTGAATTTGTAACTCATTAAAATAACATTTTAGTGTTTCATTTATATTAATTCCTTGTTTTGTTTTTTGTTTTCAACATAGGTAATAGATGCATATGCAGAACACTTGCTTGCACAAAAACAAGGAACAACATCATTCGTTTTCATTTCAAGTTGCCATGTAAGTAACTACTTTGCTTAAGTGAGGACCGACACTTGTTTTGTTTTTTATCAGTGTATAACCTCTGTTTGCTTAACTGAGTAACTAGTTTCAAACATATGACACTACCTTCCCTCTTCAATTGGCCATGTTTCCTAATTCAAAGCTTGACATGTGAAACAAAAAGTCAAGCAAACCAAACCAGAATTTCTAACTCAGATTTCATAATCACTATTATATATTTTGACCTTGTTATTGTGGCGCCACAGTATGAGTAAATCCTAGACTTTGATTACAAATTCTGGACACTTTTTTGGATTTTTGAAACTACTGTATATGATATTGAGAACTTCAACAAATATTGAGATGTGTTGAAATTGAAATAGCTTGATTATATGCTATGATGTTGTAGGACATAGTTCACTTTCGTTTTGTTAGTGGTGAAGCCTCATAGAGCTCTTGTTTCATGTAATTTATTAAGTAACGGACAACTTTCATTACAACCATGGAATGAAGAGAATCATAATATATATATATATATATATATATATATATATATATATATTAGTAGATGTGCACACTCACATGAGTGTACTTGAAATAAGCAGTATGGATATATAGTCTGTTACAGATCATCTATGAATATTTATAGAATGAAAGAGAAGCATAGTATAGATGTATTATGGGATATAAAGATCCATTTCACATGGAGGAGAAAAGAAGGCCTCAAGACACCAATAGATGTGTTCCCTTTATATGTAGTATAAATGAATTTTGCAATGCACTGATAAATTTTGATATGGATTAATAAAATTTTGATCACAGTGACAAAGTTTCATACTCACCACCTATTTAATTTGAAAAAGTTTAAAGTTAAATTAACATTATTTTTTTTTATATATTTGTTAGCACTTGTTTACTACAAAAGATGAGGAAGTAAGAACACGAATGCTCAACAAAATAATGCCTGACGCAATGAAAGCAAGATACCTTCTGTTCCCCATTCACCAAAATTTTCATTGGACAATACTTGTCCTTGACATTGAAGAAGCTTCATGGAAATTCTACAATTCGATGAGACCAATGGGAGCACTGCCTAAAGATCTACACTTCAATGCTGCAAATGAAGTGGTAAAAATCTTTTCACTATCAAACTTACCATTAATCCAATACATAACATCTGATCCATGCTTAATTATATATCAAAAATTTATGCATTAATATATTTATCATTCTTCAAATCCATGGTTTCTCATTAATATTTTCAACTGACTTTTTAATACAACAATTATACAAATGTGTATGTTGCAGAGACAGATTATTGAAAAATACATAAAGCATGAGAACCCAACTCTCATTCACGCTGCTAAATTTGAACAGCAGACAGACAACGTCATCAACAGCCCACAGCAAGATGACACATCGTAAGTTTATCAATAACAAAACACTATTATTAAAAAAAAAAAGCAACAAAACCAAATTATAATATTTTGTTTTCAAAATGTTTTTGCAGGCTTGATTGAGAAATCCTTATTTGCTACATCATAAGGCAATATGTTTCCAATAAAAACATAATGCCTACTTTTACCAAGGAAGAATGCAATCAACTGAGAGCTGATATGTTAACTGTCTTCTTGACTGACCAACAAGCTGCTCAACGACAAATACCTGATCAAAACATTGATGACTTGCCTTTGTAATAATCAACACATCTGGAATAGAAGAAAACAAACGGACAGTGTTACCTGTATTTTGATATGTTACAGTCTTACCTGTATTTTGATGATTTTGGTTCTTACTTTAATCCAATGAATATTACAATGCTTCGTTGTTACAATGTCAAAGTTATGGACAGTGCTTGGTTGTTACAATGTCAAAGTTATGGACAATGCTTGCTTGTTACAATCTCAAATTTGCTTCAATGAACATTCAGTCTTTTTTAGCCATATCGTTACCAGACCTGGTTTTTCATATCAGTCTTGTTATCCAAATTTCATTCAAAAAATTGATTCTAATCTGAGTATTTGTGTTGAATTTAAAGGTTAATAACAGGTTTGGAGTCACTATACTGATAAGTTTATTTTTTTATAGTGTTTTGTTTACCCTGATAAATTTACCAATGTTCAAACGAAAAAACCAACGACTCTCTCTCCCTCTCTCATTCTTTTTCCCTAATTCAAGTAAACAAAAACACTATAAAAAATAATAAAAAATTTGCCTAATTGAAAATTAAAACACAAGCACTATTACATTGTCCAAATTGGAAATTAAAATACTATTACAATTTGTAGATATTCCCAACTTTGAGAATGAATGTAAGAACATGCCATCTTTGGTGATTTCTGAATAATCAAAACCTTTTGATACTTCAGTTAAACAACTTAAACATCCAAAGCTAGCTTCTGAGTGACCACAAAACAGTATGCAGACTAAGAACTTGTTGGTAAACCAAATAAACATGGTAGTTGATTTAAAAAATTTTGCTTTTTAAAGCAGTTAACACAACAGATATGCAATTATGTATTCTAGAGATTTGATCTACACCTTTGTATTGTGGAAATTTTTCCTGGGAAAACTAGATAACTCCATACCATGATGAATTTATCAGTGAAGAAAAGAACATTTGCTTGGATATGACAGCGATAAATTTATCAACTACTGACATAAATGTAATAAACCATCAACTCTTCCCACACAATAAGTGATAAATTTATCATTCTTCAAAATAACAAAATTCAAGAACCACATTAATGGTACATTTATCATTCTTACAAAAAAATAATCCATCAACGTGTCCAAACCAACCAGTGATAAATTTATCACTTTATAAAACACCAAAAAAACAGCACCCAAATCAAATAACATAAATATGTGAAACTTAATCCTGTAAAAATACCAGCAAAAATATAATTTCTGATCAACAAATTCCTCAATCATTCAATGCGAGTACCAAAATGATATATCTTTCAAAAAATACTCAATCATTCAATGCAAGTAACACCTCTCAACTCTCAAACAAAGTAATTCAATTAAAATCAATACAAGTAAAGCAAAGCTTGTTTATATGTCTTCCGATTATGAGTTCCCATCTTTCCACACCTTCTGCATCTAATTCTCTTGATTTCACCCTTAGAAGGTATTCTCTCCATTCTTGGACGTCTAGCTGGTCTCTTACAAATAGGAGGTAAAACAACGTCATCATCAACAACTACATTTGGCTTCCACATACTAGGAACTAGATAGATAGAATGTGAATAAGAATCACAATAACTACTAACACGGTAGTAATCATCAAGAAAGCAATTCAGATCCTTCCCACTCCTCTTTATAGCACAAAAACCATGTTTGCAAGGAAAAGAATCAATTTCCCACAATCGACAAGAACAACAACGTTTTCCAATATCAACCATAACTGAATGATCAAATTGGATTTCATAAATGTCATCGCTACATTTCTTAACTATCCATGCTTTTGTATCATTAAAAGCTTCTTCCAACTTTTTCTCTGTAAAAGGACAAACAATACGATTCCACTTATTCCCAACTTCTCTCCTTCTTGAAAATTGCTCCATTAGTTTCACCCGTATAGCATCAACAAGACTAGTTGAAAACAAATGACGTTCATCCCTAATCCATGAATTAAAAGATTCCGTAGCATTTGTGCACATTTCACCATACCTCTTGCCTTGAAAATAAGCGTTACACCAACACTCATTAGGCAAATCCTCAAGAAACCTCTCAACACTACGACCACAACGACCCTTAAATTCTTCAAATAGCTCATTAAACAACTCAATAGTAGGAGCATATGCACATCTACTAAAAAGAGTAAGCAAATACTCTTTTGATTCACGACTCTTCACTGACAAATAAGTCTTCAAGTTTGTTTTCAAATGCATTAGACAAAAAGAATGACAAGAAAATGGAAAGACCTCAGCTAAAGCTTTTAGCAAACCTCCATGTCGATCAGTAACAAATGCAATATCCCTCTCCGGAGTCAAAATAGCTAATAACTTTGACAAGAACCAATGCAAACTGTCATAACTTTCACCATCAACAATCGCAAAACATAACGGATACAAACCTACAAACAAAACATATATATACAAGTTATCAGTAACAAATTAAAAAGATTACAAAAAGAAAATCAAAACACAAAGTATATAACATATAGCACCAGCCATAGATAAATTTATCACTGTATAAATATAAAAAATTAACAAAAAGTATACAGCATAAATTTATCACTAATAGATTGACCATACTCAATTATTAGCACTCTCCAATAACAAAAATGATAGAATTATCACTATTTCAATAATAATAACACATAAACACAAAATATACCTTGGTTACCATCTTTCGCTGTAGCAGCCAATAAACAACCTTTGTGTCTTCCTTTCAAAAAAGTTCCATCAAGCATCAACACAGGCCTACAATACTTGAAACCATGAATACATGCCTTAAAAAACGAAAAACAAGCATTTGAAATGTCTTCCTTTACTATCAATATCAAATTCCATATCAAAAACACTCCCCGGATTGCAAGCATTAGCGGCATCAACATACCAACGAAGATCGTCAAATGATGATGAATAGTCACCAAAAACAAGACCCCTTGCTTTTTCAACACCCATCTAAGCTTGCCGATAAGAAACTTCTGTTCCATAATAGTCCTTGAAATCACAAACCACCTCACTAATCGATGTCAAAGCCTTGTTACGAATATCACTAGAAATTAGCCCACCAATCATACTTGAAGTCATCCTAGCATGTTTAATTGTACGAAAAGAAGATCCATAAGTATGAACATCATTGTAGATGGCCCCGAACGCCCCGGGAGGGTGAGTCCCGTTCTGTTCATTTGGGGTTACTACAGTTCGGACTCGACTTGTGTCACGGTTCTTAATCTGAACCAAAGAGTCCAAATCTGGCAAATCGTTTTTGAGAAACTGATTTTTGAAAAAGTAGTGCCAAACATGGACTGCTTTGCCAGATACAGAGTCGCCACCTAAATATTTTTTATGGGAGAATTTAGGAAACCCTGACTCGGTGCCGAAGGCCACATGTCCGTCATCACCGGAGTTGTCTCGGCTCGGGAGCTTGGGTACGATCGGGGAAGGTCAGCTATGAGCACCCCCTTTCGCCCGGTCCGAAGACCGGCCTCTACTAACCGTGATATCCGTATTTGAAAACTTTATGTGTTCTTAATCCAATTATTAGCCTAGAATTACTATGTTATGCACGCAGCAAACAAGTATAGACTAGATTGCCTAATTTGGAAACAAGCATTGCATATCCGTTTGTTTTGGAAAATGCTTTGGATTTGCTACTCGCAAGTAGGCTAAAACACGAATTTCAATGAGTTCTTCCAACTCAAACAATCCAACCTTCACCCACAGGCATCCAAGCAGTTTATAACACATAAGCATCTAGCCACATGTTAAGCATGCTGACATGGCAACATTCACACTCATGCGATATGCTAAAGCGGAAATACTTACATCGTACTCCGTGCCAAAAGAAAGAACTCGTTAGCAAACATGCATGATCCAAGTCCATGTTAAGTGCCTAATGCATCGCATACAAAGTGTTACTAGAATAGGCTCGGCTATCCTAAACATGGCATGTGAGAAATGCACAACTATCACATATTCAGTTTAGAATTTGAAGGACAAATGCAGTTAGCGTGATGTACCGAGCCTAATACATGTAGCATAAATGCATGAATGCACGCATGCGTAGCATAAGGTATGCTAATTTAAACGTGCCCTAATCTACCATCATAAGCAGGTAAATAAAAGGGAAGAAAGACGTGAGGTTGGAAGACATACACACACTCACGCACACTTATTACATCTTTACCCTCACTCGGAGGGATCGAATAAATATTACAGATTAATTAACTACGCAAGCTAATTAATATTACAAATTAATTTAATTAACGAATTAAATAAACTAAGAAAAGCAGATAAATCACCTCGGGAAACGCGCCGCCATGCGCAAGCTGCCTCTGTTTTCTTTCCTCTGCTCCTCTGGAGGCTGCCAAAACCTCAGGACTACATCCCTGGACACTGAGGAGTGCCACCGGCTGAGTGGAATTACCACCGGCACTGGTGTGTGGCCATCGGCACAAAATGGAGTTGTCGGCAGAGGAAAGATTGCCGGCCAGCACCTTACACTGCCGGTCGGCAAAGAAAGCCTGCAGAACCTGCAACTCACAGCAACAGAGGGCAAAACAAAGCATGGCAGCACAATTCAAGGCATGTATGCACCAACCATGTCCCTTATCATGATAATGACTCAAAGGGGCATGTGCCTCGATTCTCGGACCACCAATTACGCATTTCCATGCATGATGGCCCAAAGAACCAAGTATGCAAATTTGATTTCAAATGCATGCAAACCAAATCCAACCAAACAAGGCCCAATTCCTATCATCAAGTCAAGGAACAAGGCATGCATGCAAGATGCAATGCAACCTAGGCATACAAGCTAAGGATGCAACATGGCATGGCAACAAACTTATGCAAGCATACAAGCATACATATGGCAATGCAAATAGATGGAAAGATGGACTTATACATGGATTAGGCAGCTTTAATAAGGCCCAAAACAGTAGCCATAATGCCCAAAAATGAAGGCTAAACATACATGCACACATACACGTGTTAAGGCCCAACACTTAGGCACAAAGCAAGCAACATTCAAGCACACTTGAAAGAGGCAATCATGAACAATTGGCATGCAACGCGAGCTCTAAAATCATGTTATAAAATGATGCCAAATCACATTAAACAAGACAAGCAAGTGCATGCAAACATGGTCCAAGTACTTGAAGCAAGTCATGAAGCTTTGAAGCATGTTTATCACAACAAACATGGCATGCATTAAACTACTAAAACAGATTTTTAGCATGTCAAAACAAGGCCAAAGGACTTCTTAGATGGCATCTAAGTGGCTCAAATACGAAGGCATACATAGACACCAAAACATGGAGCATTGCTACACAAGCTTCCAAAGCATTAAAGGGGCATGCAAGGCAATCAAACAAGCATGGAAATGGGACTGAAATAACATGTGGAGGGACCCCAAATCACCAATTCGATGCAAAGATGTCATGCTACACATGCACATACTCAAGGCTAACAAGCCCAAATACAAAGGAGCTATATCAAGCATGCCAAAATCAACCCAAACAACCTAGGACAGACCTAAAACATGGCAAAATAAGCACATAATCTTCACAAGACTAAGCCTAAAACATCCTCCCACAAAGGCTAACAACCTAAGGCACATTAAGGCATAAACAAGGCATTACATGGCAACTATGCTAAGCATGCATGGAGTACCAAAACCAACTTAAAATCATGTTATATTATGGATATATAAGCATGAAAAACAGCCCAAACATGCTCAACACACACTCAAGCATAATGCTCTCTCAAGAGGCCAAAATATGCCCTTTTCAAGGACAACAAGGAGAGGGGGTGGCCCTCTCCTTCTTGGGACTTCAAGGCATCACCTTCACCACTGAAATCCCTCAAGATTTCAGTGGTGAAGAGACCCCAACACCAAAATCCCGGAGCTAGCACAAAATGGCTCAAAATGAGGCCTTTCAAGGCCTAAGGGGGGTCAACCACCCTCAAACAATAAAGCACTCTAAATAAACAATAAAGAGGGCCTAAAAACAGAACTTTTTTATGTTATACAATAAGCACAAAAATAGCTCTAAAACAGGTAGAAAATCAATGCAAAAATGGGGAATAAAGGTGTTAGTTTCTTACCCTTGTAGTCCTCTTCAACAATGGTGCTCCAATGGCCTTCCTTAGCTTGAATCCAACACCAAAACTTCAAAACCAGTCCCTTAGAACCTCAAGAGCCAAAGAAAGGTGAAACACTATGTGTTTGTGTGCAATAGTAAGACACAAGTGCACTAAAACACACACAAGAGGGAAAAAGAGAGAGATAAGGTGTAGCAAACCCTAACCCTAGAACTCAAACCCTAACAATGGCTTTCTAAGCTCTCCAAAATATCTAAACTCTCTAACCCTCAAGCCAAGAGCTCTCCTCCTCTCTATATGGCACTTCTTGTCTTGTAAAGCTTACAAGACAAGCTTCATAAGAGGGAGATCCCTCCATACACGTGTATGGAGGGGAGCAAAAGTAAGACAGCTGTCTTAAAATATCTGCTAAAGCAGATGCACAGTAATCGGCCGGCTAAAAATGCCATCTTGGCCAAAAAGAGTGCCGGCCGGCACTAAAAAGTGCTGACCGGCAACAAATAGTGCCGGCCGGCAATATACATTGCCGGTGGCAGAAAAAACCAGCCGGTGGCCTCTAGCCACTACCGGTGATGGGTGGGGATGGTCCACAAGCCCTACCCTGCCCTTCCAAGGCAAAACACAAGTGTTTGGTGCAAAACCAGACACTAAACGGTCGAGTTCGGAGATCCTGAGGTAAGGCGCGCGAGCCGAGGCCTCCGGGAACTCCAAACGAACACAAACATGGATAATCACCGAGTGTTCAAACGGTGACGTCCAAGTCTTGAGGACGGTCAAAAATGGGGTGTCTACAATCATCAAATTGTTTAATAGCAAAAGCTTTACTATAATTTTCCACTCTAGCATGCACGCTCCATAAACATCCCAAATCAGCCCTTCTCTTACAATGAATAGTGACATGGTCCTTATCATTCTTAACAAAATCAAAATTAAAACCGAAATGAATACAATACTTTGACAACGCATCTCGAAATTCAACAACTCATTGAGCAAACCTTTGTCCCACTCCTTTCATACAATTAACCCACCCATCGGAGAGCAAAGGTTTCCATTGATTTGAATAAAATGAAGGCAAAAAATCAGTTTCACAAACAACACTACTACTACTACTACTACTACTACTACTACTACTACTACTAGCTTCACCATCACAAATCATATAACCTTCACCCAAAGAACAACACTTTACAAAAACATCAATACGATGAATATCACAAGAAAGTGCCAGTCCAACCATAACCTCCAAATCCTCTTCACTTTCTAGACCACAAGAAGAATGTCCAGCCATTGAATACGATATATTCAAAGAACTATCAACTAACTCACTCCACTTTAAACACAATTTATATACTAAATCCTTGAAATTAAATCCATCATTATAATTGATAACCAATGTCACACCTCTAAACTTGCACTTAAGAAACAAACAATTCTCCATCAATATAAATCCTGCAACAAACAACAATTACATTTCAGAAAACAACTCAAACACCCTAAAACAAAATCAAATATAGTAATAAAATTATCTCCTATTCCCATACTCACTCATAAATTTATCACTGTTGAAAAAGTTAATCCAACATCACCCCCAAAATACACAGTGATAAAATTATCACTGTATAAAATAACAAACCAACCCCTGTGTTCAATCAACACAATTTCGTAACCCAAAAAAATAAAAATCAAAAATTCAATCAACAATTACATATCTCAAAACTTTCAATATCATGATCAAAACACAAATTCAATCGCAACAGAAACAATAGAGTAACAACAATATCACCACAAAATCAAAATCACCAACTCAAACTAAAAAAAACATTGAAATTGAAATCAAAATCAAACATACCAGTCGACCTAACTCCACAACACCACAAATCAGAAAATGTAGCTATACACCAAATGCGAAATCGCAAATAGGAAGAATCGCCAAACATGCAATCGCAAATCACAAATCGCGAAGATACACCAAGCGCGAAATCAGAAATCATGAAGCTCCACAAATCGCACAATCAGAAATCACGAAGCTCCACAAATCGCGAAATCAAAAATCACGAAGCTCCACAAATCGCGAAGATACAACAGAAAATCGTGAAGTTCCACAGAAATCCAAATCACAAACACAATATTTTGATGGAAAATCCAAACAGAAACGCGCCAGAACAGAGGAGGGGTAAAACGGTACAAAAAAAAAGTCTCAGGACCTGTTGGTGCACAAGATCAAAAGTCAGGACTAAGAGGGGAATAAGTGAAAAACTCAGGACCGACCAGTAAAAAATATTGAGCGTTCGGCCAAAAGTTTAAAATTATTTTTTTGGGCCAAAGGTCCAATTACAGAAATAGTTTGTCTCTGAAACAAAACGACTAAAATACCTATACCAATCAAGCCTTATCTCTCACAAATCAAACAATCCGTCTCTCCCTTTTCCCGATCTAAACTCTAGGTGCGTAGTTTCCGCCACCACCGTCAACGCCTCCGCCTCCGCCCACCGCCGTCGACTCAGCGATGAGAGCGCCTTAGCCATCGCCCCTGGCGACACCGTCATCCTCCTCCACACCCCGATCTGAGGAAGCGCTCAATGGTCGTTCTGAATCTTCGATTAACTCTCTATCCCTCTCTCGTTCTGCTTCGATGAAGCTTTGGGCTGTGATGATGAGTTACTGAGTTGCAAATGAGTAGGCCAAAGCCTTGATGAATCCACCGAGGTCAGATCCACCGCATCGCCGCCACAGAGCTTGTCTGGAAACACTTCAAGAAACCGCCGTAGGTGTTGATCATGTTGAGCTCCGTCGGAGACTCCTCACCGGCCTCCTCCACCGCCACCTTTGCCTCCATCTCCATCTAAACCTTGGAGTTCTGCTTCCACGGCTCCAAATCTTTCAACAATGGTAAATTTGACATTGGTGGTTGAAGTTCCTTAGCCCCCTCTCAAAGGGCAGCGTTACCATTTAGGGCTCCATTCCCATTCTCTCTCTCTCCATTTTGCTTGTTGCACAACACAATACAAGCGAGCTGCGTTTGGACGACAAGTCTTATTCACAGAATATGAAATCAACTCCCAAATCCTCTCTCTCTTGATCTACAAACAGATCTTTTTTTATTTTTTTTATTTTTTACTTTAAGAAGTTGTTGATGATGATGAAACAAATTGAAAATAGATTAATTTTTTTTGACAGATTGCAACAGATTAATTTTCTCTCCACTTTGATCCAATTTCTGCCTTTGTATTGTGTTCATCATAGTTCTTGTTTCGGCAGAGAAATCCGAAGACCAGAGCAAACACAACCATCAGAGATAGTCGTTTGGTTTGATTGCTTGCAAATTTTGCACAGATAAAATTTGAATAGAAAATTTGTTGTTGCAGTTGTTGATGATGAAGCAGATTGTTGTTGTTCATGATGATTGCAACATATATAAAAAAAAATCTGTCGTGCAACCGATAAAAAAATATCTGTTCAAAATTTGAAAAGATCGGGGCTTGGCAGTGGCTTGGTGTATTTCAATAACAAGATATGAATAGGAAAAAAAAAATTGAATTTAGGGAAAACAAACAAATAGAATTTAGGGAAAAAAATTGAACAGATAGATATAATTTAGTGTAAAAAATTGAACAGATAGATAAAAATTTGAACAGATAAAAATAATTTAAACAAATAGATATAAATTTGAACAGATAACAGAAAGTCAAAGAATAAAATTAGAAACAAAATATTCTTCAGGACTTCTCATGAAACTATTTTACAAAATTTGAATCTCTCATTAATAAAAAATATCTCTTTGACTTAATGTTTTATACCCTTCTTAAATTGAATTAATCATCAATTAACCTATTATTATTTACTTTCCTAATATTAAACTGCTAATGTCGAATTTGGTGACTGTAGTGTGTAAGGAAGTTAATTTTGCTTAAATGCAAATATGAATTAAAGTGATCTAAGCGTCCATTGTGCTTTGGAAGAGCTTGACAGTCAACAAAAACTTGAATAGGGTTTGACGGTCAACAAGAACTTCATTAGTTTACAGACCATCTTTCTTGAAACTATAGTTTTTACTAAGCTACAGGAAGTCTAAAGAAAAATTCTAATGTTGGGTCAATCTTTGCAAAATTCTTACCCCTTCAAAAGGAGATATTACGAGTTCAAGCCCTATGTGGGGGCGTTGGGGTGACTCCTTTTCCTTGATTTAAGTTAGAGTAGGTAATTAAAAAAATAAAAAAAATTATTCGGTGGTCTCGATCAATGATCCACACCTCAGCACATGAGAGAAGCACAAATATGGACACAGACACATATGCGGATGTCGCTACTAATCCGGACATGGACACGGGACACAATAGTTTTACAAAAACAAGGAGACAGACACGACGATGACATGTCAATAAAAACTATTTTTAATATATTTTATTCTCTATGTGGATTAATATTATATCCACAAACAATTAAAATTAACAAAAAAAAACAACACTAATTTAATATAATAATTAAAAAAAAACTCAATCTTAAATTAACACTTATCGTTTGCTTGCTTTTTTTTTTTTAGATCTATTAATTATTTAAATCTTCAAAAAACAAGCATTCAACATTCAAGCAAAAGCACTAAAAAGGGAGGGGGGGGGGAGGGAGCTGGCATGTCCTTCCCCCCCAAAAAAATAAATATAGGAATATACCACATGAAATGTCTCATATGTGTCCCTATCATGTTCTAGAGTGTTGGTGTTATGAGTACTTCTCCTCAAGATTCCATCATCTCCATTAGGGGTGTGCATAATACCGTTGAAATCGCCAAAACTGCACCGTTAAGGCAAATTCGTTATTATTTGCCAATCGAACCGCCGATTTTTGGTAAGAAAAATGGCAAATTCTAATGACACTTTTATCAATCCACCGGTTTCTATTTTTCTTCCAAACCGCACCGACCTGCACCGCTATTAAATCATGTTTTATAAGATTCTAAAAATTCTTTTTACTTAAGTTTGTTTGTTGTTCTATACCTTAGAATATAGTATTACATTACTGCTCGAGGGGAATTCAAGATGTCAGTAATCCAAAATAAAGTTGGATTCCAATTCACTTTTCAATCTTTTTTTTTTTGGTCATGTTGCAAACTTGCATCAGCTCACTTTTCAATCTAAATACTTCTCAACAGTAAACATTTTCAATATATTGTAAACCCTGAATGATATTAATTTTAGGTATTGTATTTGATCATTGTAGCTTCCACAGATGCTTGTAATGAACTGATGGCATAGCCATTGATATTATTATGTTGTTGCTACACTTGCTGCATCAGAAGAAAGCTTCACAAGATGCTTAACTTCACGGTATCTCTCGTCTTTTTTTTACTCTTTGATTTAAGTTTTATAATTTGAATTATATTTTTTATAAACCGCCAATCCACCCGAACCGCCAAGGCAAATCTGCCATTATTTGCCAACTGAACCGTCGGTTTTTGATAAGGAAAATGGCAAATTCTAGTGACACTTTTATCAATCCGCCACCCGCCATACGGTTTCTATTTTTCTCTCAAACCGCACCGACCCGCACCGCGCACACCCCTAATCTCCATACCTCTCAAGACTTCAGTTCATGGCCTAATGAGGCCCACAATGGTAATCCAAACAGTTCATCACATAGTCCTCAAAGAGAACAACATATATATAAATTAGTTTGATTGGATATTGATAGATGTACTAATTTATTGTGTTTTATTTTATAAAGTGGACAATTTTAGTTTAAAATCATATTTACCACTCATTTCATAAAACAAAACATGATTGGTTAGTTTGTCTATCAATGTCCAAACAAGCTAATTTTTTTTTTCCCACATATATGTATGTTGTTCTTTTCAAGGACTACGAGACAAATGCTTTGAATCACCATTGTGGGCCTTGTGAGGCCCATGAAATAGAGTCTTGTGAGGCATGAAGGTGATGTAGTCTTGAGAGGAGATGCTCCTGTTTGTGCTTTATAGACATGAGATTTGTCTTATTGTCTCCGAAAAGTCAACACAAAAACATTGAGTTCCACTATTTTAATCAACACAAAATCAAGTTGGGGCAATATATAGACTTTCCTAGAGGGCCACAAATTATTTTCCCTCCAAAAGAGCATCATTCCTACCATTTATGATACACCAATCATTCTAGATACACAAAACTAAGGGTGAAAATTTTTGACACACAAGGTAGTATGAATAAAATAGTATACGAAGTTAGCGAGTTAGGTTTGACTATTTTTTACATTAAAACGAATATGACGCCACATAATAAGGCTGTTGGCTTATTTTTCCTACAAAGGAAAATATCATAAATGCGAGCGTGCTAGTAAGGATTGAAAAATCCTTAAAGATTAAATTCAAGCAAATTATTAAGCGATTGTGTTGACGGTTCTTTTGCCTCAATGAAAAGGACTTCAAAATTGCTAAATGTAGAGAAAATAAAAATTAATATAAGAAGGAGGGAGACGGAGAAAGATGATTGAGTGATCAACCGAGGTGATTGATTGAACAATCAAAGTAACAATTACTTACCTCTACTCATATGCTTGAAAAGGAAGTGCATAAAATGCTTCGAAAATGAAGGGCTGAAAATAAATGCTTCGATAAGGAAGTGCGCAAAATAAAAATGTAGGAAATATAAATGACAAGAAAAAGAGAAATAAATTGTCTTTGATATGAGTTCTGGATCTTCACAATGTAGCCATGAATGGCTATTTATAGGCAAATATTTGTAGGAAAAACTACCTAATAACTACCATATTCTTCCATCTCCTCGATTTCATACTCCATGAACTTCCATAACTTCCTTTAACCTCCACTTCATGCTCTATGTTCTCCACTTTTGTAACAACCCTCATTTCGACTCAGTCATACTTGCATACATTCATGGATGATCTTGTTTTATTGTGTATATTTGCAATTCTTGTCTTGTTTTGCTTGAATGATTACTTGTACGCTTTGTTCTTGTCTGGCGTATTGCCGAGGTCATCTTAAGCGTAGACACCTTTGAGACCTTCGCCACTTAGAATTATCTTGGAACCCCGTTGGTTGACCTCCATCTTCACCCTAGCATATT
Source organism: Camellia sinensis (assembly GCF_055761805.1). Classification (NCBI taxonomy): domain Eukaryota; kingdom Viridiplantae; phylum Streptophyta; class Magnoliopsida; order Ericales; family Theaceae; genus Camellia; species Camellia sinensis. The sequence goes on along the minus strand of NC_138974.1, from coordinate 4,900,024 downwards.
GGCCGAGATGTCACCATCTAGACCGAGGTTCGCGTCGCCTAGGCCGAGATGTGCATCATCTGGGCTGAGATGTTAATATTTAGGCGTTCTAGATCCTTAACCCTTGCATGAGTGATTTTGTTCCTGGAATGGTGCAACCTAGACTGAAGTGGTGGCACATCTAGGCCAAGGTGTGGCACAGTTCAGTCAAGTGTTGTCCTTCCAAGCCGATGTCCTTGCCTCTTGATTGCCGGAGTCATGTTGTTGGCCGATGTCATTTCTTGCCGGTGTGTTCTTACCGCCGAGCTTGTTGAGTACACTTTGTCTTGGTCTTGTCTTGTCTTGTCAGTCACCTTTTAGGTTAGAGCCAATCAGTCGATGCCACGTGCCCCGGCAGAGGGATTAAGTCAGTGACTGTCGGGAAAACATATCATTTTTTTGTATCAAACCTTGCCTCTAGAGAGAGAAACTCTAGGAAGAAGAAGGAGAAGTTTTGAGAGAGAAAGAGAACTTCCAAGCTTGATCGTTGGAGCTTGAACCGTTAGATTCGAATTTGAGGTTAGAATCTCAACCTATTCTTGTTGTTCTTATTGATCATCTAGCTGCATTGCACGATCAAACCTGTTCTACACGCCATTCATCGATTTAAAGTTGGTTTTGGAAAGAGAAAAATGGTTTCTTTGTGTTCTTGAGGAAAAGCCTCGTTTGATCCGAAAATTTGCATCTAGAATCACGTTTTTGTGTTTGTTTTGATAAGGCTCTTGAGTATGGGCACCTAGGTACATGTTTTTGAATTCGTAGCATGAAATCTCAACTTTTGTAATAGCAAGTTTTGATCTTTGCATTCGTCTCCTTCATGCTCATGTTCTCCATGTTATCAAGAGGGAAACCTAGATTTTTCCCTACTTCGCTTTTGAATGTGGCCATCGGGGCCACACCTCGGCAAGGAGGTGTGGGACCTTGGCCTAGACCTGGTAGTTGCCCAGCTCATTCTCCAGAAATGAGAAACGGTGTTTTGATTTGATTTGACCTAGTTTTGGAGAATGCCGAGGTCATTTACGTGCATGCTAAACTTGTCTTGAGTAGTACATTCAACAGACCTTACCATGTGTTTGTAGGACTGGGATTTGCTTGACCCCGACGTTTGACGAACTAAGTGAGTGGTATTTTTAATAAAGTTATGTTATACGTTTTGATAAAGACTTGGTTTTGCTTCGTTTTGAAAGTATTTGACAAGCATGAATAATTGTCCCCACTTTGTATATCAAGCATGATCTTGTGTTGATGACCTCCTCGGAAAGTCCCTTGTGCTGGAGGACTCTAAACTTTCGCAGCACATCTTGTCTTGAAAGTCCCTTGTGCTGGAGGACTCTAAACTTTCGCAGCACATCTCGTTTGAAAGTCCCTTGTGCATGAGGACTTTAAACTTTCGCAGCACATCTCGTTTGAAATTCCCTTGTGCTGGAGGACTCTAAACTTTCGTAGCACTTCTTATCTTGAAAGTCCCTTGTGCTAGAGGACTCTAAACATTTGTAGCACCCTTGTTCGAGATGCCTCCCTCGCTTTGTCTTGTTTTGCCACGGACAGTTTACCGCGTGGATATGTTTGCCGAAATGTCATTATTTGTAATATGTGATGCTAGTATCCCTTGAAGCTCTGACGATTTGTTAGATGGACAAGGTCCATCCCTGGTTATATATATAGAGTTTTGTCTTGTATATTATTCATGCAAACCCCTTTATGATTTATACCATTCACTGAGTATTTAAGCTCACCCTCTATATATATATGTAGGTGATGAACAAGAAGGCGGTGACGCCTAGATGTGATTCTGGAGCTTATTTTTGGGTTTTGATTATGTCGGCTTAACCTGTATTAACGTCGGCAGTCTTGAAAATTATGCTTCTCGATTTGTACTGCTTGTATGTCGCTTATGTCGGCTTTAGAAGCGTTTTGATCAAGACATGTGTTTTGTATGTTTGTTTATGTCGACAAGGAAGATGTAATTCGTACTAGTTTTGTTTATACCGGCTTGTGGTGCTGTAGACAGCGCCCGCGTGGGCCTCATGCTACAGTTCAGACTCGATTTGTATTACGGTTCTTAATCTGAACCAAAGAGTCCAAATCCGGCAAATCGTTTTGAGAAACAAATTTTTTTGAAAGGAAGTGCCAAACATGGACTGCTTTGCCAGATACAGAGTCGCCACCTAAATATTTTGAAATGGGGAAATTTAGGAAACCCTGACTCGGTGCTGGAGGCCACATGTCCGTCATCACCGGAGTTGTCTCGGCTCGGGAGCTTGGGTACGATCGGGGAAGGTCAGCTATGAGCACCCCCTCTCGCCCGGTCTGAAGACCGGCCTCTACTAACTATGATATCCGATTTTGAAAACTTTACGTGTTCTTATTCCAATTATTAGCCTAGAATTACTATGTTATGCGCGCAGCAAACAAGTATAGACTAGATTGCTTAACTTGGGAATAAACATTGCATATCCGTTTGCTTTGGAAATACTTTAGATTTTGCTACTCGTAAGTAGGCTAAAACACGGATTTCAATGAGTTTTTCCAACTCAAACAATCCAACCTCCACCCACAGGCATCCAAACAGTCTAACACATAAGCATTTAGCCGCATGGCAAGCATACTGTCATGTTAACATTCACACACATGCAAGATGCTAAAGCATAAATACATACATCGTACTCTGTGCCAAAACAGTAAACTAGTTAGCAAAACGTGTGTGTCCTAGTTCGTGTTAAATTGCCTAATGTAACACATACAAGATGCAATTTAAATAGGCTCGGTTAATCCTAAGCATGGCATATGTAATGCGATCAATTATCACATATTCGATTTGTAAATTGAAGTACGAATGCAGTTAGCGTGATGTACCGAGCCTAATGCATATAGTACAAACGCATGAATGCACGCATGCATAGCATAAGGTATGCTAAATTAAAACATGCCCTAATCTACCATCGTAAGCAGGTAAATAAAAGGGAAGAAAGACGTGAGGTTGGAAGACATACACACACTCACGCACACTTATTACAGATTTGCCCTCACTCGGAGGGCCCAAATGAATATTACAGTCCCAAAATAATAAACAAATAAAATTATTACAGAATTATCTAATTAATTAAAAGGAAAGATGCAAAAGGAAAGGAGGGTGGCCACAGCCTCTGCCTCGGAATGCGTAGATGATGCATGCTCGGAACTTGACTCGCCCGAAAGACCCATACCGTACCCCTGCCACCTCTGTTTGTACTGCCTTGTCTCTCTGAAAATTGCCCAAGTCCTGGAGCAGGTCCCTTACATGCTGCAGAGCACCACCGGCCAGACAGAATTTCCACCGGCACTCTACAATTTTCATCGGCTGTTCTTGGATTCATCGGCACTTAAAAGATTGCCGGTCGGCACTAAATTTTGCCGGTCGGCAGAAGCTTCCTGCAGAAGACAGTTTGACAGCAAACAGAGAATAGATAGTGCATGGCATGGGGTTTTCAGGCATATGTAAGCATGGCCATACTTCCTATCATGTTTTGAACTCAAGGAAGCATGTCCTTCGATCTTCGAGCCATCAATGGCGCATGGTGGCTCAAAGGATCAAATTTGCCATTTGGTATAAGGATGTATGCAACAAACAAAATGAGATCCGAAGCCTTATCATGTCGAAGTCAAAGGCCCCAGTGACCGAGAAGCAAGGCACATTACATCACTTGGAGTATGAATGTCCCTTGACCCTCATATTTGGCTTGACAGCCCAAGCCAAATGATGCAATGCATGTTATGCTCACAAGGCTCAAAATACAACATGATGCTAAACACGCAAGATATGCCAAATGTTATGCAACAAAACATGGCCAGTATGTAATGTCAACATGCAAGATGCAATTGGGATACAAACATGAACCAATTTGCCATAAAGTTAGCATTACAATAGCACATTAATGGGACAATCATGCAATCAACATGAAATAAGCATGCAAAGGGGGCCTCGAAGTGATAAAGGTACAGACCTTTATTCACCTCAAAACAGCACCAAAAGTGCTCAAAATGATGGACAAACAACTCATGTTAACAAGCAAACTTATGATCCCGAGGTTAAGGCACAAAAGGGGATAACTTTACTTCCAACAACAAGACCAAGCTATGGCATGATTAAGACAAGTAAGGACTGATTTTTTTTATGCAAAATGGGACCCCAAAACCTCCTAGTATGGCAGCTAAAGATGACTCCCAAGAGGCATATGCACTAAGGCTCATTCCTAAGCATAAGAGGGTACACCCTCAAGGCATAAAAGAGGCCATGCATGCACACACACAAACATGATCCTTGGGCTAAAATGTGATCCTAGATGATGTCAAATCATGAGGATGATTACAACCATGCATGCTAGAGGTCAACATGTTCAAAGCTTTTAAGCCAAAATGCAAAGCAACCCTAACAAACATGTCAAGCATGACCAAACGGATAGCCAACAGACTTTAAGCATGGAAAAACAACACTAAAAGCTTCATGGAACTAAGCCAACACACACAAGAATCATGGCCTAATCATGAGATGCACTTCTAAGCAAAATGGAGCAATACAAAGCAAGTATTACAAGCATACAAGGAGGCACAAATCCGACCAAAAACAGAGGTTACGTATGATCTAAAACACCTAAAAAAACTTTTGAAATGAGGCCAAGAATCATCAAGCACACATGCTACCCTTTTGAGCCCAAAAAGCAAGGAAACAAAACCATGAAGGGAGAGGGGTGTCCCTCCCCTATGCAAGACTTCAAACCATCTTTTAAAACACCAAAAATGAACTGGTTTTTATTGGTGAAAAGACCCAAAATGCTGAAGTGAACAAAGCCTTATCAAAGAGGCACCAAAATGGACCAAACAAGGCCTAGAAGGGTGAGTTTGCACTCAAACCACAAAATGACCTTAATGAAAGTGCTAGAGCAGGAAAATACAAGCCCTTTTTATGTTATACACAAGAGCTAAAACAGCAAGCAAGATAGGTAAAAAACTATTGCAAGTTTGGGGAATATAAATCAAGATGCTCACCCTTGAAGAACCTTTGAAGAACAAATGGTCTAGCCTCCTTCTTTTGATCAAAACCAGTCCAAAAACTCAAGAAACAAACCCCCAAGTCCCTCAATCTCGGAGTAAGGTGTAATGGTGTGTGTAATGGTGCAAAAGTAAGGTAAAAAACACCTTTTGAGCTAAGAAACACACACAAAGGAGGAGAGAGAGGGAGGTATAGAGATAATATGTATCTATATCTCTAAGGTCTGGTTTTTGGTTGCAAGAGTCTAACCTAGATCCAAGAGGAAAGACCTCCTCTTATAAGACTCCCTCTTGCAAAGCTTATACAACAAGCTTGCTTAGAGGGAGATCCCTCCATACACGTGTATGGAGGGGGGAAGAGTTGGTGCCAGCTATCACAGCTGGCACAAAATATCTCCACAAAGTGGATGAACAGTGGTCGGCTGCCCAAAAATGTCATTTCGAGAAAAAAAGGTGCCGACCAGCAACAAATCATGCTGACCGACAATAAAGTGTGCCGACCGGCAAACAAAAGTGCCGATGGCAGAAAAAGACCAGCCGGTGGCCTCCAGCCACTGCCGGTGGTGTGTGGGGATGTCTCACAAGGCATTCCCTGCACCTCCAAGGCAAAACACAAGTGTTCAGTGCAAAACAAGACACTAAACGGTCAAGTTCGGAGATCCTGAGGCAGGGCGCGCGAGCCGAGGCTTTCGGGAACTCCAAACGAACACAAACATGGATGATCACTGAGTGTTCAAACGGTGACGTCCAAGTCTTGAGGACGGTCAAAAATGGGGTGTCTACAGTTGCCCCTCTTTGACAGAACTCAAAAGTCATAACAATGACGGGAGTGAATGTCAAAGCCTAGAGACGAACCATTTTTGACAAGGCCGAAGATTCAGACAAACATGCAAGACAAATAAGATTATGTGCCCGGAGGCAGGGGCAAAATGCAAGACAATGCACAAAGCCGGACATAACTTATGATCATGCAAAGGAAGCTGTAACAAAGCATACATGCGACGGTTTTAAGCATGGCAAACACCAAACTACACTACAATGCAGAAAGGATGTAAGAGAATTATGTAATTCTCAATACGTCTCACTCGGAGGATACAATACCTGTGCGGCTCGTTTGGTTACACCAACCTCAAATAAACCGTACATACAATATCGCGCCTGAAAAGAAAACAAACTTAACAGGTACAATATTGTTAGCAACATGCATAGTAGCATACTCAAAATGCGTGACAGCGCAAAGCAAGTGGGGAGCATAACAATGCTGTGGAAATACAAATAGGTAAGTGGAGTAAGCGGTCTATGCAGGCAACGAAATTGATCATAAGCACGCGGTCTACGCAGGTAACGAAATTAACAAGCGGTCTACGCAATCAAAACATGCGGTCTACGCAGGTATCGAAATTAGCATGCGGTCTACGCAATCAAAAACATGCGGTCTACGCAGGTATCGAAATTAACATGCGGTCTACGCAATCAAAAACATGCGGTCTACGCAGGTATTGAAATTAAATATGCGGTCTACGCAATCAAGACATGCGGTCTACGCAGGTATCGAAATTAACATGCGGTCTACGCAATCAAAACATGCGGTCTACGCAGGTAATGAAATTAACATGCGGTCTACGCAGGTAATGAGATTAATGTGCGGTCTACGCAATCAAAAGATGCGGTCTACGCAGGTATTGAAATTAAACATGCGGTCTACACAATCAAAACATGCGGTCTACGCAGGTATTGAAATTAAACATGCGGTCTACGCAATCAAAACATGCGGTCTACGCAGGTATTGAAATTAAACATGCGGTCTACGCAATCAAAACATGCGGTCTATGCAGGTATTGAAATTAACATGCGGTCTACGCAATCAAAACATGTGGTCTACGCAGGTAATGAAATTAACATGCGGTCTACGCAAGCAAAACATGCGGTCTACGCAGGTAATGAGATTAATATGCGGTCTACGCAATCAAAAGATGTGGTCTATGCAGGTATTGAAATTAAACATGCGGTCTACGCAATCAAAACATGCGGTCTACGTAGGTATTGAAATTAAACATGCGGTCTACGCAATCAAAACATGCGGTCTACGCAGGTAATGAAATTGATAAATCATGCGGTCTACACAATCAAAACATGCGGTCTACGCAGGTAATGAAATTAAACATGCGGTCTACATAAGCAAAACATGCGGTCTACGCAGGTAATGAAAGGATGTACCATTACATAGCATAATTGAAACAATTTGTGGAATTCACAAAGCATGAAAAGGATACGGGGCGGGACATTCTTCGCACGCATCGAACGTTGCTCGCAGAAATTGTAGCCTGAGGTCAACTCAAAGGTTCACGTTTCAAAAGTGTGCTTTCCCGCATTGTCTCGAGTGATGAAGGTGCCAAACCATGTAGTTAACCCGAACAAAAGGTGCGGAAGGTGCGTTGACCGTAAGGGGAGTTTTACTGGTACTAATTCCGACACTTTGCTACCCTGCCATTCTATGCTTTACTTTCCTTTTTACTGGTAGTTTAAGCACATTGCACTGCCTCGGGCAGGTTTTATTCTTTTTCAAAGTTACACATTTTGCAAAACACGTGATGGGAATGAAACAATCCATTTTGTTCAAAAGATGTTGCATTTGTGGATTTCATGTGCATCGCATCGCAGGGTATCACACCACAATGTGAACGAAATTGAACTCATTTTGGAAATGTGCAATCGTAATAATCAGGTAGTGAACCGACTTACAACTCGATAAGCAAAACAAAGACACGATGCAACCACACAAGTGCGAGTACAACTCGATAAACAAATCAAGAGCTCAAAGAGAGCGAAATACAACTCAATAAGCAAATGTTCACAAACTCGACGAGCAGGCAGGCGTGGCTCTGCAAGAATCGACCACCGAGGAGGGTTTGAAGGTGGTGAAATTCCCCGATTCTTAGCATAAACAGCTCAGAAAACTAGAAGGAAGTCCACCGGCTTGGTGTAGGGGCCACCGGCTGCAAGGAATGGCTACCGGCCATTTATATGTTTGGTCGGCAAAATGAGATGGCCGGTCGGCAGAGTTTTTGGCCGGTCGGCACTAAATGAGGGGATCAGCAGAATGTTGACACCTGTCCCCCACTCAACCTTATCTCCTACAAAAGATCCCAGCTTCGTAGTTTTTCTCATTTTCACACTGATTTGCTCCAATGGAAGAGTTTCTTGCTCAAAATCTCACAGCTTGGATTGCTAGCTTGGATGGCTCGGAAAAAGTGAATTTCCGGGGTTTTGGCATAAATGCACTATTCACTTTGGGTCGTACCCCCTTGCACTTCCCGTTTCTTCATGCCGCGGCAAGGTTTTGGAATCCGGTGACACATGTCTTTAGCTTCGCCGGGCAAGAGATATGTCCTACCTTTGAAGATTTCTGAGCTTTAATGGAGTCCGAGCGCGACGAGGAGCTCCTACCCCAACTTAATTTTGGTCATGCCCAATCCTTAGGGCGCATGTGCGGACTCAGCATGCACGATGCTCGGTCTCTGATTGGTGACGAGATGTTGGACATTCCGAGTTTGGCCAATCGATTTTCTGATGCTGGTGATCGTAGCAACCATCACTGGCAAGGCTTTCGATGGCACGCCCTCTGTTTGTGCATGCTATCCCATTTTCTATTTGTCTCGGGCTCTGGAGGGGCTAGTGTCCGGCTGATTGAGGTTGCCCAAGGCTTGAGAGAGGGCAAGAGCTGTATTGCCATGGCTCTGGCTGAGACGCTAATGGGTTTAGACGCCTTTTATCGTCATGAGACGACTAGATTAGCGGGGAGTCCACTACTACTACAAGTAATGTTTCCCACCCAATCTCGCACTCATGTATCGCTCACATCACTCGGCCCTCAAGCTTAATCTTTTCCTCACAAAACCCCATTCTCACTTTTCTCTCCTCGTACATCTCTCTATTCTTTACTCTCTCATTTTTCAATCCCTCCCCAGGTATGGTTGATGGACAAACTACAGGTTGTGGACTCCTGCTCAGCATATTCAGCTCGTGGCTACTTCTTCCGACATCGTCTAGTCAATGCCTTGGATGAGGAATGGTGGTTCGCTTGGATGTGCTGCTTGTCTGCAGACCGTGTTGCTTGGCGGTGCCCTTGGCTAAACCTTCCGGCAATGAGTTACAATATGCCCCGGCAAACTGGGATTCAACTGGTTGGTCTCACTCGCTGTGTATTCTACTTCCCATTTTGGATTCGACGCCAATTTGGCCATGATCAGACCTGCCCGCCAGAGGGGATAGAGTATCCTGCTGCATTCCCAGCCCGAGGCGCACAGCTTGCTCGGCAGACCACCGCGTGGAGGATGAGAGAACTCTTGGCCCCCGCTCCTACTTTCAGTTGCACTTTGTCTGACGAGTGCATAGATTGGCTCAATGAAGAAGCACAGATCTGGCCCAGCTTGGCATCAGAGGCTTCGACCAGCTCTGGGAGGGGGCGCAGGAACACCTGACTTGACTATGCCCTAGATTTATTGCTTTATTAGTACTTTCAAGTTTTCTCTTATGAATGTAATAAAAAGCAACTTTAATTGTATGTAAGAGCAGGAGAACTCTGTTTTGAAATCAAAGAAATTGAAAGTTCTGGCACTGAAAATTTTTCACCTTGGTCCAAAAATGGTCAAAGTTGTAAAAAGATTATTTGAACAAAGTCAGCTTTTATTAAAACTTCTCAAAGATATTTTTGATGTGGATCAGAACTGGACACGCCTGAGATCTGTCACTCGAGATGCACAACCCCAGATTCTTGCAACTGGAAAGTTGCCCCTAGTCTGAAGAGCGCCGCAGCACTGCATAGCAACGGAAAGTTGCCCCTAGTCTGAGTGGCACTGCACCGGAGATTCCAACGAATGCTGATGAACAAAGATGACTGAGATGATCAAATGGACAAAGTTGATTGGGGAAGTGTTATAGCTGAACTTCAGGATGAAGCTGCCTACGTATCCCAAACATGGGAATCAAGCCTCACGTAGTTCCAGCTTAGGTTCGCTCGAGTATTTTCACTCTCCTTTTGCGCTCTAACTTTTGCCAAGGCCGCCCTTTGCGGGTTTTCAGCCTTGCGAGCTCAGTTTTTATATTTTCTAATTTTTTTTTGTGCTCTGACTTTTGCCTAGGTCGCCCTTCCGGGTTTTCGGCCTAGCGAGCCTCTCAAGGGTAGTATTTCTTCAACTTGTCCATGTTGATCGGTTGGGAAAATTCCAAGCCATCTAAGTCCATCAGAACCACAGCTCCACCTGACCAGATAGCTTTGATGATGTAGGGACCAGTCCAATTGGGTCTGAACTTGCCCCTCGGGTCGTGGATGGGTGCTCGGTTGTCTTTGAGTACCAAATCCCCTTCCTTTAGATTTCTGGACTTAACCTTCTTGTTAAAAGCCCGAGCAATCCTGCGCTGATAACTCTGAACGTGATACAGTGCTTTCAGCCTTCTTTCGTCAAAGAGCATAAGTTCCTCGAACCTGCTCTGCTGCCAATCTGCCTCAGCTATCTAACACTCGGCCAATACCCGTAAAGACGGAACTTCAATCTCAATAGGTAGAACAACCTCCATTCCATAAACTAACGAATACGGAGTTGCTCCGGTAGAAGTTCTAATTGAAGTCCTATAGCCCCACAGAGCAAACGACAACTTATCTGGCCAATCTCGATAGGTCTTCACCATTTTCCGCAGTATATGCTTGATGTTCTTGTTGGCGGCCTCAACTGCTCCATTGGTTTGCGGCCGGTACGTAGATGACTTATGAAAAGCCACGTTATACTTTTCTAACAAGTCGATCACTTCTTTCTTAAAGTGGGATCCATTATCCGAAATGATCTCGTTTGGTACCCCGTAGCGACAAATGATGTTGTTTCTGATGAACTTGGCGACGTGTGACGCTTTCAACACCGCGTATGATTGGGCCTCGACCCACTTTGTGAAATAATCTATCGCTACCAGGATATACTCATGTCCGTTCGACCCCTTCGGGGTAACAGCTCCGATCACATCAATCCCCCACACGGAAAATGGCCACGGGGACGTCATGTTGTAAAGCTTGGATGGTGGGATGTTCATACGGTTTGCGTGGATCTGGCATTTGTGGCATCGCCGAACAAAGCCAATACAATCCTCCTCCATGGTCGACCAGTAGTAACCCTGCCTGAGGATCTTTCTGGCCAACATTACTCCATTCATGTGCGCACCGCACTCCCCTCCATGAATAGCCTCCATTAGGCGCTTCGGCTCTTCAGCTTCTACACAGAGCTTATGCATTCCCAGATGACCCCTTTTGTACAGTTTACCCCCGCAGATGATGAACTGAACAGCCATTCTTCTGATCGCCCTCTTATCCTTGGCATTTGCCCCTAGTGGATACGTCTCCTTTTCCAAGAAGTTCCAAATATCGTAATACCAGGGGTTGTCGTCTTGGGCCTCATCTATGGCGGAAATTGACTCGTATGCTGGCGCAAACTTCTGATCAATGATGACTGGACGCATCCGGACTCCAGTCGGGATGTCTATCATGGAAGATAGAGTTGCTAGTGAATCTGCGAACCTGTTGTTCTCTCTTACGAGGTGGGTGAAATTTAGCTTCTCAAACCGAGGAATTAACAAATCCAAGGTTTGGTGGTAGATTATCATCCTTTCCTCTTTGACTTTCCAGTCTCCTTTTGCTTGAGACACAACAAGATTCGAGTCCCCAATGACGTCCAACCGTCTTACCCCTAGTTCTAGGGCTGCTTCCAGACCAGCAATACATGCCTCATATTCCGCTTCATTGTTCGAGACTCTGAACTGGAGCTTGAATGCTAAAGGAATACGGGAATCGTCAGGCGCTATCAGCAACACCCCTATCCCATACCCATACTGGTTTGACACTCCGTCAAAGTACATCGTCCAAGTTTCATCTTCGATGTGCAGAATGGCTTCATCTGGGAATAGGTACTCAACCGCTTCATCCCCCTCAACCGGGTGGTCGGCAAGGAACTCCGCTACCGCTCTTCCTTTCACTGACTTGCGTGTTACATACTTCAAGTCAAATTCGGAAAGCAATAGCAACCAACGAGCTAGCCTACCCGTAAGTGCTGGTTTCTCGAAAAGATATTTGATGGGATCCAAACATGAAACCAACATTACAGAGTGAGCTAACGGGTAGTGTCGCAGCTTCCTGGTAGCCCATACTAAGGCCAAACAAGCCTTTTCCAGCGGTGTATAGCGGGTCTCGTAATCCAGCATCTTTTTGCTCAGATAGTAGACGGCCCTTTCCACTTTGTCTTCTGATTCTTGCGCGAGCATGCAGCCCATGGTGGTCTCAGTCACCGAAAGATACAACATCAACGGTCTCCCCGGTTCTGGCGGTGACAACACGGGCGGGTTTTGTAGATACTCTTTGATCTGTTCAAAAGCTGCTTGACATCGGCCATCCCATTGGAATTTCTTTCCTTTCTTCAAGAGACCAAAAAGTGGTTCACAAGTCAAGGTTAATTTAGAGATAAACCGTCTTATGAATTGCACTTTACCCAGAAAGCCTCGCACCTCCTTTTCAGTCCTTGGTGGTGGCATTTCTAAGATGGCCTTGATTTTGGAAAGGTCGACCTCGATGCCCCTTCGCGTAATCAGAAACCCTAGCATCTTCCCTGCTGTAACACCAAAAGTACACTTCTGGGGATTCAACCGCAGCCGAAACTCTCTGATCCTTTGGAAGAATTTTTGTAAGGCGGTGTAGTGGCCTTCTCTTTCTTTGGACTTGACAATCATGTCGTCCACATACACCTCGACCTCTTTATGGATCATATCATGCAATATTGTAGTTGCTGCCCGTTGATAAGTAGCTCCCGCATTTTTCAGCCCAAATGGGATCACTCTGTAACAATATGTACCCCACGGGGTAGTGAATGCAGTCTTCTCCCGGTCTTCGGGTGCCATTACTATCTGATTATAGCCTGAGAAGCCATCCATAAACGAAAGCAAGGCGTGTCCTGCCGTGAAATCTACCAATTCATCAATGTGCGGCAAGGGAAAGTCGTCCTTCGGACTGGCCCTGTTCAAATCTCTGAAGTCTACACAGACCCGAATTCTGCCGTCTTTCTTCGGCACCGGAACAATGTTGGCCAACCAAGTCGGGTACTCAGACACCAGCAGGAAGCCTGCATCAATTTGCTTGGTGACCTCTTCCTTGATCTTAAGGGCCCAATCAGGGCGGATCCTTCTGAGCTTCTGTTTGACAGGTCGGGCCTCGGGATCAAGAGGGATCCGGTGCTGTACAATCTCAGGATCGATTCCAGGTATGTCTTCGTAGGACCACGCGAAAACATCTTTGAAATCTTTTAACAAAGCGACTAAGCGCTCGCGTTCCTCAGAAGACAACGTGGACCCGATCTGGACCAGCCGCGGGTCCTTCTCAGTACCAACATTCACAGTAGTGATTTCATCCATTAAAGGTTTAACAAATCTTTCCTGCTCTTGATCAATTATCCGTTGCAAAACCGGAGGAATTTCTTCCTCGTCGTTTTCATCAAAATTTTGAAAATCCTGATTTAAGCAATAAATCAAAGGCACAGAAAAATACTCCGAAACCACATCCACGTCGTTCTCATTAAATACTTCCGAGCCGTCGGATTCCTTTGTTACAACAGACTCAAAAGAAAATGAAAAAGACGACCTAGACAGGACTGTGGCATCCGGGTTATCACCCCCGGGAATACCGGACTCAGACTCAGTTGAGCTGGAATCTGATTCCGACGCACAAGATTCGGTAGAATCAGATTCCGGCTCACTACCTGACCCGGTGTTGCTTGATAAAAAGCCTTCTTCATATTGCCAGACGAGAGAAGGTGCGATGGACGCATCCAAAATAGCTGATGGTAGGCCCGCAGCCACTTCATTCCCAATCACACATACCGAGGAGCTATCCCCCAAGCACCTCTGTTCGATCGGAGGATCTGAAAGCAGACATGCCAGCGCTGCCCCTATTTCGTTTTCATCGTCCTCAGACTGCACTTCCTTACTTTGCCCAGCCTCACCCGATAGATCTGCCTGCCCTTCGGCGATATCATCCTCAGGTAACTATAAATCAAAGAAGATCTCAAATCCCGGCACGCGCTTCTTCTCCGCGTTGAGCCACGGCTCTGGGAAGCCACAGAATGGAAAGTCCTCCCCCTCCCGGACGAAGCGTCCGTTTAGGGTCCCCCGAATGGGCTGGTGCATTAAGTCAAAGGGCTTTCCCATCTGTTTCGCCCTGGCCCTTCCGGCCATTTCCTTTCCTTTCCTTATCCAATCCTCTTTGGTGGGCAGGTAGCCCAAACCAAAGGTATGGGGGTTATGTGGCACTTCGGCCGATGCTGCGGTACATTTCCTGCCGCTCTTGCCTAATCCCATCCCAGGGATGTGCTGGAGTTTGTTCATGAGATAGACTGCTTGGGCACTGACATACACCCCTTCGTTAGCTGCCATGATGTTCTGTACGACCCGAGCCTCGGCCAAGGTAAAACCTGATATGAACACATCTTCTATACCGTGCTCAATTTCTAGAACAGGCGTAGATACCTCTGGTGGTGGATGAATTGATGAGTTTCCAAAAACAATGGCTACTCCCTTCCCATTGGGGTATTTCACCACTTGATGTAGGGTAGAGGAGACCGCCTTTACCTGATGCAGCCACGGCCGCCCCAAAAGCAAGTTGAACGTTGCAGGAACCTCCAAGACATGGAAATCTATCTCGTGCTGTCCTGGCCCAACCTTTGTTTGAATCTTAACTGTCCCCATCACTTCCCGGCTTGTGTTGTCATACGCTCGAATCACCTGGGCCGTTGGCACAAAATCCGCAACTTTCAAACCAATCGCATAAGCTGTCCTTGCCGGGCAGACGTTGATGGCGGACCCCGTGTCGACAAGTACCACAGGTATCCATTTATCTCTGCACTCGACAGAGATGTAGAGCGGCTTGTTATGGTTCGCACCCTCGGGTGGCAGTTCTTTGTCAGAAAAACTCAATGCTGGGGAACTTCCTCCCGAAAAGACTAAGCCCACCAGCTGTTCGGGCGTGGTATCTATGGAAAGTTTGGCCTTATCCATGGCTGAAAGGACAGCCTGCCTATGTACTCGAGAAGCCATAAGCAGTCCCCAGATGGAGATGTCTGCTTGTATCTTTTTCAATTGTCTCAATACGGCCTCGTCTCCGAGTTGCTTCTCCTTTTGTTTCTCTGCTTCATTATCTTTTCCAGACGCTTCTGGTTGATCTAGGTGTGGAGGCTTGAAATACCGTCCACTCCTAGTCATGTGATCGACTTCGCCGATATACCAGGTATCATCTGGTTGGTTACCTTCCCAATCCTTGTCCGTGTGGGCAAGACATAGATCGTCGTCTTCCTACCACATACCATCTGCAGCTGACAAGCATCTGTCTGGTTCTGGCACAACTGTCCCGATACTCGCAGTGCCTTTTATCCCTATGCTCGCAGCATTCTCCATTTCCGTACTTGTGGCGGTTTCGACCCCCACATGGCCTTTTGCTTTCCTGATCCTCTCAGAATCCTCGAATCTCTCTTGTTCTGACTGTGTCAATGCAGTAGATTGCTCACTGATCCCTGTACTTAAAATGCCCCATTCCCGAGCGAAACTCTCGACACCGGCGCTCTCCGGCGATGTATTCTGTTCTTCGACACTCCCGGCCGTTGTGGACATTCCCGCCCCTGCCGGGCCTTGTTCTGACTGGAACTCCCCTATTACATCTGGCTGATCGTCTAACCATCCCGTGGCCTCCGCTGATTCTTCATTATCGTACCAGTTGATGGCTGAATATTCTAGATCTTGGTTATCGCAAAATTGGAACTTGGCAATATCCTCTTCCACGGTTGCCAAATCATCCGTTTCCTGTCTTAAACTGTTCCCTCGGATTACACACAGCTCTCCCCCGACTGGAAATTCGACATTTGGTCTATTCTGGCCCACTGGTGAAATGTAGTCACTCGGACTGTAAGTGTTCCCAACATCACTCTCGGATTCCGCAGACTCCGGTTTGACAACCTCTTTCCTGTTCTCGATGGTCACCACCACTGGCTTGGGTTGGATTATAGAGACGTCCATCATGCACAAATCGGTGCAATCAGGGAGAAAAACTTTCGGCTTAGGCAAGTAGGAGGGTGTGATATAGATACTAGGATCGTAGGATGCGACCCCAGTGTAGATGAAGTTGATTCTTTTGGGTGGTGGAACTTGGTTATGTGTGGGGAGAGGATTTGTAGTAACATTGGGTTTCTCAGGGGGTAGAATCACCCCATTATCAATGAGATCTTGAATCTCATGACGTAAACGAAAGCATAGGTCGGTGTCGTGACCGTGCTGCTGGTGGAACGCACAATACTTGGCTGGATTGTGGGTGGCGGGTAGTCTTTCAGGTAAGGGCCACGGCTCTAGGGGCTTCAGATGCCCTTTTCTGATCAAAACCCCCAAAGCTTTGGACAGGGGCATATAAAGTGGAGCGAAGGTTCTGGTGTTTCTGGGAGGGTATTTGGCTGTTTGTGAGTTGCTTCCGGACGCACCGGAGAATGGTGTGGCTGCCGTATTTCTTGGGGAAGGGTTAGTGGTGACCATACTTACTTCGGAGGTCCTGGCAGTCGTAGCGCCGCTCGGGCCCGCATTAGTATTACGATTGAAATTTCTGCGGGGTTGCTCCCGGTCATTATCAATCCATCCTTGTCTTAAGGCGTCCTCGATCTGCACCCCCATTTCATGCAGATCAGCAAAGGTGGGAAAGGGGACTCCAATCATCTTTTGCATTAGCCTCGGCTGAAGATTGCGCACAACCATCCGAATCTGGTCTTTGTCTGTGGGTCTCAAGGTCATCATTGAAGCCTTAGCCCGCCATCTAGTTACAAATTCTGAGAAGCTTTCCTTGGGTTCTTGCCTCGTTGTCTCGAGATCCCGGGTCGTGATCTCGATTTGCGTATTGTATGAGTACTGCAGGATGAAGGCCTCAGCCATCTCGTCCCAACTTCTCTTGACGTCGTCCTCTAGCTTGGCATACCATGTGGCCGCTACACCCGACAGGGTCCGGCCAAACAAAGACAGCTTCTGTAATCTGGTGAGGCCCATTGGCCTTAGGACGTCTGAAAATAGTCGCAGGTGTACCATGGGATCCTCAGATCCATCAAAACGATCAATTTGTGGCATCTTAAACCGATCTGGCAGCGTCACGGCTGTGTCGATGTATCCGTCTCCAATGTCCGGAATGGACTTCGCACCTTGAGATTTCTTGAACAACTTTTCAAGCTTGTGCATTTTCAATGTCACAGGGTCCACCTCGGACTCGAAGGGGGAATCCGATAGATTGACAGGAGTGGGTACCTTGGATTGTTGAGGCGGAATCGGGGGTGGAGCTGGCCCTGTTGGGATGTTCGTATCTTCTTGGACATTCCGGGCATTTGGCGTCTCTTCGGGTATCGGAACCCTTAGTGGGGGTGGGACTTGCTGTGAAGCTGACGCCCCAGTTTGCTGTTGCAATCTCCCAATTAACTCCGCTTGCTCACTCATAACTGTGGCTTGTTGCCTGGCGAATTCTGCCTGTCGGACAGCATCCTGCTGCATCATTTTCATGCTTTCCTGAAGTTGGCGCACCATCTCCTCTAAGCTAGCCATACTGTTCTGCTCTAGTTGAATTACTGGTATGCGTTCCCTCTCTGTGGGTGAAACGGGATCCTGATCCCTACTGTACGCAGGTGGGGTAGACGAAGCCCTTTGCACTGACTGTTGAACCGATGTCCTCTGCCTAGTTGCCTTCCGTTTAGTAACCGGGGGTAAAGAACGGTACACTGGTTGTCCTTCTATCAGATCCTCAGATCGATGGAGCCGACGACCTCTGATCCAGAGTGCTTGGGGAATGTCTACTGGGTTAGACGCAATGATGCTAAACTACCTAGCAAAAAGATAAATAAAGCAATAAATAAACCAATAACTGGACAGCACAACGGCATAAAATAAACAAATAATATACAGTTGGATATTCAAAATACATAGTCGGTAAGCCGAACACACTGTTCCTCGATACTGATCACTATTCCCAAAATCTCTGTTCCCAAAACTGAACCTGATACTCGCAGATAACTGATTCATAAACTGATACTGATGCCCTCAGGCCTACTACTCAGTCCTGTAAGCTGACATGCGCGTTCCCTGTAGAATCACATTCTAAAAAAAGCACATAGCAAGCAAAGAGAGCCAAAACACCCCTATATTGGGGTAGGGTTTCCCTGTCTTATTTTGTCAGGAGCTAGGGTTTCACTATGCACACAACAATTTTAAACAACCTAACATCGGGTAAGCAACCTGTCCTAACTTGGAATGGTCACTATGGATCCGAATATGTACAAGGTCGAATGGCCAAAAAGGGTGCCCCGGTAAAATCGGGGTTTGTGTTCCCATGCTGTCAGAGCCCATAGCCGGTCAGCCTTATGGACATGCCTTGACAAGGCAAGCCTCCGGCAAACCGTTCAGGAATGGCAGATGGCAAACACTGTGTTCCTAGGCGCACCAATGCACATGCAATGCAAAGAAACACATAAGCGAAATCAAAACAGGATATCATGAGTTCGAGTCAAGCTCTCTAAATTTCCCCAACAGAGTCGCCAGAAACTGTAGACAGCGCCCACGTGGGCCTCATGCTACAGTTCGGACTCGATTTGTATTACGGTTCTTAATCTGAACCAAAGAGTCCAAATCCGGCAAATCGTTTTGAGAAACAAATTTTTTTGAAAGGAAGTGCCAAACATGGACTGCTTTTCCAGATACAGAGTTGCCACCTAAATATTTTGAAATGGGGAAATTTAGGAAACCCTGACTCGGTGCTGGAGGCCACATGTCCGTCATCACCGGAGTTGTCTCGGCTCGGGAGCTTGGGTACGATCGGGGAAGGTCAGCTATGAGCACCCCCTCTCGCCCGGTCCGAAGACCGGCCTCTACTAACTATGATATCCGATTTTGAAAACTTTACGTGTTCTTATTCCAATTATTAGCCTAGAATTACTATGTTATGCGCGCAACAAACAAGTATAGACTAGATTGCCTAACTTGGGAATAAACATTGCATATCCGTTTGCTTTGGAAATACTTTAGATTTTGCTACTCGTAAGTAGGCTAAAACACGGATTTCAATGAGTTTTTCCAACTCAAACAATCCAACCTCCACCCACAGGCATCCAAACAGTCTAACACATAAGCATTTAGCCGCATGGCAAGCATACTGTCATGTTAACATTCACACACATGCGAGATGCTAAAGCATAAATACTTACATCGTACTCCGTGCCAAAACAGTAAACTAGTTAGCAAAACGTGCGTGTCCTAGTTCATGTTAAATTGCCTAATGTAACACATACAAGATGCAATTTAAATAGGCTCGGTTAATCCTAAGCATGGCATATGTAATGCGATCAATTATCACATATTCGATTTGTAAATTGAAGTACGAATGCAGTTAGCGTGATGTACCGAGCCTAATGCATGTAGTACAAACGTATAAATGCACGCATGCATAGCATAAGGTATGCTAAATTAAAACATGCCCTAATCTACCATCGTAAGCAGGTAAATAAAAGGGAAGAAAGACGTGAGGTTGGAAGACATACACACACTCACGCACACTTATTACAGATTTGCCCTCACTCGGAGGGCCCAAATGAATATTACAGTCCCAAAATAATAAACAAATAAAATTATTACAGAATTATCTAATTAATTAAAAGGAAAGATGCAAAAGGAAAGGAGGGTGGCCACAGCCTCTGCCTCGGGATGCGTAGATGATGCATGCTCGGAACTTGACTCGCCCGAAAGACCTGTACCGTACCCCTGCCACCTCTGTTTGTACTGCCTTGTCTCTCTGAAAATTGCCCAAGTCCTGGAGCAGGTCCCTTACACGCTGCAAAGCACCACCGGCCAGACAGAATTTCCACCGGCACTCTACAATTTTCATCGGCTGTTCTTGGATTCATCGACACTTAAATGATTGCCGGTCGGCACTAAATTCTGCCGGTCGGCAGAAACTTCCTACAGAAGACAGTTTGACAGCAAACAGAGAATAGACAGTGCTTGGCATGGGGTTTTCAGGCATATGTAAGCATGGCCATACTTCCTATCATGTTTTGAACTCAAGGAAGCATGTCCTTCGATCTTCGAGCCATCAATGGTGCATGGTGGCTCAAAGGATCAAATTTTCCATTTGGTATAAGGATGTATGCAACAAACAAAATGAGATCCGAAGCCTTATCATGTCGAAGTCAAAGGCCCCGGTGACCGAGAAGCAAGGTACATTACATCACTTGGAGTATGAATGTCCCTTGACCCTCATATTTGGCTTGACAGCCCAAGCCAAATGATGCAATGCATGTTATGCTCACAAGGCTCAAAATACAACATGATGCTAAACATGCAAGATATGCCAAATGTTATGCAACAAAACATGGCAAGTATGTAATGTCAACATGCAAGATGCAATTGGGATACAAACATGAACCAATTTGCCATAAAGTTAGCATTAGAATAGCACATTAATGGGACAATCATGCAATCAACATGAAATAAGCATGCAAAGGGGGCCTCGAAGTGATAAAGGTACAGACCTTTATTCACCTCAAAACAGCACCAAAAGTGCTTAAAATGATGGACAAACAACTCATGTTAACAAGCAAACTTATGATCCCGAGGTTAAGGCACAAAAGGGGATAACTTTACTTCCAACAACAAGACCAAGCTATGGCATGATTAAGACAAGTAAGGACAGATTTTTTTTATGCAAAATGGGACCCCAAAACCTCCTAGTATGGCAGCTAAAGATGACTCCCAAGAGGCATATGCACTAAGGCTCATTCCTAAGCATAAGAGGGTACACCCTCAAGGCATAAAAGAGGCCATGCATGCACACACACAAACATGATCCTTGGGCTAAAATGTGATCCTAGATGATGTCAAATCATGAGGATGATTACAACCATGCATGCTAGAGGTCAACATGTTCAAAGCTTTTAAGCCAAAATGCAAAGCAACCCTAACAAACATGTCAAGCATGACCAAACGGATAGCCAACAGACTTTAAGCATGGAAAAACAACACTAAAAGCTTCATGGAACTAAGCCAACACACACAAGAATCATGGCCTAATCATGAGATGCACTTCTAAGCAAAATGGAGCAATACAAAGCAAGTATTACAAGCATACAAGGAGGCACAAATCCGACCAAAAACAGAGGTTACGTATGATCTAAAACACCTAAAAAAACTTTTGAAATGAGGCCAAGAATCATCAAGCACACATGCTACCCTTTTGAGCCCAAAAAGCAAGGAAACAAAACCATGAAGGGAGAGGGGTGTCCCTCCCCTATGCAAGACTTCAAACCATCTTTTAAAACACCAAAAATGAACTGGTTTTTATTGGTGAAAAGACCCAAAATGCTGAAGTGAACAAAGCCTTATCAAAGAGGCACCAAAATGGACCAAACAAGGCCTAGAAGGGTGAGTTTGCACTCAAACCACAAAATGACCTTAATGAAAGTGCTAGAGCAGGAAAATACAAGCCCTTTTTATGTTATACACAAGAGCTAAAACAGCAAGCAAGATAGGTAAAAAACTATTGCAAGTTTGGGGAATATAAATCAAGATGCTCACCCTTGAAGAACCTTTGAAGAACAAATGGTCTAGCCTCCTTCTTTTGATCAAAACCAGTCCAAAAACTCAAGAAACAAACCCCCAAGTCCCTCAATCTCGGAGTAAGGTGTAATGGTGTGTGTAATGGTGCAAAAGTAAGGTAAAAAACACCTTTTGAGCTAAGAAACACACACAAAGGAGGAGAGAGAGGGAGGTATAGAGATAATATGTATCTATATCTCTAAGGTCTGGTTTTTGGTTGCAAGAGTCTAACCTAGATCCAAGAGGAAAGACCTCCTCTTATAAGACTCCCTCTTGCAAAGCTTATACAACAAGCTTGCTTAGAGGGAGATCCCTCCACACACGTGTATGGAGGGGGGAAGAGTTGGTGCCAGCTATCACAGCTGGCACAAAATATCTCCACAAAGTGGATGAACAGTGGTCGGCTGCCCAAAAATGTCATTTCGAGAAAAAAAGGTGCCGACCGGCAACAAATCATGCCGACCGACAATAAAGTGTGCCGACCGGCAAACAAAAGTGCCGATGGCAGAAAAAGACCAGACGGTGGCCTCCAGCCACTGCCGGTGGTGTGTGGGGATGTCTCACAAGGCATTCCCTGCACCTCCAAGGCAAAACACAAGTGTTCGGTGCAAAACAAGACACTAAACGGTCAAGTTCGGAGATCCTGAGGTAGGGCGCGTGAGCCGAGGCTTCCGGGAACTCCAAACGAACACAAACATGGATGATCACCGAGTGTTCAAACGGTGACGGCCAAGTCTTGAGGACGGTCAAAAATGGGGTGTCTACAGGTGCCCTGTGCTAAAATGTAAAATGTAATTTTGTACTTTGCATTGGTTGTAATTAAGTTATAATCCATGTGTGAATGGTTGCTATTTCATTTGACCTATGCACAGCTCTTCTAGACTAATCTGTTTGTATAAACCGCTTTCGTACTTGTGAGCCCCATATATTTATACTCTGTTATGTATGGATTTCGTAAATTGGCCTTCGGTAATCCCGGATTACTGGCCATCACAGCACCAAACTACTAGGGGCGGTTTGGGGTCGTGACAGAATGGTATCAAAGCACAAGTTCCTTGGAACACATTATTCACACACTTTGAGTCCTAGAGAGCATAGGATTTTCCCCTTAGAAAGATGTTAGGGTTGCATCATATTGCTTGCTATGTAGTCAAGGTGTGCATTATCTCGGTATGCTTAATTGTTACCTGCATACGTGATTATTTGTTCGTCTTGTTTAAAAGTCACATTTTGCATACTCATAGCATCATGAGGAGAGGTAGACCTCCAGTTGGCCGAGATCGATCCGAGGACAGATTGGACAGGCTGGAGAGGTTAGTTGAAGGTTTGGCCCGCGAGTTAAGGCAGACAAGATAGCAGTACACTAGTGCTACATCGATTCAGGCCGAGCAGACAAACGGCCGAAATGCTGTTCCACCTCCACCTCCTCCAGTACCACAAGTGCCCCCACAGCCAGCTTTATATGGGGACGGCACGATAGCTTTGATCAGGGAGTTCAATAAGATGAAGCCACCAAGGTTCCAAGGGGGTATAGAGCCAATGAAGGCCGAAGCGTGGGCCTTGGAGATGGAGAAGCTGTTCGAGATCTTTCCCAGCACCGACACCCAGAAGGAGACATTAACAGCTTTTACATTAGATGACGACGCCCGCAGATGGTGGGTGATGGTTCGAGAAAGCAATCCAGACTTGACTTGGACCGAAATCGCAAGGCTACCGAGTTTCAGACCTTGACGCAAGGCAACAGAACAGTGGCTGAGTATGACCGTGCCTTTACCGAATTGGCGAGGTATGCGCCCCACATGGTCAATGATGAGTACATGAAGGCTAGGAAGTTTGAGAGTGGGCTGCGTGGACCGATTCAAGACCGAGTTAATATGCTTAACATGCCGACCTACGCCGAGGTATTGGATAAAGCCATTCTAGCCGAGGCTAATTTGAATAGATACCAGAGTCCGGGAGAGAGCCAGAGGAAGAGACAGAACAATGACAATCACCGAGCCCAGTTTGGTACCAGGAAGAAAGCGAATGCTAGCAGTTCGAGCAACCCAAGACAGAAAAGTGGTACTAAGCTGACCTGTTCTAGTTGTGGGAAGCCACATTTCAGAGTCTGTCGTCGGGCGTCTGGAGCTTGCTACGAATGTGGTGAAATAGGCTATTTTGTGAGGGACTATCCAAAGACAAGGGCTGATGAAGGCAAGAAAGATGAGAATACTTCGGGCTCCATGCAGAAAGGCAATGCTGGGAAGGGACCGATGAGACAAGGCAGAGTTTTTGCACTGGTACCAGGGGACACTCAAAATGCTGAGATAGTGGTGTCAGGTATGCTTCCAATTTGCTCTCAAAATGCATATGTATTGACTGATTTGGGTTCTACGCATTCATTCATATCTGCTAAGTTTGCCGAGAAGATTAATAGGAAACTAGAACCCCTTGATTATGTATTATCGATATCTACTCCACCTGGGAGATCTATGAATGTTGCATCCATCTATCGAGCATGTGTTGTTGTGATTGGGAATGTTGAACTGTTAGCTGATTTAATGCCATTGGACATAACTCATTTTGATGTTATATTGGGGATGGATTGGTTAGCGGCAAATCACGCGTCCATAAATCGTGTTGCAAAGAGTGTCACGTTAAAACCCCCAAATCTAGCCGAGGTCACGTTTTAGGGAAAAGGGGTAGTACCCCCAGCTTACTTAATTTCAACCATGAGAGCCTATAGATTGATCCAAAAAGGGTGTCAAGGTTACCTGTGTAGCATATTAGGTAATTTGAATGGAAGTGTCGAGTTAGCCGACGTCCTAGTGGTTAATGAATTCCCCGATGTCTTTCCAAATGATTTGCCTGGTCACTTAGCGGATAGGAAGGTAGAATTTACGGTTGACATCACGCCGGGAACCCAACCCATCTCTAAAACACCCTATAGGATGGCCCCTGCCGAGCTTAAGGAATTGAAACTTCAACTACAAGAGTTGCTAGATAAGGGTTTTATTAGGCCAAGCACTTCACCCTGGGGAGCACCCGTCTTGTTTGTTAAGAAGAAGGATGGTACGCTTCGTCTTTGTATTGATTACCGGGAACTGAATAAAGTAACCATTAAGAATAAATACCTGTTGCCAAGAATAGACGATTTGTTCGACCAGTTGCAAGGAGCACGTGTCTTTTCCAAAATCGACCTTAGATCGAGCTACCATCAGCTTAAAGTCAAAGCCGAGGATGTCGAGAAGACCGCTTTTCGGACGAGGTATCGCCACTACGAGTTTTTAGTGATGCCTTTTGGAGTGACCAATGCCCCTGCAGCCTTTATGGATTTGATGAACAGAGTCTTTAAGCCATATCTAGATGAGTTTGTGGTTGTCTTCATCGATGACATATTGATCTACTCTAAGAGTAAAGCCGAACACGAGGAGCATTTGAGACTTACCTTACAGACTTTGAGAGATCGGAAATTGTATGCTAAATTTAACAAGTGTGAGTTTTGGCTTTCCACTATATCATTTTTGGGTCATGTGATTGATGCAAAAGGGTATTTCGGTGGATCCTAGTAAAATTGAAGCCATTGTGAATTGGCCGAGGCCGGTTAATGTGTCCGAGGTTCGTAGTTTTCTGGGATTGGCTAGTTATTACAGAAAATTCGTAAAGGATTTCTCGAGGATCGCAATTCCGTTGACACAACTGACTAAGAAGGGAGTAGCTTATGAATGGACTAAGGATAGAGAAGTAGCTTTCCAGGAGTTAAAGACAAGATTAGTCGCAGCACCAATTCTTGTACTACTATCAGGTAATGAAGAGTTTCATGTCAACAGTGATGCTTCGCATAAGGGTCTGGGTTGTGTACTAATACAAAAAGGTAAGGTTGTAGCATATGCCTCTCGTCAGTTGAAGCCTCATGAAAAGAACTATCCCACCCATGATTTAGAATTAGCGGCCGTGGTATTTTCTTTGAAGATTTGGCGCCACTATTTGTATGGAGCTTTTTGTTGGGTTTTCACAGATCATAAAAGCTTGAAGTACTTGTTCACTCAGAAGGAATTGAATATGAGGCAGAGAAGATGGCTTAAGTTGTTGAAAGATTACGACATGTAGATCCAATATTATCCAGGTAAAGCTAACACCGTGGCCGACGCCTTGAGCAGGAAGATGGTTGGGAGTTTGGCATGTTTAACCGCAATCTTAGTGGAGCCAACTATTGTTGAGGAAGTAAAGACAAGGTAGATGAAGGATGAATTCTTGAAGAAAGTGGCCGACGAGATCATCACAAAGCTGAGATCAGTGTACACCATAGAGAATCAAGTGCTCAAGTTTGAAGGAAGGTTGTCTGTAGCCGACATCCCAAAGTTGAAAAGAAAAATTCTACAGGAAGCCCATGGTTCTAAGTTTGCTGTTCACCCCGGGAACACCAAGATGTATCAGGATGTGAAGCGGACATTTTGGTGGCCAAATATGAAAGAAGAGATAGCCGAGTTCGTGTCCCAATGTCTGTAATGTCAACAAGTAAAAGCGGAACATCAAAGGCCAGCAGGACTTCTTCAACCTTTGCCAATTCCTAAGTGGATGTGGGAGCACATCTCTATGGACTTTGTGGTTGGTTTACCGAAGACACAAAAGGGTATGGATTCGATTTGGGTTATCGTGGATAGACTAACTAAGTCAGCGCACTTCCTGCCTGTTAAGACCACCTTCAACGCCGATAAATTTGATTTGTTGTATGTGAATGAGATTGTTAGACTTCATGGAGTGCCGATGTCAATTGTGTCAGACCGAGATCCGAAGTTGATTTCCAGATTCTGGCAGAGCCTACAAAGAGCTTTCGGAGTCGAGTTGAGGTTTAGCACAGCCTTTCATCCCCAGACTGATGGGCAAACTGAGAGGACGATTCAGACACTTGAAGATATGCTTAGACTATGCGTATTGGACCTCCAAGGAAGTTGGGAAGTACATTTGCCTTTGGTGGAATTTACCTACAACAACAGCTATCAAGCTAGCATTGGCATGGCGCCGTATGAGGCACTGTATGGAAGAAAGTGCAGGTCGCCGATATGTTGGACCGAGGTAGGAGACAAAGCTCTGCTTGGTCCCGAGCTAATTCAAGTAACGACCGAGAAGATAAAGCTCGTTCAGCAAAGAATCAAAACCGCATAGAGTCGACAGAAGAGTTATGCTGACCAAAGAAGAAGAGAGTTAGAATTTGAAGTCGGGGACCACGTGTTCCTAAAGATTTCGCCAATGAAAGGAGTTACAAGATTTGGGAAGAAGGGTAAGCTAGCACCCCGTTACATCGGGCCTTTTGAAATCCTTGAGAAGGTTAACCTCGCCGCCTACAAACTTGCTTTGCTGCCAGGATTGAGCCAAGTCCATAATGTATTTCATGTTTCGATGTTGAGGAAGTATATTCGAGACCCGCTACATGTGATCGACCATTTCGGAATTGTAATTAATGAAGACTTAGGCTACGAAGAGAAGCCGATACAGATTGTCGATAGGCAGGTGAAACAGTTGAGAAGCAAGTCGATACCAATGGTGAAAGTTGAATGGAAGGAGCATTACGGAGAGGATACATGGGAAATGGAAGAGGAAATGAAAGTTCGACATCCAGAATTGTTTTTGGAACAAGGTAACTCAAGTTTCGGGACCAAACTTCTTTAAGGCGGGTAGGATGTAACAACCCTCATTTCGACTCAGTCATACTTGCTTACATTCATGGTTGCAAATCTTGTCTTGTTTTGCTTGAATGATTGCTTGTACGCTTTGTTCTTGTCTGGCGTATTGCCGAGGTCATCTTAAGCGTAGACACCTTTGAGACCTTCGCCACTTAAAATTATCTTGGAATCCCGTTGGTTGATCTCCATCTTCACCCTAGCATATTGGCCGAGATGTCACCATCTAGACCGAGGTTCGCGTCGCCTAGGCCGAGATGTGCATCATCTGGGCCGAGATGTTAATATCTAGGCGTTCTAGATCCTTAACCCTTGCATGAGTGATTTTGTTCCTGGAATGGTGCGACCTAGACTGAAGTGGTGGCACATCTTGGCCAAGGTGTGGCATAGTTCAGTCAAGTGTTGTCCTTCCAAGCCGATGTCCTTGCCTCTTGATTGCCGGAGTCTTGTTGTTGGCCGATGTCATTACTTGCCGGTGTGTTCTTGCCGCCGAGCTTGTTGAGTACACTTTGTCTTGGTCTTGTCTTGTCTTGTCAGTCACCTTTTTGCTTAGAGCCAATCAGCCGATGCCACATGTCCCGGCAGAGGGATTAAGTCAGTGACTGTCGGGAAAACATACCATTTTTTTGTATCAAACCTTGCCTCTAGAGAGAGAAACTCTAGGAAGAAGAAGGAGAAGTTTTGAGAGAGAAAGAGAACTTCCAAGCTTGATCGTTGGAGCTTGAACCGTTAGATTCGAGTTTTGAGGTTAGAATCTCAACCTATTCTTGTTGTTCTTATTGATCATCTAGCTCCATTGCACGATCAAACCTGTTCTGCACGCCATTCATCGATTTAAAGTTGGTTTTGGAAAGAGAAAAATGGTTTCTTTGTGTTCTTGAGGAAAAGCCTCGTTTGATCCGAAAATTTGCGTCTAGAATCACGTTTTTGTGTTTGTTTTGATAAGGCTCTTGAGTATGGGCACCCAGGTACATGATTTTGAATTCATAGCATGAAATCTCAACTTCTGTAATAGCAAGTTTTGATCTTTGCATTCATCTCCTTCATGATCATGTTCTCCATGTTATCAAGAGGGAAACCCAGATTTTTCCCTACTTCGCTTTTGAATGTGGCCGTCGGGGCCACACCTCGGCAAGGAGGTGTGGGACCTCAGCCTAGACATGGTAGTTGCCTAGCTCATTCTCCAGAAATGAGAAACGTTGTTTTGATTTGATTTGACCTAGTTTTGGAGAATGCCGAGGTCATTTACGTGCATGCTAAACTTGTCTTGAGTAGTACATTCAACAGACCTTGCCATGTGTTTGTAGGATTGGGATTTGCTTGACCCCGACGTTTGACGAACTAAGTGAGTGGTATTTTTAATAAAGTTATGTTATACGTTTTGATAAAGACTCGGTTTTGCTTCGTTTTGAAAGTATTTCATAAGCATGAATAATTGTCCCCACTTTGTATATCAAGCATGATCTTGTTTTGATGACCTCCTCGGAAAGTCCCTTGTGTTGGAGGACTCTAAACTTTCGCAGCACATCTTGTCTTGAAAGTCCCTTGTGCTGGAGGACTCTAAACTTTCGCAGCACATCTCGTTTGAAAGTCCCTTGTGTATGAGGACTTTAAACTTTCGCAGCACATCTCGTTCGAAAGTCCCTTATGCTGGAGGACTTTAAACTTTCGCAGCACTTCTTGTCTTGAAAGTCCCTTGTGCTAGAGGACTTTAAACTTTTGTAGCACCCTTGTTCGAGATGCCTCCCTCGCTTTGTCTTGTTTTTCCACGGGCAGTTTACCGCATGGATATGTTTGCCGGAATGTCATTATTTGTAATATGTGATGCTAGTATCCCTTGAAGCTCTGAAGATTTGTTAGATGGACAAGGTCCATCCCTTGTTATATATATAGAGTTTTGTCTTGTATTGTTTTGAAAGGATTTCGGCTATTATTCATGCAAACCCCTTTATTATTTATACCATTCACTGAGTATTCAAGCTCACCCTCTCTATATATATATGTAGGTGATGAACAAGAAGGCGGTGACGCCTAGATGTGATTCTGGAACTTATTTTTGGGTTTTGATTATGTCGGCTTAACCTGTATTAACGTCGGCAGTCTTGAAAATTATGCTTCTCGATTTGTACTGCTTGTATGTCGCTTATGTCGGCTTGAGAAGCCTTTTGATCAAGACGTGTGTTTTGTATGTTTGTTTATGTCAGCAAGGAAGATGTAATTCATACTAGTTTTGTTTATACCGGCTTGTGGAGCCCTGTGCTAAAATGTAAAATGTAATTTTGTACTTTGCATTGGTTGTAATTAAGTTATAATCCATGTGTGAATGGTTGCTATTTCATTTGACCTATGCACAGCTCTTCTAGACTAATCTGTTTGTATAAACCGCTTCCGTACTTGTGAGCCCCATATATTTATACTCTGTTATGTATGGATTTCGTAAATTGGCCTTCGGTAATCCCGGATTACTGGCCATTACGGCACCAAACTACTAGGGGCGGTTTGGGGTCGTGACAACTTTGTTCTCCATCATCTTTCCACATTTCATAACTTCTCATAATCTCTAAATGAGTAGGAGGGTGCCACATGTCCTGCAATTATATAAATAATAAATTATAATGAAATTACAAATTTATGGCGCCAACATTACTCCCCCTAGCTTTTAAAAATGATGTTTAATTGAATTTTTGAAGAGCCGAACCAACCACACATACTGCCATTTTTGTGCCTTAAAAAAAAACAATTAGCCATCAATTTGAAAAGATAAGCCATTCTCAACCACTGATTTAAATGCATAGGATTTTCCTAGCTAAGTTCAACATTTCAAATGGCTAAGTTGTTCTTTAGTGTATCAAACTCATCAAAACAATGCTTAAAGATGGTTGTTTTATTAGCCATTTTATCAAAATTAAATTTTGATGTGAACCACAAATCCAAAAAGGATTTTGAACACCAAGAACCATCGTACAAGATGGCCTGAAAAATTCAAAAAACTTGACATTTTGAATAATTTCAAAAAATTCAGATTCATGAACATTAAATTGTTCATTATTCTTAGCCATGTTTGGCTTGAGAACATGTTCTTTGGCCCAATAACTTTCATCATTCATTGATAAATGGTGTTGTTTTTCTATTTTATCCATTAATGGATTATGAAAATTCTCCATGCAAGTTTCATCATTTCTCAGTCTAATGGGTTGTTCCATTTTAGCCATTAATGGCTTATGAAAATCCTTCATAGACATCTTATATCCATTGTTTGACTCTCTGAGAATAGGTTTTTCAACTCCCCGAGTCTTATATGGAACATCATTTTTAACCATGTTTGGCTCAACAACATACTTTTTAGCTATGTTATTTTCATAAATTGGCTTTTTAAAAATGAGTTTTTTGACCCCCTGAGCCATTGATGAAATTGGAAAATCTAGAAATTTCCTAAATATTGATTTGTGATTATGTACTAATTTTTAACCAGTAAATAGCAATCCCAATCAAACAATTAAAGACAAATCGACACAACGATTTTATGTGGAAAAACCACAATTGGAGCACCTCCAATTGTGAAAAAAAATTCACGGGCAAAAGCCACAAAACAATCCAATAAGAAGATATAAAGGAATTACACAAGTGTACTCTCAATTACTTAGTGAATCTACGCTCGAATTGAACCGTCCCCTATGTGTCTCTTCCAGCCTGTCTTCACCTCAGAATTGTCTTGCCTAACGTTTAATCCACAACGTCGATGTTGAATCAATGACGATGAGCCACTCCAGAATCCACCAAAGTTTCAAGCTCAAATTCCACGGAATCCACCGAAAAGCAACTCTCTCTTTTGTGAATAAAACAAACTCTTTGATATAATCCACTCAATACATGATTAAACTCTCACAGATATCAAAGGAAAACAAGCAAAGAAGCTCCAGAAGAAAACCCTGATACCTAAAAATAAGATCTGGAAGTCGTATCCTAAAATCGGATTGAAACACTTATTTATAGAAAATAGATCCGCAATCTCCGCTCGAGCACAAGAATGGTCGCTCGAGCGGATCTATGCTTAAGTGCAAGAATGACCACTTGAGCAACAAAAAAAAACTCCCAGTACTTTTGCAGGCGAGTGAAACTTCTGAAAGGTCATGATCTCCACTTGAGCGCAGGAATGGCCGCTCGAGTGGGCAAACAACTTCGACTGCAATTTTGCCTTTTGCTTCGGAGACGCTGCCCCTCAACCCTGCTGAGTTGCTACCCCGGACCCACCAAGGGGCGTTACCCGGTGGACCTCCATGAGCTGACTAGGCAGCTCGATCCCCGGCATAGTCAATGAAGTGGCAAACATGAAAGAATTAACTTCTGAAACATCTCTGCAAGGCACAATTTGAGTTGGATTTGCATCTAAAAACTCATAGCCTCACTGAAATAAAAGATGAAAAAAATTACAACTGAAAGGAGTTTTGTCAAACGGGATTACCAAGAATAAAAACCTAACAGAAATCAACTCTTTGCTTTTGCTATTTTCAACCATGGAAAA
The DNA here is from genome assembly GCF_055761805.1 of Camellia sinensis. Taxonomy (NCBI): domain Eukaryota; kingdom Viridiplantae; phylum Streptophyta; class Magnoliopsida; order Ericales; family Theaceae; genus Camellia; species Camellia sinensis. The sequence goes on along the minus strand of NC_138974.1, from coordinate 4,868,116 downwards.
ATTCTAAAAAAAATTCACCAATTCCGGGCATTAAAGCCTCAATTAAAGACTTGGTAGTGAGAGTTGACAACTCATCATTCCATTGGCGAATTTCCATATCAAGTTGATGAATTTCTTCGATTAAATAGTGTCTTTTTTCTTCCACCAAATAATATTGTAAGGGATGAAAGTTAATTTCATCAAGAAAATAGATCTCTTCTTGAAGATCCAAAATTTTTTGTTTACAAAAGATTTTATCTAAGCTATTTGAAATGGACAAATCCAATTCATTTTTCATTTCTTACACTTAATGTCCCACTGAACGTGCCAAAAATTGATGGCTTATTTTTCCCCCGATGGAAAATATCATAAATGTGAGCGTGCTAGCAAGGATTGAAAAATCCTTACAGATTAAATTCAAGCCAAGTATTAAGCGATTGTGTTGACAGTTCTTTTGCCTCAATGAAGAGGACTTCAAAATTGCCAAGTGTAGAAAAATGAAAATTAATAGAAGAAGGAGAGAGACGGAGAAAGATGATTAAGTGAACAATCGGAGTGATTGAGTGAACAAGCAAAGTAACAATTACTTACCTCTACTCATATGCTTTGAAAAGGAAGTGCATAAAATACTTTGAAAAGGAAGTGCGTAAAATAAAAATGTAGGAAATATAAATGACAAGAAAAATAGAAATCAATTATCTTTGGTATGAGTTCTGGATCTTTACAAGGTAACCATAAATGCCTATTTATAGGCAAATATTTGTAGGAAAAAACTACCTAATAACTACCCTATTCTTCCATCTCCTCCATTTCATACTCCATGATCTTCCATAACTTCCTTTAATCTCCATTTCATGCTCTATGTTCTCCATCATCTTTCCACGTTTCATAACTTCTCATTACTTCCAAATGAGTAGGAGGGTGCCTGATGAAGATCATGGAAAGAAGAAAAAGAACAAATCTGGAATTTCACAGGAAGCACATTTAAGGCATCAAGAATTAAAGATTTGGAATAATTTTGAGTATTCATGTCATTATAGTAGGTTATAGTAATTATGGGTATAATGGTAATTCCAATAATTGTTGGACATGGGTTGTAGGGGTCACCCATGGGTTTTATTTTGGGTCAAGTTATTAAATGGGTTATTATATATAGGTTTTACTATGTTTAAAATAATCTTAGTAGTCAAAGGTCCAAGTTTTCTATTTTGATATTGAAGTAGAATTAGAAGTCATTAAAGTTTCCTATTATGATTGAAGTAGAATTGGAAGTTATAGTTGGTCTAGAATATTAGTAGTTGCTAAATATTTTTAGTTTCTAAATTTGAGAAATAGTCCTTATAGAATTAGGAGAGTCTTTAGCCTATAAATATATGTGTAATCTCAATGATTCAAGAGCAAAGTTAATATTATAAAAAATTGATATTGTGTTTGTGTGATTGGCCTATCCCTTGTGAGGGTGAAACACTTCTCTTTCTTTATTTCTTCTTCTTCTTCTATTGAGCAAGGTTACTATTTACGTCACTGTTCACCGTGCTTAGAACAACCACCCAACTGTCCCTAACAGTTGTGTTTTCATTCCCAAAACCCTACCCTTTTACAAACCCTTAAACTCCTATTTTTTAAATACTTTTGCAACTTCAAAATCCCACAAAATCCAGCTCTATAAGTCTGTTATTGCTACTGCCCGTATATTTAACCCGGGCTCACTACTTGTAGGAAAGTAATCCCTACTCGTCCTACATCAGTTTGGTATCAGAGCTTTAAGATCCTACCTTGTTCTTTACCAATCTTGTGATGAAATTGCTTTCTTTATTACAATGTTGACAAGCATTGAATTAAATTTGAAGTTTGAAACCTTGTTAACAAATTCTAGAGCTACTAACAAAGATGTTGCGATGTTAAAGGAGGATTTTGCAATAATTAAGGAGGATGTTGCAACAATAAAGAATGATGTGCATACTATCAAGACAACTTCGAATGAATTGAAAGCTTCCATGGAAGGATTGTTGGCTGCTGTTTTATGGTAGACTAATATCTAGGCGCAAAAGGTTGATAATGTTGAAGATTTTGAAGAAACTATGAAAGAGCAAGATGAACATGCTGCCAATATTAAGGATATTGAAGAAAGGAAGGCGAAAATTAATTTGCTTACTAAAGAAAGTATGAAAGATCATTATGATCAATGTTTTGAAGCCAAGGAAGCCAAAGAGAATGATGAGAATGCAACTAAATTTTCTGCTCTTCACAAGAAAATTAAAGTTGACATTGAGTTTATTATTCCTGGCAAATTCGACGTGGTCAATGGAGTGATGACAACATTGAACTTTTTAATTTTCGCATCATTCATTCAAAACAATCAATTTGAATGGTTCCAAGTGCAAGAAGTGCAAGATTCCATAATCCTTATACTTCAACATTATAAAACTCAAGGTCAAGTTTTTTCGAATGGAGGGGAGAATGATGAAGATCATGGAAAGAAGAAAAAGAACAAATCTGGAATTTCACAGGAAACACATTTAAGGCATCAAGAATTAAAGATTTGGAATAATTTTGAGTCTTCATGTCATTATAATAGGTTTTAATAATTATGGGTATAATGGTAAATCCAATAATTGTTGGACATGGGTTGTAGGGGTCACCCATGGGTTTTATTTTGGGTCAAGTTATTAAATGGGTTATTATAGATAGGTTTTATTATGTTTAAAATAATCTCAGCAGTCAAAGGTCGAAGTTTCCTATTTTGATATTGAAGTAGAATTAGAAGTCATTAAAGTTTCCTATTATGATTGAAGTAGAATTGGAAGTTATAGTTGGTCTAGAATATTAGTAGTTGCTAAATACTTTTAGTTTCTAAATTTGAGAAATAGTCCTTATAGAATTAGGAGAGTCTTTAGCCTATAAATATATGTGTAATCTCAATTATTCAAGAGCAGAGTTAATATTATAAAAATTTGATATTGTGTTTGTGTGATTGGCCTATCCCTTGTGAGGGTGATGCACTTCTCCTTCTTTATTTCTTCTTCTTCTTCTTCTTCTTCTTCTATTGAGCAAGGTTACTATTCACGTCACTGTTCACCGTGCTTAGAACAACCACCCAACTGTCCCTAACAGTTGTGTTTTCATTCCCAAAACCCTACCTTTTTACAAACCCTTAAACTCCTATTTTTTAAATACTTTTGTACCCACAAAATCCAGCCCTATAAGTCTGTGATTGCTGTTGCCCATATATTTAACCCGGGCTCACTACTTGTAGGAAAGTAATCCCTACTTGTCCTAGATCAATGCCACATGTCTTGCAATTATATAAATAATAAATAATAATGAAATTGCAAATTTTTGGCACCAACAAAGGCGAATATTAAATGAGTTAGGTTAATATCTAACTTACATAACACGATTGACACTAATAATCTGTTTAATGAAAAGTTAGATACATTTTAATAATATTTCCTCTAAAGGATGTCCTGATATTTTTGAATACCTTATCTCCATCTAATTGATTAAAAAATATGTAAAATAGGATTATGTGTACATCTTTTGTTTTTAATTAAGATAATCTATTTTTTGTCTACTTTTTAGAGTCAATACAACAACAAAAATATAAGAATAAGATACAGTTTTTGTAAATTTGGAAACTAAAATTGAGATGAAATTAAATGTTTCTATGAATAAGTTCATCCAAGGTTGGGTTTTTTTGAAGTTCAAATCTAAACTTGACAATCATGTTTAGGCTCATGCGGTCACAATGGGTCATGTTTCAATAATCCAAATTATTCATTTTGTAAGGTCCTCCATGTATATCATTCATGAAAAAAAAAAAATCAAGTCAATTCAGTAATCGTACTATTTAATTTTATCATATTCATGTCTAAAAAATGAACTGACAAGTATAATTCTTAAAATAAATCATCTACTTCTGGGGTCTGACAATGTGTGGGTCCCACAGTGGTGTATTATGTGACAGTTTTGTTGTTAGTTCTATACGCTGTGTGTTTTTTTCTATGCTAATTCTAGGTTTCCCAGATTTACCCAGCTGTAAACATGGCACCCTAAACAATGAGTGTAGATTGGGTCTTTGGCAAAAATAGAATTCCAGAAAGAATAGGTGAAAGCTAACTATAAGATTAATAATTTTGCAAACAAAAAGAAATAGGGAAAATGTGAAAATGAATTCATTTTTGGAAAACCAAAGAAGTCTTTGATTCAATATGTTAGTTGACAATAAAGTTTTTACCTTGTAAAATCTAAACTGTCCAACATAAAGTATGTGCATACATAAGTTCCATGTAGAAAAAGTAGGGCCATATATATATATAGCAACTCTATCTTTCACCTATTTTGATTTGGTGAAGTGGGAACCAGTAGACATGAATGAGATTGTGACAATAACTATTATCGTGGTTGTAAACAACCCTAAAAGTCACCAAGACTTATTCAAAACCATTAACCCTGGTAGATAATTAAAACCTAAGGGACCTAAAATTTTTGATAAAATATTAGCTAAAAATGACAATAACGAAGTTCAAATTTTGATACTATATTAGCTTTCGTCTCAAACCTAGCAAATTGTTCACTAGAACAATAACAACGGTTGGATAATGTCTCAAACTCATTTGTGTCACATGAGGGATCTCTCTCACTTGATCATATAGTGAAGAAAAATCTTGAAATGGAGAATTCCATGCCCATGGTAGCCACAACTTCATCAAACCATCCATACAAGAAAAATGGGTTATTGTGGCATTTATAAAATAATTTTTTTATAGTGTCACTAAAATTTTACGTTAGGCAACGTTTAAATTTATTCGCCCTTTTGTTTCAATGAGGCTATGAGTGTTTAGATGCGAATCTAACCCGAATTGTGCCTTACAGAGGAGTTTTTGATCTCAATTCTTTCATGTTTGCTACTTCGCTCGAGCAAAGAAAATGATCATCCAATATTTTTGCAGAGCACCTGAGCTTCTGGGAAGAAAGTTTTATCGCTTGAGCAGCAAAAGTTGCGTTCGAGCAGTCAGTCTATATGTTTCGCACTGCCTTTAGTCACACCGCTCGAGCAGTGAAATGTGCACTCGAGCGGTTTGCGCGATCTTGTTTTCTATATAGTGCATTGTTCGCTTGTGGCTTGACTTTTCGTGCTCTGTTCGGATACGACTAGTCCCACAGTTCGGACTCCCGTGGTTCTGAATTTGATTTCACAAAGTGCAATATGAAATAGTGAAAACACAAAAGAGTCCAAATCTGACAATTCTTTTTGGAAAATCGATGTTTGAATCAAATGCCAAAAATGGACTGCTTTTCCAGATTTCAAAGTCGCCACCTAAATATTTTTGAGAAATTTAGAAAACTCGAGACTCGTGTCAAAGGTCATTTATCCATCATCACCTAAGTGTCTCAGCTCGGGAACTTTGGTATAAAAAGAGAAGGTCACGAATTAAGCACCCCGCTCACTTGATCAAAGATCGGCCTCTACTAATCATGATGTGATTTTTATTTACATTATATGCTCTTGTTCTAGTTTTATTAGACTAACATTACTATGTGACGCACATAAGTATAGACTATTTTGCAAAGATTGGAACACTTTGATTTCATGTTTTATTTGAAAAATTGTTTTTGATACTTGTCACTTGAAAATGTGAGTTTGTACATTAATCAATTTGTCCCAATTTAAGCAATTAGCCTTACCCATCAGCATTCAAACAAGTATATCATTTAAGCAATTAGCCTCTTGGTATTTATGCTAGATATGGCAACATAGACAAACAATGCAAGATGCTAAAACTTAAAATTGCTCACCTAGTACTCTGAGCCAAAACAAAGCAAAATAATTAGAAAATATGCATGCTCTTAACTAATGCAATATGACTAAATGCAATGCACACATTATGTAAGTTATAGGCTCGGCTATGAGCATGGCATATGATTCCATTCAAGACATGCGATAAAACACATATTCAAGCAATGAATTTGAATATTGATATTGGGTTAGTATGATGAGCCAAACCTTGGATGCATGCAAGACAATGGATGCTAATTTGAAACATGAAGGTCTATACTAACCATCGTCAGCAAGTAAGTAAAAGGGAGAAAGACGTGGGGTTGAAAGACATACAACTTATTACATGTTAGTCCTCACATAAGAGAGTGCGAATCAAAGTCCGAAAGTCCGAATTAAACTAATTATTACAAAACCGAATGAATAAATAAGCAAAGAACTAACTAGCTAGCTACTTTATTACAATAGGGATAATAATGAGAAATAAACTAGCTATTTAAGTTAACTAACTATAACAATTACAAATAAACGATAATAATAATAATTACAACAAGACTAATTGTAACAACAATAATAATTAATTATAACAATACTCAGAGCATTAATTTACAACATTGATGTAAGTAAGGATGCACAAGGGTTGCATGCACAATGTCCAAGAACTGCTCTATCTGTCTAGGCCTGCTCTATTTCACCTTCAGCCACTGTCCTCTATTTTCTACAAAACATACTGTTGACCAAACATTGATGGCCGACCGGCTCCCAATGAAGCCCGACCGGGCCGAAATAAGGCCGGTCGTGCCTTAATTTTATGCAAAATCCTATTTTGTGCTCTGAAGTGAAAACAGCGCAGACAGAGTTATTCTGAACTCTATTTGTCCCTCTCACACTTCTCTATAATGGGAAAACCTCAAGAAAAGGTTGGAATCATTTCCAAAACCATCAATGAGTAAGTTGATTGTTTGATGATTTCAGACACAATTTGAACAAAGATTAATAAATGAAATGAATAACAACCATCCCTCCCCTTTATCATGGGATGAGCTTAAAAAAGGGGAGTAAAGACGCTTCAAGGATCGTCAAAACACCATGAATTGATGTAAGACAACCCTTGACACAATAGACTCGGCATAACGTCCGGCCAAATCCAAGAAATATACTTCATTTTCTTTATGTGGGTTGGTTCATTTTAAGCCAAATTCATTAGTCTTTGCCATCCTTTAATCCATTAAGTCCAAGGTGATGATTACGTCCACTAACGATTACATCCACTAAGTGAGAAGCATGTCAAATGCGAAACGATTCTCGACATGAAAAAGAGACTATGCCGTTGACAATCAACCTCTGTAGAGATTAAGCCATTAAGCATAGATCTCTAGTTCATGTTTTGAATAACCGTCAACCGATTGAAACAACTCTCAAATGAAAGAAATGAATGGTGAGTTTATTATTAAAATGAGGCTCTTAAACATAGAAATTAAACAAAGAAAGGCCAATAACAATATGCAACAAGCTATGTATATGGACTTGTGATACAACAAGCAAACTAATCAAAGAATGAATTAATTAAACAACCTAGGACAACCCTAAAATAGCCTCTAATAGGTAAAAAAATAGTGGCTCAAAGTGCATGAAAAGAGCCTAAAAGCTAAACAACAAAGAAAGAAAGTAAGGCTAGTAAGAAAGAACAAGGAGGGGTGGCTAACCCCTTCATTTTTGAAACCTCAAAGCATGATTTTTAGCCTCTTTTAAACTCTTAAAATCAATTTAGAAAGAAAAGAAATGGGTGTAAAAACAAAGGTTTGAGCTATAGGTGAGGGTGTAAGAAAGAGTGTTATCTCTCTTTCACCCTTTGGTAGCTCTCCAAACCCAAGCTTAAACACTTGAAGGAACATCAAAACAATACAAAAATGCAAGAACTTGATAGCAAATGATAGAAATAAAAGCAAGAGAAGAGATACTAAGCTTATACCTCTCAAGAAAGGTAAGCTCTTTGTTGTGAATCAAACTAAGTACAAACACACTCTCAAGCTTGAATTGTGATGCTCAAGGCTCAACCAAGGTTTCAAGGCAAAGGTGTGAAGGTGTATATGGTGTATGGATATAGGTTCAAGGTAGTAAGCTTGCTCAAAGGTTGCTTGCACAAGAAGAAGGAGCTCTCAAGAAGGTGTATAAGCTTTTTAGAAATTCTTCAACCCTCAAAACAGAAATACAACTTCGTTTTTATAGACTTTGAGCAAGAGGGGTCATAAATATCTTAAAAAATGGACAGTTGGCAGGCGCCTACCCAGAATAGTGTTTCTCGCTACCAAGGCATGGTCGGCCATCAATAGCCACGGTCGGCTCTCAATGAGGCATGGCCGGGCCTTAATGTGATCCCCTATTTTTCTGCTTTAGACTCAGCATATGGTGGTACAACGTGTAAAAATGGATTTATGGGGTTTTATTAGTGGGAATATGGAAGGTTTGGGATTGTTTCGAAGCTTAAACATAATCCCTTCGTTCAGACCTCGAACCACGTACAACGCCACTTTCATTATCGAGTGTACCGAGCAAAGCGCTTGAGCTTTGCAGGCTGTCAAAAATGGGGTGTCTACATCGCTGTTTCTAGTGTTTGAGCCGTCCAAATTTTCAGAGAGGAATTAAATGCAAAGTGTTTTATATTGGAGGGTGCTTTCTGAGTGTTTTCTTGATGATTTCAGAATGATCAATGGATCCGTGAACTTCATAACAATATCATCAAGGATTTTTTTTGTTTTCATTTATTCACAAAAGAGAGTTGTTCTTCAGTGGATACCATGAAACTTGGGCTTGAACCTTTGGTGGATTCTGGAGTGGCTTATTGTTGTGGATTCGACATTGGCATTGTGGATTCAATGTTGGGCAAGAGAAATTCGAGGTGAAGACGGTGGTGGAAAAGGGGTCAGTTCAATTCGGGCGTGGATTTGCTAGGTAATTGAGGGTACACTTGTGTAATTCCTTTTTGTCTTCTTAGTGAATTATTTTGTAGCTTTTACCCATGGATTTTTTTTTTTTTTAACACAATTGAAGGTGCTCCAGTTGTGATTTTTCACATTAAGTCGTTGTGCCAATTTATCTTTGATTGTTTGATTGAGATTGTTATTTGTTGTTTAAAATTGATACATAATCACAAATCAATATCTCAGGGATTTTAAGATTTTTCAATTTATTTCACTGTTTGATCATTGATCTATATATATTTGGTGTAAACTGTAAATGTACCTTTCATGGAATCCTTGTATACTATTGATTGGTCTTGTGGTGATATGTGCACCTTGGGTTTAGAGAAAGTTTGATACCTTCATTTGATAACCTATTAGGGGTATGCTTCCATATTTATGCTCTTGTATTGGAGGTTTGCCTCCATATTATTCACTTCCGCATTTATGCAATTAGTTGTTTAAATAATGGCAACTAATAATGCTGGAATGGTAAGTATTGTCTCAATGGCGTTGAGTTTTTGTTATCTTTTTGCCCCCTTGGTGCATTATGCAGTTTGAAGTAATATGTTTGTTTTACTTTTGGCAAAAATTTTAAAGTTATTTATTTAATTTTTCAGTTTTCTAACCCATTGCTAGATATCGACTTGCCCCAACTTTTCTAAAGTGTCGTATTACTTATTATAAGGTATTCCAATGTTGTTTTGACTATAATAAATTACACACTCTTTCTCAAAACAAACACAACAAAAACCAACCCCTTTTCTCTCTCTAATTGATATTTTGGATTGTGGCATTTGCCCTTTTGTCTACACGACCACTTGAAAGAATTTGAATTAATCTTGGTTTCAGTCAGAATACCCTAGCATAACATAATGCACAAACTAGATGTTTCATTTTGTTTTCTTTTTGTTTCTTCCGCTTGATCTAATTTCTTTTATGTTTGCATATAAAAATACAAGAAATTAATCGATTTTCTGTGGCTGAGGAAAAAACAAGGGCATTTGTAGTTATAAACTCTAGCTCATTGTTTTTATTGGATAATGTACTTGTGTTTATTCAATTTCATTGTCATAGTTTGTGAGACTTATCTGCGAACTAAAAGCTTTTCAATGGTACTATGCTTATGAGTAGCATTTGTATTCTTTGTGATTGCAAACATGGTTAGTTTAAAGGGTTCTTAATTTGATGCTTGTCAATATGTTATGCGGAAATGAATGCAATGCAGAATATAAGAAGTTTGAGGAAGAGTAAATTCAAAGAAGGGGCGATATTTGGAAATTGGAATGGTTTCAAAGAGAAATTGATAGGAACCATACATAATCATGTTTCTAATATTATTATAGTTCTATTTTATGATTATTTTCATGTTTTCTAGGATTTTTAGGTGAGGGGTATTTTGTTAATTTTATGTTTACTGACATGGGTTGTATGGGTCGCCCATGGGTTTAATTAGTCTTTTTTTAATTAGGCAAATGATTTAATTAATCTTTGTTTTTGTTTCTTATTTGGTCTTAAATTAGTTTTAGAAATTAAAGATATTTTAGTAGTTTTCTTTTTTGGTTATGGTTAGTTTAGGAAGTCTCCTAATTCTATATAAAGCCATGTAATGCCTATAATTTAATAGAGTTGATATTTTATAAAAAGTTGAGATCTTTGAAACTGCTTTATGGATTGTGTGATGCAATCAAACCCTAGATGTGATGCCTATGGAATCTGGGTGGGATGCATAGATCTATCTTCTTCTCTTTTTTCTTCTTTCTTTTTCTTTGTTGTTACAATTTACTATTCTCAAATTACTATTCATAACCCTCTAAAAGTGCACTTTTGAACCTCAACTTTATCCAATCACCCCCAAATCAACCTAATCCCTTTCCTATTTAACCCTTGAAATCCTCAATTATTCACTGTTTAGGCCATCAAATAACATTTGTTTTGAAAATCTAGCGTTGTCCCTATTTGTCCTACATCAGAATGACAAGTTTTAGTCATTTGATTCCATAAACATTCATTGTTATTTCACTGGCAATAAGATGGTATTGTTTCTTGTTTCTTTATGTAATATAATATATAAACTTTTTTATTCTCATTATCATATTGCTGATGCGTATGGTATCTTTTTTGTTAAAAATAATTCATAAAAAATTTCTTCTATAGCAAACTTTTACATGTTTCCTTAACTAAATGAGGGGCCACGAGGTTCTATTATGGTGAATATTGTGGTGTTTCAAACAAACCTGTTTTTCTTTGTTTTTGAATTGTTGAACTCACATGATATGTTTGATGTGCCTTGTCATAATTGACAATATGATTAAATTTGAAGCAAACAAGGATTAGCCTATGAAATTTAGGAATTAAAATCTGATCATTATGTTTATTGATAATAACTAATGTCAATTGATGAAACTTACCTCAAATATCTTATTATACAAGTTCATTTATACAAATATTTTTGGTATTTATAATAGGTTAGTTGGTGTTGTGACAATGCATTGAAGAAGTGCCATTTGGAATTTATAATTTTTTCTTGTTTGGTAAGTATGATTTCTCTGTGTTTCTATTTGTTAGGTTTTTATAATTCCTAATCTTGTTTGACAAAACTCCTTTCAGTTGTAACTTTATTCGTTCTTTTGTTTCAGTGAGGATGTGAGTGTTTAGATGCGTATCTAACCTGAATTATGCGTATGTAGAGAAGTTTGTGATCTTGAACCTTTCATGTTTGCCACTTCGCTGACTATGTATAGGTATCAAGTTGTTTGATCGCTTGAGTGACCATTTGTGTGCTCGAGCGGTGAATAGGAACATCCAGTATCTCTGCCTACAAACTGAACTTCTGGAAAGCAAGTTTTACCACTGGAGCTGTAAATGTTGTGCTTGAGAGGTCACCCTATATGTTTTACATCACCTTTACTTATATCGCTCGAGTGGTGAAGTGTGTGCTCGAGTTATGTTCCTGAATCTGTTTATTATAAAGTGTGTCGTTTGCTATTTTTAAGGTTGAAGCTATCCAAATTCTAGGAGAGTAGAGCTACCAAGGTTTTCTATATTGGAAGGTATTTTTATAAGTGTTTCCTTGATGATTTGAGAGTGATCGGTGGATCTACGAGTTTCATATTGGTATCATTAAGGGGTTTATCTTTAATCTTTTATTCACAAAAAGAGAGGTGTTCTTCAGTAGATTCCAAAGAACTTGGGCCTGAAACTTTGGTGGATTCTGGTGTGGCTCATCGTTGTGGATTCGACATCAACGTTGTGGATTCAACGTTGAGCAAGACAATTCTGAGAAGAAGAAGGTGGTGGAAGAGGCACATTAGGGTTGGTTCAATTTGGGCCTGGATTTGCTAGGTAATTGAGGGTACGCATGTGTAATTTCTTTTTATCTTCTTAGTAGATTGTTTTATGGCTTTGGCCCGTTGTTTTTTTATCACAATTGGAGGCAATGTTAAATCGTTGTGTCGATTTGTTATTGATTGTTTGATTGGGATTGAAATCCACTATTTAAAATTGAAACATAATCACGAATTAATATCTCAGGAGCTTTTAGAATTTTCACTCTTTAAGTAATATCTTCTTACCAAAATGCATATTTGGTATGAACTTTTTAGAAGATTGTAGAATTTTAAACATCTTTTATCTAGTGAATTGATGACTTGCTCTTTGTTTTTCTTGTTTGCAATGTGTTGATGTCATGGATGTTTGACACAATCTTTGTTAATATTTTCTGCGAGACTGTGGATTTAGAAAATGCTTTAGTGACAATATTGAAATTTTCCTTTCTAGCATTATTTGTTTTGTCACAAGTTTTCTTTTTTGTTCTGGTTGATACCTACTTGTGGGGACATATTTTGTGAGTGACAGCACGTGGTCAAGGTAACGCCGGAGTGTCAGCTGAGGTGCCACGTGGCTTGGTCCTGACGTTAAGGTGATCTCAGCTAGGCCAAGGTTATTTGCGAAGATATTAGAATCCGAAATGAGCGGATAAAGGACAAAGTCCTAGATCTCAGTCTGGATAAAGATAAAGCTCTTAGGGAGTTTATCTCTATGTAGCTAAGAGTCCAAGATGAGCATTGAGCCTGAGTCCATTGAAGTTAGGCCTCTATAGAGATCAGGTCAGTCCTAGTGTAGATGCCCCATTTTTTACTGTCCTCAAGACTTGGACGTCATCGTTTGAACACTCGATGATCATCCATGCTCGTGTTCGTTTTGAGTTCTTGGAGGTCTTGGCCGCATGCCTTCCCTCAAGATCTCTCAACTTGTCTATTTTGTGCTTGGTTGTGGACCAAGCACTTGTGTTTTTGCTTTTGAGGGAAAATGGTGGCTTGTTTGCCATCCCCTAAACCCACCGGCCAAGGCTTGAAGCCATTGGCCTTGTTTTCTTGCCATCGGCCAAAAATGGTGGCCGATCGGCAATATTTTTGGTCGACCGGCCCCTATGTTGGTCGATCGGCCATTTTTGGTGGCTGAACCCTGTTCATCTGCTTTATGTAGATATTTTATGTCAGCTGGCATCCACAATTCACCCCCTCCATACACGTGTATAGAGGGATTTGCTCTTTGCTTAGCTTCTCTTAGAAGCTTTAGAAATTGAACTTCTATAAAGAGGGAGCCCCTCCTCCCTCCTTAGGGGTTCATAAAAATCACCTTTGAAGGATAGATATAGCCTTATATCTATCTTGCCTTGTTTCTCCATTTTTGTGCTTCAAAAGTGTAGCATTGTCTTAGTTTAACACACAAACACCTAGCAATACACCTTCCCTTTGTTACTGAGGTACTAGGGAGTTGGTTTTGGTGTTCTTGGGTGGGTTTGAACTTAGAAAAACTTGTTGGAGCTTTGTTCTTGAAGAGGTTCTACAAGGGTGAATTTCTTGCTTTAGATACCCCATTCTTGCTTAAGCTTTTAGCCCTTCTTGCTTATTGTTTTAAGATTAGATTATAACTGATAAAAGTTCTGATTTTTAGGGCTTAAGACCTTTGTTTAAGGTCATTTTTGTGTCTGGGGTTGTTTACCCCCTCTTAGGCCTTGTTTGGCCTTATTCTTGTGCTTTATTTTTAAGCTTTCAGATCACCTTGTTTTGGCCTTCTCACCACTAAAATCTCGAGGGATTTCAGTGGTGGGGATGGTGTTTTAAGGTCTCAAATAGGAGAGGGTCATACCCTCTCCTTGTTCTCTTGAATGCTTGCATAAATGGCTTATGTGGGTAGCATGTTTGCTTAGCTTGTTTTAGCTCAATTTCAGCAAGTATTTGGTGTTATTTTCCAGGTTTTACCTGTCTAAGGTTGGTTTAATGGCCTCTTACATGCTCCGTATACTTGTCTTGCAATCCCCTCATTTGCCTTAATAAGCATCATGTTGTAACATGTCATTCTAGCATTATTTTGGCTCAACTCTATGAAGCTTTTAGCCTTGTTGTGGCATGTTTAAGCTCTGTTTGGTGTTGTTTTGATCATATATGCCATGCTTTGTATAGCCATAAGGCATTCTAGCTTGTTAGCTTTGAGTGTTCAAGTCACTAGCATGCTTTACTTGGCTCATTTCAATGATTTGGCATCACTTGTTATGTTATTTCAGTCCATATAGTATGCTCATATACTTAAATTTGTCACTCTTTTAATGTTTTAAAGAGTTGATGTTTTATGCCTCATGAATGGGTCATTGTGTATGCCTCCAAGCTTAGGTCATATGGATGCCATCTAAGTGGGTTTTTGGTCTTGTTTTACCATGCCATAACTCTGTTCTTATTGGTTTATGTTATGCCATGTTTGGTTTTGATAGGTGCAGTGTAACACCTCTTTTGTAGCCTTGCATGCCTCATGCCTTTGGCCCTTTGTTCTAGCTTATTTTGGCTTTGGTCCTTGCATGTTTTAGGCTCATTTGGACCTGCCTTAGGACTATTTTAGGTCCTTTTGGCCCTTTGGGGCTTTCTTTGTATAGCCAGGGTTTGAACCCTTTGGCTAGTTTCAAGCTTTAAGCTTTCTTGCATGCTTTGCTTGTGTACTTTGGTTGGTTTGACACCTTTCCTAACATGATTTCAGAGCTTAACATGTTTGTCACATGTCCATATTTGTCTCTTTTAAGTGTGCTTAAGAGTTGTCCTTTTATGCCTTAGTCTTTAGGCTAATTAGCATACATGTTTGTATGTGTATTTCATGCCTTTGTTGCATCATTTTGGCCACTGAATTGAGCCTATTTGAGAGCTGTCCATTTTGGTTTAAGTCCATCTTTTGCATGTTGTTGCATGTTTGCCATGCATGTTGTCGCATGCTTGTTGCATATTTAGTATCTTGCATGTTGTTGCATGCTTATCCCTTTATCATGTTGTCACATGCTTGTCTCATTTTGTATGTTGTTGCATACTTGTCCACCTTTGCATGCCTTGCATGCTTGAATGTTCATGTCGCATCTTGCATACTTGTTTAGGTTACATTTCATTTGGCATGCTTGTCACCATTAGCTTTGTTTGGCATTGTCATTAACATACTTATGTTGTATTGGATTTGCATCATGCTTGAGTTGCTTGCATGCTTAGGTTGCATAGCATTGTATGTGCATCCCTTCCCTCTTGATTAAGCATGATAGAGGTTGGGGCCCCTTATGTGTTTTTGTGCATTTCATTTGATATTGAATTGCACACTTGGCTCCTTTGGCCATCATGCATTGGAATGCGTGATTGGTGGCCCAAGGGTCGAGAACCATATTCCTTTGAGCTCATGACATGATAGGGAGGGTGGTTGTGCATACATTGTCTTGAAAATGCATTGTCATGCTCTGTTTGTCCTCTGTTGCAGCAAAACAGCATTCTGCAGGAAGATATGGCCGGTCGGCCATCTTTAGTGCCAGTTGGCTACAAACACCTAGCCGAGAGCCCTATTTTTGGTCGATGACCAGCTTACCTTGGCTGATGGCCTCATCTCTTGGTCGATGACCTTACAACATGCCCACAAGGTGGTTCAGAAGAGTCATAGAAGTTGGCACAATTTTCAGAGGAACAGAGCAGTGCAAACAGAGGCAACATGAAGCATGGCGATTGATTTCAGGGCAAAGCCGTCCGAGCATGCATTCATCCCTCGTCTCGAGGCCATTTCAGTATTTTAATAACTTAGAATAGTTATTTATTTCCATTTGGTTGTGTAATTAATTAATTAGCTTGTTAGTTAGTTGATTTGTATTATTCTTTCGGTCCCTCCGTCGAGAGGGCACAATTGTGTAATAAGCGTGCGTGTGTGTGATGCATGTCTTCAAACCCCCATTTCTTTCTCCTTTTTACTTACCTACTTTCAGTGGTTAGTTCTAGGGAATATTTCATTTTAGCATACCTTGTGCTATGCATGTTTGCATTCATTCATCAGTATCACATGCACCGGGCTCGGCGCATCATACTAACTGCATTGTATTTCAATTCCTACTTGAATACATGTATCGAGTTGTCGCATCTGATATGCCATCTTAGATTAGCCGAGGCTATTTGAGTTGCATTTTTGCATGTGATGCATTAGCCATTCTAACATGAACTAGGATCATGCATTGATTACTAACTAGTTTCTTGTTTTGGCTCGAAGTACACTGTAAGTGTTTATGCTTTAGCATCTTGCATGTGTGTGAGTGTTAACATGATAGCATGCATGCCATGAGGCTAAATTGCTTATGTGTTATAACTGCCTGAATGCCTGTGGGCGAAGGTTGGATTGCTTGAATTGGAAACATTCATTGAAATCCGTGTTTTAGCCTACTTGTGAGTAGCAAACTTCAAACCATTTCCAAACAAACGGATATGCGATGCTTTGTTCCAAATTAGGCGATCTAGTCTATACTTATGCGTTGTGCACATCACATAGTAATTCTAGCTAATTAACCGGAATAAGAACACGTGTTTTCAAAAACTAGATATCATGCTGAGTAAAGGCCGATCTTTGATCGGGAGAGCGGGGGTGCTCATAGATGACCTTCCCCAATCGTACCCAAGTTCCCGAGCCGAGGCAACTTTGGTGATGATGGACACGTGGCCTTCGGCACGAGTCAGGATTTCCTAAATTCTCTCAAAATAAAATATTTAGGTGGTGACTCTGTATCTGGCAAAGCAGTCCATGTTTGGTACTACTTTCTTAAAAATCAATTTTCCAAAACGTTTTGCCGGATTTGGACTCTTTGGTGATTTATCAATCTCACATCGCACATTGTGAGATCAGATTAAGAACTGTGACATTTGAGTCCGAACTGTAGAAGCAAAGCCCTCGGGCGCATCTACAATTTCTGGTGACTCTGTTGGGGAGTTAGAGAACTTGACTCGAAACTCATGATATCTTGTTTTGATTACACTTATGTGTCTCTTTGCATTGCATTTGCATTAGTGCGCCTAGGACACCGTATTTGCCGTATGCTATTCCTGAACGGTTTGCTGGAGGCTTGCTTTGAGAAACATGCCATAAGGCTGACCAGTTATGGGCTCTGTCACGATGGGAACACAAATCCCGGTTTTTACCAGGGCACCCTTTTTGACCATTCGACCTAGTGCATATTCGGAATCCATAGTGACTATTCCAAACTAGGATAGGTTGCTTACCCGATAATAGGTTGTTTGAAACCGCTGTGTGTAGTGAAACCGTAGCTCCTGAAAAAAATAGAACAGGGAAACCCTACCCCAACATTGGGGTGTTTTGGCTCTCATTTGCTTGTTATGTGCTTTTAGAGTGTACCTCTACAAAGAATGCACGTATCAGTTTGCAAGTCTGAGTATCAGGCCTACGGGCATCAGTATTTTGAGAATCAGTTATATCTGCGAGTATCAGATTCAGTTTTGGGGCAGTAATTTGGGGAACAGTGATTAGTGGTCGAATACAGTTATCAGCTATGCTTATGTCTGTTCTGGTGAAATTGGGCTGAGATGCTGCTTGTTTTCTCTTTCAGTTCAGAGATTCGGTTCAGAGCAACCAGTGTTCTCATTCGCTAAGGCAAGGCAGAAAAGGGCCAGTCAAGGCTTACTGGTTCATCAGATCCATCAGCCACCAGTCACATCACCTCTGTTCAGTTCAGCAGACTCATGATGGCGCAGAATTCAGAAGAAATTTTGGTCATGACAGCGACACTAAACCAAGGAATCACCATACAGGGTGAGAACGATGTTGAGATGCAACGTCCACCCAGGTCACCTGCCGCACATCCAATCTAGGAACCTCAATTATTTCAAACTCGTGAGCCCACCACTTTTGAGCTGATGGGAATGATCGATGATCTTCAGAGATCTGTTTCTGATCTAGCCTACGGAATATCGGCTCCGCCGTCGACCATGTCACATGCCGGGAACTTCATACCGGAAGAGCCTCCGCTCTTCGGGCAGATTGTAATTGAACTCAACCAACTTGAACCCATCCTAAGTATAGGCAATGGCATGCCAACAACAACTGGGTTTCGCTCTGATATAGAAACCCAAGCCTTCGACCAAGCTGAGGCGAGTGGTAAGAACATGGTGGGGGCAGACATTGATCCCTATGAACAACTCCTACAAGCTGTTGAGGCTTTGAAAGCCGGGGGACTGAACAAACAACAGGTGCTCGCAGTTGCTACAAAGATTGTGGATAACACTTTCCCCACTCAGATTGAGGGAAGTTCAAGCTAAGAGGAGAACCAGGAGAAAGGTCGTCATACTGGAAACGATCCTGTTAGATTTAATCCTGCACCCGGAAAAGATCAGGAAGCTAAGTCAGCACCTGCCGACCCTTTTGCTAGTGCATCCAGCAAAAATCCACAAACCTCGAAGTATCTATCCCGAGGTCGCAGGGTCTTCCATGCCCTCTACATACCTTTGTCTAAGGCTCTTCAAATCCTTGCTGAAAAAGGACATCTCAAACCCCTTGAACCTTGGCCTCTCCCTAGTCATCTTCCATCTAGTCATGACACTACCCCGTACTGTGCGTACCATCAACAAACTGGTCATAACACCGACAATTGCTTCCGTCTTCGCCACGAAGTACAAGATTTGATTGACAACGAGGTCATCCTCCCACTTAGCTCAGTAAATTCCATCGTCACTGGGTCAGTGAACTTCGAGGATAATACAAGTATGTGATCAGGGAATAAACCACCTGCGGACGGTGCTTAGTTTACTTCCAATGTGCCGTATGGCATGCACTATTTTGAGCATTTGCGAATGCTAGTTTTTGTACTTTCTGACCCGGGTATTCAGTCAGTTTTGTTATCTTGTATATAGTCAGTCTTTGTGTACTATGTTAGTTAGGTCTGTCTTGTTGTATCGAGTCAGTTCTGTTGCATAGAAGCTGGGTGATTCCGGGGGTGTTACTTTGGATATCACTATTTTGATTTGTATTTGTCTTTTTGCTTTCTTTTGGGTCTATTTCTGCCATGGAGCCAGTTACACCAGAAGTTCTGAATGAAACAGCTATGGCTTTCATGTTTTTGTGCTTATCTTTGCTTTGAGCCAGTTGTGTCAACAGATTTTGAATGAGACGACAGTGCATTTCACCTACTTCTTCTGTGCCTTTAAGTCATTGCATTGACCTAAGTTTTTCAAAACTTTTTGAACATTGTGACGAAAACGAAGAGGGAGGAATCCCTCGGGTTTTTCAAAATTTGATCAAATGAGAGAGAGAGAGAGAGAGAGGCGTGCTAAGCCCTTAATGAATGAGATCATGCTTGTTAGTGTGAGTACTGAGAAGGATCCTGGCTTGATCCAGATTGGTCCTACACAGTCTTCAGCACGAGTGATTTGTTACTTTCTCAAAAGGATTTCAAAAAAATGTTTTGCGCGGTCCTACGAAGACCTATGCGGAATCGCTCTTGAGATTTTGCAGCTTAGGATCGCTCTCAGCCTCGAGACTCGACCCCTTTTGTTTTCAAAACCTTGAACCTGGATTCAGAATGTTCAAAAGCCAACCGTAATGTGAGGCCTGTGTGGCCATATTTAAAGCAGCCCGTGAATTAGCGGCAACAAAGTCCGATCAAGAAAATCAAACGCAGTCAAAAGAAGTTTGCAAAACTAGATCAGAAGCCCCTCGAACTAGGGGTACAAAAAATATCAGACGTGCTCGAAGAACCAAAGATGGATCATTTTACAAATCAATGAAGATTGGCAAGAATGCCAAATCCTAGAAGGGGAGAAAGAACAAAGTTTTGTTGAAAGACAACCGAGTTCCTATCCACAACACTACGGGCAATTCAGCCCCCATTGGATGGACTCCTACATCATCAGTGAATAGCAACCATTCTCTTGGATTCAGATGGCTTCAAGATCTCAAAACCATTTGACATGGACTAGTTACACTTTTACCCTTGAGAGGCTCGCTGGGCCGAAAACCCGGAAGGGCGACCCAGGCAAAAATTAGAGCAAGAAAAAAAGAAAAGATGAAAAAAGAAAAATGCGAAGAATGAAAAAAAAAAAGAAATGAAAAGAAAAGAAAAATAAAGCTCGCAAGGTTGAAAACCCGAAAGGGCGGCCTTGGCAAAAGTTAGAGCGCAAAAGGAGAGGTTAATACCCGAGTGTACCTTAACCGGAACTACGTAAGGCTTGATTCCCATGTTTGGGATACGTAGGCAACTTCATTCTGAAGTCCAACCATAAATACTTCCAAATCGATTGTGTCCATGTAATGGTTTTGATAACCTTTGTCTTTGCTGTATCTGAGAATTCGGTTGTGATCGTTACTTTAAGGGCTGATTACCATACGCTACGGCGTTATCCAAACAAGGGGCAACCTTCCGTTGCCATACAGTATGCTGCGGCGTTATCCAAACAAGGGGCAACCTTCCGTTGCCATACAGTATGTTGCGGCGCTATCCAAACAAGGGGTAACTTTCCGTTGCCATGCAATGTACTGTGGTTAAACAAGGGGCAATTTTCCATTGCCATACGGTGCCTGGACCTGAGGTTGTGCATCTCAAGAGTAGGTCTCGTTGAGTAGTGGACGTTTGCAAAAATAGTTTTTGAGAATTTTTACTGAGGTTGACTAATTTTCTCAAAAATTATTCCATTTTCCCAAAACTGGACCATTTCTTGGACCAAAAAAAGGAAAATTTTCAGTGCTCACAAACTAACTTGCATGATTTCAAATCAAAAAGTTGAACAAGTATGTTAATCTAACTCTCATATTAGTCAAAATTGTTTTAGTAGAAAGCCAAAACAAAAAAAATGGTCAAAATGATGAACTAGGGGCACAGTTGAGTCAGGCTTTCTGTCTTTTCCCCATTGTTAATGCTTCCCAGAAAGGGCACGACTGAGGTCAACAACAAGGGGCTATAAGCTCTCTCATCCTCTAAGCAGTGAGGTATGAAGCCAAGTGCGAAGCACAAATCGGAATGGATCAATGTATTCCACTCCCTCATCCAGGGCATCGACTAGACGTCGCCGGAGGGAATAGCCGCGAGCTGAATATGCTAGGGGCAGGAGCCCGCAATATCTTGTTTACCTATCAACCACCCAGGGGAGGGATAAAAAAAATAGAGAGATTAAAGAATAGAGAGGTGTACATTAAGAGAAAAAGTGAGCAAAGGGTTTTGAGGGAAAAACCGAGCCTGAGGGTCGAGTGATGTGAGCATTATATGTGAGATGGGGTGAGAAACAATACCTGCAATAGTAGTGGACTCCCCGCAAACCTAGTCGTCTCCCGGCAATGAAAAGCGTCCAAGCCCATCAATGTTTCGGCTAGCGTCATGGAAATACAGCTTTTGCCCTCTTTCAAGCCCTTGGTAACTTTGATCAAACGAGTGTTAAACCCTCCCGAGCCCGGGGCAAGCAAGAAGTGAGATAACATGCATAAGCAAAGTGTGTGTCGCCGATAACCCTGCCAATGATGGTCGCTACGGTCACCAGCATCAGAAAACTGACAAACCAAGCTCGGAATGTCCAACTCTCCATCGTGAATCAATGACCGAGTGTCGTGCAAAGTAAGGCCGCACATCCGTCCTAAGGCTTGGACGTGGCCGAACCGGAACTGAGGCAAGATTTCTTCATCGCGTTCGGATTCCATTAAAGCTTGGAAATCCTCGAAAGTGGGACACATCTCATGTCCACTAAAGCTAAAGACGTGTGTCACTAGATTCCAAAACCTTGTCGCGGCATAGAGGAACGGAAAACACAGCGGGGTGCGACCCAAAGTGAATAGTGCATTTATGCCGAAGCTTAGAAAATTTAGCTTTTCTGAGCCATCCAAGGTAGCAATCCAATTTGTGAGATTTTAGACAAGGAACTCTTCCATTTGGTGCAAATCAATGTTGAAATGAGGAAAACTACGAAGCTGAGGCTTTTGTAGAAGATAAGGGGTTGAGTGGGTCAACATTCTGGAGGTTCTTGCCATTTTTGGCCGATTGGCTAAAAATGTTGGCCGGTGGTCATTTCTTGTGGCCGATGGCCTCTCCCTTTGGCCGATGGACTCTCCCCATGTTCTATGAGCAGTCTATGACTTGAATATGCTAAGAATTTGTGGTTGGTACCACTTCCAATTTCTTCCGGTGTTGATTTTGCGAAGTCACTTCTATTTGCTTATCGAGTTGTTGTACATTTGTTTATCGAGTTGTATTTCGTATTCTTTAAGTTTTCGTTTTGCTTATCGAGTTGTATTTACACTTGGTTAGCTTATCGAGTTCTTTGTTTTGCTTATCGAGTTGTCTTTGTCGTTAGTCAGTTCACTACCTGATTATTACGATACGAGTGCTTAGTTTTCAAAACAAAGTTCAATCTCATTTACATTGTTATGTAATGCGGTGCGATGCGATATGATGCGTAGAATGCACAAATGCAACACTTTTTGAACAAAACAGCTGTTTCATTTCATCCTATGTCTTTTGCAAAAGCACATAATTTCTTTTGAAAGAAAACAAAACCTGCCTAAGGCAGTACAATATGCTCAAACTACCAGTAAAAGGAAAACAAAACAAAAAAGGAAAACCAACAAAGTGTCTGAACAAAGCAAAAATGAAGAAAAGTAGCAAAGTCTGGATCAACATCGATGGTCTCAAACACGGGAATCGGTCCTGGTCCTCTTCCTGGACGAGGGTCCAGGATCACCACCGCTGTCAGAATCAGAATTTGAGTCATCTCCGGCCTCACCCTGAGAAGACTTTGCCTCTGCATCAGAATCATCGGGGGAGGGCTCTTGCAAACTGCTCTCAGCATGAGCGTGCCTATGTCTGCCCCGGCTATGGAATGTCATCCCCCGCCTGGCTCCCCTTCCTCCTCGAGCAGGAACAGATGGTCCAACTGGAGCACCTCCCGTGGTCAGAATCTGGAATGGGACCTAAAAAGGAGAAATGGCAAATGCATCAGTTATGCTACGCAAAGCAGAGTATGAATATCAAATACAGTGTATGAATACAATGTATGAATGTTGTGAGCAATGTATCAGTACAAAATATAGTGTATGAGTATAGTGTATGAATGCCGTGAGCAAGGATGTGAGCAGTATGTAGGTTACAGTGTATCAATGCCGTGAGTGTTGTGTATCAAGTGTCGTGTTGATAGTGTGATGCATCAGATTATGTATGAAACAGATTATGCAGAGTTTCAGACTGCGGTTGAAAGAACTTACCGGGATGCCATAGATGGTCAACGGGTCGATGCTCCGCTGCAGCATCCCCATCACAGAGGCAGTCAATTCTAGAGACTGACGAGTGTATTCCACGGAAGCCTGCAAAAGGGTTAAAAGCATTAGTATTCCGCGAAATATCAAGAGAAATGAAATGAAATGGCTGTACAGAATGCAAAGTGTGGTAGTACATACCAGGGTCGAGCCATAGACTCCGACAAGCTCATGATCTGCTGGAGGAGGAGGGATAGGTATCTGGTAAGTCTCTCCACCCTGTCCTCGACAGGTCATCGTCGTGGGCAGCTCTGGCCATCCAGCTCCCTGCCCTCTCCGGGAACCATTCCTGCCTCACGCCGGAGGTACCCTCAGTGCCCTTGCTCCTACTGCTGGCGTTGCTGGCCTCTCTCTCTCAACTCGGCGAGCAACGGCCAGAGGCCGCATGAGATAAGCCTGGATGTACTCGGTATAATCGCCCTCGTCTCCAAAGCGCTCATAGCTCCAGCCAATCGTGTAGTCTATCATCTCCTCTAAGGTGTACCTCTCGGTGTGCCTCATGTGGGTAGGAGGAGGTGTTGGAGCTGTCTGCTCTGGCATGCCCAAGCGCTCCCCAAAGTACCAAGCGCGGTAGACCGGTCCCTCTAACAAGATCCTGAACCGGCCAGTCTCTCAAGTACCGGTATACTGCTGCCGAACTGCGTTAGGCAACGGGGCCTAAGGCTGCTAGGTGATCTGCAAATAATACACAGTTTGTTATCTACTGTTATTGAGAGTACAATATAAAGCGAAGCTTAAATAAACTGTAATGTTTGACATACCTTGGCTGCGATGATGGTGTCAAAGTAGCTGCGGAAGAACATGAAGGACTCCCGTGGCCTCCGCTCGCATCTCACATCGAAGCGGTGGGAAAACGGAACCATGGGGGGCGTCTCCACATCTGGCACTGGGGCGAGCCTAGGAAAGTAGGCATACACCCACAACTACAGAATGTAACAGAGTAAATATGAGTATGCTTATCAGATAAAGCAGTATACAGATAAAGCAGAGTGCAGTATGTGTAGTGTATTGTGCAGTGTGTGCGGTGTACAACCAGTGTAAAGAAGATTGCCTGCGCATAGTGTATGTGATGTACAGATAATGAAAAACAGAATTGAAAAGACAGAAAAGAAAACGTGTACCTCCCAGGCTCGCCAGCAGCCTCCAAGCAACTACCCGCTGCGGCGGGAGGATGAACTCATATATCCGTAAAGGGTGGCCAAGCCCGCGCCACCCTAGTCGTAGTCGCGGATCCGCGTCACGTCCACAGGTGTGCTCAGTAGGTAAAGGGCCACGGTGTTCGCCCGGTCGGCGAAGAGCGTGGTCCCCAGTAGGAACATGATGAAGTCACGAGCATACTGCTCCTCCTCCTCCCGAGTAGTAGGCGCCTGGATCCGGAAGTGATCCTTGAACCATGAGCACCTCACAAACCCTGGCCGGGCAAGAGGTGGCTGAGTGCCAAGCAAGTATAGCTGAGCGGTGTCCCACTCATCCGTATATGTATCAAAGGGGATCGGATCACCCTATACTCCGATGCCTGTGAGCATGGAGAAGTCAAGGGGAGTCATCGTCATCTCCCCGGTGGTAGAAAGGTGGAAGGAGTCGGTGGTGTCCCACCACCTCTCCACCAAAGCAGTAAGAAGGGGCCTGCTCACAGTGAGGCGCAAGAGTCCCATGCAGAAGGTCCCAAAGCCGGCCTGGTCGACAATATGGCGAACCGCATCGGGTAGCTCCATGTACCATCCTCGAGCAATGATATTCCCATACCCCCGGAAGGCATGGGAATCTGCCTATGTTCAAAGACAAACAGATATGAAGTAGTGTCAGATGTACCGTGTTTAAATGCCTTCAGAATTGGGGAAAATGCAGTGTGGGTGAATATGTTCGAGTTTACACAGATATTGGGTGGGCTAAGCATACGATGTAATAGTCTGTTTAGGTTATTCAGTTGAAAATGTAGTGTGTGTGCATGTGTTTGGGTGCGCTCAGAATTAATGAAAATGCAGTGCGAGTGCATGTGTTCAGTTTTAAACAGATATCGGGTTAGGGTGTGCTCACAGTGAACTACAGCATATGATGTATCAGTGTGTTTGAATTGTTCAGTTGAGAATGCAGCGTGTGTGCATGTATTCAGATTTAAACAGATATCGAGTGTGGGTGTGCTCACAGTGACTACAGCATGTGATGTATCAGTCTGTCTGAGTTAAGTAGTTAAAGAACAGAATCGACTATCGCAGTTATATGTTCTACATTGCAAAAAATGAAACAGAGGAAGAATATACCTCAGTGGCGCCGTAAGACAGGTGTGACTCTGGCTCGCGCAACAAAAGCTCTAGTGGCGCGCCC
The DNA here is from genome assembly GCF_055761805.1 of Camellia sinensis. Taxonomy (NCBI): domain Eukaryota; kingdom Viridiplantae; phylum Streptophyta; class Magnoliopsida; order Ericales; family Theaceae; genus Camellia; species Camellia sinensis. The sequence goes on along the minus strand of NC_138974.1, from coordinate 4,842,490 downwards.
CGCGCATAGCTCCTGAAGTGGCGGATGCCATCGAGAGGCAACAGTTGTATCGCTGGCCTGTAAGTCGCCGGATCGAACGGTCGGATGCGAAGAGGTAGGAGCTCGACCTCGGGGTCCACGTCCATCTTCGGGGGAGTCCCACCACATGGAATGTCGTCTGCCATCTCAAAAGGAGCGTGAAAATGGCTGAGAATGTGAAAAACGGGCAAGAATGCGAAAGGTCAACCCAAAAGTCAACCCCGAGAGGATGAAAAATGGAAGGAAAGGTCGGAGTGTGGAAAAGGCACGAAGATTGAGGTATGACTTAGGGGAAACAAACCCCAAATGGTGGAAACCAAGAAAAGGGCACTGAAACCGAGTTTTGTTCGGTTCAAAGTGTGCGAAACGGGAGAGGTTTTGCGAATCGAACGATGGAAAAGGGTCAAAAACAAGAGAAAAACACAGATCGAAAGGAAAAAAATCACCTAGAAATAAAGAGGAGGGATTTTTGAGCTTGAGGAAGTAAGGATATGGGGTTTGGAACCCCATATTTAAAGACCTGTGGCTAAAAGACGAAACTGTCCCGAAACTGCCATTTTTGGCCGATCGGCCAAATTGTTAGCCGATCGGCCAAATTGTTAGCCGATCGGTTAAATATTTGGCTGATGATCTTATTTTGTGGCCGATGGATGGCCGGTGGCCTCCCCTTGTGGTCGATGCACCTCCCACACCCTTGTTTGGGTCAATTGTGTTGTTTGGGACCTTAATTCCTCAAAGACAGTGCAAGAAAGTAGACTTTTGAAGCTTAATCGGCCTCTGTGTTGACCTCGAACCGTGTCTTCTGTGTGCAATGCTCGGTACGCGCAAGGTGTATCCTTTTTGTATCTTGTGAGTTTCGAAAAATGCTTTAAATATGTTGCATTACAATGCTTTGTCATGTTTGTAATAAGCGCACACCACGCTTGCATTGTTATTCACGTCTATATGCGTTGTAGTGCACACCACGCTTCTATTGTTATGCACGTCTATATGCGTTGTAGCGCACACCATCTCTTGCATTGTTATGTAGGTCTATATGCGTTGTAGCGCACACCATCTCTTGCATTGTTATGCACGTCTATATGCGTTGTAGCGCACACCATCTCTTGCATTGTTATGCACGTCTATATGCGTTGTAGTGCACACCATCGCTTGCATTGTTATGCACGTCTATATGCGTTGTAGCGCACACCACGCTTGCATTGTTATGCACGTCTATATGCGTTGTAGCGCACACCACGCTTGCATTGTTATGCACGTTTATATGCGTTGTAGCGCACACCATGCTTGCATTGTTATGCATGTACTATATGCATTGTCACGCACACCATGCTTGCATTGTCATGCACATCCCTTAGGTCGCATTGTCTTGCACCCCCTCCATCCGCGTTGTTTCACATGTCACATTCGCATCATCATACAGCTTATCATATTACATGCATTGTCATGTATTTCAGTTCATGCATTGTCATGCGCGTCTCCCATGCATTGTCATGCATTTCAGTTCATGCATCGTCATGCACTTCAGTTCATGCATTGTCATGCGCGTCTCCCATGCATTGTCATGCGCGTCTCATTTGCATTGTCATGCATTTCAGTTCATGCATTGTCATGCACTTCAGTTCATGCATTATCATGCACGTCTCCCATGCATTGTCATGCACGTCTCATTTGCATTGTCATGCATTTCAGTTCATGCATTGTCATGCACTTCATTTCATGCATTGTCATGCACGTCTCCCATGCATTGTCATGTATTTCAGTACATGCATTGTTATGCATTTCAGTATATGCATCATCATGCATTTTAGCTCATTTGCATTGTCATGCATTTCAGTTTATGCATTGTCATGCGCGTCTCATTTGCGTTGTCATGCATTTCAGTCCATGCATTGTCATGCATATCATTTGCATTGTCATGTATTTCAATAATTCGCATTGTCATGCATTTCAATAATTTGCATTGTCATGCCTATTTCATTCACATTGTCATACATTTCTACAATTTGCATTGTCATGCATATTTCCCTTGCATTGTCTTGCACGTTTCCTTTGCATTATCACGCACGTCTCCTGTGCATTGTCTTACACCCCTACTAACTTGTGCATTGTCTTGCACCCCTACTAACTTGTGCATTGTTTTGCACCTCCTTATAACTTGCATTGTCTTGCTCGTTATGTGCATTGTTTTGCACCCCCTTATAACTTGCATTGTCTTGCTCGTTATGTGCATTGTCTTGCACCCCCCTTTATAACTTGCATTGTCTTGCTCATTATGTGCATTGTCTTGCACCCCCTTATAACCTGCATTGTCTTGCTCGTTATGTGTATTGTCTTGCACCCCCACTCATTTGTGCATTGACTTGCACACTCCTATCTAACTTGCATTGTTTTGCAAACGCATCTAATTTGCATTGTTTTGCAAACCCCTCTAACTTGCGTTGTTTCGCATACCCTTAACTTGCGTTGTTACATTCGTTATGTAATGACCCCAAAATGCGTATAAGAAATCATCTTTATTTCCCTATGAAATGATGTGGTTTAATTTAATTATATCTATTAGAATTGAAGCATTATCAGTTGAGTTACGGACTTAAAATGGGAATTACCGACCTTTATGGGTTCAAAAATCAAAATTGAGTACTTGGATATGTTAATGGGAATTTTTGGAATTATTTGGGAAAATTAATTTAAAATCTAATTTGTCTGATTCGTTAATGGACGTTTGGGTGATTAACTTTATACTGCAAATTAAAGGCCTTAAAGACTTCAGATACCGGAACAGGGGACATATTTATGATCAACATAATTTTTAGAGTTATCTGGGAAGTTTAATTGAAATGTGATTTTGTGCGATTCGTAAGGGCGTGTTTGGCCCTTCCTATTTGTGGGAAGCTTTTATATATGCATATATGCCTTATGAGTTGTTGAACTCATCTATTTTGAACCAAACAAAAATAAAAATATCTAGAGAAAGGGGAAGGAGAACCATGAGAGAGAGAGAGGGAGAGAGAGAAGAGGCAAAGCTTCTCCCTAAGGAATTCAACATCCATGGAAGCTTGAAGATGGTTGAAGAAGATAGAAGAGAGAGGAAAGATCAACCAAAAGCTTGGGAAAAATTGAAGAGGCTAAGGGATGAACAAAGGTTTGGGTAAGGTATGTGGCTCTAATTACTAACCTTGTATAGAATCCATCTACTACTTGAAATCATGGATTGATATAGAAGATGTGAGCTTTGAACCCATGAACCTTGATTTTCTAAGAATTCCTTGATTGAAAACGTAAAATCATTAAATTTGTTTATTGTGAGATTATGGTGTTTGATGAAGAATAATAATGTGAAATTGGTCATGTATTAAAGGGTTTTGGGCTTTGATTTACATGTAATTAAGGTTTGATTTTTGGAAATGAGAAGTCCCACAATTTCAGCCATTTTCGGACTGCTGCTGTCCAGGGCCGCACGTGCGGCACTGTTCACCCGCACGTGCGGAGACAGCTCTGTCCATCCAACTTTGAATAGGTATATCTTTTGCATCCGGACTCCGTTTTGAGTGATTCTTGAGCCTAAAATCAAGCCCCGGAAGTCTAGTTTCCAATGGCGCTAGTCTCACTCCAAAATTCTAAATACAGAAAAAGTTATACCCAAATTAGTGGCGACTGTTCACATTATGTCAATTAGTTATGTACCATTTCTTCACCTAAACCAATTCCTATCGATTTCTCTTGTTTTCTAAGACATGGATTACAACATATTAAAGAATAATGATCTTGGTACCACCATGACTAATTGATTGAACGATCAAAGAGAATAAGTAAAGGATCGAGTATAACCTCATATTATGTGTTGTACACTGTTATTGTAGGTCGAGACGAGGACATTGTACCATTACCACCGGAAACCGATCACTGTGAGTAGTAGTACAAAAATGTACATTTTTTTTCTACCATTGAAAATTATTGTCACTAATGCTCTGTTCTTTGTAAGTATTATACGAACATTTATGACAATTGGAAAGCAATGTGAATTTATATGAACGCTGAAAGATTCGCGTACGTCGGTATGATTTCGGAATCCTTATGTTCTGTTAATGACGAATATTAGCCCTTTGTTATTTATCAGCATACTATGTTATTTCTTAAAGAATAAGTGGAACTTATGTTCATCCTTGAAGAATGATATTTGTGTGAATCTAAGATTATGTTACGAAGGGACCCAAGAACGTTTAGAATCTATGATATGAAAGTAAAGGTTTGCCATCAGTACGCAACCCACATAAGAATATGAATTATTCTATTTTGTTAAGTGCATGATAATGACATGATATAACATGAAATGCTCTGTTTTCTATTAACTTAATGATTATTCATATATGTAGAAGTATTCACATCATCTTTAGCACAAGGCCCCTACCCAGGGGTAATAATACCGTGGTTCAAATAATTAAGTTACAAGTTTATGTATGTTCTAAGTCTAAGCCTGTTATAAGTTTACGTATGCTATAAGTCAAGAATGTTACAAACTCAAGAATGTTACAAGTTTATATATGTGACAAGTTCAAGTATGTACAAGTTTAAGGAAGGTTACAAGTACAAGTATATACAAGTTTAAATATGTTACAAGTTTTCAAGTTTAAGTATGTTATAAGTTCATGTATGTTACAAGTAGACACATGTTACAAGTTCACGCATGTTATAAGTTCAAGTATGTTACAAGTTCAAGTACGTTACAAGCTTAAGTATGTTACAAGTTTAAGTGCGTTACAAGCTTAAGTATTTTACAAGTTTAAGTACGACACAAGCTTAAGTATGCTACACGATACGTTACAAGCTTACCTATGTACAAGTTCAAGTGTACTATAAGTTCACAATGTTGAGGGATTTCTTTATGGAACTAACAAGAATGCTTTTTATTGATTTGCCAGCGCTATTAAAAGGCTAAGTATAAGTAAGTATGAATTCTGATTTCTGTTAATGATTCAAGCATAATGAATATGTATGAATTTATTTTCGTTTATGGTATGACATTACATGTGTGGTTTGGTCTGTAAGACCTAATGATTATTGGTATGGAACAAAGTGCTACTTGGAACTAAGTGCTACATTGTGAGGCACCGCTAGAGTCCATGTGAGACACCTCTTGAGTCCATACATATGTGAAAGTTATGAGGCTTATAGCCATCCATATAAGTTGTTATGAAATGAAACAAAGTGCTACACGGAACTAAGTGCTACATTGTGAGTTACCTCTAGAGTCCACGTGAGACACCTCTTGGGTTCATATATGCATGTCCAAAGGCTTCATGCCAACTTTTCAAGGGCCTTAGCGCCATATGTTACAAGGGCTTTATGCCATATGTTTCAAGGGCCTTAGTGCCATATGTTACAAGGGCTTTATGCCATATGTTTCAAGGGCCTTAGTGCCATATGTTACAAGGGCTTTATGCCACATGCTTCAAGGGCCTTAGTGCCACAAGTTTCAAGTGCTTATAGCCACCATGTTTCAAGGGCCTTGTGCCATCATGTTTCAAGGGCTTATAGCCACCATGTTTATGTTGCAAGATTGAACTTAAGGCCGTTATGTACGTAGCACAGAATCAGACTAACTATGTGAACTCTGCATCTTTATATGCATTGTTATGTGTTATGTTTCAATTTAAGCATCGTTTTATTTATGTATTATTATTCACTGAGCTTGGCTCACTCTGTCTAACGTATGTTTTTGTAGGTAACCAACCAAGTGGTCAGTCCTAGTCATGACACCCGTTTTCTTTTGTCAACCTTCGTGGGTTCAGGCACTGCACAAAGCCATTTATTTTTGTAAAGTCTATTGAAATGTTGGCTTAATTTTGATTACCCATTTAAAGTTAAAGAGGTAGAACTTCAATGATTTTGTTTATATAAGCCCAATGATGGGGCTGGGTCTGTACATATGGTTGTTTATCACTGATGCTACAGCATATGGTTTGGAGCTTTATCTATTTTCCATGATGAATGTGATGTATAAGAGGTCCTGGCATGTAGATGTAGCTCAATGGAATTTATACGTATAGTTATTTTCCTACTTTATGCTTCCGATGAGGCCCCATATGTTATTTACTACAGGTTAAGTGTTCATTTTCAAATAGGTCATGCCCAAACTTTTAGGGGCGGGTTTGGGGTGTGACACGTTATTTAAATTGTTATGTATACCCTCAACTTGCGTTGTTACGTTCGTTATATACATTGTTATGTACGTCTTTCACTTGCGTTGTTTCGCACGTTCTACCTGCATTGTTGTGCATTTCACACTTCACTTGCATTGTCACACACTTTTCACTTGCATTGCTATGCATGTTTCTAATGATATTGTACCTATTAAGTTTCTTTCTTTTACAGGCACGATATTATATGTACAGTTCATTTGAGGCTGGCGCGACCAGACGAACCGGACAGGTATTGTACACTCTCCGCGTGAGACGTAGCGAGAATTTTATAATTCTCTTACATCCTTTCTACATGTAATGTTGTTAGATTTGTGTTCGCCTGCTTAAAACTGTTGCATGTTTTGCTTCGTTACAGCTTTCTTTGCATGATCATAAGTTATGTTCGGCATCGTGGATGTTCTTTGCATCTTGCCCCCGCCTTTGGGCACATATCTTTGCTTATTGTATGCTTGTCTAAGTCTTCGGCCTTGTCAAAAATGGGTCGTCTCTAGGCTTTGACATTCACTCCCGTCATTGTTATGACTTTCGAGTTTTGTCAAAGAGGGGCAACTGTAGACACCCCATTTTTGACCATCCTCAAGACTTGGACGTCATCATTTGAACACTCGATGATCATTCATGCTCGTGTTCGTTTTGAGTTCCTAGAGGTCTCGGCCGCGCGCCTTGCCTCAAGATCTCTCAACTTGTCTGTTTTGTTCTTGGTTGTGGACCAAGCACTTGCGTTTTTGCTTTTGAGGGAAGACATTGGCTTGTTTGCCATCCCCTAAACCCACTGGCCAAGGCTTGAAGCCATTGGCCTTGTTTTCTTGCCATCGATCAAAAGTGTTGGCCGATCGGCAATATTTTTGGTCGACTGGCCCTTATTTTGGTCGATCAGCCATTTTTGGTGGCCGAACCCTGTTCATCTGCTTTATGCAGATATTTTATGCCAGCTAGCACAGCTGGCATACACAATTCACCCCCTCCATACACGTGTATGGAGGGATTTGCCCTTTGCTTAGCTTCTCTTAGAAGCTTTACAAATTGAACTTCTATAAAGAGGGAGCCCCTCCTCCCTCCTCAGGGGTTCAGAAAAATCACCTTTGAAGGATAGATATAGCCTTATATCTATCTTGCCTTATTTCTCCATTTTTGTGCTTCAAAAGTGTAGTATTGTCTTAGTTTAACACACAAACACCTAGCAATACACCTTCCCTTTGTTACTGAGGTACTAGGGAGTTGGTTTTGGTGTTCTTGGGTCGGTTTGAACTCAGAAAAACTTGCTGGAGCTTTGTTCTTGAGGAGGTTCTGCAAGGGTGAGTTCTTTGCTTTAGATGCCCCATTTTTGCTTAAGCTTTCAGCCCTTCTTACTTATTGTTTTAAGCTTAGATTATAACTGATAAAACTTCTAATTTTTAGTTCTTAAGACCTTTGTTTAAGGTCATTTTTGTGTTTGGGTTGTTTACCCCCTCTTAGGCCTTATTCTTGTGCTTTATTTTTAAGCTTTTAGATCACCTTGTTTTGGCCTTCTCACCACTGAAATCCAGAGGGATTTCAGTGGTGGGGATGATGTTTTAAGGTGTCAAATAGGAGAGGGTCATCCCCTCTCCTTGTTGTCTTGAATGTTTGCATAAATGGCTTATGTGAGTAGCATGTTTTCTTAGCTTGTTTTAGCTCAATTTCAGCAAGTATTTGGTGCTATTTTGCCATGTTTTACCTCTGTCTAAGGTTGGTTTAATGGCCTCTTACATGCTCCGTATACTTGTCTTGCAATCCCCTCATTTGCCTTAATAAGCATTATGTTGTAACATGTCATTCTAGCATTATTTTGGCTCAACTCTGTGAAGCTTTTAGCCGTGTTATGACATGTTTAAGCTCTGTTTGGTGTTGTTTTGATCATATATGCCATGCTTTGTATAGCCATAAGGCATTCTAGCGTGTTAGCTTTGAGTGTTCAAGTCACTAGCATGCTTTACTTGGCTCATTTCAATGATTTGGCATCACTTGTTATATTTCAGTCCATATAGTATGCTCATATACTTACATTTGTCACTCCTTTAATGTTTTAAAGAGTTGATGTTTTATGCCTCATGAATGGGTCATTGTGTATGCCTCCATACTTAGGTCATTTGGATGCCATCTAAGTGGGTTTTTGGTCTTGTTTTACCTTACCATAACTCTGTTTTTATTGGTTCATGTCATGCCATGTTTGGTTTTGATAGGTGTAGTGTAACGCCTCTTTTGTAGCCTTGCATGCCTCATGCCTTTGGCCCTTTGTTCTAGCTTATTTTAGCTTTGGTCCTTGCATGTTTTAGCCTCATTTGGACCTGCCTTAGGATTGTTTTAGGTCCTCTTGGCCCTTTGGGGCTTGCTTTTGTATAGCCATGGTTTGAACCCTTTGGCTAGTTTCAAGCTTTAAGCTTTCTTGCATGCTTTGCTTGTGTACTTTGGTTGGTTTGGCACCTTTCCTAACATGATTTCAGAGCTTAACATGTTTGTCACATGCCCATATTTGTCTCTTTTAAGTGCGCTTAAGAGTTGCCCTTTTATTCCTTAGTCTTTAGGCTAATTAGCATGCATGTTTGTATGTGTATTTCATGCCTTTGTTGCATCACTTTGGCCATTGATTTGGGCCTATTTGAGAGCTGTCCATTTTGGTTTAAGTCCATCTTTTGCATGTTGTTGCATGCTTGCCTTGTATGTGGTCGCATGCTTATTGCATATTTGGTATCTTGCATGTTGTTGCATGCTTATCCCTTTATCATGTTGTCACATGCTTGTCTCATTTTGTATGTTGGTGCATACTTGTCCACCTTTGCATGCCTTGCATGCTTGAATGTTCATGTTGCATCTTGCATACTTGTTTAGGTTACATTGCATTTGGCATGCTTGCCACAATTAGCTTTGTTTGGCATTGTCATTAACATGCTTATGTTGCATTGGATTTGCATCATGCTTGAGTTGTTTGCATGCTTTGGTTGCATAGCATTGTATGTGCATCCTTTGCCTCTTGATCAAGCATGATAGACGTTGGGGCTCCTTACGTGTTTTTGTGCATTTCATTTGATATTGAATTGCACACTTGGCTCCTTTGGCCATCATGCATTGGAATGCGTGATTGGTGGGCCGAGGGTCGAGAACCATATTCCCTTGAGCTCATGACATGATAGGGAGGGTGGTTGTGCATACATTGTCTTGAAAATGCATTACCATGCTCTGTTCGTCCTTTGCTGCAGCAAAACAGCATTCTGCAGAAAGATATGGCCGATCGGCCATCTTCAGTGCCGGCCGGCTACAAGCACCTAGCCGAGAGCCCTATTTTTGGTCAATGACCAGCTTACCTTGGCCGATGGCCTCATCTCTTGGTCGATGACCTCACAACATGCCCACAAGGTGGTTCAGAAGAGTCATAGAAGTTGGCACAATTTTCAGAGGAACAGAGCAGTGCAAACAGAGGCAACATGAAGCATAGCGATAGATTTCCGAGCAAAGCCGTCCGAGCATCCATTCATCTCTCGTCTCAAGGCCATTTCAGTATTTTAATAACTTAGAATAGTTATTTATTTCAATTTGGTTGTGTGATTAATTAATTAGCTTGTTAGTTAGTTGATTTGTATTATTCTTTCGGTCCCTCACTCGAGAGGGCACAATTGTGTAATAAACGTGCGTGTGTGTAATGCATGTCTTCAAACCCCCATTTCTTTCTCCCTTTTACTTACCTGCTTTCAGTGATTAGTTCTAGGGCATATTTTATTTTAGCATACCTTATGCTATGCATGTTTGCATTCATTCATCAGTATTGCATGCACCGGGCTCGGTGCATCATACTAATTGCATTGTATTTCAATTCCTACTTGAATACATGAATCGAGTTATCGCATCTGATATGCCATCTTAGATTAGCCAAGCCTATCTGAGTTGCATTTTTGCATGTGATGCATTAGCCATTCTAACATGAACTAGGATCATGCATTGATTACTAACTAGTTTCTTGTTTTGGCTCGGAGTACACTGTAAGTGTTTCTCCTTTAGCATCTTGCATGTGTGTGAGTGTTAACATGACAACATGCTTGCCATGAGGCTAAATTGCTTATGTATTATAACTGCCTGAATGCATGTGGGTGAAAGTTGGATTACTTGAATTGGAAACATTCATTGAAATCCGTGTTTTAGCCTACTTGCGAGTAGCAAACTTCAAACCATTTCCAAACAAACGGATATGCGATGCTTTGCTCCAAATTAGGCGATCTGGTCTATACTTGTGTGTTGTGCACACCACATAGTAATTCTAGCTAATTAACAGAAATAAGAACGCATGTGTTTTCAAAAACTAGATATCATGCTGAGTAAAGGCCGATCTTTGATCGGGCGAGCGGGGGTGCTTATAGATGACCTTCCCCAATCGTACCCAAGTTCCCGAGCCGAGGCAACTTTGCTAATGACGGACACGTGGCCGTCGGCACGAGTCGGGGTTTCCTAAATTCCCTCAAAATAAAATATTTAGGTAGCGACTCTGCATCTAGCAAAGCAGTCCATGTTTGGCACTTCTTTCTTAAAAATTAATTTTTCAAAACGATTTACCGGATTTGGACTCTTTGCTGATTTATCAATCTCACATCGCACATTATGAGATCAGATTAAGAACCATGACATTTGAGTCCGAACTGTAGAAACAAAGCCCTCGGGCGCGTTTACACCTGGCTATAAAAGCAGGGCACCCCCGTGGGTCGCAAGTATGTGTAACATACTGTGAGCAGCAAGTTAATTCTTTTGAGTTAAGCACAATTTGTTATCTTTGAGAGATATTCGATTACTAACTTGATCGTCAGAGTGCCCCCGGGTGGACGAACCACCGCCAAATTCTTATCTTTTTGTGATAGGTTGTTCGGGCTTAATCTATTATACCAGTGCTCTCCAGCTGAGTTCCCCATTTGGTTGTGTGGTTGGAAATCAACACCCACAATTTGGAACCATTGTGGGAACATAAGAAAAATAAATGGTCAACGACGGGTAGAAAGAGAAGATTGGGGACGACATCCCTAGTGAGAGTGGTAAACATGCCGATCCTAACATAGAGGAGGAAAATCGTTATGAAGGGCCATGAGAACAAAATCTAGGGGAGAATGACGTTAACCAAGAGGCAGATGCACCGAAGAAGGCAGGCTGAGATGAGTATTACAACGAAAGCGACCTGTTGGTATGGAAAGATAGATGCCTGAAGAGGGACGGTTGTAGACATGCCCTTGGGCCCCATGCTACAACTCGAACTCGATTTGTGTCGGTTCTTAATCTGATTTCACAATGTGCAATGTGAGATTGATAAATCACCAAAGAGTCCAAATTCGGCAAATCGTTTTTGGAAAACAGATTTTTGTAAAGAAGTGCCAAACATGGACTACTTTGCCAGATACAGAGTCGCCACCTAAATATTTTATTTGGGGAAAATTTAGGAAACCCTGACTCGTTTGCCTAAGGCCACGTGTCCGTCATCACCAAAGTTGCCTCGGCTCGGGAACTTAGGTACGATTGGGGAAGGTCAGCTATGAGCACCCCCTCTCGTCTGATCCGAAGATCGGCCTCTACTAAGCATGATATCTAGTTTTGAAAACACATGTGTTCTTGTTCCGGTTAATTAGCCTAGAATTACTATGTGATGCGCGTAGCAAAACAAGTATAGACTAGATCACCTAATTTGGAGCAAAGCATCGCATATCCGTTTGTTTGAAAATGATTTGAAATTTACTACTCACGAGTAGGCTAAAACACAGATTTTAATGAGTTGTTCCAACTCAAACAATCCAACCTTCACCCACAGGCATTCAGGCAGTAATGTCACGTAAGCATATAGCCGCATGGTAGGCATGCTGTCATGTTAACATTCACACTCATGCGAGATGCTAAAGCATAAATACTTACATTGTACTCCGTGCCAAAACAATGGACTAGTCAGTAATCATGCATGATCCTAGTTCATGTTAAAAATGGCTAATGCATCGCATACAAAATGTCATTAGAATAGGCTCGGCTAATCTAAGGATGACATGTGAAATACAACAATTTGATGCACGTATTCAAGTTTGGAATTCGAAATACTATGCAGTTAGCATGATGCGCCGAGCCTGGTGCATGCAAGACTGATGAATGATGCACGCATGCACAACATAAGGTATGCTAAATTAAATGTGCCCTAATACTAACCATCAAAGCAGGTAAGTAAGAGGGAGAAAGAAGTGGGGGTTGGAAGACATGCACACACGCACCCACACTTATTACAAATTCGCCGTCGCTCGGAGGGACCAAAAGAATAATACAATTTAATTAACCTACAAGCTAATTAAATATTACAGATAATTAACCAGTTAAGCAAATTACCTAAGCTAATTAAGTAGTAAAAAATCAGCCTAGGGAAGAGGGTCCAATGCATGCACGCTCGGTTTCGCTCGAAAATCCACCACCATACACAAGTTGCCTCTATTTCCCTTGCTCTGCTCCTCTGAAAATGGCACAATTCCCAAAGAACACTCTCTGGACATTGTGGAACATCACCGGCCAAGGGAAATGGTCACCGGCCATGGAAGGGTGGTCATCGACCATATATGGAGCTATCGGCCATTCATAAATGGTCGATCGGCACTTGGTGTAGTCGACCGGCCAAAGCTTCCTGCAGAATCTGTTTTGACAACAGCAGAGGGCAAAACATGGCATGACAATGCATTTCAAGCAATGTTTGCACCAACCACACTCCTTATCATATTCGTGACTTAAAGGGGCATGGTACTCAATTCCCGGACCACCAATCGCACATTTCAATGCGTGATGGTCCAAGAACCAAGTATGCATTTTCAATGTAGGATGAAATGCACACAAACAAACAATGCGCTCAACCTCTATCATACTCAATTCAAGAGGCAAAGCATGCATGCCAATGCCATGCAACCTAGGCATGTGAGCTACTAGGCAACATGGCAATGCAAACAAACACACAAGGCATGAAGCATCAATGCTAGCCAACAAACATACAAGATGTAATACGGATGTTAAGGCACACAAACAAGCATGTGATGGGCCAAGCATGCAACAACATGCAAGGCTAATGGACATGCAAGACATGATGCAATCAAAGCATGCAAAGTGTAAGGCATGTAACAACATGTAAATAGTGGGAGTGGATTTAGACTAATTTGGGTAGCTCTCAACTAGGCCCAAAACAGTGGCCAAAAGCCATAGAAATGAGGGCCAAAACATATACAAACATGCATGCATACGAGATCCAACATTTAGGCATATAAAGACAACTTTTAAGCACACTTAAAATAGGAACATCATGGGCATATGGCATGCATTATAAAATCTGAAATCATGTTATAAAATGATGCCAAATCAATCTAAACAAGGCAATGAAAGCATGCAAGCAAAGTCCGAGGTCTAAGGCTCACCAAAGAGGTATCGAACTACCCTTAACAAAACCAAACATGGCATGAATTGAATGACCAAAATTAGAATTTTAGCATGCTAAAACAAAGCTAAAAACACAACGACGTGGCATCCTAGAGGCCTACACATGACGGCATACACAATGGCACATTCATGGAGCATTAAACAAGAAATCTTTAAGGCTTTGAAGGAACACCAAATGCAAGCATACAAGCATGCTAAATGGACCAAAATGGCATGATAAGTGGTTCCAAACCACTGAAACAAAGCAAGGATGGCATGCTAGAGCGGTCAATGCTCAAGGCATACAAGGGGAATTACATGGTAGCTATACAAAGCAAAGCATGGATGACCCAAATGACCAAAAACAGACCTTTAGCATGCTAACACACGCATAAGCTTCACAAAGCCAGGCCTAAATCATGCTAGAACAAGGCTCAAAGCACAAAGCATGTTAAGGCTAAAACATGGCATTGTAAGACAAGTATGCAAGGCAAGTATGGTGTGTCTAAACCAAGTAAAAACAGAGGTAAAACATGGCAAAATACTACCAAATACCTACTGAAACATGGCCAACATGGTCTCAAAAATGTTGCTCACACATGAGGCCTAAATGGCACATATTGAAGACAACAAGGAAAGGGGGTGGCCCTCTCCTTCTTGGAACCTTAAACCACCATCCTCACCACTGAAATCCCTCAAGATTTTAGTAGTGAGGAGGCCCAAACATGGTGGTCCCGGAGCTCACCAAAATAGCACAAAAATAGGGCCTAACAAGGCCTAAGAGGGGTCTAACAACCCCAAACAACAAAGCAACCTTAAGCAAGAATTTTAAGCAGGTAAAAATAGAACTTTTATATGTTATCTACTAAGCTCAAAAACAGATGCAAGGTAGGCAAAAAGACTATGCAAAAATGGGGTAAAAAGGGCAAGAATCTTACCCTTGAAGACCTTTTTCACAAGGATCACTCCAGCAGCTTTCTTAGCTCCAAACCAGCTTAAGAACTTCAAGAACAGCCCCCTAATGCCTCAGCAATCAAGGTAAGGTGTAATGGTAGGTGTCCTAGTGCAAAACTAAGGACAAACACAGACTTAGAGCAAAAGAGAGGAAGAAATAGAGATAGAATAGATACACTATGCTAACCCTAGAACCAGAGCTCCCCTGGGATTTTTTGTAACCCTAGAGGAGGGAGGAGAGGCCTTCTCTTTATAGAAGATCACTCTTGCAAAGCTTACAAAACAAGCTTGACAAGAGTGAAATCCCTCCATACACGTGTATGGAGGAGGGAAAAGGTGTATGCCAGCTAGCACAACTGGCATAAAAATATCTGCAAAAGCAGATGCACAGTGATCGGCCAGCCGAAAATGCTATTTTGACCAAATAAATGGCCGACTGACCATCTAGAGTGCCGACTGGCCAAACATCTGGCCGATGGCAACAAAACACTAGCCAGTGGCCTCAAGCCAAGGCCGGTGATGTGTGGGGATAGCCCACAAGCCAGTCCTTGCCCCTCCAAGGCAAAACACAAGTGTTTGGTACAAAACCAAACACAAAACAGTCGAGTTGAGAGATCCTGAGGCAAGGCGTGTGGCCGAGACCTCCGAGAACTCAAGACGAACACAAACGTGGATGATCACCGAGTGTTCAAACGGTGACGTCCAAGTCTTGAGGACGGTCAAAAATGGCCTGTCTACAGTGGCCCCTCTTTGATAGAACTCCAAAGTCATAAGAATGACGGGAGTGAATGTCAAAGCCTAGAGTCGACCCATTTTTGACAAGGCCGAAGACTTAGACAAAGTATGCAAGACAAGCAAAGATATAAGCCCGAAGGCAGGGGCAAAATGCAACTGATAATGCAAAAAGCCGAACATAACTTATGATCATCCAAAGAAAGCTGTAATGAAGCATAACATGCAACAATTTAAGCAATCAAACACAAATTCAACTACATTACAATGCAGAAAGGATGTAAGAGAATTATGTAATTCTCGATACGTCTCACTCGGAGAATACAATACCTGCCCGATTCGTCTGGTTACACCAGCCTCAAATGAACCGTACATACAATATCGTGCCTGAAAGAGAAAGAGAACTCAACAGGTGAAATATTGTTAGCAATCATACACGACAATGCGAAATGAATGCAAAATGCTAATGCAATATATACAAAACTATGTATAAACAATGCAAATGATATGCAATGTATTCGAAACAATGCAAATGATATACAATGTATTCGAAACATGATCAAATCATAAGCAGTTCAAAACCACACAAATGTCATAGAGATGATGGTGATGCAAAGTCCGTCTATCATAGAAAAGGTGCCGCAACCCTCAAACCACAATATCAACAGTGGAATAGGCGCGTACACATGCAGAACTATAAGTAATGTAGACGGACACAAGAACAAACAATTGGGTGGGATGACAAAAGTGGGGAATGACCCGCTAAAGAAAGAACATGATCCTAAATTTTGGACGCAACAAATCACACTACAATGTAATATACACAATGGATATGGCGCGCGGGCCAAACCAAATCTTGCCTAGGAAAGGTATGTACACAAACAAACCGCGTCTAACACAGAAAAGGTGCTGCAACCCTCAAACCACAATACCAGCACTGGAATAGGCGCGTACACATGCAGAACTATGCTTCGACGTGAAAATATGGGCACATACCAGGCCAAGCTCAACATGGAAAGGCGCAAGCCATAGATGGATGTGATGCAGTGGATGCATGCAAGCTACAATGCAATAAATACAATATGCACTAGATGGGTAAGATACAATGGATAAGGCACGCGGGCCAAACCAAATCTTGCCTAGGAAAGGCATGTACACAAACAAGCCGCGTCTAACACAGAAAATGTGTCGCAACCCTCAAACCACAATACCAGCAGTGGAATAGGCGCGTACACATGCAGAACTGTGCTTCAGCGTGAAAATATGGCCACATACCAGACCAAGCTCAACATGGAAAGGTGCAAGCCATAGATGGATGCGATGCAGTGGATGCATGCAAGCTACAACACAATATATACAATATGCAATGGATGGACGTAAATGCAATATTTACAGTAAGATGCATGACATATCCACTATACACAAGGGAATGCATAACATATGCACTATATACAATGTAATGCATGACATATGCATTATTTACAGTGAATGCATGTCATATGCACTAATTACAATGTATGCATGACATATGCCCTATTTACTTTTGTTTTGTTTTTTGAAAAGCATTAAAGTGCATAGTGATGCGTGTTGTTTTTTTTTTTTTTTTTTGATTTTTTTGAAAATGCATGACAATGCAAATGAAAGGGAAGATGCTTGACAATGCATGTTTTTTTTTGTTTGTTTGTTTTTCTGAAATGCATGACAAATGCATGAAAGGGAAAATGCATGACAATGCATGTCGCTCTTTTTTCGTTTGTTTTGCTTTTGAAAATGCATGATAATGCATGATTTTTTTTTTTTTTTGAAAGTGCAAATGACGCATGTTGATGCATGATGATGCAAATGTGCTGCAACACACGCCTTTTGATATTCATGACAATGCATACGATCTTGAATGCGCGACCACGCATGTCGCTCGAAATGCTTGTGAACTCGAATGTGTGACGACACGCATCGCTTGAAATGCATGATAATGCATGTGAACTCGAATGTTCGACGACGCGAGTCGCTTGAAATGCATAACAATGCATGTGAACTCGAATGTACGACGATGCGAGTCGCTTGAAATGCATGACAATGCATGTGAACTCGAATGTGCGATGACGCGAGTCGCTTGAAATGCATGACAATGAAAATTACCAAAAGTCGTTCGGGCACGACGAACACCGAAGGACTTGCACCTTCAAAGGATTTAAGGTCTCCTAGACCGAATGCTGGGGAAGAATGCATGACGATGCAAATTATGCGCGTTACAACGCGTGTAGACACGCATAACGATGCGAGGGATGATGTGTGCTACAACGCATGCAGTCATGCAAATACCGAAGGTTTTGCACCTTCAGAGGATTTAAGCTCTCCTAGACCGGGCGTATTTAAGGTCTCGCTAGACCGGGCGTATTTAAGGTCTCACCAGACCATCACTGGGTGCATAATAATGTAAGTCGTGCGTGTATAACTTAACACATGCTCACGTCAAAGCGTTGTAAAACAACGTATGTGGGACAACTTTTGAATCTTGGAAGAGACAAAAGGATACAAAATGGATACACCGCACCTGTATTCAAGTGCTACGCATAGAAGACACGGTCTGAGGTTAAAACGGAGACCGGTTGAGCTTCGGAAATCCACTTTCTTGCACTAACTTAAGCAATGAAGGCCCCAAACCACACATCTGACCCAAACAAGGGTGTAGGAGGCTCACCGGCCACTGGAGGTGATCACCGGCTGTCCATTGGCCATCAAAAACTTCCATCGCCGACCGGCCAACAGTGTGGCCGACCGGCCAAACAAGCCTGAATCGGGGCAGTTTGGTCTTTCAGCCACGAGTCTTATAAAATAGGGGTTGAAACCCTATTTTCTTCATTCCTTGTTGCTCGAAATCTCCTCCTCTTTCCCTCTAGACTATTTTTCCTCCTTTATTTCCCCGTTTTCCTCTGTTTTAGCTCCCGTTTCATCGTCCGATTGGCGAATACCTTCGCGTTTTGAACGTTTTGAACCGAACGAATCTTCGTTTCGGTGCATCTTTTTCGATTTTTGCCACTCGAGGCTTGTTTCCCTCGAGTTCATCCCGATCTCTGTACCTTTTCCACATTCCGGCCATTTTCTGCCCTCTCGGGGTTGACTTTTTGGTTGACCTTTCGTATTCTCGCCCGGTTTCCACATTCCCGGCCATTTTCACATTCTCTTCGAGATGGCAGACGATATTCCAGGCGGTGGGGCTCCCCCAGAGGTAGATATGGACCCAGAGGCCGAGCTCTTGCCTCTTAGCGTCCGTCTATTCGACCCGGCGACCTACAAGTCGGCGATTCACGAGCTGCCTCCTGACGGTCCTCGCCAGTTCAGGAGCTTTGACAGGAGGGTGCCAATGGAGCTGCTTTTGCGTGAGCCCGAGACACACTTTTCACATGGCGCTTTCGAGGCATATTCTTTCCCCGGTTTTATTTTCTGCAAAGTAGAATACTCAACTGCCATAGTCGATTCTGCCTTTAACTATCTGACCCGGATACACCGGTATCTCATATGCTGTAGTTGACTGTGAACATACTTGCACTGATATCTATTTGAATTGGAACACGCACACACACACTGCACTTGCTCTGAACCACTCAAACACACCGACACATCATATGTTATAGTTCACTGCGAGCACACCGGCACTCGATGTCTATTTGAATCTGAACATGTGCATGCACGATATATCAATTCTGAATATTCTTCAAAATTGTATATTGAATATTACTTCGCAACTGTTGTTTTTGAATACAGGGGGATTTCCATACCTACCGGGGGTATGGGAATGTCATGGCCCGTGGATGGTACATGGAGCTACCGGACGCGGTCCGCCATATTGTTGATCAGGCCGGCTTCGATGCCTTCTGCAGGGGACATTCCAGATTTACCGCGAGCAGGCCTCTCCTTGCTGCTCTGGTGGAGAGGTGGTGGGATAGTATCCCCCCGCACCAAAGTGGGGCGCACTCACGTCGGGGGTAGCCCTCAGGCACCGATCCGAGATGATGATGAGTCGGAGGCCGAGGCAGAGACGAAGGCAGAGTCGTCCAAGGAGGAGACCGGAGACGACTCGGGCTCAGACGACGGTGTTGATGATGATGCTCCTGGACCTTCGTCTAGGAAGATGACAAGGACAGACCCATAGGCCTGAGATGGTCGATGCTGATCCAGATTTTTGCTGCTTTTCTTTTTTTTGTTTTACTTTTTTTTCTTTTTGCTGGTAGCTTGAGTACCTTGTACTGCCGCAGGCAGGTTCTTTTTTTCTTCGAAACTTTGTACTTGAAAAGATGATGAAATGAAACAAGCTTTTTGTCTGAAAAAGTGTTACATTTGTGTATTTCCTACATCGCATCGCATTGCATTGCATCATATTGCACAACAATGTAGATGAGATTGATCTTTTGTTTGAAAATCAAAGACTTGTATTGTAATAACCAGGTAGTGAACCGGCTAATGACAAAACAACTCGCACAATCCACTACTCATTCTGAACATACAGCCCATAACACAGCACTCGGTTTATTCTGCACACAGCGGATCCACACAGCTCATACAACACACCGCTTATTCTGAACACACAGCCCATTCTGAACTTATAGCCCACAGCAGTATATTGCTCATTCTGAATACACGGTTCATTCTGAACTCTGCAGAAGTTGAAACACACTCAGATGCTCCAAAATTTCTTGTTTCGCAATCCAGAACCCAAAAGCTTCAGATAGGTCCAAGTTTTTCTGTTCATACTTATCGGGGTGGGCCCTGCAGTCGTTGAAAGAACCAATCTTACTTTGCACAAATGTGGAGAGTGGAACAGCACCCTAAGCATAAAGCGATTTGAGGAAAGGGTTTTCAACTAGGTATTGAGCCTACGACTGAACACAGCGAAAAGGACTCAACAGAGAAAACAAAAAGGCACTCAACCTAAACAAATCAAGTAACACTCGAGACGACTCAAGACAAGAATCAACGCAGTTCAAAACAAATGACACGACACACACACATGTTATAAAAGACAAGAAACCTCTTAGTTTGCGAGGAGCCAGTTTCTTCGGGTATTATTCCCACCCTTTCTTATTTGTAATTCTCACATCACTCGGTCCTTAGGTTCTGTTTTTCTCTGAAAACCCCTTTTTGCTCACTTTTCTCTCGACTCACACCTCTCTATTCTTCACTCTCTCATTTTTCATTCCTCCCCAGATATGGTCGGTGAATAAACAAGAGGTCGTAGGTCCATGCCCAACGCTGTTAGCTCGCAGCTATTTCCTCCGGTGACGTGTAGCCAATGTTCTTGATAAGGGAGTGGAGTATCTTGATCCATTCCGTTTCGTGCTTCGCACTTGGCTTGATACCTCGTTGCTCAGAGGTTGAGAGAGCTTTCGCCCCTTCGCCCCTTTGCCCTTCTTGGCAAGTATGTTGAAAATGGGGGAAAGACAAGAAGCCTGACTCAACTGTGCCCCTAGTGCATTATTTTGACCATTTTTGTTTTTGGCTTTCTACTAAAACAATTTTGACCAAAATGAGAGTTCGATTAACATGCTTGTTCAATTTTTGATTTGAAATCATGCAAGTCAGGTTATGAGTACTGAAAATTTTCCTTTTTGGGTCCAAGAAAATGGTCCAATTTTGGAAAAGATGGAATAATTTTCGAGAGAATAGTCAACCTCAGTAAAAATTCTCAAAAACCGTTTTTGCAAAGGACCACTGCTCAATGAGCACAGAACCTACTCTCGAGATGTGCAACGTCGGATCGAAGGCAATGGAAAATTGTCCCTTGTCTGAAGGGCACAGCACGGCAACGGAAAGTTGCCCCTGGTTTGGATGGCGACTCATGGCAATGGAAAGTTGCCCCTTGTGTGGATAACGCCGCAGCATACTGTAGTGAGTCCTTATTAGTGATGATCGCAGCCGAACTCTCAGATACAGAGAATACGAAGATGGTCAAAACCAATATATGGACACAGTCACTTTGAAAGTGTTGGTGGCTGGACTTCAGGATGAAGTTGCCTATGTATCCCAAACATGGGAATCAAGCCTTACGTAGTTCCGGTTAAGGTACACTCGTGTATTAACCCTCATGTTTTTATGCTCTAACTTTTGCCAAGGCCGCCCTTCTGGGTTTTCAACCTTGCGAGCTGTGTTTTTCTTTTCTTTAATTCTTTTTGTTCTTTTCTTTTCTTTTTCATCTTTTCATTTCATTTTCTTTATTTTTTCTTCTTTTCTTTTTGCATTTTTCTTTTTCTTCTTTTTTGTATTTTTCTCTTCCTCTAACTTTTGCCTGGGTCGCCCTTCTGGGTTTTCGGCCCAGCGAGCCTCTCAAGGGTAAAAGTGTAACAGGTCCATGCCAAATGGTTTTAGGATCTCGAAGTCATCTGTATCCAGGAGGGTGGTTGTTGTATTGACTTGCAGAAGGATCCATCTTCGGCTCTCCGAGCACATCGGACATTTTTGCTCCTAGTTCGAGGGGCGCTCCTGATTTAGTTTTGCAAGCTTCTTCTGATGAGGTCTGATCTTCTAGATCTGACTTTCTTGGCTTTTTGTTCGAGGGTCGCTTCAAATTTGGCCACACAGGCCTCATGTTGTAGTTGACCATTGAACATTCTGAACTAAGGTCCAAGGTTTGAAAGCAAGGGCTCAAGCCTTGAGGCTGAGAGCGATCCTAAGTTGCACAATCTCAAAAGCAATTCCATACAGGTCTTCGCAGGACTGAGCAAAACATTTTGTTTTTGAAAGTTTTTAAGAAAGCGACAAATCGCTCGTGCTGAAGATAGTGTGGAACCAATCTGGATCAAGCCAGGGTCCTTCTCAGTACTCATGTTAACAAACATGATTTCATTTATTAAGGGCTTAGCAAGCCTCTCTTTCTCTCAATTGATCAAATTTTTTGAAAATCCCAAGGAATTCCTTCCTCTTCGTTTTCATTACCACAATGTTAAAAAAGTTTTGAAAAACTTAGGTCAATGTCATGAATTCGAGGTGCAGAAGAGTAAGTTAGACCCTTCGCCGTTTCATTCAAACCCTCTGGCATAACTAGCTCGAAATAGTAGTATGCACGGAAACATGATAGCCGCAGCCATTTCATTCAGATTTTCTGGTTGCAATTGGCTCCACAGCAGAGACAGACTCAAAAGGAAAGCAAAATAATAATTACAAAACAAAACGGTGTTCGAGGCAACAACCCCAGAATCACCTAACTTTTATACAATAGGACTGACTCGATACAACAAGATAGACCCAGCAAAAAGACTGACTCAAAATAATGAGACAGATTCAAGACAAAACAAAGAATTGACTTAAAACCTAAGCCAGAAATTACAAAACCGTATTCTCAAATGCTCAAAACAGTGTGTGCCATACGCCACATCTGAAATACACAGGGCGCCGCCCGCAGGTGGTCCAACCCCTGATCACATACTTGCAGTATCCTCGAAGTCCAACAACTCAATGGTAACAGACTTTGCTGAGGTGGGTGGGAGGATGACCTCATTGTCGATCAAATCTTGCACTTCGTGGCGATGACAGAAACAACCATCGGTGCTGTGACCGGTTTGCTGATGGTATGCGCAGTACAAGGCAACATCATGTGTGATGGGGAGATTCTTCGGAAGTGTTCGAGGTTCGAAGGGTTTAAGGTGCCCCTTTTTAGCCAAAATTTGAAATGCCCTAGACAAAGGCATGTAGAGGGCACGAAAGACTCTGCGTCCTCGAGGCAGATACTTCGAAGTCTGAGGGTTCTTGCTAGACGTACTAGCGAAAGTGTCGGCAGGTATTGCCTTGGCTTTCTGATCTTTTCTTGGTGCAGGGTTGGGATTGGCTAGAACTATTCTGGTATGACGGGGTCTATCCCGATTTTCCACCTGGCTTGAACTATCCTCGGCTGGAGTAGGGAAAGCATCATCCACAGCTTTAGTGATGACTGCGAATACTTGTTGCTTATTCATCCCTCTGGCTTTTAAAGCCTCGACTGCCCACAGGAGTTGCTTAACGGGATCAGCATCTGTTCCCACTGTATTCTTACCTCTTGCCTCAGCCTGATCGAGGGTTTGGGTTGCTATATCAGAGCGAAACCCGGTTGTTGTTGGCACGTCACGGTCATAGCTTGGGACAACCTCAGGTTGGCTGAGCTCGATCACAATTCGCCCTAATAGCGGGGGCTCCTGCGGTACAAAATTCCCCGCATATGGTGCATTTGGTGGTGGAGCCGACATCCCATAGGCCAGATCGGCCACAGATCTCGGGAGGTCGCCGATCATTCCCATTAACTCAAACGTGGTGGGTTCACGTACTTGAACATCTAAGGTTCCCAGATCGAGCGCGCAGCAGGCGACCTGGGCGGATGTGGTACTTCAACATTAGTCTCACCTTGCAGGGTGATTCTTTGGTCTAATGCGGCTGCCATAACCACGATTTGCTCTGAACTTGGGGTCACCATAAGTTTGCTGAACTTGAACGGTGACTGACGGATCAGATATCTGTCTTGCCTCAGCAAACAAGAACACTGGCTATTCTAAACTAACTCTCTGAACCTTGAAAGAGAAAACACGCAGCGTTTCAGCCCAATCAGAATAGACACAAGCATAGCTGAATAACTGTACTCTACTACTGTTCACTGTTCTCCAAAATCACTGCCCCAAAACTAAGTTTGATACCCGCAGATATAACTGATTCCCCAAAATACTGATATTGATGCTCTCAAGCCTGGTATTTAAACTTGCGAACTAATATGGGCGTTCCTGTAGAGATACACTCTAAAAGCACATAGCAAGTAAATGAGAACCAAAACACCCCTATGTTGGGGTAGGTTTTTCCTGTCCTATTTTGTCAAGAGCTAGGGTTTCACTATGCACGCAGCAGTTTCAAACAACCTGGCATCGGGTAAGCAACCTGTCCTAGCTTGGAATAGTCACTACGGATTCTGAATATGTACTAGGTCGCATGGTCAAAAATGGTGCCCCGGTAAAATCGGGGGTTGTCCTCCCATACTGGCAGAGCCCATAACTGGTTAGCCTTATGGCATGCTTTGACAAAGCAAGCCTCAGGCAAACCGTTTAGGAATAACAGATGGAAAACACGGTGTCCAAGGCTCAACAATGCACATGCAATGCAAAGAAGCGCATAAGTGTAGTCAAAACAGGATATCATGCATTCGAGTCAAGTTCTTTAAATCCCCAGCGGAGTCGCGAGAAACTGTAGGTGCGCCCTTGGGCCCCATGCTACAGTTCAAACTCGATTTGTGTCAGTTCTTAATCTAATCTCACAATGTGCAATGTGAGATTAATAAATCACCAAAGAGTCCAAATCCAGCAAATCGTTTTTGGAAATCGAAATTTTTGCAAAGAAGTGCCAAACATGGACTGCTTTGCCAGATACAGAGTCCCCACCTACATATTTTATTTTGGGGGAATTTAGGAAACCCTGACTCATTTGCCTAAGGCCACATGTCCGTCATCACCAAAGTTGCCTCGGCTTGGGAACTTGGGTACGATTGGGGAAGGTTAGCTATGAGCACCCCCTCTCGCCTGATCCGAAGATCAGCCTCTACTAACCATGATATCTAGTTTTGAAAACACATGCGTTCTTATTCCAGTTAATTAGCCTAGAATTACTATGTGATGCGCGCAGCAAAACAAGTATAGACTAGATCGCCTAATTTGGAGCAAAGCATCGCATATCCATTTGTTTGAAAATGATTTGAAATTTGCTACTCACGAGTAGGCTAAAACACGGATTTCAATGAGTTGTTCCAACTCAAACAATCCAACCTTCACCCACAGGCATTCAGGCAGTAATGTCACGTAAGCATATAGCCGCATGGTAGGCATATTGTCTTGTTAACATTCACACTCATGCGAGATGCTAAAGCATAAATACTTACATCGTACTCTGTGCCAAAACAATGAACTAGTCAGTAATCATGCATGTATCTAATTCATGTTAAAAATGGCTAATGCGTCGCGTAGAAAATGTCATTAGAATAGGCTGGGCTAATCTAAGGATGACATGTGAAATACAATAATTTGATGCACGTATTCAAGTTTGGAATTCAAAATACTATGCAGTTAGCATGATGCGCTGAGCCTGGTGCATGCAAGACTGATGAATGATACACGCATGCACAGCATAAGGTATGATAAATTAAACGTGCCCTAATTCTAACCATCAAATCAGGTAAGTAAAAGGGAGAAAGAAGTGGGGGTTGGAAGACATGCACACACGCACCCACACTTATTACAAATTCGCCCTCGCTCAGAGGGACTAAAAGAATAATACAATTTAATTAACCTACAAGCTAATTAAATATTACAGACAATTAACTAGTTAAGCAAATTAACTAAGCTAATTAAGCAATAAAAAATTAGCCTCGGGAAGAGGGTCCAATGCATGCGCCCTCGGTTTCGCTCGAAAATCCGCCACCATACACAAGTTGCCTCTGTTTCCCTGGCTCTGCTCCTCCGAAAATGGCACAATTCCCAAGGAACACTCTCTGGACATTGTAGAACACCACCGGCCAAGGCGAATGGTCACCGGCCATGGAAGGGTGGTCATCAGCCAAATATGGAGCTATTGGCCATCCACAAATGGTCGATCGGCACTTGGTGTAGTCGACCGGCCAAAGCTTCTTGCAGAATCTGTTTTGACAGTAGCAAAGGGCAAAACAAGGCATGGCAATGCATTTCAAGCAATGTTTGCACCAACCACACTACTTATCATATTCATGCCTCAAAGGGGCATGGTACTCGATTCCCAGACCACCAATCGCGCATTTCAATGTGTGATGGTCCAAGAACTAAGTATGCATTTTCAATGTGGGATGAAATGCACACAAACAAACAATGAGCTCAATCTCTATCATACTCAATTCAAGAGGCAAAGCATGCATGCCAATGCCATGCAACCTAGGCATGTGAGCTACTATGCAACATGACAATGCAAACAAACACACAAGGCATGAAACATCAATGCTAGCCAACAAACATACAAGATGTAATACGGATGTTGAGGCACACAACCAGGCATGTGATGGGCCAAGTATGCAACTACAAGCAGCGCTAATGGACATGCAAGAGATGATGCAATCAAAGCATGCAAAGTGTAAGGCATGTAACAACATGTAAAGAGTGGGAGTGGATTTAGACTAATTTGGGTAGCTCTCAACTAGGCCCAAAACAGTGGCCAAAAGCCATAGAAATGAGGGCCAAAACACATACAAACATGCATGCATACAAGGTCTAACATTTAGGCATATAGAGACAACTTTTAAGCACACGTAAAAGAGGAACATCATGGGCATATGGCATGCATTATAAACTCTGAAATCATGTTACAAAATGATGCCAAATCAATCTAAACAAGGCAATGAAAGCATGCAAGCAAAGTCCGAGGTCTAAGGCTCACCAAAGAGGTATCGAACTACCCTTAACAAAACCAAACATGGCATGAATTGAATGACCAAAATCAGAGTTTTAGCATGCGAAAACAAAGCCAAAAACACAACGACGTGGCATCCTAGAGGCCTACACATGATGGCATACGCAATGGCACATTCAAGGAGCATTAAACACGAACTCTTTAAGGCTTTGAAGGAACACCAAATGCAAGCATACAAGCATGCTAAATGGACTAAAATGGCATGATAAGTGGTTCCAAAACACTGAAACAAAGCAAGGATGGTATGCTAGAGGGGTCAATGCTCAAGGCATACAAGGGGAATTACATGGTAGCTATACAAAGAAAAGCATAGATGACCCAAATGACCAAAAACAGACCTTTAGCATGCTAACACACGCATAAAAGCTTCACAAAGCTAGGCCTAAATCATGCTAGAACAAGGCTCAAAGCACAAAGCATGTTAAGGCTAAAACATGGCATTGTAAGACAAGTATGCAAGGCAAGCATGGTGTGTCTAAACCAAGTAAAAGCATAGGTAAAACATGGCAAAATACTACCAAATACCTACTGAAACATGGCCAACATCATCTAAAAAATGTTGCTCACACATGAGGCTTAAATGGCACATATTGAAGACAACAAGGAGAGGGGGTGGCACTCTCCTTCTTGGGACCTCAAACCACCATCCTCACCACTGAAATCCCTCAAGATTTCAGTGGTGAGGAGGCCCAAACAAGGTGGTCCTGGAGCTCACCAAAATAGCACAAAAATAGGGCCTAACAAGGCCTAAAAGGGGTCAAACAACCCCAAACAACGAAGCAACCTTAAGCAAGCGTTTTAAGCAGGTAAAAATAGAACTTTTATATGTTATACACTAAGCTCAAAAAGAGATGCAATGTAGGCAAAAAGACTATGCAAAAATGGGGTAAAAAGGGCAAGAATCTTACCCTTGAAGACCTTCTTCACAAGGATCACTCCAGCTGCTTTCTTAGCTCCAAACCAACTTAAGAACTTCAAGAACAGCCCCCTAATGCCTCAGCAATCAAGGTAAGGTGTAATGGTAGGTGTCCTAGTGCAAAACTAAGGACAAACACACACTTAGAGCAAAAGAGAGGGAGAAATAGAGATAGAATAGATACACTATGCTAACCCTAGAACCAGAGCTCCCCTGGGATTTTTTGTAACCCTAGAGGAGGGAGTAGAGGCCTCCTCTTTATAGAAGATTACTCTTGCAAAGCTTATAAAACAAGCTTGGCAAGAGTGAAATCCCTCCATACACGTGTATGGAGGGAGGAAAAGGTGTATGCCAACTAGCACAGCTGGCATAAAAATGTTTGCAAAAGCAGATGCACAGTGATCGGCTAGCCAAAAAAGATATTTTGACAAAATAAATGGCCGATCGACCATCTAGAGTGTCGGCCGGCCAAACATCTGACCGATGGCAACGAAACACTGGCCGGTGGCCTCCAGCCATGGCCGGTGATGTGTGGGGATGGCCCACAAGCCATTCCCTGCCCCTCCAAGGCAAAACACAAGTGTTTGGTGCAAAACTAAACACTAAATAGTCGAGTCGAGAGATCCTGAGGCAAGGCGTGTGGCCGAGACCTTCGGGAACTCAAGATGAACACAAACGTGGATGATCACCGAGTGTTCAAACGGTGACGTCCAAGTCTTGAGGACGGTCAAAAATGGGGTGTCTACAGTTGCCCCTCTTTGACAGAACTCGAAAGTCATAAGAATGACGGGAGTGAATGTCAATGCCCAGAGACGACCCATTTTTGACAAGGCCGAAGACTTAGACAAAGTATGCAAGACAAGCAAAGATATGCGCCCGAAGGCAGGGGCAAAATGCAACTGATAATGCAAAAAGCCGAACATAACTTATGATCATGCAAAGAAAGCTGTAATGAAGCATAACATGCGACAGTTTAAGCAATCAAACACAAATTCAACTACATTACAATACAAAAATGATGTAAGAGAATTATGTAATTCTCGATACTTTTCACTCGGAGAATACAATACCTGCCCGATTCGTCTGGTTGCACCAGCCTCAAATGAACCGTACATACAATATCGTGCCTGAAAGAGAAAGAGAACTCAACAGGTGCAATACTGTTAGCAATCATGCACGACAATGCGAAATGAATGCAAAATGCTAATGCAATATACACAAAACTATGTATAAACAATGCAAATGATATGCAATGTATTCGAAACAATGCAAATGATATGCAATGTATTCGAAACAATGCAAATGATATGCAATGTATTCGAAACATGATCAAATCATAAGCAGTTCAAAATCACACAAATGTCATAGAGATGATGGAGATGCAAAGTCCGTCTACCATAGAAAAGGTGCCGCAACCCTCAAACCACAATATCAACAGTGGAATAGGTGCGTACACATGCAGAACTATGAGTAATGTAGACAGACACAAGAACAGGTAATTGGGTGGGATGACAAAAGTGTGGAATGACCGGCTAAAGAAAGAACATGATCCTAAATGTTGGACGCAACAAATTACACTACAATGTAATATACATAATAGATATGGCACGCGGGCCAAACCAAATCTTGCCTAGGAAAGGTATGTACACAAACAAACCGCGTCTAACATAGAAAAGGTGCCGCAACCCTCAAACCACAATACCAGCACTGAAATAGGCGGGTACACATGCAGAACTGTGCTTCGACATGAAAATATGGGCACATACCAGACCAAGCTCAACATGGAAAGGCGCAAGCCATAGATGGATGTGATGCAGTGGATGCATGCAAGCTACAATGCAATATATACAATATGCACTGGATGGGTAGGAGTAGACACCCCATTTTTGACAGCCTATAAGACTTGGGCGTTACTGATGGTTTACTTGGTGATAAAAGGTGTGCAGGGCAAAGATCTAGTTTCTTCGGCAAGGAGAGAGATAAGTCTCAAATTCACACCCCATTTTGGACCAAAGCTATTTTGGATGGTTTTTAGACCTTAAAACCCTCTCTTTCAAAACTTTTTTGAAATAAAGTTTCTGCGTTGTTCCGAGGCTCGCATTTTGTCAAACGTTGCGCTTTTCGGTAAACCGAGCAGGGACGAAGTGGAAATGAATGAAAGAAAGATGAAATTTTTGAAAAATCTTTGAAAACACTTTTTTTAGGGGTTTGGAGTTGAAGAAAAGAGGAAAGGAGAGGAGAAAACTAGTTTGGGAGAAGTTCGGCATGAATCTGGGTAAGAGAGAGTTGAGCAGCTCTCGCTGAATTGGGCCTATTCATCTACATAGTTGGATTTTAGCTATGGGGCCACCACCGTCAGAAATCTCACTTCCGGGGCTTCATTTTTCACTAAAGAATCTCTTAAAGCCAAGTCCGGGTGGGAGAGATATGATCAGTTGAAGTTGGGCATCATCCCGGTTGGATCGAATCTGCGCGGCTTCACCAAAAAAGGCATAACTTTTTGCACAGGAGGAATTTTAATGCAAGGTTTGCGCCATTGGAAAGCTAACTTCTGGAGCTTCAATCTGGACACCCACCGGCCATTTTTTGACCTTGGCAACACCTATCGGAAATCTATTTATCCGGCCGGCAATTTATTGTGCCGACCGGCAATTTATTGTGCTGACTGGCCATTTTGGCTGGCCGACGACCTTCCGAAGTTTTCTACAGATTGAGTGGATGCCAGCTGTGCCAGCTGGAGGGCACAGACTGGATCCTCCATACACGTGTATGGAGGATCTTGGCTCTTGGTTTTGAAGCTTCTAAGAGAAGTCTTACTCCCTTGGCTCTATAAAGGAAGCTCTCCTCTTCCTTATACTAGGTTAGAAGAAAACCAGCTGGAGCATTACATACAATCCTCCATATATCTCATCCAAGCCTCCAAACCCTAAAATCGTTGCTCCATTTGCACTACACCCTATAGCACCACACCACCACTTCCATTTCCAGCAGCTGGAGGCTGTTCTTCAAAGCCTAAGGAGCCACAAACTCAAGCCAAGAAGCCATCAAAGTTTGGTCTTCAAGGGTGAGTAGCACTCTCTCTCTTTTGAGCTTTTTCTTGTATCATTTCTTAGCCATATTTGCTTACTGTTTTGGGCTCCGACCCTAACTGAAGTTAAGCTCATTTTGAGCCATTTTTCATGTTTCATTAAGGGCTCAACACTGTTTGAGCACCCCCTCTTGCACTTGCTTCATTGTCCTTCTTAAATGCCATAGTCTTGCATGTATTTTTTGGCCTGTGTATGATCTGTTTTAGAGCCTGATGTAAGCTGAAAATAGGCTTATTTTGAGCCCCTCTTCAACATTGAAGAAGGGCTCAACACTGTTTGGGAGCTCCATGTTATACTTACCTTTATATTCTCTTTTTGGTCCCATTTTTGCATGCCTTGGCAGCCCCTGATGTTGCTGTTTTTGGACTTTGGTCCAAACTAAAAACAGCCATATTTTGCCCCCATTGTCATGTTTCATTAGCGGTCTTTGGCTGTTTGTTGAATATTTTGTATACTTTCTGTTATAGCCTCTTTTGAGCCTCATTTTGCATGACATTTTGAGTGTATTTATATACTGTTTTTGGGGCTGCCATAAACTGTAAGTAGTCATATTTTTGGCCCCTCTTCAGTGTTGTAGAAGAGTCTTTTTTTTTTTGGGCTTTGTATCTACCACTTACTTCTTTGTCCATCTTTCGGTCCAATTCTTGCATAACAGCTTAGCCATACCTATGTTTGTTTTTGGGGTTTTTACAGTGCCTTAAAATGTCATATTTAGGGCCCCTCTTCAATGTTGTTGAAGGGCCCTAACCTGTTTGGGGTCAGCAGCCGTGAGTTGCTTCATTATCTCACACTTAGGGCCATTTTTGCATGCTAGTTTTTCCCTATTTGTGTTTGCTGTTTGACCATGCTTTAAACTA
The DNA here is from genome assembly GCF_055761805.1 of Camellia sinensis. NCBI lineage: Eukaryota > Viridiplantae > Streptophyta > Magnoliopsida > Ericales > Theaceae > Camellia > Camellia sinensis. Next base: position 4,810,872 of record NC_138974.1, on the reverse strand, counting down.
TAAAAATGCTTATTTTGGGTCTGCATTGCTTCTGTCTTTTCATTCCATGTACCAATTATGCATGCTTTGTATAGCTGTAAGCCATTTCGCGTACCTAGTTTTGCATTTCGGGAGAAATTCCATGCATCGGGTGTCATTTCGCCTTGTTTCGGGGCTGTTTTGCCCCTCATTTTGCTAATGATTTGCATGCTCGCATATCATATTCCATGTCTTTGCCATGTCTCATTAGAGTGGCATTTCGATGCCTGAGGGTCGGTCCTCGGTTTGCGTGCACGCGTGCACGCATTTCGATTTGTCTTGTTTTCATCTGATGGCCATCTGATGTGGGTGTGGTTGAGGTCCACTCACATTGGTGTAAGTCCATCTTGCACTGTGTATGCCATGTTTGAAATGCGTTGTGCATGTTATGTTGTTAGCATTGTGTGTGCCATGTAGTTGTATTGCATGTTTGTATGTTTGCTTGCATGCTTAGGTCGCATGTGCATTGTTGTGCATTGCCTCGCCTCTTGACCAACCATGATTGAGGTTGGGTCCCTTGTATGTTTTGTGTGCATTGCATTTGACATTGAAATGCATACTTGACTCTTTGGCCATCATGCATCGAAATGCGTGATTGGTGGCCCGAGGGTCGAGGGCCATACTCCCTTGAGTCCATTACATGATAGGGAGTGTGTCCGTGCATACATTTGCCTAAAAATTCTATGCCATGCACTGCTTGTCCTCTGCTGCTGCCAATTGCAGGTTCTGCAGGAAGCTTTGGCCGGTCGGTTAAATACAGTGCCGACCGGTAATCCATCAATGGCCGATAACTTCATCAGCGGCCGGTGACCATTTCCCATGGCCGGTGGCCATTTCCCATGGCCGGTGGCCATCCCTTCCAGCCGGTGGTATTCCCCAACATCCAGAGAGCATGTCCTTAGACTTTGGCAGTCCTCAGAGGAGCAGGGCAGTGAAAAACAGAGGCAACAGTGCTATGGCAGCGAGTTTCCGGGCAAGACGGGTTCGAGCATGCATCATTCGCGTATCTTGAGGCGGAGGCTGTGGCCATCTCTCTCCTTCATTTTGCATTCTTTTAATTAAGTAGAAATTCTGTAATAATTAATTTATTTGTTATTCGGACTGTAATATTTATTTGTACCCTCCGAGTGAGGGCAAATTTGTAATAAGTGTGGGTGAGTGTGTGAATGTCTTCCAATCCCCACTTCTTTCTTCCCTTTTACTTACCTGCTTATGATGGTAGATTAGGGCATGTTTAAATTAGCATACCTTATGCTATGCATGCGTGCATTCATACATTTGTCTCGCATGCACCGGGCTCGGTACATCACGCTAACTGCATCTGTATTTCAAATTCCAAACTGAATACATGTTAGTTGTGCATTTTCATATGTCATTCATAGACTAGCCGAGCCCACTCTAATGACATTTTGTATGCGATGCATTAGGCATTTAACATGGACTTGGATCATGCATTGATTACTAACACGTTCCTGTTTTTAGCTCGGAGTACTATGTAAGTATTTATACTTTAGCATCTCGCATGCATGTGAATGTTGCCATAACAGTATGTTTGCCATGCGGCTAAATGCTTACGTGATGTTACTGTTTGAATGCCCGTGGGTGAAGGTTGGATTGTTTGAGTTGGAAAACTCATTGAAATCCGTGTTTTACCCTACTTGCGAGTAGCAAATTCCGAAGCGCTTTTCAAAACAAACGGATATGCAATGCTTGTTTCCAAATTAGGCAATCTAGTCTATACTTGTTTGCTGCGCGCATAACGTAGTAATTTTAGGCTAATAAATGGAATAAGAACACATAACGTTTTCAAAATCGGATATCATGGTTAGTAGAGGCCGGTCTTCGGACCGGGCGAAAGGGGGTGCTCATAGCTGACCTTCCCCGATCGTACCCAAGCTCCCGAGCCGAGACAACTCCGGTGATGACGGACATGTGGCCTTCGGCACCGAGTCAGGGTTTCCTAAATTTCCCATTAAAAAATATTTAGGTGGCGACTCTGTATCTGGCAAAGCAGTCCATGTTTGGCACTTCTTTTCAAAAATCCGTTTCTCAAAACGATTTGTCGGATTTGGACTCTTTGGTTCAAATTTAGAACCGTGACAAAAATCGAGTCCGAGCTGTAGTGACCCCACGAAATGAACAGAACGGGAGCTCACCCTCCCGGGGCGTTCGGGGGACGTCTACTGTTTCTGGCGACTCTGCTAGGGATTTAGAGAGCTTGACTCGAACTCGTGATATCCTATTTTGATTTCATTTATGTGTCTCTTTGCATTGCATTTGCATAGGTGCGCCTAGGAACACAGTGTTTGCCATCTGCCATTCCTGAACGGTTTGCCGGAGGCTTGTCTTGTCAAGGCATGACCATAAGGCTGACCGGTTATGGGCTCTGACAGTATGGGAACACAAACCCCGGTTTTACTGGGGCACCCCTTTTGGACATTCGACCTAGTGCATATTGAAATCCATAGTGACCATTCCAAACTAGGACAGGTTGCTCATCCAATGTTAGGTTGTTTGAAACCGCTGTGTGTGTAGTGAAACCCTAGTTCCTGACAAAATAGGACAGGGAAACCCTACCCCAACATAGGGGTGTTTTGGCTCTCACTTATCTGCTATGTGCTTTAGAGTATGCCTCTACAGGGAATGCATGTATCAGTTTGTAAGTTTGAGTATCAGGCTTGTGGGCATCAGCATCAGTATTTGGGGAAACAGTTTTACCCGAGGGTATCAATTTTGGGACAGATATTTGGGGAACAGTTATCAGTATTGAGTACAGTCGTTCTGCTATCCGTTCCAGTGAAATTGAACTGCGATGCTGTCTGTTTTCTCTTTTGCAAGGGGTAGTCCTGGAACTATAGCTTCAGAAGGCTCCGATATCCCCGGGGTACATTGGACTAGTGTTGATAGACTTTGTTAGGTCAGAAATTCAATTCAAGGGCAACCAGTGTTCTTTCGCTGAGGCAAGACAAAGAAAGGCCAGTCAGGGCTTACCGGTTCATCTGATCCGTCAGTCGCCAATCACATCACCTTTGTTCAGACTCAGCAGGCCATGATGGCCCAGGGTTCGGAATAATTTGTGGCCGTGATAGCAGCGTTAAATCAGGGAACTGCCATGCAGGCTGAGACCAGTATTGAAATGCAACATCCATCTGGGGCATCTACCTCACATCCAGCTTTGGGACCCCAGCCAAACTTTTACCCACTTCCGCCAGTTGAAGATTTGTAGTGTCCGAATCCTCGAGAAAGGTTGACTCCAGCTCAAGTGCTCAGACCCCTGGTGCAGCCTAATGAGAGGCTTCATTCCTTTGATGTTAATGACTCAATCCGACTGCAGTGAAGATTGCGAACCTTGAGAAGCAATTTAAAAAGGCGCAGGGCCTTAACTCCATTCCCGACATTGAGGATGGGCACACCGAGGCTGCCGTTCGGCTCCCAGACAGATTCAAAATGCCATATATTGACCGTTTCGACGGGTCTGGAGATCCAATGGTACATATCCGACTTTTCTTGGATGTCCTAAAGCCGATGGGTCTGACCAAGCCACAGAAACTCTCCCTGTATGGAAGAACCCTGTCGGGTGTAGCAGCCACTTGGTACGCTAAGTTAAAAGATAAAGTGAAGCAAAACTGGGAAGAATTGGCTGAGGCCTTTGTTGATCAGTATTCCTACAATACCCAAGTTGAAATGACCATGCAAGAGCTTGAAGCAACCCGCCAGAACCCAACAGAGCCTTTTGTGGAATTTGTTGCGAGGTGGAGAGCAAAGGCAGCACAGATGATAGATCGCCGCCCTTCTGAGAGGGATCAAGTACAGATGATGGTGCGAAACCTCGAGCATGATATGTTACAAAAGTTGATAGTTGCTCTGCTATTCACTTTCAAAGGTTTGCATGATCTGGGGGTTCAGATCGAGAATGCATTCAACAGTGGGATCATTCCCAGAACAAGTGAACCGACGAGGAAGGTTTGTGCAGGGAGTACCAATGCTGGTAGTAACGCTATTCCCAAACCCACCGAAATCAATACAATAGCCACAGCCAACCCTTTTGCCAATCCAAGCCTACAAACAACCGGCCCAGCCCGAGCTCAGGGAAGAACTTTCACCCCCCTCTATATGAGCCTGACTAGCGCACTAAAAGTCTTGATGGAAAGAGGGCATCTCAATCCCCTCGATCCTCAACCTCTTCCTAACCCACTTCCAGCCAGACATAACCCCTCCAAGTACTGTATGTACCATCAGCAGCGCGGTCATGGCACCGACCGTTGCTACCGCCTTCGTCATGAGATCCAAAATCTCATTGACAACCGGATGATAGCTCCACCTTCAGCCCCCAATGACTAAGTACCTCATCCACATCTTAACCTAATCCACGTGCTGGCAGTCCCTTACGACCCCAGCGTATACATCACCCCAGTCCATCTACCCAAGCCTAATGTGTTTATCCTAGAGAGCCTGGACTTATGCATGATGGGTGCATCTGAACCCCAATCATCTCAAACCCATGAACCCACTACTTCTGAGCTGATGAGAATGATCGAAAATCTTCAGAGAACTGTGGCAGATCTGGCCTTTGGGGTTTTGGCCCCATCATCGACCACATCACGTACCAGGGAATTCATATCTAAAGGCTCCCCAACCTTGGGACGGGTCGCATTTGAAGAAGGCCAATCCCTTGGCAAAGTGGAGGCAAGTGGTAAGAACAAGGCAGGGGCAGGCATTCGTCCCCATGAACACCTTCAGTGGGATATTGAGGCTTTGAAAGCCAAAGGGCTGAACAAACAGCAAGTACTCGCAGTTGTTGCAAAAATTGTAGATGACACTTTCTCCACTCAGAATGAGAGCAGTCTGAATCAAGGGGCAAGCCGGGAGAAGGGCCTTTGTACCAGGAATGTTCCCTTCAGCCCTAATCCCGTGCTCGAAAGAGATCAGCAAACCCAGGCAGCGCCTACCAATCCCTTTGCTGGTGCATCCAGCAAAACTCCACAAACCTCAAAATACGCACCTCGAGGCCAGAGGGTGTTCGCACCACTGTACATATCTCTATCAGCAGCCTTTAGGATCCTGATTAGAGAGGGGGATTTGAAACCCTTGGAGCCACGGCCACTGCCAGATAGACTTCCTCACTCCCATGATCCGACCAAGTACTGTGTCTTTCATCAGCAAGTCAGCTATGTCACTAATGGTTGTTTTCGTCTTCGCCACGAAATACAAGATCTGATTGACAATAAGGTCATCGTCGCACCAACTCAACAAAGTCTATCGTCATTGGATCAGTGAACCTGGGGGATAATGCGGTGCGATCGGGGGATGAACCACGTGCGGGAGGTGCTCAGTTTACTTCAGATGTGGCGTTTGACATGCACAGTTTTGAGCAATGTGCGAACACTAGTTTTTGTACTTTCTGATTTGGGTATTAGGTCAGTTTTGTTGTTTTGTATATGGTCAGTCTTTTTGTACTAAGTCGTTCAGGTCTGTCTTGTTGTATCGAGTCAGTCCTGTTTTGTTAGAGTCAGGTGATTCCGAGGGTGTTACCTCGAGCATCACTATTTTGTTTTGTGTCTGTCTTTTCGCTTTCTTTTGAGTCTGTTTCTGCCATGGAGCCAGTTACATCAACAGTTATGAATGAAACAGCAGTGGTTTTTTATGCTTTTGTGCTTGCTTCTGCCTTGTGCCAGTTCTGCCAGAAAGTCTGAATGAAACGGTAGTACTTTTTGCCTACTCTACTACACCCCAAAATCATTGCATTGACCTAAGTTTTTCAAAACTTTTTCAACACTGCGGTGAAAACGAAGAGGAAGGAATTCCTTGGGTTTTGCAAAATTTGATCATTTGAGAGAAGGAGAGGCATGCTAAACCTTTAATGTTTGAGATCATGCTTGTTAATGTGAGTATTGAGAAGGATCCTGGCTTGATCCAGATTGGTCTCACACTGTCTTCAGCACGAGCGACTAGTCGCTTTCTTAAAAGATTTCAAAAAAAAAAATGTTTTGCGCGATCCTACGAAGACCTGTGTGGAATCGCTCTTGAGATTGTGCAGCCTAGGATCGCTCTCAGCCTCGAGACTCGACCCCTCATTTTCAAACCTTGAACTTGGATTCAGAAGGTTCAACGATCAACCACAATGTGAGGCCTGCGTGGCCATATTTAAAGCAGCCCTCAAACTAGGGGCAAGAAAAGTCAGATCAAGGAGATCAAATGTCGCCAAAAGAAGCTTGCAAAGCTAGATCAGAAGTATCCCTAGAACTAGGGGCAAAAATGCCAGATGTGCTCGAAGAGCCGAAGATTGATCGTCCTACAAATCAATGAAGACTGGCAAGAATGCCAAACCCCAGAAGAGAAGAAAGAAAAAAGTATTGCTGAAGAACTACTGAGTTCCTATCCACAACACTAGGGGCAAATCCAGCCCCCATGGGATGGACTCCTGCATTGTCAGCGAACAACAGTCACTCTCCTGGATTCAGACGGATTCGAGATCTCAGAACCATTTGACATGGACAAAGCTACACTTTTACCCTTGAGAGGCTCGCTGGGTCGAAAACTCGGAAGGGCGACCCAGGCAAAAGTTAGAGCAAGGAAAAAAGGAAAACAACAAAAAAGAAGAAGAAGAAAAATGCAAAGAACAAAAAAGAAATGAAGAAAAGAAGAACAAAAAAGAAAGAAAAGAAAAGAAAAAAATGAAATGAATGAAAAGAATTGAAAAGAAAAGAAAAAAAGAGCTCGCAAGGTTGAAAACCCGGAAGGGCGGCCTTGGCAAAAGTTAGAGTGCAAAAGGAGAGGTTAAATACCCGAGTGTACCTTAACCCCGAACTACGTAAGGCTTGATTCTCATCTTTGGGATACGTAGGCAACTTCATTCCGAAGTCCAACCGTAAAACACTTCAAAATCAACTGTGTCCATGTAATGGTTTTGATCATCTTTGCCTTCTCTGTATCCGAGAGTTTGGTTGTCATCGTTACTCTGAGGACTGATTGCAATGTGCTGCGATGCTATCCAAACAAGGGGCAACTTCCCGTTGCCATACAGTGTGCCGCGGTGCAATTCAAACAAGGGGCAACTTTCCGTTGCCGTGCAGCTCTTTCCAAGCAAGGGGCAATTTTCCTTCGGATCTGAAGTTGCGTATCTCAAGAGTAGGTTCCATGCTTGTTGAGCATTGGCCGTTTGCAAAAATAATTTTTGAGAACTTTTACTGAGGTTGACTATTCTCTCAAAAATTATTCCATTTTTCCAAAAAATTGGACCATTTCTTGGACCCAAAAAAGGAAAATTTTCAGTGCTTATAACCTAACTTGCATGATTTTCAAATCAAAAATTGAACAAGTATGTTAATCTGACTCTCATATTGGTCAAAATTGTTTCAGTAGAAAGCAAAAACAAAAAATGGTCAAAATAATGAACTAGGGGCACAGTTGAGTCAGGCTTCCTGTCTTTCTCCCATTGTCAATGCATCTGCCAGAAAGGGCACTCTACCTGCCGGAAAAAGGCACCACTGAAGCTAACCGCAGCAGGGCAGAAAACTCTTACATCCTCCAAGCAACGAGGTATCAAACCAAGTGCGAAGCACAAATTAGAATGGATTAGGATATTCCACTCCTTTATCTGGACAGATCTGATCACGTCCAAACTCCCTAGCAGAGCATCATCAACCGATGTCAGCTGCAGATCTGCTACCCGTCCAGTTGTAGCACAGCCCCTCTCTGGGAAAACTCACTGCTGTGAACAAAAAGAAGAATCTAGCAGAATGCTTGGGCTAAGAACCTGCAACTTCCTGTTTATTCATCAACCACCCTGGGGAGGGATGAAAAATGAGAGATTAAAGAATAGAGAGATGTGCGTTGAGAGAAAAAGTGAGGAAAAGGGCTTTTTTTCAGAAAACTAGAGATTGAATGCCAAGTGATGTGAGAATCACAAGTGAGAAAGGGTGGGAAACAATACCCGGGGAAACAGGCTCCATGTGCACATTTAAGTCTTGTGTTTTATTTTTTCTGTCTTGATTCTTGTTTTGAGTCGCTTCAAGTGTTACTCGACGTGTTTAGGTTGTTTACCTTTGATTTTCCCTTGTCGAGTCGTTTTGGTTGTGCCCAGTCGTCGGCTCAATACCCGGTTAAGAACTCATTTCTCAATTTCCAAAAACTCATCTTGTGCTCAGAGTGCTGTGCCATTCTCCACATTTGTGCAAAACAGAATTTGTTCTTTCTTAAAGCTGCAGGGTCCACCCCCGATAAGTGTGAACAGTATAACAAGGACCTATCTGAAGCTATGTAGGTTCCAGACTGCAAAGCAAAAGAAAAAAAGGAAAATTTAGAGCATCTTAGGGTGTTCCAGCTTTGGCAAGATCCGAGACTGCATTTCAGGTGCACCTTCCCAGACCTCGCCATTTCTCTGGAGTATGAGTGTATCTCGACCCCAAGTGTAAGCCTGCTTCAAGACAGAATGGCAATTAAAGCAGCAGCAGATGTTATCTCTCGTCAATGTAAACAGGGTGTCCCCTTTTGAGCTGAGCGTATTGCCAAGTCCTCCGAAAGGTAAATCGGAGGCACCAAAGTGCATGTTTGATGCCCTTCCATTGCATAGAATGTGCACTTTCATATACACTTCTGTGACATGCGTGCCTCACATCGTTATGATTCATGCATAGAATATGCTTGCTTTCGATTCTGCATAGAATTTGCTTTCAATATTGCATAGAATATGCTCCTATTTCTTGCATAGAAAATGCTCGTATCTTTTGCATAGAAAATGCACTCTTCCATACTTGCATAAAAAATGCACCTCATTTGCATAGTACATGCATTCACTCGCACTATCTTGTGCACTTACACTTTGTATCTCACTAGCACTGTCTTGTGCATTTCAAAATCACTCGCGCTGTTTAGCGTATCGCACTGTTTAGTGCATTTCAATCGTGCTGTTTAGCGTATCGCACTGTTTAGTGCATTTCAAATCACTCGCGTTGTTTAGCGTATCGCACTGTTTAGTGCATTTCAATCGTGCTGTTTAGCGTATCGCACTGTCTTGTGCATTTCAAAATCAATCGCGCTGTTTAGCGTATCGCACTATTTTGTGCATTGCATATCAATCGCGCTGTTTAGCGTATCACACTGTCTTGTGCATTTCAAATCACTCGCGCTTTCTTGCGCATCGCACTATTTTGTGCAGTTTAATCACTCGCGCTGTTTAGCGTATCGCACTATTTTGTGCATTGCATATCAATCGCACTGTTTAGCGTATCGCACTGTCTTGTGCATTTCAAATCACTCGCGCTTTCTTGCGCATCGCACTATTTTGTGCAGTTTAATCAATCGCGCTGTTTAGCGTATCGCACTATTTTGTGCATTGCATATCAATCGCGCTGTTTAGCGTATCGCACTGTCTTGTGCACTTCAAATCACTCGCGCTTTCTTGCGCATCGCACTATTTTGTGCAGTTTAATCACTCGCGCTGTTTAGCGTATCGCACTATTTTGTGCATTGCATATCAATCGCGCTGTTTAGCGTATCGCACTGTCTTGTGCATTTCATATCAATCGCGCTGTTTAGCGTATCGCACTGTCTTGTGCATTTCAAATCACTCGCGCTTTCTTGTGCATCGCTATTTTGTGCAGTTTAATCACTCGCGCTGTTTAGCGTATCGCACTGTCTTGTGCATTTCAAAATCAATCGCGCTGTTTAGCATATCGCACTGTCTTGTGCAATTCAAAATCACTCGCGCTGTTTAGCGTATTGCACTGTCTTGTGCATTTCAAAATCATTCGCGCTATTTTGCGCATCGCACTATTTTGTGCAGTTTACATTCGCGCTATTTTGCGCATCGCACTGTTTTGTGCAGCTTACATTTCGCGCTATTTTACGCACCTCAATCGCACTTTCTTGTGCATTTCAAATCACTCGCGCTTTCTTGCGCACCGCACTATTTTGTGCACCTTACTTGCATTTTGTAGGCATCCTATCGCGCTATCTTGCGCACCTCACTTGTACTTGTTAGTACATTACATGGTTTTGAATACAAACCGGCTTCACGTAGCGTATAAGTCCAATTGTCAAAGTCTTCTTTCATATCATTTGCATCATGTCCCTAAACTACGCTGGTTTGATTCCTTGCAAAGGGATACGTAGGCAGCCTGCGGGCACAACCATTCATTCATTTGTATTTTGTTTGTTTGTCCAAGTCGTCGGCCTTGTCAAAAAAAGGTCGTCTCTGGGCTTTGACATTCACTCCCGTTATTCTTATGACTTCCGAGTTCTGTCAAAGAGGGGCAACTGTAGACACCCCATTTTTGACAGCCCATAAGACTTGGGCGTTACTGATGGTTTACTTGGTGATAAAAGGTGTGCAGGGCAAAGATCCAGTTTCTTCGGCAAGGAGAGAGATAAGTCTCAAATTCACACCCCATTTTGGACCAAAGCTATTTTGGATGGTTTTTAGACCTTAAAACCCTCTCTTTCAAAACTTTTTTGAAATAAAGTTTCTGCGTTGTTCCGAGGCTCGCATTTTGTCAAACGTTGTGCTTTTCGGTAAACCGAGTAGGGACGAAGTGGAAATGAATGAAAGAGAGATGAAATCTTTGAAAAATCTTTGAAAACACTTTGTTTAGGGGTTTGGAGTTGAAGAAAAGAGGAAAGGAGAGGAGAAAACTAGTTTGGGAGAAGTTCGGCATGAATCCGGGTAAGAGAGAGTTGAGCAGCTCTCGCTGAATCGGGCCTATTCATCTACATACTTGGATTTTAGCTATGGGGCCACCATCGTCAGAAATCTCACTTCCGGGGCTTCATTTTTCACTAAAGAATCTCTTAAAGCCAAGTCCGGGTGGGAGAGATATGATCAGTTGAAGTTGGGCATCATCCCGGTTGGATCGAATCTGCGCGGCTTCACCAAAAAGGGCATAACTTTTTACACAGGATGAATTTTAATGCAAGGTTTGCGCCATTGGAAAGCTAACTTCCGGGGCTTCAATCTGGACACCCACCGGCCATTTTTTGACCTTGGAAGCACCTATCGGCAATCTATTTATCCGGCCGGCAATTTATTGTGCCGACCGGCAATTTATTGTGCTGACCGGCCATTTTGGCTGGCCGACGACCTTCCGGAGTTTTCTACAGATTGAGTGGATGCCAGCTGTGCCAGCTGGAGGGCACAGACTGGATCCTCCATACACGTGTATGGAGGATCTTGGCTCTTGATTTTGAAGCTTCTAAGAGAAGTCTTACTCCCTTGGCTCTATAAAGGAAGCTCTCCTCTTCCTTATACTAGGTTAGAAGAAAACCAGCTGGAGCATTACATACAATCCTCCATATATCTCATCCAAGCCTCCAAACCCTAAAATCCTTGCTCCATTTGCACTACACCCTATAGCACCACACCACCACTTCCATTTCCAGCAACTGGAGGCTGTTCTTCAAAGCCTAAGGAGCCACAAACTCAAGCCAAGAAGCCATCAAAGTTTGGTCTTCAAGGGTGAGTAGCATTCTCTCTCTTTTGAGCTTTTTCTTGTATCATTTCTTAGCCATATTTGCTTACTGTTTTGGGCTCCGAACCTAACTGAAGTTAAGCTCATTTTGAGCCATTTTTCATGTTTCATTAAGGGCTCAACACTGTTTGAGCCCCCCCTCTTGCACTTGCTTCATTGTCCTTCTTAAATGCCATAATCTTGCATGTATTTTTTGGCCTGTGTATGATCTGTTTTAGAGCCTGATGTAAACTGAAAATAGGCTTATTTTGAGCCCCTCTTCAACATTGAAGAAGGGCTCAACACTGTTTGGTACCTCCATGTTATACTTGCCTTTATATTCTCTTTTTGGTCCCATTTTTGCAAGCCTTGGCAGCCCCTGATGTTGCTGTTTTTGGACTTTGGTCCGAACTAAAAACAGCCATATTTTTCCCCAATTGTCATGTTTCATTAGCGGTCTTTGGCTGTTTGTTGAATATTTTGTATACTTTCTGTTATAGCCTCTTTTGAGCCTCATCTTGCATGACATTTTGAGTGTATTTATATACTGTTTTTGGGGCTGCCATAAACTGTAAGTAGTCATATTTTTGGCCCCTCTTCAGTGTTGTAGAAGAGTCTTTTTTTGTTTGGGCTTTGTATCTACCACTTACTTCTTTGTCCATCTTTCGGTCCAATTCTTGCATAACAGCTTAGCCATACCTATGTTTGTTTTTGGGGTTTTTACAGTGCCTTAAAATGTCATATTTAGGGGCCCTCTTCAATGTTGTTGAAGGGCCCTAACCTGTTTGGGGTCAGCAGCTGTGAGTTGCTTCATTATCTCACACTTAGGGCCATTTTTGATTGCTAGTTTTGCCCTATTTGTGTTTGCTGTTTGGCCATGCTTTGAACTATAAAAATGCTTATTTTGGGGCTGCCTTGCGTCTGTCTTTTCATTCCATGTACCAATTATGCATGCTTTGTATAGCTGTAAGCCATTTCACGTACCTAGTTTTGCATTTCGGGAGAAAGGTGTCATTTCGCCTTGTTTCGGGGCTGTTTTGCCCCTCATTTTGCTAATGATTTGCATGCTTGCATATCATATTCCATGTCTTTGCCATGTCTCATTAGAGTGGCATTTCGATGCCCGAGGGTCGGTCCTCGATTTGCGTACACGCATGCACGCATTTCGAGTTGTCTTGTTTTCATCTGATGGCCATCTGATGTGGGTGTGGTTGATGTCCACTCACATTGGTTTAAGTCCATCTTGCACTGTGTATGCCATGTTTCAAATGCGTTGTGCATGTTATGTTGTTAGCATTGTGTGTGCCATGTAGTTGTATTGCATGTTTGTATGTTTGCTTGCATGCTTAGGTCGCATGTGCATTGTTGTGCATTGCCTCGCCTCTTGACCAACCATGATTGAGGTTGGGTCCCTTGTATGTTTTGTGTGCATTGCATTTGACATTGAAATGCATACTTGACTCTTTGGCCATCATGCATCGAAATGCGTGATTGGTGGCCCGAGGGTCGAGGGCCATACTCCCTTGAGTCCATTACATGATAGGGAGTGTGTCCGTGCATAAATTTGCCTAAAAATTCTATGCCATACACTGATTGTCCTCTGCTGCTGCCAATTGCAGGTTCTGCAGGAAGCTTTGGCCGGTCGGTTAAATACAGTGCCAACCGGCAATCCATCAATGGCCAATAACTTCATCAGCGGCCGGTGACCATTTCCCATGGCCGGTGGCCATCCCTTCCAGCCAGTGGTATTCCCCAACATCCAGAGAGCATGTCCTTAGACTTTGGCAGTCCTCAGAGGAGCAGGGCAGTGAAAAACAGAGGCAACAGTGCTATGGCAGCGAGTTTCCGGGCAAGACGGGTTCGAGCATGCATCATTCGCGTATCTTGAGGCGGAGGCTGTGGCCATCTCTCTCCTTCATTTTGCATTCTTTTAATTAAGTAGAAATTCTGTAATAATTAATTTATTTGTTATTCGGACTGTAATATTTATTTGTACCCTCTGAGTGAGGGCAAATTTGTAATAAGTGTGGGTGAGTGTGTGAATGTCTTCCAATCCCCACTTCTTTCTTCCCTTTTACTTACCTGCTTATAATGGTAGATTAGGGCATGTTTAAATTAGCATACCTTATGCTATGCATGCGTGCATTCATACATTTGTCTCGTATGCACTGGGCTTGGTACATCACGCTAACTGCATCTGTATTTCAAATTCCAAACTGAATACATGTTAGTTGTGCATTTTCATATGTCATTCATAGACTAGCCGAGCCCACTCTAATGACATTTTGTATGCGATGCATTAGGCATTTAATATGGACTTGGATCATGCATTGATTACTAACATGTTCCTGTTTTTAGCTCGGAGTACTATGTAAGTATTTATGCTTTAGCATCTCGCATGCGTGTGAATGTTGCCATAACAGTATGTTTGCCATGCGGCTAAATGCTTACGTGATGTTACTGTTTGAATGCCCGTGGGTGAAGGTTAGATTGTTTGAGTTGGAAAACTCATTGAAATCTGTGTTTTACCCTACTTGCGAGTAGCAAATTCCGAAGCGCTTTTCAAAACAAACGGATATGCAATGCTTGTTTCCAAATTAGGCAATCTAGTCTATACTTGTTTGCTGTGCGCATAACGTAGTAATTCTAGGCTAATAAATGGAATAAGAACACATAACGTTTTCAAAATCGGATATCATGGTTAGTAGAGGCTGGTCTTCGGACCGGGCGAAAGGGGGTGCTCATAGCTGACCTTCCCCGATCGTACCCAAGCTCCCGAGCCGAGACAACTCCGGTGATGACGGACATGTGGCCTTCGGCACCGAGTCAGGGTTTCCTAAATTTCCCATTAAAAAATATTTAGGTGGCGACTCTGTATCTGGCAAAGCAGTCCATGTTTGGCACTTCTTTTCAAAAATCCGTTTCTCAAAACGATTTGCCGGATTTGGACTCTTTGGTTCAGATTTAGAACCGTGACAAAAATCGAGTCCGAGCTGTAGTGACCCCACGAAATGAACAGAACGGGAGCTCACCCTCCCGGGGCGTTCGGGGGACGTCTACAGTAGGATACAATGGATAAGGCACGCGGGCCAAACCAAATCTTGCGTAGGAAAGGCATGTACACAAACAAACCGCGTCTAACACAAAAAAGGTGTCGCAACCCTCAAACCACAATACCAGCAGTGGAATAGGCGCGTACGCATGCAGAACTGTGCTTCGACGTGAAAATATGGGCACATACCAAACCAAGCTCAACATGGAAAGGCGCAAGCCATAGATGGATGTGATGCAGTGGATGCATGCAAGCTACAACGCAATATATACAATATGCAATGGATGGACGTAAATGCAATATTTACAGTAAGATGCATGACATATGCACTATATACAAGGGAATGCATGACATATGCATTATTTACAGTGAATGTATGACATATGCACTAATTACAATGTATGCATGACATATGCACTATTTATTTTTGTTTTGTTTTTTGAAATGCATGAAAGTGCATGGTGATGCGTGTTGTTTTGTTTTTTGCTTTTTTTCAAAATGCATGACAATGCAAATGAAAGGGAAGATGCGTGACAATGCATGTTTCATGTTTTTTTTTTTTTTTTCTGAAATGCATGACAAATGCATGAAAGGGAAAATGCATGACAATGGATGTTGCTCTTTTTTTGTTTGTTTTTCTTTTGAAAATGCATGATAATGCATGATTGTTTTTTTTTCTTTTCTTTTGAAAGTGCAAATGACGCATGTTGATGCATGATGATGCCAATGCGCGACAACGCACGTCTTTTGATATGCATGACAAGGCATATGATCTTGAATGCACGACCACACATGTCGCTTGAAATGCTTGTGAACTCGAATGCGCAATGATGCGCATCGCTTGAAATGCATGACAATGCAACTTACCAAAAGTCGTTCGGGCATGACGAACACCGAAGGACTTACACCTTCAGAGGATTTAAGGTCTCCTAGACCGAATGCTGGGGAAGAATGCATGACGATGCAAATTATGTGCGTTACAACACGTGTAGACACGCATAACGATGCGAGGGATGATGTGTGCTACAACGCATGCAGTCATGCAAACACCGAAGGTTTTGCACCTTCAGAGGATTTAAGGTCTCTTAGACCGAGCGCATTTAAGGTCTCGCCAGACCGGGCATATTTAAGGTCTCCCCAAACCGTCACTGGGTGCATAATAATGCAAGTCATGCGCGTATAACTTAACGCGTGCTCACGTCAAAGCATTGTAAAACAACGTATGTGGGACAACTTTTGAATCTTGGAAGAGACAAAAGGATACAAAAAGGATACACCGCACCCGTATTCTAGTGCTACGCATAAAAGACACGGTCTAAGGTCAAAACGGAGATCCGTTGAGCTTCGAAAATGCACTTTCTTGCACTGTCTTGAGCAATGCAGGCCCCAAACCACATATCTGACCCAAACAAGGGTGTAGGAGGCTCACCGGCTGTCCATCGGCCCTCAAAAACTTCCATCGGCCATCTATTTGGCCAACCGGCCAACAGTGTGGCCGACCGGCCAAACATGCCTGAATCGGGGCAGTTTGGTCTTTCAGCCACGGGTCTTATAAAATAGGGGTTGAAACCCTATTTTCTTCATTCCTTGTTGCTCGAAATCTCTTCCTCTTTCCCTCTAGACTATTTTTCCTCCTTTATTTCCCCGTTTTCCTCTGTTTTAGCACCTGTTTCATCGTCTGATTCGCGAATACCTTCATGTTTCGAACGTTTTGAACCGAATCTTCGTTTTGGTGTCTCTTTTTCGATTTCTGCCACTCGGGGCTTGTTTCTCTCAAGCACATCTCGATCTCTGTACCTTTTCCACATTCCAGCTTTTTCGGCCATTTTCCGCCCTCTCGGGGTTGACTTTTTGGTTTACCTTTCGTATTCTCGCCCGGTTTCCACATTCCCGGCCATTTTCACATTCTCTTCGAGATGAAAGACGATATTCCAGGCGGTGGGGCTCCCCCGGAGGTAGATATGGACCCAGAGGCTGAGCTCTTGCCTCTTAGCGTCCGTCCACTCGATCCGGCGACCTACAGGCCGGCGATTCACGAGCTACCTCCTGACGGTCTTCGCCAGTTCAGGAGCTTTGACAGAAGGGTGCCAGCGGAGCTGCTTCTATGTGAGCCCGAGACACACTTTTCAAATGGCACTTTCGAGGTATATTCTTTCCCCGGTTTCGTTTTTTGCAAAGTAGAATACTCAACTGCCATAGTCGATTCCGCCTTTAACTGTCTGACCCGGATACACCGGTATGTCATATGCTGTAGTTGACTGTGAACGCGCTTGCACTGATATCTGTTTGAATTGGAACATGCGCACACACACTGCACTTGCTCTGAACCACTCAAACACACTGACACATCATATGTTGTAGTTCACTGCGAGGACACCGGCACCCGATGTCTGTTTGAATCTGATCACATACACGCACGCTATATCAATTTTGAATATTCTTCAAAACTGTATATTGAATATTGCTTCACAACTATTGTTTTTGAATATAGGGAGATTCCCATACCTGCCGGGGGTATGGGAATGTAATGGCCCGTGGATGGTACATGGAGCTACCGGACGTGGTCCGCCATATTGTTGATCAGGCTAACTTCGGCGCCTTCTGCAGGGACTTTCCAGACTTACCGCAAGCAGGCCTCTCCTTGCCGCTCTGGTGGAGAAGTGGTGGGACAGTATCCCCCTGCACCACAGTGGGGCGCACTCATGTCGGGGGTAGCTCTCGGGCACCGATCCCAGATGAT
Organism: Camellia sinensis; assembly: GCF_055761805.1. Taxonomy (NCBI): domain Eukaryota; kingdom Viridiplantae; phylum Streptophyta; class Magnoliopsida; order Ericales; family Theaceae; genus Camellia; species Camellia sinensis. The sequence goes on along the minus strand of NC_138974.1, from coordinate 4,793,618 downwards.
GATGAGTTAGAGGACGAGGACAGACCCATAGGCCTGAGATGGTCAATGCGAATCCAGATTTTTGCTGCTTTTCTTTTTTTGTTTTACTTTTTCTTCTTTTTGCTGGTAGCTTGAGTACCTTGTACTGCCGCAGGCACGTTCTTTTTTTCTTCGAAACTTTGTACTTGAAAAGATGATGAAATGAAACAAGCTTTTTGTCGGAAAAAGTGTTACATTTGTGTATTTCCTACATCGCATCACATTGCATTGCATCATATTACACAACAATGTAAATGAGATTGATCTTTTGTCTAAAAATCAAAGACTTGTATTGTAATAACCAGGTAGTGAACCGGCTAATGACAAAACAACTCGCATAACCCACTGCTCATTCTGAATATACAGCCCATAACACAGCGCTCGGTTTATTCTGCACACAGTGGATCCACACAGCTCATACAACACACCGCTTATTCTGAACACACAGCCCATTCTGAACTCATAGCCCATAGCAGCATATTGCTCATTCTGAATACACGGTTCATTCTGAACTTTGCAAAAGTTGAAACACACTCAGATGCTCCAAAATTTCTTGTTTCGCAATCTGGAACCCAAAAGCTTCAAATAGGTCCTGGTTTTTCTGTTCACACTTATCGGGGTGGGCCCTGCAGTCGTTGAAAGAACCAATCTTACTTTGCACAAATGTGGAGAGTGGCACAGCACCCTGATCACAAAGCGATTTGAGGAAAGGGTTTTCAACCGGGTATTGAGCCTATGACTGAACACAATGAAAAGGACTCAACAGAGAAAACAAAAAGGCACTCAACCTAAACAAATCAAGTAACACTCGAGACGACTCAACACAAGAATCGAGGCAGTCAAAACAAATGACACGACACATAGACGTGTTATAAAAGACAAGAAACCTCTTAGTTTGCGAGGAGCCAGTTTCTTCGGGTATTATTCCCATCCTTTCTTATTTGTGATTCTCACATCACTCGGCCCTCAGGCTCGGTTTTTCTCTCAAAACCCCCTTTTGCTCACTTTTCTCTCGACTCACACCTCTCTATTCTTCACTCTCTCATTTTTCATTCCTCCCCAGATATGGTCGGTGAATAAACAAGAGGTCGTGGGTTCATGCCCAACGCTATTAGCTCGCAGCTATTTCCTCTGGTGACGTGTAGCCGATGTTCTTGATAAGGGAGTGGAGTATCTTGATCCATTCCGTTTTGTGCTTCGCACTTGGCTTGATACCTCATTGCTTGGAGGTTGAGAGAGCTTTCGCCCCTTTGTGGATAGCTTCAGCTGTGCCCTTCTGGCATGTAGAGTGCCCTTCTTGGCAAGTATGTTGAAAATGGGGGAAAAACAAGAAGCCTGACTCAACTGTGCCCCTAGTGCATTATTTTGACCATTTTTGTTTTTGGCTTTCTACTAAAACAATTTTGACCAAGATGAGAGTTAGATTAACATGCTTGTTCAATTTTTTATTTGAAATCATACAAGTCAGGTTATGAGTACTGAAAATTTTCCTTTTGGGGTCTAAGAAAATGGTCCAATTTGGGAAAAGATGGAATAATTTTCGAGAGCATAGCCAACCTCAGTAAAATTTCTCAAAAACCATTTTTGCAAAGGGCCACTGCTCAATGAGCACAGAACCTACTCTCGAGATGCGCAACCTCGGATTGGAGGCAATGGAAAATTGCTCCTTGTCTGAAGGGCACAGCATGGCAACGGAAAGTTGCCCCTGGTTTGGATGGTGACTCATGGCAACGGAAAGTTGCCCCTTGTGTGGATAACGCCGCAGCATACTGTAGTGAGTCCTTATTGGTGATGATCGCAGCCGAACTCTCGGATATAGAGAAGACGAAGATGGTCAAAACCAATATATGGACACAGTCACTTTGAAAGTGTTGGTGGCTGGACTTCAGGATGAAGTTGCCTATGTATCCCAAACATGGGAATCAAGCCTTACGTAGTTCCGGTTAAGATACACTCGTGTATTAACCCTCACTTTTTTACGCTCTAACTTTTTCCAAGGCCGCCCTTCTGGGTTTTCAACCTTGCGAGCTGTGTTTTTCTTTTCTTTAATTCTTTTTGTTCTTTTCTTTTCTTTTTCATCTTTTCTTTTCATTTTCTTCATTTTTTCTTCTTTTCTTTTTGCATTTTTCTTTTTCTTCTTTTTTGTATATTTCTCTTGCTCTAACTTTTGCCTGGGTCGCCCTTCCGGGTTTTCGACCCCGCGAGCCTCTCAAGGGTAAAAGTGTAACAGGTCCATGCCAAATGGTTTAGGATCTCGAAGCCATCTGTATCCAGGAGGGTGGTTGTTGTATTGACTTGCAGAAGGATCCATCTTCGGTTCTCCGAGCACATCGGACATTTTTTCCCCTAGTTCGAGGGGCGCTCCTGATTTAGATTTGCAAGCTTCTTCTGATAAGGTCTGATCTGCTTGATCTGACTTTCTTGGCCTTTTGTTTGAGGGTTGCTTCAAATTTGGCCACACAGGCCTCATGTTGTAGTTAACCGTTGAACATTCTGAACTAAGGTTCAAGGTTTGAAAGCAAGGGCTCAAGCCTTGAGGCTGAGAGGGATCCTAAGCTGCACATCTCAAGAGCGATTCCACACAGGTCTTCGCAGGACTGCGCAAAACATTTTGTTTTTGAAAGTTTCTAAGAAAGCGACAAATCGCTCATGCTGAAGATAGTGTGGAACCAATCTGGATCAATCCAGGGTCCTTCTTAGTACACATGTTAGCAAACATGATTTCATTCATTAAGGGCTTAGCAAGCCTCTCTTTCTCTCAATTGATCAAATTTTTGCAAATCTTGAGGAATTCCTTCCTCTTCGTTTTCATCACCACAGTGTTAAAAAAGTTTTGAAAAACTTAGGTCAATGTAATGAATTCGAGGTGCAAAAGAGTAAGTGAGACGCTCCGCCGCTTCATTCAAACCCTCTGGCATAACTAGCTCGAAATAGTACTAAGCACAGAAAGATGATAGCCGCAGCCGTTTCATTCAGATTTCCTGATTGCAACTGGTTCCACAACAGAGACAGACTCAAAAGGAAAGTAAAAAGATAATTACAAAACAAAACGGTCTCCGAGGCAACAACCCCGGAATCACCTAACTTCTATACAATAGGACTGACTCAATACAACAAGACAGACCCTTAAGCAAAAAGGCTGACTCAAAACAATGAGACAGATTCAAGACAAAACAAAGAACTGACTCAAAACCAAAGCCACAAATTACAAAACCGCATTCGCAAATGCTCAAAATAGTGTGTGCCATATGCCATATATGAAATACACCGGGCGCCGCCCGCAGGTGGTCCAACCCCTGATCACATACTTGCAGTATCCTCGAAGTCCAACAACTCAGTGGTAACAGACTTTGCTGAGGTGGGTGGGAGGATGACCTCATTGCCGATCAAATCTTGCACTTTGTGGCGAAGGCGGAAACAACCGTCGATGCTGTGACCGGTTTGTTGATGGTATGCGCAGTACATGGCAACATCATGTGTGAGGGGGAGATTCTTCGGAAGAGGTCGAGGTTTGAGGGGTTTAAGGTGCCCCTTTTTAGCCAGAATTTTAAATGCCCTAGACAAAGGCATGTAGAGGTCACGAAAGACTATACGTCCTTGAGGCAGATACTTCGAAGTCTGAGGGTTCTTGCTAGACGTACTAGCAAAAGGGTCGGCAGGCACTGCCTTGGCTTTCTAATCTTTTCCTAGTGCAGGGTTGGGATTGGCTACAACTGTTCTGGTATGACGGGGTCTATCCCGATTTTTTTCCTAGCTTGAACTATCCTCGGCTGGAGTAGGGAAAGCATCATCCACAGCTTTAGTCATGACTGCGAATACTTGTTGCTTATTCATCCCTCCAGCTTTCAAAGCCTCGACTGCCCACAGCAGTTGCTCAACGGGATCAGCATCTGTTCCCACTTTATTCTTACCTCTAGCCTCAGCCTGATCAAGGGTTTGGGTTGCTATATCAGAGCGGAACCCGGTTGTTGTTGGCACGTCACGGTCATAGCTTGGGATAGCCTTAGGTTGGCTAAGCTCGATCACAATTCGCCCCAATAGTGGGGGCTCCTACGGTACAAAATTCCCGACATATGGTGCATTTAGTGGTGGAGCCGACATCCCATAGGCCAGATCGGCCACAGATCTCTGGAGCTCGCCGATCATTCCCATTAACTCAAACGTGGTGGGTTCACGTACTTGAAACATCTGGGGTTCCCAGATCGGGCGCGCAGCAGGCGACCTGGGCGGATGTGGTACTTCAACATTGGTCTCACTTTGCAGTGTGATTCCTTGGTCTAATGCGGCTGTCATAACCACGATTTCCTCTGAACTTTGGGTCATCATAAATTTGCTAAACTTGAACGGCGACTAGCGGATCAGATATCTGTCTTGCCTCAGCAAAGAAGAACACTGGCTATTCTGAACTAACTCTCTGAACCTTGAAAGAGAAAACACGCAGCGTTTCAGCCCAATCAGAATAGACACAAGCATAGTTGAATAACTGTACTCTACTACTGTTCACTGTTCCCCAAAATCACTGCCCCAAAACTAAGTTTGATACCCGCAGATATAACTGATTCCCCAAAATACTGATATTGATGCCCTCAGGCCTGGTATTTAAACTTGCGAACTAATATGTGCGTTCCTGTAGAGATACACTCTAAAAGCACATAGCAAGTAAATGAGAACCAAAACACCCCTATGTTGGGGTAGGTTTTCCCTGTCCTATTTTGTCAGGAGCTAGGGTTTCACTACACACGCAGCGGTTTCAAACAACCTGGCCTCGGGTAAGCAACCTGTCCTAGCTTGGAATAGTCACTACAGATTCCGAATATGCACTAGGTCGAATGGTCGAAAAGGGTGCCCCCCGGTAAAACCGGGATTTGTGCTCCCATACTGGCAGAGCCCATAACCGGTCAGCCTTATGGTATGCCTTGACAAAGAAACCCTCCGACAAACCGTTCAGGAATAGCAGATAGCAAACACGGTGTCCTAGGCGCACTAATGCACATGCAATGCAAAGAAGCACATAAATGTAGTTAAAACAGGATATCATGCGTTCGAGTCAAGTTCTCTAAATCCCCAGTGGAGTCGCCAAAAACTGTAGACGCGCCCTTGGGCCCCATGCTACAGCTCAGACTCACTTTGTGTCGGTTCTTAATCTGATCTCACAATGTGCAATGCGAGTTTGATAAATCACCAAAGAGTCCAAATCCGGCAAATCGTTTTTGGAAAATAGATTTTTGTAAAGAAGTGCCAAACATGGACTGCTTTGCCAGATACAGAATCGCCACCTAAATATTTTATTTTGAGGGAATTTAGGAAACCCTGACTCGTTTGCCTAAGGCCACGTGTCCGTCATCACCAAAGTTACCTCCGCTCGGGAACTTGGGTACGATTGGGGGAGGTCAACTATGAGCACCCCCTCTCGCCCGATCCGAAGATCGGCCTCTACTAACCATGATATCTAGTTTTGAAAACACATGCATTCTTATTCCGGTTAATTAGCCTAGAATTACTATGTGATGCGCGCAGCAAGACAAATATAGACTAGATCGCCGAATTTGGAGCAAAGCATCGCATATCCGTTTATTTGAAAATGATTTGAAATTAGCTACTCACGAGTAGGCTAAAACACGAATTTCAATGAGTTGTTCTAACTCCAACAATCTAACCTTCACCCACAGGCATTCAGGCAGTAATGTCACGTAAGCATATAGTCGCATGGTAGGCATGTTGTCATGTTAACATTCACACTCATGCGATATGCTAAAGCATAAATACTTACATCGTACTCCGTGCCAAAATAATGAACTAGTCAGTAATCATGCATGATCCTAGTTCATGTTAAAAATGACTAATACATCGCGTACAAAATGTCATTAGAATAGGCTCGGCTAATCTAAGGATGACATGTGAAATACAATAATTTGATGCACGTATTCAAGTTTGGAATTCGAAATACTATGCAGTTAACATGATGCACCAAGCCTGGTGCATGCAAGACTGATGAATGATGCACGCATGCACAACTTAAGGTATGCTAAATTAAATGTGCCCTAATACTAACCATCAAAGCAAGTAAGTAAAATGGAGAAAGAAGTGGGGGTTGGAAGACATGCACACACGCACTCACACTTATTACAAATTCGCCCTTGTTCGGAGCGACCAAAAGAATAATACAATTTAATTAACCTACAAGCTATTTAAATATTCCAGACAATTAACAAGTTGAGCAAATTAACTAAGCTAATTAAGCAGTAAAAAATCAGCCTCGGGAAGAGGGTCCAATACATGCACGCTCGATTTCTCTCGGAAATCCGCCACCATACACAAGTTGCCTCTGTTTCCCTTGCTCTGCTCCTCTGAAAATGGCACAATTCCCAAGGAACACTCTCTGGACGTTGTGAAACACCACCGGCCAAGGGGAATGGTCACCGGCCATGGAAGGGTGGTCATCGACCATATATGGAGCTATCGGCCATCCATAAATGGTCGATTGGCACTTGGTGTAGTCGACCGGCCAAAGTTTCCTGCAGAATCTGTTTTGACAGCAGCAGAGGGCAAAACAAGGCAAGGCAATGCATTTCAAGCAATGTTTGCACCAACCACACTCCTTATCATATTCATGACTCAAAGGGGCATGGTACTCGATTCCCGAACCACCAATCGCGCATTTCAATGCGTGATGGTCCAAGAACCAAGTATGCATTTTCAATGTGGGATGAAATGCGCACAAACAAACAATAAGCTCAACCTCTATCATACTCGATTCAAGAGGCAAAGCATGCATGCCAATGCCATGCAACCTAGGCATGTGAGCTAGTATGCAACATGACAATGCAAACAAACACACAAGGCATGAAGCATCAATGCTAGCCAACAAACATACAAGATGTAATACGGATGTTGAGGCACACAACCAAGCATGTGATGGGCCGAGTATGCAACAACATGCAAGGCTAATGGACATGCGAGACATGATGCAATCAAAGCATGCAAAGTGTAAGGCATGTAACAACATGTAAAGAGTGGGAGTGGATTTAGACTAATTTGGGTAGCTCTCAACTAGGCCCAAAACAGTGGCCAAAAGCCATAGAAATGAGGGCCAAAACACATACAAACATGCATGCATACGAGGTCCAACATTTAGGCATATAGAGACAACTTTTAAGCACACTTAAAAGAGGAACATCATGGGCATATGGCATGCATTATAAACTCTGAAATCATGTTATAAAATGATGCCAAATCAATCTAAACAAGGCAATGAAAACATGCAAGCAAAGTCCGAGGTCTAAAGCTCACCAAAGAGGTATCGAACTACTCTTAACAAAACCAAACATGGTATGAATTGAATGACCAAAATCAGAGTTTTAGCATGCTAAAACAAAGCCAAAAACACAACGGCATGGCATCCTAGAGGCCTACACATGATGGCATATGCAATGGCATATTCATGGAGCATTAAACATGAACTCTTTAAGGCTTTGAAGGAACACCAAATGCAAGCATACAAGCATGCTAAATAGACTGAAATGGCATGATAAGTGGTTCCAAACCACTGAAACAAAGCAAGGATGGCATGCTGGAGGGGTCAATGCTCAAGGCATACAAGGGGAATTACATGGTAGCTATACAAAGCAAAGCATGGATGACCCAAATGACCAAAAATAGACCTTTAGCATGCTAACACACGCATAAAAGCTTCACAAAGCTAGGCCTATATCATGCTAGAACAAGGCTCAAAGCACAAAGCATGTTAAGGCTAAAACATGGCATTACAAGACAAGTATGCAAGGCAAGCATGGTGTGTCTAAACCAAGTAAAAATAGAGGTAAAATATGGAAAAATACTACCAAATACCTACTGAAACATGGCCAACATCGTCTCAAAAATGTTGCTCACATATGAGGCTTAAATGGCACATATTGAAGACAACAAGGAGAGGGGGTGGCCATCTCCTTCTTGGGACCTTAAACCACCATCCTCACCACTGAAATCCCTCAAGATTTTAGTGGTGAGGAGGCCCAAACAAGGTGGTCCTGGAGCTCACCAAAATAGCACAAAAATAGGGCCTAACATGGCCTAAAAGGGGTCAAATAACCCCAAACAACAAAGCAACCTGAAGCAAGTATTTTAAGCAGGTAAAAATAGAACTTTTATATGTTAAATACTAAGCTCAAAAATAGATGCAAGGTAGGCAAAAAGACTATGCAAAAATGGGGTAAAAAGGGCAAGATTCTTACCCTTAAAGACCTTCTTCACAAGGATCACTCCAGCAACTTTCTTAGCTCCAAACCAGCCTAGGAACTTCAAGAACAGCCCCCTAATGCCTCAGCAATCAAGGTAAGGTGTAATGGTAGGTGTCCTAGTGCAAAACTAAGGACAAACACACACTCAGAGCAAAAGAGAGGAAGAAATAGAGATAGAATAGATACACTATGCTAACCCTAGAACTAGAGCTCCCATGGGATTTTTTGTAACCCTAGACGAAGGAGGAGAGGCCTCCTCTTTATAGAAGATCACTCTTGCAAAGCTTACAAAACAAGCTTGGCAAGAGTGAAATCCCTCCATACACGTGTATAGAGGGGGAAAAAGGTGTATGCCAGCTAGCACAGCTGGCATAAAAATATCTGCAAAAGCAAATGCATAGTGATCAGCTAGCCAAAAATGTTATTTTGACAAAATAAATGGCCGACCGACCATCTAGAGTGCCGACCGGCCAAACATCTGGCCGATGGCAATAAAACGCTGGCCGGTGGCCTTAAGTCATGGCTGGTGATGTGTGGAGATGGCCCACAAGCCATTCCCAGCCCCTCCAAGGCAAAACACAAAGTGTTTGGTGCAAAATCAAACACAAAACCGTCGAGTCGAGAGATCTTGAGGCAAGGCGTGCGGCCGAGACCTCCGGGAACTCAAGACGAACACAAACGTGGATGATCACGGAGTGTTCAAACGGTGACATCCAAGTCTTGAGAACAGTCAAAAATCGGGTGTCTACTACAGTGAGATAAAAGGAGTGGCTAACAAGTTGGCAGACCTGCAATCGGTTGTCAACTTGATGATGGAGAACAACATCATGCAACCACCATTTCCATTGAAGGACACGCCGATTTCAATAGCCAAGAACGACACACAAAAAGGGGGGCAGAAAGCAATTCTAGTAGTCCCTCAGCATGACAAGGTGAAGGAATGCTCACATTGGCCTTCACGAGATGCCAGGCGAGCAGAGTCAATGAGAGGAGAGTCTTAGAGGACGCCCCGTACCAAAGGAACTTATGTCAAGGAACATTGGCATCTTTAGGGGAACGAACTTTGTTTTGACACGGTGAATGAAGAGAAGTCCAAGATATAGCGATCCCGGTTGTCCCTTTTACTGTTCTGTTGTATTCCGGACTCGGTTCTGTGGAGTTGGTAGTTGTATCTATCTTGTTGTCATCCTTTAATTCCATTTGTTTGAGTTTTAGGATGTGTTGGGCTTGTTTCGAACAGGTGGGTTGAACCTTGGTCTAAAATCTTGTTGTCAGGTTTTTGGGTCGTTCCGCTCGAGCGGGCCTTGTTGCGCTCGAGCGGAGATTGCACACTTCCAATTTTTTCGTGTCCCTGCAAAACTTCTGCAGGTGTGATTTTTACACTCGAGCGGGTTTCTTTACGCTCGAGTGGTGGCGCTCGAGCGGGGCTCTGACGCTCGAACAGGAAGTACTTTTTGGTGTGAGTTCTGGGAGGGGGAAATCTACGCTCGAGCGGACTGGTTTTCGCGCTCGAGCAGATGTACTTTATTCTTGTGTCTTGGCACTTGAGCGGGCCTTCTTGACGCTCGAGCGTTATGTTCTCCGCTCAAGCGGGAATGTCGTATATCAGTTGGCAGCTGGGCATTTTAAAATCACTTTTTACATTCTCTCTCTCTCTCTCTTACTTTCTAAAAAGACATTTTGAGAGCTCCTCTCTCTAGAAACTCCCTTCTCTCTAGGGTTTGATCTAGTTAGAGTGTCTCACTATCCTCCGGCCTTTATAAAAAGTGTGTGGATCGTCGAGGGCTCCATTTTGATCTGTGGATCTTTGAGTTTGGAGCATTTTGGTTTTCTTTAACTTCCCCGTTTGAGATCTAACTTCGAGGTAGGGATATCCTACTCCTTCTCATGAGTTTTGTCTTTGAATTTTAGCATTTTGATGAGTTGGGAGTTGTTGGGTAATTTTGAGAAAGTTTGGGCCTTTGTGTAATTTTACAAAAGTTGGGGTTTTGTTTATATAAACTTATATGCATGTTTGGCATAGCGAAATGAGATCAATATTGGTTTATTGGTGAGAATGGAACCGTAGGGTTATGATGTAAATTATGGAAAATACCCTAATTACATTGATAAATTAATTGGTATAATTAATTTGAAGAAAAGAGGAATTTAATTGAGAATGTTGGAATTGGATGTGTATGGGATTAAAGGGTGTAGTTAGATTCGTTCATCACTCACCTAGTTGAAATGTTGATTATATATCCATTTGGTGCAATTGTTTTCAGTATAGAAATAACTGCTTTGGGCTATCGGTGGAGGATAGTCTTGATTGTTGTAGACAATGCATGATGATTAGGCAAACTAAAACTAATCGATTGAGTATGCCATTGAATACGGCGACTGGAATAATACATCAGTCCTATGTATTGATTGATTGTATATGATCTATGTTTATATACATGTGTTGTGTTGGAGGAGATAGGGGATGTACTCCACGGTTTAGGGGAAGATAGGGGATGGACCTCTAAACCGGATTTTGTGTGACAGTGATACAGCACTACTATGTGTATCAGGCTGCGAATTAGAAGTGTGTTTGTTTCATTAATTTAGCACTACAATGTGTATTATTTGAGACTTACGGAAGTGTTTGAATTGATTTGATATAGCACTAACATGTATATCGTTATCAATTGTAAAGCATCAGAATGATTCTTGTTATGTTGATACAGCACCGAAATGTGTATCTTCCGCAAAATGTGGGAATGGTTTATGTGTTATTGATACAGCATTAAAATGTGTATCCCTCGTGAATTCTGAAAGTGTTTTTAAAGATGAGTCTAAGCCTCATTAAGTTATTTGGCTAGGTGTTGAGCCTTGTTTTCAAACTCAAAGTTGGAAAGGACATAGGAAATGAAATGTAACATGGACTTAATGTCATGAAATCGAAATGTGATATATGTAGATGTATTTGTGTTGACCACCTATCAACTGCTAATCTTTTAGTCTTTGTTCATGGCTGGTTTAGTGTATTTCTACTGGGCTATGGCTCACCCTTTATGGGACATCATTTTCAGGTACAGGTAGCATGCCACCTCCAAGGACATAGCTTGGGAGGCTAGAGGCAGACAGACTGTTTTGTTGTTTGCCTTCTTTTGATGTATTTGTAACAGCGCCCGCGTGGGGCCTCGCTACAGTTCGGACTCGATTTGTGTCACGGTTCTTAATCTGAACCAAAGAGTCCAAATCTAGCAAATCGTTTTGAGAAACATGGACTGCTTTGCCAGATACAGAGTCGCCACCTAAATATTTTTTTATGGGAGAATTTAGGAAACCCTGACTCGGTGCCGAAGGCCACATGTCCGTCATCACCGGAGTTGTCTCGGCTCGGGAGCTTGGGTACGATCGGGGAAGGTCAGCTATGAGCACCCCCTTTCGCCCGGTCCGAAGACCGGCCTCTACTAACCGTGATATCCAATTTTGAAAACGTTATGTGTTCTTAATCCGGTTATTAGCCTAGAATTACTATGTTATGCGCGCAGCAAACAAGTATAGACCAAATCGCCCGAATTGGAACAAAACATTTCATGTTCGTTTTGAAAATGGTTTGCTACTCGCAAGTAGGCTAAAATGCAGGTTTTGCCACCCTCAAGCGGGCTTTTAGAAAAGATGGTTTTGCCACTATCTAGTGGGCTTTAAAATTCACAGTTTTAATGTGTTATTCCAATTTAAGCAATTCGACCTCCACCCACAGGCATTCAAACAGTTTATCTCATATAAGCACTTAGCCGCATGGTAAGCATACTGTCATGTTAACATTCACACGCATGCGAGATGCTAAAGCATAAATACTTACATTGTACTCCGTGCCAAAACAATAAACTAGTTAGCAAACATGCATGTCCCTAGTTCATATTAAGTGGCTAATGCAACACAGGCAAGGATGCAATTTAGAGTAGGCTCGGCTAACCCTAAAATGGCATATAAAATGCTACAAGTAACATGTTTTCAATTTTGGAATTTGAAAATACGAATGCAGTTAGCATGATGTACCGAGCCCGGTGCATGTTAACAGATGCATGAATGCACGCATGCATATCATAAGGTATGCTAATTTCAAAAATGCCCTAATCTACCATCATAAGCTGGTAAATAAAAGGGAAGAAAGAAATGGGGATTGGAAGACATACACACACTCACCCACACTTATTACATGTTTACCCTCACTCAGAGGGTTCGAATTAATATTACAGTCCCAAAATAATGAACAAATAAAATTATTACAAAATTTCCTAATTAATTAAAAAAAAGAAGCAAAAGAATGAAGAGGGTGGCCACAGCCTCTGCCTCGGGGCGCGCGGATGATGCATGCTCGAATCCGTCCTGCCCGGAAAACCCGTACTATACTCTTGTCGCCTCTGTTTGTACTGCCTTGTCTTTCTGAAAATTTCCAAAGTACTGGAACAAGCTCTCTGCATCCTGCAGAGCACCACCGGCCAGACAGAATTGCCACCGGCACTTCAAAATTCTCATCGGCACTTTATCGGATTCATCGGCACTCCAGATAGTGCCGGTCGGCACTAAATTCTGCCGGTCAGCAGAAACTTCCTGCAGAAGACAATCTGACAGCAAACAGAGAACAGACAGTGCATAGCATGGAGTTTTTGGACACATGTAAGCATGGTCCTACTTCTTATCATATTTTGAACTCAAAGAAGTATGACTTTCGATCCTTGAACCATCAATGGTACATGGTGGGTCAAAGGATCGAATTTGCCATTTGATATGAAAATGCATGCAACAAACAACATGAAAACCGGGGCCTTATCAAGTAGGAGTCAAAGGTCCCGATGACCGGGAATCAAGGCACATTACATCACTTGAAGTATGAATGGTCCTTGACTCCCGCACTTGGTTTGACACCCCAAACCAAGTAAATGCAATGCATGTAATGCTCACAAGCCTCAAGTGTGTCATGCCACCAAGATGGAAAACACGACAAGCAATATGCAACTATCATGACAAAAATGTATGATACCAAGCACACAAGATACAAACATGATGCAAACATGGAGCAAATTGACCATGGAATTGATGTGCTACAAAGCTTAATGGAACAAATATGCGACAAACATGGAGCAAACATGCAAGAGGGCTTGAAGTGGCAAAGGGGCAGGCCCTCACCCTTCTCAAAACAGTGGCCAAAAGCGCTTAAAATGATAGACAATCAACTCATGTTAACAAGCAAACTTATGGTCCCAAAGCTAAGGCACTAAAGGAGACAACTTACCCCCACCAACATGGCCATTCATGGCATGATTAAAACAAGTAAAAACAGAATTTATGCATGCAAGATAGGACCCCAAAAACTCCTAATATGGCAACTAAAATAAACCCCATGAAACAAATACACCAAGGCTCATTCTTAGGCATAGGAAGACACAACCTCAAGATATGGAAAAGACCATGCATGCACACATGTAGGCATGATTTTTGGACTAAAATGGCATGGCAAACAACCTCCACTCATCAAAGTAGACCAACCAAAGCACTTATGACTCATATACTTGAGGGCTCACAAGCCAAAATACATAGCAACCATAACAAATATGCCAAACATGACCAAGTTGATAACCAACAGATTTTAAGCATGGAAAAACAATGTTAAATGCTTCATGGAACAAATCCAACACACACAAAAATCATGGCCTAATCATGGGATGTATTTCTAAGCAAGATGGACCAATACAAAGCAAGTATTACAAGCATACAAGAGGGCCCAAATCCGACCAAAAACAGAGATTATGTAAGACCTAAGATGCCTAAAAAAGTACTGAAATGAAGCCAAGAAACAACAAGCATACATGCTATCCTTTTGAGCCCAAAAAGCAAGGAAACAAAACCATAAAGGGAGAGGGGTGTCCCTCCCCTATGCAAGACTTCAAACCAACTTTTTTGACACTAAAATACACTGGTTTTTGGTGATCAAAAGATCAAAATGCTGAAGTGAACAAAACCTTATCAAAAAGGCACCAAAATAGGCCAAACAAGGCCTATGAGGGTGAGTTTGCAATCTAACCACAAAGTGACCTTAATGAAAGTGTTAGAGCAGGAAAATATGAGCCTTTTTTATGTTATACACAAGAGCCAAAACAATAAACAAAATAGGTAGAAAACCAATGCAAGTTTGGAGAATAAAAGGGAAGATGCTCACCCTTGAAGAACCCTTGAAGAGCAAATGGCCTAACCTCCTTCTTTGGATCAAAACCAGTCCAAAACTCAAGAAACAACTCCCCCAAGTCCCTCAATCTCGGACTAAGGTGTAATGGTGTGTGTAATGGTGCAAAAGTAAGGTAAAACACACCTTTTGGGCCAAGAAACACACACAAGAAGGGAGAGGGAGAGAGGTATAGAGATAATATGTATCTATATCTCTAAAGGCTGATTTTGCTTCTGTTTTTCTAACCTAGAACCAAGAGGAAATCCTCTCTCTTATAAGGATCCCTCTTGCAAAGCTTATTCAACAAGCTTGGCTAGAGGGAAATCCCTCCATACACGTGTATGAAGGGGAAAGGAGTTGGTGCCAGCTATCACAGCTGGCACAAAATATCTCCATAAAGTGGAGGAACAGTGGTCGGCTGCCCAAAAAAGCTATTCCGGCAAAAAAAAGTGCCGACTGGCAACATATTATGCCGACCGGAAATAAAGTATGCCGACCGGCAAACAAAATTGCCGATGGAAGAAAAAGACCAGCCGGTGGCCTCCAGCCACTGCCGGTGGTGTATGGGGATGTCTCACAAGGCATTCCCTGCCCCTCTAAGGCAAAACAAAAGTGTTTGGTGCAAAACCAGACACTAAACAGTCGAGTTCGGGGATCCTGAGGCAAGGTGCGCGAGCCGAGACCTCCGGGAACTCCAAACGAACACAATCATGGATGATCACCGAGTGTTCAAACGGTGACGTCCAAGTCTTGAGGACGGTCAAAAATGGGGTGTCTACAGTATTACATGTAAATTCAAGCCAAGGGCTTAATATGTATTGAGTTAGTACTCTCTTTTTTTTTTTGTAACCAAGTGTTAACTTGGAAAGCTGTAAGCCAGTAGGGCACTTGCTTTTGTTGTTAACATGTAATACTTTTGTAAGAACTACTCTGATGAAAAGAAGAATATTTATCTTTTATACCAATGCATGTCTAAACGGTTGGATTTTAATGTTATTATTTTGAGGGCGTTACAACTTGCTATCAGAGCGTACCGGGTTCGAATACTTTGGGTACGTGGGAAGTGATTAGTATCACAATGGGTTTGTCTCGCTTATTAGAGACTTATGTGTGACATTATGTGTTTATTTGATAACATGTTTATGTGACTACTTGGGTATGGGATTTAGTTTCTAAGATGTTGATTGGATCCTTGGGTTTCTGTGAGTCTTATTGAAAAAGCACTTGATCAATGCTGTTTCTAGCCGGAACTCTAGTAACGCCTTGGAACTATCATTATCCGGAAATGAAATTTGTAAGTGCTTATGTGTTTACATGCTTACGTGGAGTGAATTACAGTTGTCCATGTATTAGGACGCGAGTGTTTAGTTTTGGCACACTTATGAATGTGCTGACATTCTTCGTTACCTTTATTAGGATGTCAGGACGAGGACGTGGCAGATGTGGTAGGCAGGAGATGCCTTTACCGGATGATATCCCGGCACCGCGGGAGGGGGTTGGCCAGGCCAATGTGGCCGAGCCAGCAGGTCAGGAGGCTATGGGCGCTTTAGCCTGAGGGATAGTCGATGCTTTGAGGGAGTCTGTGGGTATTTTTCGAGCTGAGAATCCAGTTAAGCTCCAATTCAGGCCCAGGTTATTGAGGCAGGGCCTTCCTTCTTGAAAAGGGAGTTCTTCCGGTCTAACCCGGACGAGTTTATTGGGGATCCGAAGGAGCCATTGAAGGCTGACGAGTGGTTAGAGCAAGTGAGTAAGACGTTCGAGATGCTTGGCATCGAGGACGGAGCGTTGAAAGTGACCTTGGCATCCTTCCAGCTAAAAGGGGGTGCGGGTCAATGGTGGAAATACATGACGGGCCGTAGTGCTGGCACGTGGGAGGCTTTTGTGGAGGCTTTTCAGGAGAAATATTTATCTCCAGCAGTCAGGGAGAAGTTGAGAGACCAGTTCTGTTAGCTTTTGCAGTTGAGTTCTTCAGTAGCCGAGTATGAGGCTGCTTTCACTAGCTTGTCCAGGTTCGCACCGGAACTTGTGGCGTCCGAGGAACGCCGTTGTATTGAGTTCGAGAAGAGGTTGAGGCGCGACCTCAAGATGAGGGTTGGAGGTTCGATGATCCGAGATTATGGGTGCTTGGTTGATGCTGCAGCCCATATGGAGATCATGATGCAGGAAGAGGAGGGACAGAGGGGCTCCAAAAGGAGCCAAGATGGTCAGGGTGATGGCAGGAGAGAGAGGAGTGCTAACCCTCAGCAGTCTCAGGGGGGTGTTACTAGATCGACCTTTCCGGTGCTGAGTGCAGGCTCGGGGAGAGGTAATCAGGGGGAGTTCACCTGTTACAAGTGTGGCCAGTTGGGCCACAAGGCTTCAGTTTGCCCACAGAGGGGAGGAGGTCAGAGAGCTGCTTCATCTTCAGCTAGACCGCAGAGCCAGAGTCAGGGTAGGGGCCAGCCCTTGTCTTGTTATTAGTGTGGTCAGCCTGGGCACCTGAAGAGGTTTTGCCCACAGTTGAGTGCCACTTCGGGCGCGTCTGGTTCTAGGCAAACGCAGGGTTTTCAGCCAGCTCAGTCTGTGCAGGCCTCGAGGGCCAATACGGGAGCTTCGTCGTCCTAGTCAGTGCCTCAGTCGTTTGCTCCGAGGGGTGAACAGTTGGATGAAGGGCCTACAGGGCACGTGTATGCTGTTACCGTGCAAGACCTAGTACCGGCTCCATCAGTAGTGAGAGGTACCTTTCTGTTTTCCAACTCGGTTGCTAGTGTGTTGATTGATACAGGTGCATCTCATTCTTTTGTATCTACTGCATTTGCATCTGTTTTGGAATTAGAGTTGGCACAGTTAGCATCTCTTATATGTGTAGTATCGCCTGTTGGTGGTGAGTTGATCTTGAAACAAGGTGTTAGAGGTTGTGATATAGAGGTCGTCGACCATAGGCTTCCTTTTCCTTTTGTTGTCATGCCCATGAAGGGCTTTAATGTTATTTTGGGTATGGACTGGCTATCGTCATACCGGGCTGTTATTAATTGCTACCACCAGAGGGTCACAGTTTGTACCTTGAGCGAGGAGTGTTTCCATTTCTTGGGGGATTGGGTTAGTAGTGTGTTGTATGATCCGCGAGGGAAGAATGAGCTTAGTGGTCTACTTGCTAGCATTATGAGTGGTGAGTGTGATGAGACCCAGATTGTATTACCGAGGGTGGTTTGTGAGTATTCAGATGTTTTTCCTGAGGATCTTGTTAGCTCGCCACCTCACCGAGAGATAAAGTTCTCTATTGATTTAGTGCCAGGCACAGCGCCGATTTCTATTGCACCTTATCGTTTTGCTCCAGCCGAGTTGAGTGAGTTGAAGACTCAGCTCCAGGAATTGCTAAATAAGGGTTTTGTTCGCCCTAGTGTTTCGCCGTGGGGAGCACCGACCCTCTTTGCTAAAAAGAAAGATGGTACCTTGAGATTTTGTATAGATTACCGGAAGTTGAATCGGGCTACGGTCAAGAATAAGTACCCTATGCCCCGTATAGATGATTTGTTTGACCAGTTGAAGGGTTCCCGTTGTTTCTCTAAGATAGACTTGAGATCGGGTTACCACCAGTTGAGGGTCAGGGAGGAGGATATTCCGAAGACGGCATTCTGTACGTGGTATGGCCATTATGAGTTTCTGGTGATGCCATTCGGGCTTACCAATGCACCGGTAGTCTTTATGGACTTGATGAACCGGATCTTCCAGGAATTCTTGGATCGATTTGTAGTCATTTTCGTGGACGACATTCTTATCTATTCGCCTTCTGAGAATGAGCACGAGGAACACTTGAGAGTGGTGCTTGAGTTGCTTAGAGCCCATAGGCTTTATGCCAAGTTTGGAAAGTGTGAATTCTGGTTAGGAGAGGTCAAATTCTTAGGCCATGTGGTATCCGGGAAAGGGGTGTCTGCTGATACATCCAAGGTAGAGGCAGTGCAAGATTGGGCACAGCCTAAGAGCGTTTTTGAGATTCACAATTTTCTGGGATTAGCTGCGTATTACCGCCGGTTTGTGAAGGATTTCTCCAGGTTAGCTTCGCCGTTGACTACACTGACTCGGAAGGGAGTCAAATTTGTATGGAGTGAGACTTGTGAAAAGTCGTTCCAAGAGTTGAAAGTTAGATTGACCACCGCCCCGATCTTGATTATTCCGGAGAGAGGGTTGGGTTATGCAGTTTATTGTGATGCCTCACGAGAGGGTTTGGGTTGTGTGTTGATGCAAGAGGGTAAAGTGGTAGCTTATGGCTCACGTTAGTTGAAAATACACGAGAAGAATTACTCTACACACGACCTAGAGTTAGCAGCAGTGATCTTTGCCTTGAAGATTTGGAGGCACTACCTTTATGGTGAGAGGTTCGAGGTGTTCTCGGACCACAAGAGTTTGAAGTATCTGTTTACACAGAGAGACTTGAATTTGAGGCAGAGGAGATGGATGGAGTTCATTGAGGACTATGATTTCGAGTCGCACTATCACCCGGGAAAGGCCAATGTAGTGGCCGATGCCCTTAGTAGGAAATCCATCAGTGATGTAGCTTGTATAGCCATCTGGGAATGGGAGATGTTGGGTGCACTTGGCGAGTTTGATTTGCTCCTGGGCGAATCCGTTGAGGCTGCGGCCTTGTTTTCTGTTGTTGCACAACCTACACTTGTGACTCGAGTGTTAGAGGCACAGAGAGATGACCTTGAGGTAAAATCCCTCCGCGAGAAGATCTCCAGTGGGAAGGTTGAGAAGGATCTGACGGTGTATCCCGACCTGAGTGTGAGATACCGAGACCGTTTATTTGTGCCGGAGTCTTGCTGAGAGGAAGTACTCCGAGAGTTCCATCATTCACATCTTGCGGTGCATCCGGGAGGCACTAAGATGCATCGGGATTTGGGTCGCCAGTTTTGGTGGCGGGGTATGAAGAGAGATGTGGCTGTTTTCGTGTCTAAGTGTCTTACTTGTCAACAAGTGAAGGCCGAGCATCAGAGGCCAGTGGGTTTGTTGCAACCCTTGCCTATGGCCGAGTGGAAGTGGGAGAATGTCACTATGGACTTCGTTGTAGGTCTTCCGAGGACTCAGCGGGGTAGTGATGCCATTTGGGTGGTTGTAGACCGGTAAACTAAGTCAGCGCATTTCATCCCTATGCGCGTGAGAGATTCGGTAGATCATCTCGCCGACTTGTATATTCGGGACATAGTGAGATTGCACGGGGTCCCAGTGACGATCGTCTCAGATAGAGATCCTCGTTTTACTGCTAGGTTGTGGCAGAGTTTGCAGAGTGCCATGGGCACTAGGTTGACCTTTAGTACGGCTTATCATCCTTAGACTGATGGACAGTTCGAGCGTACTATTCAGATCCTTGAGGATATGCTTCGAGGTTGTGTCCTTGACTTTAGTGGGACATGGGAGAGGCACTTGCCCTTGGTGGAGTTTGCCTACAACAACAGTTTTCAGCCTAGCATCGGTATGGCACCGTTTGAGGCCTTGTATGGCCGACCGTGTAGGTCTCCAGTGTGTTGGGCCGAGGTGGGTGATGCACCTTTGTTGGGTCCGGAGTTGGTTAGGGAGACAACGGGGAAAGTTGAACTTATCCGTAAGAGGCTTGTTACAGCCCAGAGTCGCCAAAAGAGTTATGCCGACCGTAGGAGGAGGCCTTTGGCGTTTGAGGTAGGTGATCACGTCTTCTTGAAAATATCACCTAGGCGAGGTTTGATGAGGTTTGGGAAGAGTGGGAAGTTATCCCCTCGGTTTACCGGTCCCTTTGAGATCCTCGAGAGGATTGGGGAAGTCGCTTATTGTTTGGCTTTGCCGCCGCTGTTGTCCGGAGTCCATGACGTGTTTCATGTGAGTATGCTTCGGAAGTATGAGCTGGATCCGTCCCATGTGTTAGATTGGACCGACTTAGAGGTAGATGAGGGTGCCTCGTATGAAGAGAGACTGGTTCGGGTCTTGGATAGGAGGGATCAAGTCTTGCGAGGCAGGACCATTCCCTTGGTAAAGGTTTTGTGGAAACATCATGGAGTGGAGGAAGCCACTTGGGAACGTGAGTTGGAAGTCCGCGAGTGTAGACAGCGCCCGGGGAGGCCTCGTGCTACAGTTCGGACTCGATTTGTGTCACGGTTCTTAATCTGAACCAAAGAGTCCAAATCTGGCAAATCGTTTGAGAAAACAGATTTTTTGAAAAAGTAGTGCCAAACATGGACTGCTTTGCCAAATACAGAGTCGCCACCTAAATATTTTTAAAATGGGGAAATTTAGGAAACCCTGACTCGGTGCCGAAGGCCACGTGTCCGTCATCACCGGAGTTGTCTCGGCTCGGGAGCTTGGGTACGATCGGGGAAGGTCAGCTATGAGCACCCCCTTTCGCCCGGTCCGAAGACTGGCCTCTACTAACCGTGATATCCAATTTTGAAAACGTTACGTGTTCTTATAACCAATTATTAGCCTAGAATTACTATGTTATGCGCGTAGCAAACAAGTATAGACCGAATCGCCCAAATTGGAAATAAAACATTTTATGTTTGTTTTGAAAATGGGTTGCTACTCGCAAGTAGGCTAAAATGCAGGTTTTGCCACCCTCAAGTGGGCTTTTAGAAAAGATGATTTTGCCACTATCTAGTGGGCTTTAAAATTCACAGTTTTAATGTGTTATCCCAATTTAAGCAATTCGACCTCCATCCACAGGCATTCAAGCAGTTATATCACATAAGTAGCTAGCCTCATGGTAATCATACTGTCATGTTAACATTCACACGCATGCGAGATGCTAAAGCGAAAATACTTACATCGTACTCCGTGCCAAAACAGTAAACTAGTTAGAAAACATGCATGTCCTAGTTCATGTTAAAAATGGCTAATGCATCACATGCAAAATATTGCTAGAATAGGCTCGGCTATCCTAAACATGTCATGTGAAAATGCACAATTATCACGTATTCAATTTGTGAATTGAAGTACAAATGCAGTTAGCATGATGTGCCGAGCCTGATGCATGTCAACAAATGCATGAATGCACGCATGCATAGCATAAGGTATGCTAATTTAAACGTGCCCTAATCTACCATCATAAGCAGGTAAATAAAAGGGAGAAAGAAGTGGGGGTTGGAAGACATGCACACACACACCCACACTTATTACAAGTTTGCCCTCGCTCGGAGGGACCAAATAAATATTACAAATTAATTAACTACGCGAGCTAATTAAATATTACAAATTAATTAACAAATTAATTATTCTAAGAAAACAGTAAACCGCCTCGGGAAGCGCGCCGCCATGCGTAGGCTGCCTCTGTTTTCTTTCCTGTGCTCCTCTGGAGGCTGCCAAAATTTCAGGACTGCATCCCTGGACACTGGGGAGTACCACCGGCTGAATGAAACTGCCACCGGCAGTGTGGTATGGCCATCGGCACAAAATAGAGTCTGTCGACAGAGGAAAGATTGCCGGCCGGCACCTTACACTGCCGGTCGGCAAATAAAGCCTGCAGAACCTGCAACTCGCAGCAACAGAGGGCAAGACAAAGCATGGCAGCACAATTTAAGGCATGTATGCACCAACCATGTCCCTTGTCATTGTAATGACTCAAAGGGACATGTGCCTCGATTCTCGGACCACCAATCGCGCATTTCCATGCATGATGGCCCAAGGAATCAAGTATGCAACTTTCATGTCAAATGAAATGCAAACCAATCAAACAAACTAAAGCCCAACCTCTATCACATGATCAAGAGACAAGGAATGCATGCAAGATGCAATGCAACCTAGGCATACAAGCTAAGAATGCAACATGGCATGGCAAGGCACTTATGCAAGCATACAAGCATACATATGGCAATGCAAATAGATGGAAAGATGGACTTATACATGAATTAGGCAGCTCTGGTTAGGCCCAAAACAGTGGCCATAATATGAAAATGAAGTGCCTCGAAATGCGTGCACACGGGCACGCAAACCGAGGCAATGGCATATGCAATGCAATGGCTAAAACGGCATATAGAATGCAACATGGACTTATACTATCATGAGAGAGCCTCAGCCACACTCACATAAGAGGCCGATGAATGAAAATGGAGTGCCTCGAAATGCGTGCACACGGGCACGCAAACCGAGGCAATGGCATACGCAATGCAATGGAATGGAAATGATATGCAAACATGCCAATGGGATTTCAGCAGCAAAATGAGGGGCAAAACAGCCCCGAAATGAGGCGAAAGTACGCCCGATGCATGGAATTCCTCCCGAAATGCGAAATTAGGCACCCGAAATGGCTTACAGCTATACAAAGCATGCATAATATGGACATGGAGCATGAAGACAGAAGAAAGACAGCTCTGAGACAAGCATTTTTACAGTTTATGACATGGCCAATCAGCAAGAAAAGATGGGGCTAAAATGGCATACAAAAACGGCCCTAAACATGCGATTATGAAGCAACTCACAGCTGCTAACTCCAAACATGTTAGGGCCCTTCAACAACATTGAAGAGGGGCCCAAAATATGCACATTTACAGTTCATGGAAAGGCTCAAAAACAGATACAAGCATGGCAAACAATTTATGCAAGATTAAGGCCACAAAAGGGCTATAACATGAAGTACACAAAATATTCATCAAACAGCCAAATACCCTAAATAAAACATGTTCAGGAGGTCAAAATAAAGCCACTTTTAGTTCGGACCAAGGTCCAAAAACAGCAACATCAGGGGCTGCCAAGACATGCAAAAATGGGACCAAAAAAGAGGATATAAAGGGGAGTACAACATAGACTTCCCAAACAGTGTTGAGCCCTTCTTCAATGTTGAAGAAGGGATCAAAATAAGCCTATATACAGTTTACTACATTCCCAAAAACAGATTACACATAGGCCAAAAATAACATGCAAGATTAGGGCCTAAAGGAGAGATAAAGAAGGAAGTGCTAGCTACTATCCTCAAACAGCAAGAGGTCCTCAATCAAACGTGAAGAGGACCTCAAAATATGATGATTTGAAGTTTAGGTCGGAGCCCAAAAGTGCAAGAAACTATGGCTTAGATATAGGCCAAAAAAATGCGCAAAAGAGGGAAAATGAGACTCACCCTTGTAGAACCAAACTTTAACAACCTTTGGACTGAGTTTGGGGAGCTTTTAACCTCTGGAGGACAGCCTCAAGCTGCTGGAATGGGCGTTGGATGCCTTGTGCTATGAGTTGATGAAGAAATGGCCCAAGAACAAGGGTGTTTGATCACTATAACACTCCCAAATGTAGAGAGAGAGGGAGATATAGAGAGAGAGGGTGATATATATGTTATATGTATGTATTAGGTCTGGTTTTGCTGAACCAAAACAAAGGAGGAGGATGGCTTCCTTATATAGGCAATACTAAGCTTCCAAGACAAGCTTCAAAGGGTCAAAGGGGTTTAAAGGGGAGGTCAAGGCTTATTGGAGAAGCTTGGACAGCTGGTAGGCTTCTTGAGGAAGCCAAGATAAGGGGTCAAGGCTTCCTCAAGAAGCCTTGAGCAAAGGGTGCAAGAAAAGGGGCCAAAGGGTGTGCAAAGGCTCAAAATAGCCACATATATGCACGTGGAGTAGGGTCTGTGCATCCCAGCTGGCACAGCTGGCATGCACCAGGCTTGGAGGGTGCAAATGGTGCAAACCGGCCAGAAAATTTGGTCGTCGGCCAAAATAAAGTGCCGGTCGGCATAATATTTTGCCGGTCGGCACAATAAATTGCCGGCCGGATAAATATAGTGCCGGTGGATGGACGGTAAGGTCAAAAAACTGCCGGTTTGTGTCTAAAATGAAGCCCCGGAAGTTAGCTTTCCAATGGCGCAAACCTTGCATTAAAATTCCTGCTGTGGAAAAAGTTATGCCCATTTTGGTGAAGCCGCGCAGATTCGATCCAACCGGGATGATACCCAACTTCAACTGATCATATCTCCCCCACCCGGACTTGGTTCGAGGAGATTCTTGAGTGAAAAATGAAGCCCCAGAAGTAAGCTTTCCGACGGTGGTAGCCCCATAGCTAAACTCCAACTGTACAGATAGATAAGCCCGATTCAGCGAGGGTTGCTCAACTTGCTTCTACCCGGATTCACGCCGAACTTCTCCCAAACTAGTTTTCTCCTCTCCTTTCCTCTTTTCTTCAACTCCAAAACCGTAAACAAAGTGTTTTGAAAGATTTGCCTCTCTTCTAGCCGAAGAAACTGATTCTTTGCCCTGCACATCTCTCAACACCGAGCAAACCATCAGTAGTGCCCAAGTCTTAAGGGCGGTCAAAAATGGGGTGTCTACAGCGAGAAATATCCGGACTTGTTTGTTGATGTGTAACCATGCTTTGGTAATTTTGTAATATTGTTGAACCTTAAGAGTATTGAACATATCTTAGGTTGTAAAACATGGTTTATGTTTTGATTTAATGGAAGTATTTTGAAACTTGCCACTAAATGAAAGTTTAATGTAACATTGCATATGTTGGATGTATGGTAGAACTAGAAATATATCATGAATACTGAATATGATATAGAATTGTGGAATTTCAGGGAATGCATAACTATAATGCATGTTGTGGAAAATGTTGTAAACTGCCACTTGGAAAGAGATGAGATGACCGGTAATGGGTCGAGTTGTTAAAATTCGCATTGTGATAATGTTGGGAATTGAGAAAATCTTGCTTTTGAAAAACTTGTATTTAATTTCAGGGACGAAATTCTTTAAGGGGGGGAGGTTATAGCGATCCCGGTTGTCCCTTTTACTATTCTGTTGTATTCCGGACTTGGTTCCGTGGAGTTGGTAGTTGTATCTATCTTGTTGTCATCCTTTAATTCCATTTGTTTGACTTTTAGGATGTGTTGGGCTTGTTTCGAACAGGTAGGTTGAACCTTGGTCTAAAATCTTGTTGTCAGGTTTTTGGGTCGTTCCGCTCGAGTGGGCCTTGTTGCGCTCAAGCGGAGATTGCACACTTCCAGTTTTTTCGTGTCCCTGCAAAACTTCTGCAGGTTTGATTTTTACGCTCGAGCGGGTTTCTTTACGCTCGAGTGGTGGCGCTCGAGCGGGAAGTACTTTTTGGTGTGAGTTCTGGGAGGGGAAAATCTACGCTCGAGCGGATGTACTTTATTCTTGTGCCTTGGCGCTCGAGCGGGCCTTCTTGCGCTCGAGCGTACCTAGTTTTTTTTGTTCTTGAAGCTCGAGCGTTGTGTTCTCCGCTCGAGCTGGAATCTCGTATATCAGTTGGCAGCTGGGCATTTTAAAATCACTTTTTACATTCTCTCTCTCTCTTACTTTCTAAAAAGACATTTTGAGAGCTCCTCTCTCTAGAAACTCCCTTCTCTCTAGGGTTTGATCTAGTTAGAGTGTCTCACTATCCTCCGGCCTTTGTAAAAAGTGTGTGGATCGTCGAGGGCTCCATTTTGATCCGTGGATCTTTGAGTTTGGAGCATTTTGGTTTTCTTCAACTTCCCCGTTTGAGCTCTAACTTCGAGGTAGGGATATCCTACTCCTTCTCATCAGTTTTGTCTTTGAATTTTAGCATTTTGATGAGTTGGGGGTTGTTGGGTAATTTTGAGAAAGTTTGGGCCTTTGTGTAATTTTACAAAAGTTGGGGTTTTGTTTATATAAACTTATATGCATGTTTGGCATAGCAAAATGAGATCAATATTGGTTTATTGGTGAGAATGGAACCGTAGGGTTATGATGTAAATTATGGAAAATACCCTAATTACATTGATAAATTAATTGGTATAATTAATTTGAAGAAAAGAGGCATTTAATTGAGAATGTTGGAATTGGATGTGTATGGGATTGAAGGGTGTAGTTAGATTCGTTCATCACTCACCTAGTTGAAATGTTGATTATATATCCATTTGGTGCAATTATTTTCAGTATAGAAATAACTGCTTTGAGCTATCGGTGGAGGAAAGTCTTGATTGTTGTAGACAATGCATGATGATTAGGCAAACTAAAACTAATCGATTGAGTATGCCATTGAATACGGCGACTGGAATAATACATTAGTGCTATGTATTGATTGATTGTATATGATCTATGTTTATATACATGTGTTGTGTGGGAGGAGATAGGGGATGTACTCCACGGTTTAGGGGAAGATAGGGGATGGACCTCTAAACCGGATTTTGTGTGACAGTGATACAGCACTACCATGTGTATCAGGCTACGAATTAGAATTGTGTTTGTTTCATTAATACAGCACTACAATGTGTATTATTTGAGACTTATGGAAGTGTTTGAATTGATTTGATATAGCACTAACATGTATATCGTTATCAATTGTAAAGCATCGGAGTGATTCTTGTAATGTTGATACAGCACCGAAATGTGTATCTTTCGCAAAGTGTGGGAATGGTTTATGTGTTATTGATACAGCATTAAAATGTGTATCACTCATGAATTCTGAAAGTGTTTTTAAAGATGATTCTAAGCCTCATTAAGTTATTTGGCTAGGTGTTGAGCCTTGTTTTCAAACTCAAAGTTGGAAAGGACATGGGAAATGAAATGTAACATGGACTTAATGTCATGAAATCGAAATGTGATATATGTAGATGTATTTGTGTTTACCACCTATCAACTGCTAATCTTTTAGTCTTTGTTCATGGCTGGTTTAGTGTATTTCTACTAGGCTGTGGCTCACCCTTTATGGGACATCATTTTCAGGTACAGGTAGCATGCCACCTCCAAGGACATAGCTTGGGAGGCTAGAGGCAGACAGACTGTTTTGTTGTTTTCCTTCTTTTGATGTATTACATGTAAATTCAAGCCAAGGGCTTAATATGTATTGAGTTAGTACTCTCTTCTTCTTCTTTTTTGTAACCAAGTGTTAACTTGGAAAGCTGTAAGCCAGTAGGGCACTTGCTTTTATTGTTAACATGTAATACTTTTGTAAGAACTACTCTGATGAAAAGAAGAATATTTATCTTTTATACCAATGCATGTCTAAACTGTTGGGTTTTAATGTTATTATTTTGAGGCCGTTACACAAGATGACACATAACGACACCGGGAGCAGTGCACCAAAAAAGGTTGAAATCTGTTGACAGTCGAGCTCCTGGTTGGACTAAAGGGGATTTGAGGGACTACCACCAGAGGAAGAGGCAGAACGCTAAGGTCACATCCCCCATCAAACCGAGAACGCCATTTTCAGTGGAGTTAGATCGGTTTGAGGCCCCAAAAAGGTTCCATATGCCGAGGTTCCAAATTTATAACTGTAAGTTCGATCTGAACTTTTACGTCAGCTTATATCCAAATTCAATGCCTTTGTATACTGAGAACGAACCATTGCTCTGCATGGTGTTCCCCTCATTCTTTGGGGAAATCGCTTTGGATTGATTTCACAAGTTGCCGAAAGGAACTGTGAAGAGTTGGGAAGGCCTGGCCAAGATGTTTTTGGCCAGGTTTGTTACAAACAAATTGCAGCCACTTAGGGTAGACTCCCTAATGCTCTGAAAATTGGCGAGTGTGAAAGCCTCAGGGCTTATGCCAAAAGGTATTATGAGGTGTTCAACCGAATACCAAGATGAAACCAAGAGTTGGCAGTCGTATCTTTTAAGAACGGCCTGGAGGATGATTGCACGCTTTGAAAGTCACTGGCAAAGACCCTACCAAAAAGTATGGAGGAGCTCATGGCAAGGTTCGAGAAATATGCCAGAGCAGAAGAGGATACACCGAGGAGGAAGGTACCGAAGAAGGAGAAGAGAAACGGCCATATTATAGAGCGCCAGAGAAGATTCCTGGCGAATTTATGGGGAGAAGCCTTGGGAAGCATTGTGCCTACCACAATGAGGATGGGCATCTGACTCAGGGGCGCAGAGCCTTGAAGATGCATTTGGAAGACCTGGTCAGACAGGGTCACTTGAGGGACTTGGTAGATGAGGCCAGAATGAGAGAAGAGTACGCAAGACTGCCCAGGCATCGGCAGGACCACCTCTGTCACAACCACGGCAAGTAAAACCTCGGGTGATCAATGTGATCCACTCAAAGGTTAATGAGAATGATGTATGAGGAGAAACCCAGAAGGTAAAACACTTACAGCATGTGTGTCAGGTCCACCAAAAGAGGCCTAAGACAAACGAGTACCAGGGACCAATGGTATCCTTTACTGAGGAGGACTTAGACATGGTGCTGCATCCACACAACGATGCTCTGGTAGTAACCTTCAAGATTGGGGAATGACAGGTAAGGCACATTCTGATCAACCAAGGAAACTCTTGTGACATCATGTATGTCCGATGTTATAAGGAGCTAGGCCTTCATCAAGATGATTTGGAGCAGTCCAACAGCCCAATGGTCGGGTTCAATAGAATGCCGACGTGGCCCCTGGGAGCAATAAATTTGGAGGTGCAGGTAGGCACTAGGAAAGTAAGTACAGAGTTTACAGTAATTAACACTCCCTCTTCCTACAATGTTATCTTGGGAAGGCCATGGCTGTACGCAATGAGGGTTGTTCTTTCAACGCTACACCAACTATTGCGGTACCCAATGGAGCATGGAATTAAGGAAGTTAGAGGGGATCAGGTGCAGGCAAAAAATTACTCCATGGCAGCAATGAAATCTACCTGCAGCGTGCAAGAGACAGAAATAGCAGAAATTGAAGACGAAGACATGGAAGTTATAGATGATGTCGGCAAAGAATCGGCCGAGAAGAGTGAGGAAGCCTTGAAGTAAATTCTGGTCCAAAAAGGGGATGAAAAGTGCTTCTTCCTTCTCGGCTCAGGCCTGGCCGAGGATGAGGAAAGGGAGTTGGAAGCTTTCTTATGGGCCAACATAGAAGTATTTGCCTAGACACCGTACGAGATGCCAGGCATTGACCCCGAGGTCACGTGCCATATGCTCAATGTAGACAGGTCGGCTGAACCTGTCATCCAGCAAGCAAAAAGGCCGACGTTGATGCATGTTGAGGCAGTTTAGGAGGAGGTGGACAAACTACTAGAAGCCAAGGCCATTCGTGAGGTGAACTACCCTACTTGGTTGTCTAACACTGTGGTGGTGAAAAAGAAGAACGGGAAGTAGAGGGTTTGTGTTGATTTCACCAGCTTGAATAAGGCTCGCTCCAAAGATAGTTTTCCACTTCCCAAGATTGACTAGTTAGTAGATGCCACTTCAGGGCATGAAAGGATGAACTTCCTGGATGCTTACAGGGGATACCATCAGATAGCAATGTATCCTCCTGATGAGGAAAAAACTGCATTTATCACCCCAAAAGCGTTGTACTGCTAAAGAGTGATGCCTTTCGGACTGAAAAATACAGGTGCAACCTACCAAAGGTTAGTGACCAAAATGTTTAGACATCTGATTGGCAAGACAATAGAAGTTTACATTAATGACGTGGTCATGAAGACCAAAGAACCTGCAAATCATCTGGCCGACTTGAAGGCAGTTTTTGACATCCTAAGGATATATCGGCTCTGACTTAATGCTTCGAAATGCGCATTTAGAGTTGGGTCTGGTGAGTTCCTAGGATACTTGGTTACCAGAAGAGGCATTGAAGCAAGCCTGGTTCAAATCAAGGCCATCCTGGACTTGAAAAGCCCGACATCGACAAAACAAGTGCAGATGTTAACTGGAAGGGCCACAGCCCTGAATAGGTTTATAAGCAGAAGTTCAGATAAGTGTAAACCATTTTTTAGTTTATTAAAGAAGGCGAAAGATTTTTTGTGGACAGAAAAATCCGAAGTTGCCTTGGCCGACTTGAAAAAGTACTTGACAACAGCTCCAGTTCTTTCAAATCCAGTACGTGGAGAGGAATTGTTCTTATACTTGGCAGTTTTAGAGTACGCAGTAAGTGCTGTGGTAGTCAGAGAAAAGAAGGGAGAACAAAGGGCAGTATACTATGTGAGTAAAACCCTAGCAAGTGCAGAGACTAGGTACTTACTCTTGGAAAATTTGACACTAGCCCTGGTAATGGCTTCGAAGAAACTGGATCACTCCTTCCAAGCCCACAAGATCGTCATACTGACTGAGCATCCTTTGAAGTCCCTATTGCAACAAGGAGATTTGACAGGCAAGGTAGCTAGATAAGTAGTAGTGTTGGGCTAATATGACCTGGAATTTAGGCCCAGAACAACAATTAAGGGCCAGGTTTTGGCCGACTTTGTGACCGAGTTCACACCTGGCGCCATCCCGCATCGAACTCCGGTGAGCCGCAGCTTGGGGTGCCCAGGAGAGCAAAAAGAAACCCAGCTGGGGCCAAAGAGCCTCACTCAAGCAAAACAAAAGAAAAAAGAAAAACCAAAGCCCTGCGACATCTACATCGGCAACTCATTCTGCCTGTTTGTCGATGGAAGTTCAAACCGTCAAGGAGTTGGGGTAGGGGTAGTGTTAGTATCACCAGATGGGCAAATGTTAGAACAGTCTATTCATTTGGGGTTCCAGGCCTCAAACAATGAAGTAGAGTATGAAGTATTGATCGCAGGGTTCAAGTTAACAGCAGCAATGGAAGTCGATGAGGTGGTAGTTTTCTGTGACTCCCAACTTATTGTGAATCAGGCAACAGGCGAGTATGCAGCTCAAGATGAAAGAATGATAGCCTATGTCAAAGAAGTTGTCAGATTGCTAGCCTTGTTCCAAGATTGCCGGCCACAACAGGTCAGCTGAGATGATAACGACCATGCTGATGCCTTGGCTAACCTGGCTAGTGTAATGAAATCAGGAGAGGCAAGGACAATAATGGTTGATTATTTGTCAGGGCCAAGTGTGGAACCACTAATCACAGAGTCTGAAGCAATGTGTGTGGAGATGGGACCAAGTTGGATAGATGCAATAGTGATGTTCCTTAGGGATGGCAAGCTGCCAGACGACCGAAAAGAGGCTCATAAAATCCAATTGAAATCAACCAGGTTCAGCCTAACAACAGATAGCCATCTCTACAGAAGATCCTTCACTGGTTCCCTTTTAAGATATGTGCATCCCTTCCAAGTTGAGGACTTCTTGTATAAAATACATGGAGTATGTGGAAGCCATGCTAGGGCAGATCACTTATTTATAGGGCCATTACTCAAAGGTACTGGTGACCCTACATGCAGAAGGATACTGAAGCCTACGTCAGAAACTACGAGAAGTGTCTGAGGTTTGCACCTTTAATACGTCAACCAGCAGCAGATCTAAACCTAGTATCCAACCCTTGGCCATTTGCCTAGTGGGGCATGGACCTAGTTGGACAACTGCCCCAAGCAACTAGGCAAAGAAAGTTTTGCTGGTAGCAACTGTTTACTTCACAAAGTGGGTAGAAGCTGAACCACTTGTGAAGATTCGAGATATTGATGTAAAGAACTTCATATGGAAGAACATCATCACCAGATTTGGGATCCCAAGGGCAATAATAACAAACAATGGTACACAGTTTGACAGGAAGCTAATCAAAAGCTTCTGCGCAAAGTACAAAATCAAGAACTACTACTCCACTCCAAGTTTCCCTCAGAGCAATGGTTAGGCAGAAGCATCCAATAAGACTATCTTGGATGGGATCAAAAAGAGGCTGGAAGCAGAAAAGGGAAAATGGGTGGAAGATTTGCCCAATGTACTCTGAACATATCGGACTACACCGAGAAGATCAACTGGGGAGTCTCCATTTGCCATGGCTTATGCACTAAAGCACTTATCCCAATGGAAGTCGGCATCCCTGGGATTAGAACCCAAGGAGTATAGAATTGGACTAATGGGACATACCTGGCCCAAGATTTGGACCTACTGGAGAAGAAAAGAGAGGGTGCAACAATTTGGCTGGGGGTATACTAGCAACAACTTGCCAAGGCTTACAACAAGAAGGTCAACCCAAGAGAGTTTAAGGTTGGGGACCGCGTCCTAAGAAAGGTTGTCGGCAACAAAAAGGATCCCAGTTAGGGAAAACTTGACCCAAACTGGGAGGGGCCTTATAGAATCACCTCAGTTGCCGGCAATGGGGCATATCGGCTTGAAGACACTGATGACAAAAAGTTTCCAAGACCTTGGAACACGCGCGACATGAAGTTTTTTTTATCATTAGATTTTGTTTTTTCAAAGTTTATGTCATAATTTCATTAGCCAAAGTAATAAAATTCTAGTTTGAATTTTACAATTTTTAAACTTGTGCGAGAGGACTGACCAGTCCTATGAAGATATTTCTGATTAAAGCATGACAAATAACTTAGACTTATTATATGGCAGAGTTGAATTATATTTGCATATAATAGAGTCGAACCAAGTTGGCGATATTTCTGAATGAAACATAATCAATAACTTAGACTTATTATATGGTAGAGTTAAATTATACTTGCATATAATAGAGTTGAACTAAGTTGGTGATGTTTCTGAATGAAACATGATGAATAACTTAGACTTATTATATGACAGAGTTGAATTATACTTGAATATAATAGAGTTGACTAAGTTGGCGATGTTTCTGAATGAAACATGACGAATAGCTTAGACTTATTATATGCCAGAGTTGCATTATACTTGCATATAATAGAGTTGAGCTGAGTTGAGTTAATCTAGGCAAGCCATGTCGGCAGGGTTAAAGTCAGAGTGGAGCTCAGTGGGCTTTCGTCGGATTAACAAAGAAACCAAGGTTGAACACCTCGGCTAGTCTTGGTTTGAATCTGACTTTGGTGAACGATTATAAATGCATAATGTGAACTTGAGTGAAACTTAGGTTTATATTAGTGGACAAGAAGAAGGAATGATAAATAAAGCTGGGGACTTGTTGAAATTCTACAGAAAAATTTATAACCTAAATTGGGCTTAACACTTGTTGAAATTTTAGAGAAATTTGCAAGTAGTTAGCCGAGGTAATTATGAAAAATGTTTCTAGTGCACATCTTATCCGAGGTGACTAACCAGGCTGTCAAGCTTGGAAGGATGAAGTCTTGATAGAAGACAGTAAGTGGAAGTGAAGAAGCAAGTATATTGAATAAAGTTTAAAGAAACAAGCACTTGTAAGAATATTTCAAAATGTTTTTAAGTGTTATTCGAGGTATTCCAAGTGTTGGCCAAAACAAACAGTCAAGGTTTATAATCGAGGTACCGCCCCTGAGGTGATTATACAGTTAAGTTGTACTTTGAAGAAACGCCGAAAATATTCTAAGTATATGTAGAGGCCGATTATTAGAAGTCATAGAGATTCCGGATAATCAAACCTGGGAGAGTCGATATTCCGAAGCACTCGGCAATGGGCTCGAAAGCTCAAATCCAACCCTACTCGGCCAAATGACCTATTGAGCAAGGGGCCGAGTGAAGATCGGACAGTCATAAAATGTGCCGAATACGAGGTGGGAAAGGGATCTAATCCCGAGGCCCAAAGAGGAAAAGATATAAATAGGAGAAACATCAACTAGAAAGAGGTATATGAGAATTAGTGTGCTTAACTTAGAGTACAAGCATTCTCGAGTGTAGATACTAACTTGCCCGTTGGAGTGCTAATTTTGGCACCCCCGACCGGAGTGTTTATTCTTTTTTAGGTGACCAGAAGAGGATTACGAGCATTTCCCAAGATCATAAGAGTATTTCCAAACTACTTCCCCACAATTGGCGCCGTCTGTGGGAATACTCAAGCACATCCATGGCGAGCGTGACGAAAGATCCTCCAACAGTCACTATCAACCCCATACCTCAAGATGAAACCGCTCCAACAAACTTGCTTGGAACAGAGACTATCACCGCAAGACATGCCCTGAACTTCACCTCACCCTCGACTTCGGAGCATGAGATAATGCAGGCGATCATAGAAGAAGCGAAGCAAAACAAACAGAGGTTCGAAAGCATGATCACTGAAAACGAACGTCTTTGTGAAGATTTGGCCTTGGAAATAGCGAAGTCTGTGCAAGCTGCGCGCCTAAATCCGAAACGATCTTCAAAAGCAGATGGTCGACGATCTCAAGCCCGACAACAAGATATTGATCACAACTCCGACTCATTATCCTCGAGGCCCAAGAAGAAGGGACAATCTGCAATTTCCAGTTCTGCTGAAGAGAGTCCCGTACAAGGCCCAAGCGAAGAAGAAACAGCTCGGATGACGATCAACACAATCCTTCTGTACGACGGATTTCAAGGGCAGTGCTATCCCAGAAATTCATAGCACCATCATTCACCTTGCATGACAGGAAATTGGCACAAGATGGCCGGCTACAACAGTACGTCCGAAAAGGCAATCCAGCCAAAGCAATAGCCTCGACACAGGATTCACATTCGCTTCGCGTGATCCACATGATATACAACCTGCCGATCTCATCGGAGGTATACGCGATTCAGTCGAAATGTAACCATCACGAGCAACTCACTCCGGCTAAACGGCCCCTTGAAGCCGAGGTTATCACTTTCAATGATTCGGATTTGGCCAGAGTAACACTACCCCACATTGATCCCTTGGTAATCGAGTTACACGTAAACCGATTCATAGTTGAGCACGTACTCATCGATCCGGGGAGCACTTTGGAGATTATGTACTATAAGACATTCACCAAACTTGGCTTCTCTGAATCGGATCTCTCCCCGGCCCATTATCCACTATTCGGCTTTAATGCCAATCCAGAATACCCGTTGGGAAAAATCCGACTTCTCGTTCAAGCAGGTTCCCGAATAGTGGATGTGGGATTCTTGGTCGTCAAGTTGCCATCGCCGTATAATCTCATCATGGGATGGTCCTGGTTGTATACTATGCGAGCCGTGCCCAGCACCTATCATCAACTACTCCGCTTCCCGACAGAACGCGGCATTGAGCAAATCCGTGGCTCCCAAAAATTGGCACAAGCATGTTACCTCCTTGCAGAGAAAATGCCAAAGGCACTACAAGTGAATTCCATTAAGTTGCCGGATCAAGAAAGCCTCAATGATGTTGGGCGGCTCCCAAGATCCTAAGTGCAAGCCGATCATTCAAAAAAGCCGGCAATCAGCCGCAGAGCACACTGCCGCCGTTGTTAAGGAGGCCGACAGGTTGCTCGACGCCGGAGCAATTAGGGAGGTGACCTACCCTACATGGCTCTCTAATACAGTGGTGGTAAAGAAAAAAAATGGGACTTGGCGAGTGTGCGTCGACTTCACAGACCTAAACAAAGCCTGCCCAAAGGATTGCTTTCCTCTTCCCAGAATAGACCAGCTCGTAGATGTTACAGTGCGTCATCAGCGTATGAGTTTCCTTGACGCCTATAAAGGTTATCATCAAATCGCCATACATCCAGAGTACCAAGAGAAAACTGCATTCCTCACCCCAAGAGGAACCTATTGCTATAAGGTAATGCCTTTTGGGTTGAAGAATGCAGGGGTAACCTATCAGAGACTAGTCACCACCATGTTCAAAGAGAAACTTGGCAAAACGATGGAAGAGTACATCGACGATAATGTGGTCAAGTCCAAAGAAGAGCAGAATCATATAGCCGATCTGGAAGAGACATTCGGCATCCTACGCAAATATAGAATGAAGTTGAACGCTTCCAAATGTGCATTTGGTATCAGATCTAGAAAATTCTTGGGCTACATTGTTAACCACAGAGGAATCGAAGCCAACCCAAGGCAAATCACAGCAATCCTGGAGCTCGGCTCCCCTTGTTCAGTAAAGGAGGTCCAAAAGTTGATGGGGATGGCTGCCACACTGAACAGGTTTATCAGCCGATCCACAGATCACTGCCGACAATTCTTTCATACACTACAGCAGGGCAAGGCCTTTGAATGGTCCACCAATTGTGAAGCCGCTTTCAACGGCTTGAAGACCTACCTCTGCTCAGAACCACTCTTGATAACACCCTCTGCTGGCGACTTGCTCATTCTGTACCTGGCAGTTTCTAACCGAGCCGTCAGCGCTGTATTGATAAAGGAAGAGTTAAGGGAGCAGCGGCCAGTGTATTATGTGAGCAAGGCAATGGTTGATGCCGAAACACGCTACCTTCCGCTGGAAATTCTCATCCTAGCCCTAGTTATGGCGGCAAACAAGCTCATGCATTACTTCCAGGGGCATAGCATTGGGGTACTAACAGATTAACCCTTCCGATCAGTACTACGCAGTGCGGAAGCATCCGGACGTGTTTCAAAGTGGGCTCTGGAACTTGGCCAATACGATATTCAATTTCTGCCTAGAACCTCAATCAAGGGACAGGTGCTTGCCGACTTTATCGCCGAATTCACTGGAGGCCTTGCCGACTTCAAGTCTAATATCGCCGACTTTAAGACAGATGAGATTCGACCGAAGCCGGATTGGAGGATTTATGTCGGGGACATCTGGCAGTTGTATTGTGATGGATCGTCCAATCAGCGGGGTAGTGGAACTGGAGTTGTAATCATGACCCCCGACGGCGCAATAATCGAGCAGGCCGTGAGGCTCGACTTCGAAGCATCGAATAACAAAGCCGAATACGAAGCCCTCTTAGCTAGTTTGAGGAAGGCGCATATCCTGGGTGCTCGGCGTCTATTTGTGTTTTGTGACTCAAAACTGGTGATCAATCAGCTAAAGGGGGAGTACACAGGAAGAAACGACCGTATGGCGGCCTATATGAAAACGGCCAATTCCCTGTTGGCAAAATTTGACCATCATGAATTGAATAAGATAACACGTGATCAGAACACCCATGCAAATGCCTTAGCTTGCCTAGCCTCTGAAATCAACTCAGAGATTAAAATGGACCATCGAAGTTGGATTCATCCCAGAGCCAAGCATCGGCCCCTCGGAGGAAGTCCAAATCAACGTTATAGAATCTGCACCAAGCTGGATGGATCCCATTGTCGCGTTCCTATCCTCTGAACAACTCCTAGAGGACAAGAAAGAAGCACACAAGCTGCGAAACAAAGCCATGCGATACTACTTGGACCCGCAATGAAGGCTTTATAAAAAGTCACTCTCTGGACCATATTTGGAATGTGTGCACCCGGACAAAGTCGGGGAGCTTCTGGCTGAAATATATGAAGGCAGTTGTGGTGCCTATTCTGACGAACACTCTTTGGCCTACCGAGCTATAATGCAAGGATATTATTGGCCGACAATGAGAGCGGACGCCGAGTGTTATGCAAAAAAGTGCGAACAGTGCCAGAAATTCTCTCCGTTAAACCATCTGCCTGCTGAAGAGTTGAACTCTATCACCAGTCCTTGGCCGTTCGCCCAGCGGGGGCTTGATATCGTAGGACCATTGCCGAGGGCCCCAAGAAACAAGCGATACCTGATCGTCGCAACAGATTACTTCACGAAATGGGTCAAAGCGGAGCCATTAACTCACATTTGAGATGCTGACATTAAGCGCTTCGTATGGAGGAACATCATAACACGATTCGGCATTCCCAGAGCTCTTATCTCAGATAATGGCACCCAATTTCATTGTGGCGTATACCGAGAGCTATGCAACAAATATGGTATTCGGCCTTACTTTTCTACGCTGGCCTACCCCCAAAGCAATGGCCAAGCTGAGGCCTCTAATAAATCCATCTTGGATGGCATTAAGAAGAAGCTGGAGAAAGCCAAAGGCAAATGGGTCGAAGAATTACCAAGCGTGTTGTGGGCTCATCGAACTACACCGAGAAGATTAACTGGAGAAACGCCGTTTGCCCTATGCTTTAAAACCCAGGCAATTTTACCCCTGGAAATCGGCCACCCGACACTGAAGTCGCAAGTTTTCGATACAGGCCGAAACAACATGATGCTGGCTTTGGATTTGATTCTAATCGAAGAACAAAGAGACCGAGCCCTTGCGTCGATGGCATGGTACCAGCAGCAGCTGGCAAAGTCGTACAATCAATGCGTTCAACCTCGCCGCTACACACTAGGAAAGTTGGTCCTGAAGAAGGTACTCCCAGCTGATAGGAAACCGGCCGATGGAAAATTGGGTCCTAACTGGGACGGCCCCTATCAGATCGATTCCGTCGCTGGAGTAGGGGCATATCAGCTCAGAGACATGTCCGGAAGGAGTCTGCCACGACCTTGGAATTCCACGCATTTACGCAAATTTTATCATTAACCCGACTTGTGGGACATGATACTTGTTCTGAACTATTCGTCATGTACGTCTCTTTTTCTGTAATACAAAGATTCCCATTCACCTACTACAGAATGTAGTTCAAACATGCTCCGATTAAAGTCTCCGAATTCAGAGCCCCATCGGCGAATGACGTCTTTGGGCCGATTAAAGTCTCCGAATTCGGAGCGCCCTTCGTGGATATCACGATCGGCCAAATAAAGTCTCCGGATTCGGAGTCCCATCGGCGAATGACGTCTTTGGGCCGATTAAAGTCTCCGAATTCAGAGCGCCCATCGCAGATATCACGACCGGCCAAATAAAGTCTCCGGATTCGGAGCCCCGTCGGCGAATGACGTCTTTGGGCTGAGCCGCAGGGCCATGCTTAACACAATTTCGATTAAAACAGGTCGATCAACGTCCATTCACTCATCTGAGATACGTTCATTCAAACACGTATAATGAAACATATGCAAGCACGAGTGTGCCGAACAAGAATTATAGAAAAACATTGAAAATAAAATTCTTTTCTTTTATTTATTCAACCAATCAATAATCACATGATTCTAGACGCGATCCGCGTTTGCATATTACAGCAAATATTTTTATTCGACGCTGCCCTCGTCATCGCTTTTTTCAACTTCAAAGGCAAAGAAGGGCAAATGATCACAATGATCCAGCCCACATAAGCTGGAATCGACACCCTTCGCTCGGAGAACCTCCGCGGCCTGAAGAGCCGTGATCCAACCATGCTTAAATCCCCAATTCTCGCATCGACAGACCTCCTCAGCGAGTGTCTCTTTCGTTTTTTCGACCCCAACCTTCCGACCAGCATGAAAGCCCTCCTCGTAACCGGCCAAGCATCTTGGCCCCATGCCGATTGATATGTGCCATAGGCGCTTCATGCACTAATTTTTGGCTTGTTAAAACGGCCTAATTATCTAAACGGCAATTATGGGTGAATGCCTTGAAGTCCATGAACTGGCTGGGGCAAGGGCAGATTTATTAAACTAACCGACCGAGCATCTTGGCCCCATGCCGATTGATATGTGCCACAACCATTTCATGCACTAATTTTTGGCTTGTTAAAACAGCCAAATTATCTAAACGGAAATTATGGGCGAATGCCTTGAAGTCCATGAACTGTCTGGGGCAAGGGCAGATTTATTAAACTAACTGGCCGAGCATCTTGGCCCCATGCCGATTGATATGTGCCACAGCCACTTCATGCACTAATTTTTGGCTTGTTAAAACGGCCTAATTATCTAAACGGCAATTATGGGCGAATGCCTTGAAGTCCATGAACTGGCTGGGGCAAGGGCAAATTTATTAATCTAACCGGCCGAGCATCTTGGCCCCATGTCGATTGATATGTGCCACGGCCACTTCATGCACTAATTTTTGGCTTGTTAAAACGGCCTAATTATCTAAACGACAATTATGGCGAATGCCTTGAAGTCCATGAACTGGCTGGGGCAATGGCAGATTTATTAATCTAACCAGCCGAGCGTCTTGGCCCCATGCCGATTGATATGTGCCACAACCACTTCATGCACTAATTTTTGGCTTGTTAAAATGGCCTAATTATCTAAACTGCAATTATAGGAGAATGCCTTGAAGTCCATGAACTGGCTGGGGTAAGGGCATATTTATTAATCTAACCGGCCGAGCATCTTGTCCCCATGCCGATTGATATGTGCCACAGCCACTTCATGTACTACTATTTGCCTTGCTAAAACGGCCTAACTATCTAAACGACAATTATGGGCGAATGCCTTGAAGTCCATGAACTGGTTGGGGCAAGGGCAGATTTATTAATCTAACCGGCCAAGCATCTTGGCCCCATGCCGATTGATATGTGCCACAGCCACTTCATGCACTACTTTTTGCCTTGCTAAAACGGCCTAATTAGATAGTCGGCAAGGATACAAAACGTTTCATCCAAAATAGTAACCAAACAATTCCATTCATTAGTAACAGCAAATCACAAAATGAATTTTCATTAAGTAAATTGGGCACAAATTGTAACCATTTTACACATGAAAAGTACTAAACAAAAGGCTGTAAAAACCTGAAAATTACAGGCAAATTCTAAAACAAAAACAAGAGCCGCCAAGCTAGCCCTCGGAGTCAGACTCTAGTGGCTCAAAATCCACTTGCTGATACGGAATTGGCATAGCCAATGACATATTAGCAGCAGCAAGGGCTTTGAGCCAGCCGTGTTTAAATCCCCGATTCTCAAACTTGGGAACTTCGTCTACATATTCATCAAAAGATGATTTTCTCCCAACATCGAATGCGTTGGAAACCTTCAGGTCGGCTGTTTCCTTCGCCGCCTTCATCTCTTCCAACCCAGCTTCCAATTTAGAGATCGCCTTCTGGGCCAACTTTAGCGCGTCGTCGC
This sequence comes from Camellia sinensis, assembly GCF_055761805.1. NCBI lineage: Eukaryota > Viridiplantae > Streptophyta > Magnoliopsida > Ericales > Theaceae > Camellia > Camellia sinensis. The sequence goes on along the minus strand of NC_138974.1, from coordinate 4,752,891 downwards.
TCGCATCCGCCCTCTTTTCGGTGACCGATCTCAATTCTTCGGCATTGTGGGCTCTCTCCATCTCGACCTCGACACAGGCACCCTCCAACTGTGCCCTACTCCTTTGGCCCTCAACCTCCGCTTGTAAACGGCCAATTAGCTCGACGCCATCGTGATAGCGACGGCCCATGTCGACTATCCTTCCGACGGCCTGCAAAACAGGAATTTGAGAACAAAATAATATTTACGTAAAGAGAAAAGACAAAGTCCAGATATATACCAAAAGAGCCAATTGCGCGACCAACCCAATTGCAACCAGATCAGGCTCTGCCCGAAAAGCCACCTTGTCAGCAGGCAGCGAAATAGACGTCGCCAAGCTTAGTGCAACCGCTGGATCTTTGATCACCGAAGCATCGCAAGAGATCGGTGTATTTTTTATCTTGGGCTGAATAACAAAAGGCACAATCACATCCGACTCATCCAAGCGAGGTTGTTTGTCAGCACGGTCTTCTTCTGAGCCGGCATCGACATCGGCAGGGCGTCTCTCCAACCTTTGCTCAGCCTGTACACTTGCCTGCACAAAAGGTTCCACCTCGGGACTTCCATTCTTTGTCATCCCCTCGATAACAAGCAAGGAGGACTGGGATTGAGATTCAGCAGTCCGAATCTCTTCCGCCCTTCGCCGCGCGGCCAGCCTTTCTGCGTTCGCCTTCTTGGCAAGTTTAGTTAGGCTCAACCCAGCCATATCTTCTGGGAACACGCCGGGAAGGTCTTCCAGACCGTAAAAAATATCGTCAAGCACACAGTCTTCTCGACCCAAAGTGGATGGAGGATCAGCCGAATTGAGGCCGGCTTCTTCAAAAGCTAACTTCAAAGCCTCGTCAACCTCAGTTTTGGATTGGTCTGACTCGGCGGAGTCAGCTACTTCTGGCCGCTCTGAATTTAATCCCTCGCAACTGATTTGTCTTAAATTTCTAAAATCAGTCAAGATAAGGGCGGTAAGAAACTCCTCACCCTCCGGAATTGGGATATTTTCCGACATTGAAAAGGTTGTATAAGTCGGGTCGTAACGGAGCAGAATGTGGGCCGCCCTCCCCTGCTTCTGAAGACTCCGTCGGTCGAAATACTTGAGCGCAGTCTTGATTTCTGAAAGGATGGCGTCATCGGTCGCAGTCAACACTTTCTTCAAATCGTTTCCTGCAACAGCAAAATCGTGAGGTCCCGAAAATAAACCTTTATAAATATAACAAATAAACAAATAAAAGCAAACACTCGGCCACCTGGTTCGCCCCTCCGTCTAGGAATACAATCAAGGCAATCCTCGCCTTCGCCAAATTCCCAGTTTCCTTGGACGACGACCATAACATCATCGACTCACTTCCCAGAGCTGGAAAGCATAGTCACTAGTTGATGGTCGGTGTCTTTGGCCCTAAGGAAATAACGCTCATGCCGACCAGAGGACATGGCTAAGGCGTAGCAATGCCGAATAACGGGAATACCAAGGTTAAGCCTAAGGCAGCGGTTTAGCGCGATAACCCCCATCACGATCCTAAAGAAGTTGACGCTGGGTTGGGAAAGGATTAACCCCCAGTGGCAAAGCACGGCCCTAAGGAGTGGGTGAAGGGGAAGCGGACCCCATCCTCTGCGATTGATAGAAGAGGAAAAACGATCATGGTTTCGTCAACCCTCTCCATATAGAGTGTGCCGTCTGTCACGAATGACAGTTGGACGTCATCAGGAATGGAAAAATGGCATCAGAAACTAGAAATTCGATGAGGTGAAAGGAGATCTTTTAAATGATTCGCCATTTCCCTAAGCCAAAAGGATTATGATAAGTAAAAAAAAAAACAGAGAAGGACAGAACTTACAAGAGGCGAAGGAGATAGAGCAGAGTAGGAAGTTGCGGAGGTAGTATGGAAGGCAGTCCACCGACGAGTGTCTAAAAACGTGTATGCGTTTGAAAAGACGTCAAAATTTTAAATCACAATAAATAGAAGTGTACGAAGAGGCGAGAATTTGAAATGATAACCGAGAAGTGTGTGTACAGACATTTGCGTTGGGAAACGGTCAGCCACCGAATTTCGGCTCTAACTCTTCGAGTTCAAAGCCAAACACTCCAGCCAACTGTCACGCCCCAAACCCGCCCCTAAAAGTTCGGGCATGACCTAAGCAGAAACGGACACTTAACTTGTTATATATAATATATGGGGCCTGAACGGAAGCATTAAATATCAAAATTTGACAATAGAAACAAACTCCATTGAGCTACTACTATCATGCCAGGATCACAAACTTTAAACAGACAAATAAAATCTAAAACATACACCTGAATATCGGATATGTACGCACATATACACAAGCCCAGCTTTATAATTGGGCATACACCAAAAACGTTTCGGAAGAAAGTATTATACACATTTCAACCTTAGGCCAACAACTAGAGTGAAAAACCAAAGTTCGTCAAAACTTCATGAAAATAAGAGCAGCTTCTCTTAGGCTTGGACATGGAAAGGTTGACCAAAGAGGACAAGCGTCATGGCTTAGGACTGACCACTTGGTTGGTTACCTACAGAAACAGACATAACATAGGGTGAGCCAAGCTCAGTGAATAGTATGATACATAAATGCACAATTTAAACATAATACATAACAATGCATAAGTAAATGTGAAGATCATGTAGTTAATCTGTTCCTGTTTTCATTTTAAATGGCCTTAGGCCCCAATCGTGAGTCATAATGGTTTTAAGCCCTTGAACACTTTAACATTAAGCTTTTAAACATAATGGCATATAGCCCTTGAACATATGGCATGGAGCCCTTAAACATGGTGGCATATAGCCCTTGTACGTATGGCATGAAGCCCTTGTCAGAATGGCATAAAGCCCTTGTCAGAATGGCATTACAGCCCTTGAACACATAAATATATGAACTCAAGAGGTGTCTCACACGGATTCTAGAGGTGACTCACATTGTAGCACTTAGTTCCGTGTAGCACTTTGTTTCATATTAGAATGACATAAGCCCTTATCAGATTGGCATTACAGCCCTTATCAGAATGGCATTAAGCTCGTAAAACATTTTGGCATTAACGCCCTTGAAACATATCGGCATTAAAGCCCTTGGACATGCATATATGAACCCAAGAGGTGTCTCACACGGACTCTAGAGGTAACTCACATCGTAGCACTTAGTTCCGTGTAGCACTTTGTTTCATTTCATAACAACTTATACAGATGGCCATGAGCCTCATAACTTTCACAGAATGGCTTTCAGCCTCATAATTTTCACATATGTATGGACTCAAGAGGTGTCTCACATGGACTCTAGCGGTGACTCACAATGTAGCACTTAGTTCCAAGTAGCACTTTGTTCCATACCAATAATTATCAGGTCTTACAAACCAAACCATACATAAATGTCACACTATAAACGGAAATAAATTCATACATATGCATTATGCTTGAATCATTAACAGAAATCAGAATTCATACTTACTTATACTTAGCCTTTTAATGGCGCTGGCAAATCAATAAAAAGCATTCTTGTTAGTTCCATAAAGAAATTCCTCAACATTGTGAACTTATAGTACACTTGAACTTGTACATATATAAGCATGTAACGTAGCTTGTAACATACTTACGCTTGTATCGTACTTAAACTTGTAACATACTTAAGCTTGTAACGCACTTAAACTTGTGACATACTTGAACTTATAACATGCGTATACTTGTAATATACTTGAATTTATAACATACATGGACTTATAACATACTTGGACTTGTAACATACATGAACTTATAACATACTTAAACTCGAAAACTTGTAACACATTTAAACTTGTATATACTTGTACTTGTAACCTTACTTAAACTTGTACATATTGGAACTTGTCACACATATAAAAACTTGTAACATTCTTGACTTAGAGCATACGTAAACTTATAACAGACTTAAACTTAGAACATACGTAAACTTGTAACTTAATTATTTGAACCACAGTATTATTACCCCTGGGTAAGGGCCTTGTGCTAAAGATGATGTGAATACTTCTACATAAATGAATAGTCATTAAGTTGATAGAAAACAGAGCTTTTCTTGTTATATCATGTCATTATCATGCACTTAACAAAATAGAATGATTCATATTCTTATGTGGGTTGCATACTAATGGTAAACCTTTACATTCCTATCATAGATTCTAAACGTTCTTGGGTCCCTTCGTAACATAATCTTAAATTCACACAACATCATTCTTCAAGGATGAACATAAGTTCCACTTATTCTTTAAGAAATAACATACTATACTGATAAATAACAAAGGGCTAATATTCGGCATTAACGGAATATAAAGATCCCAAAATCACACCGATGCACGCAAATTTTTCAGCGTTCATATAAGTTCACATTGCTTCCTAATTGTCATAAATGTTGAATAATACTTCCAAAGAATAGAGCATTATATAAAATGTACATTCTTGTACTACTACTCACAGTGCTACAACGGAGTGCTTGCCCCTCCTGAAGTGTGCCCTGTACACACGCATATTAGTTTACTTCGAATGAATTTACAGGCATCTTAGGGACATCAAACACAAATTCTAAAAATACCAGAGGGTTAAGCACGTAAAACCGAGCAAACAAATTTTTGCAGCATGGGCCGCACGTGCAGCTGTGAGCCCCGCACGTGCGGCGATTCCAGCATTGTAGTCCGAAATTTTCCCAAACAAAACCCCATTTTTGTAAGCTTGCATAAGGCTCCAAATAGGCCTTTTAATTGATAAAGTGTGGTTCAAAAACATGTAAATAAAGACTATAAACATGTATTAATCCAAACATAAACTAAATCCTTAATCTAACATTACCAATACATGACTTCAAACTTGAGTATCACAAGATAACATGCTTAGAAGCTTAATCAAATCACAACCTTTCAAAATTCCATCCTTGGGTTCAAATTCCTCACATAGCACACTTAAATTAGGTTGTAAAACAACCAAATGATGAGAACACCCTCTTCAATCAAACATAAATCATGAACAATTGCCCATTACAACCCTAGATCATCAAACATAAATCATAAACAACTCTTCTTCACAATTGAAAGGATAATTCTCGTATATACTAAATTTAACATACCTTAAGCTTGATCTCCTAATTTAACCTCAATTTCGTTCCTTGTTGAACCTTGTCTTTGTTCTCCTTTCCCCTTCTTTTCAACCCTTATTCTCTCCAAAAGATGCCTCACGTTTTTTTTTATCAAGGCTCAAGAGATTTGGGTGTATATATTTACAAATAATGACATATAAGACAAAACTTAATCGTTTAATCATTCTAAAATTGAAATTTCGTAAACATGCTTAATATTACTTAAAAATTATGCTGATCACAGATATATAATCAATTTCAGATAATTAAGCCGTTAAGGCTTCCAATTTCTGCTTCAAACATTCTACATGTAACAGATACTTTTCTTGTTCAACAGATAGACATCTTTAAACATGAGATTTACTTACTTAACCGTAATTCCACATGGAATTTCATAATAAGCATATAAATATACAGAATAAGGGAACTGAAAGTATACCAGAATCATAGACGAGGGTCGGGTTATTACACCAACAGTCGATAGTGGAGTGCTTGGGGGGCAATTGTGGGGGCTGATTATTGGGAGTCATAGAGATTCTGGATAATCAAACCTGGGAGAGTCGATATTCCGAGGCAGTCAACAATGGGATCGAAAGCTCAAATCCAACCCTACTTGGCCAAATGACCGATTGAGCAAGGGGCCGAGTGAAGATCGGGCAGTCATAAAATGTGCTGAATATGAGGTGGGAAAGGGATATAATCCCGAGGCCCAAAGAAGAAAAGATATAAATAGGAGAAACATCAGCTAGAAAGAGGTATGTGAGAATTAGTGTACTTAACTTAGAATACAAGCATCCTCGAGTGTAGATACTAACTTTCCTGTCGGAGTGCTAATTCCGGCACCCCCGACCGGAGTGTTTATTCTTTTTCAAGTGACCAGAAGAGGATTACGAGCATTCCCCAGGATCATAAGAGTATTTACAAACCACTTCCCCACAGTATAGAAGCATGCACAGAAGAAAAACAGTAAACAAACATGAAGAGAAGCATTCAACACTTAGAAGGAAATATAAGACTTGCATTCAGAAGATGGAACTTATTCAAAGGCAAAAAGGCGCTTTAACCTGGCAAAAAGATAACTTGTTCGGGTACAAAAGAAGGCACACCAGCCAAATCAAAACTTAAAATTGTTCAAACAAAATTAAAGTACAACTGAAAGAAGAAAAGTTCAGAGTAAAAAAAAGAAACTTGTAAGTGTTGGTGGCATGGGCATCTGTCTCAGATTGTTCAACCTCGGCTGTTAGTGTTGTGTCGGCCTTGGTTGGCAATGTGGTTTCCTTTTCCGCCGCTATCTTAGCATCAATTTCCAGAAGTGTCTGGTCTAAGCTTTTCTCGGCTGAAAGAACCTCGGCTTCAGAAGTAGTTTGTTTGGGAGAAGCACCCTTGGAAACCAAGTCCTCTTCCTCATCATGAGTCAAGTCTAAGACTTGCTCGTTTAGAGTTAGGGACTTGGCCCCAATAACAGTTTCCTCTTCATCAGCATCATCAGCCTCAGGGTCCTCATCCTTGGCTTCATCTTAGGAATCCTTGGGAGCTAGAGGAAATGACAATTTGAGTTGATTGGTATCACGGAGAGGAGAATCCGCAGGGACAAAAAGTTTGTCTAGGGCCACAGTCCAGCCGAGGAGAAAGTCTCGGTTACAGGCTTGGGTAACCTGGGCCTTGTATGCATCACGGACAGCAGCTTGCCCCTCTGAGAATGTCTTCTTATCGATGGCTTTGATTTTGGCCTCCTTAGTGGCCAAGGCTTCTCTGAGCACTACCAAGGTTTTGGTGGTTTTAGTTTCAGCCTCCTTGGCCTCGGCTTTGAGAACCTTGGCCACATCCTCCACCACTTCAGCCCTCTCCTCGGCTTGGTCTTGCACACTTTTTGCAGCCTTGGCTTGATCTAGTAGAACTTTCATTTTTGCCTCAGCATTGTTCAAAGAGGCAAGAAAGCCAGCAGCGTCTCAGGTTTTCTTTGTTAACTCCTTTTTCATCTCCTTGGCTTTCATCGTAAAGGAATGGGCATGTTGGATCGCCTAGAAGAAAAGGAATGAACAAGTTAGTAAAATTTCTGCAGTATGAGAACTTGAAGTAAAAAGCCAAAAGTTTCAATTATTGGGAACTTACTAAGATGGAATGTTGCATCATCAAAGAAAAATTTTCGTATTCAAAGATCTCGACCACGCAATTTAGATCAGTAGGTAGAAGAACGGCGGTAGAAAAAGCGACGCTGTAGACACCCCATTTTTGACCATCCTCAAGACTTGGATGTCACCGTTTGAACACTCGGTGATTATCCATGTTTGTGTTCGTTTGGAGTTCCCGGAGGCCTCGGCTCGCGCGCCTTGCCTCAGGATCTCCGAACTTGACCGTTTAGTGTCTGGTTTTGCACCAAGCACTTCCATCTTGCCTTTGAGAGGCATGGTAGGGCTTGTAGACCATCCCTACCCACCACCGGCAGTGGCTAGAGGCCACCGGCTGGTGTTTGCTGCCACCGGCAATGTAGTTTGTCGGCCGGCACTATTTGTTGCCGGTCAGCACTATTTAGTGCCAGCCGGCACTATTTTTGGCCAAGATGGCATTTTTGGCCGGCCGATTGCTATTCATCTGCTTTTGCAGATATTTTTAGACAGCTGTCTTGCTTTTGCTCTCTTCCATACACGTGTATGGAGGGATCTCCCTCTTGTAAAGCTTGTCTTGTAAGCTTTACAAGAGATATAGATAGAGGCTCTCTCTTGGGGGGCTAAGGAGGAGAGGCTTTAGACATTTTAGAGAGGGAAAAACACAGAGAGAAGCTCTGGTTCTAGGGTTTGAGTTAGATACATTTTCTATCTCTCTTTCCCTTTCATTTGTGCACTAGGTGTTTTGTGTCTTACTATTGCACACAAACACCTAGTGTTTCACCTTCCTCTTGGAGCTGAGGTTCTAAAGGGTTTGTTTTGAGATTTTGGTGTTGGATTCAAGCTAAAGGAGGCCTTTGGAGCACCATTTGTAAAGGGGTCATCAAGGGTGAGAATCTAGTCCCATTTTCCCCCATTTTTGCATTGATTTTATACCTATCTTAGAGCTGTTTTTGTGCTTATTGTATAACATAAAAAAGTTCTGTTTTTAGACCCTCTTTGTTGTTTATTAAGAGTGTTTTGTTGTTTGAGGGTAGTTGACCACCCTTAGGCCTTGAAAGGCCTCATTTTGAGCCATTTTGTATTAGCTCCGGGATTTTGGTGTTGGGGTCTCTTCACCACTGAAATCTTGAGGGATTTTAGTGGTGAAGATGATGCCTTGAAGTCCCAAGAAGGAGAGGGCCACCCCCTCTCCTTGTTGTCCTTAAAAAAGGCATATTTTGGGCTCTTGAGAGAGCATTATGCTTGAGTGTGTGTTGAGCATGTTTGGTCTGTTTTTCATGCTTATATATCCATAATATAACATGATTTTAAGTTGGTTTTGGTGGTCCATGCATGCTTAGCATAGTTGCCATGTAATGCCTTGTTTATGCCTTAACATGTCTTAGGTTGTTAGCCTTAGTTGGAGCATGTTTTAGGCTTAGTCTTGTGAAGATTATGTGCTTATTTTGCCATGTTTTAGGTCTGTCCATAAGTGTTTGGGTCGATTTTGGCATGCTTGATATAGCTCCTTTGTATTTGGGCTTGCTAGCCTTGAGTATGTGCATGTGTAACATGACATCTCTGCATCGAATTGGTGATTTGGGGTCCCTCCACATGTTATTTCAGTCTCATTTCCATGCTTGTTTGATTGCCTTGCATGCCTCTTTAATGCTTTGGAAGCTTGTGTAGCAATGCTCCATGTTTTGGTGTCTATGCATGCCTTTGTTTTTGGGTCATTTAGATGCCATCTAAGTGGTCCTTAGGCCTTGTATTGATGCCCCAAAACTCTGTTTTTGGTTGATAAGCTCATACCATGTTTAGTCTTGTAAGTGTATTTCAATGCTCCTTGGATTTGCTTTGAACACTTAGACTATTTGTTGCATGTTTAGCTTGATTTGTTGCTTGGTTTGGCACCATGTATTAGCATGATTTTCAGAGCTTATGTTGCATGCTTTTAGTCCATGAATGTCTCTTTCAAGTGTGCTTGAATGTTGCTTGTTTTGTACCTAAGTGTTGGGTCTTAACATGTGTATGTGTGCATGTGTGCTTAGCATCCATTTTGGGCATTATTGGCTACTGTTTTGGGCCTTATTAGAGTTGCCTAATCCATGTATAAGTCCATCTTTCCATCTATTTGCATTGCCATATGTATGCTTGTATGCTTGCATAAACTTGCTATGCCATGTTGCATCCTTAGCTTGTATGCCTAGGTTGCATTGCATCTTGCATGCATTCCTTGTCCCTTGACTTAGGTGATAGGGATTGGGAGTTTTGTTTGATTGGTTTGCATACATTTGAAATCAAAGTTGCATACTTGGTTCTTTGGGCCATCATGCATGGAAATGCGTGATTGGTGGTCCGAGAATCGAGGCACATGCCCCTTTGAGTCATTATCATGATAAGGGACATGATTATTGCATACATGCCTTGAATTGTGCTGCCATGCTTTGCCTTGCCCTCTGTTGCTGTGAGTTGCAGGTTCTGCAGGCCTTCTTTGCCGACCGGCAGTGTAAGGTGCCAGCCAGCAATATTTTCTCTGCCGACAGATTTATTTTGTGCCGATGGCCATACCACACTGCCGGTGGCAATTTCATTCAGCCAGTGGTACTCCCCAGTGTCCAGGGATGCAACCCTGAGGTTTTGACAGCCTCCAGAGGAGTGAAGGAAGGAAAACAGAGGCAGCCTATGCATGGCGGCGCGTTTCCCAAGGCTGTTTATCTGTTTTTCTTAGCTTAATTTAATTTGTTAATTAAATTAGTTAATTTGTAATATTAATTAGCTTGCGTAGTTAATTAATTTGTAATATTTATTCGGTCCCTCCGAGCGAGGGCAAATATGTAATAAGTGTGCGTGAGTGGTGTGTATGTCTTCCAACCTCACGTCTTTCTTCCCTTTTATTTACCTGCTTTGATGGTTAGTATTAGGGCACGTTTAATTTAGCATGCCTTATGCTATGCATGCGTGCATCCATGCATTTGTATTACATGCATTAGGCTCGGTACATCATGCTAACTGCATTTGTACTTCAAATTCTAAACTGAATATGTGATAGTTGTGCATTTCTCACACGTCATGTTTAGGATAGCCGAGCCTATTCTAGCAACATTTTGTATGTGATGCATTAGGCACTTAACATGGACTTGGATCATGCATGTTTGCTAACAAGTTCTTTGTTTTTGGCACGGAGTACGATGTAAGTATTTCCGCTTTAGCATATCGCATGAGTGTGAATGTTGCCATGTCAGCATGCTTAACATGTGGCTAGATGCTTATGTGTTATAAACTGCCTTGGATGCCTGCGGGTGAAGGTTGGATTGTTTGAGTTGGAAGAACTCATTGAAATCCGTGTTTTAGCCTACCTGCGGGTAGCAAATTCCAAAGCATTTTCAAAACAAACGGATATGCAATGTTTCTTTCCAAATTAGGCAATCTAGTCTATACTTGTTTGTTGCGCGCATAACATATTAATTCTAGGCTAATAAATAGAATAAGAACACGTAAAGTTTTCAAAATCAGATATCACGGTTAGTAGAGGCCGGTCTTCGGACCGGGCGAAAGGGGGTGCTCATAGCTGACCTTCCCCGATCGTACCCAAGCTCCCGAGCCGAGACAACTCCGGTGATGACGGACATGTGGCCTTCGGCACCGAGTCAGGGTTTCCTAAATTCCCCCATTTTAAAATATTTAGGTGGCGACTCTGTATCTGGCAAAGCAGTCCATGTTTGGCACTACTTTTTCAAAAATCTGTTTCTCAAAACGATTTGCCAGATTTGGACTCTTTGGTTTAGATTAAGAACCGTGACACAAATCGAGAGTCCGAACTGTAGTGAGGTCCCCCTCCGCGGGCGCGTCTACAGTTTCTGGCGACTCTGCTGGGGATTTTTAGAGAGCTTGACTCGAACTCGTGATATCCTGTTTTGATCTCATTTATGTGTTTCTTTGCATTGCATGTGCATTGGTGCGCCTAGGAACACAGTGTTTGCCATCTGCCATTCCTGAACGGTTTGCCGGAGGCTTGTCTTGTCAAGGCATGTCCATAAGGCTGACCGGCTATGGGCTCTGACAGTATGGGAACACAAACCCCGGTTTTACCGGGGCACCCCTTTTGACCATTCGGCCTAGTACATGTTCGGATCCATAGTGACCATTCCAAGAATAGGACAGGTTGCTTACCCGATGTTAGGTTGTTTGAAACTGCTGTGTGCATAGTGAAACCCTAGTTCCTGACAAAATAGGACAGGGAAACCCTACCCCAACATAGGGGTGTTTTGGCTCTCACTTACTTGCTATGTGCTTTTAGAGTGTATCTCTACAAGAACGCATATGTCAGTTTGCAAGCTTGAGTATTGGGCCCGAGGGCACCAGAATCAGTATTGTTGAGAATCAGTTATCAGGAATCAGTTATCCGTGGGTATCAGATTCAGTATTTTGGGAACAGAAATCTAGGAACAGTGATCAGCAGTAGGGTACAGTTGTTTGGCTACGCCCGTATCCGATCAGTTTGAGGCTGAAATGCTGTTTATTTCTCATTTCAGTTCAGAGAGTCGCAGAGTTGATACAGAATAGCCAGTGTCTCCCCCTTGCTGAGGCAGGATTTATGGCGGCACAAAATACAGAAGAAGTTGTGGTTATGACGGCTGCATTGGAGCAGGGAACAGCTCCGCAGAGTGAGGCCGGCATCAGTATGTCACACCCACCCAGATTGCCCGTTGTGCACCCGGTCTGGGCTCCCCAGTTATACCAGGCCCGTGAGCCCACCACCTTCGAATTGATGGGAACGATAGGGGACCTCCAGAGGACCGTAGCCGATCTGGCCTATGGAATATCGGCTTCACCGCCAGCGGCGCCGTATACCGGGAATTTCGTACCACAAGAGCCCCCGCTACTAGGGCGGATTGTGATAGAGCTCAGTCAGCCAGAGGTGGCTTCCAGCTATAGCCACGACATGCCAGCACCAACCCAGACCCTTGATCAGGTTGAGGCCAGAGGAAAGGATAAGGCAAAGGTAGATGCCGACCCCATTGAGCAACTGCTGTGGGCAGTCGAGGCTCTGAAAGTCAGAGGAATGAACAAGCAACAAACATCTGCGATCGTGATCAAAGCTGTGGATGATGCTTTCCCCGCTCCGATCAAAGGCAATTCAAGCCAGGCAGAAAACCGGGATGAGCCCCGTCATGCCCAGACAATTCCTTTAGTTCCCAACCCTGCACCGGGAAAGGTTCAAAAAGCCAAGGCAGTGCCAGCCGATCCTTTCGCCAGCGCATCTGGCAAGAATCCTCAAACTGCAAAGTACCTGCCCCGAGGGCGCAGGGTCTTTCACGACCTCCGCATGCCTTTGTCTAGGGCATTGCTAATACTGGCGAAGAATGGGCATCTTAAGCCTTTGGAGCCCCGGCCACTCCCGAAGAATCTCCCCGCCACTCATGATGCTACCTTGTACTGCGCGTACCACCAACAGTCCGGTCACAGTACCGATGGATGTTCCCGCCTTCGTCATGAAGTGCAGGATTTGATTGATAACAAGGTTATCCTATCACCCACCTCAAGCAAGCCCGTCACCACTCAGTTGTTGGATTTCGAGGGCTCAGATACTGCGAGTATGTGAAGTGGACCGCCTGCGGGCAACATTTGGTATATTTTGGATGTAGCGTCTGGCACGCATTTTTTGAGCATCGGTGAAACCGAGTTTTGTAAATCCTGGCTTGGATGTCGAGTCAATCTTTTGTTTTGGGTCTGTCTCTTTGTCTTGAGTCAGTCTTTTTTGCTTAAGGGTCTGTCTGGTTGTATCAAGTCAGTCCCCGTTGTATATAATACTAGGTGATTCTGGGGTTGTTGTCCCGAACGCCATTTTGTTATTATCTGTTTTTGTTTTGAGTCTGTTTCTGCCGAGGGCCAGTTGCACCAACAAAGCCGATTGAAACAGCTATTGCTATCTCAAACTTCATGCTTGCTTTCAGCATAAGGGTCCGAGAATTTGATTGGGTCGACAGTACATCTCGCCTGCTCCCTCGCGTGCCAAACTCATTGCATTAACCTAAGATTTTCAAAAAACAAACTTTTTGAACACTGCGGTGATGAAAACGAAGAGGAAGGAATTCCTCGGGTTTTGCAAAATTTTGATCATTTTGAGAGAAAGAGAGGCGTGCTATGCCTTTCAATGAATGAAATCATGCTTGTCGGCGTGAGTACTGAGAAGGATCCTAGCCTGATCCAGATTGGTTCCACACTATCTTCGGCGCGAGCGATTTGACGCTTTCTTAAAAAACTTTCAAAAACAAATGTTTTACGCGGCCCTCTGAAGACTTGTGTGGAATCCCTCTCGAGGTCGCGCAGCCTAGGATCGCTCTCAGCCTCAAGATCCAACCTATTTGTTTTCCGACTTTGAACCCGTTCAGAACGTTCAGAAAGTTCAACGGACAAACGCCATGAAAGGCCCGTGTGGCCAGTTTTGAAGAAGCCCTCGAGCAAGAGGCACCAAAAAAAAAAACCAAATCAGAAGGAGTAGATCTCGCCGGAAGAAGCTCGTGGAGCAGCCATGATGGATTCTCCGCAAATCAGTGCAACAGCAGTTCTCCTAGACACAGAGGGGCTTTCAGTTCAGGAACCATTTGGCATGGACTTGCTACACTTTTACCCTTTGAGAGGCTCGCTGGGCCGAAAACCCGGAAGGGCGACCCAGGCAAAAGTTCGAGCAAGAGAAAAACACAAAAAAGAAGAAAAGAAAAAAAGAGAAGAAGAAAAAAGAAAAGAAAAAAAAATGCAAAAACGAAAAAAAGAAATGAATAAAAGAAGAAATAGAAAATGGAAAGAAGCTCGCAAGGTCGAAAACCCGCATTGGGCGCCTTGGCAAAAATGAGAGCCAAACAAAGTGAAGGTTAAAATACCCGAGTGTACCTTAACCGGAACTACGTGAGGCTTGATTCCCATGTTTGGGATACGTAGGCAACTTCACCATGAAGTCCAGCCCCCAACGCTTTCATAGCGTTTCAGTCCATGCGATGGTTTCGATTTCATTTCGAAGTTCAGTGGCCAACACCCTTCAAGGTGATTGTGTCCATATATGTGTTGTGACCGTCTTCGTCATCGCTGTGTCCGAGAGTTCGACCACCGCCAATGAAGACTGTCTGCGAATTGCTGCGGTACCATCCCAAACAAGGGGCAACTTTCCGTTACCGTGAGCCGCCATTCAAACTAGGGGTAACTATCCGTTGCCTCCCTCCCTTCAAACCAGGGCCAATTTTCCATTGCCTCCGATCCGAGGTTGCGCATCTCGAAGGGTAAGTTCTATGCTTGTTGAGCATCAGCTGTTTGAAAGATAGTTTTTGAAAATTTTTACTGAGATTGACTATTTCCTCGAAAACTATCCCATTTTCCAAAACTGGACCATTGTCTTGGACCCAAAAAAGGAAAATTTTCAGTGCTTGCTGCCTGACTTGCATGCTTTTCAAATCAAAGAATCGAACAAGTACGTTAATCCAACTCTCGTTTTGATTAAAACTGTTTTAGTAGAAAGCAAAAACAAAGAATGGTTAAAATGATGAATTAGGGGCACAGTTGAGTCAGGCGTTCTGTCTTTCCCCCGTCATCGACGTACTTGCCAGAAGAACGCTCTACCCGCCAGAAGAAATGGCCGTGAGCTAACGGTATTGAGCATGAACCCACACCGTTCTATTTATCCATCAATCACCCCCAGGGAGGGATGAAAAATGAGAGAATGAAGAATAGAGAGGTGTAAGTTGAGAGAAAAGTGAGGAAAAGGGTTTTGAGAGAAAATCCGAGCTCGAGAGTCGAGTGATGTGAGAATCACAAATCAGAAGGAGGTGGGAAACAATACCCAGATTGAACTGGCTCCTCGTGGTCCGAGGTCCCCCATCTTCGCTAACGCGTCTGTATGTCGTGTCTGTTGTTTTGTATATCTCAACCTTTGTTTTAGGTCTTTTTCGAGCGTGTCTCGTTGTGTTTAGGTCGTGTACCTATATTTGAGTCCTCCCCGCTGTGTTCAGTTGTAGGCTCGATATCCCGGTTTGAAAAACCCTCATTCGATTTCAAAAATCACTTACACTCGGAATGCTGTGCCATTCTCTACATTTGAGCATGTTTCAACCCTAGCTGGTTTCACCGCTGTAGGCCGTCTTGTCAGATTGGGCTGTTTTGTTTAGAATTTGCTATGTGCAGGATGAACCGAATGCTGTGCTAAGGGCTGTATACAGATTAATCCCCAGTAGAGCAAGGGCTGTGTGTCCAGAATCAGGCAGTGGGCTGCTTGGGTTATTTTGCTGTTGGCTGTTTAAGTTATCTGATTATTGCAGTGCAAGTGTTCAATTTTCAGACAGCTAATGAATTTCATTTACATTGAGGTGTAACATGATGAGATGTGATGCAATACATGAGATATGTGAATGTAACACTTTTTAAGCAAAAGTCCGTTTCATTTCTTTATCTTTTCAAATGTACAAGTTTTGGAAACAAAAATCTGCCTGCGGCAGTACAAGGTAATCTATCTACCAACAAACAAAAATTCGCATCTCTGCCGAGCACTCCAAGGGCTATCAGTCCGTCCTGGTCCTCTTCCTGGACGAGGGTCTAGGAGCATCATCAGCGTCGTCGTCAGAGCCCGAGCTAGAACCGTCTCCGGTCTCCTCCTCCGATGACTCGGATTCCGCCTCTGCCTCCGCCTCTGACTCCTCGTGGTCGTCATCATCCGGGACTGGAGCTCGCGAGCTGCTCCCGACGTGAGTACGCCCTCCCCTGGTACGGGGGAATATCCTGCCCCCCTCATCTCTCCCCCGGGCAGGGACAGAAGGTCCGGCTGGAGCAACTCCTGCCATGGGAATCTGGAAAGGAGGCTGAAAAAGTACACAAAGGGGAAATGCATTAGTATACTGTAGACAGTTTATCAGTGCAGAATACAGTGTATGAGTACAGCGTGAGAATGTCGTGAGCAGTTTACCAGTGCAGAATGCAATGTCGAGTACAGTGTATGAATGCCGTGGGCAGTTTAACAGTGCAGAATGCAGTGTATGCAGTGTGTCAAATGCTGTGAGATCAGTGTATCAGGTGTGGTGCCACGAATCAGATTATGCAAAGCAGTGTATGAGTGGTTTGAGGCCAGTGTTAGAAGAACATACCGGTATGCTGTAGAGGGCTAGGAGGTCAAAAGTCCGCTGAAGCATCCCCATCATCGAGGCATTCATCGCCAACGACTGACGGGTGTACCCAGAAGAAGCCTGCAAAAGTATCAGATGCATCAATATTCTGTGGAATATCAAGTAAACTGAAATGAAATGACTGTACGAAGTGCAGTGATGCATACCGGAGGTAGGTCGGGGATGTCGATGAACTCGTGACCAGCTGGTGGAGGGGCGAAGGGGATCTGATAGGTCGACCCACCCTGTCCCTGGAAAGTCAGTACAGCGGGCAGGGCAGGCCAGCCAGCTCCCCGTCCTCCCTGCACTCCACCCCTACCACGGACCCGGGCCCTCCTCGAAGATCCAGCCCCTGCTCCCGCTCCGGCCCCAGCCGCCGATGCCACAGGCCTGGCCCCCTCTGCTCGACGACCGCTCAGGGGGCGCATCAGGTACGTCCGCACGTACTCCTGATAGTCTCCACTGCCTCGGAAGCCGGCCTCCTCCCAGCCGATGGAGTAATCATCCAGCTGCTCAGTGGTGAGCCCCTCGGTCTCCCTCATGTCTGCAGGAGGGGGAACCGGGACTATCTGCTCAGGTAACCCTAGGGTCTGGCCTAGAAAACGCTCCCCCAGGTACCAAGCCCGACAAACTGGGCCCTCAAGCAAAATCCAGAAACGCGAGGTCTCCTCCGCACCAGGGAACCGACCCCGCATCGCCGCCGGCATAGGAGCCCACGGCCGCCAAGTGATCTGAAAATGACAGACAGTTTGTTATCTACTGTTATTGAAATATGCAGTCGAAAAGCGAAGCTTAAATGAATTGAAAGTAAAGCATACCTCCGCGGGGGTGATGGTATCGAAGTATCGGCGGAAGAAGCCGAATGTCTCCCGTGGCCGCCGGGTGCATCTCCCGTCAAAGCGCTGTGAAAAGGGGACGGCCAGGGGAGTCTCTGCAACTGGTACGGGGGCAAGCCTAGGAAAGTAGGCGTAAACCCACAACTGCAAAACAGATGTCAGTATGACCATCAGATAAAGCAGAATATACAGAATGAAGCAGAAATAGCAGAGCCGTGTGTTATGCAGTGTATTGTGTGCAGTGTACAGTGTGAGCAGTGTACAGTCAGTGTAAAGCAGAATGTATGTGTGTGCCGTGTGTACAGTATACAGCAAGTATAGAGCAGACTACAGTGTGTGCAGTGTACAGAGTACAGAAAATATCGGACGGAAATGAAAAGCGGAGAAGAAATGTACCTCCCAAGCCCGCCAGTAGCCTCCGAGTAGCTGGCCGCTGCCGCGCGAAGCCGAGCTCATGTATCCATAAAGGGTGGCCAGAGCAGCGTCGCCCCAATCATAGTGCAGAATGTCCCGGACGTCCACCAGTGCGCTGAGAAGGCAGAGAGGCACGGTGTTCGCCCGATCGGCGAAGATGGTCGTCCAGAACAGAAACATGAGGAAGCCGCGAGCATACCTCTTCACGTCCTCCGGGGTCATCTCCGCCTCCTCCTCCAACGCAGGCTGGACCCGAAACTGGACCTCGAACCAGGAGTATCGGACGAAACCTGGGCGAGCTAGGGGTGGTGCCTCCCCCAGTAGATGGACCTGAGCGGCGGTCCACTCATCCATATCTATGTCAAAAGGGATCGGATCCCCCCTACCCCGATGCCAGTGAGCATCGAGAAATCATGAGGGGTCATCGTCATATCCCCTGCAGCAGAGAAATGAAAAGAATCGGTGGTGTCCCACCATCTCTCCGCCAGAGCGGCAAGGAGAGGTCTACATGTGGACAATCTGGAGAGCCCTCGGCAGAAGGTCCCGAAGCCCGCCCGGTCTACGATGCGTCGGACTGCGTCGGGGAGCTCATCATACCACTCCCGTGCACCAGTATTCCCATACCCGCGAATGGTATGGGAACCCTCCTGTAAACAGAAGATGACAATTGCAAGACAACATTCAAAATGCAGTTTTGAAAGAACAGATATAGCAAGTATGCAAGTTTGTTGGATTCAGGAAAATACCGGGTGCCGGTGTGCTTACAGTGAAATACGTGTGATGTGTCAGCGTGTTTGGGTGTTTCAGAACAGATATAGCATGCATGCAGGTTTGACAGATTCAGACAAATACTAGGTGCCAGTGTGTATGCAGTGAAAAAAAAAAAAGTGAGTGCAGTGTGTTTGAGTGATTCAGGGCTAGTGCAGTGTGTGTGCATGTGTCAGTCTCAAACAGATATCAATTGTATGTATGTTTACAGTCAACTACGGTCTACAGCATATCAGTTTTCAGCAGTTAAAGAATACAACTAACTATGACAGTTTTTGTACCCTACATTGCGAAAAGTAAAGCAGAAGACAGGGAGTTACCTCGGAAGTGCCGAATGAAAGGTGGGAGGTAGGCTCACGCAGCAGTAGCTCAGGCGCCACGTGCCTCTCGAAGCTCCGGAACTGACGCAGGCCGTCGGGGGGCAGAACATGGATCGCCGGCCGGTAGGTCGCCGGGTCGAACGGGCGCTCGCTCAGTGGTAAGAGCTCGACCCCGGGATCCATCTCGTGGTCCGGGGGAGTCCCGCCACGTGGAATGTCGTCCGCCATGTAGAGAATGGTGTGAAAATGGCCGGAAAAAGGAAAACCGGACCGGAATACGAAGAGTCAACCGGAAAGTCAACTCCTGAGAGGGTCGGAAATGACCGGGAAGGCCGGAATGTGAAAAGGCACAAGAATGAAGAGGAAAACGAGGGGAACAAACCCCGAAAAGGCGAGAACGCCAAACGAGGCACCGAAACGAAAATGTGATCGGTGGAAAATGTCCGAAACGCGAAGGGAATCGCGAATCCGACGACGAAACGAGCGTAGAACGCGAAGAAACGGGCGAAAAACGAGAGAGAAGCACTCTAGAGAGAGAGAGCAAGGGATTTCGGCGGTAGGAAAGTGAGGAATAGGGTTTTGAAACCCTATTTTATAACACCCAAGGTGAAAAGTCAAAACTGCCCCGCATGAGCAACTGTTTGCCAGTCGGCAATGTTTTGTGCCGGCCGGCACTTTTTTGTGCCGATAGAATTGTTTTTATGCCGGTGGACAGCCGGTGGCCTCCCCTTTCGGCCGGTGGGGTTCCCACAGCCTTGTTTAGGCCATTTGAGTTGTTTTTGGTCTTCATAGCTCAAGAAAGTGCATCTCCGACGCTCAACCGGCCTCCGTTCTGACCGCAGGCCGTGTCTCCAGTGCGTGGCACTCGAATTCGTGCAAGGTGTATCCTTTTTGTATCCTTTTAAATTCAAAAGTTGCCCCATGTGTATCGCATATCAATCGCACTGTTTTGTGCATTGCAAAATTGTTCGCGCTGCGTTGCGCATCGCACTGTTTTGTGCATTTCAAACCGTCGCACTGTTTTGTGCATTTCAAACCATCGCACTGTTTTGTGCATTTCAAACCGTCGCACTGTTTTGTGCATTTCAAACTGTCGCACTGTTTTGTGCATTTCAAACCGTCGCACTGTTTTGTGCATTTCAAACCGTCGCACTGTTTTGTGCATTTCAAACTGTCGCACTGTTTTGTGCATTTCAAATCATCATGCTGTTTTGCGCATCGCACTGTTTTGTGCACCACACTTACATTTTGCTCATGGTCTGGCGAGACCTTAAACACGTTCGGTCTAGGAGACCTTAAATCCTTGGGAGGTGCGAAACCTCCGGTGCATTGATTTGCACGTTTTTTTTTATTTGGCATATAAGTCCATTTGCATCAACTTACATTCCATACGGCATGCGTGCCTCATTCTTGCATTGTCATGCATATTGCTAACAATATTGTACCTGTTAGGTTTGTTTTCTTTTCAGGAACAGTATCGTATGTACGGTTCATTTGAGGCTGGAGCGACCAGACGAACCGGACAGGTATTTTGCGGTCTGGCGAGACCTTAAACACGCACGGTCTAGGAGACCTTAAATCCTCTAAAGGTGCAATTCCTTTGGTGTTTGTCGTGCCCGAACGACTTTCGGTGGTCTGGTAAAGCCACCTGCCTGTGTTTGCGATAAGTTCCTAGAAGGCCAACTGGGACGGTGGAAACTAGAGTTCGAACGGCTTATGCCTAGAACGCAAAGGTTCGGGAGTTCCGAGACTAAAGTCTGGTTTAAATACCCAGAGGTTTACCCTCGGCTTGAAATCTGTATGGAAGCCCCATAGGTTGAGGCGGCATGTCTACGCCTCAGTTCTGGATACTGAACCAACCTAGTATATCACCCTGTTGGTAAGATAGGGAAAGTTGCAATCATAGTCATTGCATCATAGTGCATTGTCATGCATTTCCATTGTAGCTTGCATGCATCCATTGCATTTTCCCCAGTAAGTCGCATTGTACTGCATTGTCATGCATATTTGTAAATATCCACTCCATTGCATATTTGTAGATATTGCATTGTAGTTTGCATGCATTCGTTGCATCACCTTCCATCCACGGCTTGCGCCTTTCCAGGTTGAGCTTGGTCCGGTATGTGCCCTTACTTTTCATGTTAAAACACAGTTCTGCATGTGTATCGCGCCGATTCCACGCTGATATGTTGGTTGAGGGTTGCGGCACCTTTTCTGTGTTACACATGGCTCGTATGTGTACATGCCTTTCCTAGGCAAGATTTGGTTTGGCTTGCGTGCCATATCCATTGTATCCATATCCACTCCACTGCATATTTGTAGATATTGCATTGTAGTTTGCATGCATTCGCTGCATCACCTTCCGCCTATGGCTTGCGCCTTTCCAGGTTGAGCTTGGTCCGGTATGTACCCTTACTGTTCATGTTAAAACACAGTTCTGCATGTGTATCGCGCCGATTCCACGCTGATATGTTGGTTGAGGGTTGCGGCACCTTTTCTGTGTTACACATGGCTCGTATGTGTACATGCCTTTCCTAGGCAAGATTTGGTTTGGCTTGCGTGCCATATCCATTGTATCCATATCCACTCCACTGCATATTTGTAGATATTGCATTGTAGTTTGCATGCATTCGCTGCATCACCTTCCGCCTATGGCTTGCGCCTTTCCAGGTTGAGCTTGGTCCGGTATGTACCCTTACTGTTCATGTTAAAACACAGTTCTGCATGTGTATCGTGCCGATTCCACGCTGATATGTTGGTTGAGGGTTGCGGCACCTTTTCTGTGTTACACATGGCTTGTATGCGTACATACCTTTCCTAGGCAAGATTTGGTTTGGCCTGCGTGCCATATCCATCGCCATCTTCCTAGCATATCCATATATATTACATTGTAGTGTAATTTTTGCATCCGGCATTAGGATCTAGTCCTTTCTCCAGCGGGTCGTTTCCCCACTTATGTCGATTCCACCCAATACTTGTTCTTGCGTCTGTCTACAATACTCATAGTACAGTTGACCGTTCTATGGTAGACAGACTTGTTACCTCCATCAATCTATTTGACATAGGTGTGGTTTCGAACCGCTCGTGATTGGATCGCGATTCAAATGCTTTGCATGTAGCTTGCATTGTTTCAATTACATTGCATCTTCATTTGCATTGTTTATACATTGTTTTGTATATATTGCATTTCGTTTCCATCTTGCATTGTCATGCATGTTGCTAACAATGTTGTACCTGTTAAGTTTGTTTTCTTTTCAGGCACGATATTGTATGTACGGTTCATTTGAAGCTGGTGCAACCAGACGAGCCGCACAGGTATTGTATCTCCGAGTGAGACGTATTGAGAATTGCATAATTCTCTTACATCCTTTCTGCATTGTAGTGTAGTTTGGTGTATGCTAGCTTAAAACTGTCGCATGTTTGCTTCGTTACAGCTTCCTTTGCATGATCATAAGTTATGTCCGGCTCTGTGCATTGTCTTGCATTTTGCCCCTGCCTTCGGGCACACATCTTGATTGTCTTGCATGTTTGTCTGAGTCTTCGGCCTTGTCAAAAATGGGTCGTCTCTGGGCTTTGACATTCACTCCCGTCATTGTTATGACTTTCGAGTTCTGTCAAAGAGGGGCAACTGTAGACACCCCATTTTTGACCGTCCTCAAGACTTGGACGTCACCGTTTGAACACTCAGTGATTATTCATGTTTGTGTTCGTTTGGAGTTCCCGGAGGCCTCGGCTTGCGCGCCTTGCCTCAGGATCTCCGAACTTGACCGTTTAGTGTCTGGTTTTGCACCAAGCACTTGCATCTTGCCTTTGAGAGGCAGGGTAGGGCTTGTAGACCATCCCTACCCACCACCGGCAGTGGCTAGAGGCCACCGGCTGGTGTTTGCTGCCACCGGCAATGTAGTTTGCCGGCCGGCACTATTTGTTTCCGGTCAGCACTATTTAGTGCCGGCCGGCACTATTTTTGGCCAAGATGGCATTTTTGGCCGGCCGATTGCTGTTCATATGCTTTTGCAGATATTTTTAGACAGCTGTCTTGCTTTTGCTCTCCTCCATACACGTGTATGGAGGGATCTCCCTCTTGTAAAGCTTGTCTTGTAAGCTTTACAAGAGATATAGATAGAGGCTCTCTCTTGGGGGGCTAAGGAGGAGAGGCTTTAGACATTTTAGAGAGGGAAAAACACAGAGAGAAGCTCTGGTTCTAGGGTTTGAGTTAGATACATTTTCTATCTCTCTTTCCCTTTCATTTGTGCACTAGGTGTTTTGTGTCTTACTATTGCACACAAACACCTAGTGTTTCACCTTCCTCTTGGAGCTGAGGTTCTAAATGGTTTGTTTTGAGATTTTGGTGTTGGATTCAAGCTAAAGGAGGCCTTTGGAGCACCATTTGTAAAGGGGTCATCAAGGGTGAGAATCTAGTCCCATTTTCTCCCATTTTTGCATTGATTTTATACCTATCTTAGAGCTGTTTTTGTGCTTATTGTATAACATAAAAAAGTTCTATTTTTAGACCCTCTTTGTTGTTTATTAAGAGTGTTTTGTTGTTTGAGGGTAGTTGACCACCCTTAGGCCTTGAAAGGCCTCATTTTGAGCCATTTTGTATTAGCTCCGGGATTTTGGTGTTGGGGTCTCTTCACCACTGAAATCTTGAGGGATTTTAGTGGTGAAGATGATGCCTTGAAGTCCCAAGAAGGAGAGGGCCACCCCCTCTCCTTGTTGTCCTTGAAAAGGGCATATTTTGGGCTCTTGAGAGAGCATTAAGCTTGAGTGTGTGTTGAGCATGTTTGGTCTGTTTTTCATGCTTATCTATCCATAATATAACATGATTTTAAGTTGGTTTTGGTGCTCCATGCATGCTTAGCATAGTTGCCATGTGTAAACACCCCATTTTTGACCGACCTTAAGACTCAGACGTCACCAGTTGAGCACTCGGTGATTTTGCATATCGTGCTCGTTCAGAAGTTGCAGAGTCCTGGCTGCGAGCCCTGCCTCCGGACTTCCGAACCCTCTTCTGTGCCTTGCCTCGGTTTGCGAACCAGACTCGGTTTTCTCTGTTTCTTTTCCTGAGGGGAAGGAGAGGTCCCGTAGACCATCTCTCAGTGGCCGTGGGCTACATTTTGTGGCCGCAGGCCATTTTCCCCATTTCGGAGTCCGGTTTTCGGTTTTTCGGGATCGTTGGCTATGTGCCCCGGTTCGGGACCGCTTAACCATCTCCATTTGCTCTAATTTTTGGCATACATCTTATTTTCTCCCTTTTGAGGGACACTGGGGTCTGAGAAACCCACTTCGTGGCCGAACGCCACTTTCGGTGCTTAGCAGCTCATTTTCGGGATCCCGAACTGCGTGTTTTGGCCCCCGAGCATTCATTTCGCATCGATTTTTGTTCATTTTTGGCAGGGGCCTCTGTTTTATCACCGGGAAGGTCACTGGAGGGTGGGAGGCCAGCAATTATCTTGGCAACCAGTTATATTCCATTTTCGCCCTCCGACGCCCGTTTTTCGCACTTCCGGGCCAATGTTGAACACCTTGGAGCCATTTTCTTCAAACCCAAACCACATATTTGTGATGTACACACATGGGAGGACCCTAAAAGTTCATGGCCGGCCACTAATTCCATTTGACCCTTTTGAACCCCTCCTTCCGGGCCAATGTTGAACAACCTAGGCCATTTTTCTTGAACTTTGAACCACATATTTGTGTTGTACACACATGGGAGGACCCTAAAAGTTGGTGGCCGGCCACTAATTCCATTTGACCCTTTTGAACCCCTCTTGAAAATGGCTTGTTCTCTCTCCTGTTTCAGAGTTTCCAAATTCGAACCACAGGGTTGTGAAGAGGAGACCTGGGAGGCCACCTTTTTGTGGTGGCCGGCCACTAATTGAAGTTGACCCTTTTGACCCCTAGCTGGCCGGCTAGGGGGGGTGGCCGGCCAGCCACTTTCAAGCCCAAAAACCAGCCGGCCATTTTTCTTGTGCCAGGAACTTTACAGCTGTGTAGCCCTTTCCCCCAGAAAATATCCCAATCCGGGGGATATTTTGTGGGGGAAAGCTTGCCTCCTTTTCCCCCACCTTTACACCCTCCTTTTGGTCCTTATAACCAGCTGCCATTGTTTGTTATGAGGGTTGGAAAATTTCATCTTCAAACTTGCATACAAAAATCCCTCTCCATCTCCCTCATTTCCTTGAAAACCTTCAAGCTCTACACCTCATTTTCTTCATCACCACCAAGCTCTACCACCACCACTCCATTCCAGAAGCAAGGAGAGGAATTCCAGCAGCTAAGAGGCAACAAATTTGGTCCAAGAAGCAACAAAAGTATTGATCTTCAAGGGTGAGTTGCATCTTTCCCTTTTTGGCCCATTTCTTGTATCTTTTGTAAGCCGTCTATGCTTTTTGCTTTGAGCTCCGGCCATAACTGAAAGTGGCCTTATTTTGAGCTCATTTTCTTGTTTCATTAAGGGCTCAACCCTGTTTGAGCCCTCCATATTGCACTTGCTTCAATATCCTCCTTAAATACCGTTTTCTTGCATGCTTTGTCAACCTATCATGATTCCATTTTTGGACGATTTACAGGCCTAGAGATGGCCTTATTTTGACCTTCTTAACATGTTTCATTAAGGGTCTTTGTCTGTTTGGTGAATATTTTTCATACTTCATGTTATAGCCTCTTTTGAGCCTTACTTTGCATTGCATTTCTAGCATGTTTGTATACTGTTTTGGGGTTTTTACAGTTCTGTAAACATGCTTATTTTTTGTCCCTCTTCAATGTTGTAGAAGGGAAATTTTAAATTTGGGCTGTGTATATACCACTTGCCTCTTTGGCCACCTTTTGGTCCGTTTTCTTGCATAAAAGCTTAGCCTTATCTATGTTTGTTTTTGAGGTTTTTACAGTTCTGTGAAAGTGCTTATTTTGGGTCCCTCTTCAACATTGTTGAAGGACCCTAACCTGTTTGGGGCCAGCAGCTATGAGCTTCTTCTTAATCTAATGTTTAGGGCCATTTCTTGCATGCTATTTTTGCCCTATCTTGGTTTGCTGTTTGGCCATGATTTGTACTGGTAAAATACTAATTTTGGGACTGTCTAGCTTCTGTCTTTACACTTCATGTCCATATTGTGCATGCGTTGCATAGCTATAGGCCATTTCGGGTGCCAAAATTCATATTTCGGGACTATTCCATACATCGGGTGTGTTTTCGCCTCATTTCGGGGCTGTTTTCCCCAACTTTTCAATGATGAAATCCCATTAGCATGTTTGCATATCATTTCCCATGTCATAGTTTGCATTTTTGCATTGCCTCGGTTTGCGTGCCCGTGTGCACGCATTTCGAGGCACTTCATTTTTCATCCATCGGCCTCTTATGTGAGTGTGGCTGAGGCTCTCTCATATTGGTATAAGCCCATATCATGTTTTCATGTCATTTCATCGTATTCTGCCATCGCCTCGGTTTGCGTGCCCGTGTGCACGCATTTCGAGGCACCTCTTTTTTCATTCACCGGCGTCCTATGTGAGTGTGGCTGAGGCTCACTCATGTTGGTATAAGCCCATATCATGTTTTCATGTCATTTCATCGCATTCTGCCATCGCCTCGGTTTGCGTGCCCGTGTGCACGCATTTCGAGGCACCTCTTTTTTTCATTCATCGGCATCCTATGTGAGTGTGGCTGAGGCTCACTCATGTTGGTATAAGTCCATATCACATTTCCATGCCATTGCATTGCGTATGCCATTGCCTCGGTTTGCGTGCCCGTGTGCACGCATTTCGAGGCACTCCATTTTCATCCATCGGCATCCTATATGAGTGTGGCTGAGGCTCTCTCATATTGGTATAAGCCCATATCATGTTTTCATGTCATTTCATCGCATTCTGCCATTGCCTCGGTTTGCGTGCCCGTGTGCACGCATTTCGAGGCACTTCATTTTTCATCCATCGGCCTCTTATGTGAGTGTGGCTGAGGCTCTCTCATGTTAGTGTAAGCCCATATCATATTTCCATGTCATTTGCATCGCATTCTGTCATTTTCTCGGTTTACGTGCCCGTGTACACGCATTTCGAGGCATTTCATTTTTACAACATAGTGCATACTAGGTTGTATCTTAGATCGCATTCTGTCATTTTGTCGGTTTGCGTGCCCGTGTGCACGTATTTCGAGGCATGTCATTCCATAGCATTGTGTATGTTAGGATTGTATCTTAGTTGCATTTCATGCATGTCATGCATATTGCATCGTGTTCGGGATAGGAGTTAGCCCGGACACGGGAAACGAGGTGCATCTCGTACTCCGAGTGACGGAATGTGTCTCAATTCCCCAGTCACCGACACTCCGAATTACCTATGATGGAGTTAGGTTTTATTGTGTTTTCATGTGTATTCATTCTATATTGAGTTGTGCAATTCGACTCCTCGGCCATCATGCCTCGGTATGCGTGATTGGTGGCACGAGGATCGAGGCATGCATATATCTGTGAAAATACATTGCTATGCCCCTTTCCTGCTCTCTGTTGCAGCAAAATGAAGAATCAACAACTTTTCGGAGTCTGGCACGCTTTCCAAGAATAACTACTAAACATAGGCTAATTGGGGCATCCCGGTGGATTTCCGCGCAAGACAACCCGGACATGCATCATCCATCAGAAGCAAGGCAGTCCCTGGCTTGCACGCCAGTTTACAGTTTTCTTAGTTAATTTGTTAATTAATTAGGAATTTGTATATTATTTGGACTGTAATATTCGGACTGTAATATTCTTTTATTTGGGACTGTATATTTATTCGGACCCTCTGCGCGGGGGCATAACTGTAATAAGTGTGCGTGTGTGTGTTGTATGTCTTCCAACCCCACGTCTTTCTCCCTTTTATTTATCCGCTTTTGACGGTTAGATTAGGGCATGTTTAAATTAGCATACAGTATGACAGCATGTTTGCATCATTCATCTGTTTTGCATGCACCGGGCTCGGCGCATCATGCTAACTGCATTTGTATTTCAATTCCAAATTGAATACATGATAAGTCGTAGCATTTCATATACCATCTTAGAATAGCCGAGCCTGCTATAGTTGCATTTTGCATGTGTTGCATTAGGCATTTCTGTATATTTAGGATCATGCATGATTTCTAATAAACTTTTTTTTTTTAGCTTGGAGTACTCGGTGAGTTTTATGCTTTAGCATCCTTGCATGCGTGTGAGTGACTGCCATGAATAGCATGCTTACCATGAGGCTAATTGCTAATGTGATATAACTGCCTGAATGCCTGTGGGTGAAGGTTGGGTTATTTGAATTGGAATAATTCATCAAATGTGTGTTTTAAGCCCACTAGATAGTGGCAAAATCATGTTTTCTAAGCCCACCCGAGGGTGGCAAATCCACGTCTTAGCCTACTTGCGGGTAGCACCATCAAACCACTTTCAAATAAACAAACATGAAATGTTTTGTTCCAATTCAGGCGATCCAGTCTATACTTGTATGCTGTGAGCATCACATAGTAACCTAGGCTAATAACCGGAACAAGAACTCACAATGTTTTCAAAAATAGATATCACGGTTAGTAGAGGCCGGTCTATGACCGGGCGAGCGGGGGTGCTCACGAAGTGACCTTCCCCAATCGTACCCAAGTTCCCGAGCCGAGGCAATTTTGGTGATGACGGACACGTGGCCTTTTGGCACCGAGTCAGGGTTTCCTAAATTTCCCAAAATAAAATATTTAGGTGGCGACTCTGTATCTGGCAAAGCAGTCCATGTTTGGCACTTCTTTCAAAAATCAGTTTTTCTTAAAACGATTTGCCGGATTTGGACTCTTTGGTTCAGACTTAGAACCGTGACTAACAAAAAGTCGAGTCCGATCTGTAGTGAGGTCCCCCGCGGGCTTGTCTACAGTTTCTGGCGACTCCGCTGGGGATTTAGAGAACTTGACTCAAACTCGTGATATCTGTTTTTGACTACACTTGTGTGTTTCTTTGCATTGCATTTGCATTGGTGCGCCTAGGACACCGTGTTTGCCATCTGCTATTCCTGAACGATTTGCCGGAGGCTTGTCTTGTCCAGGCATGACCATAAGGCTGACCGATTGTGGGCTCTGCCAGTATGGGAACACAAACCCCGGTTTTACCGGGGCACCCTCTTTGACCATTCGACCTAGTGCATACTCGGATCCATAGTGACCATTCCAAACTAGGACAGGTTGCTTACCCATTTATAGGTTGTTTGAAACCGCTCTATGCATAGTGAAACCCTAGCTCCTGACAAAATAGGACAGGGGAACCCAACCCCTTCATAGGGGTGTTTTGGCTCTCACTTATCTGTTATGTGCTTTAGAGTGCGTCTCTACAGGAATGCATGTATCAGTTTGTAAGTCTGGGCATCATGCCTGCGGGCATTACTATCAGTATTTAGGAGTCAGCTTTACCTGTGGGTATCAGACTCAGATTTGGGGCAGAATTCAGTAGAGGGCACACTCATTCAACTATGCTCGTATCTGTTCAGATGGAATCAGGCTGAGATGCTGTCTGTTTTCTCTTTTGCTAGGTAGTCTGGGAACCATAGCTTCAGAAGGCTCTACTATCTCCCGAGGTTCATCGAACTTGTGCTGATAGACTTTGTCAGGTCAGAGATTCAGTTCAAGGGCAATCAGTGTTCCTCCGCCAGAGGCAGGGTAAGAAGGTCTAGTTGGGCACAAATCACCGGTTCAGCAGTTACCAGATCAGTGGCCCTTATCCACCCCACCAGTGAACAGTCAGGCTGAGGTCTCAGTTTCTACTGCAGGGACAGATAACAGTCAGTCAGATGGAACAGCAGAACACGTCCGGCATGGAAGCCATGATGCGCCAGATGCAAGAAAGTATGAAACTCATGCAGCAGGATGCTGCCCGTCAGGAGGAATTTTCCAAACAGCAGGCTGCGATCATGGCTCAACAGGCCGAGCTCATCATCAAGCTGCAACAGCAAACCGACGCGTCCACTTCACAACAAGTTCCTCCCCCAACAGGAGTTCCAGTACCTGGGGAGACGCCAAATGTCCAGGAAGGTACGGACATTCCGGTAGGGCCGGCTCCGCCCCCAATTTTACCCCAACTATCCAAAACACCTACCAATCTACCGAACTCTCTCTCCGAGTTCGAGGTCGACCCCACAGCGTTGAAGTTGAGCAAGCTTGAAAAGTTGTTCAAGAAATCCCAGGGGGTAAAATCCATCCCGGGCATCGAGGGCGGGTACACCGACGCAGCTGTAACTCTGCCGGACAGGTTCAAGATGCCTCACATCGACCGTTTTGATGGGTCAGGAGATCCCATGGTCCACTTGAGCTTGTTTTCAGATGTTTTACGCCCGATGGGCTTGACAAGATTACAGAAGCTCTCCCTTTTTGGCAGGACCCTGTCGGGTATTGCAGTCACCTGGTATGCCAAATTGGAGGATTCAGTGAAACAAAGCTGGGAGGAGATGGCCGAGGCCTTCGTCGCACAATATTCATATAATACCCAAATCGAGATTACGACCCGTGATCTTGAGACGATGAGGCAGGAGCCGAAGGAGAGCTTCTCAGAATTCGTGACCCGGTGGAGGGCGAAGGCCTCGATGATGACTCTAAGGCCTACTGATAAGAATCAAATTCGGATGATTGTGCGCAATCTCCAGCCCAAGCTGATGCAGAAAATGATTGTGATCCCCTTCCCTACCTTTTCAGATTTGCATGAGATGGGAGCACAGATCGAGGACACTATGAAGCAGGGTCTTTTTGACCAGGAGAAGGAGCAGCCCAGGAGGGTGTTTTCCCCCAGTTCGAATGCGACCACCAGTGGTGATGCAGCTGCAAGATCTTCTGATGTGGGCATGGTGGCTACCACCGTATCAAAAATAGCTACCCCATTCACCGGTGCGTCCGGAAGTAGCTCACAAGGAACCAAATACCCACCCCGAGTTAAGAGGGTTTTCACCCCGCTTTATATGCCCTTGTCAAAAGCTCTAGAGGCCTTAATCCGGAAAGGGCATCTAAAACCGTTGGAACAACGGCCCCTACACGATCCTATCCCTGCAAAGCATGACCATACTAAGTACTGCGCCTACCATCAACAAACCGGTCATGACACTGACAGTTGCTTTCGTCTGCGCCATGATGTACAAGATCTGTTTGACAACAGAGTTATCCCCGCGCCAGTCCAGCAAAGTCCATCGGCACTTGATCAGTGAATCTGTGGGAGATAATGTGATCTGACCAGAGATTGAACCAGCTGCGGATGGGGTTCAGATTACTCCAGTTGTGGTGGATGGCATGCACTGTTTTGAGCAATGTACAAGTGCTGTTAATTTTGCATTCTGACCTGGGTATTGGGATAGTCTTGTTATTTTGTTTTTGAGTCTGTCTTTTGTCTTGAGTCAGTCTCTTTTTGGTTTTGGGTCTGTCTTGTTGAGTCAGTCCTGTTGTATAGGAGTCGGGTGATTCCGGGGGGTGTTACCTCGGGCATCACCATTTTGTTTTGTGTCTGTCTCTTTCGTTTTGTTTTGAGTCTGTTTATGCCAAGGAGCCGGTAACACCAACTGATTTTGAATGAAACAGCAGTAATTTTTGCACTTCTGTGTTCGTTTCTGCCGTGTGCTAGTTGTGACGGAATCGGAATGAGATGGCAGTGCATTCCACCTGCTCTCTTGTGCCCCAAAATCATTGCATTGACCTAAGTTTTTCAAAACCTTTTGAACACTGCGGTGAAAATAAAGAGGAAGGACTTCCTCGGGATTTGCAAAACTTTGATCAAATTGAGAGAAAGAAAGGCGTGCTAAGCCCTTAATGAATGGAATCATGCTTGTTAGCGTGAGTACTGAGAAGGACCCTGGATTGATCCAGACTGGTTTCACACTATCTTCAGCACGAGCGATTTGTCGCTTCCTTAAAAATTTTCAAAAACAAAATGTTTTGTGCGGTCCTACGAAGACCTGTGTGGAATCACTCTTGAGATTGTGCAGTCTAGGATCGCTCTCAGCCTCGAGACTCAACCCCTTCGCTTCCAAACCTTGAAACTTGAATTCAGAAGGTTCAACGATCAACTACGATGTGAGGCCTGCGTGGCCGGATTCAAAGCAGCCCTCGAACAAGAGGCAAGAAAGTCAGATCAAGAAGATCAGATGTCATCAAAAGAAGCTTGTGAAGCTAGAACAACAGCCATTCTCCTGGATTCAGATAATTTCAGGATCTCAAAACCATTTGGCATGGACTAGCTACACTTTTACCCTTTGAGAGGCTCGCTGGGCCGAAAACCCGGAAGGGCGACCCAGGCAAAAGTTAAAGCAAGAGAAAAATACAAAAAAGAAGCAAAAAAGAAAAATGCAAAAGAAAAGAAAAAATAAAGATGCAAAGAAAAGAACAAAAAAGAAAATCAAAAAAAAAGAAGGAAAAGAGAAGAAAAAGAATTGAAAAGAAAAGAAGAACAAAGCTCGCAAGGTCGAAAACCCGCAACGGGTGCCTTGGCAAAAGTTAGAGCCTAAAAAGGAGAGGTTAATACCCGAGTGTACCTTAACCCCGAACTACGTAAGGCTTGATTCCCATGTTTGGGATACGTAGGCAACTTCATTCTGAAGTCCAGCCATAGACACTTCCAATTCGATTGTATCCATGCGATGGTTCTGGTCATCTTTGTCTTCTCTGTATCTGAGGATTTGGTTGCGTTCGTCGCTCTGAGGACTGCCCACAAAGCGCTACGGTGCCATCCAAACAAGGGGCAACTTTCCATTGCCATTCAACACGCCGCGGTGCCGTTCAAACAAGGGGCAACTTTCCGTTGCCATACAGTTCCCGTTCAAACAAGGGGCAATTTTCCATTGCTATGGATCCGATGTTGCGCATCTCAAGAGTAGGTTCCGTACTCGTTGAGCAGTGGTCATTTGCAAAAATAGTTTTTGAGAATTTTTACTAAGGTTGACTAATCTTCTCGAAAAGTATTCCATTTTTAAAACTGGACCATTTCTTGGACCCAAAAGAGGAAAATTTTCAGTGCTCACAGCCTAACTTGCATGATTTTAAATCAGAAAATCGAACAAGCATGTTAATCTAACTCTCGTTTTGGTCAAAATTTTTTAGGAGAAAACTAAAACAAAAAAAATGGTCAAAATGATGAACTAGGGGCACAGTTGAGTCAGGCTTCCTGTCTTTCCCATTGTCAACATACTTGCCAAGAAGGGCACTCTACCTGCCAGCATAGGGCACAACTGAAGTTAATAGCAAAATGGCTGAAAGTTCTCTCATCCTCCAAGCAACGAGGTATCAAGCCAAGTGCGAAGCACAAACCGGAATGGATCAAGATATTCCACTCTCTTGTCTGGACACATCTGATCACGTCCAAACTCCCCAGCAGAGCACCATCGACCGTTGTTAGCTGCAGATTTGCTACACACCCAGTTGTGCGCAACCCCTCTGCGGGAGAAACTCACTGTTGTGAGCAGAAGAAAGAGAATCTAGTAGAACACTAGGGGAGCGAGCCTACAATTTGCCGTTCATCTATCAACCATCCAGGGGAGGGATGAAAAATGAGAGATTGAAGAATAGAGAGATGTGCGATGAGAGAAAAAGTGAGAAAAGAGCTTTTTCAGAAAAAATAGAGCTTGAGGGCCGAGTGATGTGAGGATCACAAATGAGAGAGGGTGGGGAACCATACCCGGTGAAACAGGCTCCCTGTGCACGCCTGAGTGTCGTGTCTTTTTGTTTTATCTCGATTCTTGTTTTGAGTCGTTTCGAGTGTTACTCGATGTGTCTAGGTTGCGTGCCTTTTATTTCTTTGTTGAGATGTCTTGCTGTGTTCAGTCGTAGGCTCGATACCCGGTCAAAAACTCATTTACCAATTCCAAAATAAAATCGTTTTGCGCTCCGAGTGCCGTGCCGTTCTCCACATCTGTGCAAAACAAGATTCGTTCTTTCATAAAACCGTAGGGTTCAACCCAGGTCATGCGAGAACAGCAAAACTAGGACCTATTTAAAGCTATATGGGTTCCAGACTACAAAGCAATAGAAAAGAGGAAATGTCGGGTATCTAAGTTTGTTTCAATTTCAGTAAGTTCCGAGACTACATCCCGTGTGTACCTCTTCAGGTCTTGCCAATGCTCCGAAGTATGCGTGTGCCTCTACCTCAAGCTCAAGATCAAGTCTGCTTCAAGCCAAAATGGTAATTAGAAGTGCTCTCCCTGAGTACCATTCCCCGCCAGAAGCATCTTGGCTGTGTTCACAATGAGTTCCTAGGAGACCAACTGCGACGGTGGAAACTAGAGTTCGAATGGCTGATGCCTAGAACACAAAGGTTCGGGATTTCCGAGACTAAAGTCTGGTTTAAATACCCAGAGGCGTGTCCTCGGCTTGAAATCTGTATGGAAGCCCCATAGGTTGAGATAGCGTGTATGCACCTCAATTCCGGATACTGAACCAACCTAGTCTGTCACCTCGTTGGAGAATAGGGAAAGTTGTGAATATGATCAGGAAGAAAGGCAACATCCAAAGTGTTCTACATGAAGAACCCTTGTCAGTATTTCAGAACCTTTGTACTATGAGTTGAAGGTAAGTGTTCGAAGAGCACAGGGGAAGATCCCTATCGGAGCA
Source organism: Camellia sinensis (assembly GCF_055761805.1). Lineage (NCBI taxonomy): Eukaryota > Viridiplantae > Streptophyta > Magnoliopsida > Ericales > Theaceae > Camellia > Camellia sinensis. The sequence continues at coordinate 4,718,631 of NC_138974.1, read as the reverse complement.
GAGCGGTTCACCGCCACTCACCGATTGAGGTGCTTTCTAAAATGCTGTTTTGTCTATTTATTGCTTTTCTAAAGCATCATGCATTGTATTGCATTATACCTATCAAGTTTCTTTCTCATTCATACACGATATTGTATGTACGGTTCATTCAAAGAAGTTCCGTTTGAGATCGTTTATTTAGTGCATCAATCACACTTTATTCAGTTAGTGTATCAATCACACTCTCTTCACACTTCACTCATTTAGTGTATCAATCACACTTCATTCGTTTAGTATATCCATCATACTTGTTCACATTGTGCATCTATCACACTTTGTGTTCATTTTCAGTATATCAATCATACTCTGTTCACATAGTGCATCTATCACACTTTGTGTTCGCTTTTAGTGTATCAATCACACTCTGTTCACTAAGTGCATCTATCACACTTTGTGTTCACTTTCAGTATATCAATCATACTCTGTTCACTAAATGCATCTATCACACTTCATGTTCGCATTTAGTATATCAATCATACTCTGTTCACTAAGTGCATCTATCACACTTCGTGTTCGCATTTAGTATATCAATCACACTCTGTTCACATAGTGCATCTATCACACTTTGTGTTCATTTTCAGTGTATCAATCATACTCTGCTCACATTGTGCATCTATCACACTTTGTGTTCACTTTCAGTATATCAATCATACTCTGTTCACATAGTGCATCTATCACACTTTGTGTTCACTTTCAGTGTATCAATCACACTCTGTTCACATAGTGCATCTATCACACTTTGTGTTCACTTTCAGTATATCAATCATACTCTGTTCACATTGTGCATCTATCACACTTTGTGTTCATTTTCAGTATATCAATCATACTCTATCACACTTTGTATTAATTTTCAGTATATCAATCATACTCTGTTCACATTGTGCATCTATCACACTTTGTATTCACCTTTAGTGTATCCATTACACTTTGCTCACTTCACCCTTTGTATATCAATTACACTTTGCTCAAATAGTGCATCTATCACACACTCGCTTTGCTCACTTAGTGCATCTATCACACTTTGTGCTCACCTTTTTGTGCATCTATCACACACTCTCGCTTTGTGTGTCTATCATACTCATCTATCACACTTTGTGTTCACTTTTAGTGTATCAATCACGCTCTGTTCACATAGTGCATCTATCACACTTTGTGTTCGCTTTTAGTGTATCAATCACGCTCTATTAACATAGTGCATCTATCCCACTTTGTGTTCACTTTTAGTGTATCAATCACACTCTGTTCACTAAGTGCATCTATCACACTTTGTGTTCACTTTCAGTATATCAATCATACTCTGTTCACTAAGTGCATCTATCACACTTCGTGTTCGCATTTAGTATATCAATCATACTCTGTTCACTAAGTGCATCTATCACACTTCGTGTTCGCATTTAGTATATCAATCATACTCTGTTCACATAGTGCATCTATCACACTTTGTGTTCACTTTTAGTGTATCAATCACACTCTGTTCACATAGTGCATCTATCACACTTTGTGTTCACTTTTAGTGTATCAATCACACTCTGTTCACATAGTGCATCTATCACACTTTGTGTTCGCTTTTAGTGTATCAATCACGCTCTGTTCACATAGTGCATCTATCCCACTTTGTGTTCACTTTTAGTGTATCAATCACACTCTGTTCACTAAGTGCATCTATCACACTTTGTGTTCGCTTTTAGTGTATCAATCACACTCCGTTCACATAGTGCATCTATCCCACTTTGTGTTCACTTTTTGTGTATCAATCACACGTGTTTGTTTTGTGTATCAATCACACACTCCCGCTTTGTGTATCTATCATACTTGTTCACTTAGTGCATCCATCACACTTTGTGCTCACCTTTTTGTGTATTAATCACAAGTTCGCTCTGTGTATCTATCACACATGCACACTGTATTTGCAGTGAGAATTCCATAATTTTCTTACATCCTTTCTGCACGAGATGTAGTTTGGCTCGAGTTTACTTGCTTGCCTAGCATTCGCTTAAAATGTTGCATTTATTTCGCATAATTGCTTCATTACAGCTCTCTTTGCATGATCATGAGTGATAACAGGCTTCGCGTAGCGTATAAGTCCAATTTTCAAACCGGCTTCGCGTAGCGTATAAGTCCAATCTTCAAAATCTTCTTGCATATCATTTTGCATTCTACCCCTTTTGCCTGCGGGCACGCCTGTGGGCATATCTTTGTCTATCTTGTATGATTGTCTAAGTCTTCGGCCTTGTCAAAAATGGGTCGTCTCTAGGCTTTGACATTCACTCCCGTCATTCTTATGACTTCCGAGTTCTGTCAAAGAGGGGCAACTGTAGACACCCCATTTTTGACCGACCTTAAGACTCAGACGTCACCAGTTGAGCACTCGGTGATTTTGCATATCGTGCTCGTTCAGAAGTTGCAGAGTCCTGGCTACGAGCCCTACCTCCGGACTTCCGAACCCTCTTCTGTGCCTTGCCTCGGTTTGCGAACCAGACTCGATTTTCTCTGTTTCTTTTCCTGAGGGGAAGGAGAGGTCCCGTAGACCATCTCTCAGTGGCCGTGGGCTACATTTTGTGGCCGCAGGCCATTTTGCCCATTTCGGAGTCCGGTTTTCGGTTTTTCGGGATCGTTGGCTATGTGCCCCGGTTCGGGACCGCTTAACCATCTCCATTTGCTCTGATTTTTGGCATACATCTTATTTTCTCCCTTTTGAGGGACACTGGGGTCTGAGAAACCCACTTCGTGGCTGAACGCCACTTTCGGTGCTTAGCAGCTCATTTTCAGGATCCCGAACTGCGTGTTTTGGCCCCCGAGCATTCATTTCGCATCGATTTTCGTTCATTTTTGGCAGGGGCCTCTGTTTTATCACTGGGAAGGTGACTGGAGGGTGGGAGGCCAGCAATTATCTTGGCAACCAGTTATATTCCATTTTCGCCCTCCGACGCCCGTTTTTTGCACTTCCGGGCCAATGTTGAACACCTTGGAGCCATTTTCTTCAAACCCAAACCACATATTTGTGATGTACACACATGGGAGGACCCTAAAAGTTCATGGCCGGCCACTAATTCCATTTGACCCTTTTGAACCCCTCCTTCCGGGCCAATGTTGAACAACCTGGGCCATTTTTCTTGAACTTTGAACCACATATTTGTGTTGTACACACATGGGAGGACCCTAAAAGTTGGTGGCCGGCCACTAATTCCATTTGACCCTTTTGAACCCCTCTTGAAAATGGCTTGTTCTCTCTCCTGTTTCAGAGTTTCCAAATTCGAACCACAGGGTTGTGAAGAGGAGACCTGGGAGGCCACCTTTTTGTGGTGGCCGGCCACTAATTGAAGTTGACCCTTTTGACCCCTAGCTGGCCGGCTAGGGGGGGTGGCCGGCCGGCCACTTTCAAGCCCAAAAACCAGCCGGCCATTTTTCTTGTGCCAGGAACTTTACAGCTGTGTAGCCCTTTCCCCCAGAAAATATCCCAATCTGGGGGATATTTTGTGAGGGAAAGCTTGCCTCCTTTTCCCCCACCTTTACACCCTCCTTTTGGTCCTTATAACCAGCTGCCATTGTTTGTTATGAGGGTTGGAAAATTTCATCTTCAAACTTGCATACAAAAATCCCTCTCCATCTCCCTCATTTCCTTGAAAACCTTCAAGCTCTACACCTCATTTTCTTCATCACCACCAAGCTCTACCACCACCACTCCATTCCAGAAGCAAGGAGAGGAATTCCAGCAGCTAAGAGGCAACAAATTTGGTCCAAGAAGCAACAAAAGTATTGATCTTCAAGGGTGAGTTGCATCTTTCCCTTTTTGGCCCATTTCTTGTATCTTTTGTAAGCCGTCTATGCTTTTTGCTTTGAGCTCCGGCCATAACTGAAAGTGGCCTTATTTTGAGCTCATTTCCTTGTTTCATTAAGGGCTCAACCCTGTTTGAGCCCTCCATATTGCACTTGCTTCAATATCCTCCTCAAATACCGTTTTCTTGCATGCTTTGGCAACCTATCATGATTCCATTTTTGGACGATTTACAGGCCTAGAGATGGCCTTATTTTGACCTTCTTAACATGTTTCATTAAGGGTCTTTGTCTGTTTGGTGAATATTTTTCATACTTCATGTTATAGCCTCTTTTGAGCCTTACTTTGCGTTGCATTTCTAGCATGTTTTGTATACTGTTTTTGGGTTTTTACAGTTCTGTAAACATGCTTATTTTTGGTCCCTCTTCAATGTTGTAGAAGGGAATTTTTAAATTTGGGCTGTGTATATACCACTTGCCTCTTTGGCCACCTTTTGGTCCGTTTTCTTGCATAAAAGCTTAGCCTTATCTATGTTTGTTTTTGAGGTTTTTACAGTTCTGTGAAAGTGCTTATTTTGGGTCCCTCTTCAACATTGTTGAAGGACCCTAACCTGTTTGGGGCCACCAGCTATGAGCTTCTTCTTAATCTCATGTTTAGGGCCATTTCTTGCATGCTATTTTTGCCCTATCTTGGTTTGCTGTTTGGCCATGATTTGTACTGGTAAAATACTAATTTTGGGACTGCCTAGCTTCTGTCTTCACACTTCATGTCCATATTGTGCATGCGTTGCATAGCTATAGGCCATTTCGGGTGCCAAAATTCATATTTCGGGACTATTCCATACATCGGGTGTGTTTTTGCCTCATTTCGGGGCTGTTTTCCCTCACCTTTCAGTGATGAAATCCCATTATCATGTTTGCATATCATTTCCAATGTCATAGTTTGCATTTTTGCATTGCCTCGGTTTGCGTGCCCGTGTGCACGCATTTCGAGGCACTTCATTTTTCATCCATCGGCCTCTTATGTGAGTGTGGCTGAGGCTCTCTCATTTTGGTATAAGCCCATATCATGTTTTCATGTCATTTCATCGTATTCTGCCATCGCCTCGGTTTGCGTGCCCGTGTGCACGCATTTCGAGGCACCTCTTTTTTCATTCACCGGCATCCTATGTGAGTGTGGCTGAGGCTCACTCATGTTGGTATAAGCCCATATCATGTTTTCATGTCATTTCATCGCATTCTGCCATCGCCTCGGTTTGCGTGCCCGTGTGCACGCATTTCGAGGCACCTCTTTTTTTTATTCATCGGCATCCTATGTGAGTGTGGCTGAGGCTCACTCATGTTGGTATAAGTCCATATCACATTTCCATGCCATTGCATTGCGTATGCCATTGCCTCGGTTTGCGTGCCCGTGTGCACGCATTTCGAGGCACTCCATTTTCATCCATCGGCATCCTATGTGAGTGTGGCTGAGGCTCTCATATTGGTATAAGCCCATATCATGTTTTCATGTCATTTCATCGCATTCTACCATTGCCTCGGTTTGCGTGCCCGTGTGCACGCATTTCGAGGCACTTCATTTTTCATCCATCGGCCTCTTATGTGAGTGTGGCTGAGGCTCTCTCATGTTAGTGTAAGCCCATATCATATTTCCATGTCATTTGCATCGCATTCTGTCATTTTCTCGATTTACGTGCCTGTGTGCACGCATTTCGAGGCATTTTATTTTTACAGCATAGTGCATACTAGGTTGTATCTTAGATTGCATTCTGTCATTTTGTCGGTTTGCGTGCCTGTGTGTACGTATTTCGAGGCATGTCATTCCATAGCATTGTGTATGTTAGGATTGTATCTTAGTTGCATTTCATGCATGTCAGGCATATTGCATCGTGTTCGGGATAGGAGTTAGCCCGGACACGGGAAACGAGGTGCATTTCGTACTCCGAGTGACGGAATGTGTCTCAATTCCCCAGTCACCGACACTCCGGATTACCCATGATGGAGTTAGGTTTTATTGTATTTTCATGTGTATTCATTCTATATTGAGTTGTGCAATTCGACTCCTCGGCCATCATGCCTCGGTATGCGTGATTGGTGGCACGAGGATCGAGGCATGCATATATCTGTGAAAATACATTGCTATGCCCCTTTCCTGCTCTCTGTTGCAGCAAAATGAAGAATCAACAACTTTTCGGAGTCTGGCACGCTTTCCAAGAATAACTACTAAACATAGGCTAATTGGGGCATCCCGGTGGATTTCCGCGCAAGACAACCCGGACATGCATCATCCATCAGAAGCAAGGCAGTCCCTGGCTTGCACGCCAGTTTACAGTTTTCTTAGTTAATTTGTTAATTAATTAGGAATTTGTATATTATTTGGACTGTAATATTCGGACTGTAATATTCTTTTATTTGGGACTGTATATTTATTCGGACCCTCTGCGCGGGGGCATAACTGTAATAAGTGTGCGTGTGTGTGTTGTATGTCTTCCAACCCCACGTCTTTCTCCCTTTTATTTATCCGCTTTTGACGGTTAGATTAGGGCATGTTTAAATTAGCATACAGTATGACAGCATGTTTGCATCATTCATCTGTTTTGCATGCACCGGGCTCGGCGCATCATGCTAACTGCATTTGTATTTCAATTCCAAATTGAATACATGATAAGTCGTAGCATTTCATATACCATCTTAGAATAGCCGAGCCTGCTATAGTTGCATTTTGCATGTGTTGCATTAGGCATTTCTGTATATTTAGGATCATGCATGATTTCTAATAAACTTTTTTTTTTTAGCTTGGAGTACTCGGGTAGTTTTATGCTTTAGCATCCTTGCATGCGTGTGAGTGACTGCCATGAATAGCATGCTTACCATGAGGCTAATTGCTAATGTGATATAACTGCCTGAATGCCTGTGGGTGAAGGTTGGGTTATTTGAATTGGAATAATTCATCAAATGTGTGTTTTAAGCCCACTAGATAGTGGCAAAATCATGTTTTCTAAGCCCACCCGAGGGTGGCAAATCCACGTCTTAGCCTACTTGCGGGTAGCACCATCAAACCACTTTCAAATAAACAAACATGAAATGTTTTGTTCCAATTCAGGCGATCCAGTCTATACTTGTATGCTGTGAGCATCACATAGTAACCTAGGCTAATAACCGGAACAAGAACTCACAATGTTTTCAAAAATAGATATCACGGTTAGTAGAGGCCGGTCTATGACCGGGCGAGCGGGGGTGCTCACGAAGTGACCTTCCCCAATCGTACCCAAGTTCCCGAGCCGAGGCAATTTTGGTGATGACGGACACGTGGCCTTTTGGCACCGAGTCAGGGTTTCCTAAATTTCCCAAAATAAAATATTTAGGTGGCGACTCTGTATCTGGCAAAGCAGTCCACATTTGGCACTTCTTTCAAAAATCAGTTTTTCTTAAAACGATTTGCCGGATTTGGACTCTTTGGTTCAGACTTAGAACCGTGACTAACAAAAAGTCGAGTCCGAGCTGTAGTGAGGTCCCCCGCGGGCTTGTCTACACCATGTAATGCCTTGTTTATGCCTTAACATGTCTTAGGTTGTTAGCCTTAGTTGGAGCATGTTTTAGGCTTAGTCTTGTGAATATTATGTGCTTATTTTGCCATGTTTTAGGTCTGTCCATAAGTGTTTGGGTCGATTTTGGCATGCTTGATATAGCTCCTTTGTATTTGGGCTTGCTAGCCTTGAGTATGTGCATGTGTAACATGACATCTCTGCATCGAATTGGTGATTTGGGGTCCCTCCACATGTTATTTCAGTCCCATTTCCATGCTTGTTTGATTGCCTTGCATACCTCTTTAATGCTTTGGAAGCTTGTGTAGCAATGCTCCATGTTTTGGTGTCTATGCATGCCTTTGTTTTTGGGTCATTTAGATGCCATCTAAGTGGTCCTTAGGCCTTGTATTGATGCCACAAAACTCTGTTTTTGGTTGATAAGCTCATACCATGTTTAGTCTTGTAAGTGTATTTCAATGCTCCTTGGATTTGCTTTGAACACTTAGACTATTTGTTGCATGTTTAGCTTGATTTGTTGCTTGGTTTGGCACCATGTATTAGCATGATTTTCAGAGCTTATGTTGCATGCTTTTAGTCCATGAATGTCTCTTTCAAGTGTGCTTGAATGTTGCTTGTTTTGTGCCTAAGTGTTGGGTCTTAACATGTGTATGTGTGCATGTGTGCTTAGCATCCATTTTGGGCATTATTGGCTACTGTTTTGGGCCTTATTAGAGTTGCCTAATCCATGTATAAGTCCATCTTTCCATCTATTTGCATTGCCATATGTATGCTTGTATGCTTGCATAAACTTGCTATGCCATGTTGCATCCTTAGCTTGTATGCCTAGGTTGCATTGCATCTTGCATGCATTCCTTGTCCCTTGACTTAGGTGATAGGGATTGGGAGTTTTGTTTGATTGGTTTGCATACATTTGAAATCAAAGTTGCATACTTGGTTCATTGGGCCATCATGCATGGAAATGCATGATTGGTGGTCCGAGAATCGAGGCACATGCCCCTTTGAGTCATTATCATGATAAGGGACATGATTATTGCATACATGCCTTGAATTGTGCTGCCATGCTTTGCCTTGCCCTCTGTTGCTGTGAGTTGCAGGTTCTGCAGGCCTTCTTTGCCGACCGGCAGTGTAAGGTGCCGGCCGGCAATATTTTCTCTGCCGACAGATTTATTTTGTGCCGATGGCCATACCACACTGCCGGTGGCAATTTCATTCAGCCAGTGGTACTCCCTAGTGTCCAGGGATGCAACCCTGAGGTTTTGACAGCCTCCAGAGGATTGAAGGAAGGAAAACAGAGGCAGCCTATGCATGGCGGCGCGTTTCCCAAGGCTGTTTATCTGTTTTTCTTAGCTTAATTTAATTTGTTAATTAAATTAGTTAATTTGTAATATTAATTAGCTTGCGTAGTTAATTAATTTGTAATATTTATTCGGTCCCTCCGAGCGAGGGCAAATATGTAATAAGTGTGCGTGAGTGGTGTGTATGTCTTCCAACCTCACGTCTTTCTTCCCTTTTATTTACCTGCTTTGATGGTTAGTATTAGGGCACGTTTAATTTAGCATGCCTTATGCTATGCATGCGTGCATCCATGCATTTGTATTACATGCATTAGGCTCGGTACATCATGCTAACTGCATTTGTACTTCAAATTCTAAACTGAATATGTGATAGTTGTGCATTTCTCACAGGTCATGTTTAGGATAGCCGAGCCTATTCTAGCAACATTTTGTATGTGATGCATTAGGCACTTAACATGGACTTGGATCATGCATGTTTGCTAACAAGTTCTTTGTTTTTGGCACGGAGTACGATGTAAGTATTTCCGCTTTAGCATATCGCATGAGTGTGAATGTTGCCATGTCAGCATGCTTAACATGTGGCTAGATGCTTATGTGTTATAAACTGCCTTGGATGCCTGCGGGTGAAGGTTGGATTGTTTGAGTTGGAAGAACTCATTGAAATCCGTGTTTTAGCCTACCTGCGGGTAGCAAATTCCAAAGCATTTTCAAAACAAACGAATATGCAATGTTTCTTTCCAAATTAGGCAATCTAGTCTATACTTGTTTGCTGCGCGCATAACATAGTAATTCTAGGCTAATAAATGGAATAAGAACACGTAAAGTTTTCAAAATCAGATATCACGGTTAGTAGAGGCCGGTCTTCGGACCGGGCGAAAGGGGGTGCTCATAGCTGACCTTCCCCGATCGTACCCAAACTCCCGAGCCGAGACAACTCCGGTGATGACGGACATGTCGCCTTCGGCACCGAGTCAGGATTTCCTAAATTCCCCCATTTTAAAATATTTAGGTGGCGACTCTGTATCTGGCAAAGCAGTCCATGTTTGGCACTACTTTTTCAAAAATCTGTTTCTCAAAACGATTTGCCAGGTTTGGACTCTTTGGTTCAGATTAAGAACCGCGACACAAATCGAGAGTCCGAACTGTAGCGAGGTCCCCCTCCGCGGGCGCGTTTACAGACGCCGACTTCGATTTTGTCAATGGCACTGTTGCCGGCCCCGATTGGGTGGTCCCCAATAGCAATGGTAGCAGCCCAAGGTTCATTGGCCTGGAAAGCATTTGGGCTGGCTGTGGCTTTAGCCTTCGGCTTCTTCGACCGAGCGATATCAGATGGCTCGGCCTTGGTAGGCCTTTTCTCGGCAGCAGAAGCATTTTTCTCGACCTCAGCCAGTCTGGAGATCGACAAGGTGTCTTTGGTGTCCACTTGGGTAACTGGGGCCTTTGCCTTAGCCCTTTTCACCCTCTTTGGTTTTGGCTTGGGCTGGGACTCTGATGGAGAGGATTGAACTGTCACCACTCCTGGCAGGTCGGCCAGGAGGTCCTCCACAATGGCTTTACTACGGCCCATTTCCTTGGCAGTTGTAGCGATGGTGATTTTGGTGCCAAAATGAATAGCTAGCAGGGCGATTAGAGGGTTTGCTCTGTCAAATACTGATTCTTTAGAATCTCATCGTATGCGACTTCGGGTTTTACCGGTAGGGATGTTTGGTGGAGCTCGACGTCGGCATTGGCATTGTGATATCAAGATGAGTTGGGGGGCAAATGTTGATGGCAACTCAACTGGATCAGAAGAGGAAGCCTGATCAGCTCTTGGTAAAGAAGTAACTGGAGAGGTTGAGGCAGACGGTGGAGCTTGACTTCTTCAAGGGACATCGGGCAATGCTGACTTGTATGTTAAGATGTAATTAAGTAGCAGAGGAGCTTTGCGCTGGTCAATAGGCAGGCCCAACAACTTTTTCAAGTCCTTGCTGGGGAAAAATGTTTGTCGGAAGTCCTTTGCCGGCTGGGGAAGAGCTGCAAAATAGACCAAGAAGAAAAGAAAAAACATTTAGAAAGAGATATATGAGTTGATAAGTCCTAACATAAATAGGATTAAAAGAATGACTCAGTTCTTACCATTACCCTCTTTAAACACGGATTGGCACAGAGTGAAGAGATGAAGATCATCATTAGGAGCAAACTCCCAGTTGCCTAAGACAATGAGGTAATCATCTCCCGCACCCTTGTTGGAGTCTGGGAGATTGGCTATGATTTTGTATGTAGTGGATGTGGGTTTCAGGTAGTAAATGTAGCCTTTTTCTGACTTTAGGCACACATGATATCACAATACTGAATGTCGGCTAATGTTAACCTAGCGTTTTCTTAGCAGGATAGAGCAATTATACCATTAATAACCCTATAGGAATTGATGGCTAGCTGCATAGGGTTGAGTTTATAGTAGTGAAATAGTTCCTTAAAGAGAATGTCTAAGGGAAGCCGAAGTCTGCATTCTATGAAGGCCACAACGGGGAAGGGCATAGAGTCTCCATCTAGGATGATAGAGTCCTCCTCCCCAGCTAACCTAATCTGGACATCTGCAAGGATAGAAAACTCTCTCCTAAAGTACTCGAGTTTTTCTAGGATGTCTACCCTCCACCTGAACATACCCATTATCTCGGCAAAAAGGGCTTGGGTAACAGAGTGATGGATATAGGTTTGAAAACCTGGGCCAAAACCTAAATAAGCACTTAGGGCTAGGGTTTATGCATATCTATGGGGAGTTTGTTTCAGTTTCTCCTAAGTATTTGGTTTCTAGGCAAAACCCAATTTTAAGTCTACATAGAAACAAGAATTGAGGGAAAAATCTGAAATATAACAAGAAAAGCAAAAAAAAGGAACAAGATTTAGAGTTAAGAAGCATCAAAGGCAAAAAAAATTCAAGAATTGAACAGAGCAAAAATGTAGAAAGAAACACAGATATGGCAAGAGCAGTGCCAGACATTCAAAGTGACCAGTACAATGTGCTAAGGGTGTGCTTAGTCATACGGATGACAATCCAAGTACATGAAGAATTACAAACATAGTGTGATTATGTGAAAGTAATGTGCACAAATCACAAGCAAGTGCAATGATGAATGTTCGAGGAACAAGAAAGATTCAAGAACAGAGAGTGTCTCATACTAAACAAAATACAACAACAAAAATAGATGTAACTTCCACAGCAATAGATACGGAGTGGAATATATGGCAAAACTCAAAAAGAATAAACTGAGGACTTATCGAGTGAAACTGATAGAAAGGACGCCAGACTGAGTCTCACCGAAGTCAAACGGCGTAAATAATTGGAACCAAACGATGAATTGCTCGCCGGAGGAGATGATTGGAGCAGTTGTAGGAGCTTGGAAGCACAAAAATGGAGGTTTAAAAGAGAAGCGTTAGAAAGAGGAAATTTGAAGGAAAATTGAATTCTCAAAAGTGAAGAGACAGAGAGAGAGTAGGAGTTTTGTCAAAAATTCGAAAGGACGACAAACCATAATGGAATGCTTAGGACGACGTACCTGTCAGGCGGTATGGGCAGATCGACGTGACTTAGTGACGCATGAATAGTACAAGCCAGTAGGGGCGTGACACATGGAGGAAACGGTTGAGAAAACCGTGCATGACAGCTTATGCGTAGATAAAACTCTTAGAATTCTTGCAACAACCTCAGCTAGAGAAACAATCTCAGTTAAGGCACTCAAAGAATTGGGTTTTTGATTTTTGGTCATTGATAAGAGATGGACAATTGAGTCTTGGGTATTTGAAACCAATGAGCCATGATCTCGGTCGAAAGGAATAATGAATTTCAATCGGCATAAATATAAATAAGCAATGTAGGTTCCATCACCTCAGGTTGCCGAGGTAATAGAACCTAGGGGGCAGTTGTGGAGACATATTTTGTGAGTGACAGGACGTGGTCAAAGTGACATTAGAGTGTCAACCGAGGTGCCACATTGCCTAGTCCTAACACCGAGATGAACTCAGCTAGGCCGAGGTTATCTGCGGAGATATTGGAATCCGAGATGCGTAGATAAGGGACAAGAGTCCAAGAATAGGGGAGATCTCATTCTGGATAAAGATAAAGCTCTTAGGGAGTTTATCCCTATCTAGCTGAGAGTCCAAGATGAGCATTGATCCTGAGGCCATTGAAGTTAGGCCTCTACAAGGATCAGGTCATTGCTGCCTATAAAAGCAGGGCACCCCAGTAGGTCTCAGGTATTTGTAACATATTGTGAGCATTAAGTTAATTCTTGTGAGTTAAGCACAGCTTGCTATCTTTGAGAGATATTCAATTACTAACTTGATAGTCGGAGTGCCCCCGGGTGGACGAAATACTGCCAGATTCTTATCTTTCTGTGACAGGTTGTTCGAGCTTAATCTATTCTGCCGGTGCTCTCTAGCTGAGTTCCCTATTTGGTTATGTGGTCAGAAATCAACAGCCACACTACTTATACTAGGGTTCTATTACAAGACCTGATGGTGGCTCTCAATTTATTTATGGCTTCTCGGCACACATCAATGTTAAGATCCTCCAGAATCAGATATTACTGGATATAGATGTCATCCCTCTACTAGAGCTCATTATGGTGAACTAATTCTGTGTGCGGCTCTACTGCTTTGAGTAGTGGTCAAGAAGTAGGTTGATTTTGCTTTGATTATTGTCTATTTGAAAACTAAGAAGAAAGCTAACAGTTGTCTATTTGAAAACTATGTTGTCAATGATTACTATTTATTTGGTTAAGAGGATGTTGAATTGCCGCTATTCCCTTGATTTTTCTTTTTGTAGTTCATAGAGTTTTCTTGTTTTATAACTTGTGATTAGGTTGATAAGTTTTCTAAAAAAAGATTTAGAAATTTTCTTTTTTTTTTCAATAGGTTTTGCTCTGTTTACGTTCTTTGTTTGTGTGTGTGTTAGTTTTTACTTTTTCTTGGTTTGTGAACCTAACTGATCTTTTGGTTTTGATTGGTTTTGATGTAGGTGATGACTAATGGAAGTTTTAGGAGTGTATGAAAGAAGTTTGTACAAGGATTTTATATGGTGTGAATACAAGAAATCTTCTTACAAGTCAGTTAGGTCTTAGCTAAATGTCTAAAAGGGTTGACTTAACTTACTACATATATATATATATATATATATATAAGAATTGGTTCTTTATTTCATCACCCTCTGTTTCCCCCCCCCCTCCCCTTTCCAATTTTCTTCAATTTTTTTTTTTTTTTTTTTTTGGTGAGAATTTTCAAATGATTTTTTGACTTGGTGGAATAATAGAATTTTCTTTTTAAACCAAAAGGCTAAAATTGGTATGATAAGGGTTTGGAAGTTCCAAAAAAAAAAAAATTGTGGTGTTTCTTGAAAGAGCCACTAAATGTTGGATATGACATCATTAGTTAACAGAGACGAAAAGAAGGTGATAGACGTTAGGATATTACGATATTACAACGTTTTTCATAATTGTCGTTGTAAGACATTATTGATGTTTTTGAAACGCCGTAAGCCTAAGATGGCAGCTGCATCTGTGATGCAATTTAGAAATGTCGCCTTTTCTTATGGTAGTGTTTTCTTAGACCTAAGGCGGCATTTTTGAAATGCTAAAAACCCCGCCACCAAGAGCATGATTTCCTATAGTGATACCATGGTTATACTATCTCTTTAGCAAAACCAAATTGTTGAAGTTTTCATTCTCTGCGAGTATTAACAAAATGTTTCAATTGTGTTAGGTCATCAAACCATCCTGTCTCACTATCCCAAAAATTGTTTTAAGTCTTTCCTTTGAAATATAGAGAGTTTCAGTGAGTACTTTCTAATAATATAAATGGGAGTTTATGCCATATACCAGGAACAACACAAGACAGAACCTACCAATACATGATGAACCTGCCTGTACTAAAAAACTTCGTTACGCTAACCACACACTATATCTCTTCAATTAAAGAGCTCTCTTACTATAGACAACACGCAAATTGAATGAACATACATTATTTTTTAGTGAACATCATACACAACATAACCACTATAGCAGAGCAACAAAAGCAAGCCTAACTAGTAAAAGAAAATTGACATGGACATGGAGGTACATCAATTTCAATAACTCCTTCAAGCATCTGGGTGACCTTCCTCATTGTAGGCCTCAAAGATGGATCTTCTTGAATACACAAAATGGCAACCATCAAAAATCTCTCCAGCCTCTTCCAGTCATTTATCACTTCCATATCGTTTTCAACCAAAGTATCCAATTTTCCTTCCTGAAAGCAGTCATAAGCCCAATAAGTCAAAATTACTTTCTCTTCTTCACTAACCTCCAAATCGTTGTGCTTTTTCGACAAGAAATGATCCCCAGTAGCAACACACCATAGCTATAGACATCAACCTTTGCAGTAATTGAATTGCTGTTGAACCACTCCATAGCAACATATCCTTTTGTCCCTCTAATAGTAATAGGATTGGTCTTACTCTGGTTCAACATATCTAACCCAAAGTCAGAAATCCAAGCATTGTAATAATCATCCAGAAGTACGTTCTAAGGCTTTATATCACAATGGATGATCTGGGTACTACATTTTTCATGCAGGTACCCAAGTCCTCTGGCAATCCCTAATGCAAGTTGGGTCCTTTGATTCCAACTTGGCTTCTTTTCCCCAAAGAGAAAGCTTGTTAAAGTCCCATTGCTCATGAACTCGTACACTAACATCCGATGTTGTTCTTCGTTACAAAATCCAAGCAGTTGGACCAGATTCTTGTGAAGTGTCTGCCCAATTACATTTACTTCAGTTTTGAATTTTTTGTCTTTCTCTTGAACCACCCTATCTAGTTTCTTCACTGCAACAACTACTCTGGAACCCATTTGTATCGCCCCTTTGTAAACAATACCAAAAGCTCCGCTTCCCAGTTCTTCCTTGAAACCATTTGTAGCTTCTACAAGCTCTTCGTACGTAAAACAACAAAGATTAGTCTCCACAACATTATGATTGACATGATGACTTTTTATGCTTTTCTTGTGGTAGATAAGGAAAAAGCCCAAGCAAACAGCACCAATCAATACAAAATTGATGAACACAGAGCTACCCAATAGAACTGATCCAATGAGAATTAAGGTCCTCTAGTTCTTCTTTGTTTCTGGAACTAGAGGAGAAGGAAGAGTTTGAGGAGGAGGCTGTAATAGAGGAACATTGTTTTTCCTAAACATCATGAAAGCCTGACCATTAACAACACTGTCCTCTTTCCCATTTGAAAGTGGCAGTTTCTTCTTCCAGCAACTATCTCCTCTCAAAATGGCAACAACACAAAAAAAAGTCATTGATGCAAAACCTGTTGCACTGTGTTTCAGTCACAGGCACCAACTGTTCATAGTCAGATGTTGGCCAATCAGCATTGTAGACACCCCATTTTTGACCGACCTTAAGACTCAGACGTCACCAATTGAGCGCTTGGTGATGTTGCATATCGCGCTCGTTCAGAAGTCTCAGAGTCGCGGCCATGAGCCCTGCCTCCGGATTTCCGAATCCTCTTCTGTGCCTTGCCTCGGTTTGCGAACCAGACTCGGTTTTCTCTGTTTCTTTTCCTGAGGGGAGGGAGAGGTCTTGTAGACCATCTCTCAGTGGTCGTGGGCTACATTTTGTGGCTATAGGCCATTTTTCCCATTTCGGAGCCCGGTTCCCGATTTTCGGAGCTGTCAGGCCGTGTGCCTCGGTTCAGGACCGCTCAACCATCTCCATTCGCTCTGATTTTTGGCATACATCTTATTTTCTCCCTTTCAAGGGACACTAGGGTCTGAGAAACCCACTTCGTAGCCGAACGCCACTTTCGGTGCTTAGCAGCCCATTTTCGGGACCCCGAACTGTGTGTTTTGGCCCCCGAGCATTCGTTTTGCATCGGTTTTCGTTCATTTTTGGCAGGTACCTCTGTTTTATCACCAAGAAGGTCACTGGAGGGTGGGAGGCCAGCAATTATCTTGGCAACCAGTTATATTCCATTTTCTCCCTCCGGCACCCATTTTTCTCAATTCCGAGCCAATGTTGAACACCTTGGGGCCACTTTCTTCAACCCCAAACCACATATTTGTGTTGTACACACATGGGAGGATCCTAATATCATATGGCCGGCCAGAAATTCCATTTGACCCTTTTGAACCCCTCTTGAAAATGGCCTATTCTCTCTCCTGTTTTACAGTTTGTAATTTTGAACCACAGGGTTGTGATGAGGAGGCATGGGAGGACACCAATATGTGGTGGCCGGCCACTAACACAACTTGGCCCTTTTGACCCTTGGCTGGCCGGCCGGCTAGGGGAGGTGGCCGGCCGGCCACCTGCAGCAAAAATGTCGGGCCGGCCTGCTTCTTCTGGTTGAGTGCATTCCAGCTGTGCCTTGGTTTTTCCCCAAAAATATCTACATCCGGGGGACCCTTTTGGAGGGAAAAGAAGCCTCATTTCCCTCCACTTTTGCCTAGACTCTTCTCTCCCTCTCTTGCCTATATAGTTGGCCTCCCAACTCAAGAAAAAGGGTTACAAGAATTGCTTTGAGGATATAGATACATATCTCTCCATTTCCTTCAAGTTTTGGCTCCATTTCTTCATCATCATCAAGCTCTACCACCACCCCTCCATTCCAGAAGCAAGGGGATGAATTCTAGCAGCTTAGAGTCATCAAAGTTGGTCCAAGAAGAAACAAAAGCATTGGTCTTCAAGGGTAAGTCCACTTTCCCTCTTTTCTAGCTCATTTTTGCACCATTCCTCTAGCCATTTTGCCTACTGTTTTGAGCTCCGGCCCTAACTGAAAGTGGCCTTGTTTTGAGCTCCTTTTCACTTTTTCTTAAGGGCTCAACACTGTTTGAGGCCCCCATATTGCACTTGCTTCAATATCTCCTTGTATGTCAATATTCTTGCATGCTTCACTAGCCTATCATTTTTCTATTTTTGGGCCATGATCAGAACTGAAAGTGGCCTTATTTTGACCTTCTTAACATGTTTTATTAAGGGTCTTTGCTCGTTTGGTGAATTATTTGTATACCTCATGTTATAGCCACTTTTGAGCCTCATTTTGCATTGCATTTCTAGCATGTTTGTGTACTGATTTTGGGGTTGCCATAAACTGTAAATGTGCATATTTTTGGTCCCTCTTAAATGTTGTAAAATGGCATTTTTCATTTTGGGCTTTGCATATACCACTTGCTTCTTTGGCCACCTTTTGGACCATTTTCTTGCATAACAGCTTAGCCATATCTATGTTTGTTTTTAGGGTTTTTACAGTTCTGTAAAGTGGCTTATTTTGGGCCCCTCTTCAATGTTGTTGAAGGGCCCTAACCTATTTGGGGTCAGCAGCTGTGAATTGCTTCATAACCTCATATTTAGGGCCATTTTTGCATACTAGTTTTGCCCTATTTATGTTTGCTTTTTGGCCATGCTTTGAACTGGAAAAATGCTTATTTTTGGGCTGCCTTGCTACTGTCTCTTCATTGCATGTCCATATTGTGCATATTTGGTATAGCTATAGGCCATTTCGGGTGCCAAAGTCCATGTTTCGGGACTATTCCATGCATCGGGTGTGTTTTCGCCTTATTTCAGGGCTGTTTTCCCCACATTTCAGTGCTGAAATTCCATTAGCATGTTTGCATATCATTTTCCATGCTATTGCATTGCATATGCCATTGCCTCGGTTTGCGTGCCCGTGTGCACGCATTTCGAGGCACTTCATTTTCATCCATCGGCCTCTTATGTGAGTGTGGCTGAGGCTCTCTCATGTTAGTATAAGTCCATGTTGCATTCTATATGCCATTTTAGCCATATTGCATTGCATATGCCATTGCCTCGATTTGCGTGCCTGTGTGCACGCATTTCGAGGCACTTCATTTTCATCCATCGGCCTCTTATGTGAGTGTGGCTGAGGCTCTCTCATGTTAGTATAAGTCCATGTTGCATTCTATATGCCATTTTAGCCATATTGCATCGCATATGCCATTGCCTCGGTTTGCGTGCCCGTGTGCACGCATTTCGAGGCACTTCATTTTCATTCATCGGTCTCTTATGTGAGTGTGGTTGAGGCTCTCTCATGTTAGTGTAAGCCCATATCATATTTCCATGTCATTTGTATCGCATTCTGTCACTTTCTCAGTTTGTGTGCCCGTGTGCACGCATTTCGAGACATCTCATTTTCATGGCATTGTGCATACTAGGCTGTATCTTAGTTGCATTCATGCATATCATGCATATTGCATCGTGTTCGGGATAGGAGTTAGCCCGGGCACGGGAAACGAGGTGCGTTTCGTACTCCGAGTGACGGAACGTGTCTCAATTCCCAGTCACCGACACTCCAGATTACCCATGATGGAGTTAGATTCTTGTTGTGTTTACACGTGCATTCATTCTATATTAAGTTGCACATTTCGACTCATCTGCCATCATGCATCGATATACGTGATTGGTGGCACAAGGATCGAGGCATGCATATATTTGTGAAAATACATTGCTATGCCCCTTTCCTGCTCTCTGTTGCAGTAAATGAAGAATCAGCAACTTTTCAGAGTTTGGCGCGCTTTCCAAGAAAAATCACAAAACAGAGGCTAATCGGGGCATCCCAGTGGATTTCCGCGCAAGGCAGCCCAGACATGCATCATTCATCAGAAGCAATGCAGTCCCTGGCTTGCACGCCAGTTTTACAGCTTTCTTAGTTAATTTGATTAATTAATTAGGAATTTGTATGTTATTTGGACTGTATTATTTGGACTGTAATTTTCTTTTATTCGGGACTGTATATTTATTCGGACCCTCCGAGCGAGGGCATAATTGTAATAAGTGTGCGTGCGTGTGATGTATGTCTTCCAACCCCACGTCTTTCTTCCCTTTTATTTATCCGCTTTTGATGGTTAGATTAAGGCATATTTCAATTAGCATACAGTATGATAGCATGTTTGCATTCATTCATCTGTTTTGCATGCACCGGGCTCGGTGCATCATACTAACTGCATTGTACTTTCAATTCCAAATTGAATACATGTTAGCTGTTGTATCTCATATGCCATGTTTAGAATAGCCGAGCCTGCTATAGTTGCATTTTGCATGTGTTGCATTAGGCATTTCTGTACACTTAGGATTCATGCATAGATTTCTAATGAGTTTTTGTTTTGGCTCGGAGTACTCGGTGAGTTTTATGTTTTAGCATCCTTGCATGCGTGTAAGTGACTGCCATGAATAGCATGCTTACCATGAGGCTAAATGCTTATGTGATATATCTGCCTGAATGCCTGTGGGTGAAGCTTGGGTTATTTGGATTGGGACAATTCGTCAAATGTTTGTTTTAAGCCCACTAGATAGTGGCAAAACCATCTTTTCTAAGCCCACCTGCGGGTGGCAAAATCTACATTTTAAGCCTACTTGCGAGTAGCAAACCATCTTTCAAATAAACAAGCATGAAATGTTTTGTTCCAATTCGGGCGACCCAGTCTATACTTATATGCTGTGTGCATCACATAGTAACCTAGGCTAATAACCGGAATAAGGACACACAAAGTTTTCAAAAATAGATATCATGGTTAGTAGAGGCCGATCTTTGATCGGGCGAGCGGGGGTGCTCACGAAGTGACCTTCCCCAATCGTACCCAAGTTCCCGAGCCGAGGCAACTTTAGTGATGACGGACACGTGGCCTTAGGCAACGAGTCAGGGTTTCCTAAATTTCCCAAAATAAAATATTTAGGTGGCGACTCTGTATCTGGCAAAGCAGTCCATGTTTGGCACTTCTTTCAAAAATCTATTTTCTCAAAACGATTTGCCGGATTTGGACTCTTTGGTTCAGATTTAGAACCGTGACAAATTTGAGAGTCCTGAGCTATAGTGACCCCAAAATGAACAGAACAGGACTAACCCTCCCGGGGCGTTCGGGGACATCTACAGTTTCTGGCGACTCTGCTGGGGACTTAGAGAACTTGACTCGAACTCGTGATATCTGTTTTTGACTACACTTGTGTGATTCTTTGCATTGCATTTGCATTGGTGCGCCTAGAACACCGTGTTTGCCATCTGCTATTCCTGAACGGTTTGTCGGAGGCTTGTCTTGTCAAGGCATGACCATAAGGCTGACCGGTTGTGGGCTCTGCCAGTATGGGAACACAAACCCCGGTTTTACCGGGACACCCTCTTTGACCATTCGACCTAGTGCATATTCGGATCCATAGTGACCATTCCAAACTAGGACAGGTTGCTTACCCGTTTACAGGTTGTTTAAAACCGCTGCGTGCGTAGTGAAACCCTAGCTCCTGACAAAATAGGACAGGGAAACCCTATCCCAACATAGGGGTGTTTTGGCTCTCACTTATCTGTTATGTGCTTTAGAGTGCGTCTCTACAGGAATGCATGTATCAGTGTATGAGTTTGGGCATCAGGCCTGCGGGCACCAGTTTGCGAATTTGGGCATCAGGCCTGCGGGCATTACTATCAGTATTTGGGAGTCAGCTTTACCTGTGGGTATCAGACTCAGATTTTGAGGCCGAATTTTGGGGCAGAATTCAGTAGAGGGCACACTCATTCAACTATGCTCGTATCTGTTCAGATGGAATCAGGCTAAGATGCTGTCTGTTCTCTCTTTTGCTAGGTAGTCTGGGAACCATAGCTTCAGAAGGCTCCGATATCCCCCCGAGGTTCATCGAACTTGTGCTGATAGACTTTGCTAGGTCAGAGATTCAGTTCAAGGGCAATCAGTGTTCCTTCGCCAGAGGCAAGGTAAAAAGGGCTAGTCGGGCACAAATCACCGGTTCAGTAGTTACCAGGTCAGCGGCCCTTATCCACCCCACCAGTGAACAGTCAGGCTGAGGTCTCAGTTTCTACTGCAGGGATAGATACCAATCAGTCAGATGGAACAACAGAACACGTCAGGGATGGAGGCAATGATGCGCCAGATGCAAGAAAGTATGAGACTCATGCAGCAGGATGCTGCCCGTCAGGAGGAATTTGCCAAACAGAAGGCTACGATCATGGTTCAGCAGGCCGAGCTCATCACCAAGCTACAACAGCAAAGCGGTGCATCCGCTTCACAACAAGTTCCTCCCCCAGCAGGAGCTCCAGCACCTGGGGAGACGCCAAACGTCCAGGATGATACGGACATTCCAGGCGGGCCGGCTCTGCCCCCAATTTTACCTCAACTATCCAAAACACCTACCAATCTACCGGACTCTCCCTCCGAGTTCGAGGTCGACCCCACAGCGTTGAAGTTGAGCAAGCTTGAAAAGCTGTTCAAGAAATCCCAGGGGGTAAAGTCCATCCCGGACATTGAGGACGGGTACACCGACGCAGCTGTAACTCTGCCGGACAGGTTCAAGATGCCTCACATCGACCGTTTTGATGGGTCAGGAGATCCCATGGTCCACCTGAGCTTGTTTTCAGATGTTTTGCGCCCGATGGGCTTGACAAGATTACAGAAGCTCTCCTTTTTTGGCAGGACCCTGTCGGGTATTGCGGTCACCTGGTATGCCAAATTAGAGGATTCAGTGAAACGAAGCTGGGAGGAGATGGCTGAGGCCTTCGTCGCACAATATTCATACAATACCCAAATCGAGATTACGACCCGTGATCTTGAGACGATGAGGCAGGAGCCAAAGGAGAGCTTCTCAGAATTCGTAGCCCGCTGGAGGGCCAAGGCTTCGATGATGACCCTTAGGCCCACTGACAAAGATCAAATTCGGATGATTGTGCGCAATCTCCAGCCCAAGCTAATGCAGAAAATGATCGTGATCCCCTTCCCTACCTTTCCAGACTTGCATGAGATGGGAGTGCAGATCGAGGATGCTATGAAGCAGGGCCTCTTTGACCAGGAGAAGGAACAGCCCAAGAGGGCGTTTACTCGCAGTTCGAATGCGACCACCAACGGTGACGCAACTGCAAGATCTTCCGAGGTGGGCATGGTCACCGCCACCGCACCAAAAACAACCACCCCATTCACCGGTGCATTCGGGAGTAGCTCGCAAGCAGCCAAATATCCACCCCAAGCCAAGAAGGTTTTCACCCCACTTTATATCCCTTTGTCAAAGGCTCTAGGGGCTTTGATCAAGAAAGGGCATCTGAAGCCCCTGGAGCCGCAGCCATTACCAAAGAACCTCCCTCTCTCGCACAACCCAGCCGACTACTGTGCCTTCCATCAGCGAGCTGGCCATGACACTGACATGTGCTTTCATCTCCGCCACGAAATACAAGATCTGATCGACAACGGGGTCATCCCCGCACCAGGACCTGCAAAGTCTATCGGCACTTGATCAGTGAACTTAGGGGATAATGTGATGTGATTGGGGGGATGAACCACCTGCGGGCAGCGCTCAGTTTACTCCAGATATGGTGGATGGCATGCACTGTTTTGAGCATTTGCGAATGCTACCTTTTGTGCTTTCTGACTTGGGTATTGGGTCAGTCTTGTTGTTTTGTTTTGAGTCTGTCTTTTTGTTTTGAGTCAGTCTTTTTTTTGTTGTTTTGGGTCTGTCTTGTTGTATCGAGTCAGTCCTGTTGTATAGGAGTCGGGTGATTCCAGGGGGTGTTGCCTCGGGCGTCACCATTTTGTTTTGTGTTTGTCTTTTCATTTTGTTTTGAGTCTGTTTCTGTCAGGGAGCCAGTTGTGCCAACAGATTTTGAATGAAACAGCAGTGATTTTCACGCTCTCGCATTCGCTTCTGCCATGTGCTAGTTGTGACGGAATCTGAATGAAATGGCAGTGCATTCCACCTGCTCTCTTGTGCCCCAGAATCATTGCATCGACCTAAGTTTTCCAAAACTTTTTGAACACTGCAGTGAAAACGAAGAGGAAGGAATTCCTCGGGATTTGCAAAACTTTGATCAATTGAGAGAAAGAGAGGCATGCTAAGCCCTTAATGAATGAAATCATGCTTTTTAGCGTGAGTACTGAGAAGGACCCTGGCTTGATCCAGACTGGTTTCACACTATCTTCAGCACGAGTGATTTGTCGCTTTCTTAAAAACTTTCAAAAACAAAATATTTTGCGCGTTCCCGCGAAGACCTGTGTGGAATTGCTCTTGAGATTGTGCAGCTTAGGATCGCTCTCAGCCTCGAGACTTGAGTCCTTGCTTTCAAACCTTGGGCCCATTCAGAACGTTCAATGGTCAACTACAATGTGAGGCCTGTGTGGCTAGATTTGAAGCAGCCCTCGAGCAAGAGGCACCAAAGTCAGGTCAAGAAGATCAGATCTCATCAGAAGAAGCTTACAAAGCAAAACAGCAGCCATTCGCCTGGATTCAGATGACTTGAGGATCTCAAAACCATTTGACATGGACAAAGCTACACTTTTACCCTTGAGAGGCTCGCTGGGCCGAAAACTCGGAAGGGCGACCTAAGCAAAAGTTAGAGCAAGAAAAAAAAAAAAAAGCAAAAAGAACAAAAAAGAAGAAAAATGCAAAGAAAAGAACAAAAAAAGAAAATGCAAAGAAAAGAAATGAAAAGAATTGAAAAGAAAAGAAGAACAAAGCTCGCAAGGTCGAAAACCCGCAATGGGCGCCTTGGCAAAAGTTAGGGCCTAAAAAGGAGAGGTTAATAACCGAGTGTCCCGTAACCCCGAACTACGTGAGGCTTGATTCCCATCTTTGGGATACGTAGGCAACTTCATTCTAAAGTCCAGCCGTAAAACAATTCGATTATGTCCATGCGATGGTTCTGGTCATCTTTGTCTTTTCTGTATCCGGGAGTTCGGTTGTAATCATCGCTCTGAGGGCTGATTACAATACACTACGGTGCCATTCAGACAAGGGGCAACTTTCCGTTGCCATTCAATGCACCGCGGTGTCATTCAAACAAAGGGCAACTTTCCGTTGCCATTCAATGCGCTGCGGTGCCATCCAAACAAGGGGGCAACTTTCCGTTGCCATTCAATGCGCCATGGCGCCGTTCAAACAAGGGGCAACTTTCCGTTGCCATTCAATGCGCCGCGGTGCCGTTCAAACAAGGGGCAACTTTCCGTTGCCATGCAGCTCCCCTCAAGCAAGGGGCAATCTTCCTTCAAATCCGAAGTTGTGCATCTCAAGAGTAGGTTCCGTGCTCATTGAGCAGTGGTCGTTTGCAAAAATAGTTTTTGAGAATTTTTACTGAGGTTGACTAACCTTTTCGAAAAGTATTCAATTTTCAAAACTGGACCATTTCTTGGACCCAAAAGAGGAAAATTTTCAGTGCTCACAGCCTAACTTGCATGATTTTAAATCAGAAAATTGAACAAGCATGTTAATCTAACTCTCATTTTGGTCAAAATTTTTTAGGAGAAAACTAAAACAAAAAATGGCCAAAATGATGAACTAGGGGCACAGTTGAGTTAGGCTTCCTGTCTTTCCCATTGTCAACATACTTGCCAAGAAGGGCACTCTACCTGCCAGAAAAGGGCACAACAAAGGGCAGAAAGCTCTTACATCCTCCGAGCAACGAGGTATCAAGCAAAGTGCGAAGCACGAACTAGAATGGGGTAAGATATTCCACTCCATCATCTGGACAGATCTTATCACATCCAAACTCCCCAACAAAGCATCATCAACTGATGTTAGCTGCAGATTTGCTACACACCCAGTTGTAGCGCAACCTTTCCGTGGGAAGAATTCACTAACTATGAGCGAAAGAAAGAGAATCTAGCAGAATGCTAGGGACACGAGCCCACAATTTGCTGTTTATCCATCAACCACCCAGGGGAGGGTTGAAAAATGAGAGATTGAAGAATAGAGAGATGTGCGATGAGAGAAAAAGTGAGAAGAGGGCTTTTTTAGAAAAACAGAGCTTGAGGGCCGAATGATGTGAGAACCACAAATAAAAGAGGGTGGGAAACATTACCCGGTGAAACAGGCTCCCTGTGCACGTCTGAGTGTCGTGTCTTTTTGTTTTATCTCGATTCTTGTTTTGAGTCGTTTCGAGTGTTACTCGATGTGTCTAGCTTGTGTGCCTTTTATTTCCTTGTTGAGTCGTTTTGCTGTGTTCAGTCATAGGCTCAATACTTGGTCGAAAGCTCATCTCTGAATTTCAAAAATAAAATCGTTTCGTGCTCCGAGTGCTATGCCATTCTCCACATTTGTACAAAACAAAATTTGTTCTTTCGTAAAATCGCAGGATTCAACCCAGGTCATGTGAGAACAGTAGAACCAGGACCTATCTAAAGCTATATATGGTTCCGGACTGCAAAGCAAAAGCAAAAGAGGAAAATGTCGGGTATCTGAGTGTGTTTCAACTTCAGTAAGTTCCAGGACTACATTCCGTATGTACCTCTTCAGGCCTTGTCAATGCTCTGAAGTATGAGTGTGCCTCTACTCCCAAACTCAAGCCTACTTCAATGCCAGAATGGTAATCGAAGTGCTCCCTCAGAAAACCAGCCCCTGCCAGATGCATCTTGGCTGTGTTTGCAATGAGTTCCTAGGAGACCAACTGCGACGGTGGAAACTAGAGTTCGGACGGCTATTGCCTAGAACGCAAAGGTTCGGAATTTCCGAGACTAAAGTCTGGTTTAAATACCTAGGGGTCTATCCTCGGCTTGAAATCTGTATGGCAGCCCCATAGATTGAGATAGCATGTGAATGCGCCTCGATTCTGGATACTGAATCAACCTAGTCTGTCACCCCGTTGGAGAATAGGGAAAGTTGTGAACATAGCCAGGAAGGAAAGGTAGTAACTACGGTTTGGAAATACAAATCAAGAAAGTGCAAGAGGAACCCACTCTTTTCAGCTCAAAATGTTTCTGCGGAATTTTCAACTCATGTCGTCGATGTGTAGCTCATCGTCAGTCGGCATGCACGAGGTGTATCCTTTTTGGAATGTATCGTGACCCCTCCGAGAGGTAAATCGGAGGTTGTGTTTGGAATTTGGCCTACTTAAGGCTTGTATTCCCTTATTCGGTATTTTTGTTTCAAACGGGTGTTGTCACGCGCGTTCCACTGGCATTGTTTTGCTCATTCGTTGCATTATTATGCACATCTATCTGGCATTGTTATGCTCATTCGTTGCATTATTATGCACATCTATCTAGCATTGTTATGCTCATTCGTTGCATTGTTATGCTCATTGCTTGCATTGTTATGCACATCTATCTAGCATTGTTATGCTCATTACTTGCATTGTTATGTACACTTCACCTGCATCGTTATGCACATTTTCACTTGCAATTGTTGTCTTTTCTCCTCTCGCATGCGGCGCGTTAGGACATCTTCAGTTTCGAACATTCGGACGAGTTCCGGTGTTCATTCATACCTTTTCTCTCTTGCATGTGATATGCTGAGAGGTTTTCTCTTGCGTGTGATACGCTGAGAAATTTACCTTTTCTCTCTTGTATGTGATATGCTGAGAGGTTTTCTCTTGCGTGTGATACGCTAAGAAATTTATCTTTCCTCCCTTGCATGTGATATGCTGAGAGGTTTTCTCTTGCGTGTGATACGCTGAGAGGTTTCCCTTTTCTCTCTTGCATGTGATATGCTGAGAGGTTTTCTCTTGCGTGTGATACGCTGAGAAATTTATCTTTCCTCCCTTATATGTGATATGCTGAGAGGTTTTCTCTTGCGTGTGATACGCTGAGAAGTTTCCCTTTTCTCTCTTACATGTGATATACTGAGAGGTTTTCTCTTGCGTGTGATATGCTGAGAAATTTATCTTTCCTCCCTTGCATGTGATATGCTGAGAGGTTTTCTCTTGCGTGTGATACGCTAAGAAGTTTCCCTTTTCTCTCTTGCATGTGATATGCTGAGAGGTTTTCTCTTGCGTGTGATACGCTGAGAAATTTATCTTTCCTCCCTTGCATGTGATATGCTGAGAGGTTTTCTCTTGCGTGTGATACGCTGAGAAATTTATCTTTCCTCCCTTGCATGTGATATGCTGAGAGGTTTTCTCTTGCGTGTGATACGTTGAGAAGTTTACCTTTCCTCTCTTGCGTGTGATACGCTGAGAGGTTTACCTTCTTCCTCTCCTATGTGTGATACGCAGAGAGATGTTGTGTGTAAGACTCCGGGTTTTCTCAATAGTCGATTTTAGCCTTCTCCGTGTGAGACGCAGTGAGAATTGCACGATTTTCTTACATCCTTCTGCATGAAATGTAGTTAGATTTGTATTCACTTGCTTAAAACTGTTGCATGGTATGCTTCATTACAGCTTTCTTTACATGATCATAAGTTATGTTCAGCTTCTTGCGTTGGCTTTGCATTTTGCCCCCTTGCCTGCGGGCTCGCCTACGGGCACATCTCTGTTTATCTTGTACGTTTGTCTAAGTCTTCGGCCTTGTCAAAAATGGGTCGTCTCTGGGCTTTGACATTCACTCCCGTCACTTGTGACTTCCGAGTTCTGTCAAAGAGGGGCAACTGTAGACACCCCATTTTTGACCGGCCTTAAGACTCAGACGTCACCAATTGAGCGCTTGGTGATGTTGCATATCGCGCTCGTTCAGAAGTCTCAGAGTCGCGGCCATGAGCCCTGCCTCCGAATTTTCGAACCCTCTTCTGTGCCTTGCCTCGGTTTGCGAACCAGACTCGGTTTTCTGTGTTTCTTTTCCTGAGGGGAGGGAGAGGTCCTATAGACCATCTCTCAGTGGCCGTGGGCTACATTTTGTGGCTATAGGCCATTTTTCCCATTTCGGAGCCTGGTTCCCGATTTTCGGAGCTGTCAGGCCGTGTGCCTCGGTTCGGGACCACTCAACCATCTCCATTCACACTAATTTTTGGCATACATCTTATTTTCTCCCTTTCAAGGGACACTAGGGTCTGAGAAACCCAATTCGTAGCCGAACGCCACTTTCGGTGCTTAGCAGCCCATTTTCGGGACCCCAAACTGTGTGTTTTGGCCCCCGAGCATTCGTTTTGCATCGGTTTTCGTTCATTTTTGGCAGGTACCTCTGTTTTATCACCAAGAAGGTCACAGGAGGGTGGAAGGCCAGCAATTATCTTGGCAACCAGTTATATTCCAGTTTCGCCCTCCGGCACCCGTTTTTCTCACTTCCGAGCCAATGTTGAACACCTTGGGGCCACTTTCTTCAACCCCAAACCACATATTTGTGTTGTACACACATGGGAGGATCCTAATATCATATGGCCGGCCAGAAATTCCATTTGACCCTTTTGAACCCTCTTGAAAATGGCCTATTCTCTCTCTTGTTTTACAGTTTGTAATTTTGAACCACAGGGTTGTGATGAGGAGGCATGGGAGGACACCAATATGTGGTGGCCGGCCACTAACACAACTTGGCCCTTTTGACCCTTGGCCGGCCGGCTAGCGGAGGTGGCCGGCCGGCCACCTGCAGCAAAAATGTCAGGCCGGCCTGCTTCTTCAGGTTGAGTGCATTCCAGCTGTGCCTCGGTTTTCCCCCAAAAATATCTACATCCGGGGGACCCTTTTGGAGGGAAAAGAAGCCTCATTTCCCTCCACTTTTGCCTAGACTCTTCTCTCCCTCTCTTGCCTATATAGTTGGCCTCCCAACTCAAGAAAAAGGGTTACAAGAATTTCTTTGAGAATATAGATACATATCTCTCCATTTCTTTCAAGTTTTGGCTCCATTTTTTCATCATCATCAAGCTCTACCACCACCCCTCCATTCCAGCAGCAAGGGGAGGAATTCCAGCAGCTTAGAGTCATCAAAGTTGGTCCAAGAAGCAACAAAAGCATTGGTCTTCAAGGGTAAGTCCACTTTCCCTCTTTTCTAGCTCATTTTTGCACCATTCCTCTAGCCATTTTTCCTACTGTTTTGAGCTCCGGCCCTAACTGAAAGTGGCCTTATTTTGAGCTCTTTTTCACTTTTTCTTAAGGGCTCAACACTGTTTGAGGCCCCCATATTGCACTTGCTTCAATATCTCCTTGTATGTCAATATTCTTGCATGCTTCACTAGCCTATCATTTTTCTATTTTTGGGCCATGATCAGAACTGAAAGTGGCCTTATTTTGACCTTCTTAACATGTTTTATTAAGGGTCTTTGCTTGTTTGGTGAATTCTTTGTATACCTCATGTTATAGCCACTTTTGAGCCTCATTTTGCATTGCATTTATAGCATGTTTTTGTACTGATTTTGGGGTTGCCATAAACTGTAAATGTGCATATTTTTGGTCCCTCTTAAATGTTGTAAAAGGGAATTTTTCAGTTTGGGCTTTGCATATACCACTTGCTTCTTTGGCCATCTTTTGGCCCATTTTCTTGCATAAGAGCTTAGCCATATCTATGTTTGTTTTTAGGATTTTTTCAGTTCTGTAAAGTGGCTTATTTTGGGCCCCTCTTCAATGTTGTTGAAGGGCCCTAACCTGTTTGGGGTCAGCAGCTGTGAATTGCTTCATAACCTCATATTTAGGGCCATTTTTGCATACTAGTTTTGCCCTATTTATGTTTGCTGTTTGGCCATGCTTTGAACTGGAAAAATGCTTATTTTTGGGCTTCCTTGCTACTGTCTCTTCATTGCATGTCCATATTGTGCATATTTGGTATAGCTATAGGCCATTTCGGGTGCCAAAGTCCATGTTTCAGGAGTATTCCATGCATCGGGTGTGTTTTCGCCTTATTTCAGGGCTGTTTTCCCCACATTTCAGTGCTGAAATTCCATTAGCATGTTTGCATATCATTTTCCATGCTATTGCATTGCATATGCCATTGCCTCGGTTTGCGTGCCCGTGTGCACGCATTTCGAGGCACTTCATTTTCATCCATCGGCCTCTTATGTGAGTGTGGCTGAGGCTCTCTCATGTTAGTATAAGTCCATGTTGCATTCTATATGCCATTTTAGCCATATTGCATTGCATATGCCATTGCCTCGGTTTGCGTGCCCGTGTGCACGCATTTCGAGGCACTTCATTTTCATCCATCGGCCTCTTAGGTGAGTGTGGCTGAGGCTCTCTCATGTTAGTATAAGTCCATGTTGCATTCTATATGCCATTTTAGCCATATTGCATTGCATATGCCATTGCCTCGGTTTGCGTGCCTGTGTGCACGCGTTTCGAGGCACTTCATTTTCATCCATCGGCCTCTTATGTGAGTGTGGCTGAGGCTCTCTCATGTTAGTATAAGTCCATGTTGCATTCTATATGCCATTTTAGCCATATTGCATCGCATATGCCATTGCCTCGGTTTGCGTGCCCGTGTGCACGCATTTTGAGGTACTTCATTTTCATCCATCGGCCTCTTATGTGAGTGTGGCTGAGGCTCTCTCATGTTAGTGTAAGCCCATATCATATTTCCATGTCATTTGCATCGCATTCTGTCACTTTCTCGGTTTGCGTGCCCGTGTGCACGCATTTCGAGACATCTCATTTTCATGGCATTGTGCATACTAGGCTGTATCTTAGGTGCATTCATGCATATCATGCATATTGCATCATGTTCGGGATAGGCACGAAAAACGAGGTGCGTTTCGTACTCCGAGTGACGGAACGTGTCTCAATTCCCAGTCACCGACACTCCGGATTACCCATGATGGAGTTAGGTTCTTGTTGTGTTTACACGTGCATTCATTCTATATTAAGTTGTACATTTCGACTCCTCTGCCATCATGTATCGATATGCGTGATTGGTGGGACGAGGATCGAGGCATGCATATATCTGTGAAAATACATTGCTATGCCCCTTTCCTGCTCTCTGTTGCAGCAAATGAAGAATCAGTAACTTTTCAGAGTTTGGCGCGCTTTCCAAGAAAAATCACAAAACAGAGGCTAATCGGGGCATCCCAGTGGATTTCCGCGCAAGGCAGCCCAGACATGCATCATTCATCAGAAGCAAGGCAGTCCCTGGCTTGCACGCCAGTTTTACAGCTTTCTTAGTTAATTTGATTAATTAATTAGGAATTTGTATGTTATTTGGACTGTATTATTTGGACTGTAATATTCATTTATTCGAGACTATATATTTATTCGGACCCTCCGAGCGAGGGCATAATTGTAATAAGTGTGCGTGCGTGTGATGTATGTCTTCCAACCCCACGTCTTTCTTCCCTTTTATTTATCCGCTTTTGATGGTTAGATTAAGGCATATTTCAATTAGCATACAGTATGATAGCATGTTTGCATTCATTCATCTGTTTTGCATGCACCGGGCTCGGCGCATCATACTAACTGCATTGTACTTTCAATTCCAAATTGAATACATGTTAGCTGTTGCATCTCATATGCCATGTTTAGAATAGCCGAGCCTGCTATAGTTGCATTTTGCATGTGTTGCATTAGGCATTTCTGTACACTTAGGATTCATGCATAGATTTCTAATGAGTTTTTGTTTTGGCTCGGAGTACTCGGTGAGTTTTATGCTTTAGCATCCTTGCATGCGTGTAAGTGACTGCCATGAATAGCATGCTTACCATGAGGCTAAATGCTTATGTGATATATCTGCCTGAATGCCTGTGGGTGAAGGTTGGGTTATTTGGATTGGGGCAATTCATCAAATGTTTATTTTAAGCCCACTAGATAGTGGCAAAACCATCTTTTCTAAGCCCACCTGCGGGTGGCAAAATCTGCATTTTAAGCCTACTTGCGAGTAGCAAACCATCTTTCAAATAAACAAGCATGAAATGTTTTGTTCCAATTCGGGCGACCCAGTCTATACTTATATGCTGTGTGCATCACATAGTAACCTAGGCTAATAACCGGAATAAGGACACACAAAGTTTTCAAAAATAGATATCATGGTTAGTAGAGGCCGATCTTTGATCGAGCGAGCGGGGGTGCTCACGAAGTGACCTTCCCCAATCGTACCCAAGTTCCCGAGCCGAGGCAACTTTAGTGATGACGGACACGTGGCCTTAGGCAACGAGTCAGGGTTTCCTAAATTTCCCAAAATAAAATATTTAGGTGGCGACTCTGTATCTGGCAAAGCAGTCCATGTTTGGCACTTCTTTCAAAAATCTGCTTTCTCAAAACGATTTGCCGGATTTGGACTCTTTGGTTCAGATTTAGAACCGTGACAAATTTGAGAGTCCTGAGCTGTAGTGACCCCAAAATGAACAGAACGGGACTAACCCTCCCGGGGCGTTCGGGGACGTCTACAAGTATCGATTAGTGTCTCAAAATCGTGGATATCTTCCGCAGAATTGATGTCATTTTCTAAGCAACCTTGTGCAAAATTTGGCTTGCAGCTTCCATACATATTGTTCGGATCAAGTAAGGAATACCCTCGCGTGCATTTATAATCTGTCCTTTTATAATCATTGAGTTTGCAAATGCTGTTAAACCCACAAGCCCCACTGCCTTCAGTTCCACAACTATCAACACATATATTATCTGGTTGTGACCAAATAGGAGTCCACTTTGTACCGCTATTAAAAGTCTTCAGATGATAATATTGGGTGAAAACTCCATCAAAATTCAGAGTTGCTCTGTGAAAATTTTCAGTAGCTGGGAACAACACTCTATGGTGTCATATCAAATCTATGGTTATTCCTTCTCAATATGTACATGAATCCTGTGTCGTCAAAGATCACTCAGTAACCAGAATTGGACGAATTGGAGGGGATCATACGTGCCGTTGATACAGTAAGCATCATAAGCAAAATTGGCAGTGATATCTTTGGTATTAAGGACAAGATTCCCATCCGACAGCAAATGGAATTGAAACCTTCCCTGCGAGAAATTGGTCTCTGAAAGGCAAGAAAATATTACCCCACGGGACTCCATAATCTGTGTAGGCAACATAGTATCAGTTGGATTTGTGAAACTCTCCCATAGATTGACAGAATCGCTGTGCACAAGTACAAAGTTGCCAGTATCATTCATAAAACTATAAGCAACATTGTCGAGAATAGACTGAGACTGCCACAATTCATTGCCTTGAGGGTCACTGAGCACTAGCCCTCTGTCAACAGTTAGGCCTAGTTTGTATCCAATTGAGACAGGGACACCATCATACCTATACCAGACAATGGTTTGGTCTGGTATTTGGTAATACCATATGGAGAGCAAGAAGAGATTCTTTTCCTCAAGTGGTTTAAACCCAAATGCAAAAACACCAGAGGGTAAAAACCATAGGGTGTCCTTGTTATTTGCAGTGATAGATGTACCCACGTCCACGGTACCATTAGTCCGAGCAACAATAGAAAATGGCAGGAGGAAGAGTAACAAGAAGACGAAGAGTAGATGATGAGGTAGAGCACAAGCCATTGATAGATAGATCAAGCTCGATTTGGGTAGATGGAAATGAATGAATAAAAAAACAAAGACCAAAGTGTTTTTAGGCAAAGGAAAAGACTTTAAAGTCAATTTGTACCTTTCATCAAAGACTTCTATATCCATAGCACAATTTCAAATGTATCCCTTCCTTCTTGTTAGTCTTTGGTCACCATTAGTGAATATTATTACCCCTCAGAAAGGGCAACATTGTGGATCACTAGTATGGTTTCAATGACACAATCAGAGCCACATATATAGTTGTCTGGACCATTAAAAATCCATAAAATAAAATACCGATAATTGTCATAATGTTGGACTCATTTTCACCTCACATGATATGCGCAATACAAAAATAACGAGTTTTAATGGAATGACAATTAATAAAAATGAAAATGGGTTAGCTTGTAATTTCAAAGAATTAAATAGAAAAAATGCTTTTATAATAATCATATTAATTGTGAATTTATCATATCTATAATGAATTGGGTATTAACTCGGCTATGAATCAATTAGTACAGTGAATAGATCAATATATGTGTACTAATGGGGAGGATTAACTTTTTAGACACGAAAAAAATTTGAAAATAAGATTCAAGCCTATATTTTCTTGAATCACTAAATATCATGCAAAATAAATAAATAAATATTTTCCATGCTTTCATATGTATCCAGTTAGTCACGCATTCTCAAGTGCACTAATCAAGTATTAAAATTGTATTACTTTATATTTATATCATATATTAGTTAAATCTTCAAATTCATAAGTATTAAAAAGTATTTTTTTAAATTTTTTGTCAACATTTGATTATTTCTAGAATTCTCAACATTTGATGGGTGCATATGCAACGTTTTTGATCATTTGATTTTGACACCTTTACCAACAAAACCTTGTGTTCGTTGAATAGTCCACATGGTTTCGTAAGTTCAAAATTAAAATAGCCCACACAGTTTCTAGCTTTTTTATTTTCTCCCATAAATCAAAATAAAAAATCCAAACATATCGTCAAAGTATCCCGACACATATAAAAATTCATTAAGATTGATGCAAGAAAATAAGGAAAATTCTACTTATATCACCAATTTAACTCCTTACACGTTTAAAATTCAATTTTTTTTTATAGTATTAACACATGCTTAAATTTTTTGGACACCCCAATTTCTAATTTTTCTTGGGAAATTTGGCCATAAACTCCTCTTATCTTCCTTTTCTTGTTAAAAGAACCAAAAAAAAAATTATACTTTCAAAACGCCCTTATAATTATAAAGTCATGTATAAAGGATAAAAAAATTTAGTTTTATATTTTGTGTGACAAATTTACCCCTTCACACACGCACTCTCTAGCTTTCTCCTCTTTCTCTCCATCAGTTTGTCATATCTCTCTCAACTCTTTCTTTCTCTATGTCTTTCTAAGATCTCTCTCCACCACCACCACCACCACCGTCTACACCACCACCACCATCACCATCTCTACTACCACGACTACCATGACTACTATCGTTTCCACCACCTCCGTCGTCTCCACCAACACCGTCTCAACCATCGATGTTGTTCATCATCACCACTACCACCACCGTTTCACCACTAGCATCTCAACCACCAGCGCCATTCGATGCCACCATCATCATCATTAGCGTCCAAGACTTCAGATCTGAGATTGATGACCTTAG
Organism: Camellia sinensis; assembly: GCF_055761805.1. NCBI lineage: Eukaryota > Viridiplantae > Streptophyta > Magnoliopsida > Ericales > Theaceae > Camellia > Camellia sinensis. The sequence goes on along the minus strand of NC_138974.1, from coordinate 4,683,232 downwards.
ATTTGAGATCTATCATCTCAGATTTATATTCTCTCCCTCTTTTTCTCTTTGTCTCCTCATCATGCTCTGTTTTTTAGATAGTAAGATTTTACTCTAGCTTGAACCAAATCTAAGGCAATATATGTGCTCTCTCTATCTCTCTATTTGTCTATTTTTTTCTCTGGTATGTCCTCTGTTTTTGTTTAACAGAATGAGAGTAAATTTTTACTCTAGTATATGCTCTGATTTTGTTTGATAGAATGAGAGTAAAATTTTACTCTGGTATATGCTTTGTTTTTGTTTGATAAAATGAGAGTAAAATTTTACCTCTAAAGCAATATATGTGCGTAACGATATAAAATTTACTTTGAATCCTAGTAAATTTTACCCTGATTCAGATCTGAATCAGGGTAAAATTTACTAGGATTCAAAGTAAAATTTTACTCTGAAATATACTGGGAGGATGACTTTATAGGAGAGCTGATATATATATATATGAGGATAGTATAGTAAAAGAAACAAGTTTTAAAATATTAGGGGGTTTTGAAAGGATCTATATAATTTTTTTCATTTTGAAAGACAAATTAGATAGTGAGGGGTCTATCACCAAATCCTCCATTTTTCTTTTATTACAATTGTACCCTAAAATCAAATTATGGCTTCATTTGGGAAGCAAAAGTTGGGGCTTTTTTTGGCTATTTTAGCCACAAAAAACAAAATAGGCTTTTTAGCCCAATAAGTCAAAATATCACATCCAACCCATAATCATTACATTCTTTCTCTCACAAAAAAGCCAAAAAAGTCTAAAGTTCTTCCCAAACCAGGCATTTTAGCCCCAGGCTAAAATAGCCAAAAAAGCCAAAAAGCCAACTCACTTCCCAAACCAACTGTACATTAAAAAAGATCATTTAATGGAACACTCACCTATCAAATAAGAATTAGCACTACACAATATTGTACACCCACCCCCACCTCCACATCTAACTCTATGTATTTCACCTTTCTAAACCCTAAACATGTTACTCTTCATAACCAACCAACATAAACCCCAAACTCGTTACTATTCATAACCATCTTAAACCCTAAATATATCGTCTTCATCACCATCATAAATCCTCTTGAATCAGAAACCTTGAACCAAAAACCTCTTTTCAAGTCCAACGTATTACTCTTTATCAGTTATTTCACCTTGTAGAGCAATGGAGGATGATGACAACAATTCTGATGAGGCTGGTGTTCCATTGGCAAGTTTATCTATCTTATATTAACATTTTTAGTCGTTTTCAATCATTGCTATTTTGTTCAAACTATTCGGTACTGGTTTGCCGACTGTTAAGATTATATTCGATAACACAGTACTAAACACAAACATTTAGTTCCATATATGGGTTCCGAGCAATATGCAAATAGTTGATACTATTGAACCGAATATAACCTTTATTTTCGACACTAGTGTGCCGAACGGTTCAATTTTTGTATCTTCAACACCAAATCGTGTTTTTCGTGAACGTTTTTCCCTCTAAAAGTCCCTTTTATGCCGAAATAAACCAAAAAATAAATATGTGATAGAAAGAAAAGAGGCAATGTTGTTGATAAGATGGGGAGTTGATATTTACATAAGAGGAATTTTCGACGAGTTTTCTACAATGGTGGACAGGAATTTCCGACAAGTTTTCCGATGGTATTCTTTGGACACCGTCGAGTCAATTCCTCCTTTCATTGAGAGTTGATAGGAATTTCAATGATGGACCGTCGATGCAATATGCTCTTCACTGAGGCAATGGTGTTTACTGATGTAATGGCTGTCAGAGTTCTTTTCAACATTAGATGGACAGTCATCAAAAGGAGAATGAGAGAGGTGTGCAAAATTAGATGGGTGTGCCTTAGGTGTGATAATATTATGAATAAGGGTAAATTTCGGGGTGTTCAAAGAAATTTTATTGAAATTTAGGGTCTAGGGTGGGGGCTCAAAGAAATGGGAGGTCCAAAGAATTTAGGCAGGTGCTAATAGCAGCCCTCTTATTTTATTTTATATTTTTTAAATTTCTATAATTCTTTTATTACCTTCATCCCTAACCTTCCTCATTCTCTTTCTTCTTACACCCAAAACCTAAAAAACCCTAAACCTAATTCTCTTCCATTACCACCACCTCCACTGGCCCACTACCAACGCTGCTACTCTACCGCCACTCCGCCACCACTCCACTACCCTAATTTTATTAGTTCTTTACAATTACAGCCCACCAAGTAAAGAAAAACCCAACCTTACCCAACATAGATATGGGGGTAACTTATAAAGATTATCATAAATTGTAACCAAAACCATAAATTTGAAATGAATTAATGATAGCATCAAGATCAAGGTCAACTTTTCCTATCACCATGCAACATCACAATTAATTCAATTCAATTCAATCAGGTTTTCTGATGGACACAAATTTGATTGAGGAACAAACAATCCATGAGATTTGTAGTCCATTACATACATACGTCTACAAATAGAGAGAGAGAGAGAGAGAGAGAGAGAGATGGACAGACCTTGTAAAACATGACCTTTAGGGTCAATAGAAGAATCACTATAGAGATCATAGACAATTCTGCCATGGATTTCCGAGTCCTAGCTCTCATACCACAAATCATCATCATCATGAGGATCGTAGAGACAAAAAACAGTAGTGGCACTAGTGGTTGGAGGGCTTGCGGCGATGAAGATGGTGGTTGGAGGTGATGGTGAGAGAGAATTGGGATTCGGGTTTTTTAGGTTTTGGGTGTAAGGATGAGGAGGAAGATTAGGGACAGGGGGTAATAAAGGAATTACAGAAATTATATAAATAAAAAATAAAAGTTAAAAAAGTTAAATTTTGAGGGTGTAAGGAGTTAAATTGGTGATATAAGTAGAATTTCTCAAAAAACAAAGTTAAATAAAAGGTAAATTACACTTTGCCCTTTTATATTTGGTCAATTTTTATTTTGGTCTTTAAAGTTTATTTTTCCTACTTTAACCTTTCATATTTTAACTTTCTTATAGTTTACTCCCAAATTTAACATATGTTCAAAATTAGGCAGAAAATATTACAATAATTACCACATATCATAAAAAAATATTATTATATTGAAATTTGAATTTATGTCAGAGGTGCGAATTATATATAATAAAATATTTTTATATCATGTAACTATTAATGTGTCATTTTCTGTCTAATTTCAAAAAAAATTAATTTTAAAAATAAATTGAGAAAAATTTAAAATATAGAAGGTCAAAAACAAAGCGTGGCTTTTAGTCAACTGCTACATGTTGGTAATTTAGCCTTTTGAATATTTTACCATCTCTTTTGAGGTCTACCGATGGCGTTGCAGGTATATAATCGTTGTAGACATCCGTGGTAAGGTTTGCAAAGTAGCAAAAGAGGGAGCTCCAAATATTCTGATGTCCAATCTTAATGGTTAGGAGGACAATTCTCTTTGGTGGACTCTAGTAGCCTTGAGTTTTACAATTATAGTTTAACCACTACTATTTAAATGTTACTAGCTAACTGTTATTTATATCTATTCAACTGTTACTTACATATTAGGGCTAAACCTAACGTCTATACACTTCATCTCAAAGCGCCTCTCTCCCGATAAGGTAACAAGATCTTTCGAAAATTGAATCTGCTGAGGCAAAGATCCTCGTGTGGCTGCATTTTCATGCATGTGCCCATACAATGGTGGAGTGGCCACAGAACATACATAGTATGACCGTGAACCCGTTTTGCGGCCCTTAGTGGGATGTGCGGGTGGACCAAAGATATACGAAGGCTTAAAAAACATGCATGCCTACTGGATGTGTGGGTCCATGCTTCAACTCTTGGACTATCTAGTTGCACAACAAAGCCCAATAAAACTCCATTTGATATCATGACAATAGTTTTTCATTTGTAAAATTTGTCAACTTGAATTTAATTGGGCCTCCTTCCTTCTCCTCTTTTTGAAAGATATTGAAATGGCAAGTTTTGATGGAACAAAAAGATGTTCAACGAGCCCAACAGTGGCCCAAACACTATCTTTTGTCAAACTACACTATTTTTATCATCGGGAAGCATCCAAACACTCTTATGGTTAGTCAAAATGAGGTGTTTACACTGACAATTCACCCCAGTATTGTTCATAATGTACAATGTGAAACGAGTGAGGGTCCAAATCTGGTAAATTCGTAGAAAATTTACTAAGCTATCGAAATGCCAAATAAAGACCGTATCACTAGACCTAGAGTCGCCACCTAATCTTTTTGAGGAAACTAGAAAATCCTGACTCCTACCAATATAGGCCACCGATACATCGTGTCCAAAGAACTCGGTCCGGGAGTTTAAGTATGAATGTGATTTGATGAAATGATGTGACTTTGAATAATTGATTAGATGAATAATGATTTGAAATTGCTCCACTTTATACCTTGTTGAACTTGTTGAGAGTATCATTATATATTGTTGTTAGTTATGCCCTAATGTTGCTTGTTTAGAATATTTTGATAGAGATAACTGTTGTTAATAGTCGATGGAAGATTGCATTGTTGTAGAAATATCGTAACAACTAAAACCCAATTTGTTAATCATGTGGTTTAATTTTGATGATGTCTCAAATATTATTTGATAATTTGTGATTTTTTTTAATATATATATATATATATATATATGTTATAATAATTTGACAGAAAATATAAAAATATATTATATCTTTTTGATACATGTTGCATCGAATTCAAATTTGTTTTGCATCTTTTAATAGTTTAATTGTATGTAAGACACACTCACGTGATGAGTATATCATAAGCCATTATTTTGCATCATTTGAATATTATATATATATATATATATATATATATATATATCTTTATATATAATATAATTTAAAAAGATAAAAAAAAATAAAAAAATACTCAAATGGTGTCTCAAGGCGAATCTTTTATTTGATTATGTTTAATATATATGATGTTACATGTATGTATATTTTTTATTGCAAATATATATATATATATATATATATATATATATATAATATTCAAAGGCATTGATTGTAGGAAAATGATTGAGTTTTATATTATATTTATATAATCAAATCAATCCCTTGGTAAAGTGTTTAAATTTGCCAGCTGCAAAGCTAGAAAGAAAGTAAAGTTAGCTGCATGCTATCTATTCAAGCGCTGTGTAGAAGAGTGTCTGTCTTCCCAACAGATAGATTTTTGGGTATCAATATAAGTGTTTTGTTTGGAGAAAAATCAAGAACTTTGAAAGAAAAAATTTGTGTGCATAGAAATCTTGATTGTACTTTCACTCTGCTCTTTCATTTTCAAATCTAAGTGTTGTCTCTGTTCTTACACTTTCATATCTACTCTTTGTGAGAGAATCATTATAAAAGAGATTGAAATACCTCTTATCTTTACTGATTATTTTGTGAGAGGATTTTGTAAGGGTAAGGCACTTATTGTTGAGTAAGGCTCAAAGGATAAAAGTAAGTCTTGTGTAAAATCCACAAGCTTGGTAAAGCTTTGGTGGTGTATTGATTCATTTTGATAGTGAAGAAATTCTCGAGGAGGATCCTTGAGGAGTGGACATAGGCCCGGCGTGCCGAACCACAATTAATCGCTGTGTTTGATTTTTTTTTTCCTTATCGCTTTATTTTTATATTAATTATTATTATTCTATTTTTTATTTGTTAAATTCGAATATTTTGGCTATTATATTTAGGGAGATTTACCAATAAATCCCAAATGTTAAACTTATGAACCAATTGGTCCCAATTTTTTCTAATAAACCGTTTAGTCCTTGGATATTTTGAGGGACCTTAATGCCCTCATTTAGATGTTATTAGATGCATGCTCTTTATGAGGGTATGTCACGTGACACACACAATGGGTGCCACACATCAACAAAATACACTAAGGCTCTTTATGCTTTTTGCCTTGGAGTGTCACGTGACACACACAATGGGTGCCACACATCAACAAAGTACACTAAGGCTTGGAGTGTCACGTGACACACACAATGGGTGCCACACATCAACAAAGTACACTAAAGCACTTTATGCTTTTTGCCTTGGAGTGTCACGTGACACACACAATGGGTGCCACACATCAACAAAGCACACTAAGGCTCTTTATGCTTTTTGCCTTGGAATGATGTATGTCACGCGACACACACACGGAAGGGTATAATTGACCACTCAATGTTACTAAACAAAGCAAATAGGATCAACTGGTAAGATATTTCCCCACTAATAGGACTAATCAGAACAATAGAAATAACCTTAGGACCAATCGGTAAAACTATTTGTGAGATAGGATTTATTGGTAAATATCCCTTATATTTAATATTGTGAAATTATTTTTGATAACCCAATTCACTCCCTCTTGGTTTGCCTACTTGGGTTAACAATTAGTATTACAGCAAGGACTCTAGTATTTTTTACTTAACCATCTTAGAGTAGATTATGGCAACTCCTAGCTATTCGTTACCAAAGGGACAAGTATCTAATAGATCACTATTGTTTAGTGGCACAAACTTTAGTTATAGGAAAACCAGGATGACCATACACATACAATCTAACAATTATGATGCTGGAAAATCATTTGTAATGATCCAAAACCCCTTATCAAAACCGTAAAAGGCCAAAAGATACCAAAACCTGAAAATGAGTAGACAAAAGCTGATACAAGAATTGCTCAATCCAATGGTAAAGCCACAAATATGTTGTACTATGCCTTGGATGCCAATGAGTTCAATAGAATTTCTACATGTAAGACGGCAAAAGAAGTTTGGGATAAACTCATAGTGACACATGAGGGAATAGACCAATTTAAAGAGTCTAAAGTTAGCTTGTTAGTCCATAATTATGAGCTCTTTAGTTACTCAAATGTTTACTTGTTTTACTGATATTATAAATGATTTATCTTTCTTGGGAAAATATATACTAATGCTAAAATTATAAGAAAGTGCTCAGGTCATTACCAAAGAGTCAGAAGAAAAGTCATTGCCATCACAGAAGCCAAGGACTTATCAAAGCTAAATCTAAACGAGCTAATGGGATCTTTTCTCACACATAAGCTCATCATGAAATAAAGAGATGAAGAAGAAGACAACAAGAAAAAGAAAGGAATAGCTTTCAAACCACTGCTACTCATGAAAAGGATGATGAAGATAATTCATAATTTGATGATGAAGAAATGACCTTCTTAACAAAAAGGTTTCAAAAATTTATGAAAAACAATCAAAGAGAAAGAAGATTTTTCAAATGAGATTTTAACAAAAGAGAATATAGTAGAAAAGATTTGACAAAATGAGAAAATACTAAGAAAACTGAAATCACTTGTTATGAGTGTAACAAGCCTGATCACATCAAGGCCAATTGTTTGGAAATCAAGAAACAATACAAGAAAGACAAAAGAAGAGCCATAATTGTTGCATGGAGAGATAGCGACGAAAGTGACTCAGAAAATGATGATAGCAACCATGAAGTTGCCAACCTATGCCTAATGGAATTTGGAGATGATGACGAGGAAAACAATGAGTCTTATTCTTTTGATGAATTACAATTCGTATTTGAAGAATTGCATGATGAATTTCGAAAACTTGGCACTAAAAATATTGCTCTTAAAAAATTGCTTTCAAGTTCAACAAAAGAAAATGAATCTTTATCTAATAAAATTGAAGTATTACAAAAAAATAAAATAAATAAATAAATAAAAGAAGAAAATGAAATTTTAAAATCAAAAGAATCCCTTATTTTACAAAAGGAATTAAATGATTTCAAAATTGAAAATGATTCTTTAAAAAAAGGATAAAGTTGTTTTAACCGAAAATATAGAAGATTTAAAAAAACATTTCTTTCAAAATTCACTCAAGGAAGAGAGACTTTAGATAAACTTCTTAAAATTCAAAATTGTACCTTTGGTAGAGCTGGAATTGGGTATAAACATTTTTCAAAAGAAAAAACTTTCAAAAATAGTTTTATTTATGCATCTTCTAGACACTCACATCTTACGTGTCATTTTTGTGGTAAAAAGGGTTATATTTCACCTTCATGTCCTGTTAAAAGAAATCCTTTTGCTATTGCTTTCAATGGTAGACTAGGAAATAAGGAAAGCCAGCTAGATAAAGGGCTAGAGCAAGCCTGGGTAAAGGCCCTAATATGATATTTCACTTGTTAATGTTAAGTTTCTCATTTTAGAGTACTTGGAAGATAATATCTATAGGTCTATCATCTTCTCCTTATAGTCGCCTAATTCCAACGATAGTAGGGCTAACTAGAGATCTTTCCTTGACTAGATAGAGATAGATAGGAATATCACAGTACAGTAAGACTTTTCTTTAATAACATGCTAACGAGTGTAATAGCAAGAAAGGCATAAGGAATAAGTTCTATACCGAGCATACGAAGGATACCAACCTTGGCTAAGAGGCCTAACGTGGCTAATTTTTCTATCCTAGCATAAGGACACTTCAAAGGTGTCAAATTCTAACTTTTAGGAACCTAAGAAAATATGGGTACCAATAGAAAAATCAAATTTTTGTAGGTATATTTCAAGACAAAATCTAGTAACGATATATGGTATCTTGATAATGCATGTTTGAGGTACATGACTGGAGATAAAGCTACGTAACCTTCGACGACAATAGTAAAGGAAAAATCATTGGTGTAGGTACGGCGAGATTGTCGGCGGCAAGATCTTCAGATTTCGAGATCGAGTCTTTGAGAGATCTTCACTAATTAGATTTTCGAATATATGAGATCGTGTATATATGGATTAGATTTTCATATATATGATATATATATATATATATATATATATATGTGTGTGGGGGGGGGGGGGAGGGCAATATAGTCCACAAAAAAAGGAAAAATTATGGTATGTCCTTCCTGAGCTACTCTCCTCTTTCTCAATGACTTTTTGAAACTAAATTAGTTAAGTTGTCTTTTATCCTAGAAAAAAGCCAAAAAATGGGGGTTTCACCAAAAATTCCTTCTATCTAATTACACTCCAAAATCTTCAAAGAAAACTTATTATAATTTTATCCCTAACTAAAATTACTAAAAACCCCTTGAACCATAAAAACACAAACCCTAATTTGTCCCACCATTTTTTCAATCCCTTTCACCGGGCCACCTCCACTGTCACCTGTCGCCGCCATCCCAGCCCCTTCTTCCCTCCCCACTACCACAACCACCTTCTCTTCTTCTCATTCTTCTTCTCCAATTCCAAACTCTAGATCTGAAACCTCTCTCTCTCTCTCTCTTTCACACACACACGAAAGGCAACTGTGGGGGTTCCATTCGAAGCAGAGAAGATGACATAGGTTGCCGAAGCAGGGATTTGAAAGGAGGGTCGTGGTATCGGGAGCGACTGGAAGGGAGATTGCGGAGACAGTTGTGGTTGAGACAATAACTGGAATTAGTTATCAAAAGAATGCCAAATTTGAAGCCTTTAAAAAATAAGACTTCGTTGCAGTGTGAATTGCACAAGTTCCTACTTCTGGTCCACGTAAGGGCACCATACAAAATGGCCTGGTCTCAAAATATTAAAAGTAAAAAGAAAAAGAAAAAACAAATGATTCTGTTACACACACAAGTTGTTGGCCAACATACATTTTCAGATTCCTAAAGCGGTTGATGTGGACTTGAATTATCATTTTGTTTCGAAAGGTAATTAATTGATCATTGAATATCACAACTGCCTTAAATATCAAACATGGCTCTGCTCAGAACTGCTGGCAAGTCGAGCATTTTCTTGAATATGACATCTCTCTCTCTCTCTCCCTCCCTCTTTCTCTCTCTCTTTCTCACACACACACACAAAATAGATAAAATATAAAAAATATATACTGTTACTCGTTCTCCTCTAAATCCATTGGCATGGTTTTGAATGCTGCCAACACCACAGCCACTTTACATGCAAGAAATCCCAGCATCCCAAACACGACTTCTTTCGGTGTTAACATCATGCCACCACTGTCTCCAGAACCATATTTCACTGCAATAGTAGCAAATACAAATGCTAATACTAGGCTTGAAACTAGGCCCTTAAATCTTCCCTCTTCTGTTTATTGATGCTGATGGTGCAGCAGGAGCTGGTAATCCATCAATGGACCTCTGCACCAATAACAGATATAAAAAGCCACCAATCCCACTGCCTAAGAATACAAATGCAGCATTTTCCCCAACTGAAAAGAATGCAATTGACGAGCCAGCAAGTACAAGCAAACCATCATAAAGTAATAAAGAATACTTCAAATCCGCATACTCTCTCATGCCTTCTTCATTTTTTATTCCACTGTCACTCACAATTGATGTAGGTTGCCAGAGGTACTCACTTAACCAGGTCAAGTTGTCCCAAGAAAACTCTCTACTAGGCAAGGCCTCAGTTCCGCCATGGAAATATCATTTCCCTCACCGAGCAAGGTATCCTCGATCTCAAATCTGTGTTCAAAACCAACATATTGAATTTATTTTCTGCCATTTTCTTTCGATGTCGGTTGACACAGGAAAGTGACAATTAAGCTAACATCTCCTAGTCTCCACTGACCTGACATTGGAAAGTGACAATTAAGCTAACATATTGAAAGGATTTGCCAATGCAGATATACGTTGTTGGGATTTTTTATTTATTTATTTGTTTTCCCTTTATAATTATTGCATATAGAGCTCAAAATATATATATATATATATATATACATACATATAAAATAAATGCATTTAGACCCTTGAATGTGTTTGTTTGACAGTCCTGGAATTCTCTATTATCCTGAACTAGGCCTATAACTAGCTAGATATCAGGCTTGCATTGAATTGAAATTTGAAACACCTTGCTTCATGAAGAGACTATCCTGATTCTAGACTGATCCATAGTGCTTCAACTTGCCCCAGTTTAGGTCCCTCAAAGGCGAACTCATCAACAGAACCCCTTTGCAAATGGAGTACATCAGAAACAATCTTGTTCTCTAATTGATTAGAGTGTTCTTTAATCAGACTCGCCGGTATCCTTTGTAAGATGGAGTCACCATTTTCATCTGTCAAACAAAGCAGTATGCCAGCATTTAAATCACTAAGACCTGATCCATAGATATTACTTGTATGTAGCTTGACTTTGTATAAACACTATTGCATCCCCCCCACTTTAGAATCTTCTCCAGTGAAGAATCTGCACAAACTTCAGGTTCTGCAGCTAGCAAAAGACGTGAAGGTTTTGCATAGCCCAGAAAATCTGAATCAGAAAGTAGTATAAATAATTGACGTGAAAGTTTTTCTCATCGTTGAATGGCAATTCAACGATGAGAAAAATCAACAAATTTTGCAGAATCTAAAATAAGACAAAGACAAAAATAAATAATTTCTATGTGCCAATGCTAGTTAATTACACTAAGCATAGTGGGGTGCTTGGATGAACACGATGTCATCAGGAATGTTCCCTTTTATTTCCACGCAACCATGGAATTTTGGAGTCCAGAACTGTAACCTGCTGTTGATACCTAGGTCATCAATGAATTAGATATGATTTAGGTTGTGTTAAAAAGCAATTTCAAGCCAAAAGATACAAGGACAAGGAGTTATGCATACATCTCTCTGTCTCTGTCCCTCTTCCATAAATTACCGTCTTTCATGCTCATTGACTGTTCTCTCATCATAAATTACAGTCTTTCACGCTCATTAACTGTCACATGGTCCCATTTTGATTTTAAAAGAAAAAGTTGTTCAGGTTGATAACATCTCTAAAGTCAGTTTCTATTCCATAAAACATGGTCAAGAAAAAAGGTTCAATGACTTGGCGCAAAAATAAAGGATAAATGTTGAAGTACAGTAAGTTTCTTAACATATCTAGCAAATCCAGATCAAGACCGAATGCCAATAGAAATGACAAAGCACCAACAGAATTGTGCCTAGAAAAGGTGAATAGGCCAATTTTAACAGTTGATGCTAATTATGAAATTACCCAAATGATTAATTGATTTCATGCCAATTCAAAACACAATCATCAACCAATCAATTAATCAAGCTAACAATGTGGAAATTAAACAATCTAATCCTTGAATTCACCCATTGAGTCATTTAATCAAACACATAGCAATTAATCATGAGAGTCAAGAATTTACGTGGAATGGAAACCCTATGAGATAACTCTCCCAAGGGATGAAAACCACAATCCCAACACCCTCAACAAATCCACTAATGAATTAGACAGTTACAAGACTCAAGATTAAGGAATTACAACCCTTACCCAAGTTTACCTCACCATTGAGTTCACCACAAGCTTCAACAAGCTTGATCCCCAATCCAAATGTAATAACCCTCACGCTATCCTAACCATACTTATATGCATTCATGTGATTCTGTCTTGTAAACTTGCATTTCGAGTCTTGTCCTTGTTCGTTTAAGTGTTACAGCATGTTTTGTACCCTGCTAGGTGTGAGGTTAGCCGAGGCCGTTTTTAGTCTAGAACTTCCTTGGAACCACTTTGTTTGACCTCTACCTTCGCTTTGACATACTGGCTGAGATGTCATTATCTAGGCCGAGGTGTTCATCACTAAGGCCGAGGTGTAAATTATCTAGGCCGAGATGTTACCTTTGCACCAAGTGATCTTGTCCTAGAGAGGTATGACCTAGACTGAGGTGTGGCACAGCTTAGTCAAGTGTTGTCCTTCCTAGCCGAGGTCATTGTTCCCTACTTGCCGATGTCTTGTTATTAGCCGAGATCATTACTCGCCAGAGTGCCCATACCGTCTTGCTTGTTGAACACACTTTGTCATAGTTTTGTCTTGTCACTCAGCCACCTTTCTGTGTAGCACCAACCAGCCACTGCCACGTGCCTCTGTAGAGGGTTAAGTCAGCCAGCAGACTTAGAAATGTATCAATTGCTATATGTCTTTGTTTGTGAGGAGAGAGAAGCTCTAGAAGAAGAAGAAGAAGTTTAGAGTGAGAGAGTGAGTTTCGAGCTTGATTCCTAGAGATCAAACCATTAGATTCGCGTATTCAGGTTAGATTCTTGATCTACTCTTGTCATTCTTATTGATCATCTAGCTGCATTGCATGATCGAACCCGCTTTGCATGTCATGCATCGATTTAAAGTTGGTTTTAGAAAGAGAAAATGGTGTTCATGTGTTCTTGAAAGAAAAGTCTTGTTTGATCTGAAAGTTTGCGTTAAGTTTTGTGTTTTTGTGTTTGTTCTCACTAGATCCTTGAATATGGGTACCCAGGTCCATGTTTTTTTAACCCATAGCATGAAATCTCAAATTTTGTAATAGCAAATCACGATCTTTGCATTCATCTCCCTCATATTCATGTTCATCTTGTTCTTCAAGGAAGGGAACCCAGATTTTTCCCGACTTCATTCCTTTGAATGTGACCATCGAGGCCATACCTTGGCCAGGGGATGCAGAACCTCGGCCTAGACCTGGTAGTCGCCCAGCATGTTTTTCCGAGATAAAGAATTGTGTTTGTTTTGATTTGACTTAGTCTTGGGGAATGCCGAGATCATCTGCATGCATGTGAAACTTGTTTGAAAGTGCATTCAATAGACTTTGCCATGTGTTTGTAGGGTTTGGACTTGCCTCGACCCCGACGTTTGAAGAACTAAGTGAGTGGTATTTTTAATAAAGCTATGTTATAATGCTTTGATAAAGCCTTGTTTTGCTTCGTTTTGGAAACTATTTGTAAGCATGAATGGTTATTCCTAATTGGGAAATATATACACATCTTGTTTTGATGACATTCTTGGAAAGTCCGTACGTGCTAAGGGACTATAAGCACTTGTAGCACAAAGTTTGAAAGTCCGTACGTGCTAAGGGACTATAAGCACTTGTAGCACAAAGTTTGGAAGTCCGTACGTGCTAAGGGACTATAAGCACTTGTAGCACAAAGTTTGAAAGTCCGTACGTGCTAAGGGACTATAACCACTTGTAGCACAAAGTTTGGAAGTCCGTACGTGCTAAGGGACTATAAGCATTAGTAGCACAAGTCCTTAGTGTCCGGGGACTATAATGCAACGACACCATTGAATTGAGATATCTCCCTTGTCTTGCCTTGTCTTGTCTTGTTTGCCACTAACGGTTTACCGCGTGGGTTTTGTTTGCCGAGATGTCATCACTTGAATTATAATGATGTTAGTAAGCATCCTTTGAAACTTGACAGATTTGGAAGATGGACTTGGTTCATCCCTTGACTTGTACCAACTATGTTATGTATTTGTTTGATAAAGATCTTGAATACCAGTCATGCAAACCCCTTTATTTCTTATACCATTCACTGAGTATCCAAGCTCACCCTCTCTATATATATGTAGGTGATGAGCAGGAAGGCGGTGACGCCTAGGTGTGACTCGCAAGCTTGTTTTGGGTTTTGTTATGTCGGCTTAACTTGTTTACACGTCGGCGGTCTTGAAAATTTAGCTTCTCGGCTCGTAATACTTGTAATGCTTGTAATTCACACATGTCGGCTGAGAAGCCTTTTGATCAAGATGTAAATGTATTTTGTACTTTATTGTATATGTATCCAAGTTGAATTATTATGTAAAGTTGTATGCCATTCCATGTAACTTACGCACTGCTCTTATGGATCACTTGTATTTTAAGATTATTGCTTCCGTACTTGTGAGCCCCATATATATATATATATACTCTGTCTGTGTGTGAATTTTGAAAGTTGGCCTTCGGTAATCTCGGATTACTGGCCACCACGGCACCAAACTACTAGGGGCTGTTTGGGGTCGTGACACCAAAGCAGCTTTAACAATGTCAACCTCCATTGATTCAATAGCAATCACGAAGCTCCTCACTCCAATCTCTGCCTTCGATGGCTTCGATGCTTATGAAAAGATGTTTGAAGGTTTTGATGTGTATAGAATCAATCTAGGTAGAACAATTCATTTCAAACCATATTTCAAAGATTTAGATTCCAGAGCAAATAAGATTCATCAATGAAGACTGGATGAACAAGCTATGAAACTTGTAGAGACAGAGAAAATAGATCTCATAAATGTATAACCGTCTATCATATCTGGAAATGATAAAATCTGACATTTTAAAACGATTCAGGGGCAAAATGATCACAAAATAAACCACAAGTATGCCGACAACACTCAAGCTGCTTGAGCCTAGGTCGGGCACCTGTCAAGCACTATCCCCTGCATCTCAAGCACCTGAGCTCTTGTCAAGTGCACATTAAGCGCTGCTTCCAGGCGCTTCAGCTCATGTCAAGCTCAAATCAAGCATAAGGGACTTGAACTACTGTGAAGCTCAAATCAAGCAGGGACCAAGTATCTTTAGAAAAGCTTTATGAAAAGAGGCTTGAAGTACAATTAAGTAAAATCCTTGAAATGGGTTAGTGCCTGAAAATGAGAGAGACAAAAACAACGTTATGCATGGGTTCAGACCGAGTCATATAGCTTTCAAGCAATGGAACCGTTGCAACATTTTTCAAAGAGAATCTCTCAAAGTGGTGAACTCAATCACTCTAAGACACTAAAAATATTGCCAACCCAAACACCCCCAGATTACGGACTCCAAACGTTTTGGTTAACGGAAATCCTAACAAAGGCTTAGACAGACACTAGAATGTATTGATGCGGTTGCGTTATGCAATATAATAAATGCTTTGTAGTTTTGGTATTTGTCCAACAAGATGTTGTATACTGTAGTAATTTCCAAAGCATAGACTCATAGTGACGACAAATCAGAAACAAAACAATAACCCTAAACTATTTGAAATCACCCATTTAAAAGCACTATCAGCAAGCCTATGTCCACACTTTAGGAAAACAGAAGTTAAGGCTTGGTGATTTCCACCGATCATTATAGATCACATCTCCTGTATTTACCTACTTAGTAACCCCTACAATTATAATCACTATCATTTGGTTTTTAGGTTGTTTTGTGAACTAGTTATTTTAGTTGACTTTTTGGTTTTTTGGCTTTTTACGAAAAGGCATGCAAAAAATAGAGAGAAGAGTTGACTTTTTGGTAGTGACTTTTTGACTTTTTAGCTATTTTAGTATGTTTCCAAACTATTTATATAAAAGACTAGTGTAAGTAAGTCCAATAGACTAGGTTGTGAATGTATAATCATAAGAATAAAGAAGAAAAGTGAAGCATATTTTTCATTTATTTTCTATCTCTTCTTCTTATTTTTCGTTGTTGTTGTTGTTTTTACATTTCTTTAATTATTATCATATCTTTGGAAATATAACTCAGGGGCTGCTGATTGGTGCAAAGGGAAACACTCAGGCTATCATACATAATAACATGATTTGAGTCTAAAACTTATTCATGAAGCAGGGTTAGGGGTAGGGCACATAGAAGAGTCTAAGATAGGGAGTGTTTAGAGGAGCATTAATAAATAGTGTTAGGCAGCCCCCTTAACTGTCTGTTGATTCTTTCCTTATTTGTATATGTGCAAATATTCTATTACATATATTTAGGCCTAGATTTAGGATTACATTTGATTATGATTACACCTAATTTCTATAATGCCTTTTTTATACTCATTGCAACAGCTATATACCTCTATTGAGATGAATACAATGACTGAATTCTCAAATCCTTACAAGTATTATGTAAAAAATATTTTTGTTGCTTAGTCATAATATTTATGTTAAATGCCTCCAACACATGACCGGTTACACTGATAACAGAAGCATAGTAAATATTTGCAAATCAAGCGACCCCTTTGCTAGGGAAGATCAAGACTCCACAATTTCATCTTTTATATTTTGTTTTGTAATTTGTAAAAGGATTGTATTTAATTTAGTATAACGTTTGGTGGTGATCAATTTGTTGGCTCTTAATGGGTGGTTATTCTGCTATATATAAGCTTGTCATTATAAGGGTTTTGGTTCTATGTAATGAAATGAGCAACAATTCCCTTTTTATAATAGATCGAATTTTTATTTATTGCTTAAACACATTTATTGATATAAGTTATGGATTAATAACACATGCAAGACATAATACGTTAATCTCTAAAGTTTATTTTTATTATTATAAATTTATATATATTGATGAGCCGAATACGAAAGGCTAAAGATTCTCTCACATTATAGAGCAAAATATAGAGCAATGAAAACATATCCAAATTATAGAGTAAAACATGACCCAATTACAAATATATGCAATATTCAAGGATTGCTTCATGGATCCAAGGAGTTCATTAAGTTTAAAAATTAAAAAATAAAGAAGTTAATTTGTTTTAACTGTCTTAAAAAAAAAAAGTTCAAACAATAAATACATTAGTTTAAATGATAAATTTTATGCTGCTTATGTAGTGTGAAATAAATCTTATGTGAAATTATTAAGATATTATCTATAATAACATTAATTTTAGAGATATGGTTTCTTTTAAAGTATTTTATCAATGAAAATTATATTTTTTTGGTTAAATATTTTTATAATATCTTAACAATTTAGAATTTTTTTTTAATATTGTATAGAATTTAATAATTTTGTTCAACATTACTAACCTATGTATGGGACTTTGTCCAATTTTTTTTTTTTTTTTTTTTTTTTTTTGTGTAAAACCTCAAGGAGGTGGGTGAAATTTACTATTTGAATATGTAAGGGCAATATTGAGATTTCTGACTCATAATGCATGGCATAAGCATATTCTATTAAATAAATAGTGGAGAATCTTAATAATAGTTTCAAAAGTAAAAGAGATTAGTGTTATTATTGATATCACAGTTAATTGTTAGAAACTTAAAGGAGAGGGCAGGTAAATGTAATTTACCCAATTCTTAAAAATCCCTAAACTCCAAACATGATCCGCATGCATCTATCTCATCATCAATAAGCAATTTTAACCATTATTTGGCAATCCAATGCCACCAAAGGCCAAAGCTATGAGGAAAAAGAAAAAATTAATAAAGAGAGCTGCACAATGACACACGCAAAAGCTACCCCATATACAACAAACATGCATGTCCTATGAATTCATAAACTATTCAAAGAAACACAAGCAATTGGTTTCAGGTGAATAGGTGTTGAAGGCTCAAAAGAAATGAATTAGAAATTGAAAATTTAAACAAATGATGCTAAAGAAGAAGAAGAAAATTAATCTACCTTGGAAAGCAGATTTTTGGGAGCGTAGAACAAAGCGAAAGTGGGTGTCTTGATTTCTGAATCTATTTACACTAATGGGTGTTGATGTTGATGATGATGATGATGATGATGGGTATCTCGTGAGGATGCTGTTGTATGTTGCAGAAATCAGATGCCTCATCGAAAGTGATTCCATTCCCCTGCAAATTCTTCACTTCAAACTATGGAAACAACAACAACAATAATAGATAATACTAATTTTAGAGTTCTAAAAACACCACTAATAACACCACTAATAACATGACACTCAATAAAAAAAGAAAAAAAATATAATATCAAGACCAAAACATCAAATCATTTATAGTAGGGCCTACTACCACATCATTAGTGGGAGCACTAATTGGTACTTCCACTCATGCTGAACAGAGAGGGACAGAGAATAATATATGATTGAGAATATATATTTATTTTTTTATTTTTTAAATCATATAAAAAATATTAACCTGCATTTTTAAAAAGAGAATTATATGTAACTAAGAATTGGAAAAAAAATTTATCAACACATGAGAGGTGCAAGTGTGCTTGCATTTACAGTCTTTTATTTGTATCCCATTACAGACACACTTGCACCCGTATGTGTTGTTAATTTTTTTTTTTCTTTTCTTACCTGCATGTAATTCCTTCTTTTTTAAATATGTATTAAGTAGAAGTTTAATGCCTCAAAGATAAAAGTTAAAAT
Source organism: Camellia sinensis (assembly GCF_055761805.1). NCBI lineage: Eukaryota > Viridiplantae > Streptophyta > Magnoliopsida > Ericales > Theaceae > Camellia > Camellia sinensis. The sequence continues at coordinate 4,664,460 of NC_138974.1, read as the reverse complement.
TTGAAAATAATATATGATTGAGAAACTATAAAATATTATATATATTTTTACATATGAATAAATAAGTAATGTAAATTTTCGGGAAAAAAATAAGTCCATTTATTTCAAATTTTTTTTAAAAAAAATCAAATAATAAATGATTATTTAAAATGATAAATTTTACGTCATTTATGTAGTGTGGAATACGTCTTATATTAAATTATTAAAATGTTATCTGACACTAATTTTAAAGAGATTGTTTATTTTTAAATATTTTATCAATAGAAATTATTATTATTTTTTTTTCATTAAATGATTTAATAATGCCTTAACAATTTAAGGCTTTATTTAATATTACATGAAATTTAAGAGTTTTATTAAATAATGCTAAAATATGTATGGATTTTGATAATATATATGCGAAACTTTTGGGTAGGTGAGTGAAATTTCTCATTTGAATAGATAAGGTAAATAATGGACAATTCGTCATTTTTGGTATTATAATCTATAACATTAGTATGACATCAGTAAATTCTGTTATAGCCTAACAGAGGGGAACAGTGGGAGAATTCTAATAATAATTTCAAAAGCAATAGAGGTAAGGGTAATTATTGAAACCATAAGGGAGGTAAGTGGGGCTAGCCACTTGGAATAGGCATAGGACCAACTCCCTGGGCATTTTGATGATTCTGAAGGTTCCGATTTTGAAGATCTTGATTCTGAAAGTTTTGAGAGTTCTGGCTATCTCTGATTTCTAATGGCTAAAACCTAGGAGGTTGCCCCCAAGTTCAACACCTTGCGCCCTTAAGAATTGGGCTGTTAAAGGAAGATATCTAAAAAACTCTAGTGTGGTTCAAAAGTAGTAAATAAGTTGTTTTGTGGATTATGTTTCTGCAAAGACATTGGTTGGTCTTGTTATAGGTAAAACTAGAGCTGGTGGAAGGGACAGAAAAACCATTTCACCCAAAGTAGCTATCATGTTGGTGATGGCCTACACCAAAACAGATTGGGAGTACGCTATCTCTCGCAGTGGAGTAACCAAAGAATGAGAAATTTCTCGGGAAAGCTCTATGTTGGCTGCAATGAATTTCTTCAACTTTTCAATCTCATCTAGTTAATCCTTTAGGATTGTGTTGCATTTTTGAGGGTCGGGATTTCTCAAATCCTAGACTTTCAAAATGGGATACATTTCTTGTTTAACTGCTACATGTTTCCCTCTACCTCTACCAACCATGCTGACATTAGTAAATTACAAACCTAGCACCTCATAAAATGAAAGTGAACATATAGGCCAATGTGTTATGAATGCAGTTGTGCCATGACCGATGAACTTGGTCCAAGGTTGGATTTATGATTAGGGATTTTTGACTTTAATAGGACTTGGTCTTCTCCAAACTTAGCATCCATTACTTGACTGTCACCAATGACTTCCATATCTTTCCCATACTCAAGAAGACCAGTAGAAAAACCACTGTCTTTGATAGGCCTCTTACTAGAGTTCCCAAGGTGACCAACATCTTTCACTGTTTTCTCGCTAGTATCACCAAGTTCAGTCTATTTCTTTTGCACCATTACTCTAAATTAGAAATGTCCCACTATGCGTACCAATCAATCGATAGAAGTTAATCGACAGAAAAATAGATCAGACTTGGAGTTGAGTTATGATGAGAACAATGTCCCACATCACCTAAGAGGGACCCTCACTTCCACCTTATATGCGTACTAGCCTCCTCCAACTTGTATGAAGCCTTTAAAATCGTGAGGAGGAGACGACAAGATCTGTCCCTTAACCCCTATGCGGACAGTATCATACAAGGTAAATGAGACGGGTCAGTGGAAACAGTCACATGCCCTGCCCTCCCTCCTACATGAGCCTTTTCCCCCAAGGAGGAACAAAATTGTGAGGAGGGAACGACAAGATCCGTTCCTTAACCCCAAAGCGAACAATATCTACAAGGACATGAGAGGCCAAGTATGCAAATTTGGCACTAGAATGAGGGCTGTCTGGCAAACTCTCTCACTGTTGCGGCCTAGTATGCTGGGGGGTTATGATGAGGACAATGTCCCACATCGCCTGAGAAGGACTCTCACTTCCACATTGTATGAGGCCTTTAAAACTGTGACGAAGGGGGACTACAAGATCCTTCCCTTAACCCTGAAGTGGACAGTATCATGCAAGGTGAGCAAGACGGGTTAGTGAAACAGCCGCATGCTCTACCCTCCCCCCTGTATGAGGCCTTTACCCTCGAGGAGGAACAAAACCGTAAGGGGCGACGACAAGATCTGTCTGTTAACCCCAAAGCAGACAATATCTGCAACGGCATAAGAGGCTAGGCATGCCCCTGTAGATATTGTCCTCTTTGGGGTTGAGGGACGAATCTTGTCGTCCCCTCCTCATGGTTTTAAAGGCCTGATGCAAGGTGAAGGGGGCTAGTACGCTTATAAGGTAGAAGTGGAAGTCCCTCCCAGACGATGTGGGTCATTGTCCTCATCAAGTTCTATGCCTTAAACATATTAAAGACTTCTTTGAAGGTACAATAAAGAAGAAATATGGTAGAAATAGAATTGATTTGTATTAATTAAGTAAAATGTCACTTGTTACAAGTTGCATAAACTTCAAATAAGAACAAAGAAATGAAAAATACATTAATCGACAGAGAAAAAGAGTGAGAAAACTTATCACTAATCTACTCCTAAAATTATTAAGTTGACTACTCTTAAAATAGAAGTTACACCTAATAATCACGATATGTGAGTTGTGTGGGATTTTTTTTTCTCCCTTTGTTGAAACCTTCTCTTTTATACTGGTATGGCCACTTTCTGATGCAGCCATGATCTTCCTTGATTTTCTACTTCCTTTCGTCCATATCCCTTTATTTTAGGAACTACCTACAAAATCTACTCTAACTTGATCTTCAATCCCTTGATTTCAGCATTGACTCTAACTACTTGCAATAGCCAACTCTTCTGGTTTTTCTTGGCATTGATTTAATTCTTTAAATGCCATGTCACCATGCTACTTCATGCTATACTACTGGCATATCTGTCATGCCACGCCATTATTCCTATTGATAGGTAATTTTAAAAAATTCAACAGACTGAAAGGGCTTTAATTATGACATCAACACTGCAAAAAAAAAAAAAATCATGACTTGCATATTTTAAAGAGTATGTATTATAAATTCTACCCACAAAATTTACTATTCAGTGGTAATTATACAAAATTATTATATTGTAGACACCCCATTTTTTACAGCCCTTTAAGACTTGGATATTCTTGCAGGTACATTCGATCATGAGTCTATTTGATTGCCAAATGCTAGAAGTCTCTAGCAGAGTGCCATAGCTTTGAGCATTTCAAATCCTGCATCTATTTTGTCTTATCTTTGGACTGTGCCTGAGTGTAGACACCCCATTTTTTACCGTCCTTAAGACTTGGACGTCATCGCTTGAACACTCGGTGATTATCCATGTTTGTGTTCATCTTGAGTTCTAGGAGGCCTCGGCTACGCGCCTTGCCCCAGAATCTCTCGACTCAACCGTTTTGTGTCTGATTTTGCACCAAACACTTGTGTTTTTGCTTTGGAGGGCAGGGAATGGCTTTTGGGACATCCCTACACTCCACCGGCCGTGGCTTGAGGCCACCGGCTGTGTCTTGTTGCCATCGGCCAAATGTGATGGCCGGCCGGCCAATTTGACTGCCGGTCGACCACTCTGATGGCCGGCCGGCCAATTGTGGTTTTCAACAGATATTTCTGTAGACAGCTGACAGTTGTCATTCCAGGCCATACCCCAACCCATGCCTGGACGTGGGACTTCTGAGGGGGCTACAGATTAATATATCTTTATCAATCAAGCTCTCTCAAAGGAGATAGACAAGAGGAAGAAGAAGAGATATAGGATATTTTGGAGCAAAAAATCTCTCTCTCTCTACATTTTCTGCCTCTCTCTCTAAGGTTTAGGGTTTGTTTGTGCTTAAAAGTGCATTTTCTTTGCACTTTTGCACCAAAACACCTAGTTCTCTACTCCCTTTATTGGGCTGAGGTCCTTGGAGGTGATTTTTGGGGTGATTTGAAGCCTTTTCTTGGTCCAAAAGCTGCTGATTTGCTATTGTGCTTCAAGGGTGAGCTTTTACCTCTTTTAAGCCTTGTTTTCATAGCTTGTTTTGCCATATTTGCAACTGTCTTTGAGCTTAACATATAACATAGAAAAGTCTTATTTTTAAGTTCTCTAAATAGTTTGTTAAGAGTGCTCTAAGCTTTGAGGTTGTTTGACCTCTCTTAAGGCTTGTTTGGCCCTTGTTTTGTGCCATTTCGGTTGAGCTCCGGGACCATTGTGTTTGGGCCTCCTCACCACTGAAATCTTGAGGGATTTCAGTGGTGAGGATGATGCCTTGAGGTCCCAAGAAGAAGAGGGCCACCCCCTCTCCTTGTTGTCCTTGAAAAGGGCCATTTTTAGCCTCTTGAGGGAGCATATAGTTTGAGTGTGTATTGACCATGCCTTGACTGAATTTCATGCTTATTATGTCATAATATAGAATTGTTGTATGTTGGTTTTGGTACACCATGCTTACTTAGCATACATGCCTTGTAATGCCATGTTTAGGTCTTAACATGCTTTAGGCTTTGGTCCTTGTTCTAGCATGATTTTGGCCAAGCTTTGTGAAGCTTTTGTGTTTGTTTTAGCATGCTTAAGCTCTGTTTTCAATTGTTTTGGTCGACCATCACATGCTTAGTGTAGCCACCTTGCATTTTGGCTTGTTAGCCTTGGTTGTGTGAGTGTGTAGCATGCATTACTTGCAGCGTTTCAGTGGTCCGGAACCACTTACCATGTTATTTCAGTCCCTATAACATGCTTACGTGTTTGCATTTGATGCCCCTTCAATGCGTTAAAAGGTTGTTGCCTTATGCTCCATGAATGTGCCTCTTTGTATGCTTGCATATTTAAACCACTTAGATGACATCTAGGTGCACCTTTAGCTTTGTTTAGGTCTGCATTAGACCTGTTTTAAGTCTCCTTAGCCTTGTGAGGCGTGGTTGACTTAGCCTTGGTTTAAGCATCCTTGGCTTGCCTTAAGTACTTGGACCAATTGTACGCTATGTTTGTCTTGGTTAAGTTGGTTTGACACCATCATTAGCATGGTTTTCAGAGCTTACATTGCATGCCCTTAGTCCATGTTTGTCTTCTTTCAAGTGTGCTTAAAGGTTGCTTATTTGATGCTCAAGTGTTAGCCCATTCGCATGCATGTGTGTGTGTGTTTGTTGGCTCTCATTTCCATAGCATTGGCCACTGTTTTAGGCTTGTTTGAGGGCTGCCTAAATTAGTGTAAGTCACTCCCTTGCATATTGATGCATGCTCACCTTGTGTGTTATCGCATGCTTGTGTGTTATTGCATGTTTAGGTGGCCTAACACGTTGTCATATGCCTTGCCTACTTGCATGCCCATATTACATCTTGTATGCTTGTCATTCCATACCTTGCATGATTGATTCCATAGTTTGTGTGCCTAGCGTCATTACTTGCTTGCATGATCATGTTGCATGCCTAGTTCACATGCCTAGGTTGCATTACATTAGCATGCATGCCTCACCTCTTGATCAAGCTATGATAGAGGTTGAAAGCTCCCTTATATGTTTATGTGCATTGCATCCCATATCAAAATGCATACTTGGTTCCTTAGGCCATCATGCATGGAAATGCACGATTGGTGGTCCGAGAATCGAGAGTCATATCCCTTTGAGTCATGAATATGATAAGGGGTGTGATTGGTGCATACATTGCTTGAAATGCATTACCATGCCATGTTTTGCCTTCTGCTGCTGTCAAAAATAGACTTAACAGGAGGATTTGGCCGGCCGGCAGTGTTGAGTGCCGACTGGCAAATAATGGATGGCCGATATCTCAAACAGTGGCCGGTGATCATTTATCATGGCCGGTGACAAATCCCCTCAGCCGGTGGTTCTTCACAGCATCAAGAGAGCACACCCTCGGATTTTGGCAGTCTTCAGAGGAGTATAGCAGGGCAAAGCAGAGGCAACTTGTGCAGGGCAGTGGCTTTCCAAGCAGAGCCGAGCGCACATTGCATTGGGCCTTCTTCCCGAGGCCGTTTACTGATTTCTTTAGATTAGTTAATTTGTTAATTAATTAATCGGCCTGTAATATTTAATTAGCTTGTAGGTTAATTAACTTGTATTATTCTTTCGGTCCCTCCGAGCGAGGGCAAATCTGTAATAAGTGTGGGTGCGTGTGTGCATGTCTTCTAACCCCCATTTCTTTCTCCCTTTTACTTACCTGCTTTTGATGGTTAGCATTAGGACATGTTTACTTTAGCATACCTTATGCTATGCATGCGTGCATCATTCATTAGTATTGCATGCACCAGGCTCGGCGCATCATACTAATTGCATAAGTATTTCAAATCTAACTTGAATACATGCTACTTGAGCATATTCACATGTCATTTATAGACTAGCCGAGCCTACTCTAGTGACATTCCGTATGCGTTGCATTAGGTATTTAAACATGGACTTGGATCATGCATGATTGCTAACATGTTCTTGTTTTGGCTTGGAGTACTCAGTAAGCATTTATACTTTAGCATACCACATGCGTGTGAGTGTTGCCATAACAACATGATTACCATGAGGCTAGCTGCTTATGTCATATAACTGCTTGAATGCCTGTGGATGGAGGTTGAAATACCTAAATTGGAATAATGCATTAAAACTGTGAGTTTTAAGCCCACTAGATAGTGGCAAAACCATCTTTTCTAAAAGCCCACTCGAGGGTGGCAAAACCTGCGTCTTAGCCTACTTGCGAGTAGCAAACCATCTTCAAAACAAACATGCAATGTTTTGTTCCAATTTAGGCGATTTGGTCTATACTTGTTTGCTGCGCGCATAACATAGTAATTCTAGGCTAATAAAGGGAATAAGAACACATAACGTTTTTAAAAACGGATATCACGGTTAGTGGAGGCCGATCTTCGGATCGGGCGAGAGGGGGTGCTCATAGCTGACCTTCCCCAATCGTACCCAAGCTCCCGAGCCGAGGCAACTTTGGTGATGACGGACACGTGGCCTTTGGCACCGAGTCAGGGTTTCCTAAATTCCCCCATAAAAAATATTTAGGTGGCGACTCTATATCTGGAAAAGCAGTCCATGTTTGGCACTTCTTTTCAAAAATCTGTTTCTCAAAACGATTTGCTGGATTTGGACTCTTTGATTCAAATTAAGGACCGTGACACAAATTGAGTCCGAACTGTAGTGAGGCCCACGGGCGCGTCTACACTGAGTCTTTTCAACCTGAAGTTTTAGCCATTGATGTGCATTTCCTGCCATCAATGAAGCCTTGCCGGCCACCACTAGTGGCCGACCGACCACCATTGTATACTGTAGATATTTTGTGATATTTTGTGCCAGTTGTTTGCACATATTCATTCATCTTCTTACACGTGTATGGCTAGACGTTTGTGAGAGAAATTTGTGTTTTCTATATATAGGACCCCTATCTCTAGTGTGTGGGGGTTAGAAAATTTTGAGACATAAAAATTTTCTCTCTCTCTCTCTCTCTCTTGCAAAATTGTGTGTGTTTGTCTAGTTTCTCTACACTTTTGCCTACTTTTCCTAAACCAAATCCTCTCACCTTGAGGTTCCGTGGGGCCTTGTTGGAGCTCTTGAAGGTGGTTTTGGCTTGAACTTGTGCCTAAAGTGTTCTTTGCTTCAAGAGGTAGAATACTAGTCTTGTTATCTTGTCTTCAATACTTGTTTTTTTATCTTTTTGAATTGTTTTTGGGGCTGGTTTTGAACTGTAAAAAGCTCTGTTTTGTGGCTTAAAAATTGTGGTTTGAGCCCTTTTTTTAGTCAAGGGGTAGTTCACCCTTCTTGCTTCTTAGTTTATAAAGTTTTTGTCTTTATCCATCACTTTCAAACCAGCTTTTTTAGGCCTTTTAACCACTGAATTTCATAGATTTTCTAGTGACAAAAATCTCATTTTGAAGTCCAAAATTAGAGGGGTTAGCCTCCCCTCCTTGTGTCTTGTTTGCATGCTTAGTTAGCTTTACATATTAGCTTGTTTTTCTAGCTTAACTTAGCTTAAGTCCAGCATGTTTGAGCCTCTAAAATAGTCTGCTTTAGCTTTGTTTTGGTCTGTTTGGTTCATTTGAACTTTGTTTTGTGTAGTTATAGTGTAAATCCTTGTACTAGCTTGTTGTTTTAAGGCTTTAAACATCATTGGTGTGACTTGATTGCATGTTTTTAGTACTTTTATCACTCAATTTCAGCACCTAAATCTCTACAACCTCCCTCTTTGCTTCACTCTTTCATTTTCTTTTGAGGGTTGTTTCAAGCTTGGAATCCTTCAAGCTTGAGATTGAGGTCATGGTCAATGGTTTAATCCTCCTTGAGGGTTCATTATCAGGCATGATCTCTCTCTTGCCTTACACTATCCCTTGGTTGACACTTCCTTCACTTTAGAGGACACTCACCAATGGACAAATTGATTAAAGAATGATTTGGTAATTAAAATGTGTAAACAAAATTGACAAGTAAAAGTGACAAGATAAACATGTCGTTGTATTGCATTGCATGTGTTTAAATCGGACGTTAATTTGAATACAAGGAAAATGGGACAGTTCATACTCAAAAGTGATGAAATGTGCCACTTTCCTAGGTCCCCATTGCCCTTGATCATGCGTGATAGGGTGGTGGTCTTGTTGGTCATATTTGTGCATTTATCGAAATTGTACAACTTGGATCTTTGGCCATCATGCTATGAACTTGCTTGATTGGTGGTTTTCGGATCCAAATGTGTCACTCCTTTGAGATATTAAAATGATAAGGAGGGATACAGTACAAACAAATCCTTGGAAAAACCCTCTTTTTGCTCTGTTTGTACTCTGTTGCACTATGATGACCCCAGTGCTTCAGTGGCTGGTAGACCACCATTTATGGTTAACAGTGCATTATTTCTGGCCAGCAGGGCACCTCCCTGGCCGGCAGAATCCATCCATGGCCGGCATGCCACTGATGTAAACCTCGATAAAGATTTGGTAAAGTGGAGCAGAAAGGTTCTGGAAATGCTCAACCCTGCAAACAGAGACTTTCGAGAGCAAAATGGAGGTCTTTTCGGGGCGAAAACCGAGCATGTGCATCTTCCACTTCCCAAGGCGAAGCAGTGGCAGCATAGTTTAATATCTAAAATGCTTAGTTCGTGTACTTTTGTGTTGTAAATTAATTAATTAGTTTATTGGTTAGTTAAAGTGTTGTAATAATTAGTAATTAGCTTAGCTAGTTATTCATTTGGCTTGTAATATTGTCTAATTAGCTTAATTAGATTAGCTTTGCTCTTATTTATTCGGACCCTCCTTCACGATGGCATAGTGTTGTAATAAGTGTGCGTGCGTGTGTGTATGTTTTTCAACCTCACGTTTTTCTCCATTTTATTTAATCTCTTTCGATGGTTAGATTAGGGACATATTTCAATTAGCATACCTTATGCTTGCATCCAGTCATTTGTATTGCATGTACCGAGGCTCGGCGCATCATTCAAACTGCATTGTCATTTCAATAAATTCTTTGAATACATGTTTTATTGCATGTTATTCAAATTATTTCATATGTCATTTTAGTAGCTGAACCTATTAATTGCATATTGCATGTGTTGCATTAGGCATCTTACATAGTTAGGAATCATGCATAGTTTTCTAACCCATATCTTTTTAGCTTGGAGTACTATGTGAGTTTTTACGTTGTAGCATGCTTGCATGAATGTGAATGTTGCCATGTTTAGTATGCTTGCCATGAGGCTATGTGCTTAAATCCTAAACTGCATGAATGTCTGTGAATGAAGGCTTGTTGTTTGAATTGGAACAATTCAACGAATGTGAGTTTTAAGTCCACTTTGTTGAGTGGCAAATCATGTTTTAAGCGTACTATGTTTGGTGACAAAACCGCATCTTTAAGCCCACTTGAGGTGGCAAATTCAAACCATTTTCACAAGCAAACATGAATTGAATTGTTTCCAAATAGAGCAAACTAGTCTATATTTGCTTGTGCACATCACATAATAAAGTTAGACTAAATAATCGAAACAAGAATGCATAATGTTTATAAAATTTCATATCATGATTAGTAGAGGCTTATCTTTGATCGGGCGAGCGGGGTGCTCAATTCATGACTTTCCCCCCTCATATCCAAGTTCCCGAGCTGAGACAACTTTGGTGATGACGGACACGTGGCCTTTGGCACGAGTCAGGATTTCCTAAATTTTCCCAAAATAAAAAATATTTAGGCGGCGACTCTGTATCTAGCAAAGCAGTCCAATTTTGGCGTTATTTGATTTAAAATTGATTTTCCAAAAATATTTGCCAGATTTGAACTCTTTGGTGTTTATCAGTTTCACATTGCATTTGTGAGACTAGATTCAGAACCGCGGGAGTCCGAACTGTGACGCATTCTTTTCAAACCTTCCGAAAGGGGCTGCAAAAAAAGGCGAGTCCGCATATATATTCATGAGAAAATTTATAATTTTAATCATTAATGTTTATAAACTTTACCATTTATTTGTAATTATTTTTCCAAAAAGCCTCCACTGAATTTGAAATTTTTTCATAAAATTTGCCTCCCTCATGTTCTTGGTTTTCATCAAATTTTTTAAACATCATAGTTAATTGGATTAAATTAAAAAAAAATAAAAATTTAGAAGGATAACATTAAAAAAAATTTAGAAAATTAAAAAAAAAAAAAACCCAATGTGTGAGTCTTGTAACAAAATAGATTATGAATTTTTAATTTTATCAATATAAGCCCTAAACTTTTAAATTGCTTTTAATCTAAATTATTTGTCTATTTTTATTAAGTAAAATCGATGAAAAAATAAATATTTTAGTTATTAAACTCAGTGAAAAGGGTATTGTAGACATTTAATGTATAACCATATTGAGTTTAATAACTAAAATACTCATTTTTCGCCAGTTTTACTTAATGAGAATATGTGAATGCTTTAGATTGAAAATAAATCAAAATATTAGAGTTTAAATTGATAAAATTGAAAATTCAGGTTTTATTTTGTTACAAGGCTAAAACCTTGGTTGTTGTTGTTTTTTTTTTTTTTTTTGTTTTTTTGATAATTGTTCAAAAAATTTAAAATAATAGGCATAAAAATTAATACAATAAATAAAATTAGAAGAATCTACATTTAGGGAAGAGAATGAGGCTGGGATTGGGGTCATTGTTTGAGATTGCAATAGGGAAGTGATTGCTTCAATGGTTGAAGAGATTGGAAGTTTTGATGGTCATTTAAAAAGTTGAATAGAAAACTAAATTTAACAAAAATGGAAGTTGAATAAAAAGAAAAAGGAAAGCTGCTTAAAATTGAAAATAGAAGTTCATTCAAGAAACCACTATACGTTAACGATCTATTTGGAAATTAAATAAAAAAGGATGTTTAATAGAAAACTAAATTGAATAAAAATGGAAGTTGAATAAAAATAAAAATGAAAGTTGCATAAAATTAAAAAAGGAAGTCCAATCCAGAAACCACTATACCTTAACAATCTATTTGGAAATTAAATAAAAAAGAAAGTTGAATAGAAAAGAAACTTGAATAAAAAAAGAAGTTGAAGAAAAAATAAAAATGGAAGTTGCAGAAAATTAAAATTGGAAGTTCATTCAAGAAACCACTATACTTTAACGATCTATTTGGGAATTAAATAAAAAAAGGAAGTTGAATAGAAAAATAGTTTGAATAAAAATGGAAGTCGAATAAAAAAAAATGGAATTTGCAGAAAATTAAAAATGAAAGTTCATTCAAGAAACCAATATACTTTAACGATCTATTTGGAAATTAAATAAAAAAGAAGTTTAATGGAAAAGTAACTTGAATAAAAATGGAAGTTGAATAAAAATAAAAATGAAAGTTGCATAAAATTAAAAATGGAAGTTCAATCTAGAAGCCACCATACCATAACGATCTATTTGGAAATTAAATAAAAAAGGAAGTTGAGTAGAAAAGAAACTTGAATAAAAAAGGAAGTTAAATAAAAATAAAAATGGAAGTTGCCGAAAATTAAAAATGGAAGTTCATTCAGGAAACCACTATACATTAATGGGCTATTTGGAAATTAAATAAAAAAGGAAGTTAAACAGAAAGATAACTTGAATGAAAATGGAAGTCGAATAAAAATAAAAATGGAAGTTCAATCAAGAAACCACTATACCTTAACGATCTATTTGGAAATTAAATAAAAAAGGAAGTTGAGTAGAAAAGAAACTAGAAGAAAAAAGGAAGTTGAATAAAAATAAAAATGAAAGTTGCATAAAATTATAAATGAAAGTTCAATCCAGAAACCGCTATACCTTAACGATCTATTTGGAAACTAAATAAAAAAGGAACTTGAACAGAAAAATAACTTGAATAAAAATGGAAGTTGAATAAAATTAAAAATAGAAGTTGCAGAAAATTAAAAAAAGAAGTTCATTCGAGAAACAACTATACGTTAACGATCTATTTGGAAATTAAATAAAAAAAAGGAAGTTGAATAGAAAAGAAATTTGAATAAAAAAGGAAGTTGAATAAAAATAAAAATGGAAGTTGCAAAAAATTAAAAATGGAAGTTCATTCAAGAAACCACTATACCTTAACGATCTATTTGGAAATTAAATAAAAAAGGAAGTTGAATAGAAAAGAAAACTTGAATAAAAAAGGAAGTTGAACAAAAATAAAAATGGAAGTTGCAAAAAATTAAAAATGGAAGTACATTCAAGAAGCCACTATACTATAATGATCTATTTGGAAATTAAAAAAAAAAAAAGCAAGTTGAATAGAAAAGTAAATTGAATAAAAATGGACGTTGAATAAAAAAAAAAGGAATGTTGCATAAAATTAAAAATGGAAGTTCATGCAAGAAACCACTATACCTTAACGATCTGTTTGGAAATTAAATAAAAGAGAAGTTTAATAGAAAAGTAACTTGAATAAAAATAAAAACGAAAGTTGCATAAAATTAAAAATGAAAGTTCAATCCAGAAACCACCATTCCTTAACGATCTATTTGGAAATTAAATAAAAAAGGAAATTGAGTAGAAAATGAACTTTAATAAAAAAGGAAGTTAAATAAAAATAAAAATGGAAGTTGTAGAAAATTAAAAATGGAAGTTCATTCAAGAAACCACTATAGATTAACGATCTACTTGGAAATTAAATAAAAAAGGAAGTTAAACAGAAAAATAACTTGAATAAAAATGGAAGTTGAATAAAAATAAAAATAGAAGTTGCAGAAAATTAAAAATGGAAGTTTATTCAAGAAACCACTATACCTTAACGATCCATTTGGAAATTAAATGAAAAAGGATGTTTAATAGAAAACTAAATTGAATAAAAATAAAAATGAAAGTTAAATAAATTAAAAATGGAAGTTCAATCCAGAAACCAGTATACCTTAACGATGTATTTGGAAATTAAATAAAAAAAGAAATTGATTAAAAAAATAACTTGAATCAGAATGGAAGTTGAATAAAAATAAAAATGGAAGTTGCAGAAAATTAAAAATGGAAGTTCATTGAAGAAACCACTATACCTTAACGATCTATTTGAAAATTAAATAAAAAAGGATGTTTAATAGAAAACTAAATTGAATAAAAATGGAAGTTGAATAAAAATAAAAATGAAAGTTGCATAAAATTAAAAATAGAAGTTCAATCCAGAAACCACTATACCTTAACGATCTATTTGGAAATTAAATAAAAAGGGAAGTTGAATAAAAATAAAAATGGCAGTTGCAGAAAATTAAAATTGGAAGTTCATTCAAAAACCACTATACCTTAACGATCTATTAGGAAATTAAATAAAAAAGGAAGTTGAATAGAAAAATAACTTGAATAACAATGGAAGTTGAATAAAAATAAAAATGGAAGTTGTGGAAGTTCATTCAAACATCCGCTATACCTTAACTGTCACGCCCCCAAACCGCCCCTAGTAGTTTGGTGCCGTGATGGCCAGTAACCCGAGGTTACCGAAGGCCGTCTTACAAAAATCACACACAATCAGAGTATAAAATATGGGGCTTACAAGTGCGGAAGCAATATATATATATACATATACAAAATCTAAATAGTCCATGAGAGCCGTGCATAAGTCCAATGGAATGTCATACATCAAACATCTTTACAAGTCTTACAATTTAGGTACAGCAAGAATGAGATACAAAACACATCCTGACTAAAAGGCTTCTCAAGCCGACATATGCCAAAACAAACAAAGAACATAAGCCGAGAAGCATAATCTTCAAGACGATGCAAAACGCAAATCCAAAACATGTCGGCTATACGCCCAAAACACATCGGCAATCAAAACACATCGGCAATCACGTCTAGGCCTCAATGCCTTCTTGTTCATCACCTACATATATATATAGAGAGGGTGAGCTTGGATACTCAGTGAATGATATTAGAAATAAAGGTTTGCATGATTGATATCCAAGATTTCTTTCAAACAATACAAGGTATACTTTACAATCAAGAAAAGGTCAAGTTCATTGCCGGCCTTTCAAGTTCTTTGGATGTTATTACATCTACTTAATACAAGAGGGTGATGACATTCCCAAAACAAGAGTGCAGTTGCATTATAGTCCCCTGCAACTAAGGACCTTCAAGACAAGCTGTGCTGCGAAAGTTTAGAGTCCTCTAGCACTAAGGACTGTCAAGACAAGCTGTGCTGCGAAAGTTTAGAGTCCTCTAGCACTAAGGACTGTCAAGACAAGCTGTGCTGCGAAAGTTTAGAGTCCTCTAGCACTAAGGACTGTCAAGACAAGAGTGCAGTTGCATTATAGTCCCCTGCAACTAAGGACTTTCAAGACGAGTCATCAAAACAAGATAGCATTTGATGTACAAAATAGGGATAGTCATTCATGCTAGATCAAGTACTTTTCAAAACAAGGCAAAACAAGATTTATCAAAACAAGTGTAACATAGCTTTATTAGAAATACCACTCACATCGTTTCTTCACACGTCGGGGTCGAGACAAGCCCAAGTCCTACAACACATGGCAAAGCCTATTGAATGCGCTTTCAAACGAGTCTCTCATGTACACAAATGTTTTCGGAAAACATGCTGGGCACCAACCAGGTCTAGGCCGAGGTTCCACACCTCCTTGCCGAGGTGTGTTCCCGAGGGCCACATGCAAGGAAAAGAGGTCGGGAAACTCTGGGTTTCCCTCTGCTGATAAACATGAAGAACATGAGTGTGAAAACATGAAAAATACGAATGTTTGATCATAATCTGCCATCACAAATCTGGGATTTTCGTGCTATGAGTTTGAAAACATGGACCTGGGTACCCGTACTTGAAATCCTTGCGGAAACAAACACAAAATCATGATTCTTTATGCAAGCTTTCGGATCAAACAAGACTTTTCTTGAAGAACACATGAATGTCATTTTCTCTTTCTAAAATCGAGCTTCAAAACGATGCATGGCTTACAAATCATTTTCAATCATGCAATGCAATAACATAAACATAAAGAACATTACGAGTAGATCAAGAACCTAACCTTAGAATGCGGATCTAACGGTTGGATCTCTAGAAATCAAGCTTGAAGATCTACTTCCTCACTCTAAAACTCTTTCTTCCTCCTAGAGCTTCTCTCTCTACAAGACAAGGTTATGACACCAAATGATAGTTTTCTATACCCGGTTCTGGGGTTAACCCTCTGCTGAGACACATGGCGGCGATTGGTTGGGTTCATCCTGAAAAGGTGGCTGACAGGCCAGACAAAGCATGGTGGAAGGGTGTTCAACAAGCAAAGCGGTATGGGCTCTCTGACAGGCTATGACATCGGCTAACAACGAGGCATACTTAACAAGCTACACGGAGTGGCACTCCGGCAAGGAGTGACATCGGCTAACAAAAGACTTTGGCAACTAAGATGACAATGACCTCGGCTAGGAAGGACAACACTTGACTAAGCTGTGCCACATCTTGGCCTAGATGCACCACACCTCGGCCTAGGTCATACCACTTCCAGGACGAGATCACTTGGGTGCAAGGTAACATCTCGGCTAATGTGGTCAAGGCAAGGACTGAGGTCAACAAGGGGTTTCAAGATACTAATACTAGACTAAGGATGACCTCGGCATTGGAATAACATCGGCTAGTATAACTCAAGCAAGGCGTAACCTAGGTTTCGCATTAAGGGAGAAACAAGACAAGCACACTACACTTAGACAAATCACAAGGCTTCAAATCAAGACATGGATCGCATTAGCTCAAGCGAAACAAATCACAACATACACATGCAAGCTAAACAAGTCATAATCTTACCGATGCTCATGAACATGATGAGGACATAAAGTGTGGGTTCCTACATTAACGATCTATTTGGAAATTAAATAGAAAAGAAGTTTAGTAGAAAAGTAACTTGAATAAAAATGGAAGTTGAATAAAAATAAAAATGAAAGTTGCATAAAATTAATAATGGAAGTTCAATCCAGAAACCACTATACCTTAACGATCTATTTGGAAATTAAATAAAAAAGGAAGTTAAGTAGAAAAGAAACTTGAATAAAAAAGGAAGTTAAATAAAAATAAAAATGGAAGTTCATTCAAGAAACCACTATACATTAACGATCTATTTCGAAATTAAATAAAAAAGGAAGTTAAATAGAAAAATAACTTGAATAAAATTCAAAGTAGAATAAAAATAAAAACGGAAGTTGCAGAAAATTAAAAATGGAAGTTCATTCAAGAAACCACTATCCCT
The DNA here is from genome assembly GCF_055761805.1 of Camellia sinensis. Taxonomy (NCBI): domain Eukaryota; kingdom Viridiplantae; phylum Streptophyta; class Magnoliopsida; order Ericales; family Theaceae; genus Camellia; species Camellia sinensis. The sequence goes on along the minus strand of NC_138974.1, from coordinate 4,647,725 downwards.
TAACGATCTATTTGGAAATTAAATAAAAAAGGATGTTAAATAGAAAAATAACTTGACTAAAATTCGAAGTAGAATAAAAATAAAAACGGAAGTTGCAGAAAATTAAAAATGGAAGTTCATTCAAGAAACCACTATACCTTAACGATCTATTTGGAAATTAAATAAAAAAGGATGTTTAATAGAAAACTAAATTGAATAAAAATGGAAGTTGAATAAAAAAAAATGAAAGTTGCATAAAATTATAAATGGAAGTTCAATCCAGAAACCGCTATACCTTAACAATCTATTTGGAAACTAAATAAAAAAAGGAACTTGAATAGAAAAATAACTTGAATAAAAATGGAAGTTGAATGAAAATAAAAATGGAAGTTGCAGAAAATTAAAAATGGAAGTTCATTCAAGAAACCATTATACCTTAACGATCTATTTGGAAATTAAATAAAAAAGGAAGTTGAATAGAAAAGAAAACTTGAATAAAAAAGGAAGTTGAACAAAAATAAAAATGGAAGTTGTGGAAAATTAAAAATGGAAGTACATTCAAGAAACCACTATACCGTAACGATCTATTTGGAAATTAAAAAAAAAAAAGAGCAAGTTGAATAGAAAAGTAAATTTAATAAAAATGGAAGTTGAATAAAAAGAAAAAGAAAGCTGCATAAAATTGAAAATAGAAGTTCATTCAAGAAACCACTATACCTTAACGATCTATTTGGAAATTAAATAAAAAATGATGTTTAATAGAAAACTAAATTGAATAAAAATGGAAGTTGAATAAAAATAAAAATGAAAGTTAAATAAATTAAAAATGGAAGTTCAATCCAGAAACCAGTTTACCTTAACGATGTATTTGGAAATTAAATAAAAAAGGAAGTTGATTAAAAAAATAACTTGAATAAAAATGGAAGTTGAATAAAAATAAAAATGGAAGTTGAAGAAAATTAAAAATGGAAGTTCATTGAAGAAACCACTATACATTAACGATCTATTTGAAAATTAAATAAAAAAGGATGTTTAATAGAAAACTAAATTGAATAAAAATGGAAGTTGAATAAAAATAAAAATGAAAATTGCATAAAATTAAAAATGGAAGTTCAATCCAGAAACCACTATACCTTAACGATCTATTTGGAAATTAAATAAAAAAGGAAGTTGAATAAAAATAAAAATGGCAGTTGCAGAAAATTAAAATTGGAAGTTCCTTCAAAAACCACTATACCTTAACAATCTATTAGGAAATTAAATAAAAAAGGAAGTTGAATAGAAAAATTGTAACAACCCTCATCTTACTCTTGTCACACTTGCATACATTCATGCATGATCTTGCCTTGTTATGTTGTTTTGAAGGTTTTGCCTTGCCTTGTTTTGTTTATGTATTGCTTGCGTGATTTTGTTCCTTGTTCGGTGTGTGTGTGGCCGAGGTCACCTTGAGCTTAGTTCGCCTTTGAACCTTTGTACTTAGAACTGTTTGAGACCTTGGTCGACCCCCATCTTCACCTCGAGCATTATTGCCGAGATGTTTTGCACTTAGTGAACCTTGTCCGCAGGCAGGTATGGCCTAGGCCGAGATGTGGCACACCCCGGCCAAGGTGTGGCACAGCTTAGTCAAGCGTCATCCTCCCTAGCCGATGTCTTTGTTACCCTGTTGCCGAAGCTTTGACCTTAGCCGATGTCATTACTTGCCGATGTGTCTTGCCCTAGCTTGCTGCATACGCTTTGTCAGAGACTTGTCTTATCTATCAATCACCTTTTTGAGTTGAGCCAACCCGGTAACGCCACGTGTCCGAGCTGATTGTTAAGACAGCCGGCAGACCTGGAAACAAATCATTTTTTTTTTGTCTCAAATCTTTGCCTTTAGAGAGAGAAGCTCTAGAGAAAGGAAGAGAAGTTCTTGAGTGAGAGTAAGTCTTCCAAGCTTGATCTTCATGGTTTGATCCGTTGGATTCAAGTTTTGAGGTTAGAATCTTGATCTACTTTGGTTGTTGTTGTTGATCATCTAGCTGCATTGCATGATCGAATCTGTTTTGAATATCATGCATCGATTTGAAGTTGGTTTTGGAAAGAGAAAATGGTTTTCATGTGTTCTTGAAGAAAGTCTCGTTTTGATCCGAAAGTTTAGAACAAGAACCATGTTTTGTGTTTGTTCTTGCATGACCTTCTTGTATGGGTACCCAGGTCCATGTTTTGAACTCTTGGCATGAAACCTCAGATTTCTGTAACAAGTTTTGAACTTGCATTCATCTTTCTCACTATCATGTTCATCATGTCCTTCATGTGCTTCAAAGGGGAACCCAGGTTTTCCCGACTTTGCTTTTGAATAAGGCCAGCGGGACCACACCTCGGCCAGGAGGTGTAGGACCTCGGAAAAGACCTGGTTGGTACCCAGTTTGTTTTCATGAAACGGGAGCAATGTTTAAACTCCCAGCATGTTTTGCTTTGTTATTGACTTGGATCGGGTAAGGATGCCGAGATCATCTGCATGTATATAAAGCTTGTTTTGAGAATGTGATTTGCCATGTGATTGTAGGACCTTGATCTTTGCTTTGAGCCTACATCTGAGGAAAACTATGTGAGTGGTATTTTTGATAAAGCTATGTTACACTTGTTTTGATAAATCTTGCTTTGCTTTGTTTTGACGAAAGTATTTGTTAAGCATGAATGAATAGCTCTGTTTTGATGTATCAAGTATAAGCCTTTTTTTGATGTCATTCTTGAAAAGTCCCGTGTGCTGGAGGACTCTAAACTTTCACAGCACTAAGTATAAAAGGATACGGTCCTTCCTTGGAGAAGATTACTATGTTAAATCGGGCTACGGGCCTAAGTAACACTAGACCATTATGTTAAATCGGGCTACGGGCCTAAGTAACACAAGACCGTCGTGTGAACGGAAGCTACGGGCTTAAGTAAAACAAGTCCCTTATGCTGGAGAACTATAAACTTTCGCAGTACCTTTGACTAATCGATTACGGATCGTGCAGTCCTTGTTTTGCCACTGACGGTTTACCGCGTGGATTTGTTTGTTCGGAAAGCTTGATTTGTGTTTTGCCGATGTAAGTAAGCATCCCTTGAGACTTGTGAGACTTGACAGATGAATACGGTTCATCCTTTGTTTGTTCGGAAAGCTTGATTTGTGTTTTGCCGATGTAAGTAAGCATCCCTTGAGACTTGTAAGACTTGACAGATGAATACGGTTCATCCCTTGTTTTGATAAAGTTTGATGTGTTTTGTTTTGAAAGACTTCGGCTATATTCATGCAAACCTTTATTATTAGTACCATTCACTGAGTATCCAAGCTCACCCTCTCTATATATATGTAGGTGATGAGCAGGACGTCGGCGACGCCTAGACTGTTTTTTGAAAGCTTGTTTGGATCCCTGATTATGTCGGCTTTGTTTTTGTATTCACGTCGGCGATGCCATTTATTTCATGTCGGCAAATCTTGAAAATCATGCTTCTTGGCTTGTGTTTACTGTATTTTGTATATGTCGGCTCGAGAAGCCTTTTGATCAAGATGTAACACATATTTTGCTTTGTTGTATTCAAGTTGTAAAGATGAATGACATTACATTTGATCTATGCACAGCTCTTATGGACTACTTGTACTTTAGATTATTGCTTCCGCATTTGTGAGCCCCGTTTATTATACTCTGATTGTGTTAAGTTTTTGAAAGTTGGCCTTCGGTAATCTCGGATTACTGGCCATCACGCCACCAAACTACTAGGGGCGGTTTGGGGTCGTGACAAAAATAACTTGAATAAAAATGGAAGTCGAATAAAAATAAAAATGGAAGTTGTGGAAGTTCATTCAAAAATCCGCTATACCTTAACGATCTATTTGGAAATTAAATAAAAAAGAAGTTTAATAGAAAAGTAACATGAATAAAAATGGAAGTTGAATAAAAATAAAAATGAAAGTTGCATAAAATTAATAATGGAAGTTCAATCCAGAAACCACCATACCTTGACGATCTATTTGGAAATTAAATAAAAAAGGAAGTTAAGTAGAAAAGAAACTTGAATAAAAAATAAAAATGGAAGTTCATTCAAGAAACCAATATACATTAACGATCTATTTGGAAATTAAATAAAAAAGTAAGTTAAATAGAAAAATAACTTGAATAAAATTCAAAGTAGAAAAAAAAATAAAAACGGAAGTTGCAGAAAATTAAAAATGGAAGTTCATTCAAGAAACCACTATCCCTTAACGATCTATTTGGAAATTAAATAAAAAAGGATGTTAAATAGAAAAATAACTTGAATAAAATTCAAAGTAGAATAAAAATAAAAACAGAAGTTGCAGAAAATTAAAAATGGAAGTTCATTCAAGAAACCACTATACCTTAACGATCTATTTGGAAATTAAAGAAAAAAGGATGTTTAATAGAAAACAAAATTGAATAAAAATGGAAGTTGAATAAAAATAAAAATGAAAGTTGCATAAAATTATAAATGGAAGTTCAATCAGGAAACCACTATACCTTAATAATCTATTTGGAAACTAAATGAAAAAGGAACTTGAATAGCAAAATAACTTGAATAAAAACGGAAGTTGAATGACAATAAAAATAGAAGTTGCAGAAAATTAAAAATGGAAGTTCATTCAAGAAACCACTATACCTTAACGATCTATTTGGAAATTAAATAAAAAAAGAAAGTGAAATAGAAAAGAAACTTGAATAAAAAAGGAAGTTGAATAAAATTAAAAATGGAAGTTGCAGAAAATTAAAAATGGAAGTTCATTCAAGAAACCACTATACCATAACGATCTATTTGGAAATTAAATAAAAAAGGAAGTTGAATAGAAAAGAAAACTTGAATAAAAAAGGAAGTTGAACAAAAATAAAAATGGAAGTTGCAGAAAATTAAAAATGGAAGTACATTCAAGAAACCACTATACCGTAACGATCTATTTGGAAATTAAAAAAAAAAAACGCAAGTTGAATAGAAAAGTAAATTTAATAAAAATGGAAGTTGAATAAAAAGAAAAAGGAAAGCTGCATAAAATTGAAAATGGATGTTCATTCAAGAAACCACTATAACTTAATAATCTATTTGGAAATTAAATAAAAAAAAATTTAATAGAAAAATAACTTGAATAAAAATGAAAGTTGAATAAAAATAAAAATGAAAGCTACATAAAATTAAAAATGGAAGTTCAATCCAGAAACCACCATACCTTAACGATCTATTTGTAAATTAAATAAAAAATGAAGGTTAGCAGAAAAGAAACTTGAATAAAAAAGGAAGTTAAATAAAAATAAAAATGAAAGTTGCAGAAAATTAAAAATGGAAGTTCATTCAAGAAACCACTATACTTTAACGATCTATTTGGAAATGAAATAAAAAAGGAAGTTAAATAGAAAAATAACTTGAATAAAAATGGAAGTTGAATAAAAATAAAAATGTAAGTTGTAGAAAATTAAAAATGGAAGTTCATTTAAGAAACCACCATACCTTAACGATCCATTTGGAAATTAAATAAAAAAGCAAGTTTAATAGAAAATTAAATTGAATAAAAATGGAAGTTGAATGAAAATAAAAATGAAAGTTGCATAAAATTAAAAATGGAAGTTCAATCCAGAGACCACTATACCTTAACGATCTATTTGGAAATTAAATAAAAAAGGAAGTTGAATAAAAAAATAACTTGAATAAAAATGGAAGTTGAATAAAACTAAAAATGGAAGTTGCAAAAAATTAAAAATGGAAGTTCATTCAAGAAACCACTACACCTTAACAATCTATTTGGAAATTAAATAAAAAAGGATGTTTAATAGAAAACTAAATAGAATAAAAACGGAAGTTGAATAAAAATAAAAATGAAAGTTGCATAAAATTAAAAAAGGAAGTTCAATCAAGAAACCACTATACCTTAACGATCTATTTGGAAATTAAATAAAAAAGGAAGTTGAATAGAAAAGAAACTTGAATAAAAAAAGAAGTTGAATAAAAATAAAAATGGAAGTTGCAGAAAATTAAAATTGGAAGTTCATTCAAGAAACCACTATACCTTAACCATTTATTTGGAAATTAAATAAAAAAATGAAGTTAAATAAAAATAAGAATGGAAGTTGCAGACAATTAAAAATGGAAGTTCATTCTAGAAACCACTATACCTTAACGATTTATTTGGAAATTAAATAAAAAAATGAAGTTAAATAAAAATAAGAATGGAAGTTGTAGAAAATTAAAAATGGAAGTTCATTCAAGAAACCACTATACCTTAACGATCTATTTGGAAATTAAATAAAAAAAGATGTTTAATAGAAAACTAAATTGAATAAAAATGGAAGTTGAATAAAAATAAAAATGAAAGTTGCATAAAATTAAACATGGAAGTTCAATCCAGAAACCACTATACCTTAACGATCTATTTGGAAATTAAATAAAAAAGGAAGTTGAATAAAAAAATAACTTGAATAAAAATGGAAGTTGAATAAAAATAAAAATAGAAGTTGCAAAAAATTAAAAATGGAAGTTCATTCAAGAAACCACTATACCTTAACGATCTATTTGGAAATTAAATAAAAAAGGATGTATAATAGAAAACTAAATTGAATAAAAATGGAAGTTGAATAAAAATAAAAATGAAATTTGCATAAAATTAAAAAAGAAAGTTCAATCCAGAAACCACTATACCTTAACAATCTATTTTGAAAATAAATAAAAAAGGAAGTTGAATAGAAAAGAAACTTGAATAAAAACAGAAGTTGAATAAAAATAAAAATGGAAGTTGCAGAAAATTAAAATTGGAAGTTCATTCAAGAAACCACTATACTTTAACGATTTATTTGGGAATTAAATAGAAAAAGGAAGTTGAATAGAAAAATAGTTTGAATAAAAATGGAAGTCGAATAAAAAAAAATGGAATTTGCAGAAAATTAAAAATGGAAGTTCAGTCAAGAATCCACTATACCTTAACGATCTATTTGGAAATTAAATAAAAAAGAAGTTTAATGGATAAGTAACTTGAATAAAAATGGAAGATGAATAAAAATAAAAATGAAAGTTGCATAAAATTAAAAATGGAAGTTCAATCTAGAAGCCACCATACCTTAACGATCTATTTGGAAATTAAATAAAAAAGGAAGTTGAGTAGAAAAGAAACTTGAATAAAAAAGGAAGTTAAATAAAAATAAAAATGGAAGCAGAAAATTAAAAATGGAAGTTCATTCAGGAAACCACTATACATTAACGGGCTATTTGGAAATTAAATAAAAAAGGAAGTTAAACAGAAAGATAACTTGAATGAAAATGGAAGTCGAATAAAAATAAAAATGAAAGTTGCAGAAAATTAAAAATGGAAGTTCAATCAAGAAACCACTTTGCCTTAACGATCTATTTGGAAATTAAATAAAAAAGGAAGTTGAGTAGAAAAGAAACTTGAAGAAAAAAGGAAGTTGAATAAAAATAAAAATAAAAGTTGCATAAAATTATAAATGAAAGTTCAATCCAGAAACCGTCATACCTTAACGATCTATTTGGAAACTAAATAAAAAAGGAACTTGAACCTAAAAATAAAAATAGAAGTTGCAGAAAATTAAAAATAGAAGTTCATTCGAGAAACCACTATACGTTAACGATCTATTTGGAAATTAAATAAAAAAAGGAAGTTGAATAGAAAACAAATTTGAATAAAAAAGGAAGTTGAATAAAAATAAAAATGGAAGTTCATTCAAGAAACCACTATACCTTAACGATCTATTCGGAAATTAAATAAAAAAGGAAGTTGAATAGAAAAGAAAACTTGAATAAAAAAGGAAGTTGAACAAAAATAAAAATGGAAGTTGCAGAAAATTAAAAATGGAAGTACATTCAAGAAGCCACTATACCGTAATGATCTATTTGGAAATTAAAAAAAAAAAAGCAAGTTGAATAGAAAAGTAAATTGAATAAAAATGGACGTTGAATAAAAAGAAAAAGGAATGTTGCATAAAATTAAAAATGGAAGTTCATGCAAGAAACCACTATACCTTAACGATCTATTTGGAAATTAAATAAAAGAGAAGTTTAATAGAAAAGTAACTTGAATAAAAATAAAAACGAAAGTTGCATAAAATTAAAAATGGAAGTTCAATCCAGAAACCACCATTCCTTAACGATCTATTTGGAAATTAAATAAAAAAGGAAGTTGAGTAGAAAATAAACTTTAATAAAAAAGGAAGTTAAATAAAAACAAAAATGGAAGTTGCAGAAAATTAAAAATGGAAGTTCATTCAAGAAACCACTATAGATTAACGATCTATTTGGAAATTAAATAAAAAGGAAGTTAAATAGAAAAATAACTTGAATAAAAATGGAAGTTGAATAAAAATAAAAATAGAAGTTGCAGAAAATTAAAAATGGAAGTTCATTCAAGAAACCACTATACCTTAACGATCCATTTGGAAATTAAATAAAAAAGGAAGTTTAATAGAAAACTAAATTGAATAAAGATGAAAGTTGAATAAAAATAAAAATAAAAGTTGCAGAAAATTAAAAATGGAAGTTCAATCCAGAAACAACTATACCTTAACGATATATTTGGAAATTAAATAAAAAAGGAAGTTGAGTAGAAAAGAAACTTGAATAAAAAAAGGAAGTTAAACAAAAATAAAAATGGAAGTTGCAGAAAATTAAAAATAGAAGCTTATTCCAGAAACCACTATAGATTAACGATCTATTTGGAAATTAAGTAAAAAATGAAGTTAAATAGAAAAATAACTTGAATAAAAATGAAAGTGGAAGCTGCAGAAAATTAAAAATGGAAGTTCATTGAAGAAACCACTATACCTCAACGATCTATTTGGAAATTAAATAAAAAAGGAAGTTGAGTAGAAAAGAAACTTGAAGAAAAAAGGAAGTTGAATAAAAATAAAAATGAAAGTTGCATAAAATTATAAATGGAAGTTCAATCCAGAAACCGCTATACTTTAACGATCTATTCGGAAACTAAATAAAAAAGGAACTTGAATAGAAAAATAACTTGAATAAAAATAAAAATGGAAGTTGCAGTGTCACGCCCTCAAAATAATAACATTAAATCCATCAATAGAGACATACAATGATTACATAAAAGCTCCACTTTCTTCTATTCATCAGAATTCCATTACAAAGGTATTACATGTTAACAACAAAAGGCAAATGCCCTACGGGCTTACAGCTTTCCAAGTTAACACTTGGTTACAACAAAAGAGTGCTAACTCATTTACACATTAAGCCCTTGGCTTGAATATACATGTAATACATCAAAGAAATAAGACAACAAAAGTGTGTTCGCCTCTAGCCTCCCAAGCTATGTCCTTGGAGGTGGCATGCTACCTGTACCTAAAAATGATGTTCCCATATAGGGTGAGCCACAGCCCAGCAGAGATACACTAAACCAAATATGAACAATGACTAAAAGATTAGCAGTTCATAGATGGCTAACACTGATACTTTCCTTTATCACATTTTACGGTTTCATGACATACAAGTCCATGTTACAATCCATTTTCCAATTCCTTTCAAATTCTCAGTTTATAACCTTGGCTCAGAACCTGGCCAAACAACTCATATGAGACAATAACTCACATTAAGCACCTTCCCATTTCATCATAGATAAGCATACTAGCTATATCACACACACCAACAGATAAGCATACAAGCTATATCATCACTTCCACAGATATGCATAAGAGCACTATCACACTTCCAATGACAAGCATATGAGCTCTGTCAACACATTACTAGATAAGCAAATGAGCTCTATCTATGGAGTCCATCCCCTATCTCCTCCCAACAACATCCGGTTTAGAGGTCCATCCCCTATCTTTCCCTAAACCGTGGAGTACATCCCCTATCTCCTCCAACACAACACAATGCATATAAACAATAATTATATACATCATCACACAATACATAAATTTAATGTATTCTTTCAACCGTCATGCTCAATGACCCATTCCAGTGATTAGTTTCAGTTTGCCTAATCATCATGCATTGTCTACAACAATCAAAACTATCCTCCACCGATAGCCCAAAGCAGTTATTTCTGTACAGAAAATAAATGCAACAATAGATATATAATCAACCTTTCAACTAGGTGAGCGATAAATAATCCAACTACACCCTTTCATCCCATGTCTTTCCAAGTCAATTCCTCATTTCTCATAATTAACTATACAAATTAATTAACCAATGTAATTAGGGCATTTTTCATAATTAACATTACAACCTTAGGTTCCATTTTCATTAATGTTTTAACATTAATTTTCACTTTTCCATGCCAAACATGCATCTAGGTTTTATATAGTTAAAACCCCATTTTTTGTAAATTTGCACAAAAGCCCCAAACTTTCACAAAATTACCAAACCAACCCCAACATCTCAAAATACTAAAATTTAAAGACAAAGCTCATAGTAAGGAGTAGGTTATCCCTACCTCGAAGTTAGAGCTTGGATGGAGAAGAGACCCAAAACCAAAGTGCTCCAAAGATCAAGATTCTCGGATCAAAACAACGCCCTCGACGATCAACACCACTTTTACAAAGGCCGAAGAGAAGGAGGACACTCTAACTAGATCAAACCCTAGAGAGAAGGGAGTTTCTAGAGAGAGAGGCTCTCAAAAATGAGTTTTAGAAAAAGTAGGAGAGAGAAAGAAAAGTAAAAAGTGATTTAAAATCACCCAGCGGATAACTCATATACGTATGACCCGCTCGAGTGGAGAACACAACGCTCGAGCGCCAAGAACGAAAATCTGAACACGCTTGAGCACAATAAGGCCCGCTCGAGCACCAAGACACAAGAATAAAGCACTTCCGCTCGAGCGCGAAAACCAGTCCGCTCGAGCGTAGATTTCCATCTCCCAGAACTTATACCCAGAAAGTACTACCCGCTCGAGCGCCACCAAACCCGCTCGACCGCTACCGCTCGAGCGTAAACAAACCCGCTCAAGCGTAAAAATCACATCTGTAGAAGTTTTGCAAGAACACGAAATACTGGAGGTGTGCAATCCCCGCTCGAGCACAAGAAGACCCGCTCGAGCGGATCGCCTAAAAACTGGACAACAAGGAATTGAAACCAAGGCCTAACCAACCTGTAACAACCCTGCTCAAAACATCCTAAAACTCAATCAAGCGGAATTAAAGGACGGCAACAAGATAGATACCACTACCAACTTCACGGAACCGAGTCCGAAACACAACAGAACAATAAAGGGACAATCGGGATCGCTATAACCTCTCCCCCTTAAAGAATTTCGTCCCCGAAATTAAACACAAGTTTTTCAAAAACAGGTTTTCTCCATTTTCAACAATATTGCAACATAATATTAAACAACTCGACCCATTACCAGTCGATCCCATCTCTTTTCAAGAGGCAAAACACAACATATATTACAAGTGCATTATCAATCATGCAATTTTCTCCCATTCCCAACCATTTTCAATACACATGGTTCACAGTTCATATCATAATTAATATACATGATACAACTCCAATTCTACAATATAGCCAACATATGCAATATCATAATCAACTCTCATATCAAGGTAAGTTCTACAACATACTTTCATTAAACCAAAACATTACCGATGTTTTACAACTTAAGACATATATAAAGCTCTTAAGTCCAACAACATTACAAAATTCACATACAAGATTACTCATCAACAAACAAGTTCGGATATTTCTCGCGGACCTCCAACTCACGTTCCCAAATGGCTTCCTCCACTCCGTGATGTTTCCACAAAACCTTCACCAAAGGGATGGTCTTGCCACGCAAGACTTGATCCCGTCTATCCAAGACCCGAACCGGTCTCTCCTCATACGAGGCATCCTCGTCTACCTCTAAGTCGGTCCAATCCAACACGTGGGATGGATCCGGCTCATACTTCCGAAGCATACTAACATGAAAGACGTCATGCACTCCGAACAACTGCGGCGGCAAGGCCAAACGATAGGCAACCTCGCCAATCCTCTCAAGGATCTCGAAAGGACCAATAAACCGAGGGGACAACTTCCCACTCTTCCCAAACCTCATCAAACCTCGCCTAGGTGATATTTTCAAGAAGACATGATCACCTACCTCGAACGCCAAAGGCCTCCTCCTACGGTCGGCATAACTCTTTTGGTGACTCTGGGCTGTAACAAGCCTCCTACGGATAAGCTCAACTTTCTCCGTCGTCTCTCTAACCAACTCCGGACCCAACAAAGGTGCATCACCCACCTCGGCCCAACACACTGGAGACCTACACGGTCGGCCGTACAAGGCCTCAAACGGTGCCTTACCGATACTAGACTGAAAGCTGTTGTTATAGGCAAACTCCACTAATGGCAAGTGCCTCTCCCACGTCCCACTAAAATCAAGGACACAACCCCGAAGCATATCCTCAAGGATCTGAATAGTACGCTCGGACTGCCCGTCAGTCTGAGGATGATAAGCCGTATTAAAGGTCAACTTAGTACCCAAGGCACTCTGCAAACTCTGCCACAACCTAGCAGTAAAACGAGGATCTCTATCTGAGACGATCGTCATTGGGACCCCGTGCAATCTCACTACGTCCCGAATATACAAGTCGGCGAGATGATCTACCGAATCTCTCACGCGCATGGGAATGAAGTGCGCCGACTTAGTCAACCGGTCTACAACCACCCAAATAGCATCACTACCCCGCTGAGTCCTCGGAAGACCTACAACAAAGTCCATAGTGACATGCTCCCACTTCCACTCAGCAATAGGCAAGGGTTGTAACAAACCCGCTAGCCTCTGATGCTCGGCCTTCACTTGCTGGCAAGTAAGGCACTTAGATACGAAAACTGCCACATCTCTCTTCATACCCCGCCACCAGAACTGGCGACCCAAATCCCGATACATCTTAGTACCTCCCGGATGCACTGCAAGACGTGAATGATGGAACTCTCGGAGTACTTCCTCTCGGCAAGACTCCGGTACACACAGACGGTCTCGGTATCTCACACTCAGGTCGGGATACACTGTCAAACCCTTCTCAGCCTTCCCACTGGAGATCTTCTCTCAGAAGGACTCTACCTCAAGGTCACCTCTCTGTGCCTCTAATACTCTAGTCACAAGTGTAGGCTGCGCAACAAGTGTAGGCTGCGCAACAACAGAGAACAAGGCCGCAGCCTCAATAGATTCGCCCAGATGCAAATCAAACTCGCCAAGTACACCCAGCATCTCCCATTCTCGGATGGCTATACAAGCTACATCACTAATGGATTTCCTACTAAGGGCATCGGCCACAACATTGGCCTTCCCCGGATGATAGTGCAACTCAAAATCATAGTCCTCAATGAACTCCATCCATCTCATCTGCCTCAAATTCAAGTCTCTCTGTGTAAACAGATACTTCAAACTCTTGTGGTCCGAGAACACCTCGAACCTCTCACCATAAAGGTAGTGCCTCCAAATCTTCAAGGCAAAGATCACTGCTGCTAACTCTAGGTCGTGTGTAGGGTAATTCTTCTCGTGAATTTTCAACTGACGTGAGCCATAAGCTACCACTTTCCCCTCTTGCATCAACACACAACCCAAACCCTCTCGTGAGGCATCACAATAAACCGCGTAACCCGACCCTCTCTCTGGAATAATCAAGACCGGAACAGTGGTCAATCTAACCTTCAGCTCTTGGAACGACTTTTCACAAGTCTCACTCCACACAAATTTGACTCCCTTCCGAGTCAATCTAGTCAACGACGAAGCTAGCCTGGAGAAATCTTTCACAAATCAACGGTAATACCCAGCTAATCCCAGAAAACTGTGGATCTCAAACACACTCTTAGGCTGTGCCCAATCTTGCACTGCCTCAACCTTGGATGTATCAACGGACACCCCTTTCCCGGATACCACATGGCCTAAGAATTTGACTTCCCTCAGCCAGAACTCACACTTCCCAAACTTGGCATACAACCTATGGGCTCTAAGCAACTCAAGCACCACTCTCAAGTGTTCTTCGTGCTCTTTCTCTGAAGGTGAATAAATCAGGATGTCGTCCACGAAAACAACTACAAAACGGTCTAAGAATTCCCGAAAGATCCGGTTCATCAAGTCCATAAAGACTGCCGGTGCATTGGTGAGCCCAAACGGCATCACCAGAAACTCATAATGGCCATACCGCGTACGGAATGCCGTCTTAGGAATATCCTCCTCCCTGACCCTCAACTGGTGGTACCCCGATCTCAAGTCTATCTTAGAGAAACAACGGGAACCCTTCAACTGGTCAAACAAATCACCTATACGGGGCATAGGGAACTTATTCTTGACCGTAGCCGATTCAACTTCCGGTAGTCGATACACAATCTCAAGGCTCCATCTTTCTTTTTAGCAAAGAGGGCCGGTGCTCCCCATGGCAAAACACTAGGGCGAACAAAACTCCTATCTAGCAATTCCTAAAGCTGAACTTTCAACTCAACCAACTCTGCTGGAGCAAAATGGTAAGGTGCCATAGAAATCGGCGTCGTGCCGGGCACTAGATCAATAGAGAACTCTATCTCACGGTGAGGTGGCAAATCCACAAGGTCTTCGGGAAAGACATCCGAATACTCACAAACCACCCTCGGCAACATAAGCTGGATCTCACCACACTCACCACTCTTAAAGCTAGTAAGTAGACCACTAAGCTCACTCCGCCCTCGCGAATCATACCCCGGTGGCAAAACACTACCAACCCGGTCTCCCAAGAAATGGAACCACTCCCCGCTCAAGGTACATAACGTAACCCTCTGGCGGTAGCAATCAATAACAGCCCGGTATGACGATAGCCAGTCCATACCTAAATAACATCAAAACCCTTCATGGGCATAACTACAAAGGGAAAAGGAAGCCTATGGTCGGCGACCTCTATATCACAACCTCTAACACCTTGTTTCAAGATCAACTCACCACCAATAGGTGATACCACACAAATAGGAGATGCTAACTGTGCCAACTCCAATTCCAAAACAGATGCAAATGCAGCAGATACAAAAGAATGAGATGCACCCGTGTCAATCAACACACTAGCAACCGAGTTGCAAAACAGAAAAGTACCTCTCACTACCGATGGAGCTGGTACTAGATCCTGCGCGGTAACAGCATACACACGCCCTGTAGGCCCCTGATCCATCTGCTCACCTCTAGGAGCAAAAGATTGCTGCGCAGACTAGGATGACGAATGTCACGACCCCAAACCGCCCCTAGTAGTTTGGTGCCGTGATGGCCAGTAATCCGTAATTATCGAAGGCCAACTTCCAAAATCCACACACGATCAGAGTATTTATATAGAGGGCTCACAAATGCGGAAGCAATAATTCAAAATACAAATGGTCCATAAGAGCTGTGCATAAGTCAAATGGAATGACATACATCTTTACATAGCTTTACAACTTGAATACAAAAGTACATATTACATCTTGGCAAAAGGCTTCTCAAGCCGACATAAATATAACACATGAAATACAAATCAAGAATACAAAATCTTCAGATTGCCGACATCCTCAAAGCCGACATAACATGCATACAAAACACACATTTCGGCGAAGCCGACTTCTTGCTTGATACCCACATATATACATAGGGAGGGTGAGCTTGGATACTCAGTGAATGGTACAAGTAATAAAGGGGTTAAATGAATGATACTCGAGATCCTTTCAAAATGATACATATTATATCCGTGTCAAAACCATACATAACAAAGCTTTACTTGGCTTAAAACAAGAAATCATCCGAAACTTGGTCTTTCAAAACTTACTTACATACTTAACATAAGTCAAATCTTAAAACATGGGGTGATGACATTCCGGGAAAAATAAAAGCATAACCTCGGCATCGAGCACACCCGTTCATAGTCCGTCGGCGGCCGATATCTTAACAAGGGTGCGACTTAGGCTTAACGTCCCCTAGCACGAAAGGACGGTGCTACCTAGGCTTAAAGTCCCCTAGCACGGAAGGACTATGTTACATAGGCTTAACGTCCCCTAACACGAAAGGACTATGTTACATAGGCTTAACGTCCCCTAACATGAAAGGACGGCGTTACTTAGGCTTAACGTCCCCTAACACGAAAGGACGGCGTTACTTAGGCTTAACGTCCCCTAACACGAAAGAACGGCGTTACTTAGGCTTAACGTCCCCTAACACGAAAGGACGACGTTACTTAGGCTTAACGTCCCCTAACACAAAAGGACGGTTCCAAGAATGTCATCCAAAACAAAGCTTATACTTGATACATAAAATGGGGATATCATCCATGCTTAACAAATACTTTTATCAAGACAAGGCAAAGCTTTATCAAAACCTTAAGAACATAACTTTATTAAAAATACCACTCACACTAGTTCTTGGGACGTCGGGGTCAAGGTAAAGGTCCAAGTCCTACAAACACATGGCAAAGCATACTGAACATACATCTCCAAACAAGTCTTACATGCATGCAAATGATCTCGGGAAGACATACTAGAAGTCAAAACACTGTTTTACATGTCAGGAAGACGTGTTGGGTACCAACCAGGTCTAAGCCGAGGTCCTACACATCCTTGCCGAGGTGTGGTCCCGATGGCCTCATTCAAAAGCAAAGTCGGGAAAACCTGGGTTTCCCTTTGAAGAACATGAAGAACATGATCATGAGAAAGATAAATGCAAGATCGTAACTTGTTACAAAAATCTGGGATTTCATGCCATGAGTTCGAAAACATGGACCTAGGTACCCATACTTGAAAATCATGCAAGAACAAACACAAAAACATGGATTGAGGCATGAGCCTTCGGATCAAAACATGGCTTTTCTTGAGGAACACATGAATGCTATTTTCTCTTTCTAAAACCGAACTTCAAAGCAATGCATGGCTTACAAATCTTATCCAATCATGGAATGCAATAACATAAACATAAAGGATGACAAGAGCGGATCAAGTATCTAACCTTAGAACACCAATCTAACGGTTCGATCTCTAGGGATCAAGCTTGGAAATCCACTCTCTCTCGAGAACTCTTCTTCCTCTCCTAGAGCTTCTCTCTCCTCTTCAAAACAAGTATACAACAAAATGATGGGTTCTCTCTCTCTATCGGCGGACTTAACTCTCAGCTCGAACACGTGGCAACGGCTGGGTGGTTCTCTTCAAAAAGGTGATAGATTGACAAGACAAGGCAATGACGAAGCGTATCTAACAAGCTACTCGGAATGGCACTCCGGCAAGTGGTGACATCGGCTAAGGACAAGGCTTCGGCAACTAAGGTGACAATGACCTCGGCTAGGAAGGACAACACTTGACTAAGCTGTGCCACACCTCGGTCTAGGTCATACCACTCCAGGACAAGGTCGCTCAGGTGCAAAGGTAACATCTCGGCCTTGGTGATGCACACCTCGGCCTGGACAATGACATCTCGGCCGATATGTCAAAGCAAAGGTGGAGGTCAAACGAAGGGGTTCCAAGATACTTCTAAACTGAAGATGACCTCGGCTTGGAATGATCTAGGCATAACGTAAGCTAGGTTTGGCATAACATCGGCTAACATAACTTAGGCTTGGCGTGACCTGGGCTTAACATCAAGGAAGGAGCAAAGCATGCAGCAACACTTAGACAGATCACATAGGCATCAAAACAAGGCAAGTCAATATTCATGGATGCAAACTTAGCAAGACAAAGTTGTGTAAGTGAACATGATCATGACTACAACACGAATATGGATTGTGGGAGCAACTTAACACGGCAAAACATATAAATGCATGCAACATGACTAGGACATGAAATATGGGTTGCTACATTCTTCCCCCCTTAAAGAAGTTTGGTCCCCAAACTTCACTTACCTTGTTCCCAAAGCGGCTCTGGATGCCGAGTCCTCATTTCTTCTTATCCGTTCTAGCCTTTGCCCACGGACAGTCCTTCACACGGTGACCCATTCCGCCACATTCAAAACACGCTCCAGATGCCCAATAACAACCTCCAAAATGTCGCTTCCTGCAACTCGTACATGTCGTCTTAGTATTACCTTCCTGCTCTGAGTTGCTGGAACTGCCCACGTTCGCCTTTCTCTTAGCATTGAACGGTACTTTGCGATTCTCATAGTGCTGTCTCTTTTTCTGTTTCTCCCCCAAATTCTGACTCTCGTTCAAGTTGGTTCCTATCAGGATGGCCTTGTCCAGTGCTCCGGAATACGTCGGCATGTTGAGCAATGCGTCATCTCCATACGAGGCTGACCGCGGCTGCACTTGCGGCACTGGAGGGGGTGGAGGTGGTACTGTTTGTCGGTCGTCCGTCTGCTCGGCCTGAGTGGACGCGATGTCAGTGTTCTATTGTCTTACCTGTCTTAACTCGCGTGTCAAACCTTCGACCAGTTCTTCCAATCTGTCTATTCGGTCTTCGAGATAACCTCGGCCAACTGGGGGTCTACCTCTTCTCATGGTGCTGGGGGTATGCAGGACGTGACACTTAAACAAAATGAACAAATGAACACGCATGCAAGGGAACATGATCATGCCGATGTAACAAAATGTTCATGCCGAGATGATGCACACCTTGTCAAGTAGCAAGCAACATGATGCAAACCCTAACATCTTTCTAAGGGAAATCCTATGCTCTTTAGGACTCAAAGTGTTTGAATAACGTATACTGAGGAACTTGTGCTCTGATACCATTCTGTCACGACCCCAAACCGCCCCTAGTAGTTTGGTGCCGTGATGGCCAGTAATCCGTAATTACCGAAGGCCAACTTCCAAAATCCACACACGATCAGAGTATTTATATAGGGGGCTCACAAATGCGGAAGCAATAATTCAAAATACAAGTGGTCCATAAGAGCTGTGTATAAGTCAAATGGAATGACATACATCTTTACATAGCTTTACAACTTGAATACAAAAGTACATATTACATCTTGGCAAAAGGCTTCTCAAGCCGACATAAATATAACACATGAAATACAAATCAAGAATACAAAATCTTCAGATTGCCGACATCCTCAAAGCCGACATAACATGCATACAAAACACACATCTCGGCGAAGCCGACTTCTTGCTTGATACCTACATATATACATAGGGAGGGTGAGCTTGGATACTCAGTGAATGGTACAAGTAATAAAGGGGTTAAATGAATGATACCCGAGATCCTTTCAAAACGATACATATTATATCCGTGTCAAAACCATACATAACAAAGCTTTACTTGGCTTAAAACAAGAAATCATTCGAAACTTGGTCTTTCAAAACTTACTTACATACTTAACATACGTCAAATCTTAAAACATGGGGTGATGACATTCCGGGCAAAACAAAAGCATAACCTCGGCATCGAGCACACCTGTTCATAGTCCGTCGGCGGCTGATATCTTAACAAGGGTGCTACTTAGGCTTAACGTCCCCTAGCACGAAAGGACGGTGCTACCTAGGCTTAAAGTCCCCTAGCACGGAAGGACTATGTTACATAGGCTTAACGTCCCCTAACACGAAAGGACGGCGTTACTTAGGCTTAACGTCCCCCCTAACACGAAAGGACTATGTTACATAGGCTTAACGTCCCCTAACACGAAAGGACGGCGTTACTTAGGCTTAACGTCCCCTAACACGAAAGGACGGTTCCAAGAATGTCATCCAAAACAAAACTTATACTTGATACATAAAATAGGGATATCATCCATGCTTAACAAATACTTTTATCAAGACAAGGCAAAGCTTTATCAAAACCTTAAGAACATAACTTTATTAAAAATACCACTCACACTAGTTCTTGGGACGTCGGGGTCAAGGCAAAGGTCCAAGTCCTACAAACACATGGCAAAGCATACTGAACATACATCTCCAAACAAGTCTTACATGCATGCAAATGATCTCGGGAAGACATACTAGAAGTCAAAACACTGTTTTACATGTCAGGAAGACGTGCTGGGTACCAACCAGGTCTAAGCCGAGGTCCTACACATCCTTGTCGAGGTGTGGTCCCGATGGCCTCATTCAAAAGCAAAGTCGGGAAAACCTGGGTTTCCCTTTGAAGAACATGAAGAACATGATCATGAGAAAGATAAATGCAAGATCGTAACTTGTTACAAAAATCTGGGATTTCATGCCATGAGTTCGAAAACATGGACCTAGGTACCCATACTTGAAAATCATGCAAGAACAAACACAAAAACATGGATTGAGGCATGAGCCTTCGGATTAAAACATGGCTTTTCTTGAGGAACACATGAATGCTATTTTCTCTTTCTAAAACCGAACTTCAAAGCAATGCATGGCTTACAAATCTTATCCAATCATGGAATGCAATAACATAAACATAAAGGATGACAAGAGCGGATCAAGAATCTAACCTTAGAACACCAATCTAACGGTTCGATCTCTAGGGATCAAGCTTGGAAATCCACTCTCTCTCGAGAACTCTTCTTCCTCTCCTAGAGCTTCTCTCTCCTCTTCAAAACAAGTATACAACAAAATGATGGGTTCTCTCTCTCTATCGGCGGACTTAACTCTCAGCTCGGACACGTGGCAACGGCTGGTTGGTTCTCTTCAAAAAGGTGATAGATTGACAAGACAAGGCAATGACGAAGCGTATCTAACAAGCTACTCGGAATGGCACTCCGGCAAGTGGTGACATCGGCTAAGGACAAGGCTTCGGCAACTAAGGTGACAATGACCTCGGCTAGGAAGGACAACACTTGACTAAGTTGTGCCACACCTCGGTCTAGGTCATACCACTCCAGGACAAGGTCGCTCAGGTGCAAAGGTAACATCTCGGCCTTGGTGATGCACACCTCGGCCTGGACAATGACATCTCGGCCGATATGTCAAAGCAAAGGTGGAGGTCAAACGAAGGGGTTCCAAGATACTTCTAAACTGAAGATGACCTCGGCTTGGAATGATCTAGGCATAACGTAAGCTAGGCTTGGCATAACATCGGCTAACATAACTTAGGCTTGGCGTGACCTAGGCTTAACATCAAGGAAGGAGCAAAGCATGCAGCAACACTTAGACAGATCACATAGGCATCAAAACAAGGCAAGACAATATTCATGGATGCAAACTTAGCAAGACAAAGTTGTGTAAGTGAACATGATCATGACTACAACACGAATATGGATTGTTGGAGCAACTTAACACGGCAAAACATATAAATGCATGCAACATGACTAGGACATGAAATATGGGTTGCTACATTCTTCCCCCCTTAAAGAAGTTTGGTCCCCAAACTTCACTTACCTTGTTCCCAAAGCGGCTCTGGATGCCGAGTCCTCATTTCTTCTTATCCGTTCTAGCCTTTGCCCACGGACAGTCCTTCACACGGTGACCCATTCCGCCACATTCAAAACACGCTCCAGATGCCCAATAACAACCTCCAAAATGTCGCTTCCTGCAACTCGTACATGTCGTCTTAGTATTACCTTCCTGCTCTGAGTTGCTGGAACTGCCCACGTTCGCCTTTCTCTTAGCATTGAACGGTACTTTGCGATTCTCATAGTGCTGTCTCTTTTTCTGTTTCTCCCCCAAATTCTGACTCTCGTTCAAGTTGGTTCCTATCAGGATGGCCTTGTCCAGTGCTCCGGAATACGTCGGCATGTTGAGCAATGCGTCATCTCCATACGAGGCTGACCGCGGCTGCACTTGCGGCACTAGAGGGGGTGGAGGTGGTACTGTTTGTCGGTCGTCCGTCTGCTCGGCCTGAGTGGACGCGATGTCAGTGTTCTATTGTCTTACCTGTCTTAACTCGCGTGTCAAACCTTCGACCAGTTCTTCCAATCTGTCTATTCGGTCTTCGAGATAACCTCGGCCAACTGGGGGTCTACCTCTTCTCATGGTGCTGGGGGTATGCAGGACGTGACACTTAAACAAAATGAACAAATGAACACGCATGCAAGGGAACATGATCATGCCGATGTAACAAAATGTTCATGCCGAGATGATGCACACCTTGTCAAGTAGCAAGCAACATGATGCAAACCCTAACATCTTTCTAAGGGAAATCCTATGCTCTTTAGGACTCAAAGTGTTTGAATAACGTATACTGAGGAACTTGTGCTCTGATACCATTCTGTCACGACCCCAAACCGCCCCTAGTAGTTTGGTGCCGTGATGGCCAGTAATCCGTAATTACCGAAGGCCAACTTCCAAAATCCACACACGATCAGAGTATTTATATAGGGGGCTCACAAATGCGGAAGCAATAATTCAAAATACAAGTGGTCCATAAGAGCTGTGTATAAGTCAAATGGAATGACATACATCTTTACATAGCTTTACAACTTGAATACAAAAGTACATATTACATCTTGGCAAAAGGCTTCTCAAGCCGACATAAATATAACACATGAAATACAAATCAAGAATACAAAATCTTCAGATTGCCGACATCCTCAAAGCCGACATAACATGCATACAAAACACACATCTCGGCGAAGCCGACTTCTTGCTTGATACCTACATATATACATAGGGAGGGTGAGCTTGGATACTCAGTGAATGGTACAAGTAATAAAGGGGTTAAATGAATGATACCCGAGATCCTTTCAAAACGATACATATTATATCCGTGTCAAAACCATACATAACAAAGCTTTACTTGGCTTAAAACAAGAAATCATTCGAAACTTGGTCTTTCAAAACTTACTTACATACTTAACATACGTCAAATCTTAAAACATGGGGTGATGACATTCCGGGCAAAACAAAAGCATAACCTCGGCATCGAGCACACCTGTTCATAGTCCGTCGGCGGCTGATATCTTAACAAGGGTGCTACTTAGGCTTAACGTCCCCTAGCACGAAAGGACGGTGCTACCTAGGCTTAAAGTCCCCTAGCACGGAAGGACTATGTTACATAGGCTTAACGTCCCCTAACACGAAAGGACGGCGTTACTTAGGCTTAACGTCCCCCCTAACACGAAAGGACTATGTTACATAGGCTTAACGTCCCCTAACACGAAAGGACGGCGTTACTTAGGCTTAACGTCCCCTAACACGAAAGGACGGTTCCAAGAATGTCATCCAAAACAAAACTTATACTTGATACATAAAATAGGGATATCATCCATGCTTAACAAATACTTTTATCAAGACAAGGCAAAGCTTTATCAAAACCTTAAGAACATAACTTTATTAAAAATACCACTCACACTAGTTCTTGGGACGTCGGGGTCAAGGCAAAGGTCCAAGTCCTACAAACACATGGCAAAGCATACTGAACATACATCTCCAAACAAGTCTTACATGCATGCAAATGATCTCGGGAAGACATACTAGAAGTCAAAACACTGTTTTACATGTCAGGAAGACGTGCTGGGTACCAACCAGGTCTAAGCCGAGGTCCTACACATCCTTGTCGAGGTGTGGTCCCGATGGCCTCATTCAAAAGCAAAGTCGGGAAAACCTGGGTTTCCCTTTGAAGAACATGAAGAACATGATCATGAGAAAGATAAATGCAAGATCGTAACTTGTTACAAAAATCTGGGATTTCATGCCATGAGTTCGAAAACATGGACCTAGGTACCCATACTTGAAAATCATGCAAGAACAAACACAAAAACATGGATTGAGGCATGAGCCTTCGGATTAAAACATGGCTTTTCTTGAGGAACACATGAATGCTATTTTCTCTTTCTAAAACCGAACTTCAAAGCAATGCATGGCTTACAAATCTTATCCAATCATGGAATGCAATAACATAAACATAAAGGATGACAAGAGCGGATCAAGAATCTAACCTTAGAACACCAATCTAACGGTTCGATCTCTAGGGATCAAGCTTGGAAATCCACTCTCTCTCGAGAACTCTTCTTCCTCTCCTAGAGCTTCTCTCTCCTCTTCAAAACAAGTATACAACAAAATGATGGGTTCTCTCTCTCTATCGGCGGACTTAACTCTCAGCTCGGACACGTGGCAACGGCTGGTTGGTTCTCTTCAAAAAGGTGATAGATTGACAAGACAAGGCAATGACGAAGCGTATCTAACAAGCTACTCGGAATGGCACTCCGGCAAGTGGTGACATCGGCTAAGGACAAGGCTTCGGCAACTAAGGTGACAATGACCTCGGCTAGGAAGGACAACACTTGACTAAGTTGTGCCACACCTCGGTCTAGGTCATACCACTCCAGGACAAGGTCGCTCAGGTGCAAAGGTAACATCTCGGCCTTGGTGATGCACACCTCGGCCTGGACAATGACATCTCGGCCGATATGTCAAAGCAAAGGTGGAGGTCAAATGAAGGGGTTCCAAGATACTTCTAAACTGAAGATGACCTCGGCTTGGAATGATCTAGGCATAACGTAAGCTAGGCTTGGCATAACATCGGCTAACATAACTTAGGCTTGGCGTGACCTAGGCTTAACATCAAGGAAGGAGCAAAGCATGCAGCAACACTTAGACAGATCACATAGGCATCAAAACAAGGCAAGACAATATTCATGGATGCAAACTTAGCAAGACAAAGTTGTGTAAGTGAACATGATCATGACTACAACACGAATATGGATTGTTGGAGCAACTTAACACGGCAAAACATATAAATGCATGCAACATGACTAGGACATGAAATATGGGTTGCTACATTCTTCCCCCCTTAAAGAAGTTTGGTCCCCAAACTTCACTTACCTTGTTCCCAAAGCGGCTCTGGATGCCGAGTCCTCATTTCTTCTTATCCGTTCTAGCCTTTGCCCACGGACAGTCCTTCACACGGTGACCCATTCCGCCACATTCAAAACACGCTCCAGATGCCCAATAACAACCTCCAAAATGTCGCTTCCTGCAACTCGTACATGTCGTCTTAGTATTACCTTCCTGCTCTGAGTTGCTGGAACTGCCCACGTTCGCCTTTCTCTTAGCATTGAACGGTACTTTGCGATTCTCATAGTGCTGTCTCTTTTTCTGTTTCTCCCCCAAATTCTGACTCTCGTTCAAGTTGGTTCCTATCAGGATGGCCTTGTCCAGTGCTCCGGAATACGTCGGCATGTTGAGCAATGCGTCATCTCCATACGAGGCTGACCGCGGCTGCACTTGCGGCACTGGAGGGGGTGGAGGTGGTACTGTTTGTCAGTCGTCCGTCTGCTCGGCCTGAGTGGACGCGATGTCAGTGTTCTATTGTCTTACCTGTCTTAACTCGCGTGTCAAACCTTCGACCAGTTCTTCCAATCTGTCTATTCGGTCTTCGAGATAACCTCGGCCAACTGGGGGTCTACCTCTTCTCATGGTGCTGGGGGTATACAGGACGTGACACTTAAACAAAATGAACAAATGAACACGCATGCAAGGGAACATGATCATGCCGATGTAACAAAATGTTCATGCCGAGATGATGCACACCTTGTCAAGTAGCAAGCAACATGATGCAAACCCTAACATCTTTCTAAGGGAAATCCTATGCTCTTTAGGACTCAAAGTGTTTGAATAACGTATACTGAGGAACTTGTGCTCTGATACCATTCTGTCACGACCCCAAACCGCCCGTAGTAGTTTGGTGCCGTGATGGCCAGTAATCCGTAATTACCGAAGGCCAACTTCCAAAATCCACACACGATCAGAGTATTTATATAGGGGGCTCACAAATGCGGAAGCAATAATTCAAAATACAAGTGGTCCATAAGAGCTGTGCATAAGTCAAATGGAATGACATACATCTTTACATAGCTTTACAACTTGAATACAAAAGTACATATTACATCTTGGCAAAAGGCTTCTCAAGCCGACATAAATATAACACATGAAATACAAATCAAGAATACAAAATCTTTAGATTGCCGACATCCTCAAAGCCGACATAACATGCATACAAAACACACATCTTGGCGAAGCCGACTTCTTGCTTGATACCTACATATATACATAGGGAGGGTGAGCTTGGATACTCAGTGAATGGTACAAGTAATAAAGGGGTTAAATGAATGATACCCGAGATCCTTTCAAAACGATACATATTATATCCGTGTCAAAACCATACATAACAAAGCTTTACTTGGCTTAAAACAAGAAATCATCCGAAACTTGGTCTTTCAAAACTTACTTACATACTTAACATACGTCAAATCTTAAAACATGGGGTGATGACATTCCGGGCAAAACAAAAGCATAACCTCGGCATCGAGCACACCTGTTCATAGTCCGTCGGCGGCTGATATCTTAACAAGGGTGCTACTTAGGCTTAACGTCCCCTAGCACGAAAGGACGGTGCTACCTAGGCTTAAAGTCCCCTAGCACGGAAGGACTATGTTACATAGGCTTAACGTCCCCTAACACGAAAGGACGGCGTTA
Source organism: Camellia sinensis (assembly GCF_055761805.1). Classification (NCBI taxonomy): domain Eukaryota; kingdom Viridiplantae; phylum Streptophyta; class Magnoliopsida; order Ericales; family Theaceae; genus Camellia; species Camellia sinensis. The sequence continues at coordinate 4,621,545 of NC_138974.1, read as the reverse complement.
CTTAGGCTTAACGTCCCCCCTAACACGAAAGGACTATGTTACATAGGCTTAACGTCCCCTAACACGAAAGGACGGCGTTACTTAGGCTTAACGTCCCCTAACACGAAAGGACGGTTCCAAGAATGTCATCCAAAACAAAACTTATACTTGATACATAAAATAGGGATATCATCCATGCTTAACAAATACTTTTATCAAGACAAGGCAAAGCTTTATCAAAACCTTAAGAACATAACTTTATTAAAAATACCACTCACACTAGTTCTTGGGACGTCGGGGTCAAGGCAAAGGTCCAAGTCCTACAAACACATGGCAAAGCATACTGAACATACATCTCCAAACAAGTCTTACATGCATGCAAATGATCTCGGGAAGACATACTAGAAGTCAAAACACTGTTTTACATGTCAGGAAGACGTGCTGGGTACCAACCAGGTCTACGCCGAGGTCCTACACATCCTTGTCGAGGTGTGGTCCCGATGGCCTCATTCAAAAGCAAAGTCGGGAAAACCTGGGTTTCCCTTTGAAGAACATGAAGAACATGATCATGAGAAAGATAAATGCAAGATCGTAACTTGTTACAAAAATCTGGGATTTCATGCCATGAGTTCGAAAACATGGACCTAGGTACCCATACTTGAAAATCATGCAAGAACAAACACAAAAACATGGATTGAGGCATGAGCCTTCGGATTAAAACATGGCTTTTCTTGAGGAACACATGAATGCTATTTTCTCTTTCTAAAACCGAACTTCAAAGCAATGCATGGCTTACAAATCTTATCCAATCATGGAATGCAATAACATAAACATAAAGGATGACAAGAGCGAATCAAGAATCTAACCTTAGAACACGAATCTAACGGTTCGATCTCTAGGGATCAAGCTTGGAAATCCACTCTCTCTCGAGAACTCTTCTTTCTCTCCTAGAGCTTCTCTCTTCTCTTCAAAACAAGTATACAACAGAATGATGGGTTCTCTCTCTCTATCGGCTGACTTAACTCTCAGCTCGGACACGTGGCAATGGCTGGTTGGTTCTCTTCAAAAAGGTGATAGATTGACAAGACAAGGCAATAACGAAGCGTATCTAACAAGCTACTCGGAATGGCACTCTGGCAAGTGGTGACATCGGCTAAGGACAAGGCTTCGGCAACTAAGGTGACAATGACCTCGGCTAGGAAGGACAACACTTGACTAAGCTGTGCCATACCTTGGCCTAGATGTGCCACACCTCGGTCTAGGTCATACCACTCCAGGACAAGGTCGCTCAGGTGCAAAGGTAACATCTCGGCCTAGATAATACACATCTCGGCCTTGGTGATGCACACCTCGGCCTGGACAATGACATCTCGACCGATATGTCAAAGCAAAGGTGGAGGTCAAACGAAGGGGTTCCAAGATACTTCTAAGCTGAAGATGACCTCGGCTTGGAATGATCTAGGTATAACGTAAGCTAGGCTTGGCATAACATCGGCTAACATAACTTAGGCTTGGCGTGACCTAGGCTTCACATCAAGGAAGGAGCAAAGCATGCAGCAACACTTAGACAGATCACATAGGCATCAAAACAAGGCAAGACAAGATTCATGGATGCAAACTTAGCAAGACAAAGTTGTGTTAGTGAACATGATCATGACTACAACACGAATATGGATTGTTGGAGCAACTTAACATGGCAAAACATATAAATGCATGCAACATGACTAGGACATGAAATGTGGGTTGTTACAACGAAGCTCCCGGATTGGCCCTCGAGGCCTGCACAGACTGAGCTGGCTGATAACTCTGCGTCTGCCTAGAACCAGACGCTTCTGAAGTAACACTCAACTACGGGCAATACCTCTTCAGGTGCCCAGGCTGACCACACTGATAGCAAGACAAGGGCTGGCCCCTGCCCTGACTCTGGCCCTGAGGTCTAGCTGAAGAGGAAGCAGCTCGCTGACCCCCTTCTTTCTGCGGACAAACCGAAGACTTGTGACCCAGCTGGCCACACGCAAAACAAGTCAAGCCTCCCTGACTGCCTCTCCCCGAGCCTGCACTCAGCACCGGAAAAGGTCGATCTAGCAACACCACCCTGAGACTGCTGAGGGTTATAATCCCTCTGTCTCCTGCCATCACCCTGACCCTCCTAGCCCCGCTTGGAGCCTCTATGTTTCTCCTCGTCTTCCTCCTGCATCATAAGCTCCATGTGAGCTGCAGCATCCACTAAATGTCTATACTCTCGGATGTAAGACCCACCAACCCTCAACTTGAGGCCCTGCCTCAACTTCCGCTCAAACTCATAGCAACGGCGTTCTTCGGACGCCACCAACTCAGGTGCAAACCTGGACAAACTAGTAAAAGTGGCCTCAAACTCTGCCACAGACAAACCCTGCTGGTTAAGCCGGCTAAACTGATCCCTCAGCTTCTCCCTAGTCACTGCAGATAAGAACCTCTTCTGGAAAGCATTTACAAACGCCTCCCAAGTACCACAAACACGAGCCTTCTCGTACTTCCACCATTGACCCGCATCTCCCTTCAACTGGAAGGATGCCAAGGTCACTTTCAACGCTCCGTCCTCGATGTCAAGCATCTCGAACGTCTTACTCATTTGTTCTAACCACTCGTCAGCCTTCAGTGGTTCCTTTGGATCTCCAACAAACTCGTCCGGGTTAGACCGGAAGAACTCCCTCTTCAAGAATGAAGGCCCTGCCTCTGCTGCCTGATTTCCTACTCTGAGAATACCCAAAGCTCCTGCTATCTCTCGTGCCAAGGCACTCATAGCCTGCTGACCCGCTGGCTCGGCCACATTGGCCTGACCAACTCCCTCCTGCACTGCCGGAATATCATCCGGTAAGGGCACTTCCTGCCTCGCAGGCCTACCACGCCTAGCACCTCTTCCTCGCCCTGACATCCTAATAAAGGTAATACAGAACGTTAGCACATTCACAAATGTGCCAAAACTAAACACTCACATCCTAATGCATGGACCACTGTAATTCACTCCACGTAAGCACATAAACACATAAGCACTTACGAATTTCATTTCCGGATAGTGATAGTCCCGAGGCGTTACTAGAGTTCCGGTTAGAAACAGCATTGATCAAGTGCCTTTCCAACAAGACTCACAGAAACCCAAGGATCCAATCAACATCCTAGAAATTAAATCCCATACCCACATAGTCACATAAGCATGTTATCAATTAAGCACATACCATATGATTCTACATCTAAGTCTCTATCAAGCGAGACAAACCCATTGTGATCCTAATCACTTCCCACGTACCCAAAGTATTCGAACCCGGTACGCTCTGATACCAAGTTGTCACGCCCTCAAAATAATAACATTTAATCCATCAATAGAGACATACAATGAGACATAAAAGCTCCACTTTCTTATATTCATCAGAGTTCCATTACAAAGGTATTACATGTTAACAACAAAAGGCAAATGCCCTATGGGCTTACAGCTTTCCAAGTTAACACTTAGTTACAACAAAAGAGTGCTAACTCATTTACACATTAAGCCCTTGGCTTGAATATACATGTAATACATCAAAGAAATAAGACAACAAAAGTGTGTCCGCCTCTAGCCTCCCAAGCTATGTCCTTGGAGGTGGCATGCTACCTGTACCTGAAAATGATGTTCCCATATAGGGTGAGCCACAGCCCAGCAGAGATACACTAAACCAAATATGAACAATGACTAAAAGATTAGCAGTTAATAGATGGCTAACACTGATACTTTCCCTTATCACATTTTACAGTTTCATGACATACAAGTCCATGTTACAATCCATTTTTCAATTCCTTTCAAATTCTCAGTTTATAACCCTGGCTCAGAACCTGGCCAAACAACTCATACGAGACAATAACTCACATTAAGCACCTTCCCATTTCATCATAGATAAGCATACTAGCTATATCACACACACCAACAGATAAGCATACAAGCTATATAATCACTTCCACAGATATGTATAAGAGCACTATCACACTTCCAATGACAAGCATATGAGCTCTGTCAACACATTACTAGATAAGCATATGAGCTCTATCTATGGAGTCCATCCCCTATATCCTCCCAACAACATCCGGTTTAGAGGTCCATCCCCTATCTTCCCCTAAACCGTGGAGTACATCCCCTATCTCCTCCAACACAACACAATGCATATAAACAATAATTATACACATCATCACACAATACATAAATTTAATGTATTCTTTCAACCATCATGCTCAATGACCCATTCCAGTGATTAGTTTCAGTTTGCCTAATCATCATGCATTGTCTATAACAATCAAAACTATCCTCCACCGATAGCCCAAAGCAGTTATTTCTATACAGAAAATAAATGCAACAATAGATATATAATCAACATTTCAACTAGGTGAGCGATAAATAATCCAACTACACCCTTTCATCCCATGTCTTTCCAAGTCAATTCCTCATTTCTCATAATTAACTATACAAATTAATTAACCAATGTAATTAGGGCATTTTCCATAATTAACATTACAACCCTTAGGTTCCATTTTCATTAATGTTTTAACATTAATTTTCACTTTTCCATGCCAAACATGCATCTAGGTTTTATATAGTTAAAACCCCATTTTTTGTAAATTTGCACAAAAGCCCCAAACTTTCACAAAATTACCAAACCAACCCCAACATCTCAAAATACTAAAATTTAAAGACAAAGCTCATAGTAAGGAGTAGGTTATCCCTACCTCGAAGTTAGAGCTTGGATGGAGAAGAGACCCAAAACCAAAGTGCTCCAAAGATCAAGATTCTCGGATCAAAACAACGCCCTCGACGATCAACACCACTTTTACAAAGGCCGAAGAGAAGGAGGACACTCTAACTAGATCAAACCTTAGAGAGAAGGGAGTTTCTAGAGAGAGAGGCTCTCAAAAATGAGTTTTAGAAAAAGTAGGAGAGAGAAAGAAAAGTAAAAAGTGATTTAAAATCACCCAGCGGATAACTCATATACGTATGACCCGCTCGAGCGGAGAACACAACGCTCGAGCACCAAGAACGAAAATCTGAACACGCTCGAGCGCAATAAGGCCCGCTCGAGCGCGAAAACCAGTCCGCTCGAGCGTAGATTTCCATCTCCCAGAACTTATACCCAGAAAGTACTACCCGCTCGAGCGCCACCAAATACGCTCGACCGCTACCGCTCGAGCGTAAACAAACCCGCTCGAGCATAAAAATCACATCTACAGAAGTTTTGTAGGAACACGAAATACTAGAGGTGTGCAATCCCCGCTCGAGCGCAAGAAGACCAGCTCGAGCGGATCGCCTAAAAACTGGACAACAAGGAATTGAAACCAAGGCCTAACCAACCTGTAACAACCCTGCTCAAAACATCCTAAAACTCAATCAAGTGGAATTAAAGGACGGCAACAAGATAGATACCACTACTAACTTCACGAAACCGAGTCCGGAACACAACAGAACAGTAAAGGAACAACCGAGATCGCTATATGCAGAAAATTAAAAATGGAAGTTCATTCAAGAAACCACTATACCTTAACGATCTATTAGGAAATTAAATAAAAAAGGAAGTCGAATAGAAAAGAAAACTTGAATAAAAAGGGAAGTTGAACAAAAAGAAAAATGAAAGTTGCAGAAAATTAAAAATGGAAGTACATTCAAGAAACCACTATACCGTAACGATCTATTTGGAAATTAAGTAAAAAAGGAAGTTAAATAGAAAAATAACTTGAATAAAAATGGAAGTCGAATAAAAATAAAAATGGTAGTTGCAGAAAATTAAAAATGGAAGTTCATTGAAGAAACCACTACACCTCAACGATCTATTTGGAAATTAAATAAAAAAAAAGGAAGTTGTGTAGAAAAGAAATTTGAAGAAAAAAGGAAGTTGAATAAAAATAAAAATGAAAGTTGCATAAAATTATAAATGGAAGTTCAATCCAGAAACCGCTATACCTTAACGATCTATTTGGAAACTAAATAAAAAAGGAACTTGAATAGAAAAATAACTTGAATAAAAATGGAAGTTGAATAAAAAGAAAAAGGAAAGTTGCATAAAATTAAAAATGGAAGTTCATTCAAGAAACAACTATACCTTAACGATCTGTTTGGAAATTAAATAAAAAAAAAGTTTAATAGAAAAGTAACTTGAATAAAAATGGAAGTTGAATAAAAATAAAAATGAAAGCTGCATAAAATTAAAAATGGAAGTTCAATCCAGAAACCACCATACCTTAAAGATCTATTTGTAAATTAAATAAAAAATGAAGTAGAGTAGAAAAGAAATTTGAATAACAAAGGAAGTTAAATAAAAATAAAAATGGAAGTTGCAGAAAATTAAAAATGGAAGTTCATTCAAGAAACCACTATACATTAACGATCTATTTGGAAATTAAATAAAAAAGGAAGTTAAATAGAAAAATAACTTGAATAAAAAAAGAAGTTGAATAAAAATAAAAATGGAAGTTGCAGAAAATTAAAAATGGAAGTTCATTCAAGAAACCTCTATACCTTAACGAACCATTTGGAAATTAAATAAAAAAAGAAGCTTAATAGAAAACTAAATTGAATAAAAATGGAAGTTGAATAAAAATAAAAATGAAAGTTGCATAAAATTATAAATGGAAGTTCAATCCAGAAACCGCTATAACGATTTATTTGGAAACTAAATAAAAATGGAACTTGAATAGAAAAATAACATGAATAAAAATGGAAGTTGAATAAAAATAAAAATGGAAGTTGCAGAAAATAAAAAATGGAAGTTCATACAAGAACCCACTATACCTTAACGATTTATTTGGAAATTAAATAAAAAAAGGAAGTTGAATAGAAAAGAAACTTGAATAAAAAAGGAAGTTGAATAAAAATAAGAATGGAAGTTGCAGAAAATTAAAAAAGGAAGTTCATTCAAGAAATCACTATACCTTAACGATCAATTTGGAAATTAAACAAAAAAGGATGTTTATAGAAAACTAAATTGAATAAAAATGGAAGTTGAATAAAAATAAAAATGAAAGTTGCATAAAATTAAAAATGGAAGTTCAATCCAGAAACCACTATACCTTAACGATCTATTTGGAAATTAAATAAAAAAAGAAGTTGAATAAAAAAAAAATTTGAATAAAAATGGAAGATGAATAAAAATAAAAATAGAAGTTGCAGAAAATTAAAAATGGAAGTTCATTCAAGAAACCACTATACCTTAACGATCTATTTGGAAATTAAATAAAAAAGGATGTTTAATAGAAAACTAAATTGAATAAAAATCGAAGTTGAATAAAAATAAAAATAAAAGTTGCATAAAATTAAAAATGGAAGTTCAATCCAGAAACCACTATACCTTAACGATCTATTTGGAAATTAAATAAAAAAAGAAGTTGAATAGAAAAGAAACTTCAATAAAAAAAGAAGTTGAATAAAAATAAAAATGGAAGTTGCAGAAAATTAAAATTTGAAGTTCATTCAAGAAACCACTATACTTTAACGATCTTTTTGGGAATTAAATAAAAAAGGAAGTTGAATAGAAAATAACTTGAATAAAAATGGAAGTCGAATAAAAATAAAAATGGAAGTTACAGAAAATTAAAAATAGAAGTTCATTCAACAATCCACTATACCTTAACGATCTATTTGGAAATTAAATAAAAAAGAAGTTTAATGGAAAAGTAACTTGAATAAAAATGGAAGTTGAATAAAAATAAAAATGAAAGTTGCATAAAATTAAAAATGGAAGTTCAATCCAGAAGCCACCATACCTTAACGATCTATTTGGAAATTAAATAAAACAGGAAGTTGAGTAGAAAAGAAACTTCAATAAAAAAAGGAAGTTAAATAAAAATAAAAATGGAAGTTGCAGAAAATTAAAAATGGAAGTTCATTCAAGAAACCACTATACATTAAAAGGCTATTTGGAAATTAAATAAAAAAGGAAGTTAAACAGAAAGACAATTTGAATAAAAATGGAAGTCGAATAAAAATAAAAATGAAAGTTGCAGAAAATTAAAAATGGAAGTTCATTCAAGAAACCACTATACCTTAACGATCTATTTGGAAATTAAATAAAAAAGGAAGTAGAATAAAAATAAAAATGAAAGTTGCATAAAATTATAAATGGAAGTTTAATCCAGAAACCGCTATACCTTAACGATCTATTTGAAAACTAAATAAAAAAGGAACTTGAATAGAAAAATAATTTGAATAAAAATGGAAGTTGAATAAAAATAAAAATGGAAGTTGCTGAAAATTAAAAATAGAAGTTCATTCGAGAAACCACTATACGTTAACGATCTATTTGGAAATTAAATAAAAAAAGGAAGTTGAATAGAAAAGAAACTTGAATAAAAAAGGAAGTTGAATAAAAATAAAAATGGTAGTTGCAGAAAATTAAAAATGGAAGTTCATTCAAGAAACCTCTATACCTTAACGATCCATTTGGAAATTAAATAAAAAAGGAAGTTTAATAGAAAACTAAATTGAATAAAAATAGATGTTGAATAAAAATAAAAATGAAAGTTGCATAAAATTATAAATGGAAGTTCAATCCAGAAACCGCTATACCTTAACAATCTATTTGGAAACTAAATAAAAATGGAAATTGAATAGAAAAATAACTGCAGAAAATAAAAAATGGAAATTCATTCAAGAAACCACTATACCTTAACAATTTATTTGGAAATTAAATAAAAAAAGGAAGTTGAATAAAAATAAGAATGGAAGCTGCAGAAAATTAAAAATAGAAGTTCATTCAAGAAACCACTATACCTTAACGATCTATTTGGAAATTAAATAAAAAAGGATGTTTAATAGAAAACTAAATTGAATAAAAATGGAAGTTGAATAAAAATAAAAATGAAAGTTGCATAAAATTAAAAATGGAAGTTTAATCCAGAAACCACTATACCTTAACGATCTATTTGGAAATTAAATAAAAAAGGAAGTTGAATAAAAAAAAACTTGAATAAAAATGGAAGTTGAATAAAAATAAAAATGGAAGTTACAGAAAATTAAAAATGTAAGTTCATTCAAGAAACCACTATACCTTAACGATCTATTTGGAAATTAAATAAAAAATGATGTTTAATAGAAAACTAAATTGAATAAAAATGGAAGTTGAATAAAAATAAAAATGAAAGTTGCATAAAATTAAAAATGGAAGTTCAATCCAGAAACCACTATACCTTAACGATCTATTTGGAAATTAAATAAAAAAGGAAGTTGAATAGAAAAAAAAACTTAAATAAAAAAAGAAGTTGAATAAAAATAAAAATGGAAGTTCCAGAAAATTAAAATTGGAAGTTCATTCACGAAACCAATATACGTGAACGATCTATTTGGGAATAAAATCAAAAAGGAAGTTGAATAGAAAAATAACTTGAATAAAAATGGAAGTCGAATAAAAATAAAAATGGAAGAGTTTTGCCACTTCGCTGAGTACGTCGGGGATCGAGTTGCCTAGTCAGCTCGTGGGAGTCTAGAGGGCAGCAACCCTTGGTGGGTCCTAGTGTAGAGCCCTAGCGGGGTTGAGGGGCAGCACCCCCGAAGTAAAAATGCAAAATGCATTAGAAGTTTCTTGTCTGCTCGAGCGGCCATTTATGCGCTTGAGCGGAGAATGTTTTGTTTCAAAAGTTTGACCTGTCTACAAAAGTACAGGGAAAGTGTATTGGACGCTCGAGCGGGGATTTCTACGCTCGAGTGGACCATGTTATCTCAGTTCGTGAATCTGATATTTCAGATCACTTTTGTATATCTCTTCCTCTCTAAAAACCCTTTTCTCTCCCTTCTCTCTACATTTCCCTACGCCAATTAGGATCAAAACCTTGATTTCTCAAGATCCATTAGAGTTCTACCATAAGTTCTTCATCAAAGTTGGTTAACTTCTCAAGGGCTTCATTGTGTGCAGTGAAGATCGAGTTTTGACATCGTTGATTTTGGGTGTTTCATCTCATTTCTTCTTCAAAACTTGAGGTAGGCATTTTCTTAGAGTTATATATATATATTTGCAAGATCTAGATGATTTTCATAATCATCCTTTCATAGCTTTGAAAATTGATTATTGATTCAAGAAGTTGAGCGATTTTGAAAGTGGGTTTGTCTCTTGTTCTTTTAAGATGATCTTATGGGTTTTGATCTTCGTTGATTAAACAAAAGATGATTTTAGAAAGTTTTCTTTCAAAAGATTTGAGTTGTATAGTTTTGGTGAGAAAACCTAGAATTTGGAATTTTTTTTAAAAGAGACTGAAAATCCATGAATGATATTGTTATATTTATTTTGTGTGTCAAAATAAATGGATGTTTGGAAAATTTCTTATTTATAATTATATAAATGATGAATTTCAGGGAATGTGGGAATTGTTGTTCATTTTGGAAATTATTGTTCAAAACGTTGAAATATTCTTGAAATGACTAATTGTTGAGGATACTTGAGAAGAGGGAATTGTGTTATTCCTTGGATGATGAATTGGAATAAAAGTATTTATATTCATCTTGTGTTATTGGCGTATCAATTCATTTGATTACATTAAACTTTGAAAGTTTATTTGAAAACTTGCATTGAGAAAAGAATGTTGGGAAACAAGTTTTCATGAATTGGTTTTGGGATAAATACGGTGGTAAGTCTTGACAGGTGATGTAGATAAAATTGAATAGGTGTCGAGCCTTCCAGTTAATACTGGTAAAAATGACAAATTATAGGTGTCGAGCCTTCCAGTCAATGCTGGTAAAAATGGAAAATTGGTAGTACTTGTATAGTTTACTTGCAAACACCGACCTAGGGATTACCAGAGTCATATTTAGCGCCCTTGAAATAAATTGTTAAGTTTGGAACAATTGAAATTGCATGATATCATTAAGCATGATGGTTTTCAATGGATGAAAGGGTGATTTATCTTCAAAAAGGGCATAGCATGGCATGTGCATTTCATCTCTTGAGACTTGTATAAAATGTATATACTTTGTTAAGAATTTCTTAATGGGCTTTATGCTCACCCTACGGGATTTTTGTGCAAGGAAAGGATGTGGTGATCCTACCCAACTAGGGGCGTGAAAGTATGTGTGTTGGGAGTACAATGCTCTCATTTGCTGTGACTCTGTGTGTAAGCCAAGGGCTATGTTTGTGTGGGTTTGAATAGTCGTTTTGTGTAACCAGGCTCAACCCTTGGAAACTTGTAAACCCTTGGGCGTATTTATTTGTTTATTTACTTGTTGTTGGATTAACGTATTGTTGCATGAAAAACTATTGTATCATGTAATGTAAGTTTGAAGATTTATATTCGGTTTTCCTTGAAAGAGCCATGATTGTTGTCTTATCATTTGGGCTAGAAATTTAAGGCGTTACAGATGATGAGTTACTAAGTTGCAAATAAATAGGCCAAAGCCTTGTTGAATCCGCCGCATCCCCGCCACAGAGCTTGTTTGGAAACACATTCAAGAAACGACCATAGATGTTAATCGTGTTGAGCTCTGTCGGTGACTCCTCATCAGCCTCTTTTTTCGCCGCCTTTGCCTTTATCTTCATCTGCATCTAAACCTTGGAGTTTTTCTTCTACATCTCCAAATCTTTCAACAACGGTAAATTTGACATTGGTGGTTGAAGTTCCTTAGTCCCCCCCTCAAAGGGCAGCGTTACCATTTAGGGTTCCATTCAAATTCTCTCTATTTCCTCTCTCTCTCTCTCTCTCTCTCTCTCTCTCTCTCTCTCTCAGTCTCTCCATTTTGCTTGTTGCACAATACAATACTAGTGAGCTTTGTTTGGACGACAAGTCTTAGTCACAGAAAATGAAATCTGTTAAAAGTCATCATCGACTTTTCTAGAATTATCTAGGCTATTAAGTGTAAATGTTGAATAATCTAGAAGACTCCGGAAAGATCTAGAAGACTCTAGAAAGATTTAAAGAAATCTAAAAAATTCTAGAACATTGTAAAAGATTTCGGAACATTAGAGAAGCTTGTAGAAATCTAGAAGGTTCTGGAAGGTTCTAGAATATTTTAGAAGCATAGAAAGTACTATTATATACTAGAATAATTTAGAGAGTTCTAGAATATAGGAAAGTATGAGTATATGCTAGAATATTCTAGAGGGTTAAAAATAGCCCTTGGATCAAAATGATCTTAGCCATCCATTGAGGAGGTGGATGACTTTATAAAGGAAAGTGACCTCATTTGGAAGGTACAACACACAACAATCAAGAGTGGAGTCAAGTGCTTGAGTGTGAGTGATTCCAAGAGTGAGGTGTCCTTGAGAGTTTCCTTGTATACTTGAGTGTATCTTTGCATCTAAATAAAGATTCACTTTTGTATAACCGTCATGTTTTAACTCAAATAAATCAACTCCCAAATCCTCACTCACTCTCTCTCTCTCTCTCTCTCTCTCTCTCAATCTGCAAATAGATCCGTTTCCTTTTTTTTTAATTTTTTTTTAAGTTGATGACAATGATGATGAAACAAATTGAAAATAGATTAAACTTTTTTTTTTGACAGATTGCAACAGATTAATTTTTTTTAAGTTTGTCTACTTTGATCCAATTTCTCCCTTTGTATTGTGTTCATCATAGTTCTTGTTTTGGTAGAGAAATCCGAAGTCCAGAGCAAACACAACTATCAGAGAGAGTAGTCTGGTTTGATTGCTTACAAAATTTATACAGATATGAAAATTTTATACAGATAAAATTTGGATAGAAAATTTATTGTTGCAGTTGTTGTTGATGATGATTGCAATATATAAAAAAAAAAATCTGTGGTGTAACGGATAAAAAAAGATCTGTTCAAAATTTGAATAGATAGATGCTTGGCAGTAGCTTGGTGTATTTCAATAACAATATTTGAATAGATAAAAAAAATAACAAATAGAATTCAGGAAAAAAAAAATAGAATTTAGGGAAAAAAATCAACAGATAAATAGAATTTAGGGAAAAAATTGAAGAGATGGATATATTTTAGGATAAAAAATTGAACAAATAAATAAAAATTTGAACAAATATATATAAATTTGAATAGATAGACAAAAAAAATTAAATAGACAGAAATAATTTGAACAAATAATTTTTTTTTTATAAGTAGATAGGTATAAATTTGAATAGATAACAAAAAGTCAAAGAGTAAAATTAAAAATAAAACGTTCTCTAAGACTTCTCACCAAATTATTTCACAAAACTTGGATCTCTCATCAACAAAAAAATATTTCTTTGACCTAATGTCTTGTATCCTTCCTAGATTGGATTTATCACCAATTAACCCATTATTATTTACTTTCCTAATATTAAAGTGCTCATGTCGAATTTGGTGACTGTAGTGTGTAATGAAGTTAATTTTGCTTGAACGCAAAAATGAATTGAAGTGATCTAAGCGTCTATTGTGTTTTGGAATCACTTGACAGTCAACAAAAACTTGAATAAGGTTTGATAGTCAACAAAGCTTCATTAGTTTGCAGACCATCTTTGTTGATACTACTAAGCTGCAGGAACTCTACAGAAAAATTCTAATGTTAGGTCAATCTTTGCAAAATTCTTGCCCCTCCGAAAGGAGATGTTATGTCACGTCCCGTATTTTATCACTCGGATAACATTACCAATATTCATTAATTAATTAAATACATTTACAAATAACATTTCATCCTTGGGTGAAATGATGAATAATTAAATATACATATTCCCTCTCGTTATATGACAATGACATTTACATGCGAATAAAAGAAATGTCCTGAGGCTTACAATAAAAGAGAGGACACTACTCTTTATAAAAAAAAAATAGTACGCAGCCACATAACAAATGAAGTAGTACAATCCATCACTGCATTACACTTATGAAATGGTAAAACCTATTGTTTGATCTTCAAATCCGAAAAGCATTCCCTGTACACATGTACAGGTGAGGGTGAGCAATCACTAGCTCACCAAGTAATCTCATATTAAAACATTAGAAAATATGCGGGTACCAAAATACTCGTACATATACGTGAAATCATATCATGTCAAAACCATATGATTTTATTACATAGTCTCTTAAATCCAATTTATTTAATTAACCACAACAAATTAAATAAATAAACATGTTTCAATAGCAACAGGACATCCTTTTCAATTCATTCAATTATCTAATTATCAATTGAATCAAATAATTAAACAATTCATCAAATCCATTTTATACAATCTTATGAGATGAATGCATATGCCATGTCATGCTCAAAATATTTTTCTCATCTTTTGAAAATCTTACGCACAATGCCAATTTGAAAACACATTAATCCAACAATTTCAATAAAATTCCAAGATGGTAAATACGACTTCAGTAATCCTTAGGCTGGTGTTTGCAAGTAGACTATACAAGTGCTACCAATTTATCATTTTTACCAGTATTAACTAGAAGGCTCGACACCTGTAATCTGTCATTTTTACTAGTATTAACTGGAAGGCTTGACACATGTAATCTATCATTTTTACTAGTATTAACTGGAAGGCTCGACACCTATCATCTACACCACCTTTCAAGACTTACCATCATATTTACCCCAAAATCATTTCATGAAAACTTGTTTCCCAACATTCCCTTCTCAATGCAAAGTTTTCAAATCAAATTTCAAAGCTCATCATTATTAAATGAATTGATATGCCAATGCAATGATTAATAATACAATGCAATATTTTTTTCACTTTCAATACTTCCACACAATAGTCCCATTGTGATCAAAATTCTCAATTCTCATTTCTCATTTCAATATAATTTCTCAAGATGAATATAAATACTTTTATTCCAATTCATCCATGGGACAACAAAATTCTCACGTTTAGAGTAATCTCAACCATTTAGTCACTTCAAGACTATATCAACATTTTGAACAACAATTTCCAAAACTTCAACAATTCTCATATTCTATGAAAACCATCATTTATATATAAGCAAATAAACAATTTTTCAAATATCATTTATTTTACACAAAATAAATATAACATCTTCAAAGATTGTCAACATCTTTCTTAAAAACCCTCAATTTCTAAATTTTCTCACCAAAACCACTCATCTTCATTTTTTGATAGAAAGTCATCGAAAACATCTCTCTTCAATCCTCATAGTTCAAAACCCTCAATTTTTATTTTAAAAGGAACAAGAAAGTAAACCTACTTTAAAAAAAATCTCTCATCTTCTTGAATCCACAATCAATTTTCAAAACAAATCAAAGGATGATTGCGAAAATCATCTAGATCTTGCAAAAATATATATATAACTCAAAGGAAATCCCTACTTATTAAATATTATCATTTCCATCCTACTATGCCAAAAGCTATGGTATAATCTTAAAAATATACTTTTAACCAAAACTATATTAATCCACTAAATTAGTAAGTTTATTATATTCAAAAAAATTTAAATTTATAATACCAAACCTAACTTCACATGCCTCATCCCTCAAACATCATTATATTTCAACTTAACCATTTTTCATGCCAAGCTATTTGAAGAGGTAATATTTTTACCAAATTCTCTACCAATAACAATTTCACAACTTTTTTTAAAATTACTTAACCAACATGATATTTACATCAAAAATTATGAAATATGCCCAATAGTAACATTTTCAGGGTAATGAGCTTGAAAGTCTACATTTCACATTTTTGTTTTCATAAAAATGAACACAACTTAATCATCAACGTATCATCTGTTATAAAAAAAATCATGAACATAACACTTTTAGAGTTTTTAATCCCAAAACAACTTTTTAATTCCTACTTAGCATTTACTCCATATTCCTCAACATTAATTTATTTTTCTCAAAAATAAATTCCAAATCAAAGATAAAAAAAAAAAAAAAATTCAACTTTATATTTCTCAAAATAAATCATCTAATCATAATATGATGTAGATACAATCCATACAACTATTAAATTCTATTTTCGGCTTTCCTTTACAAAATTAATAACACAAAATGATTTTCTCAAAATCAATCTCAAAATACCAACATTCTTAATATTTCAACATAATTTTTCTTCCAAAAATTACCAAACAAAAATCTGAAAATATATCTATATGCAATACCTCTTATAATGATATATTTTCTCAAAATAACCCTAACATAGCTTTAATGTAAAAATATAAAGAAAGTCCCTACTTCAAATAATGAAAAAGAGCAGATCTGGAAGGCAAATCTTGCTCGATCATGAATCTAAGACTACCATTGCGAAGATCACGACGAGTTCTTCGACTTTCATTTACAAACATTTTAACAAAATCTCACTCTAAGGACTCCCATTTGAAACTCAAAGATTGAGCAACGATGAAGAATAAAGAAAGAGGGAGAGAGAGAGAGAGAGATGCATGCTGGGAGAAAAGAATGAGAGCCAGCTCTCTGCCTAACAAAGAGCAAAGCAAAAAGGAGCGGAAAAGGAGAGAGACATGGGGGAACAACCCCATGTGGGTTTGGCTTTCCAAAAGAAAAAAAAAAAAAAATTGGTTTCTCCAAAATATAATTTTTTTGTAATGATACCTCAAAATTTTATAATATAAATGATAAAATGATATAATTTTTCTCACCACAAAATATAATATTTTGCTCACTACGAAATATACACATTTTCATTCTTTATAAAATATATAATTTTTCACCATATAATACACACCATAAAATCAACTATCAAATATTTATTATAACCCCTATATAATAAATAATAACAGCTCCCAAGGTGGTTACTACCAATCACATAATTAAAAAGGGCCAAACAGTTAAACAGACCTCAAGTCATGGCCTAAACACCCAAAACTTAATATAAAATTATGTTGTATACTAGACCGAACACTGATCAATCCGCGAATTTTTATAAAATAAATACTCATCAATAAATTCTGAAATATTTACCCAACGTGCTAGACTCATATGGGAACAACATATAAACATTTCATAATTTTCGGAGATTGAGAACTATTTTTAAAAAATACAAAACCGAACTGTTTTCGCACAGAATTTACACAGCAATCAAATTCAAAAATTTGCTCAATTAAATTATGCATTGGCTATTTTTAAAAAAAAAATATTTGGGTCATTACATGTTATGAGTTCAAGCCCCATGTGGGGCATTGGGGTGACCCCTTTCCCTTAGATTTAAGTTAGAGTAGGTTATTAAAAAAATAAAAAAATTATTTGGTGGTCTCGATCAATGATCCACACCTCAACACATGAGAGAAACATAGACACAGATACGGATGCGAATGTTGACACTAACCCGGACACAGATACAGGACACGGTAATTTAAAAAAAAATGAGGACATAGACATGACGATGACATGGCAATAAAAAAAATTAATATATTTTATTTGCTATGTAGATTAATATTATATCCACAAACAATCAAAATTAACAAAAAACAATACTAATTTAATATAATAATTAAAAAAAACTCACTCTTAAATTAACTCATATCATTTGCCTTCTTGTTTTAGCATTCAACATTCAACCAAAAGCACTAAAAAATGATGGGGGGAGGGGGGAATGAGTTGGCCTGTCCTCAAAAAATATAATTAAATAAAGAGATATACCATGTGACATGTCTCATATGTGTCCCTATCATGTCTTTGTGTTTGACACTGCTACGACACAAGTTTTAGAGTGTTGTTGTTGTGAGTAGCTCTCCTCAAGATTCCATCATCTCCATACCCCTCAAGACTTCAGTTCGTGGGCCTGATGAGGCCCACAGCAGTGATCCAAACAGTTCATCTCGTAGTCCTCAAAAAGAACAACGTATATATAAATTAGTTTGATTGGATATTGATACACATACTAATTTATTGTATTTTATTTTATAAAGTGGACAATTTTAGTTTAAAATCATATTTACCACTCATTTCATAAAACAAAACATGATTGGTTAGTTTGTCTAACAATGTCCACACAAGCTAATTCCCCCCCTCCCCTATATATATGTTGTTCTCTTCAAGGACTACGAGATAAATGGTTTAGATCACCATTGTGGGCCTTGTGAGGCCCATGAAATAGTCTTGTGGGGCATGAAGATGATGTAGTAGTCTTAAGAGGAGATGCTCCTGTTTCTGCTTTATAGACATGAGATTTGTCATATTGTCTCCCAAAAGTCAACACAAAAATATTGAGTCCCACTATTTTAATCAACAGAAAATAAAGTTGGGGCAACATATAGACTTGCCCCGAGGGCCACAAATTATTTTCCCTCCAAAAGAGCATCATTCCTACCATTTACGATACACCAATCATTCTAGATACACAAAACTAAGGATGGAAATTTTTGACCCACAAGGTAACATGCATCAAATAGTATACGAAGTTAGCGGGTTAGGTTTGACTATTTTGTACATTAAAATGAATATGACACCACATAATATGGCGAATATTAAGTGAGTTAGGTTAATGTCTAACCTGCATAACACGATTGACACTAATAATCTATTTAATGAAAAATTAGATACATTTTAACAATATTTCCTTTTGTTGGAAATTGGGTCGGGTTTAGAGCTCGGACACAATTGGGTCACCCATGGTGGCAGGACGCGATTAAGAAAGATCCAAATATTAGTAATATATTATATATCAAGATATGGGATAATCTTGATATGTGATAATTGTCAATATAATATATGATAATTGTAAATCAAAGTATAAAAATGCAGCGGATAAAATATTTAGATCATACCTTTAGATGATAGAACCTTGTGGGTAAATCACATGCTTCCAGAATCTCATAAACCAACCCAGCAGTGAAGTGATATTACAGAATGAATATCACCCACACAAAATCACAGTGCAAATGACTTGATCGTTGTTTTTGGGAGAGAGTCAGTATATGGGGAAAACTCAGATCATACGTTGTTTCTCTCTTAATCACCCATAACCCATATACCAGATATATAATGTGTTATTATTATCTATCCATATCAGTTAATGGAGATAACATCTGTATCCTGAGTGGTTATCCTAAATAGGTTTGAATTCAATTTCAAAACCTATTTGGATAAGATTTAAATTCAAATTCAAATGGTCATGCCACATGGGCGCCCATTACTAACATCTCCCACTCGCACATGAGTTGGCATAACACTGCCACATCTCTATCTCAATCTCCCAAAAAATGAACAATCTCATACTAGCCACTGCACCGTGCGACTGCTGAGAACACCTGCATGTGGGAGCTCTATAATAGAAACTCAAAATGAGCCAGCATAGAGACATCAACCCAAAAAGAACAGAAATAGTGTCTCATATACCCCAGATCCATCTAATTACACCGGTCCAAAAAAAAACATCTCTAATCCCTCAAAAGGAGCATGTTTGACCCTCTCAATTCTTGCAATATATGTACACTCAATTCGCCTCTCATACAGAGCGATGTGAGTTGCCGGCAGTGAATATACAACAGTGGTGTAATACTAGATGATCTTCCCTTTGCACTCATGCCATTTAGTTTAGGATTGATCGTTTTCCCAGTGATGTCCCTTAAGGCCGAATCATGCATGACCGCAGGCAACATACCAAAGTAGCAGAACATCAACCCCTTACCTTATGACATAGTCAAAAGTCACAAAAGGGTACATAAATGAAAGTCATATCAATAATGACACGTAAGACTCACACGGTGAGGAAGCAGGGATCCATTCTCTCACCTCATTACACGGTCGCCAAGCACATATAGTATGAATACATGCTACGGTGGAGTAACTCTTCCATAAAGAGTGACGTCATACTCGATACACCGTACAGATATTAGTCTAGTCGCTTTCTAGCGCCTAACCTGAATTCTCTATTTGCTCGCCTTCTAGGCGCCAAATGAGATCTCGTATCTGGCTAATCATAACAGGCACAACATGGAAAGTGGGTACTAACATCCATGTTTGGTCCTTAACACGACCTCATCTTGGTTATAACCAAGGCGACATACATAGTGGATGATGTAAGCCTCTCTTGGCTCCAAATAAAAATAAACCACCAGTCTCATCCTTGCTCGCTCCCAAGCGCCAAGGGCGATTGCTCGTGTGAGTGAGCCAATCTTGCCTGCTGACATCATCATCTGCTAATCATTATGACATAAACCATAATAGTGTCAACATCTCATCATCTCAAAATAAGTGATCGATTTTAAAAAAAATTGACCACAGCTTGCGCAATTATAGATTCCAAACATAAGCCTTATCAGCACCTCTTGCAATAAGTATATACAACGGAATCCACCATGTGCGCCTCACATGAAGTAATTTAAGATCACTACCTCTTGCGCAATAACCTCTCTAAAGATATTTTGGTGACCAATTTGCGTTCATTCTTAGTGCGCCCAACTAGCATAGATGCGCCCAACTAGCGCATTGCATCTTACAATGAGCAAATTAATATACTACTAGTAAAGCATTTTATCCACAGTCTAATGAGCAAGGTCAATGTCTAAACAACTCAGTTGACCATTTACCAAAGATAACACTTATCATGCCGAATACGCCCACATAGCATACTTTAGGCTCCCACTACAAAGAAAAGATCGAGGAATATAGGTCATCTGTTTCTCCCAAAGACAATCCGAGGATTCACTTAATAGCTAAGGCTCTGGCTTTTACCGATAGGTAAGTCAACGGGTTTGTAATTTTGCATCTAGAATCGTTCTAGGATATTCCTTATGTAAGTCATCAAAGACAAAACATGAATTCTCCCAAAGCAATCCCTAAGGATCGTACATCCGAGCATATAAATTACATCACCCATGTCCATCATATCTAAAATAGAGGACTGCCCACCCTAGGTGGTGACAACCTTATAAATTCCTGGCTCATAATGACTAAGTAAGGAAAAACTTCTTTTGGACCATTGATCATGCCTCAGTGGTCTTCATCAATCATCGTTGGCCTATCATGGCTTGACGAAATCTAAGAACCACTATTTGGATAACTGTTTTAGGCTATAAAAGATTTATTGGAACTAGCAACCTTTTTGCGCTCCTAACTTTTCACCATAAAAACATAAGGTAAATCCCTACGGATCTACTTATCCAATTCTCCAACGAGAAGTTGGGTCACAATGTCCACAAATCAATGTTCCGAACTTATGTCAATCATAGCCTAAGTCAAAATAACCTCACTCCCCAGGAGGAAGTCAGGGAGGAAGTCAAAATAACCTCACTCCCCAGGAGGAAGTCTTCTCATGGTCTACACTTTCCTCAATGGTGCGACTTTTCGGTATCTAGCGAGCCTTATGCCTCAACAATGACTATCCAAATTACGCATAACTTTATAACAGTTTTGTGTCATATTGGAAAGTCAACCAAATTATAAAAAAGTTAATCCTCAAAGACTTTGTCTTAAACTGCGCAACATTGATCCACTTTCTAAAAAATAAGGGACTAGAGCCTTAGGCATTATCCTAGGCTCTTTATCATCTTGCAAAGCAATCATGAATGTTTCCCTCTCAATCACCCAGTGACGACGTGAAAATTTTTTCACATTTGCTACCACGCAACTAAGAATGTAGAGTATTCTTCTCTAATGGAGTAATCCATTAGTAGGCATATCACTCCCACTGTCCCTAGGATATTGGAAATTTCTTCCATTCTCAACTAGGCTACATAGAGCGCTATGTTTAGAATTCTCTATCTTATAGAGTTCCAAAAACTCTATTCACGTCACCTTTACTAATAAAACTTTATGTGACTTAGTTACACTACCACAAAGCTGCTTACCTATATGCACATGACCCGGAAGGTTTGCATGACCGCATACAATAATGCGCCACACGACCTTTTGTGTTTACAAGACAGCATACAATACTGCGCTATAGAACCCTAGGTCTTAACTTCACAATCTTACGAGAAGTAAAATAAAGATAAGCTGCTTAACGGTTACAGATCGCCCATAGATGGCTCTCCACTAACCTATTACTCAAAATTGGAGTGTAAAATCTGATATGGAGGGCTCTTAGTTGGGGATATAGGCAACAAACTAGTGCAATTTCCAATTGGGAAACATCTTGCGCCATTATCCACCTAACATTAACAATATTTAATTCCTTATCTCTACTACACCATTGTGTTGTTGAGTACTAGGAATAATCAATTTTCTAAGCATCCATCTCTCTTCACAGAGTTTTCTAAAAATAACTCAAATAGATACTCGCCACCTTGGTCAAAACTAAAAGCATGAAAGCTGTTATCTAATTGATCTCAACCTCATATGTGCAATGTCAAAAATCATCTCAAAACTTTTGACTTATGGGAGATCAAATAGTCTTGACTCAGATGCGTATCATAATCTATAAATGTGTCGAGATTGAGGCTTAGCTATCATACCCTTACACATATCTAGTCACAAATATCATAGTGGACTAAATGCGCCGAAACAAATGACCTTCTACAGCTTTCCTACTTATTTGTGCGCACCCATTGCGAACAAAGTTACACATTCACATGAGAGCAAGATGTCATAAGCGGGTGGGCCCGAGAAGGCCTACTCAAACCATCGTCTCATCATCTTATTAATGTGATTAAGTATAATAAGCCACTGGTTCATGACCAATGTCATAAACTAATTCCAATCATCTTAATGTGTGAGTTCTCGAAGACAAGTTTTAAAGGTTTAGGCCCAACTAGGTAATGACTCACGACTAAGTCATATTCACTAGATCATAAAAAGGATGTCATGGAGATATCAAGTGCGCCTAAGTCGCCAATTTAACTAGTAAGTGCTAATCCCCTGCACCTTCAAGTCAATTTTATTCTCCATACACTTCACTGCATCTAGTTGAAAGATGACGACATTCCTCTTGCCATCTCTATTTCTCGCTTCATAGTTACTTGCAATTAATTCTACTATCCACAAGAATGAGAGAATAAGCTATCAACTATGACAGCCCCTGAAGTAACTTAAGTGCGAATTAGGCCAAAGAGTCTAATTCAACACACTGCTCTTACAAACGATGCGTCAAATTCTTAGAGTTACAACAACCTTGTCAGCCTTGACTTTTTCATTACTATGCTGCAATGTTTGCGCTTAGTGGTAAACGTTATTCAAAATGTTAGCCTAGCTAAGGAATCATACAAAGAAGCCCCTCCTCATGTCTCACACTCAAGTGTAGAAACAGTAAGTGTCCAGACTAGGACAAGTCGGCAATGCTAATAGATTTTGCAGCCACTAAGCGCTAATCTTTTCACTTAGTGTTAATAGATTTTGCAGCTTCTAAGCGCTAATCTTTTAACTTCACGTGACATTTCAACGCACACTATTATAGTGCATGAAATTTTTGCTCCATCCACTCCCAATAATTGGGTAGAGAACAAAATACTGCTCAAACTGGCTACTCGTCTTACACTTAATGACTAATTTATTTAAGCTCGCATTTCTTGAATGACGTGACTCATGAATGTTACTTCATCCAATGATGTAACATTATTTACAAGTCAAATTACAAAGTCAATCCGCGCAGCTCAATAGTCAAGATCACATACAGATCTATTGAGGGCTTACTAATTTCATAACTCCAAAACTCGCCAACTAAAACTACGTAGCGTGCCGCTAACCATAGCGCACACATTAGTTTTTATTATGCCAAACAAGGCAACAAAACCACGGCGACTTTGAGTCATGTTTCCTTACTTTGGCTCAATTAAGACTTGACCTAAAGTCTTCAAGACTTTTGCTCATGTAAAGAATGCGATTAGATTGTTCACATTTGAACATCCTTACTAAGTCTAGGTCAACCAATTGACTTCCATAAGCTAAGTCAATTTAGAGAGAAATTCGCATTGGGATTAATTTGATTAGCATAATATAATTTTGCCACAAAAATCTAAATTAAATAGTGACAATATTACACAAGTCGCAAGATCGAAAATCCGCTATGCTCGTAATCATCTCTTGCGCCACAGGTGACAATTATCCAAAATTTAATTTAATTTATGCGCAAAATATTGGTTTTCGGGAGTAAATCTACAAAGATTTCTCTCAACCGAACAACCTCCCACTGACTATGGCATGTCAAAGCATGATAAATTCCATACAATAGCACCTTAATGTAAATTTCCGAATAACTCATGCTATATTCATTTAATAATGGAATTCAATTAAATAAATAAATAACTAATCATGCTTTTCTAATTACAGCATATTAGAAACCCCCCAAAAAAAATAATATGCTATATTAAATACTCAAATTATGCCATAACAGAAAGTACATCATCCTGAAATTTTCTGAAATTTTTCTGAAATTTTAAATAACTAATAAACACACATAAAATTAGAAATAAATATTTCAGAATCTGGTAAAATGCTACAATTATATCAGTAAACATTAAACCATAACAGTAGTCTACAATAAAAAATTCAGCCCCAGAAACTTAATCATGCAACACCAGATGCATTTTAAAGCAAAAATAATGCATTATTATTTCAGGAAAAATATTTTTTCTTTTCATAAAATTTTCACAATTTTACAGAAGATATAAAATTTAATTCTGAGTCTAACGGTACCAACCATGCTTAAAACAAAGCTATAACGAATAAATTATGGCTAATTAACGCAATTCAGAATTAAAAACAAACAAACAAAGCCTTAGAGCCAAGCCAGCGCGGAAAAACGGCTTGGCTCGGCTCGCCGCCGCTCAGCGCAACTCGGCTCGAGTCGGCTCAACGCGGCGCGGCGCATGGCGCGCGCGTGGCTGCGCACGTGGCGCGGCTCGAAACGGCACAGCTTACGCGCGCGCGTGGAAGGGAGGGGACAGCTCGCGCGTGGGGGCGCGTGGGAAGCGCTCCTAGCGCGTCTCAGCGCGTGGTGGCGCGTGGCGCTGCTGGGCGGCGTCATACAGCGCGTGAATCACACGCGCCGCCTTCCCGGGTGTTTTTTGCTCCGATTTTTGTACTGTCAGACTCCATTTTTCACAATAAAAACATTTATGGCATTAAAAATGACATTTAAATAACATAAAAAAGAGGTATATCACTCTCTCAATCTAATGGAGTTAAAATGCAAAAAACCGTGCACTTCATCTTCCTCCTCCATTAATATTCATGCATATACATGTATATATATTTATATAAAAAATATACACATATTTTAATGCATAAAAATAAGCACGAGAATATCCATATATATGGCTCTGATACCAATGTAAATCAAAGTATAAAAATACAGCAGATAAAATATTTAGATCATACATTTAGATGATAGAACCTTGTGGGTAAATCACGTGCTTCCAGAATCTGATAAACCAACCCAGCAGTGAAGTGATATTACAGAATGAATATCACACACACAAATCACAGTACAAATGACTTGATCATTGTTTTTGGGAGAGAGTCAGTATATGGGTAAAACTCAGATCATACGTTGTTTCTCTCTTAATCACCCATAACTCATATACCAGATATATAATGTGTTGTTGTTATCTATCCATATCAGTTAATGAGGATAATAGCTGTATCCTGAGTGGTTATCCTAAATAGGTTTGAATTCAATTTCAAAACCTATTTGGATAAGATTTAAATTCAAATTCAAATGGTCATGCCACATGGGCGCCCATTACTAACAATAATTATTGATTATATATTATAGATATGAGATAGATATTATCTAGGATAATATATCTATCATATGGGTCTCCTAACTCTCCTATATAAACAAACATTGGAATCTGTATTTTGATATAACAAAAAACATACGTTCTCTTTTCCCACAAACCATTATGCCTTTGTATTGTAATTGGTGTGGGTAAAACTCTAGTAGTTTTACCCGTATGGAGATTATTCAAGAGTACATGATTCACCTTCTAAGCTGAATTCATTGTGCATTCTGTTTACCAACAAGGTTTGTCTAAATCCATATTATTTTCCACTATTTATATAGTATTATATTTCCATCATTGGTATTAGAGCCATTATTAAGGTGTTTTCGTGCTATTGAATATCTATGAAATTAGTATTTTATATTAGTATATGTATATATATTATTTTTGTTTGCATAAAATACTGATGTTTGGTCAAAATAATTTTATTAGTTTTTTTTTTATGGGAAATTGACCAGTAAATCCCATTTTGTGGACTTGTAATCCATGAGATCCTAAATGTTTTCTTGGTGACTGAATGGTCCCTTAATTTGTTTGTTGACTATTTTGCCACTACTAGTATTATTGGTTGATTGGCGTGGGTTGTATAGAGAAGGTGAACGAGTGTTTGTGTGTCACGTTGATCGGAAAAGTACACTAATACCTTTTTCTAATTTAGTAGGTTTGTAACACGCGTAGAAGTGAAACGTGATAACGTCATAGTGTTGTTTCGTACGTGACGTGAATACGCAAAACAAAACTCACTGAAATGGTTTCGAATTTCTATTCAAGTTCGCATTTCTAAATCATGAGATGAAATTCAATTCATGAGATGAAATTCAATTCCCAGATCTGGCGATGCCGACGTGGTACACCAAAATCAAAGTTCATACAATCTGTGAAAAATCCAAATCAGACGATGCCGACGTGGTTTGCATTTCTGAAGTTCGCATTTCTACGGCATCGACTGTTCGCATATTCAAAATACAGTCTGTTCATACAATATGCGAACTCATGATTTCAGATTTTGTAAAAAGTTCACATTTTTAGATTTAAAGTTCACAGATTTGTATTTTTAAAACTTGAATATGTGAAAAATCCAAATCAGACGATGCCGACGTGGTACACCAAAATCGACGACATAATTTCAGAAACCAAAGTTCGCATTTGTAGAAATGCAATTCCCAGATCTGACGATGCCGACGTGGTACACCGGCCTGCCGGATTGAAACGGATCCCTCTGTTCTCAAACACACTGAAAAACGGATCCCTCTGTTGTGGTACACCGGCCTGCCGGATTGAAAACCCTAACCCAAGCCCAACCACGATCATCAAAAAAAGCTCAACAATCACAATCATTATCAACCCTAACCATACCATGTCTCTGAACATGAAAACCCTAACCCAAGCCCTAGCGAAGACCGCCGCGATCATCGAAAAAACCGTATAGACCACGGTCCACGAAGTCACCGGAGCCAAACCCCTTCAAGACTATGACCTCCTCGACCAGATCGGCTCCGCCAGTCCAGGCCTCGTCTGGAAGCTCTACTCTGCCAAAGCTCGCTCTGGATCGGCTCTCTCCCACCAGTACCCCACCGTCTTGAGGACTCATTTTCGACGTTGTTCGAGCCGATGCGACGCGGCTCGTGAGGTTGAGGCACCCTGGTAGTTCATAACGGGCCATAATTGATGTGAGGGCATATTTGTCCCCCACATAATAATGTAATTCAAAAAAGGAGTTATCAGTAAGATATCTCTACTATCATGGACTGCCTAATCAAACAAAATATTCATGGGATCAAATGGAATACAATTTCATCAGATGGGACTTTCTGATAAATTCCCCTTTTTTTATTCTGTTTATATTTTGTATGAACATTCACATGTATATAATATCTGTAAAATTAAATTAATAAATGATAAATCATTATTGATAATTTTATGTTTCAAAGTTATGAGATATTAATGAAAGTAAGGCACGTGAAATCAGTTTTTTTTTAAAAAAAAAAAAAAAAAAACTGATAATAGCGCAGCACGAGACTGCTGCACTGTGTACGCTGACATCAGCGCTGAGACAAGCACCAGCACATGCGTTGATTCACGCGCCCGAGGCAAGTATGGGATTAGTATTGATAAGGCTTTGTTTGTTTGTTTTACTTTAAAAAAAAACTACATTAAGTGCTCCTAAAATATTCTCTATAATTCTGTTTTTAGTATGGCTTGTATGGTTAGTCTTACAATTACTTGGCATATAATATGGTTAATTTTCAGATTTTTTGAAACGAAAAAATATTTTTCTGATTTATTAATTCAATATATTTTACGTTAAAATGCTTCCATGCAAGCATAATTAATTTTCTGGACTTGAATTTTTTACAAAAGTATACTGAAATCATATGCTATTTACTGGTATAAGATTTATACTATTTTAGTTTCTGAAATATTTATTTATATTTTTTGTGTATTATTTTATTAAAGAAATCACAGAAAATTATAGAAAAATTCAGAAAATTTCTGAAAATTATTTTTTGCTATTTAAGAATATCCTGTTAGGAACATTATGATAAATTTTTTATGTTAGAACTCATGTTGTTATCCCCAAAGCATGATTAATATTAATTAAAATTTTATGATAAAATATTATTTATCATTTTTCGGATTGTATTATCTTATTGAGATGTTCACACGTGAATTTTTTTTTCAAATCATGCTTATTACATGTCATATGAACTGGCGGATTACTCTTTTAATAAATTTGTTCATTTTTTTTTGTGCATTAAATTAAATTGAATGTTTGATAAAAAAAAAATCACTAGAGGCGCAAGAGATGATTATAAGCTTAGCGAATTTTCGATCTTGCGACGTGTATTTTTTATTAAAATTTAATTTGAATTTATGCAACAAATTTATTCTGTATCATGCTAAAATTTAATCCCTTGCGTTTTTTTTTTTTTTTTTTCTGTGGATATAATTAACTATGGCAGCAAAAGGCATTGTAGCTGATTTGACTAAGGCAGAAAAGCTGGATGGCGATAACTATGATATTTGGTGTCATAAAATCCAGTATCTCCTGAATGAGAAAGAGGTCTTGGAGACTCTTGATCAAGTGATGACTGAGCCTGAGCAAGGAACTATAGCTCAACATCGTCATGATCTTGAGGCCTATCAAAAATGGCGCAATAAAGATTGATGTGCGTGCTTTACGATGTTAAGCAGCATGCATAATGACTTGATAGTAGAGTTTGAAGGTTCCTTGACTTCTTTTGAAATGTGAGAGGCTCTCAAACAGAAATTCGGCATCACCTCATTGGCTAAGTTGCACGGGTTGACCATGAAATTTGTTTCCTATTAGAAAAAGGCACATTATTCAATGAAGCAACATATGAGGGTGATGTCAACTATGATACACGAGTTGATGGTAACAGGTCATAATTTGACACAAGAGCAACAAGTTCAAGCAGTGATTCACTCACTTCCTCATTCTTGGGAAGAAATGAAGCGTCATATGACATACAATGATAATGTTAAAACATTTGAGGACATATCACATCATTTGGAGCTTGAAGCTAAGCGCTTAGAGGCTGCTAAACCTAATGACATTGCTCTTGTTGCTGAGTCTAACTCGCGCCTGGCATTACTCTTTTTGTTGAATCTAACTCGCGCCGGGCATTTGGCCCTTGGCGTAGAGGGGCTAAGCGGGCTCCCAAAAAGAAAGATAGGGTTGACCCTAGGCTAAAGTGCTAGCACTTTTAAGCGCAAAAGAGGTAAGAGGGCATGCAAGAAAGCAAAGGCTAACATGGCGTGCTTTAATTGCAAGAATGATGGACACTTCACTCGGGATTGCCTTGAACCGAAGAAAGTACTCCCTAACTTATTTTCTCGCTTTGACTGTTATCTTTCTAGCCAAGTTTTAGTTGCTCACTCTCCTCATTTGTGGGTTGTAGACTCAAGAGCAACCTGCAACGTAGCGAGGGACATAGTTGGGTTTGTTGAGTATCATCGAGTTCCAGCTGGTAGCAAACAAGTATACATGGGGAATGAATCTAGCGTGGAGGTGCTTGAGATTGGCACTTACAGGCTGAAATGTGACATGGGCGCACTCTATATCTTCATGACGTACTCTATGCTCCAGAGATTCGACGAAACTTATTATCAGTTATTAGCATGATGAGTCTTGGTTTTAATTTTTAGTTTGAGAGTAAACAAGTTAGCATTTTTTTGGGTACAATTTATTATGGCAATAGTTTTATTTTAGATGGTTTTTTAGTTCTAGATGTTAATAATTCTAGTTTGAATAATGCCAATGACTCTATTTCATATATTACGTCTAATTGTGATGTTGATAATGATTGTATTAAATGGCATGCTAGATTAGGCTACATTGGAAAAGACATAATGATTAGCTTAGCTAGAGAAGGCCTTTTAGGCCCACTCACTAGGGTCAATCTACCCACTTGTGAGCATTGCCTTGCTGGCTAGGCAACCAGAAAACCATTTGGAAAAGCCAAAAGGGCATCTTTTCCGTTACAGGTAATTCACTCTGACATATGCAGACCAATGAATGTTAAGGAAAAAAATGGAGCTCCTTACTTTATCAGATTTATAGATGACTGTACACGTTTTGGTTATGTCTATTTGATCTCTCATAAGTCAGAAGCATTGGATTGCTTTCGACGTTATGTTTTGGAGGTCGAGAATCAATTAAACAAAAGCATTAAGGCTTTAAGAACAGACTGAGACTGCAAATATCTATATGAGCTATTCAAAAAGCTTTGTGAAGAGAAAAGAATAATTAGACAGTTGACAATTTCTAGCACTTCGCAACAAAATGGTGTTGCGAGAGAAGGAATCGAACACCGCTGGATATGGTTAGATTGATGATGGCGCAAACCAATCTTCCCATTTTCTATTAGGGAGATGCTTTGCTAACTATGGCCTATATCCTTGATCGTGCGCCTTCTAAATCAGTACCTTCTACTCCTTATGAATTATGGACCGGTGAAAGGCCAAATTTGGACAAATTGTGGCCATGGGTTCAGCAGCTTTCATACACAACACTTCTCATAAGTATGAAAAGTTAGGTCCTAGAGGAAAGAAACGTATCTTCATTCCCTATTGTGAGCATTCTAAGGCAATGTGTTCATTGGAGAGTAGCTGGACGGGAGTGTGACTGAAATTGAGTTACTTGATGTGGATTTCCTAGAAGGAGATTTTCCTGGGAAAGGTGAGGTTAGAAGAGATGTAGATCTTTATGAGATGGAGGAACCACAACATGGCACACCAAGTAGCTTAGTTGAGAATGAGGAAATCTCTCAAGCTCCTAGGGACAGTGGGAGCGACATTATGGACTAGGTCCAGCAAATGTAGATTCTCAAGAACCTCAACGTTGTAGAAGCGAGCGTGGATCCATCCCTCATTGTCGTTTTGAGATTGAGAGGGAAGCATTCATGATTGCTCGAAATGACATTGCTGAGCCAAAAATAGTAAAAGAGCCTCTAGCATCTCCTACGAGTAATGAGTGGAAAGTTGCGATGCTTGATGAGATAGAGTCTATGAGAAAGAACCATGTTTGGGACTTGGTTGATCTGCCACTTGGGCGCAAGACCATTGGGAACAAATGGGTTCTCAAGATCAAACGCAAGGCAGACGGTTCCATAGAAAGGCATAAAGCTCGCCTAGTGGTGAAAGGTTACACCCAATTGGAGGGTGTAGACTATGAGGAAACGTTTTCTCTAGTAATAAGGTTTGCCTTCATTCACCTTATTTTGGCAATAGTAGCTTGGTTGGACCTTGAGCTATATCAGATGGATGTTAAAACTACATTTCTCAATGGAGAACTAAGTGAAGAAATCTATATAGATCAGCCAGAGGGCTTTATAGCAACTGGAATAAAGCACAAAGTTTGCAAGCTTCAAAAATCTATTTATGATTTAAAGTAATAATCTAGACAGTGGTATTTGAGATTTCATAGAGCAATTATCACCGATGGGTTTATGATGATCAATGAAGACCACTGTGTGTATGTCAAACAATCCAATAACATTTTTTTGATTCTGTCATTATACGTTGATGATATACTATTGGCCGGAAATGATAAGGAGATGATTGGCGCCACCAAAGGGTGGCTGTCCTCAACCTTGGAGATAAAGGACATGGGTGAAGCTAGCTATGTATTTGGGGTTAAGATCCTGAGAGATTGCTCTAAGAGACTTCTTAGTTTGTCTGAAGAGACTTACATTAAGAATCTTTTATAGTGATTTTGGATACAAAGTTGCAAACCTGTTGACACTTCTTTAGCTAAAGGTGAGAGCCTAAGCCTTAACATGAGACCTAAGACTCTAGAAGAAAAAGAAAGGATGGCCTAAGTGCCCTATGCTAATGCAGTTGGAAGCTTGATGTATGCTATAATATGTACTCTGCTAGATATATGTTATGTAATAGGATTGGTAAGTCGTTACCAGTTCGATCTAGGACCTGCTCAATGGAATGCAGTCAAGAGGATATTTTGTTACCTCAAAGGGACTGCAGATTATATGCTTTGCTACCAGAGTATGAATTTACGAATAGTTGGCTACAGTGATGCTGATTGGGGCAGTGATATAGATGAGCGAAAGTCCACATCTGGATATGCATTCCTGCTCGGTGGTGGAGCCATTACCTGGAGCAATAAGAAGCAATCATGTATTTCCCTATCTACCATGGAGGCAGAGTTTGTGGCATGCTCAACTACCATGTAGGAGGTTGTTTGGTTATGAAGGTTCTTACAACATTTGGGAGTAGTCTCAGAAGCCTCAGACCTGTCATTATTTATTATGACAGCACGACTGCACTCGCCTATGCCAAAGATCCTAAGTATAATGGAAGAACCAAACATATAGACATAAAGTTTAACTTCATCAGAGAAATAGTTACACAGAAGCAAGTTGTCTTAAAACACATTTCTACTGGTCGTATGGTTGCGGACCTATTGACCAAACCCATTTCGAGAGATGCTCATTGTACTCATGTTAGGTCTTTGGGATTACATAGATAGTAGTGATACTTATGTATTTTTTGACTTGGATGATTACTTATGTACTTTACATTGTTTGGGATATTATCTATGCAATCAGTATTTATGTTTGTTCTATTTATTTTTTTGTGTTTGGATATGACTTGTGAAAGAGCATATATAGATTTGTTGATTGATGTTAATAGGCAAGATTGACTCACTCACACGAGTAATCATTTTTGGAGCTTGATGGAGCGAGCAAAAATGAGACATGTGGTTATTAGATCATAGTGGGAGTTGTTTCTAACTTAGATCATCCACAGCTAAAGTCGCCTTGGTTTACCAAGATAAGGTCATGTTACTTGACCGACCATGGATGGAAATTTGTGCTTTCCATGATGTGCCTATAAATGATGGCCATATGCGAGATCTCATTTTAGCGCTTGTATAGTGGCAGAATAAAGAACTCGAGTTAGGCGCTTGAAAAGCAACATGTGTGGTAGTTAGTGACTGAACTAAGATCTGTACGGTGTTTGGAGGATGACATCACTATTTGGAAGAGTAACTCTACTGTAGCATGTATTCATAATACATGTGTTTGGCGACAAATTAGTGAGATGAAAGAAAGGATTCCAATTTTTCCTCATTGTGTGAGTCTAAATACGTCAAAAATATGCTTTAAATTTTGACATTTGTATTATACCCTTAACAACTTTTAGACTATGTCATAAAGTAAGAAGTCAATGTTAGCTACTTTGGTATGTTGCCCGTGGTCATGTATGATTCTACTTTGAGGAACATGTCCAGGAAAGCAATTGACTTCGAACTAAGTGACATGAGGGCGAAAGGAAGATTGTCTAGAATTATACCTCTGCTTTATATTAACTGTCGACAACTCACATCGCTTTATATAAGACGCGGATTGGGTGTGAATACATAGCATGATTAGAGGAGTAAAGCTTTCTCATTGAGGGATCAGAGATGCTTGACTCGGTGTGACTATATGGATCTAGGGTATATGAGATACTATCTTTGGGTTGATGCCTTTATGCTGGCTCGTGACGAGTTTGTAGTGTAGAGCTCCCACATGCAGGTATCCTCAGCAATTGCACGATCCATTGGCTAAGTATGATTGCGTTTATTGGATAGATTGAGATATAAAAGGTGCATTGTCATGCCAGCGCATGTTCGAGTGTGAGATGTTAGAAATTGGGTTGGGTTTAGCACTCAGACTCAATTGGGTCACCCATGGTGACATGCCCCGATTAGGAGAAATCCAAATATCAGTAATAGATTATATATCAAGATATGGAATAATCTTGATATGGGATAATTGTCAATATAATATATGATAATTATTGAATAGATATTATAGATATGAAATAGATATTATATGGGACAATATATCTATCTTATGGGTCTCCTAAGTCTACTATATAAATAGACCTTGGGTTCTGTATTTTGATATAACAAAAAACATGCGTTCTCTCTTCCCATAAACCATTCTGCCTTTGTACTGTGATTGGTGTGAGTAAAACTCTAGTAGTTTTACTCCATTGCTGTCCAGATTATTCAGGAGTATGTGATTCACCTTCTAAGCTGGATTCATTGTTCATTTTGTTTACCAACAAGGTTTGTTTGAATCCATACTATTTTCCGTTATGTATATCGTATTATATTTCCATCACCTCTAAAGGATGCCATGATATTTTTGAATACCTTATCTCCATCTAACTGATTAAAAAATATGTAAAATTGGAATATATATATATATATATATATATATATATATTTTAGGAGTATATATATATATTGTTTTTAATTAAGAAAATCTATTTTTTATCTACTTTTTAGAGTCAATATAGTTAAAAAAAATATAAGAATAAGATACAATTTTTGTAAATTAGGAAAATAAAATTGAGATGAAATTAAATGTTTCTATGAATAATTTTATCTAAGGTTCGATTTTTTTGAAGTTCAAATCTAAACTTGACAATCATGTTCGGGGTTGTGGGGTTACTATGGGTCATGTTTGAATGATCTAAACCATTCATTTTGTAAGGTCTTCCATGTATATCATTCACGAAAAAAAATTAAGTCGATTCAATAATTGTAACATTTAGTTTTATCATATTCATGTATAAGAAAATGAACTGACAAGTATAATTCTTAAAATAAGTCATCAATTTCCTGGGGTGTGATAATGTGTGGGTCCTATAGTGGTGTATTATGTGACAATTTTGTTATCAGTTCTATACACTATGTGTTTTTTTCTATGCTAATTCTAGGTTTCCTAGATTTACCTAGCTGTACACGGGTCAAACATGGCATCGTGAACAATGAGTGTAGATTGGGTCTTTGCCAAAAATAGAATTCTAGAAAGAATAAGTGAAAGCTAACTATAAGATTAATAATTTTTCAAAGGAAAAGAAACAGGGAAATTGTGAAAATGAATTCATTTTTGGAAAACCAAAGGAGTCTTCGATTCAATAGGTTAGTTGACAATAAAGTTTGCACCTTGCAAATCTAAACTGCCCAACATAAAGTATGTGCATACATAGGTTCCACGTAGAAAAAGAAGGGCCATATGTGTATAGCACCTCTATCCTTCACCTATTTTGATTTGGTGAAGTGGGAACTAGCATGAACGAGATTGTGACAATAACTATTATCCTAGCTATTAACAACCCTAAAAGTCACCAAGACTTATTCAAAACCATTAATATATATATATATATATATATATATAGCAACTTTATCTTTCACCTATTTTGATTTGGTAAAGTGGGAACCAGTAGACATGAATGAGATTGTGACAATAACTATTATCCTGGCTATTAACAACCCTAAAAGTCACCAAGACTTATTTAAAACCATTAACCTAGTTAGATAATTAAAACCTAAGGGACCTAAAATTTTTGATAAAATATTAGCTAAAAATGACAATAACCAAGTTCAACTCTTGATATTATATTAGCTTTCTTCTCGGACCTAGCAAATGTTCACCATAATAATAACAACGGTTGGATAATATCTCAAACTCGTTAGATCCCTCACCTGATCATATAGTGAAGAAAAATCTTGAAACGGAGAATTCCATGCCCATGGTAGCCACAACATCATCAAACCATCCATACAAGAAAAATGGGTTATTGCGGCGTTTATAAAATAATGTTTTTATGGTGTCACTAAAATTTTACGTTAGGCAACATTTTAAAAAACACTATATTAGGAATGGACAAGTTTTTGATGTATGGTAGCTATGGTAAACGGAATTCAAATGGAATTTAAAGAGTCATTGTTTTGTCATTTCTCGTCTCTTTCTCTCTCTCTCTCTCTCTCTCTCTCTCTCTCTAAGTGTGTTTGAAATTCCTTTATTCTCATCATTGCTTTAAGATCTGGACTCTCTCTCTCTCTATATTGAATGGAATATTGCTCATTATCTTTGTTACTTTATCAGATTTGGAACCGTCAGGCTTGTCTCCAATCCACACTAAAAGGTACTATTAGCCTGTGATGCGCATCGCGAGTTCTTTTTTGATAATCCGAACAAGTCAAAGTATAGAGCTCATTGAATACTTTATCCCACGTTGATTAGATATCGATAGCTATTTAATTAATTGAATCCGATTTTTATCAATAATTTATTTTGAAAATTTTGTTAACCGCTGGTAGAAATATGATCCGATCAAGTAGCTATCGATATCCGATTAATGTGATATTTGAAAAAGATAAAGTACTCGACGAGTTTTACATATTGACAGTTCAGATTATTGAAATAGGACCCATGGTGGACCCCCACGGGTCCAACAGCATGCTCCAGTCCAATCTCATATTGGAGAGAAGCCTGGCCCGTATTTGTCACACCCCAAACCCCGGGTATGACTGGCCGTGGCCCACAGGGCCTTAACTCAAGGCACACATAAGCCTAAACACGAATCCATAATCGCATTGAAGAACTATACAATAGTTTAGTAATAAATAACCAAACTCAATCCAGTGACATGCCACAAGTATAAACGGCAAAACCAACCGTAATCAATACCATTCAAACTTGTGGGATATAAAGAGCCCACATATCAAAATAATCGTAAATGAACCTCAATAAAAATAAAAAGAAATATGCACAAACTTGCCGTAACAATCTAAAATAATATAAACGAATGTCCTGGAGGTCCATGCAATTGAGTCCCCAATATGCCATGTGGCCACTCTAAGTCTTTCTAACACCTGGGAATGATAAACAATGAGGTCAGCTGATAGATTAGTGAGTAGCTACATGGATAGTAAATACAATTTTGAAAACATGGTTCAATTCCAAAATAAGATATATATCACAGAAATTAAATTTGCATACAGTTTTGATAAAGTCAATCTATTTCAAAAATAAGGTTCCACAGTTCAACAATTAAAATACTCATGTCTCTCAAGAACATGATAACTGACATTTCCCACTTAAAACATATTACAACATGAACACCGATAATTTTCTAGATACCAAGAATAACAAGAAACATGCCACACAGTTCTCAAGGCAATAAGCTTGTTGGATCTAATATCGAACCAAGAGTCATCCTCGGGGTGGCAATCTGGGCCATTTCTCTAAGATGATCCGATTGAAGGTCACCTAGCCTAGCCTATGTCTTTTCCTTACAATTGATGAGCACTAGAGTCATCATGGCCTAACCTGGATCTGTTTCCTAGTGGCCAGAGTCACCACACATAGTGAAATAATTTCCCTGGACTAAAATATACAGATGGTCCCAATAATCAATACGCATCGGTTTCACAAAACATGGTAGTTTACCATTATAAACATGAGATCATAACAAATAGTTTACAATATGCCAAGTTTACACATGCTTCAGAAATAATTTAATTCCATTGATAATATAATAATTTATCAAAACAATTTAGTCCTGAAACAACAATTAAATTTTTCAATAGTTCAGGGTAGGGGAACATTTATCAAACTATGTAGTGTGAAACCACTCACCTGAAAACGGAATCATGTTATCCTCGAATAGAGTATAAAGTCGAACTAGTGCCCTGAACAAAGTATTAAAACTACATGTCACTACCAATTCAACATACTAAAAGGAATAATAAACTAAGTAACCCCAAATTAAAGCGCACTGACACAGCTCAACCCAACTCATTGTTACTATTAAATAATATATAAGTTCATTTTCTTCAAGGTCTAAAATTACCCAAGACATGGGTTCAGATCGAAACTTGATTAAAAGTAACCTTAAGTTAAAATATAATTTTAAACAAGTTTTTCCAATCTATTCGCTAACTTTGAAAATTAAAAGCCCACTCCACGCTATTAGAAAAATTACAAAACCCTCCAGATATCAACTAATATATCCTAAGTTTCAAACCCAATTGGTTTTACTTGGTTTGCTTATCAAAAAAATTATTCACAATTAATTATATCCAAACAGATTGTTTTCTGCAGCACTTTAAAAAATTTAATGGTTCTTTTAGTATACACGAGAAATCAACGCAATGCCAAATAGTTGGAAACTAGACTCGTAACCAGTTCTAACGATATTAATTTGATAATTTTCGGATTTATACCCAAAGAGGACAACACTTTCGAAGTTACTGGTTTAAACCAGTTTTCTAGACATATTTGAACGCATTAGTTTATATGGATTTTGAGTCCCAAAGATTATAAGAAAACTCTAGTAAACAATTCAATATGTAATTAATCTACTGTAAAAATTTCAGCTCAAAATTCATCCATTTGTTATGGTTTCTTGATTTTTAAAGTTTGTGATTCTGTGCAGAATTTTTGAACTAAGAATTACACCCATTCTTTATACATGAATTTAACTCCTCAGATTTCTTAACAGTATATATATATATATAGATAGATACAAAATATACACACCTACAACCTCTCCATCAATGAATTAAATAACAATAGAATAAGGATAAAGAACAAAGAAGCAAGAGAAGAAAACCTAAGAGGCCACAAGGCACAATGCACACAAAGCTCTCCTTCTTGGCTACAACAATAATCTTGATGATTGAATCACCCCTCCTTTCCTTCCTAGCCCACGACTGCTAGGGCTGCTAGTGTTGTGGAAAACAATTATAACAAGAGTTTGGGTTTTTGTTATCCTTATATACATAACCACCAATCCACTTAGTATTATCATCTAACATTATTATTATTATTATTATTTATTTTAATAGTAAATCTTGCCTCTAAATTAGAGATTTTCACTATAAATTTATTTTAGGTTTAAAAATTAATTAAAAGAGCCTCCAATAATATTTAATTTGCACTTTAGGATTCACCATCAAAATATTTGAGATTGTAAAATTATTATTATTTAATTATTTACTTTATTTTTATATTCGGGTTCTCATAGTATTGGAGATGTCTATTACACCAAATATATCGTTTGTTTATTTACCATCAATTTGTCTAATGGTTACAATTTTCTTTTGGTTGCATTATCTTCAATTTAGAGATTTGCAAATTTGAGATGTGTGCAACCTTTGATGTTTTTGCTGTCGATTCTTCCAAACCTGCATTTTTTTTCTGCTATCAATTTCCAAATCTAAATCTCTGTGTGTGTGTGTGTGTGTGTGTGTGTTTGAAAGTATTTTTTTCTGTTTTTGTCCTGCATTTGTTGTTTCCTGACTAGCTTTGGGTCTTTATTTATTTCACTGTTTGATCATTGATCTCTATATATTTGGTGTAAACTGTAAATGTACCTTTCATGGAATCCTTGTATACTATTGATTGGTCTTGTGGTGATATATGCAACTTAGATTTAGAGAAAATTTGACAGCTTCATTTGATAACCTATTGGGATTATGCTTCCATATTTATGCTCTTGTATTGCAGGTTTGCTTCCATATTTTTCACTTCCATATTTATGCAATTAGTTGTTTAAATAGTGGCCACTAATAATGCTGGAATGGTAAGTATTGTCTCAATGGCGTTGAGTTTTTGTTATCTTTTTGCCCCCTTGGTGCATTATGGAGTTTGAAGTAATATGTCTGTTTAACTTTTGGGCAAAATTTAGGTATTTATTTAATTTTTCAGTTTTCTAACCCATTGCTAGGTATCAACTTGCCCTAACTTTTCTAAAGTGCCGTATTACTTATTGTAAGGTATTCTGACGTTGTTTTGACTATAATAAATTACACACTCTGCCTCAAAACAAGCACAACAAAAACCAACCCCTTCTCTCTCTCTAATTGATGTTTTGGATTGTGGCATTTTCTCTTTTGTCTACATGGCCACTTGAAATCATTTGAATTGATCTTTGTTTCAGTCGGAATACTTGTCACGTCCCGAAAATAAACTCACATAACTATTACATCAACCACTTCCGAAATGAGATATTGCTCAATTTCATTTGGATGGTTCCAATATTTACCAAAGTATTCTCACATGCCATTATACATTTATTTACAAACTAGAACATGAACCGATAGCAAGTAAAAGAAATTATTAAATCACAACAAATAAGGCCCTCAAGGGCTTACAAGTTCCAAGGCAATAGCCCGGTTACACATAATGGTCTCTCGGACCCAAACACATTAGCCCTTGGCTTACAACAAATATCACAACAAAATAAGAGTCAAACTACTCTTCTTCAAACATCTCCACGCCCTTAACTTGGCGGGGTTACCACATCTTTACCTGCACCAATTCCCATAGAGGTGAGCATAAAGCCCAGTAGAGACTCCTCACAAAGTATATACAGCTATGCCAATACCATCAATCGTTAAAAAAAAAAAGGCATATGTAATGCCATGCAAGGGCCCATATTGAAGGAAAATTTTATTTCAATGCACTATTTCAAAATCACCATGTTCTTAATAATGTTATGCAATTTCATCAATTTCAAACTTTCAATATTCAAATCAACAAGGGCGGTAAATACGACACTGGTAATTCTTAGGCTGGTGTCTGCAAATAGACTCTACGAGTACTACTAAACTGTCATTTTTACCGGTATTAACTGGAAGGCTCGACACCTATCCGCGCGGCTTTCGGGTCTTTCACCTTGGACACTCAAGCCAACTTATCAAATTCATCTACACCCCCTATCCGGACTTACCAACGTATTTACCCCATACACATTTCCATTAGTTCTCATTACAATATAATTCTTCTCAAGTAAACATGATGAGAATACAACAATGGTAATAATTCACTTCATAGACAATGGTGGTATTAAATCAAATGGAAATGAGAGGCAATTATTAATATCGCATAACACTTCTCTATTTTCAAAATGCCTTAACAACAATAATAAACAATACCTTTCTCACTTTCACAAATGTGTTTCTCATTTCGCAAAATAATCATGTGTCTTCAACACACCATCACAATTTCCCAACAATGATTCATCATGATCAACCCTTTCAATATGTCCAGCATGTCGTCTTTCACTTTATTTTTCCCATTTCATTAATATCAAACATTTTTACATCATCTATGGCACTCAACAACTTGCCATCTTATAACTCTACACATATATACATTTATCAATGGACTCTAAAAATGGACCTTCATTTTATACATACATCAAGAAATTGCTATTAGCAACTACATCATAAAATCAATTATCATTCATCTTTCAATCACAAAAAAATAAGAACTTCCATAGGCCTTTCTACTTTTTAAGAAAATCCCCAATTTCTAGGGTTTTTATTAAAAACAAAACTCCATCATTTTCTTATAGGAACTCCATCACACCATTCTCCATGAGTTTAATAGGGGAAAACCCACAAAATAATAGTAAAAGGTTGAAATACAAACTCACATTCAAGACCCTCTTTATTTTGAAATCGAAATCAAAATCAAAGAAATCAACTCAAAGCTTCAAAACCCTTTTTAAATCAACATTAATCTAGCAAAACTTGTATATATAACCCAAGAAATCCCTACCTCCAAGTAGAAGCTCAAAAGGAAAGATGAGAGAAACCCCAAGGTGCTCCAAACTCGTATTTTCTTGGATCAAAAGAAAGCCCACACCAAACTCTAGCCTTTTTGCAAGGATGGAGGGTAGGAAAGCCCTAGAGCATGGAGAATTTTTAGAGAGAAAAAGAGAGAGAGAGAGAGAGAGAGAGAGAGTCAGATCTAGGGTTTTGGAGGAAGAAGATAATGAAAAAGGGGTAAAATTCCCGCTACTAAAATCTGATATATGCGAAGTTCGATCGAGCGAAGGAGTCGTCGCTCGAGCGACCAGACACAATGAACGGACCTCACTCGAGCACAAGAAGATTTGCTCGAGCGAACAAAGCAAGACTTTAGGTCTACAACCTACCAACGCAGACGCACACTCGAGCGCAAAAATGCTCGCTCGAGTGAAGGAGTACAAAGCTCGCTCGAGCATGAGAAATCTAGCTCGAGCGAAGAATGCCACTCTTCAGGTCTAAAAGAGACGCAGACGCACGCTCGAGTGCAAGAATTCTTGCTCAAGCGAAGAGACACACCAAACAAGGCTCGCTCGAGTGCAAGAAATCTCGCTCGAGCGAAAAGATAAATACCCAAGGCTCGCTCGAGCGCAAGAAGTCTCGCTCGAGCGAAAAGGCAAAAACCTAGGCAGCAACCACTTGCACAAACTCGCAACCAACCTCTTCCAAACTCGCTCAACACATCCCAAAGCTCAAATATAAGGAAGCAAAGGGTGGAAACAAGGTATAAACCACAACACACAATCACGGATCACTATAATACCCTGGCATAACACAATGCACAAGCTGGATGTTTCATTTTGTTTCTTTCGCTTGATCTAATTTCTTTTATGGTTGCATAAAAAATACAAGAAACTAATCGATTTTCTATGGCTGAGGAAAAAAGAAAGGCATTTGTAGTTATAAACTCTAGCTAATTGTTTTTATTGGATAATGTACTTGTGTTTATTCAATTTCATTGCCATAGTTGGTGGGACTTATTTGTGAACTAAAAGCTTTTCAATGGAACTATGCTTATGAGTAGAAT
This sequence comes from Camellia sinensis, assembly GCF_055761805.1. Taxonomy (NCBI): domain Eukaryota; kingdom Viridiplantae; phylum Streptophyta; class Magnoliopsida; order Ericales; family Theaceae; genus Camellia; species Camellia sinensis. Next base: position 4,579,071 of record NC_138974.1, on the reverse strand, counting down.
TTGTATTCTTTGTGGTTGCAAACATGGCTATTTTAGAGGGTTCTCGATTTGATGCTTGTCAATATGTTATGCTGAAATGAATGTGATGCAGAATATAAGAAGTTCGAGGAAGAATAAATTCAAAGAAGATGCGATATTTGGAAATTGGAATGATTTCAAAGAGAAATCGATAGGAACCATACATAATCATGTTTCTAATATTATTATAGTTCTATTTTATGATTATTTTCATGTTTTCTAGGATTTTTAGGCAAGGGGTATTTTGGTACTGACATGGGTTGTATGGGTTGCCCATCGGTCGTCTTGTGGGCCAAATTTAATTAGTCTTTGTTTTTGTTACTTATTTGGTCTTAAATTAGTTTTAGAAATTAAAGATATTCTAATAGTTTCCTTTTTTGGTATTCTAGAGTTGATATTTTATAAAAAGCTAAGTGCTTTGAAACTTCTTTATGGATTGTGTGATGCAATCAAACCCTCGATGTGATGCCTATGGAATTTAGATGTGATGCATAGATCTATCTTTTTCTCTTCTCTCTTCTCTCTTCTTCTTTTCTGTTACAATTTACCCTCTTAAAGTGCACTTTTCAACCTCAACTTTATCCAATCACCCCAAAATCAACCCTATTCCCTTCCCATATCTATTAGCCTTCAATTAACCCTTAAAATCCTAAATTACTCACTATTTAGGCCATCAAATAACCTCTGTTTTGAAAATCTAGCACTGTCCCTATTTGTCCTACATCAAAATGACAAGTAAGTTTCAGTTATTTGATTCCATAAACATTCATTGTTGTTTCACTGGCAATAAGATGGTATTGCTTCTTGTTTCTTTATGTAATTATAATATATAAACTTTTCATTCTCATTATCATACTGCTGATGCCTATGGTATACTTTTTTGTTAAAAAATAATTCATAAAAAATTTCTTCTATAAGAACTTTTACATGTTTCCTTGACTAAATGAAGGGCCACGAGGTTCTATTATGGTGAATATGGTGGTGTTTCAAACAAACCTGTTTTTCTTTGTTTTTGAATTGTTGAACTCACATGATATGTTTGATGTGCCCTGTCATAATTGGCCATATGATTAAATTTGAAGCAAGGAAGGATTGGCCTATGAAATTTAGGAATTGAAATTTGATCATTATGTTTGTTGATAATAACTAAATGTCAATTGATGAAACTTACCTCAAATATCTTGTTATACAAGTTCATTTATAAAATGTTTTTGGTATTTATAATAGGTTAGTTGGTGTTGTGACAATGCATTGAGGAAGTTGCATTTGGAATTTATAATTGTTTCTTATTTGGAAAGTATGATTTCTCTATGTTTATCTTTGTTAGGTTTTTGTAATTGGCAGTCCCGTTTGATAAAACTCCTATCAATTGTAACTTTATTTGCCATTTTGTTTCAGTGAGGATGTGAGTGTTTAGTTGCGAATCCAACCCGAATTGTGCCTATGTAGAGAAGTTTGTGATCTTGAACCTTGCATGTTTTCCACTTCACTGACTATGTATAGGTATCGAGATGTTTGATCACTTGAGTGGTCATTTGTGTGCTCGAGCGGTGAATATGAGCATTCAGTATCTCTGCCAGCAAACTGAACTTCTGGGAAGCAAGTTTTATAGCTCGAGCAGTGAATGTTGCGCTTGAGCGGTCGGCCTATATGTTTTGCATCGCCTTTACTCATATCACTTGAGTGGTGAAGTGTGCGCTGGAGCTGTCTTCCTGAATCTGTTTATTATAAAGTGCACCGTTTGTTATTTTTAGGGTTGAAGCCGTCCAAATTCTGGGAGAGCAGAGCTACCAAGGTTTTCTATATTGGAAGGTATTTTTGTAAGTGTTTCCTTGATGATTTGAGAGTGATTGGTAGATCTACGAGTTTCATATTGGTTTCATCAAGTGGATTATCTTTAATCTTTATTCACAAAAGAGAGTGGTATTCTTTAGTGGATTCTAAGAAACTTGGGCCTGAAGCTTTGATGGATTCCGGAATGGCTGATTGTCATGGATTCGACATCAATGTTGTGGATTCAACGTTGGGTAAGACAATCCAAGGAGAAGAAGGTGGTGGAAGAGGCACATCGGGGTCGGTTCAATTTGGGCGTGGATTCGCTTGGTAATTGATGGTACACATGTGTAATTCCATTTTATCTTCTTAGTAGATTGTTTTGTGGCTTTGGCCTGTGGATTTTTTTATTACAATTGGAATTTTTCAAAGTTAAATTGTTGTGCGCTTTGTTATTAATTGTTTGATTGTGATTGGAATTCACTATTTAAAATTGAAATATAATCACGAATTAATATCTCCGGAGTTTTTAGATTTTTCACTCTTTAAGTGATATCTTCTTACCAAAATGCATATTTGGTATGAACTTTTTAGAAGATTGTAGAATTTTAAACACCTTTTATCTAGTGAATTGGTGACTTGCTGTTTGTTTTTCTTGTTTGCTATGTGTTGATGTCATGGATGTTTGACACAATCTTTGTTAATATTTTCTGTGAAACTGTTAGCAAATGCTTTAGTGATAATATTGAAATTTTCCTTTCTTGCATTATTTGTTTTGTCACACAAGTTTTCTTTTCTGTTATAGTTGATACGTGCTTATACTAGGAGTTCTGCTGGAGGACCTAATGGGGGCTCTCAATTATTTATGGCTTCTTGGCACACATCAATGTTAGGCGGTCCTCAAGAATTAGATATTACTGGATATAGATGTCATCCCTCTGCTAGAGCTCATTATGGTGAGCTAATTCTGTGTATGGCTCTATGTAGCAAGCCCGCGGGGGACCTCGCCACAGCTCGGACTCGACCTTCGTAGTCACGGTTCTAAATCTGAACCAAAGAGTCCAAATCCGACAAATCGTTTTGAGAAAAACAGATTTTTTGAAAGAAGTGCCAAACATGGACTGCTTTGCCAGATACAGAGTCGCCACCTAAATATTTTATTTTGGGAAATTTAGGAAACCCTGACTCGGTGCCAAAAGGCCACGTGTCCGTCATCACCAAAGTTGCCTCGGCTCGGGAACTTGGGTACGATTGGGGAAGGTCACTTCGTGAGCACCCCCGCTCGCCCGGTCATAGACCGGCCTCTACTAACCATGATATCTATTTTTGAAAACATTGTATGTTCTTATTCCGGTTATTAGCCTAGGTTACTATGTGATGCTCACAGCATACAAGTATAGACTGGATTGCCTGAATTGGAACAAAACATTTCATGTTTGTTTTTTGAAAGAGGTTTTGCTACCCGCAGGTAGGCTTGAAACATTTGATGATTTACTCCAATTCAGATAACCCAGCCTTCGCCCACAGGCATTCAGGCAGTTATATCACATAAACATATAGCCTCATGGTAAGCATGCTATTCATGGCAGTCACTCACACGCATGCAAGGATGCTAAAGCATAAAACTTACCGGGTACTCCAAGCCAAAATAGAAACTTCATTAGAAATCATGCATGATCCTAATTATACAGAAATGCCTAATGCAACACATGCAAAGATGCAACTATAGCAGGCTCGGCTATTCTAAGATGGTATATGAGATGCTACAACTAACATGTATTCAATTTAGAATTGAAAATACAATGCAGTTAGTATGATGCGCCGAGCCCGGTGCATGCAATACAGATGAATGATGCAAACATGTTATCATACTGTATGCTAATCGAAATATGCCCTAATCTAACCATCGTAAGCGGATAAATAAAAGGGAGAAAGACGTGGGGTTGGAAGACATACATCACACTCACGCACACTTATTACAGTTATGCCCTCACTTGGAGGGTCCGAATAAATAATACAGTCCCAAATGAAAGAATATTACAGTCCGAATATTACAGTCCGAATAATATACAAATTCCTAATTAATTAATGAATTAACTAAGAAAGCAAGTAAAACTGGCGTGCAAGCTAGGGACTGCCTTGCTTCTGATGGATGATGCATGTCCGGATTGCCTTGCGCGGAAATCCACTGGAATGCCCCAATTAGCCTCTGTTTACACCTGTTCTTGAAATGCGTGCCAAGCCCCAAAAAAGTTGTTGATTCTTCGTTTTGCTGCAACAGAGAGCAGGAAAGGGGCATAGCAATGTATTTGCACAGATATATGCATGTCTCGGTCCTCGTGCCACCAATCACGCATACCGAGGCATGATGGCCGAGGAGTCGAAATGCACAACTCAATATAGAATGAATGCACATGAAACTACAGCTAAAACCTAACTCCATCATGGATAATCCGGAGTGTCGGTGACTGGGGAATTGAGACACGTTCCGTCACTCGAAGTACGAAACGCACCTCGTTTCCCATGCCCGGGCTAACTCCTATTCCGAACATGATGCAATATGCATGATATGCATGAAATGCGACTAAGATACAATCCTAACATACACCATGCTAAGAAAGTGAGATGCCTCGAAGTGCGTGCACACGGACACGCAAACCGAGAAAATGACAGAATGCAATCTAAGATACAACCTAGTATGCACTATGCTATGAAAATGAGATGCCTCGAAGTGCGTACACACGGGCACGCAAACTGAGAAAATGACAGAATGCAATCTAAATGACATGGAAACATGATATGGACTTATACCAACATGAGTTAGCCTCAGCCACACTCACATAGGATGCCGGCGAATGAAAAATGAGGTGCCTAGAAATGCGTGCACACAGGCACACAAACCGAGGCGATGGCAGAATGCGATGCAATGACATGAAATGATGATGTGGGCTTGTACCAACATGAGTGAGCCTCAGCCACACTCACATAGGATGCCGGTGAATGAAAATGAAGTGCCTCGAAATGCGTGCACACGGGCACGCAAACCGAGGCAATGACAGAATGCGATGCAATGACATGAAATGATGATGTGGGCTTACACCAACATGAGTGAGCCTCAGCCACACTCACATAGGATGCCGATGAATGAAAATAAAGTGCCTCGAAATGCGTGCACACGGGCACGCAAACCGAGGCAATGGCGGAATGTGATGTAATGACATGAAAACATGATATGGGCTTATACCAACATGAGTGAGCCTCAGCCACACTCACATAGGATGCCGGTGAATGAAAATGAAGTGCCTCGAAATGCGTGCACACGAGCACACAAACCGAGGCAATGACAGAATGCGATGCAATGACATGAAATAATGATATGGGCTTATACCAACATGAGTGAGCCTCAGCCACACTCACATAGGATGCCGGCGAATGAAAAATGAGGTGCCTCGAAATGCGTGCACACGGGCACGCAAACCGAGGCGATGGCAGAATGCGATGTAAATGATATGAAAATGTGATATGGGCTTATACCAACATGAGTGAGCCTCAACCACACTCACTTAGGATGCCGGTGAATGAAAATGAAGTGCCTCGAAATGCGTGCACACGGGCACGCAAACCGAGGCAATGACAGAATGCGATGCAATGACATGAAATGATGATATGGGCTTATACCAACATGAGTGAGCCTCAGCCACACTCACATAGGATGCCGGCGAATGAAAAATGAGGTGCCTCGAAATGCATGCACACGGGCACGCAAACCGAAGCGATGGCAGAATGCGATGCAATAACATAGGAATGGAAAGAAATCATTCTATAGAATTTCAGCAAGAAAATATGGGGAAAAACAGTCCCGAAATGAGGCGAAATGACACCAAATGCATGAAATTGTCCCGAAATGTGAATTTAGGCACCCGAAATGGCCTATAGCTATGCAATGCATGCCCAGTATGGACATGAAATGCAAAGACAGAAGTTAGGCAGTCCCAAAAACGGCACTTTCACAGTTATAAACATGGCCAAACAGCAAGCATAGGTATGGCAAAAATGGCATGCAAGAATAGGGGCCAAAAGAGGGGTAATGAAGCAAGTGATATAAGCAAAATCCAAACTGAAAAATTCCCTTCTACAACACTGAAGAGGGACCAAAAATATTAATATTTACAGTATATGTCAGCCCCAAAATCAGTATAAAAACATGATAGAAATGTGATGCAAAATGAGGCTCAAAAGTGGCTATAACATGAGGTATGCAAAATATTCACCAAACAGCCAAAGACCCTTAATAAAACATGTATAATGGGCCAAAATAGGAATATTTCCAGAACTGTAAAATGGCCAAAAACAAAAGCATGATAGGCTAACTAAACATGCAAGAATGGGGAATAAAAGAGAGATATAACATGAAGTGGCATATGGAAGTCCCAAACCATGAAAGAACCTAAATGAAACATGAAGAATGGACCAAAATAAGCACTTTTTCAGAACTGTAAAATGGCCAAAAACAAAAGCATGGTAGGCTGCCATTGCATGCAAGAATGGGGAATAAAAGAGGAGTATAAAGGTAAGTATAACATGGAAGTCCCAAATGGTGTTGAGCCCTTCTTCAATGTTGAAGAGGGGATCAAAATAAGCCTAATATCAGTTTACAACATGCTCAAAAAAATATTAATCATGGGCCAAAAATAGCATGCAAGATTATGACATATAAGAGGATCAATGAAGCAAGTGCATCATGGAGGGCTCAAACAGGGTTGAGCCCTTAATGAAAAGTGAAAATGAGCTCAAAAGATGGCCCCTTTCAGTTAGGGCCGGAGCTTGAAACAAAAAGCATATAAGGCTTACAAATGGATCAAGAAAAAGGGTCAAAGAGGAGAAATGTTACTCATCCTTGAAGACTAAAGCTTTTGTTGCTTCTTGGACCAATTTGCAGCTCCTTTAGCCTTTGAGAAGCCTTCCTTGTTGCTGGAAATGAGGTGGTGGTGGTAGAGCTTGGTGGTGTAGAAGAAATGGTGATTAGGGACTTGGAAGTTTTGAAGGAAATGAGAGGGATAAAAATGGCTTTGTGTATGGAAGCTTGAAGAACAATTTTTCTAACCCCTACAAGTGAAGCCACCAGCTGGTTATAAGGGCCAAAAAGGGGGTGTAAAGGTGGGGGAAAAGGAGAGCAACTTTCCCCCACAAAATATCCCCCGGATAAAGATATTTTCTGGGGGATAAAGCTCCACAGCTGTAAAGTGCACAGTGCAAGGAACTCGGCCAGCCAGTTACTTTTGCTCCAAGTGGCCGGCCGGCCACACCCCCTAGCCGGCCAGCTAGGGGTCAAAAGGGTCAAGCAGATTTAGTGGCCGGCCACCAACTGATGGTGTCCTCCTATCTGTGTACAACACAACCCTGTGGTTAGAAGTCCAAGAAAGTGGGTCCAAGGGGTTCAACATTAGCTCGGAAAGAGGGGTTCAAAAGGGTCAGGTGGAATTACTGGCCGGCCACCAACTTTTAGGGTCCTCTCATGTGTGTACATCACAAATATGTGGTTCAAAGTTCAAGAATGTGGGCCCAAGGTGTTCAACATTAGCTCGGAAGGAGGGGGTCAAAAGGGTCAAGTAACATTAATGGCCGGCCACCAACTTTTAGGGTCCTCCCATGTGTGTACATCACAAATATGTGGTTCAAAGTTCAAGAATGTGGGCCCAAGGTGTTCAACATTAGCCCGGAAGTGTGAAAAACGGGCGCCGTAGGGCGTCGGAGGATGTATAACTGGTTGCTGCAACAATTGCTGGCCTCCCACCCTTCAGTGACCTCCCCGGTGATAAAACAGAGGTACCTACCAAAAATGAATGAAAACCGTTGCAAAACGAATGCTCGGGGACCAAAACGCGCAGTTCGAGGTCCCGAAAATGGGCTGTCAAGCACCGAAAGTGGCGTTCGGCCACGAAGTGGGTTTCTCAGACCCCAGTGTCCTTCAAAAGGGAGTATAACGGAAGTATGCCAAAAATCAGAACAAACGGAGATGGTTAGGCGGTCCCGAACCGAGGCACACGGCCTGACGGCTCCGAAAATCGAAAACCGGACTCCGAAATGGGAAAAATGGCCTACGGCCACCAAATGTAGCCTACGGACATTGAGAGATAGTCTACGGGACCTCTCCCTTCCCTCAGGAAAAGAAACAAAGAAAACCGAGCCTGGTTCGCAAACCGAGGCGAAGTACAAAAGAGGGTTCGGAAGTCCGGAGGCAGGGCTCACGGCCGTGACTCTGAAACTTCTGAACAAGCACATTATGCAGTATCACCAAGCGCTCAATCAGTGACATCTGAGTCTTAAGGTCGGTCAAAAATGGGGTGTCTACAGTTGCCCCTCTTTGACAGAACTCGGAAGTCACAAGTGACGGGAGTGAATGTCAAAGCCCAGAGACGACCCATTTTTGACAAGGCCGAAGACTTAGACAAACAGGCAAGATAAACAAAGATGTGCCCGCAGGCATGCCCGCAGGCAGGGGGCAAAATGCAAATGATATGCAAGAAGCCGAACATAATTCAATGATCATGCACATGCAGCAAGCTGTAACGAGGCAAATATTCGCAAATAGATGCAACAGTTTTAAGCAAAAATGCAAAGCAACAACTACATTTCATGCAGTTAAGAATGCGGAGGATTATTCAATCCCCGCCACATCTCACACGGAGAAGATACGATACCTGCGCGATTCGTCTGGTTGCACCAGCCTCAATTGAATCGTACATACAATATCGTGCCTGCAAAAGAGAGAAATTGCAACAAGTACAATATGCTACCAACATATATTTAATGTGATTCTGGAAGTTTGACACACGCAGTGCCGGCAAGTGAATGCATCGCAATGCAAGAGTGAAACATGCGTGACAACGCATGCCCAAGCATAGAGGTATGCCAATATCAAGAAATGTGCACGTTAATGCAGGTATGCTCATGAGAATGCAAGTTATGTGCATGGTAGTGCGAAATGAGCATGAATCATGGTGCCCGTTTGTCATGAAGTAACGAGTATGGAAATGCGCGTTTCGGCGAAGGCGACTTGATCACGGCCTCCGATCCGCTTCCCTGAAAGGTTACAACTCATTCAAAAAGGATACACTTTGATTTTGATGAATGATGATGAGACACATGTCAGATCTTGAAGCCGAAGTTCCGACGGAGCAATTTCGCGACCGGAAGTGTACTTTTCTTGAACTTTTTCAGGTCCCGGGAACTCCAATCTTCCTCAAAATTTTCAGGGAGCTAGGTGGGCATGTGGGGGACATGGCCGGCCGTTTATCTTCCCAAGGGGAGGTGGCCAACCGGTTTTCCATAAAGCAAATGGCTGGCCGGCCAGTTTTCCAAAAAGGAAATGGCTGGCCGGCTAGAAAAGAGGGCCGGTCGGCCATATGCCCAAATCCGGGGGCTTTTTGGTCTTTTCACCTCCTTTTTGATGCTCCTTCAATCCAAGACTTGGGGCCTATATAAGGCAGCCGAGATCCCTTCCTTTCTTGCCTCCTACAACACTTTCTTCTCCAGATCTGAGTTTCATACGCGTTTTCCAACGCCCCGCGCAAATTGTTTTTGCAAAAATATTCAGTTTCAAGCACTTTGAAGTGATTAAGTTTCGGTTTCGGAGCTTCTTTTCGCATTTTCGCCACTTGAGGTAAGTTTGTCTCAATATTTGGAAGATTTTCTCAGGAGTTGACTTTTGTTGACTTTTTCCAATTTTGGCTCATTTTCGCTCATTTTTGCTCCCTTTGCAGATCTTCTGAAAATGGCGGGTAATTCTCCCCACGGCGGAGGTTTTCCAAGTGCTGGAGATGATTTTGATCCCATGACCCTACCCCCGAGGACCCGACCTTTTATTCCCGGGAGGTACCGTTCGCCAGCACATGTCCTCCCTCGTGCTGTCTTCCGTCACTTTACTAGCTTTGACGAGCGAGCACCCGGGGATCTGCTTCTCCGAGAGCCGGAGCATCACCTCTCTCATGAGGCCCGAGAGGTATTTACTTCATTTTCTGTATTTTTCGTACATTTCGCACCTTTTCCATGCTTGAACATGCAGTTTAGCTTATGACATAGTACTTTGCTTGCATCCTGAACATGTAGTTTCAACACTCGAATTTCTGAACACTCGGCTCATTAATTAATTGCGAACGCACAGTACACATTAGTTAAGAGGCCAACACACGGCTCAAACACTGATTTGTCGAACACACAGCCCAAATTCGAAAGTGAACACACAGCCCACACTTTAAATTTTCTGAACACGCAGCCCAGTTAAATAGTGAACACGCAGCCCACACTGATTGAAATTTGAACACGCAGCCCAAACTTTAAATTTTCTGAACATGCAGCCCAGATTAGAGTAGTGAACACGCAGCCCACGCTAGTTGAAATTTGAACACGCAGCCCAAACTTCAAATTTTCTGAACATGCAGCCCAGATTAAATAGTGAACACGCAACCCACGCTAGTTGAAATTTGAACACGCAGCCCAAACTTCAAATTTTCTGAACACGCAGCCCAGATTAAATAGTGAACACGCAGCCCAGGTTAAATAGTGAACACGCAGCCCACACTGATAGAAAGTTGAACACGCAGCCCAAACTTCAAATTTTCTGAACACGCAGCCCAGGTTAAATAGTGAACACGCAGCCCACACTGATAGAAAGTTGAACACGCAGCCCAAACTTCAAATTTTCTGAACATGCAGCCCAGATTAAATAGTGAACACGCAGCCCACACTGATAGAAAGTTGAACACGCAGCCCAAACTTCAAATTTTCTGAACACGCAGCCCAGATTAAATAGTGAACACGCAGCCCACACTAATAGAAAGTTGAACACGCAGCCCAAACTTCAAATTTTCTGAACACGCAGCCCAGATTAAATAGTGAACACGCAGCCCACACTGATAGAAAGTTGAACACACAGCCCAAACTTCAAATTTTCTGAACACGCAGCCCAGATTAAATAGTGAACACGCAGCCCACACTGATAGAAAGTTGAACACGCAGCTCAAACTTCAAATTTTCTGAACACGCAGCCCAGATTAAATAGTGAACACGCAGCCCACACTGATAGAAAGTTGAACACGCAGCCCAAACTTCAAATTTTCTGAACACGCAGCCCAGATTAAATAGTGAACACGCAGCCCACACTGATAGAAAGTTGAACACGCAGCCCAAACTTCAAATTTTCTGAACACGCAGCCCAGATTAAATAGTGAACACGCAGCCCACACTGATAGAAAGTTGAACACGCAGCCCAAACTTCAAATTTTCTGAACACGCAGCCCAGATTAAATAGTGAACACGTAGCCCACACTGATAGAAAGTTGAACACGCAGCCCAAACTTCAAATTTTCTGAACACGCAGCCCAGATTAAATAGTGAACACGCAGCCCACACTGATAGAAAGTTGAACACGCAGCCCAAACTTCAAATTTTCTGAACACACAGCCCAGATTAAATAGTGAACACGCAGCCCACACTGATAGAAAGTTGAACACGCAGCCTAAACGGATAGAAAGTTGAACACGCAGCCCAAACTTCAAATTTTCTGAACACGCAGCCCAGGTTAGAATTTGCATGTAGCTTATTTCACTTCATCGGCATACAGCCCATTTCATCTCATTGGCACACAGCCCATTCATCTCATTGGCACACAGCCCATTTCATCTCATTGGCACACAGCCCATTCATTTCATTATTGACACATGTATTCATTCTGAATGCAGGTTGGTTCCCGCAGTGTGCGGGGGTATGGTTCCACCATTGCGCGGGACTGGTACGCTGAGCTCCCGGAGGGTGTCCGAAACTTAGTAGACTTGGCAGGGTTCGGGCCCTTCTACGTCGGGTTGTCACGTTGTCCTGCCAGGAGGACACTGATGGCAGCCTTGGTAGAGAGATGGTGGGACACCACCAACTCCTTTCATTTCTCTACCACTGGAGACATGACCATGACGCCTCTAGACTTCTCTGTGTTGACTGGCTTAGACATAGGAGGTTGGCCCATCCCCTATGATGAGGATATGGGCGAGTGGGAGGCCGCTTGGATGTATCTATTGGGGGCTCGCCCGCCTGTTGATAGGGTTTCTGGGAGAGTCCGATACACTTGGTTCTCTTCCCACTTCCGGCGGGCGGAGATGGTGCCTAAGACTCCCGAGGAGACGGAGCATTACACCCGTGGTTTCCTTATGTTCCTCTTCGGGACTACCCTGTTCGCCGATAGAGGGAACACAGTCGGGCTATACCTGCTTAGCGCTCTGGTTGACCTATCACAGGTCCATCGATATGACTGGGGTGACGCCGGCCTGGCTACCCTTTACTTTTATATGAGCGCGACCTCCCGCGGTCGGGGCGATTTACTTGGCGGCTACTGGAGAGCCTGGGAGGTACTTTTCTGTCCTCTTGATTTACATTTCTGCTTTTCATTACTTGTACATTGCACTCACAGCGCACTTTTACAGTCTGTATTTTGCTCTCAGCCTTTCGTACTTACATTCTGCACTGCTTTTCTCAGCTATGGGTCTATGTATACTTTCCATCATTAGCCCCAGAGTTAGAGGTGGCAGGGGTTCCCATGACCCCATACTCACTTGTGTTCGAGGGCCCGCACCGGCCGAGACCTCAAGAGACCCTCCTTTACCTGCGACAGTACTTTGACACTGTGCGACATTCAGAGGTACCTCAGAACTTTCAGTTCCTTTCATTTTCATCTTTGATTTGCTCTGCATATTCTCGATTTCTGATTGGTTTATGCATTTATCATCCGCAGATCACATGGCAGCCCTGGGTGTCCCTGGGTGATGGTCTCCGACTTCAGTATACCGGAGGGTCGGACATCTCCCAGTATAGGGTCCTGCTCGAAGGGCCGGTTGGCAGGGCCTGGTTCCTGGGGGAACGCTTCCTGCGCCAGGTATGGGGGTATCTTTCTCAGGATCCTCCCGCAGTGCCCCCAGTCAGTATGTGGACTGCTGACAGGCTCTCTTACTCGGAGGTAGTCGGCGCCATGCTGGGTAGTGATGCTTTATTATATATTAAGGAGGGGGACTACGCCACTTATCGTCACATATATTTGATGCCTCCATTGACGGGAGCTCGTATCCCGATGATGAGGCTTGCCGGTATGTCATCCTCGGGCCAGGCTCAGGCTCGGGCTGTAGACGCCCCTTCTACTAGCAGGGCTGGTACATCTAGAGGTGGGAGTAGACCGGTTCCTCCGACTCCGTCGGCTTATCCTCATCCTGGATGGCCAGATATGCCTACTGAGTTGATGGCGTGGCAGTATGGAGCTATCTCCCCGACTCCGATTCCGCTAGAGCCTCCGATGCCCAGTGATCGATACGCCATTGATCCTGACTCACCGCTGGTATGCTCCGCTGTTTTTCATTCATCATTCAGATGTTTAGACATTTTTGTTCACTGATGATTATGAGCTCATATTTGCAGCCACCGCGAGGGTACATGGAGGAGGTGGTTAGACTGGTGGCCACACTCGAGGGCATGGTCCTGCGTAGGGAGGCACAGTTGTCTGTCGCGGGCATTCAGGTACCCTTCAGTTTTCTGGCATTTATCATACTTCTGATGACATGCTGATTTCTACTGCATCGATAGACTACTTGTGTAGAGCACATCTGACACACACCCCACTCGGACACTGCATTTACACGCACCCACTTCACGTAGCCTTTGCTTGTATCTTCATCTGATGTATATATTCGGACTGATGTATTTGAATTGAACTTTTTGTTTTCAGATGCCTTCATGGTCCGGTCAGCCGCAGGCCAGGCCACCCGGGCCTCCTTGGGGAGCTGGGCCATCTGGGCCTTTTCAGGGAGTTGGGTCACCCGGGCCTTTTCAGGGGGCGGGGCCATCCCGGCCTTCCCGAGGAGCCGGGCCATCTAGACCTTTTCGGGGAGCTCGAGGAGGGCCTATCCGCAGACGCAGGGCTCACGTTGTAGAGGTGGAGCCTGATGAGGAGGAGGAGGATGCTGAGGAGGAGGAGGAGGCTACCGACCGTCAGTCAGAGACATCTGCTGAGGAGGGGGGCTCCGGTTTTGGTTCGGGGAACAGAGGTGAGGCTGAGGGGGATCTTGAGGATGACAGCTCCGACCCAGATGATGATGATGGCGCAGAGGTTGTCCCGCAGAAGAGGATGAGGAGTGCTTCTCATTCCCGTTCCCGAGGACATTGATGCTGCTATTTCCTGCTTTATTTTTCTTTTACTAGTAGTTTGTAGCACTTTGCACATTGCTAGGCAGTTTTATTTTTTGTAAAACTTGTACCTTTGTTTGTTGTAAAGCATGATGGAATGAAATAGCTTTTGAAAAGGTGTTTGTATTTTAAACTTTTAGCATCGTATCGCATCATTTATTTCGCACAAAAATGAAATTGAAAGGAAATGTGCATTGTGTAATCACCAAGTCAAGTAGTGAACCGACGCAACAAACTAAGCAACTCAACTTACTAAGATATAACAGGACCTTAGGAAGTTTACAACTCGATAAGCAAAATGCAACAACGTTGACAACGCAAATAAACAAGACTTTAACAAAGATTGTTTAAACAGAGAACAATGGCTCAAAAACACGAAACACGTCCGCTCGACAAACAACTCGATAAGCAAAACAACAACTCGATAAACAAAACTCAACAACAACAGAGTGTACTTCTGACGATCTGGGCACCGGAACGCATCCGAAATGAGGGCACCGGAACGCATCCGAAATGAAGGCCTTTGACTCTCCCGTTACATGGAAATGCTAGAAACTTTCCTCAAAGGGTAAAACAGGGCCAAGGGGATACACTGCAGCATTGCCGGCCACCTTTGGGAGCCGGCCGGCCATTTTTGTGGAGAGAGACAGCTGGCCGGCCAGTTTTGTAAAAAGTAAATGGCTGGCCAGCCAGAAAAGGTGGCCGGCCGGCCACTCAGTCCTGCAGCCACTTGGTTTTTTGATATGTGTCCCCGTGAATAGTGTTTTTCCTTCTATAAAAGCCTCAACTTCGGGAACATTCATTTCATCTTAGTTTTAGACAAAGATGGAGGCGTTTCTCGCAGAAAATGTCACATCTTGGATCTCTTCTCTAGATGGCTCGGAAAAGCTGAATTTTCGGGGTTTCGGCTTGAATGCACTATTCACCCTGAGCCGTACTCCGCTACAACTTCCTTTTCTCCATGCCGCGGCAAGGTTCTGGAACCCAGTGACGCATGTTTTTAGCTTTGGCGGCCAAGAGATGTGTCCCACTTTCGAAGATTTTCAGGTTTTGATGGAGTCTGAATGCTCTGAAGTGATCTTGCCTCAGCTCCGTTTTGGCCACGCCCAGGCTTTAGGGCGGATGTGTGGGCTTACGGCGCATGACGCTCGATCTCTGATCTGCAGTGGGGAACTGGACATCCTCGGTTTGATCCATCGTTTTTTCGACGCCGGTGACCGCAGCAACCATTATTGGCAGGGTTTCCGGCAACACGCCCTCTGCTTATGTTTGTTGTCTCACTTTCTGCTTTCCTCGGGCTTCGGCGGGGCTAGCATTCGCCTGATTGAAGTCGCCCAAGGTTTGAGAGAAGGAAAGAGCTGTATTGCCATGACCTTGGCCGAGACACTGATGGGCTTAGATTCTGTCTATCGCCGGGAGGCGACTAGGTTTGCCGGGAGTCCACTGCTGTTGCAGGTAATGTTTCCCACCCAACCTCACATATATATTTGCTCACATCACTCGACCCTCAGGCTCGGTTTTTCTCACAAAACCCTTTTCCTCACTTTTTCTCTCATCGTACATCTCTCTGTTCTTTATTCTCTCATTTTCCATCCCTCCCCTAGGTATGGTTAATGGACAAGTTGCAGGTTGTGGATTCTTGCCCGGCCTATTCAGCTCGAGGCTACTTCTTTCGGCAGCGTCTAGTCAATGCTCTTGACGAAAGGTGGTGGTTCGATTGGATGTGCAATTTGTCCGTAGACGGCATTGCTTGGCGTTGCCCTTGGCTCAACCTCCCGGCAATGAGCTATAGTATGTCCCGGCTGATTGGGATCCAATTGATTGGTCTAACCCACTGCGTATTCTATTTTCCGTTCCGGTTCCTGCGTCAGTTTGGTCATGATCAGACCTGCCCACCGGAGGGGATTGAGTACCCAGCCGCTTTCCCGGTCCGGGGTGCACAGCTTGCCCGATATGCCACAGCATGGAGGACTAGAGAGCTCCTGGCCCCTGCTTCTACTTTCAGTTGCACTTTGTTCGATGAGTGCTTGGATTGGCTCAATGAGGAGGCACAGGTTGGGCCTAGCTTGGCATCAGATGCTTCGTCCAGCTCCGGGAGGGGACGCAAAGATACTTGATTCAACTATGCCCCAAATTTATTGCTTATTTAGCATTTTCAAGTTTTCGTTATGAATGTACTAAAAAAGCAACCTCGATTGTAATGCAAGAGCAGGAGAACTCAGTTTTGAAATCAATGAAATTGAAAGTTGTGGTACTGAAAATTTTTCGCTTTTGGTCCAAAAATGGTCTTAGTCGTAAAAAGATTGATTTGAACAAAGCCAACTTTTATTAAAACTTTTCAAAACTATTTTCGATGTGGATCAGAACTGGACACGCCGAAGATCTGTCACTGAGATGCACAACCCCAGATCCCTGCAACTGGAAAGTTGCCCCTAGTCTGAAGAACAATGCGGCACTGCAAAGCAACGGAAAGTTGCCCCTAGTCTGAGTAACTTTGCATCGTCGCGGCAACGGAAAGTTGCCCCTAGTTTGAGCAGCACTGTACCGGAGATCGCGATAAATGCTGATGGATAAAGATGACTGAGATGATCGAAATGGACAGAGTTGATCGGGGAAAAGTTTATGGCTGAACTTCGATGTGAAGCTGCCTACGTATCCCAAAGATGGGAATCAAGCCTTACGTAGTTCAGGATGAGGTTCACTCGAGTATTTTCACTCTCCTTTTGCGCTCTAATTTTTGCCAAGGCCGCCCTTTGCGGGTTTTCAACCTTGCGAGCTCAGTTTTTATATTTTCTAATTTTTTGTGCTCTGACTTTTGCCTAGGTCGCCCTTTCGGGTTTTCGGCCTAGCGAGCCTCTCAAGGATAGTATTTCTTCAACTTGTCCATATTGATCGGTTATGAGAACTCCAAGCCATCTAGATCCATCAGAACCACAGCCCCACCTGACCAGATAGCTTTGATGATGTAAGGACCAGTCCAATTGGGTTTGAACTTGCCCCTTGGGTCGTGGATGGGAGCTCGGTTGTCTTTGAGCACCAAATCTCCTTCTTTCAGATTCCCGGACTTAACCTTCTTGTTGAAAGCCCGGGCAATTCTGCGTTGATAGCCTTGGATGTGGTACAGTGCTTTCAGTCTTCTTTCATCAAAGAGCATGAGTTCTTCGAATCTGCTTTGCTGCCAATCTGCTTCGGCTATCTGGCATTCAGCCAATACTCGTAACGACGGAACCTCAATCTCGATGGGTAGAACAGCCTCCATTCCATAGACCAATGAATATGGAGTTGCTCCAGTAGAAGTTCTGATTGAAGTCCTGTAGCCCCACAGAGCAAATGGCAGCTTGTCTGGCCAATCTCGATAGGTTCCTACCATCTTCTGTAATATATGCTTGATATTCTTGTTGGCGGCCTCAACCGCTCCATTGGTTTGCGGCCGGTATGTAGATGACTTATGGAAAGCCACATTGTATTTCTCCAACAAGTCTACCACTTCTTTCTTGAAGTGGGAACCATTATCTGAAATTATCTCGTTTGACACCCCGTAGCGACAGATGATGTTGTTTCTGATGAACTTTGCGACATGCGACGCCTTCAACATCGCGTATGATTGGGCCTCAACCCACTTTGTAAAATAATCTATCGCTACTAGGATAAACTCATGCCCGTTTGACCCCTTCGGGGTAACAGCTCCAATCACATCAATTCCCCAGACTGAAAAAGGCCATGGCAAAGTCATGTTGTACAGTTTTGACGGCGGGATGTTCATGCGATTTGCATGGATTTGACACTTGTGGCATCGCCGAACAAAGCTAATACAATCTTCCTCCATGGTTGACCAGTAGTAGCCCTGTCTGAGGATCTTTCTGGCCAGCATTACTCCATTCATGTGTGCACCGCACTCCCCCCCATGGATGGCTTCCATCAGGCGTTTCGACTCTTCGGCTTCTACACAGAGTTTATGCATTCCCAGATGACCCCTTTTGTACAGCTTACCCCCGCAAATAATGAACTGAGCAGCCATTCTTCTGATGGCCCTCTTATCCTTGGCATTTGCCCTTGGTGGATATGTCTCCTTTTCCAAGAAGTTCCAGATGTCGTAATACCAGGGGTTGCCGTCTTGAACCTCATCTATGGCGGAAATCGACTCGTATGCTGGCGCAAACTTTTGATCAATAATGACTGGACGCATCCGGACTCCGGACGGGATGTCTATCATGGAAGATAGAGTTGCTAATGAATCTGCAAACCTGTTGTTCTCTCTTACGAGGTGGGTGAAATTTAGCTTCTCAAACCGAGGAATTAGCAGATCCAAGGTTTGGTGGTAAATTATCATCCTTTCCTCCTTGACTTTCCAATCTCCTTTTGCTTGAGACACAACAAGGTTCGAGTCCCCAATGACGTCCAACCGTCTTGCCCCTAGTTCCAGGGCTGCTTCCAGGCCAGCAATACATGCCTCATACTCTGCTTCATTGTTGGAAACTTTGAACCGGAGCTTGAATGCTAAAGGGATACGGGAATCATCAGGCGCTATCAGCAACACCCCTATCCCATACCCATACTGGTTTGACGCTCCGTCAAAGTACATCGTCCAAGTTTCATCTTCGACGTGCAGAATGGCTTCATCTGGGAATAGATACTCAACCGCTTCATCCCCCTCAACCGGGTGGTCGGCAAGGAACTCCGCTACCGCTCTCCCTTTTACTGACTTGCGCGTTACATACTTCAAATCAAATTCGGAGAGCAACAGCAGCCAGCGAGCCAGCCTACCCGTAAGTGCTGGTTTCTCGAAAAGATATTTGACGGGATCCAAACGCGAAACCAACATTACAGAGTGGGCTAACAGGTAGTGCCGCAGCTTCCTGGTTGCCCATACCAAGGCCAAACAAGCCTTCTCCAGCGGTGTATAGCGGGTCTCGTAATCCAGCATCTTTTTGCTCAGATAATATATGGCCCTTTCCACTTTGTCTTCTGACTCCTGCGCGAGCATGCAGCCCATGGTAGTCTCAGTTACCGAATGGTACAATATCAACGGTCTCCCCGGCTCTGGTGGTGACAACACGGGTGGGTTCTGTAGATACTCTTTGATCTGCTCAAAAGCTGCTTGACATCGGCCGTCCCATTGGAATTTCTTTCCTTTCTTCAGGAGACCAAAAAGTGGTTCACAAGTCAAGGTTAATTTAGAAATAAACCGTCTTATGAATTGCACTTTACCCAGAAAGCCTCGCACCTCCTTTTTAGTCCTTGGTGGTGGCATTTCTAAGATGGCCTTGATTTTGGAAGGGTCGACCTCGATGCCCCTTTGTGTAATCAGAAACCCTAGCATCTTCCCTGCTGTAACACCAAACGTGCATTTCTGGGGATTCAGTCGCAGCCGAAACTCTTTGATCCTTTGAAAGAATTTTTGTAAGGCGGTGTAGTGGTCCTCTCTATCTTTGGACTTGACAATCATGTCATCCACATACACCTCGACCTCTTTATGGATCATATCATGCAATATTGTAGTTGCTGCCCGTTGATACGTAGCTCCAGCATTTTTCAACCCGAATGGCATCACTCTATAACAATATGTACCCCACGGGGTAGTGAACGCAGTCTTCTCCCGGTCTTCGGGTGCCATTACTATCTGATTATAGCCTGAGAAACCATCCATAAATGAAAGCAAGGTGTGTCCTGCCGTGAAATCCACCAATTCATCAATGTGCAGCAAGGGGAAGTCGTCCTTCGGACTGGCCCTGTTCAAATCTCTGAAGTCTACACAGACTCGAATTCTGCCATCCTTCTTTGGCACCGGAACAATGTTGGCCAACCAAGTTGGGTATTCAGATACCAGCAGGAACCCTGCGTCAATTTGCTTGGTGACCTCTTCCTTAATTTTGAGAGCCCAGTCCGGGCGAATCCTTCTGAGTTTCTGTTTGACAGGTCGGGCCTCGGGGTCAAGAGGGATTCGGTGTTGTACAATCTCAGGATCGATTCCAGGCATGTCTTCGTAGGACCACGCGAAAACATCTTTGAAATCTTTTAATAAAGCGACTAAGCGCTCGCGCTCCTCTGAAGACAACGTGGACCTGATCTGGACCAGCCGCGGGTCCTTCTCAGTACCAACATTCACAGTAGTGATTTCATCCATTAAAGGTTTAACAAATCTTTCCTGCTCTTGATCAATTAATCGTTGCAAAACTGGGGGAATTTCTCTCTCGTTGTTTTCATCAAAATTTTGAAAATCCTGATTTAAGCAATAAATCAAAGGCACAGAAAAATACTCAGAAACCACATCCACATCATTCTCATTAAATATTTCCAAGCTGTCAGATTCCTCTGTTACAACAGACTCAAAAGAAAATGAAAATGACGACCTAGACAGGACTGTGGCATCCGAGTTATCACCCCCAGGAATACCGGACTCAGACTCAGTCGAGCTGGAATCTGATTCCGACGCATAAGATTCGGTAGAATCAGATTCCGGCTCACTACCTGACCCGGAGCTGCTAGATAAAAAGCCTTCTTCATATTGCCAGATGAGAGAAGGTGCGATAGATGCATCCAAGATCGGCGCTGGAAAGCCCGCAGCTATTTCATCTCCAATCATAGAAACCGAAGAGTTATCCCCCAAGCACTCTTGGCCGATCGGAGGATCTGATAGTAGACTCGCCAGTGCTACCCCCATTTCAAGCTCTGTGCCCTCAGGATCCACTGCTTCACATTGTTCAACCTCAGTTGGTGGGTCTGTCTGCGCTTCGGCAACGTCATCCCCAGATAATTGTATGTCGAAGAAGATTTGAAAACCAGGCACGCGCTTCCCCTCCGCATTTAGCCATGGCTCCGGGAAGCCGCAGAATGGAAAATCTTCCCCCTCCCGGACGAAACGTCCGTTTAGGGTACCCCAGATGGGCCTGTGCATTAACTCAAATGGCTTCCCGGCCTTCTTTGCTCTGGCCCTTCCGGCCATTTCTTTTCCTTTCCTCACCCAATCCTCCTTGGTGGGCAGATAACCCAGTCCAAAGGCGTGAGGGTTGTGTGGCACTTCGGCCAACACTGAGACGCCCTTCCGGCCGCTTCTCCCTAATCCCATCCCGGGGGTATGTTTTAGCTTGTTCATAAGGTAGATAGATTGAGCACTAACGTACATACCGTCATTCACAGCCATGACATTCTGCACCACTTGAGCCTCGGCCAAAGTGAACCCCGACAAAAACACATCCTCCGTGCCATGCTCGATCTCCAAGACAGGTGTGGACACCTCCGGCGGCGGATGGATTGATGAATTCCCAAAAACGATCGCTACCCCTTTCCCGTGAGGGTACTTTAGCATCTAATGTAGAGTGGAAGAGACTGCTTTGACCTGGTGCAACCACGGTCGCCCCAAAAGTAGGTTAAAGGTTGCAGGAACGTCCAAGATACGAAATTCGATATTGTGTTGTCCTGGACCAACCTTGGTTTGAATTTTAACAGTCCCCATCACTTCTCTGCTGGTATTGTCGTATGCTCTGATCACTTGGGTGGTTGGGACGAAGTCCACGGGTTTCAACCCGATTGCATATGCCGTTCTGGTTGGGCAGACATTAATCGCAGACCCGGTATCAACAAGTACCACCGGTATCCACTTATCTCTACATTCTACAGAGATATAGAGAGGTTTGTTATGACTTGTGCCCTCAGGCGATAGTTCCTTGTCTGAAAAGGTTAATGCCGGGGAACCTCCTCCCGGAAAAACCAGCCCAACCAGCTGTTCAGGCGTGGTGTCTATGGAGAGTTTGGACTTGTCCATAGCAGATAGGACAGCTTCTCTATGTACTCGTGATGCCATTAGCAGTCCCCAGATGGAGATGTCTGCTTGTATCTTCTTTAATTGTTTCAGCACAGCTTCATCTTCAATCTGCTTCTCCTTCTGTTTCTCCGCTTCTCTATCCTTCCCGGATGCCTCGGGTTGGTCCAGGTGTGGGGGTTTGAAGTACCGCCCACTTCTTGTCATATGGTCAACCTCATCGAGGTACCAAGTGTCATCCGGTTGATTATTCCCCCAATCTTCATCCGTGTGGGCAAGACATAAGTCATCGTCTTCCCACCACATTCCATCGGCAGCCAACAGACACCTGTCTGGCTCCGGTTTAGTTGTACTCGCAGTATTCCCTGTCCACATGCTCGAATCATTCTCTATCTTCGTGCACACAGCACTTTCAGTCCCCTCAGGGCCTTTAGCTTTCCTAATTCTCTCAGCCTCCTCAAACTTCTCTCGTTCCAGCTGCATCAGTACAACTGTTTGTTCAACAATTCCTGTATCCATAATGCCCATGTCCCGAGCGAAATTCTTAGCACCGGCGCTTTCCGGCGATACAACTTGACTTTCGGCCATTCCGGCCACAACTGATACTTCTGCCCCTGCCGGGCTCTGTTCTAGTTGGGCTTCCCCCACTGCATCTGGTTGATCCTCGAGCCATCCAGTGGCCTCCGCTGATCCCTCATAATCGTACCAATTGATTGACGCATCCCCTAGTTTCTGGTCATCGAAAAATTGCAAGTTGGCAAAGTCCTCCTCTACGGCTGTCAGATCATCCGCCCATAGCCCAGATCCATCCCCGCGGATCATGCATAGCTCTCCTGTCTCTGGCAATTCTATACCTGGCCCAATTCAGCTCGTTGATAGGATATACTTGCTTGGATCATAGGCTCCCCTAGCAAAACTCTGTCCAGTCTCAGATTCAACAATCTCATTCTCTCCCAAAATCTGCCCTGCCCTGTCTTCGACGGTCACCACCATCGGTTCTGGTTGGGTTTTGGAGATGTCGACCATGCACAAGAAATCAGTGCAGTCGGGGAGGAGCACCTCCGGCTTGGGTAGGTGGGTGGGCGTAATATAGATGCTAGGATCGTAAGATGCGACCCCAGTCTGGATAAAATTGATTCTTTTGGGAGGGGGAGGTTGGTTATGTGGTGGGAGAGGGTTGGTTGTGACATTGGGTTTATTAGGAGGCGCGATCACCTGTTTGTCAATAAGATCTTGGATCTCATGACGCAATCTGTAACAACGGTCGGTATCGTCACCGTGTTGTTGGTGATACGCGCAGTACTTTGCTGGGTCATAAGAGGGGGGGAGTGGATTCGGTAATGGCTTTGGCTCCAGGGGTTTTAAATGATTTTTTCTGATCAATATTCCCAGAACTTTGGTCAGGGGCATATATAGTGGGGTAAAGGTTCTTTGGCCTCGCGGTTGGAATCTGTTGGTTTGTGTGTTGCTTCCGGACACGCCGGAGAAGGGTGTGGCAGTCATGGGCCTTGGAGGGGGAGGGGGAGTGGTGGTGACCATACTAACTTCCGAGGCTCTCGTATTTGCAGCACCACTCGGGCCCGCATTGTTGTTACGATTGAAAGTCCTCCTTGGTTGTTCCCTGTCGTGGTCAAACAGACCTTGTTTCATTGCGTCTTCGATTTGCACCCCCATCTCATGTAAATCTGCGAAAGTAGGGAAGGGGACTACAATCATTCTCTGCATCAACTTTGGGTGGAGATTGCGCCCAATCATCCGGATTTGATCTTTGTCAGTGGGCCTTAAAGTCATCATTGATGCTTTTGCCCTCCATCGGATCACAAAGTCCGAGAAAGTTTCCTTGGGCTCTTGCCTTGTCGTTTCGAGATCACGGGTTGTGATCTCGATCTGAGTGTTGTATGAATATTGCGCGACAAAGGCCTCAGCCATTTCATCCCAATTCTTCTTCACTTCATCTTGTAACTTTGCATACCAATGGGAGGCCACACCCGACAGGGTTCGGCCGAATAATGAAAGCTTCTGTGGTCGTGTTAGGCCCATTGGCCGCAAGATGTCTGCAAACAATCGGATATGGACCATGGGGTCGCCGGTCCCGTCAAAGCGGTCGATTTGTGGCATTTTGAACCTATCGGGGAGTGTTACGGCCTCCTCGGTATATCCATCTTCGATATCCGACATAGCCTTGACCCCTTGGGATTTCTTGAATAGCTTCTCCAGTTTGCTCAATTTCAGAGCTGTATGATCAACCTCGACCTCGAAGGGAGAGTCCGGGTGATTGGGTGTATGGACCTTGGACAGTTGTGGTGGAAGCGGGGGCGGAACTGGCCCCGTTGGAAGATTTGTGTCCTTTTGCAGATTTTGGATAGTCGGCACAGTATTCTGGGTGTTTGGAGGAGCGTTCTGAACAACAGGTGTCTGCTCAGGTAATGGAGCCCTCGCCGGAGGAGGAATTTGTTGTGAAGCAGACGCTGTATTCTGTTGTTGCAGCCTGGTAATCAGCTCAGCCTGCTGGGTCATAATCTCAGCTTGCTGCTTAGCGAGTTCATCTCGGCGAACGGCATCCAGCTGCATGGCCCGCATGGTTTCCTGCATTTGGCGCATCATTTCCTCAACTCCTGTTGGTGTCATCATACTGTTTTGATCTATCTGAACTACCGGCAGATCTGTCTCAATGGGGATCTCAATCTGACTGTCCACTGATGGGGGAAACCACTGTTCTGGTGCTCTCTGTTCAGATACACTGCGCTTTTTCTGCTTCCTTCTGGTAACAGGGGGTAGAGAATGGAACACTGGCTGTCCGTCGATTAGATCTTCAGATCGATGGAGTCGACGACCTCGTGTCCAAAGTGCTTGGGGAATGCCTGTCGGGTTGGAAGCAATTGTGCTAGAACTGACCTAGCAAAAGATAAATAAAGCGAAAAGGAAATAAATAAACAGATAAACGGACAGCATAACAGCTTAAAATAAAATGCATGACACACAGCCGGGCATAATCAACACACAGTCAATAAGCTGAATAACACACTGTCCTCAAACACTGATTATTATCCCTGTATCACTGTCCCCTAAAACAGAATCTGATATCCGCAGATAACTAATTCTCAAATACTGGCTGATGCCCGCAGGCCTGATACCCATAATACTGAACTGATGCCCGCAGGCCTGATGCTGACAATACTGAACTGATGCCCGCAGGCTTGATACTCAAACTCATATACTAATCTGATGCCCGCAGGCCTGATACTGTCAATACTGAACTGATGCCCGCAGGCTTGATGCTGTCAATACTGAACTGATGCCCGCAGGCTTGATACTCAAACTCATATACTAATCTGATGCCCGCAGGCCTGATACTGTCAATACTGAACTGATGCCCGCAGGCTTGATGCTGTCAATACTGAACTGATGCCCGCAGGCTTGATGCCCAAACTCATATATTGATACATGCATTCCTGTAGAGACGCACTCTAAAGCACATAACAGATAAGTGAGGGCCAAAACACCCCTATGTTGGGGGAGGGTTTCCCTGTCCTATTTTGTCAGGAGCTAGGGTTTCACTATGCACGCAGCAGTTTCAAACAACCTATAAACGGGTAAGCAACCTGTCCTAATTTGGAATGGTCACTATGGATCCGAATATGCACTAGGTCGAATGGTCAAAGAGGGTGCCCCGGTAAAATCGGGGTTTGTGTTCCCATACTGGCAAAGCCCACAACCGGTCAGCCTTATGGTCATGCCTTGACAAGATAAGCCTCCGGCAAACCGTTCAGGAATAGCAGATGGCAAACACGGTGTCCTAGGCGCACCAATGCAAATGCAATGCAAAGAATCACACAAGTGTAGTAAAAAAAAAGATATCACGAGTTCGAGTCAAGTTCTCTAAATCCCCAGCGGAGTCGCCAGAAACTGTAGCAAGCCCGCGGGGGACCTCGCCACAGCTCGGACTCGACTTTCGTAGTCACGGTTCTAAATCTGAACCAAAGAGTCCAAATCCGGCAAATCGTTTTGAGAAAAACAGATTTTTTGAAAGAAGTGCCAAACATGGACTGCTTTGCCAGATACAGAGTCGCCACCTAAATATTTTATTTTGGGAAATTTAGGAAACCCTGACTCGGTGACAAAAGGCCACGTGTCCGTCATCACCAAAGTTGCCTCGGCTCGGGAACTTGGGTACGATTGGGGAAGGTCACTTCGTGAGCACCTCCGCTCGCCCGGTCATAGACCGGCCTCTACTAACCATGATATCTATTTTTGAAAACATTGTATGTTCTTATTCCGGTTATTAGCCTAGGTTACTATGTGATGCTCACAGCATACAAGTATAGACTGGATTGCCTGAATTGAAACAAAACATTTCATGTTTGTTTTTTGAAAGAGGTTTTGCTACCCGCAGGTAGGCTTGAAACATTTGATGATTTACTCCAATTCAGATAACCCAGCCTTCACCCACAGGCATTCAGGCAGTTATATCACATAAACATATAGCCTCATGGTAAGCATGCTATTCATGGCAGTCACTCACACGCATGCAAGGATGCTAAAGCATAAAACTTACCGGGTACTCCAAGCCAAAATAGAAACTTCATTAGAAATCATGCATGATCCTAATTATACAGAAATGCCTAATGCAACACATGCAAAGATGCAACTATAGCAGGCTCGGCTATTCTAAGATGGTATATGAGATGCTACAACTAACATGTATTCAATTTAGAATTGAAAATACAATGCAGTTAGTATGATGCGCCGAGCCCGGTGCATGCAATACAGATGAATGATGCAAACATGTTATCATACTGTATGCTAATCGAAATATGCCCTAATCTAACCATCGTAAGCGGATAAATAAAAGGGAGAAAGACGTGGGGTTGGAAGACATACATCACACTCACGCACACTTATTACAGTTATGCCCTCACTCGGAGGGTCCGAATAAATAATACAGTCCCAAATGAAAGAATATTACAGTCCGAATATTACAGTCCGAATAATATACAAATTCCTAATTAATTAATGAATTAACTAAGAAAGCAAGTAAAACTGGCGTGCAAGCCAGGGACTGCCTTGCTTCTGATGGATGATGCATGTCCGGGTTGCCTTGCGCGGAAATCCACCGGAATGCCCCAATTAGCCTCTGTTTACACCTGTTCTTGAAATGCGTGCCAAGCCCCAAAAAAGTTGCTGATTCTTCGTTTTGCTGCAACAGAGAGCAGGAAAGGGGCATAGCAATGTATTTGCACAGATATATGCATGTCTCGGTCCTCGTGCCACCAATCACGCATACCGAGGCATGATGGCCGAGGAGTCGAAATGCACAACTCAATATAGAATGAATGCACATGAAACTACAGCTAAAACCTAACTCCATCATGGATAATCCGGAGTGTCGGTGACTGGGGAATTGAGACACGTTCCGTCACTCGAAGTACGAAACGCACCTCGTTTCCCGTGCCCGGGCTAACTCCTATTCCGAACATGATGCAATATGCATGATATGCATGAAATGCGACTAAGATACAATCCTAACATACACCATGCTATGAAAGTGAGATGCCTCGAAGTGCGTGCACACGGGCACGCAAATCGAAAAAATGACAGAATGCAATCTAAATGACATGGAAACATGATATGGACTTATACAAACATGAGTGAGCCTCAGCCACACTCACATAGGATGCCGGCGAATGAAAAATGAGGTGCCTCGAAATGCGTGCACACTGGCACACAAACCGAGGCGATGACAGAATGCGATGCAATGACATGAAATGATGATGTGGGCTTATACCAACATGAGTGAGCCTCAGCCACACTCACATAGGATGCCAGTGAATGAAAATGAAATGCCTCGAAATGCGTGCACGCGGGCACGCAAACCGAGGCAATGACAGAATGCGATGCAATGACATGAAATGATGATGTGGGCTTATACCAACATGAGTGAGCCTCAGCCACACTCACATAGGATGCCGATGAATGAAAATGAAGTGCCTCGAAATGCGTGCACACGGGCACGCAAACCGAGGCAATGGCGGAATGTGATGTAATGACATGAAAACATGATATGGGCTTATACCAACATGAGTGAGCCTCAGCCACACTCACATAGGATGCCGGTGAATGAAAATGAAGCGCCTCGAAATGCGTGCACACGGACACGCAAACCGAGGCATGACAGAATGCGATGCAATGACATGAAATGATGATATGGGCTTATACCAACATGAGTGAGCCTCAGCCACACTCACATAGGATGCCGGCGAATGAAAAATGAGGTGCCTCGAATGCGTGCACACGGGCACGCAAACCGAGGCGATGGCAGAATGCGATGTAAATGATATGGAAATGTGATATGGGCTTATACCAACATGAGTGAGCCTCAACCACACTCACATAGGATGCCGGTGAATGAAAATGAAGTGCCTCGAAATGCGTGCACACGGGCACGCAAACCGAGGCAATGACAGAATGCGATGCAATGACATGAAATGATGATATGGGCTTATACCAACATGAGTGAGCCTCAGCCACACTCACATAGGATGCCGGCGAATGAAAATGAAATGCTTCGAAATGCGTGCACACAGGCATGCAAACCGAGGCAATGGCGGAATGTGATGTAATGACATGAAAACATGATATGGGCTTATACCAACATGAGTGAGCCTCAGCCACACTCACATAGGATGCCGGTGAATGAAAATGAAGTGCCTCGAAATGCGTGCACACGGGCACGCAAACCGAGGCAATGACAGAATGCGTTGCAATGACATGAAATGATGATATGGGCTTATACCAACATGAGTGAGCCTTAGCCACACTCACATAGGATGCCGGCGAATGAAAAATGAGGTGTCTCAAAATGCGTGCACACGGGCACGCAAACCGAGGCGATGGCAGAATGCGATGTAAATGATATGGAAATGTGATATGGGCTTATACCAACATGAGCGAGCCTCAACCACACTCACATAGGATGCCGGTGAATGAAAATGAAGTGCCTCGAAATGCGTGCACACTGGCACGCAAACCGAGGCAATGACAGAATGCGATGCAATGACATGAAATGATGATATGGGCTTATACCAACATGAGTGAGCCTCAGCCACACTCACATAGGATGCCGGCGAATGAAAATGAAATGCTTCGAAATGCGTGCACACAGGCACGCAAACCGAGGCAATGGCGGAATGTGATGTAATGACATGAAAACATGATATGGGCTTATACCAACATGAGTGAGCCTCAGCCACACTCACATAGGATGCCGGTGAATGAAAATGAAGTGCCTCGAAATGCGTGCACACGGGCACGCAAACCGAGGCAATGACAGAATGCGATGCAATGACATGAAATGATGATATGGGCTTATACCAACATGAGTGAGCCTCAGCCACACTCACATAGGATGCCAGCGAATGAAAAATGAGGTGCCTCGAAATGCGTGCACACGGACACGCAAACCGAGGCGATGGCAAAATGCGATGCAATGACATAGGAATGGAAAGCAATCATTCTAGTAGAATTTCAGCAAGAAAATATGGGGGAAAACAGTCCCGAAATGAGGCGAAATGACACCAAATGCGTGAAATTGTCCCGAAATGTGAATTTAGCCACCCGAAATGGCCTATAGCTATGCAATGCATGCACAGTATGGACATGAAATGCAAAGACAGAAGCTAGGCAGTCCCAAAAAAGGCACTTTCACAGTTATAAACATGGCCAAACAGCAAGCATAGGTATGGAAAAAATGGCATGCAAGAATAGGGGCCAAGAGAGGGGTAATGAAGCAAGTGATATAAGAAAAATCCAAACTGAAAAATTCCCTTCTACAACACTGAAGAGGGACCAAAAATATGAATATTTACAGTATATGGCAGCCCCAAAATCAGTATACAAACATGATGGAAATGTGATGCAAAATGAGGCTCAAAAGTGGCTATAACATGAGGTATGCAAAATATTCACCAAACAGCCAAAGACCCTTAATAAAACATGTAGAATGGGACAAAATAGGACTATTTACAGAACTATAAAATGGCCAAAAACAAAAGCATGATAGGCTAACTAAACATGCAAGAATGGGGAATAAAAGAGAGATATAATATGAAGTGGCATATGGAAGTCCCAAACCATGAAAGGACCTAAATGAAACATGAAGAATGGACCAAAATAAGCACTTTTTTAGAACTGTAAAATGGCCAAAAACAGAAGCATGGTAGGCTGCCATTGCATGCAAGAATGGGGAATAAAAGAGAAGTATAAAGGTAAGTACAACATGGAAGTCCCAAATGGTGTTGAGCCCTTCTTCAATGTTGAAGAGGGGCTCAAAATAAGCCTAATATCAGTTTACAACATGCTCAAAAACAGATTACTCATGGGCCAAAAATAGCATGCAAGATTATGACATATAAGAGGATCAATGAAGCAAGTGCATTATGGAGGGCTCAAACAGGGTTGAGCCCTTAATGAAAAGTGAAAATGAGCTTAAAATAGGGCCCCTTTCAGTTAGGGCCGGAGCTTGAAACAAAAAGCATATAAGGCTTACAAATGGATCAAGAAAAAGGGTCAAATAGGAGAAATGTTACTCACCCTTGAAGACTAAAGCTTTTGTTGCTTCTTGGACCAATTTGCAGCTCCTTTAGCCTTTGAGAAGCCTTCCTTGTTGCTGGAAATGAGGTGGTGGTGGTAGAGCTTGGTGGTGTAGAAGAAATGGTGATTAGGGACTTGGAAGTTTTCAAGGAAATGAGAGGGATAAAAATGGCTTTGTGTATGGAAGCTTGAAGAACAATTTTTCTAACCCCTACAAGTGAAGCCACCAGCTGGTTATAAGGGCCAAAAAGGGGGTGTAAAGGTGGGGGAAAAGGAGAGCAACTTTCCCCCACAAAATATCCCCCGGATAAAGATATTTTCTGGGGGATAAAGCTCCACAGCTGTAAAGTGCACAGTGCAAGGAACTCGGCCGGCCAGTTACTTTTGCTCCAGGTGGCCGGCCGGCCACACCCCCTAGCCGGCCGGCTAGGGGTCAAAAGGGTCAAGCAGATTTAGTGGCCGGCCACCAACTGATGGTGTCCTCCTATCTGTGTACAACACAACCCTGTGGTTAGAAGTCCAAGAAAGTGGGTCCAAGGGGTTCAACATTAGCTCGGAAAGAGGGGTTCAAAAGGGTCAGGTGGAATTACTTGCCGGCCACCAACGTTTAGGGTCCTCTCATGTGTGTACATCACAAATATGTGGTTCAAAGTTCAAGAATGTGGGCCCAAGGTGTTCAACATTAGCCCGGAAGGAGGGGGTCAAAAGGGTCAAGTAACATTAATGGCCGGCCACCAACTTTTAGGGTCCTCCCATGTGTGTACATCACAAATATGTGGTTCAAAGTTCAAGAATGTGGGCCCAAGGTGTTCAACATTAGCCCGGAAGTGTGAAAAACGGGCACCGGAGGGCGTCGGAGGATGTATAAGTGGTTGCTGCAACAATTGCTGGCCTCCCACCCTTCAGTGACCTCCCCGGTGATAAAACAGAGGTACCTGCCAAAAATGAACGAAAACCGTTGCAAAACGAATGCTCGGGGACCAAAACGCGCAGTTCGAGGTCCCGAAAATGGGCTGTCAAGCACCGAAAGTGGCGTTCAGCCACAAAGTGGGTTTCTCAGACCCCAGTGTCCTTCAAAAGGGAGTATAACGGAAGTATGCCAAAAATCAGAACAAACGGAGATGGTTAGGCGGTCCCGAACCGAGGCACATGGCCTGACGGCTCCGAAAACCGGAAACCGGACTCCGAAATGAGAAAAATGGCCTACGGCCACCAAATGTAGCCTACGGACATTGAGAGATAGTCTACGGGACCTCTCCCTTCCCTCAGGAAAAGAAACAAAGAAAATCGAGCCTGGTTCGCAAACCGAGGCGAAGTACAAAAGAGGGTTCGGAAGTCTGGAGGCAGGGCTCACGGCCGTGACTCTGAAACTTCTGAACAAGCACATTATGCAGTATCACCAAGCGCTCAATCAGTGACATCTGAGTCTTAAGGTCGGTAAAAAATGGGGTGTCTACACTCTACTGCTTTGAGTAGTGGTTAACAAGTAGGTTGATTTTGCTTTGATTATTGTCTATTTGAAAACTAACCAGAAAGCTAACAGTTGTCTACTTGAAAACTATGTTGTCAATGATTACTGTTTATTTGGTTAAGAGGATGTTGAATTGCTGTTATTCCCTTGATTTTTCTTTTTGTAGTTCATAGAGTTTTCTTGTTTTATAAACTCTGATTAGGTTGATAAGTTTTTTTAAAAAGATTTGGTAATTTTCTTTTTTTCTTCAATGGGTTTTGCTCTGTTTACATTCTTAGCCTTTTGTTTGTGTGTGTGTGTGTGTGTGTGTGTGTGTGTGTTTACTTTTTCTTGGTTTGTGAACCTAACTGATCTTTTGGTTTTAATTGGTTTTGATGTAATGACTAACAGGAGTTTTAGGAGTATATGGAAGAGGTTTGTACAAGGATTTTATATGGTGTGAATACAAGAAATCTCTTACAAGTCAATTAGGTCTTAGCTAAATGTCTAAAAAGGTTGACTCAACTTACCCCACACACACACACACACACACACACACACATATATATATATATATATATATATATATATATATAAGAATAGATTCTTTATTTTAGCGCCCCCTCCACCCCAATTTTCTACCATTTTGAGCCTAAAACAATGGATTGTGTGGTTTCAAGACAATGTTTTGTAGGAATAATGGTAGCCCTATGATTTTTTTTTCTTTTCAAATGATCAATTTTTTTTTATTTTTTTTATTTTTGGTGAGAATTTTCAAATGATTTTTTAATTTGGTGGAATAATAGAATTTTCTTTTTAAACCAAAAGGCTAAAATTGGTAGGATAGGGGTTTGGAACACTACAAGAAATTTGACTTTTAGCGGCATTTCAAAAATGCCGCTATATGCTTGAAAAACGCTGCAATAAGTTTTTGCAACGTTTAATATTTTCGTCGTAGATACGACTGCCGCAATATCTTAGCGGTGTTCAAAAGCGTCACTAAAAACATTAGACGACGTTTTCAAAACGTCACAAAATCTTTAACAGCCATTTACTTTTCCGTTACAATTAATATATGATGTAATGATGACGTCATTCAGTGGTGTCTTTTGAAAAACCGCCACCTTTCTTCATTTTTAATAGTTGCCTCAAATGTGATGTCATGATGACAACATTTGTGACATTTTTTTTGGAAATGCCATTTTTTTTTATTTTTTTTTTTAAGAAATAAGTGAAGGAAATAGCAAATTAAGTCAGAAGAAAGAGGAAGACCAGAAGCCAAACTCATAAAAGTGAACTATTGAGAAAAAAACAAACAAACCTCAAAAGACCAATGGTGTCGGTCTAGTGAAGGAACTTCCTTGAGAATGAACAATTGCCATTGAGCCTAGTTGGAGATTAGTCACACTTTCACCTACAGTCTCCACAATTCTAAGAAGGGACAATATAATTGAAATTGACTTGTGGTGTTGGATTAAATATTAGAAGTGACCTGAAAGCTAGTTGATTGAATATTTATGCCAATGTGACATTTACCTAGTTATTAAAAATTGTCTTGATTGTTTAAAATTATTTTTATCGGTTTGTAACCGAGATAAGTTTGTTTGAGGGTTCCAATATTAGATTAAATATTAAAAATAAGTCTAGAAAATTTAGTTTGAGTCGATTTTTGTTCCAACAATTCTTGGATTAAGCATATAATACATCTTATTTTAATAACTCAATATAATAATAAAAAAAAAACAATAATCCTAATGTTTATGGTGCTTTTTGTCTATCAATAAAAATATTTATAAATATTAAGAGAATTACATTTGAACAAATTCTAACATAAATTTTTTACTTTAAAACTCTAAGACCTACATATTTTGTTTGATTTTATCTACATCACTAACCTTTGAAGGTTTAATGAATATTTTTTTTTTTAATGGAATGTCAGTTTGCTATAATATAGATATATAGATTGGAATACCGATGCATATAACATTATTAAACATTAAAAAATATATATATATATGAAAGATGTAGGTTAATTCCTATATTTTAGTAGTATCAAAATTCAAATTCAAATTTATATTTTAGTAGTGATTTCTTTTTTTCTTTTCTTTTTTAGTAGTAGTCTCCACAACTCAACAGTCAACCAGACATAGAAGGAGGATCAAATTAAGTTGAAATTATCTGTACCCGGATGTATTAGACAAAACACATACATAAAAAGATAATTAAACTAGTGACTAGCTACAATTTAGTTCACGAGACTTGTTCACAACCAGAAACACATGTAGTATGGGAAATATGGTAAAAGTAGAAACAGCCCCGCTGCATACCCCCAGTGGGGGTCGCGCCCCCAGTGACGTGGGGCGCCCCCATTGGCCGAAGACTCAAAAAAAAAAAAAAAAAAACAGTTTATTTTTTGGGCCAATCCCCCAGTGACACCTCACTGGGGTCGACCCCCAGTGGGGGTAGGAAGCATTAATCAAGTAGAAAAGGTAGTACCTGCCCTCTTCTCATTTCTTGAATAGCTTTGTGGAATATTTGTTCACTGTTACCGGTTTCAATCAGGTGGTCAGTTGTCTGATACAGTCAAAAAAAATTTCAGTTAGGATAACATCCATAGTTCCATTTCACCATTACAGCCCAAATATTGATCTCATTATTTTGGCTCACCTTTTCATCTGGTCTGGTTCCTGTGACTGCTCAGTCATCTCAAAATTAAAACACAAAGTGAAACATAGCCAATAAAAACAAGATCAGCCAGCAACAAGCAAAATGATTACGAAAGACATCATTCCAACTTCAAATTTTAACCGTAATTTTTGTTTATATGCAGACAGCAATATTCAGACCTGTTATGACCCTTCGCTCCACGACCTCACGGTATTCATCTTGGATCCTTTGTCTCAGAGTCTGATCAAGGAAATTCAGTTAGTGAATGAAAAGAAAGCAACTACCAAAATGAATATATATCCAAATATACCTGAAATTCAATCATTAGGTCCTTGAACTTTTTTGTCACGGCACTGCGTTTCAAGAAAATAATTAAATATGATTCTAAAACAACAAATGTGCTATAATCTGAAATTCATATGCTACAGAAGAAACACACTTTGTCATATTTGTCCTTGATTGATCAACACCTGTTCCCTTTCCACACCCAGGTTTCTGTCGATTGGCTAAGTTCTAAAGAGAAAGAAGAGGGAATCAGTACACACTGCCATACCAGGCTAACTACCATCAGATAAGATTTTGATAGACATAAAAATAAAGGAATTAAGAAATACATCTTTGCTTATTGCTTCTAGTTTTGCTTTGACAT
Source organism: Camellia sinensis (assembly GCF_055761805.1). Lineage (NCBI taxonomy): Eukaryota > Viridiplantae > Streptophyta > Magnoliopsida > Ericales > Theaceae > Camellia > Camellia sinensis. The sequence continues at coordinate 4,543,947 of NC_138974.1, read as the reverse complement.
CTCATGGAATCTTTCCCACTTCATCAACATCTTTCTCCATTCGCTTTTTGATTGCTGAAAATGAGAAATCAGATCAGATTGTTGCAGACGAAGAACTACAACAAATATGAGCAGTTAGCTAACTAAACCTAAAATTTTGTCAACCAGTTGCTGAAAAGGATAAAATTTGGTTTTCTTGCATATCACCACAAGACCAAAAGAAAAAGAAAAAAAAGGGGGGGCGTGTGACTAGGCCAATATCACTACAAAACTAGCTAAGATAATCTTAACTGCATTACTCAGCATGCCACTGATGCACAGAGAATGTGGCAATGAGATACAAGTGTGTGATAAGAATAATAGCTCTTGCTTCTGCAGGACAACAATAGCTCTTGCTTCTGCTTGCTTCTAGTTTTTCTTTTTTTCTTTTTTTCATATTGCTTTCGTACCCAAAATAATAATAATAATAATAATAATAATAATAATAATAATAATAATAATAATAATAATAATAATAATAATAATAAAAGGGGAAACTCATATCCCAGTTTATAATGAATTTTTGAGATACAAAAAAATTGAAGTAATAATTCTATGAATAAAGCATCAAATAATAAACTGTAAAGGCAGATAGCTTATGGAAATTAATGCATCCAAAACAATAAACATGGTTTTTCAAGGAATAAAGCTACAAATGAGAGGTTAAAAGAGATTCGATACACATCACCAGTAGAAAATAACCAGGAAGAAATAGATTCCCCTTAAGCTCATTATTAAACTTGGATTACAAAATGAGAAAAGGGAGGATGAAAACCAAATAGATGTTTGTAATAAATAATCAATCATGACAGAGTGAGGACAAATGAGAGATAAAGAAAAAAAAAGAAAAAAGATGAAATGTATCAGACCACGATAGAGCAGGTGTAGATTAAGAGATAATAACCCCCTCAATCTAATGATTAAAAATCATGGCAATTTGATAACAGAAAAGAAAACACCCCCCTTCCCAACTGAAACAAATAATTCAATATTTTAACCGCCCCAAAAAAAACCATATGACCAATGTTAGTCAGGCTAAATCTAGTGTTTTAGAGTAAAGATTGAATTCATTAATAGTGCAATTTTTATCACTGCTATATGCACTTCAAATTAGACGAGACGCACTAAATGGATAGCAAACACATAAGCTTTACAGGGAAGTGTAAATCATGATATATGATTGTAGACACCCCATTTTTGACCGACCTTAAGACTCAGACATCACCAGTTGAGCACTCGGTGATATTACATAACGTGCTCGTTCAGAAGTTTCAGAGTCTTGGCTGCGAGCCCCGCCTCCGGATTTCCAAACCCTCTTCTGTGCCTTGTCTCGGTTTGCGAACCAGACTCGGTTTTCTCTGTTTCTTTTCCTGAGGGGAGGGAGAGGTCCCGTAGACCATCTCTCAATGTCCGTAGGCCTTTTTGCCCATTTCGGAGTCTGGTTCCCGGTTTTCGGAGCCGTCAGGCCGTGTGCCTCGGTTCGGGACCGCTTAACCATCTCCTATTGCTCTGATTTTTGGCATACATCTTATTTCATCCATTTTGAGGGACACTGGGGGCTGAGAAACCCACTTCGAGGTCGAATACAATTTTCGGTGCTTAACAGCCCATTTCCGGGACCCCGAACTGCGTGTTTTGGCTCCGGAACATTCGTTTTGCAACGGTTTTCGCTCATTTTTGGCAGGTACCTCTGTTTTATCCCGAGGAAGGTCACTGAAGGGTGGGAGGCCAGCAATTGTTGCAACAACCAGTTATCTCTCCTCCCGAGCCTCCCGGCGCCCGTTTTTCGCACTTCCGGGCTAATGTTGAATACCTTAGAGCTAGCGTTGCCAACTTTCAACCACGTATCTGTGATCTACACACCTGAGAGGCCCCTAAAAGTTCATGGCCGGCCATTAAGGTCACCTGACCCTTTTGACCCCTTTCTTCCGGGCTAATGTTGAACCTCTTGGACCTTTTTTCTTGAACTTTGAACCACATATCTGTGATGTACACACCTGAGAGGCCCCTAAAAGTTCATGGCCGGCCAGTAAGTCAACTTGACCCTTTTGACCCCCTCTTTCCGAGCCATTGTTGAACCCCTTGGGCCCACTTTCTTGGAATTTCAATTACATGGTTGTGTTATACACACATAGGGCTACCTCCCCAATACCTGGCCGGCCAGAAAAGCTGGTTGACCCTTTTGACCCCTAGCCGGCCGGCTAGGGGGTGTGGCCGGCCGGCCACCTCCAGCAAAAGTGAGCGGCCGGCCGTGCTCTCCTCACTGTACCCTTTCCAGCTGTGGGGCAATATCCCCTAGATATTTTCTGTATCCGGGGGATATTTTGGGAGAGAGGATTCCTCTCCAACTCACCCCCCTTTTACACCCCTTTCTTGACCTTATAACCAGCTGAGGGTCTTCTTCATGGGGGTTAGAAAAATTCTTCTCCAAGGACAAACCCTAAACTCCATTGTCTTCTTCTTCAATTCTTCAAAAAACCCTAAGTCTATAATCTTCATTCCTTCTACACCACCAAGCTCCACCACCACCATCTCATTTCCAGCAGCTAGGAGGGATTCTTGAAGGCTAAAGAAGCTGCAAATCAACCCAAGAAGTAACAAAAGCTTGGATCTTCAAGGGTAAGTTACACTTTGATCCTTTTGACCCTTTCCTTTGATCTATTTCTAAGCCTCATTTCTTTTTGGTTTCAAGCTTCGGCCCTAACTGAAAAGGGCCATATTTTGAGCACATCTTCACTTCTCATTAAGGGCTCAACCCTATTTGAGCCCTCCATAATACACTTGCTTCATTGACCATCTTGTATGTCATAATTTTGCATGCTATTTTTAACCCATGAGCAATTTATTTTCGAGCATGTTGTAAACTAATATGAGGCATATTTTGAGCCCCTCTTCAACATTGGAGAAGGGCTCAACATTGTTTGGTGTTTCCATATGTCACTTGTAGTTATATCCCCTATTTAGCCCCATTTTTGCATAAATTAATAGCCCTCTTTGCTTCTGTTTTTGGACCTTGGTCCGAACTGAAAGTGGTCTTATTTTGGCCTATACTTCATGTTTCATTCACACTTTTTTTCTGTTTGGTGATTATTTTATACACTTCATGTTTTAGCACCTTTTGAGCCTTATTTTGCATCATATTTTTAGCATGTTTGTATACTGATTTTGAGGCTGCCATATACTGTAAATGTTCATATTTTTGGTCCATCTTCAGTTTTGTAGAAGGAAATTTTTCAGTTTGAGTTTTGCTTATACCACTTGCTTCATTACCCCTCTTTTGGCCCCTATTCTTGCATGCTATTTTCGCCATACCTATACTTGCTGTTTGGCCATGTTTATAACTGGAAAAGTGCTTATTTTGGGACTGTCTAGTTTCTGTCTTTGCATTGCATGTCCATGTTGTGCATGTTTAGTATGGCTATAGGCCATTTCGGATGCCTAATGTTGCATTTCGGGTCATTTCCTTGCATTTCATGTCATTTCGCTTCATTTCGGGACTGTTTTCCCCCATATTTTGTTGCTGAAATTCCATTAGCATGCTTGCATATCATTTTTGCCATGTTTCATTGCATTTTATCATTGCCTCGGTTTGCGTGCCCGTGTGCACGCATTTCGAGGCACTTCATTTTCATCCGCTGGCATCCGATGTGAATGTGGCTGAGGCTCACTCACGTTGGTATAAACCCACTTGTCATTTCCATGCCATTTCATTGCATTTTATCACTGTCTCGGTTTGCGTGCCCGTGTGCACGCATTTCGAGGCACTTCATTTTCATCCGCCGGCATCTTATGTAAGTGTGGCTGAGGCTCGCTCATGTTAGTATAAGTCCATATTGCATTCTGTATGTCATATGCATTGCGTATGCATTGCCTCGGTTTGCGTGCCCGTGTGCACGCATTTCGAGGCACTTCGTTTTCTGCCATCGGCATCCGATGTGAGTGTGGCTGAGGCTCACTCATGTTGGTATAAGCCCATTTGTCATTTCCATGTCACTTTAGCACCGCCTCGGTTTGCGTGTCCATGTGCACGTACTTCGAGGCATCTCATTTTCATTGCATCTGTCATCGCCTCGGTTTGCGTGCCCGTGTGCACGTACTTCGAGGCATCTCATTTCCTTGTCACTTTAGCACCGCCTCGGTTTGCGTGCCCGTGTGCACGTACTTCGAGGTATCTCATCTTCATTACATCTGTCATCGCCTCGGTTTGCGTGCCCGTGTGCACGTACTTCGAGGCACCTCATTTGCACTGCATCTGTTATTGCCTCGGTTTGCGTGCCCGTGTGCACGCATTTCGAGGTATCTCATTTTCACTGCATTTACCATTACCTCGGTTTGCGTGCCCGTGTGCACGCATTTCGAGGCATCTCATTTTCAACATCCCGTCACTTTCTCGGTTTGCGTGCCTGTGTGCACGCATTTCGAGGCATCTCATTTTCATAGCTTTGAGTATGTTAGGATTGTATCCTAGTTGCATTTCATGCATATCATGCACATTGCACCATGTCCGGAATAGGAGTTAGCCCGGGCACGGGAAACGAGGTACATTTCGTACTCCGAGTGACGGAATGTGTCTCAATTCCCCAGTCACCGACACTCCGGATTATCCATGATGGAGTTAGGTTTTAGCTGTAGTTTCATGTGCATTCATCCTATATTGAGTTGTGCATCTCGACTCCTCGGCCATCATGCCTCGGTATGCGTGATTGGTGGCACGAGGATCGAGACATGCATACATTTGTGCAAATACATTGCTATGCCCCTTTCCTGCTCTCTGTTGCAGCAAAACGCAGGAATCAGCAACTTTCCGGGACTTGGCACGCTTTTCAAGAATAACAGGTGTAAACAGAGGCTAATTGGGGCATTCCGGTGGATTTCCGCGCAAGACAATCCGGACATGCATCATCCATCAGAAGCAAGGCAGTCCCTGGCTTGCACGCCAGTTTTATTTGCTTTCTTAGTTAATTCTTTAACTAATTAGGATTTTGTAATATTTCGGACTGTAATATTCTTTTATTTGGGGACTGTAATATTTGGACTGTATTACTTATTCGGACCCTCTGCGCGAGGGCAATGTTGTAATAAGTGTGCGTGAGTGTGTTGTATGTCTTCCAACCCCACATCTTTCTCCCTTTTATTTATCCGCTTTTGATGGTTAGATTAGGGCATGTTTAAATTAGCATACAGTATGACAGCATGTTTGCATCATTCATATGTATTGCATGCACCGGGCTCGGCGCATCATACTAACTGCATTGTACTTTCAATTCCAAATTGAATACATGTTAGCTGTAGCATTTCATATGCCATGTTTAGAATATCCGAGCCTGCTATAGTTGCATTTTGCATGTGTTGCATTAGGCATTTTTGTATACTTAGGATCATGCATGATTTCTAATGTAATTTCCATTTTGGCTTGGAGTACTCGGTAAGTTTTATGCTTTAGCATCCTTGCATGCGTGTGAGTGACTGCCATGAATAGCATGCTTACCATGAGGCTATATGCTTATGTGATATAACTGCCTGAATGCCTGTGGGTGAAGGTTGGGTTATTTGAATTGGAATAATTCATTAAATGTGTGTTTTAAGCCCACTAGATAGTGGCAAAATCATGTTTTCTAAGCCCACCTGAGGGTGGCAAATCCACGTCTTAGCCTACTTGCGAGTAGCATCATCAAACCATTTTCAAATAAACAAGCATGAAATGTTTTGTTCCAATTCGGACGACCCAGTCTATACTTATATGCTGTGTGCATCACATAGTAACCTAGGCTAATAACCGGAATAAGGACACACAATGTTTTCAAAAATTGATATCATGGTTAGTAGAGGCCGGTCTATGACCGGGCGAGCGGGGGTGCTCACGAAGTGACCTTCCCCAATCGTACCCAAGTTCCCGAGCCGAGGCAACTTTGGTGATGACGGACACGTGGCCTTTTGGCACCGAGTCAGGGTTTCCTAAATTTCCCAAAATAAAATATTTAGGTGGCGACTCTGTATCTGGCAAAGCAGTCCATGTTTGGCACTACTATTTCAAAAATCTGTTTTCTCAAAACGATTTGCCGGATTTGGACTCTTTGGTTCAGACTTAGAACCGTGACTACAAATCGAGTCCGAGCTGTAGCGAGGTCCCCCCGCGGGCTTGTTACAATGATTCCTTTAGGCAAGTATGTATGCTTTCTTTAGATCATTGATTCCTTTCTTGTTCAACTTTAGTCAATAATTGAATTATGTCTCATCTTAAAAATTTCACGTAGATGTAAACAAGCCATGAAACACAGATTGCAGAACATAAATGATATAACAATATACATGTAGCAATTTCTGCAATTAGAATGCGTGCCTCTTCTATAGGAAACCCACAAACTGCTGGAGTTGGAAGAAGGGAAGACAATACCTCAAACTGGTAACAAAGCAAACTCGTGTAAGAGAAACTAAGCAACTAGACATCCATTATCAACATATGAAACATTCAAATCTAAAGTCAAATAATTATATATATACACACCCATCAATAGATTATATCATTGGTAACAACCTTGTGTATCAATTTTTAACCAAGTAGTAGAAGCGGTAAGGAGATGCTTAGAAATATCACCCTTAGACGAGAAAGCACTAGAAGAACTCTGGGGGAAGAGGAAGTGAGAAAGACTACTTTCCTTTTCCATTGAAACAATGATATTAACATCATGAAAGGGATTGAAGCAACCTTAAGTCAAAAGAGGGGAAAAATCTTATTTCTTTTCAAGTAGTGGTGGTGGTAGTAGGGATCCAGAAAATCATTGGAAGTAGTAGTAGGAGGAGGAGGAGGAGGAGGAGGAGGAGGGACCTAAAAATCCCTTTACAAGAAAGAATTGAAACATATGAAGGAAGCAAACAGCTTGCCTGTAGAATTTGGCATAAAGGTCTTTATCACTAACATAAGCAAGCAACTTTACCACCTGCAGGAATAAAATGAACACGTTAGAAATTACCATGACAAGTCAATAGATGCAACAGAAATAGAAATTGATATTAAAGAAACAGGAAAGCCACCTTATCTAATGTGTCCTCAATGGTTTCATCATTCAATTTTTCATTCCCACCCTTCTTGAGAATATTATCACAGAATGAAGCCAGTAGCTCTGCACTAGATTGGGGAAAAAATGCAAGTGAATTTACAAACATCAACCTAAATATACTCCAAATCGTTATTTTAACCATGAGATTTACAGATCTTGAGTGAACTTAGCGAATCCAAGTCAGAAAGCCCTTACCTTGAGCCCTAGATCGATTTAGATTAGAAGGATTCGAACAATCTCGAAGATATACGCTCGAGTAAAGAGGGAGAACAAGCTTTTCTAGCTCAAGTAACTTCGCATCTCCACCAAGAAAGACAAACACTTACAGATCATACATAAAAATCGATTATACATAAAAAAAAAAAACAAGAATAAACCTTTTTCCAAACCCGATCTACCATGAAATTTACAGATTTATAAAAGCATAAACCTTATCTCATACTTGATCTACCACGTATCTAATTTCAACCAGATCTAGCAAAAAATAGAACCAAAAAAAAGAAGAAAAAAAATTATGAAATTAGAGATCTAGAGAACAGATTTGATACCTTAAGGGCCTAAGGAGCAACCTCCCAACCCAAACGTGGTCTCTTTCTGGGATGACGATCCATGTAAGCGTGTGGAAACTCGATCACACGTTCCCATTCCATGATCGAACACAGATAGATCCAAACAGAGTTTAGAGAGAGAGAGATTTGCAGAGAGATCGAAGAGAGAAGAAGAGAATCGAAGACTGATAATGATCTGATCTGAGATGAAGAACAGATCGAGATCGAGTTCGAGTACGATGAAGAACAGCTAGAGCAAAGCCCTAGAGTGACAGAGATCGATGTTTGACCGAGGAATGTAGATCGATGTTCGATTGCGTGAGAGAGGAGCGGTGTGTGAGAGAGTGAGAGGGAGTGAGATCTGTGAGAGTGAGATATGAGTGTAAGAATGAGAGAGACGGACCATGACAGAGATACGAGTGTGAGAGAGTGAGATCTGTTAAGTGACTTTTTCTTTCTTTTTCTTTTTTTTATGTAAAACACGAAAAACACAAAAAAAATGGCATTTTTTTGAAACGATGTTGTATAAACGTTGTTGTATGCCAATTTTCTTGTAGTGGAAGTTCTCAAAAAAAAAAAAAAAAAAAATGTGGTGTTTCTTGAAAGTGCCACTAAATGTTGGATATGACATCATTAGTTAAGAGAGACGGAAAAAAGGTGACAGATGTTAGGATATTAGGATATAGCAACATTTTTCATAATTGTCGTCGTAAGACATTATTGATGTTTTTGAAATGTCATAAGCCTAAGACGGCAGTTGCATCTGAGACGCAAATCAAAAATGTCACTTTTTCTTATGGTAGCATTTTTCAAACCTATGGCGGCGTTTTTGAAATGACACTAAGAGTGTGATTTCCCGCAGTGATACCATGGTTATACTATCTCTTTAGCAAAACCAAATTGTTGAAGTTTTCATTCTCTTCGAGTATTAACAAAATGTTTCAACTGTTTGAGGTCATCAAACCATCCTGTCTGACTATCCCAAAAATTGTTTTAAGTCTTTCCTTTGAAATATTGAGAGTTTCAGTGAGTACTTTCTAATAATATAAATGGGAGTCTATGCCATATAACAGGAACAACACAACACAGAACCTGCCAATACACGATGAACCTGCCTGTACTAAAAAACTTAGCTAACCATACACTGTATCTGTTCAATTAAAGAGCTCTCTTACTACAGACAACACACAAACTGAATGACCATACATTATTTTTTAGTGAACAACGTACACAACAGAACCACTATAGCAGAGCAACAAAAGCAAGCCTAACTAGTAACAGAAACTTGAGATGGACATGGAGGCACATCAACTTCAACAACTCCTTCAAGCATCTGTGTGACCTTCCTCATTGTAGGCCTCAGAGATGGTTCTTCTTGAATACACCAAATGGCAACCATCAGAAATCTCTCCAGCCTCTTCCAGTCATTTAACGCTTCCATATCGTTTTCAACCAAAGTATCCAATCTTCCTTCCTGAAAGCAGTCACAAGCCCAATAAGTCAGAATTACTTTCTCTTCTTCACCAACCTCCATATCGCTGATGCTTTTTCGACAAGAAATGATCTCCAGTAGCAACACACCATAGCTATAGACATCAACCTTTGCAGTGATTGGATTACTGTTGAACCACTCCGCAGCAACATACCCTCTTGTCCCTCTAATGGTAGCAGGATTGGTCTTACTCTGATTCAACTTCAGAAGTTTAGCCAACCCAAAGTCCGAAATCCGAGCATTGTAATAATCATCCAGAAGTATGTTCTGAGGCTTTATATCACAATGGATGATCTGGGTACTACATTCTTCATGCAGGTACGCAAGTCCTCTGGCAATCCCCAATGCAATTTGGGTCCTTTGGTTCCAACTTGGCTTCTTTTCCCCAAAGAGAAAGCTTGCTAAAGTCCCATTGCTCATGAACTCGTACACTAACATCCGATGTTGTCCTTCGTCACAAAATCCGAGCAGTCGGACCAGATTCTTGTGATGTGTCTGCCCAATTACATTTACTTCAGTTTTGAATTCCTTCTCTTTCTCTTGAACCACCCTATCTAGTTTCTTCACTGCAACAACAACAATGGAACCCATTTGTATTGCCCCCTTGTAAACAATACCAAAAGCTCCGCTTCCCAGTTCTTCCTTGAAATCATTTGTAGCTTCTACAAGCTCTTCGTAAGTAAAACAACGAAGATTAGTCTCCACAGCACTGTGATTGCCATGATGACTTTTTATGCTTTTCCTGTGGTGGATGAGGAAAAAGCCCAAGCAAACAGCACCAATCAATACAAAATTGATGAACACAGAGCTACCCAATAGAACCGATCCAACAAGAATTAAGGTCCCCTGGTTCTTCTTTGTTTCTGGAACCAGAGGAGAAGGAAGAGTTCGAGGATCTCTTTTCCTAAACTTCAAGAAAGCATGACGATTAACAACATTGTCCTCTCTCCCATTTGAAAGTGGCAGCTTCTTCTTCCAGCAACTTCCATCTCCCAAAATGGCAACAGCACAAAAACAGTCATTGATGCAAGACCTTTTGCACTGCGCTTCAGTCGCAGGGCTGAAATGTTCATAGTCAGATGTTGGCCAATCAGTACTGATTAGTGTCTCAAAATCGTAGATATCTTCCGCAGAATTGATGTCATCTTCTAAACAGCTTTGTGTGAAATTTGGCTTGCAGCTGCCATACGTATTGTTCGGATCAAGTAAGGAATACCCTGGCGGGCATTTGCAATCTGGCCTTTGGTTATCATTGAGTTTGCAAATGCTGTTAAACCCACAAGCCCCACTGCCTTCACCTCCACCAATATCAACACATATATTATCGGGCTGTGACCAAATAGGAGTCCACTTTGCATTGCTATTGAAAGTCTTCGGATGATAATATTGGGTGAAAACTCCATCAAAATCTAGAGTTGCTCTGTGAAAATATTCAGTAGCTGGGAACAACATACCTTGTGGTGTGATATAGAATATTTCGTTATTCCTTCTCAATATGTACATGACTCCTTTGTCGTCGAAGATCACTCGGTAACCAGAATTGGACGGATTGGAGGAATCAGACGTGCCGCTGGTATAGTAAGGATCATAAGGAAAATTGGAAGGGATGTCTCTGGTATTAAGGACAAGATTCCCACCCTGGAGCAAACGGAGTTGAAACCTTCCCTGAGTGAAATTGGTCTCCGAAAAGCGAGAAAATATTTCCCCACCGGACTCCATAATCTGTGTAGGCAACATGGTATCAGTTGGATTTTTGAAACTCTCCCATAGATTGACAGAATCGCTGCGCACAAGTACGAAGTTGCCAGTATCATTCATAAAACCATGAGCAACATTATTGCTGAGATTAAGCTGAGAGTTCCACAATTCTTTGCCTTGAGGGTCACTGAGCACTAGCCCTCTGTCAACAGTTAGGCCTAGTTTGGATCCAATTGAGACAGGGACACCATCATGCCCATACCAGACAATGGTTTGGTCTGGTATTTTGTAATACCATATGGAAAGCAAGAAGAGATTCTTTTCCTCAAGTGGTTTAAACCCAAATGCAAAAACACCAGAGGGTGACAGCCATGGGGTGTCCTTGTTATTTGCAGTGATAGATGTACCCACAGCCACGGTACCATTAGTCCGAGCAACAATAGAAAATGGCAGGAGGAAGAGCAACAAGAAGTGGAAGAGTGGATGATGAGGTAGAGCACAAGCCATTGATTGATAGATCAAGCTCGATTTGGGTAAATGGAAATGAATGAATAAAAAAAGAAAGATCAAAGTGTTTTTTCAGGCAAAGGAAAAGACTTTGAAGTCAACCTGTACCTTTCGGCAAAAACTTCTACATCCATAGCATTATTGGTCTTTGGTCACCATTCTTTAATGACTCTATCAGAGCCACATATATAGCTGCCTGGACCATTAAAAGTCTATAAAATAAAATACCGATAATTCTGATAATGTTGGACTTATTTTCACCTCACATGATAAAATAAAAAGGACGAATTTTAATGGAATGGTAATTAATAAAAATAAAAATTGGTTAACTTGTAATTTTAAAGAATTAATGAGAAAAGGACTTTTATAATAATCATATTGGTTGTGAATTCACCATATCTATTGTGAATTAGGTATTAATTCGGCTATGAATCAATTAGTACAGTGAACAGATCAATACACATGTACTAAGTGGGGAGAATTAACATTTTAGACATGGAAAAAATTTGAAAATAAGATTCGAATCTATATTTTCTTGAATCACTAAATATCATGCAAAATAAATAAACAAATAAATAAATATTTGTCATGCTCTCATATATATCCAGTTAGTCACGCATCCTCAAGTGTACTAGTCAAATATTAAAATTGTATTACTTTATATTTACATCACATATTAGTTAAATCTTCAAATTAATATGTGAAAAATCTAGAAATCCCCTAGATGTTGATTTGTGATTATGTATCAATTTTAAGCAGAATATAACAATCCCAATCAAACAATCAAGACAAAGAAACACAGCGATTTAACGTGGAAAAAACCACAATTGGACACCTCCAACTGTGATCAAAAAAACCACGGGCAACAGCCACAAGAACAATCCACTAAGAAGATTTAAAGGAATTACACAGGTATACTCTCAATTACCTAGCGAATCCACAACGCCTAATTGAACCAACCTCTATGTGCCTCTTCCAACCCCATCTTCACCACGGAATTGTCTTTCTGATGAGCCACTCTGGATTCCACCACAGCTTCAGACTCGAATTCTTCAGAATACACAACTGAAGAACAACACTCTCTTTTGTAGAACAAAACACAACCTTTGATGTACTCTCTTTAGAACATGAGTTGAATACTCAATAAAACATCAAAGAAAACTCCCAAAGTATCCCCAGATATAAACCCTAGAAACCAAAAAGAAGATCTAGAGCAGTTATTCTAAAATCTGACCCAACACGCGAATTTATAGAATCTGTCCCGCGATCTCCGCTCGAGCTCAACATAGCCCGCTCGAGCGGACTGACCAAAAACTGCGTGCGAACAAACTGAGATGCGCTCGAGCGTAGGAGAATCCGCTCGAGCGTAAAATCACACCTTCCAGTATTTTTACAGGCGACTGCAGAGATGCTGAGAGCTTCCAATCCACGCTCGAGCGTCCCTTTCCCCGCTCGAGCGGACAGGCCAAAATTGGAAAAACTGGAAAAAAATAACATGCTCGGACAGGCAACTTTGAATGCATTTTTGCATTTTGCTTCGGGGGCGCTGCCCCTCGACCCCGCCGTGGCGCTGCCCCGGACCCGCCAAGGGGCGCTGCCCCCTGGACCCCCGCGAGCTGACCGGGCAGCTCGATCCTCGTCATAATCAGCGAAGTGGCAATCTTGAAAGCATTATCAACACAAACTTCTCTGAAAGGCTTGATTCGGGTTGGATTCGCATCTAAACACTCAAAGTCTCACTGAAATAAAAATGCGAATAAAATTACAACTCAAAGGAGTTTTGTCAAACGGGTTTGCCAAGAAATAAAACCTAACAATATGTATTAAAAAGTGTTTTATTTTTTAGGCAAAGGAAAAGTCTTTGAAGTCAACCTGTACCTTTCAGCAAAGACTTCTACATCCATAGCATTATTGGTCTTTGGTCCCCATTCTTTAATGACTCTATCAGAGCCACACAAATAGCTGCCTGGACCATTAAAAGTCCATAAAATAAAATACCGATATTGCCATAATGTTGGATTTATTTTATTTTCACCTCATGATACACGCAATGCAAAAAGGATGGGTTTTAATGGATTGACAATTAATAAAATGAGAATTGGTTATGTGTGGGTGATTTTTCGACCATACTACCCGCTTAGTAATTTAACTGGAGAGTACTGGCAGTATAGATGGCACCCGACTGACCTGTAATAGAAATATAAGAATCCCGCGGTGGTTTCGACCACCCGGGGGCACTCCGACGATCAAGTCAGTATATCTCTCAAAGATAAATCAAGTACTAAACTCACAAGCTTGAGTATAAAAACATACCTTAGACTCATGGGGGTGCCTCTCTTTTATAGCCAATACAATCCTAGTCCCAAAAGGAGCCTGGCCCTCATGGACTTAGAATTACTGCTAATCTGGGACTCCTAGTGGGATTAGGATAAACTCTCTAAGAGTCTTATCTTTACCCAAACTGAAGTCTTCTCCCAATTTAGGACTCTTGTCCATATCCAAGTTGAGTTCCCTCTTCATTCTAGGACTCTTGTCCCTTATCCCCTTATCTCGGATTCTGATATCTTCGGAGGCAACCTCGGCCTAACCGAGATGACCTCGGCACAACGACCAAGACACGTGGCACCTCGGCTGACACGTCGACGTCACCTTGCCACGTGTTGATACTCAGAAAATATATCCCCACAATTGCCCCCTAGGTTCTATTACCTCGGCATTTTGAGGTGATGGAACCTACATCGTTCGTTCATCTGTGCCCCTCTGTCCGAGATCAAACTCGCCGACCTCAAAGTTCTCTGGACTTTACTGTCCACTGGTGTCAAGAATCAAGTTTCATGCTTTCCAAGCTGCTTGAAATCGCACCTCCTAGCCGAGATTCTAGTTCCATTAATTCGTAAACTCCAAGAGTTTTGCAACTGCTCCACTCACACTCTCTGGTGAGTTCCCGATTTCCAGTCACCTATTTGACCCCGGAGATTTTCATATCGGCGTTCATTTCACTTGGTAGGTTCATAAACTCTTTACTTGCTATTAAGCTCAATCTTTCATAACTCTTCTGAATCTGTTTACTTGCCATCTGTTGCCTTCTATTTTCGTCTGTTTTCAAGTTTTGAATTATTTGAATGCCTGGCACTGTCCTTGTCATATCCGCTTTCTGTTGCTAGCAACATGTTTGGGTCATTACTTTCTTGTTCTTCACATACTTACTTAGTGCCTGTGCACTTGGCTTTATTCTTGAACTTTGTCGTCTTCTTGACTATTTTTCTTTTTTTTCATTTAATCCTTTGGCTTTTTTTCCTTTCTAGCTCTTTTGCTTAAATCCGTCATTGTTCCAAGCTTTCAAGCTCTGCAATTGTTTTCGTTCCTCTCCTCCGGTGAAGCTTACGTTATTCTATCATTTTCGCATCCGTCGTCAGACTTCGGTAATTCTCATTTCGGCTTCCCTCTTTCTGGTAAGCCACTTTTCCTCCTGGTTTTATTTCTTGTTGCTTTCTAAGAAGCTCTGCTTCATTGTTAACCACTATTGTTGTTTTACCCGTTGTTTCCAAATCATCTTCTTAATTAGACACTGTTCACATATCTGTTGATTTCTGCCACTGTTCTTAGCTTGACACACTTGTACAATCTTTTTGTCTTCATTTCCTGATAGCTTCATCACCATTTTTGATTTACGAATTACATTCTTGTTTCTGTTTTCTGTGTCTTTTTCCAGATTCTTGCTTTAAATCTTTGCCTTCAAACTCCGATGTGCCAGTCGCCGAGAAGAGCCTTGATCAAACTTTTCAGGAGATCAAGGCTGAGCTCGAGGCCGAGAAGGCTGCTGAGAAGTCTTCCCAACTGTCTTCTATATCCTGCCATTGATACCGAGTAGTTTTGTTTTCAGTTCTCTTTCTTCTTCTTCGGCTAAGCCTGAGCCAAGAAGAAAGAAGCACTCTTCGTCGCCCTCCTGGACGTGTATTTTCTTCAGTGTCTCTTCACTCTTTTCGGCTGGCTCCTTGCCGACATCATCTAGGACCTCCATGTCCTCGTCTTCAATCTCTGCCTTCCCTGGTTCCCGAATGTTGTAGGTAGTTTTCATTGCTGCCATGGAGCAATTCTTTGCCTGCAGTTGGTCTCCTCTGACTTCTTCAATCCCATGTTCTGTGGGGAACCGCAATAGTTGATGCAACGTTGAGGGAACTGTCCCCATTGCATGCAACCATGGCCTTCCCAAGATGATGTTGTAAGGTGAAGGCGTGTCAATTACGACGAATTCTGTTTTTATCTTCTTCTAACTGCTCTTGCATGATTTTATACTTAGAATATTTTGTATGCCTTTCATACTTTGCCTCCTTTGTGCAATTTTCTTGGGGTTACATACCTCGGGTATAATAGCTACAAAACTTTTACTTCGGCAAGATACTGACCTGCAAACTTTTCATAAATTCTAACAAGTGTGAAACATATACTACTCAATGTTAACTTTGCAAACTTTTTCTCAAGTTTCAACAAGTGTCTAAATGGTGATCTTGGTCTAGCCTACTTGTAAATTGCTACAAATTTTAACAAGGATTAACATATACTGTAATAGGGATCAACAAGGATTAACATAACAAGTGTTAAACAATAAGCTATTTGTAAATTGCTACGAATTTCAACAAGTGTTTAAACAACATACTTAGCTTTTTCCTCAACCTGTAAATTGCTGCAAATTTCAACAGATGATCATATGTCGGCTTAACGTCATCTTGTAAATTGCTACAAATTTCAACAAGTGTTAATCATCTTCTTTGGGTTAACCAACTTGTAAATTTCTACAAGTGTTTAACCAATAACCTCGGCTTTACTTCGGCTTATAAATTGTTACAAATTTCAACAAGTGAAGAGAAACAGTAATCTCGGCTTAACTTCAACTTGTAAATTGCTACAAATTTCAACAAGCGAAGAGAAACAGTAATCTCAGCTTAACTTCAACTTGTAAATTGCTACAAATTTCAACAAGTGAAGATAAAGAATCAGCTTAACTCCAACTTGTAAATTGCTACAAATTTCAACAGGTGAAGACAAGGAATAATCTCGGCTTAACTTCGACTTGTAAATTGCTACAAATTTCAACAAGTGAAGATAAGGAATTAGCTTAACTCCAACTTGTAAATTGCTACAAATTTCAACAAGTGAAGATAAGGAATTGGCTTAACTTCAACTTGTAAATTGCTACAAATTTCAACAAGTGAAGATAAGGAATCATCTCGGCTTAATGTTAGTTAAGCATCATCTTGGCTTAACTTCGGTTAAGCATCGTCTCGGTTTCACTTCGGTTAAACATTATCTGGGCTTAACTTCGGTTAAGCATCATCTCGGCTTAGCTTCGGTTAAGCATCATATTGGTTTAACCAACTTGTAAATTGCTACAAATTTCAACAAGTGGTAAACGCATTCTTATTCTCTCTGCCCCCCTAGTGTGAACTTAAAATCTACTTGGGTTCTCATCATACATGTAGCTTCGACCTTGTCGCCGAGGTTTAATTCAAGCCGAGGTTGTCGGCCTTGGTTTCTCTATTGATCTTACTTGGCTCCAACCTGAGTTTGATTTTCGGCCTCGCATCGGCGAGCCGTTTCTCTTTTCTTGTTCCGATGCCTTTGTTCCCGGCATGTCCTCCTCGGCCTTAGTATACTTCTCAATTCTGGCCAACTTTAGTCTGATCTTGTGTGCTTCCTTTTTATCTTCTGGGATCTGAGATCTGCTCATTGTGCTCTTCTCTTCTCGGACTCAGGTGCCGAGATCTTATCTTCTGGAATCTTGGATTTGCTCACTTAGGTTGAGCTCTCGTATTCTCGGGCCTACTTGTCTAGGCTGAGATCATGTCTTCTCGGATCCGGGATCCATGATCTGGAATCCGAGATCTGCTCACTCAGGATAAGTTCGTCTATACTTGAATGTTATCTCTTTGGAAGCGCTCATGCCCCCTGTCTTTGCATCTCTTCTGGAAGGGTCTTCGTTCCTCCACAGGTATCTAACCTTCCATACCTGGAGGTCGTCTTTGTTGCTTCGATCTGTTGTCTTTGGTGTGTCACCTTCCTGGCCGGCTTCTTTCACTCTATGACTCTGGTCACGAGTTTCTGTGTTGCTATTGTCCCCTTCAACGTCGAGGTTGATAGATCTCCCATTCCCAGCAGGAGCGTTGTCTCCAGTCTGATTCTTTTGTCCGTCATTGGCCATCTATTCTTTTTTCTTTCCCACAGACGGTGGCAAATTGTGTGGGTGATTTTCCGACTACACTGCCCGCTTAGTAATCCAGCTGGAGAGCACTGGCAGAATAGATGGCACCCGACTGACCTGTAACAGAAATATAAGAATCCCGCGGTGGTTTCGACCACCCGGCGGCACTCCGACGATCAAGTCAGTATATCTCTCAAAGATAAATCAAGTACTAAACTCACAAGCTTGAGTATAAAAACATACCTTAGACCTATGGAGGTGCCTCTCTTTTATAGCCAATACAATCCTAGTCCCAAAAGGAGCCTGGCCCTAATGGACTTAGGATTACTGCTAATCTGGGACTCTTAGTGGGATTAGGATAAACTCTCTAAGAGTCTTATCTTTACCCAAACTGAAGTCTTCTCCCAATCTAGGACTCTTGTCCATATCCAAGTTGAGTTCCCTCTTCATTCTAGGACTCTTGTCCCTTATCCGCTTATCTCGGATTTCGATATCTTCGGAGGCAACCTCGGCCTAGCCGAGATGACCTTGGCACAACGACCAAGACACGTGGCACCTCGGCTGACACGTCGACGTCACCTTGCCACGTGTTGGTACTCAGAAAATATATCTCCACAGGTTAGCTTGTAATTTTAAAGAATTAATGAAAAAAGTACTTTTATAATAATCATATTGATTGTGAATTCATCATATCTATGGTGAATTAGGTATTAACTCGGCTATGAATCAATTAGTATAGTGAACAGATCAGTACACATGTACTAAGTGAGGAGGATTAACTTTTTAGGCATGAAAAAAATTTGAAAATAAGATTCAAGCCTATATTTTCTTGAATCACTAAATTTCATGCAAAATAAATAAATAAATATTTGTCATGCTCTCATATGTATCCAGTTAATCACGCATCCTCAAGTGAGCTAATCAAGTATTAGAATTGTATTACCTTATATTTACATCATATATTAGTTAAATCTTCAAATTGATAGGTATTAAAAAGTGTTTAATTTTTTATCTTTTTATTAATGAATTCTCAACGTTTGATGGGTACATATGCAACGTTTCTGATCATTTGATTTTGACACCTTTACCAACAAAACCTTATGTTCGTTGAATAGTCCACACAGTTTCGTAAATTCAAAATTGAAATATCCCACACGGTTTCCAGCTTTTTTATTTTCTCCCATAAATAAAAATAAAAAATCCAAACATACCATTAAAGTATGGTGAAGCACCAATAAATCTGAGTTTGTGAACTTGTGCAATAGTTAGTCCTGGCCTTTTTTAGTTAAACCAAAAGGTCCTAAAACAATCAGATTGACACATCTGTCCTCTTCTATGTACGTTTTTATGTGTTTTATGGGGGCGAATGTGGAATTTTGTTGTGGGTGAAATTACATTTGTGGACATAAAGCACACTATAGATATTTTTTGGTTTCCTTCTTTTTGATTGAATGTTTGATCTGCATATGGAAACATTGTCAAGAAACATTCTCACATTAAATCATTTCTATGTTAGGGGATTGGAACACTAGATGTGATTGAGGGTTTTCCGAAGAGTTGTTCCCCCAAATTCCACATTTGTGTTTTCGACTGAAACCCTAATTAGAGGAACCTCTTCACCGAAAAACCACCTTCAACAGTAGCCGATCAATCTCTGCCGGTGAGGGTTTGACATCGTCGTCTCTAGAGATATACATATAGACATAGTGGACAGTGTTCGTCATTGTACACTCCAATTACACCATTGCTGTAATTTCAAATGTCGACAATGAAAGGCGAAGGTTTGTAATGTTTGACACTTTAATTGTTGATGTGTACTGCAATTTGTTACTTGTTATTTGTATTCGATTTTGGTTTTGTGGTTTGAGTGGTCGTTACATGCCCTAATTGGTTGATATAATGTGCAATGTGCGATTTGAGGTAAATTTAACATTGTGATTTTGATATATGATGATATACGCACATCGAATGTGTATGATTAAAGGTGATGTTCGTATGGTTTTAATGTTATGGTGTTGTGTATTGAATGTTAGTAGTCAGAGTTATCTATTAGTTTATGGTAGAAGAGGTATGTTGATATTGTTGTGTGTATTTATAGTCGGAATAATGCCCTGTTTGGACGTAGGATATGCAATCTATTGTTGTGGTAATTTATACGTGTGGGTGTTGTTAACATCATCTATCCAATGCAGACAATGGGGTTTTGCTTCCCGACATTAGTTGTGCATGCTGGTTTTAGAGTGAGATTGGAGGGTACGTGGTTATGTTTCCCGTGTGTCATACCAATATGTTCAATGTGGAAATATGTTGCGTACTATAAGTGTATGTCTTGTAGTATGGTATTTCATTTTATAATGTTTGTGATTTATGATGGACACGTCGTAACATGCTTGTTGTGTGATGCTGTACGCTGTGATGTTTTCCAAAAAAAACAAAACAAAATTGATTCTCATGTTACAAGAAAACAACATCAGCAATTGAAACCCATCCACTGTATATCACTCTACAAAAATCAAACACACAAAAATGAAAATATAAAACTTTACCCTCTCAATCATTACACACAAATGAGAAAAAAAGAATCCACCAAAATCATAACAAGAGTAAATGTGTAAACTCCACCCATGCCAAATCAAAGGAAAATATTCCTTGCCAATTAAATAGGACCAAATGGTTCATAAGAAAAAACACAAGACTAAATGGATCATCATTTCCTAATTTGGGATTTATCGGTAATTTCTCCTTAAAGGGTATCACGACACATTAAAATTCATTAAGATTGGTGCAAGAAAATAAGGAAAATTCTACTTATATCACCAATTTAGTTCCTTACACCTTTAAAATTCAAATTTTTTTAGAGTACTGCCGTCACACCCCAAACTTGGGTATGACTGACTGTGGCCCACAACGACATAGCCTAAGGCACAAGTAAGATTAAACATGAACCCAAAATCACAAAGAATAAATGTGATGATAGCCCAAAAATAAATAAATCAAAACTCAAACCAGTGACAAGTCACAAGTATAAACAGTAAAACCAACTGTAATCAATACCATCCAAACTTATGAAATATAAACAACCCACATATCAAAATAATCCTAAATGAACCTCAATAAAAACAAAAAGAAATATGCACAAACTTGACATAACAATCTAAACAAAATAATGAATGTCCTAGAGGTCTATGCAATTGAGTCCCCACTATGCCATGAGTCCACTCTAAGTCCTTCTAACACATGGAAATAATAAACAACTATGTTAGCTGATAGCTCAGTGAGTAGCAACATGGATAGTAAATACAATTCTGAAAACAGGGTTCAATTCCAAAATAAGATATATATATATATATATATATATATATATATATATATATCACAAAAACTAGATTGGCATACAGTTTGATAAGGATAATCTGTTTCATAAAGAAAGTTCCACAGTTTAATAATTAAAATACTCATGTCTCTCAAGAACATGATAAATGACATTTTCCACTTAAAACATATTACAAAATGAACACCAATAATTTTCTAGGTACCAAGAATAACAAGTAACATGCCACACGGTTCTCAAGGCTATAAGCCTCGTTGGGTCCAATATCGAACTAAGAGTCATCCTCAGGATAGCAACCCAGGCCTTTTCTCTAAGATGATCTGATTGAAGATCACCTAGCCTAACCTAGGTCTTTTACTTACAATCGTTGAGCACTAGAGTCATCACGGCCCAACCTGGATCTGTTCCTTAGTGGCCAGAGTCACTATACACAGTGGAATAATTTCCCTAGACTAAAATATACAGATGGTCCCAATAATCAATGCACATCAGTTTCGCAAAACATGGTAGTTCACCATTACAAAGATGAGACCAAAAAAAAAAAAAGTTTACAGTATGCCAAGTTCACACTTGTTTCAGAAATAATTTGATTCCATTGATAATATAATAATTTATCAAAACAGTTTAGTCCTGAAACAACAATTTAATTTTCCAACAGTTCTGGGTAGGGGAACATTTATAAAAATATAAAACTACTCACCTGAAAATGAAATAATATAATCCTCGAATAGAGTATGAAAGTCCAACTAGTGCCCTGAATCAAGTATGAAGACTACACGTCACTACTAATTTAAAAATACTAAAGAGAATAATAAACTAAATACCCCACACTAAAGCGCAATAACACAGCTCAACCCCACTCACCGTTACTCTTAAATAATACCTAAGTTCATGTTCTTCAAGATCTAAAATTACCCAAGATATGGGTTTCGATCGAAACTTAACTAAAATTAACTTTAAGATAAAATAGAGTTTTAAACAATCTTTCACAATCTATTTACTAATTTTGAAAATTACAAAACCCACTCCACGTTGTTTGAAAAATTCCAAAACCCTCCAGATATCAACTAACATATCCTAAGTTTCAAACCCAATTAGTTTTACTTGATTTGCTAATCAAATAATTATTTACAATTAATTACACCCAAACAGGTTATTTTCTGCAGCACTTTAAAGAAATTAATGGTCCTCTTAGTATACACAAGCAACCAATGCAAGGCCAAAAATATAAGAAACTAGACTTGTAACCGGTTCAAATGACATTAATTTGATAATTTTTGGATTTATACGTAAAGAGAATGATGCTTCTGAACTTACTGTTTTAAATCAGTTTTCTGGACAGATTTGAACGCATCAGTTTATATAGATTTCGACTCCCAAAAATTATGAGAATATTCTAATATACAATTCAATATGTAATTAATCTACTGCAAAAATTTCAGTTCAAAATTCATCCCTGTGATATGGTTTCTTGATTTTAAAAGTTCGTGATTATGCGCAGAATTTTTTAACAAAGAATTACACACATTCTTTATACATGAATTTAACTCCTCAAATTTCTTAATAGTATATATATATACACACAAAATACATACACCTACAACCTCTCCGTCAATGATTTAAATAACAATAGAATAAGGATAAAGAACAAAGAAAGAAGAGAAGAAAACCTAAGAGGCTACAAGGCACAACACACACAAAGCTCTCCTTCTAGGCTACAACAATAATCTTGATGATTAAATCACCCCTCACTTTCCTTCATAACCCACGACTGCTAGGGCTGCTAGTGTTGTGGAAAACAATTATAACAAGAGTTAGGGTTTTTGTTATCCTTATATACATAACCACCAATCTACTTTAGTATTATCATCTAACATTATTATTATTATTATTATTATTATTATTATTATTATTTATTTTAATAGTAAATCTTGCCTCTAAATTAGAGATTTCCACCATAAATTTATTTTAGGTTTTAAAATTAATTAAAAGACCCTCCAATAATATTTAATTTACATTTTAGGATTCACCATCAAAATATTTGAGATTGTAAAATTATTATTATTTAATTATTTACTTTATTTTTATATTTGGGTTCTCACATTCTCTCCCCCTAAAAGAAAAGTTTCATCCTCGAAACTAACCTGAGTAAATCATGAGAATAGATGTGGGTACTTCTCGCACATCTCATCCTCCCGTTCCCAAGTCGCCTCTTCAACGAAATGATTACGCCACAGTACCTTAACCAATTTAATGGCCTCTGTACATAACATTTTCTCTTTTGAATCGAAGATCTGAATAGGTATCTCCTCATATGTGAGATTCTCTCTAATATGAAGCAGTTCATAATCTATCACATGCGACGGATTGTGCACATATTTTCTCAATATAGACACGTGAAACACATTATGCACTCCTACCAACCTAGGGGGTAAAGCAACACGGTACGTAATCTCACCAACCTTCTCCAATACCTCAAATGGTCCAATGTGTCTAGGACTCAACTTTCCTTTTTTTCCAAACTTGATGACTCCTTTCCATGGTGATACTTTCAAGAATACCATATCCCCCACATGAAACTCTAAATCTCTCTTACGATGATCAACATAACTTTTTTGTCTACTCTAAGTAGTCAATAATCTCCTGTGATTGTGATAATTTTATGTGTAGCATCCTCTAACAAATCAGGTCCCAACATTTGCCTCTCACCAACCTCATACCAACACAAAGGAGACTTATATTTCCTCCTATACAAAGCCTCATAAGGAGTTACTCCCAAACTAGAATGATAACTGTTATTACACGCAAACTCCATGAGCGGCAAATAATCATCCCAATTACCTCTCCACTCTAAAGCACAAGTCCTCAACATATCCAATAGTCCTCTCTGATTGCCCATCTATCTGAGGGTGATAAGCTGAACTAAAATTTAACTGAGTACCTATAACTGACTGTAATGCACCCCAAAACTTAGACACAAAACAAGGGTCCTGATCTGACACTAATGACACAGGTACACCATGCAATCTAACAATCTCCTTCACATACAACTGTGCAAATCGAGCTAGAGAATAGTTCATCCGTACTACAATAAAATGTGCTGACTTGATTAATCTAACTGCATCATGATTACTACTAGTACGAGGTAATCCACACACGAAGTCCATGGTAACATGATCCCACTTCCACTCTGGTATAGGTAAGGGTTGTTTCCCGTAGGTTTTGATGTTCTACTTTAACTTGTTGACACACCAAACACTGAGCCACAAATTCTGCAATATCTCCCTTCATACCATTCCACCAAAAATGTTCATAAAGATCTTGATACATCTTAGTGCTTCTAGGATGAATGTTGCAACTAGAACTATGTGCCTTCGTCATAATTTCCTTCCTCAAATCACCACTAACAGGAACAAAAATTCGGCTATGAAATCTAAGCAACCCATTATCACTAACCAAAAAGTCTACATGCTTACCCTCTGCCATCTCTCCTTTAATACGCTCACACTGGAGGTCAATCTCCTGAGCTAAATGAATCCGTTCTCTCAAGGTCGGTTGAATTTTTATTGACTACAATAAGCCCTATCACTAGGCATAACAACCTCAAGCCTCAAACATCTCATGTCTTCCACCAAACAACTCTCAATAGACAAAGCAGCTACATCTCCAACTGTAACCTTCTTACTCAAGGCATCTGCAACCACATTTGCCTTCCCCGGATGATATAAAATATTCACATCGTAATCTTTTAGTAACTCAAGCCATCTTCTTTGCCTCAAATTTAGTTCCTTCTGTATGAAAATATACTTCAAACTCTTATGATCAGTGTAAATCTCACATGACTCTCTATACAAATAATGTTGCCAGATCTTAAGAGTAAAAATCACAGCTACTAACTCCAAGTCATGTGTACGATAATTTCTCTCATGTACTTTCAACTACCGTGACACATAAGCAATCACCTTCCCATGCTGTATGAGCACACATCCTAAACCTTGTCGTGAAGCATCACTATAAATCACAAAACCACCACCATCTGTAGGTAAGGCAAGGATTGGAGCTAATGTCAACCTTTGTTTAAACTCTTGGAAGCTACGCTCACAATCATCATTTGACTCAAACTTTACCCCTTTCCTAGTGAGACTGGTAAGTGGCAAAGCAATACGGGAGAATCCTTCCACAAACCTTCTGTAATAACCAGCAAGCCCTAGAAAGCTGCGTACCTCTTTCACAGAAGTAGGTTGTGGCCAATCAACAATTGCTCCCACCTTCGTGCGATCTACAGGTACCCTATATTTACTCACCACATAACCCAAAAAGGATACACTGCTCAATCGAAATTCACACTTCTTAAATTTTGCATAGTCTCTTCTCCTTAAGCGTCTACAGTACTACCCTCAAATGTTGCTCATGCTCCTCCTTACTCCTCGAATAAATTAGGATGTCATCAATAAACATTACCACAAATTTATCTAACTGGGGTTTAAATACTCTGTTCATCAAATCCATGAATGCGGTTGGTGCATTTGTGAGACCAAAAGGCATCACTAAGAACTTGTAATGCCCATAAGGGGTTCTAAAAATGGTCTTAGGAATATCCTCATCCCTTACTTTCAACTGGTGATAGCCTAACCTCAAGTTAATCTTAGAGAATACTTGAGCTCCCTGCAACTGGTCAAATAAGTCATCAATGCGTGGCAAAGGATACCTATTCTTCACTATGACTTTGTTCAGTTCTCTATAATCAATACACAATCTCATAGACCCATCATTCTTCTTCACAAACAGCACAAGTGCACCCCAAGGTGAGACGCTAGGCCTAATAAAACCTTTGTCCAGAAACTCCTATAACTAAGTTCGTAACTCCCTTAACTCCAACTATGCCATTCTATAGGGCACTTTAGAGATAGGTGTTGTATTGGGGACCATGTCAATGGAAAATTCTACCTCACGATTTAGAGGAAGACTAGGTAGATCCTCTGGAAAAACATCAACACATTCACTCACTACAGGTAACTCCTCCAACTTCTATTTTGGCTGTTCAATACCCACTGCACAAGCTAAGTAACCATGACACTCTTTTCTTAACATTCGGTTAGCCTGAAGGGAAAAAAATAAAACAAATAGATGACCCTTTCCTATATCCTTGAAAGAAAAACTCAAGTTGCCCCGGTATAGCAAAAACTACCCCCATTCTAAAACAATCAATAGAAGCATGATGCTTCGTCAACCAGTCTATTCCCAAAATCACGTCAAAATCCTTCATCTCTAATGAAATCAAATCCACTGGAAAAAATCCTACCACCTGTAACAGCGCCCGCGTGGGACCTCGTGCTACAGTTCGGACTCGATTTGTGTCACGGTTCTTAATCTGAACCAAAGAGTCCAAATCTGGCAAATCGTTTTGAGAAACAAATTTTTGAAAAAGTAGTGCCAAACATGGACTGTTTTGCCAGATACAGAGTCGCCACCTAAATATTTTTTATGGGAGAATTTAGGAAACCCTGACTCGGTGCCGAAGGCCACATGTCCGTCATCACCGGAGTTGTCTCGGCTCGGGAGCTTGGGTACGATTGGGGAAGGTCAGCTATGAGCACCCCCTTTCGCCCGGTCCGAAGACCGGCCTCTACTAACCGTGATATCCAGTTTTGAAAACGTTATGTGTTCTTATTCCAATTATTAGCCTAGCATTACTATGTTATGCGCGCGGCAAACAAGTATAGACCGAATCGCCCAAATTGGAAATAAAACATTTTATGTTCGTTTTGAAAATGGTTTGCTACTCGTAAGTAGGCTAAAATGCAGGTTTTGCCACCTTCAAGTGGGCTTTTGGAAAAGATGGTTTTGCCACTATCTAGTGGGCTTAAAACTCACAGTTTTAATGCATTATTCCAATTTAGGTAATTCAACCTCCATCCACAGGCATTCAAGCAGTTATATCACATAAGCAGCTAGCCTCATGGTAATCATACTATCATGGCAACATTCACACGCATGCGAGATGCTAAAGCATAAATACTTACATCGTACTCCGTGCCAAAACAGTAAACTAGTTAGCAAACATGCATGTCCTAGTTCATGTTAAAAAATGGCTAATGCATCACATGCAAAAATGCAATCTAGGCAGGCTCGGCTAACCTAAGCATGGCATATGAAATGCGATCAACTATCACATAGTCAATTTTTGAATTGAAGTACGAATGCAGTTAGCGTGATGTACCGAGCCTAATGCATGCAGTACAAATGTATGGATGCACGCATGCATAGCATAAGGTATGCTAAAATAAATGTGCCCTAATCTACCATCATAAGCAGGTAAATAAAAGGGAGAAAGAAGTGGGGGTTGGAAGACATACACACACTCACCCACACTTATTACAAATATGCCCTCACTCGGAGGGACCAAAATAATAATACAAATTAATTAACTACGCAAGCTAATTAAATATTACAAATTAATTAATTCATTAACAAATTAACTAATCTAGGAAAATAGGTAAATCGCCTTGGGAAATGCGCCGCCATGCATAGGCTGCCTCTGTTTTCTTTCCTCTGCTCCTCTGAAGGCTACCAAAACCTCAGGACTGCTTCCTTGGACACTGAGGAGTGCCACCGGCTGAGTAGAATTGCCACCGGCAGTGTGGTGTAATCACCGGCACAAGATGAATCCATCGGCTGCTTGTTTATTGCCGGTCGGCAATATATACTGTCGGTCGGCAAGGAATGTCTGCAGAACCTGCAATTGACAGCAATAGAGTGCAAAGCAAAGCATGGCAGCACAATTCAAGGCATATATGCACCATTCATGTCCCTTATCATGGTAATGACTCAAAGGGGCATGTTCCTCGATTCTCTGACCACCAATCACGCATTTCCATGCATGATGGCCCAAGGAATCAAGTATGCAACTTTCATGTCAAATGAAATGCAAACCAATCAAACAAACTAAAGCCCAACCTCTATCACATGATCAAGAGGCAAGGCATGCATGCCAATGCAATGCAACCTAGGTATGCAAACAAGAATACAAGCATGCTATGCAACTACATGACATACACAATGCTAACAACATAACATGCGCAACGCTTTGAAACATGGCATACACAATGCAAGGTGGACTTACACCAATGTGAGTGGACCTCAGCCGCACCCACATCAGTGGCCATAAGATGAAAATGAAGTGCCTCGAAATGCGTGCACACGGGCACGCAAACCGAGGCAATGGCATACGCAATGTAAATGACATGAAAATGTGATATGGGCTTACACTAACATGAGAGAGCCTCAGCCACACTCACATAAGAGGCCGATGGATGAAAATGAAGTGCCTCGAAATGCGTGCACACGAGCACGCAAATCGAGGCGATGACATACGCAATGTAAATGACATGAAAATGTGATATGGGCTTACACTAACATGAGAGAGCCTCAGCCACACTCACATAGGATGCCGGCGGATGAAAATGGGACTCTCGAAGTACGTGCACGCGTGCACGCAAATCGAGGACCGAACCTACGGCACGGAATGCCACTCTAACAAGACATGGCAAGATGATATGCTAGCATGCAAATTTCAGAAGCTAAACATGACCCGAAACAGCCCCGAATCATGGCAAAATGGCACCCGATGCATGACATGCGACCCGAAATGCAAAATTAGGCATACACAATGGCCTACAGCTATACAAAGCATGCACAATATGGACATGGAGCATGAAGACAGAAGAAAGGCAGCCCTGAGACAAGCATTTTCACAGTTTATGACATGGCCAAACAGCAAGCAAAGATAGGGCTAAAATGGCATACAAAAACGGCTCCGCAAGGGAGGTAATGAAGCAAGTGGTAGATGCAAAACCCAAACAGAAAAATACCCTTCTACAATACTGAAGAGGGACCAAAAATATGATGTTTTTCAGTAGATGACAAGGCTCGAAAACAGATACAAGCATGGCAAACAATTTATGCAAGATTAAGGCCACAAGAGGGCTATAACATGAAGTACACAAAATATTCATCAAACAGCCAAAGACCCTTAATGAAACATGACAAGGGGGTCAAAATATGGCCACTTTAAGTTCGGACCAAGCCACAAAAATAGAAGAAAAACAGGCTAATAAATTATGCAAAAAAAGGGGGCCAAAGAGGGCTACAATGGCAAGTGGTACATGGAGGTCCCAAACAAGGATGAGCCCTTCTTCAATGTTGAAGAAGGGCTCAAAATAAGCCTATTCACAGTTTATCTCAGGCTCGAAAACAGATCACACATAGGCTAAAAGAATCATGCAAAATAATGGCATACAAAGGGGTAATGAAGAAAGTGTGAGATAGGGTTCTCAAAGAGGGTTGAGCCCTTCAACAAACATGTAGAATAGCTCAAAATAGACCTAGTTTCAGTTAAGGTCGGAGCCTAAAACCTTAAGCAAATATGGCTAAGAAATGATATAAGAAAAAGCTCAAAAGAGAGGAAATGCTACTCACCCTTGAAGACCAAACTTTGATGGCTTCTTGGCTTGAGTTTGTGGCTCCTTAGGCTTTGAAGAACAGCCTCCAGCTGCTGGAAATGGAAGTGGTGGTGTTGTGCTATGGCTTGGTGTGTAAATGGCCAAGGATAATGGACTTTGGAGCTTGGAAGAGAGGGTTGAATGTATAGATATAGGGTTGTATGTATAATGCTCCAGCTGGTTTTCTTCTTCTCACCTAACATATGGAAGAAGAGGGCTTCCTTTATAGAGCCAAGGGAGTAAGACTTCTCTTAGAAGCTTCAAAACCAAGAGCCAAGATCCTCCATACACGTATATGGAGGATCCAGTCTGTGCCCTCCAGCTGGCACAGCTGGAATCCACTCAATCTGCAGAATGCTCCGAAAGGTCATCGGCTAGCAAAAAAGGCCGGTCGGCTACTTTAACCTGCCGGTCGGCACAATAAATTGCCGGTCGGCACAATAAATTGCCGGTCGGATAAATATAGTGCCGATAGGTGGCCGGTGAGGTCAAAAAAGTGCCGGTTGGTGTCCAAATTGAAGCCCCGGAAGTTAGCTTTCCAATGGCACAAACCTTGCATCAAAATTCCTCCTGTGCAAAACGTTATGCCCTTTTTCGTGAAGCCGCGCAGATTCGATCCAACCGGGATGATGCCCGACTTCAACTGATCATATCTCCCCCACCCGGACTTGGCTCTAGGAGATTCTTGAGTGCAAAATGAAGCCCCGGAAGTAAGCTTTCCGACGGTGGTGGCCCCATAGCTAAACTCCAAGCGTACAGACAGATAAGCCCGATTCAGCGAGGGCTGCTCGACTCGCTTCTACCCGGATTCGTGCCGAACTTCTCCCAAATTAGTTTTCTCCTCTCCTTTCCTCTCTTCTTCAACTCCAAACTCCTAAACAAAGTGTTTTGAAGGATTTGCCTCTCTCCTTGCCGAAGAAACTGAACATTTCCCCTGCACACCTGTCTCCACCAAGTAAACCTTCAGTAACGCCCAAGTCTTAAGGGCGGTCAAAAATGGGGTGTCTACACCACCCAAATCTACCTCACAAGATCTGCAGACATCTTCTAACACTAACGTTTCCCCTAATGGACTAGACACGGTAATACAAACATCTAAAGGCTCGTAAGGAAAAGACAATCTGTGTAGATATCTAGGTGCCAACTCTTAACCTTCAAAATGAAATCAAGAAAGATTCAACACAAATTTAAACAAAACTAACTCAACCACACACTACTAGCGATTATAGGGACTCGGACCTCGTCTAAATGATGAAATGAAAGACATGTAACTTGATCAACCTATAGCTCTAATACCACAATTGTCATACCCCAAGCTCAGGTATGATCGGCCGTGGCACACAAGGACTTAGCCCAAGGCACACGTAAGCCTAAATATGAACCCAAAATTACAAAGAATAAATGTGATGATAGACCAAAAATAAATAAATAAAAACTCAAACTAGTGACAAGTCACAAGTATAAACAGCAAAACCAACCGTAATCAATACCATCTAAACTTATGGAATATAAACAACCCACATGTCAAAATAATCCTAAATGAACCTCAATAAAAATAAAAAGAAATATGCACAAACTTGACATAACAATCTAAACAAAATAATGAATATCCTAAAGGTCTATGCAATTGAGTCCCCACTATGCCATGAGTCCACTCTAAGTCCTTCTAACACCTGGAAATGATAAACAACTAAGTTAGCTGATAGTGCAATGAGTAGCAACATGAATAGTAAATACAGCTTTGAAAATAGGGTTCAATTCCAAAATAAGATATATATATATATATATATATATATATATATGTATATCACAGAAACTAGATTGGCATATAGTTTGATAAGAATAATCTGTTTCAGAAAGAAGGTTTCACAGTTTAATAGTTAAAATACTCATGTCTCTCAAGAACATGATAAATGACATTTTTTACTTAAAACATATTACAAAATGAACACCAATAATTTTCTAGGTACCAAGAATAACAAGTAACATGCCACACAGTTCTCAAGGCTATAAGTCCCGTTAGATCGAATACCGAACTAAGAGTCATCCTAAGGGTGGCAACCCGGGCCTTTTCTCTAAGACGATCCGATTGAAGGTCACCTAGCCTAACCTAGGTCTTTTCCTTACAACTGTTGAGCACTAGAGTCATCAGGGCCCAACCCGAATCTGTTCCCTAGTGGCCAGAGTCACCATACACAGTGGAATAATTTCCCTGGACTAAAATATACAGGTGGTCCCAATAATCAATACTCATCAGTTTTGCAAAATATGGTAGTTCACCATTATAAACATGGGGCCAAAACAAATAGTTTTCAGTATGCCAAGTTCACACATGTTTCAGAAATATTTTGATTCCATCGATAATATAATAATTTATCGAAACAGTTTAGTCCTGAAATAACAATTTAATTTTCCAATAGTTCTGGCTTGGGGGAACATTTATAAAAATATGTAGCATGAAACTACTCACCTGAAAACGAAATAATATAATCTTCGAATATAGAATGAAAGTCCAACTAGTGCCCTGAACCAAGTATGAAGACTACATGTCACTACTAATTTAAAAATACTAAAGAGAATAATAAACTAAATACCCTAAACTAAAGGGCACTAACATAGCTCAACCCCACTCACCGTTACTCTTAAATAATACCTAAGTTCATGTTCTTCAAGGTCTAAAATTACCCAAGATATGGGTTCCGATCGAAATTTAACTAAAATTAACTTTAAGATAAAACAGAGTTTTAAACAAGCTTTCCCAATCTATTCGCTAACTTTGAAAATTACAAAACCCACTTCATGTTGTTCAAAAAATTTCAAAACCCTCCACATATCAACTAATATATCCTAAGTTTCAAACCTAATTGGTTTTACTTCATTTGCTAATCAAAATAATTATTTACAATTAATTACACCCAAACAGGTTGTTTTCTACAACACTTTAAAGAAATTAGTGGTCATACACAAGCAACCAATGCAAGGCCAAAAATGTAAGAAACTAGACTCATAACCGGTTCTAATGACACTAATTTGATAATTTTTTGATTTATACGCAAAGAGAACGATGCTTCCGAATTTACTGTTTTAAATTAGTTTGCTGGACAGATTTGAACGCATCAGTTTATATAGATTTTGACTCCCAAAAATTATGAAAAAATTCAATTATACAATTCAATATGTAATTAATCTACTGTAAAAATTTCAATTCAAAATTCATCCCTGTGATATGGTTTCTTGATTTTAAAAGTTCGTGATTATGCGCAGAATTTTTTAACAAAGAATTACACACATTCTTTATACATGAATTTAACTCCTCAAATTTCTTAATAGTATATATATATACACACAAAATACATACACCTACAACCTCTCCGTCAATGAATTAAATAACAATAGAATAAGGAAAAAGAACAAAGAAAGAAGAGAAGAAAACCTAAAAGGCTACAAGGCACAACACACACAAAGCTCTCCTTCTAGGCTACAACAATAATCTTGATGATTGAATCACCCCTCACTTTCCTTCATAACCCACGGCTGCTAGGGCTGCTAGTGTTGTGGAAAACAATTATAACAAGAGTTAGGGTTTTTGTTATCCTTATATACATAACCACCAATCCACTTAGTATTATCGTCTATTATTATTATTATTATTATTATTATTATTATTATAGTAAATCTTGCCTCTAAATTAGAGATTTCCACCATAAATTTATTTTAAGTTTTAAAATTAATTAAAAGACCCTCCAATAATATTCAATTTGCATTTTAGGATTCACCATCGAAATATTTGAGATTGTAAAATTATTATTATTTAATTATTTACTTTATTTTTATATTTAGATTCTCACAACTGCTAGTAACACAAGATATGTGCAATAGAAAAAGGACAAGTTTGAATGGAATGACAATTAATAAAAATGAGAATTGGTTAGCTTGTAATTTCAAAGAATTAATGAGACAAACACCGATAATTGTCATGATGTTGGACTTTATTTCACCTCACATGATACGCGCAATACAAAAAGGACGAGTTTGAATGGAATGACAATTAATAAAAATGAGAATTGGTTAGCTTGTAATTTCAAAGAATTAATGAGAAAAGCACTTTTACAATAATGGTATTGATTCTGAATTCATCATATCTATAGTGAATTAGGTATTAACTTGGCTATGAATCAATTAGTATAGTGAATAGATCAATACACATGTACTAAGAGGGGAGGATTAACTTTTTAGACATGGAAAAAAGATCGAAAATAAGAGTCAAGCCTATATTTTCTTGAATCACTAAATATCATGCAAAATAAATAAATAAATAAATATTTGCCATGCTCTCATATGTCACTACAAAAAATTAAGATTTTAGAGACCAAAATTTAAGGACAACATTATTTTTTAAGGACCAAATATTTTTGTTGTGAAAAGTGTTGTTATTATATTTTTAACAACAAAAATTAGACATTATGATGAATTATTATCCTTTTGGGACCAAATTTTTGTCTCAAAAAATAAACTTTTTTGAGAACAAATTATTTTGCCTCTAAAAGTCTATTTATTAATGATACTTTCAAAATTTTGTCGCTAAAAGCTTTATTTTTGACTTTTCGGGAGTCCTTTTAGCGACTATCCTCGTAACGATAGAAATTAGTTCTTAAATGTCTTTTGGAACAAAATTTTCACTTTTAAATTCCAAAACATTTGGTCACTAAAACTCTTATATGTTGTAGTGCGTATCCAGTGAGTCATGCATCCTCAAGTGTGCTAAACAAGTATTAAAATTGTATTACTTTATATTTACATCATATATTAGTTAAGGGGCAATTTGGGAAGGTAACTAAAAGCTAGCTTTTAACTTTTAATCTATTTTGAGTCACATCACCTTTCACATTTTTTACACACAAAAAGAAAAAAAAAACCACAAAAAAAAAAAAAAAACTAAAAAGTCTGCTTTTAACCAACTTCCCAAATCACCCCTAAATCTTCAAATTGATAAGTATTAAAATGTGTTTTTTTATTTATTTATTTTATTTTTTTATTAGTGAATTCTCAACATTTGATTATTTCTAGAATTCTCAACATTTGATGGTTACATATGCAACGTTTTTGATCATTTGATTTTGACATCCTTATCAACAAAACCTTGTGTTCGTTGAATAATCCACATGGTTTTGTAAGTTCAAAATTGAAATAGCCCACACGGTTTCCAGCTTTTTAATTTTCTCCCATAAATAAAAATTAAAAACCCAAACATACTGTTAAATAATCACGCCACATATAAAAATTCATTAATATTGATGCAAGAAAATAAGAAAAATTCTACTTATATCACCAATTTAACTCCTTACACCTTTAAAATTTAATTTTTTTTTAGAGTACTGTTATTAACAAATGCTTAAATTTTTTGGACACCCTAATTTCTAATTTTTCTTGTACTATAATTATACCCTAAAATCAAATTACATTAAAAGAGATCATTTAATGGAACACTCATTTATCAAATAAGAACTAACACTATACAATATTGTAAACCGACCCCCACCTCCACCTCCACCTCCACCTCCACTTCTAACAATATGTATTCCACCTTTCTAAACCCTAAACCTGTTACTCTACCTCTAACTATATGTATTCCACCTTTCTAAACCCTAAACCTGTTACTCTTCATAACCAACCAACATAAACCCTAAACTTGTTACTCTTCATAACCATTTTAAACCCTGAATATATCCTCTTTATCACCATCATAAACCCTCCTAAATCAGAAACCTTGAACCAGAAAGCTCTTTTCAAGTCCAATGTATTACTTTTCATCAGTTATTTCACCTTATAGAGCAATGGAGGATAATGACAACAATTCTGATGAGGTTGGCATTCCAGTGGTAAGTTTATCTGTCTTACATTAACATTATCGATCGTTTTAATCATTGTTGTTTTGTTCAAACTGTTCGGTACTGATTTGCCCACTATTAAGATTATGTTCGATGACACATTATTGAACACAAACATTTAGTTCAATATATGGGTTCCGAACAGTATGCAGATAGTTGGTACTGTTGAATCGAATATAACCTTTATTTTCGGCACTAGTGTACCAAACGGTTCAATTTTTGTATCTTCAACACAAGATCGTGTTTTTCGTGAAGGTTTTTCCCTTTAAAACTCCTTTTTACACTGAAATAAACCAAAAAAAGTAAAAATGTGATAGAAAGAAAAGAGGCAATGATGTTGATAAGCTGGGGAGTTTACCTAAGAGGAATTTTCGACGAGTTTTCTACAATGGTGGACAGGAATTTCTGACCAGTTTTCTGACGGTATTCTTTAGACATCGTCAAGTCGATTCCTCCTTTTATTGACAGTTGATAGGAATTTCAATGATGGACTGTCGATGACATATGCTCTTCACTGAGGCAATGGTGTTTACTGATGTAATGACAATCAATGTTCTTTTTAACAGGAGATGGACTGTCATCAAAAGGGAATGAGAGAGGGTGTGCAAAATTAGGTAGGTGTGTCTTAGGTGTGATAATATTATGAATAAGGGTAAATTTGGTATTAAGTGGGGTGTTCAAAGAAATTTTATTGAAATTTAGGATTTAGGGTTAGAGCTCAAAGAAATAGGGGGTCCAAAGAATTTAGGCAGGTGCTAATAGCAACCCTCTTATTTTATTTTATATTTTTTAAATTTCTATAATTCTTTTACTACCTTCATCCCTAACCTTCCTCCTTCCCCTTCTTCTTACACCCAAAACCTAAAAAGCCCTAACCCTAATTCTCTCCCATCACCACCACCTCCACTGGCCCACTACCAACGCCGCCACTCCGCCACCACTCCATTACCCTAATTTTATCAGTTCTTTACAATTACAACCAAACAAGTAAAGAAAAACCCAACCTTACCCAACATAGATATGGAGGTAACTTATCAAGATTTTCATAAATCGCAACCAAAACTATAAAGTTGAAAAGAATTAATGATAGCATCAAGATCAAGCTCAACTTTTCCTATCACCAAACAACATCACAAATCATTCAATTTAATTCAATTAGGTTTTTTGATGGACAAAAATTTGATTGAGGAACAAACAATGAGATTTGTAGTCCATTACATACATATATCTACAAATAGAGAGAGAGAGAGAGAGAGAGAGAGAGAGAGAGAGAGAAAGAGAGAGAAACATTGTAAAACATGACCTTTAGGGTCAATAGAAGAAACATCACAGAGATCACAGACAATTTTGCCATGGATTTCACCAGTCCTAGCTCTCATACCACAAATCATCATTATCATGAGGATCGTAGAGACAAAAAGTGGTAGTGGCACTTTCTTCAACAACAACTCCATTCGATGGCAGTGACAGTGAGCGGGTGGTGATTGCATGGTGGTGTTGGTGATGGCAGTTGCAAAAGGCGACAACGGATAACGAAATCAAGATTAGGTTTGGGGCAAAAGAAAATAAGGTGGTTGGAGTGCTTATGCTGGTGAAGATGGTGGTTCGAGGTGATAGTGGAAGAGAATTAGGATTTTGGTTTTTTAGGTTTTGGGTGTAAGGATGAGGAGGAAGGTTAGGCACAAGGGTAATAAAGGAATTATACAAATTGTAAAAAGGGTGATTCTACTTACACTACTATTTTACCTCTTTACAACCTCCATAGGAGTTTTTTTTTCCTCCCAATTTTATCCATGTGCGAAATTACCTTTAAGGACAAAACACTAAAATTAAATATATTTTGTTATCTCCTTACACCCCATGGTCTTCAATCCCTACACCTCTTTTTCCTTTCTTAATTTTTCTTTTCTCTTACACATCTCTTTTCAAAAAGTGAGAATCATAGTATTTTGATCATTAAAGAAAGCAATGGATGAAGAAATGGTGGTGAAAAACCATCAAAAAAGTGAAATGGTAAGTTTTATTTATTTATTTGGTAGATTTTTGTTTCGTTTTTCTGGACTAGTGTTCGACTTTCGTTCAGTGGTTCGAAATCAAACAAAATAAAATAGTCCAGCATCACATTTCCGAAAAAAAATATAAGTCTAGTAACCAACTACCGAATAAAAGATACATTTCCGATAACCCCAAACCGAATTTTTTTAATTTGTTCGACTTCTTATTACCATGTATTTTTAGTTTCATTTTTTTATATTTTTTATTTTTTTTCCTCGAAGGATTATAATTATACTCATTGCAACAACGCAAGTACTGCAATATTAGTGGACTCTAGTCATGAATTTATTACAGACGGGATTTTTTAAGTTTTTTTTTTATGAATACAATTTTTTTTTATAAAAAATTTGTATTGAGTTTTATTAATAATTTGACGTATAAATGTATTTATTATCTTTAAATTTTTCGTAGTCGTGAATCATTGATTAAATGGGCTTCTGACATTGGGAAGAAGGCTGGATTTGTCATTGTTATAAAGACATCAGATGCGGGAGGCAATGACAGAAAACCAAGACTTACACTTGCTTGTAAAAGAAGTGGTTACTATAGAGATAACATGAAGATTAAGGGGGAACGATTAAGGTTGATAGGTTCTAAAAAGTGTAGATGTCTACTTCTATTAAGGAGGGAAAAATTACCTACAAATTACCAAGACAAATTGTGATAACATGTTTGATACATAAATGCAAACAATGACAGATTTTATGGACACTTTATGGATGTTCGTACACTTTATGTATAGCGATCCTGGTCTTTCCCCATTTGGTTGTTGTATCCGGACTTAGGTTCCGTGGAGCTTGTTGTATATATCTTATTGTCATCCTTTAATTCCTTATTTTTGAGTTATAGGATGTTTTAGGCAGGTTTGTTACAGGTTGGGTGTGACTGGGAGCAAATGGTTGCTGCCCAAAATTTTGGTTCTTCGCTAGAGCGAGGCTGTTGTCGCTTGAGCAAGCTCTGTGTTTTAGATCCTTTGCTCGAGCCAGGGTTCCTTCGCTCGAGCGAGAGTTGAGTTTTGTATCTGGTAGCTCGAGCGGGAAGTCCTTCGCTCGAGCTTGCGTCTGCGTCTGGTTCTGGACCTGAAGGTTGCAATTCTTCGCTCGAGCGAGTGAGGTCTATGTTTTGGGTTTCTTCGCTCGAGCGAGCATTCTGTCGCTCGAGCGTGCTTCTGGGTTGTAGACCTGAAGCTTCGCATTCTTGGCTCGAGCGAGACTTTCTACGCTCGAGCGAGAGTTCTTTGTGTCTGGTCACTCGAGCGACCAATCCTTCGCTCGAGCGAGCCTGTGTTATATCAGTAGACAGCAGCGGGTAAGCACTTCACTTTTTCATCTCTTTTGGTTTCGAAACCCTAGTTCCGACTCTCCCTCTCTCTCTCTACACACTTTCTCTCTAGGGATTGATCTACTTATGGTGTGTTTCTACCCTAATCCCTTTGTAAGAAAGATAGAGGGTTGTTTGGGCTACGTTTTAATCTGAAAATTTGTGGATTTGGAGCACTTTGGATTTCCACCATCTTCTCCTTTGGTCTCTTCATTTTGAGGTAGGGATACTCTACCCCCTCCTATGAGTTTTGTCTTTAATTTTGGGCATTTTGATTAGTTGGTGATGTTGGGTAATTTTGGAAAAAGTTGGGGTTGTTGTGTAATTTATAAACGAGGGGTTTTCAAATAATAAAACCCATATGTGTGTAAGACACTGAGAAAATGAAATTATTGTTGTATTATTGATGAAAATGAACCTTAGGGTTGATATTGTAAATTAGGAAAAAATGCCCTAGTTATGTGATAAATTAATTTGAATAATTAATTTGTGGGATTATGAAATTGAATTGGAGAATTGTAAAGTTGAATGGTGAGGTTGGATAATTTAATCACTCACCAATGAAATTGTTGATATTATATCTGTTGATGCATTTATTATCTATTTAGAAATAATTGCTTTGGGCTATCGGTGGAGGATAGTCTTGATTGTTGTAGACACTGCATGTTGATTAGGGAAAATCGAAACTAATCACATTGATTACGTCATTGAATATGATGGTTGGAATAATACATCAAATATGTGTATTGATTGATCATTGTATATGATAATTGTTTATATACTTGGAATATGTATATTGTGTGGGAGGAGATAGGGGATGTACTCCATGGTTTGAGGGAAGATAGGGGATGGACTCTCAAACCTGGTTGGGAGGAGATAGGGGATGGACTCCATTGACACAGCAAATACGTGTATCAGATTGAAGTGTTAATACAGCAAATATGTGTATTGAATGGAAGTGATAATGCAGCAAATATGTGTATTATTTGAAGTATTGGAAGTGTTTTAATATGAATTGCGATCTCTTCTAAATTGTAAAGTATGAAAATGTTATAATCTGAGATATAGTCTCACTGAATGATTGGCCTGGTTCTGAGCCATGCTTATGAAATGATTGGGTTAAGTAAAGGAGAAATGAAATATAACATGGACATGTTTGTCATGGAACTGTATGATGATATAAACTGGTTATTAAGTATTAACCATCTATCAAATACTATTGTTTTAGTCATTGCTTATATTTGGTTTAGTATATCTTTGCTAGGCTGTGGCTCACCCTTTATGGGATATCATTTTCAAGTCCAGGTGATATGCCACCTCCAAGGACATAGCTTGGGAGGTTCTAGGAGTTGAAGACTCTTTGTTATTTTGTTATCTTTTGTTGTATTACGTGTACATTTAAGCCAAGGGCTTTATATGATATGAGTTAGTACTCTCTTTTGTGTAACCAAGTGTTGGCTTGGAAAGTTGTAAGCCATTGGGCATTTACTTTTGTTGTCAACATGTAATATATTTGTAAGGAATACTCTGATGAATGGAATTAAGTTCTGTTTACATATGTAAGTATTATTTTGAGGGCGTTACATTATGTTTTTATGAATAATTTTATGGATACTTTTTTATGTATGATTTTATGGATGCGTGTTTGATTTATGAATTTTTTTATGAACGCTTCAAGGAAAAAGTAAATCTTTCAATGTACAGCAACGGGGGCTTAGACAACTCTACTGTAGTTTGGCAACATGACGCTAGAGTAATCCTATTTGTATAATAATGTATCATTGAACATGCACTTCACAAGTGGCCAAAATTAATTTCTTGTTATCATCTAATTGGATGGCAACATAATGTTGGGAAAAAAAATAATGCCTGGTTTGTTATCATCTAAATGGATGGCAACATAATGCTAGGAAATTTTTTTTTCCAGTAACATAGCACTGGAGTAATTCAAATTAATTAGCATTGTATTACCGAATAGGCATATTACAAATTAAAAAGTCATTGTTTGGAAGGTGTCTTTGTAAATGTATAGCAACAAAATGTTGGAGAGATCTATTTTTTTCAACAGCATAACACTAGAATAATGTAAATTGTTTAGCACCGTGTTACCAAAATTAGTGGTGTAAAGAGATGAAATAG
This sequence comes from Camellia sinensis, assembly GCF_055761805.1. NCBI lineage: Eukaryota > Viridiplantae > Streptophyta > Magnoliopsida > Ericales > Theaceae > Camellia > Camellia sinensis. Next base: position 4,503,193 of record NC_138974.1, on the reverse strand, counting down.
TTAATTTAGGGTTAGTTTTGGTAATATATTGGGGTGTAATGAGAATTACATTTTTTTTAGTGGTATAATGAGATGGAGGGTGTAAAGAGGTTAAATAGTGGTGCAAATAGAATCACCCTTATAAAAATAAAAAATGAAAAAGTAAATTTTGGGGGTGTAAGGAGTTAAATTGGTGATATAAGTAGAATTTCTCAAAAAACAAAGATAAAATAAAAGGTAAATTACACTTTGCCCTTTTATATTTGGTCATTTTTTTTTATTTTGGTCTTTAAAGTTTATTTTTTCCTACTTTAGCCTTTCATATTTTAACTTTCTTCTAGTTTACTCCCAAAGTTAACTTATGTTCAAATTAGACAAAAAAATATCACAATAATTACCACATATCATAAAAAATATATTATTATATTGAAATTTGAATTTATGTCAGAGGTGTGAATTATATATATATATAAAATAAAATATTTTTATATCATGTGACTATTAATGTGTCATTTTCTGTCTAATTTCAAAAAAAAATTTAAAAACAAATTGAGAAAAAATTAAAATGTTGAAGGTAAAAAACAAAGCGTGGCTTTTAGTCAATTGCTGGTAATTTGGCCTTTTGAATATTTTACCATCTCTTTTGAGGTCTACCGATGGTGTTGCAGGTATATAATCGTTGTAGATATCCATGGTAAGGTTTGCAAAGTAGCAAAAGAGGGAGCTCCAAATAGTTTGATGTCCAATCTTAATGGTTAGGAGGACAAGTCTCTTTGGTGGACTCTAGTAGCCTTGAGTTTTACAGTTATAGTTTAACCATTACTATTTAAATGTTACTGGCTAACTGTTATTTATATCTATTAAACTGTTACTTACATATTAGGGCTAAACCTAATGTCTATACACTTCATCTCGAAGTGTCTCTCTCCCGATAAGGTAATAAGATCTTTCGAAAATTGAATCTACTGACGCAAAGATCCCCATGCGGCCGCATTTTCATGCATGTGCCCATACAATGGTGGGGTGGCCGCAGAACATACATAGTGAGATTGTGAACCCGTTTTGCGGCCCTTAGTGGGATGTGTGGATGGACCAAAGGTATACAAAGGCTTAAAAAACATGCGTACCTACTAGACGTGTGGGTCCACGCTTCAACTCTTGGACTATCTAGTTGCACAAGAAAGCCCAATAAAGCTCCAATTGATATCATGAAAATAGTTTTTTATTGGAAAACTAACCCAAAGGTCCAAGCCCAACATATCATGCCCCATTTACCCCCAAAACAAATTTAATACTCCATTAAGTCCTCAAATTATCAATCAGATGAAAATACCCACAATATATCATCCAATTTACATGCGCGCAACCTTCATCCACAATCATCTCAGTCTAATCAGTACACTGTCACGTCTCCGCTGCTCGACTCTGCATTCTCAGTCCTCCATCTCTCCACCGTTCGACTCCACTCCCTTTGAAACGCTACCCTAACCACAAAACAAACCCGTTCATCTTTTTCTATCGTTGACTCTTACCAACACAACACCAAGCCGTTCATCTTCTCCAATCTGCGACTCTCAACAACACGAAGAACCATCACCACTCTGAAGAAATTTCATAGTTCCTGACTTTCGATTCATAGCAATGGGGAAAAAAAGTAACATCTCTCTTCACCTATTATTTTTCATTCAAATTTGTACATTATTCTTTCATATTTTGTATATACCGTTTCAATAACACTTTCATAAAAAAAAAAACCCTTGTAAAACACATTTTACATACTTCAAAATGTATAAACCCTCTTTTATATATAATCCCCTCTTTTAAAACATTCTAGTCCCCTGTTTTTAAACATTCTAATCCCCTGGTTTTACACATAAATCCATGTTTTTACACATTCAACTCCTTGTTCTTATTCTTGTTGTTCTTGCTTCTTCTTGTTGTTAAATATTGGCTTTTCTTCTTCGTATTGTTGCTACATTTCGTTGAATACTTAATCTTCTCATTGTTATCATTGTTGTTTACAAAATACAATGGGTTGTTCTTATTGTTGACACTGTTTATAAAAACTAAAACATCAGACAGTTTCATTTCATCACTCTACAAGTAACATATCTAAATTTATTCACACTGCAAATGAAACTGCAAAATTACACAGTTTAATCACTATTCAAAACAAATAGATAACTTATTATAAAGTACAAACCAAATTGTCAAATTATACAGTTTTGTAACTATTAATAACAAATAGATATAACTTCATATTAAACTGCAAAATTATATAGTTTTGTCACTATATTACTCATGCCCTGTTGTCGCTTTCATTTTTTCAGAAACAGCTATTGGAAGATATTGGAAGAAACAAGCCCATATGCCCAAAAATCCAATCAGTGATTTAAGTATCTCCTCTTTTGACAGTTCTTCACCTGTATCCACTGAAATGCCCCCAAAATATCCCCCTTTACAAAAAACCCAACCACCACAACAAAAAATAATCAAAAAAACCCACAAAACAACCACACTACCTACAAAAAAAAGCCCAAGAACTACATCACAGACCCCACCCACACAACAAACACCAACCACACCTCCAACCGCAAAAAAAAAAAAAAAAAACAAACAAACAAACAAAAGAAAGCCAACAAAAAGACAAGAAACTCCTCCAACCAAAAAAAGAAAGCTCTAAGAAAGCCAATCAACTCCTAAAACAAAAACCAAGCCATCAAAAGGGAAAAAATGAGCAGTTCCTGCAAAGAGAGTCTAACAATTTTATTATCGTTCCAACATCGGAACAGTAATCAAACTGTTGAAGGGGGTCAAATTCAGAAGAGCCCAAGAGACAGAGCTGGAAAGAACCCTTTTTTGGCCCATTATAAATGCTCTCTCCTCAACACAACTGAAGGCCTCTTGGTGCAGATGCAATAATTCCATTGTGGCAGAAATGACAACTCTACAACAAAAGAAAAAGGGCATTTATACTTGGTAAAAAGGAAATGAAACTCAGAAACAGTGATGTCAGTCTCATTTTTGGTATCGACTGTGGAGAAGACAGCATCACCACCAAAATCCTATGCAAGACCAAAGGATTTTGAGCTTGCATTTTACAAATGAAGATGCAAATCAGTAAAGAGATTGGATGGCAAGTCATTAACCAAAATGTTTCAACAAACAAAAAAAGGAAAATCAACCAATGATCGTCAAGATCTTGCAACGGTCATCACCCTTTACTTGTGCTTGAAACTTCTCATGCCTCCAACAAGCCATACACTCAGTTGGAGTTTCCTCAACTATGTTGACAATCTCAACAACATCAAGAAGTACAATTGGGTTGAGGCAATAAAAAACACACTGATGAATTCAATGGCAAATGCAAACAACAACCCAAGGCATGTCTCTGGATGCGTCATGTTACTCTTGGTAAACACATTACTCAACTACTTCACACAAAAATATCAAACATCCACCTATTTCGAACTATCTAACATATTTCAATTTTTTTTGCAGTACTGGTACTGTGAGCACAGTAAACTCCTCCGACCATCCAACAAAGAAGGCTTCCTAAGGTATATGAAGTGGAACCTTCGCAAAATGTACTCCAAGTGGAAACACATCAGCCTTGCTGACTTTGAAAAGGTACTCAAACTCTTCTATACTCTCATAGCACAAATCTATTCAACACTCCTTTTATAGTAATTATAGTAAAAATCATGTTATGAAACTGTAAAATTCTTCAGTTTCAAACAACATATATTCAATACTTAACTCACATTACTCACAGTACAAATCATATTATGAAACTGTAAAAGTTTGCAGTTTCAAAGCACACACTTATTTAACATCACTCATGTTATGAAACTGTAAAAGCTTACAGTTTAAACGCACAAATTTATTTAACATCACTCATGTTATGAAACTATAAAAGTTTTTAGTTTCAAACAACAGTACAACTCATGTTATGAAACTGACCAATTTTATAGTATTACTGATATATGCCACATTGTTCCAATGCAGTTTGACCAAAGTGCTTCAACCCCAACTGAACAAGAAATACAGTTATTGCATATCAATCAAAGCACATCAACAGTCTCTTCAACAAAGAAACATGACCACAAAAAGGACAATAAGAGAAAAAAAAAACAAAAGCAACAAAAAAAAAAAAGAAGAAGACTTCCAGACAGTGATGAGGATGACTTTCTCGAAAAAGAACACCAATCAAAACCAGAATCATAACAAGAAGAAGAAAAAAAGAAAAAAGAAAAAGAAAGCAAGAACCATAAGAAGAACCAAAAAATGATGAACAAGAAGAAGAGAGTGATGATGAAAAAAAACAAGTGACTGAAGAAGAAGAAGAAGATGATGAAGAAGAAGCTGATGAACAGTAAAACAATGATGAAGAAGAAGAACAAGAAGAAGAAGATGGTGATCAACAAGAAGACACTGATGAAAAAGAAGGCCAACAACAAGAACAAGAAGAAAAACAAACAAACCAACAACAAGAAGTCAATGAACAAGAACTGACAGAGCAACAACAACATCATGAAAAAAAAGAACAAGCAAAACAACAAGAAGAACTCTAAGAGAAATCTGACACATTTTATGCACAAGGTAAACTCTTGTCTAATACTGAAGCAGACTGCAAAATTTAATTAAACTAACCAAAACACAATCCAACATTTTTATAAGTGATGACCAAGCACAAACATCAACCAAAGAGGACGGCAAGGACAAACTCATAGCAGCCATGAGAGCACAAATGCAAGAAATGGAATAAAAATTCATGGCTGAATTGCATAGAAAAGAAGATCAATTAAAGGAAATGTCCGCAAAAAAAAAAAAAAAAAAAAAAAAAAAACCTAACAGTCCCCAACAAAGATCAATAGTCAAGAGAATCAAACAAAAGTCAAGAAAACAAGCACATAACCCAGATTTTAAATACCAACGAATGACAAAAGCCAAAGAAGATACAAGGAACAAGACAGAAACTGCTGCTGATGTACCCAAACCAAGAGAGGGTACCAATGAAGAAAAAGAGAAGAAGAATGACAAGAAAAAAGAAGAAATCGAAACAGAGAAAGAACCTGCTACTGAACCCGAGCAAAAAGAGGGTGCTCATGAAGCAAAACAGCAGCAGAAAGAAAAGATGCAAGAATATATTGGCCAAGAGAAAGAAGATGCTGCTGAAACCAACCCAAAAGAGGATGCCAATAAAGACAAGACACAAGTTCAAATATTGGAAAGTGATGATGATTTCAAGGAAGAATCAATCCACAACAAGCCACTCGCTATTTCATGCCGCAAAACAAACAAGGTTTGGCATAGCCTATCCAAAAAAGACCAAGACCAAATTCAACTCATCAACAACACACAATCAAGTGCTTCTGTCTGGTCTTGCAGCGAAGATGAAAATTGCATATACTTTTCAGATATATGCAGATTGACCAACAGAGAAGCCTTATATGGGAATGTAGGTCTCCAACTGCACAATTTTATAGTTTCTGTTCATATTCAATAACCTATTCCACAAACCTAACACATTCTCATATATAACATGTTTCAGGTCATTGATACCTTCTCAGAAATAAAATTGGCACTCCAACCATCAATTGAAGAATTTGAGAAACATGATCTAGCCTTTGCAAGAAATCCATACGCGGGAAGATCTTATGTTTTCTTAACACTCATCAATGTAAGCAAAACTTAACATACCTTTCAATATTATTCAAACTGTAAAATTTTCTACTTTCTTAACATGTCTTACTACATAGTTTTATAACATATTTCAAACATATATATAAATTACAGACTCCACTACAAAACCAAGATCAAGCACTGAGAGAAAAAATGATAAACAGCCATTTTCCAAAAGCAATGAAAAACAGATATATCCATTTCCCAATCAACCACAACAACCATTGGACAATTGTGGTCTTTGACAATGCTGATGGGATATGGAGGCACTATGACTCTTTGAGGCCAGCAAAAAATTGCCACAACAAACACTTTGAAATTGCAAAGGAAATTGTAAGTTAAATAAAATTTCCTATTTAGTTCCATTCCTTTCAAAACATCTCAACACATCACTATAACTAACAAAAACACCCACTAACTATTTTGTAGCAACAAAATCAACTGAGATGGAATAAAGCATTATTCAGCAATCAAGGAAACATGCTATCATCTCAAGAGTGTGAGACAGTAATTGTATCAATTGAGGAATACCCAGAACAAACCCCACATGCGTAAGATACAAACTCAATAAACTAATGTTCCAATATGCTAAATTTTGCAAATTTATCTAACTAATTAACTTCATCTAAAACTTTGTAGGAATGATTGTGCAATCGCCGTCTGTAATGTTATTAACCAATATATCAACTGGCAACCTGTGCAGAAATCACTTAGACCAACTGAGTGGGTCAAATTTCGAGTAGAAATCATCAGTCAATTCCTCAATGATAAGAACCGATCTTGGAAACTCGAGCACTACCAAATGTTGACAAAACATACCAAACCATAGAAACAATGAACAAACTTCTTTACAATACAAATATTCAAGTGAACATATTTTTGAACTTTTTTTTTTTTTTTTTTAACATGTGACATGTGAAAAGTACATTATATGCTTTTGGGAATTGATCTTCTTGTGGTTATTATGGTGAAAATGATTGTTGTCATTGATGTTGTTGTTGCTCTTCTTCTTGTAATTATTATTGTTGTTGTTCTTCTTATGCTTATTATACTTGTTTGTGTTCTTTTGCTTATTATTGTTGTCACATTTGTGGTTGCATAAATTTTCATAGAGTAAAGGTTGTTTATAATAATTCTTCAAACTGCAAAAATATGCAGTTTCATCAGGTTGTTTTTCATAATTCTTCAAACTACAAAAATATGCAGTTTCAACAAGTTTTTCATAATTCTTAAAGCTGCAAAATTATGCAGTTTCATTACTCAAACAAAAATTATGCTGCACAATTATGCATCCAATTTCATGACTCAATAAATAGATGAACTGCATTTCAAAATTGAAAATAAAACTGTAAAATTTTACAGTTTTGTCACTATGAAATATGAAATAAATATATCATGTAGTAAAATTGCATTTCAATATTATGCAGTTTCAATAAGAAATTTTCAACAACCTTCTTAGCATTCCATAAAAATAAAACCAACCAAATCCACACAAAACAAAACAAAACAGTTACAAAACAACTTCAATAACTAAAGAACACATCAAAAACGAAAAAATAATGCAACCAACTTTATTCGTTACTTCCATAATACCAAGTATCACATTTTTTATTATCATAATTCCTGAAATTCAAATACAAATCCAAAAGAATAGACTATGGCCTCAAATAGTAGCCTTGCACGTCTTCTTATTGTGATTCCCATATTTCAAGCACCTCCCACACTTGATTTGCCTCACATTCTCACCCCTAGAAGGTATCCTTTTCTTCTTGTTCCGTTCGGGCTACTTCTTCGTTATAGGAGGTTTGATAATCGAACTACCAGCACCATCAAAGTCAAATCTCTCACTTGAAGGCATTGGATAAACAGATTCCTTGTAGGACTCTCTAAAACAATTCACATGAAGAAAAGGATCAATGAAATCATACACATCTCTACCACTACTACGCAAAGCATGCACTTCATGACAACAAGGAAAACCATTCAATTGCCATTCATGGCAAGAACAAGTCCGTCCACCAATATCAACATAAAAAGAAATATAAGAATGAACCTGAAGCACAGTATCAGTAGCAACAATCACATCCCAAGACTTAGCTAGCTTCAAAGAGTCCACCAACTTCTTTTCCATAACTAGACACAGTTTTATAGTCTATCTTTTAGATTCAGCTCTTCTATTGAGTCATGATTTGAACCATAGTCATATCAACCATACAAGTAATAGGCAACTCACGGGCCCCACCAATCCAATTATTGTAAAACTCAGCAGCATTAGATGACATCTCACCATTTCGTTTCCCTTTAAAAAATGCATTGGCCCACTTATCATTTTGCAAACCATCCAACATATTATCAACTCTACCATTCCCAGCAATACGCCTCAATTTCTCTATATAATGTTGGAAAGAAGCAACAGTTGGTGCATAAGCACATTTAACTAATTTTTTTTTATCAAAGTCTGCTTATAGTTAGTATGAGGTCCTACCAATTTGTCAATCAAATTTCTCTTCAAATGATTCAAGCAATATGCATGATGTGCATTAAGAAAAACCACTGAAAGAGCGTCTACCAATCCATGTTGACGGTCAGACACAAAGGTCAATCTCCGGCCTGAACCAATAGCTTTTAACAACTAACTTAAGAATCACATCCAATTATCTTGATTTTTAGCATCAACAATCGCAAAAGCCAAAGGAAACAGGCCTGCAAACAAAATAACATGAAACTTCAAGAATTAGCAGACTCACAATATAATAACACACTGACAAACCAAAACTATTCTAACTGCAAATAAATACATACCTTGATTACTATCCTTTGATGTTGTTGTAAGCAAATGCCCCTTGTAATGTCCCTTCAAGAATGTACCATCAACAAACAACAACGGATGACAAAATTGAAAGCCATACAAACATTCGTGAAATGCCACAAACAACCTCCAAAAACACCCACTACTTTCATCCACATCTAATTCAAACACACTTCCCGGATTCGTTCTCATACCCGTCTCAAGTACCATCGAAGTTGGTCAAAAGAAGTTGCAAATCACCAAACTACCTACCTCTTGCCTTATCAACTCCTAACCATGCAACCCGATAAGAAACATCTATACGTTATTGCTTCTTCAACTTTTTTTTAACTTCAATAGGGCAAGTCAATGAATTATCACTAATATCATTATACACAATATCAGACACAAGTCTAGAACCAACCATTTTGCTACAAGATCTACGAGCAACACCCTTCCATAGTAAAAAAAAAAAACTAGAATTCATCAACACCCTTCTATGCACAAACCATTTACAACCCGTAGACGACTTCATCATACATTTAGCAGTTACTCTTGTTGCATCGTTCTTCAAATAATTCACTGCAAAATCAAACTTAATTGCATACTTAGCCAATGCAGTGCGGAACGCCGGCACTCTACCCTAAAATTCTTGACCAACACTATGTATAATCCCCTTTCAACTAGCAGACAACAAAACTCTCTCTGGTTCTGGATAAAAACTAGGCAACAAACCACCAAAATCATCATAATCGTTAACCAAAGATCTCTTACAAATTATAAAATCAATCCTAGAAGAATTATCATCAATCTCCACAATTCTCTTATCACTCACAACAACATCAACAACATGAGAACCACTACAGCCTACCATTGACAGCATATTCCCTAAATCATCATCACATTCAACAATACAATTAGAATATCCAGGAATAGAGAAAAACAAACAAAAGTTACCAGCACTCAACTCCTTGAACTTCGCACATATTTTCTCAACAACTTCATGATAATTACATCCCTCACTAATCTTAATAGCAACACAAGAAATATTGTATTTGCACATTAACATAAAACACCCCTCCATACTACAAAATCACAAACCAGCAAACAAGTGTTCACAGATTCCAAACTGTAAAATTATACAGTTGCAACATATCCGTACCAACACTTCACAATTCACAATTCCAAACTGCAAAATTATACAGTTACAACATATCAGTATCAAAGCATCAGAATTTACAATTCCAAACTACAACTTCAACACACATTACACTATACAACAAACCAAATCAACAAAATCAAAATCATTACAATATATCACATACAAAAATCACAAAATAAGTATCAAACAAACAAAATTTATCACAAAACAAAGAACACACAAACCAGATATCATGCAAATTTGCTTATCTATATATACATACATATATGTATCGACAGATACAGACAGAGTGAGACATAGACACATAGACACAGACATACACACATACACACACAGAGGGAGAGAGAGAGAGAGAGAGAGTACGCATAGATCGTCTATACACAGAGATTCAGATCACAAAACTAGATCCACCTCACAGCATAATGAGATCGCCATAACGAAGTGAAATCGAGATCGCAGCGGCAAATATTCGATTTTTCACGTATATATAGATCTCAAAACAAAGGGTAATATAGTCATTTAAAAAATAAGAAAATACAAAACGGGACCTCCGAGTACAAAACTTAAAAAACTGTGGACCTATTAGTCTATTAAAAATATATTAGGATTAGAAGGGAAATAGATCCCCTACATAGGACTACATAGTAATTTTTCCTTTTTTATTTGTAAAATCTGTCAACTTGAATTTATGGGCATCATTATTTCTCCTCTTTTTGAAAGATATTGAAATGGCAGGTTTTGATGGAACAAAAAGATGTTCAACGAGCCCCACAGTGGTCCAAACACAATCTTTCGTCAAACTACACTATTTTTATCATCGAGAAGCATCCAAACACCTAAGTCTTATGGTTAGTCAAAATGAGGTGTTTACACCGACAATTCACACCAGTCTTGTTCATAATGTACAATGTGAAACGAGTGAGGGTCTAAATCTGGTAAATTTGTAGAAAATTTACTAAGCTATTGAAATGCCAAATAAAGATCGTATCACTAGACTTGGAGTCGCCACCTAATCTTTTTTGAGAAACTAGAAAATCCTGACTCCTACCAATATGGGCCACCGATACATCGTGACCAAAGAACTCGGTCCGGGAGTGTAAGTATGACTGTGATTTGATGAAATGATGAGAATTTGAATAATTGATTTAGATGAATAATGATTTGAAATTGCTTCACTTTATACCTTGTTGAACTTGTTGAGAGTGTCATTATATATTATTGTTAGTTATGCTCTAATGTTGCCTGTTTAGAATATTTTGATAGAGATAACTGTTGTTAATAGTCGGTGGAAGATTTCATTGTTGTAGAAATATCTCAACAACTGAAACCCATTTTGTTAATGATGTGGTTTAATTTTGATGATGTCTCAAATATTATTTGATAATTTGTGATTTTTTAAATATACATATGTTATAATAATTTAAAACAAAATATAAAAATATATTATATCTTTTTGATACATGTTTCACAAAATTCAAATTTGTTTTGCATCTTTTAATAGTTTAATTGTATGTAAGACACACCCACATGATGAGTATATCATGAGCCATAATTTTGCATCATTTGAATAAATTATATATATATATATATATATATATATATAATATAATTTAAAAAGATAAAAAAACATACTCAAGTGGTGTCTCAGGGCGAATCTTTTATTTGATTATGTTTAATATATATGATGTTACATGTATGTATGTTGTTTATTGTAAAAATATATTCTTGAATATCATTTATATTATAATTATATATATATATAAATAATATAATATTCAAAGGTGTTGATTGCAGGAGAATGATTGAGTTTTATATTATATTTATATAATCAAATCAATCCCTTGGTGAAGTGTTTGAATTTGCCAGCTGCAAAGCTGGAAAGTTAGAAAAAAAGAAAAAAGAAGTAAAGTTAGCTGCATGCCGTTTATTCAAGCGTTGTGCAGAGGAGTGTTTGTGAGAACCCGAATATACAGATTAAGTAAATAATTAAATTATAATTATTTTACAAATTTCAAATATTTTATTTGTAAATCTTAAGGTGCAATTAAATATTACCAAACAATTTTTTAATTAATTTTAAACTATAATAAATTTTTTATGGAAGTCCACAATTTTAAAGACTATTGATAATAATCTTAATAATAGTAACAACAATAATAATAATATAGTTAGTAAGGAATCATTTTGAAAATTTATTATCGGAGGATAAAACCCTATGGTGAGATATCAATTCTTTTCTAAACAACCCTAGCAGCAGCCGTGAGATATAGAGAAAAGAGAGAAGAAGGTGTCTTTTGTGAAGGAAATTAAAGAAGGAAAAAGGAGTTGTGCAGGTAAATATTTTTATATATAAGCATGTATGTTGTCTTCTTTAATTTAGACCATGGTAATCATTGAGTTCCTGAAGTCATTGTTTTGTGTGGATGATGGACGGTGGTGTGAAGCTAGGGGTTGGTGATGGGAGGTTTTGGGTTACAATGGTGGATGGAAATTTTGATCCTAAAATCACAAACTTTAAAAATCAAGAAAACATAGTTAGAGGATGAATTTTAAACTGAAATTTTTACAGTAGATTAATTACATATTGAATTTCATATTTGAATTTTCTCTAATTTTTGGGAATCAAAATGCATATAAACTAATGCGTTCAAATCTGTCCAGAAAACTAATTTAAAACAGTAAGTTCGGAAGCATCGTTCTCTTTGGGTATAGATCCAACAATTATCAAATTAGTGCCATTAGAACCGGTTATGAGTCTAGTTTTGTACATTTTTGTCCTTGCATTGATTTCTCATGTATACTAAGAGAACCATTAATTTCTTTAAAGTGCTGCAGAAAACAATCAGTTTAGATGTAATGAATTGCAAATAATTATTTTGAAAAGAAAATCAAGTAAAACCAATTGGATTTGAAACTTAGGATATATTAGTTGATATCTGGAGGGTTTTGGAATTTTTCGAATAGTGTGGAGTGGGTTTTGTGATTTTCGAAGTTAGCGATTAGATTGGTAAAACTTGTTTAAAACTCTGTTTTATCTTAAAGTTACTTTTAGTTAAGTTTTGATTGGAACCCATGTCTTGAGTAATTTTAGACCTTGAAGAACATTAACTTTGGTATTATTTAAGAGTAACAGTGAGTAGGGTTGAGTTGTGTTAGTGCGCTTTAGTGTGGGGTACTTAGTTTATTATTCTCTTTAGCATTTTTAAATTAGTAGTGATGTGCAGTCTTCATACTTGATTCAGGGCACTAGTTGGACTTTCATACTCTATTCGAGGATTATATTATTTGATTTTCAGGTGAGTAGTTTCATGCTACATATTTTTATAAATGTTCCCCTACCCTGAATTGGTGGGAAATTTGATTGTTGTTTCAAGACTAAACTGTTTTGATAAATTATTATATTATCAATGGAATCAAATTATTTCTGAAACATGTGTGAACTTGGCATACTGTGAACTATTTGTTTTGGTCTCATGTTTATAATGGTGAACTACCATGTTTTGCGAAACTGATGTGTATTGATTATTGGGACCATCTGTATATTTTAGTCCAGGAAAATTATTCCACTGTGTGTGCACTACAGGAAATACAGTTTTTAGTGGCGTTTTAAAAACGCCGCTAAATGTCTTAAAAACGTCGCTAAATCCTGTGGTGACGTTTTTATTATACGTCGTGGATACAGCCGTCGTTATATGTTTGCGACGTTTAAAAAATGCCGTTGTAGACCTTATTGCAACGTTTAAAAACGCCGTTGTAGACCTTATTGCGACGTTTTATAAACGTCATGCTACAGTCACCGTCGGTGATTCCTTCCGGCGAAATGACGTCATATGGACCCTATTGCGGCGTTTTTTAAAAAAACGCCACTAAAAGCACCTTTTTTTTCTTTTTTTTTTTCCTGGTGGCAAGAATGCAACCTAATGAAATTTTAACCATTCAGCAATAATATTTTATTTGCTACTAGTTAAAATTCTCCAAAATATATTTAACTCCTGCTTCAAAAAATATATATATATTCAACCAAACACATCAAAATTGAAATTACAAAAATCACAACCAAATTCATATACTCCATCATCATCTCAAAATTTAAAATACTAAGAAAAGAATAAATGTATAAAAAAAAGTACAAATATGATTGATACACAACACTTCAAAGCATCAATTTCGAACTTCTTCAACTTTGGAGAAAAGTTTCCCAATTTTTCCTGAGTTCATATAAGTTGCATTCTTGCCAAAAAAAAAAGAGAAAAGAAGACAACATTTCACACAACTGAAATGTGAAAAATATTAGAGATGAGTCACAATCAAATCACCTTGTCCAACCAAACTGCAACATATGATTTAATCCATAAGTTACCTGTAGATGTTTTGCTATAGAAATTTCCCAGAAATACAAAACACAGAACTTTAAAAGAAATTACACAAATAAATTAAAAACTACTCTATTTTTGAGTCATGAGTTCTATACATTTTTTTGCATGTTTTACCCTATGTAAATTTTACCCTATGTAAATTTCAGAACTTGATTATATATATAGATGCCAACATACAGATTTCAACTAATCAAGTTCATAAATGCCATTTAGAGCAATCCAAAGCCATAACCCGATGTAGAACAAAACCCTACATGGAAGAAGATCAAAGGAGATTGAAAAATCCCGAAGAAAAATTACAAATCAAGAGCGCAAAACTAAGATTACCAAAATGAAAATCAAATGAGAAGTACAGGAGATTAAAGGAGACATATCAAAGAGCTAAAATTCTAGTCTTTATTTGACCAAACTGAATGTGAACAAATACAAAACTATTTCTTAGCTGTTTAGGCAGGGCTTTAGATCAACATATAAATAAATAAAAAATAAATTAAGGCAGTTATATTACACAAATACATACATATATATATACATATATATATATATATGAACTTGGGTAAAGAACTTTCGGTGAGGGTTATACCATGTTGGAATTTTTTTGTAGAGAGACATGTTGGAAACTTGAATTGACCTTGGAGTGTTCTTTATTTTGATATATGCTTTTTTCCAATAATTTTTTTTAAAAAAAAATCCAACATTTTCTATTATCAATCACTGACTTTTTCCTCCCAAAAAAAAAAAAAATCAATGACTTTCGAAGTTTTACATTTCTAAAAAACCAAAGGAACAACCATAAGATCTACAATGAGGAAAATAAATAAATGTTATCCTATGTTAGGCTCAATGTACCTGCTTCTGTTGACTTTTTTTTTTTCATTCTTCATCCAAAAATTTTGGCATCCATTTGGTGAGGGAGCATGGCCATCAACACATGGCAAGATAAATAGCCACCTCCGTCATTTTTTATGGCAAAAGGTCCTATCTAAAATTCTCTCCATTGAATGCTGCTTTTCTGTGTTGAGCCAATACCCACTTCATTGAATTTAATTGAATCGTTGATGCATCTAACTGTTAGTTTTCCTTGATTATCTCCAACTTGCATCCATGGATTGAGATGAACCCCTTCCATAGCAATTATATTTACCAACCGTTGACAGATCATTGGGAGAAAACATCAACGTACCAGTACTCAAGTAGTTTCGAGCAACACGTACCCTGTAATGTCATTGTGCAACTCTACTCAGAAAAATTTAATCCGCGCCATCAAATTTTGTGCAATGACATTTTCACACTACACTTTAAGCCTCACAAGACAAGCACATACCTTTTTTGTTTTGTGTTGTCAATGCTTTCAGATAAACGGGAGGCTTCTGATCTTGAAATTTGGCCCAATGAAGACAGGTAGTCGTAGAGTGCACCACCTTTTGTTGTTGCTAACAACGATCTTGACGGTACTACGGACTGAACTACAGAGCTAAGTCGTGAGTCCAATTCACTGCACCACAGGCACAAACAGAATGTTTGACATATAATAGATTCTTTATGAGTATAGAAGACGAAGAGACTCAGACTGGAAATAGAATTTTAAACTAATGTAGATGCCTCAAGCTGCAAGACAAGTTGCATCATTGACCAAAAAAGCAAATGAAGGAAAATTCACTTGGGTTAGGTGCATGGAATGGCTGGTCATTATCCATAAACCACATCCACAGAAATGTAAATTCTACAAGAAATAGGACCTTTCGGAGGTGGGGCTTGGACTATGCTTTACTGGCCTTGGCTCTACCATGTCGATTTCCTCCTATTCCCCACATATTATGAGGATGAAAAAAGTTATGTAAGAAATAGAATTTATTGTATGTTGATGAAAAAATATGTGATTTTTATTAAGTTTGCATAAATGTGCTTGACATATCTTAACTTACCTTTTGGATCACGGTGACACTGAAACATTCGTTTTTGACCTGGCCAAACTTGATTAAGCTCTTCAATGGCGGTGTATAGACTGAAGCAGAGATCGAATGATCTTGAAATTGGTCTACTTGAAGCAGAGATTGAGAAGGCTGAGTTGTTGACAAAGGACACAGCACCACGCTTCAAGCCCCTGAACTAGTGTTCTGTGATACCGAGGTTGTTGGATGCAACTCTCGATCAGCAGCAACATCTCTCTATCACCACTCCATTCTTTCCATTTGCTGGTGATCAAGAACTCCATCCCAATGCATGGACCATAAAGAGGAAGAGAACGAAAATTAGAATAAAGAAGCAAAACACAAGAAGCAAAAGTAAAAAATACTAGATATCAACCAAATCGAGTGAAGAAGAAATTGAATTTACAAACATCAACGTAAATACATTCCAGATCCTTACTTTTTAGCCATGAAACTACACAGGTCTTCAATGAATTTAACAAATCCCTTACCTTGAGCCGTGCTGCACCCAAACACAAAGAAGAACGAGCCCTAAATCGATTTAGATTACAGAGATTCGAACAATAACTAAGATAAACGCTCAAATCAAATACAGAACCAGCTTTTCAAGATCAAAATGATGAAGAATCGATCCAGATCGAAGCACCAAGTGTCGATCCCTCTCTGTCTCTCTCTCTCTCTCTCTCTCAAGTCGCCTCGCTCTCTCTCTCTCTCTGATTGACTTAGATTCCCACGACTCAAAGCAAAAAAGAAAACTAAAAGAAAAATAAATACTTTTTTCTAAACTAAACTACACCGTTTTAACCATAACCCAACGTTTCAAAAATGTTGTCCTACCATTTTCCAATGACCGGCGTGTAAAAAACAAAATCGTGTCCTAAATTTTTCATATTTTATAGCGTTTTAACAAACGCTACTAAACAAATGTTGTTGTATTCCTATTTTATTGTAGTGGTGGGGACTCTGGCCACTAGGGAACAGATCTGGGTTGGGCCGTGATGACTATAGTGCTCAACGATTGTAAGGAAAAGACCTTGGTTAGGCTAGGTGACCTTCAATCGGATCATCTTAGAGAAAAGGCCAGGGTTGCCGACCTGAGGATGACTCTTAGTTCGGTATTGGATCCAACGAGGCTTATAGCCTTGAGAACTGTGTGACATGTTACTTGTTATTTCTTGGTACCCAGAAAATTATTGGTATTCATGTTGTAATCTGTTTTAAGTGGAAAGTGTCATTTATCATGTTCTTGAGAGACATGAGTATTTTAACTGTTAAACTGTGGAACTTTTTCTTTTTAAACAGATTGTCTTTACCAAACTGTATGTCAATCTAGTTTCTGTGATATATATCTTATTTTGAAATTGATCCCTGTTTTCAAAACTGTATATACTATCCATGTTGCTACTCACTGAGCTATCAGCTAACTTAGTTGTTTACCATTTCTAGGTGCTAGAATGACTTAGAGTGGACTCATGGCGTAGCGGGGACTCAATTGCATAGACGTTTAGGACATTGATTTATTTTGTTTTAGATTGTTATGTCAAGTTTGTGCATATTTACTTTTATTTTTATTGAGGTTCATTTAGGATTATTTTGATATGTGGGCTATTTTTGGATGATATTGTTTATGGTTGGTTTTGCCGTTTATACTTGTGGCATGTCACTGGATTGAGTTTTGATTATTTATTAATGGACTATTTTATAGTTATTCAATGTGTTTATGGATTCGTGTTTAGGCTTACGTGTGCCTTGGGCTAAGGCCCTGTGGGCCACGACCGATCATACCCGGGTTTGGGGTGTGATAGTGTCTGTCTTCCCAACGAATAGATTTTTAGGTATAAATATAAGTGTTTTGTTTGGCGAAAAATCAAGAACTTTGAGAGAAAAAATTTCTGTGCACAGAAATCTTGATTGTACTTTCACTCTGCTCTTTCACTTTTAGATCTAAGTGTTGTCTTTGTTTTTACACTTTCATATCTACTCTTTGTGAGAGAATCATTATAAAAGAGGTTGAATTACCTCTTATCTTTATTGATTATTTTATGAGAGGATTTTGTAACGGTGGGGCATCTATTGTTGAGTGAGGCTCAACGGATAAGAGTAAGACTTGTGTAAAATCCACAAGTTTGGTGAAGCTTTGGTGGTGTATTGATTCATTTTAATAGTGAAGAAATTCTTGAGGAGGATTCTTGAGGAGTGGACGTAGGTCCGGTGTGCCAAACCACTATAAATCGCTATGTTTGATTTTTTTTCGTTATCGCTTTTATTTTTATATTAATTATTATTCTTCTATTTTTTATTTGTTAAATTCGAATATTTTGGCTATTATATTTAATATTATGAAATTATTTTTAATAACCCAATTCACCCTCCTTTTGGTTTGCTTACCAGGAATAACAGTTGGTATCAGAGTAAGGACTCTAGTATTTTTTACTGAACCGTCTTAGAATAGATTATGGAACTCCTAGTTATTCATTACCTGAGGGGCAAGCATCTAATAGATCACCATTGTTTAGCGGTGCAAACTTTAGTTATTGGAAAACCAAGATGACCATACACATACAATCTAACGATTATAATGCTAGAAAAATCATTTGCAATGATCCAAAACCCCTTATCAAAACCGTAGAAGGCCAAAAGATACTAAAACCTGAAGATGAGTACACAGAAGCTGATATGAGAATGCTTAATCCAATGTTAAAGCCACAAATATGTTGTACTATGCCTTGGATGCCAATGAGTTCAATAGAATTTCTACAAATAAGACAACAAAAGAAGTTTGGGATAAACTCATAGTGACTCATGAGGGAATAGACAAAGTTAAAGAGTCTAAAGTTACCTTGTTAGTCCATAATTATGAGCTCTTTAGTTATTCAAATGTTTACTCGTTTTACTGATATTATAAATGGTTTATCTCTCTTGGTAAAATATATACTAATGCTGAAATTGTAAGAAAGTGCTCAGGACATTACCAAAGAGTTAGGAGAGAAAAGTCATTGCCATCACAGCAGCCAAGGACTTATCAAAGCTAAGTCTAAACGAGCTAATGAGATCTTTTCTCACACATAAGCTCATCATGAAATAAAAAGATGAAGAAGAAGACAACAAGAAAAAGAAGGGAATAGCTTTCAAACCACTACTACTCATGAAAAGGATTATGAAGATAATTCATAATTTGATGATGAAGAAATAACATTCTTAACAAAAAAGTTCCAGAAATTTATGAAAAAGAATCAAAGAGAAAGAAGATTTTTCAAATGAGATATTAACAAAGGAGAATATAATAGAAAATATTTTACAAAAGAAAAAAAATAATAAGAAAACTAAAATCACTTGTTATGAGTGTAACAAGCCTGATCACATCAAGGCCAATTGTTTGGAAATCAAGAAACAATACAAGAAAGACAAAAGAAGAGCCATGACTGTTGCATGGAGAGATAGCAACGAAAGTGACTTAGAAAATGATGATAGCAACCATGAAGTTGCCAACCTATGCCTAATGGAATTTGGAGATGATGATGAGGTAAACAATGAGTCTTATTCTTTTGATGAATTACAATTCGTATTTGAAGAATTGCATGATGAATTTCGAAAACTTGGCACTAAAAATATTGCTCTTAAAAAATTGCTTTCAAGTTCAACAAAAAAAAAAAAGAATCTTTATCTAATAAAATTGAAGTATTACAAAAAAAATATAAATAAATAAAAGAAGAAAATTAAATTTTAAAATAAAAAGAATCCCTTATTTTACAAAAGGAATTAAATGATTTCAAAATTGAAAATGATTCTTTAAAAAATGGATAAAGTTGTTTTAAACGAAAATATAGAAGATTTAAAAACATTCTTTCAAAATTCACTCAAGGAAGAGACACTTCAGATAAGCTTCTTAAAAGTCAAAATTATACCTTTGGTAGAGCTAGAATTGGGTATAAACCTTTTTCAAAAGGAAAAACTTTCAAAAATAGTTTTATTCATACATCTTCTAGACACTCACATCTTACGCATCATTTTTGTGGTAAAAAATGTCATATTTCACCTTCATGTCCTGTTAAAAGAAATCCTTTTGCTATTGCTTTCAATGGTAGACTGGGAAAGAAGGAAAGCGAGCTAGACAAAAGCCTAGAGTAGGCCAGGGGTAAAGGCCTTAATCTGATATTTCATTTGTTAATGTTAAGTTTATCATTTTAGGGTACTTGTACGATAATATCTATAGGTCTATCATATTCTCCTAATAGCCACCTAGTTTCAATAACAGTAGGGCTAACTAGAGATCTTTCCTTGACTAGATAGAGATAGATAGGAATATCACAGTACAATAAGACTTTCCTTTAATAACATGCTAACGAGTGTAATAGCTAAAGAAGGGCATAAGGAATAAGTTTCATACTGAGCATATGAGGGATACCGACCTTGGCTAAGAGGCCTAATATGGCTACTTTTTCTATCCTAGTGTAAAGACAATTCAAAGGTGTCAAATTCTAACTTTTACGAACCTAAGAAAATATGAGTACCAATAGAAAAATCAAGTTTTTGTAGGTATGTTTCAAGAAAAAATTCAGTAACGATAGATGGTATCTTGATAGTGCATGTTCGAGGCACATGACCAGAGATAAAGCTACGTAACCTTTGACGAAAATAGTAAAGGAAAAATCATTGGTGTAAGCATGGTGAGATTGTCGACGGCTAGATCTTTAGATTTTGAGATCGAGTTTTTGTGAGATCTTCACTGATTAGATTTTCAAATATATGAGATCGTGTATATATGGATCAGATTTTCATATATATGATATATGTATATACATATATATATATATGTGTGTGTGTGTGTGTGTGTGTGTGTGTGTGTGTGTGTGTGAAAGGGCAATATAGTCAATAAAAAAGAGGAAAAATTGTGGTGTGTCCTTCCTGAGCTACTCTCCTCTTTCTCAAGGACTTTTTGAAACTAGATTAGTTAAGTTGTCTTTTATCCTAGAAAAAAGACAAAAAAGAGGGGTTTCACCAGAAATCCCTTCTATCTAATTACGCTCCAAAATTTTCAAAAAAAGTTTATTATAATTTTATCCCTAACTAAAATTACTAAAAACCTCTTAAACCATAAAAATTCAAACCCTAATTTCTAATTTCACCCGCCATTTTTTCAATCCCTTTCACCGGACCACATCCATTACCACTTGTCGCTGCCCGCCTCCGCTGCCACCCGCTTTGCCAACATCCGAGCCCCTTCTTCCCTCCCCACTACCACAACCACCTTCTCTTCTTCTCATTCTTCTTTATTCTTCTTCTTCTTCTTCTTCTTCTTCTTCTTCTTCTTCTTCTCCTATTCCAAACTCTTCTCATTTTTCTTTATTCTTTTTCATCTCCTTCTATTCCAAACTCTAGATCTGAAACCTCTCTCTCTCTCTCTCTCTTTTTCTCTCTCTCTCTCTCTCTCTCTCTCTCTCTCACACACACACACACACGAGAGGCAACTGTGGGGGTTCCATTTGAAGCAAAGAAGATGATATAGGTTGCTGGCATAGGGATTTCAAAAGAGGGTCGTGGAATCAGGAGTGACTGGAAAAGAGATTGCGGCGATGGCTATGGTCGAGATGGTAACTGGAATTGTTTATCAGAAGAATGTCGAATTTGAAGCCTTTAAAAAACAAGACTTCGTTGCAGTGTGAATTGCACAAGTTCCTGCTTCTGGTCCATGTAAGGGCACCATACAAAATGGCTTGGTCTCAAACTATTAAAAGTAAAAAGAAAAAGAAAAAAACAAAAGATTCTGTTACACACACAAGTTTTTGGTCAACATACATTATCAGATTCCTAAAGCGGTTAATGTGGACTTGAATTATCATTTTGTTTCGAAAGGTAATTAATTGATCAGCTAAATATCACAACTACCTTAAATATCAACCATAACTGACTTCTCAGAACTGCTGGTAAGTCGAGCATTTTCTTGAATATGATATCTCTCTCTCTCTCTCTCTCTCTCTCTCTCACACACACACAGACACACAGACACACACACACACAAAATAGATAAACACATAAAAAAATATATATACTGTTACTCGTTCTCCTTTAAACCCATTGGCATGGTTTTGAATGCTGCCAACACCACAACCACTTTACATGCAAGAAATCCCAGCATCCCAAACACGACTTCTTTCGGTGTTAACACCATGCCACCACTGTCTCCAGAACCATATTACACTGCAATAGTAGCAAATACAAAAGCTAATACTAGGCTTGAAACTAGACCCCTAAATCTTCCGAACATTTGAGAAAATTTCCCTCTTCTGTTTATTGATGCTGATGATGCAGCAGAAGTTGGTAATCCATCAATGGACCTCTACAGCAATAACAGATATAAACCAATCCCACAACCTAAGAACGCAAATGCAGCATTTTCCCCAACTGAAAAGAATGCAATTGATGAGCCAACAAGTACAAGCAAACTATCATTAAGTAACAAAGAATACTTCAAATCCGCATACTCTCTCATGCTTTCTTCATTTGTTATTCCACTGTCACTCACAATTGATGTAGGTTGCAAGAGGTACTCACTTAACAAGGTCAAGTTGTCCCAAGAAAACTCTCTAACTAGGCAAGGCCTCAGTTTCGGAATGGAAATGTCACTTCCCTCACAGAGAAAGGTATCCTCAACCTCAAATCTGTATTCAAAACCAATATATTGAATTTCTTTTCCGCCATTTTCTCTTGATGTTGGTTGATACAGGAAAGTGACAATTAAGCTAACATCTCCTAGTCTCCACTGACCTGACATTGGTGAAAGGAAGAGAGAGAGAGAGAGAAATACAAAAGAATGCTTAAAATTTCAAAAGGCCAAGATAACTTATGTTAAACTCTAATCTCTTACTTCTCAACAAGGCTTGTCTTTGTTAAATAAAGTGTTTGAAATTGGAGCTGGTTGTTCAATCCACATTGTCTACAATACTAGAGCAATCCAACTAATGGTATTGAAAGGATTTGCCAATGCAGATATACCTTGTTGGGGTTTTTTATTTATTTATTTGTTTTCCCTTTATAATTATTGCCTATAGAGCTCAAGAATATATCAATATATATATATATATATATATAATAAATGCATTTAGACCCTTGAAAGTGTTTGTTTGACAGTCCTGGAATTCTCTATTATCCTGAGCTAGGCCTATAACCAGCTAGATATCTGGCTTGCATTGAATTGAAATTTGAAACACATTGCTTCACGAAGAGACTAACCTGATTCAAGACTGATCCATAGAGCTTCAACTTGCCCCAGTTTAGGTCCCTCAAAGGCGAACTCACCAACAGAACCCCGTTGATAATGGAGTACATCAGAAACAATCTTGTCCTCTAATTGATTAGAATGTTCTTTAATCAGACTCGCCGGTATCCTTTGTAAGATGGAGTCACCATTTTCATCTATCAAACAAAGTAGTATGCCAGCATTTAAATCACTAAGACCTGATCCATAGATATTACTTGTATGTAGCTTGACTTTGTATAAACACTTGCATCCCCTCACTTTGAAAGATGTAAGTATCTTCTCCAGTGAAGAATCTGCACAAACTTCAGGTTCTGTAGCTAGCAATAGACGTGAAGGTTTTGCATAGCTCTGAAAATCTGAATCAGAAAGTAGTATATTACTGAAAATGAGTGGCAATTCAATGATGAAAAAAATCAACAAATTTTGCAAAATCTAAAATAGGAAAAATACAGAAATAAATAATTTATATGTGCCAATGCTAGTTAATTACATTAAGCATAGTGGGGTGCTTGGATGAACACGGTGACCCCAAGAATGTTCCCTTTTATTTCCACGCAACCATGGAATTTTGGAGTCCAGAACTGTAACCTGCTATAGATACCTAGGTCGTCAATGAATCAAATATGATTTAGGTTGTGTTAAAAAGCAATTTCAAGCCAAAAGATACAAGGACAAGGAGTTATGCATACATCTCTCTGTCTCTGTCTCTCTCTCTTTCATAAATTATAGTCTTTCATGCTCATTAACTGTTCTCTCATCATAAATTATAGTCTTTCACGCTCATTAACTGTCACATGGTCCCATTTTGATTTTAAAAGCAAAAGTTGTTCAGGTTGATAACATCTCTAAAGTTAGTTTCTATTCCACAGAACATGGTCAAGAAAAAAGGATCAATGACTTGATGCAAAAATAAAGGATAAATGTTGAAGTACAATAAGTTTCTTAACATATCCAACAAATCTAGATCAAGACCGAATGCCAATAGAAATGACAAAGCACCAACGGAATTGTGCCTAGAAAAGGTGAATAGGCCAATTTTAATAGTTGATGCTAATTATGAAATTACCCAAATGATTAATTGATTTCATGCCAATAAAAAACACAATCATTAACCAATCAATTAATCAAGCTAACAATATGGAAATTAAACAATCTAATCCATGAATTCACCCATTGAGTCATTTAATCAACACATAGCAATCAATCATGAGAGTCAAGAATTTACGTGGAATGGAAAGCCTATGAGATAACTCTCCCAAGGGATGAAAACCACAATCCCAACACCCTCAACAAATCCACTAATGAATCAGACAGTTAAAAGACTCAAGTTTAAGGAAATACAACCCCTACCCAAGTTTACCTCACCATTGAGTTCACCACTGAGTTCACCACAAGCTTCAACAAGCTTGATCCCCAGTCCAAAATGGCTTTGACAATGTCAACCTTCATTGATTGAATAGCAATCACGAAGCTCCTCACTCCAATCTCTGCCTTCAACAGCTCCAATGATTAAGAAAAGATGTTTGAAAGTTTTGATGTGTATAGAATCGATCTAGGTAGAACAATTCATTTCAAACCATATTTCAAAGATTTACATTCCAGAGCAAATAAGATTCATCAATGAAGTCTGGATGAACAAGCTATGAAGCTTGTAGAGAGAGAGAGAGAAAATAGATCTCAGAAATGTATAACCATCTATCATATATGGAAATGATGAAATCTGACATTTTAAGACAATTCAAGGGCAAAATGGTCACAAAATAAACCACAAGTACGCCAACAATGCTCGAGCTTCTTGAGCCTAGGTCAGGCACTTGTCAAGCACTATCCCCAGCATCTTAAGCACTCGAGCTCTTGTCAAGTGCGCATCAAGCCCTGCTTCCAAGATCTCAGGCGCTTGAGCTCTTGTCAAGCTCAAATCAAGCATGAGGGACTTGAAGTACAATTAAGTAAAATCCTAGAAATGGCTTAGTGCCTAAAAATGAGAGAGACACAAACAATGTTATGCACGGGTTCAAACCGAGTCATATAGCTTTCAAGCAATGCAATCGCTGCAACATTTTTCAAAGAGAATCTCTCAAAGTGGTGAACTCAATCACTCTAAGACACTAAAAATATTGCCAACCCAAACACCCCCAGATTACGGACTCCAAATGTTTTGGTTAACGGAAATCCTAACAAACGCTTAGACAAACACTAGAATATATTGACGCGGATGCGTTATGCAATATAATAAATGCTTTTTGGTTTTGGTATTTCTCCAACAACATGTTGTATACTGTAGTAATTTCCAAAGCATACACTCATAGTGGTGACATATCTGAAACAAAACAATAACCTTAAACTATTTGAAATCACCCATTTAAAAGCACTAACAACAAGCCTATGTTTACACTTCGGGAAAACAGAAGTTAAGGCTTGGTGATTTCCACCGGTCGTTATAGATCACATCTCCTGTATTTACCTGCTTAGTAACCCCTACAATTATAATCACTATCATTTGGTTTTTAGGTTGTTTTGGGAACTAGTTATTTTAGTTGGTTTTTTGACTTTTTGGCTTTTTACGAAAAGAGGTGCAAAAAATAAAGAGAAGAGTTGACTTTTTGGAAGTGACTTTTTAGCTATTTTAGTATGTTCCCAAACTATTTATATAAAAGACTAGTGTAAGTAAGTCCAATAGACTAGGTTGTGAATGTATAATCATAAGAACAAAGAAGAAAAGTGAAGCATATTTTTCATTTATTTTCTATTTCTTCTTCCTATTTTTCGTTGTTGTTGTTGTTTTTACATTTCTTTAATTATTATTATCATATCTTTGGAAATATAACTTAGGGGCTGCTGATTGGTGCAAAGGGAAACACTAAGGCTATCATATATACTAACGTGATTTGAGTCTAAAACTTATTCATGAAGCAGGGTTAGGGGTAGGGCACATAGAAGAGTCTAAGATAGGGAGTGTTTAGTGGAGCATTAATAAATAGTGTTAGGCAGCCCCCTTAACTATCTGTTGATTATTTCCTTATTTGTACATTTGCAAATATTCTATTACATATATTTAGGCCTAGATTTAGGATTACATTTGATTATGATTACACCTAATTTCTATAATGCCTTTTTTATACTCATTCCAACAGCTATATACCTCTATTGAGATGAATACAATGACTGAATTCTCAAATCCTCACAAGTATTATGTAAAAATTATTTTTGTTGCTTAGTCGTAATATTTATGTTAAATGCCTCTAACACATGACCGTTTACACTGATAACAGAAGCATAGTAAATATTTGCAAATCAAGCGACCCCTTTGCCAGGGAAGATCAAGACTCCACAATTTCATCTTTTATATTTTGTTTTGTAATTTGCAAAAGGATTGTATTTAATTTAGTATAACGTTTGATGGTGATCAATTTGTTGGCTCTTAATGGGTGGTTATTCTACTATATATAAGCTTGTCATTATAAGGGTTTTGGTTCTATGTGATGAAATGAGCAATAATTCCCTTTTTACAATCGATTGAATTTTTATTTATTGTTTGAACACATTTATTGATATTTGTTACGGATTAATAACACATGTAAGACATAATACGTTAATCTCTAACGTTTTTTTTTTAATTATTATAAATTTATATATATTGATGAGCTGAATACGAAAGGCAAAAGATTCTCTCACATTATAGAGCAAAATATAGAGCAATGAAAACATATCCAAATTATAGAGTAAAACATGATTCAATTACAAATATATGCAATATTCAAGGATTGCTTCATGGATCCAAGGAGTTCATTTTGTTTAAAAAAAAAAATAAAGAAGTTAATTTGTTTTAACCGACTTAAAAAAAAAAGTTCAGACAATAAATACATTAGTTCAAATGATAAATTTTATGTTGTTTATGTAGTGTGAAATAAAACTTATGCGAAATTATTAAGATATTATCTATAATAACATTAATTTTAGAGATATGGTTTCTTTTAAAGTATTTTATCAATGAAAATTATATTTTTTTGGTTAAATATTTTTATAATATCTTAACAATTTAGATTTTTTTTTTAAATATTGTATAGAATTTAATAATTTTGTTCAACATTACTAAACTATGCATGGGACTTTGTTAATTTTTTTTATTTTTATTTATTTTTATTTTTTGTTTTTTCTTTTTGTAAAACCTCAACGAGATGAGTGAAATTTACTATTTGAATATGTAAGGGCAATATTGAGATTTCTGACTCATAATACATGGCATAAGCATATTCTGTGAAATAAACTAACAGACAATTAGCAGTGAAGAATCTTAATAATAGTTTAAAAGTAAAAGAGATTAGTGTTATTATTGAAATCACAGTTAATTGTCAGAAACTTAAAGGAGAGGGCAGGTAAGTGTAATTTACCCAATTCTTAAAAATCCCTAAACTTCAAACATGATCCACATGCATCTATCTCATCATCAATAAGCAATTTTAACCATTATTTGGCAATCCAATGCCACCAATTTTAACCATGTTGTTGTGTGTTGCAAAAATCAGATGCCTCATCGAAAGTGATTCCATTCCCCTGCAAATTCTTCACTTCAAACTATGGAAACAATGGCCCTGTTTGGTAGAGCTGTGGGAAAGTGCTTATACCTTATGCCTAAACAACTTATAGCTTATAACTATGAACATAAGCTGATTTCTGACTTATAAATTAAGCATCTCCTGCCCCACTCAAAGAATAAGCTGATTTCAGACTTCCAAAAAGCTATAAGCTATAAGCTATAAGCTAAACCAAACAGATCAAAATAGCTTAAATTAAGCTGAAAGCTGAAATAAGCTGTTTTTAAGTTCTGCCAAACAGGCACAATATGCTGAACAGAGAAGGACATAGAATAATATATGATTGAGAATATATATTTATTTTTTTTATTTTTTAAATCATATAAAAAAATATTAACCTGCATTTTTAGAAAGAGAATTATATGTAATTGAGAATTGGGAAAAAAATTTATCAACATATGAGAGGTGCAAGTGTACTTGCATTTACAGTCTTTTATTTGTATTCCATTACAGACACACTTGCACCTGTATGTGTTGTTAATTTTTTTTCTCTCTTTTTACCTGCATGTAATTCTTTCTTTTTTAAATATGTATTAAGTAGAAGTTTAATGACTCATAGATAAAAGTTAAAATTTGAAAATAAAATATGATTGAGAAAATATAAAATAATATATATTTTCTTACATACGAATAAACAAGTAATGTAAATTGTCAGGAAAAAAATAAATCCATTTATTTCAACTTTTTTAAAAAAAATCAAATAATAAATGAGTATTTAAAATGATAAATTTTACATCATTTATGTAGTGTGAAATAAGTCTTATATTAAATTATTAGAATGTTATCTAACATTAATTTTAGAGAGATTGTTTATTTTTAAATATTTTATCAATAGAAATTATTATTATTTTTTTCATTAAATGATTTAATAATGCCTTAACAATTTAAGGCTTTATTTAATATTACATGAAATTTAAGAATTTTATTAAATAATGCAAAAATGTGTATGGGTCTTTGATAATATATATGCAAAACTTTAGGGGAGGTGAGTGAAATTTCTCATTTGAATAGATAAGGTAAATAATGGACAATTTCGTCATTTTTGGTATTATAATCTATAACATTAGTATGACATCAACAAATTCTGCAATAGCCTAACATAGGGTAACAGTGGGAGAATCCTAATAATAATTTCAAAAGCAATGGAGGTTAGGGTAATTATTGAAACCACAGGGAAGGTAAGTGGGGCCGGCCATTCGGAATAGGCATAGGACCAACTCCCTGGGCATTCTACTGATTCTGAAGGTTCTAGTTTTGAAGATCTTGATTCTGAAAGTTTTGAGAGTTCTAGCTGTCTCTAATTTCTAATGGCTGAAACCTAGGAGGTTGACCCCAAGTTCAACACCTTGCGCCCCTTAAGAATGGGGCTGTTAGAGGAAGATTTCTAAAAAAACTCCAGTAGTGGTTCAAAAGTAGTAAATGATTTGTTTTGTGGATTATGTTCTACAAAGACATTGGTTGGTCTTGTAGGTAAAACTAGAGCTGGTGGAGGGGGCACAAAAACCATTTCACCCAAAGTAGCTATCATGTTGGTGATGGCCTTCACCCAAACAGATTGGGACTACCTTATCTCTCGTAGTGGATGTAGAGACCCTAATTTTTGGTAATTACACTTGAAACCCTAAGCTTTAGGTTAATTACATTTTAGTCCCAAATTTCATAAAATTTTACAAAATGGTCCAATAAAGAATAATTTTTATGTATTTTATTTTGTATTATAATTAAATCTTGGAACACCGCTTTATAATTAGAAATACCCTAACACTTGGCTTTTATTTATTTTATCTCCTAACTTCTAAATTAATTCATACATTCTATTTTTTTTTAGCCTAGTTACAAATTTACTAATTCTTTGAATCCTTATTATTTATTTGAGCAGATAAATAGCTATAAAAATATTTTAAAAAATATATATATTTTTATTATTTATTTTAATTTTTAGTTGAGAAAATTAATAGCAAATTAGTGGGAAAAAATATCTAGATATTTACGAGTTGCTTGGGCATTAAGTTAGAAGGGTATAATGGTCCTTTTAACCCAATTCTTGGCCTATAAAATTGAGAAGCATTGTCTCAATTCTCTCTCACGTTTTTAGCAGCTCAAGGAGAGGGTGAGAGAGGGAGAGTGTGATCAAGGGAAGTAGAGAAGAAGGAAAAAAAGAGAAAAAGAAGGAAAAGTGATTCAAGAAGATAAGAACAGCTCTTCCTCTTGTCTTCTCCAATTCTTTCACCATCCCATCCCATTGTTTAGATGCCTCTTGTGTTTCATATTAGAGGGAAATAGAGCATTTGGTGTGTATAAAAGTGTGGGTTTGAGTTAGTGACAATGTCTTGCAAATCTGTCAAATTAGGCACTGCTGTAACTTCTCAAATTTAAAAGAAATATCAAATTTATTTATTTCTCAAATCTGAATTTATTGTAGGCTATTTGGTGTGTTTAGGGCTTGTGGTAAGTTTATTAGCCCCTAATTGTGTGTTTTTAGGGCTTGGATATTTTGTTTAAAAAACTGGTCATGAGTCTCTGAAAAACAGTTAACTTCTTGCAATTTTATAAAATTCCAGAAAAATCATCTCAAGTTGGTTCTCCTACAAGAATTTAGGATTTTGAGTCATCTTTTCAATGGAATTTAGTTGGACGAAAATCATTCGGTAGATTGAGAGGAAAGCTAGTTTTCCCAAAGGGTGACAAATCTGGACAGGTTTTCGAATATAGCTTGTAGATGAATTTCTGGAGGTGCTGTACAAATTATGAGAATTGGAATTGAAACTAGACAGGTTAATTATTATTTTTGTGGAATTTCATCCCCTAATTTGACCTAGAAGTATTTTTCCCAAAGCACTGTTGTTAGCCCTGTAGAACCGAACTGTGCTGGTAATGGTGTTTTATTGTGTTGTTTGTCTCTAAGTATTTCAAAGCATCCCTAATGTTATTTGCTTGCCTTACCATACCTATGTATGACTATCATTGGCTATATTTACTTTCTTATGTTTGTCTCATGCTCTTTTATATTACCAAATTACCGAATGAGACTAACTTGCTTGGCAAAACATCTAATAAATGGGAAATGGAAAGGGGTTAGTAATGGGTGACGTTCACCCTTGTGCTTCAGAATGATTTATGTAAGATACATGTGAATGAGATTAAAACCAAATGAGTTAAGTCTTGCACAAGTAGTCTAAGCGAGTCCCAAGGTTGACACGGATGTATTCAGACTCTATGCGGTGGTGTCAGGTGTAAGCGAGCCCTAGACACGATTTGGTATGGTATGTGCAGGGTGTAAGCGAGCCCTAGGCACGATTTGGGTGTAAGCGAGCCCACTTGTTTGGCCGTCCCTTTTGAGGTCCATCAATGTCACTGATCGGTAAATAACCGGGAGGTGGGCATAGGTGGTAAGGTCTGCAAAGCAGCAAAAGGAGGAGTTTTGAATAGTTCGGTGTTCAATCCTTGTGGTTGGGTAGAAGGATCTCTTTGGGGGATTCTAGATGTCTAGTCTAACTACTAATTCATAGAACCTTATTGTAATGTTGTATGTTATGTTACCTGATTTGTTCTGTGTATGGTGGATTGGTTGATAAAAGAATGGGGGTGTGTGTGTTTTTACTGGGCATTCCTAGCTCATGGCATGTCATGCCAGGTGATGACCTAGTTTACAATGGTGAAGGTTAATTCGAAGGCAAATAAGATGAAGTGTTGGAGCTGTGGTTCATTTGAAGACTTAGACTAGTTGTTTTTTTTTTCCTTTTGACTTTTGGTTTGGCAATGTTTTGCTAATCCTGCAATGGAACGTAAACGAATTATTTGTGATATTAACTCTGGTTATATATGTATGTTAAGATGTTTTGGTTATCTATCCTACTGGTGTTGTATTATTGTACGTGTTTAACGGTCCGGAAGTTGTGGCGTTACAAAATGGTATCAGAGCTTAGGTTCAACCCTTACCTACGCGTTTCGACTTTAAAAGATTTTGACGATCACCTACGAAGGGAAGTGGTTTTAACTTTGAATAGGGCAACGTGTTAAACATTAAATACAGTATAGAAGTAGAGGATACTGTTATTTCTATGAGTCTTCTATCGATCGTCATACCCTCATTTCATATTTGTAACCTTGTTTGATGTCGTTCACTTCATGATTAAGTCATTACCATCTAGTCTTACTTTATATTTTTCAATTATACCATTTGCTAGATTGACAACCTTGAGCCTTGATTATGCCATCTCGTATGAGAATTTTTCTGAAAATTGGAATTTCTTTATTCGGTGATGAATCTTGGATATTTAGTTTAAAATGCGGATGGCCGACACAGTTTTAAGTTAAATATCTAACTTAGTCACTATCTCTATATCCTTTACCACATATAAGTCGTAAATTGTAATCCATCCGTATTTCAGATGATCCTTGAATCAATTGACGCAATTACTATAATATTCTTCCATCTTCACTTCACATTCCTTTTATTAATCTAGTTTAAAAGTCTTGTAGTTATTATTTTGCCTATATATATATATATGTGAAGTTGTGTTGTGTGTTTCCCTATATTTTTTATTTACTACCTGATCTTATTGCTTTAAACACCGTAGGATAATTAAACCATAACTTTAAGATTAGTTGATTACTCTTGAGAATTGCCTTCATAATTAGACTCCAACTTACGCCTCACCCCGTACTATGACGAGGGAAAAAAAAATAGTGAACCATACTCGAGCCAACGGCTACACCGAGACAAGCGATAACACATGAACTCGCGAGCAATAACGCAATAAGAATGAAGTATCATGCAATTGAAACCCTGAGAATGGACCAATACCCGCAGCTGAAATTTTGAGCCGCATTGGAAACCAGATTTTGGAACAATTGGGTCAATTAAGAGGGAAAATGCAAGAAAGTTCGAATAGGAGGTAAACCCTACGATCAAACGAAGAGGACGAAGACCCGTTAGTAATTAGAGGTAACATTGTACTCTACAATTCTTGGGTTCACGCTCTATTGGATTATGGCACACCATTTTTTTTATATCATGTGTCAAATCGTTAGGTCTTACATGTGAACCTTTAAAAACTACTTTAAGTATCGCATCACCTTTGGAAGGAAGTGTCAATGCGAATTAGAAGTGTCAGGTTTACACTTGATTTGCAACCTTGTGGTCAGGGACATGTTCGATTTTGACATAATCTTAGGTATGGAATGCCTATCTGCCCACTGATCGATGATTGATTGCTACCAGAAGAGGGTGACAACTTACACACCTGATGGGAGGTGTTTCCAATTTAAGGGGAATAGAGAGCAGTGTCTGAGCACAACAATGCGGTGGCATAATCAACTGCTGCCAGTTCTGGTTGAAGGAAGTTAAATTTTGGGACACGTAGTGTTTGAGTATGGGATTGGAGTGGACTCGGCCAAGGTAGAAGTAGTATTAGATCGGAAGCATCCAACCTCAGTATTTGCAGTTCATAGTTTCTTAGGGTTGGCCGGTTATTATTGACATTTTTTTCCAAGATTTTTAAAAAAAAAACTGGCCAAGTCGATGACTCGTCTAGTGCAAAAAGGGGTAAAATATGATTAGGTTGAAGCATGTGAACGATCCTTTCAAGAACTCAAGAGAAGATTGACTAGTGCCCAATACTCATCATTTCGGAGCAAGACGAAGGATATACAATGTATTACGATACGTCTAAGGATGAGCTGGGTAGTGTGTTAATGCAAAATGGAAAGGTAGTGGCTTACGGCTCCACGCAGCTAAAACCTCATGAAAGGAATTATTCGACACATGATCTAGAGCTGGCAGCGATGGTTTTTCGCTAAAGCAATGGCAGTAATATGGTGAACAGTTTGGGATTCTCACGGATCATAAGAGCTTGAAATATTTGTGCACACAGAAGGACTTGAAGATGAGACAAAGACGGTGTTGTATCTTATTATCCTGGTAAAGCTATTATGGTGACAGATGCCCTAAGTTGCAAGAACCGGGGGATTATTGTTAGCCTGGCACTCAAGGAATGGAACATGGTCGGAACACTTAATGAGTTCAAGGTATAGATGAAAGCTTATGACGAGAAGGTATACCTTGGTGCTCAAATCGCTATGCCCAAATTACTGAACGAGGTAATAGAGTCACAGAAGTATAATCAGGACGTGACGTGCATAAAAGCGCGAATAGCATCCAGCGATCCTATACCTAATTGGACGATTCACTCGGATGGAAGTTTGAGACATCAACGCAGCGTGTTTGTGCCATAAGATGAGTCGCTTAGAGAAAAAGTTCTGAAAAAGTTTCATCATTCATTGATTGCAGTGCACACAAGAGGGACAAAAGTGTACCAAGACTTAAAACACCAATACTGGTGGAACAAAATTAAGAAACAACAAAAAAAAAAAGGGTGGAACTTATTCGACAAAGATTGGTGGAAACTCAAGATCGTCAGAAGAGTTATGTAGATAAAGAAGACCTATAACTTTTATTGTTGGTGATGTTATCTTGAAAATTCAGCCCTGCCGAGGTATCATTCGTTTTGGAAAGAAAGGAAAATTATCACCTTGATATATCGGACCCTTCGAGATACATTAGAAAATTGGAAAGGTTACGTACAAATTGGCTCTACCCCGCAATTAGTTGGAATATATGATGTTTTTCCACATATCTATGTTGCGGAAGTACATAATGCACCCTTCTCACATCATCAACTGGGAAGAAATCCAACTCAACGAAGACACTACCTTTGAGGAGGGACCAGTAGCAATTATGGATAGGCAATTCAATTTCTTAAGATACTCTAGCATCACCATGATATTGAAGAGTTCACTTGGGAATGTGAAAAAGCGAGGTGTGCAAATTATTCACAACTATTTTAGACGTGAGGTACGATTTAATTTCGAGGAAGAAATTTATTTAAGGGGGATAGGTTGTAGAGAACCTAATTTTTGGTAATTACACTTGAAACCCTAAGCTTTAGATTAATTGCATTTTAGTCCCAAATTTCATAAAATTTTACAAAATGGTCCAATAAAGAATAATTTTTATGTATTTTATTTTGTATTATAATTAAATCCTGGAACACCGCTTTATAATTAGAAATACCCTAACACTTGGCTTTTATTTATTTTATCTCCTAACTTCTAAATTAATTCATACATTCTATTTTTTTTAGCCTAGTTGAAAATTTACTAATTCTTTGAATCCTTATTATTTATTTGAGCAGATAAATAGCTATAAAAATATTTAAAAAATATATATATATATATTTATTATTTATTTTAATTTTTAGTTGAGAAAATTAATAGCAAATTAGTCGGAAAAAAATATCTAGATATTTATGAGTTGCTTGGGCATTAAGTTAGAAGGGTATAATGGTCCTTTTAATCCAATTCTTGGCCTATAAAATTGAGAAGCATTGTCTCAATTCTCTCTCACGTTTTTAGCAGTTCAAGGAGAGGGTGAGAGAGGGAGAGTGTGATCAAGGGAAGTAGAGAAGAAGGAAAAAAAGAGAAAAAGAAGGAAAAGTGATTCAAGAAGGTAAGAACACCTCTTCCTCTTGTCTTCTCCAATTCTTTCACCATCCCATCCTATTGTTTGGATGCCTCTTGTGTTGTATATTAGAGGGAAATAGAGCATTTGGTGTGTATAAAAGTGTGGGTTTGAGTTAGTGACATTGTCTTGCAAATCTGTCAAATTAGGCACTGCTGTAACTTCTCAAATTTAAAAGAAATATCAAATTTATTTATTTCTCAAATCTGAATTTAGTGTAGGCTATTTGGTGTGTTTATGGCTTGTGGTAATTTTATTATCCCCTAATTGTGTGTTTTTAGGGCTTGGATATTTTGTTTAAAAATTTGGTCCTGTGTCTTTGAAAAACAGTCAACTTCTTGCAATTTTATAAAATTCCAGACAAATCATCTCAGGTTGGTTCTCCTACAAAAATTTAGGATTTTGAGTCATCTTTTCAATGGAATTTAGTTGGACGAAAATCATTGGGTAGATTGAGAGGAAAGCTAGTTTTCCCAAAGGGTGACAAATCTGGACAGGTTTTCGAATATAGCTTGTAGATGAATTTCTGGAGGCGCTGTGCAAATCATGAGAATTGGAATTGAAACTAGACAGGTTAATTATTATTTTTGTGGAATTTCATCCCCTAATTTGACCTAGAATTATTTTTCCCAAAGCACTGTTGTTAGCCCTGTAGAACCGAACTCTGCTGGAAATGGTGTTTTATTGTGTTGTTTGTCTCTAAGTATTTCAAAGCATCCCTAATGTTATTTGCTTGCCTTACCATACTTATGTATGACTATCATTGGCTATATTTACTTTCTTATGTTTGTCTCATGCTCTTTTATATTACTGAATTACCGAATGAGACTAACTTGCTTGGCAAAACATCTAATAAATGGGAAATGGAAAGGGTTGGTAATGGGTGACATTCACCCTTGTGCTTCAGAATGATTTATGTAAGATACATGTGAATGAGATTAAAACCAAATGAGTTAAGTCTAGCGCAAGTAGTCTAAGCGAGTCCCTAGGTTGACACGGATGTATTCAGACTCTATGCGGTGGTGTCAGGTGTAAGCGAGCCCTAGACACGATTTGGTATGGTATGTGCAGGGTGTAAGCGAGCCCTAGGCACGATTTGGGTGTAAGCGAGCCCACTTGTTTGGCCGTCCCTTTTGAGGTCCATCAATGTCACTGACCGGTAAATAACCGGGAGGTGGGCATAGGTGGTAAGGTCTGCAAAGCAGCAAAAGGAGGAGTTTTGAATAGTTCGGTGTTCAATCCTTGTGGTTGGGTAGAAGGATCTCTTTGGGGGATTCTAGATGTCTAGTCTAACTACTAATTCATAGAACCTTATTGTAATGTTGTATGTTATGTTACCCGATTTGTTCTGTGTATGGTTGATTGGTTGATAAAAGAATGCGGGTGTGTGTGTTTTTACTGGGCATTCCTAGCTCATGGCATGTCATGCCAGGTGATGACCCAGTTTACAATGGTGAAGGTTAATTCGAAGGCAAATAAGATGAAGTGTTGGAGCTGTGGTTCATTTGAAGACTTAGACTAGTTATTTTTTTTTTCCTTTTGACTTTTGGTTTGGCAATGTTTTGCCAATCCTGTAATGGAACGTAAACGAATTATTTGTGATATTAACTCTGGTTATATATGTATATTAAGATGTTTTAGTTATCTATCCTACTGGTGTTGTATTATTGTACGTGTTTAACGGTCCGGAAGTTGTGGCGT
Source organism: Camellia sinensis (assembly GCF_055761805.1). Lineage (NCBI taxonomy): Eukaryota > Viridiplantae > Streptophyta > Magnoliopsida > Ericales > Theaceae > Camellia > Camellia sinensis. The sequence continues at coordinate 4,466,196 of NC_138974.1, read as the reverse complement.
TACAGTGGAGTAGCCAAAGAATGAGAAATTTCTTGGGAAAGCTCTATGTTGGCTGCAATGATGCATTTCTTCAACTTTTCAATCTAATCTAGTTAATCCTTTAGGATTGCGTTGCATTTTTGAAGGTCGGGATTTCTTAAATCCTAGACTTTCAAAATGGGATGCATTTCTTGTTTGACTACGACATGTTTTCCTCTACCTCTACCAACCATGATGACATTAGGTTCTACCTCTACCAATCCTAGGCTAATGTGTTATGAATGCAGTTGTGCCATGACCAATGAACTTGGTCCAAGGTTGGATTTATGATTAGGGATTGCAGACTTTAATAGGACTTGGTCTTCTCCATACTCAGCATCCATTGCTTGATTGTCACCAATGACTTCCCTATCTTTCCCATACTTAAGAAGACCAGTGGAAAAACAACTGTCTTCGACAGGCCTCTTACTGGGGTTCCCAAGAAGGCCAACATCTTCGACTGTTTTCTTGATAGTACACCAAGGTCGGTCTACTTCTTCTTCACCATTACTCTAAATTAGAAATGTCCCACTAGGCGTGCCCATCAATCGATAGAAGCTAATTGACAGAAAAATAGATCAGACTTGGAGTTAAGTTTTGATGAGGACAATGTCCCACATCACCTATATGGGACTCCCACTTCCACCTTATAAGCGTACTAGCCTCCTCTACCTTGTATGAAGCCTTTAAAATTGTGAGGAGGAGACGACAAGATCCGTTTCTTAACTCCAAAGCGGACAGTATCATGCAAGGTGAACGAGATGAGTCAGTAGAAACAGTCACATGCTCTGCCCTCCCCCCTATATAAGCCTTTTCCCTGAACGAGGAACAAAACCGTGAGGAGGGGACAACAAGATCCGTTCCTCAACCCCAAAGCAGACAATATCTACTGGGACGTGAGAGGCTAGGTATGCAAATTTGGCACTAGAAGGAGGGCAGTCCGGTAAACTCTTTCACTGTTGTGGCCTAGTATGTTGGAGGTTTATGATGAGGACAATGTCCCACATCACCTGAGAAGGACTCTCACTTCCACCTTATAAGTGTACTAGTCCCCTCCTCCTCATATGAGGACTTTAAAACCGTAAGGAAAGGAGACTACAAGATCCGTTCCTCAACCCTGAAGTGGACAGTATCATGCAAGGTGAGCGAGACGGGTCAGTGGAAACAGCCACATGCTCTACCCTCCCCCCTGTATGAGGCCTTTTCCGTCGAGGAGAAACAAAATCGTGAGGGGGGACGACAAGATCCATCTCTCAACCCCAAAGCGGAGAATATCTGTAGGGCTGTAAGAGGCTAGGCATGCCCTTGTAGATATTGTTCGCTTTGGGGTTGAGGGACGGATCTTGTCGTCCCCTCCTCATGGTTTTAAAGGCCTCATACAAGATGGAGGGGCCAGTACACTTATAAGGTGGAAGTGGAAGTCCCTCCCAGACGATGTGGGTCATTGTCCTCATCAAGTTCTATGCCTTAAACTTATTAAAGACGTCTTTGAAGGTACGATAAACAAGAAATATGGTAGAAATAGAATTGAATTTGTATTAATTAAGTAAAATGTCACTTGTTACAAGTTACATAAACTTCAAACAAGAACAAAGAATTGAAAAATACATTGATCGACAAAGAAAAAGAGGGAGAAAAGTTATCACTAATCTACTTTTAAAATCATTAAGTTGACTACTCTTAAAATAGAAGTTACACCTAATAATCACGATATGACTACTCTTAAAATAGAAGTTACACCTAATAATCACGATATGTGAGTTGTGTTGGATTTTTTCCCCCTTTTTTTGAAACCTTCTCTTTTATACTGGTATGGCCACTTTCTGATGCAGCCATGATCCTTTGTTTAGGAACTACCTACAAATTCTATTCTAACTTGGTCTTCAATCTCTTAATTTCAGCATTGACTCTAACTGACTTGCAACAGCCAACTCTTCTGGTTTTTCTTGGCAATGATTTAATTCCTTAAATGCCACGCTACCATGCTACTTCATGCTGTACTACTAGCACATCTGTCATGCCATTACATTATTCCTATTGATAAGTAATTTTCAAAAATTCAACAGACTGAAAGGGCTTTAATTATGACATTAACACCGCAAAAAAGAAAAAAAAAAATCATGACTTGCATATTTTAAAGAGTATGTATTATAAATTCTACTCACAAAATTTTGCAAAATTTACTATTCAGTGGTAATTATACAAAATTATTATATATTCATGAAAAAAATTTGTAATTTTAATTATTAATGTTTATAAACTTTACTATTTATTTGTAATTATTTTTCCAAAAAGCTTCCACTGAATTTGAAATTTTTTCATGAAATTTTCCTCCCTCATGCTCTTGGTTTTCATCAATTTTTTTTTTTTCACATCATAGTTAATTGGATTAAATTAAAACAAATAAAAATTTAGAAGGATAATATTAAAAAATTTTAGAAAAATTACAAAAAAAAAAAAAAACCAATGTGTCAATCATGTAACAAAATAATTTTTGAATTTTTAATTTTATCAATTTAAACCCTAAACTTTTAAATTGTTTTTAATCTAAATTATTTGTCTATTTTTATTAAGCAAAATCGATGAAAAAATAAATATTTTAGTCATTAAACTCAATGAAAAGGGTATTGTAACACATGTAATGTATTTACCATAATGAGTTTAATAACTAAAATACTCATTTTCTGTCAGTTTTACTTATTGAAAATATATGAATGCTTTAGATTGAAAATAAATCAAAATATTAGAGTTTAAATTGATAAAATTGAAAATTCAAATTTTATTTTGTTACAAGGCTAAAACCTTGGTTGTTGTTGTCTTCTTTTTTTTTTTTTTTTTTGTAATTGTTCCAAAAATTTAAAATAATAGGCATAAAAATTAATACAATAAATGAATTTAGATGAATCAACATTTAGGAAAGAGAATAAAGCTGGGATTGGGGTCATTGTTTGAGATTGCAATGGGGAAGTGGTTGCTTCTATGGTTGAAGAGATTGGAGTTTTTGATGGTCATTTAATTATGTTGATACAAGGAGTGGACGTTAGCCCACTGGCCTGCCATGTCTAGCCTTATTTTTTTATGGCTTGGTGGCTTATTTTGATCGAAAGGATTAGGCTGGATTGATATCTTAGGCCCATTTAATAAATGAGTTGGACTTGGGCTTTAAGCATGCATTCTAGCCTAGTTCGACAATAATAATTTAAATATTTATTTTACTCTTTAATTATTGGGTGCTCAACCAAAAGTTTAAAATTATTTTTTTGGGCCAAAGGTGCAATTGCAGAAGAATAATGCTATATGCACTAATTAGTATACTAACTAGTGTACCAATTGATGATGTGACATAATTTAAGAGAATTTTAGTATTTGTAATGTGATTAATAATTAGGGTCAATAATAATGCCATAGCTAGCGTTGGTACACCAGTGAGTATGCTAATAGGTGCATATAACACCACCAGTCGCAGAATAGTTTATCCATAAGGACAATCTGAAACAAAATGGCCAAAATACCCATCTATATATATACTAATGAAGCCCGATCTATGACAAATCAAACAATTCGTTTCTCTCTCTTCTCGATCTAAACCCGAGGTGCGTCGTTTTTGCCACCACCGTCAATGTCTCCGCCGTTACTACCTCCGCGTCGCCACCGGCACCCCCATCGTCGCTGCCTACCGCTGTCGACTCATTGAAGAGAGAGCCTTAGTCATTGCCCAAGCAACGCCGTCATCTTCCTCCACACCACAATTTGACGAAGCGCTCAATGGTCGTTCTACAGAGCACTATTCGCAGAGCTCATAGCTACACTTCTCTTCCTTCGATTTCAGCACTTTCTTTCTTTGATCTTTTCTTCCTCTCATGTCTCTTTTAGGTTTGAAAGAGGCCATGTCAGTGACCTGATGGGGCAAAAGGCAGTTGGATTTGGCCATTTTTGAATCTTTGATTAAATCTTTATCCCTCTCTCGTTCTGCTTCGATGAAGTTTCAGGATGTGATTACGAGTTACTAAGTTGCAAATAAATAGGACAAATCCCCGATGAATCCGCCGAGGTCAGATCCACCGCATCCCCACCACAGAGCTTGTTTGGAAACACATTCAAGAAACGACCATAGATGTTGATTGTGTTGAGCTTCGTCGGAGACTCCTCATCGTCCTCCTTTTCTACCGCCTTTGCCTCTATCTTCATGTGCATCTAAACCTTGGAGTTCTGCTTCTACAGCTCCAAATCTTTCAATAATGGTAAATTTGACGTTGGTGGTTGAAGTTCCTTAGCCCCCCTCAAAGGGCAGCGTTACCATTTAGGGTTCCATTCCCATTCTCTCTATCTTCTCTCTCTCTGTGTCTCTCCATTTTGCTTGTTGCACTATACAATATTAGAGAGCTTTGTTTGGACAACAAGTCTTATTCACAGAAAATGAAATCTGTTAAGAGTCATCATTGACTTTTCTAGAATTATCTAGGCTATTAAGTGCATATGTTGAATAATGTAGAAGACTCCGGAAAGATCTAGAAGACTCAAGAAAGATCTAAAGAAATCCGGAAGATTTCATAACATTAGAGAAGCTTGTAGAAATCTAGAAGGTTCCGGAAGGTTCTAGAATATTTTTGAAGTATAGAAAGCACTATTATATACTAGAATACTTTAGAGAGTTCTAGAATATAGAAAAGTATGAGTATAGCGATCTCAATTTTTTTCTGTCATTTATTGTATTCCGGACTCGGGCTCTGCGGTTGTATGTCGTTGTCTATACCTTATTTCCATCCTTTATTCTTTGTATTTGAGTTGTGGGATGTGTTGGGTAAGTTTGGAACAGGTTGGTTGTGAGTTGGAACAAAAGGTTACTGCCCAAGATTTGGCTTCTTTGCTCGAACGAGGCTTTTTGCGCTCGAGCGAGCCTTGGGTATTTTCTTCCTTGCTCGAGTGAGAGCTCTTGCACTCGAGCGTGCGTCTACATCTTTGTGAAGACCTGAAGGTTGGTATTCTTTGCTCGAGCGAGCCTTCTTGCGCTCGAGCGAGCCTTGTGTTTTGTGTTCCTTTGCTTGAGTGAGAACTCTTACGCTCGAGCGTGCATCTGCGTGAGTGGTAGACCTGAAGCTTTGCATTGTTCACTCGAACAGCACTTCTTGTGCTTGAGCGAGGTCTTTTGTTGTGTCTGGTCGCTCGGGCGACAAGTCCTTCGCTCGAGCGAGCCTCGCATATAACAATTCGTAGCAGCGTGTTTTTACACCATTTTTGAACCTCTTCTTCTTCTAAAACCCTAAATCAACAACCTCTCTCTCTAAAATACCCCTTCTCTCTACAAATACTCTTGACCTAGGGTTATTCTACCCTACTCCCTCTGTTAAAAAGCTAGAGCATCGCGTGGGCTATCTTTGGATTCGAAAAAGTTTGGATTTGGGGCACTTTCAAATTTCTTCTTCTTCTTCTTCTCTTTTGAGCTTCTCCATTTGAGGTGGGGATAATCTACTCTCCAATATGAGTTTTAATCTTGATATTTGTCATTTGGTATAAATGATGGGATTTGCGAAGTTTGGGTGAAGTTAAGGTTTGAGATTTGAAATGTTTGAAAGAGGGGTTTTTTAATTTGGGATACCTATGGGTATGAGAGGTCTTGAATATGCTATTACTTGAGTATCATTGGTGAAATTTGGTCTTGGGTCCAATGTATGTTGAAATGGAAAAATGCCCTAATTTGAATTAAATTACTATTTCGTATAAATGGTGAAATGAATGTGGAAATATGAAATTGATTTGGGAATTATGAAATTGGAGGAAATTGTGACTAAATGGTGCAATTGGATTGATAAATCACTCATCTATGGAAAATGTGATAAATTATCGGTTGATAAAGTTATTTATTTATCTAGATATATTTGCTTTGGGCTATCGGTGGAGGATAGCCATGATTGTTATAGAAATCGCATGATGATTAGGTGAATTGAAACTAATCAATTGGAATATGTCATTGAATATGACAGTTAGGTATAAACATTGAATATGTGATTGAATATGTCATTGTATACGGCAACGTGTTTAAATACATTGTATATGTATCTTTGTTTGGGAGGAGATAGGGGACGGACTCCATTGATAATTAAGTTAACCGGAGTGTCTAGGGTGAAAGTCCCAAAATTATATGTATATATTTGGGTGCCGATTCCCTCAGACGTAGTTCCGTAAAATGGCAAGAAATAGAAGTGTTAGATTGTTGAATGTGTTGAATTATGAACCATTGAATTGTAGCCTCATTTTGGTTGTCTGATAATAATGAATTTGGTTGATGAATTTACCTGGAATGGATAAATAGAAATGAATTGAGATATTGGTTATTAATATTGATTAGTCTTGAACATAATATATATGTATTGGTTACGAATATCCCACATTTATCTGATGCTTATGTCTTAATTAATTCTCATTTGTTGTTTAGCATATCTCTACTGGTCTTTGGCTTACCCTACTTGGGACACCATTTTCAGATACAGGTGATATGTCACCTCCAAGGACATAGCTTGGGAGGTTGAGGAGTTGAAAGCTCCATTTTTGTATATTTTGTTGGTGTTATATGTAAAATTTCAAGCCGAGGGCTTTATATGTAAAAGAGTTAGAACTCTTCTTTTGTTGTAACCAAGTGACAACTTGGAAAGGTTTAAGCACGTAGGGCATTATTTTGTTGATTTTAGTTAAGAACATTTATGAATATGTAGTGTACATGATACATTTTGTAAAGAAGACTCTGATGAATGAAAAGATATTGTTTCTCTCATGTTTATGAAATTTGTGAATGGTTGTCTTATTCTATATTTTGAGGGCGTTACAACTTGGTATCAGAGCGTACCGATTTGAATACTTTGGGTACGTGGGAAGTGGTTAGTACCATAATGGGTTTGTCTCGCTTGTTAGAGACTTAAGTGCAATGCTATGTGCTTATATGATAACATGTTTATGTGACTCTATGGGCATGGGATTTAGTTTCTAGGATGTTGATCGGATCCATGGGTTTCTGGGAGTCCTGTTGGAAAGGCACTTGATCACTGCCGTTTCTAACTGGAACTCTAGCAACGCCGCAGGACAGTCATTATCCTGAAATGAAATTCGTAAGTGTTTATGTGATTATGTGCTTAAGCAGAGTGAATTACAGTTATCCATCGAATTAGGACGCGAGTGAAATAGCTTTGGCACATTTGTGAATGTGCTAATTCTTTTGTTACCTTTATTAGGATGTCAGAACGAAGTCATGCTGGTAGGCGTGGTAGACCTAGGAGGCAGGAGATGCCTATACCGAATGAGATTCCGGCGCAGGAGGAAGGAGCGGGTCAGGCCAATGTGGCCGAACCGGTTGGTCAACAGGCCATGGGCGCCTTTGCCCGTGAAATTGCTGGAGCATTGAGGGAATCCGTGGACATTCTCAGGGCTAAGAAACAACTCCAGGCCCAAGTAACTGAGGTAGGGCCATCTTTTCTAAAAAGGAAGTTCCTCCAGTCGAATCCAGATGAGTTTTTGGGAGATCCTAAAGAGCCACTGAAGGCTGACAAGTGGTTAGAACAGATAACAAAGACATTTGAGATGCTTGGCATCGAAGACGGAGGTTTGCGAGTGACCTTGGCGTCCTTTCAGTTGAAGAGAGACGTGGGTTAATGGTGGAAGTATGCGCGGGGGCGCATCGGAGGGACTTGGGAGACCTTTGTTGAAGCTTTCCAGGACAAGTACTTGCCTGCTATGGTAAGGGAGAAGTTGAGGGATCAATTTTCCAAGTTGGTGCAGCTGAATACACCAGTGGCAGAGTTTGAGGCCAACTTTTCTAGCTATCTAGGTTTGCACCTGAGTTAGTAGCGACTGAGGAACGCCGTTGTCTGGAGTTCGAGAAGAGATTGAGGACCGGACTCATGTTTCAAGTTGCCGAGTCCATGATTAGAGATTATGGATGCCTTGTGGAGGCTGCTGCCCATCTGGAGGCCATTATGCATGCAGAGGAGAAGAGGATGAGGGGCTTCAAAAGAAGTCAGGATGGTCAAGGGGACGGTAAGAGGCAGAGGGGTTCTAACCCTCAGCAGTCCCAGGGAGCGCATTCGAGATCTACCTTTCCAGTACCGAGTTCGGGTTCTGAGAGAGGCAGTCAGGGAGACATCACTTGTTACAAATGTGGTCAGTTGGGCCACAAGTCTCCAGCTTGCCCACAGAGAGGAGGAGGGCACCGTGCAGCATCATCTTCAGCCTATTCTCAGAGCCAGAGTCAGAACAGAGGCCAGCCATTCACTTGTTATCAGGGCAGGCGGGGCACCTAAAGAGGTTTTGCCCGTAGTTGAGTGGCACATCTGGTGCGTCTGGTTTGAGGTAGACACAGAGTTATTAGCCAGCTCAGTCAGTTCAGGCCTTGAGGGCCAACCAGGGAACCTCTTCGGCTCAGTTCATGCAGTAGTCTCATGCTCCAAGAGGTGAGTAGGTAGATCAGAGACCTACAGGGCGCATGTATGCTGTTACAGCGCCGAATCTTGTACTTGCTCCATCAGTAGTGAGAGGTACCTTTTTGTTTTGTAACTCGGTTGCTAATGTGTTAATTGATATGGGTGCATCCCATTCCTTTATATCTTCTGCATTTGCATTAATTTTGGGATTGGAGTTGGTGCAGTTAGTGTGTTGTATCACCTATTGGGGGTGAGATGGTTTTGAAACAAGGTTGTCGAGGCTGTGATATAGAGGTCGCCGATCGTCGGCTTCCATTTTCTTTTGTCTGGTTTTGATGGATATGTCTGGTTTTGATGTAATCTTGGGTATGCACTGGTTATCGTCATATCAGGCTGTTATAGACTGCTATCGTCAGAGGGTTATTATAGGTACCTTAAACAGCGATTGTTTTCATTTCTTGGGAGATCGGGTTGGTAGAGGTTTACCACCAGTGTATGATCCGCGAGAGCAGAGTGAGCTTAGTTGTCTTCTCGCTAGCTGTGTAAGTAGTGAGTGTGATGAGACCCAGACTAAGTTGCCAAGAGTGGTTTGTGAGTACTCGGACGTTTTTCCTGAGGATCTTAGTAGTTTACCACCCCATCGAGAGATTGAGTTCTCTATTGACTTAGTGCCTGACATAGCACCAATTTCCATGGCACCGTATCGTTTTGCCCTAGTCGAGTTGAGTGAGTTGAAGATTCAACTCCAAGAATTGCTAGATAAGGGTTTTATTCGCCCTAGTACTTCACCTTGGAGAGCACTAGCCCTCTTTGCTAAAAAGAAAGATGGGGCTTTGAGACTTTGCATTGATTATCGAAAGTTGAACCGGGTTACGGTTAAGAATAAGTATCATATGCCTTGTATAGATGATCTGTTTGATTAGTTGAAAGGATCCCGTTATTTCTCTAAGATAGATTTGAGATCTGGTTACCATTAGTTGAGGGTTAGGGAGGAGTATATCCCAAAGATGGCATTTCGTATGCGGTATGGCCATTATGAGTTTCTGGTGATGGCTTTAGGGCTTACCAATGCATCTGCTGTGTTCATGGATTTGATGAATCGGATTTTTTGAGAATTCTTAGATTGTTTCGTAGTCATCTTTGTGGATGACATTCTGATTTATTCACCTTCCGAGGAGGAGCACGAGGGACACCTATGAGTGGTGCTTGAATTGCTTAGAGCCAATAAGTTGTATGCTAAGTTTGGAAAGTGTGAGTTCTGGCTAAGAGAGGTTAAATTCTTAGGCCATGTGGTATCCGGGGAAGGGGTGACCGTAGATTCATCCAAGATAGAGGCAGTGCAGGATTTGGCACAACCTAAGAATGTCTTTGAGATCCGTAGTTTCTGGGGGTTGGTCGGGTATTACTGTCGGTTTGTAAAATATTTTTCCAGGCTAGCTTCGCCTTTGACTAGATTGACTCGGAAAGGGGTAAAGTTTGTGTGGAGTGAGACTTGCGAAAAGTCATTCCAAGAGCTTAAAGTTAGACTTACCACCGCTCCAATCTTGATTATTCCGGAGAGGGGTTTGGGTTATTCAGTATATTGTGATGCCTCACGAGAGGGCTTGGGTTGCGTATTGATGCAAGAAGGAAAAGTAGTAGACTATGGCTTACGTCAATTGAAAACACATGAGAAAAACTACCCTACTCACAACCTAGAGTTAGCAGTTGTGATATTTTCCTTCAAGATCTGGAGGCACTATCTGTATGGTGAGAGATTCGAGGTGTTCTCGAATCATAAGAGTCTAAAGTATCTGTTTACACAGAAAGATTATGATTTCGAGTTGCACTATCATCCAGGGAAGGCCAATGTTGTGGCCGATGCCCTAAGTAGGAAGTCCATTAGTGATGTAGCTTGTATTGCTATCCTGGAATGGGAGATGTTGGGTGCCCTTGGTGAATTTGACTTGCATCTGGGTGAGTCTGTTGAATCTGCAGTCTTGTTTTCTGTGGTTGCACAACCTACGCTTGTGAATCGAGTGCTAGAAGCACAGAAGGGTGACTTTGAGGTAGAATCCCTACGGGAGAAGATCTCCAGTGAGAAGGTAGAGAAGGGTTTGACTGTGTATCCCAACCTGAGTGTGAGGTATCGAGGCCGCTTGTTTGTGTCAGAGTCTTGCCGAGAGGAAGTACCCCGAGAGTTTCACCATTCACGCCTTGTGGTGCATCCGGGAGGCACAAAGATGTATCATGATTTGATTCGCCAATTTTTGTGAAGGGGTATGAAGAAGGATATGGCGATGTTCGTGTCAAAGTGCCTTACTTGTCAGCAAGTGAAGGCCGAGCATCAGAGGCCAGCGGGTCTGTTGCAACCCTTGCCTATAACTGAGTGGAAATGGGAGCACATCACGATGGATTTTGTCGTGGGTCTTCCGAGGACTCAACAGGGTAGTGATGCCATGTAGGTGATGGTTGACCGGTTGACTAAATCAGCGCACTTTATTCCTATGCGCATAAGAGATTTGGTAGATCATGTTACCAACTTGTATATTCGGGACATAGTGAGGTTGCACAGGGTCCCAGTGTCGATTGTCTCAGATAGAGATCCACATTTTACTGTTAGGTTGTGGCAGAGTTTGCAGAGTGCCTTGGGCACTAGATTGACTTTTAGCACGGCTTACCATCCTCAGACTGACAGGCAGTCCGAGCGCACTATTCAGACCCTTGAGGATATGCTTTGAGGCTGTGTCCTTGACTTTAAGTGGTCGTAGGAGAGACACCTACCATTAGTGGAGTTTGCCTACAATAACAGTTTCCAATCGAATATTGGCATGGCACTGTTTGAGGCCTTGTATGGCCGACTGTGTAGATCTCCGGTGTGTTGGGCTGAGGTGGGTGATGCACCTTTATTGGGCCTGGAGTTGGTGCGAGAAATGACGGAGAAAGTAGCACTTATCCGTAAGAGGTTGGTTACGGCCCAGAGTCGCCAAAAGAGTTATGTCGACCGTAGGAGGAGGCCCTTGTCATTCAAGGTGGGTGATCATGTCTTTCTGAAAATATCACCTAGGCGGGGTTTGATGAGGTTTGGGAAGCGTGGGAAATTGTCCCCTCGGTTTATTGGCCCTTTTGAGATCCTTGAGCATATTGGGGAGGTTGCCTACCATTTAGCATTGCTGCCGTAACTCTTCGAAGTGCATGACGTGTTTCATGTTAGTATGCTTTGGAAATATGAGCCGGATCCATCACATTTATTGGATTGGACCAACTTAGAGGTAGATGAGGATGCTTCGTATAAGGAGAGACCGGTGAGGGTCTTGGATAGATGGGACCAAGACTTGTGAGGCAAGACAATCCCCTTGGTCAAGGTATTGTGGAAATATCATGGAGTTGAGGAAGCCACTTGGGAACGTGAACTGGAGGTTCGAGAGAAATATCCGAACCTGTTTCTTAATGTTTGAACATATGTTGGAAATATGGTTTTAACGATGAACTCTAAGAACATTGTATATGTTTTGGACTATGGAAGTATTGTAATTGTTAAATATGTCTCGGAAATGCGAGTTTAATTTAACATTGTATATGTTGAATGTGTTTTAGAAATGCAAACATGTTATTAACATTGAATATGTTATGGAGATATGGAATATGTGTAGTGAAATTAGTTGAATTCCGAAAGAATGCATATTGATAATGTATATTGAGCTATATATTGCAAATTGTCCTCTTGAGAAGAGATGGAATGACCGGTGGATGGGTCACGATGATAAGTGTTGAATTATAATCATGTTGAGAATTAAATAATCACAATTTTGAAACTTGTATAAAAATTTCGGGGACGAAATTCTTTGAGGAGGGGAGGTTATAGCGATCCCGATTTTTCCCCGTCATTTATTCTATTCCGGACTTGGGCTCTGTGGTTGTATGTCGTTGCCTATACCTTATTTCCATCCTTTATTCTTTGTATTTGAGTTGTGGGATGTGTTGAGTAAGTTTGGAACAGGTTGGTTGTGAGTTGGAACAAAAGGTTGCTGCCCAGGATTTGGCTTCTTCGCTCGAGCGAGGGTTTTTGTGCTCGAGCAAGCCTTAGGTATTTGCTTCTTCGCTCGAGCGAGAACTCTTGTGCTCGAGCGTGTGTTTGCATCTTTGTGAAGACTTGAAGGTTGGTATTCTTCGCTCGAGCGATCCTTCTTGTGCTCGAGCGAGCCTTGTGTTTTGTGTTCCTTCGCTCGAGGGAAAACTCTTGCGCCCGAGCGTGCATCTGCGTGAGTGGCAGACCTGAAGCTTCGTATTGTTCGCTCGAGCGAGCCTCACATATAACAGTTCGCAGCAGTGTGTTTTACATCATTTTTGAACCTCTTCTTCTTCCAAAACCCTAAACCGACAGCCTCTCTTTCTCTAAAATACCCCTTCTCTCTACAAATACTCTTGACCTAGGGTCATTTTACCTTACTCCCTTTGTTAAAAAGCTAGAGCATCACGTGGGCTATCTTTGGATCCGAAAAAGTTTGGATTTGGAGCACTTTCAAATTTCTTCTTCTTCTCCTTTGAGCTTCTCCATTTGAGGTAGGGATAATCTACTCTCCAATATGAGTTTTAATCTTGATATTTGTCTGTTAGTATAAATGGTGGGATTTGGGAAGTTTGGGTGAAGTTAAGGTTTGAGATTTGAAATGTTTGAAAGAGGGGTTTTCTATTTTGGGTTACCTATGGGTATGAGAGGTCTTGAATATGCTATTACTTGAGTATCATTGATGAAATTTGGTCTTGGGTCCAATGTATGCTGAAAAGGAAAAATGCCCTAATTTGAATTAAATTACTATTTTGTATAAAAAGTGAAATGAATGTGGAAATATGAAATTGATTTGGGAATTATGAAATTGGAGGAAATTGTGACCAAATAGTGCAGTTGGATTGATAAATCACTCACCTATAGAAAATGTGATAAATTATCTGTTGATAAAGTTATTTATCTGTCTATATATATTTATTTTGGGCTATCGGTGGAGGATAGCCATGATTGTTGTAGAAATTGCATGATGATTAGGTGAATTGAAACTAATCAATTGGAATATGTCATTGAATATGACGGTTGGGTATAAACATTGAATATGTGATTGAATAGGTCATTGTATATGACAACGTGTTTAAATACATTGTATATGTATCTTTGTTTGGGAGGAGATAGGAGATGGACTCTATTGATAATTAAGTTGGCCGGAGTATCCAAGGTGAAAGTCCCGAAATCATATGTATATATTTGGGTACCGGTTCTCTCGGACGTAGTTCCGTAAAATGGCCAGAAATAGAAGTATTGGATTGTTGGATTATGAACCATTGAGTTGTAGCCTCATTTTGGTTATTTGATAATAATGAATTTGGTTGATGAATTTACCCGGAATGGATAAATAGAAATGAATTGAGATATTGGTTATTAATATTGATTGGTCTTGGAAAGAATGTATATGCATTGGTTAAGAATATCCCACATTTATTCGATGCTTATGTCTTAATTAATTCTCATATGTTGTTTAGCATATCTTCATTGGGCTTTGGCTCACCCTACTTGGGACACCATTTTTCTGGTACAGGTGATATGCCACCTCCAAGGACATAGCTTGGGAGGTTGAGGAGTTGAAAGCTCCGTTTTTGTATATTTTGTTGGTGGTATATGTAAAATTTCAAGCTGAGGGCTTTATATGTAAAAGAGTTAGAACTCTTCTTTTGTTGTAACCAAGTGACAATTTGGAAAGCTATAAGCTCGTAGGGCATTATTTTGTTGATTTCAGTTAAGAACATTTGTGAATATGTAGTGTACATTTTGTAAAGATGACTTTGATGAATGAAAAGATATTGTATCTCCTATGTTTATGGAATTTGTGAATGGTTGTCTTATTCTATATTTTGAGGGCGTTACAATGAGTATATGCTAGAATATTCTAGAGGGTTAATAATAGCCCTTGGATCAAAATGATCTTAACCATCCATTGAGGAGATGAATGACTATATGAAGGGAAGTTACCTCATTTGGAAGGTACAAGACACAACAATCAAGAGTGTAGTCAAGTGCTTGAGTGTGAGTGATTCCAAGAGTGAGGTGTCCTTGAGAGTCTTCTTGTATACTTGAGTGTATCTTTGCATCTAAATAAAGATTCACTTTTGTATAGCCGTTGTGTTTTAACTCAACAAAATCAACTCCCAAATCCTCTCTCTCTCTCTCTCTCTCTCTCTCTCTCTCTCGATCGATCTGCAAACAAATCTGTTTCCTTTTTTTTTTAAAAGTTGATGACAATGATGATGAAACAAATTGAAAATAGTTTTTTTTTTTTTGACAGATTGCAACAATTAATTTTTTTTAAGTTTGTCTACTTTGATCCAATTTCTCCCTTTGTATTGTGTTCATCATAGTTCTTATTTTGGTAGAGAAATCCAAAGTCCAGAGCAAGCACAACCATAAGAGAGAGTAGTCTGGTTTGATTGCTTGCAAAATTTATATAGATATGAAAAATTTGTACAGGTAAAATTTGGATAGAAAATTTGTTGTTGCAGTTGTTGTTGATGATAAAGTAGATTGTTGTTGTTGATGATGCTTGCAACATATACAAAAATCTGTGGTGCAACAAATAAAAAAAGATCTGTTCAAAATTTGAACAGATAGGTGCTTGGTAGTGGCTTGGTGTATTTCAATAACAAGTTTTCAACAGATAAAAAAAATAACAAATAGAATTCAAGAAAAAAAATAGAATTCAGGAAAAAAATTCAATAGATAAATAGAATTCGGGGGAAAAATTGAAGAGATAGATATATTTTAGGATAAAAAATTGAACAGATAAATAAAAATTTGAACAAATATATATAAATTTGAACAGATAGACAAAAAAATTGAACAAATAGAAATAATTTGAACAAATAATTTTTTTTTTTATAAATAGATAGGTATAAATTTGAATAGATAATCAATGAAAAGTCAAATAGATAATAAAAAGTCAAATAGTAAAATTAAAAAGAAAACGTTCTCTAAGGCCTTGTTTGAGAAGCGACCGGTTTAGCTAAAAAGGCAAAAAGTTACTAAAAATGCCAAAAAGCCAACAACCCATACCAAAAAGTCAAAGATTTTCTTTTCTCTCTACTTTTTGCACATCCTTTCGTAAAAAGCCAGAAAGTCATCTCAAACATACTAGTTTTTTTTAGTTCATATTTTAGCCAAATAGCCAAAAAGTTACTAAATTAGCATGTTCCCAAACAAGGCCTAAGACTTCTCACCAAATTATTTCACAAAACTTGGATCTCTTATCAACAAAAAAATATTTCTTTGACCTAATGTCTTGTATCCTTCCTAGATTGGATTTATCACCAATTAACCCATTATTATTTACTTTCCTAATATTAAACTGCAAATGTTGAATTTGGTGACTGTAGTGTGTAATGAAGTTAATTGTGCTTGAACGTAAAAATGACTTGAAGTGATCTAAGCGTCTATTGTGTTTTGGAATCACTTGACAGTCAACAAAAACTTGAATAGGGTTTGACAGTCAACAAAAGCTTCATTAGTTTGTAGACCATCTTTCTTGATACTACTAAGTTGTAGGAACTCTATTGAAAAATTCTATTGTTGGGTTAATCTTTGTAAAATTCTTGCCCCTCCAAAAGGAGATATTATGAGTTCAAGCCTTCATGTGGGGCATTGGGGTGACCCATTTCCCTTAGATTTAAGTTAGAGTAGGTTATTAAAAAAATAAAAAAATTATTTGATGGTTTCGATCAATGATCCACACCTTAGCACATGAGAGAAACATAAACACAGATACAGACACGGACACAAATATGGATGTCGACACTTATTCGGACACAGATACGGGATACAGTAATTTCAAAAAAATGAGGACACAGACACGATGATGACATGGCAATAAAAAATATTTTTAATATATTTTATTTGCTATGTAGATTAATAGTATATCCACAAATAATCAAAATTAACAAAAAAAAACACAAATTTAATATAATAATTAAAAAAAACTCACTCTTAAATTAACTCTCATTGTTTGCCTTCTTTTTTTAGCATTTAACATTCAACCAAAAGCACTAAAAAATGGTGGGGGGAAGGGGGTGAATGAGTTAGCCTGTCCCCAAAAAATATAATTAAATAAAGGGATATACCATGTGATGTGTCTCATATGTGTCCCTATCATGTCTTTGTGTCTGACACCGCTATGACACAAGTTTTAGAGTGTTGGTGTTGTAAGTAGCTCTCCTCCAGATTCCATCATCTCCATACCCCTCATGACTTTAGTTCGTGGGCCTTATGGGGCCCTCAAAGAGAACAACATATATATAAATTAGTTTGATTGGATATTGATACACATACTAATTTATTGTATTTTATTTTATGAAGTGGACAATTTTAGGTTAAAATGATAATTACCACTCATTTCATAAAACAAAACATGACTGGTTAGTTTGTCTATCAATGTCCATACATGCTAATTTTTTTTTCCATATATATATATATATATATATATGTTGTTCTCTTCAAGGACTACGAGATAAATGGTTAAGATCACCATTGTGGGCCTTGTGAGGCCCATGAAATAGAGTCTTGTGGGGCATGAAGATGACGTAGTGGTCTTAAGAGGAGATGCTCCCATTTGTGCTTTATAGACATGAGCTTTGTCATATTGTCTCCCAAAAGTCAACACAAAAATATTGAGTCCTACTATTTTAATCAACAGAAAATCAAGTTGGGGCAAATATAGACTTGTCCCGAGGGCCACAAATTATTTTCCCTCCAAAGAGGCATCATTCCTACCATTTATGATACACCAATTATTCTAGATCACAAAACTAAGGGTGGAAATTTTTGACCCACAAGGTAACATGAATCAAATAGTATACGAAGTTAGCAGGTTAGGTTTGACTATTTTGTACATTAAAATGAATATGACACCACATAATATGGCGAATATTAAATAAGTTTGGTTAATATCTAACCTGCGTAACACAATTGACACTAATAATCTATTTAATGAAAAATGAGATACATTTTAATAATATATCCTCTTGTTGGAAATTGGGTTGGGTTTAGAACTCGGACTCAATTGGGTCGCCCATGGTGGCATGACCCGATTAAGAGAGATCCAAATATTAGTAATATATTATATATTAAGATATGAGATAATCTTGATATGGGATAATTATCAATATAATATATGATAATTATTGATTAGATACTATAGATATGGGATAGATTTTATCTGGGATAATATATCTATCATAGGTCTCCTAACTTTCCTATATTAACAGACATTGGGTTCTGTATATCAATATAACAAAAACCATACGTTCTCTTTTCCCATAAACCATTCTGCCTTTGTACTGTGATTGCTGTGGGTAAAACTCTTGTAGTTTTACTCTATTGCTGTGGAGATTATTCAAGAGCACATGATTCACCTTCTAAGCTTGATTCATTATACATTTTGATTACCAACAAGGTTTGTTTGAATCCATATTATTTTCCACTATCTATATTGTATTATATTTCCATCATTGGTATTAGTGCCAGTATTAAGGTGTTTTTGTGCTATTGAATATCCATGAAATTAGTATTTTATACTAATATATGTATATATATTATTTTTGTTTGCATAAAATATTAATGTTTGGTCAAAATAATTTTATTAGTTTTTTCATTCTGTTTATATTTTTTTATGAACATTCACATGTATATAATATCTGTAAAATTACATTAATAGATGATAAATCATTATTAATAATTTTATGTTTTAAAGTTATCAGATATTAATGAAAGGGATAAAGCTTGGGAGCTCGAATGAGCTCCCCCCCCGAATCCCTCGAAAATGGAAACAGAGAGAGAGAGAGGGAGAGAAGGCGTCGCAGCAGCTCGGCCGATCGTCGGTCGATCGCCGATCGTTGCAGCAGCTCAACCTCCGCCTCGCCTCTGCCGCGCCTCCGCCCCTGGTTTATGCCCCCTCCTATCCAGTTCTCCCTTCTCCCTTCCCTTTTTGTTCTTCTCCCTTCTCTTCTTCTTCTTCTTCGTTTCTGATTCAAAAAAAAAAAAAAGGCAAAAACGACGTCGTTTTTGCCTTTAGGGGGATTCGGGGGGGCCATTTTCGAGTGACGTAGCATTACTCTAGTGAAAGTAAGGCACGTGAAATCGGTATTAAAAAAAATTGATAATAGCGTAGCACGAGATTGCTGCACTGTGTATGCTGACATCAACGCTGACACGAGCACCAGCACATGCGTTGATACACGTGCCCGAGGCAGGTGTGGGATTAGTATTGATAAGGCTCTATTTGTTTGTTTTACTTTAAAAAACTACATTAATTGCTCCTAAAATATTCGCTATAATTCTGTTTTCAATATGGATTGTATGATTAGCCCTATAATTACTTTGCCTACAATCTGGTTAATTTTCAGATTTTTTGAAATGAAAAAAATATTTTTCTAAGTTATTAATTCAATATTTTTTACGTTAAAATGCTTCTGTGCATGCATAATTAATTTTCTTGACTTGAGTTTTTTACAAAAAGTATACTGATATCATATGCTATTTACTGGTGTAAGATTTATATTGTTTCAATTTCTAAAATATTTATTTAAATTTTCTATGTATTATTTTATTAAAGAAATCACGAAAAACTACAGAAAAATCCAGAAAAATTCTGAAAATTATTTTCTGTTGTTTAAGAATATTTTGAATGTTAGGAACATCATGATAAATTTTTTATGTTAGAACTCATGTTGTTATCCCCAAAGCATGGTTAATATTAATTAGAATGTTATGATAAAATATTGTTTATCATTTTTCAGATTGTATTATCATATTGAGATGCTCATATGTGAATTTTTTTTCAAATCATGCTTCTTTTAATAAATCTGTTCATTTTTTTTTTTGCACATTAAATTAAATTGAATGTTTGATAAAAAAAATCACTAGAGGCGCAAGAGATGATTATAAGCTTAGCAAATTTTCGATCTTGCGACATGTGTATTTTTTATTAAAATTTAATTTGAATTTATGCATCAAAATTATTCTGTATTGTGCTAAAATTTTATCCCTTGCGTTTTTTTTCTCTGGATATAGTTAACTACGGCAGCAAAAGGCATTGTAGCTTATTTGACTAAGGCAAAAAAGTTGGATGGTGATAACTATGATATTTGTTGATGTAAGATCCAGTATCTCTATCTCCTAAACGAGCAAGAGGTCTTGGAGACTTTTGAGCAAGTGATGATTGAGCCTGAGCAAGGAACTACAACTCAGCATCATCATGATCTTGAGGCCTATCAAAAGTGGTGCAATAAAGATTGATGTGCGCGCTTTACGATGTTAAGCAGCATGCATAACGACTTGATAGCAGAGTTTGAAGGTTCCTTGACTGCTTTCGAAATGTTGGAGGCACTCAAATAGAAATTTGGCATCATGTCTTTGGCTGAATTGCACGGGTTGACCATGAAATTTGATTCCTATCAGAAAAAGGCGCATCATTCAACGAAGCAGCATCTGAGGGTGGTGTCAACTATGATACGCGAGCTGGTGGCAACAGGTCATAATCTAACACAAGAGCAACAAGTTTAAGCAGTGATTCGCTCACTTCCTCATTCTTGGGAAGCAATGAAGCGTCATATAACACACAATGATAATGTGAAAACATTTGAGGACATATCACGTCATTTGGAGCTTGAAGCTGAGCGCCTAGAGGGGGCTAAACCTGATGGCACTGCTTTTATTGTTGAGTTTAACTCGCGTCGAGCATTTGGCCCTAGGCACAGAAGGGCTAAGCGGGCTCGCAAAAAGAAAGATGGGGTTGACCCTGGGCTAAAGCGCGCTAGCACTTTTAAGCGCAAAAGAGGTAAGAGGACTGGCAGGAAAGCTAAGGCTAACGTGGCGTGCTTTAATTGCAAGAAGGAAGGACACTTCACTCAGGATTGCCCTAAGTCGAAGAAGGTACTCTCTAACTTATTTTCTCGCTTTGACTATTATGTTTCTAGTTAAGTTTTAGTTGCTCACTCTCCTCGTTTGTGGGTTGTAGACTAAAGAGCAACCTGCCACGTAGCAAGGGACATAGTTGGGTTTGTTGAGTATCATCGAGTTCCAGTTGGTAGCAAACAGGTATACATGGGGAATGAATCTAGCATGGACGTGCTTGGGATTGGCACTTACAAGTTGGAAATGCGATGTGGGCGCACTCTATATCTTCATGACGTACTCTATGCTCCAAAGATTCAACGAAACTTAATATCAGTTATTAGCATGATAAGTCTTGGTTTTAATTTTCAGTTTGAGAGTGGACAAGTTAGAATTTTTTGGGTACAATTTATTATGGCAGTGGTTTTATTTTAGATGGTTTTCTAGTTCTAAATGTTAATAATTCTAGTTTGAATAATGCCAATGACTCTATTTCATATATTACATCTAATTGTGATTGTATTAAATGGCATGCTAGATTAGGCCACATTGGAAAAGACAGCATGATCAGGTTAGCTAAAGAAAGCCTTTTAGGCCCACTCGCTAGGGTCAATTCACCCAATTGTGAGCATTGCCTTGCTGGCAAGGCAACCAGAAAACCATTTGAAAAAGCCAAAAGGGCATTTTTTCCATTACAGCTAATTGACTTTGACATATGCAGACTAATGAATCTTAAGGAAAAAAATGGAGCTCCTTACTTTATCACATTTATAGATGACTGTACGCATTTTGGTTATGTCTATTTGATCTCTCATAAGTCAGAAGCATTGGATTGCTTTCGACGTTATGTTTTAGAGGTCGAGAATCAATTAAACAAAAGCATTAAGGCTTTAAGGATAGACCGAGGCCGCGAATATCTATCTAAGCTATTCAAAAAGCTTTTTGAAGAGAAAAGAATAATTAGACAGTTGACAATTTCTAGCACTTCGCAACAAAATGGTGTAGCGGAGAGAAGGAATCGAACACTGCTAGATATGGTTAGATCGATGATCCATTCTATTGGGGAGATGCTTTGCTAACTGCGGCCTACATCCTTAATTGTGTGCCTTCTAAGTCAGTACCTTTTACCCCTTATGAATTATAGGCCGGCGAAAAGCCAAATTTGGACAAATTGTGGCCATAGGATTCAACAGCTTTCATACACGACACTTCTTATAAGTACAAGAAGCTAGGCCCTAGAGGAAAGAAGCGTATCTTCATTCGCTATTGTAAACATTCTAAGGGCAATGTGTTCATTGGAGAGCAGCTGGATTGGAGTATGACTAAAATTGAGTCGCGTGATGTGGATTTCCTAGAAGGAGATTATCCTACGAGAGGTAAGGTTAGTAAAGATGTAGATCTTTATGAGATGGAGGAACCACAAGATGGCACACCAAGTAGCTTAGTTGAGAATGAGGAAATCCCTGAAGCTTCTAGGGACAGTGGGAGCGACATTGATGGACTAGGTCCAGCAAATGTGGATTCTCAAGGACCTCAACGTCGTAGAAGCAAGCGTAGATCCATCCCTCGTCGTCATTTTGAGATTGAGAAGGAAGCATTCATGATTTCTCCAAGTGACATTGTTGAGCCAAAAACAGTAAAAGAGGCTCTAGCATCTCCTACGAGTAATGAGTGGAAAGTTGTGATGCTTAATGAGATAGGGTCTACGAGAAAGAACCATATCTGGGACTTGGTTGATTTGCCACTTGGGCGCAAGACCATTGGGAACTAATGGGTTCTCAAGATCAAACACAAGGCAGATGGCTCCATAGAAAAGCATAAAGCTCACCTAGTGGCGAAAGGTTACACCCAATTGGAGGGTGTAGACTATGAGGAAACTTTTTCTCTAGTAGTAAGGTTTGCCTCCATTTGCCTTATTCTGGCAATAGCAACTCGATTAGACCTTGAGCTATATCAGATAGATGTTAAAACTGCATTTCTCAATGGAAAACTAAATGAAGAAATCTATATGGATCAGCCAGAGGGCTTTATAGCAGCTGAGATGAAGCGCAAAGTTTGCAAGCTTCAAAGATCTATTTATGATTTAAAGCAATAATCTAGACACTGGTATTTGAGATTTCATTGAGCAATTATCACCGATGAGTTTAAGATGATTGATAATCCAAGGATAGTTTTTTGATTCTGTCATTATATGGTGATGATATACTAATGGCCGAAAATGATAAGGAGATGATTGGTGCCACCAAAGGGTAGCTGTCCTCAACCTTCGAGATGAAGGACATGGGTGAAGCTAGCTATGTAATCAGGGTTAAGATCCTGAAAGATTGCTCTAAGAGACTTCTCGGTTTGTCTGAATGGACTTATATTAAGAATATCTTAGAGTGATTTCGGATGCAAAGTTGCAAACTTGTTGACACTTCTTTAGCTAAAAGTGAGAGCCTAAGCCTAATATGAGACCTAAGACTTTAGAAGAAAAAGAAAGAATGGCCCAAGTGCCCTATGCTAATGCAATTGGAAGCTTAATGTATGCTATGATGTGTACTCTGCTAGATATATGTTACGCAGTAGGATTGGTAAGTCGTTACCAATCTGATCTAGGACATACTCATTGGAATGCAGTCAAAAGGATATTGCGTTACCTCAAAGGGACTTCAGATTATATTCTTTGTTACTAGAGTACGGATTTATGCCTAGTTAGCTACAGTGATGCTGATTGGGGCGGTGATATAGATGAGCAAAAGTCCACATCTGGATACGCATTCTTGCTCGGTAGTGGAGCCATTACCTGAAGCAATAAGAAGCAATCATGTATTTCCTTATCTACCATGGAGGTAGAGTTTGTGGCATGCTCAGCTGCCGTATAGGAGGCTATTTAGTTATGAAGGTTCTTACAGCATTTGGGAGTAGTCTTAGAAGCCTTAGACCCTATCATTATTCATCGTGATAGCATGGCTGCACTCGCCTATGCCAAAGATCCTAAGTATCATGGAAGAACCAAACATATAGACATAAAGTTTAACTTCATCAGAGAAATAGTGGCACAGGCGCAAGTTTTCTTAAAACACATTTCTACTAGTCGTATGGTTGCAGACCCATTGACCAAACCCGTTTTGAGAGATACTCATTGTACTCATGTTGGGTATTCGGGTTTACATAGATGGTAGTGATACTTATGTGTTTTTTGACTTGGATGATTACTTATGTACTTTGCAATGTTTGGGATATTATTTATGTAATCAGTATTATGTTTATTCTATTTATTTTTTTGTGTTTGGATATGACTTGTGAAAGAGCACATACAGATTTGTTGATTGATGTTAATAGGCAAGATTGGCTTATTCACACGAGCAATCGCTTTTGGCGCTCGATGGAGCGAGCAAAAATAAGACATGTGGTTATTAGATTATAGTGGGAGTTGTTTCTAACTTAGATCATCCACAGCTAAAGTCACCTTGATTTACCAAGATGAGGTCATGTTACTCGACCAACCATGGATGGAAATTTGTGCTTTCCAAAATGTGCCTATAGATGATGGCCATATGCGAGGTCTCATTTTAGTGCTTGTATAGTGGTTGAATAAAGAACTCGAGTTAGGCGCTTGAAAAGCGACATGTGTGCTAGTTAGTGATTGAACTAAGATTTGTACGGTGTTTGGAGGATGACATCACTCTTAGAATAGTAACTCTACCGTAGCATGTATTCGTACTACATGTGCTTGGCGACCAATTAGAGAGATGAAAGAAAGGATCCCAATTTTTCCTCATCATGTGAGTCTAAATATAGCAAAAATATGCTTTAAATTTTCACATTTATACTATGCCCTTAGCAACTTTTAGACTATGTCATAAGGTAAGAAGTCAATGTTAGCTACTTTGGTATGTTGCTCGTGGTCATGTATAATTCAACTTTGAGGAACATGTCCAGGAAAGCAATTGACTACGAACTAAGTGACATGAGGGCGAAAGGAAAATTGTCTAGAATTACACCTCTGCTCTATATTCACTGTCGACAACTCACATTACTCTATATGGGACGCAAATTGGGTGTGAATACATAGCATGATTAGAGGAGTGAAGCTAGCTCATTGAGGGATCAGAGATGCTTGACTCGGTGTAACTTGATGGATCTAGGGCATATGAGATACTATCTTTGGGTTGATGCTTCTATGCTGGCTCATGACGAGTTTCTAGTGTAGAGCTCCTACATGCAGGTATCCTCAGCAATCGCACGGTCCATTGGCTAAGTATGATTGTGTTTATTGGGTGGATTGAGATATAAAAGGGGCGGTGTCATGCCAGCGCATGTTTGAGTGTGAGATGTTAGAAATTGGGTCGAGTTTAGAACTCGAACTCAATTGGGTGGCCCATGGTGGCATCACCCGATTCGGAGAGATCCAAATATCAGTAATAGATTATATATCAAGATATGGGATAATCTTGATATGGGATAATTGTAAATATAATATATGATAATTATTGATTAGATATTATAGATATGAAATACATATTATATAGGATAATATATCTATTCTATGGGTCTCCTAACTCTCCTATATAAACAGATCTTGGGTTTTGTATTTTGATATAACAAAAAACATGCGTTCTCTCTTCCCATAAACCATTCCGTCTTTGTACTGTGATTGGTGTGGTTAAAACTCTAGTAGTTTTACTCCATTGCTGTCGAGGTTATTCAAGAGTACGTGATTCACCTTCTAAGCTGGATTCATTGTGCATTCTGTTTACGAACAAGGTTTGTCTGAATCCATATTATTTTTCGCTGTGTATATAGTATTATATTTCCATCACCTCTAAAGGATGCCATGATATTTTTGAATACCTTATCTCCATCTAACTAATTAAAAAATATGTAAAATAGGATTTTATATATATATATATATTTTATTTTTAATTAAGATAATCTATTTTTTGTCTACTTTTAAGAGTCAATATAGTTAATATATATATATATATATATATATATATATATATATAAGAATAAGATACAGTTTTTGTAAATTAGGAAAATAAAATTGAGATGAAATTAAATGTTTCTATGAATAATTTCATCTAAGGTTGGGTTTTTTTGAAGTTCAAATCTAAACTTGACAGTCATGTTCAGGCTCGTGGGGTCACTATGATTCATGTTTCAATGATTCAAACCATTGATCATTTTGTAAGGTTTTCTGCGAATATCATTCACGAAAAAAAACTAAGTCGATTCAATAGTCGTAACATTTAATTTTATCATATTCAAGTATAAAAAAATGAACTGACAAGTATAATTCTTAAAATAAATCATCTATTTTCTGGGTTTTGACAATGTGTGGGTCCCATAGTGGTGTATTCTATGACAATTTTGTTATCCGTTCTATACACTATTTTTTTCTATGCTAATTCTAGGTTTCCCAAATTTACCTAGCTATACATGGGTCAAACATGGCAACGTGAACAATGAGTGTAGATTGGGTCTTTGCCAAAAATAGAATTCCAGAAAGAACAGGTAAAATCTAACTATAAGATTAATAATTTTGCAAAGGAAAGAAACAAGGAAAATGTGAAACTGAATTCATTTTGTGAAAATGAAATCATTTTTTGAAAACCAAAGAAGTCTTTGATTCAATAGGTCAGTTGACAATAAAGTCTGTACCTCGCAAAATCTGAACTGTCCAACATAAAGTATGTGCATACATAGGTTCCACGTAGAAAAAGAAGGGCCATATATATATATATATATAGCAACTCTATCTTCACATATTTTGATTTGGTGAAGTGGGAACCAGTAGACATGAATGAGATTGTGACAATAACTATTATCCTGGCTGTTAACAACCCTAAAAGTCACCAAGACTTATTCAAAACCATTAATATATATATATATATATATATATAGCAACTCTATCTTTCACGTATTTTGATTTGGTGAAGTGGGAACCAGTATACATGAATGAGATTGTGACAATAACTATTATCCTGGTTGTTAACAACCCTAAAAATCACCAAGACTTATTCAAAACCATTAACCCAGGTAGATAATTCAAACCTAAAGGACCTAAAATTTTTGATAAAATATTAGCTAAAAATGACAATAACCAAGTTCAACTCTTGATATTATATTAGCTTTCTTCTCAGACCTAGCAAACTGTTCACTAGAACAATAACAACGGTTGGATAATATCTCAAACTCGTTTATGTCACATGAGGGATCCCTCTCACCTAATCATATAGTGAAGAAAAATCTTGAAACGGAGAATTCCATGCCCATGGTAGCCACAACTTCATCAAACCATCCATACAAGAAAAATGGGTTATTGCGACGTTCAAAAAATAATGTTTTTATGGTGTCACTAAAATTTTACGTTTGGCAACGTTTTAAAAAACACGGTATTAGGAATGGACAAGTTTTTGATGTCTGGTAGCTGTGGTAAACGAAATTCAAATAAAATTTAAAGAGTCATTGTTTTGTCATTTCCCATCTCTCTCTCTCTCTCTCTCTCTCTCTCTAAGTGTGTTTGAAATTCATTTATTCTCATCTTGTCTTCAGTCCATACTGAAACGTACTGTTAGCTCGTAAGGGCCATCACGGATTCTATTTTGATAATCCGAATGAGTCAATGCATAGAGCTCATTGAATACTTTATCCCATGTTGATTAGATATCGATAGCTATTTAATTGGATCCGATTTTTATCAATAATTTATTTTGAAAATTTTATTTACCACTGACAGAAATATGATCCAATCAAGTAGCTATCGATATCCGATTAATGTGATATTTTATAAGGAGAAAGTATTCAACGAGTTCTACATATTGAACAGTTCAGATTATTGAAACAAGATCCATGGTGGGCCTCCATGGGCCCAACAACATGCTCCAGTCCAATCTCATATTGGAGAGAAGCCTGGCCCGTATTTGTCACACCCCAAACTCTGGTATGACCGGCTGTGGCCCACAGGGCCTTAGCCCAAGGCACACGTAAGCCTAAACACGAATCCATAATCGCATTAAACAATTATACAATAGTCTAGTAATAAATAACCAAACTCAATCTAGTGACATGCCACAAGTATAAATGGCAAAACCAACCGTAATCAATACCATCCAAACTTATGGGAAATAAACAGCCCACATATCAAAATAATCCTAAATGAACCTCAATAAAAATAAAAGAAATATGCACAAACTTGACATAACAATATAAAACAATATAAATAAGTGACCTAGAGTTCCATGCAATTGAATCCTCACTATGACATGAGTCTACTCTAAGTCCTTCTACCACCTGGAAATGATAAACAACTAAGTCAGCGGATAGCTCAGTGAGTAGCAACATGGATAGTAAATATAGTTTTGAAAATAGGGTTCAATTCCAAATTAAGATATATATCACAGAAATTAGATTGGCATACAGTTTTGATAAAGATAATCTGTTTCAAAAAGAAGGATCCACAGTTCAACAGTTAAAATACCCATGTCTCTCAAGAACATGATAAATGACATTTTCCACTTAAAACAGATTACAACATGAACACCAATAATTTTCTGGGCACCAAGAATAACAAGTAACATGCCATACAGTTCTCAAGGCAATAAGCTCGTTGGATCCAATATCGAACCAAGAGTCATCCTCGGGGTGGCAACCCGGGCCTTTTCTCTAAGATGATCCGATTGATGGTCACCTAGCCTAGCCTAGGTCTTTTCCTTACAATCGTTGAGCACTAGAGTCATCACGGCCCAACCCGGATCTGTTCTTTAGTGGGTAGAGTCACCAGACATAGTGGAATAATTTCTCGAGACTAAAATATATTGATGGTCCCAATAATCAATACACTTTGGTTTCACAAAACATGGTAGTTCAACATTATAAACATGAGACCATAACAAATAGTTTATGGTATGCCAAGTTTAGACATGTTTCAGAAATAATTTAATTCCATGGATAATATAATAATTTATCAAATTAGTTTAGGCTTGAAACAATAATTAAATTTTCCAATAGTTCAAGGTAGGGGAACATTTATAAAAATATGTAGCATGAAACTACTCACCTGAAAACGGAATAATGTTATCCTTGAATAGAGTATAAAGTCCAACTAGTGCCGTGAACAAAGTATAAAACTACACGTCACTACTAATTCAACATACTAAAGGAATAATAAATTAAGTAACCCCAAACTAAAGCGCACTAACACGACTCAACCCAACTCATTGTTACTCTTAAATAACACCTAAGTTCATGTTCTTTAAGGTCTAAAATTACCCAAGACATGGGTTCAGATCGAAACTTAATTAAAGGTAACCTTAAGTTAAAACAGAATTTTAAACAAGTTTTCCCAATCTATTCGCTAACTTTGAAAATTAAAAACCCGCTCCACGCTATTAGAAAAATTCCAAAACCCCCCAAATATCAACTAATATATCCTAATTTTCAAATCCAATTGGTTTTACCTAGTTTGCTTATCAAAATAATTATTCACAATTAATTATACCTGAGCAGATTATTTTCTGCAGCACTTTAAAGAATTTAATGGTTCTCTTAGTATACAAGATCAATCAATGCAAGGCTAAAAATTTAAGAAACTAGACTCGTAACTGGTTCTAGTGATGCCAATTTTATAATTTTCGAATTTATACACAAAGAGAACGACACTTTCGAAGTTACTATTTTAAACCAGTTTTCTGGACAGATTTGAACTCATCAGTTTATATGGATTTTGACTCCCAAAAATTATAAAAAATTTCTGGTATGCAATTAAATATGTAATTAATTTACTGTAAAAATTTCAGTTCAAAATTCATCCGTTTGATATGATTTCTTGATTTTTGAAGTTTGTGATTTTGTGCAGAGTTTTTGAACAAAGAATTACACCCATTCTTTATACATGAATTTAACTCCTCAGATTTCCTAACAGTATATATATATATATACACACAAAATACATACACCTACAACCTCTCCATCAATGAATTAAACAACAATAGAATAAGGATAAAGAACAAAGAAAGAAGAGAAGAAAACCTAAGAGGCCACAAGGTACAACACACACAAAGCTCTCGTTCTTGGCTACAACAATAATCTTGATGATTAAATCACCCCTCACTTTCCTTCATAACCCATGGCTGCTAGGGCTGCTAGTGTTATGGAAAACAATTATAACAAGAGTTAGGGTTTTTGTTATCCATATATACATAACCACCAATCCACTTAGTATTATCATCTAACATTATTATTATTATTATTATTATTATAGTAAATCTTGCCTCTGAATTAGAGATTTCCACCATAAATTTATTTTAGATTTAAAAATTAATTAAAAGACCCTCCAATAATATTTAATTTGCACTTTAGGATTCACCATCAAAATATTTGAGAGTGTAAAATTATTATTATTTAATTATTTACTATATTTTTATATTTGGGTTCTCACAGTATTGGAGATGGCTATTACACCAAATATATCGTTTGTTTATTTACCTTCAATTTGTCTAATGGTTACAATTTTCTTTTGGTTGCATTATCTTCAATTTAAAGATTTGCAATTTTGAGATGTGTGCAACCTTTGATGTTTCTGCTGTCGATTCTTCCAAATCTGCATTTTTTTTTCAGCTATCGATTTCCAAATCTGAATCTTTGTGTGTGTGTGTGTGTGTGTGTGTGTGTGTTTGAAAGTGTTTTTTTTTTTTTTTTTTTGTCCTCCATTTGTTGTTTCCTGACTAGCTTTGGGTCTTTATTTATTTCACTATTTGATCATTGATCTCTATATATTTGGTGTAAACTGTAAATGTACCTTTCATGGAATCCTTGTATACTATTGATTGGTCTTGTGGTGATATATGGAACTTGGGTTTAGAGAAAGTTTGACAGCTTCATTTGATAACCTATTGGGGGTATGCTTCCATATTTATGCTCTTGTATTGGAGGTTTGCTTCCATATTTTTTTCTTTCATATTTATGCAATGAGTTGTTTAAATAGTGGCAAATAATAATGCTGGAATGATAAGTATTGTCTCGATGGCATTGAGTTTTTGTTACTTTTTTGCCACCTTGGTGCATTATGGGGTTTGAAGTAATATGTTTGTTTAACTTTTGGCCAAAATTTAAAGGTATTTATTTAATTTTTTAGTTTTCTAACCCATTGCTAGATATTGACCAGCCCCAACTTTTCCAAAGTGTCGTATTACTTATTATAAGGTATTCCGACGTTGTTTTGACTATAATAAATTACACACTGTGCCTCAGAACAAACACAACAAAAACCAACCCCTTCTCTCTCTCTCTCTAATTGATATTTTGGATTGTGGCATTTGCTCTTTTGTCTACATGACCACTTGAAAGCATTTGAATTGTTCTTGGTTTCAGTTGGAATACCCTAGCATAACACAATGCACAAACTAGATGCTTCATTTTGTTTCTTTCGCTTGATCTAATTTCTTTTATGGTTGCATATAAAAATACAAGAAACTAATCCAATTTCTATGGCCGAGGAAAAAAGAAAGGCATTTGTAGTTATAAACTCTAGCTAATTGTTTTTATTGAATAATGTACTTGTGTTTATTCAATTTCATTGCCATAGTTGGTGGGACTTATCTGTGAACTAAAAGCTTTTCAATGGAACTATGCTTATGAGGAGAATTTGTATTCTCTGTGATTGCAAACATGGCTATTTTAGAGGGTTCTCAATTTGATGCTTGTCAATATGTTATGCTGAAATGAATGTGATGCAGAACATAAGAAGTTCGAGGAAGAGTAAATTCAAAGAAGATGTGATATTTGGAAATTGGAATGACTTCAAAGAGAAATCACTAGGAATCGTACATAATCATGTTTCTAATATTATTATAGTTCTATTTTATGATTATTTTAATGTTTTCTAGGATTTTTAGGCGAGGGGTATTTTGGTAATTTTATATTTACTGACATAGGTTGTATGGGTCCCCCATGGGTCGTCTTGTGGGTCAAATTTGATTAGTCTTTGCCTTTGTTTCTTATTTGGTCTTAAATTAGTTTTAGAAATTAAAGATATTCTAATAATTTCCTTTTTTCGGTTATAGTTAGTTTAGGAAGTCTCCTAATTCTAGAGTTGATATTTTATAAAAAGCCGAGAGGTTTGCAACTCTTTCTTTATGGATTGTGAATCAAACCCTAGATGTGATGCATAGATCTATCTTCTTCTCTTCTTTCTTCTACTTTTCTGTTACAATTTACTATTCTCGGATTACTATTCATAGCCCTCTAAAAGTGCACTTTTCAACCTCAACTTTATCCAATCACCCCCAAATCAACCCTAATCCCTTCCCATATCTATAAGCCTTCAATTTAACCCTTAAAATCCTGAATTATTTACTGTTTAGTCCATCAAATAACCTCTATTTTGAAAATCCAACGTTGTCCCTATTTGTCCTACATCAAAATGACAAATAAGTTTCAGTTATTTGAATCCATAAACATTCATTATTATTTCACTGGCAACAAGATGGTATTTTTTCTTTTTTCTTTATGTAATTATAATAAATAAACTTTTCATTCTCATTATCATGCCGCTGATGCCTATGGTATACTTTTTTGTTAAAACATAATTCATAAAAAATTTCTTCTATAGGGAACTTTTACATGTTGCCTTGACTAAATGAGAGGCAACGAGGTTCTATTATGGTGAATATGGTGGTGTTTCAAACAAACCTGTTTTTCTCTATTTTGAATTGTTGAACTCACATGATATGTTTGACATAATTGACCGTATGATTAAATTTGAAGCAAGCTAGGACTGGCCTATGAAATTTAGGAATTGAAAATTGATCATTGTGTTTGTTGATAATAACTAAATTTGAATTGATGAAACTTACC
Source organism: Camellia sinensis (assembly GCF_055761805.1). Taxonomy (NCBI): domain Eukaryota; kingdom Viridiplantae; phylum Streptophyta; class Magnoliopsida; order Ericales; family Theaceae; genus Camellia; species Camellia sinensis. The sequence continues at coordinate 4,434,024 of NC_138974.1, read as the reverse complement.
TCAAATATCTTATTATACGAGTTCATTTATAAAATATTTTTGGTATTTATAATAGGTTAGTTGGTGTTGTGACAATGCATTGAGGAAGTGCCATTTGGAATTTATAATTGTTTCTTGTTTGGTAAGTATGATTTCTCAGTGTTTCTCTTCGTTAGGTTTTTGTAATTGGCAATCCTGTTTGACAAGACTCCTATCAATTGTAACTTTATTCGCTTTTTTATTTCAGTGAGAATGTGAGTGTTTAGATGCGAATCCAACTCGAATTGTGCCTATGTAGAGAAGTTTGTGATCTTGAACCTTCAATGTTTGCCACTTCATTGACTATGTACGGGCATCGAGCTGTTTGATCACTTGAGCAGTGTTGACACGCCCGAGCGTCCTGGAAAAATCCCATTTTGTTCATTTGGGCTCACTACAGTTCGGACTTAAATGTCACGGTTCTTAATATAATCTTGCAAAGTGCAATGTGAGATTGATAAATCACCAAAGAGTCCAAATCCGGCAAAGCATTTTGAAAAACTGATTTTTAGAAAGAAGTGCCAAACATGGACTGTTTTGCCAGATACAGAGTCGCCACCTAAATATTTTATTTTTGAGAAATTTAGGAAACCCTGACTCGTGCCTAAGGCCACGTGTCCGTCATCACCAAAGTTGTCTCGGCTCGGGAACTTGGGTACGAGAGGGGAAGGTCATGCAATGAGCACCCCCGCTCGCCCGATCAAAGATCGGCCTTTACTAACATGATTTCTTGTTTTTGAAAACACATGTGCTCTTATTCCGGTTATTAACCTAGAATTACTATGTAATGCGCACAACATACAAGTATAGACTAAATCGCCTAACTTGGAACAAAACATCTCATGTTTGTTTTTGAAAGCGGTTTGCTACTCGCAAGTAGGCTAAAATGCGGATTTTGCCACCCTCAAGTGGGCTTTAGAAAACATGGCGATTTGCTACTCTCAAGTGGGCTTAAAACTCGCAATCAATGAATTGTTCGAATTCAAATAATCCAACATTCACCCACAGGCATTTAGGCAGTTATATCATATAAGTAGTTAGCCTCATGGTGGCAGTCACTCACATACATGCAAGGATGCTAAAGCATAAACACTTACCGAGTACTCCGAGCCAAAACAAAAGCTATGTTAGAAATCAATACATGATCCTAACTATGTCAACAATGCCTAATGCAACACATACAAAATGAAACTAAGATAGGCTTGGCTATTCTAAAATGTCATGTGAAATCCAATTTGATACATGTATTCAAACAGGAATTGAAATACAATGCAGTTAGTATGATACGCCGAGCCCGGTGCATGCAAGACAGATGAATGGATGCAAACATGCGAGCATAAGAATGCTAATTGAAACATGCCCTAAAACTAACCATCGTAAGTTGGTAAATAAAAGGGAGAAAGAAATGGGGGTTAGAAGACATGCATCACACACACACACACACACACACACACACACACACACACACACACACACTTATTTACAACAGTTGTGCCCTCTCGACGGAGGGTCCAAATGAATAATACAGAACCAACTAGCTAATCTAAGCTAATCTAATTAAGCTAGTTATTACACAACAGAATGAATAACAAGCTACAGTTAATTATTACACAACTCTAACTAATTAACAAATTAACTAAGTTAGCAATTAAATAAGCATATAAACTATATGATGTGGGCTGCCTCAGCTCTGCTTTGGATGACAAAGGATGCCTGCATGCTCGAGTCGCCTTGTTCGAAAATCCCTCGCAACGCCCCGATTTGCCTCTATTTGCAATTGATCTTAGAAACTTGCACCAAGCTCCAGAGAGATGAAACTCCACCTTGGGAATCTGTAGGGATGCTGCTTACCAGATATTGGCCTTAGAGACCACCTGGCGACCACTTTTTGTGGTGAAAACTAGAAAAAGTGGTCCATCAGCCACTTTATATGGTCGGTCGACCAGTTTTTGCTGTTGGTTTCTGGTTTTTTGCAACAGAGGGCAAGAAAGGGCATGGCAAAGTATTTGCAACACATGTATGCGTGACCACCCTCCCTATCATTACATAAGCTCAAGAGAGTGTAGGTCTCAACCCTTGGTCCACCAATCACGCATCTCGATGCATGATGGTCGAGTGGCCGAATTGCGCAACTCAATATGGAATGAATGCACATACAAACACCTAAAGCCTAGAACTTCGTCATGTATAGTCAAGCGTGTCGGCGACCGGGAATCAAGGTACGTTTTATCACTTCGAGTATGAAACGTCCCTCATTTCCCGTGTTTGGACTAATGCCTATTCCAAACACAATGCAACAAACATGGCATGCACAATGCCACTCAATCATGCAGCTTAATGCAACACAAATTGGACATGCAAGCATGCAAGGGATGATCATGCAAACATGCAAACTAGCATACATGATGCTATGAACTATATGGCATACACAACGCCCATAACACTAACATACACAATGCACGTGGTAACCAACATACATAATGCAATGAAAATGGCATGCACAAGTGCAATGGTCAATCATGTAACAACATGGCATGCTCAATGCTTCGAACTACATGACATACTCAATGCGCAATGGACTTAAACCAAAATGAATAGGTCTCAGCCATGTCCAAATCAGCGGCCATTAATGATGAAATCAAGGCACCAAAACACAAACAAACATGTATAATGCAATGGCCCAAGCCTAAGGCACAAAATACAACTATCTAAGAGCATTTAAAAGATGAAACATGGAGTACAATGGCATGTGTTTTAACACTGAAATGGTATACAAAATGACTTTGAATCCTGCAAACAACTCACGCAATGCATGTTGAAAGGCTCAAGTATCGAAAGCTAGTGAAGCATATTACCCTAGAGGCATGCAAGGTGATGCTCAAACGACCAAACCAACCCCAAACAGACCCTATGCAGGCCAAAACAGCAGCAAAATGAGTTGCGATGATGGCTTTGAAAGGCACAAAAATGGGGCTTATGCAATGGCTCACAAATAGGGCATAAAAGCATAACTCTAAAGAGCACTTAAAGAGTGGAAAATATGGAAGTATAGCAGCCCTACATGCTCTGAAATAACATTCCCAATGATGCCAAAACATGCAAATATCTCAACTTAAGCATGCAAGAGACCTCAAAACTCAAAGCTAGTCAAGGCTACTACACAACAAGCATGCATGGCAAACATCATTCGACCAAGAGGGCTCAAAACAAAGCTAAGGCAGCCTAAAATATGAACAAAACCATGTTGGAGCAAAGCCAAAATGTGCTAGAATAAAGAGCCAAAACATCATGCAAACCAAGCTAGTAAACAAGATTTACACTACAAGCATATGGAACATGTGAAAGGCTACTAAACCAGCCAAAAATAGAGCCATGATATGTCAAATGATGACCAAAAACCCACTGAAATGGAGCTAAAACATGCTAGATTGACATGCTACCTTGATGAGCTATAAATGGGAATACACTACACATATGAGAAGCATGCCAAGGGTGACCAAACCAACCATGGACAGAGTCTAGGCAGGCCCTAAAAGTCACCAAAAAGTGCCTAAACCAAGCCTTGAAAGTATGAAAATGTATGCTCCTTTGATAGGCCAAAATGCAAGTAAACAAGACAAAAAGAGAGAGGGTCACCCCTCTTTGATTTAGGACCTCAAAACCACATGCCAACCATTGAAAATCTACTGGATTTCAGTGGCTAAAAGGCCAAGCAAGGATTATCTCAAAGGCCCTAAGGCATGGCACAAAACAAGGCCAAACAAGGCATGCAAGAGGGTAGGAGACCCTCAGCACCCAAGAGACCTTAAACAAACATGTTAAGTGCTCAAAAATGAAGCTTTTTTTTAGTTGAAAACAAAGCTCAAATAAGCATGCAAGTATGGCTAAGAGAATGATCAAGACAAAGCTTAAAAGGGGAGAAAAGAGGTTACCCTTGAAGTACTGCAATACTAGCAAGTTTCTCAGCCAAAAACCAGCTTTTCAACCTCCAAAAAGGTCTTCCAAGAACCTCAGTTCAATGGTGGGGTGTATGGTTAAGAGTTGTGGTGTAAAGGTGAAGAACAACACACACTTTAGGCACCAAATATAGAGATACAGAGGGAGATATACACTTGTGCCTTAGGCAAAATTCAGAACCTCTGCCATTGAGAGTGAGAGCCTCTCTTATAGAGGAACAAAGTTTAAAGCTTCCTCAAGAAGCTAAAAGTTGGATGCAACCCCTCCATACACGTGTATGGAGGGTACAGTCAGTGCCCTCCAGCTGGCACAGCTAGCATCTATTCAGTCTGACAAAACAGAAGGAAAGCTGCCGACTAGAAAAGGTGGTCGGCCTGCTACTTTTAGTGGTCGGCCGACCACCCAAAGTGGTCTCCCAGGTAAAAAAGTGGTCGGCAGGTGGAATTGGTGGTCTCTACACTGAAAGCAAGCCAATGGTGGGGTGAAAAACCAGAAAATGTGGCCCAAAGGCCAAGAAAACCAATTTCCCGACCAAAAAATAGGCTAGCAGGGAGAAAAGTGGTCTCCAAGGATAAAAGCTGGTCTCCCACCCTTGTACCACTTCCCAAACAAGGAAAGTAAGGTTTGTAGCCAAGACAAACCAAAACGGATGCAAAACGAGGGTTCGGGAGGCAAGACACGCGGCCGGGAGCCCCGAAAACCAGCTACTGAGCATCAAAAGTGGCGTTTGACCACAAAAGTGGTCTCCTGGACCATAGTATCCCTCTAGACAGAGGAAATGAGGTGTGTTCCAAAAATCATGCCAAACGGAGAATGTTAAGCGGTCCCGAGCTGAGGAGCACGACCGACGGCTTCGAAAACTGAAAACTAGTCTCCAAATGGGAACAGTAGCCTATGGCCACGAAAAGTAGCCTATGACCACTGAGAGATGGTCTAGAAGACCTCTCCTTCCCGCCAAGAAGAGAAAACAAGACTTGGTCTGCAGATCGAGTCAAAGTACAAAGGGTTCCGACGTCCGGAGGCGAGGCTCTCAGCCGAGAACTCCGAAACCTCGAAACGAGCACAACATACGCAATCACCGAGCGCTCAATCAATGACGTCTGAGTCTTAAGGTCGGTCAAAAATGGGGTGTCTACAGTTGCCCCTCTTTGACAGAACTTGAAAGTCATAAGTGATGGAAGTGAATGTCAAAGCCTAGAGGCGACCCATTTTTGACAAGGCCGAAGACTTGGACAAACAGGCGAGATAAACAAAGAGATCTGCCCGAAGGCAGGGGCAAAATGCAAAAGACATGCACAAGGCCGAACTTAACCTATGATCATGCAAAGAAAACTGTAATGATGCAATTATACACAATAAATACGATAGCTTAAGCGAACGAAAACAAATCGAACTACATTACATGTAGAAAGAATGTAAGAGAATTACGCAATTCTCGCTACATCTCACACGGAGAATACAATACCATTCGGTTCGTCTGGGCACACCAGCTTCAAATGAACCGTACATACAATATCGTGCCTGGAAAAGAAAGAAACTCAATAGGTACAATATTCGTTAGAGATATGCATGGTAATGCAAATGAAAAGTGTGTGACGACGCAAGCAAAGTGTGGGTGCATGACAATGCAACCTAAGTGTGACGCATAACAATGTGGGAGGGATGCATGACAATGCAACCTAAGTGTGACGCATAATAATGCGGGAAGGGGTGCATGACAATGCAACCTAAGTGTGACGCATAATAATGCGGGTAGGGGTGCATCACAATGCAACCTAAGTGTGACGCATAATAATGCGGGTAGTGGTGCATCACAATGCAACCTAAGTGTGACGCATAACAATGCGGGAAGGGGTGCATAACAATGCAACCTAAGTGTGACGCATAACAATGCGGGAAGGGGTGCATAACAATGCAACCTAAGTGTAACGCATAGCAATGCAGGAAGGGGTGCATAACAATGCAACCTAAGTGTGACGTATAACAATGCAGTACAATGTGCGTGATAACACAAACAAAGCGTGTCTATCAATATGAGAGAAACATGCATAATAGTGCGACGAGTGGTGTGCATAACAATGCAACGAGACGTGCATAACTACACGCTTAAAGTGTGCATAACAGATGCCAGAGAGGAAAGCGTGCATGACAATGCGAGAGAAGTGCAACTTCAATAGTATGTTCGAAACATAATGCTGAATAAGGAAATACAAGCCTTAACGCGAGCGATTTAACCGGAACCTCCGATTTACCTCCCGGAGGGGTCACAACGTACTCAAAAAGGATACACCTTGTTCTTGACAAGTAACGATGAGCCATGCATCGAAGAATTGAATTTGAAGTTCCCGCGGAGACAATTTCGCGCCGGAAAGTATACTTTTCTTGTACTTTCTCAAGAGCTGAGGACTCCAATCATCACCAAAATACACAGGGAGAACAAAGGGACTTTGGAGACCACCCATGAGGACCACCGACCACCTAGAACAACCACCGACCAGTTGTTGAACACCAAGTGGTCGGCTAGCCAGAAAAACTAGTCGGCCAACCAGTTTACATAATTCGGGGTAGTTTTGTCTTTTAAGGTTCGGATCTTTATGTTCACTTATCGAAATCACTTTTGCTCACACCTCCAAGGCCGAAAACAACTTCTCTTGCTCCCTAGACCCTTTTCTCTCTCAGATCTACACTTTATACGTGTTTTCCAATGCCCCACGCAAAGTTATTTCGCAAAAACTTTCGGTTCTCTTCGTTTTGAACCGATTAAAATTTGATTTCGGAGCTTCTTTCTCCATTTTCACCACTTAAGGTATGTTTGTCTCAAAGTTTGGCACATTTTCTCAGGCGTTGACTTTTGTTGACTTTTTTCTTTCCCAAGAGTTGGCTTTTGTTGACTTTTTGCGATTTTGGCTCTATTTGCTCATTTTTGCTCATTTTTACAGATTTCTTCGGATGACGGATCACTTTCATCACGACGGAGGTTCTCCACATACTGAGGATGAGCCAAACATCATGTCATTGCCTCCAAGGATTAGGCCTTTTGACCCGGAGAGGTACCACCCTTAGGAGCACGTCCTACCTCCTACCACCTTCCATCACTTTACCGACTTCGAGAGGAGAGCACCCGCGGACCTACTGTTATGGGAGCCAGAGTCTCATCTATCTCACCAGGCGCAAGAGGTACATATTTCCCTTTTACATTCTCTGCAATGTATTTTTGTATTTCTTGCACACTTCATGTTCTTGCTGTGTATTATATCTACTTGTTCTGAACACATTTACAACATCCGGTCCATTTGGCACACAGCTCATACATAACAATACTCCGTTCCATTAGCACGCAGCTCCCAACACAATATTCTAATCATTTGGAACGCAGCTTATCCTGAACGCACGGTTCATTCTGACCGCACAGTTTGTCTCAGGCATACGGCACATTTTTAGGCACAGAGCTCGTTTTCCGGGCACACAGCTCGTTCTTTGGGCATACAGCTCATTCTTCAAGCACACAGCTCGTTCTTTGGGCACGCAGCTCATTTTTCGGGCACACAGCTCGCCTTTCTGTTTGAACACACAACTCACACATTTCATTTGCACGCGGCTTATACTGGGCACACAGTATTTGATTTAATTTGCAATCAGCTCATGCATTCCACTTTGAACACGCAGCTCAGACCTTTCAATTCTGAACACACAGCCCATACATTTTTGTTTGCACGCAGCTCATACATTCCACTTTGAATACGCAGTTCATAAATCTTCATTTCTGATCACACAGTTCATTTACTTCATTTGCACGTAGCTCATACATTTCATTCTGAAACTGAATACATCTGTTCATTCTGAATGCATGTATGTTTCCGTTCCACACGGGGTTATGGATCAATCCTTGCTAGGGAGTGGTATACAGAGCTCCTAGATACTGTACGTCACATCGTGGACGAGGCAGGATTTGGACCTTTCTGCGCAGGAATATCACGTTATCCGGCAAGTAGGACCCTCATGGGGGCACTTGTGGAGAGATGGTGGGACACCACCAACTCGTTCCACTTTTCAGCTACTAGGGACATGACGATGACCCCGTATGACTTCTCTATGTTGACGAGCCTTGACGTGGCTGGCCGACCGGTCCCCTATGACGTAGACATGGGTGAGTAGGAGGCGGCTTGGATTTATCTGTTGGGAGCCCGCCCGCCGATAGACAGATCATCAGGTAGAGTCAGGTACACTTGGTTCTCTGAGCGGTTCAAGAGGACTATGCCTTAGACTGTCGAGGAGATAGAGTAGTATGCCCGGGGTTTTTTGATGTTCCTCATCGGGACCACTCTATTTTTCGATAGGGAAAACACAATTGGACTTTATTTGCTCAGTGCTTTGGTAGACCTATCACAGGTCAGCCAGTATGATTGGGGTGGCGCCGGCCTCGCTACCCCTTACTGTTATATGAGCGTGACCTCCTGCGAGCGAGGGAACATAGTAGGTGGCTACTGGAGAGCCTGGGAGGTACATTCTGTCCTCTTGATTTACATTTTCGCTTTTGATTATCTGTACACTGCACACACGGAACACATTTCATTCTATATCCTACATTCTGCACTCAGCATTCTGTATTTTCTATACATTCTATATTCTGACAACCACTGTCTTTTTTTTTACAGCTATGGGTTTATGCCTACTTTCTGACATTAGCCCTTGAGCTCGAGGTGGAGGTACCTCTTGAGATCCCCTAGACTTGCAGATTTGAGGGTCGGTATCGGCCGAGGACTCGGGAGACTTTGCTCTATCTCCGACAGTTCTTCAATACTGTACGGCCGACAAAGGTAATCTAAAACTCTTAATTCGTCATGTTTTCAGCTTTGGTTCATCTTGCATATTTACAACATCTAATCAGTTTATGCACTTATTATCCGCAGATCACTTGGCAGCCCTGGGCACCCTTGTCAGGAGACGCCTGGTTCCGATTCCCTGAGGCGTGGGCCGCTTTTTGATACAGGACTGTATTTGAGGGGCCAATTGGTAGGGCCTGGTTTCTGGGGGATCACTTCATGTGTCAGACGACGGGCAACTCTGATCAGGGTATCCCCTCAGTACCTCCAGAAGACATGCGATCCATTAAGAGACTCACTCCCTGGGATGTCAAGGTGCTCATGTTGGGTACTGATGTAGTTCTATTACTGGAGGAGGGAGGTTACGTAACCTACCACCGTACATATTTAATGCCTCCACTGTCAGATGTTCGTGCCCCCAGGAGGAGGGCTGCTGACGTGCCTTCCTCAAGTCGTACCCGAGCTAGAGACATTCCTTTGACCAGCGGAGCCGGCACATCGAGTGGTGGGGCTGGATGGATGCCCTCTACTTGTCAGTATGCCGAATGGCCAGATCTTTCAACCGGACTGACAGGTTGGGAGTATGGGACACCATACCAAATCCCGCTAGAGCCTCTACGGCCAGATCACCGATACGTCAGTGACCCTGACTCACTACCGGTATGCTTCACAGTTTTCATTCATCATTCAGATATATACTTAGACATTCATTCATTGACTGATGACTTGAACTTGCGTCTACAGCCTCCCAGAGAGTACATTGATGGGTTGCTCGGAGTGGTGGTCTCGCTCGAGGGCATGGTCCTGCGGAGGGAGACACTGTTGTTCATCACCAGTGTTTCGGTACTTTTCAATTTTCTTGCATTTATCATACTTCTGATGACATACTGAAATTGAATATTTCACTACATTGGTTGACTACATGTGTAGAGCACATCTGACACACACCACATTCATATACTATATCTGCATGCACACACTCTATGTAGCATTCTTGCATCTGCGTCTGATATACAGATTGGCTAATGCACTCAAACTGTTCTTTTCAGGACCTACCACTACAGGCCGGGCCATCTAGGCCTTCTCGAGGACTAGGAGAGGGGACTCGACTCGCAGCCGAGGCAAGTGTAGAGCGCCTATCAGAGACAATGAGGAGTTTTGCGCATCTTCAGTCGGAGGCATCCGCAGGCAGAGAGGAGGACTTTGGCTCCGGTTCTGAGAGTGGAGGTGATGCCGAGGAGGGTTCCGAGGACAGCAGCTCCGATTTGGATGGTGGTGCTGGCGGAGGTGGTGTAGAAGCTGCTCAGCCAAAGAGGATGAAGAGAGCCTCCCGATCTTGAGCCTGATAGCATTAATGCAGATGTTCTTGCTTTATTTTCTTTTTTTTTTTATATTTTTATTTTTATTTTTTTTTACTAGTAATTGTAGCACATCAACTTTAGGCAGTTTTATTTTCTTTAAAACCTATACCCTATTGTAAAATGTTGTAACAAAAGAAGTTATGATGGAATGAAACAACTTTTTGTTCAAAAAGTGTTGTATTTTGCATTCTTAGCATTGCATCGCATCATTTTGCATGAAAAAGAGATTGAATGGAAATCGGGCACTATACATTGCCAAGTCAGGTAATGAACCAACATAGCAAACTAAACAGCTTAACTTACTAAGAAACAACAAAACCACAACAAGTTTACAACTCGATAAGCAAATTTCGACAATGTTGATAAACAAATAGCAACAATTCGATGAACAAAACTCGACAACTCGATAAAACTTAACAACTCGATAAGCAAAACTTAACAAATCGATAATCAAAACTTAACAACTCGATAAGCAAAACTTAACAACTCGATAAGCAAATGCATTTCAGACAAACGAGGCAATGAAACGCATCCGAAACAGAGGTAAACTTGGACCTTCAACACTCCCAACACATGGAAAGGCTAGGAGCTCTCTTCTATAGACTAGGAAAAGGCCAAAAGCCAGTTTTTCTCCATGGTCGACCACCAAAAGTGGCTGGCCGACCAGTTTTTTGCTTAGTAGACCAGTTATGTGGTCGGTGTAGACACCCTATTTTTGACTGTCCTCAAGACTTGGACGTCATCGTTTGAACACTCAATGATTATCCATGTTCGTGTTCGTCTGGAGTTCTCGGAGGTTTCGGTCACGCGCCTTGCCTCAAGACCTTTCGACTTGTTTGTTTTGTGCTTGGTTGTGCACCAAACACTTGTGTTTTTGCTTCTGAGGGCAGGGAATGGCTTGTTGGCCATCCCCACACCTCACCGGCCTTGGTTTAAGGCCACTGGCCTTGTTTTCTTACTACCAGCCAAAGATTTTGGTCGATCGGCAATGTTTTTGGTTGGCCGCGGCCATATTTTCCATCCGACCCCTTTCCATATGGTTTTGGCAGATATTTTATGCCAGCTGTGACAGTTGGCATCCACATTACACCCCCTCCATACATGTATGGAGGGATTTGCCTCTTACTTAGCTTGCTTAGAAAGCTTGGCATTTGAACCTCAATAAAGAGGGAGCTCCTCCTCCCTCCTCCAAGGTTCAAAAAAATTAGGTTAGAGAGTTTAGATATAGTTTTGTATCTATACTCCCTTGTTTGATTATATTTTGTGCCCTAAAGTGAGTTTTGTCTTACTTTTGCACTAGAACACTTAGCATTCCACCATCCTTGGGTTGTTGAGGCCTTAGAAGGTTGTTGTTAGGGTTCTTAGACTGGTTTTGACCAAAGAAAGGTGCTGGAGCTTTGTTTCTAAAGAAGGTCTACAAGGGTGAGCATCCTTACATTAGTTACCCCTTTCTTGCTTAGGCTTTGAGCCACTCTTGCATGCTGTTTTAAGCTTCGACTATAACTGATAAAAGTTCTAATTTTGTGTGTTTTAGAACTTTGTTTAAGGTCACTTTGAGGTTTGGGGTTGTTTCCCTCCTCCAAGGCCTTGTTAGGCCTTGTTTTAGGCCATATCTTTTGGCCATTGTTTTAGTCTTTGCATGACCTCTCTACCAATAAATTCCAGAGGATTTTCAGTAGTGGAGAGGTAGTTTTGAGGTCCTAAAAAGGAGAGGGTCATCCCCTCTTCTTGTTGTCTGTAATGCTTGCATAAATAGCTTATGTGGTAGCATGTGTGTTTAGTTTGTTTTAGCTCCATTTCAGCGTGTATTAGGTTTTGTTTTGCTATGATACACCTCTATTTTGAGTTGGTTTAGACATGCCATGTATGCTTTATACACTTGTCTTGTAATCCCATGATTTGGCCTTAACATGCATCATGTTGTAACATGTGTTTTTAGCATGATTTTGGCTCAACTCCATGAAGCCTTTGGCCTTTTTGTAGCATGCTTAAGCTCTGTTTTTCATTGTTTTGGTTATGCTTACATTATTTTGTATAGCCACCATGCAATCCAGCTTGTTAGCTTTGAGTGTCCAACTTGCTAGCATGCTCTATGTGGATCATTTCAGTGGTTTGGAATCACTTAGAATGTTATTTCAGTCCATATTTCATGCTTATAAACTTACACTTATCACTCATTTAATGTCTTAAAGAGTTTGTGTTTTATGTCTCATGAATGTGTCATTGTGTATGCCAACATGTTTGGGTATTCGGGATGACGTCTAAGTGGGTTTTTGGGTTCATTTTGACATGTCATAACTCTGTTTTGGGTTGCTTAAATCATGCCATGTTTGGTTGTATTAGGTGTAGTGTAACGCCTCTTTGATGGCCTTGCATGCCTCATGATTTTGCCCCTTTGTTTTAGCTTGTCTTGGCTTTGGTCATTGCATGTTTTAGGCTCACTTTAGCATGATTTAGGACTGTTTTGGGTCATACTTGCCATATGCTCTTTGTTTTGTGTAGTTTTGGTTCAAGTCCCTTGACTAGTCTTAGGCTTCAGTCTTGAGCATGCCATGCTTGAGTTATTTATGTGATTTGGCATCACTCCTAGCTTCATTTCAGAGCATGTAATGTTGTCACATTTGCATGCTTTTCATTCCTTTTAAGTGTGCTTAAAGGTTTCCCTTTTGTGCTTAAAGTGATGGGCCATTAGCATGCATGTTTGTATGTGGTTTTGTCCCTTATCCCTTAGCATTTTGGCTGTTGATTTGGGCTTATTCGAGAGCTGCCCATTTTGGTTTAAGACCATTCCCGCATGTTGTTGCATGCTTGCCTTGCATGTTGTTGCATACTTAGCCTATTAATATGTTGTTGTATGCTTAAACGGTAGTGCATTTGGCATGCATTCTTTTGGTTTTACATTGCTTAACATGTTGTTACACATTTGCCTCACATGTTGTTACATGATTGAACGAAGTCAGATGCTTGTTTGCATGCTTGTCTTTGCATATTGTTATATGCTAATTGCCTTGTGTAGCATTGTTGCTTGTATGCACATTTTGCACTAGTATGCCCGCATGTTTAGGTTGCATAACATCGAGCATGCATCCCTTGCCTCTTGATCAATCATGATAGAGGTTGGGGCCCCTTACGTGTTATATGCATTTCATTCCATATTGATTTGCACACTTGGCTCCTTTGGCCATCATGCATTGAGATGCGTGAGTGGTGGCCCGAGGGTCGAGAACCATACTCCTTTGAGTCTCAAACATGATAAGGAGGGTGGTGGTGCAAACATTGCTTTGAAAATGCATTGCCATATTCTGTCTGTCCTCCGCTACAGCAACACAGGATTCTGCAGGAAGAGATGGTCGGTCGACCATCTTCAATGCCGGCCGGCCATTAATTTTTAGCCAATATTACCACAAATGGTCGATGACCAGTTCCCCATGGCCGGTGGCCTTACTTCTTGGTCGGTGACATCCCACAGTGCTCAGGAAGTGATTCTGAAGCTTCCTTGGGACTTGTGAAGTTTTCAGAAGTACAGATCAGTTTAAACAGAGGCAGCATGAGTATGGCGATGGATTTCCGAGCGGAGCTGAGCGTGCACGCATTCGTCCCTCTTCCCGAGGCCTCTTTACTGCTTTCTTAGCTTAATTAATTTGTTTAATTAGTTAAGTTTTGTGTAATAATTAGTTAGCTCGCTAGTTAGATAATTATTTGATTTGTATTATTCTTTTGGTCCCTCCCTCAAGATGACGCAATTGTGTAATAAGCGTGCGTATGTGTGATGCATGTCTTCCAACCCCCACTTCTTTCTCCCTTTTATTTAACTGCTTATGATGGTTAGTTTTAGGGCATATTTGATTTAGCATACCTTATGCTATGCATGTTTGCATTCATTCATTTGTATTGTATGCACCGGGCTTGGCACATCATACTAATTGCATAGTATTTTAATTCCAACTTGAATATGTGTATCAAATTGCCGCATAACATATGCCATCTTAGATTAGCCAAGCCTATTCTAAATGTCATTTCGTATGTGTTGCATTAGCCATCTTAACAACTTGGATACATTTAATTACTAACATGTTCTTGTTTTGGCTCGGAGTACACTATGAGTGTTTATGCTTTAGCATCTTGCATGTGTGTAAGTGTTAACATGACAGCATGCTTGCCATGAGACTAAATGCTTAGTTGATATAACCTGCCTGAATACCTGTGGGTGAAGGCTGGATTACTTGAGTTGGAACAATTCATTGAAATCCGTGATTTAGCCTACTTACGAGTAGCACACTTCAAACCATTTTTCAAACAACAAATATGCAATGTTTTGTTCCAAATTAGGCGACCTAGTCTATACTTGTGTGTTGTGCGCATCACATAGTAAGATTAGCTAATTAACCAGAATAAGAACACATATGTTTTCAAAACTCGATATCATGCTTAGTACAGGCTGATCTTCAGATCGGGCGAGTGGGGGTGCTCATAGATGACCTTCCCCAATCGTACCCAAGTTCCCGAGCCGAGGTAACTTCGGTGATGACGGACACGTGGCCTTAGGCAACGAGTCAGGGTTTCCTAAATTTTCCCAAACTAAAATATTTAGGTGGTGACTCTGTATCTGGCAAAGCAGTCCATATTTGACACTTCTTTCTTAAAAATCATTTTTCTAAAACAATTTGTCAGATTTGGACTCTTTGGTGATTTATCAATCTCACACCGCACATTATGGGATCAGATTAAGAACCGTGACATTTGAGTCCGAACTGCGGTAGCATAAAGCCCGAAGGCGCGTCCACAGTCGGCCGACCAGAAAAAGTGGTCGGCTGACCAGTTGGCATGGTGACCTCCAGATTTTTGACACTTGTCCCACAAACAGTGCCTTATCCTCCATAAAAGTTCCATCTTCGTGGTTCTCTCATTCCATCTCAGTTTTACATCAAAATGGAGGCATTTCTCATCCAAAATCTCACAACTTGGATTGCTACCTAAGACGGCTCAGAAAAGTTGAACTTCCACTATTCACGCTGAGTCGCACTCTGCTGCACCTTCCGTTTCTCCATGCCGTAGCAAGGTTTTGGAACCCGGTAACACATGTTTTTAGTTTTGGCGGGCAAGAGATGTGTCCTACCTTCGAAGACTTCCAAGTTTTGATGGAATCCGAGCGCAACGAAGAAATCTTGCCCCAGCTTTGCTTCGACCACGCCCAAGCCTTAGAACGAATGTATGGGCTCACTATGCATGACGCTCGGTCATTGATTTGTGGTGGAATGCTGGACATTCCGAGTTTGATTCGTCGGTTTTCCGATGCCGGTGACCGTGGTGACTATCATTGGCAGGGCTTTCGCCGACATGCGCTTTGCTTGTGCATGATGTCCCATTTCTTGCTTGTCCCAGTGTAGACGTCCCCGAACGCCCAGGGAGGATGGGTCCCGTTCCCCCCCCCCATTCTGTTCATATTGGGTTCACTACAGTTCAGGACTCTCAGATAGTCACGGTTCTTAATCTGAACCAAAGAATCCAAATCTGGCAAATTGTTTTGAGAAAATAGATTTTTAAAAAAGAAGTGCCAAACATGGACTGCTTTGCCAGATATAGAGTCGCCACCTAAATATTTTTTATGGGGGAATTTAGGAAACCCTGACTCGGTGCCAAAGGCCACGTGTCCATCATCACCAAAGTTGCCTCGGCTCGGGAGCTTAGGTACGATTGGGGAAGGTCAACTATAAGCACCCCCTCTCGCCCGATCCGAAGACCGGCCTCTACTAACCGTGATATCCATTTTTAAAAACGTTATGTGTTCTTATTCCGATTATTAGCCTAGAATTACTATATTATGCGCACAGCAAACAAGTATAGACCAAATCGCCTAAATTGGAACAAAACATTTCATGATTGTTTTGAAAATGGTTTGCTACTCGTAAGTAGGCTAAAATGTAGGTTTTGCCACCCTCAAGTGGGCTTAAGAAAAGATGGTTTTGCCACTATCTAGTGGACTTAAAACTCACAGTTTTTAATGCATTATCCCAATTTAGTTAATTCAACCTCTATCCATAGGCATTCAAGCAGTTATATCACATAAGCAGCTAGCCTCATGGTAATCATGTTGTTATGGCAACACTCACACGCATGCGGTATACTAAAGTATAAATGCTTACCGAGTACTCCAAGCCAAAACAGAAACTAGTTAGTAATCATATGCATGATCCTAGTTTAAGATGGCTAATGCAACACATGCGAAATGCAACTAGAAATGGACTCGGCTGTTCTAAACATGGCATGTGAAATGCTGCAAGTAGTATGTATTCAAGTTAGATTTGAAATACTTATGCAGTTAGTATGATGCGCCGAGTCTGGTGCATGCAAGACTAATGAATGATGCACGCATGCATAGCATAAGGTATGCTAAAGTAAACATGTCCTAATACTAACCATCAAAGCAGGTAAGTAAAAGGGAGAAAGAAGTGGGGGTTGGAAGACATGCACACACGCACCCACACTTATTACAAATTCACCCTCGCTCAGAGGGATCAAAAGAATAATACAAATTAATTAACCTACAAGCTAATTAATTATTACAGACCACCTAATTAATTAAGCAAATTAACTAAGCTAAGAAAGCAGTAAAGGCCTCGGGAAGAGGATCCAATGCGCGCGTGCTCGGGTTTGCTCGGAAATCCAACGCCATGCACAAGTTTGCCTCTGCTTTAACTGTTCTGCTTCTCTGAAAAGTGCATAACTCCCAAGGTTGCTTCTCTGAGTGTTGTGGAACACCACCGGCTGAGTGGGATCATCACCGACCATGGAGAATGGTCATCGGCTAAACATTATGCTCTCGGCCAAGAATTCTTTACCGGTCGGCACTCAACACTGCCGGCCGGCCAAATCTTCCTGCTGAATCTGTTTTGACAGCAGCAGAGGACAGAACTTGGCATGGCAATGTATTTCAAGCAATGTATGCACCAATCACACTCCTTATCATATTTATGACTCAAAGGAGGATAAGCCTCGATTCTCGGGCCACCAATTGCGCATTTCCATGCATGATGACCCAAAGAATCAATTGTGCATTTTGATTTCAAGTGAAATGCAATGCACATAAACAAACCAAACGGGCTTTCAACCTCTATCATGGCTTGATCAAGAGGTGAAGCATGCATGCCAATGCAATGCAATCCTAAGCATGTTAACTAGGTATGCAACATGAGCATATGGGAAGTATGCAAGGCATATCACAAGCATGCAAGTTAAATGAGCATACAAGGCACAATGTCAACACACAAGCATGCAAAACA
Source organism: Camellia sinensis (assembly GCF_055761805.1). Classification (NCBI taxonomy): domain Eukaryota; kingdom Viridiplantae; phylum Streptophyta; class Magnoliopsida; order Ericales; family Theaceae; genus Camellia; species Camellia sinensis. The sequence continues at coordinate 4,416,585 of NC_138974.1, read as the reverse complement.
TATGGCATGTTAAGCAACCAAAACAAGGAGGAGAATACGTGTCAAATGCAACATCATTTCAACATGCAACAACATGTCATGAGCTAAGCATGCAACAACAAGCCAAAGGGTGGATTTAAACTAAATTAGGCAGCCCTTAAACAAGCCTAAAACATTGGCCAATTGTAGACACCCCATTTTTGACCGTCCTCAAGACTTGGACGTCACTGTTTGAACACACGGTGATCTTCCATGTTTGTGTTCGTTTGGAGTTCCCGGAGGCCTCGGCTCGCGCGCCTTGCCTCAGGATTTCCGAACTTGACCGTTTAGTGTCTGGTTTTGCACCAAACACTTGCATCTTGCCTTTGAGAGGCAGGGTAGGGCTTGTAGACCATCCCTACCCACCACCGGCAGTGGCTAGATGCCACCAGCTGGTTTTTGCTGCCACCGGCAATGTAGTTTGCCGGCCGGCACTCTTTGTTGCCGGTCAGCACTATTTGTTGCCGACCGGCACTCCTTTTGGCCAAGATAGCATTTTTGGCCGGCCGATTGCTGTTCATCTGCTTTTGCAGATATTTTTTAGACAGCTGTCTTGCTATTGCATCCCTCCATACACGTGTATGGAGGGATCCCCCTCTTGTAAAGCTTGTCTTGTAAGCTTTACAAGACAATATAGAGAGAAGCTCTCTCTAAGGCAAAAAGAGAGGCTTGGTTAGAGACTTAGGATATTTTTGAGAGCAAGAACAGCCATTGTTAGGGTTTGAGTTCTAGGGTTAGAGTTAGATACACACTCTATCTCTCTTTCCCTCTCTTTTGTTCACTAGGTGCTTTGTGTCTTACTATTGCACACAAACACCTAGTGTTTCACCTTCCTCTTGAAACTAGGGTTCTAAGGGCTTGTTCTTGAGTTTCTTGACTGGTTTGGAGCCAAAGGAGGCCATTGGAGCACCATTTGTGAAGGGGTCTTCAAGGGTGAGATTCTAGTCCCTTTTTCTCCCATTTTTACATTGATTTTATATCTATCTTAGAGCTGTTTTTGTGATTATTGTATAACATAAAAAAGTTCTGTTTTTAGGCCCTCTTTATTGTTTATTAAGAGTGTTTTGTTGTTTGAGGGTTGTTGACCACCCTAGGCCTTAAAAGGCCTCATTTTAAGCCATTTTGTGTTAGCTCCGGGATTTTGGTGTTGGAGTCTCTTCACCACTGAAATCTTGAGGGATTTCAGTGGTGAAGATGATGCCTTGAAGTCCCAAGAAGGAGAGGGCCACCCCCTCTCCTTGTTGTCCTTGAAAAGGATACATTTTGGCCTCTTAAGGAAGCCTATGCTTAAGTGTGTGTTGAGCATGTTTGGTTTGTTTTTCATGCTTATATATCCATAATATAACATGATTTTAAGTTGGTTTTGGAACTCCATGCATGCTTAGCATAGTTGCCATGTAATGCCTTGTTTATGCCTTAATGTGCCTTAGGTTGTTAGCCTTTGTTGGAGCATGTTTTAGGCTTAGTCTTGTGAAGATTTTGTGCATATCTTGCCATGTTTTAGCTCTGCCCATAGTCGTTTGGGTTGATCTTGGCATGCTTGATATAGCTCCTTTGTATTTGGGCTTGTTGGCCTTGAGTATGTGCATGTGTAGCATGGCATCTTTGCATTGTTTTGGTGATTTGGGATCATTCTATATGCCATTTCAGTCCCATTTCCATGCTTGTTTGATTGCCTTGCATGCCTCTTTAATGCCTCATAAGCTTGTGTAGCAATGCTCCATGTTTTGGTGCTTATTCATGCTTTTGTTTTAAGTCATTTGAATGCCATTTAAGTGATCCTTGAGGGTTGTATTAGCATGATTTTAATGCTTATGTTGCATGCTAATTGTTCATGTTTGTCTCTTTCAAGTGTGCTTGAATGTTGCTTGCTTTGTGCCTAAGTGTTGGGTCTTAACATGTGTGTGTGCGTATGTGTGCTTAGCATCCATTTTGGGCATTAATGGCCACTATTTTAGGCCTTATTAGAGCTGCCTAATTCATGTATAAGACCATCTTAGCATTAGTTTGCATTGTCATACGTATGCTTGCACGCTTGCATAAGTTCATTGCTATACCATGTTGCATCCTTAGCTTGTATGCCTAGGTTGCATTGCATCTTGCATGCATTCCTTGTCCCTTGACTTGGGTGATAGAGATTGGGAGTTTTGTTTGATTGGTTTGCATACATTTGAAATCAAAGTTGCATACTTGGTTCTTTGGGCCATCATGCATGGAAATGCGTGATTGGTGGTCCGAGAATCGAGGCACATGCCCCTTTGAGTCATTATCATGATAAGGGACATGGTTGGTGCATATACGCCTTGAATTGTGCTGCCATGCTTTGCCTTGCCCTCTGTTGCTGTGAGTTGTAGGTTCTGCAGGAATACTCTGCCGACCGGCAGTGTAATGTGCCGACCGGCAGTGTAATGTGCCGACCGGCAACAATTTCTCTGCCGACAGCTTAATTTTGTGCCGATGGCCATACCACACTGCCGGTGGCAATTTCATTCAGCCGGTGGTGATCCCCTCTGTCCAAGGGAGCAGTCTTGAGGTTTTGACAGCCTCCAGAGGAGTGAATGAAGGAAAACAGAGGCAACCCGTGCATGGTGGCACGCTTCCCGAGGCGATTTACTGTTTTCCTAGATTAGTTAATTTGTAATATTAATTAATTTGCGTACTTAATTAATTTGTAATATTTATTCGGTCCCTCTGAGCGAGGGCAAATCTGTAATAAGTGTGTGTGGGTGGTGTGTATGTCTTCCAACCTCACTTCTTTCTTCCCTTTTAGTTACCTGCTTCAATGGTTAGTATTAGGACACGTTTAATTTAGCATACCTTATGCTACGCATGTGTGCATTCATGCATTCGTACTACATGCATTAGGCTCGGTACATCATGCTAACTGCATTTGTACTTCAAATTCTAAACTAAATATGTGATAGTTGTGCATTTTCACATGACATGTTTAGGATAGCCGAGCCTATTCTAGCAACATTTTGTATGCGATGCATTAGGCACTTAACATGGACTTGGATCATGCATGTTTGCTAACAAGTTCTTTGTTTTGGCATGGAGTACTATGTAAGTATTTTAATGCTTTAGCATATCGCATGAGTGTGAATGTTGCCATGACAGCATGCTTAACATGTGGCTAGATGCTTATGTGTTAAACTGTTTTGAATGCCTGTGAGTGAAGGTTGGATTGTTTGAGTTGGAAAAAACTCGTTGAAATCCATATTTTAGCCTACTTGCGAGTAGCAAATTCCAAAGCATTTTCAAACCGAATGGATATGCAATGTTTATTTCCAAATTAGGCAATCTAGTCTATACTTGTTTGTTGTGCGCATAACATAGTAATTCTAGGCTGATAATTGGTTTAAGAACACGTAAAGTTTTCAAAAACGGATATCACGGTTAGTAGAGGCCGGTCTTCGGACCGGGCGAAAGGGGGTGCTCATAGCTGACCTTCCCCGATCGTACCCAAGCTCCCGAGCCGAGACAACTCCGGTGATGACGGACATGTGGCCTTCGGCACCGAGTCAGGGTTTCCTAAATTCCCCCATCTTAAAATATTTAGGTGGCGACTCTGTATCTGGCAAAACAGTCCATGTTTGGAACTACTTTTTCAAAAATCTGTTTCTCAAAACGATTTGCCAGATTTGGACTCTTTGGTTCAGATTAAGAACCGTGACACAAGTCGAGTCCGAACTGTGGTAACCCCAAATGAACAGAACGGGACTAACCCTCCCGGGGCGCTCGGGGGACGTCCACACCAATGCTATGGAAATGATAACCAATACACACACACACACATGCATGCAAATGGGCTAACACTTGAACATCAAATAAGCAACCTTTAAGCACACTTAAAGGAAGACAAATATGGACATATGGCATGTATCACAAGCTCTGAAATTGCATGAAAGAGAGGTGCCAAACCAAGTAATTAAAGCAAGCAAAGCATGCAATAATGGTCCAAGTGCTTAAGGCAAGCTAAGGAGGTATTGAACTACCCTTAGCAAAACCAAACATGGCATGAATTAAATGATCAAAACAGAGTTTTAACATATTAAAACAAAGCCTAAAAACCACTTAGATGGCATCTAAATGCCTTAAATTCAAGGGCATTGTAGACACCCCATTTCTGACCGACCTTAAGACTTAGACGTCACCAGTTGAGCGCTTGGTGATATTGCGTATCGCACTCGTTCAGAAGTCTCAGAGTCGCGGCCATGAGCCCTGCCTCCAGATTTCTGAACCTTCTTCTGTGCCTTGCCTCGGTTTGCGAACCAGACTCGATTTTCTCTGTTTCTTTCCTGAGGGGAGGGAGAAGTCCCGTAGACCATCTCTCAGTGGCTGTGGGCTACATTTGGTGGCCGTGGGCTACATTTGGTGGCCGTAGGCCATTTTGCCCATTTCGGAGCCCGGTTTCCGGTTTTTCGGGACCGTTGGCTGTGTGCCTCGGTTCGGGACCGCTCAACCATCTCCATTTGCTCTGAATTTTGGCATACATCTTATTTACTCCCTTTTGAGGGACACTGGGGTCTGAGAAACCCACTTCGTAGCCGAACGCCACTTTCGGTGCTTGACAGCCCATTTTCGGAACCCCGAACTGCGTGTTTTGGGCCCCCGAGCATTCGTTTTGCATCGGTTTTCGTTCATTTCAGGCAGGTACCTCTGTTTTATCACCAGGAAGGTCACTGGAGGGTGGGAGGCCAGCAATTATCTTGGCAACCAGTTATATTCCATTTTCGTCCTTCGACACCCGTTTTTCTCACTTCCGAGCCAATGTTGAACACCTTGGGGCCACTTTCTTCAATCCCAAACCACATATTTGTGTTGTACACACATGGGAGGACCCTAAAAATTGGTGGCCGGCCAGAAACTCCAATTGACCCTTTTGAACCCCTCTTGAAAATGGCTTGTTCCTTCTCCTGTTTTACAATTTCCAAATTTGAACCACAGGGTTGTGATGAGGGGACCTGGGAGGCCACCTTTTTGTGGTGGCCAGCCACTATTTAAACTTGACCCTTTTGACCTTTGGCCGGCCGGCCACATGCAAGTCCAAAAACTAGCCGGCCATGTTCCTTGCACTGCACACTTTACAGCTGTATAGCTGTTTCCCCCAGAAAATATCTCAATCCGGGGATATTTTGTGGGGGAAAGCCTTGGTCCTTTTCCCCCACCCTTTCCTTCCATGCTCCCTCTCCTTTTGGTCCATATAACCAGCAGGCAACATTGGTTTTTGGGGTTAGAAAAATTGGTCTTCAAGCTTGGTATACAAAATCCTCCTGCATCTCTCTCATTTCCTTGAAAACCTCCAAGTCCAACACCACCATTTCTTCTACACCACCGACCTCCACCCTTCCATCCTCCATTACAGAAGTTTAAAGGTGTTCTCCAAGGCCTAAGGAGCTACAAACTCAAGCCAAGAGGCAACCAAAATCAAGCCTTCAAGGGTAAGTAGTATTTTTCCTTTTTTGAGCTTATTTTGGTATCTTTTCTTAGCCATATATGCTTATTGATTTGAGCTCCGACCAAAACTGAAAAGGTCATTTTTTTGAGCTCATTTTCTTGTTTCATTAAGGGCTCAACCCTGTTTGAGCCCTCCATATTGCACTTGCTTCAATATCCTCCTTAAATGCCATTTTCTTGCATGCTTTGGCAGCCCATTATGCTTCCATTTTACGGCATTTTACAGAACTAAAAATAGGCTTATTTTAAGCCCCTCTTCAACATTGAAGAAGGGCTCAACACTGTTTGGGACCTCCATGCTATACTTGCCTTTATATCCCTCTTTGGTCCCCATTTCTTGCATGTTTTTTTAGCCTATCATGCTTTGGTTTTTGGTCATTTTACAGAGCTAGAAAAAGTCTTATTTTGACCTTATTAACATGTTTTATTAAGGGTCTTTGCTCGTTTTGTGAATGCTTTGTATACCTCCTGTTATAGCCACTTTTGAGCCTTATTTTGCATTGCATTTCTAGCATGTTTGTATACTGTTTTGGAGTTTTTACAGTTCTGTAAATATGCTTATTTTTGGTCCCTCTTCAATGTTGTAGAAGGGAATTTTTCAGTTTGGGCTTTGCATATACCACTTGCTTCTTCGGCCACCTTTTGGCTCATTTTCTTGCATGAGAGCTTAGCCATATATATGTTTGTTTTTAGGGTTTTTACAGTTCTGTAAAGTGTCTTATTTTGGGGCCCTCTTCAATTTTACTGAAGGGCCCTAACCTATTTGGAGTCAGCAGCTGTGAGTTGCTTCATAATCTCATGTTTAGGGCCATTTTTGCATGCCGTTGTTGCCCTATCTTTGCTTGCTGTTTGGCCATGATTTGTACTGGAAAAATGCTTATTTTTGGGCTTCCTTGATACTGTCTCTTCATTGCATGTCCATATTATGTATGTTTGGTATAGCTATAGGCCATTTCGGGTGCCAAAATCCATGTTTCGGGAGGAATTCCATGCATCGGGTGTCATTTCGCCTCGTTTCGGGGGCTGTTTTACCCCTCATTTTGCTACTGAAAATTGCATGTTTGCATATCATTTTCCATGTCTCTGCCATGTCTCATTAGAGTGGCATTTCGGTGCCTGAGGGTCGGTCCTCGGTTTGCGTGCCCGTGTGCACGCATTTCGAGGCACTTCATTTTCTCATTTTCATCCGTCGGCCTCTTATGTGAGTGTGGCTGAGGCTCTCTCATGTTAGTATAAGTCCATGTTGCATCTCATATGCCATGTTTAGAATAACCGAGCCTGCTATAGTTGCATTTTTGCATGTGTTGCATTAGGCATTTCTGTATACTTAGGATCATGCATGATTTCTAATGTAGTTTTTGTTTTGGCTTGGAGTACCCGGTGAGCTTTATGCTTTAGCATCCTTGCATGCGTGTGAGTGAATGCCATGATAGCATGCTTACCATGAGGCTATATGCTTATGTGATATAACTGCCTGAATGCCTGTGGGTGAAGGTTGGGTTACTTAAATCGGAATAAATCATCAAATGTTTTAAGCCTACTTGCGAGTAGCGAACCATCTTTCAAATAAACAAGCATGAAATGTTTTGTTCCAATTCGGGCGACCCAGTCTATACTTGTATGCTGTATGCATCACATAGTAACCTAGGCTAATAACCGGAATAAGAACACACAAAGTTTTCAAAAATAGATATCATGGTTAGTAGAGGCCGATCTATGATCGGGCGAGCGGGGGTGCTCACGAAGTGACCTTCCCCAATCGTACCCAAGTTCCCGAGCCGAGGCAACTTTGGTGATGACGGACACATGGCCTTTGGCACCGAGTCAGGGTTTCCTAAATTTCCCATTAAAAAACATTTAGGTGGCGACTCTTATCTGGCAAAGCAGTCCATGTTTGGCACTTCTTTTCAAAATCTGTTTCTCAAAACGATTTGCCGGATTTGGACTCTTTGGTTCAGACTTAGAACCGTGACAATTTGAGAGTCCTGAGCTGTAGTGACCCCAAAATGAACGGAACAGGAGCTCGTTCCTCCCGGGGCGTTCGGGGACGCCTACAGTTTCTAGCGACTCTGCTGGGGATTTAGAGAACTTGACTCGAACTCATGATATCTATTTTTTACCACACTTGTGTGTTTCTTTGCATTGCATTTGCATTGGTGCGCCTAGGACACCGTGTTTTCCATCTGCTATTCCTGAACGGTTTGCCGGAGGCTTGTCTTGTCAAGGCATGACCATAAGGCTGACCGGTTGTGGGCTTTGCCAGTATGGGAACACAAACCCCGGTTTTACCGGGGCACCCTCTTTGACCATTCGACCTAGTACATATTCGGATCCATAGTGACCATTCCAAACTAGGACAGGTTGCTTACCCGTTTATAGGTTGTTTGAAACCGCTGCGTGCGTAGTGAAACCCTAGCTCCTGACAAAATAGGACAGGGAAACCCAACCCCTTTATAGGGGTGTTTTGGCTCTCACTTATCTGCTATGTGCTTTAGAGTGCGTCTCTACAGGAATGCATGTATCAGTGTATGAGTTTGGGCATCAGGCCTGCGGGCACCAGTTTGCGAATTTGGGCATCAGGCCTGCGGGCATTACTATCAGTATTTGGGAGTCAGCTTTACCTGTGGGTATCAGACTCAGATTTGGGGCAGAATTTTGGGGCAGAATTCAGTAGAGAGTACACTCACTCAGCTTTGCTCATGTGGGTTATCGTGAAATCAGGCTGAGGTGCTGTCTGTTTTCTCTTTTGCTAGGTAGTCTTGGAACCATAGCTTCAGAAGGCTTCGATATCCCCCGGGTACATTGGACTAATGCCGATAAACTTTGTTAGGTCAGAAATTCAATTCAAGGGCAACCAGTGTTCTTTCGCTGAGGCAAAGTAAAGAAAAGCCGGTCAGGGCTCATCTGTTCATCCAATCCATCAGTCGTCAGTCACATCACCTTTGTTCAGACTCAGCAGACCGTGATGGCACAAGGTTTGGAAGAATTTGCGGCCGTGACAGCAGCGCTAAATCAGGGAACTGCCATGCAGGCTGAGACCAGTATTGAAACGCAGCGCCCATCTGGGGCATCTGCCTCACATCCAGCTTTGGGACCCCAGCCGAACTTTGACCCAATTCCGCCAGTTGAAGATTTGCAGTGTCTGAATCCTCGAGAAGGATTGGCTCAAGCTCAGGTGCTCAGACCCCTGGTGCAGCCTAATGAGAGAACTCAACCCTTTCATGTTGATGAGTTCAATCTGACTGCAGTGAAAATTGCAAACCTTGAGAAGCAATTTAAAAAGGCACAAGGCCTTAACTCCATTCCTGGCATTGAGGATGGGCGCACCGAGGCTGCCATCCGGCTCCCAGACAGATTCAAAATGCCATATATCGACCGTTTCGACGGGTCTGGAGATCCAATGGTACATATCCGACTTTTCTTAGATGTCCTGAAGCCGATGGGTCTGACTAAGCCACAGAAACTCTCTCTGTATGGAAGAACCCTGTCGGGTGTAGCAGCCACTTGGTACGTTAAGTTGGAGGACAAAGTGAAACAAAACTGGGAAGAACTGGCTGAGGCCTTTGTCGATTAGTATTCCTACAATACCCAAGTTGAAATGACCATCCAAGAGCTTGAAGCAACTCGCCAAAACCCAACAGAGCCTTTTGTGGAATTCGTTGCAAGGTGGAGAGCAAAGGCAGTACAAATGACAGATCGTCGCCCTTCTGAGAGGGATCAAGTGCAGATGATGGTCCGAAACCTCGGGCATGATATGTTGCAAAAGTTGATAGTCGCTCCACTATTCACTTTCAAAAGTTTGCATGAACTGGGGGTTCAAGTCGAGAATGCGTTCAACAGCGGGATCATTCCCAGAACAAGGGAACTGACAAGGAAGGTGATTTCAGGGAGTACCAACGCTGGTAGTAGCGCTATTCCCAAACCCACCGAAATCAATACAGTCGCCACAGCCGACCCTTTTGCCAAACCAAGCCTACAAACAGCTGGCCCAGCCCGGGCTCAGGGTAGAACTTTCACCCCCCTCTATATGAGCCTGACTAGCACACTAAAAGCATTGATGGAAAAAGGGCATCTCAAACCCCTCGATCCTCAACCTCTTCCCAACCCACTCCCAGCCAGACATAACCCCGCCAAGTATTGTATGTACCATTAGCAGCGCGGTCATGGCACCGACCGTTGCTACCGCCTTCGTCATGAGGTCCAAAATCTCATCGACAACCGGACGATAGCTCCACCTTCAGACCCCAATGACCAAACATCTCCTGCCTACCTCAATCACATCCACAAACTGCCATCCACCTTTGACCCCAGCATATACATCACCCCGGCCCATCTACCCAAGCCTGAGGTGTTTATCCCAGAAAACATGGACTTATGCATGATGGGTGCACCTGAACCTCAACCATCTCAAACCCCTTGAGCCTCGGCCTCTCCCGAACCCTCTTCCGGCTACACATGATACAACCCAGTACTGCGCGTACCATCAACAAACTGGCCATACTACCGACGCCTGCTTCCGTCTTCACCATGAAGTACAAGATCTATTTGACAATGGGGTCATCCTCCTACCAGGCCCTACAAAGTCTATCGGCACTTGATCAGTGAACTTGGGGGATAATGTGATGTGATTGGAGGGATGAACCACCTGCGGGCAGCACTTAAGTTTACTCCAGATATGGTGGATGGCATGCACTGTTTTGAACATTTGCGAATGCTAGCTTTTATGTTTTCTGACCTGGGTATTGGGTCAGTCTTGTTGTTTTGTACAGAGGCCTCGTTTGGGAACAGGCTAATTTAGTAACTTTTTGGCTATTTGGCTAAAAAAGTAGGTAAAAAAAACTTATATGTTTGGGATGACTTTTTGGCTAATTACGAAAAGATGTGCAAAAAGTAGAGAGAAAAGAGAATCTTTGACTTTTTTGTATGAGTTGTTGGCTTTTTGGCTAAAAGGGTAACTTTTTGGCTTTTTGGCTAAAAAGGTAAGTCCCCAAACGGGGCCAGAGTCAGTCTTTTCTTACTGAGTCAGTAGGGTCTGTCTTGTTGTATCGAGTCAGTCCTGTTGTACAGAAATCAGATGATTCCGGGGGTGTTACCTCGGATATCATTATTTTGTTTTGCGTCTGTCTTTTCGCTTCCTTGTGAGTCTGTTTCTGCCTTGGAGCCAGTTGTACCAACAGATTTGAATGAAACAGCAGTGGTTTTTCATGCTTTGTGCTTGCTTCTGCTTTGTGCCAGTTGTGCTAGAAAGTTTGAATGAAACAGCAGTACTTTTCGCCTACTCTTCTGCACCCCGAAATCATTGCATTGACCTAAGTTTTTCAAAACTTTTTTGAACACTGCGGTGAAAACAAAGAGGAAGGAACTCCTCGGGATTTGTAAGACTTTGATCATTTGAGAGAAAGAGAGGCGTGCTAAGCCCTTAATGAATGAAATCATGCTTATTAGCGTAAGTACTGGGAAGGATCCTGGCTTGATCCAGATTGGTTCTACACTATCTTCAGCGCGAGCGATTTGTCGCTTTCTTAAAAATTTTCAAAAACAAAATGTTTTGCGCGGCCTTGCGAAGACCTGTGTGGAATCACTCTTGAGATTGTGCAGCCTAGGATCGCTCTCAGCCTCGAGACTCAACCCCTTCGCTTCCAAACCTTGAAACTTGAATTCAGAAGGTTCGACGGTCAACTGTGATGTGAGGCCTGTGTGGCCGGATTTGAAGCAGCCCTCGAACAAGAGACCAGGAAAGTCAGATCAAAAAGATCAAATCTCATCAAAAGAAGCTTGCGAAGCTAGAACAACAGCCATTCTCCTGGATTCAGATAATTTCAGGATCTCAAAACCATTTGGCATGGACTTACTACACTTTTACCCTTGAGAGGCTCGCTGGGCCGAAAACCCGGAAGGGCAACCCAGGCAAAAGTTAGAGCAAGAGAAAAATACAAAAAAAAAAAAAAACAATACAAAAATGCAAAAGAAAACAAAAAAAGAGAACAAAAAAAAGAAATATACAAAGAAAAGAACAAAAAAGAAAATAAAAAAAAAAGGAAAAGAAATGAAAAGAAATGAAAAGAATTGAAAAAAAAAAGAAGAACAAAGCTCGCAAGGTTGAAAACCTGCAACGGGCGCCTTGGCAAAAGTTAGAGCCTAAAAAGGAGAGGTTAAATACCCGAGTGTACCTTAACCCTGAACTACGTGAGGCTTGATCCCCATCTTTGGGATACGTAGGCAACTTCATTCTGAAGTCCAGCCGTAAAACAATTCGATTGTGTCCATGTAATGGTTTTGATCATCTTTGCCTTCTCTGTATCCGAGAGAGGGATTGTGTTCGTCATTCTGAGGATTGCCTACAATGTGCTGCGGTGCCATCCAAACAAGGGGCAACTTTCCGTTGCCATTCAATGCACTGCAGTGCCGTTCAAACAAGGGGCAACTTTCCGTTACCATTCAATGCGCCGCGGTGCCGTTCAAACAAGGGGCAACTTTCCGTTGCCATTCAAAGCGCCGCGGTGCCGTTCAAACAAGGGGCAACTTTCCGTTGCCATGCAGTTCCCCTCAAGCAAGGGGCAATCTTCCTTCGAATTCGAAGTTGTGCATCTCAAGAGTAGGTTCCGTGCTCGTTGAGCAGTGGTCGTTTGCAAAAATAGTTTTGAGAATTTTTACTGAGGTTGACTAACCTTTTCGAAAAGTATTCAATTTTCAAAACTGGACCATTTCTTGGACCCAAAAGAGGAAAATTTTCAGTGCTCATAGCCTAACTTGCATGATTTTAAATCAGAAAATTGAACAAGCATGTTAATCTAACTCTCATTTGGGTCAAAAATTTTTAGGAGAAAACTAAAACAAAAAATGGTCAAAATGATGAACTAGGGGCACAGTTGAGTCAGGCTTTCTGTCTTTTCCCCATTGTCAACATACTTGCCCGAAAAGGCACTCTACTTGCCAAGAAGGGCACTCTACCTGCTAGAATACGGCACCACCAAAGTTAACAACAAAGGGCAGAAAGCTCTCTCATCCTCCAAGCAGCGAGGTATCAAGCCGAGTGCGAAGCACGAATTGGAATGGATCGAGATGCTCCATTCCCTCATCCGGCGCATCGACAGATGTCACCGGAGGAAGTAGTCGCGAGCTGATTATGTTAGGTGTGAGCCCGCAACTTCCTGTTCATCCATCAACCACCCAGGGGAGGGATGAAAAATGAGAGATTGAAGAATAGAGAGACGTGCGATGAGAGGAAAAGTGAGAAGAGGGCTTTTTTTTTTTTTTAGAAAAACAGAGCCTGAGGGCTGAGTGATGTGAGGATCACAAATGAGAAAGGGTGGGAAATAATACCTGGAGAAACTGGCTCCTCGTGCACTAAGGGGTCTCTCGTCTTTGTAACACGTCTGAGTGTTGTGTCTTTTGTTTTATCTCGATTCTTGCTTTGAGTCTGTCCGAGTGTGTCTCGATGTGTTTAGGTTGTTTACCTTTTTGTTTTCCACTATTGAGTCTTTTTTTCGATGTGTTCAGTTGTAGGCTCAATACTTGGTCGAGAACTCATTCCTCAATTTCAAAGCAATCATCTTGTGCTCAGAATGCTGTGCCATTCTCCACATTTGTGCAAAACAGGATTTGTTCTTTCGTAAAACTGCAGGGTCCACCCCCGATAAGTATGAACAGTAAAACAAGGACCTATCTGAAGCTATATGAGTTCCGGACTGCAAAGCAAAAGAAAATAGGGAAAATTTTGAGCATCTGAGTGTGTTTCACCTTCAGAAAATTCTGAGATTGCATTCCATATGTACCTCTTCAGGCCTTGTCAGTGCTCTGAAGAATGAGTGTGCCTCTACTCCAAGCTCAAGCATGCTTCAAGTCAGAATGGCAATTAAAGCAGCAGCAGCAGATGTTATCTCTCGCCAATATGAACAGGGTGGGCCCTTTTTGAGCTGAGTGTGTTGCAAAGTCCTCTAAGAGGTAAATCAGAGGCACCAGGGTACATATTTGATGCTCCTCTACTACATAGAATGTGAACTTTCATATACACTGTTGTTGCATGCTTGTCGCGCATTGTTATGATTCATGCATAGAATATGCTTGCTTTCAATATTGCATAGAATGTGCTTCCATACTTGCATAGAAGATGCATTTTATCGTGCTTTCTTGTGCTTTTTATCTCACTCGCACTGTCTTGTGCACTTACACTTTGTGTCTCACTTGCACTGTCTTGTGTATCTTGTGGTTGTATCTAAATTGCGCTGTTTTGTGCATTTAAAATCAATCGCTCTGTTTAGCGTATCGCACTGTTTAGTGCATTTCAATCGTGCTGTTTAGCGTATCGCACTGTCTTGTGCATTTCAAAATCAATCGCGCTGTTTAGCGTATCGCACTGTCTAGTGCATTTCATTTCAATCGCGCTGTTTAGCGTATCACACTGTCTTGTGCATTTCAAAATCAATCGCGCTGTTTAGCGTATCGCACTGTCTAGTGCATTTCATTTCAATCGCGCTGTTTAGCGTATCGCACTGTCTAGTGCATTTCAAATCAATCGCGCTGTTTAGCGTATCGCACTGTTTAGTGCATTTCAATCGCGCTGTCTAGCGTATCGCGCTGTTTTGTGCATTTAAAATCAATCGCGCTGTTTAGCGTATCGCACTGTTTAGTGCATTTCAAATCACTCGCGCTGTTTAGCGTATCGCACTATTTAGTGCATTTCAAATCATTCGCGCTGTTTAGCGTATCACACTGTTTAGTGCATTTCAAATCACTCGCGCTGTTTAGCGTATTGCGCTGTTTTGTGCATTTAAAATCAATCGCGCTGTTTAGCGTATCGCACTGTTTAGTGCATTTCAAATCACTCGCGCTGTTTAGCGTATCGCACTGTCTAGTGCATTTCATTTCAATCGCGCTGTTTAGAGTATCGCACTGTCTAGTGTATTTCAAATCAAACGCACTGTTTAGCGTATCGCACTGTTTAGTGCATTTCAATCGCGCTGTCTAGCGTATCGCGCTGTTTTGTGCATTTAAAATCAATCGCGCTGTTTAGCGTATCGCACTGTTTAGTGCATTTCAAATCACTCGCGCTGTTTAGCGTATCGCACTGTCTAGTGCATTTCAAATCACTCGCGCTGTTTAGAGTATTGCGTTGTTTTGTGCATTTAAAATCACTCGCGCTGTTTAGCGTATCGCACTGTTTAGTGCATTTCAAATCACTCACGCTGTTTAGCGTATTGCGCTGTTTTGTGCATTTAAAATCAATCGCGCTGTTTAGCGTATCGCACTGTTTAGTGCATTTCAAATCACTCGCGCTGTTTAGCGTATCGCACTGTCTAGTGCATTTCAACTCAATCGCGCTGTTTAGCATATCGCACTGTTTAGTGCATTTCAATCGCGCTGTTTAACGTATCGCACTGTCTAGTGCATTTCAAATCAATCGCACTGTTTAGCGTATCGGACTGTTTAGTACATTTCAAATCACTCGCGCTGTTTAGCGTATCGCGCTGTTTAGCGTATCGCACTGTTTAGTGCGTTTCAAAATCACTCGCGCCATTTTGGGCATCGCACTGTTTTGTGCAGTTTACATTTCGCGCTATTTTACGTACCTCACTCGCACTGTCTTGTGCATTTCAAATCAATCGCGCTTTCTTGCGCATTGCACTGTTTTGTGCGCCTTACTTGCATTTTGCACGCATTCCATCGCGCTATCTTGCGCATCTCACCTGTACTTGTTGGTGCATTGTATCGCGCTATCTTGCGCACCTTATCTGTTTAGCACTGTTTTGTGCATTCACTCTACATCGCACTGTCCTGTGTACTCACTTTGGTCTAGGAGACCTTAAATCCTCTAAAGGTGCAATTCCTTTGGTGTTTGTCGTGCCCAAACGACTTCCGGTGGTCTGGTATAGCCACCTGCCTGTGTTCGCATTGAGTTCCTAGGAGACCAACTGAGACGGTGGAAACTAGAGTTCGAATGGCTCATGCCTAGAACGCAAAGGTTTGGAATTTCCGAGACTAAAGTCTAGTTTAAATACCCAGAGGCGTGTCCTCGGCTTGAAATCTGTATGGAAGTCCCATAGGTTGAGATAGCGTGTATGCACCTCAATTCTGGATACTGAACCAACCTAGTCTGTCACCCTGTTGGAGAATAGGGAAAGCTGTGACCATAGTCAGGGAGAAAAGTAGTACCTGTGGTTCAACCAAGAAGAAGCGAGTGATCCCCAAGCACCATCAGGCACGATATTGTATGTACGGTTCATTTGAGGCTGGTGCGACCAGACGAATCGCGCAGGTATCGTATCTTCTCCGTGTGAGACGCGACGAGGGTTGAATAATTCTCTGCATTCTTAAATGCAAAAATTGTAGTTGTTGCTTTGCATTCTTGCTTAAAATTGTTGCATCCACTTGCGAATACTTGCTTCATAACGGCTTGCTGCATTTGCATGATCATAAGTTATGTTCGGCTTCTTGCATTATCATTTGCATCTTGCCCCTGCCTGCAGGCATGCCTGCGGGCACATTTCTTCGCTATTTTGTATGTTTGTCTAAGTCTTCGGCCTTGTCAAAAATGGGTCGTCTCTAGGCTTTGACATTCACTCCCGTCACTTATGACTTCCGAGTTCTGTCAAAGAGGGGCAACTGTAGACACCCCATTTTTGACCGACCTTAAGACTTAGACGTCACCAGTTGAGCGCTTGGTGATATTGCGTATCGCGCTCGTTCAGAAGTCTCAGAGTCGCGGCCACGAGCCCTGCCTCCGGATTTCCGAACCCTCTTCTATGCCTTGCCTCGGTTTGCGAACCAGACTCGGTTTTCTCTATTTCTTTTCCTGAGGGGAGGGAGAGGTCCTGTAGACCATCTCTCAGTGGCCGTGGGCTACATTTGGTGGACGTAGGCCATTTTGCCCATTTCGGAGCCCGGTTTCCGATTTTTCGGGACCGTTGGCTGTGTGCCTCGGTTCGGGACCGCTCAACCATCTCCATTCGCTCTGAATTTTGGCATACATCTTATTTACTCCCTTTTGAGGGATACTGGGGTCTGAGAAACCCACTTCGTGGCCGAACGCCACTTTCGGTGCTTGGCAGCCCATTTTCGGGACCCCGAACTGCGTGTTTTGGGCCCCCAACCATTCGTTTTGCATCGGTTTTCGTTCATTTCTGGCAGGTACCTCTGTTTTATCACCAGGAAAGTCACTGGAGGGTGGGAGGCCAGTAATTATCTTGGCAACCAGTTATATTCCATTTTCATCCTCCGACACCCGTTTTTCTCACTTCCGAGCCAATGTTGAACACCTTGGGGCCACTTTCTTCAATCCCAAACCACATATTTGTGTTGCACACACATGGGAGGACCCTAAAAATTGGTGGCCGGCCAGAAACTCCAATTGACCCTTTTGAACCCCTCTTGAAAATGGCTTGTTCCTTCTCCTGTTTTACAATTTCCAAATTTGAACCACAGGGTAGTGATGAGGGGACCTGGGAGGCCACCTTTTTGTGATGGCCGACCACTATTTAAACTTGACCCTTTTGACCTTTGGCCGGCCGGCTAGGGGAGGTGGCCGGCCGGCCACATGCAAGTCCAAAAACCAGCCGGCCATGTTCCTTGTACTGCACACTTTACAGCTGTATAGCTGTTTCCCCCAGAAAATATCTCAATCCGGGGGATATTTTGTGGGGGAAAGCCTTGGTCCTTTTCCCCCACCCTTTCCTTCCATGCTCCCTCTCCTTTTGGTCCTTATAACCAGCAGGCAACATTGGTTTTTGGGGTTAGAAAAATTGGTCTTCAAGCTTGGTATACAAAATCCCCCTGCATCTCTCTCATTTCCTTGAAAACCTCCAAGTCCAACACCACCATTTCTTCTACACCACCGACCTCCACCCTTCCATCCTCCATTACAGAAGTTTGAAGGTGTTCTCCAAGGCCTAAGGAGCCACAAACTCAAGCCAAGAGGCAACCAAAGTCAAGCCTTCAAGGGTAAGTAGTATTTTTCCTTTTTTGAGCTTATTTTGGTATCTTTTCTTAGCCATATATGCTTATTGATTTGAGCTCCGACCAAAACTGAAAAGGTCATTTTTTTGAACTCATTTTCTTGTTTCATTAAGGGCTCAACCTTGTTTGAGCCCTCCATATTGCACTTGCTTCAATATCCTCCTTAAATGCCATTTTCTTGCATGCTTTGGCAGCCCATTATGCTTCCATTTTCAGGCGTTTTACAGAACTAAAAATAGGCTTATTTTTAGCCCCTCTTCAACATTGAAGAAGGTATCAACACTTTTTGGGACCTCCATGCTATACTTGCCTTTATATCCCTCTTTGGTTCCCATTTCTTGCATGTTTTTTTAGCCTATCATGCTTTGGTTTTTGGTCATTTTACAGAGCTAGAAAAAGTCTTATTTTGACCTTATTAACATGTTTTATTAAGGGTCTTTGCTCGTTTGGTGAATGCTTTGTATACCTCTTGTTATAGCCACTTTTGAGCCTTATTTTGCATTGCATTTCTAGCATGTTTGTATACTGTTTTGGGGCTTTTACAGTTCTGTAAATATGCTTATTTTTGGTCCCTCTTCAATGTTGTAGAAGGGAATTTTTCAGTTTGGGCTTTGCATATACCACTTGCTTCTTTGGCCACCTTTTGGCTCATTTTCTTGCATGAGAGCTTAGCCATATCTATGTTTGTTTTTAGGGTTTTTACAGTTCTGTAAAGTGGCTTATTTTGGGGCCCTCTTCAATTTTGTTGAAGGGCCCTAACCTATTTGGAGTCAGCAGCTGTGAGTTGCTTCATAATCTCATGTTTAGGGCCATTTTTGCATGCCGTTGTTGCCCTATCTTTGCTTGCTGTTTGGCCATGATTTGTACTGGAAAAATGCTTATTTTTGGGCTTCCTTGCTACTGTCTCTTCATTGCATGTCCATATTATGTATGTTTGGTATAGCTATAGGCCATTTCGGGTGCCAAAATCCATGTTTCGGGAGGAATTCCATGCATCGGGTGTCATTTCGCCTCGTTTCGGGGGCTGTTTTACCCCTCATTTTGCTACTGAAAATTGCATGTTTGCATATCATTTTCCATGTCTCTGCCATGTCTCATTAGAGTGGCATTTCGGTGCCTGAGGGTCGGTCCTCGGTTTGCGTGCCCGTGTGCACGCATTTCGAGGCACTTCATTTTCTCATTTTCATCCGTCGGCCTCTTATGTGAGTGTGGCTGAGGCTCTCTCATGTTAGTATAAGTCCATGTTGCATCTCATATGCCATGTTTAGAATAGCCAAGCCTGCTATAGTTGCATTTTTGCATGTGTTGCATTAGGCATTTCTGTATACTTAGGATCATGCATGATTTCTAATGTAGTTTTTGTTTTGGCTTGGAGTACCCGGTGAGCTTTATGCTTTAGCATCCTTGCATGCGTGTGAGTGAATGCCATGGTAGCATGCTTACCATGAGGCTATATGCTTATGTGATATAACTGCCTGAATGCCTGTGGGTGAAGGTTGGGTTACTTAAATCGGAATAAATCATCAAATGTTTTAAGCCTACTTGCGAGTGGCGAACCATCTTTCAAATAAACAAGCATGAAATGTTTTGTTCCAATTCGGGCGACCCAGTCTATACTTGTATGCTGTATGCATCACATAGTAACCTAGGCTAATAACCGGAATAAGAACACACAAAGTTTTCAAAAATAGATATCATGGTTAGTAGAGGCCGATCTTTGATCGGGCGAGCGGGGGTGCTCACGAAGTGACCTTCCCCAATCGTACCCAAGTTCCCGAGCCGAGGCAACTTTGGTGATGACGGACACGTGCCTTTGGCACCGAGTCAGGGTTTCCTAAATTTCCCATTAAAAAATATTTAGGTGGCGACTCTGTATCTGGCAAAGCAGTCCATGTTTGACACTTCTTTTCAAAATCTGTTTCTCAAAACGATTTGCCGGATTTGGACTCTTTGGTTCAGACTTAGAACCGTGACAATTTGAGAGTCCTGAGCTGTAGTGACCCCAAAATGAATGGAACGGGAGCTCGTTCCTCCCGGGGCGTTCGGGGACGTCTACAGGCATGCACAATGACCAAACATGGAGCATAAGGCACGACCTCATAAGGCATCAAAGAGGCATCAAAGGAAAGCATACAAGCATGTTATAAGGACTGAAATAACATGGAAAGTGGTTTCAAACCACTAAAACGCTGCAAGTAATGCATGCTACACACTCACACAACCAAGGCTAACAAGCCAAAATGCAAGGTGGCTATACTAAGCATGTGATGGTCGACCATGACAACTAAAAACAGAGCTTAAGCATGCTAAAACAAACACAAAAGCTTCATAAAGCTTGGCCAAAATCATGCTAGAATAAGGACCAAAACCTAAAGCATGTTAAGGCCTAAACATGGCATTACAGGGCATGTATGCTAAGCAAGCATGGTGTACCAAAACCAACTCAACACAATGCTATTTCATGGAAAAATAAGCATAAATATCAGTCAAGGCACGGCCAACATGAACCTAAACATGATGCTCACTAAAGAGGCAAAAATTGCCTTTTTCAAGGACAACAAGGAGAAGGGGTGGCCCTCTCCATCCTAGGACCTCAAGGCACCATCCTCACCTCTGAAATCCCTCAAGATTTCAGTGGTGAGGAGGCCCAAACACAATGGTCCCAGAGCTCAACCAAAATGGCACAAAACAAAGGCCAAACAAGCCTTAAGAGAGGTCAAACAACCCCAAAGCTTAAAACACCCTTAACAAACTATTTAGAGCATTCAAAAATGGAACTTTTATGTGTTATATTCTAAGCTCAAAAACAGATGCAAGATAGGCTAAAAAGCTTTGCGAAAATGGGGTAAAAAGGGACAAAAGTCTTACCGTTGAAGCATAGCAGCAAATCAGCAATTTTTGGACCAAAAAAGGCTTCAAATCACCTCAAGAAGCACCTCCAAGGACCTCAGCTCAATAAAGGGAGTAAAGAACTAGGTGTTTGTGTGCAAAAGTGCAAAGAAAAATGCACTTTTAAGCACAAACAAGCCCTAAACCTTAGAGAGAGAGGCAGAAAATGTAGAGAGAGATATTTTTTTTGCTTCAAGTTCTATATCTCTTCCTCCTCTCTCTCTAAGTGAGAGAGAGCTTGATTGATATAGATATGTATCAATCTGCAGCTCCTTAGAACACCCACGTCCAGGTATGGGCTGGGGTATGGCCAAGAATGACAGCTGCCAGCTGTCTACAGAAATATCTGTTAAAAACCACACTTTGCCGGCCGGCTATCAAACTGGCCGACCGGCAGTCAAACTGGCCAGCCGGCCATCACATTTGGCCGATGGCAACAGAACACAGCCGGTGGCCTCAAGCCATGGCCGGTGAAGTGTGGGGATGTCTCAAAGCCATTCCCTGCCCTCCAAAGCAAAAACACAAGTGTTTGGTGCAAAACCAGACCCAAAACAGTCGAGTCGAGAGATCCTGAGGCAAGGTGCGTAGCTGAGGCCTCCGGGAACTCGAGATGAACACAAACATGGATGATCACCGAGTGTTCAAGCGGTACATCCAAGTCTTGAGGACGGTCAAAAATGGGGTGTCTACAGTTGCCCCTCTTTGACAGAACTCGAAAGTCATAACAATGATGGGAGTGAATGTCAAAGCCCAGAGACGACCAATTTTTGACAAGGCCGAAGACTTAGACAAACATGCAAGACAAACAAGATATGCGCCCGAAGGCAAGGGCAAAATGCAAGACAATGCACAAAGCCGAACATAACTTATGATCATGCAAAGAAAGCTGTAATGAAGCATAACATGCGATAATTTTAAGCTAGCATACACCAAACTACACGACAATGCAGAAAGGATGTAAGAGAATTATGTAATTCTCGATACGTCTCACTCGGAGAATACAATACCTGCGCGGTTCGTCTGGTTGTACCAGCTTCAAATGAACCGTACATACAATATCATGCCTGAAAGAGAAAGAAAACTTAATAGGTACATATATCGCTAGTAACATGCATAATAATGCAAAATGATATGCAATATATACAAAACTATGTATAATAATGCAGATGAAAATGCAATGCAATTGAATCATAATCAAATCATGAGCGGTTGAAAACCACACAAATGTCAAGTAGATTGATGGAGATGCAAAGCCCGTCTACCATAGAAAAGGTGCCGCAACCCTCAAACCAACATACCAACGTGGAATAGGCGCGTACACATGCAGAACTATGAGTGATGTAGATGGACACAAGAACAAATAATTGGGTGGAATGACATAAGTGGGAAAATGACCCGCTAACAAAAGACCAATGATCCTAATGCTGGATGCGAAAATTACACTATAATGTAATATATATACAATGGATATGGCAAGCAGCCAAACCAAATCTTGCCTAGGAAAGGCATGGACACACACAAACCATGTCTAACATAGAACGATCATACAGAACTATGAGTGTATAGACATGAAAAGCATGGGCACATACCAGACCAAGCTCAACATGGAAAAGCGCAAGCCATAGATGTGAGGGGATGCAGCCAACGCATGCAAGCTATAATGCACTACTTACAAGTATGCAATGGAATGGATACAATGGATTAAGGCCTACGGCCAAGCCGTATCTTTCCTAGGAAAGGCATGGACACAAACAAGT
The DNA here is from genome assembly GCF_055761805.1 of Camellia sinensis. Taxonomy (NCBI): domain Eukaryota; kingdom Viridiplantae; phylum Streptophyta; class Magnoliopsida; order Ericales; family Theaceae; genus Camellia; species Camellia sinensis. The sequence goes on along the minus strand of NC_138974.1, from coordinate 4,394,512 downwards.
CATGTCTAACATAGAACGGTCATACAGGACTATGAGTGTATAGACGTGAAAAGTATGAGCACATACCAGACCAAGCTCAACAAGGAAAGGCGCAAACCCTAGATGGAAGTGATGCAGTGAATGCATGCAAGCTACAATGCAATATCTACAATATGCAATGGATGGGCGTAAATGTAATATTTGCAGTCAGATGCATGACATATGCATTATTTACAGTGGTATGCATGACATATGCACTATTTACGATGAATGCATAACATATGCACTATTTACAATGATGCATGACATATGCACTATTTACAATGATGCATCACATATGCATGTTTTTTTTTTTGGTTTGTTTTGAAATGTAAATGCATGATTTCGAAATGCGCGACAACGCGCGGCTTTTGAGATGCATGATAATGCATGTTGATGTAAGTGCGTGACCACGCATGTCTCTTGATATGCATGACAATGCATGTGAACCCGAATGTGCAACCACGCGCGTCGTTGGAAATGCATAACAATGCAACCGAGCGGGTTTAAGGTCGCGCTAGACCGGGCAAATACATGAATTTTGTTATTTTGAATGCATGATTATGCATGATTTCAAAATGCGTGACAACACGCGGCTTTTGAGATGCATGACGATGCAATCGAGCGGGTTTAAGGCAGTGTGATGCGCAAAATAGCGCGATGAAACGCATGCCAAATGTAATTAAATGCGCAAAATAGCGCGATTGAATACATGCAAAATGCAATGAAATGCGCAAAACAGCGCGATTGAATGCATGCCAAATGCACTAAAATGCGCAAAACAGCGCGATTGAATGCATGCCAAATGCAATGAAATGCGCAAAATAGCGCGATGCGTTAGACAATGCGAGTGCATAAGATAGTGCGATGCGCTAAACAACGCGATGAGGTGCGCAAGATAGCGCGATTGAATGTATGCAAAATGCAATGAGATGCGCAAAACAGCGCGATGGATTTGAAATGCACATGGGGCAACTTTTGAATCTTGGACAAAGAAAAAAGGAAACGGAAAGGATACACTTTGCACGAATTCGAGTGCCACGCACTGAAGACACGGTCTGAGGTCAAAACGGAGGCCGGTTGAGCTTCGAAAATGCCATTTCTTGTACTATCTTGACCAATGAAGGCCCCAAACTACATATCTGACCCAAACAAGGTTGTAGGAGGCTCACCGGCCACATGGGGAGGCCACCGGCCATGCACCGGCCACCAAAACACATCACCGGCCAAAAATGCCTGATTCGGGACAGTTTTGACTTTTCGCCTTAGGTCTTTTAAAATAGGGTTTCAAACCCTATTTCTTTACTTCCCTTTAGCTGAAATTACATTTCCTCTCTCTCTAGAATATTTTCCCCTCCTCATTTCCTCGTTTTCCTTAATTTTCGCGCCCCTTTCGACGTTTGACTCGCGAATTTCATCGCGTTTCGAACACTTTCATCCGATCAAAACTTCGTTTCGGTGTAGTTTTTTTCGATTTCCACCTCTTGGGATTTGTTTCTCCCAAGTTTTTCTTGATTTCTGTATATTCTCCACATTCCGGCTTTTCCGGCCATTTTTCGCCCTCCCGGGGTTGACTTTTCAGTTAACCTTTCATATTCTCATCCGGTTTCCACTTTTCTGGCCGTCTTCACACCACTTTTGACATGGCAGGTGATATTCCACAGGGTGGGACTTCCCTAGAGCATGAGATTGGTCCAGAGACCGAGCTCCTCCCCTTGAGCGTCCGCCCGTTCAACCCGGCGACCTACCGGCCGGCGATTCACATGCTTCCTCCCGATGGACTTCGACAGTTCTGGGATTTTGCCAGAGGTGTGCCATCAGAGCTCCTTCTGTGGGAGCCGGAGACGCACTTTTCATACGGCGCTTCTGAGGTATTTTCTCCTCCATTTTATTTTCCACAATGTAGAACACTTAACTGCCATAGTTGATTCTGCTCTTTAACTGCTTAGATCAGATACACTGATGCACTGTATACTGTAGTTAACTATGAACACACTTGCAACTGATATCTGTTTAACTGTGAACATACTTGCAACTGATATCTGTTTAAATGTGAACACACTTGCAATTGATATCTGTTTGAATCCGAAAATACGCACACATGCTATATTTGCCTGAATTCTGAATGCCTTTCAAAACTGGTATATTTAGCATCGCTTCGCAATTGTTTGTTTGAAAACAGGGAGATTCCCATACCATCCGGGGGTATGGGAACATCGCCGCCCGAGACTGGTACGCTGAGCTACCTGACGCAGTTCGCCACATTGTGGATCAGGCCAGCTTCGGTGCATTCTATAGAGGACTCTCCCGGCTTACTACGAGCAGGCCCCTCCTTGCTGCTCTAGTGGAGAGGCGGTGGGACACCACCGACTCTTTCCACTTTTCTGCTACAGGAGACATGACGATGACTCCCTATGATTTCTCGATGCTCACCAACATCAGGGTAGGGGGTGATCCGATCCCCTTCAACACAGACATGGACAAGTGGGAGGCTGCTCAGATCTACCTGCTTGGCGAGGTGCCGCCTCTCACGCGTCCTGGCTTCGTCAGGTATTCATGGTTTGAGGTCCAGTTTAGAGTTCATCCGCCTTAGTTGAGGAGGCTCCGATGACCTAGGAGGCGGTGGAGCGATATGCACGCGGCTTTCTCATGTTTCTGCTGGGGACGACTATCTTCGCCAATCGGGTGAACACCGTACCTCTCTGTTTGTTGAGCACATTGGTGGACGTCACACGGATTCTGCGCTTCGACTAGGGTGGCGCTGCCTTGGCCATTCTGTACGGGTATATGAGCTCAGCCTCCCATTGCAGCGGGGAGTTACTCAAGGGTTACTGGCGAGCTTGGGAGGTATATCTCTTTCTCTGTTTTTCATTTTTGCCTTTTATTTTCTATACTCTGTACACTGCACACATTGTGGTCTGCTTCACACTGATTGTACACTGCACACACGGCACACATATACTCTGCTTTACACTGACTGTATACTGCACACACTGTACACTCTACACTGCACAATACACGGTTCTGCAATTTCTACTTTATTCTGTGTTCTGCTTTATTCTGATAATCCTGTTGGTATTTGCTCTGCAGTTGTGGGTCTATGCCTACTTTCTGAGGCTCGCCCTAGTGCCAGACGTAGAGACCTCTCTTGTCATCCCATTTTCGCGTCGCTTTGACGTGAGGTGCGTGCGGAGGCCCCGGGAGACATTCATCTTTTTCCGCCGCTACTTCGACACTATTATCCCTGCAGAGGTATGTTTTACTTGCGGTTCATTTAAGCTTCGCTTTACACTATATTGTCAATAATAGTAGATAACAATCTGTATTTTATTTTCAGATCACCTGGCAGCCTTGGGCTCCACTGCTAGCCGTGACTCGGGATCGGTTTGTCGGTGCAGAGGAGACTGTACGTTTTCGGATTTTGCTGGAGGGCCCGGTTTGTCGGGCTTGGTACTTGGGTGAGCGTTTCCTACGCCAGACCCTGGGCTTGCCAGAGCAGATAGTTTCGGGTCCGCCTCCTACCCACATGAGCGATATCGAGAGGTTCACCACCGAGGAGATGGCCGATTACACGATCGGCTGGGACGCGGAGGGCTTTAGGGGTGAAGGCGACTACTCAGAGTATGTTCAGACGTACATTATGCAGCCTCTGAGTAGTGGCCGCCGAGCTAAGAGAGGGGGACCTGCGGTGCCGGTAGTTGGAGCGGGAGCAAGGGCAGGGACGTCGAGGACAGCTCGTGTCCGTGGCCGGAGTGGGGCTCGGAGGGGTCGGGGGGTTAGCTGGCCAGCGCTAGCCACTTCACTAACATACAAAGGGCAGGGTGGGGCGACCTACCAGATCCCCTTTGCTCCTCCTCCGGCTGACCACGAGTTGGTCGGTCTCCATGACTTACCTCCGGTATGTACTACTTTATCTTACATTGTCATTTGATTTCAGTTTATTGATATTCCTCATAATACTGATACATCTAATACTTTTGCAGGCTTCTTCCGAGTATACCCGACAGTCCTTGGAGTTGAATGCCTCCATGATGGGGATGTTGCAGCGGACTTTCGACCTCCTGGCCCTCTATAGCATTCCGGTATGTTCCTCTAACCACGGTCTCGAACCATACATAAACTGTTTCACAAAATCTGATGCACAACACAACTCTGGATACACTGCCCTCACGGCATTCATACACTGTACTCATACGCTGCATTCTGCACTGATAAACTGCTTACATTATTCACACACTGTATTCATGCCACTGCATTCTGCACTGATAAACTGCTCACAGCATTCGCACACTGTATTCATGCCACTGCATTCTACACTGATAAACTGCTCACGGCATACTGATGCGTTTACCTCTTATACTTTTCAGCCTCCTTTCCAGATTCCCACTGTGGGAGGTGTTCAAGCTGGACCTTCTGTTCGTACCGGAGGAGATGGCAGAGTATACACCCGCACCAAGGCAGGGCGCACCCATGTTGGGAGTAGCTCACGGGCACCCGTCCCTGATGATGATGATGAGTCCGAGGCTGAGGCAGAGGCGGAGGCAGAGTCGTCCAAGGAGGAGACCGGAGACGGCTCGGGCTCAGGCTCAGATGACAGCGCTGATGATGCTCCTGGACCTTTGTCCAGGAAGAGGACTAGGACGGACTCCCAGGCCTGAGATCCTTTGTCATTGATCCAGATTTTTGCTGTTTTTCTTTTTCTTTTTTCTTTTGTACCTTTTGTTGGTAGTTAGAGTACCTTGTACTGCCGCAAGCAGATTTTTATTTCCAAAACCATGTACTTGAAAAAGATGATTAAATGAAACAAACTTTTGTCTGAAAAAGTGTTGCATTTGTACTTTTCATATATTGCATCGCAATTGCATCATGTTACACCTCAATGTAAATGAAATTGATCTGTCATCTGAAAATTGAACACTTGCATTGTAATAATCGGATAACGAACCAACCAACAGCAAAACAACCCATACCAACCACTACACATTCTGAACACTCGGCTCATACTCTACTGGGGATTAATCTACACACAGCTCATAACACAGCGCTTGGTTCATTTTGCACACAGCGGATCCTGAACAAATAGCCCAAATCTGACAAGACAGACCATGAAGGTTGAATCTACTGAAGTTGAAGCACACTCAGATGCGATCTGAAACCCAGAAGCTTCAAAGAGGCCCAGATTTTTCCTGTTCACACTTATCGGAGGTGGGCCCTGCAGTCGTATGAAAGAACCAAATCATATTTTTGCACAAATATGGAGAATAGCACAGCATTCTAAGCACAAAACGATTAATTTTTGAAATTGAAGAAGGTCTTTTTTTTTTATTTAAAAATCGGGGTAATGAGCCTACAGCTGGACATAGCGAGAATGACTCGACAGCAGAGACAAAAGGGTAAACAACCTAAATACAACGAGACACACTCGGAAAAGACTCTAACCAAAGGTTGAGGTAAACAAAACAAAAGACACGACATACAAACGCGTTAACGGAGACGGGGGACCTCAGATCACGAGGAGCCAGTTTCTCTGGGTATTGTTTCCCAACCTTTTCTCATTTATGATTCTCACATCCCTCTGGCACTCAACCTCGATTTTTCTCTCAAAACCCTTTTTGCTCACTCTTTCTCTCAACTTACACCTCTCTATTCTTTATTCTCTCATTTTTATCCCTCCCCGGGGTGTTTAATGGATGAATAGGAAGTTGTGGGTTCACGCCCAACAGTATCAGCTCGCGGCTATTCCTTCTGGTGACGCTTGGTCGATGCCCCAAGTAAGGGAACGGAGTACCTTGATCCCTTCAGATTCGTGCTTCGCACTTGGTTCGATACCTCGTTGCTCGGAGGTTGAGAGAGCTTTCAGCCCCTTTAATGACAGCTTGAGTTATGCCCTTCTTGGCAAGTACGTTGGCGATGGGGGAAAGACAAGAAGCCTGACTCAACCGTGCCCCTAGTTCATCATTTTGACCATTTTTTGTTTTTGGTTTTCTACTAAAACAATTTTGACCAATATGAGAGTTAGATTAACACACTTGTTCGATTTTTGATTTGAAAATTATGCAAATCAGGCCATGAACACTGAAAATTTTCCTTTTTTGGGTCCAAAACGGTCTAAGTTTTGGAGAAATGAAATAGTTTTCGAGAAAATAGTCAACCTCAGTAAAAATTTTCAGAAACTATTTTTGCAAACGGCCGATGCTAAACAAGCACGGAACTTACCCTTGAGATGCGCAACTTCGGTTCAGAAGCAATGGAAAATTGCCCCTTGTTTGAAGGATGCTGTACGGCAATGGAAAGTTGCCCCTGGTTTGAACGGCGACTCACGGCAACGGAAAGTTGCCCTTGTCTGGATGATGCCGCAGCATATTGTAAACAGTCCTCACTAGTGACGATCACGACCGAACTTTCTCGGATATAGAGAGGACGAAGATGGTCAAAACCAATATATGGACACAGTCACTTTGAAGGTGTTGGGGGCTGGACTTCAGGGCGAAGCTGCCTAGATATTCCAAACATGGGAATCGAGGATGATTAAAAACCATTGCATGGACTTTAGTCGCGATGAAAGCGTTGGGGGCTGGACTTCAGGATGAAGTTGCCTACGTATCCCAAACATGGGAATCAAGCCTTACGTAGTTCCGGTTAAGGTACACTCGGATATTAACCTTCACTTTTTAGGCTCTAACTTTTGCCAAGGTGCCCGTTGCGGGTTTTCGACCTTGCGAGCTTTATTCTTCTTTCTTTTTCAATTCTTTTCTTCTTTTTTCTCTCTTTTGTACATTATTTTTGTCTTTTTGTATTTTTCTCTCTTTTGTATATTTTTTTCTTCTTTCTTGCTCTTTTGTATATTTTTTCTTTTTTTTGTATATATTTTCTTTTGCTCTAACTTTTGTCTGGGTCGCCCTTTCGGGTTTTCGGCCTAACGAGCCGCTTAAAGGGTAAAAGTGTAACAAGTCCATGCCAAATGGTTTTAGGGTTTTGAAGCCATCCGTATCCAGGAGAGTGGCTGTTGCATTGACTTACTGAACGACCCATCTTCGGCTCTTCGAGCAAATCGAACATTTTTGCCCCTAGTTTGGAGGGGTGCTTATGTTCTAGCTTTACAGGCTTCTTCTGATGAGATCTGATCTTCTTGATCTGACTTTGGTGCCTCTTGTTCGAGGGCTGCTTCCAATCTGGCCACACAGGCCTCTCTTGAGGGTCAATCGTTGAACACTCCGAATTGTGGTTCAAGGCATTAAAACAAGGGCTCGAGCCTTGAGGCTGAGAGCGATCCTAAGCTGCACAATCTCAAGAGTGATTCCACACAGGTCTTCGCAGGACCACGCAAAACATTTTGTTTTTGAAAGTTTTTAAAGAAGCGACAAATCACTCGCGCTGAAGATAGTGTGGAACCAGTCTGGATCAAGCCAGGGTCCTTCTCAGTACTCACGCTGACAAGCATGATTTCAATCATTATGGGCTTAGCATGCCTCTCTTTCTCTCAATTTGATCAAAGTTTGCAAAACCCAAAGAATTCCTTCCTCTTTGTTTTCACCGCAGTGTTCAAAAAGTTTTGAAAAACTTGGGTCAATGCAATGATTTTCAGGGCACTAGAGAACAGATGGAATGTACTGTTGTTCCATTCAAGTCCCCTAGCACAACTAATTCAGAATAGTAGTAAGCATGGAAACATGATAGCCACAGCTGTTTCATTCAGATTCCCTGGTTGCAACTGGCTCCATGACAGAGACAGACTCAAAAGAAAGCAAAAGGGTAATTACAAAACAAAACAGTGTTCGAGGCAACAGCTCCGGAATCACCCGACATTCTATACAAAGGGGACTGACTCGCTACAACAAGACAGACCCATAAGCAAAAGGACTGACTCAAGATAATGAGACAAACTCAAAACAAAACAAAAGACTGACTCAACAACCAAGCCAGAATTTACAAAACTAGCATTCGCAGATGCTCCAAAAATGCGTGCCAGACGCCACATCCAAAATACGCCGAGTGCCGCCCGTAGGTGGTTCACTTCCTGATTACATACTTGCAGTATCAGTATCCTCAAAATCCAATAACTGGGTAGTAACGGACTTGGCTGAGGTGGGTTGGAGGATAACTTTGTTGTCGATCAAGTCTTGCACCTCATGACGGAGGCGAAAACAATTGTCGGTAGCATGACCGGTTTGCTGGTGGTACGCATAGTACAAGGCAGCATCATGTGTGGTAGGGGGATTCTTTGGGAGAGGCCGAGGCTCCAAGGGTTTAAGATGCCCCCTTTCGGCAAGGATCTAAAGTGCCTTTGACAATGGCATATAGAGAGGGTGAAAGACCCTACGCCCTCGGGACAGGTACTTTGAAGGTTGAGTATTCTTGCTAGACGCACTAGCGAAAGGGTCGGCAGGTGCCGTCTTGGCTTTCTGATCTTTCCCAGGTGCAGGGTTGGGAGTGAAAGGAACTGTTCTGGTATGACGGGGCCTATCCCGATTTTCTAACTGGTTTGTACTGCCTTCTGTTGGAGTGGGGAAAACATTATCCACAGCCTTAGCTACGACTGCGAATACCTGTTATTTATTCATCCCCTCGGCTTTCAAAGCCTCGACTGCCCACAGCAGTTGTTCAATGGGATCGGCATCTGCCTTCATTTTGTTCTTGCCTCTGGCTTTAGCCTGATCGGGGGTTTGGATTACTACATCAGAGCGAAGCCCGGTTGTTGCTGACACGTCGTTGTTGTAGCTGGAGGCAACCTCTGGTTGGTTGAGCTCGATCACAATCCGTCCCAGTAGCGGGGGCTCCTGTGGTATGAAATTCCCGGCATACGGTGCAACTGGTGGCGAAGCCGACATTCCATAGGCCAGATCGGCCACGGATCGCTGGAGGTCACCTATCATTCCCATCAATTCGAATGTGGTGGGCTGTAGACGTCCCCGAACGCCTCGGGAGGGTGAGTCCCGTTCTGTTCATTTTGGGGTCACTACAGCTCGGACTCTCAAATTTTCACGGTTCTTAATCTGAACCAAAGAGTCCAAATCCGGCAAATCGTTTTGAGAAACAAATTTTTGAAAAGAAGTGCCAAACATGGACTGCTTTGCCAGATACAGAGTCGCCACCTAAATATTTTTATGGGGGAATTTAGGAAACCCTGACTCGGTGCCGAAGGCCACATGTCCGACATTACCGGAGTTGTCTCGGCTCGGGATCTAGGGTACGATTGGGGAAGGTCAGCTATGAGCACCCCCTCTCGCCCGATCCGAAGATCGGCCTCTACTAACCATGATATCCGTTTTTGAAAACGTTATGTGTTCTTAAACCAATTATTAGCCTACCGTTACTATATTATGCGCACAGTAAACAAGTATAGACTAGATTGCCTAATTTGGAAATAAGCATTGCATATCCGTTTGTCTTAAAAAAAAAGTACTTTGGAATTTGCTACTCGCAAGTAGGATAAAATACGGATTTCAACGAGTTTTTCCAACTCAAACAATCCAACCTTCACCCACAGGCATTCAAACAATTTATAACACATAAGCATCTAGCCACATGGTAAGCATGCTATCATGTTAACATTCACACGCATGCGAGATGCTAAAGCATAAATACTTACATCGTACTCCGTGCCAAAACAATAAACTAGTTAGCAAACATGCGTGATCCTAGTTCATGTCAAGTTGACTAATGCAACACATGCATGATGCAATTAGAGTAGGCTCGGCTAACCTAAACATGGCATGTGAAATGCAACCAATTAATGCACGTATTCAATTTGGAATTGAAATACAAATGCAGTTAGAATGATGTACCGAGCCCGGTGCATGCGGGACAAATGTATGGATGCACGCACGCATAACATAAGGTATGCTAATTTAAACATGCCCTAATCTACCATCATAAGCAGGTAAATAAAAGGGAAGAAAGAAGTGGGGGTTGGAAGACATTCACACACTCACCCACACTTATTACAGATTTGCCCTCGCCCGGAGGGACCAAAAGAATAATACAAATAATTAACCTACAGGCTAATTAATTATTACAAATTGCCTAATTAGCTAACAAACTAACTAAGCTAGGAAAAACAGTAAACCACCTCGGGAAGAGAGCTCAAAGCAATGCGTGCTCGGATCTTGCTCGGAAGTGCACCGCCATGCATAGGCTGTCTCTGTTTTCCTTTCTTTACTCCTCTGGAGGCTGCCAAAACCTCAGGATTGCTTCTCTGGATACTGGGGAATGTCATCGGCTGGGTAGAATGCCCACCAGCAGTGGCATGTAATCACCGGCCATTGGTGAAGCTATCGGCAGAAGGAGGATTGTCGGTCGGCACTTAGCACTGCCGGTCGGCAGAAAGCTCCTGCAGAATCTGCAATTGACAGCAACAGAGGGCAAGGCAGAGCATGGCAATACAATTCAAGGCATGTATGCACCAATCATGTCCCTTATCATGTTAATGACTCAAAGGGACATGCTCCTTGGTTCTCAGACCATCAATCGCGCATTTCCATGCGTGATGGCCCAAGGGACCAAGTGTGCACATTTTGATGTGGAATACAATGCACATAAACAAACCAATGGGACTCAACCTCTATCACAAGCATTTCAAGAGGCCAAGCATGCATGTAAATGGAATGCAATCCTAAGCATGTAAACTAAGGATGCAACAGAGCCATGCAATGCATTCATGCAATTATGTAAGCAAATATGTGAGGCAAACATGCAAGCAAGCAAAGGGTGGACCTAAGCATGGTTTAGGCAGCCCTAATAAGGCCCAAAACAGTGGCCAAAGTGACCAAAATAAAATACTAAATACACATACACACATGCACATGTAAAAGGGCCAACACTTAGGCACAAATTGGACAACTCTCAAGCACATTTGAAAGAGGCATAATATGGACTAATGGCATGCAAGGTAAGCATTGAAAATCATGTTAAGATGGTGCCAAACCAAGCAAACAAAATAGACTAAGCATGCAATAAATGGCCCAAGTTCTTGAAGCAAGTCAAAGGGACTTAAACCATGGCTAAGCCAACCAAGCCTCACAAGGCCAAGAGGGCTTAAAACAGGTCCAAGGTAGGCCTAGACCATGCAAAGGGGACTCCTAGATGGCATCTAAGTGGCTCAAATTCAAAGGCATGCACAAATGCCAAAACATGGAGCATGCTACACAAGCTTTCAAAGCATTAAAGAGGTGTCCAAGGCAAGCATACAAGCATGTCAAAGGGACTGAAATAACATGACAAAAGGTCCCAACCCACTAAATTAAGAAAAGGATGCATGCTATGCATTCACACACTTAAGGCCAACAAGCCAAAAAATGCAAAGGGGCTATACAATGCATGCCATGGCCGACCCAAACAACTATGGACAGACCTCTAGCATGGTAAAATAAGCATAAAAGCTTCACAAAACTAAACCTAAAACAAGCTTGAACAAAGGTTTACAACCTAAGGCATGTTAAGGCCTAAACATGGCATTACAAGGTAGGTATGCCAAGCATGCATGGTGTACCAAAACCAACAAAAAATAGAGGCATATTATGACATAATAGGCACAAAAAATAGCTAAGGCATGGTCAACATGAAGCTTAGCTCGATGCTCTCTCAAGAGGCCAAAAATGGTCCATTTCAAGGACAACAAGGAGAGGGGGTGGCCCTCTCCTTCTTGGGACCTCAAGGCACCATCCTCACCTCTGAAATCCCTCAAGATTTCAGTGGTGAGGAGGCCCAAATACCAAGGTCTCGGAGCTCACTCAAAATAGCACAAAATGGGGCCTCTCAAGGCCTAAGAGGGGTCAAACACCTCCAAACCACAAAACACTCTAAACAAACTATTTAGAGGGCCTAAAAACAGAACTTTTTTATATTATACACCAAGTTCAAAAACAATTTTAAGATCGGTAAAAATACAATGCAAAAATGGGGAATAAATGGACTAGTTTCTTACCCTTGTTGACCTTCTTCACAAATGGTGGACCAGCTGGTTCTTCAAGCCCAAAACCACCCAAGAACACCAAGAACAACCTCTGGTTCTTCATGGAACCAAGAAAAGGTGAAACATTATGTGTTTGTGTGCAATAGTAAGACACAAACACACTTAAACACACACAAAGGTAAAAAGAGAGAGAGGTGTAGAGATAGAATGTGTATCAATCCTAACCTTAGAACTCAAAACCCTAATATGGCTGTCTAAAATCTCTAAAGTGTCTAACCTTTAAGCAAGGGAGAGAGGGGCTCCTCTTATAGAGCTTCTTGTCTTGTAAAGCTTACAAGACAAGCTTCTAAAGAGGGAGATCCCTCCATAGGGGAGCCAAATGCAAGACAGCTATAATAAAATATCTGCAAAAGCAGATGAACAGTAGTCGGCTGCCCAAAAATGCCATTTTGGTAAAAGTGAGTGCCGACCGACAACAAATAGTGCCGACTGACAATATAGATTGCCGATGGCAGCAAAAACTAGCCGGTGGCTTCTGGCCATGGCCGGTGGTGTGTGGGGATTCCTCACAAGGCATTCCCTGCCTTTCCAAGGCAAAACACAAGTGTTTGGTGCAAAACCAGACACTAAACAGTCGAGTTCGGAGATCTTGAGGCAAGGCGCGCGAGCCGAGACCTCCGGGAACTCCAAACGAACACAAACATGGATAATCACCAAATGTTCCAACGGTGACGTCCAAGTCTTGAGGACGGTCAAAAATGGGGTGTCTACAGTTGCCCCTCTTTGACAGAACTCGAAAGTCATAACGATGACAGGAGTGAATGTCAAAGCCCAGAGACGACCCATTTTTGACAAGGCCGAAGACTCAGACAAACATGCAAGACAAACAAGGTATGCGCCCAAAGGCAGGGGCAAAATGCAAGACAATGCACGAAGTCGAGCATAACTTGTGATCATGCAAAGAAACATAGGGACGTATCCCGGTGTTTCGGAAATGTATAAGCATTGGAACGTATTCCAAATGCTCTTAACCAAAGAGGGAGAAACATAGGGATATATCCCGGTGTTTCGGAAAGGAGAAGAAACATAGGGACGTATCCCAGTGTTTCAGAGTGGTTCATGCACCGGAACGTATTCCAAATGCTCTTGACCAAAGAAGGAGAAACATAGGGACGTATCCCGGTGTTTCGGAAAGAAGGGAGAAGAAACATAGGGACGTATCCCAGTATTTCGAAAAGAAGAGAGAAACGTAGGGACGTATCCTGATGTTTCGGAAAAAGAGAAACATAGGAACGTATCCCGGTGTTTCGGAAAAAGAGAAAGAAACATAGGGACGTATCCCGGAGTTTCGGAAGGAGAGAGAAACATAGGGACGTATCCCGGTGTTTCGGAAAAAGAGAAACATAGGGACGTATCCCGGTGTTTCGAAAAAAGAGAAAGAAACATAGGGACGTATCCCGGAGTTTCGGAAGGAGAGAGAAACATAGGGACGTATCCCGGTGTTTCGGAAAAAGAGAAACATAGGGACGTATCCCGGTGTTTCGGAAAAAGAAAAGGAAACATAGGGACGTATCCTGGTGTTTCGGAAAAAGAGAAAGAAACATAGGGACGTATCCCGAAGTTTCGGAAGGAGAGAGAAACATAGGGACGTATCCCGGTGTTTCGGAAAAAGAGTAACATAGGGACGTATCTCGGTGTTTCGGAAAGAGAGAAAGAAACATAGGGACGTATCCCGGTGTTTCGGAAAAAGAGAAACATAGGGACGTATCCCGGAGTTTTGGAAGGAATGAGAAACATAGGGACATATCCCGGTGTTTCGGGAGGAATGAGAAACATAGGGACGTATCCCGGAGTTTCGGAAGGAATGAGAAACATAGGGACATATCCCGGAGTTTCGGAAAGAAAGAAACGCATAGGGATGTATCCCAGTGTTCCAGAGTGACAAGGGAAAACATAAGGACGTATCCCAATGTTTCCGAATAAAAGAGCGTGCAAAACAATGCAATGTAGGTGCACAAGACAGTGTGATAAAATGCACATTCTATGCAAGTATGGGGGCATTTTCTATGCAACATTGAAAGCATATTCTATCCAGAAACATAACGATGCGCGGCATGCATGCAACCAAAGTGTATATGAAAGTTCACATTCTATGCAATGGAAGGGCATCAAACATGTACTCTGGTGCCTCCGATTTACCTTTCGGAGGACTCTGCAACACACTCTGCTCGAAAAGGGGACACCATGTTTACATTGGCGAGAGATAACATTTGCTGCTGCTTGAATTGCCATTCTGACTTGAAGCAGGCTTAAGCTTGGAGTAGAGGCACACTCATTCTTCGGAGCACTGACAAGGCCTGAAGAGGTACATCCGGAGTACAATCATGGCATGTGCCGAAGTCGAAACACACTAAGATGCTCTGATTTTCCTTCTTTTCTTTTGCTTTGCAGTCTGGAACCCATATAGCTTCAGATAGGTCCTGGTTCTATTGTTCTCACATGGCCTGGGTTGAACCCTGTGGTTTTTATGAAAGAACAAATATTGTTTTGTACAAATGTGAAGAATGGCACAGCACTCTAAGCACAAAACGATTTATTTTTGAAATTGAGAATGAATTCTCGACTGGGTATTGAGCCCACGACTGAACACAGCGCACTACGACTCAATCAACGGAAAACAAAAGGTAAAAAGCCTAAACACATCGAGACACGCTTGGAACAACTCAAAACAAGATTTGAGACAAACAAAACAAAAGACATGACATATAGACGTGCACAAGGAGCCTGTTTCACCGGGTATTGTTTCCCACCCTTTCTCATTTGTGATCCTTACATCACTCGGCCCTCAAGCTCTATTTTTCTGAAAAAGCCCTTTTCTCACTTTTTCTCTCATCGCACATCTCTCTATTCTTCAATCTCTCGTTTTTTTCAATCCCTCCCCTGGGTGGTTGATGGATAAACAGGAAATCGTGGGCCCTTGCCCCTGGTATTCTACCAGCTTTTGATTCTTGTTCACAATAGTGAATTCTTCCCACAGAGGGGTTGCGCTACAACTGGGTATGTAGCAAATCTGCAGCTGACATCGGTTGACGATGCTCTCCTGGGGAGTTTGGACGTAATCAGATCTGTCCACATGAGGGAGTGGAATATCTTGGTCCATTCCAACTCGTGCTTTGCACTTGGCTTGATACCTCGTTGCGTGGAGGATGTGAGAGCTTTCTGCCCTTTTCTGGTCAGCTTCAGTGGTGCCCTTTTCCCACAGGTAGAGTGCCCTTCTGGCAAGTAGCTGACGACGGGGAAAAGACAGAACACCTGACTCAACTGTGCCCCTATTTCATCATTTTGACCATTTTTTATTTTTGGATTTCTACTAAAACAATTTTGACCAAAATGAGAGTTAGATTAACATGCTTGTTCGATTTTCTGATTTAAAATCATGCAAGTTAGGTTGTGAGCACTGAAAATTTTCCTTTTTTGGGTCCAAGAAATGGTCCAGTTTTGGAAAAGATGGAATAATTTTCAAGGGAATCAGTCAACCTCAGTAAAAATTCTCAAAAAATCATTTTGGCAAACAACCACTGCTCAACGAGCATAGAACTTACTCTTGAGATGCACAACCTCAGAACGGAAGCAATGGAAAATTGCCCCTTGTCTGAAGGACACTACATGGCAACGGAAAGTTGCCCCTTGTTTGAACGGCACGGCAGCTCATTGAATGGCAACGGAAACTTGCCCCTTGTTTGAATGGCACTGCGGCGCACTACAATCAATCCCCAGAGTGACGATCACAATCGAACTCTCGGATACAGAGAAGGCAAAGACAAGCAAAACCATTACATGGACACGATCGATTTTTATAGGTGTTTGTGGCTGGACTTCAGAATGAAGTTGCCTACGTATCCCAAACATGGGAATCAAGCCTTGCGTAGTTCCGGTTAAGGTACACTCGGGTATTAACCTCTCCTTTTTAGGCTCTAACTTTTGCCAAGGCGCCCGTTGCGGGTTTTCGACCTTGCGAGCTTTGTTCTTCTTTTCTTTTCAATTTTTTTCATTTCTTTTTCTCTTCTTTTTTTTTTTGCATTTTTTTTCTTTCTTTTTTCTTTTCTTTTGCATTTTTTTTTGCTTTTTTTTTTTTGTATTTTTCTCTTACTCTAACTTTTGCTTGGGTCGCCCTTCCGGGTTTTCGGCCTAGCGAGCCTCTCAAAGGGTAAAAGTGTAACAAGTCCATGCCAAATGGTTTTAGGGTTTTGAAGCCATCCATATCCAGGAGAGTGGTCGTTGCATTGATTTATTGAAGGATCCATCTTCGGCTCTTCGAGCATATCTGACATTTTTGCCCCTAGTTTGAGGGGGGGCTTCTGATCTAGCTTTACAAGCTTCCTTTGGTCTGATCTTCTTGATCTAACTTTGGTGCCTTTTGTTCGAGGGCTGCTTCAAAATGGCGACACAGGCCTCACGTTATGGCTGACCGTTGAACGTTCTGAACTCAGGTTCAAGGTTTGAAAGTGAGAGGTCGAATCTCGAGGCTGAGAGCGATCCTAAGCTGCACAATCTCAAGAGCGATTCCACACAGGTCTTCACAAGACTGCGCAAAACATTTTGTTTTTGAAAGTTTTTAAGAAAGCGACAGATCGCTCGCGCTGAAGACAGTGTGGGACCAATCTGGATCAAGTGAGGATCCTTCTCAGTACTCACATTAACAAGCATGATCTCAATCATTAAGGGCTTAGCATGCCTCTCTTTCTCTCAATTGATCAAGTTTTGCAAAACCTGAGGAATTCCTTCCTCTTCGTTTTTATCACAATGTTTCGAAAAAAGTTTTGAAAAACTTAGGTCATTACAATGACTTCAAAGGCACAGAAAAGGCAGGCGAAGAGCACTGTCATTTCATTCAAACTTCTGGCACAACTGGCACATGGCAGAAGCAAACACAAGAGTGTGAAAATCACTGCTGTTCCATTCAAATCTGTTGGCATAACTGGCTCCAAGGCAGAAACAGACTCAAAAGAGAGCAAAAAAGACAAACACCAAAACAAGCAAGTGATGTCCGAGGTAACACCCCCGAAATCACCCGACTCTAACAAAACAGGACTGACTCGGTACAACAAGACAGACCCGGCTGACTCAGCATGAAAAGACTGACTCAAAACAAAGAGACAGACTCAAAACAAAACAACAGAACTGACTCAATACCCAAGTCAGAACGTACAAAACCCAGCATTTACAAATGCTCAAAACAATGCGTGCCATACGCCACATCCGGAGTAAACTGAGCGCCGCTCGCAGGTGATTCATCCCTTGGTTACATCACATTATCCCCCACAAGTCCACTGATTAAGTGTCGATAGACTTTGCAGGACCTGGTGCGGGAATGACCTCGCTGTCAATCAAATTTTGTATCTCATGGCAGAGACGGACGCAACTGTCGGTGTCATGACCGGTTTGTTGATGAAAAGTGCAGTACTTAGTCAGGTCATGCTTTGGAGGGAGAGGATCGGGTAGAGGCCGTTGTTCCAACGGTTTCAGATGTCCTTTCCTGAGTAGGACCCCCAGGGCTTTAGACAAAGGCATAAAGAGTGGGGTGAAACCCCTCTTGCCTCAGGGTAGATAGTCCGAAGTTTGGGGGTTTGGATTGGATGCACCAACAAAGGGGTGGCTGTTCTTGGTGTGGTGGTGGTGACCATGCCCACTTCAGAAGATCTTGCAGTTGCGTCACCGCTGGTGGTCGCATTCGAACTACGGGTAAACACCCTCCTTGGCTGCTCCTTCTCCTGATCAATAAGGCCCTGCTTCATAGCGTCCTCGATCTGTGCCCCCATCTCATACAGATCCGAAAAGGTAGGGAAGGGGAGCATGATCATTTTCTGCATTAGTTTGGGTTGGAGGTTGCGTACAACCATCCTTATCTGGTCTTTGTCGGAAGGCTTTGTAGCCATCATCGAGGCCTTTGCTCTCTACCTCGCCACAAACTCTGAAAAACCCTCCTTTGGCTCTTGGCGGGTGACTTCAAGATCGCGAGTTGTGACCTCAATCTGTGTGTTGTAGGAGTATTGATCACTGAAGGCCTCAGCCATCTCTTCCCAATTCTGTTTCACAGAGTTCTCCAATTTCGCATACCAAATTGCGGCTATCCCAGACAGGGTCCGGCCAAACAATGATAGCTTCTGTAATCTGGTGAGGCCCATCGGCCTTAGAATGTCTGAAAACAGCCGCAAGTGCACCATGGGATCCCCGGACCCATTGAAACGGTCAATATGTGGCATCTTGAATCTGTCTGGTAGCGTCACAGCTGCATCGGTATACCCATCCTCGATGTCCGGGACAGATTTCATGCCTTGAGCCTTCTTGAACAACCTTTCAAGCTTGCTCATCTTTAGCGCCGTTGGATCCGTCTCTAACTCAAAAGGGGAGTCCGGTAGGTTGATGGGTTTCTTAGATAGCTGGAGTAGAACCGGGGGAGGAGCTGGCTCGACTGGAATGTCCGTATCATCCTGGACATGGGTTGCCTCCCCGAGTATGGGAACTCTTGGTGGGGGAGGAGCCTGGTGCGAAGTAGATACTCCAGTTTGCTGCTCCAATCTGGCAATTGTCTCTGCCTGTTGGGCTATGACCACAGCCTGTTGCTTGGCGAATTCTGCTTGACGGACAGTGTCTTGCTGCATGGCTTTCATACTATCCTGGAGTTGGCGCACCATCTCTTCCAGACTCGACATACTGTTCTAATCTAATTGAGCAACCGGTATATCTGTGTCGGCAATAGGCTCGGAAATCTCTGCCCGACTGCTCAAAGATCACTGATCTGGTAGCTGTTATATTGGTGGTCTGTGCCTGACTAGCCTTCTCTGGCCCTGATTACCCTTGAACTGAGTCTATGACCTGACGAAGTCTGTCAGTACAAGTCCAATGAACCTCGGGGGATATTGGAGCCTTCTGAAGCTATGGTTCCAGGACTACCTAGCAAAAGAGAAAACAGGCAGCATCTCAGCCCAATTTCATCAGAACAAGCATAGGCATAACTGAATAACTGTATTCTACTACTGATCACTATTCCCAAAAAAATCGCTGCCCCAAATCTGAATTTGATACCCGCAGATATAACTGATTCTCAAAACACTGATGCCCGCAGGCCTGATACCCAGACTTGCAAACTGATATATGCATTCCTGTAGAGGCCAACTCCAAAAAGCACATAGCAAGCAAATGAGAGCCAAAACACCCCTATGTTGGGGTAGGGTTTCCCTGTCCTATTTTGTCAGGAGCTAGGATTTCACTATGCACACAGCGATTTCAAACAACCTAATATCGAGTAAGCAACCTGTCCTAGTTTGGAATGGTCGCCATGGATTCGAATATGCACTAGGTCGAATGGTCGAAAAGGGTGCCCCAAAAAAACCGGGGTTTGTGTTCCCATACTGTCAGAGCCCATAACCGGTCAGCCTTATGGTCATGTCTTGACAAGGCAAGCCTCCGGCAAACCGTTCAGGAATGGCAGATGGCAAACACGGTGTCCTAGGCGTACCAATGCACATGCAATGCAAAGAAGCACATAAGTGTAATCAAAACAGGATATCACGAGTTCGAGTCAAGCTCTCTAAATTCCCCAGCAGAGTCGCCAGAAACTGTAGACGTCCCCGAACGCCCCGGGAGGGTGAGTCCCGTTCTGTTCATTTTGGGGTCACTATAGCTCGGACTCTCAAATTGTCACGGTTCTTAATCTGAACCAAAGAGTCCAAATTCGGCAAATCGTTTTGAGAAACAGATTTTTGAAAAGAAGTGCCAAACATGGACTGCTTTGCCAGATACAGAGTCGCCACCTAAATATTTTTATGGGGGAATTTAGGAAATCCTGACTCGGTGCCGAAGGCCACATGTCCGTCATTACCAGAGTTGTCTCCGCTCGGGAGCTAGGGTACGATTGGGGAAGGTCAGCTATGAGCACCCCCTCTCGCCCGATCCGAAGATCGGCCTCTACTAACCATGATATCCGTTTTTGAAAACGTTGTGTTCTTAAACCAATTATTAGCCTACCGTTACTATATTATGCGCACAGTAAACAAGTATAGACTAGATTGCCTAATTTAGAAATAAGCATTGCATATCCGTTTGTCTTAAAAAAAAAAGTACTTTGGAATTTGCTACTCGCAAGTAGGCTAAAATACGGATTTCAACGAGTTTTTCCAACTCAAACAATCCAACCTTCACCCACAGGCATTCAAACAATTTATAACACATAAGCATCTAGCCACATGGTAAGCATGCTATCATGTTAACATTCACACGCATGCGAGATGATAAAGCATAAATACTTATATCGTACTCCGTGCCAAAATAATAAACTAGTTAGCAAACATGCGTGATCCAAGTTCATGTCAAGTTGACTAATGCAACATATGCAAGATGCAATTAGAGTAGGCTCGGCTAACCTAAACATGGCATGTGAAATGCAACCAATTAATGCACATATTCAAGTTGGAATTGAAATACAAATGCAGTTAGAATGATGTACCGAGCCCGGTGCATACGGGACAAATGTATGGATGCACGCATGCATAACATAAGGTATGCTAATTTAAACATGCCCTAATCTAGAATCATAAGCAGGTAAATAAAAGGGACGAAAGAAGTGGGGGTTGGAAGACATTCACACACTCACCCACACTTATTACAGATTTACCCTCGCCCGGAGGGACCAAAAGAATAATACAAATAATTAACCTACAGGCTAATTAATTATTACAAATTGCCTAATTAGCTAACAAACTAACTAAGCTAGGAAAAACAGTAAACCGCCTCGGGAAGAGAGCTCAAAGCAATGCGTGCTCGGATCTTGCTCGGAAGTGCACCGCCATGCATAGGCTGCCTCTGTTTTCCTTTCTTTACTCCTCTAGAGGCTGCCAAAACCTCAGGATTGCTTCTCTGGATACTGGGGAATGTCATCGGCTGGGTAGAATGCCCACCGGCAGTGGCATGTAATCACCGGCCATTGGTGAAGCTATCGGCAGAAGGAGGATTGCCGGTCGGCACTTAGCACTACCGGTCGGCAGAAAGCTCCTGCAGAATCTGCAATTGATAGCAACAGAGGGCAAGGCAAAGCATGGCAATACAATTCAAGGCATGTATGCACCAATCATGTCCCTTATCATGTTAATGACTCAAAGGGACATGCTCCTTGGTTCTCGGACCATCAATCGCACATTTCCATGCGTGATGGCCCAAGGGACCAGGTGTGCACATTTTGATGTGGAATACAATGCACATAAACATACCAATGGGACTCAACCTCTATCACAAGCATTTCAAGAGGCCAAGCATGCATGCAAATGGAATGCAATCCTAAGCATGTAAACTAAGGATGCAACATAGCCATGTAATGCATTCATGCAATTATGTAATGCATTCATGCAATTATGTAAGCAAATATGTGAGGCAAACATGCAAGCAAGCAAAGGGTGGACCTAAGCATGGTTTAGGCAGCCCTAATAAGGCCCAAAACAGTGGCCAAAGTGACCAAAATAAAAGACCAAATACACATACACACATGCACATGTAAAAGGGCCAACACTTAGGCACAAATTGGACAACTCTCAAGCACATTTGAAAGAGGCATAATATGGACTAATGGCATGCAAGGTAAGCATTGAAAATCATGTTAAGATGGTGCCAAACCAAGCAAACAAAATAGACTAAGCATGCAATAAATGGCCTAAGTTCTTGAAGCAAGTCAAAGGGACTTAAACCATGGCTAAGCCAACCAAACCTCACAAGGCCAAGAGGGCTTAAAACAGGTCCAAGGTAGGCCTAGACCATGCAAAGGGGACTCCTAGATGGCATCTAAGTGGCTCAAATTCAAAGGCATGCACAAATGCCAAAACATGGAGCATGCTACACAAGCTTTCAAAGCATTAAAGAGGTGTCCAGGGCAAGTATACAAGCATGTCAAAGGGACTGAAATAACATGACAAAAGGTCCCAACCCACTAAATTAAGAGAAGGATGCATGCTATGCATTCACACACTTAAGGCCAACAAGCCAAAAAATGCAAAGGGCCTATACAATGCATGCCATGGCCGACCCAAACAACTATGGACAGACCTCTAGCATGGTAAAATAAGCATAAAAGCTTCACAAAACTAAACCTAAAACAAGCTTGAACAAAGGTTTACAACCTAAGGCATGTTAAGGCCTAAACATGGCATTACAAGGTAGGTATGCTAAGCATGCATGGTGTACCAAAACCAACAAAAAACAGAGGCATATTATGACATAATAGGCACAAAAAACAGCTAAGCCATGGTCAACATGAAGCTTAGCTCGATGCTCTCTCAAGAGGCCAAAACTGGTCCATTTCAAGGACAACAAGGAGAGGGGGTGGCCCTCTCCTTCTTGGGACCTCAAGGCACCATCCTCACCTCTGAAATCCCTCAAGATTTCAGTGGTGAGGAGGCCCAAACACCAAGGTCTCGGAGCTCACTCAAAATAGCACAAAATGGGGCCTCTCAAGGCCTAAGAGGGGTCAAACACCTCCAAACCACAAAACACTCTAAACAAACTATTTAGAGGGCCTAAAAACAGAAATTTTTATATTATACACCAAGCTCAAAAACAATTTTAAGATAGGTAAAAATACAATGCAAAAATGGGGAATAAATGGACTAGTTTCTTACCCTTGTTGACCTTCTTCACAAATGGTGGACCAGCTGGTTCTTCAAGCCCAAAACCACCCAAGAACACCAAGAACAACCTCTGGTTCTTCAAGGAACCAAGAAAAGGTGAAACACTATGTGTTTGTGTGCAATAGTAAGACACAAACACACTTAAACACACACAAAGGTAAAAAGAGAGAGAGGTGTAGAGATAGAATGTGTATCAATCTTAACCCTAGAACTCAAAACCCTAATATGGCTGTCTAAAATCTCTAAAGTGTCTAACCTTTAAGCAAGGGAGAGAGGGGCTCCTCTTATAGAGCTTCTTGTCTTGTAAAGCTTACAAGACAAGCTTCTAAAGAGGGAGATCCCTCCATATACGTGTATGGAGGGGAGCCAAATGCAAGACAGCTGTAATAAAATATCTGCAAAAGCAGATGAACAGTAGTTAGCTGCCCAAAAATGCCATTTTGGCAAAAGGGAGTGCCGACCGGTAACAAATAGTGCCGACCGGCAATATAGATTGCCAATGGCAGCAAAAACCAGCCAGTGGCCTCTAGCCATGGCCGATGGTGTGTGGGGATGACTCACAAGGCATTCCCTGCCTTTCCAAGGCAAAACACAAGTGTTTGGTGCAAAACCAGACACTAAACAGTCGAGTTCGGAGATCCTGAGGCAAGGCGCGCGAGCCGAGACCTCCGGGAACTCCAAACGAACACAAACATGGATAATCACCAAATGTTCCAACGGTGACGTCCAAGTCTTGAGGATGGTCAAAAATGGGGTGTCTACATGGGCTCACGAGCCTGATACAACTGGGGGATCCAGACCGGGTGTACGACAGGTGACCTGGGTGGATGCGGTATATCGACATTGGTCTCGCTTTGCAGAGTGATTCCTTGATCTGATGCAGCCATCATAACCACAATCTCCTCTGAATTCTACGTCATGATAAGTCCGCTGTACTGAACGGTGACTGACGGATCGGATATCTGTCTTGCCTCAGCAAATGGAGAACACTAGCTATTCTGTATCAACTCTCTGAGCTGAAAGGAAAAACAAGCAGCATTTCAGCCCAAATGGATCGAACACAGATGTAGCCGAATCAACTGTACTCTACTGCTGACCATTGTTGCGCAAAATCACTACCCCCAAAATACTGAATCGGATACCCACAAATATAACTGATTCTCATAAACTGATACTAGTGTCCTCAGGCCTGATACTCAAACTTGCAAACTGATATGTGTATGCGCTGCATAGATACACTCTAAAAACACATAGCAAGTAAGAGAGAGCCAAAACACCCCTAAGTTGGGGTAGGGTTTCCCTGTCCTATTTTGTCAGGAGCTAGGGTTTCACTATGCACGCAACGGTTTTCAAACAACCTAACATCGGGTAAGCAACCTATCCTAGTTTGGAATAGTCACTATGGATTTCGATATGCACTACGTCGAATGGTCGGAAAGGGTGCCCCGGTAAAACTGGGGTTTGTGTTCCCATACTGTCAGAGCACACAACCGGTCAACCTTTTGGCATGCTTTGACAAAGTCAAGCCTCCGGCAAACTGCTCAGGAATGGCAGATGGCAAACACGGTGTCCTAGGCGCACCAATGCACGTGCAATGCAAAGAGACACATAAATGAAATCAAAACAGGATATCATGAGTTCGAGTCAAGCTCTCCAAACATCCCCAGCAGAGTCGCCAGAAACTGTAGACGTCCCCGAACGCCCCGGGAGGATGGATCCCGCTCCCCCCCCCCCCCCGGTTCTGTTCATATTGGGTTCACTACAGTTCAGGACTCTCAGATAGTCACGGTTCTTAATCTGAACCAAAGAGTCTAAATCTGGCAAATCGTTTTGAGAAAACAGATTTTTAGAAAAGAAATGCCAAACATGGACTGCTTTGCCAGATACAGAGTCGCCACCTAAATATTTTTTATGGGGGAATTTAGGAAACCCTGACTTGGTGCCAAAGGCCACGTGTCCGTCATCACCAAAGTTGCCTCGGCTCGGGAGCTTGGGTACGATTGGGGAAGGTCAACTATGAGCACCCCCTCTCGCCCGATCCGAAGATCGGCCTCTACTAACCGTGATATCCATTTTTGAAAACGTTATGTGTTCTTATTCCGGTTATTAGCCTCGAATTACTATATTATGCGCACAGCAAACAAGTATAGACTAAATCGCCTAAATTGGAACAAAACATTTCATGATTGTTTTGAAAATGGTTTGCTACTCGTAAGTAGGCTAAAATGCAAGTTTTGCCACCCGCAAGTGGGCTTAAGAAAAGATGGTTTTGCCACTATCTAGTGGACTTAAAACGCACAGTTTTTAATGTATTATCCCAATTTAGTTAATTCAACCTCCATCCATAGGCATTCAAGTAGTTATATCACATAAGCAGCTAGCCTCATAGTAATCATGCTGTTATGGCAACACTCACATGCATGCGGTATGCTAAAGCATAAATGCTTACCGAGTACTCCAAGCCAAAACAGAAACTAGTTAGTAATCATATGCATGATCCTAGTTTAAGATGGCTAATGTAGCACATGCGAAATGCAACTAGAAATGGGCTCGGCTGTTCTAAACATGGCATGTGAAATGCTACAAGTAGCATGTATTCAAGTTAGATTTGAAATACTTATGCAGTTAGTATGATGCGTCGAGCCTGGTGCATGCAAGACTAATGAATGATGCACGCATGCATAGCATAAGGTATGCTAAAGTAAACATGTCCTAATACTAACCATCAAAGCAGGTAAGTAAAAGGGAGAAAGAAGTGGGAGTTGGAAGACATGCACACACGCACCCACACTTATTACAAATTCACCCTCGCTCGGAGGGATCAAAAGAATAATACAAATTAATTAACCTACAAGCTAATTAATTATTATAAACCACCTAATTAATTAAGCAAATTAACTAAGCTAAGAAAGCAATAAAGGCCTCGGGAAGAGGATCCAATGCGCGCATGCTCGGGTTTGCTCGGAAATCTAACGCCATGCACAAGTTTGCCTCTGCTTTAACTGTTCTGCTTCTCTGAAAAGTACACAACTCCCAAGGTTGCTTCTCTGAGTGTTGTGGAACACCACCGGCTGAGTGGGATCATCACCGACCATGGAGAACGGTCATCGACTAAACATTATGCTCTCGGCCAAGAATTCTTTGCCGGCCGACCAAATCTTCCTGCTGAAGCTGTTTTGACAGCAGCAAAGGACAGAACTTGGCATGTGTAGCACGCCCGCGTGGGGGGCCTCGCTACAGTTCGGACTCGATTTGTTGTCACGGTTCTAAATCTGAACCAAAGAGTCCAAATCCGGTAAATCATTTTGAGAAATAGATTTTTTGGAAAAAAGTGCCAAACATGGACTGCTTTGCCAGATACAGAGTCGCCACCTAAATATTTTTTATGGGGGAATTTAGGAAACCCTGACTCGGTGCCGAAGGCCACATGTCCGTCATCACCGGAGTTGTCTCGGCTCGGGAGCTTGGGTACGATCGGGGAAGGTCAGCTATGAGCACCCCCTTTCGCCCGGTTCGAAGACCGGCCTCTACTAACCATGATATCTGATTTTGAAAACTTTATGTGTTCTTATTCCATTTATTAGCCTAGAATTACTATGTTATGCGCACAGCAAAAAGTATAGACTAGATTGCCTAATTTGGAAACAAGCATTGCATATCCGTTTGTTTTGAAAAGCGCTTTGGAATTTGCTACTCGCAAGTAGGCTAAAACACAGATTTCAACGAGTTTTCCAACTCAAACAATCCAACCTTCACCAGCAGGCATTCAAACAGTAATATCACGTAAGCATTTAGCCGCATGGAAAACATACTGTCATGGCAACATTCACACGCATGCGAGATGCTAAAGCATAAATACTTACATCGTACTCCGTGCTAAAAACAGGAACAAATTAGCAATCAATGCATGATCCAAGTCCATGTTAAGTGCCTAATGCATCGCATACAAAATGTCACTAGAATAGGCTCGACTAGTCTATGAATGGCATATGAAAATGCACAACATACGTGTATTGAATTTGGAATTTGAAATACAGATGTAGTTAGAATGATGCGCCGAGTCCGGTGCATGCAAAGCAAATGTATGAATGCACGCATGCATTGTATGAGGTATGCTAATTTAAATGTGCCCTAATACTAACCACCAAAGCAGGTAAATAAAAGGGAAGAAAGAAGTGGGGATTGGAAGACATACACACCACTCACGCACGCTTATTACAGATTTGCCCTCACTCGGAGGGACCAAATAAATGATACAAATTAATTAACTACGCAAGCTAATTATATATTACAAATTACCTAATTAGCTAACAAACTAATTAAGCTAGGAAAAACAGTAAACCGCCTCGGGAGGAGGGCCAGATGCAGCGCGTGCTCGGGTCTTGCTCGGAAGTACACCGCCATGCATAGTCTGCCTCTGTTTTCCCTGCTCTGCCCCTCTGAAGACTGCCAAAGTCTCAAAGATGCCTCTCTGTATACTGGGGTTCACCACCGACTGAATAAAATTGCCACCGGCAGTGGTATGTGGTCATCGGCACAAAATGAAGATATCGGCAGAATAATAATTGCCGGTCGGCAATGTACACTGCCAGTCGGCAAAGAATGCCTGCAGAACCTGCAACTCACAGCAGCAGAGGACAGAACTTGCATGGCAATACAATTCAAACAATGTATGCACTAATCATGTCCCCTATCATGTTTGTGACTCAAAAGGACATGTGCCTCGATTCTCAGACCACCAATCACGCATTTCCATGCATGATGGCCCAAAGAATCAAGTGTGCAACTTCCATGTCAAATGAAATGCAAACCAAACAAACAAACCAAAGCCCAATTCCTATCACCAAGTCAAGGAATAAGGCATGCATGCAAGATATAATGCAACCTAGGCATACAACCTAAGGATGCAACATGGCATGACAAGACACTTATGTAAGCATACAAGCAAACATGAGGCAATGCAAATTGATGGAAATGTGGACTTATACATGGTTTAGGAAACTCTAAATAGGCCTAAAATAGTGGCCAAAGTGACCAAAATAAAGGACTAAACACATACACACATGCACATGTTAAAGGAGCCAACACTTAGGCACAAATGGGATAACTCTCAAACACATTTGAAAGATGGATATCATGGACAATTAGCATGCAACATAAGCTCTGAAAATCATGTTAAAACATGGTGCCAAACCAAGCAACAAGGCAAGCTAAACAAAGCCAAAAACCCAAGGCAAGCCAAGAGGCTTAAACCAAGACTAAATCAACCAAACCTTACAAGGCTAAGAGGACTTAAAATAAGTCTAGTGCAGACCTAAACAAAACCCAAGGGACACCTAGATGGCATCTAAATGGCTCAAAATCAAAAGTATGCACAATGGCCAAACATGGAGCATACAAGTCAAGCTTTCAAAGCATTAAGGAGACATCCAAGGCAAACATATAGGCATGCAAAGGGGACTGAAATGACATGGTGGATAGTTCCAAACCACTAAATCAATGCGAGAATGTCATGCCATACGTTCATACACTTAGGGCCAACAAGCCGGAATGCAAAGGAGCTATACTAAGCATGTCAAATCCGACCCAAGCAACCTAGGACAGACCTTAAACATGGAAAAATGAGCACAAAACCTTCACAAGGCTAAGCCTAAAACATGCTAGAACAAAGGCTAACAACCTAAGGCATATTAAGGCAATAACATGGCATTACATGGTAGGTATGCTAAGCATGCATGGTGTACCAAAACCAACACACAATAAGGTTATATCATGGCATAATAAGCATGGAAAACAACCAAGATATGATCAATACACATTCTAACATGATGCTCTCTCAAGAGACCAAAAAGAGTCCATTTCAAGGACAACAAGGAGAGAGCGTGGCCCTCCCCTTTTGGAGACTTCAAGGCATCATCTCTGCCACTGAAATCCCTCAAGATTTCAGTGGTGAAGAGGCCCAAGCACCAAAATCTCGAAACTTGCTCAAAATAGCACAAAATGGGGCCTTTCAAGGCCTAAGAGGGGTCAAACACCTCCAAACCACAAAACACTCTTAATGAATAATCAAGAGAGCCTAAAAACAGAACTTTTTTGTATTATACACGAAGCTCAAAAACGATTTTAAGACAGGTCAAAATACAATGCAAAAATGGGGAATAAAGGTGTTAGTTTCTTACCCTTGAAGACCCCTTCAACAATGGTGCTCCAACAGCTCCTTCTAGGTTGAAAACAGCTCCAAAACTTCAAAACCAACCTCTTAGAACCTCAGTAGCTAAATGAAGGTGAAACACTATGTGTTTGTGTGCAATAGTAAGACACAAATGCACTTTAATACACACAAGAGGGAGATATAGAGATAGAAAGTGTATGGTTTCTAACCCTAGAACTCAAAACCCAAAAAATGGCTGTCCAAAAATATCTCAAGTGCCTCAAGTCTCTAACCTTAAAGCCAAGAGAGAAGGCTCTCTCTTATAGAGCTTTTTGTCTTGTAAAGCTTACATGACAAGCTTCCAAAGAGGGAGATCCCTCCATACACGTGTACGGAGGGGAGCCAAAAGCAAGACAGCTGTGATAAAATATCTGCAAAAGCAGATGCACAGTAGTCGGCCGGCCAAAAATGTCATTTTGACAAAATTTAGTGCCGACCGGCAACAAAGAGTGCCGACCGGCAATATACATTGCCGATTGCAGCAAAAACCAGCCGGTGACCTCTAGCCACTGCCGGTGGTGTGTGGGGATGCCTCACAAGGTATTCCCTGCCCCTCCAAGGCAAAACACAAGTGTTTGGTGCAAAACCATACACAAAACGGTCAAGTTCGGAGATCCTGAGGCAAGGCGCGTAGCCGAGTCCTCCGGGAACTCCAAACAACACAAACATGGATAATCACCGAGTGTTCAAACGGTGACGTCCAAGTCTTGAGGACGGTCAAAAATGGGGTGTCTATAGCATGATAATGTATTTCAAGCAATGTATGCACCAACCACACTCCTTATCATATTTATGTCTCAAAGGAGGATGAGCCTCGATTCTCGGGCCACCAATTGCGCATTTCCATGCATGATGACCCAAAGAATCAAGTGTGCATTTTGATTTCAAATGAAATGCAATGCACATAAACAAACCAAAGGGGCTTTCAACCTCTATCATGGCTTGATCAAGAGGTGAAACATGCATGCCAATGCAATGCAATCCTAAGCATGTTAACTAGGTATGCAAGGCATATCACAAGCATGCAAGTTAAATGAGCATACAAGGCACAATGTCAACACACAAGCATACAAAACATATGGCATGTTAAGCAACCAAAACAAAGAGGAGAATACGTGCCAAATGCAATATCATTTCAACATGCAACAACATGTCATGAGCTAAGCATGCAACAACAAGCCAAAGGGTGGATTTAAACTAAATTAGGCAGCCCTTAAACAAGTCTAAAACAGTGGCCAATGCTATGGAAATGATAACTAATACACACACACACATGCATGCAAATGGGCTAACACTTGAACGTCAAATAAGCAACCTTTAAGCACACTTAAAGGAAGACAAATATGGACATATGGCATGTATCACAAGCTCTGAAATTGCATGAAAGAGAGGTGCCAAACCAAGTAATCAAAGCAAGCAAAGCATGCAATAATGGTCCAAGTGCTTAAGGCAAGCTAAGGAGGTATTGAACTACCCTTAGCAAAACCAAACATGACATGAAGTAAATGATCAAAACAGAGTTTTAACATATTAAAACAAAGCCTAAAAACCACTTAGATGGCATCTAAATGACTTAAATTCAAGGGCATGCACAATGACCAAACATGGAGCATAAGGCACGACCTCATAAGGCATCAAAGAGGCATCAAAGGCAAGCATACAAGCATGTTATAAGGACTGAAATAACATGGAAAGTGGTTTCAAACCACTGAAACACTGCAAGTAATGCATGTTACACACTCACACAACCAAGGCTAACAAGCCAAAATGCAAGGTGGCTATACTAAGCATGTGATGGTCGACCAAGAAAACTAAAAATAGAGCTTAAGCATGCTAAAACAAACACAAAAGCTTCACAAAGCTTGGCCAAAATCATGCTAAAACAAGGACCAAAACCTAAAGCATGTTAAGGCGTAAACATGACATTACAAGGCATGTATGCTAAGCAAGCATGGTGTATCAAAACCAACTCAACACAATGCTATTTCATGGCAAAATAAGCATGAATATCAGTCAAGGCATGGCCAACGTGAACCTAAACATGATGCTCACTAAAGAGGCAAAAATTGCCTTTTTCAAGGACAACAAGGAGAGGGGGTGGCCCTCTCCTTCCTAGGAACTCAAGGCACCATCCTCACCTCTGAAATCCCTCAAGATTTCAGTGGTGAGGAGGCCCAAACACAATGGTCCCGGAGCTCAACCAAAATGGCACAAAACAAAGGCCAAACAAGCCTTAAGAGGGGTCAAACAACTCCAAAGTTTAAAACACCCTTAACAAACTATTTAGAGCATTCAAAAATGGAACTTTTATGTGTTATATGCTAAGCTCAAAAACAGATTCAAGATAGGCTAAAAAGCTTTGCGAAAATGGGGTAAAAAGGGACAAAAGTCTTACCCTTGAAGCATAGCAGCAAATTAGCAATTTTTGGACCAAAAAAGGCTTCAAATCACCCCAAGAATCACCTCCAAGGACCTCAGCTCAATAAAGGGAGTAAAGAACTAGGTGTTTGTGTGCAAAAGTGCAAAGAAAAATGCACTTTTAAGCACAAACAAGCCCTAAACCTTAGAGAGAGAGGCAGAAAATGTAGAGAGAGAGAGATATTTTTTTGCTCCAAGTTTTATATCTCTTCCTCCTCTCTCTCTAAGTGAGAGAGAGCTTGATTGATATAGATATGTATCAATCTGCAGCTCTTCAAAACACCCACGTCCAGGTATGGGCTGGGGTATGGCCTAGAATGACAGCTGCCAGCTGTCTACAGAAATATCTGTTGAAAACCACACTTGGCCGGCCGGCTATCAAAGTGGCCGATCGGTAGTCAAACTGGCCGGCCGGCCATCACATTTGGCCGATGGCAACAGAACACAGCTGGTGGCCTCAAGCCGTGGGGATGTCTCAAAAGCCATTCCCCTGCCCTCCAAAGCAAAAACACAAGTGTTTGGTGCAAAACCAGACACAAAACGGTCGAGTCGAGAGATCCTGAGGCAAGGCGCGTAGCCGAGGCCTCCGGGAACTCGAGACGAACACAAACATGGATGATCACCGAGTGTTCAAGCGGTGACGTCCAAGTCTTGAGGACGGTCAAAAATGGGGTGTCTACACCCAGGCTCGGGAGGGTTTAGCACTCATTTGATCGAAGTTACCCATGGCTTAAAAGAGGGCAAGAGCTGCATTGCCAGGACACTGGCCGAGACATTGATGGGCTTGGACGCTTTTCATCGCCTGGAGATGACCAGATTCGCGAGGGGTCCACTACTACTGCAGGTAATGTTTCCCACCCTGTCTCACATATATATTGATCACATCACTCGACCCTCGGGCTTGATTTTTCTCTCAAAACCCTTTTCTCACTTTTCTTTCATCGTACATCTCTCTATTCTTTAATCTCTTATTTTTCATCCCTCCCCAGGTGTGGTTGATGGATAAGTTGCAGGTTGTGGACACATGCCCAGCGTATTCAGCTCGCGGCTATTTCTTCCGACGTCGTCTGGTTGATGCCCTTGATGAGGGATGGTGGTTCGATTGGATGTGTAGTTTGTCCAAAGACCACATTGTTTGGCGGTGCCCTTGGCTCAATCTACTGGTGATGAGCCACAGCATGTCCCAACAGATCGGGATTCAGTTGATTGGCCTAACTTACTGTGTCTTCTACTTTCTTTTCCGGTTCCAGCGTCAGTTCAAACATGATCAGACTTGCCCGGCAGAGGGGGTAGAGTATCCTGCTACATTTCTGGTCCGAGGCACACAGCTTGTTCGGTATGCCACAGCATGGAGGACTAGAGAGCTTCTGGCCCCTGCTCTCACTTTCAGTTACACCTTCTCTGATGAGTGCATAGATTGGCTCAATGAAGAGGCACGGCTGGGTGTAGACACCCCACTTTTGACCGACCTTGAGACTCAGACGTCACCAGTTGAGCACTTGGTGATATTGCATGTTGTGCTTGTTCAGAAGTCTCAGAGTCGCGGCTGCGAGCCCTGCCTCCGGACTTCCGAACCCTCTTCTGTGCCTTGCCTCGGTTTGCGAACCAGACTCGGTTTTCTCCGTTTCTTTTCCTGAGGGGAAGGAGAGGTCCCGTAGACCATCTCTCAGTGGCCGTGGGCTACATTTTGTGGCCGCAGGCCATTTTTCCCATTTCGGAGTCCGGTTTCCGGTTTTTCGGGACCGTTGGCTGTGTGCCTCGGTTCGGGACCGCCTAACCACCTCCGTTTGTTCTGATTTTTGGCATACATCTTATTTAATCCCTTTTGAGGGACACTGGGGTTTGAGAAACCCACTTCGTGGCCGAAGGCCACTTTTGGTGCTTAACAGCCCATTTTCGGGACCCCGAACTGCGCGTTTTGGCCCCCGAACTGCGCGTTTTGGCCCCCGAACATTCGTTTTGCAACGGTTTTCGTTCATTTTTGGCAGGTACCTCTGTTTTATCACTAGGGAGGTCACTGAAGGGTGGGAGGCCAGCAATTGTTGCAGTAACCAGTTATACATCCTCCGACGCCCTCCGGCGCCCGTTTTTCACACTTCCGGGCTAATGTTGAACACCTTGGGCCCATTTTCTTGAACTTTGAACCACATATTTGTGATGTACACACATGGGAGGACCCTAAAAAATGGTGGCCGGCCATTAATGCTACTTGACCCTTTTGACCCCCTTCTTCCAGGCTAATGTTGAACCCCTTGGGCCCATTTTCTTGAACTTTGAACCACATATTTGTGATGTACACACATGGGAGGACCCTAAAAGTTGGTGGCCGGCCAGTAATTCTACTTGACCCTTTTGAACCCCTCTTTCCGGGCTAATGTTGAACCCCTTGGACCCATTTTCTTGAACTTTTAACCACAGGGTTGTGATGTACACACATAGGAGGACACTATCAATTGGTGGCCGGCCAGAAAATCTGATTGACCCTTTTGACCCCTAGCCGGCCGGCTAGGGGGTGTGGCCGGCCGGCCACCTGCAGCAAAAGTACCAGGCCGGCCGAGCTCCTTGCACTGTTCCCTTTACAGCTGTGGGGCTTTATCCCCCAGAAAAGATCTTTATCCGGGGGATATTTTGTGGGGGAAAGTTTCTCTCCTTTTCCCCCACCTTTACACCCCCTCTTTGGCCTTTATAACAAGCAAGATATATCATTTGTTGGGGTTAGAAAAGTTCTTCTTCAAGCTTCCATACACAACTCCATCTCTATACCTCTCATTTCCTTGAAAATTCCTAAGCCCCTAAGCACCATTCCTTATACACCACCAAGCTCTACCACCACCACCTCATTTCCAGCAACAAGGAAGGCTTCTCAAAGGCCAAAGAAGCTGCAAATTGGTCCAAGAAGCAACAAAAGTCTTAGTCTTCAAAGGTGAGTAACACTTCTCCTCTTTGACCCTTTTTCTTGATCTATTTGTAAGCCCCACATGCTTTTTGTTTCAAGCTCCGGACCTAACTAAAAAGGGCCCTCTTTTGAGCTCATCGTCACTTTTCATTAAGGGCTCAACCCTGTTTGAGCCCTCCATGATGCACTTGCTTCATTGATCCTCTTATATGTCATAATCTTGCATGCTATTTTTGGCCCATGAGCAATCTGTTTTTGAGCATGTTTTAAACTGATATTAGGCTTATTTTGAGCCCCTCTTCATCATTGAAGAAGGGCTCAACACCATTTGGGACTTCCATGTTGTACCTACCTTTATACTCCTCTTTTCTTCCCCATTCTTGCATGCAATGGCAGCCTACCATGCTTTTGTTTTTGGCCATTTTACAGTTCTGAAAAAGTTCTTATTTTGGTCCATTCTTCATGTTTCATTTAGGTCCTTTTATGGTTTGGGACCTCCATATGCCACTTCATGTTATATCTCTCTTTTATTCCCCATTCTTGCATGTTTAGTTAGCCTACCATGCTTTTGTTTTTGGCCATTTTACAGTTCTGAAAAAGTTCTT
This sequence comes from Camellia sinensis, assembly GCF_055761805.1. NCBI lineage: Eukaryota > Viridiplantae > Streptophyta > Magnoliopsida > Ericales > Theaceae > Camellia > Camellia sinensis. Next base: position 4,359,780 of record NC_138974.1, on the reverse strand, counting down.
ATTTTGGCCCATTATACATGTTTTATTAAGGGTCTTTGGCTGTTTGGCGAATATTTTGCATACCTCATGTTATAGCCACTTTTGAGCCTCATTTTGCATCACATTTCTATCATGTTTGTATACTGATTTGAGGTTTTCCATATACTGTATATATTCATATTTTTGGTCCCTCTTCAATGTTGTAGAAGGAAATTTTTCATTTTGGGTTTTGCTTATATCACTTGCTTCATTACCCCTCTCTTGGCCCCTATTCTTGCATGCCATTTTTGCCATACCTATGCTTGCTGTTTGGCCATGTTTATAACTGTGAAAGTGCCTTTTTTGGGACTGTCTAGCTTCTTTCTTTGCATTGCATGTCCATGTTGTGCATGCTTGGCATAGCTATAGGCCATTTCGGGTGCCTAAATTCGCATTTCGGGACAATTCCATGCATTTCATGTCATTTCGCCTCATTTCGGGACTGTTTTCCCCCATATTTTAATGCTGAAATTCCATTAGAATGATTGCTATCCATTCCATGTCATTACATCACATTCCGCCATTGCCTCGGTTTGCGTGCCCGTGTGCACGCATTTCGAGGCACCTCATTTTTATCCGACGGCATCCTATGTGAGTGTGGCTGAGGCTCACTCATGTTGGTATAAGTCCATATCATGTTTCCATGTCATTGCATCACATTCCGCCATTGCCTCGGTTTGCGTGCCCGTGTGCACGCATTTCGAGGCACCTCATTTTTATCCGATGGCATCCTATGTGAGTGTGGCTGAGGCTCACTCATGTTGGTATAAGTAAATATCATGTTTCCATGTCATTACATCACATTCCGCCATTGCCTCGGTTTGCGTGCCCGTGTGCACGCATTTCGAGGCACCTCATTTTTATCCGCCGGCATCCTATGTGAGTGTGGCTGAGGCTCACTCATGTTGGTATGAGTCCATATCATGTTTCCATGTCATTACATCACATTCTGCCATTGCCTCGGTTTGCGTGCCCGTGTGCACGCATTTCGAGGCACTTCATTTTCATCCATCGGCATCCTATGTGAGTGTGGCTGAGGCCCACTCATGTTGGTATAAGCCCATATCACATTTTCGTGTCATTCGCATTGTGTATGTCATTGCCACGGTTTGCGTGCCCGTATGCACGCACTTCGAGGCATCTCATTTTCATAGCATAGTGCGTACTAGGTTGTATCATTTTTATTGCATTCTGCCATTTTATCGGTTTGCGTGCCCGTGTGCACGCATTTCGAGGCATGTCATTTTCATAGCATTGTGTATGTTAGGATTATATCTTAGTCGCATTTCATGCATATCATGCATATTGCATCGTGTTCGGGATAGGAGTTAGCCCGGGCACGGGAAACGAGGTACATTTCGTACTCCGAGTGACGGAATGTGTCTCAATTCCCCAGTCACCGACACTCCGGATTATCCATGATGGAGTTAGGTTTTAGCTGTAGTTTCATGTGCATTCATCCTATATTGAGTTGTGCATTACGACTCCTCGGCCATCATGCCTCGGTATGCGTGATTGGTGGCACGAGGATCGAGGCATGCATATATCTGTGTAAATACATTGCTATGCCCCTTTCCTGCTCTCTGTTGCAGCAAAACGAAGAATCAGCAACTTTTCGGGGCTTGTGTAGACGCGCCCGCGGAGGGCCTCGCTATAGTTCGGACTCGATTTGTGTCACGGTTCTTAATCTGAACCAAAGAGTCCAAATCTGGCAAATCGTTTTGAGAAAACGATTTTTGAAAAAGTAGTGCCAAACATGGACTGCTTTGCCAGATACAGAGTCGCCACCTAAATATTTTTTTATTGGAGAATTTAGGAAACCCTGACTCGGTGCCGAAGGCCACATGTCCGTCATCACCGGAGTTGTCTCGGCTCGGGAGCTTGGGTACGATCGGGGAAGGTCAGCTATGAGCACCCCCTTTCGCCCGGTCCGAAGACCGGCCTCTACTAACCGTGATATCCAATTTTGAAAACGTTATGTGTTCTTAATCCGGTTATTAGCCTAGAATTACTATGTTATGCGCGCAGCAAACAAGTATAGACCAAATCGCCCGAATTGGAACAAAACATTTCATGTTCGTTTTGAAAATGGTTTGCTACTCGCAAGTAGGCTAAAATGCAGGTTTTGCCACCCTCAAGCGGGCTTTTAGAAAAGATGGTTTTGCCACTATCTAGTGGGCTTTAAAATTCACAGTTTTAATGTGTTATTCCAATTTAAGCAATTCGACCTCCACCCACAGGCATTCAAACAGTTTATCTCATATAAGCACTTAGCCGCATGGTAAGCATACTGTCATGTTAACATTCACACGCATGCGAGATGCTAAAGCATAAATACTTACATTGTACTCCGTGCCAAAACAATAAACTAGTTAGCAAACATGCATGTCCCTAGTTCATATTAAGTGGCTAATGCAACACAGGCAAGGATGCAATTTAGAGTAGGCTTGGTTAACCCTAAAATGGCATATGAAATGCTACAAGTAACATGTTTTCAATTTTGGAATTTGAAAATACGAATGCGGTTAGCATGATGTACCGAGCCCGGTCCATGTTAACAGATGCATGAATGCACGCATGCATATCATAAGGTATGCTAATTTCAAAAATGCCCTAATCTACCATCATAAGCTGGTAAATAAAAGGGAAGAAAGAAATGGGGATTGGAAGACATACACACACTCACCCACACTTATTACATGTTTACCCTCACTCAGAGGGTTCGAATTAATATTACAGTCCCAAAATAATGAACAAATAAAATTATTACAAAATTTCCTAATTAATTAAAAAAAAGGAAGCAAAAGAATGAAGAGGGTGGCCACAGCCTCTGCTTCGGGGCGCGCGAATGATGCATGCTCGAATCCGTCCTGCCCGGAAAACCCGTACTATACTCTTGTCGCCTCTGTTTGTACTGCCTTGTCTTTCTGAAAATTTCCAAAGTACTGGAACAAGCTCTCTGCATCCTGCAGAGCACCACCGGCCAGACAGAATTGCCACCGGCACTTCAAAATTCTCATCGGCACTTTATCGGATTCATCGGCACTCCAGATAGTGCCGGTCGGCACTAAATTCTGCCGGTCGGCAGAAACTTCCTGCAGAAGACAATCTGACAGCAAACAGAGAATAGACAGTGCATAGCATGGAGTTTTTGGACACATGTAAGCATGGTCCTACTTCTTATCATATTTTGAACTCAAAGAAGTATGACTTTCGATCCTTGAACCATCAATGGTACATGGTGGGTCAAAGGATCGAATTTGCCATTTGATATGAAAATGCATGCAACAAACAACATGAAAACCGGGGCCTTATCAAGTAGGAGTCAAAGGTCCCGATGACCGGGAATCAAGGCACATTACATCACTTGAAGTATGAATGGTCCTTGACTCCCGCACTTGGTTTGACACCCCAAACCAAGTAAATGCACTGCATGTAATGCTCACAAGCCTCAAATGTGTCATGCCACCAAGATGGAAAACACGACAAGCAATATGCAACTATCATGACAAAAATGTATGATACCAAGCACACAAGATACAAACATGATGCAAACATGGAGCAAATTGACCATGGAATTGATGTGCTACAAAGCTTAATGGAACAAATATGCGACAAACATGGAGCAAACATGCAAGAGGGCTTGAAGTGGCAAAGGGGCAGGCCCTCACCCTTCTCAAAACAGTGGCCAAAAGCGCTTAAAATGATAGACAATCAACTCATGTTAACAAGCAAACTTATGGTCCCAAAGCTAAGGCACTAAAGGAGACAACTTACCCCCACCAACATGGCCATTCATGGCATGATTAAAACAAGTAAAAACAGAATTTATGCATGCAAGATAGGACCCCAAAAACTCCTAATATGGCAACTAAAATAAACCCCATGAAACAAATACACCAAGGCTCATTCTTAGGCATAGGAAGACACAACCTCAAGATATGGAAAAGACCATGCATGCACACATGTAGGCATGATTTTTGGACTAAAATGGCATGGCAAACAACCTCCACTCATCAAAGTAGACCAACCAAAGCACTTATGACTCATATACTTGAGGGCTCACAAGCCAAAATACATAGCAACCATAACAAATATGCCAAACATGACCAAGTTGATAACCAACAGATTTTAAGCATGGAAAAACAATGTTAAATGCTTCATGGAACCAATCCAACACACACAAAAATCATGGCCTAATCATGGGATGTATTTCTAAGCAAGATGGAGCAATACAAAGCAAGTATTACAAGCATACAAGAGGGCCCAAATCCGACCAAAAACAGAGGTTATGTAGGACCTAAGATGCCTAAAAAAGTACTGAAATGAAGCCAAGAAACAACAAGCACACATGCTATCCTTTTGAGCCCAAAAAGCAAGGAAATAAAACCATAAAGGGAGAGGGGTGTCCCTCCCCTATGCAAGACTTCAAACCAACTTTTTTGACACTAAAAAAAACACTGATTTTTGGTGATCAAAAGATCAAAATGCTGAAGTGGACAAAACCTTATCAAAAAGGCACCAAAATAGGCCAAACAAGGCCTATGAGGGTGAGTTTGCAATCTAACCACAAAGTGACCTTAATGAAAGTGTTAGAGTAGGAAAATATGAGCCTTTTTTATGTTATACACAAGAGCCAAAACAATAAACAAAATAGGTAGAAAATCAATGCAAGTTTGGGGAATAAAAGGGAAGATGCTCACCCTTGAAGAACCCTTGAAGAGCAAATGGCCTAACCTCCTTCTTTGGATCAAAACCAGTCCAAAACTCAAGAAACAACTCCCCCAAGTCCCTCAATCTCGGACTAAGGTGTAATGGTGTGTGTAATGGTCCAAAAGTAAGGTAAAACACACCTTTTGGGCCAAGAAACACACACAAGAAGGGAGAGGGAGAGAGATATAGAGATAATATGTATCTATATCTCTAAAGGCTGATTTTGCTTCTGTTTTTCTAACCTAGAACCAAGAGGAAAGCCTCTCTCTTATAAGGATCCCTCTTGCAAAGCTTATTCAACAAGCTTGGCTAGAGGGAAATCCCTCCATACACGTGTATGGATGGGAAAGGAGTTGGTGCCAGCTATCACAGCTGGCACAAAATATCTCCATAAAGTGGAGGAACAGTGGTCGGCTGCCCAAAAACGCTATTCCGGCAAAAAAAAGTGCCGACCGGCAACATATTATGCCGACCGGCAATAAAGTATGCCGACCGGCAAACAAAATTGCCGATGGAAGAAAAAGACCAGCCGGTGGCCTCCAGCCACTGCCGGTGGTGTATGGGGATGTCTCACAAGGCATTCCCTGCCCCTCTAAGGCAAAACAAAAGTGTTTGGTGCAAAACCAGACACTAAACAGTCGAGTTCGGGGATCCTGAGGCAAGGCGCGCGAGCCGAGACCTCCGGGAACTCCAAACGAACACAATCATGGATGATCACCGAGTGTTCAAACGGTGACGTCCAAGTCTTGAGGACGGTCAAAAATGGGGTGTCTACAGTTGCCCCTCTTTGACAGAACTCGAAAGTCATAATAATGACGGGAGTGAATGTCAAAGCCCAGAGACGACCCATTTTTGACAAGGCCGAAGACTTAGACAAACATACAAGACAAATAAGGTATGCGCCCGAAGGCAGGGGCAAAATGCAAGACAATGCACAGAGCCGAGCATAACTTATGATCATGCAAAGAAAGCTGTAATGAAGCAAACATGCGACAATTTTAAGCTAGCATACCAAACTACACTACAATGCAGAAAGGATGTAAGAGAATTATGGAATTCTCAATATGTCTCACTCGGGAGATACAATACCTGTCCGGTTCGTCTGGTTGCACCAGCCTCAAATGAACCGTACATACAATATCGTGCCTGAAAAGAAAACAAACTTAACAGGTACAATATGGTTAGCAAAATGCATGACAATGCAAGAATAGTGGTGTACTCGAAATGCGTGACAGTGCAAAGTAAGTAGAGAGCATGACAATGCATATTGAAATACAACTAGGCAAGCGGAGCAAGCGGTCTACGCAGGCGACGAAATTGATCATAAGCACGCGGTCTACGCAGGTGATGAAACTAAACAAGCGGTCTACGTAATTAACACATGCGGTCTACGCTGGTGACGGAGTTAAACATGCGGTCTACGCAAGTAATGGAATTAAACATGCGGTCTACGCAGGTAATGGAATTAAACATGCGGTCTACGCAATCAAAACATGCGGTCTACGCAGGTAATGGAATTAAACATGCGGTCTACGCAATCAAAACATGCGGTCTACGCAGGTAATGGAATTAAACATGCGGTCTACGCAATCAAAACATGTGGTCTACGCAGGTAATGGAATTAAACATGCGGTCTACGCAATCAAAACATGCGGTCTACGCAATCAAAACATGCGGTCTACGCAGGTAATGGAATTAAACATGCGGTCTACGCAATCAAAACATGCGGTCTACGCAGGTAATGGAATTAAACATGCGGTCTACGCAATCAAAACATGCGGTCTACGCAGGTAATGGAATTAAACATGCGGTCTACGCAATCAAAACATGCGGTCTACGCAGGTAATGGAATTAAACATGCGGTCTACGCAAGTAATGAAATTTAACATGCGGTCTACGCAAGTAAAGGAACGTACTATTACACAGCATAATCGAAACAATTTGCGGGGCTCACAAAGCATGAAAAGGATACGAGGCGGGACATTCTTCGCATGCATCGAGCGTTGCCTGCAGAAGTTGTGGCCTGAGGTCAACTCAAAGGTTCACGTTTCAAAGGTGTGATTTCCCGTATTGTGAGGGCGTCCAACGCGGCTGACCCGAACAAAGACGCGGAAGGTGCGTTAACCGCAAGGGGAGTTTCACCGGTATCAGTTCTGATACTTGGCTACCCTGCCATTCTACGTTTTATTTCCTTTTTTTACTAGTAGTTTAAGCACATTGCACTGCCTCAGGCAGGTTTATTTTCTTTCTCAAAATTCAAACACTTTGCAAAACATGTGATGGGGAATGAAACTAATTGTTTTATTCAAAAGGTGTTGCATTTGTGGATCTTCTGTGCATCGCATCGCAGGGCTTCACACCGCAATGTGAACGAAATTGAACTCATTTTGGAAATTCGTCATCGTAATAATCAGGTAGTGAACCGACTTACAACTCGATAAGCAAAACAAAGCTATGACACAAGCAAACAAGTGTGAATACAACTCGATAAACGAACCGAGAGCTACAAGAGAGCGAAATACAACTCGATAAGCAAATGTTCAAAACTCGATAAGCAGACGGGCGTGACTTCGCAAGAGTTTATCGCCGGGGGGGATTTGGAGGTGGTGAAGTTTCCCAATTCTTAGCATAAACAGCTCAGGAGACCAGGGAGGAAGCCCACCGGCACGGTGTAGGAACCACCGGCTGCAAGGAGTGGCCACCGGCTGTATGTCTGTTTTATCGGCAAACTGAAATGGCCGGTCGGCATATTTTTATGCCGGTCGGCATACATTTCTGGCCGGTCGGCACTAAACGAGGGGAACCACCAGAATGTTGACACCTGTCCCCCCATTCAACCTTATCTCCTACAAAAGATCTCAGCTTCGTAGTTTTCCTCATTTTCACACTGATTTGCTCCAATGGAAGAGTTTCTTGCTCAAAATCTCACAGCTTGGATTGCTAGCTTGGATGGCTCGGAAAAGGTGAATTTCCGGAGTTTCGGCATAAATGCACTATTCACTCTGGGCGTACCCCGTTGCATCTCCCGTTTCTTCACGCCGCGGCAAGATTTTGGAATCCGGTGACACATGTCTTTAGCTTCGCCGGGCAAGAGATGTGTCCTACCTTTGAAGATTTCCGAGCCTTAATGGAGTCCGAGCGCGACGAGGAGCTCCTACCCCAACTTAATTTTGGCCATGTCCAAACCTTAGGGCGCATGTGTGGACTTAGCATGCGCGATGCTCGGTCTTTGATGGGCGATGGGATGTTAGACATTCCGAGTTTGGCCAATCGATTTTCTGATGCCGGTAATCGCAGCAACCATCACTGGCAAGGCCTCCGGCGACATGCCCTCTGCTTGTGCATGCTGTCTCATTTCCTGTTCATTTCGGGCTCTGGAGGGGCTAGTGTCCGGCTGATTGAGGTTGCTCGAGGCTTGAGAGAGGGCAAGAGCTGTATCGCCATGGTTCTGGCCGAGACACTAATGGGCTTAGACGCCTTTTACCGTCATGAGACGACTAGGTTGGCAGGGAGTCCACTACTGTTACAGGTAACATTTCCCACCCAATCTCGCATTTCTGTATTGCTCACATCACTCGGCCCTCGAGCTCAGTCTTTTCTCACAAAACCCCATTCTCACTTTTCTCTCCTCGTACATCTCTCTATTCTTTAATCTCTCATTTTTCAATCCCTCCCCAGGTGTGGTTGATGGATAAATTGCAGGTTGTGGACTCCTGCCCAGCATATTCAGCTCGCGGCTACTTCTTCCGGCATCGTCTGGTCAATGCCTTGGATGAGGAATGGTGGTTCGCTTGGATGTGCCACTTGTCCGCAGACCGTATTGCTTGGCGGTGCCCTTGGTTGAACCTTCCGGCAATGAGTTACAACATGCCTCGACAGACTGGAATTCGACTGGTTGGTCTCACTCATTGTGTATTCTATTTCCCATTTCGGATTCGACGCCAATTTGGCCATGATCAGACCTGCCCGCCAGAGGGGATAGAGTATCCTGCTACATTCCCAGCCCGGGGTGCGCAGCTTGCCTGGCAGGCCACTGCGTGGAGGATGAGAGAACTCCTGGCCCCCGCTCCTACTTTCAGTTGCACTTTATCTGACGAGTGCATAGATTGGCTCAATGAAGAAGCACAGATCGGGCCCAGCTTGGCATCAGAGGCTTCGACCAGCTCTGGGAGGGGGCACAGGAACACCTGATTTGACCATGCCCTAGATTTAGTGCTTTATTAGTACTTTCAAGTTTTCTTTCCTAAATGTAATAAAAAAAAAAGCAACTTCAATTGTTTGTAAGAGCAGGAGGACTCTGTTTTGAGATCAATGAAATTGAAAGTTGTGGCACTGAAAATTTTCCACCTTGGTCCAAAAATGGTCAAAGTTGTAAAAAGATTATTTGAACAAAGTCAGCTTATATTAAAACTTTTCAAAAACATTTTTGATGTGGATCAGAACTAGACACGCCTGAGATTTGTCACTGAGATGCACAACCCCAGATCCCCGCAACTGGAAAGTTGCCCCTAGTCTGAAGAGCGCCGCAGCACTGCATAGCAACGGAAAGTTGCCCCTAGTCTGAGTGGCACTGCACCGGAGATTCCAACGAATGCTGATGGACAAAGATGGCTGAGATGATCAAATGGACAAAGTTGATCGGGGAAGTGTTATGGCTGAACTTCAGGATGAAGCTGCCTACGTATCCCAAACATGGGAATCAAGCCTTACGTAGTTCCGACTGAGGTTCGCTCGAGTATTTTCACTCTCCTTTTGCGCTCTAACTTTTGCCAAGGCCGCCCTTTGCGGGTTTTCAACCTTGCGAGCTCAGTTTTTATATTTTCTAATTTTTTTTTTTGTGCTCTAACTTTTGCCTAGGTCGCCCTTTCGGGTTTTCGGCCTAGCGAGCCTCTCAAGGGTAGTATTTCTTCAACTTGTCCATATTGATCGGTTGAGAGAATTCTAAGCCATCTAAGTCCATCAGAACCACAGCTCCGCCTGACCAGATAGCTTTGATGATGTAGGGACCAGTCCAATTGGGTCTGAACTTGCCCCTCGGGTCATGGATGGGAGCTCGGTTATCTTTGAGTACCAAATCCCCTTCCTTTAGATTTCTGGACTTAACCTTCTTGTTAAAAGCCCGAGCAATCCTGCGCTGATAACTCTGAACGTGGTACAGTGCTTTCAGTCTTCTTTCATCAAAGAGCATTAGTTCCTCGAACCTCCTCTGCTGCCAATCTGCCTCAGCTATCTGACATTCGGCCAATACCCGTAAAGACGGAACTTCAATTTCAATAGGTAGAACAGCCTCCATTCCATACACTAACGAATATGGAGTTGCTCCGGTGGAGGTTCTAATCGAAGTCCTGTAGCCCCACAGAGCGAACGGCAACTTATCTGGCCAATCTCGATAGGTCTCCACCATTTTTCGCAGTATATGCTTGATGTTCTTGTTGGCGGCCTCAACTGCTCCATTGGTTTGCGGCCGATACGTAGATGACTTATGAAAAGCCACGTTATACTTTTCTAACAAGTCGACCACTTCTTTCTTAAAGTGGGATCCATTATCCGAGATGATCTCATTTGGCACCCCGTAGCGACAAATGATGTTGTTTCTGATGAACTTTGCGACGTGCGACGCCTTCAACACCGCGTATGATTGGGCCTCGACCCACTTCGTGAAATAATCTATCGCTACGAGGATATACTCATGTCCGTTCGATCCCTTCGGGGTAACAGCTCCGATCACATCAATCCCCCACACGGAGAACGGCCACGGGGAAGTCATGTTGTACAACTTGGATGGTGGGATATTCATACGGTTCGCATGGATCTGGCATTTGTGGCATCGCCGAACAAAGCCGATACAATCCTCTTCCATGGTCGACCAGTAGTAACCCTGCCTAAGGATCTTTCTGGCCAACATCACTCCATTCATGTGTGCACCGCACTCTCCTCCATGGATGGCCTCCATTAGGCGCTTCAACTCTTCAGTTTCTACACAGAGCTTATGCATTCTCAGATGACCTCTTTTGTACAGCTTACCTCCGCAGATGATGAACTGAATAGCCATTCTTCTAATGGCCCTTTTATCCTTAGCGCTTGCCCCTATCGGATACGTCTCCTTTTCCAAGAAGTTCCAAATATCGTAATACCAGGGGTTATCGTCTTGGGCCTCATCTATGGCGGAAACCGACTCGTATGCTGGCGCAAACTTCTGATCAATGATGACTGGACGCATCCGGACTCCCGACGGGATGTCTATCATGGAAGATAGAGTTGCTAACGAATCTGCAAACCTGTTGTTCTCTCTTACGAGGTGGGTGAAATTTAGTTTCTCGAACCGAGGAATTAACAAATCCAAGGTTTGGTGGTAAATTATCATCCTTTCCTCCTTGACCTTCCAGTCTCCTTTTGCTTGAGATACAACAAGATTCGAGTCCCCAATGACGTCCAGCCGTCTTACCCCTAGCTCTAGGGCTGCTTCCAGACCAGCAATACATGCCTCATACTCTGCCTCATTGTTCGAGACTCTGAACTGGAGCTTGAATGCCAAAGGGATACGGGAATCGTCAGGCGCTATCAGCAACACCCCTATCCCATATCCATGCTGGTTTGACGCTCCGTCAAAGTACATCGTCCAAGTTTCATCCTCGATATGCAGAATCGCTTCATCTGGGAATAGGTACTCAACCGCTTCATCCCCCTCAACCGGGTGGTCGGCAAGGAACTCCGCTACCGCTCTCCCTTTCACCGACTTGCGTGTTACATACTTCAAGTCAAATTCGGAAAGCAATAGCAACCAACGAGCTAGCCTACCTGTAAGTGCTGGTTTCTCGAAAAGATATTTGATGGGATCCAAACGTGAAACCAACATTACAGAGTGAGCTAACAGGTAGTGCCGCAGCTTCCGGGTAGCCCATACCAAGGCCAAACAAGCCTTCTCCAGTGGTGTATAGCGGGTCTCGTAATCCAGCATCTTCTTGCTCAGATAGTAGATAGCCCTTTCCACTTTGTCTTCTGACTCCTGTGCGACCATGCAGCCCATGGTGGTCTCAGTTACCGAAAGATACAATATCAGCGGTCTCCCCGGTTCTGGCGGTGACAATACAGGTGGGTTCTGTAGATACTCTTTGATCTGCTCAAAAGCTGCTTGACATCGGCCGTCCCATTGGAATTTCTTTCCTTTCTTCAGGAGGCCAAAAAGTGGTTCACAAGTCAAGGTTAGTTTAGAGATAAACCGCCTTATGAATTGCACTTTACCTAGAAAGCCTCGCACCTCCTTTTCAGTCCTTGGTGGTGGCATTTCTAAGATGGCCTTGATTTTGGAAGGGTCGACCTCGATGCCCCTTTGCGTTATCAGAAACCCTAGCATCTTTCCTGCTGTAACACCAAAAGTACACTTCTGGGGATTTAGCCGCAGCCGAAATTCTCTGATCCTTTGAAAAAACTTTTGTAAGGCGGTGTAGTGGCCCTCTCTTTCTTTGAATTTGACAATCATGTCGTCCACATACACCTCGACCTCTTTATGGATCATATCATGCAATATCGTAGTTGCTGCCCGCTGATAGGTAGCTCCCGCGTTTTTCAGCCCAAATGGCATCACTCGATAACAATATGTACCCCACGGGGTAGTGAATGCAGTCTTCTCCCGGTCCTCGGGCGCCATTACTATCTGATTATAGCCTGAGAAACCATCCATAAACGAAAGCAAGGCATGTCCTGCCGTGAAATCTACCAGTTCATCGATGTGTGGTAAGGGAAAGTCGTCCTTCGGACTGGCCCTGTTCAAGTCTCTGAAGTCTACACAGACCCGAATTCTGCCGTCTTTCTTCGGCACAGGAACAATGTTGGCCAACCAAGTCGGATACTCAGACACCAACAGGAAGCCTGCGTCAATCTGCTTGGTGACCTCTTCCTTGATCTTAATGGCCCAATCAGGGCGGAGCCTCCTGAGTTTCTGTTTGACAGGTCGGGCCTCGGGATCAAGAGGGATCCGGTGCTGTACAATCTCAGGATCGATTCCAGGCATGTCTTCGTAGGACCACGCGAAAACATCTTTGAAATCTTTTAACAAAGCGACTAAGCGCTCGCATTCCTCAGAAGACAACGTGGACCCGATCTGGACCAGCCGCGGGTCCTTCTCAGTACCAACATTCACAGTAGTGATTTCATCCATTAAAGGTTTAACAAATCTTTCCTGCTCTTGATCAATTAACCGTTGCAAAACCGGAGGAATTTCTTCCTCGTCGTTTTCATCAAAATTTTGAAAATCCTGATTTAAGCAATAAATCAAAGGCACAGAAAAATACTCCGAAACCACATCCACGTCGTTCTCATTAAATACTTCTGAGCCGTCGGATTCTTCCGTTACAACAGACTCAAAAGAAAATGAAAAAGACGACCTAGACAGGACGGTGGTATCCGGGTTATCACCCCCGGGAATACCGGACTCAGACTCAGTTGAGCTGGAATCTGATTCCGACGTACAAGATTCGGTAGAATCAGATTCCGGCTCACTACCTGACCCGGTGCTGCTTGATAGAAAGCCTTCTTCATATTGCCAGATGAGAGAAGGTGCGATGGATGCATCCAAAATAGCTGATGGTAGGCCCGCAGCCGCTTCATTCCCAATCACACATACCGAGGAGCTATCCCCCAAGCACCTCTGTTCGATCGGAGGATCTGACAGCAGACACGCCAGCGCTGCCCCCATTTCATTTTCAGCGTCCTCGGACTGTACCTCCTTACTTTGCTCGGCCTCAGCCGATAGATCTGCCTGCCCTTCGGCGATGTCATCCTCAGGTAACTGTAAATCAAAGAAAATTTCAAATCCCGGTACGCGCTTCATCTCCGCATTGAGCCACGGCTCCGGGAAGCCACAGAACGGAAAGTCCTCCCCCTCCCGGACGAAACGTCCGTTCAGGGTCCCCCGAATGGGCTGGTGCATCAAGTCAAAGGGCTTCCCCATCTGTTTCGCCCTGGCCCTTCCGGCCATTTCCTTTCCTTTCCTTATCCAATCCTCTTTGGTGGGTAGGTAGCCCAAACCAAAGGTATGGGGGGTTATGTGGCACTTCGGTCGATGCTGCGGCACCTTTCCTACCGCTCTTGCCTAATCCCATCCCGGGGATGTGCTGGAGTTTGTTCATGAGATAAACTGCTTGGGCACTGACATACACCCCTTCGTTAGCTGCCATGATGTTCTGTACAACCCGAGCCTCGGCCAAGGTAAAACCTGATATGAACACATCTTCTATACCATGCTCAATTTCTAGAACAGGCGTAGACACCTCTGGTGGTGGATGAATTGATGAATTTCCAAAAACAATGGCTACTCCCTTCCCATAGGGGTATTTCACCACTTGATGTAAGGTAGAGGAGACCGCCTTTACCTGATGCAGCCACGGCCGTCCCAAAAGCAAGTTGAACGTTGCAGGAACCTCCAAGACATGGAAATCTATCTCCTGCTGTCCGGGCCCAACCTTTGTTTGAATCTTAACTGTCCCCATTACCTCCCGGCTTGTGTTATCATACGCCCGAATCACCTGGGCCGTTGGTATAAAATCCGCGACTTTCAAACCAATCGCATAAGCTGTCCTTGCCGGGCAGACATTGATAGCGGATCCCGTGTCGACAAGTACCACAGGTATCCATTTATCTCTGCACTCGACAGAGATGTAGAGCGGCTTGTTATGGTTCGCACCCTCAGGTGGCAGTTCTTTGTCAGAAAAACTCAATGCTGGGGAATTTCCTCCTAAAAAGACTAATCCCACCAGCTGCTCGGGCGTGGTGTCTATGGACAGCTTGGCCTTGTCCATGGCTGTAAGGACAGCTTGTCTATGTACTCGAGAAGCCATAAGTAGTCCCCAGATGGAGATGTCTACTTGTATCTTTTTCAATTGTCTCAATACGGCCTCATCTTCGAGTTGCTTCTCCTTTTGTTTCTCTGCTTCATTATCTTTCCCAGACGCTTCCGGCTGACCTAGGTGTGGAGGCTTGAAATACCGTCCACTCCTAGTCATGTGATCGACTTCGCCGATATACCAGGTATCATCTGGTTGGTTACCTTTCCAATCCTCGTCCGTGTGGGCAAGACATAGATCGTCGTCTTCCCACCACATACCATCTGCGACTGACAAGCATCTGTCTGGTTCTGGCACAGCCGTCCCGATACTCACAGTACCTTTTATCCCTATGTTCACAGCATCCTCCATTTCCGTACTTGCGGCGGTTTCGACCCCTACGTGGCCTTTTGCTTTTCTGATCCTCTCAGAATCCTCGAATCTTTCTTGTTCTGACTGTGTCAATGCAGTAGATTGCTCACTGATCCCTGTACTTAAAATGCTCCATTCCCGAGCGAAACTCTCGACACCGGCGCTCTCCGGCGATGTATTCTGCTTTTCGACACTCCCGGGCGTTGTTGACATTCCTGCCCCTGCCGGGCCTTGTTCTGACTGGAACTCCCCTATTACATCCGGCTGATCGTCTAACCACCCCGTGGCCTCTGCTGATTCTTCATTATCATACCAGTTGATGGCTGAGTCTCGGTCATCATGAAATTGGGACTTGACAACATCCTTTTCCACGGCTGTCAAATCATCCATTCCCTGTCCTGAATTGTCCCCTCGGATTACACACAGCTCTCCCCCGACTGGAAATTCGACATTTGGTCTATTCTGGCCCACCGGTAAAATGTAGTCATTCGGACTGTAAGCATTCCCAACATCATTCTCAGGCTCCACGGACCCTAGTTTGACAACCCTTTTCCTGTTCTCGATGGTCACCACCACTGGCTTGGGTGGGTTTATAGAGATGTCCGTCATGCACAAATCGGTGCAATCGGGGAGGAAAACTTTAGGTTTAGGCAGGTAGGAAGGTGTGATGTAGATACTGGGATCGTAGGATGCGACCCCAGTGTAGATGAAGTTGACTCTTTTGGGTGGTGGAACTTGGTTATGTGCGGGGAGAGGATTTGTGGTAACATTAGGTTTCTCAGGGGGAAGGATCACCCCATTATCAATGAGATCTTGAATCTCATGACGTAAACGAAAGCATAGGTCAGTGTCATGACCATGCTGCTGGTGGAACGCACAATATTTGGCTGGGTTGTGGGTGGCGGGTAGTCTTTCAGGTAAGGGCCGCGGCTCTAGGGGCTTCAGATGCCCTTTTCTAATCAAAACCCCCAAAGCTTTGGACAGGGGCATATAAAGTGGAGCGAAGGTTCTGGTGTTTCTGGGAGGGTATTTGGCTGTTTGCGAGTTGCTTCCGGACGCGCCGGAGAATGGTGTGGCTGCTGTATTTCTCGGGGAAGGGTTAGTGGTGACCATACTCACTTCGGAGGTCCTGGCAGTCGTAGCGCCACTCGGGCCTGTATTAGTACTACGATTGAAATTTCTGCGGGGTTGATCCCGATCATTATCAATCCAACCTTGTCTCAAGGCGTCCTCGATCTGCACCCCCATTTCATGCAAATCAGCAAAGGTGGGAAAGGGGACTACAATCATCTTTTGCATTAGCTTCGGCTGAAGATTGCGCACAATCATCCGAATCTGGTCTTTGTTTGTGGGTCTCAAGGTCATCATTGAAGCCTTAGCCCGCCATCTAGTTACAAACTCTGAGAAGCTTTCCTTGGGTTCTTGCCTCGTTGTCTCGAGATCCCGGGTCGTGATCTCGATTTGTGTGTTATACGAGTACTGCAGGATGAAGGCCTCAGCCATCTCGTCCCTGTTTCTCTTGACGTCGTCCCCCAACTTGGCATACCATGCGGACGCCACACCTGACAAGGTCCGGCCGAATAAAGATAGTTTCTGCAATCTGGTGAGGCCCATTGGCCTTAGGACGTCTGAAAACAGTCGCAGGTGTACCATGGGATCCTCAGACCCGTCAAAACGATCAATTTGGGGCATCTTAAATCGATCTGGCAGCGTCACGGCTGTGTCGATGTACCCATCTCCAATGTCCGGAATGGACTTCGCACCTTGAGATTTCTTGAACAGCTTTTCAGGCTTGTGCATTTTTAACGTCATGGGGTCTATCTCAGACTCAAAGGGAGAATCCGATACATTAATGGGAGTGGGTGCCTTGGATTGTTGAGGCGGAATCGGGGGTGGAGCCGGCCCCGTTGGGATGTCTGTATCTTCTTGGACATTCCGGGCGTTTGGTGTTTCTTCGGGTATTGGAACCCTTAATGGAGGAGGGGTTTGCTGCGAAGGTGATGCCCCAGTTTGTTGTTGCAATCTCCCAATTAAATCCGCTTGCTCACTCATAACGGTAGCCTGTTGCCTGGCAAATTCTGCCTGGCGGGCAGCATCTTGCTGCATCATTTTCATGCTTTCCTGAAGTTGGCGCACCATCTCCTCTAAGCTAGCCATACTGTTCTGCTCTGGTTGAATTGCTGGTATGCGTTCCCTCTCTGTGGGTGAAACGGGATCCTGATCCCTACTGTACACAGGTGGGGTAGACGAAGCCCTTTGTACCGACTGCTGAACCGATATCCTCTGCCTAGTTGCTTTCCGTTTAGTAACCGGGGGTAGAGAATGGTACACTGGTTGTCCTTCTATCAGATCCTCAGATCGATGGAGCCGGCGACCTCTGATCCAGAGTGCTTGGGGAATGTCTACTGGGTTAGACGCAATGATGCTAAACTACCTAGCAAAAAGATAAATAAAGCAATAAATAAACCAACAACCGGACAGCACAACAGCATAAAATAAATAAATAATATACAGTTGGATTTTCAAAACACATAGTCGATAAGCCGAGCATACGGTTCCCCGATACCGATCACTGTTCTCAAAATCTCTATTCCCAATACTGAACCCTGATACCTGCAGATAACCGATTCTCTTAAAACTGATACTGATGCCCTCAGGCCTGATGCCCAAAGTTACAAACTGATGTGTTCATTTCCCTGCAGAAATACATTTTGAAAGCACATAGCAAGTAAAGAGAGCCAAAACACCCCTATGTTGGGGTAGGGTTTCCCTGTCCTATTTTGTCAGGAGCTAGGGTTTCACTACGCACGCAGCGGTTTCAAACAACTTAGCATCGGGTAAGCAACCTGTCCTAGCTTGGAATGGTCACTATGGTTCCGAATATGCACTAGGTCGAATGGTCAAAAAGGGTGCCCCGGTAAAACCGGGGTTTGTGTTCCCATACTGTCAGAGCCCATAGCCGGTCAGCCTGATGGACATGCCTTGACAAGACAAGCCTCCGGCAAACCGTTCAGGAATGGCAGATGGCAAACACTGTGTTCCTAGGCGCACCAATGCACATGCAATGCAAAGAAACACATAAGCGAAATCAAAACAGGATATCACGAGTTCGAGTCAAGCTCTCCAAACTCCCCAGCAGAGTCGCCAGAAACTGTAGACGCGCCCGCGGAGGGCCTCGCTACAGTTCGGACTCGATTTGTGTCACGGTTCTTAATCTGAACCAAAGAGTCCAAATCTGGCAAATCGTTTTGAGAAACAGATTTTTGAAAAAGTAGTGCCAAACATGGACTGCTTTGCCAGATACAGAGTCGCCACCTAAATATTTTTTTATGGGAGAATTTAGGAAACCCTGACTCGGTGCCGAAGGCCACATGTCCGTCATCACCGGAGTTGTCTCGGCTCGGGAGCTTGGGTACGATCGGGGAAGGTCAGCTATGAGCACCCCCTTTCGCCCGGTCCGAAGACCGGCCTCTACTAACCGTGATATCCAATTTTAAAAACGTTATGTGTTCTTAATCCGGTTATTAGCCTAGAATTACTATGTTATGCGCGCAGCAAACAAGTATAGACCAAATCGCCCGAATTGGAACAAAACATTTCATGTTCGTTTTGAAAATGGTTTGCTACTCGCAAGTAGGCTAAAATGCAGGTTTTGCCACCCTCAAGCGGCTTTTAGAAAAGATGGTTTTGCCACTATCTAGTGGGCTTTAAAATTCACAGTTTTAATGTGTTATTCCAATTTAAGCAATTCGACCTCCACCCACAGGCATTCAAACAGTTTATCTCATATAAGCACTTAGCCGCATGGTAAGCATACTGTCATGTTAACATTCACACGCATGCGAGATGCTAAAGCATAAATACTTACATTGTACTCCGTGCCAAAACAATAAACTAGTTAGCAAACATGCATGTCCCTAGTTCATATTAAGTGGCTAATGCAACACAGGCAAGGATGCAATTTAGAGTAGGCTCGGTTAACCCTAAAATGGCATATGAAATGCTACAAGTAACATGTTTTCAATTTTGGAATTTGAAAATACGAATGCGGTTAGCATGATGTACCGAGCCCGGTGCATGTTAACAGATGCATGAATGCACGCATGCATATCATAAGGTATGCTAATTTCAAAAATGCCCTAATCTACCATCATAAGCTGGTAAATAAAAGGGAAAAAAGAAATGGGGATTGGAAGACATACACACACTCACCCACACTTATTACATGTTTACCCTCACTCAGAGGGTTCGAATTAATATTACAGTCCCAAAATAATGAACAAATAAAATTATTACAAAATTTCCTAATTAATTAAAAAAAAGGAAGCAAAAGAATGAAGAGGGTGGCCACAGCCTCTGCTTCGGGGCGCGCGAATGATGCATGCTCGAATCCGTCCTGCCCGGAAAACCCATACTATACTCTTGTCGCCTCTGTTTGTACTGCCTTGTCTTTCTGAAAATTTCCAAAGTACTGGAACAAGCTCTCTGCATCCTGCAGAGCACCACCGGCCAGACAGAATTGCCACCGGCACTTCAAAATTCTCATCGGCACTTTATCGGATTCATCGGCACTCCAGATAGTGCCGGTCGGCACTAAATTCTGCCGGTCGGCAGAAACTTCCTGCAGAAGACAATCTGACAGCAAACAGAGAACAGACAGTGCATAGCATGGAGTTTTTGGACACATGTAAGCATGGTCCTACTTCTTATCATATTTTGAACTCAAAGAAGTATGACTTTCGATCCTTGAACCATCAATGGTACATGGTGGGTCAAAGGATCGAATTTGCCATTTGATATGAAAATGCATGCAACAAACAACATGAAAACCGGGGCCTTATCAAGTAGGAGTCAAAGGTCCCGATGACCGGGAATCAAGGCACATTACATCACTTGAAGTATGAATGGTCCTTGACTCCCGCACTTGGTTTGACACCCCAAACCAAGTAAATGCAATGCATGTAATGCTCACAAGCCTCAAATGTGTCATGCCACCAAGATGGAAAACACGACAAGCAATATGCAACTATCATGACAAAAATGTATGATACCAAGCACACAAGATACAAACATGATGCAAACATGGAGCAAATTGACCATGGAATTGATGTGCTACAAAGCTTAATGGAACAAATATGCGACAAACATGGAGCAAACATGCAAGAGGGCTTGAAGTGGCAAAGGGGCAGGCCCTCACCCTTCTCAAAACAGTGGCCAAAAGCGCTTAAAATGATAGACAATCAACTCATGTTAACAAGCAAACTTATGGTCCCAAAGCTAAGGCACTAAAGGAGACAACTTACCCCCACCAACATGGCCATTCATGGCATGATTAAAACAAGTAAAAACAGAATTTATGCATGCAAGATAGGACCCCAAAAACTCCTAATATGGCAACTAAAATAAACCCCATGAAACAAATACACCAAGGCTCATTCTTAGGCATAGGAAGACACAACCTCAAGATATGGAAAAGACCATGCATGCACACATGTAGGCATGATTTTTGGACTAAAATGGCATGGCAAACAACCTCCACTCATCAAAGTAGACCAACCAAAGCACTTATGACTCATATACTTGAGGGCTCACAAGCCAAAATACATAGCAACCATAACAAATATGCCAAACATGACCAAGTTGATAACCAACATATTTTAAGCATGGAAAAACAATGTTAAATGCTTCATGGAACCAATCCAACACACACAAAAATCATGGCCTAATCATGGGATGTATTTCTAAGCAAGATGGAGCAATACAAAGCAAGTATTACAAGCATACAAGAGGGCCCAAATCCGACCAAAAACAGAGGTTATGTAGGACCTAAGATGCCTAAAAAAGTACTGAAATGAAGCCAAGAAACAACAAGCACACATGCTATCCTTTTGAGCCCAAAAAGCAAGGAAATAAAACCATAAAGGGAGAGGGGTGTCCCTCCCCTATGCAAGACTTCAAACCAACTTTTTTGACACTAAAAAAAACACTGATTTTTGGTGATCAAAAGATCAAAATGCTGAAGTGGACAAAACCTTATCAAAAAGGCACCAAAATAGGCCAAACAAGGCCTATGAGGGTGAGTTTGCAATCTAACCACAAAGTGACCTTAATGAAAGTGTTAGAGCAGGAAAATATGAGCCTTTTTTATGTTATACACAAGAGCCAAAACAATAAACAAAATAGGTAGAAAATCAATGCAAGTTTGGGGAATAAAAGGGAAGATGCTCACCCTTGAAGAACCCTTGAAGAGCAAATGGCCTAACCTCCTTCTTTGGATCAAAACCAGTCCAAAACTCAAGAAACAACTCCCCCAAGTCCCTCAATCTCGGACTAAGGTGTAATGGTGTGTGTAATGGTCCAAAAGTAAGGTAAAACACACCTTTTGGGCCAAGAAACACACACAAGAAGGGAGAGGGAGAGAGGTATAGAGATAATATGTATCTATATCTCTAAAGGCTGATTTTGCTTCTGTTTTTCTAACCTAGAACCAAGAGGAAAGCCTCTCTCTTATAAGGATCCCTCTTGCAAAGCTTATTCAACAAGCTTGGCTAGAGGGAAATCCCTCCATACACGTGTATGGATGGGAAAGGAGTTGGTGCCAGCTATCACAGCTGGCACAAAATATCTCCATAAAGTGGAGGAACAGTGGTTGGCTGCCCAAAAAAGCTATTCCGGCAAAAAAAAGTGCCGACCGGCAACATATTATGCCGACCGGCAATAAAGTATGCCGACCGGCAAACAAAATTGCCGATGGAAGAAAAAGACCAGCCGGTGGCCTCCAGCCACTGCCGGTGGTGTATGGGGATGTCTCACAAGGCATTCCCTGCCCCTCTAAGGCAAAACAAAAGTGTTTGGTGCAAAACCAGACACTAAACAGTCGAGTTCGAGGATCCTGAGGCAAGGCGCGCGAGCCGAGACCTCCGGGAACTCCAAACGAACACAATCATGGATGATCACCGAGTGTTCAAACGGTGACGTCCAAGTCTTGAGGACGGTCAAAAATGGGGTGTCTACAGCTTGGCACGCATTTCAAGAACAGGTGTAAACAGAGGCTAATTGGGGCATTCCGGTGGATTTCCGCGCAAGACAACCCGGACATGCATCATCCATCAGAAGCAAGGCAGTCCCTGGCTTGCACGCCAGTTTTATTTGCTTTCTTAGTTAATTCATTAATTAATTAGGAATTTGTAATATTTTGGACTGTAATATTCTTTTATTCGGGACTGTAATATTTGGACTGTACTATTTATTCGGACCCTCTGCGTGAGGGCACAACTGTAATAAGTGTGCGTGTGTGTGTTGTATGTCTTCCAACCCCACGTCTTTCTCCCTTTTATTTATCCGCTTATGATGGTTAGATTAGGGCATATTTAAATTAGCATACAGTATGACAGCATGTTTGCATTCATTCATCTGTATTGCATGCACCGGGCTCGGCGCATCATACTAACTGCATTGTACTTTCAATTTCAAAGTTGAATACATGATAGTTGTAACATTTCATATGACATCTTAGAATAGCCGAGCCTGCTATAATTGCATTTTGCATGTGTTGCATTAGGCATTTCTGTATAGTTAGGATCATGCATAATTTCTAATGAATTCCTATTTTGGCTTGGAGTACTCGGTAAGCTTTATGCTTTAGCATCCTTGCATGCGTGTGAGTGACTGCCACGAATAGCATGCTTACCATGAGGCTATGTGCTTATCTGATATAACTGCCTGAATGCCTGTGGGTGAAGGTTGGGTTACTTAAATTGGAATAAATCATCAAATGTTTTAAAGCCTACCTGCAGGTAGCAAACCACTTTCAAAAACAAGCATGAAATGTTTCGTTCCAATTCAGGCGACTCGGTCTATATTTGTATGCTGTGCGCATCACATAGTAACCTAGGCTAATAAACCGGAATAAGAACTCACAATGTTTTCAAAAATTGATATCATGGTTAGTAGAGGCTGGTCTATGACCGGGCGAGCGGGGGTGCTCACGAAGTGACCTTCCCCAATCATACCCAAGTTCCCGAGCCGAGGCAACTTTGGTGATGACGGACACGTGGCCTTTTGGCACCGAGTCAGGGTTTCCTAAATTTCCCAAAATAAAATATTTAGGTGGCGACTCTGTATCTGGCAAAGCAGTCCATGTTTGGCACTTCTTTGAAAAAAATCTGTTTTCTCAAAAACGATTTGCCGGATTTGGACTCTTTGGTTCAGACTTAGAACCGTGACTAACGAAAGTCGAGTCCGAGCTGTAGCGAGGTCCCCCGCGGGCTTGTTATAGTGGGGCCTACTTTGGCATCAGAGGCTTCGACCAGCTCTGGGAGGGGACGCAGGAACACTTGACTATGCCCCAGATTTATTTGCTTTAATCAGAACTTTCAAGTTTTCTTTATGAGTATAATAAAAAAGCAACTTCGATTTGTATGCAAGAGCAGGAGAACTCTGTATTGAAATCAATAAAATTGAAAGTTGTGGGTACTGAAAATTTTCCGTTTGGTCCAAAAATGGTCTAAGTTGTAAAAGATTAATTTGAGCAAAATCAACTTTTATTAAAACTTTTCAAAACCATTTTCGATATGGATCAGAACTGGACACGCCTGAGATTTGTCACTGAGATACACAATCCCGAATCCCAACAACTGGAAAGTTGCCCCTAGTCTGAATAGCACTGCACCAGAGATTACAACCGAGCTCTTGAACGTAGAGTAGATAAAGATGACCAAACATGATCACATGGACAGAGTTGATTGAGGAAATGTTTATGGCTGGACTTCAAGATGAAGTTGCCTACGTATCCCAAAGATAGGAATCAAGCCTTATATAGTTCGGCTCAGGTTCTTTCGTGTATTAACCCTCACCTTTTACGCTCTAACTTTTGCCAAGGCCGCCCTTCGCGGGTTTTCAACCTTACGAGCTCAGTTTTTATAATTTCAAATTTTCTGTGCTCTAACTTTTGCCTAGGTCACCCTTTCGGGTTTTCAGCCTAGCGAGCCTCTCTGGGATAATATTTCTTCAATTTGTCCATGTTGATTGGTTGTGAGAACTCGAGGCCATCTAGGTCCATCAGAACGACAGCTCCACCCGACCAGATAGACTTGATGATGTAAGGGCCAGTCCAATTGGGTCTGAACTTGCCCCTGGGGTCGTGGATGGGAGGTCGGTTGTTTTTGAGCACCAAATCTTCTTCCTTCAAATTTCTGGACTTAACCTTCTTGTTGAAAGCCCTGGCGATTCTTCGTTGATAACCTTGAACATGGTACAGTGCTTTCAGCCTTCGCTCGTCAAAGAGCATGAGTTCTTCAAACCTACTCTGCTGCCAATCTGCCTCAGTTATCTGGCACTCAGCCAGTACTCGTAATGACGGAACCTCAATTTCGATAGGTAGAATGGCCTCCATCCCATAAACCAATGAATACAGAGTCGCCCTAGTAGAAATTCTAATTGAAGTCCGGTAGCCCCACAAAGCAAATGGCAACTTATCTGGCCTGTCCCGGTAGGTTTCCACCATCTTCTACAAAATGTGTTTGATGTTCTTGTTGGCGGCCTCAACTGCCCCGTTGGTCTGCGGCTGATATGTAGATGACTTATGAAAAGCCACATTGTATTTTTCTAACAAGTCAATCACTTCCTTCTTGAAGTGGGAATCGTTATCTGAAATAATCTCGTTCAGGACCCCGTAGCGACAGATGATGTTGATCCTGATGAACTTCGCAACATGTGAAACCTTCAACACCGCATAAGATTGGGCCTCAACCCACTTTGTGAAATAGTCTATCGCGACCAGAATGAACTTATGCCCATTGGACCCCTTCGGAGTGACAACCCCGATCACATCAATCCCCCAGACAAAAAATGGCCATGGCGAAATCATGTTGTATAGCTTCGACGGCGGAATGTTCATGCGGTTTGCATGGATCTGACATTTGTGGCATCCTCAGACAAAGCCAATACAATCCTCCTCCATGGTGGACCAGTAGTAACTGTAGACACCCTATTTTTGACCATCCTCAAGACTTGAACGTCACCATTTGAACACTCGGTGATCATCCTCGTTTCTATTCGTCTTGAGTTCCCGGAGGTCTCAGCCACGTGCCTTGCCTCAGGATCTCTCAACTCGACTATTTTGTATTTGATTTTGCACTAAACACTTGTGTTTTGCCTTGGAGGGGTAGGGAATGGCTTGTGGGCCATCCCCACACATCACCAGCCATGGCTTGAGGCCACCGGCCAGTGTTTTGTTGCCATCGGCCAGATGTTTGGCCGATCAACACTCTAGTTGGTCGGTCGGCCATTTATTTTGTCAAAATAACATTTTTGGTTGGCCGCTCACTGGCATACACCTTTTCCCCCCTCCATACATGTGTATGGTGTATGGAGGGATTTCACTCTTGCCAAGCTTGTTTTGTAAGCGTTGCAAGAGTGATCTTCTATAAAGAGGAGGCTTCTCCCCCCTCCTCTAGGGTTACAAAAAATCCCAGGGGAGCTTTGGTTCTAGGGTTGGCATAGTATATCTATTCTATCTCTATTTCTCTCTCTCTTTTGCTCTAAGTGTGTATTTGTCCTTAGTATTGCACTAGGACACCTACCATTACACCTTACCTTGATTGCTGAGGCATTAGGGGGCTGTCCTTGAAGTTTTTAAGCTAGTTTGGAGCTAAGAAAGCTGCTGGAGTCATCCTTGTAAAGAAGGTCTTCAAGGGTAAGATTCTTGCCCTTTTTACCCCATCTTTGCATAGTCCTTTTGCCTACCTTGCTTGCTGTTTTAAGCTTAGTGTATAACATATAAAAGTCTTATTTTTACCTACTTAAAATAGTTGTTTAAGGTTGCTTTTAGCTTTGGGGTTGTTTGACCCCTCTTAGGCCTTGTTAGGCCCTATTTTTGTGCTATTTTGGTGAGCTCCGGGACCACCTTGTTTGGGCCTCCTCACCACTAAAATCTTAAGGGATTTTAGTGGTGAGGATGGTGGTTTAAGGTCCCAAGAAGGAGAGGGCCACCCCCTCTCCTTGTTGTCTTTAATATGTGCCATTTAAGCCTCATGTGTGAGCAACATTTTTGAGACCATGTTGGCCATGTTTCAGTAGGTATTTGGTAGTATTTTACCATGTTTTACCTCTGTTTTTACTTGGTTTAGACACACCATGATTGCCTTGCATACTTGTCTTGTAATGCCATGTTTTATCCTTAACATGCTTTGTGCTTTGAGCCTTGTTCTAGCATGATTTAGGCCTAGCTTTGTGAAGATTTTATGCATGTTTTAGTATGATTTAGCTCTATTTTTAGTTTCTTTGGTCATGCTTAACATGTTTTGTATAGTCTCTTAGCATTCTAGCTTGTAGGCCTTGAGTGTGTAAAGTCATGTACATGTTTTACTTGATTTGTTTAGTTGGTTTCGCACCTTTTCTAACATAATTTCAGAGCTTAGTATGCATGCCATGTGTCCATGTTCATCTCCTTTAAGTGTGCTTAAGAGTCCCTCCTTTATGCTTAAGTGTTGGTCCATTTGCATGCATGATTGTATGTGTACTTGGCCCCCATTTCCTTAGCATTTGGTCACTGTTTTGGGCCTAGTTGAGAGCTGTCCAAATTAGTTTAAAATCATTCTAGCATGTTGTTGCATGCTTGCCCTATGTGTTGTTGCATATTTGGCCTTGTTCCATGCTTGTTACATTGCATTTTGCATGTTTGATAGATTGCACCTTTGCATGCTTAGGTTGTAATGCATTTGGCATGAATTGTACTTAACATGTTGTCCATGTTGCATCTTGCATGCTTGCATGGTTAAGATTACACTTTGCATGTTTGCTAACTTGCATACTTGCCCTCATGTTCATGTTGCATACTTAGCTTCCATGCCTAGGTTGCATTGCATAGAGCATGCATGCTTTGCCTCTTGAATTGAGTATGATAGAGGTTGGGCTTTATGTGTTTATTTGGTTTGCATGTCGTTTGAAATCAAAATGCACAACTTGGTTTCTTGGGCCATCACGCATTGAAATATGCGATTGGTGGTCCAGGAATCGAGTACCATGCCCCTTTGAGTCATGAATATGACAAGGAATGTGGTTGGTGCAAACATTGCTTGAAATGCATTGCCATGCCTTGTTTTGCCCTCTGCTGCTGTCAAAACGGATTCAGCAGGAAGCTTTGGCCAGTCGACTGCACCAAGTGCCGATCGACCATTTATGGATGGCCGATGGCTCCATGGATGGTCGATGACCACCCTGCCATGGCCGGTGACCAGTTTCCTTGGCCGGTGGTGTTCCACAATATCCAGAGAGTGTTCCTTGGGAATTGTGCCATTTTTAGAGGAGCAGAGCAGGGAAAACAGAGGCAACTTGTGCATGGCGGCGGATTTCTGAGCGAAACCGAGCGTGCATGTATTGGACCCTCTTCCCGAGGTTGATTTTTACTACTTAATTAGCTTAGTTAATTTGCTTAACTAGTTAATTGTCTGTAATATTTAATTAGCCTGTAGGTTAATTAAATTGTATTATTCTTTTGGTCCCTCCGAGCGAGGGCGAATTTGTAATAAGTGTGGGTGCGTGTGTGCATGTCTTCCAACCCCCTCTTCTTTCTCCCTTTTACTTACTTGCTTTGATGGTTAGTGTTAGGGCACGTTTAATTTAGCATACCTTATGCTGTGCATGCGTGCATCATTCATCAGTCTTGCATGCACCAGGCTCGGCGTATCATGCTAACTGCATAGTATTTCGAATTCCAAACTTTGATACATGCATCAAATTGTTGTATTTCACATGTCATCCTTAGATTAGCCGAGCCTATTCTAATGACATTTTGTATGCGATGCATTAGCCATTTTTAACATGAACTAGGATCATGCATGATTATTGACTAGTTCATTGTTTTGGCACAGAGTACGATGTAAGTATTTATACTTTAGCATCTTGCATGAGTATGAATGTTAACATGACAGCATGCCTACCATGAGGCTATATGCTTACATGATATTATTGCCTGAATGCCTGTGGGTGAAGGTTGGATTGTTTGAGTTGGAACAACTCATTGAAATCCGTGTTTTAGCCTACTCGTGAGTAGCAAATTTCAAATCATTTTCAAACAAACGGATATGCGATGCTTTGTTCCAAATTAGGCGATCTAGTCTATACTTGTTTTGCTATGCGCATCACGTAGTAAATCTAGGCTAATAACCGGAATAAGAACGCATAATGTTTTCAAAACTGGATATCATGGTTAGTAGAGGCCGATCTTCGGATCGGGCGAGAGGGAGTGCTCATAGCTGACCTTCCCCAATCGTACCCAAGTTCCCGAGCCGAGGCAACTTTGGTGATGACGGACACGTGGCCTTAGGCAAACGAGTTAGGGTTTCCTAAATTTCCCCAAAATAAAATATTTAGGTGGCGACTCTGTATCTGACAAAGCAGTCCATGTTTGGCACTTCTTTATAAAAATCTATTTTCCAAAATGATTTGTCAGATCTGGACTCTTTGGTGATTTATCAATCTCACATTGCACATTGTGAGATCATATTAAGAACCGATACAAATCGAGTCCGAACTGTAGCACGGGGCCCAAGGACACGTCTACAATAACCCTGCCTGAGAATTTTTTGGGCTAGCATCACCCCATTCATATGCGCTTCGCACTCTCCTCCATGGATGGCCTCCATTAAGCGCTTGGACTCTTTAGCATCAACACACAAGTTATGCATCCCGAGATGACCTCTCTTGTATAGCTTCCCTTCGTAAACAATGAACTGAGCAGCCATTCTTCGAATTGCCCTTTTATCCTTGGCATTTACCCCGGTGGATATACCTCCTTTTCCAAGAAGTTCCAGGCATCGTAATATCAGGGGTTCTCATCTTGTACCTCATCTATGGCAGCAATCAACTCGTAAGCCGGCGCAAATTTCTGTTCGATGATGATCGGACGCATCCAGACTCCA
Source organism: Camellia sinensis (assembly GCF_055761805.1). Taxonomy (NCBI): domain Eukaryota; kingdom Viridiplantae; phylum Streptophyta; class Magnoliopsida; order Ericales; family Theaceae; genus Camellia; species Camellia sinensis. The sequence goes on along the minus strand of NC_138974.1, from coordinate 4,330,934 downwards.
AAAAGGGATGCCTACCATAGAGGATAGAGTTGCTAGTGAATCTGTGAACCTGTTGTTCTCTCTTAGTAGATGAGCGAGGTTCAGCTTCTCAAACTGAGGAATTAGCAAGTCTAAGGTCTGGTGGTAGATTCTCATCTTTTCTTCTTTGACTTTCCAATCTCCTTTTGCTTGAGATGCAACAAGGTTCGAGTTCCCAATAACGTCCAACCGTTTTGCCCCTAGTTCCAGAGCTGCTTCTAGTCCAGCAATACACACCTCATACTCTGCCTCATTGTTCGAGACTTTGAACCGGAGTTTGAATGCTAGAGGTATACGGGAATTGTTTGGCGCTATCAGCAACACCCCTATCCCATACCTGTATTGGTTTGACGCTCCGTCAAAGTACATCGTCCAAAACTCTTCTTCAACATGCAGAATGGCCTCGTCTGGGAATAGGTACTCAACTGCTTCATCCCCTTCAACTGGGTGATCGGCTAGGAACTCCGCTACCGCTCTCCCCTTTATTGACTTGCGCGTCACATAGTTCTGATCAAATTTGAAAAGCAGAAGCAACCAACGAGCTAGCCTACCCGTAAGTGTCGGTTTCTCGAAGAGATATTTGATGGGATCTAATCTTGAAACCAACATTACAGAGTGAGCTAACAGGTAGTGCCGCAGCTTCCTGGTAGCCCATACCAAGGCTAAGCAAGCCTTTTCCAGCGGAGTGTAACAGGTCTCGTAATCCAGCATCTTCTTGCTCAGGTAGTAGATAGCTCTCTCCACCTTGTCCTTAGACTCCTGTGCAAGCATGTAGCCCATTTTAGTTTCAGTTACTGAAAGGTACAAAATCAACAGTTTCCCCGGCTCAGGCGGTGACAACACGGGTGGGTTCTATAAGTATTGCTTGATCTGTTCAAAAGCAGCTTGGCATCGGCCGTCCCATTGGAATTTCTTTCTTTTCTTCAGGAGACCAAAGAGTGGTTCACAAGTCAAGGTTAATTTAGCAATAAACTGTCTTATGAATTGCACTTTACCCAGAAAGCCTCGCACCTCCTTTACAGTCCTCGGTGGTGGCATTTCTAAGATGGCCTTGATTTTGGAAGGGTCGACTTCGATACCTCTCTGTGTAATCAAGAACCCTAGCATTTTCCCTGCTGCAACACCAAACGTACATTTCTGAGGATTCAGCCGCAACCAAAATTCTCTGATCCTTTGGAAGAACTTTTGCAAGGCGGTGTAGTGGCCCTCTCTTTCTTTGGACTTGACAATCATGTCATCCACGTACACCTCAACCTCTTTGTGGATCATGTCATGCAATATCGTGGTCGCGGCCCGTTGATATGTAGCTCCAGCATTCTTCAGCCCAAATGGCATCACCCTATAACAGTAGGTCCCCCACGGGTGGTAAAAGGAGTCTTCTCCCGATCTTCGGGTGCCATCACAATCTGATTGTAGCCTGAAAAGCCATCCATGAATGAAAGCAAGGTGTGCCCAGCAGTGAAATCCACTAATTCGTCGATATGCGGCAAAGGAAAGTCGTCCTTCGGACTGGCTTTATTCAAATCCCTGAAGTCCACTCATACTCGAATTCTACCGTCTTTCTTCGGCACTGGAACGATGTTGGCTAGCCAAGTTGGGTACTCAGATACTAGCAAAAACCCTACGTCAATTTGCTTGGTGACCTCTTCTTTAATCTTGAGAGCCCAGTCCGGACGGATCCTTCTGAGTTTCTGTTTAACAAGTCGGGCCTCTGGGTCAAGAGGGATCCGGTGCTGTACAATCTCAGGATCGATTCCAAGCATGTCTTCGTAGGACCACGCGAAAACATCTTTGAAATCTTTTAATAAGGCAACTAAGCGCTCGCGCTCCTCCGAAGACAACGTGGACCCGATCTGGACCAGCCGCGGGTCCTTCTTAGTACCAACATTAACTATAGTGATTTCATCAACCAAGGGTTTAACAAATCTCTCCTGCTCTTGATCAATTAATCGTTGGAAAATCGAAGGAATTTCTTCCTCGTCACTTTCATCAAAATTTTGAAAGTCCTGATTAATACAATAAATCAAAGGCACAGAAAAGTACTCAGAAACCACAGCCATTCCATTCTCATTAATCACTTCCAAATCGTCTGATTCCTCTGTTACAACATACTCAAAAGAGAAAGAAAAAGATGACCTAGACAGGACTGTGGCATCCCGGTTGTCACCCCCAGGAATACCGGACTTAGACTCAGACAAGCTAGAACCTGATTTCGACTCTACAGACTGGGTGGAATCAGATTCTGGCTCACTACCTGACCCGGTGCTGCTTGATAAAAATCCCTCCTCGTACTGCCAGATGAGGGAGGGTGCGATGGATGCATCCAAAATGTTTGAAAGTTGGCTCGCAGCCATTTCATTCCCAATCATATTCACCGAGAAGTTATCTCCCAAGCACTTCTGTATGATCGGAGGATCTGAAAATAGACAAGCCAGTGCTACCTCCATTTCAATCTCGATGTTCTCAGAATCCACTTTCCCACACTGCTCAACTTCAGCTGGTGGGTCTGTCTGCTCCTCGGCAACATCATCCCCAGATAACTGCAGGTCAAAGAAGATCTCAAACCCTGGCAAGCGACGCTTCTCTGCGTTCAACCATGGCACTGGAAAGCTGCAGAATGGAAAATCCTCCCCCTCCCGGACAAAGCGTCCGTAGGGTACCCTGGATGGGTCGGTGCGTTAACTCATAAGGTTTCCCCGCCTGCTTTGCTCTGGCTCTCCAAGTCATCTCCTTGCCTTTCCTCACCCAGTCCTCTTTGGTGGGCAGATAACCCAAACCAAAGGTATGTGGGTTGTGCAGCACTTCGACCGATACTGTAATGCCCTTCTGGCCACTTCTTCCTAGTCCCATTGCAGGGATGTGTTGGAGTTTGTTCATAAGGTATACTGACTGAACGCTAACATACAACCCTTCATCAACAGCCAAGATGTTCTGTACGACCCGGGCCTCAGCGAGGGTAAATCCTGATAGGAACATATCCTCTGTGCCATGCTCAATTTCCAAAACTGGTGTAGACACCTCTGGCGGCGAATGGATTGACGAGTTCCTAAAAACTATAGCAACCCCCTTCCCGTGGAGATATTTCAACATCTGATGTAGGGTAGAAGAGACCGCCCTCACCTGGTGTAGCCATGGCCGCCCTAGGAGTAAATTAAAGGTTGTGGGAACGTCCAAGACATGAAAGTCAATATCGTTTTGTTCTGGACCAACCTGAGTCTGAATCTGCACAGTCCCCATCACTTCTCTACTAGTGTTGTCATATGCTCGAATCACCTAGGCAGTAGGTACGAAGTCCGCGGGCTTCAATCCAATTGCATATGCTGTCCTTGACAGACATACGTTAATGGCGGATCCTGTGTCGACAAGAACACCGGTATCCACTTGTCTCTACATTTCACAGAGATGTAGAGTGGTTTGTTGTGGTTTGCGCCCTTGGGTGGTAGTTCCTTGTCGGAAAAGGTCAACATCAGGTAAGCCCCTCCCGAAAAAAGCAATCCTACCAGCTACTCAAGCGTGGTGTCTATTAAGAGTTTGGCCTTGTCCATTGTAGATAGGACAGCTTGTCTATGAACTCGCGAAGCCATAAGCAGTCCCCAGATGGAGATGTCTGCCTGTATCTTTTTCAACTGTTTCAGCACAGCCTCTTCTTCGAGTAACTTTTCTTTCTGCTTCTCTGCCTCCTTGTCCTTTCCGGACACCTCTGGTTGATCTAGGTGTAGCGATTTGAAATACCGCCCGCTCCTAGGCATGTGGTCAACTTCGCCAATATACCAGGTATTATCTGGCTGGTTATTCCCCCAGTCCTCATCAGTGTGGGCAAGACATAGGTTATCGTCTTCCCACCACATGCCATCGGCAGCCGACAGACACCTGTCCAGCTCTGTTACAACGATCCCTGTACTCACAGTGCCTTCCGTCCATGTGCTCATAGCAGGCTCTGTTCTTGTGCACACAGCACGTTCAGTCCCCACAAGGGCTTTGGCCTTTCTAGCTCTCTCAGAATCTTTGATCCCTTCCCGTTCAAACTGCTTCAGTGCAACCTGCTGTTCTACATCTCCTGTATTCAAAATACCCAAATCCCAAGCAAAATTCTTGGCACTGGCGCTCTCCGGCGTTGCATTCTGATTTTCGGCCCTTCTGGCCACAACTGATGTCCTTGTCCCTGACAGGCCCTGTTCTGGCTGAGATTCTTAAACAACATCTGGTTGGTCATCAAGCCATCCTGTAACCTCTGCTGACCCATCAAAATCAAACCAGTTGACTATCATGTCTCCTGGATCTTGTTCGTTGACAAACTGAAGGTTAGTAATGTCCTCTTCCAGATCCGCTAAGTCATCTAGCCTCTGATCAAGTCCATCTTCTCGTACTACGCAAATCTCTGCCCCTATTGGCAATTCCACATTCTGCCTAACCTGGCCTGCTGACGTAATGTAGCCATACGGATTGAATATCTCCTCGGCAGAGCTCCCAAAATCCTCAGACCCTGAATCACTAGTCCCACTCTCCTTCGAAGTCATCCTTGTTCTATCTTCGATAGTCACCACCATTGGTTCAGGTTGGGTTCGAGAGATGTCCAACATGCATAAGTCAGTGCTATCAGGAATGAACACCTCTGGCTTGGGTAGGTGAGACGGGGTGATGTATATGCTAGGGTCGTATGACACAACCCCAGTTTGGATTGAATTGATGCATTTGGGAGGTGGAGCTTGGTTATGTGGTGGGAGAGGGTTGGTTATGACATTCGGTTTCTCCGGAGGCACGATCACCCTGTTGTCAACGAGATCCTGAATCTCATGACGAAATCTATAGCACTGGTCGGTGTCATGACCATGCTGTTGGTGAAACGCGCAGTATTTAGCTAGGTTGTGGAAGGGGGGAAGTTTTTCTAGCAACGGCCGTGGCTCTAGGGGCTTCAAGTGCCCTTTCCTTATCAAAACCCCCAATGCCTTGGACAAAGACATGTATAGTGGGGTGAAGGTTCTTTGGCCTCGAGGTGGGTACTTGGTTGTTTGTGAGTTACTTCCGGACGCGCTGGTGAATGGTGTAGCTATAAGGGTTCTTGGGGTGGTGGTGGTGACCATGCTCACATCTGAAGCTCTGGCAGCTGTAGCACTGCTTGTGCCTGCATTCGTACTACGGTTGAAAGTCCTCCTGGGCTGCTCTCTATCATTATCAATCAGATCCTGTTTCAAGGCGTCCTCGATTTGTACCCCAATCTCATATAGATCTCCAAAAGTGGGGAGAGGGAGGACGATCATCTTTTACATGAGCTTGGGCTGGAGGTTGCACACAACCATCCGTATTTGATCTTTGTCAGTCGGCCTAATGGTCATTATCGAGGCCTTGGCCCTCCAGCGAGTCACAAAATCAGAGAAACTCTCATTCGGCTCCTGTCTAGTCGTCTCGAGATCACAGGTTGTAATCTCTATCTGTGTATTGTAAGAGTATTGAGCTACGAAGGCCTCGGCCATCTCCTACCAGTTTCTCTTGACGGAATCTTCCAATTTTGCATACCAAATGGCCGCTACACCCGACAGGGTCCGGCCAAATAGAGAAAGCTTCTGTAGTATGGTGAGGCCCATCGGCCTAAGTATGTTTGAAAACAACCGCAGATGCACCATAGGATCGTCGGAACCATCAAAACGGTCAATGTGTAGCATCTTAAGCCGGTCCGGCAACGTCACAGCCGAGTCGGTGTACCTATCCTCAATATCTGGAATGGACTTGACACCTTGAGATTTCCTGAATAGCTTTTCAAGCTTGCTCACTTTTAATGCCGTGGGGCCCACCTCAAACTCAAAGGGAGAATCTAGTAGGTTGGTCTACGCTTTGGATAGCTGGGGTAGGATTGGAGACGGGAACCGACCCTGTCGGAATGTCCGTATCTTCCTGGACATTAGCTATCTCTCCGAGTATTGGCACTCTTGGTGGGAGAGGAGCTTGGTGTAAAGCGGATGCTCCGGTTTGCTGTTGTAGCCTGGTAATTAACTCCGCCTGTTGGGCCATGATCTCAGCCTGTTGTTTGGCAAATTTTTCTTGACGAGCAGCGTCCTACTGCATGGTTTTCATACTCTCTTGGAGCTGACGCATCATCTCTTCTATTCCTTCCATACTGCCCTGATCTAGCTGAACTACCGGTATATCTGTATCTGCAGTAGACTCGAAAATCTCAGCCTGACTACTCAAAGACCACTGATCTGGCAACTGCGGTACCGATACACTGCGCCTTACCGACCTCCGTTTGGCAACCGGGGGTAAAGAGTGGAACACTGGTTGTCCGTCTATTAGATCCTCAGATCGATGGAGTCTGCGACCTCTAGTCCAGAGTGCTTAGGGAATATCTGCTTGGTCGGAAGCAATTATGCTAAACTACCTAGCAAAAAAATAAATAAAGCATAATAAGGAAATAAACAACTAGAAAAACGGACAGCATAACGGCTTAAATAAACACAACACACAGTCGGTATGACAACACACAGTTGGAATTTGTAAGCTGAATATACTGTTCTCAACTACTGATCATTATTTCCAAACCACTGCCCCAAATCTGAATCTGACACCCGCAGATATAACTGATTCTTAAAACACTGATGCCCGCAGGCCTGATACTCAGACTTGCAAATTGATACATGCAACCTGTAGAGGCACACTCTAAAAGCACATAGCAAGCAAGTGAAAGCCAAAACACCCCTATGGAGGGGTAGGGTAGGGTTTTCCTGTCCTAGTTTCGTCAAGAACTAGGGTTTCACTATGCACACAGCAGTTTCAAACAACCTACAATCAGGTAAGCAACCTGTCCTAGTTTGGAATGGTCACTATGGATTCCGATATGCACTAGGTTGAATGGTCAAAAAGGGTGCCCCGATAAAAACTGGGGTTTGTGTTCCCATCGTGGCAGAGCCCGTAACCGGTCAGCCTTATGGCGCACAGCCGCGGCAAACCGTTTAGGAATAGCAGATGGCAAACACGGTGTCCTAGGCACACCAATGCAAATGTAATGCAAAGAAACACATAAGTGTAATCAAAACAACACATCATGAGTTCAAGTCAAGTTCTCTAACTCCCCAACAAAGTCGCCAGAAACTGTAGATGCGCCCGAACGTCCCGGGAAAATCCCATTTTATTCATTTGGGCTCACTACAGTTTGGACTCAAATGTCACGGTTCTTAATCTGATCTTGCAAAGTGCAATGCAAGATTGATAAATCACCAAAGAGTCCAAATCCGGCAAATCGTTTTGAAAAACTGATTTTTAGAAAGAAGTGCCAAACATGGACTGCTTCGCTAGATACAGAGTCGCCACCTAAATATTTTATTTTTGGGAAATTTAGGAAACCCTGACTTGTGCCTATGGCCACGTGTCTGTCATCACCAAAGTTGCCTCGGCTCGGGAACTTGGGTACGAGAGGGGAAGGTCATGCAATGAGCACCCCCGCTCGTCCGATCAAAGATCGGCCTTTACTAACATGATATCTTGTTTTTTAAAACACATGTGCTCTTATTCCGGTTATTAACCTAGAATTACTATGTGATGCGCACAGCATACAAGTATAGACTGGATCGCCTAACTTGGAACAAAACATCTCATGTTTGTTTTTGAAAGCGGTTTGCTACTCGCAAGTAGGCTAAAATGTGAATTTTTCCACCCTCAAGTGGGCTTTAGAAAACATGGTGATTTGCCACTCTCAAGTGGGCTCAAAACTCGCAATTAATGAATTGTTCCAATTCAAGTAATCCAACCTTCACCCACAGGCATTCAGGCAGTTATATCACATAAGCAGTTAGCCTCATGGCAAGCATGCTATCATGGCAGTCACTCACACACATGCAAGGATGCTAAAGCATAAACACTTATCGAGTACTCCGAGCCAAAACAAAAGCTATGTTAGAAATCAATGCATGATCCTAGCTATGTCAACAATGCCTAATGCAACACATACAAACTGTAACTAAGATAGGCTCAGCTATTCTAAAATGTCATGTGAAATGCAATTTGATACATGTATTCAAACAGGAATTGAAATACAATGCAGTTAGTATGATGCGCCGAGCCCGGTGCATGCAAGACAGATGAATAAATGCAAACGTGCGAGCATAAGGATGCTAATTGAAACATGCCCTAAAACTAACCATCATAAGCTGGTAAATAAAAGGGAGAAAGAAATGGGGGTTGGAAGACATGTATCACACACACGCACACTTATTTACAATAGTTGTGCCCTCTCGACGGAGGGTCTGAATGAATAATACAGAACCAACTAGCTAAAGTTAATCTAATTAAACTAGTTACTACACAACAGAATAAATAACAAGCTACAACTAATTATTACACAACTCTAACTAATTAACAAATTAACTAAGTTAGCAATTAAATAAGCATATAAACTATATGATGTAGGCTGCCTCAGCTCTGCTTTGGATGACAAAGGATGCCTACATGCTCGAGTCGCCTTGTTCAAAAATCCCTCGCGACGCCCTGATTTGCCTCTGTTTGCAATTGATCTCAGAAACTTGCAACAAGCTCCAGAGAGATAAAACTCCACCTTGGGAATCTGTAGGGATACTGCATACCAGATATTGGCCTTGGAGACCACCTGCCGACCACTTTTTGTGGTAAAAACTAGAAAAAGTGGTTGGCCAGCCACTTTATATGGTCGGCCGACCAGTTTTTGTTGCTGGTTTCTAATTTTCTGTAACAGAGGGCAAGAAAGGGGCATGGCAAAGTATTTGCAACACATGTATGCGCGACCACCCTCCCTATCATTACATAAGCTCAAGTGAGTGTAGGTCTTGGCCCTCAGTCCACCAATCACGCATCTCGATGCATGATGGCCGAGGGGCCGAATTGCGCAACTTAATATGGAATGAATGCACATACAAACACCTAAAACCTAGAACTCCGTCATGTATAGTCAAGAGTGTCGGCAACTGGGAATCGAGGTACGTTTCATCACTTCAAGTATGAAACGTCCCTCGTTTCCCGTGTTTAGACTAACGCCTATTCCAAACACAATGCAACAAACATGGCATGCACAATGCGACTCAATCATGCAACTTAATGCAACACAACTTGGACATGCAAGCATGCAAGGGATGATAATGCAAACTAGCATACACGATGCTATGAACTATATGGCATACACAACGCCCATAACACTAACATACACAATGCACGTGGTAACCAACATACATAATGCAATGAAAATGGCATGCACAAGTGCAATGATCAATCATGTAACAACATGGCATGCTCAATGCTACGAACTACATGACATACTCAATGCGCAATGGACTTAAACTGAAATGAATAGGCCTCAGCCATGTCTGAATCAGCGGCCATTGATGATGAAATCAAGGCACCAAAACACACACAAACATGTATAATGCAATGGCCTAAGCCTAAGGCACAAAATACAACTCTCCAAGAGCATTGAAAATATGAAACATGGAGTACAATGGCATGTGTTCCAGCACTGAAATGGGATACAAAATGACTTCGAATCATGCAAACAACTCACGCAATGCATGTTAAAAGGCTCAAGCATCGAAAGCTAGTGAAGCATATTATCCTAGAGGCATGCAAGGCGATGCTCAAATGACCATACCAACCCCAAACATACCCTATGTAGGTCAAAATAGCAGCAAAATGAGTTGGGATGATGGCTTTGAAAGGCACAAAAATGGGGCTCATGCAATGGCTCACAAATAGGGCATAAAAGCATAACTCTAAAAAGCACTTAAAGAGTGGAAAATATGGAAGTATAGCTGCCCTACATGCTCTGAAATAACATTCCCAATGATGCCAAAACATGCAAATATCTCTAGTTAAGCATGCAAGAGACCTCAAAACTTAAAGCTAGTCAAGGCTATTACACAACAAGCATGCATGGAAAGCATCATTCAACCAAGAGGCCTCAAAACAGAGCTAAGGCAATAAAAAATATGAACAAAACCATGTTGGAGCAAAGCCAAAATGTGCTAGAATAAAGAGCCAAAACATCATGCGAACCAAGCTAGTAAACAAGATTTACACTACAAGCATATGGAACATGTAAAAGGCTACTAAACTAGCCAAAAACAGAGTCATGATATGTCAAATGATGACCAAAAACCCACTAAAATGGAGCTAAAACATGCTAGATTGACATGCTACCTTGATGAGCCATAAATGGGAATACACTACACATATGAGAAGCATGCCAAGGATGACCGAACCAACCATGGATAGAGTCTAGGCATGCCCTAAAAGTCACCAAAAAGTGCCTAAACCAAGCCTTGAAAATATGAAAATGTATGCTCCTTTGATAGGCCAAAATGCAAGTAAACAAAACAAAAAGAGAGAGGGTCACCCCTCTCTAATTTAGGACCTCAAAACCACATGCCAACCACTAAAAATCCACTGGATTTCAATTGCTAAAAGGCCAAGCAAGGATTAGCTCAAAGGCCCTAAGGCATGGCACAAAACAAGGCCAAACAAGGCATGCAAAAGGTTAGGAGACCCTCAGGACCCAAGAGGCCTTAAACAAACATGTTAAGTGCTCAAAAATGAAGCTTTTTTTAGTTGAAAACAAAGCTCAAATAAGCATGCAAGTATGGCTAAGAGAATGATCAAGACAAAGCTTAAAAGAGGAGAAAAAAGATTACCCATGAAGCACTGCAATACCAGCAAGTTTCTCAGTCAAAAATCAGCTTTTCAACCTCTGAAAACGTCCTCCAAGAACCTCAGTTCAATGGTGAGGTGTATGGTTAAGAGTTGTGGTGTAAAGGTGAAGAACAACACACACTTTAGGCACCAAATATAGAGATATAGAGGGAGATATACACTTGTGCCTTAGGCAAAATTCAGAACCTCTGCCATGGAGAGGGAGAGCCTCTCTTATAGAGGAACAAAGTTTAAAGCTTCCTCAAGAAGCTAAAACTTGGATGCAATCCCTCTATACACAATGGAGGATACAGTATGTGCCCTCCAGCTGGCACAGCTGGCATCCATTCAGTCTGATAAAATAGAAGGAAAGTTGCCGACCAGAAAATGTGGTCGGCCTGCTACTTTTAGTGGTCGGTCGACCACCCAAAGTGGTCTCCGAGGTAAAAAAGTGGTCGGCAGGGGGAATTGGTGGTCTCCACACTGAAAGCAAGCCAATGGTGGGGTGGGAAACCAGAAAATGTGGCCCAAAGACTAAGAAAACCAATTTTCCGACCAGAAAATCAATTGACGGGGAGAAAAGTGGTCTCCAAGGATACAAGCACCCTTGTACCACTTCCCAAACAAGGAAAGTAAGGTTTGTACCCAAGACAAACCAAAACGGATGCAAGACGAGGGTTCGGGAGGCAAGACGCGCCGCTGGGAGCCCCGAAAACCAGCTGCCGAGCATCAAAAGTGGCGTACAACTGCAAAAGTGGTCTCCCGGAGCATAGTTTCCCTCTAGACAGAGGAAACGAGGTGTGTTCCAAAAATCATGCCAAACGGAGAATGTTAAGCGGTCCCGAGCCGAGGCGCACGGCCGATGGCTCCGAAAATCATAAACTAGTCTCCAAATGGGAACAGTAGCCTACGACCACTAAGAGATGGTCTACAAGACCTCTCCCTCCCACCGAGAAGAGAAAACAAGACTTGGTCCACGGATTGAGTTAAAATACAAAGGGTCCTGAGGTCCGAAGGTGAGGCTCTAAGCCAAGAACTCCGAAACCTCGAAACGAGCACAACATGCGCAATCACCGAGCGCTCAATCGATGACGTCTGAATCTTAAGGTCGGTCAAAATGGGGTTTCTACAAGCGGTCATTTGTGTGCTCAAGCGGTGAATAGGAGCATCCACTATCTCTGCTAGCAAACTGAACTTCTAGGAAGAAAGTTTTACAGCTCGAGAGGTGAATGTTATGCTCGAGCGGTTGGCCTATATGTTTTGAATCACCTTTACTCATATCACTCGAGTGGTGAAGTGTACACTGGAGCTGTCTTCCTGAATCTGTTTATTATAAAGTGCGCCGTTTGCTATTTTTAGGGTTGAAGCCATCCAAATTCTGGGAGAGCCGTGCTACCGAGGTTTTCTATATTGTAAGGTATTTCTATAAGTGTTATTGGAAGGTATTTTTGTTAGTGTTTCCTTGATGATTTGAGAGTGATTGGTAGATCTACGAGTTTCATATTGGTTTCATCAAGTGGTTTATCTTTAATCTTTTATTCACAAAAGAGAGAGGTGTTCTTTAGTGGATTCTAAGGAACTTGGGCCTGAAGCTTTGGTGGATTTCAGAATGGCTTATCGTTGTGGATTCGACATCAACGTTGTGGATTCAACGTTGAGTAAGACAATTCCAAGAAGAAGAATGTGGTGGAAGAGACACATCGGGGTCAGTTCAATTTGGGCATGCATTCACTCGGTAATTAAGGGTACACATGTATAATTCCATTTTATCTTCTTAGTAGATTGATTTATGACTTTGGCCTGTGGTTTTTTTATCACAATTGTAGGCGCTCCAATTGTGGTTTTTTCAAAGTTAAATCGTTATTTGATTTGTTATTGCTTGTTTGATTGGGATTGGAATTCACTATTTAAATTGAAACATAATCACGAATCAATATCTCTGGGGCTTTTAGATTTTTCACTCTTTAAGTAATATCTTCTTACCAAAATGCATATTTGGTATAAACTTTTTAGAAGATTGTAGAATTTTAAACATCTTTTATCAAGTGAATTGGTGACTTGCTGTTTGTTTTTCTTGTTTGCTATGTGTTGATGTCATGGATGTTTCACACAATCTTTGTTAATATTTTATACAAAACTATTAGCAAATGCTTTAGTGATAATATTGAAATTTTCCTTTTTTGCATTATTTCTTTTGTCGCAAGTTTTCTTTTCTGTTATAGTTGATACCTGATTATACTAGGAGTTTTGTTGGAGGACCTGATGGGGGCTCTCAATTATTTATGGCTTCTTGGCACACATCAATGTTAGGCGGTCCTCAAGAATTAGATATTACTGGATGTAGATGTCATCCCTCTGCTAGAGCTCATTATGGTGAGCTAATTTTGTGTATGGCTCTATTGCATTGAGTAGTGATTAACTAGTAGGTTGATTTTGCTTTGATTATTGTCTATTTGAAAACTAAGAAGAACACTAATAGTTGTCTACTTGAAAACTATGTTGTCAATGATTACTGTTTATTTGGGTAAGAGGATGTTGAATTGTTGTTATTCCCTTGATTTTTCTTTTTGTAGTTCATAGAGTTTTCTTGTTTTATAAACTGTGATTAGGTTGATAAGTTTTCTAAAAAAAGATTTGGTAATTTTCTTTTTTTCTTCAATGGGTTTTTTTTTTGTTTACATTCTTAGCCATGTGTGTGTGTGTGTGTGTGTGTTGGTTTTTACTTTTTATTGGTTTGTGAACCTAACTGATCTTTGGGTTTTAATTGGTTTTGATGTAGGTGATGACTAATGGAGTTTTAGGAGTATATGGAAGAAGTTTGTACAAGGATTTTATATGGTGTGAATACAAGAAATCTCTTACAAGTCAATTAGGTCTTAGCTAAATGTCTAAAAAGGTTGACTCAACTTACTACATATATATATATATATATATATATATATATAAGAATAGGTTCTTTATTTCATCACCCTATGTTCCCCCTCCCCCCCCCCCCCCCTCTCCAATTTTCTTCCATTTTGATCCTAAAACAATAGATTGTGTGGTTTCAAGACAATATTTGGTTTTGTAGGAATAATGGTCACCTTATGATATTGTTTTTTCTTTTTCAAATGATCAATTTTTTTTTTTTTTGGGGGCGGGGGGAGAGAATTTTCAAATGCTTTTTTGATTTGGTGGAATACTAGAATTTTATTTTTAAACCAATAAGCTAAAATTGGTATGATAAGAGTTTGGAAGTTCCAAAAAAAAAAAATGTGGTGTTTCTTGAAAGCGCCACTAAATGTTGGTTATGACATCATTAGTTAAGAGAGATGGAAAGAAGGTGACAGACGTTAGGATATTAGGATATAGCAACATTTTTCATAATCGTCGTCCTAATACATTATTGATGTTTTTGAAATGCCATAAGCCTAAGACGGCAGCTGCGACTGCGACACAAATTAGAAATGTTGCTTTTTCTTAGGTAACGTTTTTCAGACCTAAGGCGGCGTTTTTGAAATGCCACTAAGAGTGTGATTTCCTTCCGTCATACCACGGTTATACTATCTCTTTAGCAAAACCAAATTTCTCTTCGAGTATTAACAAAATGTTTCAACTGTTTGGGGTCATCAAACCATCCTGTCTGACTATCCCAAAAATTGTTTTAAGTCTTTGCTTTTAAATATAAAGAGTTTCAATGAGTACTTTCTAATCATATAAATGGGAGTCTATGCCATATAATAGGAACAACACAAGACAGAACCTGTCAATACACGATGAACCTGCCTGTACTAAAAAACTTAGCTAACCATACTGTGATACCCCTGTTCCGTAATGCGTTAATTGGCCCTTAATACGAATTTGATTATATGTTTGATATGATTTGGTGTGCCATTATGTGATATATGTGATTCTAGAATTCTATCTGTCCACCATAGGAATATCTATTTGAATAATCTGCTTTGGAATTAAATTGAGGGCCTTATCGGCCACAAAACTCAAAATTGATTACGCCATTGTGGTTGGCATAATTTTTAGAGCCTACGGTGAAATTTAATTGAAAATTGATTCTGGTCAATTTAAACTGATTAAATTGATAAATTAAGTGCCCCATTATTTTATATTAAAATATTTGTTAGTAGGGCTTGTTGTATATTTGCATTGCACTCCCCTTTAGCTCTCTTAAAACTCAAAATCTGAGTTAGACAGTTGAGAGTGAGAGAGAGGCCGGCTATAGAGAGAGAAAGGAAGAGACTTGAGCAATTTTTGGCTCTAGCTTGGGAATTTGAAGATTTAACTCAAGAATTGACTAGAGTTTGGAAGATTAAAGCTCCTAGGTGAGTAACCAACCCCTAACTCATGAATTTGAGTTGTGATTTCGTGAATTGAAGATTAATTTGTGATCTAGAACATGAAAGGAGTTGGTTTTGATGAATTTGAAGACTATACATGCATGCATGTATGTATTGTTTTGAATTTTCATATTTGAGCTTGAATTACATGACTCATGTTGCAATTTTGGTTGAAATCCATGTATTTGACCATCTTTTCATCATATGAGACGAGAATGAAGGTTATATGTCACATGCATGTACAATCCATGGAAGTAGAAGCTTTGAATGCATGAAATGGTTACATTGGTAATGAGTTGGTGGAAAATGAGCCATGCATGTAGATAAATTATGAAATTGAGCTTCAATATGTTGTAATTCTATGTTTGTACCATGTTAGTACATGATTATGTGAAGTTTGGACCGAAATCATGCATTTAGAGCCTTTGAATGTCGAGATGAAGCTCAAGAACTCAATCTGGAAAACCCAGATTTTCGATGTCTGCTCGAGCGGGTGAAGTGCCGCTCGAGCGGAGAAATCGAGCTCCCAGCATTTTCTGCAGACATGGTTCCCGCTTGAGCGGGGAAGTTGACGCTCGAGCGGGGAGCTATGTAGACAGGTAGTCCGCTCGAGCGGCCGAGTTCACGCTCGAGCTGGAACTGAAGGCAACCAGTACTTTCGCAGACCTAAGGGTCCGCTCGAGCGGGGAAGTCCACGCTCGAGCGGGGACACTATTTTCTGAAATCCTGTTTTTGCATTTTGTGTTCTGTTTTTCGTTCTTTTTCACTTGCAAGCACTCTTAGGCATATGTTAAGCATTGTAAATGAGTTAATAAGATAATAATAAAGCCTAACGAGGAATATGTGAATTAAAGAACAGATTGAACTGTTAATGACCCTTTTGTGTTCATGAAACGTGTAGGGTCAAGCTCCAGGGCAAATCCACAAGCCGATCACTGTGAGTAATATCGATATTTGAATGCTTGTGAATGTCCAATTGTCCATTCCCTTATAAGCTTTATGAATTGCTAATTGGGATTATGGACGTAAGTCTGATATGAATAAACATAAATGGACCCAAGGTCGTTTTGATAAACATAAATGGACCCAAGGTCGTTTTGATAAACATGAATGGACCCAACGGTCGTTTTGATAAACATAAATGGACCCAAGGTCGTTTTGATAAACATGAATGGACCCAAAGGTCGTTTTGATAAACATAAATAGACCCAAGTTCGTTTTGATAAACATAAATGGACCCAAGGTCGTTTGACATGAATGAGTGGGCCGAAGGCCGTTTTGAAATAAATGATTGGGCTGAAGGCCGTTTTGTCATGAATGAGTGGGCCGAAGGCCGTTTCGAAATGAATGAGTGGACCGAAGGCCGTTCTGACATAAATGAATGGGCCAAAGGCCGTTTTGACACGAATGTATGGGCCGAAGGCCGTTTTGATACGAATGTATGAGCCGAAGGCCGTTTTGACATAAATGATTGGGCTGAAGGCCGTTTTGTCATAATCGAGTGGGCCGAAAGCCGTTTCGAAATGAATGAGTGGGCCGAAGGCCGTTCTGGCATAAATGAATGGGCCAAAGGCCGTTTTGACACGAATGTATGGGCCGAAGGCCGTTTTGATACGAATGTATGGGCCGAAGGCCGTTTTGACATAAATGTTTGGGCTGGAGGCCGTTTTATCATAATCGAATGGGCCGAAAGCCGTTTTGACATACATAATTGGGCCAAAGGCCGTTTTGACATAAATGATTGGGCCAAAGGCCGTTTTGACATAATCGAATGGGCCGAAGGCCGCTTTGACAAGAATGGAGATCTGAATGGGCCAAAGGCCAGAATGTTTGGAGTTACAGTCACTTGATCTATATTTAGCTATATATCTATTAAGTAGGAAAATGAATTGGGCCCAAGGCCGTTTGGAGTATGTTGTTCTACATATTATTTATATGACTTCTGTATTTGACATTATTCACTGGGCTATCGCTCACACTCATTCATGTGTTTGTAGGTGAGCCAAGAGAAGTCCAAACCCAGCCCCAGTGAAGTCTGCTAGGAACAACATGAGTTTGGAGAGTCAGCCTTGTGTCTCACGCACGAGACTCAACCTTGCCATTCTGCTATGTATTTCCATTTTGTCTTGTTGGCAAGGATCTTATGTATATCGGTATGTAGTTGTGATATGGGTTGACTCAGTTTAGATGATCCTGTCTGTAAAGGATTTTCTAATACTGTATTTCGTTGTGGGTTATTAACGTATATGCGTATGGTTTGTTTTAAAGTGCATATAAGCACGGCTCTATAGACAAAGTTTTGAATTGCTTCCGTTTGGCCCCCATTAACTCTGTTAAAATACATTTGGTTTGGTTTGAGGTCGTCGGTAATCTCATGATTACTGGCCGGTTACGTCCTTAACCCATGGGGGCGGGTTCGGGTCGTGACAGAGTGGTATCAGAGCACGAGTTAATAACTCACACACTTGTCCAAAAGAGCAATAAGCGTCTAGAAAAGATCTAGGATGCATTCACGTGATAAATATAAATCTGAAAGCATCAAGAATATGCTTAAGTGTTTCGGTATGAACAGTCATGCACTATAATTTGTAAATTGCTTGCATGGTAAACCTTTGGAATACGTATGCTCTCTGGTATATGCATACTTGTGAATCTCTGTATTAAGTATAATGCTATGTTTGGTATAAATGAATGATTTCCTAAATTCTCCTTGAACATAATTGTGGTATCCTTAGCGGAGGCCCTTGCCCAGGGGATATAATACTGTGGCTTATGGTCA
The DNA here is from genome assembly GCF_055761805.1 of Camellia sinensis. Taxonomy (NCBI): domain Eukaryota; kingdom Viridiplantae; phylum Streptophyta; class Magnoliopsida; order Ericales; family Theaceae; genus Camellia; species Camellia sinensis. The sequence goes on along the minus strand of NC_138974.1, from coordinate 4,313,165 downwards.
TGAAGCCCTAGCCCGGGGGAAATACTATCGTGGCACAGGCCCTCGCCCGGGGGAAATAATACCGTGGCCTATGTATGAGATATGTTGATATGCTTGACCAACATGATATGTCACGCTAAAAGAAGTACCACACATGATTCGAATATGAGATATAAATTGTTACACTAATGTGTACAACAAGTTTGTTTTGTTATAATGCACATACATGAAAAGTTGTTTATGTGCATTCAATTCTGCCTACGGGTGTCTATTTGAAATATGAACATGATTTGAGTATATAATTACTTAGTAAATGTTCAGCATGCGATATTTGATAAATATGCAATTATCTGTTACGTAAGTGATTAATTGCGTACGATATGTGAAAGGAGAATATAACAATGTGCCTATGTGCGAATGTACTCATGTGATTTTGTGTTTAATTTCATATTGGGCATCCCAGTATTTGGTAAAGTTTGATAAGAATTTGTGTAGAGTATGAGCAAATTAAGGGCATACGGGTTAGAAGGTTCTTCCACAGCCCGACTTGATAGTCCGGAAAGAGTAGTACAAGAATTGGCAGAGATCTTGAGACAACAGCGTCAGTTGCCGCTACGGCAAGAACCTTTGCCACCACCAGTGTGAGAAACACCGAGGAGTTTGTTATCAGACTTCTGGGGCTCGTTATAGATATGGTAAAATGGACCATATGGCAAGGAACTGTCCCCGGATTGAACGAAATGTGAATGAATCCTCTGCCTTGGCTAAATCCGTACCAGTGGTAGGAACTGCTACTCAGGATGGAGTAATCACACTCATCCCAGAAAGCACTCAGAATGTTGTAACCATTATCCCAGGTATCTATACTATTTACAAATGAATGCTTATGTGTTGATTGATTCTGAATTAGTACGTTTGTACATCTTCGCTTGGGATATTATTTGATTCGGATCGACATATATTTCATATCTGCTGCATGTGTATCTAGATTGGTTAGACCCACATGATCGAGACTGTATTCATTGGAGGTATATGCCCCGTTTGGGGAAATTTGTGAAATACGTTTTGGGATATTGATTGACTCTGCACATGCACATATATATCTACACCTATGCTCAGGGTGATTTATTATGTTACCGTCTTCAATGACTAAACCACTGGAATTATGATTCTGTAATCGTGTGACCAAGTTGAGCGCCCTAAATGATGAACTCTATAATTGTGAGACCATATATTTTGATTGGTAGAAAGTTGACTGGGTGATGTGACTAATTTGGAACTTTTGCATAACAATCCCATACTATGTGTACCCGAGGAACTTTGTATAATGTATTACTGTGCACCATGTTCTTGCATATAAGGCTTATTTGGGAACTGCTACACTGATTATGATACGTACCTCCTGATATGAACACTTGCATGCTTATGTAACTATACCTGAACTTATGTGGACAATACCGTATTGTACGTGATTTGAAACACTTTGATATGAACAGTTGTGATGAGTGATTCTGATACGACCTTGAGAACTGATAAATTTAGGGCAGTTGTAAAACTATCAGCCATGTGCCTAAACAAACGAAGTGAGCCTTACAGAATCAAATGTACCCTATTTGAGAAAACTTCTATCTGGCTTGATCCAATAGAACCTTTGTCTGAATTGACCCGATAGAACCCTCATTGGATATAATTTGACGGGACCTTTGTTTGATTTAATCTGACAAGACCTTTGCTTGGATTGATTGATAAGAACCTCTATCTAAGTTGATTTTGTAAAAAGGGGTTAAGAATTGTCTATAAATAAATGACCAGATTATTATTGGCAGGAAAACTGATGGACCCAAAACTTGAATCCGTTTGGAGTGCTTGACTTATTTGAAAGACCTTTTGTAGGCTATCAATAGATTAATTTACCTATGAACACCATTGAGAACCAACCTTCAACTATTGAGGACATATGTGTTATAGGTGAACTGAATTGTACAAATCCCGTGATTGGGTGTCTTAAGGAACGATGCTTGTGTATTGTCCCATCATGGTTAGTTTGATGCTATGGGGACTGATGATGACAGATTGATTTGACTATAAGCAGTACTGAACAGTTGTCCTTGACTGATCAGAATATGTTGTGTATGGGAGAGTGGTTGCTTCAGTGTTATCGGATTTTGGAAGATCAGGTTACGGTGAGTGGTATTATGTTTGTTTTGATGACATTCTTGGGGCGTCCTTTCATGCTAGGGGACGTTAAGCCTATGTAGCACCTTTGATCGAGATACCTTTTGCCACCGACGGTTTCGTACGGGTGGGTTTGACTAATCGATCTCGAGTCGGCCACCGACGGTTGTGAACGGGTGTGCTTGATTCCGAGACGATTATTCCTTTGTTTTGTCCGGAATGTCATCCTTTGGTATTATGCAGATGTTATAGACATCCAAGAAGCTTTGAAAAATCCTGATTATCCATAAGTGTGCGAATTCAGTACATCTTGTGAACGCCTGCCCAGCGCCATTATATTCTGTAATTGGGGCCCTGAGGATGTATAAATTGTGCTTAACATGTGATTGACTCCTTTGATACTACCTTTGCCATTATGGAGGTTTATATATGAATTGCCTTATGCTTTTGATGACTATCAGATAATGTGGAAAAACTCGATAGAATAGGGAATTGAATATTGAACTGAATTGTGAACTGTAAACTGTTGAATGAATTAAGAACACGTGTATTATGTCAGAAATTGCCTGCTTCGATGTTATTGTACTTTACAATCAGTATTATGGGGATGTCTGGACTATGTGTATTGTGTGGGTAATTACTTCGATATTACCTTTGTTGTTTCGGGAATCAGTATCTGGATCCACCTTATATTCCTAAAGACTTTTAATTGACCTTGGATAATTGTGATGAGTCACTGGACTAAATACCGAATCAGATCGTGAATTGGGGAATTATTGAAGAATGAATTGAACTTTTGTGACACAGAATAGACCGAACTTCTGTGATAAAGTTAGCTGACATTGAAATAAATATGTTAGTGACCTACCTTGAAGAGGTCAATTGGTGAATATGTCTAAATATTTTTCGGTGCCAACAGGTCGAAGTTGAATTTCAGATAGTGGCGGGACTACTTCAACCTCTCCATTTTGGAATGGAAATGGGAATATGTGGCTACGAATTTCGTTGTGGGGCTACCTTGAGCACCCAAGGTATAAGTCCCATTTGGGCTATTGTAGGGAAAATTATTGAAGTTGCCCATTTCTCCCTATAAAATTTTGTATGATGCTTGCAGACTAGCCACTGTTTACATCGATAAGATCGCTCGTTTACATGGGGTCCCAGTATCTATTGTTTAGAGAGAAATTCTAAAATGTGTTTGAATTCTGAAAAGCCTTCAAGAGGCAATGGGGGCTCAGCTTCTGTTCTGTTATGTTACCCGGACCCGGAGGTTCCCTTATGGAACTGGTTATTCGTAACCTCATGTGTATATGTTCTGTTCTGTTCTGTTCCGTTCTGTTCTGTTCTATTAATGTTAATGAATGTATCACGTAAACTTAATCATGACTTATGACTCCTGTATATGATCTGGACAAATTATGAATTTGATATGAAACTGAATTATGATTCGGTGCTGTTTTCCATCCGCAAATTGATGTATGATCAGAAAGAACTTGTTAGATTTTTGGGAGAAATACTCCAAATTTATGCAGTAGATTTTTCGGGAAATTTGAAAGATCTATCCATTGTTGGCAGACTTTGCTTACAACCACAGCCTACACTCTAGATTGGTGTGACACCATACAAGCCTTGTATGGAAGAAAATGTAAGTCCCTAACTTATTGAGAACAGAGTGTTGCTTGATTTCGAGACTAAGTAAATGGCTATCAAAAAGGATTAGAACCGTTGAATGAAAGGTGTTCCGAATTTTGTTCGACTAAGGGTGAAATAAGTTTGAGGGACCAAACTTTCTAAAGGGGGGAAGACTGTGATACCCCTGTTCCGTAATGCGCTAATTGGCCCTTAATACGAATTTGATTATATGTTTGATATGATTTGGTGTGCCATTATGTGATATATGTGATTCTAGAATTCTGTCTGTCCACCGTAGGAATATCTATTTGAATAATCTGCTTTGGAATTAAATTGAGGGCCATATCGACCACAGAACTCAAAATTGATTACGCCATTGTGGTTGGCATAATTTTTAGAGCCTACGGTGAAATTTAATTGAAAATTGATTCTGGTCAATTTAAACTGATTAAATTGATAAATTAAGTGCCCTATTATTTTATATTAAAATATTTGTTACTGGGGCTTGTTGTATATTTGCATTGCACTCTCCTTTAGCTCTCTTAAAACTCAAAATCTGAGTTAGACAGTTGAGAGTGAGAGAGAGGCCGGCTATAGAGAGAGAAAGGAAGAGACTTGAGCAATTTTTGGCTCTAGCTTGGGAATTTGAAGATTTAACTCAAGAATTGACTAGAGTTTGGAAGATTAAAGCTCCTAGGTGAGTAACCAACCCCTAACTCATGAATTTGAGTTGTGATTTCGTGAATTGAAGATTAATTTGTGATCTAGAACATGAAAGGAGTTGGTTTTGATGAATTGGAAGACTATACATGCATGCATGTATGTATTGTTTTGAATTTTCATATTTGAGCTTGAATTACATGACTCATGTTGCAATTTTGGATGAAATCCATGTATTTGACCATCTTTTCATCATATGAGATGAGAATGAAGGTTATATGTCACATGCATGTACAATCCATGGAAGTAGAAGCTTTGAATGCATGAAATGGTTACATTGGTAATGAGTTGGTGCAAAATGAGTCATGCATGTAGATAAATTATGAAATTGAGCTTCAATATGTTGTAATTCTATGTTTGTACCATGTTAGTACCTGATTATGTGAAGTTTGGACCGAAATCATGCATTTAGAGCCTTTGAATGTCGAGATGAAGCTCAAGAACTCAATCTGGAAAACTCAGATTTTCGATGTCCGCTCGAACGGGTGAAGTGCCGCTCGAGCGGAGAAATCGAGCTCCCAGCATTTTCTGCAGACATGGTTCCCGCTCGAGCGGGGAAGTGGACGCTCGAGCGGGGAGATATGTAGACAGGTAGTCCGCTCGAGCGGCCAAGTTCACGCTCGAGCTGGAACTGAAGGCAACCAGTACTTTCGCAGACCTAAGGGTCCGCTCGAGCGGGGAAGTCCACGCTCGAGCGGGGACCCTATTTTCTGAAATCCTGTTTTTGCATTTTGTGTTCTGTTTTCTGTTCTTTTTCACTTGCAAGCACTCTTAGGCATATGTTAAGCATTGTAAATGAGTTAATGAGATAATAATAAAGCCTAAAGAGGAATATGTGAATTAAAGAACGGATTGAACTGTTAATAACCCTTTTGTGTTCATGAAACGTGTAGGGTCAAGCTCCAGGGCAAATCCATAAGCCGATCACTGTGAGTAATATCGATATTTGAATGCTTGTGAATGTCCAATTGTCCATTCCCTTATAAGCTTTATGAATTGCTAATTGGGATTATGGACGTAAGTCTAATATGAATAAACATAAATGGACCCAAGGTCGTTTTGATAAACATAAATGGACCCAAGGTCGTTTTGATAAACATGAATGGACCCAAAGGTCGTTTTGATAAACATAAATGGACCCAAGGTCATTTTGATAAACATGAATGGACCCAAAGGTCGTTTTGATAAACATAAATAGACCCAAGGTCGTTTGACATGAATGAGTGGGCCGAAGGCCGTTTTGAAATAAATGATTGGGCTGAAGGCCGTTTTGTCATGAATGAGTGGGCCGAAGGCCGTTTCGAAATGAATGAGTGGGCCGAAGGCCGTTTCGAAATGAATGAATGGGCCAAAGGCCGTTTTGACACGAATGAATGGGTCGTAGCCCGTTTTGATACGAATGTATGGGCCGAAGGCCGTTTTGACATAAATGATTGGGCTGAAGGCCGTTTTGTCATAATCGAGTGGGTCGAAGGCCGTTTCGAAATGAATGAGTGGGCCGATGGCCATTCTGACATAAATGAATATGCCAAAGGCCGTTTTGACACGAATGTATGGGCCGAAGGCCGTTTTGATACGAATGTATGGGCCGAAGGCCATTTTGACATAAATGATTGGGCTGAAGGTCGTTTTGTCATAATCGAATGGGCCGAAGGGCGTTTTGACATACATAATTGGGCCAAAGGCCGTTTTGACATAAATGATTGGCCCAAAGGCCGTTTTGACATAATCGAATGGGCTGAAGGCCGCTTTGACAAGAATGGAGATCTGAATGGGCCAAAGGCCAGAATGTTTGGAGTTACAGTCACTTGACCTATATTTAGCTATATATCTATTAAGTAGGAAAATGAATTGGGCCCAAGGCTGTTTGGAGTACGTTGTTCTACATATTATTTATATGACTTCTGTATTTGACATTATTCACTGGGCTATCGCTCACACTCATTCATGTGTTTGTAGGTGAGCCAAGAGAAGTCCAAACCCAGCCCCAGTGAAGTCTGCCAGGAATAACATGAGTTTGGAGAGTCAGACTTGTGTCTCACGCACGCGACTCAACCTTGCCATTCTTTTATGTATTTCCATTTTGTCTTGTTGGCAAGGATCTTGTGTATATCGGTATGTAGTTGTGATATGGGTTGACTCAGTTTAGATGATCCTGTCTGTAAAGGATTTTCTGGTACTGTATTTCGTTATGGGTTATTAACGTATATGCGTATGGTTTGTTTTAAAGTGCATATAAGCACGGCTCTATGGACAAAGTTTTAAATTGCTTCCGTTTGGCCCCCATTAACTCTGTTAAAATACATTTGGTTTGGTTTGAGGTCGTAGGTAATCTCATGATTACTGGCGGGTTACGTCCTTAACCCATGGGGGCAGGTTCGGGTCGTGAGACATACACTATATTTGTTCAATTAAAGAGCTCTCTTACTATAGACAACACACAAATTGAATGACCATACATTATTTTTTTAGTGAACAACGTACACAACAGAACCACTATAGCAGAGCAATAAAAGCAAGCCTAACTAGTAAAAGAAACTTGAGATGGACATGGAGGCACATCAACTTCAACAAATCCTTCAAGCATCTGGGTGACCTTCCTCATTGTAGGCCTCAAAGATGGATATTCTTGAATACACCAAATGGCAACCATCAGAAATCTCTGTAGCCTCTTCTAGTCATTTAATGCTTCCATATCGTTTTCAACCAAAGTACCCAATCTTCCTTCCTGAAAGCAGTCACAAGCCCAATAAGTCCGAATTACTTTCTCTTCTTCACCAACCTCCAAATCACTAATGCTTTTTTGACAAGAAATGATCTCCAGTAGCAACACACCATAGCTATAGACATCAACCTTTACAGTGATTGGATTTCTGTTGAACCACTCCACAGTAACATACCCTCTTGTCCCTCTAATGGTAGCAGGATTGGTCTTACTCTTATTCAACTTCAGAACTTTAGCCAACCCAAAGTCAGAAATCCGAGCATTGTAATAATAATCCAGGAGTATGTTCTGAGGCTTTATATCACAATGGATGATCTAGGTACTACATTCTTTATGTAGGTACACAAGTCCTCTTGTAATCCCCAATGCAATTTGGGTCCTTTGGTTCCAACTTGGCTTCTTTTCCCCAAAGAGAAAGCTTGCTAAAGTTCCATTGCTCATGAACTCGTACACTAACATCCGATGTTGTCCTTCGTCACAAAATCCGAGCAGTCGGACCAAATTCTTGTGATGTGTCTGTCCAATTACATTTACTTTGGTTTTGAATTCCTTCTCTTTCTCTTGAACCATCATATCTAGTTTCTTCACTGCAACAACAACTCTAGAACCCATTTGTGTCACCCCTTTGTAAACAATACCAAAAGCTTTACTTCCCAGTTCTTCCTTGAAACCATTTGTAGCTTCTACAAGCTCTTCGTAAGTAAAACAACAAAGATTAGTCTCCACAGCATTGTGATTGCCATGATGACTTTTTATGCTTTTCCTGTGGTGGATAAGGAAAAAGCCCAAACAAACAGCACCAATCAATACAAAATTAATGAACACAAAGCTACCCAATAGAACCGATCCAATGAGAATTAAGGTCCCCTGGTTCTTCTTTGTTTCTGGAACCAGAGGAGAAGGAAGAGTTCGAGGATCTCTTTTCCTAAACTTCAAGAAAGCATGACGATTAACAACATTGTCCTCTCTCCCATTTGAAAGTGGCAGTTTCTTCTTCCAGCAACTACCATCTCCCAAAATGGCAACAACACAAAAACAGTCATTGATGCAAGACCTTTTGCACTGCGCTTTAGTCGCAGGTTTCAACTGTTCATAGTCAGATGTTGGCCAATCAATATCGATTAGTGTCTCAAAATCGTAGATATCTTCCACAGAATTGATGTCATCTTCTAAACAGCTTTGTGTGAAATTTAGCTTGCAGTTGCCATACATATTGTTCGAATCAAGTAAAGAATACCTTGGCGGGCATTTGCAATCTGGTTTTTGGTTATCATTAAGTTTGCAAATGCTGTTAAACCCACAAGACCCACTACCTTCACCTCCACCAATAGCAACACATATATTATTTGGCTGTGACCAAATAGGAGTCCATTTTGTACTGCTATTGAAAGTCTTCGGATGATAACATTGGGTGAAAACTCCATAAAAATTCATAGTTGCTCTGTGAAAATATTCAGTAGCTAGGAACAACATACTTTGTGGTTTGATATTATTCCTTCTCAATATGTACATGACTCCTTTGACGTCGAAAATCACTCGTGTCCCACCCCAAACCCGGGTATGACCGTGTAACGCCCATATCCTTTAATTCTTTGGAGAGTGTGTTCAATATCCTTATTTTTATCTTGAGAGTCTTTGGAGTTGTTGTCTATTGGTTTTGAAGGAGTACAATCTGATTTAAACTCGTTGGGTTTGTTCGTTCGCATTTGTTCTTGTCAAAAGTTCCTTGGAAACTTAGAAATTTTGCGTTGGGGTCGACACTAGCCTTCCTAAGGGTCGACCCTTGCATGTTGTCATGTTTCTGGAGGTGTCGCTGGAAAATAGGATAGACACCAACCTTCCTAAGGGTCGACCCTTACCTGTTGGTAAAGTTTCGGGAGGTGTTGTTGGAAAATAAGGTAAACACCAGTCTGGGGAGGGTCGACCCTCTTATGTTGCAGAATTTCTATGTTAGTTGCTGGAAAATAGGGTCGACCCCCTCCTGTCTAAGGGTCGACCCCCTTGCTTGTACCAGATTGCCTTTTCTACAAAAACGCTCGACCCTCCTGCCCAAAGGGTTGACCCCTGCGTGTGTTTTACAGATTTTTGGGCTGGTTTGGGCCCTACCTTTAGGGGCTTTTAGGCCTATTATTTTATTGACCTTAGGGCTACTTCTCTACTACTATAAATAGGCTCCAAACATATTTCATTTCACTTTTTCTCCTCTTTTCTCTCTCTCAAACCGTGAGTTCTCTTCTCTCTCTCTCTCTAAAACTCAAACTTTTTCACTAAGATCTCTAGATCTACTCACCTAGAGTGATCTTTTCACCATGGTCCTTTGAGAAAGAGTGTAGATCTCGTCGAGGGCTTCCTCTTGGTCTGATTGGTTCATGGTTTCATTGCCATTAATTTTTGGGTCATCATCTCTTGGCTTCAAGAGGTAGGGGTTTCCAGTTCTCTTTCAATACCCTCGTTTATAGATAAAATTGTGGTATTTTCTTTATCTAAATACAAAAGTTCATATTTTTATGCATATTGTCATGAATCATGAGATTGGGGGTTAGGGTTTGAAGAGAGTTGGGTTTATTTGTTTGGTTATTATCTTGGGTCTTGAGTTTGGGTGTAAAAGTAATAGAAGGGTTGGAATAAAATGTGTTTTGTAAAAAGCTTTAACTTCTCTTAAAAACCCTAGTTTGGATCATGAAGATGGTTAATGGTTTTGCTTCAATTGATAGTAGAGTCATGAAATTGAAGTGTTAAATTACACATGTACAAGTTTAATTGAGATTTTAAAGAGTTTGCAAATTTATGTAAGAGTTGCGATTGAACCCTCAATGTTGATGTTTTAAATTATGTTATAATGTGAACTAAACTTGGAGGAAAAGAAATTACTAATGTTATGGATGATAGGAGCTTTGTGTTGAAATGGCTGTGTTGAATCTTGTTGTGTGTATGTGATTTGTATTGGGTTATGTGGTGTTAAGTTGGTTGAGTTATGTTGTGTGGAAATTGAGTTGTGTTGGGTTGAGTTGAGTTGTGTTAGGTTGTGTTGTGGTTGGTACCTGCGTGGGGAGTTGAAAAATGGTTTTTCGGTGCCCACGACCGTCCGTATCATAGCCGGTAAATGTGGAGAATGGTTTTAAAAATTGAAAAATGATTTTTCGGTGCCCACAACCATCTGTATAACAACCGATAAATGTGGCGGTGGTTTGAATTCAAGGTGCCCAATTGCCCTGTCTAGGCTTATCGCTGGCCGAATGTGGGAAAAATGTTTTTGGGTGTCCACACAGTCCTGCCGTATTGTAGCCGGCGAAAGTGGAAAAAAAAAATTTGGGTGTCCACACAGCCCTACCGTATAATAACCGGCAAAATTGAAAAAATAAATGGTTTTCAAAAATGTTTTGGGTGCCCACGTCCTGCCGTATAATAGCCGGTAAATGTGGGGGATGGTTTTAAAAAGTTGAAAATGGTTTTCGGAAAAAGATATGGCTTTTGAGAAAATGATTTCTGGGAGTTCACTCCCGCCGTATAATAGCCGGCAAAAAGTGGAATGTGCTATGAATTGGGTGCCCGCTATCCCGCCGTATCAAGTCAACAAAAGGTGGAATGTATTGTGACGTGTGTTGAGGTCAGTGATGATATATGTGTCATGTGATGAACTTGTGAAATTACCATTTGATGTGTAAATTGGTATGGAATGGAAATGCTATGGAAATTATTTGAAACAAATAGATAATGAAATGGTAACTAGATAAGGGATTGGTGATAAAGAACTCACTGGGTTATTTGTACCTATACAGAAAACTTAAGAGTTTTGTTTTATGATTAATTGAGAAATTGAATTAAAAGGATTTATTATCCTAGGGATATGTTGAATTATGATTTATAACACAGATATGGATATGAAGTAGTTATGATACGTTGAATTATAGTTGATAATGCAAATGTGGATGTGAGTTAATTGTTATTGGACTTCTAAGTTAACGAGTTATAGCAATAAAGGATTGATAGGTGGGAATGGTGTGTGTGAGGATTGTTTTGAGTATTAAGTGAACATGAACTTGAGGTATGGAGTTTTAGTAAATGGAATTAGTAAAAGGGGAGAATGGGAATAAAAAGAAAAATGTTTAGATGGAAATTTAATAAGGAATATTTCAAAATGCGTTAATAAATTTAAAATGATGTTGTTCCTTAAATATATTCGTTTTCCAAAAGGATTTATGCTTTTCTGATAAAAAGGGATAGTTTTGATGGTTGAAGGTTTTCTTTAAATGTTCAAATAAATTTTGAGAAAAAGGTACTCTACGTATGATATTTTGAAACTACAAGACATTACTTTACTATATGGTATCACTTTGCATGCATGATCATTTCTATCTATAGGATGGTTATTGTTTTAGAACTATGTGATTCCTACTGGGCAAATATGCTCACCCCTTGTTTCATTTTTTTAACAGGAAGAGACTTCGAATTGATTGGTTGAAGGATTAGGAAGTTCATGTATACCATGGGTGTAATCTCTTTGTACTTTGATGTTTGTAATTATTTATTTGTAACTCTATAGTGGGAGCTAGGCATGTATTATTATTATTGTTGTATTCATCATGAGAGAGACATGTACTATTATCTTTCTATTACTCAAGGGTAATAGACATTTGTAATTAATAATAAAAAATAATAAAAAATTGACCTAATTTACAGGCTTTTGGTAATGTTTCCGAATAATTAAAATTGGGGCGTGACAGACCGGCCATGGCCCACAGGGCCTTAGCCCAAGGCACACATAAGCATAAATACGAATCCATACACATTGAATAACTATAAAATAGTTCATTAATAAATAACCAAAACCCAATCCAGTGTTATGCCACAAGTATAAATGGCAAAACCAACCGCAATCAATACCATCCAAACTTATGGGATATAAACAGCCCACATATCAAAATAATCCTAAATGAACCTCAATAAAAATAAATATAAATATGCACAAACTTGACATAACAGTCTAAAACAAAATCATGAATGTCCTAAAGGTCCATGCAATTGAGTCCCTGCTATGCCATGAGTCCACTCTAAGTCCTTCCAACACTTGGAAATGATAAACAACTAAGTCAGCTGATAGCTCAGTGAGTAGCAACATGGATTTTGAAAACAGGGATCAGTTCCAAAAGAAGACATATATCACAGAAACTAGATTGGCATACAGTTTGGTAAGGAGAATCTGTTTCAAAAAGAAGGTTCCACAGTTCAATAGTTAAAACACTCATGTCTCTCAAGAACATGATAAATGACATTTTCCACTTAAAACAGATTACAACATGAACACCAATAATTTTCTGGGTACCAAGAAATAACAAGTAACATGCCACACAGTTCTCAAGGCAATATGCCCCGTTGGATCCAATACCGAACTAAGAGTCATCCTCAGGGTGGCAACCTGGGCCTTTTCTCTAAGACGATCCGCTTGAAGGTCACCTAGCCTAACCTAGGTCTTTTCCTTTCAATCGTTGAGCACTGGAGTCATCACGGCCCAACCCGGATCTGTTCCCTAGTGGCCAGAGTCACCACACACAGTGGAATAATTTCCCTGGACTAAATACACAAATGGTCCCAATAATCAATACACATCAGTTTCGCAAAACATGGTAGTTCACCATTATAAACATGAGACCAAAACAAATAGTTTACAGTATGCCAAGTTCACACATGTTTCAGAAATAATTTGATTCCATTGATAATATAATAATTTATCAAAACAGTTTAGTCCTGAAACAACAATTAAATTTTCCAACAGTTCAGGGTAGGGGAACATTTATAAAAATATGTAGCATGAAACTACTCACCTGAAAACGAAATAATATAATCCTCGAATAGAGTATGAAAGTCCAACTAGTGCCTTGAACCAAGTACGAAGACTACACGTCAATACTAATTTAAAAATACTAAAGAGAATAATAAACTAAGTACCCCACACTAAAGCACACTAACAAAGCTCAACCCCACTCGCCGTTGCTCTTAAATAATACCTAAGTTAATGTTCTTCAAGGTCTAAAATTACCCAAGACATGGGTTTCGATCGAAACTTAACTAAAAGTAAGTTTAAGATAAAACAGAGTTTTAAACAAGTTTTCCCAATCTATTCGCTAACTTTGAAAATTACAATACCCACTCTACACTGTTCGAAAAATTCCAAAATCCTCCAGATATCAACTAATATATCCTAAGTTTCAAACCCAATTGGTTTTACTTGATTTGTTTATCAAAATAATTATCTACAATTAATTATATCTAAACAGGTTGTTTTCTGCAGCACTTTAAAGAAATTAATCGTTCTCTTAGTATACATGAGAAATCAATGCAAGGTCAAAAATTTACAAAACTAAGCTCGTAACCAGTTCTAATGACGCTGATTTGATAATTTTCGGATCTATACTCAAAGAGAACGATGCTTCTAAACTTACTGTTTTAAATTAGTTTTCTGGACAGATTTGAACGCATCAGTTTATATGGATTTTGACTCCCAAATATTATGAGAAATTTCAGATATGAAATTCAATATGTAATTAATCTACTGTAAAAATTTCATTTCAAAATTCATTCGTTTGATATGATTTCTTGATTTTTAAAGTTTGTGGTTCTATATAGAATTTTTAAACTGAGAATTTCTCCCATTCTTTACGCACAATTTATTTCCTCAGGTTTCTTAATAGTGTATATATATATATATATACAAAATACATAAACCTACAACCTCTCCATCAATGAACTAAATAATAGAGTAAGGATAAAGAACAAAAACAAAGAGAAGAAGAAAGATAGAGACTTACCACACACCCAAAAATCCTTCCTTGTTTGCATCCCCTTTTTTTTCTTCTTCTTTTCTCTCAACCTTTCTCTCCCATGGCTGCTGTTGCTGCTGTTATATATTGTATTAGGCAACCTAGGGTTACTTTATATATCTAAACAAAAGGCTCTAAATTATTATCGCTTTATATTATTTTATTTTCTAACCCATTAATGTAAATAAAATATAACTATTATTATAACAAAATATACTTACAAACTTGCTCTCTATTTTTTTTTAAATAATAAATCTTGCCTATAAATTAAATACTTTCACCATAAATTTATTTTAAGTTTAATATTAATTAAAAGACCCTCCAATAATAATTAATTTGCACTTAAAGATTCACAATAAACTATTTGAGACCTGTAAAATTATTATCATCTAATTATTTATTTTATTTGTATATTCGGGTTCTCACAACTCGGTAACTAGAATTGGACAAATTGGAGGGATCATACGTGCTGCTGATATAGTAAGCGTCATAAGCAAAATTGGTAGTGATGTCTCTGGTATTAAGGACAAGATTCCCATCCTACAACAAACGGAATTGAAACCTTCCCTGCGAGAAATTGGTCTCCGAAAGGCAAGAAAATATTATCCCACCGGACTCCATAATCTGTGTAGGCAACATGGTATCAGTTGGATTTTTGAAACTCTCCCATAGATTGACAAAATCGTTGCGCACAAGTACAAAGTTGCCAGTATTATTCATAAAACCATAAGCAACATTGTCGAGAATAGTCAGAGACTTCCACAATTCATTGCCTTGAGGGTCACTAAGCACTAGCCCTGTGACGACCGGGTCCTAGTTCTCCACTCCATCCTCTTTTGCTCTCGTTAGGTTTGAAGCACTCTGAAGTTATTTTCCAATTAAAGCTCTCGTTCTTATTTTCATCGGTGTTGAACTTCATTTGTTCCGGAGGGTGCACGGCTGGGTCCAGAGTGCCCGGGAGCTGAACAAACTTTTTTGGGTTGGAAACCAGTGGTCGCACGTATGGGGAGTGAGACCGCACGTGCGGAATTCTGGGACTGTTTGGCAGAGCACATTGCTTAAATTGCAGGTGTAGATTGAGGTGCGGGAGGACCCCCTCACGTGCGGGGATGAGGGCCGCATGTGCGGGAAGGGGCGCTCTGCACGTGCGGGGATGGGTGCCGCACGTGTGGCACTCTGGTAGTCCGAAACTCTATTTTTTTTTTTAATGTCTTTTGGCCGAATTTGTAACACATTTGGGGCCTCTCCTTCTCACTCTAAACCTCATATTTCCTCCTCCTTCTCTCTAAAAACCCTCATCTAGCATTCCAAACCCTTGATTTCTTGTGATTTCTTGGGTCTAGATCATCATCATCCTCCTACAATCTTGAATATCTAGTTAGGGCTTCTCTTGGTGTAGTGGGAGTTGAAGAATCCACCATTAAAGTTAGGGTTTCATCGTTCTCCATCATCAAGACCTTGAGGTAGGGATTTCTTGAGTTATATATACAAGTTTTGCTATTTTGATGATGATTTAAAAACTTTCTTCTAGTTCTTATGTTGATTTCAACATTGTGAATCAAAAGTGTAAAGAGTTTTACGAATGGGTTTCTATCTTAATCCTTTAACTAATTTTAGAGGGTTTCCTTCTATTTAGCTTAAACAAAATGGTTTTTGATAGGGTTTCACCAAGGAGATGAGAAAAATGTTGGTTTTTGATGAAAAACCCTAGAAATTAGTGATTTTGGAAAAATATGGAAATGTCCATGGGATTTTCTCTTTTCTTTTGATAAAAAGATGAATGAGTATAGACTCCCTATTGTGGTTTTGCAAAAAGGGGCAATCTTATTAACATCTTGAAATGGAGATTTTGTTTTTAAAAACTATTATTAATAAGTGATGATATATGGTTGTGAGATGGCAATTTTTGTGCACTATGGACTTTGAGAATTTTAACGTTGAAGGTTAATGTTTGTAAACACCATATGTAGTCTTGAAGAGCCTAGATTGTTGAGACTTGTGAAATGTGAAATGGTAGCTACGTGTTGATGACACATGATTATCTTGTAAAGGAACATTTAAGAGAAGAAACGAGAAATGTGAATGTTGACATTGTTGTAGAGATGTTTGAAATGGAGAAATGTTATGAGATATCAATTATTGCACCGCATTCCCATTTGATTTGTTATCATTAATGCGCCTGGAGTGATTTATTATCATTATTGCACATTCTCATCATGTTTATTTTGAGAAGGTTTATGTTGTAATGAGAACTAATGGAAATGTTTATGGGGTAGATACGGTGGTAAGTCCGGATATGGGGTGTAGATGATTTGATAAGTTGGCCTGAGTGTTCGTGGTGAAAGACCAGAAACCCGCGTGGATAGGTGTCGAGCCTTCCGATTAATACCGGTAAAAATGACAATTGGATAGTACTTGTAGAGTCTACTTGCAGACACTAGCCTAGGGATTACCAGTGTCGTATTTACCGCCCCTATTGATTAAAAGAAATGGAAGTTTTGAAATTATTGAGGTTGTGAAATACTATTATTCACATGGTGATTTTCAAGTTGAGCATGAAATGTAGTTTCTTTAAAGAGCATGGCATGGCATGGATATTTGCATTTTTATTGAGAGTTGCATAACTGTATATACTTTTTGAGAATTCTCTACTGGACTTTATGCTCACCCCTATGGGATTTGTTGCAGGTAAAGATGTTGTGATCCCACCAAGCTAAGGGTGTGGATATGTTTTTGATGAAGAGGAGATTTCTCTTTCTATTGTTGTAATTTTTTTGTAAAGCCTAGGGCTAATTTGGTATGGGTCCAAGAGACCATTTTGCGTAACCCGGCTATTGCCTTGGAAGATGTAAGTCCTTAAGGGCATTTTATTGTTTTTAGACTAGATGTTTCACATGCTATAGATTCATGTGTTCTTTTGTTTCGTTGAATGTATGCCGCATGTAGAACTTTTGTATTAAACTCATTTATTAAAAATGTGAAGATGGAAGGGATTATTGTTATTGTTTAGTGAATGTTCATTAATGTGAGTAGTTCATGTCGAATTATTTCGGGGCATTACAAGCCCTCTGTCAACAGTTAGGCCTAGTTTGGAACCAATTGAGACAGGGACACCATCATACCCATACCAAACAATGGTTTGGTCTGGTATTTGGTGATACCAAATGGAAAGCAAGAAGAGATTCTTTTCCTCAAGTGGCTTAAACCCAAATGCAAAAACACCAGAGGGTGACTGCCATGGGGTGTCCTTGTTATTTGCAGTGATAGATGTACCCATATCCGCGGTACCATTGGTCCGAGCAACAATAGAAAATGGCAGGAGGAAGAGTAACAAGAAGAGGAAGAGTAAATGATGAGGTAGAGCACAAGGCATTGATTGATAGATCAAGCTTGATTTCGGTAGATGGAAATGAACGAATAAAAAAACAAAGACCAAATTGTTTTCCTAGGCAAAGGAAAAGACTTTAAAGTCAACCTGTACCTTTCAGCAAAGACTTCACCATTCTTACCCCTCAGAAAGGGCAACATTGTGGATCACTAGTATGGTTTCAATGACGCTATCGGAGCCACATATATAGCTGCCTGGACCATTAAAAGTACATAAAATAAAATACAGATAATTGTCATAATGTTGGACTTATTTTCACCTCACATGATACGCGCAATATAAAAAGGACGAGTTTGAATGGAATGACAATTAATAAAAATGAGAATTGGTTAGCTTGTAATTTCAAAGAATTAATGAGAAAAGCACTGATAATTGTCATAATGTTGGACTTATTTTCACCTCACATGATATGCACAATACAAAAAGGATGAGTTTGAATGGAATGACAATTAATAAAAATGAAAATTGGTTAGCTTGTAATTTCAAAGAATTAATGAGAAAAGTACTTTTATAATAATTGTATTGATTGTGAATTCATCATATCCATAGTGAATTAGGTATTAACTCGGCTATGAATCAATTAGTATAGTGAACAGATCAATACACATGTACTAAGTGGGGAGGATTAACTTTTTAGACATGGAAAAAATTTGAAAATAAGATTCAAGCCTATATTTTCTTGAATCACAAAATATCATGCAAAATAAATAAATAATTTTTTTTTTTGCCATGCTCTCATATGTATCCAAGGGTTGTGATTGAGACCCCCTCAAGCCTCCACCCCCACACACACGTGGGGCATGGTGATTGGAGGAGAAGAAAAAAAAAAAAAACTGACCAATCAAAAGCCAGAAGGGGTAAAAGGGGTGACCCC
Organism: Camellia sinensis; assembly: GCF_055761805.1. Classification (NCBI taxonomy): domain Eukaryota; kingdom Viridiplantae; phylum Streptophyta; class Magnoliopsida; order Ericales; family Theaceae; genus Camellia; species Camellia sinensis. Next base: position 4,294,854 of record NC_138974.1, on the reverse strand, counting down.
CAAAGGGGGTTCGGATCTTTTTCCTGTATCCAGTTAGGCACACATCCTCAAGTGTGCAAATCAAGTATTAAAATTGTATTACTTTATATTTACACTATATATTAGTTAAGGGTTTGTTTGGAATGTTATAAAAAAGTGTACTTTTTGACTTATTGATTTATATGAGTTGGGTTTGGGTTGGATTTGATGTGATGTGTTAGAGATGTGATGTGATTTAAATAAGATGATGTGACTTAAATAGAATAGTGACTTCTTGACTTTTTGTATTATTTAAATTATGCCAAACTTGACCTAAATCTTCAAATTGATAAGTATTAAAAAGTGGTTTTTTATTTTTTATTTTTTTTATTAGTGAATTCTCAACATTTGATTATTTCTAAATTCTCAACATTTGATGGGTACATATGCAACGTTTTTGATCATTTGATTTGACACCTTTACCAATAAAACCTTGTGCTCGTTGAATAGTCCACACGGTTTTTTAAGTTCAAAATTGGAATAGCCCATACGGTTTCCAGCTTTTTTTTATTTTTTATTTATTTTTTCTCCCATAAATAAAAAATCCCAACGTATCATTAAAGCATCACGACACATATAAAAATTCATTAAGAATGCAAGAAAATAAGAAAAATTCTACTTATATCATCAATTCAACTCTTTACATTTTTAAAATTCAATTTTTTTTTGTTAAAGTACTGCTATTAACACATGTTTAAATTTTTTAAACACCCTAATTTCTAATTTTTCTTTTATTACAATTATATCCTAAAATAAAATTACATTAAATGAGATAATTTAATAGAACATCCACCTACCAAATAAGAACTAACACTATACAATATTGTACACCCACCCTCACCTCCACCTCTAACTATATGTATTCCACCTTTCTAAATCCTAAACATATTACTCTTCACAACCAACCAAAATAAACCCTAAATTTATTACTCTTCAAAACCATCTTAAAGCTTGAATGTATCCTCTTTATCACCATCATAAACCCTCTTGAATTAGAAATCTTGAACCAGAAAGCTCTTTTCAAGTCCAACGTATTACTTTTCATTAGTTATTTCACCTTGTAGAGCAATGGAGAACGATAACAACAATTCTGATGAGACTGGTTTTTCATTGGTAAGTTTATCTGTCTTATATTAACATTCTCGGTTATTTTCAATAATTGTGGTTTTGTTCAAACTGTTCGGTACTAGTTTCCGACTGTTAAGATTATGTTCGGTAACATAATACTGAACACAAACATTTAGTTCAATAAATAGGTTTTGAACAGTATGCAAATAGTTGGTAATGTTGAACTGAATATAACCTTTATTTTCAGCACTGTGTTGAATGGTTCAATTTTTGTATCTTCAACAATAGATTGTATTTTTTCCTCTAAAACTCCCTTTTATGCCGAAATAAACCAAAAACTAAAAATATGATAGGAAGAAAAGAGTCAATGCTATTGATAAGATGGGGAGTCGATATTTACCTAAGAGGAATTTTGGACGAGTTTTCTACACTAAGTGAACCATTTTTGACCGACCTTAAGACTTAGTGATAGATACACAAAGTTTTCTACATGTTCACTTAGTGCATCTGTAGAAATCCCATTTTTGACCGATCTTAAGACTCAGACGTCATCGTTTGTGCACTCGGTGATTGCACATGTTTGTGTTCATTTTGGGTTTTCGGAGTTTTCGGCTGATCGTCTTGCCTCGGGACCTCTTAACTCTCTTCTTCTTGGTTCGTTTTTGGACCATGCCTTGGTGTCTTTGCCTAGAGGGAGAGAGAGAGGCCTGTAGGCCACTTTTTTGTAGCCGTAGGCTACCTTTCCCTCTCGTAGGCCACTTGTAGTGGTCGGTAGACTAGTTTTCGGGGCTTCCGGCTGAGTGCCTTGTCTTGCGGACTCTTGTCTTTCTTCCTTTTTGGTTTGTTTTTGAACCAAACCTTGTTACCCCTTACTTGGAGGGTGGAACAGGGGTGTAGACCAGTTTTCTCCCCTGTAGACCACTTTTCTTCCTTGTAGACCACTTTTGGTGGTCCGTTAGCTAGGGTGGGTGGTCTGTAGACCACCTAAGGTGGTCGACAGCATGCCACCCCCTTCTCCTCTCTTTGTAGACCCCTTTTCTCCCTTGCCGACCAGTTTTCTCCCTTGTAGACCACTTGAGGTGGTCGGTCGACTAGGGGGGGTGGTCGATCAACCACTTTAACTGGTCGGCGGCATTTCTGCACTTTCTGTAGATATTTTCCTTGCCAGCTATGCCAGCTGTTGGGCATAGAAGGCATCCTCCATACATGTATGGAGGGATTACACCAAGCCTCTAGCTTGTCTAACAAGCTTGAGGCATGAAATTCTATATAAGGGGAGCCTCCTCCCCCTTGTTCCAGGTTCATAAATTTGATTAGGGCTAAGCATATCCCTCTCTCTCTATAATTCTCCGTCCCTCTCTATATTTGTGCTATTTTGTGCCTTAAAGTGAGTTTTCTTCACACTTCTGCACTAAAACACCTAGTAAAACACCTTCACTCTTGAGCTGAGGTTCTTGGAGGTTGCATTTGAGTGATTTTGGCTTGGTTTTGCCTAAGAAGTGGCTGGTTTTGAAGTTGTTCTTCACGGGTGAGTAGTTACCCTCTTTAAGCCTTGTTTTGCTTAAGTATTTGGCCATCCTTGCATGCTCTTTTAGGCCTTACTTTTAACTGCAAAAACTCTTGTTTCTAAGTGTTTGAAATGTTTGTTTGAGGCTTTGTTTGAGTTAGGGGTGGTTTACCCCCTTTGGTGGGTTATTTTCCTTTGCTTTGTTCTATCTCTTAAGGCCTTTCAAACCACCTTGTTTTGGCCTTTTAGCCATTGAATTCCAAAGGAATTTTAGTGATGAAAAGTGGGTTTTGAGACCCAAAATGGATGGGGGTGGTCCCCCAATCTTTATGTTTTGTTTGCATGTGTTGTTGGTTTAACACTTTGGCATGCTTTTCTACCTTCATAAGGCTCTATCTTAGCATGTTTTAGGCCTTATTCTAACATGATATAACTTTGTTTTGGGTTGGTTTGGTTGCTTCTTATATGCTTCATGTACTTGTAGTGCAATCCTCTTAGTTAGCCTAACATGCTCTATGCTTTGGACCACCATTTTAGCATGTTTTTGGCTCCACTCCAGCCGACTTTTACTCATATTTTGGCATGCCTTAGCTCTGATTTTGGTCGACAAAGTCACCTCTTGCATGGTTTATGCACTTGTAGTGCAAGCTTGTTCACTAGCCTAGCTTGTTTGGTGTTTTGGCCTATTGATCTAGCATGTGTATGCTTTAGTCCAACACATTTTTGGCTTTGATTTAACATGCTTTAGGTCTGATTTGAGTGGTTTTGGTCATGCATGCTTGGCTTTGCATAGCTATAGTGCATTTGGCTTTGCTAGCCTTAAGTTTTGAGACCTCTAGCATGTCATATTTGAGCTTTTTGCATGGCATGGCATCATTTGGCATGTTATTTTAGACCATATACCTCTGCCATATTCTCGCATTTATCATCCCTTTGTTGTGTTTGAGGGTTGAGCCTTATGCTTCACTTATGAGCCAATATGTGTGCATGCTTGCCTAAGCTTTTGGGTTACCATCTCAGCATGTTTTTGGTGTTATTTTACCATGTTACAACTCTGATTTTTGTTGGTGAAGTTACCTCATGCTTGGTTTTGGTATGTGTAGTGTAATCTCACTCATTGGCCTTGCATGCGTCATGCTTTATGTCTCCCATTCTAGCATGTGTTAGCTCTACTCCATGCATGTTTTGGCATTGTTTTAACCTACCTTGGGACTGTTTTGAGTCATCTTGGCCCTTTGGGGCTTGCTTGATATGGCTATGGTGCAAGTACCTTTGCTAGTCTTGAGTTTTGAGCACCTTACTATGCTATATTTGTGATGGTTGCATGTTTGGGCATTGTTTAACATGCTATTTCAGAGCATGTACGTGTGTCATCTTCTCACTTCTTTCATTCCTTGAGAGCTTTTGAGAGTTGTGTCTTTGTGCATTGTTAATGAGCCATCAAATGAGCCTGTTCTCCTTGTGTTATATGCCTTTATCTTAACATATTTCAGCCACTGTTTCGGCATGTTTGACCTCTGTCCGGGGTTGGTTTAACCAGTTGAGATTGATAGTGCATGCCTCATGTGTAATATGTTTCATTAGCTTTGATGCTTTAGCTTTTAAACATGCCATGCATGTATTGCTTACATGATAGAGTCTTGTGCATGTCACTTTAGCATTAAAGGTTGATCATCTTGTTTGCGTTGCATGTGTTTGGATTGGACGTTAATCCAAACACGAGGAATGTCGCACGTTTCATACTCAAAGTGATGAAACGTGTAGCATTTCTTGGTCGCTGACCCTTTTAATCAAGCATAATAGAGGTGGAGGCCCTTATGTGTTATTTGTGCATTCATTCACTACAGGAATTTGGGGATTTAACAGCGTTTAATTAACGACATTTTGGTAAACGTCACTTTTAAAAAAAATTAATGATGTTTTTTAAACGTCGCAATTGTTATTAATTAAAACGGTACCGTTTGGTGACTAGGAGACGTTTGAAAAGCGCCTCCAAATCCTCTCTCCCCCCAAACCCTACCTCGTCTCTCCAAACCTTTATTTTGAAAACCTATTTTGAGCACCGCCGTCTACATATGAAGTTCGAATCTCTCCCTCACTCTCTTTCTCTCAAAGGATCGAATCAATATGAAGTTCTCTCTCTCAATTCGGTGATTCTTCTTCAGTTCGGTGATTCTTCTTCTTGAGCACAGAGTAATTGTGATTTCAAAGTTCGATTTTGATCACCGTGATTTGGAACTCTTCTTCAGATCCGTGATCTTCGTCTTCTTCGATCAAAGGTTAGATATTTCTCCTGTACTCTGTTTGGAACTCTTCGTCTTCTTAGATGTTTTTTTCTTAGATGTTTTTTTAGCTCCGTGAATCTCTTCTTCTGTCCCCTATTTCCACTTTTTGCTTAAATCATTATCTTCTTCGTTTCTAGTTTTGCTTATTGTTTTGCTCAAATCACTATTAGGTGATGATCGATGATTCACTTCAGTTTGTCTCTATTTATTTTTTTTCTTTCTTTGCTTTTAAGATCTGCATATATACATACAATTTAATTTGTCTATTTATGAATTATATGATGTATAAAATATGTGTTATTTTGTTATGATCAAAGCAATCTCTTGATTTTCTTTTTGGTTGTCAAGTTTTACTTGTGATTTTTTTTTTCCTCTGCATTTTACTTGAATTTTTGAAATCTGGAGAATTTCACATCGAGAACGATAGGTTTGATGGAGATGGAAGTATGTTTCAAATTGCATTTTTATTTTCTTTTTTCAGTCCTCAGTGATCATGGTATCTTCGTTTTCCTGTTTGTCGGTTTACATGATGGTGCATTTTCTTAAATGTATAGTTGTTCTGATCTTAGGTCTTGCATGCTTACTTTATTTTATACTTTTTTCCATTTTCTAGCCGTAATGAACATATTGTCAAAATCGGGATGCTACATTGGATTGACAAAGGGGTTTACATGATTATATCAAGGATCCAGAAGACACGGAAAAGATGTGGAATCATCCTATTGTTAGTAAAGAGTGGAGCAAATCTAGGGAGAAACAGGGAAAAGTGCGATTTTCTCACGATGCCGAGAATAGACCTTATCTTTCTCTGGTAGAGTTAAGGGTAAGATTAAATAATATGGATTTGCAAAATATTTATTTTCTTGCATGTATTTATCATAACTAGATATTTTGAATGCTTCCCCTGCTGCTATGTTCTCCTGCTACCCCTTACCCCTTCATCTTCTTTGTTATTGGTCACCATTTTCCGCTTCATTGGTTATCTATAAGACAATGAAGAAAGCATAATTTATTTTCCATCACCAGTTGACAAACTTCACCCAATCTTTGAATAGTTACCATCAGCTACAAAATTAGGGCAGGTTTTGAACTTAATTTAAACACAAAAGGTGGTATATGGATAATCTAACTTCCATAATCAAGTTAATCAAAACATGCTGGAGCTCTTTTGGTGACAGCATGCAAACTATGGGAACTAATTTTCATTTTCCATCAATTGGCTTTTGATGGTTGTGAGAATCTGAATACATTATCTCAAGAAATCACAATCACCTCCCACATTCTTTCTGGCCCTCCTTGAGTCATTTGGGAAGCTTTAACTTGTTTTTTCTTTTTTTTCTAGGTGAGATTTTCCATAAAAATATATGAAAGAATAGAAGTCAAGTACAAAGAATTAAGAGTGGCATACATACCCCTTGTACAAAATGTACGAAAAACACAAGGTCAAAACAGTAAAAATTTTAGATCATTTGGACTAATGTTGTTCCAGGACTGAAGGAGGGATAAACTAATTCCTGCTGTTGAGATGAGTGAATTTAACTGAGTGGCTTTGACTCTCTTTTTCTAACATGCTGCCTTTTTCTTACAGGCAATTACAGAAATTATACTGTCAAAACACTTTAGTACAAGAGGAGTAAAACCAGTAAGTACTCTACATGGTTGTAAAAAAGATGCCATTATGTGGCTGATTTATTCTTTTCCGTCCTAAGAAATTTAAAAGCTTTGAGGTGTTTATTCTTGGTCATAGTTTCACCATACATTCAAAGAGAAGGCTGACTAGTTAAACCATGCTGTTTAGGGAACTATTATCCTTTGTGACAAACTCATTGTTAAGTCACCACTAGTCCTAAATGCTTAAGTTGTTAGGAAATGAGCCCAACAATGTATATCAAGCTATCCAACATTGTGTTATATTAATTCATTGTTAAAGGTCTTTATTCCACCACCAAAAATTTTTAGATGATGGCCCACTATCTTTAGATTTCCCATTGGACATTGTTTCATTTATAATTAATTATAATGTTCATAGCTCTTTTCAACATTTCCGCTCCTCCATAAGATGTGGCCATTGAAGCCACCTCGTATAATTTTTTTTCCCATTTTTTTTTATCCTGTCTACTATTTAATGCAAATCCTTCTGAAATTATCACATACTTTCTTATATTCATCTATTTCTACATGGATGTATTCACTAACTAATCCATATTTAAATTTAGAATTACAACCAATTCATATCATTGTGTTTCCTTTAATTAAAGTTTATTTGCTTTCTCTTCTTTTTGTTAGATGCTTACTTGGTGAGATTTAAAAGCTTGGGTTGATAAATATAGAGGTGAATTCAACTGCTATGAAACAACTGGAGTCAAATAACCAAAAAATTCAAATAAAAATAAAAAGCAAATTTGAAAAAGATTAAAAGCATACATTTATCGGAGCACTCAATGCAACATTGTCCTTAATGGTCACCTCCTCAACTTTGTAGGATTTTTTTGCAAACTCTAAATGAAACCAAATCTTAGTTGATTGATTCACAATGTTTATAAGTTACAAGCTTTATTTATTATTGTTATTTGAGGTAGGAGGTGTAACGATTTGGAAAGATACGTAGAAAATCACAAAAACACTTTGAAAAGTATGATCATGTGATCCTATGAATCGATCCACAATCCCATTATGCTACTAATGCTTATTTTATTTGATCCTAGTTACTTGACGTTTCTATTCTCGATCTTATCTTTCTCGACTTATCTACTTGTTATTGTCTTTGTTTTTCATTTTTTGTTTTTGATTTCCTTCCTAAAATTCACTGGTGTGCAGACAGTTTTGTGTGCTCTTGCTGAGATTGTTAGCATGCATTTCGTGAATGGGGTTGGACCTCGTCCAGGAATAATGGGAATTGACTACCCCACAGCTTGCTGGCTTTACAAGTATGTGAAGTTCAGGACTCAAACTGAATGTTTGTTTTAGAACATTGTAATGTAGGTGTGGATAAACAGTCATAGTGTATGTGAAAATGGGGACTTGAACCCAAGCAAGGGGGCCTTTATCATCTCCTGCTTAACCACCAAAGCTCTTTGGCATCTTACACTATGGAATAAAATAAAAAAAGTTCAACATCTCATGCTCTTTAATATAGTGTTTATTAGCAACTTTGTCATTTTGGCTCGTTACAGATATCGGGATACCTCATTAGAATGAACTGTATTGATCCAATTGCCTTCGAATTGGAAATTAAGTTATCACAATAAATGGAGCATAACCAAATTGATGTTGATTAAAATTAGAAATCACTAAATTTTTTAACCTCCATATGCTTCTTGTTGAACAAATTGTCAGAAAGATATTATACAGTTTTAGTGAAACTAAAGCAGAATATGCTTATTCCAAGGCTGAAATTTGCTTGAATGTTTGCTTCTGATGTGTAGGGACTTGGGCTACAAGGCTTACATAGTAGAGTCCGTTGATGATCTAACAAAGCATTTTGTTTCCTTGTACTTCGGCGTTGCCTATTTGGCTTGGTTATCACAATATGAAAGGAGTAAGTTTGTTTGCTACCAAAACCCATCCAGCTGTTACTTGTCAAATGTTACTTGTCAAGTGTTTTTGATTAAATATATTTTGACTGACTTAATGATTATCATCTGGTGCTAAACCAGGGAAAGGACCCCACAGTTTGTTGTTCAGGCTTATCTTGCAGGCCAAAGAACGTAAACCTTCAGGAGACAGGTCCTCTTTGGCTTAAATTTGAGGAAGCATTAAGTCGATACGAAGACCTAAGGAAGTAGGTTTCACTTCATACTATATATATGTGTTAAACACTATATGATTCTGTGTTCATATTTTTTGATGGTGAACATTATTTTACAGAGAACAAGGGAGCTGCACCATTTTATAAGCTGACTCGTTTATAATTTAGGTAGTTTGTGGAGGATCCATTTTTTGTTGTTGTTGCAATGTTATGAATGAAAGCTTGGGGGTGGAAACGACAAATAAACAGAGACGATGGTTGTTGTACAGAGATGTAAATCATGTACTGTTAAAATAATATTTATGTGCAGCTCTCTGTACGTACCCTGTGTAGTAGGTGCATACAAACGAAGTTTTATCCAAGTAAAAGGTGGTTAATATAAATTTCTACAAATGTTTACTTCCTGTCCCCCATGTGTGTCCAGGGACGAATTCAAGAGGATTGAAGGCCATGGGAAGTAGCATGGAGAGCGATTCAGAAAAACGGTGAAGGATGGATGGGGGTTGGGTGTTTTGGTTCACTTTCTTCTTATTTTTTGTGTTAAAATCCTTTGGATTTTTCTCTCTTCTTTTTTCTTTTTTTCCTCTGATATGACTGGGGGGTTGGGCGTTTGGTTCACTTTCTTCTTATTTTTTGTGTTAAATGAGGTAGTGGTGAGAGAGAGAAGAGGGTAATGTTATTTTGTGGTTTTGTATATAAGGTAGTAATTTTTTGATTGAGAATTGTGAATTTAATTTTTGGATATGTTATTTTGTGGGTAATGGTGATTGGATATTAAATTGAATGGGAAAGTGAATTAATGTTGTATTTGCTATTTGAATGAGGGTTATTATTTCATATTAGTGCTATTTAGTTTTATTGCAAGTTTTCTTTTAGTTGAATCACATAAAATTAGCACAATTTCAAAAAAAAAAAAAAAGAAAAAAGAAAAAGAAAATGTAAGACGGCGTTTCTAAAATGCCACTATAACGGTTGGAATTTTTAAAATTTAAAAAACCTATGATGGCGTTTTAAAAACGTCGTTAAAACCATAGTGACCTCACAGTATCGTTAGGGTAGGACATTTGGCGGCGTTTTTAAAAACGCCGCCTATACTAATACAGTGACGTTTTCCAAACGCCATAAAGCTATAGCGACAACCGCGTTGTCGACGTTTGGTACTAAACGTCGCAAAAAGAATTAGCGACGTTTTTGGTACCTATAGCGGCGTTTTAAAAAGCCTAATTTCCCGTACTGATTAACATTGACTTGTGTAAACTTGGCTTCTTGGCCATCGTGCATTGCGATGCTCGGTTGGTGGCCCAAGAGTCTAGTACCGCACTCCATTGAGCTTGAGAAATGATGGGGAGGGTGGTTGTGCACACATATTTTGTAAATACATTGCTATGCCCCTTGTTGTTCTCTATTGCAGCAAAACTGGAGCTTGGCAAATCAACTGGTCGACTGACCACTTTTTCTGGTCTACAACCAGTTTTTCTGGTCAACAGCCCCTTTTTCTGGTCGGCAGCCCACCAGGAGGTCTCCATGTTGGAGTAGAACCAATCTGGAAGTTAGTGCACTTTTCAGAGATCAAATCAAACGCAAACAGAGGCAATTCTGGGCATAGCAATGGATTTCCAAGCGAGGCGATCGAGCATGCATGCACCCCTTGCCCCAAGGACCTCTTTTAACTGCTTTAGTTGCTTTACTTAGTTAGCTAATTCGTTGATTTTGTACTTAATTAGTTAATGTGCTTAATTAATCGATTTGTTTTGTAATAATTAGTTAACTAGGAATAGTTAATTAGTTTTGGTTTGTAATAATTAGTTTAATTAGCATAGCTAGTTAGCGTATTATTCGGACCCTCCGTCGAGAGGGCAAATGTTGTAATAAGTGTGCGTGTGTGTGTGAATGTCTTCCAACCCCACGTCTTTCTCCCTTTTATTTACCAGTTTTTGATGGTTAGTTTTAGGGCATGTTTCAATTAGCATACTTATGCTTTGCATGCGTGCATCATTCATTTGTCTTGCATGCACCAGGCTCGGTGCATCATTCAAACCGCATGGTATTTTAACACTTATTTGAATACGTGTTCACAAGTATGCGTATCAAATTGTCGCATTTCATATGCCATCTTAGATAGCCGAGCCTACTTAGTTGCATTTTTACATGCGTTGCATTAGGCATCTTAACATAGCTAGGGTCATGCATTAATTTCTAATTAGCTTCTGTTTTGGCTTGGAGTACTCGGTAAGTTTTTACGCTTTAGGATCCTTGCATGTGTGTAAGTGTTGCCATGATAGCATGCTTGCCATGAGGCTATTTGTTTAAGTGCTTCAACTGCATGAATGCCTGTGGATGAAGGCTCTATTGCTCGAATTGGAACGATTCATCAAAATGTGAGTTTTAAGCCCACTTGAAATGGCAAATCATCATGTTTTAAGCCCACCTTGTTTGGTGGCAAAATCCGCGCTTTAGCCTACTTGTGAGTAGCACTTTCAAACCATTTTCGAAAAACAAACATGAGATATTTTGTTCCAAATCGAGCGATTTAGTCTATACTTGTATGCTATGCGCATCACATAGTAAGGTTAGCTAATAAATCAAAAAAAGAACACATGTGTTTTCAAAATAACATATCATGTTCAGTAGAGGCCGATCTTTGATCGGGGCGAGCAGGGGTGCTCATTTCATGACCTTCCCCCTTCGTTCCCAAGTTCCTGAGCCGAGGCAACTTTGGTGATGGACACGTGGCCTTAGGCACGAGTCAGGGTTTCCTAAATTTTCCAAAATAAAATATTTAGGTAGCGACTCTGAAATCTGGCAGAGCAGCCCATGTTTGGCACTTTTGATTCAAAATTGATTTTTCAAAACCAATTGCCGGATTTGGACTCTTTGGTGATTTATCAGTCTTACATTGCACTTTGTGAGATTAGATTCAGAACTGTGACAAGAGTCCGAACTGTAGTAGCTAGAACCCAATTCGCGCCGTCTCACGCGGAGCGGAGTTCGAGCGGTCTAAAACGTCATCAATTCTGCCAGTGCTCTCCAGTTGAATACTAATTTGGTAGTGTGGTCAGAAATCTACAAACACAATTTGGCACCGTCTGTGGGAAAGAAAAGAGAATAGATGGCCAATAAAGGACAGAAAGAGAAGGTTGGAGACGACACTCTTACTGGGAGTGAGAAACCTATTGACCTTGACGTCAAAGAAGACAACTGTAACAAAGAGACTCGTGATAAGGATCACGGAGAAAAAGACATCGGCAAGGAAGGCGACGTAACAAAGAAATCAGATCGAGACAGGTATTACAACGAGGATGACCTCCAGGTATGGAAAGATAGATGCCTATGGAGGGACGACGAGATGAAGAAACTGGCAAACAAATTGGCGGACCTACAATCGGTCGTCAATTTCATGATGTAGAACAACGTTATGCAACCACCGTTCTCGTTACAAGATACGCCGATTCCAGTGGCCAAAAAAGATGCCCACACAGGGGGGCAGAGGACAATTCCTACGACTCCTCAGCACGATAGAACCAAGGAACACTCTCACCGGCCTTCAAGGGAGGTCGGGTGAGGAGAATCAAGAAGGAGAGATTCACGGAGGACGCATCGCACCAAGGAAGCTGACCCCAAAGAACATTGCCATGTTCAGGGAAAAGAGCTGTGTTTCGACGCAACTAATAGAGAGAGGTCCAAAAGGACTCACAATGATACTGGGAGCAGCACACCCAAAAGGCTGAAATCCGTTGATAGCCGAGCTCCCGGACGGACCAAGGAGGATCTGAGGGGTTACTTCTAGAGGAACCAACAAGATGCCGAGGTAACCTCTCCGATTAAGCCGAGAACAGCGTTTTTGGTGGAGTTAAAAAAATTTGAGGCTCTGAAATGGTTCAATATGCTGAGGTTACAGCTATACGACGGTTAGTCAGACTCTAACTTTCACGTCGGCTTGTACCTAAACTCGATGGCATTGTACACTGGGAACGAGTCGTTGCTCTGCAAGGTGTTCCCCTCATCCTTCGAAGAAATTGCATCCGACTGATTTCACAAGTTGCCGAAGGGAACTGTGAAAACCTGAGAAGGCTTGGCCGAGATGTTTGTGGCCAGGTTTGTGACAAACAAGTCACAACCATTGAGGGTGGACGCCCTGCTGGCCTTGAGGATTAGTGAGGATGAAAGACTTAGGGCCTATGCCAAAAGGTATTATGAGGTATTTAACCGAATACCAGGATGCAACCAAGAGGTGGTGGTTGTGTCATTTAAGAACGGACTGAAAGATGACTGCTTGCTTCAAAAATCATTGGCAAAGACATTACCGAAAAGCATGGATGAGCTTATGGCCAGGATAGAAAAATATGCCAGGGCCAAGGAAGACACGCCGGGAACAAAGGCGTAAAAACAAGAGAAGAAAAACGGCTCGCCGAAGCGAGGCCGAGGTGATAGCGGATACAATAAACCAGAGACAAGATTAAGGGCTACACAGACAGTCACAACCGTATTCTGAATCCCTATCTACAAAGTCTTGGAGAAAATCCAAAATCAGCCCTATTACAGAGCACTAGCAAGGGTACCGGGCGAATTTATGGGAAGAAGCCTTGGCAAGCACTGTGCTTACCACAATCAAGCTGGACATCTGACTCAGGGGTGTAGAGCCCAGAAAACACATCTGGAGGACCTGGTAAGACAAGGCCATTTAAGGGACCTGGTGGACTTGGCTAAGACAAGGGGAGAGCAGGCAAGACTACCCCAGGCACCAACAGCACCACCCTTACCAGCACCACAACCGCAGGCAGACGGACCTTGAGTGATCAATGTGATTCACTCGAAGGTGAATAAGAATGAGATAAGGGGGGAAACCTAGAAAGTAAAACACCTACAACATGTGTGTCAGATCGGGAAGAAGAGACCTAGGGCAGACAAGAACTAAGGACCAGTGGTGTCCTTTACTGAGGAAGACCTGGAGATGGTGCAACATCCACACAACGATGCCTTGGTAATATCCCTCCAGATTGGAGAGTGCCAAGTGAAGCGCATCTTAGTTGACCAAGGCAGCTCTTGTGACATCATATATGTCAGGTGTTACAAGGAGCTTGGCCTTCACCAAGATGACTTGGAGTAGTCCAATGGCCCAATGGTTAGGTTCAATGGAACGTCGACGTGGCCCTTGGGAGCAGCAAGTTTGGAGGTGCAGGCTGGCACCAAGAAGCTAAAAACAAAGTTCACCATAATCGACACCCCCTCTCCCTACAATGCTATCTTGGGAAGGCCATGGCTACATGCAATGGGGGCAGTTTCCTCAACATTACATCAGCTATTGCGGTTCCCAACAGAGCATGGAATAGAGGAGGTCAGAGGGGATCAATTGTAGGCAAAAAATTGCTCCATAGCAGCAATGAAGTCTACCTGCAACATACAAGAAGTAGAAACAACAAAGATCGATGACGAGAATGTGGAAGTTCTGGATGACGTTGCAAAGAGCCAGTTGAGAAGAGTGAAGAAGCCCTGAAGAAAATCTTTGTCCAGCAAGGGGATAAAGAACGCTTCTTCCTTCTCGGCTCGGGCATAGCCGAGGAAGAGGAAAAAGAATTAGAGGCATTCCTAAGAGCAAACCTTGAGGTATTTGCATGGACACCGTACGAGACGCCAGGCATTGACCCCGAGGTCACTTGCCACAGACTGAATGTAGACAGGTCGGCCAAACCTATCATCCAGTGGGCAAGGAGGCCGACACTAATGCATGTTGAGGCAGTAGAAGAGGAAGTAGATAGACTTCTGGAGGTCAGAGCCATTCGAGAGGTAAATTACCCGACATGGCTATCAAAAATAGTGGTTGTGAAGAAAAAGAATGGTAAGTGGAGGGTCTGCGTGGACTTTACCAGCCTGAATAAGGCTTGTCCCAAAGATAGCTTCCCATTACCCAAGATTGACCAATTGATGGATGCCACCTCAGGGCATGGAAGGATGAGCTTCCTGGATGCCTACAGGAGGTACCATCAGATAGCTATGTACCCCCCAGATGAGGAAAAGACTGTATTCATCACTCCAAAAGGGCTATATTACTACAGAGTAATGCCTTTCGGGTTGAAAAACGCAGAATCAACTTACCAGAGGTTGGTGACAAAAATGTTCAGACATCTAATTAGCAAAACTGTGGAGGTATACATAGACGACATGGTAGTAAAGACCAAAGAACCTGAGGGTCATCTGGAAGACATAAAGGCAGTCTTTGACATCCTTAGAACATATCAGCTCCGACTCAATACATCGATGTGTGCATTTGGAGTTGGGTCTGGTAATGTCCTGGGATACTTGGCAACCAGAAGGGGCATTGAGGCAAGCCCAGATCAGATCAAGGCCATCTTAGAACTGAAGAGCCCAACATCGGTAAAACAAGTAAAGATGTTGACTGGAAGGGCTGCAGCCGTGAACAGATTCGTAAGCAGGAGCTCTGATAAATGTAAGCCTTTCTTTAGCCTAGTAAAAAAGGCCACAGACTTCTTATGGACCGAAGAGTGCGAAGCCACCTTGGCCGACCTGAAGAAGTATTTGACCACAGCTCCAGTTCTCTCAAATCCAGTACCTGGAGAGGAACTATTCTTATACTTGGCAGTTTCAGAGCATGCAGTAAGTGCAGTAATAGTCAGAGAAGAGAATGGAGAGCAAAAGGCAGTTTACTACGTAAGCAAAACCCTGGCAGATGTAGAGACCAGGTACTTACCCATGGAGAAGTTAACACTGACTTTAGTAATGGCTTCCAAGAAGCTGAATCATTACTTTCATGCCCACAAAATTGTGGTGTTAACTGAACATCCTTTAAGGTCCCTGTTGTAGCAAGGAGATCTGACAGGCAGAATAACCAGATGGACAGTGACCTTGGGCCAATATGACCTGGAATTCAGACCTAGGACAGCAATCAAAGGCCAAGTCTTAGCCGACTTCGTGGCCGAGTTCACACTAGACGCCGTCATACATCGGGCTCCGTTGAGCCGAGGTCCAAACGAGCAAGAAAAAACCCAACGGAGGACAACAGAACAAAAGAACAAAGAGAAACTCAGGCCCTGCAGTATTTACATCAGCTACTCCTTCCGGCTGTTTGTTGATGGGAGTTCAAACCAACAAGGAGCGGGGGCAGGAGTAGTACTAGTGTCGCTAGATGGGCAGATATTGAAACAATCTATTCGTTTGGGGTTTAAGGCCTCAAACAATGAAGCAGAATATGAAGCACTAATCGCAGGGTTAAAGCTGGCAGCAGCCATGGAAGCCGACGTGGTAATAGTCTTCTGTGACTTCCAACTTATAGTCAACCAGGTAACAGGCGAATATGCAGCCCGAGATAAAATGATGTCAACATATGCGAAGGAAGTGGGTAGACTGGTAGCCTTATTTCAAAATTGCCGACTACAGCAGGTAAGCCGAGATGACAACAGCCATGCCAATGCTCTGGCCAACCTAGCTAGTGCAATAAAGCCTGGAGAGGCAAGAACGATAATGGTTGACTACTTGTCAAGACCAAGCATAGAACCACTGAGCACAGAACGCGAAGCAATATGTGTGGAGATGGGACCAAGTTGGATAGATGCAATAATAGTATTCCTTAGAGATAGGAAGCTGCCAGATGACCGAAAATAAGTGCACAAGATCAGACTGAAGTCGGCAAGGTTCTGTTTGACAGCAGAAGGACATCTCTACCGAAGATCTTTTACTGGACCTCTTCTGATGTGTGTGCATCCTGCACAGGTTGAAGACTTCCTGTACGAAATACATGAAGGAGTATGTGGAAGCCACGCCGGGGGCAGGTCACTTGCTCATAGGGCCATTACTCATGGGTACTGGTGGCCCAACATGCAGAAAGATGCTGAAGCCTATGTCAAGAAGTGTGAAAAGTGCCAGAGGATTGCACCTTTAATACATCAACCAGCAGCAGACTTGAACCCGGTGTCCAGCCCTTGGCCATTTACCCAATGGGGCATGGATCTTGTTGGAAAACTGCGTTAAGCAACTGGACAAAGGAAGTACCTGCCGGTGGCAACAGATTACTTCACCAAATAGGTAGAAGTTGAACCCATTGCCAAGATTCGGGACATTGATGTGAAGAACTTCATATGGAAGAACATCATCACCAGGTTTGGGATACCAAGAGCCATAATGGGGGTGTTTGGTGGGGCTTTTTTGAGCCAACTTATGACTTTTGGCTTTTAAAAAGTTATTTTGGACTGTTTGGTTAAACTTATTTCAAACAGCTTCTGATTCTAACAACTTATTTTAAGTCAAAAAAGCTGATTCTGAGAAGCTGATTCTGAGAAGCTGATTCTGAGAAGGTGCTTACCCCTTGCTTCTGATTATCAGCTTCTGCTGTAGACATGTTAATTCACGGTTATACTCATAGATTTTTTTATTTTTTATTTTTTTAAAAATTGAAAAAGACACAAATGGACTATTAAATATTATTATTATTTTTTATGAGAAATGTAGACAAATAGTGAATAATAAAAAATAAAAGTTAATTGAAAAAGCTACTTCACAACTTATTTAACAAACTCTACTCAATAACTTAAATCTATAATCCGATAGCTATACCAAACAGATTAATAGCTTCTGATTAAAGTCGTAATCTATAATCTGTTAAGCTATAATCTATAATCTGTTTTAGCAGCTATACCAAATAGGACCAATAGCTAACAATGGCACACAGTTTGACAATAAGTTAATCAAGAGCTTCTGTGCAAAGTTCAAAATCAAGAATTATTTTTCCACCCCAAGTTTTCCTCAAAGCAATGGCCAAGCAGAAGCATCCAACAAAGTTATCTTGGATGTGATTAAGAAGAGGCTGCAAGCAGCAAAGGGAAAGTGGGTGGATGAGTTGCCCAGTGTACTCTGGGCATATCGGACTACGCCGAGAAGATCAACGAGGGAATCCCCATTTGCCATGGCTTATGGCACAGAGACAGTAATTCCATTGGAGGTCGGCATCCCAGGGATCAGAACCCAGGGAGTAGAAAATGGGACCAATGGGGCATTTTTAGCCTGAGATTTGGATTTGCTAGAGGAACAAAGGGAAAAAACAGCATTTCAGCTGGGGGCATACCAGCAGTAGCTTGCCAGGGCTTATAATAAGAAGGTGAACCCGCGAGAGTTCCAAGTTGGTGACCTCGTCCTGAGAAAGGTCGTCGGCAACAAGAAGGATTCCAGAGAAGGCAAGCTTGGCCCGAATTAGGAAGGACCCTATAGAATTATCTTGGTCTTGGGCAATGGGGCATATCGGCTTGAGGGTTGTGATGGCAAAGAGTTGCCAAGACCCTGGAATACTTGCAATCTGAAGTTTTTCTATCACTAGATCTTATTGTTTTTCAAGCTTTCTCTTGTTATTAGCCGAAGTATTAATAAAAGTTTTCGATTGGTTTTTTAACTTGTGTATAATGACTAAACAGGCACTTGACGATGTTTCTGATTGAAACATGACGAATAATTTAGACTTATTATATGGTAGAGTAGAAACTTTACTTGCATATAATAGAGTTGAATTAAATTGGCGATGTTTCTAAGCGAAACACAGAAACATGACGAATAATTTAGACTTATTATATGGTAGAGTAGAAACTTTATTTGCATATAATAGAGTTGAACTAAGTTGGCGATGTTTCTAAGCGAAACATGACGAATAACTTAGACTTATTATATGGCAGAGTAGAAACTTTACTTGCATATAATAGACTTAAACTAAGTTGAAGATGTTTCTAAGCGAAACATGACGAATAACTTAGACTTATTATATGGCAGAGTAGAAACTTTACTTGCATATAATAGAGTTGAACTAAGTTGGCAATGTTTCTAAGCGAAACATGACGAATAACTTAGACTTATTATATGGCAGAGTGGAAACTTTACTTGCATATAATAGAGTTGAACTAAGTTGACGATGTTTCTAAGCGAAACATGACGAATAACTTAGACTTATTATATGGCAGAGTAGAAACTTTACCTACATATAATAGAGTTGAACTAAGTTGGGTTAACCTGGACTTGTCTTATTGGCAAAATCAGACACAGATTGGAGCCAAGTGCATGCCAGTCAGATTAACAAAGAGACCGAGGTTGGTAACCTCGGCCAGTCTTTGTTTGAATCTGACCTCGGCGACAAGATCAAAAGCCACATGCTTAATGAGAACCCAAGTGGAACTTAAGCGGAACTTAAGTTCACATTAGGGGGCAGAGGGCTGGAGAACAATGCTTGGGAGTTGGAATTTACAAGGAAGATGGTTTAACACTTGTTGAAATTTTGAGAAAAATTTACAAGTTGAAGTTAAGCCGATGTTATGTTAAAGGAAGACGGTATAACGCTTGTTGAAATCTTGAGGAAAATTTACAAGTTGAAGTTAACCCAAGGTTATGTTGCAATAATAGAAGACAGAGGTCTTGAGCGAAGTGGCGAGTTGTAAATAGCACTTGTGAAAATAGTATGAATATTTTCAAGTGTTAGGTCAGAGCCGAAATAAGCTGTTAGTGAGAATAGCCGAAGTATTCCCCACCAAGAAGATTACACAGTCAAGGTGTATGTTGAAGATATGAAAATTATTCTAAGTATAAGAGTCATGCAAGAGTAAAAGAGGATAAACATACAAACATTCAAAAGAAGAAGTTGTATTGACATTCAAAAGAAAGGGCACTTCGGCCTACATGTGGGTTACTTAGCAAAATATAAAAGTAGAAATGTCGGCCGAATTAAAGCTTACATTGTTTGAAAAGGAAAGGAAAAAGAAGGTACAGAAGAAAAAAGAGAAAAACGTAAACAAAACTACTCGGCGTTAGCTGTGGACTGTGTCTCGACCTCAGAAGACAGTTGGGAAGACTTCTCGGCAGCCTTCTCAGCCTCGAGCTCAGCATCGATCTCCTGTAGAGTTTGATCGAGGCTCTTCTCGGCGTTCGGTACCTCGGAGTCTGTCTTCTGGGAGGAGACATCATTTGAGACCTCGTCCTCCTCATCCTGAGTCAAGTTGACTTGCTCATTCAGAGTAGGGGACTTGGCCCCAGTAGCTTTCTTCTTTTTCCTCACCAAAGTTTCCTCCTCGGATTCAGAATTGTCTTTGGATTGGCTTGGAGTAGGGGGGAACGGCAGGGGGAGGTCATCAGCATTCTTGAGGGGGGAGTCCTCGGGGACATCAAGCTTTTTGAGGGCAGCCATCCAACCAAGAGTGAAACCCTTGTTGCATGCCTGCCTCACTTGCTTTTTGTAGTCTTCCTTGACGTCGGCTGCCCCCTCAGCATACGCCTTCTAATCGGCGACCTTGATCTCGGCTTCTTTTGTGGCCAAGGTATCTTGAAGTTCTTTTTGGGCCTCGACCATCTTCGTCTCGGCCTCTTTCTTTTCGACCACAAGGACCTTGGCAATGGCCTCCGCAGCGTTAGCCTTTTCCTCGGCCTCGCCTTGAGCCCTCTTGGCCGCGTCGGCCTGGTCTGACAAGGTTTTCACCCTTGCCTCGGCCTTTTTGATTGCCTTCTGTAAAGCAGCAACCTCCGTGATCTTGTCGGCCAACTCCTTCCTCATTTCAAAAGCTTGCATTGAGAAGGAGTGGGCGTACTGGATCGCCTGAAAGAAAATAGATAGAACAAAAGTTAGTAAAAATTCTCTAAGTATGGAAAAATAGAAAGAAAAAAATACAAAGTGAAAGGGACTTACTTGAACGGAATGCTGCAGCATCAAAGCGAAGTTTTCATACTCGCTTATCTTGGTGTTACGGTTAAGATCATTTGGAAGGAGCAAGGCCATAGAGAGGACAACGCCGACCTCAAGATCAGTCGCGCTATCGCCAACTCTAACCGGCTTCTCCTCTATGGTGATAGGAGGGGCCCAGGGGGCATCTGATTTCATGGACCTCGAGGTTGCGGCCGACTTTGACCTCGGCCTCTTTGACCGGGTTAACTGGAATGGTTCGGCCTCGGCAGGCCTGTTCTTGGCGGCAGAAGGGGTCTTTTCACTCTCGGCCAATTTTGAAATTGGCAAGGTGTCCTCAGTATCAATCTGAGTCACCGTTGCCTTGGGTTGGGCTTTCTTCAGCCTTTTTTGTTTCGGCTCTGGTTGAGGCTGAGATGGTGCTGGTTGTTCGGTGACAGTGTTGAGAATGTCGGCCAGAAAATCGTCTACGACCGCTTTCTTGCAACCCATCTCGGCAGCGATAGCAGTTCGGCGTCGGCATTTGCATTGGGATGGAGGGATCAAATATGGAGCCGAGGTTGATGGTTGCTCAGCTAGATCGGACATTGATCTCTGATCTGGCCGAGATGATGAAGTTGCTGGTGGAGTTGTGGCAGAAGGAAGAGACTTGCTCTTCTTCTTTGGGATTTCGGGAAGGACTGACTTGTAAGTAGGGATGTAGTTGAGTAGTAAGGAAGCTCTCTACCTCTGGACTGGCAGATCTAACAGCTTCTTCAAGCCCTTGCCAGGGAAGAAGGACTTACGGAAGTCCTTTGCTGGTTGCGGAAGAGCTACAAGAAAAACAGACGTTAGAGCATATAGAGAGAACAAAGTATTGAAGACTTAAACAAGTAAAAACACTTGGCTCTTACCATTACCCTCTACGAATACTGTTCGGCTAAGAGGATACAGGTGAAGGTCCTCATTTAGAGCGAACTCCCAGTTGCCCGAGACAATGAAGTAATCATCCCCGGCTCCCTTGTTGGAGTCTGGGAGGTCGGCAACGATTTTGTATTCGATGGACCTCGATTTGAGGTAGTAGAAGTAGCCTTTTTCTAATTTAAGGCCACACATGGTGTAGCAGTATTGAATGTCGGCTAAGGTTAGCCTAGCTTTCTCTTGTTTGGCTAAAGCTAGTATGTCATTGATAACTCGGTAAGAATTGATGGTGAGTTGCATTGGGTTCAACTTGTAGTAATGGAGGATTTCTCAAAAAAGGATGTCAAATGGGAGCCTAAGTCCACACTCTATGAAAGCTATAACTGGGAAAGGCATGGAATCAGCTGTGGGCATGATGGAGTCATCCTCCCCAGCCAACCTGAGATGGACATCGGCCGGGATGTTAAACTCCTGCCTAAAGTATTCTAACTTAGTTGGGGTGTCCACCTTATGCCTCCACATACCCATGATATCGGCTTGAGGGAAGGTGTTGGATTTTAGAAGGAAGTGTTTTTGTGGAGGTTTGAAAGACCTCGGCTAAAACCTAAAATGTGTACTGTGGTATGAATTTGTGTGGATCTAAGGGAAATTTGTTTCAGTTCTTCCTAAGGTTCGTGAGTTCTACAAACAAATCCCAAACCTAAGTCTAGGCAAATGAAGATCGAAGGTAAGAATCTAGAGAAAACACAGAAAAAAGAAATTAACAAGAACAAAGATTCAGAATCAAGAATGATGATGCTTTATCAAGAACATTGTGATAAAGTTTGTGCAGGTGTGTGAGGCTAAGAACAGATATGTAAGTGGTGTGTGTATATTCAAGAATGGATTGGGCAAAAACAAAGCCATAAAACGAACATACTCAAATACATGGTGGAATTCAATACACAAATTAACGAACAAAGACATGAGCAAGTGCGCAAAGGCAGCGAGTACAGTAATGGAGTTCTTTGAAGTAAAACAAGAAATTTAAAATAAAAGGAACAGTGGCTTACCAGAGGAGTGAAGCTGGTGTTGAGTACGCCGCAGTCAGGTAATGGTTGCAATCGGAAAAGGTCAGCGAAAGCTTCACCAGAGGGGAGGAATGAAAGTAGTTGTAGAGCTTGAAGGTTTGAAGCAATGGTAGATTTGGGAGAGAAGAGAGATTTTGCTTGAAGATGATGGTGAAAAAGTGAAAAGACGGAGAGAGAGAGAGTTGATTTTGATTAAACGCGGAGAATGGCGGCAAAATACCATCAATGTACCTAGGATGACGTGCTTATCAGACGACGCACGCAAAAATAATGCGACTTGATGGCGTGTACCAGGTATGGCCCAGTAAGGGGAGGACGCGTGGCCGAAACGGTTGAAATATTGTGCGTGACAGCTCACACGCGTGACAAAACTCTTGGAGTTTTTGATTTAATGAAGCAAAGACCTCGGCTTCGGGGGCGATCTCAGCTCAATGAACTTAAGCAAACTTGGTTAGTGGTTTTTGAAGCATTGATGCAAACACATTGAAATGTTTATCATACGGAGCCAGTGTGTGGCAACCTCGATAATGAAAGATAAAGCGAGCCTAGCCGACGTGCTACATGGTTTAACGATATAGGTTCCATCACCTCAGGATGCCAAGGTAATAGAACCTAGGGGGCAGTTGTGGGGACATAATTTTTGAGTGACAACACGTGGCTGAGGTGGCACCGAAGTGTCAGCCGAGGTGCCACATGTCCTGATCATGATGCCGAGGTGATCTCCGCTAGGCCGAGGTTATCTGTGAGAATGCCGAAATCCGGGATAAGCGGATAAAGGACGAGAGTCCTAGAACGAGAGAAGGCTTCAGTTTGGATAAAGATAAGACTCTTAGAGAGTTTATTCCAATCCTACTGGGAGTCCAAGATTAGCAGTAATCCAGAGTCAATTGGAACTAGGCTTCTATTGGGACTAGGATTGTGTTGGCTATAAAAGGGCGGCACCCTCATGGGTCAAAGGTACGCTTTTATATTCTGAATAGTGAGTTAAGCACTTTTGCTATCTTTGAGAGATAACTAACTTGATCGTCGGAGTGCTCCCGGGTGGACAAACCACCGCCGGAATCTCTTCTTTCTGTTACAAGTCATTCAGGCGTCATCTATTGTGCCAGTGCTCTCCAGTTGAATACTAATTTGGTAGTGTGGTCAGAAATCTACTCACACAAATACATTACTTCAAATGATAAATTTTATGTTGTTTATGTAGTGTGAAATAAATCTTCTGTGAAATTATTAAGATATTATCTATAATAACATTAATTTTAGAGATATGGTTTCTTTTTAAGTATTTTAACAATGAAAATTATATTTTTTTGGTTAAATATTTTTATAATATCTTAACAATTTATAATTTTTTTTAATATTGTATAGAATTTAATAATTTTTTTCAACATTACTAAACTATGTATGAGACTTTGTTAATTTTTTTTTGTAAAACCTCAAGGAGGTGAGTGAAATTTACTATTTGAATATGTAAGGGTAATATTGAGATTTCTGACTCATAAAACATGGCATAAGCATATTTTGTTAAATAAACTAACAGACAATTAGCAGTGGAGAATCTTAATAATAGTTTCAAAAGTAAAGAAGATTAGAGTTATTATTGAAATAACAGTTAATTGTCAGAAACTTAAAGGAGAGGGCAAGTAAGTGTAATTTACCCAATTCTTAAAAATCCCTAAACTCCAAATATGATCCACATGCATCTATCTCATCATCAAAGGCCAAAGCTATGAGGAAAAAGAAAATTAATTAAGAGGGACAGCTTCAGACATAAGCTACCCCATATACAACAAACATACATTTCTGATGAATTCATAAACCATTCAAAGAAACACAAGCAATTGGTTTCAGGTGAATAGGAGTTGAAGGCTCAAAAGAAATGAATCAGAAATTGAAAATTTCAACAAATGATGCTAAAAGAAGAAGAAAATTTATCTACCTTGGAAAGCAGATTATTGGGAGCAAAGAACAAAGCGAAAGTAGGTGTCTTGATTTCTAAATCTGTTTACACGAATGGGTGTTGACGTTGATGATGATGGGTATCTCGTAAGGATGCTATTGTGTGTTGCAGAAATTAGATGCCTCATTGAAAGTGATTCCATTCCCCTGCAAATTCTTCACTTCAAACTATGAAAACAATATGCTGAATAAAGAGTGACAGAAAATAATATATGATTGAGAATATATATTTATTTTTTTATTTTTTAAATCATATAAAAATAGAAAAAATTAGTCTAAAATCCTCTTGCATTTTAATAATAAAAGAGATCTATTATATTATTTTATGATGTTTAAGATCTCTCAACCCTACACCCATATATTACAAAGAAATTTGACTCTCTCAAATCAAATATTATTTTTCTCTCTCCCTGCCTTGCCTATTTCGTCTCTCTCACTCTCCAAATCCAAACCTCACTTCACTCCCTTCAATGGCCGTTGAGATTCCTTTGAGCCTCGCCTTCGTCTCATTCTGCCACTGCCTCGATGACGGCGATGCTGACAAGGTCCCCTTCTTCAATCACGTGTGATGCTTGTTGAAGAAGAATCAAGAGTCTCAGTGGGGGCTAGGGCAGAGACCGAGGAGTCGAAAAAGAGAAAAGAAGGTCTTGGAATCAAAGGAGAAGATCTCGATAAGCGAGGGTTGATCACGGTGCCTGGCCTTTCCCACTACCACGAGAGGGGCGTTTTCCGACTGCCTGATCCACGAAGCATATGTCACGGTGCCCTGTCTCGACGAATTGTCCTCCATCTTTTTAGAGAGAGAGAGAGAGAGTTCCTGGAGTTGAAAATGGTGTTGAAAATATTATATCAATGTTCGGTATTATTTTTTGCCTTCTGGTATTGTCCGGTGTCTTTTACCAAACTTCTGTCAACGCTCCGACGATCAACAAAGTTGAATCCACCGTTTTTGGAAACTCTACCTGTGCGAGCTATCTAACTACTCTAGATGTGGCGTCTTGGAATTGCATGACTTGCTTGAGAGCTTAATTGGAATGTGGATTTTGTTCAAATGGTGCTAACCCAGTAAGTTTTTTTTTTTTTCCCAGTAAATTTGCAAACCAGAGAAATTTGTGCAAAGTAGATGCCATAGTGTTTGATTCTTGCCCAAGTGTTAAGATTTGTGTAGCTAATCAAATTGTTATTCCAAGAACAAGTGCCAGCAAGTTCAATGCTTGAAAATGCAGTTGATGTGTTTCTGCAAGTTTCTTGCTAAAATGTTTGGCAGAAGCAAATAGAGTGGAATATCTTGCAAGTTTATTTGAAGAAACAAAGAAGTCCGGAACATTGCCTAATGTACGCACCTATACCATTATGATGAACTTTTTCTACGAAGGACATCATGCAGTAGATATTAGACAAGCTACTGGAATTCTAGAAGAAATGGAGGAGAGTGGGGAAAGCCCAACTATTGTAACATACAACATGTACATTCATGGGCTTTGTAGAGTTGGATGTGTTGAATTTGCTTTGAACCTCATTTGAAAATTGAGGCAAAAAAAATCAGTCTGCCAATAGTTACTATTATAATGCGATTATTGATGGATTTTGCAAAAGAGGCAAAGAGGATGAAGCTTTGAGGGTTATGAGAGAAATGAAGAGTTGTGGAATTTCACCAGATGTGTATAGTTATAGCATTTTAATTTTTGGGTTCTGCAAAGATGGAAATGTTGAGAAAGGTTTTAGTTTGATGGAAGAAATGGAATCCAGTAACTTAAAACCATCACTTGTTAGCTATACCTCGCTCTTAAAAGGTTTTTGTAAGAGTGGATTGATGAAAACATCATGGGACATGTTCTATAAACTTAGAGAGAAAGATCAATGGCTTCCGACGAGGACACAGCTTTGTAGATACACAAAACTCTCTGCAAAAACATACAAAGCTTTTTGGTTTCACACACAAAGGCAGGTAACAAGCAGACCGTGACATGCAAGTACAATTAGTGTGACATGCCATTGAAAATCACTGAATATGAAATTTCTTTGGTTTTAGAGAGAATTTCTCTAGGTTGAAGAGGTGAATTTCTTTGGTTGGAGTGAATTTCTCTAGGTTGAAGAGGTGAATTTCTTTGATTGGAGTGAATTTCTCTGGGTTAGAGAGGGGAATTTCTTTGATTTGGAGAGAATTTCTCTAGATTGAAGTGAATTTCTCTGGAAAGTCCAAAGAAATTCTTCGTGAGATTTTCTCTGTGAAGTCCAGAGAAATTCTCTGGATCAATTTGAGGGACCTTAGACATTACTAAAATATTGAATGTTCTTTATGCTAAAAAATCTTAATACTAGGGACCTTAAAAAAAATCCCCTAAAAAATATTACCTTGCATTTTTTAAAAGAGAATTATATGTAATTGAGAAAAGGGAAAAAATTTTATCGACATATGAGAGGTGCAAGTGTACTTGCATTCACAGTCTTTTATTTGTATCCCATCACAGACATACTTGCACCCGTATGTATTGGTGTTTTTTTTCTCTTTTCTTACCTGTATGTAATTCCTTCTTTTTTAAATATGTATTAAGTAGAAGTTTAATGACTCACCTTGCATGATATTGTTCGCTTTGGGGTTGAGGGACGGACCTTGTTGTCCCCTCCTCATGGTTTTAAAGGCATCATACAAGGTGGAAGTGGAAGTCCCTTCCAGGCGATGTGAGTCATTGTCCTCATCAAGTTCTATGTCTTAAACATATTAAAGACTTCTTTGAAGGTATAATAAAGAAGAAATATGGTAGAAATATAATTGAATTTGTATTAATTAAGTAAAATGTCACTTGTTACAAGTTACATAAACTTCAAACAAGAACAAAGAATTGAAAAATACATTGATCGACAGAGAAAAAGAGGGAGAAAATTTATCACTAATCTACTTCTAAAATTATTAAGTTGACTACACTTAAAATAGAAGTTACACCTAATAATCACGATATGTGAGTTGTGTTGGATTTTTTCCCCCCTTTTTTGAAACCTTCTCTTTTATACTGGTGTGGCCACTTTCTGATGCAGCCATGATCTTCCTTGATTTTCTACTTCATTTCATCCATATCCCTTTGTTTTAGGAACTACCTACAAAATCAACTCTAACTTGGTCTTTAATCCCTTGATTTCAGCATTGACTCTAACTGTCTTTCAACAACTAACTCTTCTGGTTTTCTTGGCATTGATTTAACAAAAATGTTTTGTAGCTCTAATAAAGGAGCTCTAATAACTCTAATGGGTTGTGGGTCCACTGTGATAGTGATGTTTGTGTCTTGTGTTTTTTTGTTTTGTTTTGTTTTTTTGTTGACTTTCCCTGTCATTAGAGCTCATTGATTTAGAGGGATGTATCATTGTTGATTGATCTAATTCTTTAAATGCCACGTCACCATGCTACTTCATGCTATACTATCGGTACATATGTCATGCCACGCCATTATTTCTATTGATAGGTAATTTTCAAAAATTCAATAGACTGAAAGGGCTTTAATTATGACAGCAACACTGCCAAAAAAAAAAAAAAATCACAACTTGCATATTTTAAAGAGTATGTAATATAAATTCTACCCACAAATTTTTGCAAAATTTACTATTAAGTGGTAATTGTACAAAATTATTAAATATTCATGAAAAAATTTATAATTTTAATTATTAATGTTTATAAACTTTACCATTTATTTGTAATTATTTTTCCAAAAAGCCTCCACTGAATTTGAAATTTTTTCATGAAATTTTCCTCTCTTATGCTCTTGGTTTTCATCAAATTTTTTAAACATCATGGTTAATTGGATAAAATTAAAACAAATAAAAATTTAGAAGGATAACATTAAAAATATTGAGAAAAATTACAAAAAAAAAAAAAAACAATGTGTGAGTCATGTAACAAAATAAATTATGAATTTTTAATTTTATTAATTTAAACCCTAAACTTTTAAATTGCTTTTAATCTAAATTATTTGTCTATTTTTATTAACTAAAATCGATGAAAAAATAAATATTTTAGTCATTAAACTCAATGAAAAAGGTATTGTAGACATTTAATGTATAACCATATTGAGTTTAATAACTAAAATACTCATTTTCTATCAGTTTTACTTAATGAAAAGATGTGAATGCTTTAGATTCAAAATAAATCAAAATATTAGAGTTTAAATTGATAAATTAAAAATTCAGGTTTTATTTTGTTACAAGGCTAAAACCTTGGTTGTTGTTGTTGTTTTTTTTTTTTTTTTTTTTTTTTGGTAATTGTTCCAAAAATTTAAAATAATAGGCATAAAAATTAATACAATAAATAAATTTAGATGAATCTACATTTAGGGAAGAGAATGAAGCTGGGATTGGGGTCATTGTTTGAGATTGCAATGGGGAAGTGATTGCTTTTATGGTTGAAGAGATTGGAGTTTTTGATGGTCATTTAATTATGTTGAGACAAGGAGTGGACATTAACCCACTGCCTACCATGTCTAGCCCTATTTTTTTAAGGCTTGGTGGCTTATTTTGATCGAAAGGATTAGGCTGGATTAATATCTTAGGCCCGTTTAATAAATGAGTTGGACTTGGGCTTTAAGCATGCATTCTAGCCCGGCTCGACAATAATAATTTAAATATTTATTTTACTCTTTTATTATTGGGTGCTCAACCAAAGTTTAAAATTATTTTTTTGGGCCAAAGGTGCAGTCGCAGAAGAATAATGCTATACACACTAATGTACTAACTAATGTATTAATTGATGATGTGACATAATTTAAGAGGTTTTTAATATTTTTAATGTAATTAATAAGTGGGGTCAATAATAACGTCATAACTAGTGTTGGTACACTAGTGAGTATACTAATTGGTGCATGTAACACCACCGGTCGCAGAATAGTTTATCCATAAGGACAATCTGAAACAAAATGACCAAAATACCCATATATATATATACCAATGAAGCCCGATCTATCACAAATCAAACAATCTGTCTCTCTCTCTCTCTCTCTCTCTCTCTTCTTGATCTAAACCCTAAGTACGTCGTTTCTGCCATCACCGTCAACGTCTCCACCATCACCACTTTCTCGTCGCCATCGACACCCCCATCGTCGCCGCTCACCACTGTCGACTCATCGACGAGAAAGCCTTAGTCATCGCCCAGGCGACGCTATTATCTTCCTCCACACCACGATTTGACGAAGCGCTTGATGGTCATTCTACGGAGCTCTCATCGCAGAGTTCATAGCTACACTTCTCTTCCTTCGATTTCAACACTTTCGTTCTTTGATCTCTTCTCACTCTCATGTCTCTCTTAGGTTTGGAAGAGACGGTGTCAGTGACTTGATGAGGAAAAAGGTAGTTGGATTTTTCCATTTTTGAATATTCGATTAAATCTCTATCCCTCTCTCATTCTGCTTTGATGAAGCTTCGGGATGTGATGACGAGTTACTGAATTACAAATAAGTAGGCCAAAGCCTCAATGAATCTACCAAAGTCAAATCCGCCGTATCCCCGCCATAGAGCTTGTTTGGAAACACATTCAAGAAACGACTGTAAATGTTGATCGTGTTGAGCTCCATCGGAGACTCCTCATTGGCCTCCTCTTCCACTGCCTTTCCCTCTATCTTTCAACAACGGTAAATTTGACATTGGTTGTTGAAGTTTCTTAGCCCCTCTCTAAGGGCAACGTTACCATTTAGGGTTCCATTCCCATTCTTTCTCTGTCTCTCTCTGTCTATCCATTTGGCTTGTTGCACAATACAATACCAGAGAGCTTTGTTTGGACGACAATCTTATTCATAGAAAATGAAATCTGTTAAGAGTCATCATTGACTTTTCTAGAATTATCTAGGCTATTAAGTGCATATGTTGAATAATTTAGAAGACTCCGGAAAGATCTAGAAGACTTTAGAAAGATCTAAAGAAATCCGGAAGATTTTAGAACATTGTAGAAGATTTCAAAACATTAAAGATGCTTGTAGAAATCTAAAGAAGTCTAGAAGATTTTGGAAGGTTCTAGAATATTTTAGAAGTATAGAAAGTACTATTATATACTAGAATAGTTTAGATAGTTCTAGAATATAGAAAAGTATGAGTATATGCTAGAATATTCTAGAGGGTTAATAATAGCCCTTGGATCAAAATAATCTTAGCCATCCATTAAGGAGGTGAATGACTATATAAAGGGAAGTGACCTCATTGGGAAGGTACAAGACACAACAATCAAGAGTGGAGTCAAGTGCTTAAGTGTGAGTGATTCAAAGAGTGAGGTGTCCTTGAGAGTCTTCTTGTATATTTGAGTATAGCGATCTCGGTTTTTTTTTTCCTCTCATGTTTACTGTTTTTCGAACTCGGTTCCGTTGATAGCTGTTGTTGTATGTATTTCATTTCTATCCCTTAACTTTTTGTATTTGAGTTTAGAATTGTCTTAGGCGTGTTTCAAACAGGTTGGATGAGCTTTTGTCCCAATTCTTGTTGCCCAGGTTTTTAGTGATCTGCTCGAGCGGATCCCTTCGCGCTTGAGCGGAGTTTGCATCCTTTCAGCATTTTGTGCGTCTGTAAAAGTACTGTAGGTTTGTTTTTCACGCTCGAGCGGAGTTCCTTACACTTGAGCGGGTCGCGCTCGAGCGGGACCTTTTGCGCTCGAGCGGGTGTTCAATGTCTGTAAATATACTGGAAGAGGGTAATCTACGCTCGAACAGGTTTCCCTTTGCGCTCGAGCGGGTCCAGTTTTTGTGCTTGATGCTCGAGCGTCCTATTTTCAGCTCGAGCGGACTAGTCGTATATCAGATGGCAGCTAGGTGATTTTAAATCACTTTTCACACTTTCTTTCTCTCTCTTACTTTTCAAAACCTCCATTGGAGAGCATCTCACTCTAAAACTCCAACATCTCTCTAGGGTTTGATCTAGTAGGAGTGACCTTCTATCCTTGGGCCTTTGTAAAAAGTGTGGAGCTTGTTGAGGGCTTCATTTTGATCCAAAAAACTTTGGGATTGGAACACTTCCGAGTTTGGCTCTTCTTCCCCCTAGGTTCTCCATTTGAGGTAGGGATTCTCCTTGTTCTTTTTGTATTGCATGAAAATCATATCATGTTGAATTTCTTTGAAAACCATGTGAGGGAACCTAGGGTTGGTTGTTTGAGAATGATTATTTTATCATTGATAGTTCTTTTGGCTAATTGGAGTGTAAATTAGCATGTTATTGTGGAAAGAAGAAAAAGCCCTAAATTATGTTTTGATTTGGTAAATTAAAATGGAGGGTAGTTGATTAATGTTTATAAGCCTCTATTGTTAATATGAGTTTGGAGAAGGTGTTAATGCTTAAGGGATTAACTATGGCTTTGGAATTGGTTTTGTGAAGTGAAAAAAGGGGTTTTGAAATTGAAAAATTCTGGAAGTTGATCTTGGAAATGGGAAATGAAATGTTAACTCTATGTGAGTTTTAGAAAATAAATATGAGAATTGGATAATTGCATTATGAGTGTTGAATACACACATTTGGAGGTTTTACCCTTACCTATCATACTAGTGTCGTTGTTGGGTTTAAGACCTCATGAGAGTTGAGTCTTTATAATCGGTGTATTAAAATCATGCATCTAGAGGTTTTGTCCTTGGTCATCGGTGGATGATGACATGGTTGTATTGAATTATCGTGTATGCATTACACCTATGTTGATTGAACATTGTATGTGATGAAATGCTATGATACATTATATATGTATAATTGTTAGGGAGGAGATAGGGGATGTACTCCACACACACCTATGTGTTCATATACTTTAACACATTGCTTATGTATCTTGATAGTTTATGTGTATGTATTACACTTGTTGGTTATACTCTATTGTATTGTGATTATTGGTGTTATACCCTACGCTTATAATCAGAGGTACCATTACCTTCCAGCTAGCGCCTGGAGAACTGACTACGCTGAGAATCTAAGGTACCACACCCTTCCAGCTAGCGCCTGGTAAAATGGCATACTGTTGTGAGAGTTGCATCCTTGGATTACTGTGCATATAGCCGGTAGAGCAGAGTTTATTGTTATTGTCTCAATGTATCTGAGTATATCATGGATTGTGAAGGTTACAGTTTTGGAGGGCTGAGTTGCCTCATTTGTTGATTATATACATGTTGACGATTTGCTATCTCCCTTTCTATTAAAGGCATGCATGTATAGATATGAATGTATAGGGAACAAACCAAAATGCCATTTCAAGATTTTGGAAAGTGTGAAGGAAATCGAGTATTTTGAAACTATGTTTTGAAAAGGGCACATCTGTTGTAAATATGGAAAATGGGAGAAAAGTAATGGGCTTAGAGAAATTGTTTTTCTAAGAAGTTGTTATTGTTATGAAAGTTTGGGAACAAGGGGTAATGAAAAGAAAAGAAAGATGAATCGCTTATAGTGTTGAATGAAATGGTTGTTTTCGAGAAAAGTTCATACTCATGTGTATTTTGTATAAACTGCCACATTACTATTCTAGTATGAGATTGAGCATTCATGATCATAGCTATCAGTAAGTTGTTATTGTTGAGGGCCATGTTGAGATCCCTACCGGACTATATGTTCATCCTACGTTGTTGAATCTTTTTCAGGTGATAAGCAGGATGTGCTATAAGATTTGGATCTTCTTATTTGTTGGCCACGGGGCCTCTTTCGTGTTGGCGGAATGCCATAGATGTAAAAGGATTACACCTTTCTTCTTGATTCTTTAAAGATGTAAACCTTCGGGCATTTTATTCAGTATGCTCATGTTGTATTTAATTTGCATTCGGATAAGGGAATTGTTATTTATTTCTATTCATGGGACTAAAGAGTTTATTTCCGCATGTTATCTCTGAACTTGAATTAAGTTAATGAATTTTGTAATAACTTCAAGAAGTAAAAAGTGGGGCGTTACATGAGTGTATCTTTACATCTAAATAAAGATTCACTTTTGTATAGCCGTTGTGTTTTAAATCGACAAAATCAACTCCCAAATCCTCTCTCTCTCTCTCTCTCTCTTGATCTACAAATAGATCTGTTTCCTTTTTTTTTTTTTTAAGTTGATGACAATGGTGATGAAACAAATTGAAAATAGATTAAATTTTATTTTTGATAGATTGCAACAAATTTTTTTTTTTTAAAGTTTGTCTACTTTGATCCAATTTCTCCCCTTTGTATTG
The DNA here is from genome assembly GCF_055761805.1 of Camellia sinensis. Lineage (NCBI taxonomy): Eukaryota > Viridiplantae > Streptophyta > Magnoliopsida > Ericales > Theaceae > Camellia > Camellia sinensis. The sequence continues at coordinate 4,261,500 of NC_138974.1, read as the reverse complement.
TGTTCATCATAGTTCTTGTTTTGGTAGAGAAATCCGAAGTCTAGAGCAAACACAGCCATCAGAGAGAGTAGCCTGGTTTGACTGCTTGCAAAATTTATACAGATATGAAAATTTTGTACAGATAAAATTTGGATAGAAAATTTGTTGTTGCAGTTGTTGTTGATGATGAAGATTACTGTTGTTGATGATGATTGCAACATATAAAAAAAAATCTGTGTTGCAACAGATAAAAAAAGATCTGTTCAAAATTTGAACAGATAGGTGCTTGGTAGTGGCTTGGTCTATTTCAATAACAAGATTTGAACAGAGAAAAAAAAATAAAAAATAGAATTCAGGAAAAAAATTCAATAGATAAATAGAATTCAGGGAAAAAATTGAAGAGATAGATATATTTTAGGGTAAAAAAATTGAACAGATAAATAAAAATTTGAACAAATATATATAAATTTAAACAGATAGACAAAAAAATTGAACAGATAGAAATAATTTAAACAGATAATTTGTTTTTATAAATAGATAAGTATAAATTTGAACAAATAATCAATGAAAAGTCAAACAGATACAGAAAGTCAAAGAGGAAAATTAAAAAAAAAAACGTTCTCTAAGACTTCTCACCAAATTATTTTACAAAACTTGGATCTCTCATCACCAAATTATTTTACAAAACTTGGATCTCTCATCAACAAAAAAATATTTCTTTAACCTAATGTCTTGTATCCTTCCTAGATTAGATTTATCACCAATTAACCCATTATTATTTACTTTCCTAATATTAAACAGCTAATGGCGAATTTGGTGACTGTAGTGTGTAATGAAGTTAATTTTGCTTGAACGCAAAACTGACTTGAAGTGATCTAAGTGTCTATTGTGTTTTGGAATCACTTGACAGTCAACAAAAACTTGAATAGGGTTTGACAGTCAACAAAAGCTTCATTACTTTGCAAATCATCTTTCTTGAAACTACTAAGTTACAGGAACTCTATAGAAAAATTCTAATGTTGGGTCAATCTTTGCAAAATTCTTGCCCTTCCAAAGGAGATGTTATGAGTTCAAGCCCCCATGTGGGGCATTAGGGTGACCCATTTCCCTTATATTTAAGTTAGAGTAGGTTATTAAAAAAATAAAAAATTTATTTGGTGGTCTCGATCAATGATCCACACCTCAGCACATGAGAGAAACATAGACACAGATACAAACACGAACATAGATGTGGATGTTGACATTAACCCAGACACAGATACGAGACATAGTAATTTCAAAAAATGAGGACACAGACACAGTGATGACATGGAAATAAAAAATATTTTTAATATATTTTATTTGCTATGTAGATTAATATTATATCCACAAACAATCAAAATTAACAAAAAAACAATACTAATTTAATATAATAATTAAAAAAAACTCATTCGTAAATTAACTCTTATCGTTTGCCTTCTTTTTTTAGCATTCAACATTCAACCAAAAGCACTAAAAAATGGTGGGGGGGGGGGGAATAAGTTGGCCTGTCCCCAAAAAATATAATTAATTACTGGGATATACCATGTGATGTGTCTCATATGTGTCCCTATCATGTCTTCGTGTTTGACACCGCTACGACAAACGTTTTAGAGTGTTGGTGTTGTGAGTAGCTCTCCTCAAGATTCCATCATCTCTATACCCTTCAAGACTTCAGTTCGTGGGCCTGATGAGGCCCACAACGGTGATCCAAACAATTCATCTTGTAGTCCTCAAAGAGAACAACATATATATAAATTAGTTTGATTGGATATTGATACACATACTAATTTATTGTATTTTATTTTATAAAGTGGACAATTTTAATTTAAAATCATATTTACTACTCATTTCATAAAATAAAACATGATTGGTTAGTTTGTCTATCAATGTCCATACAAGCTAATTTTTGTTTTCCATATATATATATACATATATGTAGTTCTCTTTAAGGACTACAAGATAAATGGTTTGGATCACCGTTGTGGGCCTTGTGAGGCCCATGAAATAGTCTTGTGGGGCATGAAGATGATGTAGTAGTCTTAAGGAGATGCTCCCGTTTGTGCTATATAGACATGAGATTTGTCATATTGTCTCCCAAAAGTCAACACAAAAATATTGAATCCCACTATTTTAATTAATAGAAAATCAAGTTGGGGCAACATACAGACTTGCCCCGAGGCCACAAATTACTTTCCCTCCAAAAGAGTATCATTCCTACCATTTATGATACACCAATTATTCTAGATACACAAAACTAAGGGTGGAAATTTTTGACCCACAAGGTAACATGAATCAAATAGTATACGAAGTTAGCGAGTTAGGTTTGACTATTTTGTACATTAAAACGAATATGACACCACATAATATGGCAAACATTAAATGAGTTAGGTTAATGTCTAACCTGCATAACACGATTGACACTAATAATCTGTTTAATGAAAAATTAGATACATTTTAATAATATTTCCTCTTGTTGGAAATTGGGTTGGGTTTAGAACTTGGACTCAATTGGGTCGACCATGGTGGCATGACTTGATTAAGAGATATCCAAATATTAGTAATATATTATATATCAAGATATGGGATAATCTTGATATGGGATAATTGTCAATATAATATATGATAATTATTGATTAAATATTATAGATATGGGATAGATATTATCTGGGATAATATATCCATGCTATGGGTCTCCTAACTCTCCTATATAAACAGACATTGGGTTCTGTATTTTGATATAACAAAAAACATACGTTCTCTTTTCCCATAAACCATTCTGCTTTTGTACTGTGATTGGTGTGGATAAAACTCTTGTAGTTTTACTCCATTGCTGTGAAGATTATTCAAGAGTACATGATTCACATTCTAAGCTGAATTCATTTTGCATTCTGTTTACCAACAAGGTTTGTCTGAATCCATATTATTTTCCACTGTGTATATAGTATTATATTTCCATCAGTGGAATTAGAGCCATTATTAAGGTGTTTTCGTGTTATTGAATATCCATGAAATTTGAATTTTATACTAATATATGTATATATATTATTTTTGTTTGTATAAAATACTAATATTTGGTCAAAACAATTTTATTATTTTTTTTTATTCTGTTTATATTTTTTTTTATGAACATTCCCATGTATATAATATCTATACAATTACATTAATAGATGATAAATCATTACTGATAATTTTATGTTTCAAAGTTATTAGATATTAATGAAAGTAAGGCACTGGAAATCGGTATTAAATTTTTTTTTTTTTTATAATAGCGCAGCACGAGACTACTGCACTGTGTATGCTGACATCAGCGCTGACACAAGCACCAGCACATGCGTTGATACAAGCGCTTGAGGCATGTGGAATTAGTATTGCTAAGTGTGGACGCGCCCAAACGTCCCGGGAAAAATCCCGTTTCGTTCATTTGGGCTTACCACAGTTTGGACTCAAATGTCACGGTTCTGAATCTAATCTCACAATGCGCGATGTAAGACCGATAAATCACCAAAGTGTCCATATCCGGAAAATCGTTTTGGAAAACTGATTTTTAATAAAGAAGTGCCAAACATGGACTGCTTTGCCAGATACAGAGTCGCCACCTAAATATTTTATTTTGAGGGAATTTAGGAAACCCTAACTCGTGCCTAAGGCCACGTGTCCGTCATCACCAAAGTTGCCTCGGCTCAGGAATTTAGGTACGAGAGGGGAAGGTCATGCAATGAGCACCCCCGCTCGCCCAATCAAAGATCGGCCTGTACTAAGCATGATATCTTGTTTTTGAAAACACATGTGCTCTTATTCCGTTTAATTAGCTAGTCTTACTACGTGATGCGCACAGCAAACAAGTATAGACTAGATCACCTAATTTGGAACGAAGCATCGCATATCCGTTTGTTTGGAAAATGGTTTGAAGTTTGCTACTCGCAAGTAGGCTAAAATGCGAATTTCAATGAATTGTTCCAATTTCAGTAATCCAACCTTCACCCACAGGCATTCAGGCAGTTATAGTAAATAAGCAGTTAGCCTCATGGCAAGCATGCTAACATGGCAACATTAACACACATGCAGTATGCTAAAGCGTAAACACTCACAGTGTACTCCGAGCCAAAACAAAGAACTAGTTAGAAATCATGCATGATCCTAGTTCATGTTAAGATGGCTAATGCAACGCATGCGAAAATGTATCTAAGATAGGCTCGACTACCTAGAATGTCATGTGAAATGCAACTTGATAACATGCTGTTAAACACGTATTCAAGTAATGTATTGAAAGTACAATGCAGTTAGTATGATGCGCCGAGTCCAGTGCATGCAATATAGATGAATGGATGCACGCATACGAGTATAAGGTATGCTAAATGAAATATGCCCTAAAACTAAACATCACAAGCAGTTAAGTAAAAAGGAGAAAGAAATGGAGGTTGGAAGACATGCATCGCACACACGCACGCTTATTACAACAAATGGCCCTCTCGAGGGAGAGACCGAATAAGAAGCTAACTAGCTAATCTAAGCTAATTAAACTAATTATTACAACACAATTAATTAACTAATCCTAGTTAACTAATTATTACAGAACAAATTGAAATAGCTAAACGCATTAACTATTAAAGTACAAAAAGAATGCTTAATCTAGCTAAGTAAAGAAGCTAAATAAAGCAGTAAACAGAGGTGCCCTCAGAGGGAAGAAAGCATGCATGCTCGGTCGCCTCGTTCGGAAATCCGTCGCGATGCCCCAATTTGCCTCTGTTTACAATTGTTTTCAGAACTCTGCACAAAGCTCCAGAAAGCTGAAACTTCACCTTGGGAGTCTTGTGGGAGGGTGGCCGACCACTTTTGGTCTCTCTAGACACCTGCCGACCACTTTTGGTTGTTGAAAAACCAAAAAAGTGGTCGGCCATCTAGTTTTTCTAGCTGGCTGGCCAGTTGTTGCTGCTGAACTGCAATTTGCTGCAACAGAGAGCAAGAAAGAGCATGGCAATGTATTTGCAAGATATGTGTGCACAACCACCCTCCCTATCATGTCATGAACTCAAGGGGGTGTGGTTCTCGACCCTCGGGCCACCAATCATGCATTTCATTGCATGATGGCCGAGAGGCGAAGTTACACAATTCAATGTAAAATGAATGCACAAGTAAACACATAAGGCCTAGAACTCTATCATTTATGATCAAGAGCGTCGGGGACCGAGAATTCAGGCATGATTCATCACTTTAAGTATGAAATGTCCCTCTTTTCCCGTGTTTGGACTAACACCTATTCCAAACACAATGCAACACATAACATGGCATGCACAATGCTACTACATGGCATACACAATGCAAGGGACAGGCATGCAACAACATGCAATACAACATGATCAAACTACCAATGCAAATGGCATGCAAACCATGCTAATACATGCATGCACAATGCAATGCTACAAGGGCAACTTAGCAATGTTAGGGACATGCATACTCAATGCAAGAAACAACTTGGCATACGCAATGCAAATAATCACATGGCATGCATAATGCAATGTAAGATGGCATACCTAATGCAATGAAACAATATGGCATACTCAATGCAATATACATGGCATAATCAATGGACTTAAACCAACAGGGGTAGACCTCAGTCATGCCCAAATTAGTGATCATTGGTGATGAAATTAATGTACAAAAGGCAAGGTATGCATGTATAATGTAATGGCCTATCAAAGAGGCCTAAGAGCACAACTCTCAAGAGTGCTCAAAGAGTGACAAATGTGCAAGTGTGACAACACTAAGTACACTGAAATGAGGTAAGAAATGATGCCAAATCATTCAAACAAAGCAAGTAAAGCATGCAATGGTCCTAAAGCATGAAAACTAACAAGGAGGATTACTCTAGGGACATGCAATACATGGCACAAATGCATGAACCAACCATGGACAGAGCTTAATTAGGTCAAAACAAGGACCTAAACATGTTGAGATGAGGGCTCAAATACCTAGGCATGCAAGCATACAAGCTAAGCCATAAACTAGGCAACAAATGCACAACCCTTAGAGGCACTCAAAGGGTGAATGAAGTGAGAACATGGCAAGTCTATATGCTCTGAAATGTCATGTTAAGTAATGCCAAATCATGTACACAACACAAATGAAGCATGCAATGGTGCTCAAAGCTTGAGGCAAGCAAGAGCATTTGTACTACAAGTATACAAAACATGAAGCATGTGACTAAGGCAATCCAAAACAGTCTTAGAACATGTCAAAATGAGTCTAAAGCACGCATGGGAGGAAGCCAAAACAAGCTAGCATAGAGGGCATAAGGCATGATGCATACAAGGCAAATAAGGTGAATTACACTACACCTATTAAGACCAAGCATGAGATGACTTAACCAACAAAAATCAGAGTTATATCATGGCCAGATAACCCCAAAAACACATTGAAATGATGGCTCGCGAGCTAAGGCATGAAGGCATACACAATGATTCGTGTTAAGGCATAAAGGGGCAAACCCTCCAACACATTGAATGAGCGATAAATGTGGATGCATGGCCATGAAACATGGACTGAAATCACATATGAAATGATGCCAAATCATTAAAATAGTCCAAGTAATGCATGCTAGTGGACTTGATGCACAAAGCTAACAAGCTAGATTGAACCAAGGCTATACAAAGCAAGTCATGCATGACCAAAACAACACAAATCAGACCTTAAATATGCTAAAACATGAACAAAGTCTTCTCAGAGCTAAGCCAAAAGCATGCTAAAATGGCATGTTACAAGATGATGCATGTTAGGCTATTTCATGGAAATGCACTACAAGTGCAAGGAGCATACAAAGGCTAACCAAACCAAATCCTAAAAAAGGTATGACATGGTAAAAAAACACCAGATACATGCTAAAATGGACTCAAACCAAGCTATAATGACATGCTACTTCACGAAGCATACAAAGCTATTTTGTGTGATTTACACTACAAGTGGATAAAGCATGCATGGAGTGACCAAACCAAGCAAAAATAGTGGTATGCCTCAGCAAAATAACCACAAATACAAGCTAATATATGGTCAACATAAGCTTAACAAAGGTACTCAAACATGAGGCATATGAAGCTAGTAAACAAAATACAAGGAGAGAGGATGACCCTTTCCTATTTAAGACACCAAAACCACCTTTCCACCACTGAAAATCCTCTGGATTTCAATGGTAGAAAGGTCATGCAAAGGCTTCAACAAGAGCCTAAAGGGATGGCTCAAAATAAGACTTAACAAGGCCTAAGAGGGGGGAAATCACCCCAAACGAAAAAGTGACCTTAAACAAATATTTTAAGCATACAAAAATAGAAATTTTTCTAGTTAAGAGTTAAGATTAAAAACGTATGCAAAAGGGGCCAAAAGCTCAAGAAAAAATGGGGGTTTTAAAGGTCAAAGACTCACCCTTGAAGACCTTTAAAGTTGCAACTCTAGCAACTTTTTCAAGCTCAAAGCAACCCAAGAACACCAAAACCAGCTCCTAAGCACCTCAGTAGCAAAATGATGGTGTTTGAGTGTGTGTTTGTGTGAAAAAGCAAGACAAAACTACACTTTTGAACACAAAACAAGAGCAAAATGAAGAAGTATAGATATAGGCTATATGTATAACTCAAGGGAGTTTTTTTTCTAATCCTAGAGGAGGGAGGAAAAGCCTCCCTCTTATAGAAGAGGAAAGGCAAAGCTTCTAGGAGAAGCTAAGCACCAAGGCAATCCCTCCATACACGTGTATGGAGGATGGCCCTAATGTCCTCCATCTGTGCCAGCTGGAGGAAAATATCTCCAAAAAGGTGTCAAAAAGCAGCTAACCACTTGAAGTGGTTAGCCTACTACTTAAAGTGGTCAGCCGACCACTTCAAGTGGCCTCTGAGAGCAAAAACTGGTCAGCCATGGTGGGAGAAAGTCCAGGGCATGAAAGAAAGCTAGTGGTGTGGTGGTTGACCAGAAAAGATGCCCCAAAGACCAAGAAAGCCAGTTGTCTGACCAGAAAACTGGCTGGCAGAGGAAGAAGTGGTCGGCCAGGAGAAATACTGGTCTCCCACCCTTGTACCACCTTCCAAACAAGGAAAACAATGTTTGTACCAAAAATAAACCAAAACGGATGTAAGACGAGAGATCGGGAGGCAAAGCACAGGGCCGAAAGCCCAGAAAACTAGCTGACGAGCACCAAAAGTGATATGCAACCACAAAAGTGGTCTCCCGGACCACAGTGTTCCTCTAGGTAGAGGCAACAAGGTGTGGTTCAAAAACCACGCCAAACGGAGAACGTTAAGCGATCCTGAGACAAGGTGCGCGGCCAAAGGCTCCAAAAACCGGAAACTAGTCTCCAAATGGGAAAAGTGGTCTACGACCACAAAGAGATGGTCTACAAGACCTCTCCCTCCCTCCGGGGAAGAGAAACAAAGTTCGGTCCACAAACCGAGCCGAAGCACCAAAGAATTCAGAGGCCTTGAGGCAAGGCCCTTAGCCAAAATTCCGAAACCTCTAAATGAGCACAACATGCACAATCACCGAGCGCTTAATCGATGAAGTCTGAGTCTTAAGGTCGGTCAAAAATGGGGTGTCTACACTAAGGCTCTGTTTGTTTGTTTTACTTTAAGAAACTACATTAATTGCTCCTAAAATATTCTCTATAATTATGTGTTCAGCATGGCTTGTATGGTTAGTCTTATAATTACTTTTCCTACAATCTGGTTAATTTTCAATTTTTTTTAAACGAAAAGAAATATTTTTTTAAGTTATTAATTCAATATTTTTTTACATTAAAATGCTTCTGTGCATGCATAATTAATTTTCTGGACTTGAGTTTTTTACAGAAGTATACTGACATCATATGCTATTTATTGGTATAAGATTTATATTGTTTCAGTTTTTGAAATATTTATTTATATTTTATGTGTATTATTTTATTAAAGAAATCACGGAAAATTACAGAAAAATCCAGAAAATTCTGAAAATTATTTTATGCTGTTTAAGAATATTCTGAATGTTAGGAACATCATGATAAATTTTTTATGTTAGAACTCATGTTGTTATCCCCAAAACATGATTAATATTAATTAGAATTTTATGATAAAATATTGTTTATTATTTTTCGGATTGTATTATCATATTGAGATGCTCATATGTAATTTTTTTTTTAAAATCATTCTTATTACATGTCATATGAATTGGAGGATTATTCTTTTAATAAATCTGTTCATTTTTTTTGCGCATTAAATTAAATTGAATGTTTGATAAAAAAAATCACTAGAGGCGCAAAAGATGATTATAGCTAAGCGAATTTCGTTCTTGCGACATGTGTATTTTTTATTAAAATTTAATTTGAATTTATGCATCAAAATTATTCTGTATCGTGCTAAAATTTTATCCCTTGCGTTTTTTTTCTCTCTAGATATAGTTAACTATGGCAGCAAAAGGGATTGTAGCTGATTTGACTAAGGCAAGAAAGTTGGATGGTGATAACTGTGATATTTGGTGCCGTAAGATCCAGTATCTCTATATCCTGAATGAGCAAGAGGTCTTGGAGACTTTTAAGCAAGTGATGACTGAGCTTGAGCAAGGAACTACAGCTCAGCATCGTCATGATCTTGAGGCCTATCAAAAATGGCGAAATACAGATTGATGTGCGCGCTTTACGATGTTACGCAGCATGCATAATGACTTGATAGCAGAGTTTGAAGGTTTCTTAACTGCTTTTGAAATGTTGGAGGCTCTCAAACAAAAATTCAGCATCACCTCTTTGGCTAAGTTGCACAGGTTGACCATGAAATTTGATTCCTATCAGAAAAAGGCGCATCATTCAACGAAGTAGCATCTGAGGGTGATGTCAACTATGATACGCGAGTTAGCGGCAACAGGTCATAATCTGATACAAGAGCAACAAGTTCAAGCAGTGATTTGCTCACTTCCTCATTCTTGGGAAGTAATGAAGAGTCATATGATGCACAATGATAATGTTAAAACATTTGAGGACATATCACGTCATTTGGAGCTTAAAGCCGCCTAGAGACTGCTAAACCTGATGGCATTGCTTTTGTGGTTGAATCTAACGCGCGCTGGGCATTTGGCCCTAGGCACAGAGGGGCTAAGCGGGCTCCAAAAAAAAAATGGGGTTGACCCTGGGCTAAAGCGTGCTAGCACTTTTAAGTGCAAAAGAGGTAAGAGGGCTAGCAAGAAAGCCAAGTCTAACATGGCGTGCTTTAACTACAAGAAGGAAGGACATTTCGCTCGGGATTGCCCTGAGTCGAAGAAGGTACTCCCTAACTTATTTTTTCACTTTGACTGTTATGTTTCTAGTTAAGTTTTAGTTGCTCACTCTCCTTATTTGTGGGTTATAGACTCAAGAGCAACCTGCCACGTAGCGAGGGACAAAGTTGGGTTTGTTGAGTATCATCGAGTTCCAGTTGGTAGCAAACAAGTATACATGGGGAATAAATCTAGTGTGGAGGTGCTTGTGATTGGCACTTACAAGCTGGAAATGCAACGTGGCCGCACTCTATATCTTCATGGCGTACTCTATGCTCCAGAGATTCAACGAAACTTATCATCAGTTATTAGCATGATGAGTCTTGGTTTTAATTTTCAGTTTGAGAGTAGACAAGTTAGCATTTTTTTGGGTACAATTTACTATGGCAGTGGTTTTATTTGAGATGGTTTTTTAGTTCTAGATGTTAATAATTCTAGTTTGAATAATGCCAATGACTCTATTTCATATATTACGTCTAATTGTGATTGTATTAAATGGTATGCTAGATTAGGCCACATTGGAAAAGACAGCATGATCAGGTTAGCTAGAGAAGGCCTTTTAAGCCCACTCGCTAGGGTCAATTTACCCACTTGTGAGCATTGCCTTGCTGGCAAGGCAACCAGAAAACCATTTGAAAAAGCCAAAAGGGCATTTTTTCCATTACAGCTAATTCACTCTGACATATGCAGACCAATGAATGTTAAGCCAGAAAATGGTGCTCCTTACTTTATCACATTTATAGATGACTGTACGCATTTTGGTTATGTCTATTTGATCTCTCATAAGTCAGAAGCATTGGATTGCTTTCGACGTTATGTTTTAGAGGTTGAGAATCAATTAAACAAAAGCATTAAGGCTTTAAGGACAGATCGAGGCCGCAAATATTTATATCTGAGCTATTCAAAAAGCTTTGTGAAGAGAAAAGAATAATTAGACAGTTGACAATGTCTGGCACTTCACAACAAAATGGTGTAGCAAAGAGAAGGAATCGAACACTGCTGGATATGGTTAGATCAATGACCCATTCTATTGGGAAGATGCTTTGCTAACTGCGGCCTACATCCTTAATTGTGTGCCTTCTAAATCAGTACCTTCTATACCTTATGAATTATGGGCTGGCGAAAAACCAAATTTGGACAAATTGTGGCCATGGGGTTCAACAACTTTCATACACGACACTTCTTATAAGTATTAGAAGTTAGGCCCTAGAGGAAAGAAGTGTATTTTCATTCCCTATTGTGAGCATTCTAAGGGCAATGTGTTCATTGGAGAGCAGCTAGACGGAAGTGTGACTGAAATTGAGTCGTGTGATGTGGATTTCCTAGAAGGAGATTTTCCTAGGAGAGGTAAGATTAGTAGAGATGTAGATCTATATGAGATGGAGGAACCATAATATGGCACACTAAGTAGCTTAGTTGAGAATAAGGAAGTCTCTCAAGCTCCTAGGGACAGTGGGAGCGACATTGATGGACTAGGTCCAGTAAATGTGGATTCTCAAGAACCTCAATGTCGTAGAAGCGGGTGTAGATTCATCCCTCGTTGTCGTTTTGAGATTGAGAGGGAAGCATTCATGATTGCTCCAAGTGACATTACTAAGCCAAAAACAGTAAAAGAGGCTCTAGCATCTCCTACGAGTAATGAGTGGAAAGTTGCGATGCTTGATGAGATAGAGTCTACGAGAAACAACCATGTCTGGGACTTGGTTGATCTACCACTTGGGCAAAAGACCAATGGGAACAAATGGGTTCTCAAGATCAAACGCAAGGCAGATGGTTCCATAGAAAAGCATAAGCTCGCTTAGTGGTAAAAGGTGACACCCAATTGGAGGGAGTAGACTATGAGGAAACTTTTTCTCCAGTGGTAAGGTTTGCCTCCATTCGCCTTATTCTGGAAATAGCAGCTTGGTTGGACCTTGAGTTATATCAGATGGATGTTAAAACTGCATTTCTCAATGGAGAACTAAATGAAGAAATCTATATGGATCAGCTAGAGGGCTTTATAGCAGCTGGGATGAAGCACAAAGTTTGCAAGCTTCAAAGATCTATTTATGATTTAAAGCAATAATCTAGAGAGTGGTATTTGAGATTTCATCGAGCAATTATCACCGATGGATTTACGATGGTCAATGAAGACCACTGTGTGTATGTTAAACAATCCACGGATAGTTTTTTTGATTCTGTCGTTATATGTTGATGATATACTATTGGCCGGAAATGATAAGGAGATAATTGGCGCCACCAAAGGGCGGCTGTCCTCAACCTTTGAGATGAAGGACATAAGTGAAGCTAGCTATGTAATCGGTGTTAAGATCCTGAAAAATTGCTCTAAGCAACTTCTCGGTTTGTCTGAAGAGACTTATATTAAGAATATCTTAGAGTGATTTTGGATGCAAAGTTGCAAACCTGTTGACACTTCTTTAGCTAAAGGTGAGAGCCTAAGCCTTAATATGAGACCTAAGACTTTAGAAGAAAAAGAAATGATGGCCCAAGTGCCCTATACTAATGCAGTTGGAAGCTTGATGTATGCTATGATGTGTACTCTGCTAGATATATGTTATGCAGTAGGATTGGTAAGTCGTTACCAGACCGATCTAGGACCTGCTCATTGGAATGCAGTCAAGAGGACATTGCGTTACCTCAAAGGGACTTCAAATTATATTCTTTGCTACTAGAGTACGGATTTACACCTAGTTAGCTACAGTGATGCTGATTGGGGTGGTGATATAGATGAGCAAAAGTCCACATCTGGATATGCATTCTTGCTTGGTGGTGGAGCTATTACCTGGAGCAGTAAGAAGCAATCATGTATTTCCTTATCTACCATGGAGGCAGAGTTTGTGGCATGCTCAGCGGCCGTACAGGAGGCTGTTTAGTTATGAAGGGTCTTACAACATTTGGAAGTAGTCTCAGAAGCCTCAGACCTTGTCATTATTCATTGTGACAGCATGGCCGCACTCGCCTATGCCAAAGATCCTAAGTATCATGGTAGAACCAAACATATAGACATAAAGTTTAGCTTCATCAGAGCAATAGTGGTACAGAAGCAAGTTTTCTTAAAACAAATTTCTATTAGTCATATGGTTGCAGACCCACTGACCAAACCCATTTCGAGAGATACTCATTGTACTCATGTTAGGTCTTTGGGTTTACATAGATGGTAGTGATACTTATGTGTTTTTTGACTTGGATGATTACTAATGTACTTTGCAATGTTTGGGATATTATTTATGCAATAAGTATTTATTTTGTTTTATTTATTTTTTTGTGTTTGGATATGACTTGTGAAAGAGCACATACAGATTTGTTGATTGATGTTAATAGGCAAGATTGGCTCACTACACGAGCAATCGCTTTTGGCGCTCGATGGAGCAAGCAAAAATGAGACATGTGGTTGTTGGATTATAGTGGGAGTTGTTTCTAACTTAGATCATCCACAGCTAAAGTCGCCTTGATTTACCAAGATAAGGTCATGTTACTTGACCGACCATGGATGGAAATTTGTGCTTTCCATGATGTGCCTATGGATGATGGCCATATGCGAGATCTCATTTTAGCGCTTGTTTAGCGGTTGAATAAAGAACTCGAGTTAGGCGCTTGAAAAGTGACATGTGTGCTAGTTAGTGACTGAACTAAGATCTGTACGGTGTTTGGAGGATGACATCACTCTTTAGAAGAGTAACTCTACCATAGCATGTATTCATACTACATGTGCTTGGCGACCAATTAGTGAGATGAAAGAAAGGATCCCATTTTCTCCTCATCGTGTGAGTCTAAATACGTCAACAATATGCTTTAAATTTTGACATTTATACTATACCCTTAGAAACTTTTAGACTATGTCATAAAGTAAGAAGTCAATGTTAGCTACTTTGGTATGTTACCCGTGGTCATGTATGATTCGACTTTGAGGAACATGTCTAAGAAAGCAATTGACTTCGAACTAAGTGACATGAGGGCGAAAGGAAGATTGTCTAGAATTACACCTCTGCTCTATATTCACTGTCGATAACTCACATCGTTCTATATGGGACGCAGATTGGGTGTGAATACGTAGTATGATTGGAGGAGTAAAGCTTGCTCATTGAGAGATCAGAGATGCTTGACTCGGTGTAACTAGATGGATCTAGGGCATATGAGATACTATCTTTGGGTTGATGCCTCTATGCTAGCTCGTGACGAGTTTCTAGTGTAGAGCTCCCACATGCAGGTACCCTCAGCAGTTGCACGATCCATTGGCTAAGTACGATTGCGTTTATTGGGTGGATTGAGATATAAAAGGCGCGGTGTCATGCTAGCGGATGCTTGAGTGTGAGATGTTGGAAATTGGGTCGGGTTTATAACTCTGACTCAATTGGGTTGCCCATGGTGGCATCACCCAATTAGGAGAGATCCAAATACCAGTAATAGATTATATATCAAGATATGGGATAATCTTGATATAGGATAATTGTCAATATAATATATGATAATTATTGATTAGATATTATAGATATGAAATAGATATTATATGGGATAATATATCTATCCTATGGGTCTCCTAACTCTCCTATATAAACAGACCTTGGGTTCTGTATTTTGATATAACAAAAAACATGCATTCTCTCTTCCCATAAACCATTCTGCCTTTGTACTATGATTGGTGTGGGTAAAACTCCAGTAGTTTTACTCCATTGCTGTCAAGATTATTCAAGAGTACGTGATTCACCTTCTAAGCTGGATTCATTGTGCATTCTGTTTACCAATAAGGTTTGTCTAAATCCATATTATTTTCCTCTGTGTATATAGTATTATATTTCCATCACCTCTAAAGCATGCCATGATATTTTTGAATACCTTATCTCCATCTAACTAATTAAAAAAATATGCCAAATAGGATTATATATATATATATATATATTTATTTATTTTTAATTAAGATAATCTATTTTTTGTCTACTTTTTAGAGTCAATATAGTTTAAAAAAATATAAGAATAAGATACAATTTTTGTAAATTAGGAAAATAAAATTAAGATGAAATTAAATGTTTCTATGAATAATTTCATCTAACGTTGGGTTTTTTTGAAGTTCAAATCTCAACTTGACAGTGTTTGTGGGGTCACTATGGGTCGTGTTTCAACGATCTTAACCATTCATTTTGTAAGGTCTTCCATGTATATCATTCACGAAAAAAAATTAAGTCAATTCAATAGTCGTAATATTTAATTTTATCATATTCATGTATAAAAAAATGAACTGACAAGTATAATTCTTAAAATAAATCATCTATTTTCTGGGTTTTGACAATGTGTGGGTCCCATAGTGGCGTATTATGTGACAATTTTGTTATTAGTTCTATACACTGTTTTTTTTCTATGCTAATTCTAGGTTTCCCAGATTTACCTAGCTGTACACGGGTCAAACATGGCGTGGTGAACAATGAGTGTAGATTGGGTCTTTGCCAAAAATAGAATTCCACAAAGAATAGGTGAAAGCTAACTATAAGATTAATAATTTTGCAAAGGAAAAGAAACAGGAAAAATGTGAAAATGAATTCATTTTTGGAAAACCAAAGAAGTCTTTGATTCAATAGGTTAGTTGACTATTGACTGTGAGAACCCGAATATACAAATCAAGTAAATAATTAAATAATAATTATTTTACAAACCTCAAATATTTTATTTGTAAATTTTAAGGTGCAAATTAAATATTACTGAACAATCTTTTAATTAATTTTAAACTATGAATAAATTTTTTATGAAAGTCCACAATTTTAAAGACTATTGATAATAATCTTAATAATAGTAACAATAATAATAATAATATAGTTAGTAAGGGGTCATTTTGAAAATTTATTATAGGAGGATAAAACCCTAATGGTGAGATATCAATTCTTTTCTAAACAACCCTAGCAGCAGACGTGAGATATAGAGAAAAGAGAGAGGAAGGTGTCTTTTGTGAAGGAAATTAAAGAAGGAAAAAGGAGTCGTGCAGGTAAATATTTTTATATATAAGCATGTATGTTGTTTTCTTTAATTAAGACCATGGTAATCATTGAGTTGCTGAAGTCATTGTTTTGTGTGGATGATGGACGGTGGTGTGAAGCTAGGGGTTGGTGATGGGAAGTTTTGGGTTACAATGGTGGATGGAAATTTTGATCCTAAAATCACAAACTTTAAAAATCAAGAAAACATAGTAAGAGGATGAATTTTAAACTGAAACTTTTACAGTAGATTAATTACATATTGAATTTCATATCTGAATTTTCTCATAATTTTTGGGAGTCAAAATCCATATAAACTGATGCGTTCAAATCTGTCCAGAAAACTGATTTAAAACAGTAAGTTCGGAAGCATTGTTCTCTTTGGCTATAGATTCGAAAATTATCAAATTAGTGTCATTAGAACCGGTTACGAGTCTAGTTTCGTACATTTTTGGCCTTGATTGCTCATGTATACTACTAAGAGAACCATTAATTTCTTTAAAGTGCTGCAGAAAACAATCTGTTTAGATATAATTAATTGTAGATAATTATTTTGATAAGCAAATCAAGTAAAACCAATTGGATTTGAAACTTAAGATATATTAGTTGATATCTGGAGGGTTTTGGAATTTTTCGAATAGTGTGGAGTGGGTTTTGTAATTTTTAAAGTTAGCGAATAGATTGGGAAAACTTGTTTAAAACTTTGTTTTATCTTAAATTTACTTTTAGTTAAGTTTCGATTGGGTAATTTTAGGCCTTGAAGAACATTAACTTAGGTATTATTTAAGAGTAACGGTGAGTGGGGTGAGCTGTTTTAGTGCGCTTTAGTGTGGGGTTCTTAGTTTATTATTCTCTTTAGTATTTTTAAATTAGTAGTGACGTGTAGTCTTCATACTTGGTTTAGGGAACTAGTTGGTCTTTCATACTCTATTCAAGGATTATATTATTTCGTTTTCAGGTGAGTAGTTTCATGCTACATATTTTTATACTATTCCCCTATCCTGAACTGTTGGAAAATTTAATTTTTGTTTCAGGACTAAGCTATTTTGATAAATTATTATATTATCAATAGAATCAAATTATTTCTGAAACATGTGTGAACTTGGCACGCTGTAAACTATTTATTTTGGTCTCATGTTTATAATGGTGAACTACCATGTTTTGCGAAATTAATGTGTATTGATTATTGAGACCATCTGTATATTTTAGTCCAGGGAAATTATTACACTGTGTGTGGTGACTCTAGCCACTAGGGAACAGATCCGGATTGGGCCGTGATGATTCTAGTGCTCAACAATTGTAAGGAAAAGACCTAGGTTAAGCTAGGTGACCTTCAATTGGATCGTCTTAGAGAAAAGGCCCCGGTTGCCACCCTGAGGATGACTCTTAGTTCGGTATTGGATCCAACGGGGCTTATTGCCTTGAGAACTGTGTGACATGTTACTTGTTATTTCTTGGTACCCAGAAAATTATTGGTGTTCATGTTGTAATTTGTTTTAAGTGGAAAATGTCATTTATCATGTTCTTGAGAGCCATAAGTATTTTAACTATTAAATTGTGGAAATTTCTTTTTGAAACAGATTCTCTTTACAAAACTGTACGCCAATCTAGTTTCTGTGATATATATCTTATTTTGGAATTGATCCCTATTTTCAAAACTGTATTTACTAGCCATGTTGCTGCTCACTTTGCTATCAACTGCCTTAGTTGTTTATCACTTTCAGGTGTTAGAAGGACTTAGACTAGACTTATGGCGTAGCGGGGACTCAATTGCATGGACCTCTAGGACATTCATTTATTTTTTTTTTTAGCTTGTTATGTCAGGTTTTGTGCATACTTTGTGGTTGGATTTTTTATTTATTTATTTAGAATTATTTTATTTTGTGAGCGATTTGTGTTCCATTTAGTATATATTTTTGGAAGTTGGTTATGGTTGGTTTTACTATTTATACTTGTGACTTGTCACTTGATTGAGTTTTGATTTATTTATTTATGGGCTATCATCACATTTATTCTTTGTGATTTTGGGTTCATGTTTAGGCTTACGTGTGCCTTGGGCTGAGTCCCTATGGGCCACAGCTGGTCATACCCGGATTTGGGGTGTGACAACCGGAATCGAACCGTGACGTCATAAATATATTAAAATTATGTTTAAATAAAAGTATAAGTAATAAAATTATAAATTAAAAAAATTAAATAATTTTGAATATTTCTCCTAATACTTTTTTTACAAAAAAACATAAAAATATATTTTAAAATATTATTAATTTTAATTTTGGAAGAAGAAATCAAATATTCAATATTCCCTTCATATGATTTTAATTCAAATAATTTGATTGAAAGAAGAGCAAAAATTTTGGAGAGATATCAAAATTTTAAGTTTCCCTCCAATAAATTTGATTCAATCCCACATAGATTTCTTGAGTTTTTTTGGAAGAAGTTTTTTCTTATAAATAGGTAGAGGCCTTCACAATAATTTCAAACTCTCAATGGGATTCCTTACAAGAGGAGACCCTTAAAAGAGAGTTTCGAATTAAAATTTTCTTATATATATATAATATATATATATAATAAGAAAGAAAGAAAAGAAAGAGAGAATAAAAAAAAACAAAAACAAAAATTTGATTTTCTTGACCCGGTGAATTGCCCCCTGGTCGACCGGTTCAGTAGCCGGTCCGGTCCGGTTTTTAAAACCTTGTTTGACACCACTAGGACACAAGTTTTAGAGTGTTGGTGTTGCGAGTAGCTCTCCTCAAGATTCCTTCATCTCCATTCCCCTCAAGACTTCAGTTCGTGGGCTTGATGAGGCCCACAACGGTGATCCAAACAGTTCATCTCGTAGTCCTCAAAGAGAACAACATATATATAAATCAGTGTGACTGGATATTGATAGACATACTAATTTATTGTATTTTATTTTATAAAGTGGACTATTTTAGTTTAAAAACATATTTACCACTCATTTCATAAAACAAAACATGATTGGTTAGTTTGTCTATCAATGTCCAAACGAGCTAATTTTTTTTCCATATATATATGTGTTGGGTATACCTCCTTATTGGAGTTTGGAACCCAATTGATTTCTTAAAGAATTTTAATTTGGTTTGGTTTAGGTATAATATATTTTAATATATTATATCTAATTTATGGAGATCCAATTCAATTTGGTAACAATTAGGGTTTGATAAAATAAACTCAAGACTCAACCATATATATATATATATATATATATGTGGCTTTGTTTTTGGTGTAACATAGAGTGCGGCTACTATAATATATTTGATTAATCAGTTTGTGCCTTTGGAATTGGTGGACTAATAGTAGTGTTTTTGATCAAGTTCGGTGGGTTATTGTGCTCAGTTCGTTGCTTCTATTGCCTTTGATTCGAAGTTGATTTGGGTTGTTATTTTGGATCTCCTTCAACTTTGGTTTCGAAGATTTTTGTTCATCTATTTAGTGAGGTCTTTCCTCTTGTTTATTTGTGATTATTTGGAATTCACCTAAGGGTGATTTTGTGAGACCATTCGTGTCTCGTTTGTAATCGTTTGGAAACTTATTTGGTTGATAGTGGAATTGGATTTTGATCCCGTGGACGTACCTCACATTGAGAGAACCACGTAAAAATTCTTGTGTTGTTTTTTATTTAATTTTTCCGCATTAGTTTTTATTCCCATTAATTGATTTACTTGTGGGGAATCATATATTTTCCCTAACAACTGGTATCAGAGCTTACGGTTTATTTGGGTTTATTTATTTGTGTAAATCAATTGAGGGGAATGTGGGTCGCATGTCTAGCTTCAATGGAAGTAATTGGGTAACTTGGAAAACTAAAATGGAGGACCTATTATTTTGTAAAAATTTGTATGGACCCATTAAGGGTGATAGTGGTAAACCCAAGGGTATGAAAGATGATGAATGGAATAGGCTTAATCAAAAAGCCGCTGGTGTTATCCGTCAATGGATTGATGACAGTGTGTTTCATCATGTTGCTACTGAAACTTCAGCACATGATTTATGGAAAAAATTAGAAGGCCTTTATGATAGGAAATCAGTCACAAATAAAGCTTTTCTATTTCGTAAGTTTGTTAATTTAAAATATAAAGAGGGCAGCCCTATTCCGGAACATCTGAATGAAATAAAGAGTATTGTTAACCAACTTGCTTCTATGAAAATTATTTTTGATGATGAGTTGCAGGCTTTGATGCTACTTAGTTCTTTGCCCGAAAGTTGGGAGACTTTGGTTGTGACCGTTAGTAATTCGGCGCCCGATGGAGTTGTCACAATGGGCCAAGTCACTAGTAGCTTGTTGAATGAAGAAACTAGAAGAAAATCAGCGGGTTTCTTTTATTCGGAAGCATTCGTTGTGAGAGGCCGAAGCAAAAGAAGAGGGAGGAGTAAGACTCCTCATGGTCGTGATCAAAGCCGTGACAAATCAAAAAATGGTTCTTTTTCAAAGAAAGACATTGAGTGCTATTATTGCCATGAGAAAGGGCACATGAAGCGAGAATGCCAAAAGCTCAAGAATAAGGAGAAAAGGCGTGACAAAAGTGTGGATAAGAAGCAAGAAGACACAACGGCAGTTACTACCGATGATCTCATGGTTGTTTGTGAAGATGATTGTATCAATTTTGTGGGCCAAGAGAGCAATTGGGTGATTGATTCCGGTGCTTCTTTTCATGTGACTTCTCGAGTTGATTTCTTCACTACCTACACCAAAGGAGATTATGGTTCTGTTCGAATTGGTAATGAAGGTCTGTCCAAGATTATTGGCATGGGTGATGTTTGCTTGGAAACAAATTTGGGTTGCAAGTTATTGCTTAAAGATGTGAGGCATGTTCCTGACATTCGCCTCAATTTGATCTCTACTAGGAAGCTAGATGATGACGACTTCAATAACAAATTTTGTGATGGAATATGGAAGCTCACAAAGGGTTCTTTGGTGGTGGCTAAGTGCAAGAAGACTCATACACTTTATTCGATGCAAGGAAAAATTTGTAAAGGTGTTGTCAATGCACTTGAAGATGATACTTCTACGAAATTGTGGCACAAGAGGTTTGGCCATATGAGTGAAAAGGGGCTTCAAGTTTTGTTCAAAAAAGAGCTTTTACCTGGTCTGAAAGGTACACATCTCAAAACTTGTGTTCATTGTTTGGCGGGTAAACAACATAGAGTTTCTTTTCATAAAATGTTGCCTCTAGAAAAGAAAATGTTTTGGAGTTGATTCCTTCGGATGATTATTCAAGGAAAGTTTGGGCTTTTCTACTAAAAAACTAAAGATCAAGTTCTAGAAGTATTTAAGCATTTTCAGGCCATGGTTGAAAGAGAAACAGGGCAGAAATTGAAGTGCATCCGATCAGACAATGATGGTGAATACATTGGGCCATTTGATGAGTATTGTCGCAGCCAAGGTATTCGGCACCAAAAGACAGTTAAGAAGACTCCTCAACAAAATGGCGTTGCCGAGAGGATGAACCGCACCATTGTGGAAAGAACAAGGTGTTTACTTTCATAAGCTAAATTGCCAAGATCCTTTTGGGGTGAGGCAATGAAGACAGCAGTTGACGTGATCAATTTGTCTCCTTCCTATCCTTTGAATGGTGATGTTCCAGAAAGAGTTTAGACTGGTAAAGATGTATCTTATGAGCACTTGAGAGTGTTTGGTTGCCGAGCTTTTGTTCACATTCCAAAGGATGAGAGGTCCAAGCTTGATAGTAAGTCAAGACAATGTATTTTTCTTGGCTATTTGCGTGATGAATTCGGGTATAGATTGTGGGATCCGGTTGACAAGAAAGTCATTCGAAGCTGTGATGTTGTGTTTCTTGAAGACCAAACAATTGAAGACTTCGGCAAAGGTGATTAGCCGGAGCCAAAAACTAGTGATCTCATTGACATTGATCCATCTCCTTCATCTTCAGTTGATGATGAAAATGGGGGAGATGTGCAGCCACCTATTGAAGATGAAGAGGATGATACTAATTCTAATGAAGTTGAGCCAGAAATTGAGGAAGAGCATCCAACTCAAGAACCGTCATCACAACTTGAGTTGAGGAAATCTACAAGGGACCGACAACCTTCAAGAAAGCATCCTCCCAATGAATTTGTATTGATATTTGATCAAGGGGAGCCTGAGAGCTACCAAGAAGCAATTGAGCATGCAAAGAAAGATGATTGGAAAAAGGCCATGGAAGAGGAGATGAATTCCTTGCTTGAAAACCACACTTATGATTTAGTGAAGTTGCCTAAGGGGAGGAAAATTCTGAAAAATAAGTGGGTTTTCAAATTGAAGAATAACGGCAAGAATCTAAGGTACAAAGCACGTCTTGTTGTGAAAAGCTTTGGGCAAAAGAGAGGTATTGACTTTGATGAGATTTTCTCGCCGGTTATGAAGATGTCTTCTATTCGGGTTGTACTTGGCATGGCTGCAAGTATGAACCTTGAAGTTGAACAACTTGATGTGAAGACCGCATTTCTTCATGGTGATCTTGAAGAAGAAATTTACATGGAGCAACCAGAAGGTTTTATGGAAAAAGGGAAAGAGAAATTTGTTTGCAAATTGAAGAAAAGTTTGTATGGCCTCATGCAAGCCCCGCGGCAATGGTATACAAAATTTGACTCTTTTATGATGAATAATGGTTTTTCTAAAACCACTTCGGACCATTGTGTGTTTGTGAAAAAACTTTCGAATGGTAAATTTATTATTCTTTTGCTTTATGTTGATGACATGTTAATTGTGAGTCAAGATTCTACCATGATAAACAGGTTGAAATTGAAGTTGAGCAAGTCTTTTGCTATGAAAGATTTGGGGCCGGCAAAGCAAATACTTGGTATGAAAATTGTCCGTGATCGCAAAGAGGGGCTGATTTGGTTGTCTCAAGAAAGCTACATTGAGAAAGTTCTTGAGAGGTTCAACATGGATAAAGCAAAGCTGGTTGGTTGTCCGCTTGCGGGTCACTTCAAGCTTAGTTCGAATCAATGTCCTACAAGTGAGAAAGAAAAAGAAGAGATGTTGAAAGTTCCTTATGCTTCAGTAGTTGGTTCTTTGATGTACGCCATGGTTTGTACAAGACCGAATATTGCTCACGCCGCTGGTGTGGTGAGTCGGTTTCTTTCTAATCCGGGTAAAGAACATTGGGCAACGGTAAAATGGATTCTAAGATATCTTCGAGGGACTTCGAAGGTGTGTTTGTGTTTTGGGAATGGTAAGCCGATGCTTGATGGGTTCACAGATTCTGACATGGTCGGTGGTGTTGATTCTAGAAAATCTACTTCGAGGTATTTGATGACTTTTGCAGGGGGAGCTGTGGCATGGCAATCTAAATTACAAAAATGTGTTGCTCTCTCAACTACCGAAGCTGAATTTATTGCCATTACGGAAGCTTGTAAAGAAAAGTTATGGTTGAAGAAATTTTTGCAAGACTTGGGTTTGAAGCAAGAAAAGTATGTGCTTTATTGTGATAGTCAAAGTACTATTCACTTGAGTAAAAATTCTACTTTTCATTCGAGATCGAAACACATTGATGTGAGGTACCATTAGATTCGTGATGTGTTAGATTCGAAATTGTTACAACTCGAAAAGGTTCACACAGACGATAATATTTCGGATATGTTGACAAAGACTTTGTCGCGGGACAAACATTTGAAGTATCGAACTTTGGCAGGTATGGTTGATGTCTCTACCTAAGTCGGTAAGGGGAAAATTGTTGGATATACCTCCTTATTGGAGTTTGAAACCCAATTGGTTTCTTAAAGAATTTTAATTTGGTTTGGTTTAGGTATAATATATTTTAATATTATATCTAATTTATGGAGATCCAATTCAATTTGGTAACAATTAGGGTTTGATAAAATAAACTCAAGACTCAACCATATATATATATATATATATATATATATGTGGCTTTGTTTTTGGTGTAACACAGAGTACGGTTGCTATAATATATTTGATTAATTAGTTCGTGCCTTTGGAATTGGTGGACTAATAGTAGTGTTTTTAATCAAGTTCGGTGGGTTATTGTGCTCGGTTCGTTGCTTCTATTGCCTTTGATTCGAAGTTGATTTTGGTTGTTATTTTGGATCTTCTTCAACTTTGTTTTTGAAGATTTTTGTTCATCTATTTGGTGAGGTCTTTCCTCTTGTTTATTTGTGATTATTTGGAATTCACCTAAGGGTGATTTTGTGAGACCATTCGTGTCTCATTTGTAATCGTTTGAAAACTTATTTGGTTGATAGTGGAATTGGTTTTTGATCCCGTGGACGTACCTCACATTGAGGGAACCACGTAAAAATTCTTGTGTTGCTTTTGATTTAATTTTTCCACATTAGTTTTTATTCCCATTGATTGATTTACTTGTGGGGAATCATATATTTTCTCTAACAACAATATATTGTTCTCTTCAAGGACTACGAGCTAAATGGTTTAGATCACCATTGTGAGCCTTGTGAGGCCCATGAAATAGAGTCTTGTGGGGCATGAAGATGATGTAGTAGTCTTAAGAGGAGATGCTCCCGTTTGTGCTTTATAGACATGAGATTTGTCATATTGTCTCCCAAAAGTCAGCACAAAAATATTGAGTCCCACTATTATAATCAATAGAAAATCAAGTTGGGGCAACATATAGACTTGCCCCGAGGGCCACAAACTATTTTCCCTCCAAAGAGCATCATTCCTACCATTTATGATACACCAATCATTCTAGATACACAAAACTAAGGGTGAAAATTTTTGACCCACAAAGTAACATGAATCAAATAGTATACGAAGTTAGCGAGTTAGGCTTGACTATTTTTTACATTAAAATGAATATAACACCACATAATAAGGCGAATATTAAATGAGTTAGGTTAATATCTAACTTGCATAACACGATTGACACTAGTAATCTGTTTAATGAAAAATTAGATACATTTTAATTATATTTCCTCTAAAGGATGCCATTGAATACCTTATCTCCATCTAACTGATTAAAAAATATGTAAAATAAGATTATATATATATATATATTGTTTTTAATTAAGATAATCTATTTTTTATCTACTTTTTAGAGTCAATATAGTAAAAAAAAAAATATAAGAACAAGATACAGTTTTTGTAAATTAAGAAAATAAAATTGAGATGAAATTAAATGTTTCTATGAATAATTTCATCTAAGGTTGGATTTTTTTGAAGTTCAAATCTAAACTTGACAGTCATGTTCGGGCTTGTGGGGTTACTATCGGTCATGTTTCAATGATCCAAATCATGTATTTTATAAGGTTTTCCATGTATATCATTCATTAAAAAAAATTAAGTCGATTCAATAATTGTAACATTTAAGTTTATCATACTCATGTCTAAAAAAATAGAGTATAATTCTTAAGGGTAGTGATAGAGAGCTCTAAAACTAGAGCTCTAATATGAGCTCTAGTGATGTGACAAAAAAAAAAAAAATTACACAAGCCAAAACATCACATCACCGTGCAAGACCCACCAATAGAGCTCCCAAACATTATTGAATTCTTAAAATAAATCATCTATTTTATGGGGTCTGACAATGTGTGGATCCCAAAGTAGTGTATTATGTAATAATTTTGTTATCAGTTCTATACGTCGTGTGTTTTTTTCAACGGTAATTCTAGGTTTCCCAGATTTACCCAGCTGTACATGGGTCAAACATGGCATCGTGAACAATGAGTATAGATTGGGTCTTTGCCAAAAATAAAATTCCAGAAAGAATAGGTGAAAGCTAACTATAAGATTAATAATTTTGCAATGGAAAAGAAATAGGGAAAATGTGAAAATGAATTCATTTTTGGAAAACCAAAGAAGTCTTTGATTCAATATGTTAGTTGACAATAACGTTTGTACCTTGTAAAATCTGAAATGTCCAAGATAAAGTGTGTGCATACATAGGTTCCACATAGAAAAAGAAGGGCCATATATACATAGTAACTCTATCTTTCACCTATTTTGATTTGGTGAAGTGGGAACCAGTAGACATGAATGACAATGTGACAATAACTATTATCCTGGCTGTTAACAACCCTGAAAGTCACCAAGATTTATTCAAGATAATTCAAACCTATGGGACCTAAAATTTTTGATAAAATATTAGCTAAATATGACAATAACCAAGTTCAACTCGTGATACTATATTAGCTTTCTTGTCAGACCTGGCAAACTGTTCACCAGAACAATAACAACGGTTGGATAATGTCTCAAACTCGTTTGTGTCACATGAGGGATCTCTCTCACCTGATCATAGAGTGAAGAAAAATCTTGAAACGGAGAATTCCATGCCCATGGTAGCCATAACTTCATCAAACCATCCATACAAGAAAAATGGGTTATTGCGGCGTTTATAAAATAATGTTTTTATAGCGTCACTAAAGTTTTACGTTAGGCAAAGTTTTGAAAAACACTGTATTAGGAACGGATAAGTTTTTGATGTCTGGTAGGTGTGGGAAACGGAATTCAAACGGAATTTGAAGGGTCACTGTTTTCACTCTCTCTCTCTCTCTGTGTAAGTGTGTTGGAAATTCATTTATTCTCATCATTGCTTTGAGATCTGGACTCTATCTCTCTATATAATATTAATCATTATCTTCGTCACTTTATCAGATTTGAAATGGCCAGACTTGTTTCCAGTTCGCTTTGAGAATTAGACAGTATTATTAGGTCCTGTGGGATTTATCACGGGTTTTGTTTTGATAATCAAACCGGTCATTGTATAGAGCTCATTGAATATTTTATTCCCATAAAAAATAACATTGATCGGATATCGATAGCTATTTGATTGGATTAGATTTTTATCAACAATTTATTTTGAAAATTTTATTTCCTATTGATAGAAATTTGATCCGATCAAGTAGCTATCGATATCCGATTAACTTGATATTTTACAAGAATAAAGTACTCGATGAATTGTACATATTGAACTATCTGGATTATCGAAACAAGACCCGTAGTGGGCCCCCACAGGCCCAACAACACGCTCCAGTTCAATTTGGGATTAGAGAAAAGCCTGGCCTATATTGGAAATGGCTATTACACCAAACATATCGTTTGTTTATTCACAATCAATTTGTCTAATGGTTACAATTTTCTTCTGGTTGCATTATCTTCAATTTCGAGATTTGCAAATTTGAGATGTGTGCAACCTTTGATGTTTCTGCTGTCGATTCTTTCAAATCTATATTTTTTTCTATTGTCAATTTCCAAATCTAAATATCTCTGTGTGTGTGTGTGTGTTTGAAAGTGTTTTTTTTCTATTTTTGTCCTATAGCTGTTGTTTCCTGACTAGCTTTGGGTCTTTATTTATGTTAGGTTGTTGTAATTGGCAATCCCGTTTGACAAAACTCTTTATAGTTGTAATTTTATTCGCTCTATTATTTCAGTAAGGTTATGAGTGTTTAGATGCGAATCCAACCCGAATTGTGCCTTACAGAGGAGTTTGTGATCTCAATTTATAGCGATCCCGGGTTTACCCTTGTTGTACAGTGATCCGGACATGTGTCTGTGGTTGTGGGTAGTTGTTTATTATCTTGTTTGCATCCTTTTTACTTCGTATTTGAGTTATAGGATGTGTTGGGCAGGTTTGTTACAGGTTGGTTGAGTTTAGAAACCAAAGCTAGTTGCCCAGATTTTGATCTGTTCGCTCGAGCGGGGATGTTGGCGCTCGAGCGGGGATTGCACCCATCCAGTATTTTCTGTGCAGTGTTGGACGCTCGAGCGTGGTTTTGGCCGCTCGAGCGGGGTTACGTGAGTGCCGGTTGAGCGGGGAGTTGGGAGCTCGAGCGGAGACCTGATTCTGCAGAAGTTCTGGGAGTGTGTATTTGCCGCTCGAGCGGGATTGTTGGCGCTCGAGCGGGAGTCTGTGAGTGACGCTCGAGCGGAGCGTTTTACGCTCGAGCGGGCCGACTGGGTTTTAGTTCCGTGTTTTGACTTTTCAAGTCACTTTTTCACTTCCTCTTCTCTCTCCTACTTCTCCAAAAACACCATTGTTGAGCCTCTCACTCTAGAACTCTACCTTCTCTCTAGGTTTTGATCTAGTATGAGTGATTTGCTCACCTTTGGCCTTTACAAAAAGGTTGTTGATCGTCGAGGGCTATATTTTAATCTGAAATTTTCGAGTTTTGGAGCACGTTGGGTTTTGTCATCTTCTCCTTTGAGGCTCCGAATTTGAGGTAGGGATATCCTACTCCTCTCTACGGATTTTGTCTTTAAATTTTGGTATTTTGAGATGTTGGGGTTGGTTTGGTAATTTGGTGAAAGTTTGGGGCTTTTGTGCTATTTTACAAAAGTTGGGGTTTTATTCATAATAAACCTAGATGCATGTTTGGCATAGAGAAATGGACTAAATGTTGAATCATTGATGAAAATGGGACCTAAGGGTTGTAATGTTAATTATGGCAAATGACCTAATTACATTGGTTGATTAATTGGGATAATTAATTGTGAAAAATGAGGAAATGAAATGGAATTTGAGAGTGGGAATGTATGGGGTTAAAGGGTGTAGTTGAATTATTTGTCACTCACCGGATTGAAATGTTGATTGAATATCCATTGTGCATTTATTTTCTGTTTAGAAATAACTGCTTTGGGCTATCAGTGGAGGATAGTCGTGATTGTTGTAGACAATGCATGATGATTAGGCAAACGGAAACTAATCAATGGATTATGTCATGGAATTTGACG
The DNA here is from genome assembly GCF_055761805.1 of Camellia sinensis. Taxonomy (NCBI): domain Eukaryota; kingdom Viridiplantae; phylum Streptophyta; class Magnoliopsida; order Ericales; family Theaceae; genus Camellia; species Camellia sinensis. The sequence continues at coordinate 4,232,613 of NC_138974.1, read as the reverse complement.
GTTGATAGAATACATTAACTGTATGTATTGAGTGATTGTATATAGAACCAATGTGTTTGTATACGTTATGTGTAGAGGAGGAGATGGGGGATGTACTCCGCGGTTTAGGAGAAGATAGGGGATGTACCTCTAAACCGGATAGTGTTGGGAGAAGATAGGGGATGAACTCCGTAGATACAGCTCATATGCTTGTCTAGAGAAGTGAAGATAGAGCTCATATGCTTATCTTTGTGAAGTGTGGATATAGCTTATATGCTTATCTGTGAATGTGGATATTGTTGTATACATATCTGTTGAGAGTGTGGATATAGCTTATATGCTTATCTGTGAATGTGGGATATAGTTTTTATACATATCTGTTGAGAATGTGGATAGAGCTTATATGCCTCTCTGTTGAAAAAGGGAAAATGAAAAGTAACTTGGACTCATAAGTCGTATGACATAAATATGTGATTTATGTGAATGTATCAGTGTTGGCCATCTATCAATTGCTAATCTTTTAGTCATTGTTCATGGTTGGTTTAGTATATTTCTACTGGGCTGTGGCTCACCCTATATGGGAATATCATTTTCAGGTACAGGTAGCATGCCACCTCCAAGGACATAGCTTGGGAGGCTAGAGACGGACATACTTTTGTCATTTTACTTTTTGATGTATTACATGTAATTTAGGCCAAGGGCTTAATGTGTATGAGTTAGTACTCTTTTGTTGTAACCAAGTGTTAACTTGGAAAGCTGTAAGCCCTTAGGGCATTTGCTTTTGTTGTTAACATGTAATACTTATGTAATGGAATACTGATAAATGGAAGAATGTGGAACTTTTATATATCAATGCATGTCTTATTTGTTGGGTTTAATGTTATTATTTTGAGGGCGTTACACAATTCTTTCATGTTTGCCACTTTGCTCAAGCGAAGAAAATGATCATCCAGTATTTTTGCAGACCGCCTGAACTTCTGGAAAGAAAGTTTTACCGCTTTAGCAGTGAAAGTTGCGCTCGGCTAGTCAGCTTGTATGTTTCGCACCGCCTTTAGTCACACCGCTCTTAGTCTCGCCACTCGAGCAGTGAAATGTGTGCTCGAGCAGTCTGTGCGATCCTGTTTTCTATAAAGTGCGTTGTTCGCTGTTTATAGTGTTTGAGCCGCCCAGATTTTTAGAGAGGAACAAGATACAAAGTGTTTTATATTGGAGGGTGCTTTTTGAGTGTTTCCTTGATGATTTAAGACTGATCAATGGATCCGTGAACTTCATATCGACATCATCAAGGGTTTGTTTGTTTTCATTTATTCACAAAAGAAAGAGTTGTTCTTCGGTGGATTCCATGGAACTGGGGCCTAAATCTTTGGGGGATTCTGAAGTAGCTCATCGTCGTGGATTCGACATCGGCGTTGTGGATTCAACGTTGGGCAAGACAATTCCGAGGTGAAGACGGTGGTGGAAAAGGCACCTAGGGGTCGATTTAATTCGGGCGCGGATTCGCTAGGTAATTGAGGGTACACTTGTGTAATTCCCTTTTGTCTTCTTAGTGGATTGTTTTGTGGCTTTTGCCATGGTTTTTTTTTATCACAATTTGAGGCGCTCCAATTGTGATTTTTCTACATTAAATCGTTGTGTTGATTTATCTTTGATTGTTTGATTGTGATTATTATTTACTGTCACACCCCAAACCCGGGTGTGACTAGCCATAGCCCACACGGCCTTAGCCCAAGGCACACGTAAGCCTAAACACGAAACCAAAATCAAATTGAACAACTAAACAAAAGTCCAATAGTAAATAACCAAACTCAATCTAGTGACATGCCACAATTATAAACGGCAAAACCAACCATAAACAATACCATCCAAACTTATGGGATATAAACAGCCCACATATCAAAATAATCCTAAATGAACCCTAATAAAAAAAATAAAAATAAATATGCACAACTTGACATAACAATCTAAAACAAAATAAATGAATGTCCTAGAGGTCCATGCAATTGACTCCCTGCTACGCCATGAGTCCACTCTAAGTCGTAACACTTGGAAATGATAAACAACTAAGTCAGCTGATAGCTCATTGAGTAGCAACATGGATAGTAAATATAGTTTTGAAACTGATTACAACATAAACACTATAATTTTCTGGGTACCAAGAAATAACAAGTAACATGCCACACAGTTCTTAAGGTTATAAGCCCCGTTGGATCCAATACTGAACTAAGAGTCATCCTCAGGGTGGCAACTTGGGCCTTTTCTCTAAGACAATTCGATTAAAGGTTACCTAGCCTAACCTAGGTCTTTTCCTTACAATCGTTGAGCACTAAAGTCATCACGGCCCAACCCGGATCTGTTCCCTAATGGCCAGAGTCACCACACGCAGTGGAATAATTTCCCTGGACTAAAATATACAGATGGTCCCAATAATCAATACACATCAGTTTCGCAAAACATGTTAGTTCACCATTATAAACATGAGACCAAAACAAATAGTTTATAGCATGCCGAGTTCACACATGTTTTAGAAATAATTTGATTCCATTGATAATATAATAATTTATCAAAACAGTTTAGTCTTGAAAACAATAATTTAATTTTCCATCAGTTCAGGGTAGGGGAACATTTATAAAAATATATAGCATGAAACTACTCACCTGAAAATGAAATAATATAATCCACGAATAGAGTATGAAAGTCCAACTAGTGCCCTGAACCAAGTATGAATACGTCACTACTAATTTAAAAATATTAAAGAGAATAATAAACTAAGTATCCCACACTAAAGCACACTAACACAGCTCAATCCCACTCACCATTACTTTTAAATAATACCTAAGTTCATGTTCTTCAAGATTTAAAATTACCCAAGACATGGGTTCCGACCGAAACTTAACTAAAAGTAACTTTAAGATAAAACAGAGTTTTAAACAAGTTTTCCCAATTTATTCGCTAACTTTGAAAATTAAAAACCCACGCCATGTCGTTCAAAAATTTCCAAAACCCTCCAGATATCAACTAATATATCCTACGTTTCAAACCCAATTGGTTTTACACTATTTGGTTATCAAAATAATTATTTACAATTAATTACACCCAAACAGGTTATTTTCTGCAGCACTTTAAAGAAATTAATGGTTCTCTTAGTATACACAAGCAATCAATGCAAGGCCAACAATGTAAAAAACTAGACTCGTAACCGGTTCTAATGACACTGATTTTATGATTTTCGGATCTATACCCAATGAGAACGACACTTTGGAAATTACTGTTTTACACCAGTTTTCTGGACAGATTTGAACGCACCAGTTAATATAAATTTTGACTCCCAAAAATTATGAGAAAATTCATATATGCAATTCAATATGTAGTTAATCCACTATAAAAATTTCAGTTCAAAATTCATTCGTTTGATATGGTTTCTTGATTTTTAAAGTTTGTAACTTTGTGCAGAATTCTTATCAAACGCCTTTAGCTCCTTAATTCGCTTTAAAATTTTGCATGATTATACGCAAAACACTATCCCAATCAGCCAAATATTTCATAGCCATGCCCAACGCATGTACCTACTTCACCGATTTGACCCATCAACTACGCAGCAACTCACAAGAAGAAGAAAAAGATAGTGAGGGAATAAAAAATAAGGGATTTACCTTGTCAGTGGCCACCACAAAACTCAACAATTTTCAGCACTTTTCACCCAATAACCTAGACGTCTCTCTCCCTCTCTTTACCTCTCACTGCTGCTCGGAAAGTTGTGGGGAACAATAACATAAGAATTAGGGTTTTATTTTTATTTTATTTTTTAAATAATAAATCTTGCCTCTAAATTAAAGACTTTCACCATAAATTTATTTTAGGTTTAAAATTAATTAAAAGGCCCTCCAATAATATTTAATTTGCACTTTAGGATTGACCATCAAAATATTTGAGATTGTAAAATTATTATTATTTAATTATTTACCTTATTTTTATATTCGGTTTCTCACATTTACTGTTTAAAATTGATACATAATCACAAATCAATATATTGGGGATTTTAAGATTTTTCAATTTATTTCATTTTTTGATTATTGATCTCTATATATTTGGTGTAAACTGTAAATGTACCTTTCATGGAATCCATGTATACTATTGATTGGTCTTGTGGGGGAAATTCTATTTTCACACACCTGATTAGCTCAAGGCACATCTTTTCTCTATCAACACACCTATTAATTTGATAATCAATTAATTTTCTCAATCTACACACTTAAAATTACAATTACACCCTTCACTTAAAACCATTATACACACCACTAACAAAGCAATATTCCCTAGGGCATCCAGATTTCAGGACTATCATGAAATGTTTCATGAAGATTTTTCATCCCTTGATTAGTGTGTGGTGTTTTCTTGTATGTGTAATCTAACAGTGAAAAATCTTTCACGATCATTTTCATGATATTTTTTTCATGATACGTAACATTACTCTACCAAGTATCTTGCCCCTGGATTTGTGTGTGCAGTGATTTAAATTCACATTCCTCATGATTTGACAACTCCAATCTTCCCATGTATTGAGGTCGTCATCAGAATGAGTGCACCGAGATGGAGCGTGATGAAAACTAAAAGTATCTATTGGTCAGAATATGGTCTTCAAGTGCAACCATTACAGGGGTGGCAAAGAGGTCAGCTTTGGAGATGAGCAGTCACTACAATTCACTTATCTTGTCACAATCCAATATACTTTTCCACTTGCTTATGTACAAATACACTACGAATAAATTTTTTTAGGGTTATAATACCATAACTGATGTTATAGCTGTATTTTTTGATTCCCGAGAGAAAAAAGAAAGGGTTGCCTGGGGAGAGGGGATAGGAATTTTTCAGATTTAAAAAAAAAAAATCCTATTCATTCTTTGTAATGTATCTATGTATGACTAATCAATAAATGTATATATATATATATAGATGTGTATTTCCACTGAGATTGTATTATATTAGGCTCTTTAATGGTTTCTGGTGAGGCATGAATTCTCTGTTATGTTCTGTGATCTACTTTAAGCAGTGGGTGTTGGAGTTTACAAGCAATGGTTGGAGTATTATTTCAAGGTTGTAATGTCAAAGATATTTTGGGAGTATTATTTTGCAAGCAATAGAAGAGTATAGAGTATGTAACAAGCAAAGTGACAACAATGGAAAAACTAGGTTTTATTTTTTTTTAACTCAGAAGGTGTACATTGAGATCTTTTTGTTCTTAAAAGATGCGTACAGAGAATTTTTGTATATAATATTATGGGTGTTACTAGATGTCTATTATAGTCATTTTAATTTAGGATATAATTGTCATTAAATTAAAAATTCATTAAGTGTGTCCCTGAATTAATTAGGTGTGTGAAAATAGAATTTCCTGTGGTGATATATGCAGCTTGGGTTTAGAGAAAGTTTGACAGCTTCATTTGATAACCTATTGGGGGTATGCTTCCATATTTATGCTCTTGTATTGGAGGTTTGCTTCCATATTTATGCAATTAGTTGTTTAAATAGTGGCAACTAATAATGTTGGAATGGTAAGTATTGTCTCAATGGCATTGAGTTTTTGTTGTCGTTTTGCCCCCTTGGTGCATTATGGGGTTTGAAGTGATATGTTTGTTTAACTTTTGGCCAAAATTTAAAGTTATTTATTTAATTTTTCAGTTTTCTAACCAATTGCTAGATATCGACTTGCCCCAACTTTTCTAAAGTGCCATATTACTTTATAAGGTATTCCGACGTTGTTTTGACTATAATAAATTACACACTCTGCCTCAAAATAAATACAACAAAAATCAACCCCTTCTCTCTCTCTAATTGATAGTTTGGATTGTGGCATTTGCTCTTTTGTCTACACGACCACTGGAAAGCATTTGAATTGATCTTTGTTTTAGTCGGAATACCCTGGCATAACATAATGCACAAACTGGATGTTTCATTTAGTTTCCTTTTTGTTTTTTCTGCTTGATCTAATATCTTTTATGGTTGCATATAAAAATACAAGAAAATAATCGATTTTCTATGGCTGAGGAAAAAAGAAAGGCATTTGTAGTTATAAACTCTAGCTAATTGTTTTTATTGGATAATGTACTTGTGTTTAGTCAATTTCATTGCCATAAGGCATTTGTAGTTATAAACTCTAGCTAATTTTTTTTATTGGATAATGTACTTGTGTTTATTCAATTTCATTACCATAGTTGGTGGGACTTATTTGTGAGCTGAAAGCTTTTCAATGGAACTATGCTTATGAGTAGCATTCGTATTATTTGTGACTGCAAACATGGCTGGTTTAGAGGGTTCTCAATTTGATGCTTATCAATATGTTATGCTGAAATGAATGTGATGCAGAATATAAGAATCTCGAGGATGAGTAAATTCAAAGAAGCGACAATATTTGGAAATTCAAATGATTTCAAGGAGAAATCGAAAGAAACCATATATAATCATGTTTATAATATTACTATAGTTCTATTTTATGATTATTTTTATGTTTTCTAGGATTTTTAGGCAAGGGGTATTTTGGTAATTTTATATTTACTTACATGGGTTGTATGGGTCGCCCATGGGTCATCTTGTGGGTCAAATTATTTAATTAGTTTTTGTTTTTGTTACTTATTTGGTCTTAAATTAGTTTTAGAAATTAAAGATATTTTAGTAGTTTCTTTTTTTAGTTATAGTTAGTTTAGGAAGTCTCCTAATCTATATAAAGCCATGTAATGCCTATAATTTAGGCTTCGTTTGGCATGTGAGAGTTTTAGCCTAAAATCAAAAAATTACTAAAAAAATCAAAAAGTCTATAATCTATATCAAAAAGTCAAACATTCTCCTTTCTCTCTACTTTTTGCACATCTTTTTGTGAAAAATCAAAAAGTCATGCCAAACATACTAGTTTTTTTTACCTCATACTTTAGCCAAAAAGTAAAAAAGTAACTAAAATAACATGTTCCCAAACGAGGCCTTAATAGAGTTGATATTTTATAAAAGGTTGAGAGCTCTAAAACTTCTTTATGGATTGTGTGATGCTATCAAACCCTAGATATGATGCCTATAGAATCTAGGTGTGATGCATAGATCTATCTTCTGCTCTTCTTTCTTTCTTCTTTTCTGTTTCAATTTACTATTCTCATATTACTATTCACAGCCCTCTAAAAGTGCGCTTTTCAACCTCAACTCCATCCAATCACCCCCAAATCAATCCTAATCCCTTCCCCTACCTATTAGCCTTCAATTTAACCCTTGAAACCCTAAATTACTCACTGTTTAGGCCACCAAATAACCTGTGTTTTGAAAATCCAATGCTGTTCGTATTTGTCCTACATCATAATGACAAGTAAGTTTCAGTCATTTGATTCCATAATCATTCATTGTTATTTCACTGCCAATAAGATGGTATTGTTTCTTGTTTCTTTATGTAATTATAATATATAATCTTTTCATTCTCATTATCATACTGCTGATGCCTATGGTATACTTTTTTGTTAAAAAATAATTCATAAAAAATTTCTTCTATAGCGAACTTTTGTATGTTTCCTTGACTAAATAAGGGGGCCATGAGGTTCTATTATGGTGAATATGGTGGAGTTTCAAACAAACCTGTTTTTCTACGTTTTTGAATTGTTGAACTCACACGATATGTTTGATGTGCCCTGTCATAATTGGCCATGTGATTAAATTTGAAGCAAGCAAGGATTGGCCTATGAAATTTTGGAATTGAAATTTGATCATTGTGTTTGTTGATAATAACTAAATGTCAATTGATGAAGCTTACCTCAAATATCTTATTATACAAGTTCATTTATACAAATATTTTTGGTATTTATAATAGGTTAGTTGGTGTTGTGACAATGCATTGAGGAAGTGGCATTTGGAATTTATAATTGTTTCCTATTTGGCAAGTATGATTTCTCCGTGTTTCTCTTTGTTGGGTTTTTATAATTGGTAATCTCATTTTCACAAAACTCCTTTTAGTTGTAACTTTATTTTCACTTTTTTTTCACCGAGGATGTGAGTGTTTAGACGCGAATCCAACCCTAATTGTTATTGGAAATGGTTGGAAAATTCTGGGTAAAACCAGAATTTTTTCCTAACTTTGGTCTATTACTTAGGTGGGACCCAAGCGTCAAATTTGGTAGGTCAAAGTGGTAACGCATTCTATGTCGTGTTGTGATTCACGTGGTATATTTGGTTGCTCAAAACCATTATCGAGTGAATGGGAAATTGAAGCCAAAGTGAGCTCCATGGAAATGGAGTTTTGGTAGAAATTCCTTAAGGTTAGAAAATGGCTTGTCCCACATTGATTTGGTGGGAAGTTTTGAATGGGTTTATAAGGCATGAGATTGGAATTTGGGGTGTGCCCCAAGGGGTACCCAAGTTTTGTAGAGAGGGAGGTTATGGGCAAAATGGGCTTGACCCATTGGACCCAAAAATCACCACACGCGCCCGCCACCGCCGTCCGTCCGGTCGGGCGGGGTGGGCTTGGGCGCGGGTGTGTGATTGGGTTAGGCTTGTTCGGCCCAATACTAATATTTTTGAGCCAGAAACATTTGGATTTAATTTTATTTTTTGAAATAAAATATGTCCAACTGTCCAGAATTCAAAGTAATTCCGGAATTAATCTATTCTGGTTTTTCTCTACATCCAAACAGGTCCCTTCCATTTTTATCTGTTTGAATTTTGAACCCAACAGATTTAAATCTGTTTAATTCAAAACCAAACAGGTTTCATACCTGTTCAAAACAGGTTAGCTCCTGTTTAATTCAAAATCAATAGCCACCACTACATCTATAAATAGGTAGCCCTCATTTGACGTTTTACATTCAGAAAATTCGTACTTCTCCTCTGCAAATTTATTCTTTATTTTGCTGCATTTAATTTTTGTGAGAAAGAGTGTAAACACTTAGTGTGTCGTTGAACAAATAAATTGTAGTGCTGCATTTATTTGTAGTTGATCATTTCATCCTGGGAGATAGACGTCCATATTCTAAAAGCACCGTGGAGAGGATGAATCTGTCTTAAGGAGACAGTGTCGAACACTGGACTTGATCAGAATAATATTCAAGATATTAATCAAGTAAGTTATTTATTTATTTTCTGTTTTATTATTTATTTAAATCAGATTTTAATTTTGTTTTTGTAACAAAATCAAATCTGTTTTTATTTATTTAATTCTATTTTAATTTTGTTTTTGTAATCAAACTTTCTCTCTCCTTTCCTATTTTTCTTTTATATTCTGTTTGTCGTTTAGTACCCAAACATAATTAATTAATTTAATTACAGTGAAGATTGTCCAACAATCTTATGACAAAATATTTTTGGTGTTTTCATTGTAGTTAATTTTTGGTGTTTTCAAAGTGATATTCTGGTTGGAAAATACAAATAGTATTATAAACTATTTTACAGATAGTAGTAATATATTGTCTATTTTCTTTGACAACTAGTAGTAATATACTGGTGTCATTAACAATTGCAGAATATTATTTGGTGTTACAGAAAATTATTGTGGTATTTTATTTTTCTAGTTTTAGTAACAAGGAAAATAAAATTATTTTGTGTTATAATTTATTTTCTGGTTTTAGTAACTAGAAAATTAATTTGTGGTTTGTTTTTCTGATTTTTGTAATTAGATCTTATGACTACTACAACTGAAACTGCAACTGGAAGTGGTACTCCAATTGTTATACCAACATCGGTCCCTATCCAGAACCATGTTCATGTACCAATAAATCATGGAAAAGAACCGGAAAAATTTAACGGTACTGAGTTTAAGAGATGGTAGCAGAAGATGTTGTTCTATCTTACAACTCTTAATTTGGCTCGGTTTCTCCATGAAGAGGCTCCAGCACTTAAAGAGGGTGAAAGTGATCAGCAAGTTGTTGCCGCTGTAGATGCTTGGAAACATTCAGATTTCCTGTGCAGAAACTACATCTTTAATGGCCTTGACAACATGTGTAACAGCGCCCGCGGGCCTCATGCTACAGTTCGGACTCGATTTGTGTCACGGTTCTTAATCTGAACCAAAGAGTCCAAATCTGGCAAATCGTTTTGAGAAACAGATTTTTGAAAAAGTAGTGCCAAACATGGACTGCTTTGCCAGATACAGAGTCGCCACCTAAATATTTTTTATGGGAGAATTTAGGAAACCCTGACTCGGTGCCGAAGGCCACATGTCCGTCATCACCGGAGTTGTCTCGGCTCGGGAGCTTGGGTACGATCGGGGAAGGTCAGCTATGAGCACCCCCTTTCGCCCGGTCCGAAGACCGGCCTCTACTAACCGTGATATCCGTTTTTGAAAACTTTATGTGTTCTTAAACCATTGTTAGCCTAGAATTACTATGTTATGCGCGCGGCAAACAAGTATAGACCGAATCGCCCAAATTGGAAATAAAACATTTTATGTTCGTTTTGAAAATGGTTTGCTACTCGTAAGTAGGCTAAAATGCAGGTTTTGCCACCTTCAAGTGGGCTTTTGGAAAAGATGGTTTTGCCACTATCTAGTGGGCTTAAAAATCGCAGTTTTAATGCATTATTCCAATTTAGGTAATTCAACCTCCATCCACGGGCATTCAAGCAGTTATATCACATAAGCAACTAGCCTCATGGTAATCATACTGTCATGGCAACACTCACACGCATGCGATATGCTAAAGCATAAAAGCTTACCTAGTACTCCGAGCCAAAACAGAAACTAGTCAGTAATCATATGCATGATCCTAGTTCATGTTAAAAAATGGCTAATGCATCACATGCAAAAATGAAATCTAGGCGGGCTCGGCTAACCTAAGCATGGCATATGAAATGCGATCAACTATCACATAGTCAATTTTTGAATTGAAGTACGAATACAGTTAGCGTGATGTACCGAGCCTAATGCATGCAGTACAAATGTATGGATGCACGCATGCATAGCATAAGGTATGCTAAAATAAACGTGCCCTAATCTACCATCATAAGCAGGTAAATAAAAGGGAGAAAGAAGTGGGGGTTGGAAGACATACACACACGCACCCACACTTATTACAGACACGCCCTCACTCGGAGGGACCGAATAAATATTACAAATTAATTAACTACGCAAGCTAATTAATATTACAAATTAACTAATTTAATTAACAAATTAAATAAATTAATTGAAACAGGAAAACGCCTCGGGAAGCGCGCCGCCATGCGCAAGCTGCCTCTGTTTTCCTTCTTTCACTCCTCTGGAGACTGTCAAAACCTCAGGGTTGCATCCCTAGGCACTGGGGAGTACCACCGGCTGAGTGGAATCACCACCGGCACTGGTATATGTCCATCGGCACAAAATTGAATCTGTCGGCAGAGAAAAGGTTGCCGGCCGGCACCTTACACTGCCGGTCGGCAAAGAAAGTCTGCTGGACCTGCAATTCACAGCAACAGAGGGCAAAACGAGGCATGGCAGCACAATTCAAGGCATGTATGCATCGACCATATCCCTTATCATTGTAATGACTCAAAGGGACATGTGCCTCGGTTCCCGGACCACCAATCACGCATTTCCATGCATGATGGCCCAAAGAACCAAGTATGCAACTTTGATTTCAAATGTATGGAAACCAATCAAACAAAACTCCCAATCCCTATCACCCAAGTCAAGGGACAAGGAATGCATGCAAGATGCAATGCAACCTAGGCATACAAGCTAAGAATGCAACATGGCATGGCAAGGCACTTATGCAAGCATATAAGCATACATATGGCAATGCAAAGATGGAAAGATGGACTTATACATGAATTAGGCAACTCTAAAATGGGCCTAAAACAGTAGCCAATGGAAGAAGATGAAGTGCCTCGAAATGCGTGCGCACGGGCACGCAAACCGAGGCAATGGCATATGCAATGCAATGGCTAAAATGGCATATAGAATGCAACATGGACTTATACTAACATGAGAGAGCCTCAGCCACACTCACATAAGAGGCCGATGAATGAAAATGGAGTGCCTCGAAATGCGTGCACACGGGCACGCAAACCGAGGCAATGGCATACGCAATGCAAATGACATGAAAATGTGATATGGGCTTACACTAACATGAGAGAGCCTCAGCCACACTCACATAAGAGGCCGATGGATGAAAATGGAGTGCCTCGAAATGCGTGCACACGTGCACGCAAACCGAGGACCGAACCTACGGCACAGAATGCCACTCTAACAAGACATGGCAATATGATATGCTAGCATGCAAATTTCAGAAGCTAAACATGACCCGAAACAGCCCCGAATCATGGCAAAATGGCACCCGATGCATGACATGCGACCCGAAATGCAAAATTAGGCATACACAATGGCCTACAGCTATACAAAGCATGCACAATATGGACATGGAGCATGAAGACAGAAGCAAGGCAGCCTCAAAATTAGCATTTTTCTAGTACAAAACATGGCCAAACAGCAAGCAAAGACGGGGCAAAATTAGTATGCGAAAATGGCCCTAAACATGAGATTATGAAGCAACTCACAGCTGCAAACCCCAAATGGGTTAGGACCCTTCAACAACATTGAAGAGGGACCAAAAATAAGCACTTTCACAGAACTGTAAAAACCTCAAAAACAAAAGCATGGTAGGCTAACAAAACATGCAAGAAAACGGACCAAAAGGTGGCCAAAGAGGCAAGTGGCATATTCAATGCCCAAACTGAAAAATTCCCTTCTACAACATTGAAGAGGGACCAAAAATATGATGTTTTTCAGTAGATGACAAGGCTCGAAAACAGATACAAGCATGGCAAACAATTTATGCAAGATTAAGGCCACAAGAGGGCTATAACATGAAGTACACAAAATATTCATCAAATAGCCAAAGACCCTTAATGAAACATGACAAGGGGGTCAAAATATGGCCACTTTAAGTTCGGACCAAGCCACAAAAACAGAAGAAAAACAGGCTAATAAATTATGCAAAAAAAGGGGGCCAAAGAGGGCTACAATGGCAAGTGGTACATGGAGGTCCCAAACAAGGATGAGCCCTTCTTCAATGTTGAAGAAGGGCTCAAAATAAGCCTATTCACAGTTTATAACATGCTCCAAAACAGATTACACATAGGCTAAAAGAATCATGCAAAATAATGGCATACAAAGGGGTAATGAAGAAAGTGTGAGATAGGGTTCTCAAAGAGGGTTGAGCCCTTCAACAAACATGTAGAATAGCTCAAAATAGACCTAGTTTCAGTTAAGGTCGGAGCCTAAAACCGTAAGCAAATATGGCTAAGAAATGATACAAGAAAAAGCTCAAAAGAGAGGAAATGCTACTCACCCTTGAAGACCAAACTTTGATGGCTTCTTGGCTTGAGTTTGTGGCTCCTTAGGCTTTGAAGAACAGCCTCCAGCTGCTGGAAATGGAAGTGGTGGTGTTGTGCTATGGCTTGGTGTGTAAATGGCCAAGGATAATGAACTTTGGAGCTTGGAAGAGAGGGTTGAATGTATAGATATAGGGTTGTATGTATAATGCTCCAGCTGGTTTTCTTCTTCTAACCTAGTATAAGGAAGAGGAGAGTTTCCTTTATAGGCAAAACAAAGTGTAAAGCTTCTTGAGGAAGCTAAACAAGGGTGCATATCCTCCATACACGTGTATGGAGGATCCATTCTGTGCCCTCCAGCTGGCACAGCTGGCATATACCCAATCTGTAGAATGCTCCGGAAGGTCGTCGGCTAGCAAAAATTGTCGGTCAGCACAATAAAGTGCCGGTCGGCACAATAAATGGCCGGTCGGCACAATAAATAGCCGGTCGGCACAAACAGAGTGCCGATGGGTGGCCGGTGAGGTCAAAAAAGTGCCGGTGGATGTCCAGATTGAAGCCCCGGAAGTTATCTTTCCAATGGCGCAAACCTTGCATCAAAATTCCTCCTGTGCAAAAAGTTATGCCCTTTTTCGTGAAGCCGCGCAGATTCGATCCAACCGGGATGATGCCCGACTTCAACTGATCATATCTCCCCCACCCGGACTTGGCTCTAGGAGATTCTTGAGTGCAAAATCAAGTCCCGGAAGTAATCTTTCCGATGGTGGTGGTCCCATAGCTAAACTCCAAGTGTACAGACAGATAAGCCCGATTCAGCGAGGGCTGCTCGATTCGCTTCTACCCGGATTCATGCCGAACTTCTCCCAAACTAGTTTTCTCCCCTCCTTTCCTCTTTTCTTCAACTCCAAAACCCTAAACAAAGTGTTTTGAAAGATTTGCCTCTCTTCTAGCCGAAGAAACTGATTCTTTGCCCTGCACATCTCTCAACACCGAGCAAACCATCAATAGTGCCCAAGTCTTAAGGGCGGTCAAAAATGGGGTGTCTACAACATGCTATATAATGTTTATAGTCCTCTGAAGTCATCAAAAAAATTATGGGATTCTTTGGAGAAGAAATACAAGACAGAGGATGCCGGCACGAAGAAATTTGTTGTCAGTAAATTTCTGGACTTCGTTATGGTAGACTCCCAAACGGTAATTTCTCAAGTTCAAAGTTTTCAATTAATTTTACATGATATTCATTCAGAGGGTATGTCTCTGAGCGAGTCTTTCCATGTCGCTGCTTTAGTGGAAAAGTTACCACTGGCTTGGAAAGATTTCAAAAATTATTTAAAACATAAACGCAAAGAGATGACCATGGATAAACTTATTGTAAGATTTACAATTGAGGAAGATAACCGTAAGGTTGAAAAGAGGAATGGGAAAAATCCCATTAAGTCCAAGGCTAATGTGGTTGAACAAGTTCATAAACCACATAACAAAAAGAGGAAGTTTACTGGAGATGGTCCTAAACAAGGCGACAACAATGACAACAAAAAGTTCAAAGGAAAATGCTATAACTGTGGCAAGATTGGACATTGAGCTTCTGATGGCCGCCGCCCTAAGAAGGATCGTGGAAGTACAAGCAAGAAGACTACCAATCAGGCCAATGTAACTGAACGAGATTACATCTCTGACGGGGTGAATGACATCAACCTCTCTGTTGTGGTGTCTGAGGCTAACTTGGTTGGAAATCCCAAAGAGTAGTGGGTTGACACTGGAGCAACTCGTCACATATGTGCGGACAAGAAGATGTTCACTACCTACAATGAGGCTGCAAATGGTGAACAACTTTTCATGAGAAATTCTTCTACTTCTACTGTGGCTGGACAAGGAAAGGTGATCTTGAAGATGACATCAGGGAAGGAACTGACCCTCAACAACGTACTGCATGTACCTGACATCCGGAAGAATTTAGTTTCTGGTTCTTTGTTAAGTAAAAATGGTTTTAGGCTTGTCTTTGAGTCTGATAAATTTGTATAAACAAAGAGTGACATGTATGTTGGTAAGGGATACATGAGTGATGGTCTCTTCAAACTAAATGTAATGACAGTTATACCAAAAGTTGCTAATAAATAAGAATAACACATCTATTGCTTATATTCTTGAGTCGAATTTATCGCATGGTAGATTAGGACATGTAAATTATGATGCTTTGCGTAGATTAATTGGTTTGGATTATATACCAAAGTTTGAAATTAATCATATTCATAAATGTGAAGTTTGTGTAGAAGCGAAACTAACTAAGGCTTCATTTAAATCGGTTGAAAGGAAAACCGAACCTCTAGAATTAATTCATACAGATGCATGTGATCTTAAATTTGTTTAAACTAGAGGAGGTAAAAAGTATTTCATAACATTTATCGATGATTGCACAAGATATTGTTATGTTTATTTACTTAGAAGTAAAGATGAAGCCTTAGAAATGTTTAAACTCAACAAAACATAAGTTGAAAATCAACACGGTAAAACTATTAAAATGGTTAGAAGTGATAGGGGTGGTGAATATGATGCACCATTAAATGGATTTTGTGCACAACATGACATTATTCACAAAACTACAGTACCTTATTCTCCACAGCAAAATGGAATTGTATAAATGAAGAATAGAACCTTAAAAGAAATGATGAATGCCATGTTACTAAGTTCAGGCTTACCACATAACTTGTGGGGGGAAGCAATATTGTCTGCTAATTATGTTCTTAAGAGAATACCCTATAAGAAAACCAACAGCACTCCTTATGAATTGTGGAAAGGTCGACCGTCTTCCTACAAATACTTAAAAGTGTGGGGGTGTTTGGCAAAAGTTGAAGTTCCTGTACCCAAAAAGACTAATATTGGACAAAAAACAGTAGATTGCGTGTTTATTGGTTATGCTCAGAATAGTAGTGCATAGCGGTTTCTGACTTATAAATCAGAAATACCTGATATAAATGTGAACACTATTATAGAGTCAAGGAATGCTGTGTTTTTTGAACATGTCTTTCCTTACAAGAAAGGACAGTAATTAAGTTCACTGAAAAGAACTTATGATTGTACACAAAGTCAACAGACTAATGACAATCAAACACAAGAGACTAGTAATGGTCTCGACTAACAGGATTTAACTGATGATGAACCAAGACGAAGTAAGAGAGTGAGAATATCAAAATCTTTTGGTCCAGATTTTCTGACATACCTGTTAGAAAATGAACCTCAAAGCTTTAAAGAAGCAATGAAAGGTCCTGAAGCACCTTTGTGGAAAGAGGTTGTTAATAATGAAATTGAATCCATTATGCAAAATCATACTTGGGAATTGGTGGATCTTCCACCAGGTTCTAAACCTCTTGGATATAAATGGATATTCAAGAGAAAAATGAAAAATAGATGGTTCAATTGACAAGTATAAAGAAAGACTTGTAGTTAAAGGTTACAGACAAAAGGAAGGTCTGGACTATTTTGACACATATTCCCCTGTGACTAGAATAACATCCATTCGCATACTTATTGCTATAGCAGCGTTGTTTAAATTAGAAATACATCAAATGGATGTTAAGACAACTTTCTTAAACAGTGATCTAAATGAAGAGATCTATATGGAGCAACCCGAAGGGTTTGTATTGCTAGGGAAAGAAAATAAAGTTTGTCTGCTTGTAAAATCTCTTTATGAATTAAAACAAGCACCTAAGCAATGGCATGAAAATTTTGATCGTGCAATGCTTACTAATGGGTTTAAGATAAATGAATGTGACAAATGCGTCTATGTTAAAAACACTGACCAAGGATATGTCATAGTTTGCCTTTATGTGGATGACATGCATATCATTGGAAGCAGTCAAAACATGATCAAATCAACTAAGCAAATGCTTAATAGAAGATTTGATATGAAAGATATGGGGGTCGCAGATGTTATATTAGGAATGAAAATTACTAAAACTTCTGACGGATATGTGTTATCTGAATCTAATTATATTGAGAAAATTCTTGATAAATTTATCAAGGATGATTTGAATGTAGCTAGAACACCTATAGACATCAGTCTTTATTTATCGAAAAATAAAGGTGATGTAGTGTCTCAGTTAAAATACTCCCAAATCATTGGAAGCCTAATGTACCTAATGAATTGTACTCGTCTTGATATAACTTATGCAATTAGTAAATTGAGTAGGTACACTAGTAACCCCGGAGAAGACCATTGAAAGGCAATCATTCAGGTTCTTCGATATCTAAGATTCACTCGTGATCATGGTTTGAACTTTACTCGATATCCAACAGTACTTGAAGGTTATTGTGATGTAAATTGGATATCGGATGCTAAAGATTCAAAATCCACTAGTGGATATGTCTTTACTTTGGGAGGCACTGCTATTTCTTGAAAATCCACGAAACAAACATGCATTGCACGATCCACAATGGAATCCGAGTTCATTGCTTTAGACAAAGCAGGAGAAGAAGCAGAATGGCTTCGTCACTTCTTAGAAGACATTCCAATGTGGCCAAAACCTGTGCCAGCTATTTGCATTCATTGTGATAGTTAATCTGCAATAGGCAAGGCACAGAATCATATGTATAATGGTAAGTCACGACATATTCGCCGTCGACATAATACCGTAAGGCAATTGTTGTCAAATGGAAAAATCTCAATGGATTATATAAAATCTAAAGAGAATACTGCGGATCCGTTAACAAAAGGTTTGACAAAAGAGCTAGTGTATAGTTCACTGAATGAGATAAGATTAAAGCCTATTACATAAGAGTCGTCATAATGGTAACCCTACTTATATGACTGGAGATCCCAAGAACTAAGTTCAAAGGGACAACTAAGTTATGTGTGGCTAGCTAGAAATCACCAAGGGATTAAAATTCCTTACCCATTCCTATGGTGAGAGTGATATTTGCAACATGTGTTGTCTGCAGGGGTATAAGGATAAGCTTTTCTTTTAATGATTACTTATATCTTGATTTAGGTATAAAAATCAAGACAAACATAAAGAGATACTTACAATAAGAATCACCTATATAAGTGTTGAACTGGGGCCAGTTCTATGAGAATGAAAGAGGCTAAATTCTATAGAAACACTCATGAAAACTAGGAGCATTCAAGGCCAAAATGAACACAACAGTGAGAACCACGATGTGTTAGAAGATATTTTATGTGAAATCTATTGTCTTGGTTTACGCAAATGGCTGAACAATTCAAGGCATCGCGTCCATTGGTTAGCCAGTAAGTCCGATAGGTTATCACTAAGGAAGGTTCAAGGCCAAAAGCTACCTATCCTGATGCAATATATTTTCGACTTATACTCTTTCGATAAAGTCTGTATATTGTTGCATTTCCGTTGTCATCAAATTCCATTCATGTGGGGGATTGTTGGAAATGGTTGGAAAATTCTGGATAAAACCAGAATTTTTTCCTAACTTTGATCTATTATTTAGATGGGACCCAAGCGTCAAATTTGGCGGGTCAAAGTGGTAACGCGATCTATGCCGCGTTGTAATTCACGTGGTATATTTGGTTACTCAAAACCATTATCGAGTGAATGGGAAATTGAAGCCAAAGTGAGCTCCATGGAAATGGAGTTTTGGTGGAAATTCCTTAAGGTTGGAAAATGGCTTGTCCCACATTGATTTAGTAGGAAGTTTTGAATGGGTTTATAAGACATGAGATTGGAATTTGGGGTGTGTCCCAAGGGGTACCCAAGTTTTGTAGAGAAGGAGGTTATGGGCAAAATGGGCTTGACCCATTGGACCCAAAAATCACCACACGCGCCCGTCACCGTCCGTCCTGTCGGGCAGGCTGGGCTTGGGCGCGGGTGTGTGGTTGGGTTGGGCTTGTTCGGCCCAATACTAATATTTTTGGGCCAAAAACATTTGGATTTAATTTTATTTTTTGAAATAAAATCTGTCCAACTGTCCAGAATTCAAATTAATTCCAGAATTAATCTATTATGGTTTTTCTCTACATCCAAACAGGTCCCTTTCGTTTTTATCTGTTTGAATTTTGAACCCAACAGATTTAAATCTGTTTAATTCAAAACCAAACAGGTTTCATACCTGTTCAAAACAGGTTAGCACCTGTTTAATTCAAAATCAATAGCCACCACTACATCTATAAATAGGCAGCCCTAGTTTGATGTTTTACATTCAGAAAATTCGTACTTCTCCTCTGCAAATTTATTCTTTATTTTGCTGCATTTAATTTTTGTGAGAAAGAGTGTAAACACTTAGTGTGTTTGTTGAACAAATAAATTATAGTGCTGCATTTATTTGTAGTTGATCATTTCATCCTGAGAGATAGACGTCCATATTCTGAAAGCACCGTGAAGAGGACGAATCTGTCTTAAGGAGACAGTGTCGAACACTGGACTTAATCAGAATAATATTCAAGATATTAATCAAGTAAGTTATTTATTTATTTTCTGTTTTATTATTTATTTAAATCAGATTTTAATTTTGTTTTTGTAACAAAATCAAATCTTTTTTTATTTATTTAATTCTATTTCTAGTTTGATTTTTGTAATCAAACTTTCTCTCTCCTTTCATATTTTTCTTTTATATTCTGTTTGTCGTTTAGTACCCAACCAGAATTAATTAATTTAATTACAGTGAAGATTGTCCAACGATTGTGCCTATGTAGAGAAGTTTGTGATCTTGAACCTTTCGTGTTTGCTACTTCGCTGACTATATATAGGGATCGAGTTGTTTGATTGTTCAAGCGGTCGGTCTATATGTTTTGCATCACCTTTACTCACATCGCTTGAGCAGTGAAGTGTGCGCTTGAGTTATCTTCGCAAATCTATTTATTATAAAGTGCGCCGTTTGCTATTTTTAGGGTTGAAGCCGTCCAAATCCTGGGAGAGCAGAGCTACCAAGGTTTTCTATATTGGAAGGTATTTTTATAAGTGTTTCCTTGATGATTTGAGAGTGATTGGTGGATCTACAAGTTTCATATTGGTATCATCAAGTGGTTTATCTTTAATCTTTTATTCACAAAAGAGAGAGGTGTTCTTTAGTGGATTCCAAGGAATTCGGGCCTGAAGCTTTGGTGGATTCTAGAGTGGCTCATCATCGTGGATTCGACATCAACGTCGTAGATTCAACGTTGGGTAAGACAATTCCGAGGAGAAGAAGTTGGTGGAAGAGGCACATCTGGGTTGGTTCAATTTTGGAGTGAATTCGATCAGAAATTGAGGGTCCACATGTGTAATTCATTTTTATCTTCTCAGTGGATTGTTTTGTAGCTTTGGCCTGTGTTTTTTCTTATCATAATTGGAGGCGCTCCAATTGTGATTTTTTCAACGTTAAATCGTTTTGTCAATTTGTTATTGATTGTTTGATTGTGATTGAACTTCATTATTTAAAATTGAAACATAATCACGAATCAATAAATCGGGGGTTTTTTTTTTTTTGAAGAATGTAGAATTTTGAACATCTTTTATCTAGTGAATTGGTGACTTGCTGTTTGTTTTTCTTGTTTGCTATGTATTGATGTCATGGATGTTTGACACAATCTTTGTCAATATTTTCTGCAAAACTATGGATTTAGCAAATGCATTAGTGATAATATTGAATTTTTCCTTTCTTGCATTATTTGTTTTGTCACAAGTTTTCTTTTCTGTTATAGTTGATACCTGCTTATACTAGGAGTTCTGTTAGAGGACCTGATGGGGGCTCTCAATTATTTATGGCTTCTCGGCACACATTAATGTTAGGCGGTCCTCAAGAATCAAATATTACTGGACATAGATGTCATCCCTCTACTAGAGCTCGTTATGGTGAGCTAATTCTGTGTATGGCTCTACTACTTTGAGTAGTGGTTAACAAGTGGGTTGATTTTGCTTTGATTATTGTCTATTAGAAAACTAAGAAGAAAGCTAACAGTTGTCTATTTGAAAACTATGTTGTCAATGATTACTGTTTATTTGGTTAAGAGGATGTTGAATTGCTGTTATTCCTTTGATTTTTCTTTTTGTAGTTCATAGAGTTTACTTGTTTTATAACTTGTGATTAGGTTGATAAGTTTTCTAAAAAAAGATTTGGTAATTTTCTTTTTTTCTTCAATGGGTTTTGCTCTGTTTACGTTCTTAGCCCTTTTTTTTGTGTGTTTGGTGTTAGTTTTTGCTTTTTCTTGGTTTGTGAACCTAACTGATATTTTGGTTTTAATTGGTTTTGATGTAGGTGATGACTAATGGGAGTTTTAGGAGTGTATGCAAGACGTTTGTACAAGGATTTTATATGGTGTGAATACAAGAAATCTGCTTACAAGTCAGTTAGGTCTTAACTAAATGTCTAAAAAGGTTGACTCAACTTACTACATATATATATATATATATATATATAAGAATAGGTTCTTTATTTCATCACCCCCTGTGTTTTTCCCCCCTCCAATTTTCTTCCATTTTGAGCCTAAAACAATGGATTGTGTGGTTTCAAGACAATATTTGGTTTTGTAGGAATAATGGTTGCTCTATGATTTTTTTTTTTCTTCTTCAAATGATCTTTTTTTTTTTTTTTTTGTGAGAATTTTCAAATGATTTTTGATTTGGTGGAATACTAGAATTTTTTTTTAAAACCAAATGGCTAAAATTGGTATGATGAGGGTTTGAAAGTTCCAAAAATAAAAAAATAAAATAAATGTGGCGTTTCTTGAAAGCGCCGCTAAATGTTGGATATGACATCATTAGTTAACAGAGACGGAAAGAAGGTGACAGACGTTAGGATATAGCAACTTTTTTCATAATCATCGTTGTAACACATTATTGACATTTTTTAAATGCCGCAAGCCTAAGACGGCAGCTGCATTTGTGATGCAATTTAGAAATGTCGCCTTTTCTTATGGTAGTGTTTTTTTAAACCTAAGGCGGCATTTTTGAAACGCTAAGAGCATGATTTCCTGCAGTGATAACACGGTTATACTATCTCTTTAGCAAAACCAAATTGTTGAAGTTTTCATTCTCTGCAAGTATTAACAAAATGTTTCAATTGTGTTAGGTCATCAGACCATCCTGTCTCACTATCCCAAAAATTGTTTTTAATCTTTCCTTTGAATATAGAAAGTTTTAGTGAGTACTTTCTAATAATATATAAATGGGAGTCTATGCCATATAACAAGAACAACACAAGACCGAACCTGCCAATACACGATGAACCTGTCTGTACTCAAAAACTTTGCTACGTTAACCATACACTATATCTGCTCAATTAAAGAGCTCTCTTACATTATTTTTTGGTGAGCAACGTACACAACAGAACCACTATAGCAGAGCAACAAAACCAAGCCTAACTAGTAAAAGAAAATTGAGATGGCCATGGAGGCACATCAACTTCAACAACTCCTTCAAGCATCTGGGTGACCTTCCTTATTGTAGGGCTCAGAGATGGATCTTCTTGAATACACCAAATTGCAACCATCAGAAATCTCTCCAGCCTCTTCCATTCATTTAACGCTTCCATATCATTTTCAACCAAAGTATCCAATTTTCCATTCTGAAAGCAGTCACAAGCCCAATAAGTCAGAATTTCTCTATCTTCTTCACCAAGCTCCAAATAGCCGATGCTTTTTCGACAAGAAATGATCTCCAGTAGCAACATGCCATAGCTATAGACATCAACCTTTGCAGTGATTGGATTTCTGTTGAACCACTCTGCAGCAACATACCCTCTTGTCCCTCTAATGGTAGCAGGATTGGTCTTACTCTGATTCAATTTCAGAAGTTTAGCCTGTTGGAACAATCTTCTGTGTAAATAAAATAAATTGAAACAATTCAAACAAAATAAAATAAAACTTACAGTTTTTATTTTGTAGAACCGAATAAATAATTCAAAGACCAAGTCGAGTGTGTGACACTCTGTCCTTAAGACAGATTCGCCCCGCTACGGTGCTTACGGTTGAGTGGCGTCTATCTCCCAGGATACAATGATCTTAACCAATTTGTAGTAGCACTCCAAAACAAATTGTTCGGCGAACCAAACCTGTGATCTAACTCGTTGAATATTTATTCTAAAACTGCTATATGAAGAATAAATGCACTAGAACAAAATGGACAGCAAAGTGACAAATATTCAAATTGATTTTCGGATACTAACCACTGCTGGAAAGTTGGTATGTATAGGCAAAACTGCTGTCCCAACAGGTACCATAATTTGAATGAACAGATGTGAATTCAAATGAACATGTGCAAATTGTTTCAAATAGATTTTGCCCGTTGTACATGGAACAGTTTTTTTTCCTCCAAACAATTTGAAAAAGTAGCCGTTGGTGGACGAAGTTCTAAACTGTTGGAATATATTTTATTATTAAACTATTTGAATAGTTTAATCAAAAAATACTAAAGGTGAAAAAGTTTTATAAAACTGTTTGGAAAATATATATATATATTAAACTATTTGAATAGTTTAATTAATAAAGGAAGAAGTAGAAACTTTAGGAAATCACTAAGGAACCCAAAATTTGAATTTAGATTTAAATTAAAATCCCACAATAATTTTTATTGAAAATATTCAAATGAATTTTATCTAAAAAATTAATGTTAGACCCGAAAACGACGTCAACTTCACATTCACTCAAAAATGGTTTTGACGTTCCGTCTTCACTGTGTGACTTGCCACGCGGCCAGGAACACTTCACTTTTTCGGACCCACCCCCAAACACTTCACCTCTTCGGACCTACCCCAAAAGACGTTTGGGGCCCAATCAAACTTGGGCTAAAAAATATGCCTATATTAAACCATTTTTCCAACAATCCCCCACACAAATGGAATTTGACGGAGAGAAAATGCAACAACATGATCTAATTACAGAGAGTACAGAAATTGGAAATATTCTGCAAAGGATAGGTAGCTTTTGGCTTTGAACCTTCCCTTGTGAGACACTATTATCGGATTTACTAGCTAACCAGTGAACATGATGTCTTGAACTGTTCAGCCGTTTGTGTAAACCAAGACAATAGAACTCACACTGTATATCCCTAGACACAGTTTAGTTCTCACTATTGTGTTCATTTTGGCCCTGAACAACCTGATCTTTCATGAGTGCTTTAGAGAATTGTAGCCCTTCACAAATCTCATAGAACCGGCCCAGTTCACACTCATATAGGTGATTCTTATGAAAAGTACCCTGCCATACTCCACTAGGTATACCTAGATATAAGAATCATTAAAAGTATTACTTAACCTAAAACGCTGCAGACATCACTAGTTCATCATAAAAATGGGTAGGAGTTGAACTCCCCAGTGATCCTTCTGAGTTATTCACAACTCGGTTGTCCCTTTGAACCTAGATCTTGGGATCTCCAGTCAACTAGGTTGGGTTGCCATTGTGGTAACTCTTATTTAATAGGCTGAAGTCTCATTCCCCTCGATGAATTCTTAACTAGCTCTCTTGCTAACCTTTTGGTTAGTGGATCCGCTATGTTGTCTTTAGACTTAACATATTCAATGGAAATAATTTCATTAGAGAGTAGTTGTCGCACGGTCTTATGTCGACGAAGAATGTGTCATGAATTACCGTTATACATATGACTCTGTGCTGTACCTATTGCTGATTGACTATCGCAATGTATGCATATAGCAGGCACCAGTTTTGGCCAAATTAGAGTATCTTCAAGGAAGTGGCGAAGCCATTCAGCTTCTTCCCCAGCTTTGTCTAAAGCTATGAATTCTGATTCCATAGTAGACCTAGCAATGCAAGTCTGTTTGGAAGATTTTCAAGTTAGAGCCGCCCCACCAAGAATAAGGACATACCCACTGGTGGACTTTGAGTCTCTAGTATCCAATATCCAATTTGCATCACAGTATCCTTCAAGTACTGCTGGATATCTAGTATAATTAAGCCCAATGTTACGAGTAAATCAGAGATATCTTAGAACCCTTATAATTGCTTTCCAGTGTTCTACTCCCGGGTTACTCGTATATCTACTTAATTTACTTACTGCATAAGCAATATCTGGGCGAGTGTAGTTCATCAAGTACATTATGCTTCCAATAATTTGGGCATACTCTAATTGAGAAATACTTTCCTATACATTCTTAGATAGAAACAAATTAACATCTACAGGTGTTCTAACAAGATGATCATCATTTTTGCTGAATTTGTCAAGTATTTTCTCAATGTAATGAGATTGTGACAAAGCAAATCCTTCAGATGTTTTGGTAATTTTCATACCAAGAATTACATCAGCAATACCCATGTCCTTCATGTCAAAATGTTTATTCAATATTTTCTTGGTAGTTTTAATCATATCATTATTAATACCTATGATAAGCATATCATCTACATAAAGACATATAATGACATAACCTTTGTCTGTGTTTTTAATATGAACACATTTGTCACACTCATTAATTTTAAATCTATTTGACATCATTGCTTTGTCAAATTTCTCATGCCATTGCTTTGGCGCTTGTTTTAAACCATATAACGATTTAACCAGTCTACACACTTTCTTTTCTTTTCCTAGAACAGAAAAACCTTCTGGTTGTTCCATGTAAATTTCTTCATTTAACTCACCATTTAAGAAAGCGGTTTTCACATCCATTTAATGAATTTTTAGATTGTATAGAGATGCAATAGAAATTAGCATTCTAATGGATGTTATTCTAGTAACCGGTGAGTATGTGTCAAAGTAATCAAGACCTTATTTTTGTCTAAATCCTTTAACCACAAGTCTTGCCTTGTATTTGTCAATTGATCCATCCGCTTTCAATTTTCTTTTGAAAATCCACTTGTATCCAAGAGGTTTACAACCTGGTGGCAAATCTACCAATTCCCAAGTGTGATTTTGCAAAGTGGATTCAACTTCACTATTGATAGCTTATTTCCATAAAGGAGCTTCAGGACTGGACATAGCCTCTTTAAAAGATAAAGGCTCATTTTCTAACAAAAAAGTTAGGAAATTTGGACCAAACGATTTTGAGGTTCTAGCACGTTTACTACGCCTAGGTTCCTCTTCCTCATTTTGATCTAACTCTTGTTCTTGATCATGTTCTTGATCATGTTCTTGATCCTGACTAGTAATAGCATTATGAGATCTTTTATTGTTACTAGTCTCTTGTCCAGTCTTATTTGGAAATACATGTTCAAAGAAAGATGCATTCCGAGATTCAATAATAGTATTTACATGCATTTCAGAATGTTCTGATTTATGAATCAAAAACCGATATGCACTACTATTCTTGGCATAACCAATGAAAATGCAATCAATGGTCTTAGGACCTATCTTAGTCTTTTTAGGACTAGGAATAGCCACTTTAGCCAAACACCCCCATACTTTTAAGTATTTGTAGGATGGTACTGGTCCATGCCACAATTCATAAGGTGTTTGATTCACTTTCTTTCGGGATACTTTATTAAGTTTATAATTAGGAGAAAGTATTGCTTCTCCCCACAAGTTCAGAGGTAATTCACAACTTATTAACATGACATTTATCATTTCTTTTAAAGTCCTATTTTTCCTTTCAGCAATTCCATTTTGTTGGGGTTAGTAAAGAGCAATAGTTTGATGAATTATTCCATGTTCTTTACAAAACTCACCAAAAAGTGATTCATATTTACCACCTCTATCACTTCTAATTTTCTTGATTTTCTTACCAAGTTGATTTTCAACTTCATTCTTATATTGAATGAAAGTTTCCAAAGCTTTGTCCTTGGTTCGAATTAAATAAACATAACTATGTCTAGTATAGTCATCTATAAAAGTGATAAAATATTTTTTCCCACCTCTAGTTTGAATTGATTTAAAATCACAAATGTCACTATGAATTAATTCAAGTGGTTCCGTACTTCTTTCAATTGAATGAAAATGAGTTTTAGATAATTTTGCCTCAACACAAATTTCACATTTATGATTTGAATCAATGTCAAATTTAGGTAAACATTCCATATTAATTAATCTACGCAAAGATCCATAATTAACATGTCCTACTCTACCATGCCATAAATTTGAAGACTCAAGCGAGTAAGAAGAAGATGTAGTATTATTAATAACTGAGGGTACAACAGTCATTACATTTAACTTGAAAAGGCCATCAAACATGTAAGATTTTCCTACATACATCCCATTCTTAGTAAGTACAAATTTATCACTCTCAAATACTAGCCTAAACCCATTCTTACTCAACAAAGATCCGGAAACAAGATTCTTGCGAATGTCTGGTACATGCAGCACATTGTTGAGAGTGAGTTCCTTTCCAGATGTCATCTTGAGTACAATCTTTCCTTGTCCTTCAACTTTGGAAGTTGAGGAGTTGCCCATAAAAAGTTGTTCACCATTGTCCACTGTAGAATAAGATGTGAACATCTTTTTATCGGCACAAATATGGTGAGTAGCACCAGTGTCCACGCACCATTCTTTAAGATTTCCGACAAGATATGCCTGGGAAACAACTGCAGAAAGATTGATATCATCTATATACCATTGGAAATATTGTCCACTTCGATCATATGGGCTTGAGCATGCTTCTTGCTTGTTTTCCTTTTGCTTTTGCCTTTGCTACGACAATCTTTCGCTCGATGTCCCTCTTTGTCACAGATGTAACATTTGTCATTAAACTTGTACTTTTTACTCCCCCCCCCCCCCTTTTAGAGCCTTGTGATGAACTTTCTTCAGAAGACTTTCGTTTCTTGGTTTTTGAAGCATGTTCCACCACATTTGCCTTAGACTCCGTAGGATGCTTACCAGCACGCTTTTCAGAATTGCGGCTGTCCTTCTCAATCCTCAAACGCACAATTAATTCTTCCACAGACATTTCTTTGCGCTTGTGTTTTAGGTAGTTCTTGAATCCTTTCAGCCTTTTGGTAATTTTTCAATTAAGGCTGCAACTTGGAAGGATTCACTGAGAGACATGCCTTCTGCGTGAATATCATGCAGAATGAGTTGAAAATCTTGAACTTGGCTGATCACAGTTTTTGAATCAACCATTACAAAATCCAGGAATCTGCCAACCACAAATTTCTTTGAGCTGGCATCTTCCGTTTTGTATTTTTTCTCCAAAGACTCCCAAAGTTCCTTTGCTGTCTTGATAGGACTGTAGACGTTGTATAATGTGTTGTCAAGCCCGTTCAAGATGTAGTTCCAGCAAAGGAAATCAGCATGTTTCCAGGCATCAACCGCAGCAACCACTTGCCGGTCGGTTTCATCCTCTTTCAAAATAGGAGCATCCTCACGGAGGATACGAGCCAGGTTTAGAGTTGTAAGATAGAACAACATTTTCTGTTGCCATCTTTTAAAGTCAGTTCTTGAGAATTTCTCTGACTTTTCACCGTGATTTACCGGTACTGTTACAACATGAGAGGGAGTTGGCGTCATTGTAGCCACCACAGTAGTACTTGTTTGGACATTAGTTTCAGTAGCCATCAATTCTAATTTATAAAACAAAATTAGAATTAGAATTTACACTACACAAAAAATTAAACCAAATTCACAAAATTAAATTCTGTAAAAAATAAAAAAACAAGAATGTAACTTTTATTTTCCAATTAATTTAGAAATAAAATAAAATTTTATTTAAACAAATTAATTCCACACAGGAAATTAAATTCTATAAAATAAAAGAAATAAGAATATAACTTTTATTTTTCAATTAGTTTGGAAATAAAATAAAATTTTATTTAATAAAATTAATTCCACACAGAAAATTAAATTTCTGTAACACTTCAATAATTAAAATACTGAAACAGAATTTCAATTAATGAAAACTCAGAAAAATAATTTCTAATAACCAAAATTAATTTCTGACAAAATTCCACAAAAATATATTCTGAATTGTTAATGACACAAGTATCGTACTACTAGTTGTCAAAAAAATAGACAGTATATTACTACTATCTGTCAAATAGCATATAATCACTATTTATTTTTCCAACCAGAATATTATTTTGTAAATCCACAGAAAAAAAATTTCTTAAAAGAAAAAAGATAAACGGAAACAAACGAAAAATTCTGTAAACAGAATAATTCGAATCTATCTTAAGATTGTTGGAACAATCTTCTATGTAAATAAAATAAATTGAAACAATTCAAACAAAATAAAATAAAACTTACAGTTTTTATTTTGTAGAACCGAATAAATAATTCAAAGACCAAGTCGAGTGTGTGATACTCTGTCCTTAAGTCAGATTCGCCCCGTTACGGTGCTTACGGTTGAGTGGCGTCTATCTCGCAGGATACAATGATCTTAATCAATTTGTAGTAGCACTCCATAATAAATTGTTCGGCGAACCAAACCTGTGATCTAACTCTCTGAATATTTATTCTAAAACTAATATATGAAGAATAAATGCACTAGAACAAAATGGACAGCAAAGAGACAAATATTCAGACTGATTTTCGGATACTAACCACTGTTGGAAAGTTGGTATATATAGGCAAAACTGCTGTCCGAACAGGTACCATAATTTGAATGAACAGATGTGAATTCAAATGAACAGGTGCAATCTATTTCAAACAGATTTTTCCCATTGTACATGGAACAGTTTTTTTTCCTCCAAATAATTTGAAAAAGTAGCCGTTGGTGGACTAAGTTCTAAACTGTTGGAATATATTTTATTATTAAACTATTTGAATAGTTTAATCAAAAAATACTAAAGGTGAAAAAGTTTTATAAAACTGTTTGGAAAATATATATATTAAACTATTTGAATAGTTTAATTAATAAAGGAAGAAGTACAAATTTTAGGAAATCACTAAAGAACTTAAAATTTGAATTTAGATTTAAATTAAAATGCCACAATAATTTTTATTGAAAAAATTCAAATGAATTTTATCTAAAAAATTAATGTTAGACCCGAAAACGATGTCAACTTCACATTCACTCAAAAATGGTTTTGACGTTCCGTCTTCACCGTGTGACTTGCCACGCGGCAAGGAACACTTCACTTCTTCGGACCCACCCCCAAACACTTCACCTCTTCGGACCCACTCCAAAAGAGGTTTGAGGCTCACTCAATCTTAGGCTAAAAAATATGCCTATATTAAATATTTTTCCAACATAGCCAACCCAAAGTCAGAAATCCGAGCATTGTAATAATCATCAAGAAGTATGTTCTGAGGCTTTATATCGCAATGGATGATCTGGGTACTACATTCTTCATGCAGGTACACAAGTCCTCTGGCAATCCCCAATGCAATTTGGGTCCTTTGGTTCCAACTTGGCTTCTTTTCCCCAAAGAGAAAGCTTGCTAAAGTCCCATTGCTCATGAACTCGTACTCTAACATCCGATGTTGTCCTTCATCACAAAATCCGAGCAGTCGGACCAGATTCTTGTGATGTGTCTGCCCAATTACATTTACTTCAGTTTTGAATTCCTTCTCTTTCTCTTGAACCACCCTATCTAGTTTCTTCACTGCAACAACAACTCTGGAACCCATCTGTATCGCCCCTTTGTAAACAATACCAAAAGCTCCGCTTCCCAGTTCTTCCTTGAAACCATTTGTAGCTTCTACAAGCTCTTTGTAAGTAAAACAACGAAGATTAGTCTCCACAGCACTGTGATTGCCATGATGACTTTCTATGCTTTTCTCGTGGTAGATGAGGAAAAAGCCCAAGCAAACAGCACCAATCAATACAAAATTGATGAACACAGAGCTACCCAATAGAACCGATCCAGCAAGAATTAAGGCCCCCTGGTTCTTCTTTGTTTCTGGACCCGGAGGAGAAGGAAGAATTCGAGGAGGATCGCTTTTCCTAAACTTCACGAAAGCATGACAATTAACAACACTGTCCTCTCTCCCATATCAAAGTGGCAGCTTCTTCTTCCAGCAACTACCCTCTCCCAAAATGGCAACAGCACAAAAACAGTCATTGATGCAAGACCTTTTGCACTGCACCTCAGTCGCAGGCGCCAAATGTTCATAGTCAGATGTTGGCCAATCAGTATTGATTAGTGTCTCAAAATCGTAGATATCTTCCGCAGAATTGATGTCATCTTCTAAACAGTTTTGTGTGAAATTTGGCTTGCAGCTTCCATACGTATTGTTTGGATCAAGTAACGAACACCCTGGCGGGCATTTGCAATCTGGCCTTCTATAATCACTGAGTCTGCAAATGCTGTTAAACCCACAAGCCCCACTGCCTTCAGTTCCAGCAATATCAACACATATATTATCTGGCTGTGACCAAATAGGAGTCCACTTTGTACTGCTATTGAAAGTCTTCAGATGATAATATTGGGTGAAAACTCCATCAAAATTCCGAGTTGCTCTGTGAAAATATTCAGTAGCTGGGAACAACATGCTTTGTGGTTTGATATAGAATCTTTGGTTATTCCTTCTCAATATGTACATGAAAATCCTGTGTGGTCGAAGATCACTTGGTAACCAGAATTGGACGAATTGGAGGGATCATACGTGTCGCTGATATAGTAAGCAGCATAAGGAAAATTGGTAGCCATGTCTCTGGTATTAAGGACAAGATTCCCATCCAGTAGCAAACGGAATTGAAACCTTCCCTGCGAGAAATTGGTCTCCGAAAGGCAAGAATTCAATACCCCACCGGACTCCATAATCTGTGTTGGCAACATGGTATCAGTTGGATGTTTGAAACTCTCCCATAGATAGAAAGAATCGCTGCGCACAAGTACAAAGTTGCCAGTATCATTCATAAACCATAAGCAACATTGTTGAGCTGAGAGTTCCACAATTCTTTGCCTTGAGGGTCACTGAGCACTAGCCCTCTGTCAACAGTTAGGCCTAGTTTGGAACCAATTGAGACAGGGACACCATCATACCCATACCAGACAATGGTTTGGTCTGGTATTTGGTGATACCAACTGGAAAGCAAGAAGAGATTCTTTTCCTCAAGTGGCTTAAACCCAAATGCAAAAACACCAGAGGGTGACAGCCATGGGGTGTCCTTGTTATTTGCAGCGATAGATGTACCCACAGCCACGATACCATTAGTCTGAGCAACAGTGGAAAATGGCAGGAGAATGAAGGGTAACAAGAAGAAGAGTGGATGATGACGTAGAGAACAAGCCATTGATAGATTGATCAAGCTCGATTTGGGTAGATGGAAATGAATAAATAAAAAAAAACAAAGACGAAAGTGTTTTTGTTTTTCTAGGCAAAGGAAAAGACTTTAAAGTCAATCTGTACATTTCAGCAAAGACTTCTATCCATAGCATAATTTCAAATGTATCCCTTCCTTCTACTTGGTCTTTGGTCAACATTCTTTAATATTATTACCCCTAAGAAAAGACAACATTGTGGATCACTAGTATGGTTTCAATGACACTATCAGAGCCACATATATAGCTGCCTGGAGCATTAAAAGTCTAAAATATCGATAATTGTCATAATGTTGGACTTATTTTCACCTCACATGATATGTGCAATACAAAAAAGACGAGTTTAAATGGAATGACAATTAATAAAAATGAGAATTGGCTAGCTTGTAATTTTAAAGAATTAATGAGAAAAGTACTTTTATAATAATCCCATTGATTGTGAATTCATTATATCTATAATGAATTAGGTATTAACTTGGCTATGAATGAATTATATAGTGAACAGATCAATACACATGTACTAAGTGGGGAGGATTAACTTTTTATACATGGAAAAAATTTGAAAATAAGTTTCAAGCCTATATGTTTTTGAATCACTAAATATCATGCAAAAGAAATAAATAAATATTTGCCATGCTCTCATATGTATCCAATTAGTCAAGCACCCTCAAGTGCGCTAATAAAGTATTAAAATTGTATTACTTTATATTTACATCATATATTAGTTAAATCTTCAAATTGATAAGTATTAAAAAGTGTATTTATTTATTTATTTATTTTATTAGGGAATTCTCAACATTTGATTATTTCTAGTATTCTCAACATTTGATGGGTGCCTTTACCAACAAAACCTTGTGTTCGTTTCGTA
Organism: Camellia sinensis; assembly: GCF_055761805.1. Lineage (NCBI taxonomy): Eukaryota > Viridiplantae > Streptophyta > Magnoliopsida > Ericales > Theaceae > Camellia > Camellia sinensis. The sequence continues at coordinate 4,199,482 of NC_138974.1, read as the reverse complement.
AGTTCAAAATTGAAATAGCCCACACAGTTTCCAGCTTTTTTATTTTCTCCCATAAATAAAAATAAAAAATCCAAAAATATCGTTAAAGTATCACGACACATATAAAAATTCATTAAGAATGCAAGAAAATAAGGAAAATTCTACTTAGATCACCAATTTAACTACTTACACTTTTAAAATTTAATTTTTTTTGTTAGACTACTATTAACACATGCTTAAATTTTTTGGACACCCTAATTTCTAATTTTTCTTTTATTACAATTATACCTTAAAATAAAATTACATTAAATGAGATCATTTAATAGAACACCCACCTACCAAATAGGAACTAACACTATATAATATTGCACACCCACTCCCACCTCCACCTCTAACTCTATGTATTCCAACTTTCTAAACCTTAAACTTGTTACTCTTCATAACCATCTTAAACCTTGAATGTATCCTCTTCATCACCATCATAAACCCTCTTGAATTAGAAATCTTGAACCAAAAATCTCTTTTCCAGTGAAACGTATTACTCTTGATCAGTTATTTCACCTTGTAAAGCAATGGGGGACGATGACAACAATTCTGATAAGGTTGGTTTTTCATTGGTAAGTTTATCTGTCTTATACTAACATTCTCGATCATTTTCAATCATTGTTTTTTTGTTCAAACTGTTCGGTACTGGTTTCTGGCTATTAAGATTATGTTCAGTAACATAATACTAAACACAAACGTTTAGTTCAATATATAGGTTCTGAACAGTTTGTAAATAGTTGGTAATGTTGAACCGAATATAACCTTTATTTTCAGCACTGTGTCAAATGGTTCAATTTTTGTATCTTCAACACCAAATCGTGTTTTTCATGAAGGTTTTTCCCTCTAAAACTCCCTTTTATGCCGAAATAAACCAAAAAATAAAAATGTGATAGGAAGAAAATAGGCAATGCTATTGATAAGATGGGGAGTCGATATTTACCTAAGAGGAATTTTGGACAAGTTTTCTATAATGGCAGACAGGAATTTCCGATGAGTTTTTTGATGGTATTCCTCGGACACCATTGAGTTGATTCCTCCTTTCATTAAGAGTTGACATGAATTTCAATGATGGACCGTCGATGCAATATGCTCTTCACTGAGGCAATGGTGTTTACTGATGTAATGACCGTTAGCATTCTTTTCAATAGGAGATGGACGGTCATCAAAAGGAGAAGGAGAGAGGGTGTGCAAAATTAGGTTGGTGTGCCTTAGGTGTGATAATATTATGAATAAGTGTAAATTTGGTATTAAGTGGGGTGTTCAAATAACTTTTATTGAAATTTAGGGTTTACAGTGGGGACTCAAAGAAATGGGGGATCTAAAGAATTTAGACAGGTGCTAATAGCAACCCTTTTTTATTTTATATTTTTTAAAATTTCTATAATTCTTTTATTACCTTCATCCCTAATCTTCCTCCTCCTCCTTTTTACACCCAAAACCTAAAACCCTAACCCTAATTCTCTCCGATCACCACCACCTCCATTGGCCCACTACTAGCGCTGCCACTCTACCACTCTAAGGCCATGTTTGATTCACAACACTAATAGTGAAGTATTAATAATCCCATCAAATTAGTGTGGTATTAACTATCCCATCCCTACCCCATTACTAATAATCCTACAAATTTGTTGGATTAATTATCCATTAGATTAATAATCCTAAATCAAAATGTCAAAACAAACATAGGATGATTGGGCCCACGGATTAATAATCCTAATCCCATGCTTTAATCCTTCCAATCAAACATGCCATAATTGTATTAGTTCTTTACAATTGCAGCCCAACAAGTAAAGAAAAACCCAGCCTTACCCGACATAGATATGGAGGTCACTTATAAAGGTTATCATAAATCGCAACCAAAACCATAAAGTTGAAATTAAAATATTGATAGCATCAAGATCAAGGTCAACTTTTCCTATCACCAAGCAACATCACAATTAATTTAATTCAATTCAATCGGGTTTTTTGATGGACATAAATTTGACTAAGGAGTAAACAATCCATGAGATTTGTAGTCCATTACATACATATGTATACAAATAGAGAGAGAGAGAGAGAGAGAGAGAGAGATGGACAAACCTTGTAAAACATGACCTTTAGGGTTAATAGAACAATGACCACAGGGATCATAGACAATTTTGCCATGGATTTTACCAATCCAAGCTCTCATACCACAAATCATCATCATCATGAGGATCGTAGAGACAAAAGTGGCAGTGGCACTTTCTTCGACAACAACTCCATACGATGGTAGTGATAGTGAGAGGGTGGTGATTGCGTGGTGGTGTTGGCGACGACAGTTGTAGAAGGCAGCAACGGATAACAAAATCAGGGTTAGGTTTGGGGCAGAAGAAGAATAAGGTGGCCGGAGGGCTTGCGGCGGTGAAAATGGTGGTTGGAGACCTCGTTTGGGAGGTGGGTTGGCTTTTTGGTTTTTCTTGGCTATTTTAACCTAGGGTTAAAAAGCCTGGTTTGTGAAGGATTTTTGGTTTTTTTGGCTTTTTGTGAGAGAAGAATGTAATGATTATGGGTTAGATGTGATATTTTGTCTTATTGGACTAAAAAACCTATTTTGTTTTTTTGTGGCTATTTTAGCCAAAAAAATTCTCAAACCCAACTTCCCAAACATAGGCTTAGGATTTGGGTTTTTCTGGTTTTGGGTGCATGGATGAGAAACAAGGTTAAGGACTAGGGTAATAAAGGAATTATAGAAACTATAAAAATAAAAAATAAAAAAAGTTAAATTTTGAGGGTGTGAGGAGTTAAATTGGTGATATAAGTAAAATTTCTCAAAAAACAAAGAGAAAATAAAAGGTAAATTGTAACACTCCAAAATTTTCCTTCTGCTCGAGCGTAAGAATTAACACTCGAGCGGTTTTGTGAGGCTCCCAGTACTTTTGCAGTCTGTCCGAAATTTTGGGAGTTGTGAATTTCCGCTCGAGCGCAGGAGTGTTCGCTCAAGCGGTCGGCCTTGTTGGACTATTCGCTCGAGCGCAAGATTGGACGCTCGAGCAGTCTGCCTAGTTGAATCTGAATTTTTGGGACTAGTGGAATTGTTTTTGACCTTTTATTATTGTGTTTGGAGCCTCCTTGTTTTATTTTGGGGCATTGATTGAAGTGATAACATGATGGCTAAGTAAGATTAGACCAAAAACTTTGATTCGAATAATTTTCCTACGAACAGCGATCACTCTTTTGCTCTTTTCTTTTTCTACACTTTGAATTTGGGTGTGAGGCTAGAGCCATTGGAAATATCGTTTACGGGGCTTCGATTTGGACACAAGAACGACCCAAAACGAAGTCCGAATGAGAGAGTTATGCCCGTTTGAAGTTTTAGTATCTGTGCTGGAAGCCAGTACGCTCGAGTGCAGAAAGTGGCGCTCGAGCGGATTGCTCGAATTCAGCAACTTAAAAAGTGATTTTCTAGATCATTCTTTGCACTTTCCTTCTCCCTCTTTCTTCCTCTCATCCTAGGTCCGAAAAACCCTAAATTTTTGACCCAAATACCTTCCATTTCTCACAGATTTGGCCAAGATCCCTTACTAAAAAGTGAAGAATACATGAAGCTCAACATTTTCAACCGATTGGATTTTGGATTTGTGAAGGATTCTTCTTGGAGCCTGGCTTTTCTTGCTTGATCCTTGAGGTAGAGGTTTCTAGTTTTTTTTCAATACTCTCATTTATAGATAGATTTGTGGTATTTTCTTTATATAAACACAATACTTACATTTTTTAGCATATTGTGATAAATCATGAAATTGAGGGTTTAGGGTTTGAAATTTTGGGGTTTAATTTTGGGGTTATGATTATGGGCTTATGAAATTGGGTGTATAATTAATAAGAGAGTTGGAATAAAAAGTGTTTGGGTGAAAAGTTTCTATTTCTCTTAAAACCCTAGTTTGGTTCATGAAGTTAGATGAAGGTTTTGCTTAAATTGAAAGTAGTATCATGAAATTAAAGTGTTAAATTGCACATATACAAGTTTAATTGAATTTTGGAAGTGTTTGGAAATTATGTAAAAGTTGCGATTGAACCTATATTATTGATATTTCAAATCATGTGATAATATGAAACAAAATTTGGGGGAAGAAATTGTTAATGATATGGATGATACGGAGTTTGTTATAAGATAATGAAATGAAGATTTAGAGGCTTTTCCCAAAATAGGCCAACCTACTAACTTATTTCCCAAACTAAGCCTAGTTTGGCCGAAATTCCTAGAATAAGCTGAAACATGTTTTCCAAACATGCTTTCAGCATGTGTCTGGCCCAAGTGCGCAAAATGAATAAAATCATAAAAGCGTGGTTACAAAACACGCTTTTAATTAAGAAAACGTTTTTCATATTAGCGTTTTCATCTTTAGCGAAATCGTGTCTCAGAATTACGCTTTCAATAGAAATTGTAGTTAGAAACCATGCTTTTAAAGAAAATTTTCTTTTAAAAGAAAGCGTTGTTCGTAACCACGCTTTTAAAAGTTATATAAAATGGCCCACCCCCCTCATTTGCAACCACGCTTTTTATACACTTCTTTTTTTTCCCCCCCGAACCTGTTCTCCCTTTGTTCTCTCTCTCCTCTCACTCTCTCTCTCTCTCTCTCTCTCTCAGTTTGAATTTTATATGTGTTGATTTTGTTTGTGAAAATGTGAATGTGGGTACATAACAAAGTAGGGTTTTGCGAATTGAAATTGATATCAATGTGGGTAGAATAGCGTTTGTGAATTGAAATTGTGGTTTTGAATTCACAGATTGAATCGTAGCCCTAGCCCTAGCCCTAGCCCTAGCCCTAGCCCTAGCCCTAGCCCTAACCCAATTCTAGGGTTTTCAATTGAATTTGAATTCACAAATTAGGGTTAGGGTTTTTTTATTTTTTATTTTTTAATTCACAATTAAATTCTAGGGTTTTTATTTTTTTGATTGTCAGACAAATGTTCACAAAAATAATAAAAAATAATTTAAACTCTCTTAAAGAAGATAATAAGAATCTTATAAAAATTGTAAATTCTGTATAAAAATAAGTGCAACAGAGAATGAATAATTCTTTTAAACTCTCTTAAAGACTTTTTTTTAATTATTTTTTATATTTATTAGTATTGTTTGAACATAATTACTAAAAGTTGCTTATACGGATTAAGATATTAAGGAATCATTTTAAGAACTCAAAAAGATAAAAATAATTAAATAAATGATTTTGTTACTTCATAGTTTACCAAAATTCAGTACACAATTTTTAAAAATATAAAATTATATGAAAACAATAATTTAAATGCAACAAAATTTCACTTAAATGTTACTCTTCTTATATTTTTAATTGCAAAGTTACTAATTAAACTTGCATAATGAAGCTTATCTATTATATCATTTCCAATGGATAATATAATAAACTGCAAAATTACTAATTAAACAATACTCTTTTTAATTTTATTTTATTTTTATTTTTTTGTTTCGTTGCTAGCTGAATTAAAAATAATAATTTTGGACCTTTTGGATTTGGACTCCATTTGAGTGAGGCTTATTAAGAATATTTTAATTTTGAACTTAGTATAAAATGTATAAATTTTTTGGATACCAATTTTTACAAAATTTTGAATTTAAACTTTTTGTTTTAAAATGATAGACTCAAAATTAAGAATGATAATGAGCAGGCCAATGTAGGGATCCACTCATATCAGATTGAGAGAGATAAATACGGACGAGGTAATTTTATAATATTAAGGATGGCTGTATTAATAAAAATGAGAGACAATATAGTATATTATAGATAATAATTTATAGGTCATGCTAGGGGTTATTAATAAGTACCCATAACAAGATCAAAAAAATTATAATCCCAATACATTTTCCCATATATTCCAGAATATTTTTACACATTTCAATACACTTTTAATATACATGTTACACACTTTTTCAACACTATCAATAAGTGTTAGGGCTTATCTATATATAAAAAATAATAATAATAATAAGCCTTAGGGCTTTTATTAACATTTTTCATAAATTAAAAAAAATAAGACTTAAAAAATGTAAAATGAAAAATAAAGAAATGAAAATGAGTGTTTTAAGTATAATATTTAAGTGTTTTAGTCTTATTATATTTGAAAAAAATTAAATTATATATATTATATAAAACTATATTCGATTAGTATAATGGAGATGGGGGTGAGAATAGGAAAATGCGTCCCCATAGGTAATTCTATTTAAACATCCATACTTATCTTAGTATATACCATTTATTCATTTTACACCATATACAAATTAAAACTTTTAATTTTGTCTCAATATACATCATTTTACACCATACACAAATTAAAACTTTGATTAGTATAATGGAGATGGTCTATGTAATGGATGTCGGGCAAGATGAGAGGAATGCTATGAAGGTGGTGATGATCAGAAGGAAGGGAGGTGATTGTCGGTGGTCAGAAATGGCAAAGGTTAGGGTTGAGTTGGAAGGGAGGGAGAGAGAGAGGGAGAAAAGAAGGGGTATGTTGGTAATTTGATTGAAGGATAGAAATGTAATAAAAAAAATTAAAAAAAAGATGTGTACTGAATTAATTAAGTGTGTTTCATAGTGCTGTCTGCGACTGAGAAAATAATTTCGGTTTTATCTCTTGTAACTTAGCTCAAGGGCATTTCAAGACACTTGAGCGTATTATGGGCATTTCAGTATTTATTTTTGATGACATCAGCAACTTCGATTAGTTGGGTGGACAACAGTACAAAAATGAGGGAATCTTGATATTGTCAGTTAAAGTAGGGCAGACTTCTGTAATTATTAAAATTACAAGAGAGATTTCTGTATTTGTCAAAAATCTCAAGGGAGGTAAGTGTAATTTACCGAGTACAAGAAGAAGCAGAAAATACAAAGAGGGGAAAAGGGGATGACTTTGAAGTTTCATTAAGTGAAAATAAGATAAAATATACGCTGCAGTGCCAATTTTTTTTGCATATTAGGTGGCCATTTTATTAGTTTGTTTTGTTTTGTTTTGTTTTGAACATTATTTTAGTGAAAAAATCAACGATAGTTTTGTAGGTCGAAGTGAGTTGGAAGGTTGTGTATTTACTTTCACTCTATTTCATAGTTGTTTATGAATAGTATTGCTTTAAAACAAAGAAAATTAAAGCTTATGTTTCATTTTATGATTTAATTTATAATTTTTTGCAAACGCCAATTTGTATTGAAAATCATCAGTTCGAAGTGACTGCTTACTATATTAAAAAAGCAAGCATCGGAAAACAGTTTACTGTGGCGATGTGACAACTCACTGCATTACTGATTAATTTGACAACTCACTGCTCGAATATGAAGGGATTGCATTATGAAAAAGACGACCCACAATTATTATTTTATCTGACAACCACGTCCGTTCATTTTCTGCTTTTGTTTCTAACTTTATGAAATTGTAATTTTGGTCTGCAAGTACATGTCCGATGCGACTACTCACTGCGACACCAAAACAAGCCATGTTACTTGACCTTGTCATAGTGGGATGAGGGGTGTCAGAAAAGCAACTATAATGAATTGAATGGCGATTAAGTCTGCCAAAGTGACTACATCACAGGTACACAAAGTCACAGACAACATATTACTCAAGATTGCATGAAATGAATAAGATAAAATAATATCACGGGTATCACTTCTTCCATAGTGCCCCAACATCTCAATTATCGTCACCATGTCATCTCTTTTGCATGTCTATAAATAGCGCTACCCCCAGTATGATGTTTGTTCAAGTCATAACAATAGTAATATATCTACAATTATTATTATTATTATTATTATTATTATTATTATTATTATTATTATTATTATTATTATTATTATTATTATTATTATTATTTTATGAACAATGTCTTTAAGAGGTGCAAGAAGTTCATGCCGTCAAAGAAATCCAAAAGTGTGGCTACTACCTCCATTTACTTATGACTATAAAAGCGAAAAGTACTCGAGTCTGAAGGATTATTATGCTAGTATCCAAGCAGAATGGGCATTCAAGGTAACAAAGCAAGAAGGATTGTTTAATGATCTACGTAACTTTGGAGCACCGGTACCTTATCGTCATTCATTGACCATGGCCAGACGAAATGTGAGTGACTATGAAAAAGTAGTTACCATAATTAAAAAGGAGAACAACAGAATGTTAATGCGGAGATGTCGACATTTTACGCTTTAGCTAGCCACCGAAATGGTAGAAACAAGCAACAGAGAATAGACAGTGATTGAGCGACATAATGTCTTAAATAATGAAAAATATCTCTCTAACTACTACATGTCAGATGAGGAATGAGAAAACACCTTTATCTTTCACATATGTTTGTATGTTGTGTCGTATCTTCGTTATTGGGGTGTAAGACAATGTTGTTGTTCATCTAGCTTACGGATGTATTTCAACTATTTGTTATATGAAGCTGAAGTTTATGAAATCACTACATTTATAAGTACACATGTCAAGATTCGTTATAAATTTCTCTTTCTATTGATAACTCATATATAAGCATTGCAAAGCCATTAGAATGAATGAAAACGTTTGGTCATACATGGAACCAAGTTCATTCAGTATCATCATTATATTCTACTTCAATAATGCATTAAATCAAGAAAGCCTAGTTCAATTAGCGTTCTTCAAAATAACAATAATAGAGAGAAAGCAAAGGTAATTGTTATTTGTAGAATTACAAGAACTATTCAAAAACTATTGAAATTTCTCCCTTCATTGATAAGCCGTGGATAAGCATTACAAATCCATTACAAGATAAATAGTTTGGTCATTCATCTAAACAATTTCATTCATTATCATCATCATCTGATATCTCAATATCAGATTCATACATAGCATCCATGCTCCAGGTGAAGTACTGGTGCGCATCATCCATTAACCCATCTTCGACACGCTCATTTACGGTCTTCATTAGTTCGGACCTTTGCAAATGTTAGGTCATGCGATTAACTTCGTCGCGAATAAGATGCAATGCCCTTTGCAACAACTGTGGAGTGTCAATTGGCATATGCATGGCTAATCGGTGAAGAAATTTAATAATAACTTCACGACATAGCTGAACGAGAATGTTTGCTTGAGTTATGCGAAATTCCCACTCAGCTCTCATGGTATTGACGGCGGCATGTGAGTAACGTAAATTTGGATTTAATGGGTATTGAAATTCATCTCCATCTGCAACCCAATGGCAACCCATTGCTGAATATAGATCAACCACCATATATCTCATGATGATATCACTCGATATATCTATAAAACTTTTGTTGTGGTATGATGCAATATTTATACCACATATACACAGTTGTTTTAACATGCACAAATTCAAAATGGAGATGGACGCAAGTATTCATGTCTTATAAACTCTAAACTCACATGCCAACAATGAAATACTGATACTTCAGGAAGTTCACATGGTAGCTGTATGTTTCAAATTATTGTAAAAGAGTTGTCATGTCAACCTTTATGACCTGAACAACTATGCATCAACTTTATAGGAGTTGTCACTTAGACTTTTATTGACTACTCAATACATATCTGAAGGTTTTAAGCAAAGTTCAAATCCACTTAGAAATTTAATTTTACTTTTACGCGTACAAATATAATTCAATTTATATTTCATTATACAATAGTTTAATTTCACTTTTTACCTTACATATTTAATTTAATTTAATTGGAGAAATTTAACCAATTTAATTTCAAGTTAACTATGTGTTGATTTAAGTCGGTGATGTTCTTATCTGCATACTAGGTTAGCTTTTAGCTGTAATACTTTCAAGTTCTATACATCGAAAAACCCATCTATAAGTACTCTACTACAAATTAATCTTCAATACATTCCAACTCTATAATATTTTCTCTTTAAGGTTTATGAATCTATTTGAAGCTGCATAGGGTGGCTTTTTAAACACAAAGGGTCTAATTGCTTTGTTGTTTTGTTCTGACACCCCCTCATCCCATTATGAATTGCTGAAGTTCACATGGGCATAGTAGCTATGGTACGACCTCTTGCTTTTATCATACAGTGAGTAGTCTCGTCAAAGTCGTCGCAGTGATACGTCCAACATTTCTCAGTCATGCAGTGATGCAATGACTTTAACAGACGTAATAAATTAAAGAACTCAATGAAATGGCCAAGTTCACATGGCCATAGTAAACAGCGGACGGATGATTGGTCTTTTTTGAAAAAGTGAGTAGTCACCTTCGAGTGACGATTGAAGTACTGATTGTGTGGAGCGTGTTTAGCATTGATTGTTTATTACTCATAAATATGTGGGCTTTTAATGGCATGTGACTTTGTGCAACGCGACTTAGATGCTTTGTTTTTTCCTCACATTTCAGATTTGAATTATTAATCACATTAATATGACCACATGGCAATAGTGTTGACAAACAACTATATAAAGGACTGAAGGAGTGATAGTAAATACACAACCTTTCCACTCAGTTCTCCCTAGGAAACTATCATTCATTTATTGAGTAAAAATCAAATGGAGTATACATTCACGGCAGGGGGTAGGAATTGCAGAGGTGAGAGTTCATGACGAGGAAGAGGAAAAGGAAGGGGACTCACAGGGGGTAGGAACTTCGAAAAAGATAAGAGTTCATGCCGAGGAAAAGGAACGGGAAGGGGAAGTGGCGATGCTGAAGTTGAAACACCGTTTGCTTTGTTAGATGCCTCTTGTGCTTATCATGATAGGTTTGGGAAGCGACATTTTGTCATGCCCAAGTACTATCGAGATCCATGTGTTTCGTGGAGGATCCATCTGTTAATCAAACAGGATATGATTTAGCAGACGCTACACTTCTGAAGTGGCTCACACTATTTATAGAGTGCGTGCAAATGGAAAGATTATGTCGGGAAAATTGACTGAAGGTGCCGAAAGCATATTCAGTTGAGATCCAAAAGGAAGATCCAGATAATGTTGATCGACTATGTGAAAGACTTTGAATTGAGATTTCTCAAATGCGTCGTTGGTCAACCTGCGATATGAAACTATCTATACTTAAGTCAGATGCCAAGAAGAACGGAACAGCACCAAATAGTGAGGCTATCAAGGCTGTCAAGGAGGATCCTGCACTTCTCTCTAACCGTGAACTCTCAGATTGTTCGGACTCTAAGATTGTCGATTTGAGAGAGGATTAGACGTCTATCTGTCTACTAAATTATATTAGGTTATCCATAATTATGTATTGTGTGTGTCAAAATAACTCTTTCGACAATGAGTTTGTGAAAGGTTTGTCTATGTAACTGTTAAGTATTGTACTCGTCGTTTTATTTTATGTACTGTGTTATGTTGAATGTTTCCACAAATTATTTTTGTAGGATACTTATGTTTGAACTAGCTACGTCGTTCTGAAGTGTTATAAGTGTTATAGTTATACCTTTTTTTTGTTTCCCTGTTCGTTGTAGTAATTAGCAAATTAGATGTTTGGTATATGCTGTGTGAAGTTTTATTTAAATATTTCTTGGCAACAAATATTTAAGAGAAGAACAAATATTTAGTTTCAAAAATTTCGCGAAAGTATGCTTAGTTTGGGAAATAAATTAGTATAGGGGCTTAGTTTGGGAAAAGCCCCAACGAAATCTCCCTGAAACTGCGCAAAATGTTCTCTGAGGAGGGTGCGTGTCTCGAGGCCATTATTTTCTTCTTCTTTTTTAATTTTTAATTTTTTATTTGTTGTTTTTGTTTTTGTCCATCGTCGATCTTTTTTTAATTATATTTGAATTATATAACAAAATAAAATTTTAATTTAAAAATTTGTATTTAAATAAAAATTAAAAAAAACAAAATTATCAGGTAAATTAAGCAAATATTTAATTTATATTTTTTCATATTTTTTTTTTACTTTCATATTTTAAAGTCATAAGCGGTGATCATTGATTCAATGGTAAAATCTTAGTCTAATAATCTTTGATATGATGTTTATTCTTGCTTGTTTGTGATTTTCTTTTTATTTTTTTGTGCCACATCATTACAGCTTAAATCAGAACTCTAATTTTAGAGCTCTTAATCACTATTCTTTAGACAATTCATGCTGTTTATTTTTAAAAAAATTTATGTATAAATTATTTATGTAAATATCAAATTGATCTGATAATAGTATATATAATTTTATCATTTAAAAAAAATGGATGAGAAACATAATTTCAAAATTACATAATTTATTTTTAAATATTAAAATAATAAAATTTGGTAGCTAAGATTGTTTATCAATACGATATTTTATATGAATAATTTATATAGAGAGATCTAAAAGATGACTGAGTGACTCATAGAATGTGGATCGAAGAGAAATCAATAAAAATAATAATAATAATAAACAGTATTTTACTAACTTCGGGGGCTTTTAAAAGCGTGGTTACAAACCACGCTTTCTTTTAAAAATAGATTTCTTTTCTATTGAAGTGCGATTCTAAAACACACTTTCACTAAAGATGAAAACGCTAATAGGAACAACGTTTTCTTAATTAAAAATGTGTTTTGTAACCACTCTTTTATGATTTTATTCATTTTGTGTGCCTGGGTCAGAAACATGTTGAAAGTGTGTTTTGGAAACACGCTTCAGCTTATTCTGGGAATTTTGGCCAAACTAGGCTTAGTTTGGGAAATAAGTTAATAGGTTGGCCTATTTTGGGAAAAGGCCCGAAGATTTAAGAATTTTATTGCGTAGTTGGAAAGTAATTTTATACCTCAAAACTAAAAGTCCAAATTTATGTTCAACTCTAGTTATGAAGTTTATTTTTGGAAAAATGAAGAATACTTCAATTAACATTAAATTTATGAAATTAAGTCTATATTGGGTTAAGATGAGTGTGAATAATGATAAATGAGAGATTGTGAAATATGACAGTGTTATATGAATGAGTTGTATCAAAGAAATTAAATGTTGGAGATTTAATTTATAACCTTGGGTAGTAATTGATAATCAATGTGTTATAAAAATTGAATTTGAAGACTTGATAGTAATATGGAGAAGTAAAGAAATAGTTTGAACCCAAGGATTGTGAACGCTTTAAAGATGAATCTTTATGCCTCTATGGATGTGTTGTTATATTTTTGTAACAAAACAATGAATGATTTGATGGATAATGAAGAAGGTCGTGGAACATATTTGTACTTGTTATGTAAATGGAATTTTAATATATGGTGAATGTGTATTGAACTAATGTGTTACGGAAATAATGGAAGACGTGTTGGCATTGCCCACTAATTGTAATGTTGAATTGTGTTGAATTATGTTGAGTTGTATTGGATTATGTTGAATTGTGTTGAACTATGTTGAATTGTGTTGAATCATGTTGAGTTACGTTGGGTCGAGTTGTGTTGAGTTGAGTTAGGTTGTGTTGAGTTGTGTTGGGTGAGTTGAAATTGGTACCTGCGCGGGGAGTCAAGGTGCCCAATTGCCTTGTTTGCGCATATCGCTGGACGAATGTGGGAATATGTTTTTGGGTGTCCATGAGCCCACCGTTTCTGAAGCCGGCAAATGTGGAAAACTGATGATTTTGGGTGTCCACGTCCCCGTCGTTTATGGAGGTGGCAAATGTGGAAGGTTGTGCTGTTTTGGGTGCCCACCACCCCACCGTTTTTGGAGTCAGCAAATGTGGGGATGTTTTCAAACTAAATGGTGATTTTGGGAGTCCACTTCCCACCGTATCAAGTCGGCTAAAGGTGGATGGTGTTATGAGTTTGGGTGCCCGCTATCCCACCGTATCAAGTCGGCTAAAGGTGGAAGGTGTTATGAGTTTGGGTGCCCATTATCCCACTGTATCAAGTCGGCTAAAGGTGGAACGTGTTGAGGAACATGTTAAGTCGGTAATAATATGTGTGACATGTGATGAACTCGTGAAATTACAATTTGATGTGTAATTTGGCATGAAAGGAAAATGAAAATAGAAATTATTTGAAGAGAATGGAAAATGAAAAAGTAATTGGATTAGGGATTGGTGATGATGAACTCAATGGATTTCTTGTGACTACAAGGGAAGATTATGAGTTTTGTTTTGTAAATAATTGAGAAATTGAACTAAAAAGGGTTTGTTACTCTTGTGTTATGTTTAAACTCTAATCCTTTGGATTTTGATGTTATGGAGTATAGTAATTGGAAATAGTATAAGGGAAAAATGGAAATGAAATGAGGAATAATTTGGAATCGGATTAATAAATTTAAGATGATGTTTTTTCTTAAGTGTACTTGTTTTCAAAGAGAATTTATGACTTGCTAATGATGAGAGACTACATATATGGCAAGGAGTTTTTTTAAAGGTCCAAATGAAATTTTAAGAAAAAGATACTCTTCGTATAATATTTTGGAATTTACAAAATGTCACCTTACTATATGGTATCACTCCGCATGCATGATCATTTCTATCTATGTGTTAGCTATTGCTGTAAAACTATGGGATTCCTACTGGGCATTAGTGCTCACCCCTCGTTGCTTTATTCCTTTTCAGGAAGAGAAATTTGGATTGATTAGTCGAAGAGTTGTGGAGTCTTTGTATCTTTTATGTATAATTTTATCGTAGATGTGGAAAAAATGAATGTTGTACATTGATGTTTGTAATTATTGATTTGTAGCTTCGCAACAGAAGCTTGGCATGTATTACAGTTATTATTGTATTCATCATCAAGAGAGAACATGTATTACTATGTTTCTATTACTCAAGGGTAATGGACATTTGTATAAAATAAATAAATAAATAAATGAATCTAAATTACAGGCTTTGGTAATGTTTTTGAGTAATTAAAATTTGGGGCGTGACTTAAATTACACTTTGCCCTTTCATATTTGGTCAATTTTTTTATTTTGGTCTTTAAGGTTTATTTTTTTCCTACTTTAGCCTTTCATATTTTAACTTTCTTCTAGTTTGCTCCCAAAGTTAACTTATGTTCAAAATTAGACAGAAAATATCACAATAATTACAACATATCATAAAAAATATATTATTATATTGAAATTTGAATTTACGTCAGAGGTGTGAATTATATATAATAAAATATTTTTATATAATGTGACTATTAATGTGTCATTTTCTGACTAATTTTAAAAATAAATTGAGAAAAATTTAAAATATGGAAGGTCAAAAACAAAGCGTGGCTTTTAGTCAATTGCTACATGTTGGTAATTTAGCGTTTGAATTTTTTTACCATCTCTTTTGAGGTCTACCAATCGCGTTGCACGGTATATAATCACTGTAGATATCCGTGGTAAGGTTCGCAAAGTAGCAAAAGAGAGAGTTCCAAATAGTCCGATGTCCAATCTTAATGGTTAGGAGGACAAGTCTCTTTGGTGGACTCTAGTAGCCTTGAGTTTTACAGTTATAGTTTAACCATTACTATTTAAATGTTATTGGCTAATCGTTATTTATATTTATTAAATTGTTACTTACATATTAGGGCAGAACCTAATGTCTATACACTTCATCTCGAAGCGCCTCTCTCGATAAGGTAACAATATCTTTTGAAAAAAAATCTGTTGAGGCAAAGATCCCCATGCGGTCGCATTTCCATGCTTGTGCCTGGACAATGGTGGCGCAGTCATAGAACATACATAGTGCGACTATGAACCGGTTTGAGGCCTTTAGTGGGATGTGCGGGTGGACCAAAGATATGCAATAGAGGCTAGAAAAATATGCGCACCTGCTGGACGTGTGGGTCCACGCTTCAACTCTTGGACTATCTAGTTGCACAAGCCCAATAAAACTCTAATTGATACTTTGGATCATGAAAATAGTTTTTTTTTTTTTTGTAAAATCTGTCAACTTGAATGTAATTGGGCTTTCTTCCTTCTCCACTTTTTGAAAGATATTGAAATGGTAGGCTTTGATAAAATAAGAAGAGGTTCAACGAGCCCAACAGTGGCCCAAACACAATCTTTTATCAAACTAGCTACACTATTTTTATCATTGGGAAGCATCCAAACACCCAAGTCTTATGGTTAGTCAAAATGAGGTGTTTACACCGACAATTCACCTCCGTCTTATTCATAATGTACAATGTGAAATGAGTGAGGGTCTAAATCTGGTAAATTCATAGGAAATTTACTAATCTATCAAAATGCCAAATAAAGACTGTATCTCTAGACCTGGAGTCGCCACCTAATCTTTTTGGGGAAACTAGTAAATCCTAACTCCTACCAATATAGGTCATCGATACACCACAACCAAAGAACTCGGTTTGGGAGTTTAGGTATGCATGTGATTTGATAAAATGATGAGAATTTGAATAATTGATTTAGATGAATAATGATTTGAAATTGCTCCACTTTAGACCTTGTTGAACTCATTAAGAGTATCATTATCTATTGTTGTTAGTTATGCTTTAATGTTGCCTATTTGGAATATTTTGATCAAGATAACTGCGGTTAGTAATCGGTGGAAGATTGCATTATTGTAGAAATATCTCAACAACTAAAACCCATTTTGTTAATCATGTGATTTAATTTTGATGATGTCTAAAATATTATTTGATAAATTGTGATTTTTTAATATATATATGTTATAAAAATTTGACACAAAATATAAAAATATATTATATCTTTTTGATACATGTTGCACCAAATTCAAATTTGTTTTGCATCTTTTAATAGTTTAATTGTATGTAAGACATATCTACGTGATGAGTATATCATGAGTCATTATTTTGCATCATTTGAATATATTATTGTGGAGATGTGGTTTGGAAATACTCTTCTGATCCTGGGGGGAGCTCGTGATTCGCTGATAGTCACCTAAAAAGGAATAGACACTCCGGTTGGGGGTGCCGGAATTAGCACTTCGACGGACAAGTCAGTCTCCACACTCAAGAATGCTTGTATTCTAAGTTAAGCACAACAATTCTCACATACCTTTCTTATTCTGTTGCTCCTTTATTTATACTTGTTCCCTAGGCCTCGGGGCCAGGCCCGCTTTTCACTCATCATCCTCTTATTTACTCGGCTCCATAGTTCAATATCTATTCGGCCTATCCGTATTATTCGGCATTCTGATTGTGTAGGCTAGAGCCGAGTAGTATCTGTCTTCCAGAGTACGCTTCCGACTCTTCCAATTATCCAGATCCCACAATTGCCCCCCAAACACCCCACTAGCATCAATTAGTCGGCGTGTTTGGCTTCTAGTCTGGGCAGTCAAAAATTCAGCGGTTAACCCTCTTCCCGATGCACGTCAGAACGCGTACATGCTTTTTGGTCACTACAACGCTTTCTCGCCTCATTCGTGCTTCTCTCTCATTTATTACGATTTGAAACTTCAGTCCCTTCGAATGCATGCTTGTTTGAATATTTGAACCTCCTGGATTGCCAGTCGGTGTCTCTTCTCCAACGCGTTTTCTGCGACTGCTCTCCGTCTTCTCCTTTGCCTTTCGTAAGTTTTAGTCTCTTCTCTTTGCAACCCTACTTTTCGTATTTATCTTTGATTTTAGAATATCCTTGGGTCCTTACCAGAATGGCTAAGCATTTGAAAGACCTCATTTCTGAGGGTCGAATTTCTGGATTCTGAAGACATTTCTCTATCCCCGATGATGTCCATCTATCTCTAGTATTGGACAATACCCTTGATATGGAGAGGGACGACCAAAATACAATCGTCTTTCCTCTCCTATCCATTGCGGAGGGCGGAGTTTGCTTTTCCCTACACCCATTTCTTAGAGCCGTCCTCCGCTATTGGGGTTTGATTCCTTCGCAACCCAATGTAAACTTTTTTCGAATTGTAATGGGAATCGTAGAGTTGAACCGGCGTCTCGGGATCAATCTTGGCATTCCGGCGATTCGGCACTGCTACACTTTAGCCAAATCCTCCGGTCGGCTCGGGCACTATTTTCTCAAGGCTAAGGACACCGACCATCACTTGATAACGATGCTTGCCAGCTCTGGCAAACGAGTTGATGATGTAATGGTCAATGTTCGAGGCAACTGGGAATTCGACGAAGGCGAAGATCGCCTAGACCCTATTCCCAGACGAAGGGGTGAACTAGGTTACCGTATAACTCCTTGTTTGTTGATCTTTCTTTTATTCGGCTTTTTCTCGAAGTCTAACCCTTTGTTTTTACAGGCAATAAGTTGAAGAGGATTCTGACCTCGGCTGACGACGAAGTCCTTGCGAAAATTAAGACTGCACTAAAGTACTTTGGCCGTCCAAACATACATAAGCAAAGGAGAGCCGCCCATATTCTCCTGCGGTACGAGCCTACCTATACTACATTCTTGGCCACGGACGACATTCCGATCCCAACCGGCGAACAACACCTTACGGCTCTTGTCTTCCCCAGCTTCAAGACCCTCAGGCAAATTGGTCTCGAAGCTTCTGATTCGGAGCAAGACTTACAGCCGGTGGTCGAAGTAGTTACCGAATCAACGAAGGTGTTCACTGCGGAGGCCGAAGAGGTCGACAAAGCTCTAAAATCAGCGTTTGCAGCAGCCGGTCTTAACCAGCCTAACTCTCTGTCCACTTCGGGTCGGGCGGAGTTTTCCTTCGGAGATATTTTTACAAACTTGGGAGATCTACCCGGCGATTTTTTTGAAGGCATGGTTGGGGAAAATCTCACGCAGATGGTGAGAAAGAGAAATGCCGAGCGAATGGCCACCCGAAAGAAAGCTGAGGCCACTTGTTTTGAGCCTGCTTCGGTTGAATCTTTACAACCGGTTACTAGAGAAGAAACAGCTCAAGTTATTGTGGCCGAGATGGAGGGGGCTAAACAGCAGGTTACGGAAGAACGGCTGGTTTCAAAAGGGCAGGGCGAAAAACGTTCCACCGAGGAAGAGGCCGGCTCAGAGGACAGCCCTGCTGACAAACAACCTCGCTTAGAGGAATCCGACGTGGTTGTCCCTTTCGTTGTTCAACCAAAGATCAAAGATACACCAATCTTCTCTGACGCATCTGCCATGAAGGATCCAGCCATGGCGTTGAGCTTGGCCACCTCAGTTTCGCTACCGGCTGACAAGGCCACCTTTCGAGAAGAGCCAGATTTGGTAGCTATAGCGTTCGCTGCCCAGTCGGCCCTTCTGGTATGTATACGATACTTTCTTTTTTGCTCGTTTGGTTTGGTTTGCATACGATATTGCTTAGTGTGGTGATCCAAACTTGTTTTGCAGATGGTTGGAAGGATAGCCGAACTAGGCTGTCGGCAGTGTGATGCCATTGAAAGAATTGGTCGCTTAAAGTTTGAAGCTAAAGGTGAAAGAAGCAGGGCCGAATTTGAGGCGATGAGAGCCACAATGGAAAGTGCTCGAGCCAAAGCTGAAAAGGAGAGGGCTCGGACTGCTGACCAGCTCAGATCCGAAGTCGAGGATAGGGCGAACGCGAGCGAGGAGTCACTCAAGTTAGCCCAGGAGGCGCTTTCCAAGGCAGAGGCCGAGTTAGAAGAATTGAAGGCGGCCAAGGAAAAGCCTGAATCTGAAGCTTCTACGGCGCTAGAGGCTGGGAAAATCGCCGCCTTGAAGGAATACGTATATGAGGTCCCCAAATTCGAGAATCGGGGATTCAAACATGGGTGGCTCAAAGCCCTTGCTGCCGCTGGAGTTGCATTGGCCTTACCAATTCCATATGAGCAAGTGGACGTTGAACCACTTGAGTCTGATCCCGAGGATTGATCTGGGAGACATTCTAGTTTTATTAGGTATCTTCAATTTCAATGTACGTTTTTGTTTAGTGGATTCTTGTTAGTTCAATGTAATTTTCATGTATAAATTAGTTACTATCTGCGCTCAATTTATTAATGAAAATTTCCTTCCCATTTCACTATTACTTGTCCGCAGTTTTTGATATTAATGAAGAGTTTTGCCTTCCACTACTTTAGATAAAATGATTATTGTCTGTTGTGCCTTCTAACTATTGATTGGATAGTAGTTTAATCTTGGCAATTATATTAGTTAAACTTTAATTTATCTGAACAAGTAAATCGACTCTTGGTGCCGAATAGGACTAGTAAATCGATTCGTGAAGCGGCTGCGACACTCAAGCCGAATAGATTGATGAATCGGCCCTTGCCGCAGCTGGTTCATGAACATTAAACGTCGAATCAGACAACATTGATGAGTCAATTCGTGAAGCGGCTGCGGCACTCAAGCCGAATAGATTGATGAATCTGCCATTGCCTCAGCTGGTTCATGAACATTAAACGCCGAATCAGAAAATATTGATGAGTCAATTCGTGAAACGGATGCGGCACTCAAGCCGAATAGATTGATGAATCTGCCCTTGCCCCAGCTGGTTCATGAACATTAAACGCCGAATCAAACAATATTGATGAGTCGATTCATGAAGTGGCTGCGGCACTCAAGCCGAATAGATTGATGAATCTGTCATTGCCCCAGCTGGTTCATGAACATTAAACATCGAATCAGACAATATTGATAAGTCGATTCGTGAAGCGGCTGTGGCATTCTAGCCGAATAGATTGATGCATTCTAGCCGAAGAGATTGATGAATCTGCCCTTGCCCCGGCTAGTTCACGAATTTGCCCTTGCGGAAGTTAAGACTGTCGAATAATAGTGTTTGATGGGGGCATGACTCGGTCGGTGCCGGGCTGTTGAGGTTTCGATATTAATAAGATTGCCTCGGTGGCGCTGCCCTCGTAGGGAATAAATGAATGAATGTTCTATCTATGTGCTCAGTGAGCAACTCAATCCAAGTCTTTGATGAAGAATAAACAAGCGCAAATGTCGAATAGACTCTTCTTTAACAGCAAAGGGGAAGCAAGGACGCTAGCTGAGCTGGGAGGAGACATGAATCGAAGTAGCGAACCTTCGCGCGCGAGAGGTAGGATTTCGAGGGATCGGGAGAGACGTGAATCTCCTCGTCGTTGAAGTAGGTCGCCTAGGAGGGACAAGGAGCCACAGGGCAAATCCCCGCAAACCCGTTCTGGAAGGGAGCCTGGTGCGAACCCACGCCCATTGAGTTTTGAAGTCTTCGTGGGGAATAGATCCATGACAGATGCAGACTCGATCGTTCGAGATTCAAGCGTGGCACTCGAATTTGCTCGACAGATTTTTCCTCCCGAGGTCCAGCAATCGATGGTAGGTCAGCAGGACTTCGAAGTGTTTCGTGAAGGCATTCATGGTGCGGTGAAGGGGCTCTACACCGCCTACGAAATCGGCATGCGTCTCCGTGCTGCCCGCCGAGAAATAAAGAAGAGGGATGAACGTATCCGAAGCTTGGAGGCTTGCGCGGAGGCGGCTGAGCGTGAGCTAAGGAAGGTCAAGGCCGTTCAGGCACAACCCGTCGGACAGGCTAACCCAATCATGGAAGAAAGGGTCACCCAGTGACTTATCAGTACTACGCTCGCCGATCGCGATACGGCAAGCATGTTCGCGATGGAATCCGCGAAGGGGAGGGCCTATGAAAAAGGCTTCCACGAATGCCAGCAAGTAGGGATACAGAAGACCAAAGAAAAGCTCACCGAGGAAGTTTGCCGATGCGAAAATCGTGGATTTAAGCATGGTTGGATCAAGGCACTTCAGGCCGAAGAAGCTCTCCGAGCAGCGGGCGTTGACTCGGCATTGCCACTGTACCAACATAACCATTTTTCGTTTTTCGCCTTTGAAGTCTAGCAGAGTGAGGATGAGGGCGACGTCGTGTAAAAACACTCAATGTAACGTTCAAACGTAGATCACGTTCATAACTATGTAATTATTGCCTGATTAAATAAAATGTTTCATTGTAATTTGCATTCGGCACACACGGGTTTGCATGCGTTTCATTGTATAAACATTGATCGGCCCGAGTCAACTAGGCATTTTAATTCCAAACGGTTATATGCTGGCTTGTCATGAGCATTCTTCATTAAATATATATTTGGCATGTGTCACGCACAGTCCATTACGCCGATGAGGCTCCGAATTCGGAGGCTTAACCGGCCCAAAGGTGTCATGCACTAGGGGCTCCAAATCCGGAGACAGTCAGCCCATCTATAATTGTCGTTTATATAATTAGGCCACTTTAACTCCAAAAAAGCCAAAAATTAGTACATGGAGTGGCTGTGGCCAATATTGCCCTCTAAGTCGTCAAAACAGATTAGCCCAAAGGGAGAAACAGCAATGGGGGAGTTCTCCGCGACCGCCACCGAGAAATGAGGCCAACGTAGTGCCGCAACTGTTGAGTATTACTGTTTTCGTGGGGAATTCCTTTCTTGTCCCAGATCTTGGCCTTGATGTTGTCTATGGTGTCGAAGATCTCCACCTCGAGAGTGATTGTCTCGCCGGTGTGAACATCGTGGATTCAAGCATGGTCAGATCAAGGCATTTCAAGTTGCGGATGCTCTCTGATCAGCGGGCATTTATTCGGCGCTCCTGCTGTACCAACGCAACACCGTATGAGAATAGATATTGTAATGCTTCGAACGCGGATTGCGTTTTTGTAATTACTGTTTAATCAAATAAAATGTTTTATTTTAAAATTTTATCTCATTCTGAATTTTTATATGCTTAATTAAGCATCTTATTTTGAATGCTGGCACGTTTTGTCTTGTTCATGCGGTTGTACTGGCTCAACCTACATATCCCTACCTTGATGTGTAAATGTTTTCATTCTGGAGGGAGCTCCAAATTCGGAATATTACTCGGTCTGTGAGCGTCGCCCGGTGGCACTATCTGGTTAGCCAAATTTGGAAGCTTTATCGGCCAAAGACATATTGTGTCGATGGGGCTCCGAATTCGGAGTCTTTTGGGCCAATCGTGATATCCATGAAGAGCGCTCCGAATCCGGCGTCTTAATCGGTCCAAAGACGTCATGTGCCGATGGGGCTCTGAATCCGGAGACTTAGTTTGGCCAATCGTGATATCCACGAAGGGCACTCCGAATTCGGAGGCTTTATCTGCCTAAAGACGTCATACGCCGATGGGGCTCCAAATTTGGAGACTTAGTTTGGCCAATCGTGATATCCACGAAGGGCGCTCCGAATTCGGAAGCTTTATCGGCCCAAAGACATCATGCGCCGATGGGGCTCCGAATCCGGAGTCTTTCTGGCCAATCGTGATATCCACGAAAGGCGCTCCGAATTTGAAAACTTATTTTAGCCAATTGTGATATCCACAAAGGGCGCTCCGAATTTGGAGGCTTAATCGGCCCAAAGACATCATGCGCCGATGGGGCTCCGAATCCGGAGTCTTTCTGGCCAAGCATGATATCCACGAAGGGCGCTCCGAATCTGGAGGCTTAATCGGCCCAAAGACGTCATACGCCGATGGGGCTCCGAATCCGGAGACTTAGTTTCGCCAATCGTGATATCCACGAAGGGCGCTCCGAATTCGGAGGCTTTATCTACCCAAAGACGTCATGCGCTGATGGGGCTTCGAATCCGGAGTCTTTCTGGCCAATCGTGATATCCACGAAGGGCGCTCCGAATCCGGAGGGTTAATCGGCTCAAAGACGTCATAGGCCGATGGGGCTCTGAATTCGGAGACTTAGTTTGGCCAATTGTGATATCCACGAAGGGCGCTCCGAATTCGGAGGCTTTTTCGTCGGAGCGCTATTTTAAATAAGAATCCAACTTCTGAACAAGAATCCTTCCATTACTAAGGTGGAATGTGTACATGGCGAATCATTTAGAACTAAGATCATTCTCTACAAGTTGGGTTTGATGACAGAATTTTCGTGAGTGCTTCAGGAGCAATGCCACGTACCTAATTTTCCATCAACCGGTCTTTTATCATCCGAAAATACCTTCAGGAGTAACTTTCCCGGCGTGTAGCGGCGCGACTGAACGCGTTGATCATACGTCCTGGCAAGCTACCGCTGGCATCGCCTAGAGGTTCCGTGGCTTTTCGCTAGGGAGCCGTCCGACGTCGTGGAGGCTGTTTCGATTTGGCACTTTAGTGGAGTTGACCTGCGACTCCGTTGGTGTCTTTCCAGAAAGAAGATAACATGCTTGTGCGGATTGTCGGGAACCACGAATCTGCTCAATGCCGTGTTCGGTCAGGAAACGTAGCAGCTGATGATAGGTGCTTGGCACGGCCTGAATATGGTGCAACCAAGTTCGCCCCATGATGAGATTATACGGCGAAAGGAGCTTGACGACCAAGAATTCTACCTCCACTGTTTGGGAGCCCGCTCGGACGGGAAGTGTGATTTTTTCCAACGAGTACTCCGGATTTACGTGGAAGCCGAATAATGGGTGAGGAGCCGGAGACAGGTCTGATTTGTTGAAGCCGAGTTTGATGAAGGTCTCGTAATACATAACCTCCAAAGTGCTCCCCTGGTCTATAAGGATGCGTTCAACGGTAAATCGGTTTACGTGTAGTTCAATGACCAATGGATCAATATGGGGGAGTGTTATGCCGATAAGATCGGAATCGTCGAAGATAATACTCGGAGCTACGTGGGGCTGTTTCGTTGGTGTGCATTGCCTCTGGGGGGCTAACTGAATTGCGTGTACGGTACGTGGCGTTAGAAGGCTGTATATCATATGAATAATGCCGAGCGGAGGTGAGTCTTGCCGAAGGGAAACTGTTTTGATTATGCTCTTTCGGACATGTTGCTGGAGGCGACCATCTTGGACCAATTCCTCAATGTGGTCTTTCAAAGCATAGCAACTGTCCGTATCATGACCGTGATCTTTGTGATATTCACACCGCCTGTCCCGCCTTCTCGTGTCAATGGGTCCAACCATTTTGGACGGCCATTTGAAGAACGAAAGATGTTGGATTTTGGACATAACCGAGCTGATTGGCTCTGACAGCTCCGTATATTTCTTGTCAGCGCACTTTGTGCGCCTGCTATCGACCTGCAGTTGCTCATTTGCTCGGTGTGAGCATTGATCGCTTGATCGACGAGAATCCTGTTTCTTGTCTCATTTAGCTCGTTGTCGTGGTTCAGGACTTTGAGGTGGTACGGAACTTATTGGCTGAGCAATTTCAGGCGGGGCCATTTTGTTGGCCATTTGTCCAGTATTAACCCGCAAGGCGTCGTCTTCCACTTTGCAGTATTCCTCAACTTTCTTCATCAATGCCTAGACTTTTTTGGGGGGCCTTCTTGTCAGGGAACTGCGGAGGACACTGTCTGAGTGTAATCCCATTTTGAAGGCGGTGATGGCCATTGAGTCGTTGTAGGCGTCATCAACAAGATTAAAGCACTCCCAATATCATGTCGAATACGCCCTTGGTGTTTCTCCTGGCTGGATCTGTATTGCCCAGAGAGAGTGGGCTTGTTTCGGCTGGACCTCATTAGTGATGAATCTGGCCCTGAAAGATTTTTGTAATTGGTGGAAAGTTTTGATCGAAGCCAGCTCCAGTTTATGATACCACCTGACGGCCAATGGTCCTAAACTGCTGGGGAACATTCGGCACATGAGGGCCTCGTTATCTGCATGCAATGTCATGGCTTGCTTGTAGTGGCGGATGTGGTCAGTGGGGTCTGATTTGCCGTCGTACAAGGTGAATGACGGTGCTTTGAATTTCTTGGGTAGCACCACCTTTGCAATCCGTCGTACGAAGGGATCGTGTTGATCTTTGTCTGAACTGTGCCTTCTTCGCTTATGCCTTATACGGGGACTTTCTTCAGAAGAACTGGTAGTTTCAGGTTGCCCCTTCTTCCTGGGCTCCGGGGATAACGAGTTGGAGCCGCTATCAGTGTCATCTTGTCGGGCTCGAGGTCGTCGATCACTTGCCTTAGGAGATCGATCCGGATTTAGGCGTACAGCTTGTTTGGACTTCGCCACTTCCAAGGCCAAATCTTCACGAAGACGTTCGTTCTCTGCGATCATGTTCTCCAACCTTTGTTCGTTTTGCTTTGCTTGTTCCATGATCGCTTGCATTGCTTCATGCTCTGGAGTCGAGGGTGAGGCGAAGTTTAGAGCGCATCTTACAGGGATGGCGTTTGGTCCAAGCATGTTTGATGGAATGAGGTCGTCTCTTTGCGTCGTTTAATCAGTGGCTATCGGAGGGTCTTTCGTTGCGCCCGCCATGGATGTGTTTGAGTATTACCACAGACGGCGCCAATTGTGGAGATGTGGTTTGGAAATACTCTTCTGATCCTGGGGGGAGCTCGTGATCCGCTGATAGTCACCTGAAAAGGAATAAACACCCCGGTCGGGGTTGCCGAAATTAGCACTCTGACAGACAAGTCAGTTTCCACACTCAAGAATGCTTGTATTCTAAGTTAAGCACAACAATTCTCACATACCTTTCTTATTCTGTTGCTCCTTTATTTATACTTGTTCCCTGGGCCTCGGGGCCAGGCCCACTTTTCACTCATCATCCTCTTATTTACTCGGCTCCATAGATCAATATCTATTCAGCCTATCTGTATTATTCGGCATTCTGATCGTGCAGGATAGAGCCGAGTAGTATCTGTCTTCCAGAGTACGCTTCTGACTCTTCCAATTATCCGGCTCCCACAATTATATATAAATAATTTAAAAAGATAAAAAAAAAAAACGTACTCAAGTGGAATCTTAGGGCGAATCTTTTATTTGATTATGTTTAAATATATATGATGTTACATGTATGTATGTTGTTTATTGCAAAAATATATTCGTGAATATCATTTATATTATAATTATGTATATATATATGAAATATAATATTCAAAGGTATTGATTGCAAGAGAATGATTCAGTTTTTATATAATCAAATCAATCCCTTGGTGAAGCGTTTGAATTTGCCAGTTGCAAAGCTGGAAAGTTAGAAAAAAAAGTAAACTTAGGCGCATGCTATCTATTCCAGCACCGTCCATATAGCGATCCCGGTTTTCCCTCCACTGGTTATTGTATTCCGGACTCAGTTCCGTGGATGCCTGTTGTTGTATTTGTTGTATTTCCATCCTTTAATTCTTTGTATTTGAGTTTTGGAATGTGTTGGGCAGGTTTGTAACAAGTTGGGTGTGTTTTGAAACAAATGGTTGTTGCCTAGTTTTTGGTGTCTTTGCTCAAGCGAGGCTTTTGTCGCTCGAGCGAGCTCTGTGTTTTAGTTCCTTCGCTCAAACCAGGGTTCTTTCGTTCGAGCGTGCGTTTGCGTCTAAGTTTGGACCTGAAGGTTGTGTTTCTTGGCTCGAGCGAGCTTCCGTTCGCTCGAGCGAGCGAGGACTATGTTTTGGGTTTCTTTGCTTGAGCGAGCTTTCCTTCACTCGAACGTGCTTCTGGGTTGCAGACCTGAAGCTTCGTGTTGTTCGCTCGAGCGAGGTTTCTTTGTGTCTGGTCGCTCGGGCGATCACTCATTCGCTCGAGCGAGGCTCGAATATATCAGTTCGCTGCAACAGCCTTTTCTTCACTTTTCTTCATCTCTTTTACTCAAACCCTAGAATGGCTGCTCCTTCTCTCTCTACATACTTTCTCTCTACAAATCCATCTAGTTCTAGTGGTCTCCTACCCTAGTTCCTTTGTAAAAAGTATGGAGCTTGGCGTGTCCTTCGTTTTGATTCGAAAATCATTGGGTTTGGAGCATCTCGAGTTTTCTTCATCTTCTCCACTGGGTCTCTTCTTTTGAGGTAGAGATACCCTACTCCTTATGGGTTTTGACATAAATTTTAGTCATTTTGATTAGATGGTGAATTATGGTAATTTTGGAAAGGTTAGGGTTTGATTTGTGGTTTATAAAAGAGGGGTTTTCCATGTTTGAGTCAAATATGTATAAGAGACTTGAAATTGGGGTTGTTTATGAAGTATGAATGAAATTTGGGCCTTGGGGGCAATATTGTGAATAGGAGAAAATTAAAGCCGTAATTGAAATTAGACAATTAATTTGTATAATTAATTTGGGAATATGAAAATCATGAAATTGAGAATTTATGAGATTGAATGGTGTAGTTGGATTGATTAATCACTCACCTATGAAAATGTTGATAATTTATCTGTTTGATGAATTTATTATCTGTTTAGAAATAACTGCTTTGGGCTATCGGCGGAGGATAGTCTTGATTGTTGTAGACACTGTATGTTGATTAGGGAAAACTGAAACTAATCAAATGGTTAAGTCATTGAATATGACAGTTGATTTAACACATTGAATATGTGCATGGATTGATCATTGTATATGATAAACTGTTAAATACATTGCATATGTATTCTGTTTGGGAGGAGATAGGGGATGTACTCCACGGTTTGGGAGGAGATAGGGGATGTACTCTCAAACCTGTTTGGGAGGAGATAGGGGATGGACTCCATTGATAACTAAGTTGGTCGGAGTGTCCAGGGTGAAAGTCCCGAAATCCTTATTACGTTTGCATAACGTAGGTGAATTGAAGTATTGAAATGTTGTTAATATAAATTGTAGTCTCATTTGAAATTGAAGTGTCGAAGTATTGTTAATATGAGTTGAAATCTCAGTATAAATTGTTTGGGTGAATAGAGAACCACATCTATGAATTGGTTCGGATAATAAAACGGAATGGGATTGATATATATATATATATATACATTTGTGAATATGGATTGATTATGAAAGAGATGTACATTTGTCTGTATGAGTTGAACATTTATCAAATGCTAATGTTTTAGTTATCTCTCATATTTGATTTAGTATATCTCTACTGGGCTTTGGCTCACCCTTTACAGGACATCATTTTCAGGTACAGATGGTATGGCACCTCCAAGGACGTAGCTTGGGAGGCTTAGAGGCTGAAAGATCTTTTGTTGTTATCTTTTTGTATTACATGTAAATCAAGCCAAGGGCTTATTTTGTATAAAGAGTTAGAACTCTTCTTTTATTGAACCCAAGTGTTGACTTGGAAAGTTGTAAGCCCGTAGGGCATTTACTTTTGTTGTCAACATGTAATACTTTTGTACTTAACACTCTGATGTATGAAATATGATATCTCTTTCTTGTATCATGAATGAATGATTTATGGGTTTATTTTGAGGGCGTGACAGTCCAGATGAGTGTCTGTCTTCCGAACAAATAGATTTTGGATATAAATATAAGTGTTTTGTTTGGAGAAAAATCAAAACTTTAAGAGAAAAAATTTGTGTGCTCAGAAATCTTGATTGTACTTTCACTATGCTCTTTCACTTTCAGATTTAAGTGTTGTCTTTATTCTTACAGTTTCATATCTACTATTTATGGGAAAATTATTGTAAAAGAGGGTTAAAATACCTTTTATCTTTATTGATTATTTTGTGAGAGGATTTTGTAAGGGTGAGACATTTTTTGTGAGTGAGGCTCAACAGATAAGAGTAAGACTTGTGTAAAATCCACAAGCTTAGTGAAGCTCTGGTGGTGTATTGATTCATTTTGATAGTGAAAAAATTCTCGAGGAGGATCCTTGAGGAGTGGACATAGGCCCGATGTGTCGAACCACGTTGTGTTTGATTTTTTCCTCTATCTCTTTTATTTTTATATTAATTAGTATTGTAATATTTTTTATTTGTTGAATTTTAAATATTTTGACTATTATATTTAATATTGTGAAATTATTTTTAATAATCCAATTCACCCCCTCTCTTGGGTTGTTTACTTGGAATAACAATTGGTATCAGAGTAAGGACTTTAGTATATTTTGCTTAATCATCTTAGAGTAGATTATGACAATTTCTAGTTATTCATTATCTGAGGGACAAGCATCCAATAGGAATGGCAAAGGGGGGGGGGGGCAATGGGGTGGATATTAATTCCCCATCCCCATTCTCCTATAATAAATTTTCCCCATTCCCCATGGGTACCACCCTCCCATTTTTTAATGGGTATGGATTTTCCCCAACCCACTTTAATCCCCATTTTTATTTTTTATATTTAATGTTAACAATCACTTTTTTTTTTTTTTTTTTTTTTTTAAGGTTCACGACAAAAACTAAATATACCTTCAATCTTTTTTCTTTCTTTTTTAATATATTTAATGTTAACAAGTTTTTATTTATTTATTTATTTTTTTAAGGTTCACAACAAAAGTTAAATATACCTTCAATCTTTTTTCTTTCTTTTTTAGTATATTTAATGTTAACAACTTATTTATTTATTATTTTTTTATTTTTTAAGGTTCACAACAAAAGTTAAATATACATTCAATATTATTTTATTTTATTTGGTTCAACAACAAAATCAAATACACATTAATTAATTAATTAAAAAGTTTGTTTTATAATAATCAAATATATAATTTTGAGACAATCAAATAAGTTTTAGTAAT
Organism: Camellia sinensis; assembly: GCF_055761805.1. NCBI lineage: Eukaryota > Viridiplantae > Streptophyta > Magnoliopsida > Ericales > Theaceae > Camellia > Camellia sinensis. The sequence continues at coordinate 4,169,418 of NC_138974.1, read as the reverse complement.
TGAAAAAAAAATGTGGAAGAACGTGGAAGATTAAAAAAAAATTGCAACCATCTCTCTCTCTCTCTCACTCTCACTCTCACTCTCTCCCCTACATGTTATAAGAACCTGATTACAATGTTATAAGAGCTTGTTTGAAGAAAGTGTTATAAGACTCATATTAAATTGCATCAGGGCATAAACAAGGAATTGTTTGTTGATCTCTTAGCCACGAACATTTTTGACATTAAACCATCTTTCTCTTAGCAAATTTGAACCATTCATTTTAATTTATCCAAAATCTAATTATACCTTTTACAAATCTGAACCATTCATTTTAAGATATCTATGCATTACCACACCCAATCCATCCTCCATCTTCTTCCTTTAGTCCCCCATGAATTTTGTTATTTGTTACTTTTAAAAAAAAATATATATATTTTTTCAATTAAATTTTTACTAATTTCACAACACCATCACCACTATTCTCACTTTCACTGTCACACTACCATCACCATAGCCACTACCATCATCACTGCCGCCATCACCCCACCACTATGTAACAATCTCTACTTTCACCTTCGTTCCATCACCACCACCACCAAATATAAAAAAATATATTTTTAATTTTTTTTTATAAAAAATATTTTTCATTAAAAAATATTTTCTATCTAAATAAATGAAGCATAACATTGGGAAACAAGCTGATTTCAGTTAAATCTGTTCATAACTAAGAAAAATTCTTTTAATTTAAAAATAATTATTTAGTAAGACTTTGTATCCCCTTTTTGTTTTTTTAGCAAATAAATCTTTGTACCCATCATTTCTAACCAATCACGACACATGCTTGTTTTGATTCTCTACAATTTCCTTATTTTCAAATACATTCATATATATATATATATATATATGTTGTATAAATTGTGTGATAACATAAAACAAATAAATTCATACTCGTTAATTGAAATTTCAGAACAAGCAAATCATTCTGAAAATTACAATACATAACAAAATAAAATAACATAGAAAAGCAAACCAAAACCTGCACTAGACAGTGTCCTTAATTTTTTTTAATAAATTTAAAAAATTCTAGATATGCATAAAATTTGACAAGAATAATGTGACGATGTTAATTAATGTGTATTTGATTTTATTGTTGAGCCAAATAAAATAAAATAAGATTGAATGTATATTTAGCTTTGGTTGTGAATCTTAAAAAAAAAAAAAAGAATTGGTTGTGAACCTTAAAAAAAAAATTAAAAAAAAACAAAAGAAAAAATATTGAATGTATATTTAGCTTTGGTTGTGAATCTTAAAAATTAAAAAAAAAATGGTTGTGAACCTTAAAAATAAAAATAAAAAAGATTAGAGGTATATTTAGCTTTGGTTGTGGATCTTTTTATAAAAAAAAAAAAAAAAAAAAAAAAAAAAAAAAAAAAAAAAAAAAAAAATTGGTTGTGAACCTGAAAAAATAAATAAAAAAAAAGAAAAAAGATTGAATGCATATTTAGTTTTGGTTGTGAATCTTAAAAAAAAAAAAAAAAAAAAAAAAACATATGGGGAAATTAGTGGGTACCCATCCCCAACCCATCCCCTATGGATATTTAAAGAATATCACTTATCCTACCCAATAGATAAAAAAAAGAGGGGAAAACCCATGTATTTGGGTTGGGTCTCCATGAATACCCACAGGATAGGTTATCCATTGTCATCCCTAGCATCCAATATACCACCATTGTTTAGCAGCACAAACTTTAGTTATTGAAAAACCAGGATGACTATACACATACAATCTAACGACTATGATGCTGGAAAATCATTTGTAATAGTCTAAAATCCCTTACCAAAACTGTAGAAGGCCAAAAGATACGAAAACCTGAAGATGAGTGGACGGAAGCTGATATGAGAATTGCTCAAGCCAATGCTAAAGCTACAAATATGTTGTACTGTGCCTTAGATGCCAATGAGTTCAATAGAATTTCCACATGTAAGACATCAAAAGAAGTTTGGGATAAACTCATAGTGACTCATGAGGGAATAAACCAAGTTAAAAAGTCTAAAGTTAACTTGTTAGTCCATAATTATGTGCTCTTTAAGATGAAATATGATGAAACTATTACTGAAATGTTTACTTGTTTTACTGATATTATAAATGGTTTATCTCTCTTGGTAAAATATATACTAATCTTGAAATTATAAGAAAGTGCTCATGTCATTACTAAAGAGTTGGGGGACAAAAGTCATTATCGTCACAGAAGCCAATGACTTATCAAAGCTAAATCTAGACAAGCTAATGGAATCTTTTCTCACGCATGAGCTCATCATGAAAGAAAGAAATGAGGAAGAAGACAGTAAGGAAAAAAAAAGGGAATAGCTTTCAAAATCACCGCTACTCATGAAACGGAGGATTAATATACTTCAGAATTTGATGATGAAGTAATGGCCTTCTTAACAAAAAGGTTCTAGAAATTTATGAAAAAGAATCAAGGAGGAAGAAGATTTTAACAAAGGAGAATATAGTAAAAAAGATTTTACAAAAGGAGAAAATAATAAGAAAACTGAAATCACTTGTTATGAGTGTAACAAGCCTGATCATATCAAGGCCGATTGTCCGGAAATCAAGAAGCAATACAAGAAAATATAGAACATTTAAGATGATGATGAGGTACACAATGAGTCTTATTCTTTTGATGAATTACAATCCGTATTTGAAGAATTGCAGGATGAATTTCGAAAACTTGGCACTAAATATTGCTTTTAAAAAATTTCTTTCAAGTTCAACAAAAGAAAATGAATATTTATCTAATAAAATTGAAGTATTACAAAAAGATTTTTTTTAAATAAAAAAAGAAAATTAAAATTTTAAATCGAAAGAATCCCCTATTTTGCAAAAGGAATTAAATGATTTCAAAATTGAAATGATTCTTTAAAAAAAGGGTAAAGTTGTTTAAAATGAAAATATAGAACATTTAAAAAATATTTTTTTCAAAATTCATTCAAGGAAGAGACACTTTAGATAAACTTTTTAAAAGTCAAAATCGTATCTTTGGTAGAAACAAAATTGGGTATAAAACTTTTTTAAAAGGGAAAAACTTGCAAAAATAGTTTTATTTATGCATCTGCTAGACACTCACATCTTACGTGTCATTTTTATGGTAAAAAAGGTCATATTTCACTTTCATGTCCTGTAAAAAAAATCTTTTTGCTGAAATAAAAAAGATGTGGGCTCCTAAAGACACTTCAAAGGTGTCAAATTCTAATTTTTACAAATCCAAGAAAGTATGGATATCAATAGAAAAAATCAAATTTTTGTAGGTATGTTTGAAGACAAAATCTAGTAACAATAGATGGTATCTCGACAGTGCATGTTCAAGGCACATGACTGGAAATAAAGCTACGCAACCTTTGGCGACAATACTAAAGGAAAAATCATTGGTGTAGGTAGTATTGGTAAAAATCCTTCTCCTATTATAGAAAATGTTTTACTTGTTAATGGTTTAAAACATAACTTGCATTGCATTAGTCAATTATGTGATAAAGGTAATACAATTGTTTTTGAGAAAACTCACTACACAATTGAGAACACCAAAGTTAATAAAACATCGTTTGTAGGACAGACATGAGAATGTATATGTGTTTGATTTGCATATCTCGTTTTCCCATTTTGATGTTAAATGTTTATCTATAATAAATGAAATGGGTTGATTATGGCATAAAAGATTAGGACATGCTCATTTAGATTTAATTTCAAATTTTTCAAAAATTGAGTTAGTCATTGGTTTACCTAAAATTAGTTTTGAAAAAGACAAATTTTGTGATGCATGCCAACTTGGAAAACAAACTATAATTTCTTTTAAATCTAAAAATATTGTTTCAACTACTAGACCGCTTCAACTCTTGCATATTGATTTATTTAGACCATCTCGAACATTAAGTTTAGGAGGAAAATCGTATCCTCTTGTTTGTGTTGATAATTGTACTAGCTATACATGGGTATTATTTTTAGCACACAAAAATGAAGTTTTTTTCAAAATTTTTAAAACTGTGTAAAAGAATTCAAAATGACAAAAGTTTTGTGATGTTAGAAGTGATCATGGTAGAGAGTTTGATAATGATGATTTTATTATGTTTTGTGATGACCTAGGAATAGATCACAATTTTTCAGTCCCTAGGACTCTTCAACAAAATGGTTTGGTTGAAAGAAAAAATAGAACTCTTGAAGAAATGGCCCATACTATACTTTGTAAGAATAACTTACCTAAATATTTTTAGGCTGAAGCCGTTGTAGACACCCCATTTTTGACCGTCCTCAAGACTTGGACGTCACCATTTGAACACTCGGTGATTATCCATGTTTGTGTTCGTTTGGAGTTCCCGGAGGCCTAGGCTCACGCGCCTTGCCTCAGGATCTCCGAACCCGACCGTTTAGTGTCTGGTTTTGCACCAAACACTGACATCTTGCCTTTGAGAGGCAGGGTAGGGCTTGTAGACCATCCCCACCCACCACCGGCAGTGGCTAGAGGCCACCGGCTGGTGTTTGCTGCCACCGGCAATGTATATTGCCGGCACTATTTGTTGCCGGTCAGCACTATTTAGTGCCGGTCGGCACTCTTTTTTGCCAAGATGGCATTTTTGGCCGGCCGACTACTGTGCATCTGCTTTTGCAGATATTTTAAGACAGTTGTCTTGCTTTTTGCTCCCCTCCATACACGTGTATGGAGGGATCTCCCTCTTATGAAGCTTGTCTTGTAAGCTTTACAAGACAAGAAGTTCCATAAAGGGAGGGGTTGGTCTCTTGGCTTAAGAGGTTAGAGACTTGAGATATTTTGAGAGTTTAGACAGCCATTGTTAGGGTTTGAGTTCTAGGGTTAGGGTTAGATACACATCATATCTCTCTTTCCCTCTCTTTTGTGCTCTTGTGTGTGTTTTAGTCCATACTATTGCACACAAGCACCTAGTGTTTCACCTTCCTCTTGGAACTGAGGTTCTAAAGGACTGATTTTGAAGTTTTGGTGTTGGATTCAAGCCAAGGAGGGTCATTGGAGCATCATTGTTGAAGAAGGCTTCAAGGGTAAGAATCTCACCCCTTTATTCCCCATTTTTGCACCTAATTTCTACCTGTCTTAAATTCGTTTTTGAGCTTGGTTTATAATACAAAAAAGTTCTGTTTTTAGACCCTCTTGATTGTTTATTAAGGGTGTTTTGTGATTTGAGGGTGTTTGACCCCTCTTAGGCCTTGAAAGGCCTTATTTTATGCTATTTTGTGCTAGTTTCGGGACTTTGGTGTTTGGGCCTCTTCACCACTGAAATCTTGAGAGATTTCAGTGGTGGAGATGGTGCCTTGAAGTCTCTAAAAGGAGAGGGCCACCCCCTCTCCTTGTTGTCCTTGAAAAGGTCATGTTTTGGCCTCTAAAGGGAGCCTATGTTTGAGTGTGTGTTGAGCATGTATAGGCTATTTTTCATGCTTATTTTTCCATAATATAACATGATTTTAAATTGGTTTTGGTACTCCATGCATGCTTAGCATAGTTGCCATGTAATGCCTTGTGATTCCTTAACATGTCTTAGGTCGTGTGCCTTTGTTTCTAGCATGTTTTAGGCTTACATTTGTGAAGATTTTGTGCTTATCTTGACATGTTTTAGGTCTGTCCATAGGTGTTTGGGTTGATTTTGGCATGCATCATATAGCCTCTTTGCATTTTGGCTTGTTGGCCTTAAGTATGTGCATGTATAGCATGACATTTTTGCATTGATTTGGTGTTTTGGAATCATCCACCATGTCATTTCAGTCCTATTTGCATGCCTATATGTTTACCTTGGATGCATCTTTAATGCCTCATAAGCTTGTGTAGCAATGCTCCATGTTTTGGTGATTATGCATGCCTTTGTTTTTGAGTCATTTGGATGCCATCTAAGTGATTCTTAGGCCTTGTATTAATGTCCCAAAACTCTGTTTTTGGTCAATAAGTTCATGCCATGTTTGGTCTTACTAAGTGTAGTTAAATACTCCATTGGTTTGTTTTGAGCACTTAGGCCATTTGTTGCATGCTTGGCTTGATTTATTGTTTGGTTTGGCATCATGTTTTAGCATGAGTTTAGGGCTCATGTTGCATGCTAATTGTCCTTGAAATCCCTTGTCAAGTGCGCTTGAATGTTGCTTGCTTAATGCTTGAGGTTTGGACCATAACATGTGTATGTGTGCATGCGTGTTTAGCCTCCATTTTTGGGCATTTTGGCCACTGTTTTAGGACCATTTAGGGCTACCTAATTCATGCTTTAGTCCATCCTCTATTTGGTTTGCATGCTTGCCTTGCATGTTTGCTTGTATGCTTTGCATAAGTACATTGCATTGTTCATGTTGCATGAATGATAACATGCTTAGGTTGCATTGCATCAACATGCATTCCTTGCCCCTTGATTTGGTGATAGGGATTAGGACTTTGGTTTGATTTGGTTTGCATGCATTTGAAATCAAAGTTGCATACTTGATCACTTGGGCCATCATGCATGAGAATGTGTGATTGGTGGTCCGAGAATCGAGACACATGCCCCTTTGAGTCATTACCATGATAAGGGACATGGTTGGTGCATATATGCCTTGACTTGTGCTGCCATGCTTTGCTTTGCCCTCTGTTGCTGTCATTTGCAGATTCTGCAGGAACACTTTGCCGACCGGCAGTGTAAAGTGCCGACCGGCAATAATTTCTCTGCCGACAGCTTAACTTTGTGTCGGTGGCCACATCCCACTGCCGGTGGCAATTCTATGCAGCCGGTGATGTCTCCCAGCATCCAAGGAAGCAGTCCTGAGGTTTTGGCAACCTCCAGAGGGGTGAAGGAAGGAAAACAGAGGCAGTTCATGCATGGCGGCGCATTTCCCGAGGCGATTTACTGTTTTCTTAGTTTAATTAAATTTACTTAGTTGATTAAGCAATTTGTAATATTTAATTAGCTTGCGTAGTTAATTAATTTGTAATATTTATTCGGTCCCTCCGAGTGAGGGCAAATCTGTAATAAGTGTGTGTGAGTGGTGTGTATGTCTTCCAATCCCCACTTCTTTCTTCCCTTTTACTTACCTGCTTTGATGGTTAGTATTAGGGCACGTTTAATTTAGCATACCTTATGCTATGCATGTGTGCATTCATACATTTGTATTACATACATTAGGCTCGGTGCATCACGCTAACTACATCTGTACTTCAATTCCCAAATTGAATATGTGGTAGTTGATCGCATTTCACATGCCATGTTTAGGGTTAGCCGAGCCTGCCTAGATTGCATTTTTGCATGTGATGCATTAGCCATTTTTAACATGAACTAGGACATGCATGTTTGCTAACTAGTTTACTATTTTGGCACGGAGTACGATGTAAGTATTTATGCTTTAGCATCCCGCATGCGTGTGAGTGTTGCCATGACAGTATGTCTGCCATGCGGCTAAGTGCCTATGTGTTAAATTGTTTGAATGCCTGTGGGTGAAGGTTAGATTGTTTGAGTTGGAAAGACTCGTTGAAATCCGCATTTTAGCCTACTTGCGAGTAGCAAATCCAAAACATTTTCCAAAACAAACGGATATGCAATGCTTATTTCCAAGTTAGGCAATCTAGTCTATACTTGTTTGCTGCGCGCATAACATAGTAATTCTAGGCTAATAAATGGAATAAGAACATGTAATGTTTTCAAAATCGGATATCATGGTTAGTAGAGGCCGGTCTTCGGACCGGGCGAAAGGGGGTGCTCATAGCTGACCTTCCCCGATCGTACCCAAGCTCCCGAGCCGAGACAACTCCAGTGATGACGGACATGTGGCCTTCGGCACCGAATCAGGGTTTCCTAAATTTCCCCATTTTAAAAATATTTAGGTGGCGACTCTGTATCTGGCAAAGCAGTCCATGTTTGGCACTACTTTTTTTAAAAAATCTGTTTCTCAAAACGATTTGCCAGATTTGGACTCTTTGGTTCAGATTAAGAACCGCGACAACAAAATCGCGAGTCCGAACTGTAGTAGCATGAGCCCCCCCCTCCGCGGGCGCGTCTACAGCCGTTAACAATGCATGTTTTGTTATAAACCGTGTTATGATTAGACCTATTTTTAAGAAAACCCCTTATGAACTTTAGAAAGGTAGAAAACCTAATATTAGTCACTTGCGTGCTTTTGGTTGTAAATGCTTTGTATTGAATAACAATAAAGATAACTTAGGAAAATTTGATGCCAAATCAGATGAAATTGTATTGATTGGTTATTCGAATTCTAGTAAAGCTTATAGAGTATTCAATAAAAGAACTTTACTTGTTAAAAAATTTGTACACGTTACCTTTGATAATCTAACAATGTTGTTTCCAAGAATTTTGTAAGTGATGATATTGCTGAAACACATCCAAGAATGGAGAGCATTTACACAATAGAAAATGAAAAAAAAATCATCTTCTGAACATAAAGAAGAAATCACAATAAAGAATCTTCAAAAAGAATATATTCATCGAAAAAATGAATCAAATCTACCCAAGGAATGGAAGTATGCTCATGGCTACCCTAAAGACCTGATCATAGGTGATGCAATGGAAGGTATAAAAACTCATTCCTCTATTAGAAATGTTTGTGGTAACTTAGTATTTGTTTCACAAATTGAACCAAAATCATTTTTAGAAGCTGAAAAAGATGAAAATTGGATTTTAGCTATGCAAGAAGGATTAAATCAGCTTGAAAGAAATAAAGTTTGGTTTAAGGATCATCCAATTATTGGTACAAAATGGATTTTTTGAAATAAATGGATGAATTTAGAATTGTTACTAGAAATAAAGCTAGCTAGATTGGTAGCCCGATGTTATAGTCAAGAAGAGGGTATTGATTTTGATGAAACTTTTGCACCGGTTGCTAGACTTGAAGCTATTAGAATGTTACTTGCTTTTGCGTGTTTTGAAGATTTTAAATTATATCAAATGGATGTTAAAAGTGCTTTTTTAAATGGGTAAATTTTGAAGGAAGTTGATGTTGAACAATTTTTCTGTTTTGAAAATCATAAATACTCGGATTATGTTTTCAAACTTTCAAAAGCTTTATATGATTTAAAACAAACTCCTAGAGCATGGTATGAAAGATTGAGTAATTTTCTACTTGATGAAGGTTTTTCTCGAGGAAAAATAGATACAATTCTTTTTATAAAAACCAAAAAAGAGGATATGCTAATTGTTCAAATTTACGTTGATGATATTATTTTCAGTGCTACTAATGAAATCTTGTGCAAAGAGTTTACTAAGGATATGCAAGGTGAATTTAAAGTGAGTATGATGGGGAAGTTAAATTACTTCCTTTAACTGCAAATTAAACAAACCAATGATGGGATCCATTTAAATCAAACGAAATATATTAAGGATCTACTCAAAAGGTTTGAAATGGAATCATCAAAGCCTACAGCAATTCCAATGAGCATATCAATAAAAATTGACAAAGATGAGCAAGGTAAACCGGCAGATGATCAGTTCTTTACTCTATCTTACTGTAAGTAGACCTAACATAATGTTTAGTGTATGTATGTGTGCATGTTTTCAGTCTACACCTAAAGAGTCACACATCACCGCAGTCAAACGTATTTTCAGATATCTTGCTGGCACTCCAAATTTGGGTTTATGGTATCCTAAGGGAACCACTTTTGAACTTTTTGGTTACTCGAATGCCTACTTTGAAAGATGTAGACTTGACTATAAAAGCACTAGTGGCACCTGTCATTTTCTTGGACACTCACTCACTTCTTGGTTTTGCAAAAAACCAAACTCAGTGGCTCTGTCAACTGTTGAAGCAAAATACATTGCCACCGCTGGGTGTTGCACACAATTACTTTGGATGAAATAACAACTTCAAGATTTTAAACTTCACTATGATCATATTCCTATAAAATATGACAACACAAAAGACATTAACCTTTCAAATTAAGCACTCATGCACTAAACACATTGAAATAAGGCATCATTTCCTAAGAGATTATGTACTCAAAGGTAAAATTGAACTCGAATTTGTGCCTACATATCATCAATTAATTAACATATTTACCAAGCCTCTTAATGAAGAACAATTTTGTTATATTAGAACTGAACTTGGTAGGATGAACACTCCTATATAATGTTTATAAACTAAACCAAACCACACCAAGCCTTAAGTCCCATCAAATGGGGTCGGCTGTATGAATCTTTCTTCTTCACTTGGCTCTATCCAAGGCCATTTCGTTAGTCAAATTAAGGAGATTCATATCTCTATTTACTATACTAGTCCACATCAATCTAGGTCTATCCCTTTCCCTAACACTACCATCTACCGTCACTGTATTGTATCTCTTTACTACTGCCTCTGTTGGTCTCCGTGATATATGACCAAACCATCTCAATTTATTCCCTTTCAATTTATCTTCTATCGGTACTACTCCTGCCCATTCTTGAATATACTCATTCCTAACTCTGTCTTTTCTAGTCTTTCCACACATCTACCTTAGCATCCTCATCTCAGCAACACTCATGTTATCTACATGTTGTTTCTTAGTTGTCAAACATTCCGTCATATACAACATTGTTGGTCTAATAGCCGTTCTATAGAATTTCCCTTTTAGTCTAATGAGTACTCGTTTATCGCACAATACTCCAGACGCACTCCTACACTTAAGCCACCCCGCTTTAATTCTGTATACCACATCCACTCCAATCTCCTCAGTCATTGTGATAATCGATCCTAAATAACGAAAATGTTCACTCTTAGGTAGTTCTTGGTTCTCAATCTTCACTTCTTCTCTACTTCCATTGTGACTGTTACTAAAATTACACTCTATATACTCTGTCTTAGTTCTACTTATCCTAAATCCTTTAGATTTAAATGCTTTTCTCCAAATCTCCAACTTAGTGTAAACTCCTCCTCTAGTCTCATCTACTAACACGATATCATCTGCAAAAAGCATACACCACGGCATTTCATCTCGAATATTGCGCATCAACTCATCCATAACTAAACCAAAAAGATAAGGACTTAAGGTTGATCCTGTTGGAATAATCTTCTGTGTGAAAAAAAAAATTGAAACGAAATCAAACAAAGAACATAAATAACTTACTGAATTTATTTTACCGAAGCAAATGAATAATTAAAAGATCAAGTCGAGTGTGTGACACTCTGTCCTTAAGACAGATTCGCCCCGTATGGTGCTTATGGATAAAAGGCGTCTATCTCCTAAGATACAGTGATTTTCACAAATTGTAGTAGCACTCCAAACAATTTGTACGGCGAACAAAAACCTGTATTCTATACTCTCTTTAATTTTCCTAAAAACTAATACGAAGAATATATGAAACAAAGCAGAAAATTGAACAGCAAAAAAGTAATTTTGAGACTGTTTTTCTAACCCCAAAACTGCTGGAAAATGCTGGAATTTATAGGCCAAAAGATCTGTCCGAATAGGTATGAAAAACCCTGAACAGATACAGTTTGAATCCTTGGACAAATCTGCAACTGCTACAGTTATAAAACTATCCAGATTTTGAATCTGTCTAGACAGTTATGAATCTGTCCGGATTTGGATAGATTGAAAAATTGTTTGGACTGAAAAATCTATTGAGGAATTTTTGAACCTGTTGAACCTCAGATAAAATTTGTTTGGGAACAAAGAATTTGTTCGGTGCAAAAACAGTTTCAAAACCTGTTTTGGACAGATTAATCTGTTATAGAATTGATCTTGAAAGAGGCACAATTATTGGACACAAAATTTGAATTCAAATTTGAATTAAATTTAATTTGAAATTCAAATAATTTCCTGTAAGAATTTGGAAAAATTCAAATAAATTTTGTCCAAAAGATTAATGTTAGAATCGACCCAATCCACAATTGACACCTGCGCCTAGCACGGCTCGGCTTGGCCGGATGGCTGAAGTGGCGGCGTGTGAGCGGTGGTTTGGGCTAAGGTTCACTTTGTCCATAACTCCTCCCTTCTACAAACTTGGGGTGCCCCTTGGGGCCCAACCCAAGTGTTGCCACCTAGAACTTATATACATACATAAGTTCTCATCAAGTTTCAATGTAGGACAAGCCTTACAAAGAAACCCACATTTAATTCTTTAAATGTCCAATTCCATGAACCTGAAAACGACGTCAACTTCCCATTCACTCATAAATGGTTTTGACGAACCTTCTTCACTATGTGACTTGCTATGCGGTAAGGAACACGTCACCTCTTCGGATCCACCTCAAAAGACGTTTGGGGCCCACTCAATTTTAGGCTCAAAGTTAGCCCAAAATAAGCCTTATAAAAACCAATTTTCCAACAATCCCCCACATGAATGGAATTTGACGGAGAGAAAATGAATCAACATGATCTAATTACAAAGAGTACAGAAACTGGAAATATTCTGCAAAGGATAGGTTGCTTTTGGCTTTGAACCTTCCCTGTGAGACACTATCAGATTTACTAGTTGACCAGTGAACATGATGTCTTGAACTATTTAGCCGTTTGTGTAAACCAAGACAATAGAACTCACACAGAATATCAGCAGACATAGTTTAGTTCTCACTATTGTATTCATTTTGGCCCTGAACATCCTGGTCTTTCATGAGTGCTTTGGAGATTTGTAGCCCTTCACAAATCTCATAGAACCGACTCAGTTCACACTCACAAGGTGATTCTTATGAAGAGTATCCTGCCATACTCCACTAGGTTTACCTAGATATAAGAATCAATAAAAGTATTACTTAACCTAAATCGCTGCGGACATCACTATTTCATCATAGAAATGGGTAGGAGTTTGACTCCCCAGTGATCCTTCTGAGTCATACGCAACTCGGTTGTCCCTTTGAACCTAGATATTGGAATCTCCAGTCAACTAGGTTGTGTTGCCATTGTGGTAATTCTTATTTAATAGGCTTAAGTCCCATTCCCCTCGATGAATTCTCAACTAACTCTCTTGCTAACCCTTTGGTTAGTGGATTCACTATGTTGTCTTTAGACTTCACATATTCAATGGAAATAATTCCATTAGAGAGCAGTTGTCTCACGGTGTTATGTCGACGACGAATGTTTCGTGACTTACCATTATACATATGACTCAGTGCTCTACCAATTGCTGATTGACTATCGCAATGTATGCATATAGCAGGCATCGATTTTGGCCATATTGGAATATCTTCAAGGAAGTGGTGAAGCCATTCTGCTTCTTCCCCAGCTTTAGCTAAAGCTATGAATTCTAATTCCATAGTAGACCTAGCTATGCAAGTTTGTTTAGAAGATTTCCAAGATACAATCGCACCACCAAGAGTAAAGACATACCCACTGGTGGACTTTGAGTCTTTAGTATCCGATATTTAGTTTGCATCACAGTAACCTTCAAGTACTGCTGGATATCTAATATAATTCAACCCAATGTTACGAGTAAATCAGAGATATGTTAGAACTCTTATAATTGCTTTCCAATGTTCTACTCGTGGATTACTCGTATATTTACTTAATTTACTTACTGCATAAGCTATATCTAGGCGAGTGCAATTCATCAAGTACATTAAGCTTTCAATAATTTGGGCATACTCTAATTGAGAATTACTTTCCTGTATATTCTTAGAAAGAAACAAATTAACATCCACAGGTGTTCTAACAAGATGATCATCATCTTTGCTGAATTTGTCAAGTATTTTCTTAATGTAATGAGATTGTGACAAACCATAACCTTCTGATGTTTTGTTAATTTTCATACCAAGAATTACATCAGCAATCCCCATGTCCTTCATGTCAAAATGTTTATTCAACATTTTCTTGGTAGTTTTAATCATGTCATTATTATTACCTATGATGAGCATATCATCCACATAAAGACATACTATATCATAACCTTTGTCTGTGTTTTTAATATAAACACATTTGTCACACTCATTAATTTTAAATCCATTTGATATCATTGCCTTGTCAAATTTCTCATGCCATTGCTTTGGCGCCTATTTTAAACCATATAATGATTTAACTAATTTACACACTTTCTTTTCTTTTCCTAGAACATAAAATCCTTCTAGTTGTTCCATGTGAATTTCTTCATCTAACTCACCATTTAAGAAAGTGATTTTCACATCCATTTGATGAATTTCTAGATTGTACAATGATGCAATAGCAATTAGCATTCTAATGGATGTTATTCTAGTAACCGGTGAGTATGTGTCAAAGTAATCAAGACCTTCTTTTTGTCTAAAACGTTTGACCACAAGTCTTGCCTTGTATTTTTCAATTGATCGATCCACTTTTATTTTTGTTTTGAAAACCCACTTGTACCCAAGAGGTTTACAACCGGGTGGCAGATCCACCAATTCCCAAGTGTGATTTTACAGAATGGATTCAACTTCACTATTGACAGCTTCTTTCCATAAAGAAGCCTCAGGACTGGACATAGCCTCTTTAAAAGTTAAAGACTCATTTTCTAACAAAAAAAGTTAGAAAATCTGGACCAAAAGATTTTGAGGTTCTAGCACGTTTACTACGCCTAGGTTCCTCTTCCTCATTTTGATGTATCTCTTGCTCTTGATCTTGTTCTTGATCATTACTAGTAATAGCATCAAAAGATCTTTTCTTATTACTAGTCTCTTGTCCAATCTTGTTCGGAAACACATGTTCAAAGAAAAATGCATTTCGAGATTCAATAAAAGTATTTACATGCATTTCGGAAAGTTTTCATTTATGAATAAAAAACCGATATGCACTACTTTTCTCGGCATAACCAATGAAAATGGAATCAATGGTTTTAGGACCTATCTTAGTCTTTTTAGGACTAGGAATAGCCACTTTAGCCAAACACCCCCACACTTTTAAGTATTTGTAGGATGGTACTCTCCCACGCCACAATTCATAAGGTGTTTGATTCACTTTCTTTCGGGGTACTTTATTAAGTATATAATTAGCAGAAAGTATTGCTTCCCCCCACAAGTTCTGAGGTAATCCAAAACTAATTAACATGGCATTCATCATTTCTTTTAAAGTCCTATTTTTCCTTTCAACAATTCCATTTTTCTGAGGTGAGTAAGGAGCGGTGGTTTGATGAATTATTCCATGTTTTTTACAAAACTCACCAAAAGGTGATTCATATATATATATATATATATATATGTTTTGCTACAACGGAAATAAAACATAAAACAAAGAACTAAGCCCTCTCTCTACCTATAACGACCCCAAAATCCGTATTTGAAATTACTTTTATGTCCTCGTGGGTTAATGCATTTTAATTTAATGATATTTGTTCAAATTGAGGAATTATCTGTTGAGTCACGGCTTTAAAATTGAAATTACCGACCTTTACGGGTTCAGAAATCAAAATTGAGTACTTGGGTATGTTAATGTGAATTTTTAGAACTATTTGGGAAAATTAATTGGAAATCTAATTTGTCTGATTCGTTAATGCACGTTTGAGTGGTTAACTTGGTACTGCAAATTGAAGGCCTTAGAGGCTTCAGAAATTAGAACAGAGGACATATTTATGATCAACACAAATTTTAGAGTCGTCTGGGAAGTTTAATTGAAATGTGATTTTGTGCGATTCGTAAGGGCATGTTTGGCCCTTCCTATTTGTGGTAAGCTTTTATATATATATATATATATATATATATATATATATCATATGGGTTGGTGAACTCAACCTTGGAGCCAAAAATATCTAAGGAAAGAAAAATCTAGAGAGAGAGCTAGAGAGAAGCAAGAGAAGAAGAGAAAACTTGAGAGTGAAGAAGAAAGATGGGAAATTGATGGAATTAAAGTAGAACTCAAGAGATTGGCCCTAGGTATGTGTAATTAACTTAACCTCTTGAGATTGATCTATTTGCTTAAATTCATTATCTAAGATGAGGAGTAAACACTTAATTGAGTTGAGATTGAGAAATATAAGTTTAAATGAGATCTCTTCATGGAATTGAACTATGATTCTATAGATTTTCTTGATTTAGGAGTCAATTTCCTTACATTTGCTTATTTTGAAGTTGATTATGAGATGAGGATCTACATAAGTTTGGAAGAGGAAGTTTTGGGAAGATCTACCTTAATCTTGTTTTTGTGCTTGGAAAATTGAGTAGTATTTTGGGGGTTATGATGTCTGATGGAAGCTAATAATGTGAAATTTATCATGTATTAAAGAGTTTTGGGCTTTGATTTACATAAATTTGAAGTTTAATTTTGGAAACGAGAAGTTCCAAAACAAAAAGCCATTTTCGAACTGAAAATTTCCCAGAGCCGCACGTGCGGCGGGTCTTCCCGCACGTGCGGTAGTCCATGCCCAAAACCAAGTTTGACTCTGCTAAAAAGGCACGTAGCCCCGCACGTGCGGCCCTGCTTCCCGCACGTGCGGGGACAGCTCTGTTCAGCCAACTTTGAATAAGCATATCTTTTGCATCCGGACTCCGTTTTGAGTGATTCTTGAGCCTAAAATCAAGCCCCGGAAGTCTAATTTCCAATGGTATTGGCCTCACTCTCAAATTATTAATAAACAAATAGTTATGCCCAAATTAGTGACGACTGTTCACTTTCTGTTTACCGGTTTGTACCGTTTCTTCGTCCGAACCATTTTCCTATGGATTCCTCATATTTTCTAAGGCATAGGTTATAACCTATGGAGGACTAATGAGTTTAGAACCACCATAGCTATTGATTAAAAAATAAAATAGAGATTAGTTTTATTCTCATAATCTGCTATGTGCATTGTGTTTGTAGGTCAAGACAAGGACATCGTTCCACTGCTGTCAGAAACCTATCACTGTGAGTAATAGTAGTGTAACGATATGTTATACTTACTTCTAGTGCTTATGATTTAATATGATTGTTGAGAATGATATATACTATTGACAGTGTGCTCTGATTGAATTAACGGACATAATTGACCGATAGCACTGTTATGGACCTAAGGTCATTCTGTCTCTGTTAATAAAAGTGGGTATGAGGCCGTTATGATGTAAACTGATTATGATTCATGGCCAGAGGCCAAGAGAGGTAGTGTACATGTCGATGTTCTACCTACCCTACAATGTGTGGACAGCTGTCGTTATCTGGGCTTAAAGCCGTTCTGTACCATATCTGGGCTTAAAGCCGTTATGTACCATATCTAGGCTTAAAGCGTTCTGTACCATATCTGGGCTTAAGGCCGTTCTGTATTATCTGTGGGCCTAAGGCCATTTTGTATCCTATATGGACCCGAGGCCGTTATGATGTGAATTGTTCTGTCCCTATTAATGTAGTGACACATTTGCCTTCTGTTAATAGTTATTATTAATGTTCTGTTATTCGCAAGACAACTATGTCGACTTGTAATCAACCATGGGAAAATCTATGTGCACTATTGAGTAATGGTATTCTTATGAATTTGGGAATATTCTGTTTTGCTAATACTGGACCTGAGGCCGCTCTGTATAATCTGTTGGGCCTGAGGCCGCTCTGCGTAATATGTTGGGCCTAAGGCTGTGTTGTATTCTACATAGGCCCGAGGCCGGTCTGTATTACATATGGGCTTGAAGCCAGTCTATATTACATGTAAGCCTGAGACCGTATTGAAATATAGTTATGGATAAGACCTGTGTATAGTTTGGTATCTGTCTATTTATTTTATCCAAGGTTTTGCTTATTCATTTAACCTCCTTACATTGCTATTATTCACTAAGCCTTGCTCATTCCGTTTTATGTATATTTCTGCAGGTGAGCCATCGGAGATTGACACTAGAGTTGTACTAAGGTTCGCCTGTCTGCCAAGTCACCTGGGGTATGCCTCCGTGTGGAGGCCTTTATTTGTGTTGGGAGTCATACAAATTATTAAGTCATATATATGTGTGTGTGAGATCTATAGAAATTCTGTGATTGTATATGTAACTCTGGAAATGTATTTAAATGCTTAAATCCAATTAAGCCTTCATGTATGCACAAGCTCAATGGATGTTGTCTTTTATTGATATTACTTCCGCTTAAGGCCCCGTGTGTGGTTAAATATTATTCTAAAATTCTGTTTGAGGCCTATATATAGGCCGGCCATGGACCAAACTTTTAGGGGCGGGTTTGGGTCGTGACACTACCCATCTCCAGCATGTCAGCCACAAGCAGCTTGTGAATCTCAGCTAGGCGGTCGTTAATAACTAGAATGTCTTTGGATTGGGTAGTATCCAGTTTGGCTAGAGCATCCGCGCATAAGTTCCCTTCACGATAAACATGTTGGGCAGTGCATTGGCAGCCATTGAAGATGATCCTCGCATCTTCCACCAGTCCTCTGTAAGGATGTTTGTCACCAGGGCCTTCCTCTAGCAGCTTGACAACTTCCTGAGCATCTGTTTCCACAATCACCTTGTTGAAACCTTTTTGGAGGATGATGGTCAATCCTTTGTATACCCTCCACAGTTCAGTTTCAAGGATGGTACAGTTGTCCATCCTCCCATAATATCCATAAATCCAAGCTCCCCTTTCATCACAAATAAGACCTCCAAAGCCATTCGATCCACTGCTCCATTTGCTGCCATCAGTGTTCAGTTTCAAGGTACCTACAAGGGGAGGATGCCAAGAAATTAAACGAAATAAAGGTTGAGGATTAATAATAGAAGAACTGAAAGCAGAATCAATTTCAGTGGAATAATCAAAAATAAATTTCAAGGTTTCAAACTGATTAAACTCTTTGTTTTCAATCACTTGCAAGTTCCTGTTTTTCCAAATTTTCCATAGGGTGACCAAGAAGATAGTGCTCCAGGAAGACTGGGTTCCAAATTTGTCATTAGATTTAGAATTAGATAGCAGCCAATGCATCCAGTTTGCTTCAGACATCTGCAAATACCAATGTGGGTTTCAGAGAGCAGTCCAAATTTCCTTGGCTTTGAAACAAGTTCGAAACAAATGGTTAAGATCTTTAGGTTCACTGCAAAAGGGGCAGCAAGAATTATCTGACAAATCTCTTTTCATTCTCATACTGTTAGTGTGGAGTTTCCCATGTAAGATAGTCCACAGAAAGCCTTTGAGCTTCTGTGGGACTTTATTTTTCCACATCCAATGCCAATCCACCATTCTCCATCATAATTCGAAGTCACCTCATAGGCACTAGAGGTGGAGAATGAAGCATCAGGAGCCCCTTTCCAAACCAGTAGATCTAGGTTAGGATTATATTGGGAGCTTTCTCTTTAAACACAGAGGCAGCCACAATGGGTTGGAACGTTTCATTAATTATGTGAACATCCCAATCAACATCCGCATCAATAACATCACTAACGTTAGATATGGCAGTAGCATCTTGTGTGAGAGACATTGAGTTCATGACCTCCTCAATGGGTCTCTCCCCACACCACCAATTTGTCCAAAGGTTAACATTAGTGCCATCACCAATGGACCATTCTGCACCTTTTCTCAAGATGCCTCTAGAATTCAACATGCCTCTCCACACAGGAGATGCTCTACTAGCCCTCTTCCCATTCAGGAAGTGAAGGTTTTTCAGATACTTAGCTTTCAATACCTCTATCCACAGCCCACCCTCGCTGTGAATCAGTTTCTAGCCCAATTTTGACAGTAAGGCAAGGTTATGATCTCTAGCCTTTTTAATACCAAGGCCGCCATGCTTCTTCTGTTTACAAACCTTATTCCAATTGACAAGATGGATTTTCTTCTTCTCTAGGGTATCACCCCAAAGAAAATTTCTATTTAGCTTATCAATATCATTACACACTTTTATAGGTAATTCCAAAGTTTGCATAGTGTAAGTAGGCAGAGCAGAAGCAACATATTGTACAAGGGTAGCTCTACCAGCCAAGGATAGAACATTCCTTTTCCATCCAGCTAGCTTAGTTTGAAGATTTTCAAGAATGTAATTAAAGTGACTCTGGCTCTCACTTTCGTTGAATAGAGGTACACCCAGGTATTTACCCAGGACAGAAGTTAGGGGGATGCCACATCTAGCTCTAAGATCTCTGGCCTGCCTTAGATCAATGTTATGGGACACAAACATTTCGGACTTCTAAAGGCTAATCATGAGTCCAGATGTGAAACTGAACTCATTCATAACTTCAGTAATAATAGCATAATGTTTAATGTCCACAGCAGCAAACAACAGAAGGTCGTCAGCAAAGAATAAGTGAGTAAGACAAGGTCCTCCTCTAGCAAAAGAGATACCTTTCCACTTCTTTTCCTCCACCTTACGGCTTATCATGTTGGACAGCCGTTCTATGCAAAAAACAAAAAAGGTATGGGGATAAAGGATCACCCTGCCTTAGGCCTTTCAAGGGCCTAAACTCCTCAAGTGCTTCACCATTCCATAAAATAGAAGTTTGCACTGAGGTCACACAACACATAATTAACTCCACCCATTTCTCATTAAAATTAAATTCAATAAGAGTTTCTTTCAGAAAATGCCAAGAAATATTATCATAGGCCTTCTCTAGATCAATTTTCAAAATCATGTTACCCATCTTACCTTTGCGAAATCTCATCGAATGGATGGCTTCTTGAGCAATGATGATGTTATCACGGGTATTTCTACCAGGGACCAAACTACTTTGGTTGGGACGCACAAGTTTATCAAGAAGAGGTCAAATTCTATCCACCATAATTTTTGTAAGAATTTTATAAACAACATTACACAGGCTAATTGGGCGAAATTGTTTGATCCTCTCAGGATTCTCCACCATAGGGATAAGAGCAATAAGGGTCCTATTAATTTCCTCAGGGATCGAATTGGTATTGAAACAATTTTTAATGAAGGAACAAATAGTAGGGCCAACAATATCCCAAAATTTATGAAAGAAAATAGCTTGAAACCCATCTCTCCTAAGAGCTTTGAAAGCTTTGATATTATTCATTGCTCTTTTCACCTCCATATCAGAAACAGCTTGGGACAATACAATATTATCATCACTAGATAAAGTGGAGGTAGTTTGATTGCACCAGTGGTTTGGAGAATTGGAAATAGGCTCACTAAACAAGTTTTTGAAATAAGTGACAACCAGATGTTTAAGGTCACTGGCTTGATCAACCCAGACCTTATCATCATTTTTGAGGACTTCAATTCGAAGTCTCCTTCTTTTAATCAAAGTGGAGAGATGAAAGAATTTAGTATTACAGTCCCCTTGGACAATCCAATTTTCACGGGATTTCTGACACCAAAGTAATTCCTCCGGGTAGAAAGTTTGATTATATTGGTCCACAAGCTCCTTCTCAAGCAGGTGAAGATTATAGGTATAGACACGGGATTGGGATTTTTGGATCCCTTCAATCCTCCCTAACAGCTATCTCTTACGTCGAAAAATATTACCAAAAATATCCTTATTCCAATCAGATAGCTTCACAACCATGCTTTAGAGTTTATCAATGAGAACAAGGCTAAAATGATTCCAGTTAAGCTCAACAACAGACCTAAAGCCCTCATGGGTTATCCAGGCTACTTCAAATTTAAAAGGTCTAGTATAAGGGTTCAGAGAAGTTTTACCTTGAGTGTAGACCATCATCGGAGAGTGATCGAAGTATGTTCTAGGGAGGTGGCGAATGAAACCATCCGAGAACCGAGTCCTCCATTCTGCATTGCATAGACCTCGATCTAGATGGACTAAAGTATTAACCCAACCTTGCCCATTATTTGACCAAGTGAAGTTAGGACTAGTGTAGCCAAGATCCATGAGGTTGCAGTTGTTGATTCGGTCAGAGAACTTCCTATTACGCCTTTGACTTTGTGTTAGATTCTGACTTTGGTTCATGGAGAACCCTCTTTTTTCAGCACTACTAGCATAATCATTGAAATCACCAGTAGCTAGCCAAGGCATATTCATATCTTGGGCTATATTATCCAAACGATCCCAAAGTTCATCACGGATTCTAGGATTTGGGCTAGCATAGATAGCCGAGAGCATCCATTCAGGATAGTTTTGCCTAAAGATTGTGGCTAAGATCATTTAAGAGTTGGCCTTCGAGATTCGAACATTAACATTGTTTGGGTTCCACAACATCCAGATACCTCCACTCTTACCTATGGGATCAACATGCACAGAAGTTGTGAGCCCAAGAGTATTGAAGAACATACCCATAGATTTGAGATCGACCTTAGTTTCCATGAGCACTAAGATATCAGGTTTATGAGTTTTAAGCAATTCCTTAATAGTCCTCTTAAACTTGTTGTTACTTGCACCATGACTGTTCCAGAATAGCATATCCATTGGAGACATTTGGGGAAGATTAGGGAGGGGCGACTGTTCTAGGAGGCCCATAGTCCCCCTAACTCTAGTGTGGTTGTCCTCCATAGAGAGTGTCGAGCTCACAGTCACCAAGTGCCGACTCTGGCTGGCTTTGAATTGCCACCACGGTTTGATCTTGAGTTTCACTTCTTCGATCCACCATTCGGTTGTGACGAGGTGAGAAGCTTCTTTCTCTAGTTCTAGGAACAACATCACTCAGAGTTGGGATATCTTGTGAAATGTTGGGTTTATCACCAGATTCTCCATATCCTTTGCCTCGGTTTGCATTTCTCCTTCTTTCAACCTTACTCTTATCTAGGGGCTTTTTACTGATTCTAGGACTTATGTTGAGCTCACCTTGTTCTCTACAAGGTAAAGTTTGGGAGACCTGAGGTAGCATGTGAAGGTTGTTTCACTCAGTGGCCTCAGCTACAGTAGTCATAGCCTCTGTACGTGTCACAATACCATGGTCTATTCTTTTGCCTCTTGTGATCTCTTTTCTGAGCAAATTTGTGGCTGAATCAGTCATGGGTTGAGGACCCATATTTCTATCATTTGGAATTTGGGCTTTTTGTTTATACTTGAAACCTGTTCCATTATGTTTGGAGTCCATTTGTTTGTGTCTCTGCCCCCCTTGGGCTTGTTGCTCCCCTTCAACAGATTGACCTTCTTGGAGAGGGAGGCCTCTTATTATTTTGGTTTCTTCTAGTGGGTGCCTTTGTCCATGGCCCAAATTGTGGGCCCATCTTAGCTTTAGAAAACTTAGGGCTACTTGGGTTTTGGGATATGCTCGGCCCATGTGGTTCCTGGCTTGCTACACTGGGTATCTGGTTTGTCTTCTCCGGTGTGTAGCCGTTCAGAGTAGTTGTCCTTCCGATGACCAATCCTGCCACAAAAGAAGCAGAATGTGTGTAAGTGTTCATATTCAATAACATAATTGTGCGTACCTATTACAAAGTATGAGATTAGTGGTTTTCTCAAGTCCATTTCCACACATACTCTCGCATATTTCCCCCTAGCTACCATGGCCGTGTTAATGTCCACCTTTAGTGGTTTGCCCAGAATCTTTGCAATATGGAATAAAACTTTTTCATTGTAGTATTCAACTGGAAGGTTGGGAAACCTAACCCAGATAGCCGTTGTATTTTCTTCTGCAACATCTGATTTAAAATCATGTTGCCACTTGCGAACTGTGACATAGTGATCCATCACCACCCACGGCTCGCATGTATATACCCTAGTGTAGTCCTCCATCATATCAAATTTCACACTGAAAAAACCTTTTCCAATATCGAGAGTTTCAAAATCTTCTTGTAAACCCCAAACTTTCCTTATCTTGGTTACAAATTGTAACTAATATTCTTCCCTAGTAACCTTACAATAAGGCACTTTTTCCGTGGTTCCCGAATTTTCTTGAGGAGACCAGGTGGGATTTTAACTTTGGGGATGAGATCATTTTGCCCTAACTCTGGATCATCCACACCAAGATCTTCAAGCATATCCTCTTCATCATCAGATGATATCTCAGCAACATCACAATCAAAAAAAATTTCATTGTTGTTCTCATTACATCTTGACTGAAGGAGTGCTTGTTTAAACGATCTAGCAATCATCTCATCTTCATTTCTTCCTTTTCCTTCGTTCACTTCCGTTATCTCTATATCCAGGTGCGATTGCATTGTGACTTCTGTCAAATCGGGAGATGGGCCTGATTGTAAGATCTGCAGTGTCAATGACTGTTCCCCCATGGGCACATCTATTTGATCCGTTTGGTCGCCTTTAATTTTGTTCATGCTCCTAGCAAGATGATCATTGTCACGCCCCCAAACCGCCCCTAGTAGTTTGGTGCCGTGATGGCCAGTAACCCGAGGTCACCGAAGGCCGTCTTACAAAAATCACACACAATCAGAGTATAAAATAAGGGGCTTACAAGTGCGGAAGCAATATACATACATATACCAAATCTAAATAGTCCATGAGAGCCGTGCGTAAGTCCAGTAGAATGTCATACATTAAACATCTTTACAAGTCTTACATCTTAAATACAGGAATGAAATGAAATACAAAACACATCTTGACCAAAAGGCTTCTCAAGCCGACATATACAAGTGCAATGAAAAATAAGCCGAGAAGCATGATCTTCAAGACGATGCAAAACACAAATCCAAAACATGTCGGCTATGCGCCCGAAACACATCGGCAATCACGTCTAGGCCTCAATGCCTTCTTGTTCATCACCTACATATATATAGAGAGGGTGAGCTTGGATACTCAGTGAATGATATTAGAAATAAAGGTTTTGCATGATTGATATCCAAGATTTCTTTCAAGACAATACGTAGCATACTTTACAAACAAGAGGGAAATCAAGTTCATTGCCGGCCTTTCAAGTCCTTTGGATGTTATTACATCTACTTAATACAAGAAGGTGATGACAATTCCAAGACAAGAGTGCAGTTGCATTATAGTCCCCTGCAACTAAGGACTTTCAAGACAAGAGTGCTGCGAAAGTTTAGAGTCCTCTAGCACTAAGGACTGTCAAGACAAGTTGTGCTGCGAAAGTTTAGAGTCCTCTAGCACTAAGGACTGTCAAGACAAGCTGTGCTGCGAAAGTTTAGAGTCCTCTAGCACTAAGGACTGTCAAGACAAGCTGTGCTGCGAAAGTTTAGAGTCCTCTAGCACTAAGGACTGTCAAGACAAGCTGTGCTGCGAAAGTTTAGAGTCCTCTAGCACTAAGGACTTTCAAGAAATGTCATCAAAACAAGATAGTGTTTAATATACAAGTAGGGATAGTCATTCATGCTAAATCAAATACTTTTCAAGACAAGGCAAAACAAGGTTTATCAAAACAAGTGTAACATAGCTTTATTAGAAATACCACTCACATCGTTTCTTCACACGTCGGGGTCGAGACAAGCCCAAGTCCTACAACACATGGCAAAGCCTATTGAATGCGCTTTCAAACAAGTCTCTCATGTACACAAATGTTTTCGGAAAACATGCTGGGCACCAACCAGGTCTAGGCCGAGGTTCCACACCTCTTCGCCGAGGTGTGTCCCCGAGGGCCACGTGCAAGGAAAAGAGGTCGGGAAACTCTGGGTTCCCCTCTGCTGATGAACATGAAGAACATGGGTGTGAAAACATGAAAAATACGAATGTTTGATCATAATCTGTCATCACAAATCTGAGGTTTTCGTGCTATGAGTTTGAAAACATGGACCTGGGTACCCATACTTGGAAATCATGCAAGAACAAACACAAAACGTGAATCTAGGCATAAAGCTTTCGGATCAAAACAAGACTTTCTTGAAGAACACGTGAATGTCATTTTCTCTTTCTAAAATCGAGCTTCAAAACGATGCATGGCTTACAAATCATTTTCAATCATGCAATGCAATAACATAAACATAAAGAACATGACGAGTAGATCAAGAATCTAACCTTAGAATGCGGATCTAACGGTTGGATCTCTAGAAATCAAGCTTGAAGATCTACTTCCTCACTCTAAAACTCTTTCTTCCTCCTAGAGCTTCTCTCTCTACAAGACAAGGTTATGGCACCAAATGATAGTTTTCTATACCCGGTTCTGGGGTTAACCCTCTGCTGAGACACGTGGCGGCGATTGGTTGGGTTCATTCTGAAAAGGTGGCTGACAGGCCAGACAAAGCATGGTGGAAGGGTGTTCAACAAGCAAAGCGGCATGGGCTCTCTGACAGGCTATGACATCGGCTAACAACGAGGCATACTTAACAAGCTACACGGAGTGGCACTCCGGCAAGGAGTGACATCGGCTAACAAAAGACTTCGGCAACTAAGATGACAATGACCTCGGCTAGGAGGGACAACACTTGACTAAGCTGTGCCACATCTTGGCCTAGATGCGCCACACCTTGGCCTAGGTCATACCGCTCCAGGACGAGATCACTTGGGTGCAAGGTAACATCTCGGCTAATGTGGTCAAGGCAAGAACTGAGGTCGACAAGGGGTTTCAAGATACTAATACTAGACTAAGGATGACCTCGGCTTGGAATAACATCGGCTAGTATAACTCAGGCAAGGCGTAACCTAAGTTTCACGTCAAGGAAGGAACAAGACAAGCATACTACACTTAGACAAATCACAAGGCTTCCAAATCAAGACACGGATCGCATTAGCTCAAGCGAAACAAATCACAACATACACATGCAAGCTAAACAAGTCATAATCATACCGATGCTCATGAACATGATGAGGACATAAAGTGTGGGTTCTTACAGTCTACCCTCCTTAAAGAAGTTTGGTCCCCAAACTTAAGTTACCTTGTCCTACGAATAACTCCGGGTAACGGATTTTCATCTCCTCTTCTTTTTCCCATGTGGCCTCCTCGCCATAATGTTTCTCCCATTCGATTTTCACCATTGATATCGACTTGTTTCTCAACTGCCTCACTTGTCTGTCGATAATTCTCATCGGCTTCTCTTCGTAGCCCAAGTCTTCATTAACTACAACCCCAGAGTAGTCTATTACATGCAGTGGGTCTCGGATGTATTTTCTCAGCATCGAAACATGGAACACGCTGTGGACTTGGCTCAAATCTGGCGGCAAAGCGAGTCTGTAAGCAACGGTGTTAACTTTCTCAAGAATTTCAAACGGCCCAATATATCGGGGTGCAAGTTTACCCTTCTTCCCAAATCTCGAAACTCCTGTCATCGGCGAGACCTTCAAAAATACATGATCCCCTATTTCAAATTCTAACTCCCTCCTTCTTTGGTCGGCATAACACTTCTGTCGACTCTGTGCAGTTTTAATCTTCTGCTGAATGAGTTTGATCTTTTCAGTTGTCATCTGAACCAACTCGGGGCCAATTAGAGCTTTGTCTCCTACTTCAGTCCAACATATCGGCGATCTACACTCCCTTCCATACAAAGCTTCATACGGCGCCATGCCTATGCTGGCTTGATAACTGTTGTTGTACGCGAACTCTACTAAGGGCAAATGCGATTCCCAACTTCCCTGGAAGTCCAACACGCACAGTCTGAGCATGTCTTCGAGTGTCTGAATCGTTCTTTCTGTCTGTCCGTCGGTCTGGGGGTGAAAGGCTGTGCTAAATCTCAATTCTGTTCCCAAGGCTCCTTGTAGACTCTGCCAAAATCTAGAAACGAACTTCGGGTCTCGGTCTGACACAATGGACATCGGCACACCATGAAGCCTAACGATCTCATTCATGTACAATTCGGCAAGTCGGTTGGCATCGAATGTAGTCTTGACCGGCAAAAAGTGAGCTGACTTAGTAAACCTGTCGACTATAACCCAAATGGAATCCATACCTCTTTGCGTCCTCGGCAAACCCACTACGAAATCCATGGAGATGTGCTCCCATTTCCACTCAGGAATTGACAAGGGTTGAAGAAGTCCTGCTGGTCTCTGGTGTTCTGCCTTCACTCACTGACAACACAGACACTGAGATACAAACTCGGCTATCTCTCTTTTCATGTTTGGCCACCAAAAGGTCTACTTTACGTCTCGATACATCTTGGTGCTCCCTGGATGAATGGCAAATTTGGAACTATGGGCCTCTTGCAAAATCTTCCTTTTTAACTCTGGTACGTCGGCTACACACAATCTTCCTTCGAACCTAAGCACTTGATTCTCCACTGTGTAACCTGGCCTCGGCTTGGAGACGAATTCATTAATTACCCTTTTTAGGAACTTATCTTCCATCTGTCTGTTCTTCACTTCCTCAACGATTGTCGGTTCCGCTGAGACCGTTGCCAGACACGCCAAACTTCCGACTAGCTTCCTGCTTAATGCGTCGGCTACGGAGTTTGCCTTACCTGGGTGATACTGAATCTGCATGTCGTAGTCCTTCAACAGCTCGAGCCATCTTCTCTGCCTCATATTTAACTCTTTCTGGGTGAACAAGTATTTCAGACTCTTGTGGTCGGTGAAAACTTGGCAAGATGTTCCGTACAGGTAATGACGCCATATCTTCAAGGCAAAAACCACGGCAGCTAGCTCCAAATCATGGGTAGGATAATTCTTTTCATTGGGCTTCAACTGACGAGACGCGTATGCTATGACTTTACCTTCTTGCATTAACACGCAACCCAAACCTTTATGTGAAGCATCACTATAAATCTGAAATTCCTCATTAGTTGATGGTAGTACTAGAACTGGTGCTGTGACTAACCTCGTCTTCAGTTCCTGGAAAGCTTATTCCCTTTCATTGGTCCATTCATAAGCTGCTCCCTTCTTGGTTAGTTGTGTCAATGGCACTGCGATCCTCGAGAAGTCCTTCACAAACTTTCTGTAGTAACCTGCCAAACCCAGAAAACTACGAACCTCGGACACGTTGGTCAGCGTCGGCCAATTCACAATGGCTTCAATCTTACTGGGGTCAACTGATATACCATCTTCATTGATCACATGCCCTAGAAATGAAATGCTGGAAAGCCAAAACTCGCATTTACTTAACTTGGCGTACAACTTCTTATCTCTCAAGGTCTGCAGGGCAAGTCTCAGATGATTCTCGTGCTCGCTCGCACTCCCGGAATAGATCAATATGTCGTCGATAAAAATAATGACGAACTCATCTAAGTACGGCTTAAAGACTCTGTTCATCAGGTCCATGAATGCTGCTGGGGCATTGGTTACTCCGAAGGGCATTACCAAAAATTCGTAGTGGCCATATCTTGTCCGAAAAGCGGTTTTCTCAATGTCCTCGGCTTTAACCTTCAACTGGTGGTAGCCTGACCTAAGGTCAATCTTGGAAAAGACTCGTGCTCCTCGTAGTTGATCAAGCAAATCATCGATTCTTGGCAATGGGTACTTGTTCTTGATGGTCACCTTATTAAGTTCTCTGTAGTCAA
The DNA here is from genome assembly GCF_055761805.1 of Camellia sinensis. Classification (NCBI taxonomy): domain Eukaryota; kingdom Viridiplantae; phylum Streptophyta; class Magnoliopsida; order Ericales; family Theaceae; genus Camellia; species Camellia sinensis. The sequence continues at coordinate 4,140,432 of NC_138974.1, read as the reverse complement.
TGCAAAGACGAAGTGTGCCATCCTTTTTCTTAACAAATAGAACGGGTGCTCCCCACGGTGAAGTGCTCGGCCTAACAAATCCTTTGTCCAACAATTCTTGTAATTGCGATTTTAGCTCTCTAAGTTCGGCTGGAGCCATTCTGTAGGGTGTTTTGGAGATAGGTTGCGTTCCTGGCAAGACGTCCACAGTAAACTCTATTTCTCTATCGACAAGGTGGCCAGGCAACTCATCCGGAAAGACGTCGGGGAATTCCTCAACAACGGGTGTGTCGGCTAACTCAACATTTCCATTCAGGTCACTTAGTATACTGCATAAATAACCCTTACATCCCTTTTGGATCAACTTGTAGGCCTTCATGGATGAGATTAAGTAAGGTGGGGGTACTACTCCTTTACCCTGGAAAATGACCTCGGCTTGACTTGGGGTCTTCAATGTGACGTTCTTAGTAACACAATTAATGGATGCATGGTTCGCCACTAACCAATCCATTCCCAATATAACATCGAAGTGAGTCATGTTTAATGGCATCAAATCAACTAACAATTCTACACTCTCAATCATAGCAATACACGCCCTATAAATGGATGTAACAATCATATTTCTCCCAGATGGAGTAGACACAGATAATACATAATCAAGGGGTTCTAATTCTCTATCCAACTTCTCGGCGAATATAGTGGACACAAATGAATGCGTAGAACCCGAATCAATCAATACGTATGCATCTTGAGAACAAATTGAAATGGTACCTGACACCACTGTTTCAGCATTCTGGGCGTCTCCTGGCACCAATGCGAAAACTCTGCCCTGCCTCGTCTGTACTCCCCCGATGTTATTCTTCTGCGCAGAGCCCGAGGTGCTTCCAGTCCTCTTCCCATCATCGGTCCTTGCTTTCGGGCAGTCCTTCACGCGATGGCCTATCTCGCCGCACTCATAGCAAGCTCCTGTTGCCCAACGACAAACCCCGAAATGTAGCTTTCCACAACTCGCGCACATCGGCTTAACGTTACCTTCCTGATTTGAGTTGCTGGAACTGTCTGTGCTTATCTTCTTCTCGGCATTGAACGGAACTCGGCGATTGTCATAACTCTGTCTCTTCCTCTGACCCTCACCTGAACTCTGGTATCGGTTCAAGTTAGCTTCAGCCAGGATGGCCTTGTCCAGTACTCCGGCGTACGTCGGCATATTGAGCATATTGACCCGATCTTGTATCGGTCCACGCAACCCACTTTCGAACTTCCTCGCCTTTCGGTACTCGTCGTCAACCATATGAGGCGCATATCTCGCTAGTTCAGTAAAGGCACGATCGTATTCTGCGACCGTCTTGTTCCCTTGGATCAGATTCTGAAACTCCGTGGTCTTTCGGTCTCGGACGCTGAGGGGGAAATGCTTGTTGTAAAACAACTCCAAAAATTTTGCCCAAGTCAAACCCGGATTGCTTTCTCGGACCATCATCCACCACCTACGAGCATCGTCGTCCAATGTGAATGCTGCCAGAGATACCTTCTGGGCGTCTGTACTGGGGAAAACTTCAAATAACTTCTTCATCTCTAAAACCCATGCCTCGGCTTTCATTGGTTCTATGCCTCCCTGAAATCTAGGCGGTTTCATCTTCTTGAACTCTCTGATTAGAGTTATCGTGTCGTTCCCATACAAAGCTTGCTGCGGAGGCACTTGTGGCACTGGAGGGGGTGGAGCTGCATATCGGCCATTCGTCTGTTTGGCATGCATAGAAGTGGTACCAGTATCCTGCGGCCTAGGTTGTCTCTGCTCACGAACCAAGCCTTCGACTAACCTTTCCAATCTCTCCAACCTGTCTTCCGATCGATCTCGGCCAACCGGGGGTCTACCTCTCCTCATGATGCTAGGGGGGGAATGCAAGATGAGACTTTAAAACAACTAAACAGATAACACATATGCAAGTAACGAGCGTCTAGGCCAAAACGATGCACACATAGTCAAGTAGCAAGTAATATGATGAAATCTTAACATTCTTCTAAGGGAAATCCTAGGCTCTCTAGGACTCAAGGTGTGTGATTAACGTACTACAAGGATCTTGTGCTCTGATACCATTCTGTCACGCCCCCAAACCGCCCCTAGTAGTTTGGTGCCGTGATGGCCAGTAACCCGAGGTCACCGAAGGCCGTCTTACAAAAATCACACATAATCAGAGTATAAAATATGGGGCTTACAAGTGCGGAAGCAATATACATACATATACCAAATCTAAATAGTCCATGAGAGCCGTGCGTAAGTCCAGTAGAATGTCATACATTAAACATCTTTACAAGTCTTACATCTTAAATACAGGAATGAAATGAAATACAAAACACATCTTGACCAAAAGGCTTCTCAAGCCGACATATACAAGTGCAATGAAAAATAAGCCGAGAAGCATGGTCTTCAAGACGATGCAAAACACAAATCCAAAACATGTCGGCTATGCGCCCGAAACACATCGGCAATCACGTCTAGGCCTCAATGCCTTCTTGTTCATCACCTACATATATATAGAGAGGGTGAGCTTGGATACTCAGTGAATGATATTAGAAATAAAGGTTTTGCATGATTGATATCCAAGATTTCTTTCAAGACAATACGTAGCATACTTTACAAACAAGAGGGAAATCAAGTTCATTGCCGGCCTTTCAAGTCCTTTGGATGTTATTACATCTACTTAATACAAGAAGGTGATGACAATTCCAAGACAAGAGTGCAGTTGCATTATAGTCCCCTGCAACTAAGGACTTTCAAGACAAGAGTGCTGCGAAAGTTTAGAGTCCTCTAGCACTAAGGACTGTCAAGACAAACTGTGCTGCGAAAGTTTAGAGTCCTCTAGCACTAAGGACTGTCAAGACAAGCTGTGCTGCGAAAGTTTAGAGTCCTCTAGCACTAAGGACTGTCAAGACAAGCTGTGCTGCGAAAGTTTAGAGTCCTCTAGCACTAAGGACTGTCAAGACAAGCTGTGCTGCGAAAGTTTAGAGTCCTCTAGCACTAAGGACTTTCAAGAAATGTCATCAAAACAAGATAGTGTTTAATATACAAGTAGGGATAGTCATTCATGCTAAATCAAATACTTTTCAAGACAAGGCAAAACAAGGTTTATCAAAACAAGTGAAACATAGCTTTATTAGAAATACCACTCACATCGTTTCTTCACACGTCGGGGTCGAGACAAGCCCAAGTCCTACAACACATGGCAAAGCCTATTGAATGCGCTTTCAAACAAGTCTCTCATGTACACAAATGTTTTCGGAAAACATGCTGGGCACCAACCAGGTCTAGGCCGAGGTTCCACACCTCTTCGCCGAGGTGTGTCCCCGAGGGCCACGTGCAAGGAAAAGAGGTCGGGAAACTCTGGGTTCCCCTCTGCTGATGAACATGAAGAACATGGGTGTGAAAACATGAAAAATACGAATGTTTGATCATAATCTGTCATCACAAATCTGAGGTTTTCGTGCTATGAGTTTGAAAACATGGACCTGGGTACCCATACTTGGAAATCATGCAAGAACAAACACAAAACGTGAATCTAGGCATAAAGCTTTCGGATCAAAACAAGACTTTCTTGAAGAACACGTGAATGTCATTTTCTCTTTCTAAAATCGAGCTTCAAAACGATGCATGGCTTACAAATCATTTTCAATCATGCAATGCAATAACATAAACATAAAGAACATGACGAGTAGATCAAGAATCTAACCTTAGAATGCGGATCTAACGGTTGGATCTCTAGAAATCAAGCTTGAAGATCTACTTCCTCACTCTAAAACTCTTTCTTCCTCCTAGAGCTTCTCTCTCTACAAGACAAGGTTATGGCACCAAATGATAGTTTTCTATACCCGGTTCTGGGGTTAACCCTCTGCTGAGACACGTGGCGGCGATTGGTTGGGTTCATTCTGAAAAGGTGGCTGACAGGCCAGACAAAGCATGGTGGAAGGGTGTTCAACAAGCAAAGCGGCATGGGCTCTCTGACAGGCTATGACATCGGCTAACAACGAGGCATACTTAACAAGCTACACGGAGTGGCACTCCGGCAAGGAGTGACATCGGCTAACAAAAGACTTCGGCAACTAAGATGACAATGACCTCGGCTAGGAGGGACAACACTTGACTAAGCTGTGCCACATCTTGGCCTAGATGCGCCACACCTCGGCCTAGGTCATACCGCTCCAGGACGAGATCACTTGGGTGCAAGGTAACATCTCGGCTAATGTGGTCAAGGCAAGAACTGAGGTCGACAAGGGGTTTCAAGATACTAATACTAGACTAAGGATGACCTCGGCTTGGAATAACATCGGCTAGTATAACTCAGGCAAGGCGTAACCTAAGTTTCACGTCAAGGAAGGAACAAGACAAGCATACTACACTTAGACAAATCACAAGGCTTCCAAATCAAGACACGGATCGCATTAGCTCAAGCGAAACAAATCACAACATACACATGCAAGCTAAACAAGTCATAATCATACCGATGCTCATGAACATGATGAGGACATAAAGTGTGGGTTCTTACAATCATCTTCTTCAGGCGAACGACTATGGGAGGAAACTTCAGCAGCAACGGTCATATTAAGTTCTCGTGACACCATATTTACTCTCTCTTTCTTTAGTCTCCAAAGGTGATTCATATGCACCACCTCTATCACTTCTAAGTTTCTTAATTTTCTTACCAAGTTGATTTTCAACTTCATTCTTATATTAAATGAAAGTTTCCAAAGTTTCATCCTTGGTTCGAATTAAATAAACATAACTATATCTAGTATAGTCATCTATAAAAGTGATAAAATACTTTTTCCCACCTCCAGTTTGAATTGATTTAAAATCACAAATGTCACTGTGAATTAATTCAAGTGGTTCCGTACTTCTTTTAATTAAATGAAAATGAGTTTTGGATAATTTTGTCTTAATGCAAACTTCACATTTATGATTTGAATCAATGTCAAATTTAAGTAAACATTCCATATTAATTAATCTACGCAAAGATCCATAATTAACATGTCCAAGTCTACCTTGCCATAAATTTGAAGACTCAAGCAAGTAAGAAGAAGATATATTTTTATTAATAATAGATGGTACAACAGTCATTACATTAATTTTGAAAAGGCCATCAGACATGTAACCTTTTCCTACATACATCTTGTTTTTGGTAAGTACAAATTTGTCACTTTCAAAAACTAGCCTAAACCCATTTTTACTTAACAAAGATCCAGATACAAGAATCTTGCGAATGTCCCGTACATGCAGCATATTGTTGAGAGTGAGTTGCTTTCCAGATGTCATCTTCAGAATAATCTTTCCTTGTCCTTCAACTTTGGAAGTTGAGGAGTTGCCCATAAAAAGTTATTCACCATTGTCCACTGTAGAATAAGATGTGAACATCTTTTTGTCGGCACAGATGTGGCGAGTAGCACCAGTGTTCACCCACCATTCTTTAGAATTTCCTACAAGGTTTGCCTCGGAAACAACTGCAGAAAGATTTATGACATCTCTATTGGAAAATTTGTCCATATAGGCTTGAGCAGGCTTCTTGCTTGATCTTTCTTTGCCTTTGCGTTTGCAACGCCAATCTTTGGCCCGATGTTCCTCTTTGTCACGAATGTAACACTTGCCATTAAACTTGTACTTTTGACTTTCCCCTCCTTTAGATTGCATTTTCTTCCGCCATTTTTTAAAACCAGTTCCTAAGAACTTCTCTGATTTTTCACCATGGTTGACTAGTACAGTCACAACATAAGGAGGGGTTGACGCAATTGCAATAACCATACCAATACTGGTTTGAGCATAACTTTGACCAGTTTTAGCAGCCATGAATTCTAAATTATAAAACAAAATTAGAATTAGAATTTTATACCACACAAAAAAATTAAACCAAAACCACATAATTAAATTCTGTAAAATAAAATAAATAAGAATTGTAACTTTTATTTTCACTTAATTTGAAAACAAAATAAAATTTTATATAACCAAATTAATTCTACACATAAAAATAAATTCAGTAAAATAAAAGAAACAAGAATTGTAACTTTTATTTTCAATTAATTTAAAAATAAAATAAAATTTTATTTAACCAAATTAATTACACACATAAAATTAAATTTCTGTAACACTTCAATAATTAAAATACTGAAACAGAATTTTAATTAATGAACACTCAGAAATAATTTCTGAAAACCAAAATTATTTTCTGACAAAATTCCACAAATAAATATTCTGAATTGTTAATGACACCAGTATATTACTACTAGTTGTCAAAGAAAATAGACAGTATAGTACTACTATCTATCAAATAGTATATTACTACTATTTGTTTCCAACCAGAATATTATTTTGTAAAACCACAGAAAATAATTTCTGTAAGAAGAAGAAAGAGAAAAGGAAACAAACGAAAAATTCTGTAAACAGAATAATTCGAATATGTCTTAAGATTGTTGGAATAATCTTCTGTGTAAAAAAAAAAATGAAACAAATCAAACAAAGAAAATAAATAACTTACTGAATTTATTTTACTGAACCAAATGAATAATTAAAAGATCAAGTCGAGTGTGTGACACTCTGTCCTTAAGACAGAGTCGCCCCGCTACGGTGCTTATGGATAAATGGCGTCTATCTCGCAGGATACAATGATTTTCACAAATTGTAGTAGCACTCTAAATAATTTGTACGGCGAACAAAAACCTGTGTTCTATACTCTCTTTAATTTTCCTAAATACTAATATGAAGAATATATGCAACAGAGCAGAAAATTGGACAGCAAAAAAGTAATTTTGAGACTATTTTTCTAACCCCAAAACTGCTAGAAAATGCTGGAATTTATAGGCCAAAAGATCGGTCTGAACAGGTGCTGTATTTGAACTGAACAGGTATGAAAAACCCTGAACAGATACAGTTTGAATCCTTGGACAGATCTGCAACTGCTACAATTATAAAACTGTCTAGATTTTGAATCTGTCTAGACAGTTATGAATCTGTCCGGATTTGAACAGATTGAAAAACTATTTGGACTGAAAAATCTATTGAGGAATTTTTGAACTTGTTGTACCTTAGATAAAATCTGTTTGGGAACACAGAATCTGTCCGGTGCAAAAACAGTTTGAAAACCTATTTGGACAGATTAATCTGTTATGGAATTGATCTTGCAAACGGCACAATTATTGGACACAAAATTTGAATTCAAATTTGAATTAAATTCAAGGGTAAATTACACTGACACCCCCTGAGGTTTATGTTTATTACAGTGCCCTCCTCACCTTTTGGAAATTACATCTCTCCCCTGAGCTTTAAAGTTTCATTACAGATTCCCCTTTCAGCAATTTAATTTTTTTAAATACCAGTTTTGCGCTCATTAGGTAAATTACACTGACACCCCTCACATTTTAGAAATTACAATTCCCTCCCTAAGGTTTAAAGTAGCATTACCAATTGCCCCCTCTGTTAGTATTAGTTGGAAAAAAATTATTTGAAAAAAAAATTTTAATTGAAATTTTTTTTTGTTAGTAAAGTTTTTAAATTTCTGTTTAAAAAGCAACTTAAACTAATTTTTTGAATTTACATTTTTTCCTCAAATTTACAAACTGAAACAATCATTTATAAACCAAAAAAATTATCAAATAAGTTTTTATGACAGTTTTTTGAATTTTTGTAAATATAAATTGAAAACTGAAAACAAAACGGTTACCAAACAGGCTTCATAGTAAAAATGTCGTAAAATTAACAAATAATTAGATAAGTTTCCAACGTAAGAAATGACTTATCAAAATATTCTTAGGCTATGTATGGTTTGATTTTTAGAATTTGTTTTTAAAAATTAAAAATTTTGGTAACCATTTCGTTTTCAGTTTTCAATTTATATTTACAAAAATTTTAAAAACTATCATAAAAACTTGCTTGATAATTTTTTTTGTTTATAAATGGTTGTCTCAGTTTGTAAATTTGAGAAAAAAATGTAAATTCAAAAAATGAGCTTACGTTGATTTTTAAACAGAAATTTTAAAACTTTACCAACAAAAAAAATTTTCAATTAATTTTTTTTTTCAAATATTTTTTTCCAATTAATTTTTTTTTCAATGAATTTTTTTCCGACTAATACTAATCGAGGGGACAATTGGTAATGCTACTTTAAACCTTAGGGAGGGGATTGCAATTTCTAAAATGTGAGAGGTGTCAATGTAATTTAACCAATGAAGGAAAAATTAGTATTTAAAAAAATTACATTGTTGAAAGGGGGAATCTGTAATGAAACTTTAAACCTCAAGGGGGGAGATTTAATTTCTAAAAGGTGAGGGGGAATTGTAATAAACATAAACCTCAGGAGGTGTCAGTGTAAGTTACCCTAAATTCAATTTGAAATTCAAATAATTTCCTGTAAGAATTTGGAAAAATTCAAATAAATTTTGTCTAAAAAATTAATGTTAGAACCAACCCAACCCACAACCGACACCTGCGCCCAGCCCGACTCGGCTCAGTTCAGCTCTGCTGGACGGCGGCGCCGACGGCTCGTGTATGGTGGTTTGGGCTAAGGTACACTTTGTCCATAACTCCTCCCTTCTACAAACTTGGGGTGCCCCTTGGAGCCCAACCCAAGTGTTGCCACCTAGAACTTATATACATACATAAGTTCTCTTCAAGTTTTAATGTGAGACTAGCTTTACAAGGAAACCCACATTTAATTCTTTAAATGTCCAATTCCACGAACCCGAAAACGACGCCAATTTGCCATTCACTCATAAGTGGTTTTGACGAACCGTCTTCACTGTGTGACTTGCTATGCGGCAAGGAACACGTCACCTCTTCGGACCCACCCCAAAAGACATTTGGGGCCCACTCAATTTTGGGCTCATTTTTGGCCCCAAATAAGCCTTATAAAAACCAATTTTCCAACAAATCCTTGGTGTAACCCTGCAGAAATTGGAAATTCAGTTGTCTCTCCAGCAGGCGATCCAATAGTTGTCACCACACCTTCATACATATCCTTAATCACATCAATATAACATTGTGTCACCCATTTCTTCTCTAACACCCACTAAATTATATCTCGAGACACTTTATCATATGCTTTCTCAACATCGATAAAAATCATATAAATGTCTCTTTTCTTTTCTCTATACTTTTCTATTACTATCCTCAAAAGATAGATCGCTTCCATTATTGACCTATCAGGTATAAACCCAAATTGATTCTCTAACACCTCTGTTATATTTTTCAATCGACGTTTCATCACTCTCTCCCACACTTGCATTGTGTGACACATTAACTTGATTCCTCTATAGTTGTTACAATTATGGACATCTTATTTATTCTTATATATTGGTACTAAAATACTCTTCCTCCACTCCTCTGGCATTTTCCTAGTCAACAAAATCTTGCTAAATAACCTAGTAAACCAAATAACTCCCTTCTTACCCAAACATTTCCATGCTTCAATAGGTATATCATTGGGTTCTAAAGCTTTATTCAATTTCATCTTCTTAAGTGCAAACTCCACTTCAAAGTCCCTAATCCTACAATAGAACCTATAGTCCTGGTTTTCTTTATTACTGCCTACTTCCTCCCCTATTGACCTACCTTCATGTTCTTCATTTAACCACTTCTCAAAATAGTTCTTCCACCTCTCCTTAATATCTTCATCCTTCACCAACACCTTAGAGTCCTCACCCTTGATGCACTTAACCTGATTAAAATCTCTTATTTTCCTCTCTCTTATCTTAACAAGTTTGTATATCCTCTTATATCCCTCTTTACTATCTAGTCTAGTGTATAGGTCATTATAGTCTTTCAACTTAGCCTCTCTCACTACTTTTTTAGCCTCATTATTGGCCAATTTGTAGTGCTTAAGGTTTTTTTCAATTCTATCATTATGCCATTTCTTTTTCTTTTTTTTTTCTTCTTTATTAACGCTTAGACCTCCTCCTTCCACCACCAAGTTTCCCTAAAGTTGGGTCCATTTCCTTTTGACTCTCTAAGAACTGCCCTTGAGATTCTCCTCATACACTTGGCCATCGAGTTCCACATAGTGTTAGCATCATCTTACCAGTTCTAAGTACCTTCTTTATCCATTCTATTCTTAAATGTGTCTAGTTTATCCCCTTTTAGGTCTCACCATCTAGTCCCGCGATGCCCACTATCTTTCCGAGTTTGGTATTGCCCTTTAAAGCATAAATCTAGTACCAAAATCCTATGTTGAGACGTCAAGCTCTCTCTAGGAATCACCTTACAGTCGCTGCATTTTAGACGATCCCCTTTTCTTACTAGAAAGCAATCAATTTGACTCCTAATTGACCCACTCTTGAAGGTTATCAAATGCTCCTCTCTCTTCTTATATATAGTATTGGCCACCACTAGGTCCGAAGTCAACGCAAAATCTAAAATACTCTCTCTAGCCTCATTTCTATCACCAAAATCATACCCACCATGCACCCCCTCATACCCTAGTTTATCTACTCCTACATGGCCATTGAAATCATCACCTATAACTAAGTGCTCTCCTGCGAGTATCTCATGTAATACCTCATCCATTTGGTCCCAAAAAACTTTCTTAGTCTGATTATCTAATCTTACTTAGGTGGCATATGCACTAATAATGTTCACTATATTCTCTCAAGTAACTAGTTTAACTAACATAATCCTATCACCTTTCCTAATGACCGCAACTCCATTTTCTACAAGACTCTTGGCAACTATTATTCCTACCCCATTCCTATGTCTATCCTTGCCACTATAATATAGCTTAAAATTGTATTCTCTATTTCTCAAGATTTCTCACTCGTCCACTTAGTTTCTTGTACGCAAGCTATACTAACTCTCTTCCTAATCATGACATTTACCAATTCCATAGTCTTTTCAGTTAAAGTTCCTATATTCCAAGTGGCTATCCTAAACCTATAATCTTAGACTAGCTTCTTTATTCGAGTTCGTCCAGAAAAATGCGAAAACCTTTACCCATTTTTCACTGCACCCAGGCGTCGATGCGGCGCCCTTTGCTCATTTTTCAAAACACCCGGAGGCAGGTGCAACACGTCACGTAAGGGGAATAACCCACCATTTAATCGATTCAAAGTATTAGGCTTCATGTCATAAAGGATTCAAGTGGCTTTTTTATATGTTGGCTGTTGGCTACCTAACACATAACCCTCCTCCTTTACTTAGGCTTGGGACCGGTGGAGTTGTTAAGCAACCCCGGCGAAGTTCCTATATAATGTTTATATAAAATAATAAATAAATAAATAACATTTTTGTGTAATATTTTTTTGTAAATCCTCTCTCTCCCTCTCTCTCACCCACTCATAGTGCTGTTCTCACTTTCTGTTTCTCTCTCTCTTTTGCTCTTTGTTTTTTTTTCTCTCTTTCTCTCTCTCTTTCCACAACACCACCTTCATCACCACCATCATCTACCACACACCATCAACCACCAACTTCATCACCACCATCATCCACCAACTCCATTACCATCATCATCCACCTAAATATATCTCCGATCTACACAAATCCGTCTCTAATCTACACAAATTTGTCCCCGATCTACACAAAATCCATCCCCAATCTTCGCCTCCTTTTCTGATCCTTACCATCATCTCAGATCCTCACCATCGTCACAGATTTTCATCATCATCATCGATCTTTACATCCACCAGCATCATTTCCGTATCCAAATGTTAAAATTATTTATGCATTGTGTTATATTTCTTGTATGGTTGTATGTGTTACAAACTCTTTTGTATTTAATAATAATTTCTTTTACTTGGTATGAAGTAATTGGTTTCACCTGTATTTACTCTATTTATGCCAATGCACTCATTGTAGTTGTATTTCACCGAATCTTAATGGCCCTTGGTGTTATCAATTGGTAATCTATTGTGTTATTTTTGTGTAATTTTTAGTGCATTAATTCAGGGGGAGACTCTTATTATGTGATATTTTGAGATCAAAACAGTCATGTTAAGGAGAATTTGTATATTCTATGCATAATTTTAGAGGGAGTTTCCATATTCTAATTATATGCATAAATAAATAAATAAATGCTTGTATTTTTATTACAGAAGGAGAACATATTTCTAGATTACATGAGAGTTCTAAGAAGGCTTTACAGATTTTTTGCGTTTAACCTCTCTCGATAGTTTTTCATGAGGCTCTCTAATTTGAAGCTCTCTATTCTCGACTTCTGTGAGTCTTGACATTATGACGGTTGCATAATATTGCACCACATTCTCCAACTGAGAATTTTTACTATCTAGATTTTTCTTTGCCTGACGAGTTTGGGCAAGTTGTTGTTTTAAATAGATCACCTCTTCTTTTAATCGCTGATTCTCTTGGATTCTTGCATGTAGTCGTTGAGCCATATTAGAAACCGCAGTCATCATCTATGTATTAAGAGCTATAGTGTTATTAATAGCCTCAGTATCATAATGATTACCAAAGACACTAGGACTCTTAGGTACTGGAACAACATGCAGATAGGTAACCTTTCATTTGCCTGAATCTCAAGCATTCATTCAAGTCAGAACCATTAATGGCCAAGGTAAGGAATGAAATGATTACACAGATTGTAATCAATTCTTTTTGCTAAGAACACTTGAAGGTTTCGTGTCTCTGCGCATCATCTATGTCACTTTTTATGCACACCACTGATCTAATAATCGATACATATTTGCTCAAATCTCTTATTTGTCAACATTTTAGGCGCTATTGCATGATTTTTTCCCTAGCGAATCTCGACATTGAGCACTGGGGAGAAAAACAAATTTAATACATTTTCTTTTGTCAAATCCAATTATTTGCTCAATTTTTTTCCCTCTCTATAAAAAATTTGTATATCAATTTTTTATTTTGATGATGTCAAAGGGGGAGAAAAATATGAATTGGAATTGTGCATGTGTTTTAATTATCAAATATTTTATGTTGCAACAAATTCAAAAGATATTGACGTTGATTTTAATTTTTTGTCAAATCTATACATTTATTGTCATCATCAAAAAGGGAGAGACTATTAATCATGTGGTTTAATTTTGATGATATTTAAAATATTATTTGATAAATTGTGATTTTTTAATATACATATGTTATAACAATTTGACACAAAATATAAAAATATAATATACATTTTTTATACATGTTGTACCAAATTCAAATTTGTTTTGCATTATAAACCAATCAGAGCTTAACACGTGGTTCGTAAAGGGTAATTAAGGGAGTTAATGCAAGTCTCCAATCAGCAACAGACACGTGACAGTTTATATTGGTAATGAAGGATCTGTGCAGCACTATAGAAGTTAGAAGGCACAAGATGATGTAGCTCAAAGGTTATTCATAATTCAAATTCAAATTCAAATTCAGCAGGGAAGTTTAACTGAAAGAATAGCGTAGTGGAAGCTAATTGTGCGAGGCTATGCCCAAAGATTGTGGAAGTGCAGTTCGATGGTTAGAAGTCCACTTCGACGGTTACCATTAGAAAGTATAAATAAAAGAGAAGGCCAACAGAAGAGGGACCCAGACTCAGATCCAGAAACCAGTTTATTTACTTTATATTTCTTTCCAATTTTTACATTTCTAGTTCTTTAGATTTCTAGCTCTTCAATTCCTGTAATGCACTTCATTTCCTAGGAGTAGTTTCAAGTAGTTTATGGCTGTAAACCTCTTCGGGGCTGGGTCATTGTAACTTCATTGTAAGTTCCTATTTACTCAATGAAATTCAGTTTCTGAACTATTTTTTTTGTACTTGTTATTATTTATAAATTTCTCCTAAACAAGCCACCAGTAAAAATCCTCTTCATTGAGGCTAAAAGAACTTTAACACAGTTGTCTACTAATTGGTTAGCAATTAAAATTCTGTAAGGACTTATTAATCCTTACTGGCACGCTTAAATTACGTAATTAACCTTCAAAAGCCGAAAAGCCAACATATATTTTTGGCACGCCTAGTGGGACACTTTAAAATGGCTAGACGTAAGAGACAAGGAGAAAATGAACGCCTAGAAGAAGGTGTGGAAGGAGAGGTAGAAGTACCTAATCTAGAGGATAATGTAATATCACATCCTATGGAAGCACCAATCTCATCAAATCCTGTGGTCAAACAGACTAGCAATTCAAATTATGCAACACATGTCCAAAACCTTGGACAGGGCCATGGAACTTGACCATCCACTGCTCCTTCTACCCAACCAATGAATCCATGGGGAGGTTTGGTAGATGCTATGGGACAGCAATTAATGTATACAATGGAAAGATGGGCAACACCCTTTATGGATCAAATGACCTCTCATCAACCAACTGTCATAAGGCAGGATGAAGAAAACATAAATGTTCATCAGCAAAGATTGGCTCGAGATAAACAGCTTATGCAAAATAATGCACAAAATGGTCAAAATCATGAGAGGTCATCACCTGTGCTTCAGTCATGGTATGAAGCTCTTTCGAGACCACTGGTAAATCAAAATGTATCATGTGGGAGCCGAATAATGGCAAAATCAGAAGGTGCGTACCTTAGAAAACTGATATTAATCGGCTGTATCCTACGAGAATGGGAAGCCGAATATAATATATGTGCTGAACAAGTGTAGATCCTTAGAGCCGAATAAGAGAAAGGACAATGATTAAAAAGTAGGCCCTGGCCCCGAGGATCAAAAGGAACAGGTATAAATACAGGAACAATGGATTGAGAAAGGTATGTAAGAATCACTTCATTTAACTTAGTAAACAAGCTATCCTGAGTGTCTGAACTGACTTGTCCGTCGGAGTGCTAATTTCGGCACCCCCGACCGGAGTGTTTGTATCTTTTCAAGTGACTAGCTGAGGATCACTAGCGTCTCCCAGGATCTGAAGAGTATTTCCAAACCACTTCTCCACAATTGGCGCCGTCTGTGGAAATACTCAAATACATCCATGGCAGGCATGACTGAAGATCCTCTGATAGCCACTGACGAGACTGTACAGAGAGATGACCTCACTCCAGCAAATATGCTCGGAAAGGAAACCATCGCTGCAAGACGCGCCTTGAACTTCGACTCACCAACGACTTCAACGCGAGAGACAATGCAAGCGATCATGGAACAAGAAAAGCAGAATGAACAAAGGCTAGAGAACATGATCGCTGAAAATGAACGTCTCTGTCAAGATTTGGCCCTGGAAGTAGCAAAATCCAGAGAAGCCGTGCGCCAAGATCTCAAACGACCTCCGAGGGCAGGTGGACAACGACCTCGAGCCCGACCAAAGGATACCGATAGCGACTCCAACTCATTACCCACAGAGCTCAACAAGAAGGGACGATCCGAAACTTCCAGCTCCTCCGAAAAGAGTCTATATACAAGGAACAAGCGCAGAAGAAGCAGTTTAGATGAAGAGGACCAGCACGATCCTTTTGTCCGACGGATTGCAAGGGCAGCCTGCCCAAGAAGTTCAAAGCTCCATCATTCACTCTTTACGACGGAAAATCAGACCCCATTGATCATATCCGTCACTACAAGCAGGCCATGACATTGCATGCAGACAACGAAGCCCTCATGTGCCAAATATTCCCCAGCAGCCTGGGGCCATTAGCTGTCAGGTGGTATTACAAGCTGGAGCCAACTTCGATCAAAAGCTTCCACCAATTACAGAAATCCTTCAGGGCCAGGTTCATCACCAACGAGGTATAGTCGAAACAGGCCGACTCTTTTTGGGCTATGCAGATCCAGTCAGGAGAAACGCTCAGAGCGTATTCGGCACGCTATTGGGAGTGCTTCAACCTCGTCGACGACACTTGCAACGACTCCATGGCCATCACAGCCTTCAAAATGGGACTGCATCCTGACAGTGCTCTTCGCAGTTCCCTGACCAGAAGACCCCCCAAAACAGTATTGGCATTGATGAAGAAAGTTGAAGAGTATTGCAAAGTGAAAGATGATGCCTTGAGAATAAAAGCCAAACAAATGTCCAACAAAATGGCCCCCTTGAAATTGCTCAACCAATAAGGTCCGTGCCACCTCCGAGCCCTGAGCCACGGCAATGTGCTTAACCAGACAAAAGGCGGGACTCTCGCCGATCAAGTGATCAATGCTCCCACTGGACGAATGAACAATTGCAAGTTGACAGCAGGCGCTCGAGGCGTGCCGACAAGAAGTACACAGAGTTGTCAGAACCAATCACTACAATAATGACCAAAGTCCAACACCTTCCATTCTTCAAATGGCCGTCAAAGATGGTGGGGCCACCCGACACACGAAGAAGGGATAGGCGGTGCGAGTATCACAAAGATCACGGCCACGAAACCGAGAGTTGTTACGCATTAAAGGATCACCTAGAAGAAATGGTGCAAGACGACCGACTGCAACAGTACGTGAGAAAGGGAAAGCCAATCAAGGCATTAGCCTTGAGGCAGGACCCACCTCCACTTGGCGTGATCCATATAATCTACAGTCTGCCTGCATCCCCAACCGAGCACAAAATTCAATCGCATCCAATCCCCCAAAAGCAATGTATTCCGACCGAATGGCCCAGAGAAGCTCCAAAAATTACTTTCAATGAGTCCGACCTTAGCGGCAAAACAGCCTCCCACATCAATCCGTTGGTCATCAAATTACGCGTAAATCAGTTCACCATTAAACGCATTCTCATAGACCCAGGGAGTACTTCAGAGGTTATGTATTACAGAACTTTCATCAAACTCGGCTTCAACGAGTTAGATTTGTCTCTGGCGTCTCACCCATTGTTCGGCTTTAATACGAATCCTGAGTACCCATTAGGGAAGATCATACTACCTGTTCGAGCGGGCTCCAGAACGGTCGAAGTAGAATTCCTGGTCGTAAAGCTCCCTTCACCGTATAATGTCATCATGGGGCAAACCTGGTTACATATTATGAAGGCCGTTCCAAGCACTTATCATCAGCTTGTGCGCTTCCCGACAGCCCATGGCATTGAAGAAATCCATGGATCCCCGCAATCGGCACAAGCAGAGATTCTATGAAAACCCTATCACTGAACCAACCTATGGGCTTTGATACTTGTATATATATCACTTCTGCAATGCAAACCATTTTTCTTCGTCGCTCAATTCATTTCTCAAACCCCATTGTAGCGCTTGTCATGTCGACGATTCAAAGCCCCCCTTTGGTGCATGACACCTTAGGGCCGATTAAGACTCTGAATTCGGAGCGCCCTTCGTGGATATCACGATAGGCCACATTAAGTCTCCGGATTCAGACCCCCCCTTTGGTGCATAACACCTTAGGGCTAATTAAGTCTCCGGATTCGGAGCCCCCTTTGGTGCATGACACCTTAGGGCCGATTAAGTCCCCGTATTCGGAGCCCCCTTTGGTGCATGACACCTTAGGGCCAATTAAGACTCCGGATTCGGAGCGCCCTTCGTGGACATCACGATTGGCCACATTAAGTCTCCGGATTCGGAGCCCCCTTTGGTGCATGACACCTTAGGGCCGATTAAGTCTCCGGATTCGGAGCCCCCTTTGGTGCATGACACCTTAGGGCCGATTAAGACTCCAGATTCGGAGTGCCCTTCATGGATATCACGATTGGCCACATTAAGTCTCCAGATTCGGAGCCCCCTTTGGTGCATGACACCTTAGGGCCGAATAAGTCTCTGGATTTGGAGCCCCCTTTGGTGCACGACACCTTAGGGCCGATTAAGTCTCCGGATTCGGAGCCCCCTTTTGTGCATGACACCTTAGGGCCGATTAAGACTCCGGATTCGGAGCGCCCTTCGTGGATATCACGATTGGCCACATTAAGTCTCTGGATTCGGAGTCCCCTTTGGTGCATGACAACTTAGGGCCGATTAAGTCTACGGATTCGGAGCCCCCTTTGGTGCATGACACTTTAGGGCCAATTAAGACTCTGGATTCGGAGCACCCTTCGTGGATATCATGATTGGCCACATTACGTCTCTAGATTCGGAGCCCCCTTTGGTGCATGACACCTTAGGGCCGATTAAGACTCTAGATTTAGAGCGCCCTTCGTGGATATCACGATAGGCCACATTAAGTCTCCGGATTCGAAGCCCCCTTTGGTGCATGACACCTTAGGGCGGATTAAGTCTCTGGATTCGGAGCCCCCTTTGGGCATGACACCTTAGGGTCGATTAAGTCTCTGGATTCAGAGCCCTTTTTGGTGCATGACACCTTAGGGCCGATTAAGACTCCGGATTCGGAGCGCCCTTCATGGATATCATGATTGGCCACATTAAGTCTCCGGATTCGAAGCCCCCTTTGGTGCATGACACCTTAGGGCCGATTAAGACTCCGGATTCGGAGCGCCCTTCGTGGATATCACGATTGGCCACATTAAGTCTTCGGATTCGGAGCCCCCTTTGGTGCATGACACCTTAGGGCCGATTAAGTCTCCGAATTCGGAGCCCCCTTTGGTGCATGACACCTTAGGGCCGATTAAGACTCCGGATTCGAAGCGCCCTTCGTGGATATCACGATTGGGCACATTAAGTCTCCGAATTTGGAGCCCCCTTTGGTGCATGACACCTTAGGGCCGATTAAGTCTCCCGATTTGGAGCCCCCTTTGGTGCATGACACCTTAGGGCCGATTAAGACTCTGGATTCGGAGCCCCCTTTGGTGCATGACACCTTAGGGCCGATTAAGTCTCCGGATTTGGAGCCCCCTTTGGTGCAAGACACCTTTGGGCCGATTAAGTCTCTGGATTCGGAGCCCCCTTTGGTGCATGACACCTTTGGGCAGATCATACCTCCGTATCCGGAGTACCCTTCGGCACGAACAAAACAAAACAAAATAAAACACGCCAACATCCAAAATAAGGTGCTTAACTAAGCATATAAAAAAAATTCAGAATAAGACGCAAATGTTTGAAATAAAACTTTTTATTCGATCAAACAGTTGTTACATAAACGCAACCCGCATTTGAGCATTACAATACCCATTTTCAACCTCAAAAGCTAAAAAGGGGAAAAGACGCATTGGTAAAGCGGCAGCACCGAATCAACTCTCGTCATCCGGAAGTCCTCCATGGTTTGCAATGCCTTGAGCCAACTGTGCCCAAGCCCATGACTTGCGCATTGCCAAACTTCCCCTGATACCATTGACAGTGTCAAGGCAAGGATCCAGGACAAGGAAGGATAAACCCAACGGTCGTTGCCTTTCCTTTCGGGGTGATCTGCTTCGACGACTTGAAGACTCATGCCAACTTTTGGATGCCTTACCTCCCATACGGATGGGTCCTCTGCCACACTCCATTGCAATACCAAGCTCGGCTGAATTCCGAGCCTCTCTAACTAACATCCCCACTTATCTCACCTCACATAATAAGTGATTGTTTATTTGCATGAAGCGCCCACTCCTTTTATTTTCAATAATGGCAGCGATCTCGAGGCCCCAATCTCGAGGCGATTTCATTAACGCTAAACTCCATGAGACAAACGTCGGTTGACATTCGCCACGACCTAGTTATCCAAACGACTTTTTGAAGCACATGCACTGGCCAAAAATCTAGGCCCCGAGCCGAGTCAAATTTCCCGCAGCCACTCTACTCACTGGTTTTCGGCTTCCTCAAGTTACAATGGCCTCATTCAGGAATAAACAGCTATCACGTATGGGTCGACCCTGCCTACAAACCGGCATATCACTAGACACTTAACAGATACTCGGACCGATCAACGTTTATACATTCATTCAAACATGTATACAATAAAACGAAACACGTACATGCCGAATACGAACTGCAACGAAATATTTATAATAGAACGTTTCTATTCAATCAAACAAACAATAAATTACATAGTTTTGAACGTGATCTGCGTTTCAACTTTACAATAGGTATATTTATACGGCGTCACCCTCATCCTCACTCTTCTCGACTTCAAAAGCGAAAAAGAAAAAATGTTTACTGTGGTAGAGTAGTGATGCCGAATCAATGCCCGACGCTCGAAGAGCTTCCGTGGCTTGAGATGCCTTGATCCAACCGTGCCTAAATCCACGATTTTCACATCGGCAAACTTCTTTGGCAAGTTTCTCCTTGGTCTTTTCGATTCCAACTTTTCGGCCTTCATGAAAACCTTTTTCATAGGCCCTTCCCTTCGCGGTCTCCATTGCGAACATACTCGCCGTCTCACGATCGGCGAGTGCGGTACTGATGAGCCGACTAGTAACCCTTTCTTCCACGATTGGGTTCCCCTGCCCGGCGGGTTGTGCCTGAGCTGCCTTGGTCTTCCTTAACTCGTGCTCAGCCGCCTCCACGCAAGCCTCCAAACTTCGAATATGTTCCTCCTTCTTCTCCATTTCTCAGCGGGCAGCGTGCAGCCGCATGCCGATTTCATAGGCAGTGTAAAGCCCCTTCACCACCCCGTGAATGCCTTCACAAAATACTTCGTAGTCCTGTCGACCTACCATCGATTGCTGAACCTCAGGAGGAAAAATTTGTCGAGCAAACTCGACCGCTACATTTGGGTCTCGAACGATCGAGTCCGCCTCTGTCATGGGTCTATTCCCCACAAATACCGCGAAGCTTAATGGGCACGGATTCGCGTCAAATCCCCTCTCGACTCGAAGTTGAGGAGATCTACCCTGCGATTGCTTGTCCCGCCTGGGCGACCTGCTTCGACGTCGAGGAGACTGACGCCTCTCTCGATCCCTGGAACTCCTACTCCCTGTGCGCGAAGGGTCACCACCTCGATTCATGTCTCCACCCAGCTCAGCTAGCGCCATCGCTTCCCCTTTGCTGTTAAAGAAGAGTCTATTCGACATTCACACAATACTTTCAAAAGCTGGAGTCAGTTGCTTATTGTGCTCATAAAAGTTATACCTTTAATCATTTATCCTTTACAGAGGCAGCACCCTCGAGGCAATCTCATTAATTGTGAAAACCTCAATCGCCCGGCGCCGACTGGATCGACCCGCCTGGGGCAAGGGCAGATAGATTTATCAATATATTCAGCTCAAGCGCTCCTGTCGGCCCATGAATCGACTTCAAAACTCCTGAGTAATCATGCACCGCCTGGGACAAGGGCAGATAGATTTATCAAATATATTCGGCTCAATCGCTCCAGCCGGCCCATAAATCGACTTCAAAGCTCCTGAGTGATCATGTACAGCCTGGGGCAAGGGCAGATAGATTTATTAATATATTCGGCTTAAGTGATCGAATATATTCGGCTTAAGTGATCCAGCCGGCCCATGAATCGACTTCAAAACTCCTGAGTGATCATGCACCACCTGGGGCAAGGGCAGATAGATTTATCAAATATATTCGGCTCAAGTGCTCCAGCCGGTCCACGAATCGACTTCAAAACTCCTGAGTGATCATACACCGCCTGGGGCAAGGGCAGATAGATTTATCAATATATTCGACTTAAGTGATCGAATATATTCGGCTTAAGTGATCAGCCGGCCCATGAATCGACTTCAAAACTCCTGAGTGATCATGCACTGCCTGGGGCAAGGGCAGATAGATTTATCAATATATTTAGCTTAAGTGATCGAATATATTCGGCTTAAGTGATCCAGCCGGCCCATGAATCGACTTCAAAACTCCTGAGTGATCATGCACCGCCTGGGGCAAGGGCAGATAGATTTATCAAATATATTCGGCTCAAGTACTCCAGCCGGCCCATGAGTCGACTTCAAAACTCCTGAGTGATCATGCACTGACTGGGGCAAGGGCAGATAGATTTATCAATATATTCGGCTTAAGTGATCCAGCCAGCCCATGAATCGACTTCAAAACTCCTGAGTTCGTCTCATCCGGCGCCCGAATGATCATGCACCGCCTGGGGCAAGGGCAGATTAATCAATCTATTCGGATTAAGTGCCCCAGCCAGCCCATGAATCGGTTCACCAGCGTAATACCCACGAACTATTCGGCATACGAATGATAAGTCAATATTGCCAAGATATTCAATCGTAGAACGCTCAATAGAGTAATTATTTTATCTAAAGTAGTGAAAGGCAAAAATTCTTCACCAACATAACATCACAAACTGCGCATAAGTAGTAGTGAAATGACAAAGTAATTTTCATTATTAAATTGAGTGCAGACAGTAACCAATTTATACATGAAAACTACTCGGAACCAACAAAAGTCCTTAAAACAGAAACATACATCAAAAGGGAAAGCATTTCATAAAATTCGAATGACTCCCAGATCAATCCTCGGGGTCAAACTCAAGTGGCTCAACGTCCACCTGCTCATAAGGAATTGGCAAGGCCAATGTAACGCCAGCGGCACCAAGGGCCTTAAGCCACCCGTGTTTGAATTCCCGATTCTCAAACTTGGGGACTTCATCTACGTATTCCTCGAAGGCGGCGCCTTTTCCAGCTTCGAATGCGACAGAAGCCTCAGATTCTGCCTTTTCCTTGGCCGCCTTCAACTCTGCTAACTCAGTCTTCACCTTGTTAAGCGCCTCCTCGGCTAGCCTAAGCGATTCTTTGCTCGCGTTCGCCCTATCTTCGACATTAGAACAGAGATGATCAGCAGTTCGAGCCCTTTCTACTTCGGCTTCGGCTCGCGCAGTCTCCATTGCGGCTCTCATCATCTCAAGCTCGGCCCTGCTCTTTTGATCGCCCACTTCTAACTGCAAACGATCAATCCTCTCAAGGGCATCGTGTAGGCGACGGCCCAAGTCGGCGATCCTGCCGACCGTCTGCAAAATGAGTTGGGATCGTTAGATGCCATAGGCAACCAAAATCAAAACAAATCAAGTTCACCTACCAAAAGGGTCGACTGCGCAGATAGGGCTACGGCCACCAAATCCGGCACGGCATGAAAGGATGCCTTATCAGCTGGTAGGGAGACTAAAGCTGCCAGGCTCAAAGCTACTGCTGGGTCGGTAATGATGGATGCGTCAGAGGAAATCGGCATGTCTCTGATCTTTGGCTGAACAATGAAAGGAACAACCACGTCCGACTCTTCTCAGCGAGGCCTTTTGTCAGCAGGACTATCTTCCAAACCGGCCCATCCCTCGGCGCTACGCCTCTTGCCCCGCTCTTCCAGAATCAACCGTTCTTCAATGACCGGTTGTTCAACCTCTTTCGCCATTTCGGCTGCAATAATCTGAGCCGGCTCTTCAATATCGGGTTCGAAAGACTCAATCAAGGCAGGTCCAGAACGGGCGGCCTCGGCCTTTTTTCGAGCAGCCATTCGCTCGGCATTTTTCTTTCGAGCCATCTGTATAAGGTTTTCCCCAGCCATACCTTCAAAAAAAATTGCCGGGTAGGTCTCCCAAACTTCCAAAAATATCTCCAAAAGAAAACTCTGCTCGACCCGAAGTGGACGGCGAGGTAGGCTGACTAAGTCTGGCTGCCTCAAACGCCGAGTTTAGGGCCTCGTCAACCTCTTCGGCCTCCTCGGCGAACTCTCTGGCTAGTTCGGCGACTACCTCTACCACCGGCTCCACGTCTTACCTCGAATCAGAAGCTTTGAGACCAACTTGCCTAAGGCTCCTGAAGCTAGGGAAAATAAGAGCCGCAAGGTGTTGATCACCGGATGGAATCGGAATGTTGTCAGCGGCCGAAAAAGTAGTATAAGTAGGCTCGTATCTAAGAAGTATGTGGGCCGTTCTCCCTTGCTTCTGTACGTTTGGACAGCCGAAGTATCCGAGTGCAGTTGCAATCTGCGCAAGGACTAGGTCGTCAGTAGAAACCCGAATCTTCTTCAATTTACTGCCTGCAAAGACAAAGGGTTAAACATGGAGAGAAGGCCGAGTGAAAGAAAAGTTCAATAAACGCATGGAGACACACGGCAACCTGGTTCACCCCTCTGTCTGGGAATAGGGTCTAGGTGACCCTCGCCTTCGCCAAATTCCCAGTTTCCTCGGACATTGACCATTACGTCATCCACACGCTTACCAGAACTGGCAAGCATGGTTACCAAATGATGGTCAGTATCCTTGACCCTAAGAAAGTATCGCCCAAGCCGACCGGAAGATTTGGCTAAGCATAGCAGTACCGAATGGCCGGAATGCCAAGATCAATCCTGAGGCGCTGATTCAACTCTACGATCCCCATTACGATTCGAAAAAAGTTCACATTGGGCTGAGAAGGAATCAGACCCCAATGGCAGAGGACGGCCCTAAGGAATGGATGTAGGGGAAAATGGACCTCGCCCTCTGCAATGGATAGGAGAGGAAAGACGATTGAATTTCGATCCTCTCTCTCCATATCCAGAGTATTGTCCATCACTAGAGACAGATGAACATCGTCGGGGATGGAAAAGTGTCGCAGGAATCCGAAAACACAACCCTCTGAAAGGAGGTCTTTCAAGTATTTAGCCATTTTCGCAGGGAATCAAGGGTTCCCCAAAATTAAAATAACAAACAGAAAGTAGGATTGCAAAGAAAAGAGAAGAAGACTCACGAGGAGCAAGGGGGACGAGGGTAGACGAAGAAGAGTTGCAGAAATGCAAGTCAGAGAAGGGATACTCGCTGACGGTCCAAGAGTCTCAAATACTCGACGAAATGTGCACTCGAAAGGACTGAAATTTCAAATCACAATAAATGTGAGACGCACGAATGAGGCGGGAAAGTGTAATGATGACCGAAAATGTGTGCGCATTCTGACATCTGTATTGGGGTACGCGAAGCCGCCTGACCTATTTTGACTTTTCCAATTCAAGATCAAACACGGCGATTAACTACCATCAATAGGGAGTTCGGGGGGCAATTGTGGGAGCCGAATAATGGCAAAATTAGAAGGTGTGTACCTTAGAAGACTGATATTAATCGGTTGTATCCTACGAGAATGGGAAGCCAAATATAACATATGTGCCGAATAAGTGTAGATCCTTAGAGCCGAATAAGAGAAAGGAAAATGATTAAAAAGTAGGCCCTGGCCCCGAGGATCAAAAGGAACAGGTATAAATACAGGAACAATGGATTGAGAAAGGTATGTAAGAATCACTTCACTTAACTTAGTAAACAAGCTATCTTGAGTGTCTGAACTGACTTGTCTGTCGGAGTGCTAATTCCGGCACCCCCGACCGGAGTGTTTGCATCTTTTCAGGTGACTAGCTGAGGATCACTAGCGTCTCCCAAGATCTGAAGAGTATTTCCAAACCACTTCTCCACATACCATTATCTACCAGTGAAACCATACAAATTGGCGGGTCTAGGCTAGCATAAGGGAATGGCATGAGGATGTTTTCAAATCCTATGTTTGAAACCATTCCTGGCACAAGGGTGTTCACTAATCCTGTGCTTGAATTTTAACTCGGGGGGTTCAAAGGATTTCCTGTGGTTAAGAGAGAAACAACACATATTCCTTCTCCTGCAGCATCTTTCGCAGGACCTTTCGTAGGACAGGCTCCAAAAGGCTAGCCATTCCCTCAATAGCAACCTGTACAATAGGGGCAATCAGTCTTAATTATACCTCTGTATGGATCAAGAGGCCCTCAGGTACATGAAGTTCCTCCAAACCCTGTGACTGTTCCTTCAATAGTGGTTCAACCAGCACAAAACATGGTTCTTAGGGACTAAGTTGCTGATATTGTTAGGGAAATGTGTGGACCCATGGCTTGAGGGGTCCAGACTCCTATGTACAGAAAACCTTGCCCAGAGTGGGTAGATAGGGTACATGAATACCTAAGGGGATTTAGAATATTATATTTTGACCCCTTTTTTATGGAAATGGAAACCAATCAACAATAGAACACATTGCTAGGTTTACAGGCCAATGTGGTGAATTCACCAATAATGATTATATGAAATTGAGACTTTTTCCTAATTGTCTAGCTAGGGCAGCCTTTTTATGGTACATAAACCTTACACCTGGCTCTATCCAGACTTGGCAACAAATGGAGGAAGTGTTTCACGCCCAATTTTTCCAAACAGAACCTGAAGTTTCCATGGCAGACTTGGCAAGATTGAGCCAAAGGCCTGATGAAAAGGCTACTTAATTCATTTCCAAATTTAAAACGACATGAAACAAATGTAGAGTCATTCTACCTGAGCCTGAATTATTGAGATTGGCTCAAAATGGGTTGGAGTTTAGGCTTCAAAAGAAGTCTGATTCGACTGAGTTTCGAGGCTTAGTAGAATTAACCTATAAAGTGTCTGGATATGAAACTTTACTAGAAGAAGAACAAGATTGAAGCAATGCATCATATAAGACCTATTATAGAGATCCCAACTTTGAAATTGATGGAGCAGAGATCATAGGAAAAGAGCCTATGACCTGTGCAGCATTGATTCAGAATGACACTACAATTGACCAGCAGTTCAAAAAGAAAGACCTTCATAGGAAATATTCTTTTGACATAACAAAGGCAGATAACATTTTTTATCATTTGCTTGTAGCACATTTCTTAAAGTTACCCAAAGGAGTTAAAATCCCAACTTCTGAAGAACTTAAAGAAAAATTATACTACAAATGGCATAATTCTTGATCCCATTTAACTAAAAACTACATTGTTTTTCGAGACAGGATCCAAGAACAAATTCGGAAGGGAAGGCTGAAATTTCCAACTAAGACTGAGAAAGCCATGGGAATTGGAGAGGTAACAGCCCATTTCCAAAGATTGGAGAGGCAGCAACTAATGTTGGCATACCAGATTTCCAGAACCTCTCTTTGAAGGAATTGGAAGAAGTCAATGTGCAGATACATGCTGTTAACCAGGCTACCTTCAAGAAGGACACAAGAAATTCACCAGCCAATAGACAAAGTTTTGTAGGCCAAAGGGATGGCTTTAGTGAAAAAGCATTGGATAATGACTCCCTCAAAACAGTTGTAATGAAGAGGATGTGTCCCAAATGCAAGTTGAGTTACAAATGGCGGAGGGGACTCCCACTTGATGGGAAGCAGTATTACAAAGATGTGCAGAAAGATCGAAAGCCAGCTAGCTCCTACAATAGTAGGCCATACCCAACTACTCCTAGACAGCATTCATTCTTAGTTGGCCCACCAAACACTAGGATGCAATCAAAGGGTAAGAGGCCTCTGCATGAAACCAGACCACCCAACTATTACATGGTGGATAACCAGCCTAAAAGAAGGCCTGAATTTGGTGCAAGGCATGGGACCAGGACTAATGATTAGCCCTCAAGGACAATTTCGAAGACTACTTCAAAGACAGGGACAGCAAACCCAGCAGCTAGTGCAGTGGGCTCATGGGTCCCTGGGGTTCCAGATTGGTTTTTCATGCAGAACAAACCTAAGATAATGTCTACCCAAAGGAAAACTTTTGGAGATAAGGGAAGGATAATCAAACCCCCTTTAGTAGCTCCAAATAATTGGGTGTTACTCAGAGACCCAAAGACAAGGGAACCAGACATGATTTCTGTGATTTCTAGGTCTCAAATGAGGAAGATCCAGCGAAGGTACACCCAGTATCAAAGGGATCTGAAAGAAACCGAAGAGAATACTTCCTTGGCAAAATCAAAAGGCCAGTCAGAAAAGGGAAAGGTTCGAAGCTAGTTCCTAAGATCAAAAGGAGTGCCAGCAGGGAACAATTGGCCAAAGTGCATGTTGAACTAAGAGCTAAAGAGAGATCCAGTCTAGTAGGCCTCCA
Source organism: Camellia sinensis (assembly GCF_055761805.1). Classification (NCBI taxonomy): domain Eukaryota; kingdom Viridiplantae; phylum Streptophyta; class Magnoliopsida; order Ericales; family Theaceae; genus Camellia; species Camellia sinensis. The sequence goes on along the minus strand of NC_138974.1, from coordinate 4,112,986 downwards.
AAAGGCCTTGATGGAGAGTGGTGATGAGACAGATGAAGAGATTGAACTAGGCCAAGAAAAGGTATTGGCTGAAAATGAAATGTTCTAAGCTTTCATAGCTGAACAAACCTTTATGGTTGACAAGCCAACAAAGGTAGATCACCAACAAATTGCTTCGAAGGAACCTACTAACACTGAGGTATTAGAATGCAGTAGGAAAGATGCTTCTCAAGCATCAGAGCAAACGCTAGTGGTGTAATTTGGCTCATTCCCTCCAGTGCCAGTTAATATGGTTTATGTGCTACCTCAAGAGTTTCAAGCTGAGAAGGAGAACCAAGAGGGACAGAAAAATGATCCCATTCCAGTTTCCAGTGAGGATTCACAAACCAGCATGGTTTAAAATGAATCTGAAGTAGCCAAGCCCATGGAAACTGATGAGGAGAGTATGAGGTAAGCATTAACCTCTCATACCTCTTCGAATACCCTACAATATCCATGACCCAGCATGTTAAGCCCCTGTACATCAAAGCTTACTTCGATGGGATACAAATGAACTGAGTGCTGGTGGACAATGGGGCAGCAGTGAACCTGCTTCCAAGATCTTCTCTGAAGAAGTTGGGGAAAAGAAATCCCAGGTTGATCCCAGCAAGCATAACCATTGCTGGTTTTGCTGGGGATAAGCAGATGGCTCAAGGCATTCTGCCCATCAACCTAAGTATGGGAACTAGTGATTGCATGACAGCATTCTTTGTTATAGACAGCAATGCCAAGTATAATGCTTTGCTTGGCAGGGATTGGATCCACACAAACAAATATGTGCCTTTCTTTCTACATCAGAAGATAATGATAGCACTGTGTAATGGGGAAACAGAGGAGATCTATGCAGATCCATAGCCCTTTATTGCTTGTGCAGATTTTGCAGAGGCCAAGCTATACACTTAGGAGGTGGTAGTTTGATGGAACAGCCGAAGTGACGGCTGATGAGGAAGTAGCACACCTGAAGCATCTAGTACATGAGAGTGCTAATGAGGAGTTCATCACCAAAGATGACAATGGTGCTTGGTTGTAGGCAAAAGGATCAAGACCAATAAGCCAAACCATTGGCTTTAATCAAATTTTCAGCATTGGACATAGAATCAATAGTCCAAAAGGTGCAAGAAAAGAGAGAGAATCCATGATGATTGGTTGCAGTCAGGAGCAACAAAGGATCAGACCTTTGGCTCTGTGTAAATATTGTGCATTGGACATTGAATAAAAGTCCAAGAAATACAAGAAGAAGAGGCTTTGTAGACAAATTTTGTCTACGAAGAAAAGAGTAAGGATGTTGAACCAAAAAGGATAGGAGCAGAGCAAGATGAAATGGTTGCTTCGAAAGCAAAAGAAGTCAAAGGGGGAGCATCAGTGAGTGCCCAAGTGCAAGATCCTTAGGAAGAAATCAACCTAGGGAAAGGTTCAACACAGCAACCCACCTACATCAGTGCTTGGTTGGATCCCAGTGATAGGAGCTTGTTTTGCTTGGTCTTATAATGAGTTGCCTAGTGTAGACAGGTTAATGGTAGAGCAGAGGCTCCCAATGAAGCCTAATTTCAAGCCATACAAGCAAAAACCAAGACGGATGAGCCCTGAAGTGGTTCAAAAGGTAAAAGAGGAGATTCTTAGACTTCTTAAAGCAGGTTTCATCAGAACAACTAGGTATGTTGAATGGTTATCCAATATTGTGCATGTGGTCAAGAAGAATGGCAAGATGAGTGTATGCATTGATTTTATAAACCTAAATTTAGCAACTCCAAAAGATGAATACCCTATGCCTATAGTTGATTTATTGGTGGATAGTTCAGCAAGATACAAGATTTTGTCCATGATGAATGGGCATTTTGGTTATAACCAGATCTGAATTGCAGAAAAGGATGTTCACAAGACAACTTTTAGGTGTTCTGGAAACATTGGCACCTTCGAATGGATTAAAATGCTATTTGGTTTAAAGAATGCTGGGGCAACATATCAAAGGGAAATGAATACTATTTTCCATGATCTCATTGGAGGATACTTAGAATGTTACATTAGTGATATTGTTATGAAATCCCAGTCCACAGAGGAGCATCTGGTTCACTTGACAGCAGCCTTCGAAATAATGAGAAAGTTCAAATTAAAACTCAATCCTCTCAAATGTGCTTTTGGTATATCAGCTGGAAACTTCTTGGGGTATGTAATACACAAGAAAGAAATACAGATTGATTAGAATAAAGCCAGAGCCGTGAAAACCCGAATATAAAAATAAAGTAAATAATTAAATAATAATAATTTTACAATCTCAAATATTTTGATGGTGAATCCTAAAGTGCAAATTAAATATTTGGAGGATCTTTTAATTAATTTTAAACCTAAAATAAATTTATGGTAAAAGTCTTTAATTCAGAGGCAATATTTATTATTAAAAAAAAAATAGAGAATAGAGTGTGACTTGAACTCTAGACCACAAAATTAATAAATAAGGCTCTTGCCATTTGAGTTGCATATAACTTATATATATATATATATATATATATATATATATATTGTATATTTATCTATTTATTTGACCTGCACACGCATTATGTGTGCCTACCACTAGTATAAAATAAAATAAACACAAACCCTACTCTCTTATTTGTTCACCACATATAGCAGCAGCAGCAGCCACACTACCACGTGAGAGAGATTGAGAGAGAAGAAGAAAAAAAAAGTTACAATAAAAAAAAAACTTTTGGGTGTGTGGTAGGTTTCTAGCTATCTTCTTTCTTTTATTTTTGTTCTTTATCCTTATTCTACTTTATGATTTAATTCATTGATGGAGAGGTTGTAGGTGTATGTGTTTTGTGTATATATATATACTGTTAAGAAATCTGAGAAGTTAAATTCATGTATAAAGAATGGGTGTAATTCTTAGTTCAAAAATTCTGCACAGAATCACAAACTTTAAAAATCAAGAAATCATACCAAACGGATGAATTTTGAACTCAAATTTTTACATTAGATTACATATTAAATTGCATACTAAAATTTTATTATAATTTTTGGGAGTCAAAATCCATATAAACTGATGTGTTCAAATTTGTCCAAAAAACTAGTACAAAATAGTAACTTCGGAAGTGTCGTTCTCTTTTGATGTAAATCGGAAAATTATCAAATTAGTGTCATTAGAACCAATTACAAGTCTAGTTTCTTAAATTTTTAGCTTTGCATTGATTTCTCTTGTATACTAAGAGAACCATTAATTTCTTTAAAGTGCTGCAGAAAGTGACCTGTTTGGATACAATTAACTGTAAATAATTATTTTGACAAGCAAACCAAGTAAAACCCATTGGGTTTGAAACTTAGGATATATTAGTTGATAGCTAGAGGTTTTAGAATTTTTTGAACAGCGTGGAGTGGGTTTTGTAATTTTCAAAGTTAGCGAATTGTAGACACCCCATTTTTGACTATCCTCAAGACTCAGAGATCATCGTTTGAACACTCGATGATCATCCATGCTCGTGTTCGTTTTGAGTTCTCGGAGGTCTCGGCTACGCGCCTTGCCTCAAGATCTCTCAACTTGACTATTTTGTGCTTGGTTGTGGACCAAGCACTTGTGTTTTTGCTTCTGAGGGAAGAGGGTGGCTTGTTTGCCATCCCCTGAACCCATCAGCCAAGGCTGGAAGTCGTCGGCCTTGTTTTCTTGCCATCGATCAAAAGTTTTGGCCGATCAGTACTCTTTTTGGTCGATCGGCACTTATGTTGGTTGATCGAACATGTTTTCTGGTCGAACCCTGTTCATCTGCTTTATGCAAATATTTTATGCCAACTGTCACAGCTGGCATGCACAATTCACCCCCTCCATACACGTGTATGGAGGGATTTGCCCCTTTGCTTAGCTTCCTCAAGAAGCTTTGCTTTTGGTTCTCTATAAGAGAGAACCATCTCCTCCATCCTCAAGGGTTCAAAAAATTAAGTCTTAAGGGATAGATATACTTTTGTATCTATTCTTCTTTGTTTAGCCTTGTTTTGTACTCAAAAGTGTAGTATTGTCTTACTATTGTACACAAACACACACTAGAACACCATCATTTTGGAGCTGAGGTCCCTTGAGGTTGATTTCAGAGTTCTTGGGTTGGTTTGAGCTTGGAAAACCTACTGGAGCTTTGTTCTCGAAAATGTTCTTCAAGGGTGAGCATTCTTGCTTTTAATACCCCTTTCTTGCTTGAGCTTTTAGACTTCTTCCTTATTGTTTTAAGCTTAACTCTAAACTACAATAAGTTCTGATTTTTGGATGCTTTAGATCTTTGTTTAAGATCACTTTTTGGTTTGGGATTGTTTCTCCCCTCTTAGGCCTTGTTTTAGGCCATCCTTTTTGGCCCTTGTTCTTGGTTTTGCATGACCTTCCTACCACTAAAATCCAGAGGATTTTTAGTGGTGGGAAGGTGGTTTTGGAGTCCTAAATAGGAGAGGGTCATCCCCTCTCCTTATTGTCTTGAATGCTAGTATAAATGGCCTGTATTGGTAGCATGTTTGCTTGGCTTGTTTTAGCTTCATTTTAGTATGTATTAGGCTTTGTTTTTCCATGATATAACACTATTTTGACTTGGTTTGAACATACCATGTATGCTTCATGTACTTGCCTTGCAATCCTTTCATTTGCCTTAACATGCATCATGCTTTAAGCCATGTTTCTAGCATGATTTTGGCTCGACTCCATGAACCTTTTAGCCTTGTTGTAACATGCTTAAACTCTTATTTGAGTTGTTTTGACCATGTATGCCATGCTTTGTATAGCCATACGGCATTCTAGCTTGTTAGCCTTAAGTGTCCAAGTCACTAGCATGCTTTACTTGGACCATTTCAATGATTTGGCATCATTTGTTATACTATTTCAGTCCTTGTTTCATGCTCAAACATTTGCACTTGTCACTCCTTTAATGCTTTAAAGAGTTGATGTTTTATGCCTTATGAATGGATCATTGTGTGTGCCATCATGTTTAGGCCTTTGGGATGCCATCTAAGTGGGTTTTGGGCCTTGTTTTACCATGCCACAACTCTTTTTTTCATTGCTTAAGTCATGCCATGTTTGGTTTTGATAGGTGTAGTGTAACACCTCTTTTGTAGCCTTGCATGCCTCATGTTTTCGGCCCTTTATTCTAGCTTATTTTGGCTTTGGTCCTTGCATGTTTTAGGCTCATTTTGGCATGATCTAGGACTGTTTTGGATTATACCTGTCATTTGCTTCAGATTTTGCATAGCCTTGGTTTGAGCCCCTTGGCTAGTTTCAAGCTTTAAGCCTTTTTGCATGACTTGCTTGCTTTGTTTGGTTGGTTTGGTACCTTTCCTAACATGATTTCAGAGCTTACAATGTATGTCACATGTCCATATTTGTCCCCTTTTAAGTGTTCTTGAAAGTTGCTCTCCTATGCTTAGGTGATAGGCCAATTGGCATGCATGTTTGTATGTACCTTTGTCTTCATTTCCATAGCATTTCGGCCACTGATTTGGGCATGTTTAAGAGCTGTCCACTTTAGTTTAAGTCCATCTTTTCGCATGTTGTTGCATGTTTACCTCGCATGTTGTCGCATGCTTATTGCATACTTGGTACATTATATGTTGTTGCATATTAGTTCCCTGCATGTTGTGGCATGCTAGTCCTATTACATTATGCTTACATGCTTGTTGCATGCTTGCTAATTGACATGTTGTTGCATGCTCATCTATCTTGCATACTTGTTAGATTACATGTTGTTGCATATTTATTATTGGTATTGTTGTTGCATGCCTATTACATTGTATGCATGCATGTTTGCATGCTTAGGTTGCATATCGCTTGCTTGCATGCTCATGTTGCATTAGCTTACTTGCATGCTTAGGTTGCATTGCGTATTCCCTTGCCTCTTGATCAAGCATGATAGAGGTTGAGGCACCCTTATGTGTTTTGTGCATTTCATCTAATATTGAATTGTACACTTGGCTCATTTGGCCATCATGCATTGAAATGTGTGATTGGTGGTCCGAGGGTCGAGAACTACACACCTTTGAGTCTTAAACATGATAAGGGGTGTAATTGTGTAGTCATTGTCTTGTAAATGTATTGTCATGCTCTGTTTGTCCTCTGCTGCAGCAACAGGAGCTTTTCACAGGAAGAAATGGTTGATCGACCATATTCAGTGCCGATCGGCAACAAACACTTGGCCGAGAGCCTTATATTTGGTCGATGACATTCCTATCTTGGTCGATGGCATCATCTCTTGGTCGATGACCTCCCACAGTGTACACAAGATGGTTCAGAAGTGTCACAGAAGTTGGCACAATTTTCAAAGATACAGAGCAATGCAAACAGAGGGAACATGAAGCATGGCGATGGATTTCTGAGAGAAGCCGTCCGAGCATGCATTCATCCCTCGTCTCGAGGCCATTTCAGTGGTTTAATAACTTAGAATAGTTATTTATTTCGATTTGGTTGTGTAATTAATTAATTAGCTTGCTAATTTGTTAATTAGATGATTTGCATTATTCTTTTGGTCCCTCCGTCGAGAGGACGCAATTATGTAATAAGCGTGCGTGTGTGTGATGCATGTCTTCTAACCCCAACTTTTTTCTCCCTTTTACTTACCTGCTTTCAGTGGTTAGTTCTAGGGCATATTTCAATTAGCATCCTTATGCTATGCATGTTTGCACCATTCATCTATATTACATGCACCGGGCTCGGCGCATCATACTAACTGCATTGTATTTCAATTCCAAGTTGAATACATGTATCGAATTGTCGCATCTCATATGCCATTTTAGATTAGACGAGCCTATTTCTAGTTGCATTTTGCATGTGTTGCATTAGCCATCTTAACATGAGCTAGGATCATACATGATTACTAACTAGTTCTTTGTTTTGGCTCGGAGTACACTGTGCGTGTTTACGCTTTAGCATACTGCATGTGTGTTATCGATTGCCATGAAAGCATGCTTGCCATGAGGCTAATTGCTTATATGATATAACTGCCTGAATGCCTGTGGGTGAATGTTGGATTACTTGAATTGGAACAATTCATCAAATCCGCATTTTAGCCTACTCGTGAGTAGCAAACTTCAAACCATTTTCAAACAAATGAAAATGCAATGCTTTGTTCCAAATTGGGCGATCTAGTCTATACTTGTGTGTTGTGCGCATCACATAGTAAATTCTAGCTAATAACCGAAATAAGAATGCATATGTTTTCAAAAACAAGATATCATGCTTAGTACAAGCCGATCTTTGATCGGGCGAGTAGGGGTGCTCATTGCATGACCTTCCCCAATCGTACACAAGTTCCCGAGCCGAGACAACTTTGGTGATGACGGACACGTAGCCTTAGGCACGAGTCAGGGTTTCCTAAATTCCCCAAAATAAAATATTTAGGTGGCGACTCTGTGTCTGGCAAAGCAGTCCATGTTTGGCACTTCTTTCTTAAAAATCAGTTTTCCAAAACGATTTGCCTGATTCGGACTCTTTGGTGATTTATCAATCTTGCATTACACTTTGCGAGATCAGATTAAGAGCCGTGACATTTGAGTCCGAATTGTAGCATGAAGCCCAAGGGCGCGTCTACAGTTTCTGGCGACTCTGTTGGGGAGTTAGAGAACTTGACTCGAACTCATTATATCTTGTTTTGTTTACACTTATGTGTTTCTTTGCATTGCATTTGCATTGGTGCGCCTAGGACACCGTGTTTGCCGTATGCTATTCCTGAATGGTTTGCCGGAGGCTTGCTTTGAAAAGTGTTCCATAAGGTTGACCGGTTGCGGGCTTTGCCACGACGGGAACACAAACCCTGGTTTTTACCGAGGCACCCTTTTTGACCATTCGACCTAGTGCATATCGGCATTCATAGTGACTATTCCAAACTAGGACAGGTTGCTTACCCGATTGTAGGATGTTTGAAACCGCTGCGTGCATAGTGAAACCCTGGCTCCTGACAAAATAGGACAGGGAAACCCTACCCCAACATAGGGGTGTTTTGGCTCTCATGTGCTTGCTATGTGCTTTTAGAGTGTGCCTCTACAGGAAATGCACGTATCAGTTTGCAAGTCTGGGTATCAGGCCTGCGGGCATCAGTATTTTGAGAGTTAGTCATATCTGCGGGTATCAGATTCAGATTTGGGGCAGTGATTTTGGGAACAGTGATCAGTGGTTGAGAACAGTTCATTCAGCTTGTGTTTGCCAACTGTGTGTTGTCTTTATTTAAGCTGTTATGCTATCCGTTTTTCTGGTCATTTTATTTTCCTTATTATGCTTTATTTATCTTTTTACAAGGTAGTCTAGCACAATTGCATCCGACCAGATAGATATTCCCCGAGCACTCTGGGTTAGAGGTCGTAGATTTAATCGATCTAGGGATCTGATAGACGGACAAGCAATGTTCCTTTCTTTACCCCCGATTACTAGACGGAGGTTAAAAAGGCGCAATGTATCGGTACAGCGGTTGCCAGATTAGTGGTCTACCTCACCAATAAACAGTCAGGCTGAGGTCTCAGTTTCTATTACAGGGACAGATATACCAGTTATTCTGTTAGATCAGCACAATATGGCAGGCTTGGAGGAGATGATGCGTCACCTCCAGAAGAGTATGAAAACCATGCAGTAGGACGCTGCCCGTTAAACAGAATTTGCCACACGCCAGGCCGAAGTTATGGCCCAACAGGCAGAGATAATTACCAAGCTACAGCAGCAAACCGAAGCATCTGCTTCACACCATGTTCCTCTCCCACCAAGAGTTCCAATACTCGGGGAGACACCTAACGTCTAGGATGATACGGACATTCCAATCGGGCCGACTATGCCCCCGATCCTACCCCAGCTATCCAAGGCACAGACCAACCTACCGGATTCTCCCTTTGAGTTCGAGGTGGACCCCACAGCGTTAAAAGTGAGTAAGCTTGAAAAGCTGTTCAAGAAATCCCAGGGTGTGAAGTCCATTCCGGATATTGAGGATGGGTACACCGACTCGGCCGTGACGCTGCCAGACCGATTTAAGATGCCGCACATAGACCGTTTCGACTGGTCTAGAGATCCTATGGTGCATTTGCAGCTATTTTCGAATATACTGAGGCTAATGGGCCTCTTTAGATTGCAGAAGCTTTCTCTGTTTGGCCGGACCCTGTCGGGTGTAGCGGCTATTTGGTATGCAAAACTGGAAGATTCCGTCAAGAGGAACTAGGAGGAGATGGCTGAGGCCTTCATAGCTCAATACTCCTACAATACACAGATCGAGGTCACAACCTGTGATCTTGAGACAACTAGGCAGGAGCCAAAGGAGAGTTTTTCCGATTTCGTGACCCGGTGGAGAGCCAAGGCCTCGATGATGACCATCAGGCCCGTCGACAAAGATCTGATTCGGATGGTTGTGCGCAACCTCCAGCCCAAACTTATGCAGAAGATGATCGTTCTCCCTCTCCCCACCTTTGCAGATCTACATGAGATAGGGGTGCAGATCGAGGACGCTATGAAACAGGGTCTGATTGACCAAGACAGAGAGCAGCCCAAGAGGGCATTCAACCGCAGTACAAATGCAGGCACAAGTAGTGCTGCAGCTGGCAGATCTTCAGATGTGGGAATGGTCACCACCACCACCCCAAGAACTCTTGCAGCTACGCCATTCACCGGTGTGTTCGAAAGTAACTCACAAACAACCAAGTATTCTCCCTGAGGCCAACGAACCTTCGCTCCACTAACCTTCATTTTTTCGACGAGCAGGACTCAGGGGATGTGGCAGTCAATTGGTTTGATGAGTCAGCGGAATCTACTGGGTGGCTTGACGACCAGCCGAATGTTGTTAAACAACCTCAGCTAGAACAAAATCTTTCAGGGACAGGGACATCAACTGTGGCTGGAAGGGCCGAAGAGCAGAGTACACCACCGGAGAGCACCGGTGTTAAGAATTTTGTTCAGAATATAGGCAATTTGGGTACTGAAAAAACTGAACAGCAGGTTGTACTGAAGCAGTTTAAGCGGGAAAGAGTCGAGGATTCTGAGAGAGTCAGAAAAGCCAAAGCTCCTGTGGGGACAGAACGTGCTGCGAGCACAGGAACGGAAGGTGTTGTGGGCACAAGAATAGCTGTAACGGAGCCGGGCAGATGTCTGTCAGCTGCCGATGGTATGTGGTTGGAAGATGATGATCTATGTCTTGCCCACACTGATGAAGACTGGGGACAAAGCCAACCGGATGATACCTGGTACATTGGCGAAGTAGACCACATGACTAGGAGCGGGCGTTATTTCAAACCCTCGCACTTAGATCAACCAGAGGCGTCTGGAAAGGACAAAGAGGCAGAGAAGCAAAAAGATAAGCTGCTCAAAACGAAGGCTGTGCTGAAACAGTTGAAGAAGATATAGGCAGACATCTCCATTTGGAGACTGCTTACGGCTTCAAGAGTACATAGAGAATCCGTCCTCTCTGCAAAGGACAAGTCTAAACTTTCAATAGATACCACGCCTGAGCAGCTAGTAGGATTGGTTTTTCCGGGAGGAGCTTCCCCGACGTTGACCTTTTCTGACAAGGAACTGCCGCCTGAGAGCGCAAATCACAACAAACCTCTCTACATCTCTATGGAATGTAGAGACAAGTGGGTACCGGTGGTTCTTGTTGATACAGGATCCGCTATTAACGTGTGCCCGTCGAGGACAGTATATGTAATCGGGTTGAAGCCCGCGGACTTTGTGCCAACTGCCCAGGTGATAAGGGCATATGACAATACCAGCCGAGAAGTGATGGGGACTATGAAGATTCAAACTCAGGTTGGTCCAGGACAACACGAGATTGACTTCCATGTCTTGGACGTTCCCGCAACCTTTAATCTACTCTTGGGGCGTCCATGGCTGCACCAGGTAAAGGCGGTTTCTTCCACCCTGCATAATATGTTGAAATACCCCCACGAGAAGGGGGTGGCTATTGTTTTCGGGAATTCGTCAATCCATCCGCCACCAGAGGTGTCTACACTGGTTTTGGAAATCGAGCATGGCACGGAGGATGTGTTCCTGTCAGGATTTACCCTAGCCGAGGCCCGGGTCGTTCAGAACATTTTGCTTGTTGATGAGGGGTTGTATGTCAGCGCACAGTCTGTGTACCTCATGAACAAGCTTCAGCACATCCCTGGGATAGGACTACGAAAAAGTGGTCGGAAAGGCATTACAACATCGGCCGAAGTACCGCACAACCCGTATACCTTTGGCTTGGGTTATTTGCCTACCAAGGAGGACTAGGTGAGGAAAGGCAAAGAAATGGCTGGAAGAGCCAGAGTGTCACGCCCTCAAAAATAAACCCATCATAACATACATTCACGATAAAGAAAAGAGATTTCATATGACAATCATCAGAGTATTCTTACAAAAGGTATTACATGTTAACAACAAAAGCAAATGTCCTTATAGGCTTACAACTTTCCAAGCCAACACTTGGTTACAAAAAGGAGAGTACTAACTCTACACAAAATAAGCCCTTGGCTTGATATACATGTAATACAACAAAAACAACAAAAAGAGTCTAACAGCCTCAAGCCTCCCAAGCTACGTCCTTGGAGGTGGCATAACACATGTACCTGAAAATGATGTCCCATATAGGGTGAGCTAACGCCCAGTAGAGATATGCTAAACATAATATGAGCAAAATCTAAAACATTACCATTTGATAATGTTTAACTCACATAAATCAATTCATAATTCCTTTCAATTACATGACAAATATGTTCATGTTTCATCTCTCTTTCCTTTGCTTAACCGATTCTCAATTCATATTCGTGGCTCAGAACCTGGCCAAACTATTAAAGTGAGATTACATCTCATATCAATAATACTTCCATACACCACAATAGATACACATATTTGATGTATCAATATCACATAAAACACTTCCATACTTCACAATAGATACACATATTTGCTGTATCAACACTTCAATAGATACACAGATTTGCTGTATCAATGGAGTTCATCCCCTATCTCCTCCCAAAGAATATCCGATTTAGGAGTTCATCCCCTATCTCTTCCTAAACCGTGAAGTACATCCCCTATCTCCTCCCACACAACACAATGTATATAAGCATAAATCATGTACATAACCAATCAATACATAAATTTGATGTATTATTCCAACCGTCATATTCAATGACATATTCAATTGATTAGTTTTAATTTACCTAATCATCATGCAATGTCTACAACAATCAAGACTATCCTCCACCGATAGCCCAAAGCAATTATTTCTAAACAGATAATAATTTCATCCAAGAAATAAATTATTAACAATTTTCACAGGTGAGTGATTAATAATTCCAACTCCACCATTCTATCTCATAATGAGCCAATTTCATTATTCCCAACTCAATTTCACATATCCACAATTTTCCAAATTAATTATACCAATTAATTTAGACAACAAATTAGGGCTTCCTCCCCCATTTCTCAATACTGACCCAAAGGTCCAAATATCAACCATATACAACACTAATCTCATGTTAAGACCCAACATACTCATGTATTGGCCCAAAGAACAAAACCCCCTTTTTCCAATATAACACATCTCAAACCCTAACTTCCCAAATCAAACCATTTATACAAAAAGCTCAACATTTAGGTTAAAGCTCATAAAAATGAGTAGTTATCCCTACCTCAAGAGATGAAACCAAGTGGAGAAGATGAAGAAATTCGAAATGCTCTAAACCCCAAGATTTTCGGATTGATAGATAGTCCACACCAAGCTCTACACTTTTTACAAAGGGACAAGGGTGGGGGATCACTCAAACTAGATCAAGCCTAAGAGAGAAGTTGTGTTTTTAGAGAGAGAAGCTCTTCAATGGAGATTTTGAAAAGTAAGAGAGAGAGAGAGAGAGTGTGTAAAAAGTGATTTAAAATATCACAGTCCAGATCTGATATACGCATGACCCGCTCGAACGGAGAATAGGACGCTCGAGTGTCAAACACAAAAACTTGACCCGCTCGAGCGCAAAAAGGAAATCCACTCGAGCGTAGATTACATCCTCCCAGAACTTTTACATACATTGAACACCCGCTCGAGCGCAAAGATACCCGCTCAAGCGTAACCAGCTCGAGCGTAATGAAACCCGCTCAAGCGTGAAAAACACATCTGCAGTAGTTTTGCAAATGCACAAGATACTGAAAGTGTGCAAACTCCGCTCGAGCGCAAAGGGACCCACTTGCGTGGATCACCAAAAACCTAGGCAGCAACACTTGAGACCAAAACTCAACCCACCTATTCGAAACATGCCCAAAACAATATAAAACCCAAATATATGGAGTTAAAGGATGACAACAAGACATATACAACAACCAACTCCACGGAACCTAAGTCCGGATACAACAATCAAAGAAGAGAGAACCAGGATCGCTGTAACCTCCCCCCCTTAAGGAATTTTGTCCCCGAAATTAAGTACAAGTTTTCAAAAACAAGTTTTCCTCAATTCTCAATAGCATTACCAACCAACATTCCATAACCTGACCCATTACCGGTCATCCCATCTCTATTCAAGAGGTAATTTACAACATACAACTCAATATCCATCATTAGCATGATTTTCTTTGAAATTTACCAATTTCAACATATTTTCCACAACTCAATTATATATTCAATGCCAACGATATATTTGCATTTCTAAAACATCATTAACATATACAATGTTAAAATAAACTTCCATTGCAAGGCATGTCCCACAATACTTCCATAAATCAAAACATATACAATGTTTTACAACTTAAGACATATTCCATGCTTTTAAAGTTCATCAATATTACAAAATTCCTAATACAAGATTACACATTAACAAACATATCCGGATATTTCTCACGGACCTCCAACTCACGTTCCCACGTGGCTTCCTCCACTCCGTGATGTTTCCACAAAACCTTTACCAAGGGAATGGTCTTGCCTCGCAAGACTTGATCCCGCCTATCCAAGACTCGCATTGGTCTCTCCTCATACGAGACATCCTCATCTACCTCTAAGTCGGTTCAATCCAATACATGTGATGGATCTGGCTCGTACTTCCGAAGCATACTGACATGAAACACGTCATGCACCCCGGACAACTACGGCGGCAAAGCTAAACGGTATGCAACCTCCCCAATCCTCTCAAGGATCTCAAAGGGGCCAATAAACCGAGGGGACAACTTCCCACTCTTTTCAAACCTCATCAAACCCCGCCTAGGTGATATTTTTAGAAAAACATGATCACCCGCCTCAAATGCCAAAGGCCTCCTCTTACGGTTAGCATAACTCTTTTGGCGACTCTGGGCTGTAACAAGCCTCCTACGGATAAGCTCAACTTTCTCCGTCGTTTCCCTCACCAACTCCGGGCCCAACAAAGGTGCATCACCCACCTCGGCCCAACAAACCAGAGACCTACACGGTCGGCCATACAAGGCCTCAAACGGTGCCATATCGATACTCGACTGAAAACTGTCGTTGTAGGCAAACCCCACCAAGGGCAAGTGCCTCTCCCACGACCCACTAAAGTCAAGGACACAACCTCGAAGCATATCCTCAAGGATCTGAATAGTACACTCGGACTGCCCGTCAGCCTGAGGATGATAAGCCGTGCTAAAGGTCAATCTAGTGCCCAAGGCACCCTACAAACTTTGCCACAACCTAGCAGTAAAATGTGGATCTCTATTGAGACGATCGACACTGGGACCCCGTGCAACCTCACTATGTCCCGAATATACAAGTTGGCAAGATGATCTACCGAATCTCTCACGCGCATAGAGATAAAGTGCGCCGACTTAGTCAACCGGTCTACAACCACCCAAATCGCATCACTACCTCGTTGAGTCCTCGGAAGACCTACAACGAAGTCCATAGTGACATGCTCCCACTTCCACTCAGCAATAGGCAAGGGTTGTAACAAACCCGCTGGCCTCTGATGCTCGGCCTTCACTTGCTGACAAGTAAGGCACTTCGATACGAAGACTGCCACATCCTTCTTCATACCCCGCCACCAAAACTGGCAACCCAAATCACGATACATCTTGGTGCCTCCCGGATGCACCGCAAGGCGTGAATGGTGAAACTCTCGGAGTACCTCCTCTCAACAAGACTCCAGCACAAACAAACGGTCTTGGTATCTTACACTCAGGTCGGGATACACAGACAAACCCTTTTCAACCTTCCCACTGGAGATCTTCTCTCGAAGGGATTCTACCTCAAGGTCACCCCCCTGTGCCTCTAACACTCGAGTCACAAGTGTAGGTTATGCAACAACAGAAAACAAGGCCGTAACCTCAACGGATTCACCCAGAAGCAAATCAAACTCGCCAAGTGCATCCAACATCTCCCACTCCCGGATAGCTATACAAGCAACATCACTAATGGATTTCCTACTAAGGGCATCGGCCACAACATTGGCCTTTCCTGGGTGATAGTGCAACTCGAAATTGTAGTCCTCAATAAACTCCATCCACCTCATATGCCTCAAATTCAAGTCTCTCTGTGTAAACAGGTACTTCAAACTCTTATGATCTGAGAACGCCTCGAATCTCTCACCATAAAAGTAGTGCCTCCAAATCTTCAAGGCAAAAATTACTGCTGCTAGTTCTAGGGCGTGAGTAGGGTAATTCCTCTCGTGAATCTGTAACTGACGTGAACCATAGGCTACCACTTTCCCATCTTGCATCAACACACAACCCAAACCCTCTCGTGAGGCATCACGATAAACCGCATAACCCAACCCTCTCTCCGAAATAATCAAAACCGGAGCGGTGGTCAATCCAATTTTCAATTCTTGGAACGACTTTTCATAAGTCTCACTCCATACAAATTTGACCCATTTCCGCGTCAATCTAGTCAATGGTGAAGCTAGCCTGGAGAAATCTTTCACAAACCGGCGGTAATACCCAACTAATCTCGGAAAACTGCGGATCTCAAAAACACTCTTAGGCTGTGCCCAATCTTGCACTGCCTCAATCTTGGATGTATTAACAGACACCCCTTTCCCGGAAACCACATGGCCTAAGAACTTGACCTCTCCTAGCCAGAACTCACACTTCCCAAACTTGGCATACAGCCTATGGGCTCTAAGCAACTCAAGCACTACTCTCAAGTGTCCCTCGTGCTCCTTCTCTGAAGGCGAATAAATCAGAATGTCGTCTACGAAAATGACCAAAAAGCGATCTAGGAATTCCCGGAAGATCCGGTTCATCAAATCCATAAACACTGTCGGTGCATTGGTGAGCCCAAATGGCATCACCAGAAACTCATAGTGGCCATACCACGTACGGAATGCCGTCTTCGGAATATCCTCCTCCCTAACCCTCAACTGGTGGTAACCCGATCTCAGATCTATCTTAGAGAAACAACGAGACCCCTTCAACTGGTCAAACAGATCATCAACACGGGGCATAGGGTACTTATTCTTAACCGTAGCCCGATTCAACTTCCGGTAATCGATACAAAGTCTCAAGGCGCCATCTTTCTTTTAGCAAAGAGGGTCGGTGCACCCCACAGCGAAACACTAGGGCGAATGAAGCCCTTATACAGCAACTCCTGGAGTTGAATCTTCAACTCACTCAACTCGGCTGGGGCAAAACGATAAGGTGCCATGGAAATCGGCGTCGTGCCGGGCACTAAATCAATAGAGAACTCGATCTCTCAATGTGGTGGCAAACTCACAAGATCCTCAGGAAAAACGTCCAAGTACTCACAAACCACTCTCAGCAATATAGTCTGGGTCTCATCACACTCACCACTCATAAAGCTAGCGAGAAGACTATTAAGCTCACTCCGCCCTCACGGATCATACACCGGTGGCAACACACTACCAAACCGATCCCCCAAGAAATGGAAACAATCGCCGCTCAAGGTACATATTGTGACCCGCTGGCGGTAACAATCAATAACTGCTCGGTATGATGATAGCCAGTCCATATCCAAAATAACATCAAAACCCGACATAGCCATAACTACAAATGAAAATGGAAGCCGGCGGTCGGCGACCTCAATATTGCACCCTCTACACCCTTGTTTCAAAATCAATTCACCCCCAACAGGTGATACTACACAAATAGGAGATGCTAACTGTGCCAACTCCAGCCCCAAAACAGATACAAATGCAGCAGATATAAGGAATAAGATGCACCCGTATCAATCAACACATTCGCAACCGAGTTGCAAAACAAAAAGGCACCTCTCACAACAGATGGAGCCAGTACTAGATCCTGCGCGGTAACAGCATACACACGCCAGTAGGCCCCTGATCTACCTGCTCACCTCTCGGAGCAAAAGACTGCTGCACAGACTGAGACAATGAAGCCCCCTGATTGGCTCTCGAGGCCTGAACTGACTGAGCTGGCTAAAAACTCTGCCTCGACCCAGATGCACCGGATGTGCCACTTAACTGCGGGCAAAACCTCTTCAGGTGCCCCTCCTGACCACACTGGTAGCAAGAAAGTGACTGACCTCTGCCCTGACTTTGGCTCTGAGGTCGAGCCGAAGATGAAGCTACTCTCTGACCTTCTCCCCTCTGCGAGCAAGCTGGAGACTTGTGACCCAGCTGACCGCATTTAAAACAGGTGATGTCTCCCTGACTGCCCCTCTCGGAGCCTGCACTCGGCACTGGAAAGGTCGATCTAGCAAAAGCACCCTGGGACTGCTAAGGGTTAGGACCCCTCTGCCTCCTACCGTCCCCCTGACCATCCTGACTCCTCTTGGAGCCCCTCTGCCTCTCCTCCTCCTCCTGCATCATAATCTCCATATGGGCTGCAGCATCCACAAGGCGCCCATAGTCCCGGGTCATAGAACCCCTAACTCTCATCTTGAGCCTGTGCCTCAACTTCCTTTCAAACTCGATACAACGGCGTTCCTCAGATGCCACAAGCTCAGGTGCGAACCTGGATAAGCTTCTCCCTAACAGCTGGAGATAAGAACTTCTCCTGGAAAGCATCTACAAAAGCCTTCCATGTACCAACAATACGACCTCTCATGAACTTCCACCACTGACCTGCATCCCCCTTAAGCTGGAAAGATGCCAAGGTCACCTTCAATGCCCCGTCTTCGATGCCAAGCATCTCAAACGTCTTCGTCATCTGCTCCAGCCACTCATCAGCTTTAAGTGGCTCTTTAGGATCTCCAACAAACTCATACGGATTAGACTAGAAAAACTCTCTCTTCAGAAAGCAAGGCCATGCATCAACAACCTGGGCCGGAACTGGATTCTCAACTCTGAGAATGCCTATGGATTCCCTCATAGCTCCTGCTATCTCGCGGGCTAAGGCACCCATGGCCTACTGACCTACTGGCTCGGCCACATTGGCCTGACCAACACCCTCCTACTGCGCCGGAACCTCATCCGGTATAGGCATCTCCTCCCTACCACGCCTACCACGTCTACCACCTCGTCCTCGTCCTGGCATCCTAATAAAGATAACGAAGACATTAGCACATTCACAAATGTGCCGAAGCTATAACACTCGCGTCCTAAAACATTGGACAACTATAATTCATTCCACGTAAGCACATGATCACATAAGCACCTACAAATTTCATTTCTGGATATTGATAGTCCCGAGGCGTTGCTAGAGTTCCGGTTAGAAACAGCGTTGATCAAGTGCTTTTCCAACAAGACTCACAGAAAACCCAAGGATCCAATCAACATCCTAGAAACTAAATCCCATACCCAAATAGTCACATAAACATGCTATCACATAAGCATATAATACTGCATCTAAGTCTCTATCAAGCGAGACAAACCCATTATGGTACTAACCACTTCCCGTGTACCCAAAGTATTCGAACCCGGTACACTCTGATACCAAGTTGTCACGCCCTCAAAACTAAACCCATCATAACATACATTCACGATAAAGAAAAGAGATTTCATATCACAATCATCAGAGTATTCTTACAAAAGGTATTACATGTTGACAACAAAAGTAAATGCCCTTATAGGCTTACAACTTTCCTAGTCAACACTTGGTTACAAAAAGGAGAGTACTAAGTCTACACAAAATAAGCCATTGGCTTGATATACATGCAATACAACAAAAACAACAAAAAGAGTCTAACAGCCTCAAGCCCCCCAAGCTACGCCCTTAGAGGTGGCATAACACCTGTACTTGAAAATGATGTCCCATATAGGGTGAGCCAACGCCCAGTAGAGATATGCTAAACATAATATGAGCAAAAACTAAAACATTACCATTTGATAATGTTTAACTCACATAAATCAATTCATAATTCCTTTCAGTTACATGACAAATATGTCCATGTTTCATCTCTCTTTCCTTTACTTAACCGATTCTCAATTCATAACCGTGGCTCAGAACCTAGCCAAACTACTAAAGTGAGATTACATCTCATATCAACAATACTTCCATACACCACAATAGATACACATATTTGTTGTATCAATATCACATAAAACACTTCCATACTTCACAACAGATATACATATTTGTCGCATCAACACTTCAATAGATACACAGATTTGCTATATCAATGGAGTTCATCCCCTATCTCCTCCCAAAGAATATCTGGCTTAGGAGTTCATCCCCTATCTCCTCCTAAACCGTGAAGTATATCCCCTATCTCCTCCTACACAACACAATGTATATAAGCATAAATCATATACATAACCAATCAATACATAAATTTGATGTATTATTCCAACCGTCATATTCAATGACATATTCAATTGATTAGTTTTAATTTGCCTAATCATCATGCAATGTCTACAACAATCAAGACTATCCTACACCGATAGCCCAAAGCAATTATTTCTAAACAGATAATAATTTCATCCAACAGATAAATTATCAACAATTTTCACAGGTGAGTGATTAATAATTCCAACTCCACTATTCTATCTCATAATGAGCCAATTTCATTATTCCCAACTCAATTTCACATATCCACAATTTTCCAAATTAATTATACCAATTAATTTATACAACAAATTAGGGCTTCCTCCCCCATTTCTCAATATTGACCCAAAGGTCCAAATATCAACCATATACAACACTAATCTCATGTTAAGACCCAACATACTCATGTGTTGGCCCAAAGAACAAAACCTCATTTTTCCAATATAACACATCTCAAACCCTAACTTCCCAAATCAAACCATTTATACAAAAAGCTCAACATTTAGGTTAAAGCTCATAAAAATGAGTAGTTATCCCTACCTTAAGAGATGAAACCAAGTGGAGAAGATGAAGAAATTCGAAATACTCCAAACCCCAAGATTTTCGGATTAATAGATAGCCCACACCAAACTCTACACTTTTTACAAAGGGACAAGGGTGGGGGATCACTCAAACTAGATCAAGCCTAAGAGAGAAGTTGTGTTTTTAGAGAGAGAAGCTCTTCAATGGAGATTTTGAAGAGAGAGAGAGAGAGAGAGAGAGAGTGTGTAAAAAGTGATTTAAAATATCACAGTCCAGATCTGATATACGCATGACCCGCTCGAGCGGAGAATAGGACGCTCGAGCGTCAAACACAAAAACTTGACCCGCTCGAGCGCCAAGGCACAAAACAAAACACCACCCGCTTGAGCACAAAAAGGGAATCCGCTTGAGCGTAGATTACATCCTCCCAGAACTTTTACAGACATTGAACACCCGCTCGAGCGCAAAGATACCCGCTCGAGCGCGACCAGCTCGAGCGTAATGAAACCCGCTCGAGCGTGAAAAACACATCTGTAGTAGTTTTGCAGACGCACAAGATACTGAAAGTGTGCAAACTCCGCTCGAGCGCAAAGGGACCCGCTCGAGCGGATCACCAAAAACCTGGGCAACAACACTTGAGACCAAAACTCAACCCACCTATTAGAAACATTCCCAAAACAATATAAAGCCCAAATATATGGAGTTAAAGGATGACAACAAGACGTATACAACAACCAACTCCACAGAACCTAAGTCCAGATACAACAATCAAAGGAGAGAGAACCGGGATCGCTATACAGAGCCAAGCAGACCGGGAAGCATTTTTAGTTGATGCATCGGCCTATTCAAGGCACCCTGAACGGACGCTTTGTCCAGGAGGGGGAAAACTTTCCCTTCTGCGGCTTCCAAGATTCGTGGTTGAACGGAGAAAAAAGGCGCCTGCTGGGATTTGAGATCTTCTTCAACTTGCAGTTATCTGGGGATGATGTTACCGAGGAGCAGACAGACCCATCAGCTGAGGTTGAGCAGTGTAAGGAAGCGGATTTCGAGAGCACCGAGATTGAAATGGGGGTAGCACTGGCATGTCTACTATCAGATCCTCCGATCGTACATGAGTGCTTGAGGGATGATCTCTCAGTGTCTATGATTGTCAAATGAAAAGGCTGCGAGCCCACCTTTGTGCATTTTCAATGCATCCATCGCACCCTCCCTCGTTTGGCAGTACGAGGAGGGATTCTTATCGAGCAACACCGGGTCAGGTAAAGAGCTAGAATCTGATTCCACTGAGTCTAGTGAGTCAAAATCAGGTTTCAATTCGTCTGAGTCTGAGTCCGGTATTCCTGGGAGTGATAACCCGGATGCCACAGTCTTGTCCAGGTCGTCTTTTTCTTTCTCCTTTGAGTCTGTTGTAACAGAGGAATCAGATGGACTGGATAAAGTGATTAATGATAATGGAATGGCTGTGGCTTTCGATTATTTTTCTGTGCCTTTGATTTATTACATTAATTCAGACTTTCAAAATTTCGATGAAAACGACGAGGAAGAAATTCCTCCGGTTTTGAAATATTTGCTAGATCAAGAGCAGGAGAGGTTTGTGAAACCGCTGGTTGATGAAATCACCCAAATTAACATTGGTACTGAGAAGGACCCGCGGCTGGTCCAGATCGGGTCCACATTGTCTTCAGAGGAATGCGAGCGCTTAGTCGCTTTATTAAAAGATTTCAAAGATGTTTTCGCGTGGTCCTACGAAGACATGCCTGGAATCGATCCTGAGATTGTACAGCACCGGATCCCTCTTGACCTAGAGGCCCGACCTGTCAAACAGAAGCTCAAAAGGATTCGCCCGAATTGGGCCATCAAGATCAAAGAAGAGGTTACCAAGCAAATTGACGCAGGGTTCCTGCTGGTATCTGAATACCCAACTTGGTTGGCAAACATAGTTCCAGTACCGAAGAAGGATGGTAGGATTCGGGTATGTGTGGATTTCAGGGATTTGAATAAAGCCAGTCCGAATGATGACTTTCCTCTGCCGCATATCGATGAATTAGTGGACTTCATTACAGGGCATGCATTGCTCTCATTTATGGATGGCTTTTCAGGCTACAACCAGATTGTAATGGCACCCGAAGACCGAGAGAAGACTGCTTTTACCACCCCGTGGGGGACCTACTGTTATAGGGTGATGCCGTTTGGGCTGAAGAATGCTGGAGCTACATATCAACGCGTCGCGACCACAATATTGTACGACATGATCCACAAAGAGGTGAAGGTGTATGTGGATGACATGATGGTCAAGTCCAAAGAAAGAGAAGGCCACTGCATCGCCTTGCAAAAGTTCTTTCAAAGGATCAGAGAATTTCGGTTGCGGCTGAATCCTCAGAAATGTACGTTTGGTGTTACAGCAAGGAAAATGTTGGGGTTCTTGATTACATAGAGAGGTATCAAAGTCGACCCTTCCAAAATCAAGGCCATGTTAGAAATGCCACCACCAAGGACTGAAAAGGAGGTGCGAGGCTTTCTGGGTAAAGTGCAATTCATAAGACAGTTTATTGCTAAATTAACCTTGACTTGTGAACCACTCTTTGGTCTCCTGAAGAAAGGAACGAAGTTCCAATGGGACGGTCGATGCCAAGCTGCTTTTGAACAGATCAAGCAATACTTACAGAATCCACCCGTGTTTTCACCGCCTGAGCCAAGGAAACCGTTGATTTTGTATCTTTCAGTGACTGAAATTACAATGGGCTGCATGCTTGCACAAGAGTCTGAGGACAAAGTGGAGAGAGCTATCTACTTCCTGAGCAAGAAGATGTTGGGTTATGAGACCCGCTACACTCCGCTGGAGAAGGCTTGTCTGGCCTTGGTATGGGCTACCAGGAAGCTGCGGCACTACCTGTTAGCTCACTCTGTAACACTGGTTTTGAGATTAGATCCCATCAAATATCTTTTTGAGAAACCGGCACTTACGGTTAGGCTAGCCCGTTGGTTGCTTCTGCTTTCCGAATTTGATCTAAAATATATGACGTGCAAGTCAGTAAAAGGGGGAGCGGTAAAAGAATTCCTAGCCGATCACCCAGTGGACGGGGATGAAGCAGTTGAGTACTTATTCCCAGACGAGGCTATTTTGCATGTCGAAGATAAAACTTGGACGATGTACTTTGACGGAGCGTCAAACCAATACGAGTATGGGATAGGGGTGTTGCTGATAGCACCCGACAATTCCCGTATACCTTTAGCATTCAAACTCCAATTCAAAGTCTCAAACAACGAAGAAGAGTATGAGGCATGCATTGCTGGTTTAGAAGCAGCCCTAGAACTAGGGACAAAACGGTTGGATGTCATCGGGGACTCGAACCTTGTTGTATCTCAAGCTAAAGGAGATTGGAAAGTCAAAGAAGAAAATATGAGAATCTACCACTAGACCTTAGACTTGCTGATTCCTCGGTTTGAGAAGCTGAACTTTGCTCATCTATTAAGAGAGAACAACAGGTTCGCAGATTCACTAGCAACTCTATCTTCTATGATAGACATCCCTTTTGGAGTCTGGATGCGTCCGATCATCATTGACTAGAAATTTGTGCCGACCTACAAGCTGATTGCTACCATAGATGAGGTTCAAGATGAGAACCCCTGGTATTACGATGTTTGGAACTTCTTAGAAAAAGAGGCATATCTACCAGGGGCAAAAGCCAAAGATAAGAGGGCAATTCGAAGAATGGCTGCTCAGTTCATCGTCTGCGGGGGTAAACTGTACAAGAAAGGTCATCTTGGGTTGCATAAACTGTGTGTTGATGCTGAAGAGTCCAAGCGCCTGATGGAGGCCATCCATGGAAGAGAGTACAGAGCACACATGAACGGGGTTATGCCAGCCTGGAAGATCCTTAGACAGGGTTACTACTGGTTCACCATGGAAGAAGATTGTATCGGCTTTGTCCGGCGATGCCACAAATGCCAGATCCATGCAAACCGCATGAACATTCCGCCATCAAAGCTGTACAACATGACTTCGCCATGGCCATTTTTAGTCTGGGGGATTGATGTAATCGGGGCTGTCACTCCGAAGGGATCCAACGGGCATGAGTTCATTCTGGTCGCGATAGACTATTTCACAAAGTGGGTTGAGGCCCAATCTTATGCGGTGTTGAAGGCTTCGTATGTTGCCATGTTCATCCGGAACAACATCATTTGTCGCTATGGGGTCCCAAATGAGATCATTTCAGATAATGGTTCCCACTTTAAGAAGGAAGTGATCGACTTGTTGGAGAAATACAACGTGGCTTTCCATAAGTCATCTACATATCGACCGCAAACCAACGGAGCTGTTGAGGCTGCCAACAAGAACATCAAGCACATTTTGCAGAAGATGGTGGAAACCTACCTGGACTGGCCAGATAAGTTGTCATTTGCTCTGTGGGGCTACCAGACTTCAATTCGAACTTCTACTGGGGCGACTCCGTATTCATTGGTCTATGGGATGGAAGCTGTTCTGCCTATCGAAATTGAGGTTCCATCATTACGAGTGCTAGCTGAGTGTCAGATAGCTAAGGCAGATTGGCAATAGAGCAGATTCGAAGAACTCATGCTCTTTGACGAGAGAAGGCTGAAAGCATTGTACCATGTTCAGGGTTATCAATGCAGAATTGCCAGGGCTTTCAACAAGAAGGTTAAGTTCAGGAATTTGAAAGAAGGAGATTTGGTGCTCAAAGACAACCGATCTCCCATCCATGACCCTAGGGGCAAGGTCAGACCCAATTGGACTGGCCCCTACATCATTAAGTCTATCTGGTCGGATGGAGCTGTCATTCTAATGGACCTAGATGGCCTAGAGTTCTCCCAACCGATCAACATGGACAAGTTGAAAAAATACTTTCCCTGAGTGGCTCGCTAGGCCAAAAACCCGAAAGGGCGACCTAGGCAAAAATTAGAGCATGAAAAGTTTGAAATTATAAAAACTGAGCTCGCAAGGTTGAAAACTCGCAAAGAGCGGCCTTGACAAAAGTTAAAGCGTAAAAGGTGAGGGTTAATACACGAGTGAACCTGAGCCAAACTACGTGAGGCTTGATTCCCATCTTTGGGATACGTAGGCAACTTCATCCTGAAATCCAGCCACAAACACTTCCTCGATCAACTTTGTCCACGTGATCATGTTTGGTCATCTTTGTCTATTCAGCATTCAAGAGCTCGGTTGTGATCTCCAGTGCAGTGCTATCCAGACTAGGGGCAACTTTCCAGTTGCTGGAATCCGGAATTGTGCATCTCAGTGACAGATCTCAGGCGTGTCCAGTTCTGATCCATATCGAAAATGGTTTTGAAAAGTTTTAATAAAAGTTGATTTTGTTCAAATTAATCTTTTTACAACTTAGACCATTTTTGGACCAAAATGGAAAATTTTCAATACCCACAACCTTCAATTTCATTGATTTCAATACAGAGTTCTCCTACTCTTCAATACAAATTGAAGTTGCTTTTCATTACATTCATAAAGAAAACTTGAAAGTTCTGATTAAAGCAAATAAATCCGGGGCATAGTCAGGTGTTCCTGCATCCCCTCCCAGAGCTGGTCGAAGCCTCTGATGCCAAACAGGGCCCAGCTTGTGCCTCTTCATTGAGCCAATCTATGCACTCGTTAGAGAGGGTGTAGCTGAAAAGAGGAGCGGGGGCCAGAAGCTCTCTCATTCTCCATGCCGTGGCATACCGAGCTAGCTGCGCACCTCGGACCGGAAATGTAGCAGGGTACTTAATCCCTTCTTTCGGGCAAATCTAATTATGTCTGAACTGGTGCCGGAATCGGAACGGAAAATGGAAGACACAGTGTGTCATGCCAATCAACTGAATCCCGGGCTAACGAGTCATACTATAACTCATTGCCGGCAGATTAAGCCAAGGGCAACGCCAAGCAATGTGGTCTACGGACAAACTGTACATCCAGTTGTACCACCATCCCTCATCCGGGGCATCGACTAGACGTCGTTGGAATAAATAGCTACGAGCTGAATATACCGGACACGAGTCCACTACTCTCAACTTGTCCATCAACCATACCTGGGGAGGGATGAAAAATGAGAGATTAAAGAATAGAGAGGTGTATGTTGAGAGAAAAAGTGAGCAAAGGGTTTTTGAGAAAAAAAACCGAGCCTGAGGGCTGAGTGATGTGAGCAATATATATGTGAGATGGGGTGGGAAACATTACCTGCAATAGTAGTGGACTCCCCACAAACCTAGCCATCTCCCAGCAATGAAAAGCATCTAATCCCATCAACGTTTCGGCTAGCGTCATGGCAATGAAGCTTTTGCCCTCTTTCAAGCCCTCGGCGACCTCAATCAAACGAGTGCTAAACCCACAGGAGCCTAGGGCAAGTAAGAAATGAGACAGCATGCACAAACAAAGCGCATGTCGCCGATAACCCTGCCAATCATGATCGCCACGGTCACCGACATCAGAAAACCGACAAACCAAGCTTGGAATGTCCATCTCCCTGTCGTGAATCAATGACCGAGCATCATGCAAAGTAAGGCTGCACATCCATCCTAGGGCTTGGATGTGGTCGAACCGAAGTTGAGGCAAGATTTCTTCATTACGCTTGGATTCCATTAAAGCTTGGAAATCCTCGTAAGTAGGACACATCTCTTGACCGCAAAAGCTAAAGACGTGTGTTAACAGATTCCAAAATCTTGCCGCGGCATAGAGGAACGGAAAACACAGCGGGGTGCGACCCAACGTGAATAGTGCATTTATGCCGAAGCCCCAAAAAATTAGCTTTTCTGAGCCATCCAAGTTGGCAATCCAATTTGTGAGATTTTGGGCAAGGGACTCTTCCATTTGGTGCAAATCAGTGTTGAAATGAGAAAAACTATGAAGTTGAGGCTTTTGTAGAAGATAAGGTGTTGAGTGGAAGACAGGTGTCAACATTCTGGAGGTACTTGCCATTTTTGGCCGATCAACCAAATATAGTGCCGACTGACCATCCTTTTTGGCCGATTGGCTAAAAATGTTTGCCGATGGCCATTTCTTGTGGCCGATGGCCTCTCCCTATGGCCAATGGCCTCTCCCCTTGTTCTATGAGCAGTCTATGTGTTGAACATGTTGGGAACTTGTGATTGGTTCCACTTCCAATGCCTTCCGGTTTTGATTTTGCGAAGTCGCGCCTATTTGCTTATCGAGTTGTCGTACATTTGTTTATCGATTTATAATTTGCATTATTTAAGTCTTTGTTTTGCTTATCGAGTTGTATTTACACTTGGTTAGCTTGTCAAGGTCTTTGTTTTGTTTATCGAGTTGTTTTGCTGTTAGTTGGTTCACTACCTGATTAATTGCAATTCGAGTGTTTAGTTTTCAAAACAAAAGTTCAAATCTCATTTACATTGTTATGTAATGCAATGCGATGCATAAAATGTACAAATGTAACACTTTTTGAACAAGATAGCTGTTTCATTTCATCATATGTCTCTTTTACAAAAAGTACATAGTTTTGAAGAAAGTAAAATCTGCCTGAGGCAGTACAATGTGCTTTAAACTACTAGCAAAAAGAAAAGTAAAGCAAAAATGGAGAAAAACAACAAAATGTCTGAATAAAGCAGAAAAGAAAAGCAGCAAAGTCTGGATCAATATCAGTCATCTCGAGTGTGGGAGTCGGTCCAGGTCCTCTTCCTGGACGAGGGTCCAAGATCACCACCGCCATCTCCGTAGTCTAAATCTGAGCTATCTCCAGCCTCACCATGAGAAGCCTCTGCCTCTGCGTCAGAATCATCGGGGGAGGGCTCTCGTGAACTGCTCTCAACACGGGTGCACCTATGCCTGCCTCGGCTGTGGATCGTCATCTCCCGCCTGACTCCTCCTCCTCTTCGAGCAGGTACAGAAGGTCCAACTGGAGCACCTCCCGTGGCCGGAATCTAGAATGGGGCCTGAAAAGAACAGTGGGTAAATGCATCAGTCATACTATACAGAGTCAGGTATCAGTACCGAATACAGTGTGTGAGTACAGTGTGTGAATGCTGTGAGCAGTGTATCAGCAACGAATGCAGTGTATGAGTATAGTGTATGAATGTCGTAAGCAGTATCAAAGTTACAGTGTATCAGTATCGTGAGTGCTGTGTATCAAGTGACGTATTGATATTACGATGCATCAGATCATATGTGGAATAGAATATGCAAAATTTTGGGACTAAGTTTGAAGGAACTTATCAGAATCCCATAGATGGTGAGCAAGTCGATGCTTCGCTGCAGCATCCCCATTACGGAAGCTGTCAGCTCTAGAGACTGTCTAGTGTACTTGATCGAAGCCTGCAAAAATGTTGAAGTCATTAGTATTCTACGGGATATCAAATGAAATGAAATGACTGAACAGAATGCAAAGTATAGCAGTACATACCGGGGTCGAGCCGTCAACTCCAACAAGCTCATGATCAGCCGAAGGAGCAGCGATGGGTATCTGGTATATCTCCCCACCCTGCCCTCGGCATGTCATGGTGGTGGGCAGCTCTGGCCATCCGATTCCCTGTCCTCTCCAGGACCCACTCCTGTTACGAGCCTGAGGTGCCCTCGATGCCCCTACTCCTGCCGCTGGAACTGCAGGTCTCTCTCTCTCAGCTTGGCGAACACCGGTCAAAGGCCACATGAGATAAGCCAGGATGAACTCGGTGTAGTCGCCCTCGTCTTTGAAGAACTCGGACTCCCAACCAATCGTGTAGTCCATCATCTCCTCAAAGGTGTAACTCTCGGTATGCCTCATGTGGGTAGGGGGTGGCCGCAGAACTATCTGCTCCGGTAAGCCCAAGGTCTGGCGCAGGAAGCCCTCCCCCAAGTACCATGCCCGACAGACCGGGCCCTCTAGTAGAATCCTGAATTGGGCAGTCTCCCGAGCGCCCGCATACTGATCTCTGACCGCCTCCGGCAACGGAGCCCAGGGCTGCCAAGTGATTTGCAAATGATATACAGTTTGTTATCTACTGTTGAAAGTACAATGTAAAGCGAAACTTAAATAAACTGTACAGTTTCACATACCTCTACGGCAGTAATGGTGTCGAAGTATCAGCGGAAGAACAAGAAAGACTCCCGTGGCCTCCGCTCGCACCTCACATCGAAGCAGTGAGAGAATGGAACGCCGAGGGGGATCTCCTCATCCAGCACTGGGGCAAGCCTAGGAAAGTAGGAATACACCCACAACTGTAGAGTGTAACAGGGCAAATATCAGTATGCTTATCAGATAAAGCAGAATGCAGAATAAAGCAGAAATCAGAGAACAGTGTGCAGTGTAAAACAGATTGCGTATGTTGTGCAGTGTGTGCAATATACAGTCAGTGTAAAGCAGATTACGTGTGTGCAGCGCGTGCAATGTATAGATAATGTAAAAGCAGAACTGTAAAACAGAAAGGGAAAGTGTACCTCCCAAGCTCGCCAATAGCCTCCAAGCAAGTGTCCGTTGCGGTGAGAAGATGAGCTCATATATCCATAGAAAGTGGCCAAGCCTGCGCCACCCCAGTCATAGCGTTGGATCCTGGTCACATCTACCAGTGCGCTCAATAAGTAAAAGGCGACAATGTTCGCCCGGTCGGTGAAGAGTGTGGTCCCCAGCAGGAACATGATGAAGCCGCGAGCATACTGCTCCACCTCCTCCCGAGTCATGGGCGCCTGAATCCTAAAGTGGTCCTCAAACCAAGAGTACCTCACAAATCCCAAACAAGAGAAAGGAGGTCGATCGCCAAGCAAGTACATCTGGGCGGCGTCCCACTCGTCCATGTCGGTGTCAAAAGGGATCGGATCACCCCCTACTTCGATGCCTATGAGCATGGAGAAGTCAAAGAGAGTCATCGTCATCTCCCCGGTAGCAGAAAGGTGGAAGGAGTCAATGGTGTCCCACCACCTCTCCACTAGTGCGCCCAGAAGAGGCCTACTCGCAGTGAAGCGCGAGAGTCCCCTGCAGAAAACGTCGAAGCCGGCATGATCAACGATGTCACGGACTGCATCGAGCCGCTCCATGTACCAACCGCGGGCAATGATGTTCCCATGCCCCCGGAAGGCATGGGAATCTCCCTGTTTTTAAAACAAACAGTTGTAAAGCAATGTTAGAAATACAATGTTGAAAAGCATTCAAAATTGAAGAAAATGCAGTGTGTGTGCATGTGTTCAAGATTGTATAGATATCGGGTGTGGGTGTGCTCACAGATGAACTACAGCATATGATGTATCAGTGTGTTTGGGTTATTCAATTGAAAATGCAGTGTGTGTGCATGTGTTCGAGATTACATAGATATCGGGTACGGGTGTGCTCGCAGTGAACTACGCATATGATGTATCAGTGTATCTGGGTTAAGCAGTTAAAGAACAGGATTGACTATCACAGTTATTGTTCTACATTACGGAAAATGAAATAGAGGAAGAGTGTACCTCAGAAGCATCATAGGATAGATGTGACTCTGGCTCGCGCAACAAAAGCTCCAGTGGCGCGCCCATCGCATAGCTCCTGAAGTGGCGAATGCCATCGGGAGGCAACACATGTACCGCCGGCCTGTAGGTCGCCGGGTTGAATAGTCAGACACGGAGAGGCAAGAGCTCGACCTCAGGGTCCATGTCCAGCTCCAGGGGAGTCCCACCTCGCGGAATGTCGTCTACCATCTCAAGAAGAGTACGAAAATGGCCGAGGATGTGAAAAATGGGTGAGAATACGAAAAGTCAACCCCGAGGGGTGAAAAATGGGAGAAAAGGTCAGAGTGTGAAAAAGGCACGAAGACCGAGGTATAACTCGAGGGAAACAAACCTCAAGTGGGGGAAACCAAGAAAGGGACACCAAAAACGAATTTCAATCGGTTCAAAGTGTGCGAAACGGGAAGGGTTTTGCGAATTGAACGATGGAAAAGGATCGAAAACAAGAGCAAAACACGGATCGAAGAGAAGGAAATCACCTAGAGAGAAAGAGGGAGGATTTTTGAGCTTGGAGAAGTGAGGATATAAGGTTTGGAACCTTATATTTAAAGACCTATGGCTAAAAAACAAAACTGCCATTTTGGCCGATCGGCCAAATTGTTAGCCGATCGGCTAAATGTTTGGCTGATGAGCTCATTTTGTGGCTGATGGGTGGCCGATGGACTCCCCTTATGGTCGATGCACCTCCTACACCCTTGGTTGGGTCAATTATGTTGTTTGGGACCTTCATTTCTCAAGACAGTGCAAGAAAGTAGGCTTTTGAAGCTCAACCGGCCTTCGTGTTGACCTCGAATCGTGCCTTCCGAGTGCGGCACTTGATACGTACGAGGTGTATCCTTTTTCGTATCCTTTTGTCTCTTGCAAGATTCAAAAATTGCTTTAAATACGTTGCATTACAACGTTTTGTCGTGTTTATAATGAGCGCGCATTGGCTATACGTCATTTCACTCTTACATTGTTATGCACGTACTATATGCGTTGTAGCGCATACCATGCTTGCATTGTTATGCACATCTCTTATACATTGTCGCGCACGCCATGCTTGCATTGTCATGCACATCCCTTAGGTTGCATTGTCTTGCGCCCCTCCATCCGCGTTGTTTCGCATATCTCATTTGCATCATCATACATCTTATTATGCTACATGCTTTATCATACATTTCAGTACATGCATTGTCATGCACATCTCATTTGCATTGTCATGCATTTCCTCATCTGCATTGTCATGCACGTTTCATTTGCATTGTCATGCATTTTCCTACCTTGCATTGTCTTGCACGTTTCATTTGCATTGTCATGCATTTCCATACTTGCATTGTCATGCACGTCATTTGCATTGTCATGCATTCTTCACCTTGCGTCGTCTCGCATATCTCATTTGCATTGTCATGCATTTTCTCACCTTGCATTGTCTTGCACGTTTCATTTGCATTGTCATGCATTTCCATACTTGCATTGTCATGCACGTCATTTGCATTGTCATGCATTCTTCACCTTGCATCTTCTCGCATATTTCATTTGCATTGTCATGCATTTTCTCACCTTGCATTGTCTTGCACGTTTCATTTGCATTGTCATGCATTTTCCTACCTTGCATTGTCTTGCACGTTTCATTTTCATTGTCATGCATTTCCATACTTGCATTGTCATGCACGTCATTTGCATTGTCATGCATTCCTCACCTTGCGTCGTCTCACATATTTCATTTGCATTGTCATGCATTTTCTCACCTTGCATTGTCTTGCACATCTCTTTTGCATTGTCTTGCATGTCTTTTTGTGCATTGTTTTGCACCCCCTATAACTTGCATGGTCTTGCTCGTTATGTGCATTGTCTTGCACCCCCTACTAACTTGTGCATTGTCTTGCACTCCCTACTAACTTGTGCATTGTCTTGCACCCCCACTAACTTGTGCATTGTCTTGCACTCCCTACTAACTTGTGCATTGTTTTGCACCCCGACTAACTTGTGCACTGTTTTGCACTCACTAACTTGCATTGTTTTGCAAACTCACTAACATGCATTGTTTTGCAAACTATCTAACTTGCATTGTTTTGCAAACCCATCTGACTTGCGTTGTTTCGCACTTCTCTTACTTACATTGTTATGTACATCTTTAACTTGCATTGTCTCGCATGTTACTTGCATTGTTATGTACATTTCACTCGCGTTGTCACGCACTTCTTACTTGCATTGCTATGCATGTTTCTAACAATATTGTACCTGTTAAGTTTCTTTCTTTTGTAGGCACGATATTGTATGTACAGTTCATTTGAGGCTGGCGCGACCAGACGAACCGGACAGGTATTGTACATTCTCCGCGTGAGACGTAGCGAGAATTGAATAATTCTCTTACATCCTTTCTGCATGTAATGTAGTTTGGTTCAAATTCGCTTGCTTAAAACTATTGCATGTTATGCTTCATTACAGCTCCCTTTGTATGATCATAAGTTATGTTCGGGGCCGTGCATGCCATTTGCATTTTGTCGCTGCCTTCGGGCACATATCTTTGTTATCTTGTATGCGTGTCTAAGTCTTCGGCCTTGTCAAAAATGGGTCGTCTCCGGACTTTGTCATTCACTCCCGTCATTTTTATGACTTTCGAGTTCTGTCAAAGAGGGGCAACTGTAGACACCCTATTTTTGACCATCCTCAAGACTCGGACGTCATCGTTTGAACACTCGATGATCATCCATGCTCGTGTTCGTTTTGAGTTCTCGGAGGTCTCGGCTACGCGTCTTGCCTCAAGATCTCTCAACTTGACTGTTTTGTGCTTGGTTGTGGACCAAGCACTTGTGTTTTTGCTTCTGAGGGAAGAGGGTGGCTTGTTTTCCATCCCCTGAACCCATCGGCCAAGGTTGGAAGCCGTCGGCCTTGTTTTCTTGCCATCGACCAAAAGTTTTGGCCGATCGACACTCCTTTTGGTCGATCGGCCATGTTTTCTGGCCGATCCCTGTTCATCTGCTTTATGTAGATATTTGGCATGCACAATTCACCCCCTCCATACATGTATATGGAGGGATTTGCCCCTTTGCTTAGCTTCCTCAAGAAGCTTTGCTTTTGGTTCTCTATAAGAGAGAACCATCTCCTCCCTCCTCAAGGGTTCAAAAAATTAAGTCTTAAGGGATAGATATACTTTTGTATCTATTCTTCTTTGTTTAGCCTTGTTTTGCACTCAAAAGTGTAGTATTGTCTTACTATTGTACACAAACACACACTAGAACACCATCCTCTTGGAGCTGAGGTCCCTTGAGGTTGATTTCAGAGTTCTTGGGTTGGTTTGAGCTTGGAAAACCTGCTGGAGCTTTGTTCTCGAAAGTGTTCTTCAAGGGTGAGCATTCTTGCTTTTAATACCCCTTTCTTGCTTGAGCTTTTAGACCTTCTTTCTTATTGTTTTAAGCTTAACTCCAAAATACAATAAGTTCTGATTTTTTATGCTTTAGATCTTTGTTTAAGATCACTTTTTGGTTTGGGATTGTTTCCCCCCTCTTAGGCCTTTGTTAGGCCTTGTTTTAGGCCATCCCTTTTGGCCCTTTGTTAGGGTCATCCCCTCTCCTTATTGTCTTGAATGCTAGTATAAATGGCTTGTATTTGTAGCATGTTTGCTTGGCCTATTTTAGCTTCATTTCAGTATGTATTAGGCTTTGTTTTGCCATGATATAACACTATTTTGACTTGGTTTGGACATACCACGTATGCTTCATGTACTTGCCTTGCAATCCTTTTATTTGCCTTAACATGCATCATGCTTTAAGCCATGTTTCTAGCATGATTATGGCTCGACTCCATGAAGCTTTTAGCCTTGTTGTAACATGCTTAAACTCTTATTTGAGTTGTTTTGACCATATATGCCATGCTTTGTATAGCCATAAGGCATTCTAGCTTGTTAGCCTAAAGTGTCCAACTCACTAGCATGCTTTAATTGAACCATTTCAATGATTTGGCATCATTTGTTATACTATTTCAGTCCATGTTTCATGCTCAAACACTTGCACTTGTCACTCCTTTAATGTTTTAAATAGTTGATGTTATATGCCTCATGAATGGGTCATTGTGTGTGCCATCATGTTTAGGCCTTTGGGATGCCATCTAAGTTGGTTTTTGGTCTTGTTTTACCATGCCATAACTCTGTTTTTCATTTCTTAAGTCATGCCATGTTTGGTCTTGATAGGTGTAGTGTAACACCTCTTTTGTAGCCTTGCATGCCTCATGTTTTCGGCCCTTTATTCTAGCTTATTTTGGCTTTGGTCCTTGCATGTTTTAGGCTCATTTTGGCATGATCTAGGATTTTTTTAGATTATACCTGTCATTTGCTTCAGATTTTGCATAGCCTTGGTTTGAGCCCCTTGGCTAGTTTCAAGCTTTAAGCCTTTTTGCATGACTTGCTTGCTTTGTTTGGTTGGTTTGGTACCTTTCCTAACATGATTTCAGAGCTTACAATGTATGTCACATGTCCATATTTGTCCCCTTTTAAGTGTTCTTGAAAGTTGCTCTCCTATGCTTAGGTGATAGGCCAATTGGCATGCATGTTTGTATGTACCTTTGTCTTCATTTCCATAGCATTTCGGCCACTGATTTGGGCATGTTTAAGAGCTGTCCACTTTAGTTTAAGTCCATCTTTTCGCATGTTGTTGCATGTTTACCTCGCATGTTGTCGCATGCTTATTGCATACTTGGTACATTATATGTTGTTGCATATTAGTTCCCTGCATGTTGTGGCATGCTAGTCCTATTACATTATGCTTACATGCTTGTTGCATGCTTGCTAATTGACATGTTGTTGCATGCTCATCTATCTTGCATACTTGTTAGATTACATGTTGTTGCATATTTATTATTGGTATTGTTGTTGCATGCCTATTACATTGTATGCATGCATGTTTGCATGCTTAGGTTGCATATCGCTTGCTTGCATGCTCATGTTGCATTAGCTTACTTGCATGCTTAGGTTGCATTGCATTGTGTGTGTATTCCCTTGCCTCTTGATCAAGCATGATAGAGGTTGAGGCACCCTTATGTGTTTTGTGCATTTCATCTGATATTGAATTGCACACATGGCTCCTTTGGCCATCATGCATTGAAATGCGTGATTGGTGGTCCGAGGGTCAACAACTACACACCTTTGAGTCTTAAACATGATAAGGGGTGTAGTTGTGTAGACATTGTCTTGTAAATGTATTGCCAGACTCTGTTTGTCCTCTGCTGCAACAACAGGAGCTTTTCACAGGAAGAAATGGTCGATCGACCATATTCAGTGCCGATCGGCAACAAACACTTGGCCGAGAGCCTTATATTTGGTCGATGACATTCCTATCTTGGTCGATGGCATCATCTCTTGGTCGATGACCTCCCACAGTGTACACAAGATGGTTCAGAAGTGTCACAGAAGTTGGCACAATTTTCAGAGGTACAGAGCAGTGCAAACAAAGGCAACATGAAGCATGGCGATGGATTTCTGAGAGAAGCCGTCTGAGCATGCATTCATCCCTCGTCTCGAGGCCATTTCAGTGTTTTAATAACTTAGAATAGTTATTTATTTCCATTTGGTTGTGTAATTAATTAATTAGCTTGCTAGTTAGTTAATTAGATGATTTGTATTATTCTTTTGGTCCCTCCGTCGAGAGGGCGCAATTATGTAATAAGCGTGCATGTGTGTGATGCATGTCTTCTAACCCCCACTTCTTTCTCCCTTTTACTTACGTGCTTTCAATGGTTAGTTCTAGGGCATATTTCAATTAGCATCCTTATGCTATTCATGTTTGCACCATTCATATGTATTGCATGCACCGGGCTCGGCACATCATACTAACTGCATTATATTTCAATTCCAAGTTGAATACATGTATCGAATTGTCGCATCTCATATGCCATTTTAGATTAGCCGAGCCTATTTCTAGTTGCATTTTGCATGTGTTGCATTAGCCATCTTAACATGAGCTAGGATCATACATGATTACTAACTAGTTCTTTGTTTTGGCTCGGAGTACACTGTGAGTGTTTACGCTTTAGCATACTACATGTGTGTTATCGATTGCCATGAAAGCATGCTTGCCATGAGGCTAATTGCTTATATGATATAACTGCCTGAATGCCTGTGGGTGAAGGTAGGATTACTTGAATTGGAACAATTCATCAAATCCACATTTTAGCCTACTCGCGAGTAGCAAACTTCAAACCATTTTCAAACAAATGAAAATGCAATGCTTTGTTCCAAATTAGGGGATCTAGTCTATACTTGTGTGTTGTGCGCATCACATAGTGAATTCTAGCTAATAACCAGAATAAGAACGCATATGTTTTCAAAAAAAAAATATCATGCTTAGTACAGGCCGATCTTTGATCGGGTGAGCAGGGGTGCTCATTGCATGACCTTCCCCAATCGTACCCAAGTTCCCGAGCCAAGGCAACTTTGGTGATGACGGACACGTGACCTTAGGCATGAGTCAAGGTTTCCTAAATTCCCCCAAAATAAAATATTTAGGTGGCGACTCTGTATCTGGCAAAGCAGTCCATGTTTGGCATTTCTTTCTTAAAAATTAGTTTTTCAAAACAATTTACTGGATTCGAACTCTTTGGTGATTTATCAGTCTTGCATTACACTTTGCGAGATCAGATTAAGAACCGTGGCATTTGAGTCCGAACTGTAGCATGAAGCCCAAGGGCGCGTCTACACGAATAGATTGGGAAAGCTTGTTTAAAATTTTGTTTTATCTTAAAGTTACTTTTAATTAAGTTTCGATTTGAACCCATGTCTTGGTAATTTTAGACCTTGAAGAACCTAAACTTAGGAATTATTTAAGAGCAACGGTAAGTGGGGTTGAGCTGTGTTAGTGCGCTTTAGTGTGCGGTACTTAGTTTATTATTCTGTTTTGTATTTTTAAATTAGTGGTGACATATAGTTTTCACACTTGGTTTAGGGCACTAGTTGGACTTTCATACTCTATTCGAGGATTATATTATTTTGTTTTCAAGTGAGTAGTTGCATGCTACATATTTTTATAAATATTCCCCTACCCTGAATTATTGAAAAATTAAATTGTTGTTTCGGGACTAAACTGTTTTGATAAATTATTATATTATCAATGGAATTAAATTATTTCTGAAATATGTGTAAACTTGGCATACTGTAAACTATTTGTTATGGTCTCATGTTTATAATGGTGAACTACCATGTTTTGTAAAACTGAATTGTATTGATTATCGGAACCATCTGTATATTTTAGTCCAAGGAAATTATTCCACTGTGTGTGGTGACTCTGGCCACTAAGGAACAGATATGGTGTAATAACCCACATTCATGTCTTAGTCATGTTCATGTACATTGCATGATTTTCTCATGTTAAGCTTGCATTTGCAGACTTTGACTTGTTTTGCCTAAGTAAAGGTACCTGTCTTGTTTTGTGCTTATGTGATTTGCCTAAGTGTTGTATGCATGTTTTGTTCCTTCCTTGCTATGTTAAGCCTAGGTCATGCCAAGCCTAGGTCATGTTAAGCCTAGGTCATGTCAAGCCTAGGTCATGCCAAGCCTAGGTCATGTTAAGCCTAGGTCATGTCAAGCCTAGGTCATGCCAAGCCTAGGTCATGTTAAGCCTAGGTCATGTTAAGCCTAGGTCATGTTAAGCCTAGGTCATGTCAAGCCTAGGTCATGCCAAGCCTAGGTCATACCAAGCCTAGGTCATGTTAAGCCTAGGTCATGTTAAGCCGAGGTCATCTTAAGCCTAGGTCACACCTTTGAACCTCTTACACCTTGGACCATCTTGGAACCGCTTTTGTGACCTCCACCATCACCTAGGCATATTGGCCGAGATGTTATCACCTAGGCATCCGAGATCCTTAATCCTTGCACCTAGTGATCTTGTTCTGGGACTGGAATGACCTAGACCGAGGTGTGGCACATCTAGGCCAAGGTGTGGCACAGCTTAGTCAAGTGTTGTCCTTCCTAGCCGAGGTCATTGTCACCCTAGTTGCCGAAGTCTTGTGGTTAGCCGATGTCACCTCTTGCCGGAGTGCCATTCCGAGTAGCTTGCTAGATACGCCTTGTCAGGGCCTTGTCTTGTCAATCTATCACCTTTTTGAGGAGAACCAACCAACCGTTGCCACGTGTCCGAGCTGAGAGTTAAGTCAGCCGGCAGAGGGAGAGACCCATCATTTGTTGTATATTGTTTTGAAGAGTAGAGAGAGAAGCTCTAGAAGAGAGAGAAGAGTTCTTGAGAGAGAGTAGATTTCCAAGCTTGATTCCTAGAGATCTAACCGTTAGATCCGCGTTCTAAGGTTAGATTCTTGATCTGCTCATGATGTTCTTTATGTTTATGTTATTGCATTGCATGATTGAAAATGATTTGTAAGCCATGCATTGTTTTGAAGTTCGGTTTTAGAAAGAGAAAATAGCATTCATGTGTTCTTCAAGAAAAGTCATGTTTTGATCCGAAGGCTCATGCCTAGATCCATGTTTTTGTGTTTGTTCTTGCATGATTTTCAAGTATGGGTACCCAGGTCCATGTTTTCGAACTCATGTCACGAAATCCTAGATCTTGTAATAACAAGTTATGATTTTAGCATTCATGTTCTTCATGTTCTTCATGCCCATGTTCTTCAAGGATGAAACCCAGATATCCAGGCTTCATTTCCCTAGGTGTGATCACCGAGACCACTCTTGCCTAGATCACACACTTAGGCCAAGCATCGTATCTCACCTTGGCCTACCTTGCATGATCACTTGCACGTTAGTTTATCTTGCACGCACACCTAGGCTAACCACTGCACACCTAGGCCGACCATGGTACACCCTTGCCAGCACCTTGTAACACCTCGGCAGGCAGCTGCATACTGAAGCCTAGGTAATCACACCTCGGCCAAGAGGTGTGGGACCTCGGCCAAGACCTCCTGAGTTCACTCAGCTAGGTCATTTTTGCCTAGATCATTTCTGTGCATCCGTTCCAAGACCTGCTTGGTACCCAGCATGTTTTCCCTAGATGATTTTCAGCATGTTTTCCCTAGATGTTTTCAGCATGTTTTCCCTAGATGATTTTCAGCATGTTTTCCCTAGGTATTTTCAGCATGTTTTCCCTAGATGATTTCCAGCATGTTTTCCCTAGATCATTTGCATTCATGTGAAGCTTGTTTTAAGAGTGCGTTCAATAGACTTTGCCACGTGTTTGTAGGACTTGGACCCTTGCCTTGATCCCGACGTCCCAAGAACTAAGTGAGTGGTATTTTTAATAAAGTTATGTTATAAAGTTTTGGCAAAGCCTTGCTTCGTTTTAGAAAAGTATTTGATCAAGCATGAATGATTATCCCTATTTTGTATATCAAATACTATCTTGTTTTGATGACATGTCTTGAAAGTCCTTAGCTGCAGGGGACTATAATGCAACTGCACTCTTGTCTTGAAAGTCCTTAGTTGCAGGGGACTATAATGCAACTGCACTCTTGTCTTGAAAGTCCTTAGCTGCAGGGGACTATAATGCAACTGCACTCTTGTCTTGAAAGTCCTTAGTTGCAGGGGACTATAATGCAACTGCACTCTTGTCTTGAAAGTCCTTAGTTGTAGGGGACTATAATGCAACTACACTCTTGTCTTGATATGTCATCACCCCATGTATTATGTAGATGTTACTTAACATCCCAAGCAAGATTTGAAAGGCCAAGATTTGATCGATGAACTTGATTCATCCCATGTTTTGAACAAGCTATGATATATGTATTGTTTTGACAAGAACCTTGGAAATCATTCATTTAACCCCTTTATTACTTATACCATTCACTGAGTATCCAAGCTCACCCTCCCTATGTATATATGTAGGTAATAAGCAAGAGGTCGGCTTCGCCAAGATGTGTGTTTTGTATGCTTGTTTGGTCGGCTGTAAGGATGTCGGCAATCCTGAAGATTATGTTCCATGTTTTGTATTTCATGTGTTATATTTATGTCGGCTTGAGAAGCCCTTTGCCAAGATGTAACATGTACTTTTGTAATCAAGTTATAAGTTATGTAAAGATGTATGCCATTCCATTTGACTATGCACTGCTCTTATGGACCACTTGTATTTTAGATTATTGCTTCCGCATTTGTGAGCCCCCTATATAAATACTCTGATTGTGTGTCAATTTTGTAAGTCGGCCTTCGGTAATTACGGATTACTGGCCATCACGGCACCAAACTACTAGGGGCGGTTTGGGGGCGTGACATATGGATTGGGCCGTGATGACGCTAGTGCTCAACAATTGTAAGGAAAAGACCTAGGCTAGGCTAGGTTAGGTGACCTTCAATCAGATTGTCTTAGAGAAAAGGCCCCAGGTTGCCACCCCGAGGATGACTCTTGGTTCGATATTAGATCCAACGGGCTTATTACCTTAAGAACTTTGTGGCATGTTACTTATTATTCTTGGTAGCCAGAAAATTATTGTTCATGTTGTAACCTGTTTTAAGTAGATAATGTCTTTTATCATGTTTTTGAGAGACATAAGTATTTCAACTATTGTATTGAAAAACCTTTTTTTTAAAATAGATTATCTTTATCAAAACTGTATGCCAATCTAGTTTCTGTGATATATATCTTATTTTTGAATTGAGCCCTGTTTTCAAAACTGTATTTACTATCCAGCTGACTTAGTTGTTTATCACTTCCAGGTGTTAGAAGGACTTAGAGTGGACTTATGGCGTAGCAGGGACTCAATTGCATGGATCTCTAGGACATTCATTATTTTGTTTTAGCTTGTTATGTCGGTTTTGCGCATACATTATGGTTGGATTTTATTTAGAATTATTTTATTTTGTGGGTGGTTTGTGTTCCTTTAGTATATATTTTTGGAAGTTGGTTATGGCTGGTTTTACCATTTATACTTGTGACTTGTCACTGGATTGGGTTTTGATTTATTTATTTTTAGGGTATCGTCACATTTATTCTTTGTGATTTTGGTTTCTTGTTTAGGCTTACGTGTGCCTTGGGCTAAGCCCTGTGGGCCACGACCAGTCATGCCTGGATTTTGGGTGTAACAATTGTGGTATCAGAGCTGTAGGTTTATCGAGTTACATATCTTGCATTTCATCATTTAGATAAGGTCCGAGTCCCTAGAGTCCTTAGTAGTGTATGGTTAAGTTAGTTTTGTTTAAGCTTGTGTTGAGCCTTTCTTGAGTTCATTTTAAAGGTTAAGAGATGACACCTAGATATCTACATTGTTTGTCTATTCCTTGTGAGCCTTTGGATGCATGTATTGTTGCGTCTACTCCATCAAAAGAAACAGTAGTGTTGGGGGATGTCTATAGATCTTGTGAGATAGAGATAGATGGTAGAATTTTTCCGGTGGATTTGGTTTCTTTGGAGATAAAGGATTTTGATGTGATTTTGGGGATGGATTGGTTGACAAAGCATCATGCCTCTGTTGATTGTTTAAGAAATGGGGTAGTTTTTGATATGCCAGGACAACATAAGTTTTTCTTTCAGGGAGATAGGAAAGGGCCTTCTATTTATTTTATTTCTTCCTTTCAACCTAGCTGAATGTTGAGAAAAGGGTGTCATGGTTATTTAGCTTGTGTGGTGAGTACTGAACAACCAAAGCAGAAGTTAGAAGGGTTACTTGTAGTGAGGGAATTTGTTAATGTTTTTCCGGAGGATCTACCTGGTCTTTCTCCAAATCGTAAGGTAGAATTTTCCATTGACTTGGTCCCCAATACAGCACCTATCTCTAAAGCACCCTATAGAATGGCACTGTTGGAGTTGAAGGAGTTACAAACTCAGTTACAGGAGTTGTTAGGCAAAGGTCTTATTAGGCCTAGCGTATCACCTTGGGGAGCAGCTGTGTTGTTTGTGAAGAAAAATAATGGGTCTATAAGATTGTGTATTGATTATAGGGAACTGAACAAAGTCACAGTGAAGAATAAGTATCCTTTGCCATGCATTGATGACCTATTTGACCAATTGCAAGGAGCTCAGGTATTCTCTAAGATTGACTTGAGGTCAGGTTATCACCAATTGAAAGTAAGGGATGAGGATGTTCCTAAGACAACTTTTAGAACTCATTATGGGCATTATGAGTTCTTGGTGATGCCTTTTGGTCTCACAAATGCACCAGCCGCGTTCATGGATTTGATGAATAGAATATTTAAACCCCAATTGGATAAATTTGTGGTAGTGTTTATTGATGACATCTTCATTTATTCGAGGAGTAAGTAGGAGCATGAGCAACATTTGAGAGTAGTACTGCAGACCCTTAGGGAGAAGAAACTGTATGCAAAATTTAAGAAGTTTTAATTTTGGTTGAGCAGTGTATCCTTTTTTGGGTCATGTGGTGAGTAAAGATGGGGTATCTGTGGATAGCATGAAGGTGGCAGCAATTGTTGATTGGCCACAACCTACTTCTGTGATAGAGGTACGCAGCTTTCTAGGGCTTGTTGGCTATTTGTTGGCACCATAAATCTGTAATTTTTATTATTTATTATTTATATAAATAATAAGGACATGTGGCACCCTCCTACTCATTTTGGAGGTTATGAGAAGTTATAAAATGTGGACAGATGATGGAGAACAAAGTGGAGAACATAGAACATTAAGTGAAGGTTGAAGGAAATTATGGAAGACCATGGAGTATGAAATGGAGGAGGTGGAAGAGTGGGTAGTGTTAGGTAGTTTTAGGTAGTTTTTTTCTACAAAATATTTGCTTGTAAATAGCCATTCATGGCTACATTGTAAAGGACCTACACTCAGATCCAAAAATTAGTATATTTTACTTCATTTTCTTTCTAGTTTTACATCTCCAGCACTTCAATTCTTGTACTGCACTTTAATTCCTAAGAGTAGTTTTTTAGTAGTTTGTTGTTGTGAACCTCGTCGAGGCTGGATCATTGTAACTTCATTGTAAGTTTTCATTTGCGTAATAAAATTCAATTTCTGAATTATATTTACGTGTTACTATTCATAATTTTCTCCTAAAATAAGCCACTAGTAAAAGTTTTCTTCATTGAGGCTGAAAGAACTTCAACATAATCGCTTGATAATTGGTTGGTAATTATAAATTCTGTAAGGACTGGTT
Source organism: Camellia sinensis (assembly GCF_055761805.1). NCBI lineage: Eukaryota > Viridiplantae > Streptophyta > Magnoliopsida > Ericales > Theaceae > Camellia > Camellia sinensis. The sequence goes on along the minus strand of NC_138974.1, from coordinate 4,069,424 downwards.
GATTCTTGCTGGCACGCTCAAAAAAACCAACATATATTTTTAGCATGCCCAGTGGGACACAAATAATGACTAGATGTAGGCGACAATGAGAAAACGAGCACCTTGAAGAAGGTATAAAAGAAGAAATGACAAACGAATTGAATTTTGCTATTCAAATTTGTCAAAATGAAATATATTGGCATGAAAGAAAAATTTTGGATCTTCAAGAAGAGATCCAGGTTCTTGATAAAGAAAATTTCTAAGTTGTTTCTTCATTACCATATTATTTGGTAGAAGAAAAAATACACAATTTAATGGGAGTAATTCATCAACTTGGTATGGAAATTTGCCAATGGAGACATGAGTTATCAACCCTTAATGTCAAGTCTTTAATGACTGAATTTTTGTGGGGTTTTACAAAATGTTTTTAAGTCTTTTATGACTAGAAATGGGGAAGAAATAATTTCATCAATGGCTCGGGGGGTTAAAAAATTCATTTTTAAAAAGCCAAATTATGAAATTAACATTACAAAAGAGCATGTTCTTGAGCCAAATTTAGCTAAGAATGATGTTCCATGCATGGCTCGAGGGGTCCAAAAACCAATTTTTGGAGAGTCAAGTCATGAAAGTAGTATACCTATGAGGGATTTTCATAAGCCATTAATGGCTAACATGGAAAAACATCACTTTGCCGAATAATTATGAAAATCAATTCGGCGAAAGTCAAGTTTTTAAACCAAACATGGTCAAGAATAATGAACAAACCACTGTTCATGAATTCAAAGTTTTTGACATTTTTCAAAGTGTCAAAAAATATGAATTTTCATGGTCACACTATACCGGGACTTTTGTTGTTCAAAATCCATTTTGGATTTGTGATCACATCAAACGTTGACTTGGATGGAATGGCTAACAAATAATATTTCGTTATTGAAATATATTGGGCCAAAAAATATGGTTATTAGTTGATCCATAAAACCATCACAATTTGCTTTTGTGGTTACCTTCTAAGCATGTCCCAAGACACTTCGAAACATGTTATTAAGAACATGTGAGAGTTGTTAAACCTCTTTTCAAAGGATATGATTGTGCTGTTATATGTATTCATTGAAATATCATTTTATAGCCACTAATGGCTAGTCAAAATGCCAAACTAATTTTATAGTAATCCAACTCTTTGGATTTGGTTCGAAGAGATGTCATGAGCACTTTCGAAGGACAACTTTGATCCTTTAGTAACATATGTGACTTTCGAAGGGTGGTTTTGTCATCAATAAACTCCTTCAAAATGTAACATGGGACAAGAAAGTTGTCGAAATGTGTACCTCCCTTCAAATATATGTAAAATGAAAATTAATTAATTGTCAAATAATGCCTATTTTTGGCATGATGTTAGTGGTTTTACTGATAAACATTTTTATAGCCATTTGTTACATGAAAATGTAACAGGTATTCTACAAAAGTTGGTTTAAAAAACAACGGTTTTGGTGTCTTCAGAGAATTAATAATTGGTTCGAAGCACAAAATTAATATTTTCGTTAATTATGTGTGAACCAGAACATATAAGATTTGAATAACCACAATGTTGGCTAAAAGTTGCTTCGAAAGCCCTTTTGCCATAATTTTGTAAGCTTTGAAGCACTCTATCTTGCATCAACAACAGCTTCGAAGAAACAATAATGGTGGTTGTGAACCTTCGAAGCTTTGCCGAGTATTTCCAAGGAAGTAATTCGTCCTTTGTCGGCACCATCGACCTTCGAAGGATGATTTTGGTCTTCTATACCACCTTCGAAGCTTGTTACTAGTCATAATTCAAGACATCTAGTCATAATTTCATGCTCATTCGAAGCACTTTATTGGTGTTATTATATCATTCTAAGCACTTTGTTGATATTATTCGAAGCATTTTGTTGCTTAGATTAGTCATGTGCTTGGTTCGACCCTTCAAAAATTCAAGTAAACATCATTTTTAATGGCTGAGGGGGGTAATATTGGCATCATAAATCTGTAATTTTATTATTTATTATTTATATAAATAATAAGGACATGTGGCACCTCTTACTCATTTTGGAGATTATGAGAAGTTATGAAATGTGGAAAGATGATGGAGAACAAAGTGGAGAACATGGTGCATGAAGTGGAGGTTAAAGGAAGTTATAAAAGATCATGGAGTATGAAATGGAGGAGGTGGAGGAGTGGGTAGTGTTACATAGTTTTAGGTAGTTTTTTCCTACAAAATATTTTTCTATAAATAGCCATTAATGGCTACATTGTAAAGGACACAGACTCAGATCCAAAAACCAGTTTATTTTACTTCATTTTCTTTCCAGTTTTACATTTCCAGTTCTTTACATTTCTAGCACTTCAATTCCTGTACTGCACTTCAATCCCTAAGAGTAGTTTTTTTAGTGGTTTGTTGCTGTGAACCTCGTTGAGGCTGGATCATTGTAACTTCATTGTAAGTTTTCATTTGCGTAATGAAATTCGATTTCTGAATTACATTTATATGTCACTATTCATAATTTTCTCTTAAAATAAGCCACCAGTAAAAGTCCTCTTCATTGAGACTGAAAGAACTTCAACACAGTCGCTTAATAATTGGTTGGCAATTATAAAATCTGTAAGGACTGATTGATTCTTATTGGCACGCTTAAATTTACATTATTAACCTTCGAAAACCGAAAAAGCCAACAATATTACAGACGGTTTGTGGAAGGATTCTCCCATATTGCTTTACCACTTGCCAATCTCTCCAGGAAAGGGGTAAAGTTTGAGTGGAATGATGATTGTGAGCGTAGCTTCCAAGAGTTTAAATAGAGGTTGACATTAGCTCCAATCCTTGCCTTACCTACAAATGGTGGTAGTTTTGTGATTTATAATGATGCTTCATGACAGGGTTTAGGATGTGTGCTCATGCAGCATGGGAGGGTGATTGGTTATGTGCCACGACATCTGAAAGTACATGAGAGAAATTATCCTACACACGACTTGGAGCTAGCAGTAGTGATTTTCGCTCTTAAGATCTGGCGACATTATTTGTATGGAGAGTCATGTGAGAGTTACATTGATCATAAGAGTTTGAAGTATATTTTCACATAGAAGGAACTAAATATGAGGCAAAGAAGATGGCTTGAGTTTCTAAAGATTACGATGTGAATATTTTGTATCATCTGGGAAAGGCAAATGTGGCGGCAGATGCCTTGAGTAGAAAAGTCGCAATTGTTGATGTAGATGCTTTGTCTACTGAGAGTTATTTGGTGGAAGACATCAGGTGTTTTAGGCTTGAGGTTCTTACGCCTGGTGATAGGGCTTATTATAGTCAATTGGCAGTTCAGCCGACCTTGAGAGAACGGATTCGTTTAGCTCAGGAGATTGACTCCCAGTGTGAGCGTATTAAAGGAGAGATAGTAGAGGGTAAGCATGCAGACTTTGTGGTTAGTGATGATGGGTTGCTTAGATTCCGTAGCCGAGTTTGTGTTTATACTGCTAGCAATTTGAGGAAGGAGATTATGATAGAGGCACATAGTTCTAGTTACAACATTCATCCTAGAAGCACTTAGATGTATCGAGATCTTTATGAACATTTTTGGTGGAATGGTATGAAGGGAGATATTGCAGAATTTGTGGCTCAGTGTTTGGTGTGTCAACAGGTTAAAGTAGAACATCAGAAACCCACGGGGAAACTACAACCCTTAACTATACTAGAGTAGATTGTTAGATCATATTACCATGGACTTCATCTATGGGTTACCTTGTACTAGTAGTAATCACGATGCAGTTTGGGTAGATGTTGATAGATTAACCAAGTCAGCACATTTTATTGCAGTACAGATGAACTATTCTCTAGCTCGATTTGCACAACTATATGTGAAGGAGATTGTTAGATTACATGGTGCACCTGTGTCAATAGTATCATATAGGGACCCTCGTTTTGTGTCTAAGTTTTAAGGTGTGTTACAGTCAGCTATGGGTACTCGGTTAAATTTTAGTTCAGCTTATCACCTTCAGACAGATGGGCAATCGGAGAGGACTATTCAAACCCTTGAGGATATGTTGAGAGTTTGTGCTTTGGAGTGGAGAGGTAATTGGGATGATTATTTGTCGCTCATGGAGTTTGCATATAATAATAGTTATCATTCTAGTTTGGGAGTAGCTCCTTATGAGGCTTTGTATGAGAGGAAGTGTAGGTCTCCTTTGTGTAGGTATGAGATTGGTGAGAGGCAAATGTTGGGACCTAATTTGGTGAAGGATACTACACAAAAAATTGTCACCATCAGAGAGAGATTATTGACTGCTCAGAGTAGACAAAAAGTTATGATGATCATCGTAGAAGAGATTTAGAGTTTCATGTGGAGAATATGGTATTCTTGAAAGTATCACTATGGAAATGAGTCACCAGGTTTCGAAAGAAAGGAAAGTTGAGTCCTAGATACATCCGACCATTTGAGGTATTGGAAAAGGTAGGTGAGATTGCGTACTGTGTTGCTCTACACCTTATGTTGGCAGGAGTGCATAATGTGTCTCACGTGTCTATGCTGAGGAAATATGTGCATAATTCGTTGCATGTGATTGATTATGAGTCGCTTCAAATTAGAGAAGATTTTTTGTATGAGGAGACGCCTGTTTAGATCTTGGATTCAAAAGAGAAAATGTTACGTACAAAGGTCATTAAATTGGTTAAGGTACTGTAGCGTAATCATCTAGTTGAAGAGGTGACTTGGGAACACAAGGACGAGATACGCGAGAAGTACCCACATCTATTCTCATGATTTACTTAGGTTAGTTTCGAGGACGAAAATTTTCTTTTAGGGGGAGAGAATGTGAGAACCCGAATATAAAAATTAAGTAAATAATTACATAATAATAATTTTACAATCTCAAGTTTTTTGATGGTGAATCCTAAAGTGCAAATTAAATATTTGGAGGGTTAATTTTAAACCTAAAATAAATTTATGGTGAAATTCTTTAATTTAGAGGCAAGATTTATTATTTAAAAAAAAAATAGAGAAGAGGGTGTGACTTGAACTCTAGACTACAAAATTAATAAATAAGGCTCTTACCATTTGACTTACATATAACTTATATATATATATATATATATATATATATATATATTGTATATTTATCTATTTATTTGACCTGCACATGCATTATGTGTGCCCACCACTAGTATAAAATAAAATAAATACAAACCCTACTCTCTTATTTGTTCACCACATATTGCAACAGCAGCAGCCACACTACCATGAGAGAGAGATTGAGAGTGAAGAAAAAAAAAAGTTGCAATAAAAAAAGAACTTTTGAGTGTGTGGTAGGTTTCTAGCTTTCTTCTTTCTTTTATTTTTGTTCTTTATCCTTATTCTATTTTATAATTTAAATCATTGATGGAGTGGCTGTAGGTGTATGCATTTTGTGTATATATACTATTAAGAAATTTGAGGAATTAAATTCATGTATAAAGAATGGGTGTAATTCTTAGTCCAAACATTCTGCACAGAATCACAAACTTTACAAATCAAGAAATCATATCAAACGGATGAATTTTGAACTGAACTTTTTACAGTAGATTAATTACATATTGACTTACATACCAGAATTTTCTTATAATTTTTGGGAGTCAAAATCCATATAAAATGATGCGTTCAATTCTGTCCAGAAAACTAGTACAAAACAGTAACTTCGAAAGTGTCGTTCTCTTTGGGTATAAATCCAAAAATTATCAAATTAGTGTCATTAGAACCGGTTACGAGTCTAGTTTCTTAAAGTTTTGGCCTTGCATTGATTTATCATGTATACTAAGAGAACCATTAGTTTCTTTAAAGTGCTGCAGAAAGCGACGTGTTTGGATATAATTAATTGTAAATAATTATTTTGACAAGAAAATCAAGTAAAATCAATTGGGTTTGAAACTTAGGATATATTAGTTGATATCTGGAGGGTTTTAGAATTTTTTGAACAGTGTGGAGTGGGTTTTGTAATTTTCAAAGTTAGCGAATAGATTGGGAAAGCCTGTTTAAAATTTTATTTTATCTTAAAGTTATTTTTAATTAAGTTTCGATTTGAACCCATGTCTTGGGTAATTTTAGACCTTGAAGAACCTGAACTTAGGAATTATTTAAGAGTAACGGTGAGTGGGGTTGAGCTGTATTAGTGCACTTTAGTGTGGGGTACTTAGTTTATTATTCTCTTTTGTATTTTTAAATTAGTAATGACAGATGGTTCAGGGCACTAGTTGGACTTTCATACTCTATTCGATGATTATATTATTTCGTTTTCAAGTGAGTAGTTGCATGCTACATATCTTTATAAATGTTCCCCTACCCTGAACTATTAGAAATTTAAATTGTTGTTTCAAGACTAAACTGTTTTGATAAATTATTATATTATCACTGGAATTAAATTATTTCTAAAACATATGTAAACTTAGTATACTATAAACTATTTGTTATGGTCTCATGTTTATAATGGTGAACTACTATGTTTTGCGAAACTGAATTGTATTGATTATCGGGACCATCTATATATTTTAGTCCAAGGAAATTATTCCATTGTGTATGGTGACTCTGGCTACCAGGGAACAGATACGGGTTGGGTCGTGATGACTCTAATGCTTAACGATTGTAAGGAAAAGACCTAGGCTAGGCTAGATGACTTTCAATTGGATCGTCTTAGAGAAAAGGAAAAGACCTAGGCTAGGCTAGATGACTTTCAATTGGATCGTCTTAGAGAAAAGTCCGGGATTGCCACTCGAGGATGACTCTTGGTTTGATATTGGATCCTACGGGCATACTGCCTTGAGAACTTTGTGGCATGTTACTTGTCATTCTTGGTACCCAGAAAATTATTGGTGTTCATGTTGTAATCTATTTTAAGTGGAAAATGTCTTTTATCATGTTCTTGAGAGACATGAATATTTTAACTGTTGAACTGTAGAACCTTCTTTTTGAAACAGATTATCTTTATCAAAATTGTATGTCAATCTTGTTTCTGTGATATATATCTTATTTTGAAATTGAACCTTGTTTTCAAAACTGTATTTATTATCCATGTTGCTACTCACTGAGCTATTAGCTGACTTAGTTGTTTATCACTTCCAGGTGTTAGAAGGACTTAGAGTGGACTCATGGCGTAGCGGGGTCTCAATTGCATGGACCTCTAGGACATTCATTATTTTGTTTTAGCTTGTTATGTCAGTTTTGTGCATACATTATGGTTGAGTTTTATTTTTGTGTTCCATTTAGTATATATTTTTGGAAGTTGGTTATGGCTAGTTTTACCATTTTTACTTGTGACTTGTCACTGATTTGGGTTTTGATTTATTTATTTCTGGGCTATCGTCACATTTATTCTTTGTGATTTTGGGTTCTTGTTTAGGCTTACATGTGCCTTGGGCTAAGTCCCTATGGGCCATGGCTGATCATGCTTGGATTTTGGGTGTGACAAGAGCCATCATTGAGGCTAAACCTCCATCAAGTAAGAAAGAATTGCAAAAATTCTTTGGTCAGGTTAATTTCCTTCGAAGGTTTATTTCTAACACTACAAGAAAAACTAAAGTATTTTCTTCCTTGTTAAAGCTAAAAAATGAAGAAGAATTTGTGTGGACAGCTGAGCATCAGGTTGCTTTTGAAGGGATCAAAGCCTACTTTGCCAAGCCTCTAGTGTTGATACCACCAAGGAGAGACAAACCCTTGAGGCTATACATTGTTGCAGCTGAAGAATCATTGGGAGTTTTTCTAGCTCAGTACAATGAAGAAAGCAAAAAGCAAGCAATCTATTACCTTTGTAGGTTTTTGAATTCTTATGGATGTAAATACTCAGCTGTAGAAAAGCTATGTTTAGCATTGTACTTTGCAATAATGAAATTAAGATATTATCTTTTGCCTAATGTTGTCTTGGTAATTGCAACCACAGATTTGGTTATGTACATGTTATCTAGACCTATGCTAAGAGGAAGAATTGGCAAATGGATTTTAGCTTTATCAAAATTTCATCTAAAATATGTTCCCCAAAAGGCTATAAAAAGACTGGTTCTAGCTAATTTTTTGGCAGACCATCCATGTCAAACAGAGAGCCAAGAGATAATGGATCTTGGCATGGTTAATGTTGAACCATGACAAATGTGGTTCGACGAATCAAAAGCCAATGGTCTAGTTGGAATTGGTGTTGTGATCAAGTCACCACAGGGGGTAGAAACCACACATGGTTTCAGAATTGATAAAGCTACTTATTCTAACAATCAAGCTGAATATGAAGCTTTGGTAATGGGACTGGAGATACTTATTGGGCTATAAGCTCACGCAGTTGATATATTTAGAGACTCTCAATTGGTAATCAACCAAGTAAAAGGAATTTTCAATTGTCAAAGTGTAAGCATGTTACCATATTATGTTGCCACAATACACTTGCTTTCTTAGTTTCAAATAGCAAATGTGATTCATATCCCTAGATTCATGAATCACAAGGCCAATGGTGTGGCTCATAAGGCTTCAAATTTCAGAAGAAGATGTGATATTCAAATAGACATAAGTCAGGCAACATATCAAAAGCTAATACCACCTTTGGCTAAAAGGGTATCATAGTTGAAGCCAACCAAAATAATTTGGAAGAACATGATTGGAGACATCCAATCATCCAATATTTAATTGGTCTTTCTTTGAAGGCCAACAGAAAGCTTAATTTGCAATCAATGTAATTCATAGTATATGGGAATGCTCTTTACAAAAGATGAGCAGATGGATTGCTATTGGAATGTCTAGGGCCAAAAGAGGCATTGACTACCATGACTGAGGTGTATGAAAACATTTGTGGTGCCCATCAGCCTGGTGTAAAGATGAAATGGTTGCTTCGAAGGCATTCCTATTATTGGCCAACCATTCTTAAAGATTGTATGGAGTATGCAAAAGAATGTCAGGCATGCCAAAAGCATGGCATGATAAGACATGTGCCGATAACTGATTTGCATGCAGCTGTGAAGCCCTAGCCATTTAGAGGTTGGGCAATGGATATGATAGGAAAATATATCCACCTTCTTCGGAGCAGCATTGTTTCATTCTAGTGGCCACAGACTACTTCACTAAATGGGTCGAAGCTAAGCCTTATAAGGCTGTGGATCAGACTGAAATCATTGAGTTTATTAAAGAATGGATCCACAGGTTTGGCATCCTACAAACCATAACTGTAGATAGTGGGACTGTGTTTCATGGAAGGATGGTAAGATCTTTTGCAGCAGAATTTGGAATTAGTCTTGCTCCACCCCTTATTATGCACAAGAAAATGGTCAAGCTAAATCATCTAACAAATCCTTGAAAAAAAGAATACAAAGAGTTGTGGAAGACAATCCTAGGGATTGGCATAACTTGTTGCTAGATGTGTTGTGGGCTTTTAGGACTTTTCCAAGGTCAAGTACATGAATCACTCATTATGCCTTAGTATATGGACATGATGCAGTGTTGCATGTGGAAATTAATATCAAATCCTTGAGGGTAAAATGCCAAGACTAGCTAACTACTGAGCAATATCATCAAAACATGTTCTCGGAGTTAGAGAATGTGGATAAAACTAGAATTTTGGCATTAAATAATATTCTTTTCCAAAAGAAAAAGGCAGCCAAAAGTTATAATAAGAAAGTCAAGCACATTAGCTTTGATAAAGGTGATTTGGTGTGGAAAACAATACTTCCAATAGGAATTAAAAGCCATAAATTTGGCAAATGGTCACCTAATTGGGAGGGACCATACCAAATTCATAGAGTCCTGCCTGAGAGAGCCTACCATTTGAGAAATCTAAATGGTTATGTGCATCCCAAGAAAATTAATGGCAGATATTTGAAGCCTTATTATCCAACTGTGTGGGAAACACAAGGGGTGTAAGAGATGCCAAGAAAGAGTAATAGAAAAGCATGGAACATTACATAAATAATAAGGATTTCATTTCATAAGGAATTAAGTACATTCTGCCGCAATTTTGCCCAGAATTCATTACAATGTTTCAATTATTTCCTTACAATAAGTTCTCTACTCCTGAGGGTTGTGAACAGTTGGATGGCATTACTCATCCCTTGTTTGCGGTTAGATAGTCCCTGGTGCAAGGAATGTAGTGCCTGTGCATTCTTCTCTAATGTCAGGTTGACTGCTGCCAGCTCCTTCTCCAATGCAGCTTTTCTATGTTGAAGTTGAGTCTGGAGTTGTGTGGCAAAGGAGTCCCTTCAATATTGAAACCGTAGTGTGTACTTTGGAGACAAACTCCTTGTCTTTCAGGACTTCCTTCTTTGCAACCCTAGCCATTTGCTGAATGTTGGCATAAAATTCAATGGTTACTACTGTCTGATTCAAGTAACCTCTGAAAGAGGCACTGAACTGTGCAAATAATTGGCAGCATTTAAGGAACCCATTCTTGATGGTTGGCTCGGCTAAAGCTTCAAATGGGACCCTTGAGAAAGTCTTGATCAACTCCAGATAAACTTCCAAATCCACCTGAGGAAGATGGGTGAAAGATTCAGCAACAGGTGAGCCTCCAATTATCTCTGGGAAAGAGGCTGTTAAATCCAAAGTCTCAGCCTCACTATCAGATGGAAGTATTGGCATAAATATGCCAAACAAACTGGCTGATTGGGCTTCGAAGACATCTATTTCTTTCTCTAACAAAGATAAAGTGGAGGAGCCACTAGTGAATACTGAAACAGTGGGTGGAGAAAAAGGAGAGAATGATGCCTCAACAGCATCGATGGTCCTAGCCACCAACAGATCCTGAGAGAGATGGCTGGGGCAGGGTAGTGAAGGAAGTGATAGTAAGCTGCTAGTGCCATCCTCAGAAGTGCTAACTACTAGATTGGAAGATGGAGTAACAGGTGTACTCTGAGGAACTAAGGAGCTGACTAGGACCCTGGGAGGTGTAAAGACAGGCAAGGGTGAAGAGATGTCCACCAAAGGCCAGTTGAGGAATTCAGCAGGGTTTGGAGAAGGAGAAGAAATGATAAATGGAAAGTTAAGCTTCAAATGAGGCAGGGGATAGGCCACAGGGAGTGTAGAGGCTCGGATTGGAAAAATCATCTACAATGGCTCTACACTCAATGAAAGGTCAGTGTCTGCCCTTCCTTTCCCTTTCAAAGCACTCTTCAAATCCTTAGGGCTCAAGAATGGTCCTTCAATGTTTGGAGGAAGCAAAACAGAGAATAACAGGGAAGCAGGGAGGCCAGCTGTTGCTGCATATCAAGAAATGAGTATGAGAATAAAGCTAAATGGGAGAATCAAGACAAGAAGTTTTGATAGAAATAAGAGGAGTTACCAGCAGTTGTAGTAATGATATTTGGGGAGCTATGAAGGGTGTGATGTTCAGTAGCTTTAAGCTTCTTTGCAGCCTACTGTTGCTTTGCTTGAACAGCAACAGCCTCTTTCTTGGAAATTTCTTGCTGCCTCTTCTTCTCAGATCTTTAGAAAACCATGATCTCCTTGGCCTGCTCTTGTTCTACTGCCTTCACAGCTGCTTCATGAGCTGCATTTATAAGAAGTTGGGCAGCAGAGGAAGTTGAAATTTTCCTTCTCTTCAGAAGGGCTTTCTCTTCTTCTGGTTCAGATGGGACTTCAGAGGCTTCATCCACAGGCTCGGGGCCTAGTATGGACTTGTCTTTTCTATTGCTTACCCTTTAGTGTGGCAAGAGCCTTTGCCCTCTAAGGTGATGCCTCCTGTGAAGTCCCTATAATAATGAAAGAGGTTGTAAGGAGTAGAGCTTTAAAGAAAAAAAGTAGTATAAAGGAAGACAGAGGACAGGACAGATACCCTTTTTAGCAGTAGCTGTGGTAGTTCCAGTTGGAAGGGTTGCAGTAGGAATAAAAGTCGTGGCAATACTGGTCTCTATAGATTTAGTATGACCTCTCTGAGATGGCAGGTCTAAATTCCGTAATAAATCCAAAGTGGGAACAGGAAGCTGCACCTCCATGTTAGTAGACCACCAATTTTTGAACCTAACCATAGCCTTGTTGTGATAATGAAAGGTATGAATTCGAAGCTGGCAACGTCTCTTCTGAATTTGAAGGTTGCTTCATCTAACCTGGATGTGGGCACCTTCAAGTCCCTGGTGTCAAGGTCAGGGTTGGAATGACTGCAAAGTGGTACAGGAATTCCTTGGCTGAGCTCAAATTATCTCATGAATTGGGCAGGACAGTAGGCCTCAGAGACGCATTTGTAAGCTCTGGGATTCAAAGTCCCAATGAAGAATTCCCTTGGTAGTAGAATAGAAGCCCACATATCTTGGTCAATGGGTTAGAAGCAAGTGAAGTCGGCCAAAAAATCCCTGACCCATACTGGCCCTGTAGCAGCATCAAATGGACAGAAAAATGAGGGCTGAGTGGCTAAAGTAATCAATGAAAGAAGGTAAAATAATATATGAAGCTGGAGGGGTCTAAAGATACTCTGGCATATTTCTCTCCGTAGGTAGTGGGATCATGCACCAGAAATCTTAAGCTACAAGAGTGAAGCTGAGTGAAGTAAGCAAAGAGCCAGAGTTAGAGAATCCAAATTGGACCCCCTTGATTGGGTTCCAGGGGCCTCTCGCAAAATTGAGAGCAAACCCGTATACATGCCCCAGAACATATGGAGCCAAGGCTATTCTCTTTCCTGAAGCTAGAACTTTGGCCAAATGGAAAAATTCAAGCATTATTCTCTGGGACGAAGTGCAAAAAAGAAATTTACAGAGCCAGTAAAGAAGCAAAGCAAAAAGCTCATGATCGATCATGAGACCTTTCTTATTCTTAGAAGCTATGAAGTCACTATAGGAGGAGTTAAAAGAAGAAAGAGAGAAAGAGACCTTAAGGTCTAGGTAGTGGAGGCCAAAAGTAACACCAGCAGGGGAGAGCCCTAGAAGGTAACATATGTCTAGAACGGTAGGGACCATCATGCCACACTAGAATTGAAAGAAGTTCAATGTAGGGTTCCAAAAGCAAAGGGCAGCAGGAATAAGAAAGGGGTCTTCAAGGATAACAAACCTCGAAAGTCGAAGGGTGTTGATAATACGGAGATCCTCTAAATCTTGCTCCCGAGCTCCAACCACTCTATTATACCACTCCTGCCAATCGGTCTTTAACGTGGGCTAGCATCGGTGAGGTCGATTGATCATCCAGTTTCCCCAGTTGAGAATTCCTTTATAGAGAAGGTAATGTTCCTCCAGACGTGGGTATAAGAGAGGAAGTGAAGTTGGAGCTTCCTTGAAAATAGGGCTAAGAATGTATTCTCCTTGCTCATGATGACAAGGGATGAAGATCCGTCCATCAATCACGCTTTGACCCTCTGGTGCCTTGTATTTGTTTACTTCTTCATCGATATATCTCCTCAAAGCCACTGATGGATGTAGATGCTCAACAACTAGTACTTTCAAGAAAGAAGAAGCCATCAATAAAGATTTCAAGGGAGAGTGAGGAGAGTAAGTGTACAAGAGGCGAATGGTTGAAGCTTCATAACAAGAGAAGTAAGGAAAAGACTGGACAAGTGATTAGGTAAAAGTGCAAGAAGATGGGGTTTTTAAACCTATCTGTCCAAAAATTACCCATTCAACATGACGGGTCCAATAAGCCCAAGTTTGACCCATGTGTGCGATTAAGGCTTTTATTTTAAAATTCCTTAAAACACAAGAAAGAGAGTTACTTTCAAAATAGGATCTAGGTTCATCATAAGGTAGGGAAACATATTTCAAAAATACCTAGCCTAACTCCGAAAATAGTTAATTGGCTTCGAAACCAGTTTTCCAAATGCTTAGCTTGGCTTTGAAAACAGGTAGTTGGCTTCGAAGCCAGTCTTATACCGTAAACTCAAGTGTAATTAGGGTTTGCTTACTTCAAAGGTTTTGAGGGTATTTTCTTAGGCTTTCCGTAACAGGAAATTTCCTTCGAAGGAATCTTTGTAATATTCTATGATTAGAATATGGTTCTTGCCTGATTTTTGAGTTTCAAAATAAGTAAGCACTATGAATCCAGTACTTGGTCAAGCCATGTGGAAATTTCAATGACCAAAAGACTTACCCATATATGAGAGTATTTTCTTGAACTTTCTGCTAGAACAAATTCGTTCAAAGACAAATATTGTCATTCTTAAGAGAAACTCAATGCTTCGAAAACACTTAAACCAGGCTTCGGAGCAAAATTGGTTAATTTGAAGTAGTTATTTACATAGATTATGTGAACACAGTAAGAAATAAAGTCATATTAACCATAGAATTGGAATATGAAAAACCCAGTTATATTGATATAGATATTTACATTGGGAGGGCCTATTTGGCTACAAATTCTATTTCATAGTAGTAAGGAATAGAAAAGGTAACAAGTTCATGAAATTTAGCCCAGCAATGCTCTATGAACTTGTGTTCTTTCTGTATTCTATCTTCAGTTCTATCCAAACTGGGTTTTTACAGCTGATGTGCTCTTATTTGGAGGAAAAACTACCCAGCCTTCACTTCGAGCTTAGTCTCCTTCAAACTCTGCTCCATCTCTTCCATATCTACGTCATCCCAGTATGTTGAGTCCTTGTTCTTGAATGTATCATATTCTTCAAGAAGGTTCTCTGCTTCATACTGAGTATGAATTCAAAAGGCAGCAATTTCATCCAAAGGGTCACTAGTGGCCAGGGAGTTTTTATGCCAGTTGAGTAAGAGAGAAAGCTGGTCCAAGAAGGTATGGAGTTTTGTTTGGGCTATGGGGTTAAGAACATAACCTCGAGATACAATGTCACAAGCCTATAAAAAGTTCTTGTGAGGAACATCATCTTCAAGGACTGTAAAAGGTAAATGGGAGAAGGCAGCAAGAAGGAGTTGAGCTTTATACTGCTAAAATGCAGTAAAAGGAACTGGAGGTTGGTAGGAAGAGAAATGTTGACCCTCGTAGAGAGTGAGTTTCAATTCCTCCATCTAGCTAGGATTCTGAGGGAGAGAGGATACAGAAGGGTCCATCCCAAAAGAAGAAGGAAATTGGGGGTCATTCACGCACTCTATCCAGTCAGAAGAATAATATTTGGCTTTTTTAGCTAAGAATGAGGGAATGAATCCCAATACTTCGATTGGATTGGAAGTCCTCTGCACTATCCTCGTTGACAGGGAGGAAGAATACCACGCCGAAAGTAGGTCGTCCTCCAGACAACAACGACGATCAATCGGTACGTAAGGGTATACCATTGAGCTGCAGGAAGAAAGAGGCACTAGAAGGGGATCATCGAATTCAACAATTCTATGATGAATCCGCTCCCTTATTTAAGATTGAACTGGTGTTGACCAATTATCCCAGCCAGTGTTTCCAGAGGAAGAGGAACTAGCCTCGTCCCATGCAGAAAGTTTTAGAGCAGAGGAAGAGTTTACAAGATCCATTTTTGCAAATTCTTGGTCCAGAGGTTTGTACTTTGCAAATTCTTCATCTAGAGGCCTGTAGTCTACAAAAGCTTCCATAACTTGTATAAATGGAGGCAGATAAATATGGTCAATAAATGCATGAAGGTTCTTTCGGGGTCGATCATCATTGTCTAACACCTCCTCGTATGCTTGATCGATGTAAGAAAGGGTTTGTTTGGCCATGAGAGATGTATTAGTCCCTTCGTATACTCAGATAGTGGAGAAAATGTTCAAGCGTAAGGGAGAATTTAATGAAGTTCAGTGCTTCATTGCTAGAAGACGGTTGCACTTCTAAGATAAGTAAAGTTCATGCACGTCCTAGGACGTGGGCAACGTGCATTGATCCACTAATATCACCAAGTACTAGGTATATTAGTGTGGGGAGTAATGTTCGCTACATATTTTGTATAAGCCAATCACAGCTTAACACGTGGTTCGTAAAGGGTAATTAAGAGAGTTAATGCAAGTCTCCAATCAGCAACAGACACGTGGCAGTTCATATTGGTAATGATGGATTTGCGTAGCACTGGAGCAGTTAGAAGGTACAAGATGACGTGGCTCAACAGTTATTCATAATTCAAATTCAAATTCAAATTCATGAGGGAAGTTTAACTGAAAGAATGGCGTAGTGGAAGCTAATTGTGCAAGGCTATGCCCAAAGATCTTAGAAGTGCATTTGATGGTTAGAAGTCCACTTCAACAGTTACCATTAGAAAGTATAAATAGAAGAGAAGGCCAACAGAAGAGGGACCTAGACTCAGATCTAGAAACCAATTTATTTACTTCATATTTCTTTCCAGTTTTTACATTCCCAATTCTTTACATTTCCAGCTCTTCAATTCCTGTACTGCATTTCATTTCTTAGGAGTAGTTTCAAGTAGTTTGTGGATGTAAACCTCTTCGGGGCTGGGTCATTGTAACTTCATTGTAAGTTTCTATTTACTCAATGAAATTCAGTTTCCAAACTGTTTTTTTTTTTTTTTTTTTTTTTTGCACTTGTTATTATTTATAAATTTCTCCTAAACAAGCCACTAGTAAAAGTCATCTTCATTGAGGCTGAAAGAACTTTAACACAGTTGTCTGATAATTGGTTGGCAATTAAAATTCTATAAGGACTTGTTGATATAAGGACTTGTTGATCCTTGCTGGCACGTTTAAAATTACATAATTAACCTTCGAAAGTGAAAAAAGCCAACAATACTCAAGTGGTGTCTAAGGGCGAATCTTTTATTTGATTATGTTTAAATATATATGATGCTACATGTATGTATGTTGTTTATTGCAAAAATAGATTCGTGAATATCATTTATATTATAATTATATTATATATATGTATATAAAATATAATATTCAAAGGTATTAATTGCAGGAGAATGATTGAGTTCTATATTATATTGACATAACCAAATCAATCCCTTGGTGAAGTGTTTGAATTTGCCAGCTACAAAACTGGAAAGTTAGAAAAAAGTAAAGTTAGCCAAGTTTGGTGAAGCTCTAGTGGTGTATTGATTCATTTTGATAGTGAAGAAATTCTCGAGGAGGATCCTTAAAGAATGGATGTAGGCCTGGCGTACCAAACCACTATAAATCGTTGTGTTTGATTTTCTCTCCATATCTCCTTTATTTTTATATCAATTATTATTGTTCTATTTTTTTATTTGTTGAAAATTCGAATATTTTGACTATTATATTTAATATTGTGAATTTTTTTTTAATCACCCAATTCACCCCCTTCTTGGGTTGCCTACCTGGGATAACACATTTGTTTCGTGATTTGGAAACTAGTGTGATGATAACTAGATGATTTTGATGATTTGTTAGATTGTGTAATGGGAATGGTGTTAATTGCGAATAAACTGAGGCACTCTTGTATTATGATTTGTGTCGTGCTATATAGAGGTATCGAGTTCCTTCCAGTTAGCACCCAATAAAGGGGGGTTGTGCCATATATAGGCACCACATTTCTTCCAGCTAGTAACCAGTAAAGTCGGGGTGAGCTATAAATAGGTACCACATTTCTGCTATATAGTGGTACTACGTTCCTTTCGGCCAGCAACTGACAAAGTGGGGTTATTTTGTGGGACTTGGCAAGACCACAGATGTGTGCAAATGTTTGTGATTCATCGTTTGTATGTATATATGTGTATATTAAATTATTTTGGGAGTTATGAATTGTATGGAGGAAATTGTTATGAATCATGTAAGTGTTTGGAAGGCATTGTGTTTTGAGTAAACTTGTGCTAAATAATATATATATATATATATATATATATATATAAGTTTTGGAATGGAAATGAAGGAGTTATGGAAATATTTGAGTGTTTTAGATTGAAAAACTTAAGTGATTCATGATTAGATCGAGATTTAATTGTACCAATTCCTAAATAATTAAAACTAACAATCTAAATCATCAAGCACGTACGAAAGTGATTTAGATAGTTGTTTTAGAAAAAATAAATAGACAAACGATTTTTACGTAGAAAAAAATACTATTGGAGCACCTCCAATTGTGACTAAAAAATCACGGGCGAAACGCCACATATCAATCCACTATGAAGGAAAGAAAGAATACAAAATACCCAAACAAATTACCCAAACTCTATCAATTTGTCTTCAACGCTTTGTATATCTTCCACTGCAACCTTCGTCTCAGAATTGATTAGATTGATGTTGATTCCACAACATCCATGTTGACTCAACGACCACGCACAGCTTTGAACACCTTCGAACACTCCACGCTTGAATCTCCAGATTCCACCGAAGAAGAACGCTCTTGAAGATGATCACTCAAACAACCCTTTGATGTGAATTATCAAATCATGTGAGTTTAGTACTCAAGTAAACATCAAAGGAAAACTAGCAAAATAGCCCCAAAAGAAAACCTTAGAGCCCCAAAACAGATCTGGAAGCCTTAAACTTAAAAACGGACTTAAACACATATATATAGAAAACAGGGGCCGCATACCCCGCTCGAGCGCAGGACTTGCCGCTCGAGCGAAGTCACTAAAACGCATGATATAAAACAGAACTATGCTCGAGCGCAAAAACAAGCCTCCTAGTAGTTTTACAGACAAGCCAAACTACTGAGAAGGTGCATACTCCGTTCGAGCGCATCTTTGCCCGCTCGAGCGGGACAAGCAAAAAACAAGAAAAAATTACAACTCAATGAAACTAAGTTTGTTCACGGAATTGGCAACAAGTAGAGACCTAACAATCTCCCCCTTTGTCAATTCTTGGACAAAACTTTACCAACAATTTTTCCTAACAAACACACACACTAGACACACTAACAAACACACGAGTCGGGCTATTAGACACAAAAAAAATCCGCAAAACTACAAAAACTGATTTGATGGAAAAAAAATCAGTTTGAACAATTTAGAACCATCCACCTATGAAACAACGATCAACATACCACAAAAACCAAAACTGCGGAACTCAAAAAGATAATTAAATCAATAAGATAATTAAAAAGCAACAGATATGGAAGAAAAAAAAATAGCAAACGCCATTCTAGCAGTGCTAAACCAAAGGAAACAAAGTATCCAAAAATTCTCCCCCTTTTTGGCCGGGAGTCAAACAAAACATTCCAAAAAGAAGCATAATCAAGGATCAGCCAGTAGTGGAGGAGGTGGCTGCAACTGAAGCAAGGCAAGAATCTGATCCAGCTGTAGAGTGGTCTGAGCAGCGAACTGCTCAATATGGCCAAGCCGACGATCGAACGCATCCAGATAGGCATCCATGTGAACTAACCGCTGAGTCATGGACTGCTCAAAGCAGCGAAGCTGGTCACGCGTAGTTTAGGGAGGTACATCTGGCTCCTCTGCTCCTGCTGTGGCGGCATCAAACTTAGCCTCCTCGGCCATACGATCATCATCACTAGTAGAAGATGACCTGCCCTAGAAGACTTCCCCTTAACATGTGCCCAACTTTGGGAGACGGTCTTTTTGGTGAAAGGCTTAATAGGAAAGGTAAACTCATCATCCTCATAAACAGGGACCTCAAGACTAGACAGAATATGGTTGATCAGACAACCATAGGGCAACCCTAACTGTTTGTTCCCTACAACGACAATCATTTTATGAAGGATAAAGGTAGCAAGGTTAATAGGAAATTGGTGATCAATGCAATATAGGGCATAACCTTATTCTTGGTTTATTTCAGAGCTATGGGAAGTGACAATGAGATTGGCACACACTATGAGTTGAGCAAACCTAATCGAAATGGTCTCAAAAGTATTAGGTTGTACATTATGCTCAAGATGGACTGTTCGGGATAGGTAGGCTTCCCTATAGTTTTTGGCTTTGGAAACAGAGGGAAACTTGTCAGAGTTAAACTGTGGACTGGTAGCGGTGGACTTTCGGCATTTAGAGGTAGACATGACTAAACCAATCACACCCAAACCAACCAACAAAAATCCCCCCCCCCCTCTCCCCCATCTAAAAACAAAAACAAAAAAAAATAAAAATACAAACCAAAAACCACAATAAGAATAGAAAACCATTAGTGAACCAATTCAGCAATAAAGAAATAGCAAGACCCAGAGCATAATCCAACAGAGCATAATGTAATGAAAAATTGTATATCCCAACAGTGCATAATCCATAAGGAAGGAAAAAATAATCACACTAACTCAGTAACAGCAAATGAGCACGTAATTATGTGAACAAGCTTATCATGGATCAAAAACATGCTCAATCTCACCAATATAGCATAGAATGACATTGCCAAGTTCAAAAACCTACTGTGTAAAGTGTGTGAATCAAGTGAATGAAACACAAAACCAACATGACCAAGTCACACACGATAGAAGAAGAAGAAAAAAAAAAAAAAAAAAAAAAAACAACCAAAGCACTTGTAGTAAACAAACCCCAAAAACATATCGAGAGAGAGAAAGTAAACAAAATGAGAAAAAAAATTTGAGGGGAGAGACTTACCAGAGATGAATCAGAGGAGGAAAAATGACAAGATCAAACCAAATCACAGCCCAAGGAGTTGCAATTGAAACCCTAGGGGGGAGAGAGAGAGAGAGTGACAATCGCGAAAACAGGAAAAAAAATGAGACTGAAAGGACGGGTTGCAGAATATATACTAGGGCATGCCGCTCGAGCGTGAGACTCAACTCTCGAGCGAACTCACTTATGCGCGTCCCTCCGCTCGAGCATAAAAAACCTACTCTCAGAATTTCGCGCACTCTGCAAAAAAGCTGGATGAAGTGAAAAAGCGCTCGAGCGCTAGGAGGTCCGCTTAAGCGGACAAGAGAAAACACCAAAGACCAAAAAACACCCTCCTGAGCAGTTAAAACCACAACTCACACTTCCAAGTAGGACCTGAAACAATTAAAGCTGAGCACAATAGCCAGAATGTGACACTAAGATGTGATAATCCATAAACAATGAAGCCCATAAACTCGTAATTTGACATTATAAACCATAATAACATGAGCAAATCAGATAAAAATTGATCAATGAGCATAAGCTACATGGAAATGCACAACCCGAAGGCAAACATGAGAGCTAACATAATGAATGTATATGTGTGTGTGTGTGTGTGTGTGTGTGTGCAATCCATGAGAGGCCACAGAGCTAGAGTTAATCCTCGTAGTGATCTGATGGTTGGACCTCCGGCAAGAGTAACTAAACATCACTGAGAAAAGTCAAACCACTAGGAATCAAGAGGTATTTGCTGAGCAAACGCCTCAATCAATGAGTTCCTTTTTTTATATATTTGACTTTTCTTTCCTATGGGCACTCACTGGTAGCATGCACACTCAAGAGTATGGAGACCAAACTAGAGAAGCATGAAATCAATAAGGATGGTCTGATTGGTGCCTTTGAGGTAGCATTTTCCTAATGCTCGGACTTCAATGAACCGATGGAGGAATCGTGGAAGTGAAAAACAATGGTAGATGGTTAAGAGACTCAACATCACCCATGATATGCTAGTATAGGTCAATTCCTCTGAAAATGTAAAAGTGACACTGTTAGAGGTCTATAGAGAACTTTGATCACTTATACCGAAACCCTTGCAATAGCTTATCTCAAGAATGTGCACAGAATGAGGTCATGAAGTCAATGAGCATAGGTATTTAGAATGAGCTATGAACAAAGAAGAATGAAATCTTGCAAGCAACATGAGAGGTGTTCATATGAGTCTAAATACAAAGATGACAGAATCAATGACAATGAGATTATAGCATCCAAGCACACATAAAGCTAATCACTCACGCCCACTCAAGTAACAGGTAACACCCTAGTGACTGAGCACTACACCCAAGGTCTTTCTAAGGAACTCAAACCTAAGAACATCAAAGGGTTTTGTAAAAATATCAGCTTTTTGAGGCTCAATGGGTACATGTTCAAGAACAACAAGGCCCACTTCCACTAATTCTCGAATGAAGTGATGACGAATGTCAATATCTTTGGTGCGAGAGTGTTGGATAGGATTTTTAGAAATGTTAATGGAACTTGTGTTATCACAGAAGAGGGTGAGAGTGTTCTAGTCTATATCATAATCATGAAGCATTGGCTTTATCCACAACATTTGGGCACAATAACTCCCTACAACAATGTACTCAGTCTCAGCGGTCGAAAGAGAGATGGCATTTTGCATTTTGCTATGCTAGGCGAGCAAATTATTCCCAAGGTAAAAACACCCCCCAGATGTGCTCTTACGATCATTAGCACACCTTGCCCAGTTGGCATTAGAAAAACCAGTGATTTCAGCTATAGTGTCGGTCGAGAACCAAATCCCATAGCCCAATGTCCTATTAACATACTTAATGATGCGTTTGACTGCAAGAAGATGAGACTCTTTAGGACAGGCTTGGTAACGGGCACAAACACCTACACTAAATGCAATGTCAGGACAACTGGCTGTGAAGTACAAGAGACTCCCTATCATACTCCTATAAAGGGTAGGATCAACATTAGTACCCGATGAATCTTTGGAAAGGTGAAGACTAGTGCACATGGGAGTATGAGCATGTTTGGCCGACTCTAAACCGAACTTTGACACAAGGTTTTTGGCATACTTAGTTTGAGAAACAAACATACCCGAAGGAGATTGTTTAATTTGAAGACCTAAGAAATAAGACCACTCTCCTATCATGCTCATCTCAAACTCATGTATCATGCAATCCAAAAAATATTTCACAGGATGATCAGCAGTAGATCCAAACACAATATCATCAACATAAATCTGAGCAACAAGTATATAAGACTTAGTATGTTTCACAAATAAAGTCTTGTCCACACTACCCCTTTGAAAATCATTATCAAGAAAAAAGGTAGTAAGTCTATCATACCAAGCTCGAGGGGCTTGCTTCAACCCATACAAAGCCTTGTCTAACTTGTAGACATGGTTTGGACATTTAGGGTCCTCAAACCCTTTTGGTTGCTCAACATAAGCCTTTTCTTTCAAGTACCCATTCAAAAATGCACTTTTCACATCCATTTCAAACAATTTGAACCCAAGAAAGCATGCAACACCAAGTAAAATATGAATAGATTGAGACGTGCAACTGGGGCAAACTTATCATCATAGTCAATACCCTCTACTTGAGTATAGCCTTGAGCAACCAACCTAGCTTTATTTCTAACTACAATACCATTCTCATCAGATTTATTCTTAAAGATCCACTTGGTACCTATCAAATTCATCTCTCTAGGTCTAGGGACAAGAGTCCAAACATTGTTATGTTCAAATTGACCTAATTCTTCATGCATAGCATTGACCCAACTATCATCTAGTAAGGCCTCTTTTATATTCTTAGGTTCAATTAATAAAACAACACATATGAGATACCTTCTCCCGAATTTGTCTTTGGGTTTTCATTTGATCTGAGACACTTTCAATCGCCTGTTAAGCCAAATGATTCAGTTTCACCCTTGCTGATGGTTTGAACTCTAGACTTGTGGTGACAGAGGCATCAAAAGTGGTGTCTCTTTGTGCACTCTTTGGACTCTGACTTACCTTAGAAGTTGGTGCTGGCTCACCTTCTTGTGCTTGGACCTCAGCTTCTCTTTGACTTTGTGGTTCAATATCCAAGATTGGAGACTCACCATTTTCTTCTTCATTTATTACTGAAGTAGGAAAACCTGTGTCATCTATAATCACATTGATCGATTCCATTAAAGATAAAGTTCGTAAAGTTATAAACACGAAAAGCTCTACTAAAGGTTAAATACCCTAGAAAAATACCTTCATCACTTTGGAAATCAAATTTGCCGAAAGGCTCTCTATCTTTGAAAATGTAACATTTACTCCCAAACGTTTTGAAGTATTTTACATTAGATTTCAATCCCTTCCACAATTCATATGGAGTTTGTAAAGTGTCAGGCCTTAAATACACACGATTCACAACATAAACAACGGTATTTAAGGTTTCAGCCTAAAACTTTGGAGGAACTTTCTTACTCAGAAGAATGACCCTAGCCATCTCTTGAGCAACCCTATTCTTTCTCTCAACAACTCCATTTTGTTGTGGAGTAATCGGTGCAGAAAATTCATGCTTAATTCCATGCATATCACAAAAATCCAAAAATGAACTTTTTTCAAACTCACAACCATGATTAGTTCGGATTGTTATGATACGCCCAATAGAAACACCTTGTTCATTTTGGATTTTAAGGACTAAGGCCTGGAAAGCATCAAACGTATCAAAATTTTCTCTTAAAAAATTTACCCATGAAAAACGAGTATAATCATCAACGGTTAAAAAAATGCATCTTTTACCTCCAATGCTTTTAGTGCGAGTGGGTCCCATAAGATCCATATGAACCAGTTCAAGAGAACGTTTGGTTATGAAGCTGTTCACCTTTTTATGAGGGGCACAGGTTTGCTTCCCAAGTTGACATGGTCCACACACATGGTTCACATTCTTACCTAGTTTAGGTACTCCTCTAACAAGCTCTTTGTTGGCTATCTTAGTTAGGTCCTTGAAATTCATGTCACCTAATCTTTGATGCCACAGATCAATATTACTTATGATGGCCGAGTGGAAAGTGAGATCATTAGTGGTAACAATCCCATAGCAGTTATTAGATGTGCAAACCCCATGCATGACAGTATTTCTCTTCATATCTAAAATTTCACATTTATTTTTTGAAAATAATACTTCAGGGTGGGATCACACATTTGACTGATGCTCAAAAGATTTGCTTTAAGGCCATCAACAAGTAATGCATTTTCGATCTTGGGAAGACCAGCCACACTTATAGAGCCCTTACCAATGACTCTAAAGTGCCACCATCTCCAAAAGTAACAATTCCTCCATATTTTTCAAGAGAAGTGAAGTAGGATTTCTCACCAGACATATGACGAGAGCACCCACTATCAAGATACCATATGTGTGAGTCACGTGCTTTCAGAGCAGTGTGAACAATAAAACAAGTCAAATCATCATTTCTCACCCATATCTTTTTAGTCTTAGTAACATTAGGACTGGTAGTCTTGGTAAATGTCTTAACGTTGTGAACACCCTCATGAATTTTGGTGTTCTGCCTAGACATGTAAGGTTGTCTCCTAACCCAAATAGTATTAGAATTTCTACCATTTTAAGATACCTTACCAAATAACTCAAAACAATAAGGACGAATGTGGCCATACCTACCACAATGATGACAAATAAAATTAGGTTTTACCTCCCTTTTGTTGATCTTACCCCCGTTAGGCAGATGAAAAGAGAGATCACCCCATTGCACCTTCAGCTTTCCCTTTGTTTGAGTCTTCAGATCATGTGATGTAGAGGCCTATCCCTTTTGAAGTGTTGTAGCAGTATAGCCTATCCCACTTTTATCACCACTCATTTGTTGAGACCCAATGATGCCTTCAAGTGTCTTTGACCCTTTGTTCCACATATCAATCGTGGTTCTAGCAACTTTGAGTCCTTCCTCTTTCTGACCAATCAGCTCTTCCAATATGGCTTATGACATCTTAAGGATTCTAATCTTCTCTTCGAATGTGGCATAGATACTCAGAAGTTCATTCCTTTCAGTTTTACAAGCTAGAAGCTTTCCGCAGAGGTCTTGCCTGTCATCTGAGATCTTTATGACATCCCTTTTTGCAGCTTCAATCTCTCCTTTTAGCTTGACATTCTCGCTTTCACATGCTTTGAGCTTGAGAGTGAGTTTGTCATTGACCTTGGACAAGTTCAGAGATTCATCGTAAAGCTTTTCATAGGCTTGTTGTAGGTCATCACCATCAATCTCATCATTGTCTTCCGAGGTTTCATCATCTTCTTTTTGCTCCTCTTTCTCCTAGACCTCATCCAGTCAAGCAACTAAGGCATGAAAGTTGATAGATGGTGGTGAAGATGACTTTCCTCTTTTATGAAATTAACTCAGAATGTCCCATGCATCTTTGGCCTTTGTTCAGTGAGCAACCCGTTGCTGTTCATTATCAGAAATTGTTTCACGAATAGTAGTCTAAACTCTCTGATTGCTCGGGTTGTCAGTACTTTCAACATCCTCTTCAATGGCTTGCCAGCCCTCAGGGTCGTAAGCTCTCAGAAACATCATCATTCTGATCTTCCAGAACAAGTAATTACTCCCATCAAAGGTAGGAGTACGGTGCAAATTCTGACCACGAGCAAATTCCCATAGCTTTGGAGGAGGTTGAGTAATAGTAGACCAGAATGCCATGTAAATACTATCTCCGTCTTCATCGGATCCGGTTTCTTCGAGTTCTTTCTTTGACCCGCTTTCATCATCCCATGTCACTATATAGACTTTCTTCCGGTTCCTTTTCGATGGATATTCAAGAGCAATATGTCCAAACCCTTGACATTCGTAACACTTTACACCTTGCCCCTTCACAGTCTTCTTTTCAGTTTTTGGAGCAATTTTTTGTGGAAAAGTTTTAGGTTTTTCATTACTCTTATCTTTTGAAATAGGGTCCTTGAAATTAGACTTCTTTTTCTTTAAAATTTTGTTGAACTGTTTAGTAAACATAGCCGTCATTTCAGACTCTAGATCAAACTTAATCTCAGGGGTCTTTGCAATCTCATGAGCACTAGTAAAAGCCACACTATTTTTTTGTTTTTTCTTAGAAATTTGGTGGGCTTCATAAGTCTGTAAATTTCCAACCAACTGATCAAGCTTGAGGGTATCAACATCCTGAGCCTCCTCAATAGCTGTTACTTTTGATTGGAACCTCTCGGGTAAAGACCTCAAAATTTTTCCAACAACCTTAGCTTCAGGGATTTTTTCACCGAGTGTGAAACAAGAATTCACAATGTCACTAAGTTTAGCATAAAAATCATCAAACGTCTCATCATCAGGCATAAAAAGAGTTTCAAAAGAAGAGGTGAGACGTTGAAGTTTTGACCTTTTAACAGAAGTAGTACCCTCGTGAATAGTTTCAAGAATATCCAAAGCCTTTTTTGCTACCTCACAAGTACAAATATGACGAAACTCTTCAGGTGTGACGGAGCAAAAGACGGAGTTGAGAGCCTTACTGTTCCAACTCGAATTTTGATAATTGAATGCGTCTCATTTATTAAGAGGTTTAGGAATATCAACACCATCAATAGTGACAACAGGTTCACTCCATCCATAGATCACACAGTGCCAAACTTTTTCATCGATAGATTTTAAAAACGCTCTCATACGAGCTTTCCAATAAGAATAGTTTGTACTATCAAGTAACGGAGGTCTATGGGTCGAGTTACCTTCACGAATTGAATCCATATCACCAATCACACAAAATCACACTCCTATAGTTTTGATAAAAACAAAGAGTGACCTGATCTGATACCAATTGAAAAACCTAAGTGATTCATGATTAGATCAAGATTTAATTGTACCAATTCCCAAACAATTAAAACTAAAAATCTAAATCGTCAAGCATGTACAAAAGTGATTTAGATAGTTGTTTCAGAAACAACAAATAAACACAAACGATTTTTACGTGGAAAAAAAAATCACTATTGGAGCGTCTCCAATTGTGGCTAAAAAATCACGAGCGAAACGCCACAAATCAATCCACTATGAAGGAAAGAAATAATATAAAATACCCAAACAAATTACCCAAACTCTGTCAATTTGTCTTCACGCTTTGTATATCTTCCACTGCAACCTTCGTCTCAGAATTGATTAGATTGATGTTGATTCCACAACATCCACGTCGACTCAATGACTGCGCGCAGCTTCGAACACCTTCGAACACTCCACGCTTGAATCTCCAGATTCCACCAAAGAAGAACGCTCTTGAAGATGATCACTTAAACAACCCTTTGATGTAAATTATCAAACCATGTGAGTTTAGTACTTAAGCAAACATCAAAGGAAAACTAGCAAAACAGCCCCAAAAGAAAACCCTAGAGGCCCAACACAGATCTGGAAGCCTTAAGCCTAAAAATGGACTTAAACACATATATATAGAAAACAGGGGCCGCGTACCCCGCTCGAGCGCAGGACTTGCTGCTCGAGCGGAGTCACTAAAACGCATGATATAAAACAAAACTACGCTCGAGCGCTGGAACTTATGCTCGAGCGCAAAAACACACCTCCCAGTAGTTTTACAGACAAGCCAAACTACTGAGAAGGTGCATACTCCACTCGAGCGCATCTTTGTCCGCTCGAGCGGGACAAGCAAAAAACAAGAAAAAATTACAACTCAATGAAACTAAGTTTGTTTACGAAATTGGCAACAAGTAGGGACCTAACATGGATAAAAATGATAAATGTCATATTATATATATATATATATATGTACAATGCAAAGCATCATGATCATATACATGTATAGAATTACATCAATTGAAATTAAAGATTTTGCCTACTGGACTGTGTTCATTCCACGTTAAAATCTTTTCAGGTACCAACGCCGCACTATGACCACAAGTTAGCATCAGAGATGAGACGAGCTAGAAATGCTTCTTTAATTGTGGCCATGGGACCTTTATTTGTAGGTGGAATGCCATGTGTGTTTTAAAAGGGTTACACCCTTATCTTTTGTTGATATAAGCCTAAGGGCATTTAATTCCAGTTAATCGTCATTGTTTTATATTTCATAATGTACTTAAAGATGTAATGCATCAAATGATTATTATATCTATATTTATATGAAAGAGACTTCAATTTATCATGCTTATTAATGCCTCGTTAACGTTATTTAATTATTTATTGTGGGTTAGATTGTAGATTTTGGGGGTGTTACAGAGAGAATTTTCAACTAAAATGGAAAATGAGGCTCAAAATACTTGGTTGAGGCTACCACGTCGCTCAAAATACTCTAATCCCACACAATCCACTTGTGTTGATCTTTCCAATAAATTTTTCTTGCGACCTTTCATAATAGGTTCGTGCAAAACAAATTTTCTACACATGTGGATTGCCCTAATCAACTTTACTGTGTAAACTTTAAATAGGCATATCTCCTTTTTCTAGAGTTGGAATTTGGTCAAATATGTGTCTAAATTGAAGTCCCGAAAGTAAGTTTTCTAATTGTTTCAACCTCACATCAAAATTCAAAATGTTGAGAGAGAGAAAAGAATAAAAGAGTGAAGATTAGTCAAAAACAAAAATTCAAATTTGGGGCCTTTGGTCCAATCTTGCCTAAACACCACTTTAAGACATTAACGAAGGTTTCAAACATCTAGAAAGGATCTCAAATATAATAATAAAAGGATTTAAATGGCTTGGTCCTTACATGGGACTTTTTGCTAAACCTCAAAAAGTTTAATCTATGCCTTATTCTAAGACTTTTGATGTGAAGAACATAATTTTCAGACAACTTTAGATTTATTTATATATTTATTTATTTATTTTAAATCTTCCAAGTGTTGAAAATTTGAGAAAAATAATTTAGTTAGACTAATTATGGGTTTAAATAACCTAGTTAAAAAGATGGTTTGATTTAGTTGAGTTTTGATATTTGTCTCATATTTTTCAAACTAGTTTTGGTCACTAGTTTTTTGAATAAATATGTTTTCATGATTATTTTAATGTTTAATTTTTTATGGATTTGTTAGATTATTTAATGAATTTAGAGATTACAAGGGTTAAATGATAAATTTGGCCACTTAGGAATAATTAGTCCATTAAAAGTAATTTGAGTGAACTTTTTGAATTTATCATATAAGAAATTAACTTAGGGCTAATTGGAGTAAAATGGTAAATGATGCCGTCAGGGCATTTTGTTAATTTGTGCCTGGGAGAAAATTTGGTGATTTAGGTCTTGATGGCATCTTAGTACTTTGTGCCCTAAGGACATTTAGATCAATTATGCCTTTGGGGCATAATTGCAATTGGACCATTAAAGGTGGGAAATTCTATTTCCACTCACCAAATTATCTTTGTATACATCTTGTCTCGATCCATACATTTAGTAATTTGATTTTTACTTCGTTATCTCAGTCCACACACTTCACATTTTAAATATACCATCACCTTCTCTGTACACATCCTCTCTTCCATCATTTCTCACTCCAAAAACCTTAACCCTAACTACACTAACTACCGGCGATGGCGGCAGTGACGACATCAACCACCGTCCTTTCCCAGCCTCTCAGCCATTCTCACATAGCCTTTCACGCTGTCGTCAACTCCATCACGATCATCACCGGATGCCGTCACCTCCATCGTGATCATCACCGGTCACCGTCACCTCTACAATCCACCTCCCCACTATTCTTCCATTGTGATCATCACCAGTCACCATCACCTTTGCGATCCACCTCCCCACTCTTCCTCCATCGCAATCATCGTCGGTCGCCGTCACCTCTGCGATCCACCTCTCCACCCCTTCTCTAGTCTTCTCCGCCGCCTCCCCAATCCTTTCCTCCCTCTCCATCGTGACGCAACCTCTCTTCTTCACCACGATCGATCAATCGATCGATTAACAAAGAAAGAAAAAGAGATAGAGAGAGATTCGATGGTTGATGCTCAAACAAACCCTATAGATTCGATAGTTGATATCTGTACATACTCAATTGATTCAGTGATTGATATCCGAACGGCGGCGATCTGTTCAGCACTGGTTATCCGATCGATCGCGATTTCTCTAGCGATCTACAGAGAAAGAAAAAAGACGAAATGAGAAGGTTAGGGACTGAAATGAGTGGGGAAAGTGAAAGCAAATGTTGTGTATGGTTGAGGTTTGGGCATGGAAGGCGATGGTTGGCGGTGAAATGGCTAGTGAGATAGTGGTGGGTGAGATGCGTAGGTGAGATGGTGGTGGGTGAGATGGTAATTTTGTTAAAGGATAAAATTGTGATTCTGAAAAAATTCATTAAGTATGTGGAGTAAGGAAACTTGGTGTGTGGAAATAGAATTTCCCACTAAAGGCGTTTCGGTAATTTGGGTCCTTTAGAGTATATTACATGTCAAATCCCAACTTTCAAAAGATCCAAATCACGGGGAATAATCATAAATAATAAGGGAAAATATAATAATAACATAATCAAAAGGATTCTCTCATATGCATATATTGATATCATTCAATACATGAGATTATCCAATTATATACATCATATATTCAACATCTACGTGGAGTGAATATATAGTATGTAATTTAAAAACAACAATGTCATATGTAAATAAAATGCCCTTAGACTTACATCATGTAAAAAGATTCAACTCTTATGAAAATGGCACTCGGCCTACAAAATGAAGGGACTTAAGGCCTACAAGTCAAAGAGCTCTCTCTCAGATCATGCATATGTCCTATGCCTCGCCTCAAGGTTAGGGCACACCATCAATACCTGAAAAAAGAATTCAGCCATGTAGAATGAACATATAGTCTAGTAGGATAACATTTAACAAGTGTTCAAAGTTTGGGTACCTAAGTTGTCAACATAGTTCCCTCGAGTGATTTTGACTGCTCAAGCGGTTCGTAGACCCAGACAACTCTAATTTTTAAAAACTTAGATCCTGTAAGCACCCAATCACCACTCGAGCGGTCTGTTCGACTTTAGTGCATGAAATTGCATTTTTGGCCAAATTTGTGGGACCCAAAGCTACTTTTATGCTTCTACCATATATAGGGACCTTAGTCATTTACACACCACTCATTCTCTCTATATTTCTCTCCTCTCTGTACACTTTCTCTCTCTACTATTACTCCCTTCATTAAAGCTTGGATTTCACCAACTTAGAGTGAGAATCTATCTCTGATCCAAGGTATTATGTTGTAGAGCTCAACGAGGGTTTCAAGATCATCAAAGCCTAAAAGTCCATCTGACTCCTTTTCAATTTTCAAACTTCTCGTCTCCTCCATTTGAGGTAGGGTTTTCATTCATTGGTTTAATATGAGTTTATGAATATATGTGTGATATTTTGGTAGAAAAAATTTGAGAAAAGGCATGATAGGGAGTTAGGGTTTGATGATTGATTGGGTATTTCTCTATAATTTTCTTTGTAAACCTATTTTCATTGTATAAAATTGCATGAGGGTGTTATAAATTGAGAAAGCCTCAATTTTGTGAAAAATCATAATTTATGAAATTGTGCAAAACTTGAAATTGGCAATATTATATTAAAATTGATGTTGAATGTATATAATTTATGGAATTATATCATTGTTAGAGATAATTGTATTGGTCATTAGTAGAGAATGTCATTGCTGTAGACTTTTATACAATAGGTTGACAAAAACCCATTCATTTATTACATTATTGGAAATGTTGATGTTATGAAAATAAAAACTCGTTGTTAAATAGAGGTACTGGAGTACATTTTATGAAAATCAGATGGTTACATGTTTTGCATTAATTACTTTAAAACATTATGGTTTTAATCAAACAATGGTGGTGAATCCAGATCATGTATACTTGAGGTTGGGATTAATTTTGCTTGATAGTCTATGGTGAAAAACCAAAAATCCACACGGTGTAGGTGTCAAGGTCCTTCAGGTTAGAAATCGGTAAATTTGGTGGGCATTTAGGTGACACTTAGTGATGGTTACTTGCAGAGTGTTGCTTCAAATAGCTCACTAGATTAGGTGGTGCTTAGCGATGACTACTAACATATACATATACTTCCGAGAATTCCCCAGATTAAAAGTAATGAAATTAAAGAATGATAACTCAATGAGAACATTTGGCATTGTTCACTGGAGTTGACATAAACCCTTTTATAGAATGAGGAGCAGTTTGAGCATATTATACATTTGTAGAATCATGATCATGTACACATATAGAAACATTGCATAACTCCCACGTCCGAACTCCACTTTAGATCGTTCTTGTATCTAAATCGAAGCCCCGTACGTAAGTTTTCCAATAGTTTTAGCCTCACTATAAGATTCGAAGTGTGGAAAGTAAAAAAGAACAAAAGAGTCAAGACTACTCAAAAATAAATATTTGAATTTAGAGTATTTGATCTAATCTTGCCTAGCCATCATGCTAACACCTCAATCAAGGTTCTAGACATCTCAAAGGATGTCTCAATTATAATAATTAAAGGTCAAATGAAAATATGTCATTACCATGAGTCCGGAAATAATACAAGTACTAAGTAATGGGTACCCATTAACATAAACAAGTCAGGTTTACAACCCAGGACAGTACATTACTATTGTAGCCCTAGGGGCAAATTGATAAAATTGGCCAGAACAAACATTTTTGACAAAAAAATAGCTAAGTGTTGAAAATTATTTGAAGTATGAAAGTGAAAATTTAGGTCGTAAATAACCAGTGTTGATATTTACTATACTTAATTGTTTCGGGCATGTCCCGATATTATTAATTTTATGGGCTTGGCCTAGGTTATAAGTTTATAGTTGATATTATGATCTAGTATACTCAAGAGAGATATGCATCCAACTATTTGCTAGTTATACCCTCAGACACTACATAGTTTAGAGTACTCTCTGGTGATTTAGGATGGAGCCTTCAGTATTGTGGTCCAATACTCAAATTTTTTTTTTATTTATTTATATAGAATATTAACAGATAATTTAATATAAAAAAATATTATATAACTAATATTGTTACTAGTAACAAAATACAGGTTCTCACACCCTTAGCCATGAAGCTTTTTGCAGTACAAGGACATCAATGCAATATCAAGGGGGTGATGTCGAAAATTTGATTTTAGACAATCTCCATAATTATGAGTTTTAGAGATTTATGTTTACAAATACATTCATAGTTTAGTTAATGTATGTAATCCAAGAGCCATTTAAAGGGTCATTTGATGTCTAGATAAATGTACAAGACCGTATTCATGTTCCTAGGAGCCTATGAATATCTATGTAAGAGTAGTAAAAGAAGTGTGACAAGGGAAGTGAGATGCATGACAAGGTAGTCTCTTCCTATCAACTTCTCTCCCTATTTGTGTTTTTAAGTAATATCAAGCCTGCCATGAATTTTCAACAAAAGTTTCCTGAGCTTAATTGAAGTTAGACCTGGTCTACTTTACGGATTTGAGTCCTGTATTTGATTTACTCAAATGAGAAGTTGATTTAAGTGAAGTTTGAGTGAGAAATTTGTGTGACCAAACTAAAAACTTGCCTAAAATGCATGTTTCATCTCATCGGTACAATACACATTGTCCACATCATCCTATGTGGATTCAGTTATCAAAAAATAAAGAATAAAAAGCTTGAATTACATGACTTATTCATAACATTGTTTGCATTGTTTGAGCAATTGGTCACATGTTTTACATCAAACCACAACAAATCATACAATCACTATAATGATAAATGATTCACCCAATGAAATGAAGATTTTCTTCTGGCTTTTCAGATAGAATCAATTGGCTCTCAAAGGAATTTAATGACCCCATCATTCTTATTCATCCATCTCAAAAAAAAAAAATGCAAGCACAGATCAAGGTGAAAACCTTCATATGCATAATTAATGGTGTTGCGGTTACATTTTACTCCAAACGTGAAGCTCGTGCTTTAGTTTGTCCCTCAAAACTCGCCTGAGTAATTTGTTGGAAGCTGTTCGAGGAAACTCTGGTACATTCTTTACAAAGTTCACCTGTTAACCAGTAAAAAGAAAAAGAAAAAAAGAAAATCATATGCTTATCAGGCAGATTCAGGTTTTTTTTTTTTTTTTCATGAATTCAATCCATTTTTGGAAAATGTGGTCACTCCCATAATTGACTTGCCACAAATGTTGGCCTAATATGTAACTGAAAGGATTGAGGCAAATGTACAGAGATCTTATTGCACAAATATTTGCGTATGTTACATCTACATAATTTAATACACAAAATTTGGAAGAGCCTATAATCCATCATATTAAAAAATTAACAAAACAATAGACAAACAAAAACAAAATCAAAAAATCTTAGGCCAAACAAGTTTTCTACAATTGTGACCAAGGTTTTAAAAAGCAGCTGCAACCGTTACGTAACGATTGTGGTAGTTACCGCCACCCATTATAGCCGCTATAGAGGTGTGATGGAAATTCACGTGTAACGGCCGTTTCGATGTTACATAACAGCCGTAGTGATATCGTAACGGTCCGTTAGACACCATTACACCCTTTTATAATATTCTGAATAGTCTCATTTTCCCAAAAAAAAACAACAAAAAAACAAAAAAACAAAAGCTTACAAAAAAAGAACAAATACTCAAGTGATCCAAGCCTAAAGAAAAAATCTTACATGAATTTTTTTCTTTATGATTTTTATTTTAAAAATTTATGGCACAATATTTATTTTATAATCATTTCATTTAGTAATCGTGAATATTTTTTAATTCAGTTAGTTCAAGTATTGGTAAAAAATAATTTATAGATATTTAAAATCAATTATTCTTAAAATCATTAACTAATAAAATAAAATATAAAAAGTTTCTTTTATAGTGATTCGAAAATATGAAATATATTGGGTCATACTTAAAAATTTTAAAAAAAAATTGATCAAAATGTATTTTAAATCTCAATAAATGTGATTTTGGAAAAAAAAAAAAAAAAAAAAAAATTTAAAAATGCGTATTGGTAAGTTTTTTTCAAATCGTGCGAAAAAATAAATAAATAAATAAATAAATATCACAGTTCCGGTTACCGCAACTGTTACGCTACAGCCTTTACACCCCACAATCGCTACCGCATCACTGCAATCATTACGGCGACCGCAATCGCTTTTCAAAACCTTGATTGTGACAAATCCACAACTGAAGGTATTGGTGTATTCTTAAACAGTTCTGCACTTCAAGGTTTAAGCCAACTATGAACTTTTCAGTTTTCTGCATATTTCAACGTTGTTTTGTATTTACCGATATGTCTCTATAATTAAAAATGATAATAAGAGGAATAGACAAACAATTACTTTTGCATCCCATGCATATTTGACACAGCCGATTAAATCTTTCTCTAGATCTACCTTGATTCCCAAAAAATAATATTTCCTTGGATGCTCACCTAATGCTAACAGAAAATGAATTGGATGAAGATTTTTAT
Organism: Camellia sinensis; assembly: GCF_055761805.1. NCBI lineage: Eukaryota > Viridiplantae > Streptophyta > Magnoliopsida > Ericales > Theaceae > Camellia > Camellia sinensis. Next base: position 4,033,719 of record NC_138974.1, on the reverse strand, counting down.
AATATTTTCTTACTTAATATTTAAGAGATTTTATTTTTTATTAGTGGAAGTGTCAAGAGTCCCAATGACCAAACAATAGTTTCATAGACCATCAAAGTGGTGTTGTTAACCATGGAGGTCATCATGTTCAACTTGTCTAGTAAATATTTTAAAAGAGTGAGGTTCGACTATATATACCCAACACTACCATTCAGGGTATTGTTTTATCAGATAAGGCACCTAAAAGTGTATATACACCTCTTTTGCCTTTACAAACACCTCATTAGTGTTGTTCAAACCATTGGAGAGTAAGAGTAGCCTTTATTCATTTGACGCAAGCTGTTAAAGAACTTGCTCCAGGGGATTCTCTAAATTTTTTGCTTGTAGAAGGTAAATATCTCATGTTAATAGTGATATACCATATGTTAGTATTAATCCACCCATATGATATATGTGGGTCACATACAATCTAGATTGGTTTATACATGTATTTGAGTTAGATAGTAGAGTCTGGAATCTACTAAAAAAACTTAATATATGTAGGAATTGATTACCTAATTGTATAAAACTAGGATTCTTTTCGTAGACTATTATAAATAGTCATGAGGGCTGTAAGTTTGGTGACATTGAGGGAGTAGTGAGGTAAAATAGAGATGAAGGGGTGAGAAAAAAATACTATGAGACACCAAGTGAGCAAGGGCTCGACTCTCCTTAAGCATGGGGTTCGAGTAGTAGTGTGAGTTTTGAGTATTTTGGTCATCTCACATGTAATCTCTATTTTATTCATATAGTGGAATATCTCTCTCCCGTGGATGTAGGTAATTGATGAACCAAGTATATTTGTGTGATCATATATTTTATCTTTTGTGCGTTCATGATGTGCTTCCGTTTGTGTTGGTGGGATGTGGAACAAATCCCAACACTATAAACCATCGGACACTACACTTGCCTCACATGAATACGTTCTTGTGCTTGAAGGTGTTGGTTCCCTTCTTTAATTGTAAGTTTTAGATTTTATTAGGGTTGTGATTGGGTGGTTGTGGTTTTGGATGAGCCTAAATCCATTTTTGTTGTTATATATATGTGAAAGACGTTAAAGTTATGTTTGGAGCATGGATTTGGGTAGGGATTTAGAAAATGGCAAGGGAAATGGAGAGAAAAAAAGAAGCTTGTATTTCATTCACATTTCCCTCATCTTTTCCTTTATATTTCCAAATCCATGATCCAAACATAGCCTAAGGGTGGATCATAGTGAAACCACTTGAAGAGTGATTAAAGGCTTTGGGCAGCCCTAGTGAAAACCTATTGTGATTAGTGGGTTAAACAAGATAAGGAGGCCAGAGGCTAATGTTCGCAAGTAACTGAACCACCATACAATCTAGGTATACATCTCTTTTTATTTTGCACTTTAATCTGTTATATGCTATATGATGAATGTGATTCATGTGTGGAATTGATTTAAATGTTATAAAAGATTCACTAAATGTACTCTTGCCACAAAAGTAAAACAAATTTGATAATTGAGTAGAGTCCCTTAATTTTACCCAACTGAACACTTGAATTGTACAAGGTAATTAAGATAGTAAAACTGACTCAAGTTACAAATCTATTTGACGCTCAATAAAAGATATTAAAGGTGAATTAAGGTGAAGGATTAAACTAATTTATAAAATTTAGGTTGTCCTATTCAACCCACCTTCTAGGACACTTCCATTAATAATGTCCCTTCATATCCTATGCCGAACCAGAATAAAATAGTAACCATGATAAGGAGTACGCTCAACTTGTAGAGGCATACAACCTAACCAAAACAATATATATATATATATATATATATATATTCAGGATCTTAAAAAGAGGCACAAACCTTAAACAACGGGTTAAGGTTTCTCTGAATGGCTCTTGAAAATAGCATCTTTAGCTTGTCTGGTTGTGTGTTAAATCCTTTCTTCAGTACCACAAATATAGCCAACTGTTCTGGACCACCATTTGCTGGTGCAGCGCTGACAGCAGCAGTTTCCATGATACTTTCATCGGCCTGGTCACACACTCGCTCAATTTCAACTGAGCTTGTCTGCATATCAGGTAATCTCAGTTATTTTTCTCATTTAAGAAATTAGTCCAAGCAAAAAGAAACTAACAGATGTCATGATAAATGAAATTAAGCCTATTCAAAAGTCAAACACGAGCTTATTTTGGGAAAGTACAGAAGTCAGGAAGTTAATTTTGTCAAGTAGACTCCATGGAAATTTTATTGTCAATTGGTTTAATGTTCTTTGGGTAGTTTACCACCATACGCTCATGAAAAAATAGGTAAGCCCAAACACCTTTGGAATAGCATCAGCATGATTCAACACTGTTAGAATAGTCATATGTTATTATGTAATTATTTTATTAGTTGAAGGTACTATGGTCATATTGTAATATGTCTTCATAGAAATATATACTGCTTGAGTAGGGTTGATTTTCACAACTCTAAACCAATTAATCACACCATCTTCTCCTCTCTCTCTTCCTCTCTAACCCTAACCATAATATTCAACTCTTGTGCATTCTAACTTGGTATCAGAGTAGAGTTCTTGCCTTTTCGAGTGTTCATCAGAATCTAGAGATCATTGTGAGGTGACAGCAATGTGCTGATGTCATCATCCGTACGATGACATCAACGTGACATCATCATCTGTACGGACGAGTTGGGCTCTCAAGGATAGTCCTTCTGAGTTCAATGGTGATTTTTGTGAAATTTTTTGGAGCCATTTGATGTAAGTTTGGTATTTTTGAATGATTTTCAAATATTTTTGGTGGAAAATCGGAACTGCTGCTTCTGCTCTACTTGTGCGAGTTCTACCTAGTAGGCTCATCTCTATAGGGGCCGAAAATCATCCAGGAGGTCTTCCTTGAGGTTTGTTTTGAGATTTGGTACTGTTTTGTTGGATTTTTGATACTTTTTTGCCTCCTTCCCTGTTCGGCATCTCTAGGTTTGGTCCCAAACTTCTCTGTTTGGTATTTTCTTCTGTTATTTGGCTGCTTTGGCCGCTTTGGTTGCTTTGGCTGTGTTAGTTTGGCTGTTTTCTGTTTGGCTTGGTCACAGACTTCTATTTCTATTGTTTTCTGCTGTTATTTGGCTGATTTCTGTTTGACTACTGTGTGTTTTCCATGGCTGACATCAAACCTCCTGTGGTTAAAGATGATGAGTTGCCTAAGTCTATCACTACCAAGAAACTTAATGGCTCAAATTATCTGGCTTGGGCTCATGCCGTTAAAATCTTTTTGCCGGGTAAGAAAAAATCCCGTTTTCTTACTGACTTTCTGCCTGCTGTTGATGATAACACCGTTGATGACTGGTGTAGTGAGGATTCTTGTGTTATGGAATGGCTCTGGCATAGCTTGGAACCTCATGTTGCTACTACTGTGGAATTTTGTGACACCTCGAAAGAAATTTGGGACTCCCTTGTTGAGTCATTTTCGAATCAAAGTAGTGTCTCCCGGGTCTATGAGTTATATGAGCAGATTTTTGCTACTCGACAATCTGGTCGTTCTCTTTCGGATTATTACAATGGCCTTAAGAATTTGTGGGATCAGTTATTACAACACCGGCCTTTTACTACTGATTTAGCATAACAAAAGTAAAATTGGGAGGAGTTTATGATGACCTCTTTACTTGTGGGCTTAGTTTTTGATTTACGGGGTTTCAAAGATCAAATCCTTGCTAGTGAGACGTTACCTTCCATTGCTAATGCCTATTCTCGGCTATTGCGTTCTTCTTTGGGACAGGGTTCTCCTTTATCTAGTTCTGCCTCTTAGACTTTGGCCTCTTCTGCATTGATCTCTAGTAGTAGCGACCGTTGGTCTTCCCGTAGAAGTTTTCCAAGCCACTCTAGTCACCGTGGCTCGCACACTGGTTTTCGTGGTTCTCGCGGTGGTCGTTCTTCTTATGGTTCTCATCATGGTGGTGGGTGTGGAAATGGTTTTGCGTCCCGTGGTGATCGGAAGTGTACTCACTGTGGTTCCTTAGGTCATTCTGAGCCTTGGTGTTGGCAGAAGTATGGTAAACCTAATCATGTGAATCAGGTTATGGATTCTCCATCCTCTCAGTCGACACTTTTTCCCTCTGGCACAGTTGCTTCCCTAGCTGATTCTCATGATGCACTCACTACTCAACTTAGCGAGCTTACTGAGCTCGTCCAGTCTCTTCGTACTGCTATCCCTTCATCCTCCCCAGCTACAATGGCTGGTTCAGGTAATCTTGCCAGTGTGGCTCAATCTCCTCAATCTTGGCTCATAGACTCTGGTGCTAGTTCCAATATCTCCGGTAATTCATCTCTTTTCCATACTCTTCTTCCTGTTACACATAATATTATTCTAGCTGATGGATCCTCCCGACCTGTTAGTGGCAAGGGAATTCTTCAGCCCAGTCCATCTCTCTCCTTACCCTCTAGTCTTTATGTTCCTACTTTTCCATTTAATTTACTTTTTATTAGTCAATTGACTAAAGCTCTTCACAGTTCCACAACCTTTTCTTCCACTTCGTGTGTTTTGCAGGACCTCCAGACTAAGAGGATGATTGGTTCGGGGCATGAGAAGGATGGCTTATATTTTTCTGGACACTGATAGTGTTAAAATGTACCTACACCTACCACCACCTACTACCACACCTACTACACCTACCACCAATGTACCCTCACCTACTCCTCACCTACTACCCAAATCCTCTCCTATATAATAGGAATCCTTGTAATATCAATATAACAATCTTGTAGAACATCAATCAATAATAATACATATATTTTTACATGGTATCAGAGCAGGTTTAGAACCTGGTATTTTCGCTTCCCCGGCGGGCGGTAATCTCACCTTAGCCGCCCGCCGGACCTCAACCTAGTCCGCTAGAATTTTGCTACACATACCTTCACTCTGCTTCACCACCTTTGCCTCGCTTCTGAAATAAAAGACAGCCACCACACCACCAATCACCGCTACTCCCACGGCACCCATCTCATTGGTGTTCAATAGTTTAGTTGTCATTGGTGTTCAAACTCCAAACTGCATCAGACAGACTGTCTTTGATGCTGTAACATTGGATTACAAAAATGTTACTGTTATTGTTGATGCCACAGCTGCTGCCACACCTGACGTACATGTTGGTTGTTCGCGAGCATGACCCACTTGGAAGGGATGTTGAGCTCTTCCGTCGGCACCCATCTCACCCGCCTCTCCATCCAGCCTCATACCTGCCATGCGCCGTCCCTCTCCTTCACTTCTCTCGCCGACAACGTCTTCACCTCCGCCGTCTCTCCTCCACATCACGGCCGGCAACAGCCGCCAGCGCTACCAACCATAACCTCGGCCTCTATCAGATCGGCACGTGTCTCTTCCCTAGTTGCTTCCCAGTCACCGCCAGCCCAACCACCACGCCGCCACTCGCGGCAGCCACCGCCGCCGACCTGTGCACCGACCCGCCACCACGCTGTTCACCCCGTCGTCCGTATCTCTACTAGCGACGGTCACTGGAATTGGACCCCAAACACTGCCAGATGGATCCTTCTTCTCCTACATCTCTTTTATTTTTTTATTTTATCGTTGATGATAATGATGACCTTAAGTATAGCTTTTAGTTTTTTAAAATAAAAAAAAAATAAAAAATTAAAAAATTACACAAGCACTATCTCTCTCGATCGAATCTTTTCGTTTTTCTTCCACTAGGTGGCTGCCTCACTTTCACGTGGTCTGTCTTTTTCTCACAAAGCACATACACTAACACATCCACTCACCTTTCTTTCTTTTCCTTCCTTTACCCTCTTTTCCTTTCTTTTATTTGATTTAAACACTTGCTGTCACCCACTCACTTTTAAAAAAAAAATAAAAAAAAAACAATTGCTGTCACCCCTACTTTTATTTTATTTTATTTTATTCTATTTTTTTTTTTTTTATCTTTTGTATAATACTGCAACATTGATAAAAAAAAAAAAAAAAAAAAAAAAAAAAAAAACAGAAGAAGAAGAATTGCACACCACACTATTTTATTCATGTTGGGGCTCACTCCGATCACCATTTTACACAAAAACAAAAAAAAAAAAAAAAAAAAAAAAAAAAAACACACACACACCAAAACAAAACATCCACACCCACAGTGGGATTTTTTCTTCTCTACTCTGCTGCAGGTCTCTTCTTCTTGCCTCCGTCCTGAGCAGCCCTTGACGATGTTGCCTCCGGCTTTCCCCCGCCACCGAGCACATTTACTCCCTGCTCCTCCACTGCCGCATATGGCGGCCCTCCAAATCGGAACATCACGGTGGCCTTCCGCTTCAGCTCCTTGTTTTCTGCCCTTAGCACGCTTATCTCTGCTCGCGCATCCTTATACATGCGTTGGAGCAGAGCCAGCTGGGAATTTAAATGCTGCACCTCATTTGTCCTACTCTGCAGCCGGTTCGACAAATTTGTGACCGCCGTCATGGTTTCCACGCATGACTTCAGAGTATACTGATTAGCCTCAATATCAGTTTGCACCGCCATTTTTTGCTCCACCGACCGCATCGGAAAGTTCAATGGAGCAAAACCAGAGGTGTTTGGTTGCGGTTCACTGGCCACCGCACCAGTTATTTCTCCTGTGGGCTCGTTCAGTTCTGGAAAGAGCGTGAGCAGGTTCTGGGTAGCTGGACGGGAAGACGAGGCCATGTTTTTGGGTTGCCAAGTGTTTCAGAGAAGGGTTGGTTTCCGAGTGTTTCAAGATTTGCAGAGACAAGCTCTCCGAGCGTTCCGAGGTTTCAGACTAGTATGCACAGCCTTCGCCTCAACCTTGTTTTAAATAGCCAGGGCCAGCCACGCGCATCGCGCGCCTCTTGACGCCAAACGACAAACGGGCACGCCAACCAAGACACTCACGTGCCTCGCCATCATGTCCGGCGCACTTTTTGATAAATTGGGCACGCCTTTTGATGGCACGCCTTTTTAAAAAATTGAGCGCACCTTTTGAGGATGCGATTTTTTAAGGGGTCCGACAAGACTCTGTAAACTGTCCCGACATTGATTCCGGTTAGCTCCTTTATGGGTCCGACAAGACTCTGTAAACTGTCCCGACATAGATTCCGGTTAGTTTCTACAAGGGTCCGACAAGACTCTGTAAACTGTCCCGACATAGATTCCGGTTAGTTTCTACACGGGTCCGACAAGACTCTATAAACTGTCCCGACATTGATTCCGGTTAGTTTCTACAAGGGTCCAGCAAGACTCCGTAAACTGTCACAACAACTGTCACAACAGTGTCTGCTACAACGGTCCGACATGACCCCATAAACTGTCTTCTACAACGGTCCGACATGACCCCATAAACTGTCATCTACAACGTTATGACACCCCCATACAGTGTCCTCTACAACGTTATGACACCACCATACAGTGTCCTCTACCCCGTTATGACACCACCATACAGTGTCTTCACCAACGGTCTGACACGACCAAGTTGGTTAGTTCCTATCCTCCTTGAGTTTGCGGGGGGCTGTTAAAATGTACCTACACCTACCACCACCTACTACCACACCTACTACACCTACCACCAATGTACCCTCACCTACTCCTCACCTACTACCCAAATCCTCTCCTATATAATAGGAATCCTTGTAATATCAATATAACAATCTTGTCGAACATCAATCAATAATAATACATATATTTTTACAGATAGCCTGTCTCGTTCTACTTATGCTGTTTTGAGTGCTACCTTGTCTCCTCTGCAATGGCATTTTCGCTTAGGTCATCCGTCTTTAACCAAGCTTAAGTTAGCCATTCATGGCTTGAGTCATGTGTCTAAACTTGAATGTGATGCTTGTCAGCTTGGCAAGCACCACCGTAGTTCCTTTCATAGTCGTGGTGTTAGTCGCGTGTCCACGTCTTTTGATGTAGTCCATACAGACAAATGGGGTCCACCTCGGACTAACACTGTTAATGGCTTTCTTTATTTTGTTAGTTTTGTGGATGATTACTCTCGAATGACTTAGTTATTTTTAATAAAGCAGCGGTCTAAATTACCCCAAATAATTTCTAAATTTTATAATGAAATCTTTACTCAGTTTGGAAAACGTATTAAAATATTCCGGTCTGATAATGCCTTAGAATATATGCAGTCTACTGTGGATCTTTTTGTGCTAATCGTGGTATTATTCATCAAACTAGTTATGTTCACACATCCCCCCAAAATGGTGTTGCTGAGCGGAAACACCGCCATTTGTTAGATGTTGCTCGCACATTGCTGTTTAACATGCACGTTCCCAAATAGTTTTGGGGTGATGCTATGCTCACTGCTTGCTCTCTTATTAACCGCATGCCCTCGATTATGTTACAAAACCAGTCTATTGTGGATCTTTTTGTGCTAATCGTGGTATTATTCATCAAACTAGTTATGTTCACGCATCCCCCCAAAATGGTGTTGCTGAGCGGAAACACCGCCATTTGTTAGATGTTGCTCGCACATTGCTGTTTAACATGCACGTTCCCAAATAGTTTTGGGGTGATGCTGTGCTCACTACTTGCTCTCTTATTAACCGCATGCCCTCGATTATGTTACAAAACCAGTCTCCCTTCTCTCAGTTATACCCTGATTGTTCCCCGTTTCCTCTTTCTCCTCGTATTTTTGGTTGTGTGGCTTTTGTCCATGTCCTTGATCCAGGCCTGAGTAAGTTATCTCCTCGTGCTCGTAAATGTGTGTTTTTAGGCTATTCTCGTACTCAAAAAGGTTATCGATGTTATCACCTTGAGTCCCGTCGGTTCTTTGTCGGTGCTGATGTTACCTTTTTTGAGTCCACCCCTTTTTTTTCTTCATCTGGGCAGCAATTGTCAGTCGATCTTATATCTTGTCATAAGGGGGAGCCAGCATCTCCCACACCTACTCCCACACCTACTTTTCCTGTGCCTTGTGTCTCCTCCTCCTCTGTTTCACCCTCCACCAATGTAGATCCCTCTTCTTCACCTCTATCTCCTCTTCAAGTTTATCAACGGTCCCAAAATCGTCACCTTGTTTCTTATGGCCCGAACAGTTCATCTTCTTTGTCAGAGGCTCCTGGCCCTCCTACCGTTCTGGACTTTGATGATCTTCCCATTGCTTTGCGCTGAGGTAAACGTGCTTGCACCCAACATCCTATTGCCCATTTTGTTTCTTATGATCGTCTTTCCACTAGTCTTTACTCCTTTGCTTGTAGCTTGTCTTGTGTTTCCATTCCCTCTTCTTATGAGCAGGCTATGTCCATGTCGAGTTAGAAGCATGCTGTGGATGAGGAAATGAGTGCTCTTCATTAGAATCAGACTTGGGACCTTACTCCATTGCCTTCTGGGAAACCTAGTGTCGGTTGTCGCTGGATTTATACTGTCAAGTATCTTCCTGATGGTACTGTTGAGCAGCTTAAGGCCCACTTAGTGGCCAAAGGCTATACATAAACTTATGGCATTGATTATCTGGAGACCTTCTCCCCTGTGGCTCGCCTCAACTCTGTTCGGATTCTTTCCTCTATTGCCATTAGTCAATCTTGGCCTTTATATCAGCTTGATATAAAGAATGCCTTTCTTCATGGCGATCTCCAAGAGGAGGTCTATATGGATCAGCCACCTGGCTATGTTGTTCCCAGCAATAAGCATATGGTTTGTCGATTGCAGAAGGCCTTGCATGGTCTCAAGCAATCTCCACATGCTTGGTTTGATAGCTTCAGTGCAGTTGTGCTTTCACATGGGTTTCGTCGTTCCACTTCTGATCATTCTGTTTTTGTTCACCACTCGTCTACTGAGAGTATTGTTCTTCTTGTCTATGTGAATGACATCATCATTCTGGCAGTGACTCCACCGGTATTGCTGATTTAAAACAGTCTTTAGGTCAGCACTTTCACACTAAGGACTTGGGTCATCTTCGCTATTTTCTTGGGATTGAGGTTGCTCGGTCTTCTCGGGGGCTGTTTCTTTCGCAAAGCAAGTATGTGCTTAATCTTCTCTCTGAGGCTGGCCTCCTAGGCACTCGTCCAAGTGATACTCCAATGGACTCTTGTGTTAAACTAGATGGTGATACTGGGGACTTATTTCTTGATATTGGCCGTTATCGTCATTTAGTTGGAAAATTAATTTATCTCACCGTCACTCGTCCTGATATTACATATGTTGTCAATGTGGTTAGTCAGTTTATGCATGCTCCTCATCACCCTCATTTTGAAGTTGTTTGTCGTATCTTGCGTTATCTGAAGCGTGCCCCAGGTTATGGTCTACTCTATCGTCCATCTTCTTCCTTATCTGTCACTGGTTTTAGTGATGCTGATGGGACGGGCAGTCGAACTGATCGCCGTTCTACCTCGGGCTATTGCACCTTCGTTGGCGGTAATCTTGTTACTTGGCGCAGCAAGAAGCAGAAAGTTGTTACTTGTTCGAGTGCCAAGACTGAGTACCGTGCCATGACCCATACTGCTTCTAAGATGTTGTGGGTTCACTCTCTTCTACAGGATTTTGGTATTCTTGTTCCCACTCCTATGAGTATGTGTTGTGATAATCAGGCTGCTATCTTTATTGCCGATAATCCAGTATTTCATGAACGTACGAAGCATATTGAGATTGATTGTCATTTTATTCACGACCTCTTACTGAGAAAGCAACTTGTGACTCCTTATGTTCGTTCTGAAGATCAATTGGGTGATATCTTCACCAAACCCTTGGCTCGGTCTTCCTTTTATGGCTTATCTAGCAAGCTGGGCATGTTTGATCTCTATGCTCCAGTTTGAGGGGGAGTGTTAGAATAGTCATATGTTATTATGTCATTATTTTATTAGTTGAGGGTACTATGGTCATATTGTAATATGTCTTCATAGAAATATATACTGCTGGAGTAGGGTTGATTTTCACAACTCTAAACCAATTAGTCACACCATCTTCTCTTCTCTCTTTCTTCCTCTCTAACCCTAACCCTAATATTCAACTCTTGTGCATTCTAACTAACACGACTTCAAAAGCGGAGAGAGATATGAGAGTGTGGTTGGTACCTTTACACCACCAAGATTCATGGTGTCATCAGCCCTTCCCTGTACAACAAAATATCCTCCAGCAGTTCTCTTGATGATGTCTCCGTGTCTCCTTAGTTGCTGTGAGTAGCAATCAAGTTAGAATAAATATTATGAAAGCCACTTCTATGCACCAGATCATATAGCATTTGTACTCACCAGATATTCTGATAATTATTCACTACTTATTTATGGACAAGAGTTCAACTTTCAAAGTAATCCTAACAAACAATTACATCTTATAATTTTTATCCCAAGTAGCTTCTATCTGGAATTATGATTTATAAAGAGGTATGGTAAATGAGAAGACAAGAAGATTTATTCAATTCAGCAATTGTTCATGCCAACAGGTTAGGTGAGGACATTGGCCTGATTGCTTTAGTTCTAGAAGACTAAATTTCATTCTTAAACTTTTGAAACTGAACATAATGCAAATTTTGAGAACACATGCAATTCCAAAGCATTCATGTTTAAACAAATCCCCTAGAATTTTTTAAAAGAACAGCTCTTATGCTACCTGAGTGACATTTATCCTTCAATTTCCAAGAACAGTAAAAAAAAAATTCAAAAATGAAAAGAAACAGGTTCGCATTCTAGAATCTTATAACTTTCATGAAATTCTCTCTTTTACAAAACTGATACTTATTAAAACCACTGTTTTGAAATATTGATACAAATAGAACACCATTAATCCTGGTCAGGCACTCTAAAAATCTAACTCGACCCCATTAATCCTGGTGTTGACTGATCACCTGAAATGCATCGTGCGCATCCATTGTTTTATGGACCTATTTATTTGGGCAATCAGCTTGGTCACAGGAAGTTTCTCTATGAATGATCCAATGCTAAGTTACATGGACACAAGTACAGGAGTCAAATATGGACGCATATTTAGGGGACAAAACCATCAAACCTCTAATCTAAGAATCACATACACTTCTATGAAGGTGATGTGTCCGTGTCGAAATGATGTTGGAAACCAATAATCATTGGACACTTTCTGATACGTGTTGGACACATATCCAAACATTTTAGACCTCAACATGCTTCAAGCACTTGGGGACACATGTCTGTCATTTAGACATACATGAAACACATTATGAGTTTGAACAAAATAATTGAATAATAAAAGAAAAACAATATGAATTATATCTATTAATCTCTTATCCAAGTATAAGAATTAGTGGTATGTTGCAATTTCTATTTAGATGAAATATTCATATATATGACACAATTTTTCCCCTCCCAAACACACATTAATGTGGACTAATCGGATGCTATTTTTTTTATTTATTTATTCATATATATGACACATACTAAATATAAAAAACCACATATTTTGAGCATCTGTCACATGCTGTGTCCTATATTTTTTGAAAATTGTAGTGTCGGCGTGATTATCTAGTATCCGTGTCATGTCGTGTGACCGTGTCTAGGCTTCTTAGTCCCTAATTGAAGGATATGAGGACTTCGTAAAAATATATATAAACTCTTATATTATCAATCTATTTTATGGAATAAAATGGTATTTTATGTAACATAGACTGTCAAAAAAGGTATTTTACTCATTTTACAACAATTTTGCAACCCAAAATAAATAAATAAGTATAATGACTGTTAAATAAAATAACATACCAAAATTAAATTGATGAATATGCTTGATAATTGCATATCTGATGGAAGTATCGATCATATTTTACACCCTTATCTACGTGTCAAGTGCCTGACACTACTTGATTTATTTTGAAGAGTCCATATAACATATATCTACAGTTCTGGAATGAGATTTCTAACTTGTTTCTACCACTGTAATGTCTAATGTGCATTGAACTTGACAAATAATTATAACTAACAACTTAGAGCATGGTGTCTCCACGTTAGCGTACCATTCCTTTGTACATGGGCATTCCTTTGAAGTACACTTCTTCATGATCAGCATTAAGCAATCTATCAGTAGCTCCCATGTATTGAGGAAATAAACCCACTTCACCAACACAAGCTTGATCATCCAGCTGTCACATATGTCAAAAATATCAAACAAATGCAAATGCAAATGCAGGAATCTCCAAAATGACAATCAAATAGATTTGACTTGTCTAGATGGTTAAATTTGTTACGAGTCATTGTATCCATTGTAACTAGTCACTATCACACAGCCATAGCAGGGCAGGTAATATTGGATCCATTACAGTTGAGAAGGCTTAGCAAGTGATTTACCAAAATAATCCTCACCTAAAGGTGCAGCAAAAACCCTCCAGCCAATGGTGTGATCCAGTGAAAGAATTCTTATAGCAACAATTTTCAAATTTAGTCAGATAATTTCTTACATAAGGAACCCCATGTTCATCAAGGATGACAAAGCCTGTTGTCATTGACGCAGAGCTAAATGTTCCAAATGCTTGAGGTTGCAGAAGACTTCCCTGGATGTAGGATGATGCGAGTTCAGTGCCCCCACAACATTCAATAATGGGTTTGTAGTAAGCCCTCGAAGAAAGCCAAAGGTCATCATCAACATTAGAGGCTTCTCCAGTAGAACCAAATGACCTGCAAATATTCATATTTAAATCCATTTTCTAGTGAATGATGCAACCATGAATATGTGAAATTTAAATGGCAGATTACCTTATTTTTGTCCAATCTAGGCCTTCCATGCAATGTGTACTCTTCCAAGCCTTGACTAAGCTTGGGACTGTGCCCAAAATAGTCACACCTGCATCCTAAACAAACGTAACAAAGAAAAAAGAGGTGTTTGTAGAGCAACTGTCAATTACTTGAAAGCATAATAGAGTCGAATTATACCCTTCGGCATGTATTGAAGGGGAAAAAAATTTTAAAAAAAAATAAAAAAATGTAGAAATTCCTTTTGAACCTTTTTTCCTAGTTTCTTATCTTCTCCTGCATTGCCTATTAGACATATTCAAATAGCTTGATATACATTGTTGGGCCCATTTCCTAATAACTTAAACTTTTGAGACAATTGGTGACTTAACATGGTATCAGAGGTCATGGGTTTCAAGTCTCTCTTAAGTATGAATGTTTTCATCTCCACGTGCAAGATGGGGTTGCATGTGAGGGAGGGTATTGAATGGCTTGATATATACATTGTTGGGCCCATTACCTAACAACTTAAACTTTTGGGACAATTGGTGACTTAGCAAGCAATACAAAACATGAGTCCCTTTTTCATTCTAGTGTAGGAATGAGCAAAATTCTAGAAGTAATCTTTTTGTTTTTTTATAACCATTACCCAAACAGAAATAAAAGGGAATACAAATCCCAAGGGCACACAATACTCCCCCCATCCCAAAATATTAGTCCCTTATTCCATTTTTCATTGTCCCAAAATATTAATCCCTTTTCAAAAATCAAGGACTAAAATAATATAAATTTACGATTTTGCCCTACTAATAACATAAAAAGTACAATATGACAATTGATATTCCCAAAAAAAAAATGTACTATCAAAGGATAATTTTGGAAAATTAATATTTTAAAAATGCAATAATTGAACTATCAAAAAAAGTTGGATTCCCCAAAAGGGACTATTATTTTGGGACGGAGGGAGTAGAAGAAATAATTTATTTCATAAATTCAAAAGGTGCCTCATGAATAAAACAGTAAAAGACTATTTCATTCTAGATGAACATAAAGGAAAATCAGTATTCGGGAACCTGAACAAATTGTCCAAAGCCACGGCCGAGAGGAGATCCATGATAAAGAGCAAGAGTTGCCCCAGTTAGAAAGCATGAATACAGCAAAATTGGCCCCATCACCCATCCTAAATTTGTGGGCCAGCATAAGACATCCCCAGACTGAACATCAACATGTGCCCAGGAATCAGCAGCACATCTAATTGGAGAAAGCTGGGTCCATGGTATAGCTTTTGGATCCCCTGATAAAGGAAAAATAAATTACAGAATCAAGGGATGAGAAAATCCAGAATTAAACTGTAAAAAAACAATGTCAGACCAGAAAATTTTACCTGTGGTTCCGGATGAGAAGAGTATATTAGTCGTGGAGTCTATAGGTAGATAGACTGGAGAAAAGTAATTTGATCTGTCAGAAAAGAAAAATATTGTTAAACCAAAGTAAATAAGTCACTAGGAGAAAATCATATATACACGAGTGTGGCATTACCTAGGGTGGTAATCAACACTGGAAAGAAAATGTTTCCATGACAAGTCCTGTTTCCTCAGTTGAACATCCACGTCCTTTCCAGATGCAGGAATCACAATAGCTTTAGGTGGAACAGCTTCTACTACTCGACTGCAAGGGAAGAG
Source organism: Camellia sinensis (assembly GCF_055761805.1). Taxonomy (NCBI): domain Eukaryota; kingdom Viridiplantae; phylum Streptophyta; class Magnoliopsida; order Ericales; family Theaceae; genus Camellia; species Camellia sinensis. The sequence continues at coordinate 4,018,439 of NC_138974.1, read as the reverse complement.
GAGAAAAAAACACAAAAAACCATGATTATGCTAGAAGTTCATTTAGAAGCATGTCTTGTGAAATTTAATTACATATTTTTAGGATAGGAAATTATTAGGATATTAGTCAGAGCTACTAAACTAAGTGCTTCAAGTAAATCTCACAGAAACAATGTTAGATGGACTCGGGTATGAGTATCGGGTGCGAGTGTGTATCCAACTCGTCAAAGCTTCCTAAACCTAAATCTTAGGATATTGCGATATGCATCCAAAAGTTGGGTATTGGTACAGGGAGATATCCTGAACACTTGTATATTTTGCATACTGTATGATATTGTTAGATAATCTGATGCAAATTATTTGAAATGTATTTGAAATTAAATAAGATTTAGGAAAAATATAGAATTTCTACCTCTCATTCATCTGAGAGGCAAAAAACATTTTTTTACTAGCAAATGTGAGCTGCATCGTCAACATCATACAAATTTAGAGGATTCAAGTGTCTAAATTGTGTACGTGTGTCGGACAACTATCCCACGCATTTATCCTTATCATATCCGTTGGAAACGGGTACTGTGAAGGAAATAGAAAATTGGTGTGTGACATTTTTTTAAGAGAAAATTTGGCCTTTCTACACAATTGAAACTTTATCTGCAAATCGTTCAAAAAACTGGGGCAGCTTGAGTGGGGGAGTGGCCAATGAAGCTACATTCAACGAATAACTGAATTTGGATCTTTGAATGAAATTGATTCAGAGAGTCCTCCTCTGCTCCATTTCCCAAGACTTCTGGTGCATAATGCATTCAAATTTTGCTACCAAACATACATTCCTGCCTCAGAGGGAGTTTTGGGTCTTAAAGGTCCTTCAATAGGTTTATGAACCTTCCCCATGCACTTTTGACTCAATTTTTTTTTTTTTTTTTTTGTCAATATGTAAGAGGTGTATGTCTGTGACCACCAGGCACTTAAGAACTGCACTGTCCTTTTCAAGGAAGTAGAAATTACCACTTTAACTAACATCTGGTTGTTCTCAACAATTTCCACTCATCCCTGAGCCACTGGGAAGAGCTTATAACATGTAAAATGACATTACATATGCTATTCAAATGTAGTTAACAATAATCTTAATTCTCACTTATGCTGCACACAGAGCAAAATTTCCATAACAAACATGGGCTCTATGGCCTATGAAACAGGAAAAGCCAAGGACATGGATATGGACTTCAAAAGTAGTTAACATTAATCTTAATCCTCATTTATGCTGCACATAGAACAATATTGTAGTAATAACATGGCTATATGGGATATGAAACAGGAAAAGCCAAGGAAATGGATATGGACTTCAACAGTAGATCATTGCATGCAGTATTCACTCAATCTGTTTTAAGTGAAACCCTTACCTGTATAAAGGAAATTTCCGACCCCCTCGTACTATAAAATCCTGAATTCAAAATCAAGCAAGAAGCAATTTCAAAATAAAGCAAATTATATGCAAAAGTAAAATTATTCAACTAGTTTATAGAATTCTATCAGCTGTGAAGTAACTACAATAGGAGCAGCTCAAATAGTTTTATTTGAGAAAAATCAGTTTTATTAATGTTGAAGATAATTTTTACCAAAGGTATATAATTGAAGGGAGTCGATATGAACGGGGCATGGCCTGAACTTGGCCAAGCTCCCTGCATGGTCCAAGCCCATTGAACCCTATAGATGTGCGCCAAACAAGGAGATGGGCCAAGCTTACTAGATGGACCAAGCCCAATCCAGTGAACATACTTGGGTTGAGCCAAGAAATGGCTAAGGCCAGACACCTCAAATCACAACTTGGGCCACGTATCAAGAGCATTAGGGTCGGGCTGACCACCCATTGGGCCGAGGCAGGCATGAGCTGAACATCTGTAAACTAGATCGGTCCACCTAGACCATCATGTTGGTCAAAGCCCAAAGCACAACGCTGCCAGGCTGGAAGAGCTCAACCAGACACCTTAGTGAGCACTCCCTGGGAGAGCAACCTCGTAGACTAAGTAACAAGGCCTTGACCTTAGACTCAACTCAAGGTCACAACAAAGGATTACACGTCATCACAATCACCAGGAGCCAAATAAAATGGTTAAGAATATTGCATCACATGGAGGGAAATAGATGAGCTCACATGGCAGACATACCTAACAGAATTGTGGTCCCCCCCACTCAGGTGTAATGATAACCTGAGCAAGGGGGCATAGGTTACTCTCTCTCTCTCTCTCTCTTCCTGAGTCCTTGACTTTAGCATTGGAGGGGTTTTTCAACCAATCCCAACCAGGCAGCTCTCACTGTGTTCTTAGTCTTGTAGGTCTCAATTCCTGGATAGCCCAGCTTGGTCATGGAGCGCTAATTCATTAAACAATGAGAGATTCATTCTCGCACATCAATAACGAAGTATAAATATACACATTTATGCATGGGTCAATTAAGATAGTTGGAGAAAAGGTATCTTTCCATTTTGTTTTTTCACAAAAGTTAAGGTGCATAAGCACACAGGTGGAGCTATGTTGGGGCTAGTTAGGAAAATTTCCCTCACTAACTTTCATGGAATCACTAACCAAACCAAACCAAATCTTAAGTCCCATCAAATGGGGTCAGCTGCATGAATCCTTCTTCTCCATTCGAAGATTCATATATCTATTTACTACACTAGTCCACGTCAATCTAGGTTTACCCCTTCCCCCAAGACTACTATCTACCTTCACTGCATCGCATCTCTTCACTACGGCCTCTGTTGGTCTCCGCTGTATATGATCAAGCCATCTTAATTTATTCTCTCTCAACTTATTTTCTATCGATATTGTGAGAATATATGTTAATTACGGAAATATATCAATTAGGTTGACTGTATATTTTAGATTGATTGTGTGAATATTAGATTGATTGTATGTGGTTATTATTTCCTATTACAGATTAGGTTTAGGTTTGCTATATATATCGGTTATAATCTCTGTATTAGAAAAACAATTGAATATACGATTATTTAGAAAGCTTACATGTACTACTACCTGTTAGAATAGTATATTATTAGTTGGGTTTTTATTCAGATGTAATTATTCTATACCTTAGGGCTCCCTTGTAATTATTAATCTTTATTAATATAAAAATGGGATAATATCACAATCATTCCCCAATCTTTGTATTCTCTAAAAACATCATGGTATCAGAGTCATAACACAACCCTAAACCCTAAACCTATACCCCACAGCCACCACAAAGCTAGGTTTGACTGAACCTGCCAGAGTCAGCCCTCAGTCGAACACTGTCGCCAGTGCCCAGTCATTGGTTGGTCACTGCGATAGGCCATCTTGCCTTGCCTAGTCACACCCTTTCGTTGCACCCTTCGATCACTGTCGCAGGTCCCCAATCACGTGTTGGTCCCTGCCGACAGCCCTTCTAGCCTAAGTCGACCACTATGGATGTGTGGTCTTGCCTAGCCGACTGCCACTGGTAGTCTCTCAGCCCTAGTCGACAGCCCCGAGGCTTCCTCTGGCTTCCTTCATCTCTCTCTGTGTCGTCTTGGCCTTCGGCTACTGTCTGTGATGAGGTATTGACCTCGGTTTGCTTCTGCTTCTGTTTTCTTCGTTTCTTCTACACATACAAATACAAATACAAAAAAAATACAAAACAAACAAAACAAAACAAACAAACAAACAAACACACACTTATATGAGTGTTTAATTCTTTAATATTCTTAGTGGTCTTCGTGCTTACTATTCTTCCACCATATTTCGGGTTTGTGATTGGCACTAGTTTCTGTTGAGGGTTCGGTAGTATAATATCCATGGCAGATTCCACCAGTGGGTCCACTACTTCTTAGACACCTAAGAGTGAGAGTTCCAGTATACCTACTACTATGACTGATAACCCTAACCATAGTCTTAAAATCATCACCTCTCTACTATCTAGCGTGGTCACAAAGTTTTGACTATTTTTTTGAAGAGCAAAGGCAAGAGGGGATATGTTGATTGGTTAATACATTCTATGGCCTTGAAGATTAGAGAGGGCTATCTATCTATGGACACTGCACAGGATATTTATGAGGCAGTGGCTACTACTTTTCACAAAGGGAATTTCTCACAAGCATTTGAGTTGCACCACTCCATTGAGAGCTCTGTTCAGGGGGAGCAAACTGTTCTTCAGTACTTTACCTTCCTCACTAACGGATGGAAACGTCTTGATCACCTGCAGGATTATAAACCTGTTTACACTGCTAATTTAGTTGGGTACAAAAAGTTCATTACATAGGAAACAGTTTCTAGCCGGTCCCAATGTGGAGTATGATTCGGTTCGAAGTCGGGTTCTTGTTATAGACATTCTTCCTTTACTTCCAGAGGCATTTGCCTATGTACAGAATGAGGAAAGTCGCCGGTCTGCTATGATGTCACCTATTTCTACTGACCACTCCACGTTACTGTCTACCTCTAGAGATGGCCACAGTCTGACTCCCATCCCTCTGTCTGCTGCCAAGGAGTCTGTCTTATGTGATTACTGTCGCAAGCCACGGCATACTTGTGAGACGTGTTGGAAGCTTCATGGGACTCCATCCAGGGGTTGAAGTGATCGGCCTAGTTCTAGAGGAGGTAGGTCAAGCCAATCTCGAGGACATGGCTCGCATCCACAGGCTCATCAGTCTAGTGTCGTTAATACACTTGATTCTACTTCCACTTTCGTTAGTTAGGCTTCTGATGGTCTCTCTGGCATGACTACTCACAAGCTTGCGGATGTTCTGCGTCACTTGTTAGACCGCCAGTCTTCTACTGCTCTCAGTACATCTTCCTTGTCGTTTGTCCGCTCAGGTAACTTAGTCTCTTCTCCTCGTGTTTTCCTTTCTCATAAGTCTTTACCCTAGATTATTGATTCTAGTGCCTCAAATCATATGTCTGGATCCTCTGACCTTTTCTCTGCCTACAAGCCCTCTTTAGGTCAGGATAAAGTAAGGATTGCAGATGGTACTATTTCTTCCATTTCTGGGAAAGGTTTAGTCCATGTCACTCCTATCATACCCCTATCTTCTGTTCTCCATGTTCCCAATTTTTCTGTTAACTTGTTATCCTTGAATCGTATTACAAAGGATTTGAATTGTAGTGTGACTTTTTTCCCTGATCATTGTCTTTTTCAAGACCTTGTCACGAGGAGGACGATTGGCAGTGGTAGTACAGAAAATGGTCTCTACTTCCTAGATCAACCAGACAAGCTCGCTCATTCTTCCACCACAAGTCCTACTACCCAAGATGATTTATGGCTGTGGCATCGGCATCTTGGGCATCTTTCTTTTTATTTAATTAAACATTTATTTCCATCTATTTTTGCAAACAATAATGTGTCTGAATTTCTTTGTAAGTCTTGTCAACTTGGAAAACAACACAGAGCTTCTTTTGCTCCCAGTTTTAATAAAAGTTTAGTTCTGGTCTATCTCGTGTTTTGTCTGTTAAAGGTCATCGATGGTTTGTTACATTTATTGATGATTTTTCTCATACTACTTGGGTGTATCTCATAAATGACAAGAGTGAGGTTTTCTCTGTGTTCTGCAATTTTCACAAGATGATTTGTGCTTAGTTTGGGGCCACCGTCAAAATCTTCCGTTTTGATAATGGGAGGGAATACATAGATTCTGGGTTAGGACAATATTTTTCTGTCCATGGCATTATCCATTAGACCTCTTGCACCAATACCCCTCAACAAAATGGGGTGGTGGAACGCAAGAATTGTCATCTTCTTAACATGGCTCGATGCATATGTTTTTCTATGTGTGTGCCTCAGTCCTATTGGGACGACGCTATTCTCACCGTTGCCCATCTTATTAATCGTCTTCCTAGCTAGGTCTTGCAAAAACAAGCTCCCCTTCAAGTTTTCCCAGGTTCCAAGTCCTTATTTTCTCTTCCTCCAAAAATATTTAGCTGTTTGTGTTTTGTCCACAATCACTCTCCTACTCGTGGTAAGTTAAACCCTTGTTCCTTCAAATGTGTTTTCCTTGGGTACTCTCCTACTCAAAATGTGTATAAGTGTTATCACCCTCCTTCTCGTAAGTGGTTTGTGTTCATGGATATCACCTTTTTTGAGTCCTGGTCCTATTTCTTGTCCTCTCCGGTGTCGCAGTCTTCCCTTCAGGGAGAGCCTTGGTGTGAAGAGATTCTTGTGATTCCTATGGTGGAACCAATTGTTTTTGCACCACCATCTCTTGCTGGGACTACAGAACCCAATGTCACCAAGGATAGGGAAGGGGAAGGGGAAAGGGAAAGGGAAAGGGAAGTTTATGTCTGGGCTAAAGACAGACAGAAAGTTGACTAGATATAAGAAACCACTTTTGCTCTACCAGTGGCATCTCCTGCTTCTGATAAAAGTCCAGATAACTTCAAATCTCTTGAGTCCACTGATCTTGATACTCCTATTGATCTTGATGTTCCTATTGCCAATCGAAAGGGTATGAGATCTTGTACTCAACATCATATCTCAAATTTCGTGTCCTACTCTCATTTGTCATCCTTATATAGAGCTTTTGTGTTAAATATTTCCTTTGTTAGCATTCCTAACCATTTTCAGGATGATTTTGCTACCTCTAAGTGGAAATTTGCCATGACTGAGAAAATGAAAGCACTTGTGAAAAATGGCACTTGGGAATTGACTGAGTTACCTAAAGGCAAACGACCTGTGAAACACAAAGCGGATGGTTCTATTGAGCGTTACAAGGCTAGACTTGTGGCAAAAGGGTTCACTTAGACATATGGCATTAACTATCAAGAGACCTTTGCACCCGTTGCTAAGATGAATTCAGACAGAGTACTTCTCTCTCTAGTAGCTAATCTAGATTGGTCACTTCATCAGTTTGATGTAAAAAATGCCTTTCTCCATAGTGACTTCGAAGAAGAGGTATATATGGACATTCCTCCTGGTTTTGAGAATCATCAGACAAAAGGTAAAGTATGTTGGCTTAGGAAGTCATTATATGGTCTCAAACAGTCTCCAAGGGCTTGATTTGAGAGATTCACTCAGGCTATACTTAAATATAGCTTCAAACAAAGTCAGGCAGATCACACCTTATTTGTAAAACATTCCTCACATGGTAAGACTACAGCGCTCATTGTTTATGTGGGTGACATAGTTTTTACAGGTGATGATAGTGAGGAAATACCTCTGTTGAAGAAATATTTAGCAAGTGAGTTTGAAATCAAAGACTTGGGGAGCTTGAAGTATTTTCTGGGAATTGAAGTTGCTCGCTCTAAGGATGAGATATTTGTCTCACAGCGGAAGTATGTGCTTAACCTATTGAAGGAAACTGGGATGCTTGGTTGCAGAACCTATGACACTCCATTGGAACCCAATCAGAAAATAGGGGATGATGAAGAAGAAGCAGCTGTTGATAGGGGGAGCTACCAATGTTTAGTGGGTAAGCTCATCTATCTCACTCCAGTCCTGATATTGTTGTTTCTGTCAGTGTGGTTAGCCAGTTTATGCATGCTCCTCATCAGATTCACTTCGAGATTGTCATAAGAATTTTGCGGTACTTGAAGTCTGCTCCTGGTAAGAATCTTTATTTTTCAAAGCATAATCATCTTTGTGTGGAAGCCTATACAGATGCTGACTGGGCTGAATCAGTAACTGATAGGAGATCGACTTCAGGGAATTGCACTTTTGTTGGAAGTAACCTAGTTACTTGGAGGAGTAAGAAATAGAATGTGGTTGCCAAGTCAAGCGCAGAAGCTAAGTTTAGAACTATAACACAAGGGGTGCGTGAACTCTTATGGATCAAGTTATTGTTGGGTGATCTAGGTATTGATCAGACAGACTCCATGCAGTTATACTGTGATAATAAGGCCGCTATCAACATCGCTCACAATCAGGTTCAACATGACAGGACAATGCATGTTGAGATTGATCGCCACTTCATTAAGGAAAAACTCACTAGCGGCACAATATGTACTCCATTTGTGCAGTGTGGTGAACAACTCGCTGACATCCTCACCAAGGGAGTTGGGAGTAAGCCATTGCATGACATCCTAGGCAAGCTAGGCATAAGAGATATCTTTGCACTAGCTTGAGGGGAAGTGTTAGAATAGTATATTATTAGTTGGGTTTTTATTCAGATGTAACTATTCTATACCTTAGGGCTCCCTTGTAATTACTAATCTTTATTAATATAAAAAGGAGATGATATCACAATCATTCCCCAATCTTTGTATTCTCTAAAAACATCACTACCCATTCTCGAATATACTCATTCCTAATTCTGTCTTTTCTAGTCTTGCCAGACATCCACCTTAGCATCATTATCTCAGCAACACTCATCTTATCTACATGTTTCTTAGTTGCCCAACATTCCGTCCCATACAACATCGCTGGTTTAATAGCTGTTCCATAGAATTTCTTTTTTAGTCTAATGGGTGCTCGTTTATCGCCCAATACTCCAGACGCACTCCTCCACTTAAGCCACCCCGCCTTAATTCTATGGACCACATCCGCTCCAATCTCCCCAGTCGTTGTGATAATCGATCATAAATAACGAAAATATGCACTCTTAAATAGTTCTTGATTCTCAATCTTCACTTCTCATCTGCTTCCATTGTGACAGTTACTTTCATGACATCACTATTTACACATAATTTTTTTTAACAATACAAATGTGGAAAAATTCCTATACTATTTTTGATTTCTAAACAAATAACAACACATCAATCAGACTTGATCTAATACCACTGAAATTCTCCCTAGAGGAAAAAATGCATGTTGGTGCAAGTACTCTAAAATGACAATGTTGTTGAACTTCCGTAAAAAAACTAGCTTGAATAATAAACACTTTGAGTCGTGTTATGTGCGTCGCTTTCTTAAAGACTATGTGTTTCCACCAAATGGTGTGCATCGGGCTACCAACAAATCTTCCCTCAAGATACAACAAAACTTGATCTAAGGATCTTTTGTTTACATTTGCATAAAGAAAGATCAGAATACCCTTGTAAAAATTAATGTAAGAGAACTGGGGTTCTGATATTCTATTTCTGTAGAATAACAGAATATCATAAAAGAAGAAAGCTCCTGATTGAAATAACAGAGAGAGAGAGAGAGAGAGAGAGTGAGAGAATTTCAGACTTGCTACTGAATTCTGAAATTGGAATGATATAAATGGCTGGATTCTGCCCCTATTTATAGACTTGTAAGCATCCGATCGGAGGGATTGTGACCCTTGATGGCACATGTACAACAACGGCTCAAATCTGGCCACTGGATTTGGCTTCAATGATGGGGATCTTGTCTCACACTGAATAGGTGTAACAAATGGACACACCCTATCATGATTGGGTTTCATCTGCACTCACTAGATCAACAGCCACGATCGCATCTTATCATAATCAGACACGCAACTGTCTGATCAGTTGCACCAACTCACTGCCACATGGTGTTGATTGTACTACACATCAGCGCCACAACCTACCTACCTAGATCATGCCATGTCACTGCCACCAAGGTTTTTGTAGCAAATAGGACACCGCCTCCATGGAGCCTCATGCCAATATGTTAGTGCTAAGTGTTAAGTGCAAAGTGTGCCACACAGCCCACATGCCACACGGGTGCATGTGCGTGCATACTAGAACTCAATGGCTCTGATGCCCACCCAATGCCCTAGGAATAGGATTTTTGTCTGTCCAAAGGAGCAATTATCTTTCTTTACATAGAGGCGATTCTTCCTTAATGCCTTAAAAAAGGTCCGGACGTGGTTAACGTGTCGTTTAATGAATGGCTATAGCCCATGATCAAAGTATACCACCAGTTATCTAAGTACGGGTGGAATAGCTCATTATAGAGGGTGCAGAACGTGGCAAGGGCATTGGTGAGTCCAAAAGGCATAACCAAATCATGGTAAATTCAGGAAAGCACAATCAAGGCTTTGCTTTGACATAAGGTTAATTAGGAGGGATGGCAACCATAGGAATCATATGAAAGGATATCTTGTACGCGCATGACACACCACAATTTTCTTCACAAGCCTACATTTCCTTATTCAAGGTAATCTTCCATGAAGAGCTTTATCAAGCCATCTCTTCTCTCATGTTTTCAATGTGGAACAAGCCACAAAGGCTAAAGAAGCTTTCTATGGAAACAACAAGAAAAGTTTTGACAAACCCAAAAACACAAATCGACTTCATTTTCGAAAATCCCCAACAATCCCCTTCCATTTTCAAAATAAAAGAGGTCTCAATTCTCTTGGTAGACTTGTGCATAAGTGAATGCTGTCTCGCGACTTGAATCACTTATGTTGTGTTTCGTTGGGGGATTTGAGGAGGGATTTGGAAAGGGAAATGGAAAAGATAGGTGAAATGTAAATAAAACATGCCTAAATTTCACCTAGTTTCACATACATTTTCCCTTTCCCTTTCCAAATCCCTCCTCAAATCCCCCAACCAAACACAGCATTAGTAAAACACATCAAAATTAGTCGAGATGGCATAGTAGACGTATTTTTGAACAAACGATCCACAATGACTAACTGTACATGTTTCACACACAATTGTATAAGTGACAAATGTATTCAAAATAGCTGACACATGGATTGGCCTTGCATCTGTATCCTGATTTCATGAGCGTTCTAAAGTCAAGCCCTTGGACTCATAGAAAGCGGCACCACCTCCTACATTCATATAAGTAAGCTTGCTGAGAGTACCTAATGCCGAACGACTATCAAGAAATCTGTTCAACTATTCGATTGATCTCAAAACCAGAATGTATGGAGAATTGATCCAAAGAGAAGATCAAAAGATTTAAGAATAATAAAGTGAAAATGTAAAATGGAGAAATTAGGGTTGAAAGTTAGGAGAAAGAAGAAGAAGAGAGAACTTTTGTATATATTAAAACCAATTAATTCACTCAACTTTACATCACTCAAATATATATAAAAAACCTAAAGTAGCAATATGACCATCGTTCCCTCAACTTAAGTAAATATTAACAAGAGAACAAAAATAACTAAAAGAACTATTCTAACACTCCCCCTCAAGCTGGAGCATAGAGATCGAGCATGCCCAGCTTGGCAGACAAATGAAGAAATGAAGGCCGAGCCAAAGGTTTGGTGAGAATATCACCCAATTGATCCTCAGAACGAACATAAGGAGTCACCAGTTGCTTGCGGAGTAAGAGATCACGAATAAAATGGCAATCAACTTTGATATGTTTGGTGCGTTCATGAAACACAGGGTTATTGGCAATGAAGATAGCAGCCTGATTGTCACAAAACATGCGCATAGGAGTGGAAACAGAAATGCCAAAATCTTGGAGAAGAGACTGAACCCAGAGTATCTCAGAAGCAGTATGAGCCATGGCGCGATATTCAGCCTCGGCACTAGAACAAGCAACAACGGTCTGTTTCTTGCTCCGCCAAGTAACAAGATTACCACCAACAAAAGTACAATAGCCTAAGGTGGAACGGCGGTCAGTCGTATTACCAGCCCAATCAGCATCACTGAAGCCAGTGACAGACAAGGAGGAAGATGGGCGATAGAGCAACCCCCGACCTGGAGCACGCTTTAAGTATTGCAAGATACGACATACAGCCACAAAATGAGGTTGGCAGGGAGCATGCATAAACTGACTGACCACACCCACAGCATAGGTAATATCTGGACGAGTGATAGTGAGATATATTAACTTGCCAACCAACCGACGATAATGACCAATATCAGGAAAGAAGTCGCCAGTGTCACCAGCAAGCTTGACACTAGAATCCATGGGAGTATCACTGGGGCGAGTGCCTAAGAGACCAGTCTCAGTAAGAAGATCAAGAACATACTTTCGTTGAGAAAGAAACAAGCCCTGAGAAGAACGGGCAACTTCAATCCCAAGAAAATACCAAAGATGGCCCAAGTTTTTGGTGTGAAATTGTTGTCCCAAATACTGCTTCAAATCAGCAATACCATTGGAGTCACTCCCCGAAATGATAATGTCATCCACATAGACAATAAGAACAATACTCCCAGTAGACGAGTGGCGAACAAAAACAGAGTGATCAAAAGTGGAACGGTGAAAGCCATAGGCAAGCACAACAGCACTGAAGCGATCAAACCAGGCATGAGGGGACTGCTTAAGACCATACAAGGCCTTCCTCAATCGACAAACAAGATGCTCTTGGCCGGGAACAACATAGCCAGGGGGCTGATCCATATAGACCTCCTCGTGGAGATCACCATGGAGAAAAGCATTCTTGATATCTAGTTGATATAAAGGCCAAGACTGATTAACTGCAACAGAGAGAAGAATCCGAGCAGAGTTAAGACGGGCCACAGGAGAAAAGGTCTCCAAGTAATCAACACCATAGGTTTGGGTGTAGCCTTTAGCTACCAGGCGAGCCTTAAGTCGCTCAACAGTTCCATCAGGAAGATACTTAACAGTATAAATCCAACGACAACCCACAATAGATTTGCCAGATGGCAGAGGGGTAAGGTCCCAGGTCTGATTTTGATGGAGAGCATGCATTTCCTTATCCATGGCAAACTTCCAACTAGAGATGGACATAGCCTCAAGATAGGTGCGAGGAATGGAAATACTAGACAAGCTACAAGCAAAAGAGTGAAGACCAGGAGAAAGGCGATCATAAGAAACGAAATGAGCAATAGGATGTTGAGTGCAAGTGCGTTTACCTTTGCGGAGGGCAATAGGAAGGTCATCAGATGGTAGAGCAGCAGGTGGAACAGGGGCCTCAGACGAAGGAGATGAACTGGTCGGTCCATAAGACACAATGCGACGAGCTTGAGACCGTTGATAAACCTGCAAATGAGGGGTAGAAATGAGAGGAGAGGGAGAGGATAGAGGAGTGGATGTGGAAGGAGCATAAGAGGGAAGAGTAGGAGTGAGAGAGGCGGACTCCCCCTCACGAGAAGAGAGAAGATCAGTAGATAACTGTTGCCCAGAGGAAGAAAAAAACGGAGTACACTCAAAAAATGTTACATCAGCACTGACAAAGTAGCGACGAGACTCAAGATGATAACACCGGTAACCTTTTTGAGTGCGAGAATAACCTAAGAACACACACTTGCGTGCACGAGGAGATAACTTATCCAACCCAGGGTCAAGAACATAGACAAAGGCCACACACCCAAAAATGCGAGGAGGCAAGGGAAAAAGGAGATGTGGTGGGATATAACAGAGAATAAGGAGATGTGTGTACAACACTAGAGGGCATGCGATTGATAAGCAAACAAGCAGTGAGAACAGCATCGCCCCAAAACTGTTTGGGGACATGCATATTAAACATCAGGGTGCGAGCAACATCTAGCAAATGGCGGTGTTTCCGTTCTGCAACACCATTTTGTGGGGATGTATGAGGACAACTAGTTTGATGAATAATACCATGAGCATCACAAAAGGTAGTTACAATAGATTGCACATATTCTAAGGCATTATCAGACCGAAATATCTTAATACGTTTACCAAATTGAGTAAAGATTTCATTATAAAACTGAGAGATGATGGAAGGCAAATCAGATCTTTGTTTCATTAAAAACAACCAAGTCATCCGAGAGTAATCATCTACAAAAATAACAAAATAAAAGAACCCATTAACAGTGGGAGTTCTAGAAGGACCCCAAATATCTGTATGGACAAGAGCAAAAGACTCAGACACACGACTAACATTACGACGAGGAAAAGAACTACGATGATGCTTTCCAAATTGACAGGCTTCACACTTAATTTGAGAAACATGACTCAAACACGGAACAGCTAACTTGAGCTTGGCCAAGGAGGGATGACCCAAGCGAAAATGCCACTGAAGAGGAGATACACTAGCACTCAACACAACAGATGGAGGAGGAGACGTCTCAGCGTCCAAAAAGTATAAGCCATCCTTCTCATGCCCCGAACCAATCATCCTCTTGGTCTGGAGGTCCTGCAAAACACATGAAGTAGGAGAAAAGGTTATCGAACAATGGTGAGCTTGAGTCAATTGGCTAACAGAAAGCAAATTAAATGAAAATTTAGGAACATAAAGACCAGAAGGTAAGGACATGGATGGAGTGGGATGAAGAGGGCCTTGACCACAGACAGGCCGAGAAGATCCATCAGCAAGTATAATGGTATGATCAACAGGTCTAAGAGTATCAAAAAGAGAGGAATTACCAGAGACATGAGAACTAGCACCAGAGTCTAGGAGCCAAGGCTAAGAGGACTTAGCCACACATGCAATATTACCTGAACTAGCCATGGTAGCAGTAGAGGAAGAAGGTAGACTAGGTCGGAGAGACTGGACAGGAGTAGTAAGCTCACTAATTTGATTAACATTTGAGTAGTGAGTGTCTCATGCGAAGTAACAGGAGAAGCATCCGAGCCAATGGACAACAAGGAAGACTGTGAGGAGGGGACATCCATAACCTGATGGACATGATCAGGTCTGCCATGCTTTTGCCAACACCAAGGTTCAGTATGACCTTGGGAACCACAATGAGTACACTTGCGATCGCCACGTATACGAGAACCAGGTCCACTACTACTTCCACCACGGAAACCACCATGTGAGCCACCACTACGAGAACCACCTCCACGAGAGCCCCGTGAACCAGAAGAAGAGCTCCGGGAACCAGAAGAACTATGAAAACGCCTGCGAGTAGACCCATGATCACCACTACTAGAAACTAATGCAGAAGATGATAAAGAAGAGGACCCAGCAGTGGATTGTGCTTGTCCCAATGAAGAGTGTAACAGCCTAGAATAGGCATTGGCAGCTGAAGGTAGAGTGTCACTGGCAAGAATCTGATCTTTGAACCCTCGCAACTCAGGATCTAAGCCAGAAAGTAAAGAAGCCATCACAAACTCCTCCCAATGTTGTTTCTGGGTGGTCACATCAGTAGTGAAAGGTCGATGCTGCAGTAACTGATCCTAGAAAGTCTTGAGACTACTATAATAATCAAGGAGAGACCGGCCAGATTGACGCATAGCAAAAATCTGTTCATATAACTCGTAGACCCGAGAGACATTACTTTGATTTGAAAAAGACTCAGCAAGGGAGTCCCTAATGGCCTTAGAGGTATCACAAAATTCCACGGTAGTAGCAACTTGTGGTTCCAGACTATGCCAAATCCAACCCATCACACAAGAATCCTCACAACATCAATCATCATAATCCTTATCATCAGTAGGAGGAGGGAGTTCACTAATATAGCGGGACTTCTTCTTACCTCGTAAATCTTGACAGCATGGGCCCAAGCCAAATAATTAGCACCATTCAAGTTCTTTGTAGTAATAGATTTAGGCATGTCATCATCTTTACCCATAGTTATAGCCTTAGCCTCAATCTCAACCATAATGATCAACCAGACTTGCAAACAGCCAAAACCAACACCCACAATCACCAATATAAACACAGAACTAGCTCAATAACCAAGTTTGGACCCAAATGAGACCAACACATCAACTCAACAGTAACAATCAATAAAGAGAGGACAAATATCCCCTGCTAGAAGGGTTTTAGCCCTTATATAGGAGCCTTCAATAGGTAGAACCGAAGAACACAAGGTGACTGGACCAGAAACAGCCAAAAATCGAATAAAATATCAACCCAACAGGAGTAAAACGACAAATTAAGATCAAGGACCCTTAGAGGGGTGATTTTCGGCTCCTAGGGAAGTGAGCCCAGCAAGAAAAACCAGGAAAAAATAGTCCCAAAGGCAGATTCAAAAAAAATAGTCCCAAAACACGAAATAGTTTCAAAAATCAAAAACTCACATCAGGGATGATCAAAAAATTCCACAAAAATCACCATAAATCTCAGGAGGCAATTTCGAGTCTAGGGGTGAAGGACCCGTCCGTACACTGCTTACATCATGCTGACGTCATCGTACGGCTGATGACATCAGCACGTCTCGGTCACCTCAGATCGATCTTTAGAATCTGTAGAACCCTTTCTAATGAAGAAGAGATTGCTCTGATACCAAGTGAAAATGTAAAATGGAGAAATTAGGGTTGAAAGTTAGGAGAAAGAAGAAGAAGAGAGAACTTTTGTATATATTGAAACCAATTAATTCACTCAACTTTACATCACTCAAATATATATAAAAAACCTAAAGTAGCAATATGACCATCGTACCCTCAACTTAAGTAAATATTAACAAGAGAACAAAAATAACTAAAAGAACTATTCTAACAAATAAAAAGAGAGAATAAGAACACAGCATCAAAATCCTAATCTCAAAATAAAAAAAAATAAAAAAATGGGCCACAACCTTAACTCAATATTATTATTTCAAAGCTACCATAAAATTATTACATAAAGCCATATATATATATAGCCAACGTAGGAAACCCTAATTAAGTTAGCAAAATAGAATACTACTCTAATAAAACTCTAATTTAAATTAAAACTTATAAATAAATAAAAGGGTAATTCTATTTACACACCCTCAATCCTCTCAGTATACACCATCTTCTTAAATTTTTTTATTACAATTTTATCCTTTTAGTCATTTACATTTTTAACCTTACACAAATCAATCAAGGAGAGATGTTTGAGACAAGGTAGTTTCCATAGGAGAAGATTTGACATATAAAGTTGAACTGTAGAGTGCCATATCAGGTAGAGATGTTTGAGGCAAAGCAGCTTCCAAAGGAGAAGACTTGACATTTAGACCAGAGGTTATGATCACTTTTGGATGATAGAAACATGCATAGGCAACATGAATATCAACAAATAGTCATGATACTTGTCAATAGATTAAGTGTGTAGATGACTGGATGAAGTGACCACATATTTTCCTAATATTGACCCACTTTGGCTCAAAAGTGAAGATGTGGATCACATAGCCTAACAATTTCCTTTTCACAAGAAGTTTCATATTTACCAAGTTCATGAGTTGAGGGTTCATATTTAGGTCTTATATCTCTTGAAGTACACTTAGTTCGTATCAACTTTATTTTCTAGTGACCATCCTTAAAAACATAGGTATTCTCCCTAACAGAGTGTTGGGATTGGGAATCTACATCATAAATCCAAGTGCAACCTAGTAGCACATGAGCTATAGTCATGGGTAAGACATCACACATAATTTTGGCCAAATAACTACCCAACTGAATGGGTGCTAGACAATACTTAGAAACAAGCAATGATGTCTAATCTATCCATGCAATCAATCTAATATGGCTGAGGATGAGGTTCGGGCTTGAGCTTGAAACTAGCGATGGCGGACTTGGACACCACATTAATGGAGCAACCTCCATCAATAACAAGTTGACAAATTTTATCCTCATTTAATAAATGCAGGAAAGATACTCGGACATACCAAGCCTCAATATCAGAATGGGTAGGAGTAATATATTGCATCACATTAATGCAAGCATATGGGTTCTTAACTGTTTCCTTAAACCCCTCTAAGAGACTCATGGTAGACACTCAAACGGACTCGAATTTGATCAAATCAAATAATAGACTTCTTGTAAATTTCACAAATTTCCAATGAATAAAAATATTAAAAATAACTTTTGAATGGAAGTATGCATTTTTTTTTTTTTTTTTTTTTTTGGTAGTCTAGTCCAAGTTGCCCTTGATGCTCCAATATATGTGCAATTGGTCTCCATTCAAAAATCCAAACTCTTCGATTGGCACGATTCCCAATAAAAAAAATTTCACTACTGATTTTTTCCCCTTGCAAGATCTTTTATTAAAGGATCAACCAAGTTTTGACTTGACTTTACACATCCAATGGTTATTACCCAATCTTTAATTCATTGTTTGACATAGCGATGTCTGAGTCCTATATCTCTAGACTTACCATTGTAAACCTGGTTGTATACTCGTGATTGCTTTGCCTCAGTATCACAATGCAAAGATATTTGTGGCATAGGTTTAGGCCACATCAGAATCTCCATTAACATATTCCTAAGCCACTTTGCCTATGCACTACAAGAAACCAAATCCACAAAACTCTGATGTCATGGTTGAGTTTGTAAATTATTTTTTGCTTCTTTGAGGCCCAGTGGATGCTCCTCCACTAAGTGTAAAGACCCACCCACTTGCGAACATGTGGTCATCACCTGTGTTACATGGACTCGTTGGCTTCAGCTGCGACACGACACGACACGACACGACACGGATACGGGTGTGGGACTCGAGTCGAACACAACAACCTTGTGATGGACGCGGCTGACCATAGATGAAGATGATGATGAAGACAGAGAGAAAAGTGAAGACGAAGATGAAAGTGAAGACAAAGGCGAAGGAGAAGAAGGAGAAGGAGGATCAAAGATATGCTTACCTGTATGTCATTGCTTCGGAGCCGATGATGAACTTCACTGGTGGCGCTAGGGTTTTGAGATGATGAACTTCACTGGTGGTTTCGAGATGATTTCACATGTGGCTAGGGTATTATTTGTGAACTCCGCTTTTATTTGAATGGGCCCTATTTTAGTAATGGGCTAGAGTTTTATGAAAATATATATATGCTTAAGCCCAAATACTTAGCCAAAAATAATCCAATATAAAATACCAATGGCCCCGTTTGGTAGAGCTGTGGGAAAGTGATTATAACTTATAGCCTAACAGCTTATAACTTATAACTGTGAACATAAGCTGATTTTTTACTTATAAATTAAGCTTCTCCTCCCCCACTCAAAGAATAAGTTGATTTTTGACTTACAAAAAGCTATAAGCTGTATTATTAAGCTGAACCAAACACATCAAAATAGCTTAAATTAAGCTAAAAGCTGAAATAAGCTGGAAATAAGCCCTACCAAACAGGGTTAATGTTGAGTTCTCATTAAGAAAAAAATCTCAACCCAATAAAAAAATAAAATTTGGGCCCTATTAAATCTTATGTGGAAATTATTCTTTAAATCTTGTGTAATTATTCTTTAAAACTCATCATATATTTTTAAATATATATATAAATAAATGCATCCCCGTACCCGTATCCAACATTTTATTCGTGTCCCCATATCCTAAAATTAAAGAAAATGGAGAATCTAACTCTTAGACACGTATCAGTGTCGGACACATTTGTCGAGTCCATGTAACATAGGTCATTACACTCAATTATCCAACTGGCATCCATGCACCCTTCAAGTACAGTTGGATAATCGCTATAGATTATTCCATAATCTATAGTCTTCCTCATATACTTCAATACTTTATTCACTACATGCCAGTGAATATTACTCGGGTTATTAGTATGTATACCTCCTAAGTTTTCCCACAACATATGCTATATCTGGTCTTATGCAGGTCATGACATACATTAGGTTGCCTATCACTCTAGAGTATTCTAGTTGTTCTACTGCTCTGCCTGTGTTAGGTTACAACTTAAATCTATGAGTCAAAAGGTGTAGACACAAGTGTGCAAATAAAGTGATTAAACTTTTTAAGAATTTTCTCAATGCAACGAGACTGGGTAAGAATCAAATTACCATCTTGTCTCTTGATTCTCATTCCTAATATTATATCAGTAACACCCATGTCTTTCATGCTAAACCTAGATGACAGAAGATCTTTAGTACTTTGAATGCTATCTTGGTCAGTGCCAAAGATGAGAACATCATCCACATTCTAGCACATTATCACACCTTATTATTGCAAAATTTGCTATCTATACATTTGTCAGATTCGTGCATCTTAAAATCATTTGATAAAATTACGTTAGCAAATTTCCCATGCCATTGTTTAGATGCTTGTTTAAGGCCATAAAGTGACTTCATACTTTATGTTCTTGCCCTTGCACAACAAATCCTTTTGGTTGCGTCATGTAGATCTCTTCGTCTAACTCACCATTTAAGAATGCCGTTTTGACATCCATCTAGTGAATTTCCAACTTATTGATAGCTGCAAGAGCAATTAGTACTCTAATTGCAAAGATCATTGCCACCGAAGCATAAGTATCGAAGTAGTCAATAACCACTTTCTAGGAATAACCCTTTGCAACTACCCTTTAAACTTATCGATTGTACCATCCACCTTCATTTTTGCTTGAAAATCCATGTGCATCCAATGAGTTTAGAACCCGGAGGCAAATCAACAAGGACCCATGTATCCCATGATAGAGTCCATCTAATCTTGTTTGACCTCTTTCCAAAAGCCTACATTTTGAGATTTCATAGCCTCGTCAAAGGTTAATGAATTTGATTCCATTTAGTGGGATCACTGTTTGTTTTATGGTGTCTCTAGTGCCTTAAACTAGATAAACTACATAGTCTGCACCAAAGGACTTCTCTGTTCAAGCCCTTTTACTTCTTCTAAGTTCCACCTCTTCGGCAAGCTCACTGTCTTTATTAGAAATTAATGGAAGAGGCTCAATACTTTCATCCGAAACATTTCTAGGGATAGATGTGAACCTATTCTCATAGAACACTGCATCCCTTGATTCAATGATGGTATTGACATCTATTGAATCATTTGGCTCAATCGATGTGTGATAGGGCAACTCCAAGCGATGTGTGATATATTCCAACACACCCTCCTGGACCACAATAGCCCACCAGTCACAGGCCCAACCAAGCAATGTGGGACACATTCCAACATTCACTACCTCTGTTGGACCTAAGCCATGTGATCTTAGTTCGACCTTGATTTTCTACTTCAGCTTTGTAAGCCTTAAACTTGTCCACAACTTCATTTTTTGAACGCAACAGATATACACAACAAAGTTTTGAATAGTCAATCTATGAATGTAGCAAATTACCTTTTACTGCCTCTAGTAGAGGTACTATGCATATCATACACATCACTGCTCTCAAGTTCCAACAAAGTATTGCTTTCTATTTTAGGAAATGGCATTCTGGTTATCTTAGTTTGCATACATACTGTAGATTTATGAACTAAGTAGGAATTAATTTTTATTTTACCATGTCATTCATTTTCCTAGTATTAACATAAGTGAGTATGCCATAAAGAAAGAGAGTCAAGCATATAAGTTGAACGGTGAATTTTATTGATACTTATTAGTTTAAACATCCTTCATGGATATAACCTTTTCCAACAATGGTACCACCCTTAGACAAGACAAATTTATTTGACTCATGGTGACGTCTAGGGATTGAAGTTACAAAAAAATATTTAGTGATCACATCGATGATATTACTTTATTTTTTGGCTTTTCATAATGAAGAATTTTTACGAGGACGGAGACCATCAAGGAAAACAGGACCTTGTATGGATTTTCTCCATGTATATCTTTATATCATAAAATATACATGTTAATGTTCAAGATAGAGAAAGCTCCTCGCATTCCCTCAAATGAGAGAATGAAGATTTGATTAGCTTGTTTTTTCACTAGAAAGGGGGATCTATTTCTATTCTAGTTTAACAATCCTTCCTTGTCCATTTATTCTTTGTTGTTGGTTTAATGTTTAATGCATTAACCATTCACAAGGAAGATGTGCCTGCTAATGTAGCAACAATGTATCCAAGAGGGAAGGAATAACTTAGTAATGACATTGGGTAAAATCATCAACTTCCCCTTTGCAATCCAATGTTCTCCATGTATGGGTAAATGTAAGTAAATTACCTGAGTAAAGATAGCCTTTGCTCTAGACACACGCAAACGAGTCGCAATTTCCTTTGCTGCAAAGCTGTCAGCTATTGATACAACAACAAATCCTGATAATACAATTGCCAAGTATATAATGACTGCAGTGACTGTCATGGGCATATCAATTGCAATTGCATCTCCCTTTGAAAATATTGCGTCTAGTGCACTAGCCACCGACCTGTTCAGTATTTGTAAATGCATCAACAAAGGGAGAAAAACTAAAGGGATAAGGATAATGTATGCTAGAAAGTATAAAAAGAGCAACAAGGTATGTGAAAGTGAATGATATGTTATTACTAAAAAAAATAAAAATCATTCATTCTACATTTGTTAGTGTATATAGCAAACTACAACTTGCATTTAAAGTGAAACTATGCATTCATAGCATTACTGCTTTACTCATACCCTAACACTGCTAAAAAGTCATGCAACGTAATATACGAATAATTACGATGAAGATAAAGGCAGAAAATTTTAAGTATATATTACCTACCTTGGAGTTCTTATAGTTTGATCCGATTAGTGTAGAAATCATCACAAGCTTCATCACTCCATAGAATGGATTGGTCTGATAGCAAACAACAATGGAGTAATGAAGTTTGTGATGATGTTGACATGTAATGCAACTCTATGCAACAAAATATGAACGGTCAACAATGGAGATAGAAGTGGTTAAATGACAGCATACATTACTTGCTCTCGGAGCTCTTTTAATGTCATTTGATTGACATGGGAATCATCACAATCTTCATTTCTCCATACAATGGCTAAACTGTCGTCCTGCTTTCTTGGATAGTTGGTTGCTTGTAAACAACATTCAGCAATATTCAAAACTGAACCAGGAAGCCATGTTCCCCCATGTTTAGATTTGTCAGAAGTATCCAAAATGCAATTTGGGACTTCACGAAATTGAATAGAAAGCTCTTTTAGTATAAATGACCAGTAAACCTGAAAATTGTTGACACTATTAATTTAAATGAAATCGGAGTCGAAATGTGTACATGTAAACAAAGACTTGCCTCAGGATGCTGAACAGTGAACTTCTGAAATAGGCTAAAACTTGTTATGGGATCCTTGTATGATGCACCTAAAAGCTTTGAACCATGAGTTTCCATGAGGCGGCCCAAGTTTGTGTATTTGGACTGATTTCTGACAAGTAATGAACATTAGGATTAGTTGCAGTTGAAAGCAGAGACGCATACTAGAGGTTAACTATTTCAGTAAAAAGTTATGACTTATGATAAATTAATACATGATCTCAGAACATAAAATAAAATAAATTCAAAATGCATCAAATCCACATTGTGATGAATAACTGAGGGAAAAAACACTATTTATTCAATATCATTTGAAAAAATGATAGTATTGCCAGTAAATAGTATCCTTTACTACTTTATATGATAAGGGATTCAAGTTGAACGTGTTAAAAAGGAAATTTGGTAAGTCAAAAAGAACATCAACATGCACCAAGGATCTAGGAGATGATAGCTTTGGATTTATTCCTAGGTATGGGTTTGCATATAGTTAACCAGAAAGCCATTACGCTCTGTTTGGATGGATGTGCATTTGAATTACATGGATTTGACATTAATTATTCAAGAAGAATAACTCAAATGTCAAATTAAATTAAAAAACTTTATCATGATGAATTTGAAATAACTCTAGAAAAGTAGTTATTTGAAGTCATGGTTAAGGGATCCTTGTAGCTACAAAGATCTTCCTAAAATACATCAAAGTTTTTCAAGGCGAATGTGTAACGTGAGGCATTTTACCTCTCATGAGATGAGGTGTAAGCCTTAAAGCGTTGAGGCGTAAACATTTCAAATTCTGAATTTTTATATTTAGTAATAATTTAAATATTTTAAAACAATAAATAAATTCATCAAAATTAAATATAAAGGTGTAAATACTTTTATGCTCAAGGCTCATTGCAAAAAAGGAAGCTTTGCTTTTTTTAAAGTGAAATTGGTGTTCTTAGCTGTAGTGATTGAGCTTTTCAATGAGCGTTAACTATGTTTTTTCTTGATTTGTCATTTACTTTAATTTTTCCTATAGATCGCAAAAGGAGTTCTTTTTTATATTTAAACCATCTACTAGACTAAGTTTAACAAGAGGCTAAGACAAACTCTTCATATGCGTACTCCTCACATGCTTATGCATAAAAGACGTACAAGACGCACCTAAGGCGCATGTCTCAAGACTGTGTGTGCAAGCCTTTAGAGAGTAAAGCCTACGAATCAAAGCCTTGAGGTGTTTTGCCTTAGCCTCGCCTCAAGGCGAGCATCGAGGCAAGCCTCAATAAAGCCTTTTAAAACTTTGAAATAAATCTCTTTATCTCAATTTATCTTCATCTATAGCTTTTCTCTACACCTATAATAATTAAATCTCCAATATTTTTAACCTAAAATCACTTGATTTGAAATCCACATACGGGGGCCTTAATACCTAGTTGGGACTTAGGTTAAGGCTTTTTAAGTTTGTATGAACATTTTACCTTCCAGCATAGTTTCTTATTATAGTATTCGATGGTCTGTTTAGGCTTGTTCCCACTCTAGTTATTGCTTTATCAAATTCACAAGTAAACAAAGCAACAAGACATATGCACGACATTATGGTAAGCAGATTCTAAAGTAACATTTCAAATTTTTCTTCACAATCAATAATGAAATAAAAGTCAATTGTGTCAGCATTGTGCAAAGTAACCACACTAGAGAAATCATACACAGCACTGTGTGTTAGCTGGCCCTATCCTAACAACATGGCTCCCTTTTTTTGGGTCATGAATTATATAGTTTCCTAAATGATCTTGCTTGCTTGCTGGGGGTGGGCAGGCATCATGCCCTGGACCAGACCAAATGAAACCACAACCCCAGACCGGGTCACATAAGCCTAGCCCTCAGTCTATTTCCACAATAAATGTTATATATGTACTTAGAAAGAAAACTAATCACACCTAGAAAAATAATAATTAGGGTCTGAAGGGGGACCAATACTGCGAAACATGTATTTTATATTATTGTTATTTTGTCTTTCACTTAAGGGTAGTTTAGTCCTATTCTATGCAATTAGAACTTTAGGGTTCTGGCAGTTTACTTATATATATTGTACTTCAGTTTGCTAATCATTGAATAATACACAACATATTATCTTTGTTAATATGGTATTAGAGCCATACATCAACAGCCTTAGCATGTAGGTGTAGCATCTCTGAATTTGTCCTCTTCTACCTCGCAAGCATGTGATTGCAGACCCAAAGATTTGTCTCCAGCAATTCAAACTCCTTCGCAGGTCCAGTTTCGTAGTCGTAGCTTTCTCGCGACCCTTCACGAGCCTTCTTCAGCCATCGCAACCCTCACAGGAGTTCTCTCCAGCCACTCACGAGTCATTCAGGTATTTGGGTTGAAGATTTCGATCCATCTCTCTATGGGTATTTGACCCACTGATCAGTTGGCAATTTTGCCGGGGTTGCTTAACAACCCCGCCGGTCCCAAGCCTAGATAAAGGAGAAGGATTGTGTGTTAGATAGCTAACAACCAACACGTAAAAAAAGCCGCTTGGATCCTTCATGACATGAAGCCTAATACTCTGAATCGATTAAATGCTAGGCCATTCCCCTTAATTGACGCGTTGCGCCTGCCTCCGGGTGCTTCGAAAAGTGAGCAAGAGGTGCCGCATCGACGCCTGGGTGTGGTGAAAAAAAGGCAAAGGTTTTCACGTTTTTCTAGACGAGTGCGGATAAAGAAGGTAGTCCAAGATTATAGGTTTAGGGTAGCCACATGGAATATAGGAACTTTAGCTGGTAAGACTATGGAATTGGTAGATGTCATGATTAGGAAGAGAGTTAGTATAGCTTGCATACAAGAAACTAAGTGGACGGGTGAGAAAGCTCGGGAAATAGAGGATACCAATTTTAAGCTATATTACAGTGGCAAGAATAGACATAGGAATGGGATAGGAATAAAAGTTGCCAAGGGTCTTGTAAAAAATATAGTTGTGGTCATTAGAAAAGGTAATAGGATTATGTTAGTTTAAATAGTTATCTGAGAGAATATACTGAACATTATTAGTGTATACGCCCCCCAAATAGGATTAGATGATCAGACTAAAAGAGTTTTTTGAGACCAAATGGATGAGGTATTACAAGAGATACCCGTAGGAGAGAACCTAGTTATAGGTGGTGATTTCAATGGCCATGTAAGAGTAGATAAATTAGGTTATGAGAGGGTGCATGGTGGGTATGGTTTTGGTGATGAAAATGAGGCTGGAAAGAGTATTTTAGATTTTGCGTTGACTTCTGACCTAGTTGTGGCCAATACTATGTGTAAGAAGAGAGAGGAGCATTTGATAACCTTCAAGAATGGGTCAATTAGGAGCCAAATTGTAGAAATTTAATGTATAAAGAGAAATAGAGAATTGTATTATTGATTGATTTATATTGATATCAATTACAATGATTCATGATTCCTATATATAGAAGAGGGTGAGTGTGTAGTAGGTAAGGAGTAGGTGAAGTGGAGGTGGTAGTGGTGTAGTGGGTTAGGTTTAGTGGAGTAGGTGAGGTGGTAGTGGTGTAGTGGGTTAGGTTTAGTGGAGTAGGTTTAAGTGGGTGAAGTAGGTGGAGAGTAGGTGGATTTTAACACAAATAGATTACTTTTTAGTAAGGAAAGGAGACCATCTAAAATGTAGCAACTTTAAGGTGATTCCTAGAGAGAGCTTGATGTCTCAACATAAGATTTTGATACTAGATTTATGCTTTAAAGGGCAATACCAAACTCGGAAAGATAGTAGGCATCGCAAGACTAGATGGTGGAACCTAAAAGGGGATAAACTAAACACATTTAAGAATAGAATGGATAAAGAAGGTACTTGGACTTGGAATATGATGTTAACATTATGTGGAACTTGATGGTCAATTGTGTGAGAAGAATCTTAATGGAAGTTCTTGCAGAGTCTAAAGGAAAGAAACCCTAACTTTAGAGAAACTTGGTGGTGGAAAGAGAAGGTCCAAGCAGTAATAAAGACGAAAAAAGAGAGCTTTAAAAAGTGGCAAAATGATAGCACTGAGGAAAACCTTAAGCGCTACAAATTGACCAATAAGGAGGTCAAAAAAGTAGTGAAAGAGACTAAGTTAAAAGCCTATGATGACCTATACACTAGACTAGATAGTAAGGAGGGAGAGAAGAGGATATACAAACTTGCTAAGATAAGAGAGAGGAAAATAATAGATTTTAATCAAGTTAAATGCATCAAGGGTGAAGACTCTAAGGTGTTGGTGAAGGATGAAGAGATTAAAGAGAGGTGGAAGAACTATTTTGATAAGTTGTTAAATGAGGAACATGGAGGTAGGTCAAAAGGGGAGGAAGTAGGCAATAATAAGGAAAACCATGACTAGAGGTTTTATCGTAGGATTAGGGCCTTTGAAGTGGAGTTTGCACTTAAGAAGATGAAATTGAATAAGGTTTTAAGACCCGATGATATACCTATTGAAGCATGAAAATGTTTGGGTAAGAAGGGGGTTGTTTGGTTGACTAGGTTATTTAGCAAGATTTTGTTGACTAGAAAAATGCCAAAGGAGTGGAAGAAGAGTATTTTAGTGCCAATATATAAGAATAAAAGAGATGTCTAGAATTGCAACAACTATAGAGGAATCAAGTTAATGTGTAAAAGTGTAAGAGAGAGTGATGAAACATCGATTGCGAGATATAACAGAGGTATCAGAGAATCAATTAGATTTATGCCTGGTAGGTCAACAATGGAAGCGATCTATCTTTTGAGGAGAGTAATAGAAAAGTATAGAGAAAAGAAAAGAGACATTCATATGATTTTTATCGATCTTGAGAAAACATATGATAGAATACCTCGGGATATAATTTGGTGGGTGTCAGAGAAGAAATGGGTAACAAAAGGTTACATTGATGTGATTAGGGATATGTATTAACGTGTGATGACCACTATTAGATTGCCTGTTGAAGAGACGAGTGAATATCCAATTACTGTAGGGTTATACCAAGGATTAACCTTAAGTCCTTATTATTTCGCGTTAGTTATAGATGAGTTGACGCGCAATATTCAGGATAATGTGCCATGGTGTATGCGTTTTGCAGATGATATCGTGTTAGTGGGAAAACTAGAGAAGGAGTTAACACTAAGTTGGAGATTTGGAGAAAAGCACTTGAATCTAAAGGATTTAGGATAAGAAGAATTAAGATAGACTATATGGAGTGTAATTTTAGTAACAGTCACAATGGAAGCAGACAAGAACTACATAAGAGTGAACATTTTCGTTATTTAGGATCGATTATCACAATGATTAGGGAGATTGGAGCGGATGTGATCCACAGAATTAAGGCGGGTGACTTAAGTAGAGGAGTGCATCTGGAGTAATGTGCGATATACACTACCCATTAGACTAAAAGGGAAGTTCTATAGAACAACTATTAGACCAACGATGTTGTATGGAACGGAATGTTGGGCCACTAAGAAACAACATGTAGATAACAACGTATAGATAAGATAAGTGCTGCTAAGATGAGGATGCTAAGGTGGATGTGTGGCAAGACTAGAAAAGACAAAGTTAGAAATGAGCATATTCGAGAATGGCTAGGAGTAGTACTGATAGAAGATAAGTTAAGAGAGAATAGATTGAGATGGTTTGATCATATACAACAAAGACCAACAGAGGCAGTAGTGAAGAGATGCGATACAGTGACGGTAGATGGTAGTGTTAGCGAACGGGGTAGACCTAGATTGATGTGAACTAGTATAGTAAACAGAGATATGAATCTCCTTAATTTAACTAACGAAATGGCCTTGGATAGAGTCAAGTGGAGAAGAAGGATTCATGCAGCCGACCCTATTTGATGGGATTTAAGGTTTGGTTTGGTTTGGTTTGGTTTGGTTTGGTTTGGTTTGGTTTTATCAATCGGCTTCTCCTGCTCTCTCCTTGGTCGGAAGATTTTGACCTATTTGGTGTGCGAGGGAAAATTTCTACTTCAGTTTCTTCCCTAGTTTATTCAACTTCTGCTTCAGTGGTTTTGTTTTCTCTGGTTAGTTCTTCATTGGTTAGTATTTTGGGCTAGTTATAACTCTACTTTCGTTTTGCAATATATCTAATGATAAGATACGTGCATTAGTATTCGATTGGATGGGTTTAACTACTCGTATTGGTCTCATGTCATGAAGAATTTAATAGTAAGCAAAGGCATGTAGGGTTATGTTATTGATTCCACGAAACAAGCTGATTAATCTAATGAAACCAAGGCCGAAGTTACCAAATGAGACAAAGAGAATGCTCAAATTCTTACTTGGTTTCACAATTCCATGCAACCAAGCATTGGTGTGAACACTAGATCATTACTTCCTAATTTAGCAATATCTGATAAAGTGGTATGGCTGCCTTCCAACACTGGAGATTTCACTGTTAAAACTGCTTGGGAAGCTAGTAGAGTGAAGAAAATGATTCAAACTTGGCATATAGTGGTCTGGTTTAGTAAAAATGTGCCTCGTTGGAGTTTTGTGGAATGGCTAGCTATTTTGGGTAGATTGACTACAGGGATAGACTAGTCAAATCAGGAGTTACTACAGAATATTTTGTGCGCTGTGTGTTAATGGTGTGGAGTCCCATTCCCCTTATTCTTTGACTATCCCTAATCTTCTGTTGCATGGAACTTGATTTTGCAAAGAAACCAAATTTCTAGGGGTCACATTGGGAAGTGGTGCAGATGTCTGCTCTTCCTTTCTAGGGGTCAGAAATATCCCTAATCTTTTTTATTTTATATTTAGCATTCTAGGTTACGTCATCTGTCGAGTGATCGTTTGAGGATATTAGTTCGGTCTGGACATTTAGGCAATTTTTCTATTGATGATATTTCTGAGTGTCGTGGTTGTAAATTGGCTAAAATGTCTGCTCTTCCTTTTAATAAAAGTAGTTCTATTTCATCTTCTCCTTTTCAATTGGTTCATACTGATGTTTGGGGTCCTTCCCCTATAGTTACCAAGGGTGGTTCGCAATATTATGTGTCTTTTGTGAATGATTATGGTCGGTTTACCTAGGTTTATTTGATGACTCAAAAATCTGATTTTTACAAAATATATTCTAATTTTCACTCCATGATTCGCACTCAGTTTTCCATCACCATTAAAGTTCTTCGTTTTGATTTTGGGAGTGAGTAATTCTTGTCTGAGTTTGATAAGTGTTTAGTTACTCATGGCACTATTCATCAGTCTTCATGCTCTAACACTCCTGTCGAAAATGGTCGAGCTGAGCGCAAAAGTCACCATCTCCTTGACATGGCTCGCTCTTTGTTGCTCTCGTCTTTTGTTCCGTCTATTTTCTGAGGAGAAGCTGTGCTCACTGCTACATATCTTCTCAATCGAATGCCTATTCCTCTTCTCTCAGGCTCATCTCTGTATGAGCGTCTTTTTGATGTTACTCCCAATTATTCTCTTCTACGTATTTTCGGGTCTGCATGCTTTGTGCTCCTTCCTAAACGGAAGTGCTCTAAGCTTAGTTCTCATTATGTCCTATGTGCCTTTTTAGGTTATGCCATTAATCAAAAAGATTATCGGCGCTATGATCCTGCCACCAAAAAGCTATATGTGTCTAGACATGTCACCTTTTTAAAAAAACTACCCTACTACACGACACCTTACACCCCTGTCCCTATTACCAAGGATGAATTGGTTCACATTGACCCATTTCCTCCTGATGTTTCTTCCGATGAGTTTGTTTCTGATCGTGAGGTCTCTACTTTGCCTCTTACTAACACTTCTGATATCTCGCCAGCTATTTCCTCTCCAGCTTCCACTTTCCCTGCTCCTCTTCTTGTTTATCAGCGATGCAAAGCACTTCCGAGCTCGCCTGTCTCTAGCTCTACTATCCCTCCAGTTGTTTCTTTGGATCCCGCTCCTCCTGCACATCGCTTTCCAAAGCGAGACCGTCATCCTCCAAACTGGTATGATTTTGGTAATACATGTTTTTTCCTTTCCTATCAGTCTTTTCTTTCTTGTCTTCATACTTATTTTATGCCCAAGTCCTACGAGGAAGCTTGTTATGGCCCCAATTGGATAGCTACCATGAATGACAAGTTAACTGCTTTGGCAAACACTCAGACTTAGGATTTGGTTCCATTACCTACTGGTAAGAATATTGTGGGTTGTAAATGGGTCTATAAGGTCAAAACCCTTTCTGATGGTTCTTTGGAACGGTACAAAGCTCGTTTCGTTGCCCAGGGCTTTTCTTAGGAGTATGGGATTGATTACAACGAGACTTTTGCCCCCATTGCCAAGATGACTACTATTCGTACTCTTATCTCTATTGCTGCTGCCCATCACTAGCCTTTGTTTCAACTAGATGTCAAAAATACTTTTCTGAATGGGCATCTTGCTGAAGAAGTGTATATGTGCCCTCCACCGAGTCTCTCTCACCCTTCTAGTATTGTTTGTCATCTTCGCCGCGCTCTATATGGTCTCAAGCAGTCTTTTCATACTTGGTATGAGCGATTTCACTCTGTTACACTTCAGTTTGGTTTTCGCCCTAATCATCATGATTGTGCTCTCTTTGTTCGGCGCACTTCTATTGGCCTTGTTCTCCTTCTCTTATATGTGGATGATATGATCATCACTGGCTCTGATTATAGTACTATTAAGCAGGTTAAGCATCAGTTATTTCAAGAGTTCGACATGAAGGATTTGGGGTCTCTTCGGTATTTTCTTGGTATTGAGGTTGCTACTTCTCCTACTGGGTATCTTCTCTCTCAGACTAAATATGCCCGTGATATTCTTTCTTGTGCCAATCTCACTGATGACAAAATTGTCGACACTCCTCTTGAGTTGCATGCTAAGTTTTCTACTTCTGATGGCGTTCCTTTTGAGGATCCCACTTTGTACCGCGAGTTGGTTGGGTGCCTTGTTTATCTCACCGTTACTCGTCCGGATATGTCCTATGATGTGCACATTCTCAGTCAATTTGTTTCCGCTCCTCGTGCCACACACTGGGCTACCTTACTCCATACTCTATACTACCTTCGTGGCACCTTGCTGCAATGTCTGCTGTTATCTGCCTCTTCGGACTTGACTCTTCGTCCCTATGTTGACGCTGATTGGGCAGGTAACATCTCTGATCGCAAATCCACTTCTGGTCTTTGTTTTCCTCGGCGATTCACTCATATCTTCGAAGAGTAAGAAACAGTTTGTTGTTGCTCGTTCCACCGCTGAGGCTGAGTATCGTACCATGGCTCATGCTACTTCTGAGATCAATTGGCTTCAGTGGCTTCTTTCTGATATGGGTGTCTCTCTTTCTCATCCAACTCTGTTATATTGTGATAATCAGAGTGCTATCCAAATTGCCCATAATTCAGTCTTCCATGAGTGGACCAAGCATGTTGAAATAGATTGTCACTTTGTCAGACAGCATCTTCAGGTTGGCACTATTACTTTCCCTTTTGTTCCCTCCTCTCTTCAATTGGCCGATTTTTTTATGAAGACTCACACTGTTGCTCGTTTCCGTTTTCTTCTTGGCAAACTTTCGATACTTTCTACACTCGCATCCTCAGTTTGAGAGGGGGTGTGAATTATATAGTTTATATTATTCATTAAGGATAGTTTAGTCCTTTAGGTTGTTAGGATTTGATTCTATTAGATTATATATTTGTACTCATTTGATTGATGATTCAATTAATTAATACACAAGTTTGTTATCACATGTATCTTGAATCCAACTTTGCCAAGCAATATGAGCTCGAGATGTCAATCCGAAACTCTACACTGCGAGATTCAAGAATTTTATAATGAAATGACTGCATACTGGGACCAATTGGCACTCATAGAACCCGCTGATCTCCAAGTACTTGATAGTTATGTGAAACACAGGGAGAAACAATGCCTTGTCCGATTCCTGATAGCTCTTTGGGATCAGTTTGAGCCACTTCAGGGGGCTATTCTACATTAGTCTGCCTTGCCTCTATTGTGATGCCATTCGAGAGCTTGTTGCAAAGGAAACTTGGTTTAAGGTTGCGCATGTGTTTCAGTCTTGAGGATCCTACTCCATCATGAGTTGGTTAGGTGTCTTGCTCATCCCACTGTGACTTGTTCAAATAACTCTTATTATGTTCACATTCTCAACCAATTTGTCTCTGCTCCCATTCCACCCATTGGGCTGCCATGCTACGTGCTCTTCGCTACATTCATGGTACTTTGTTGCAATGCCTACTGTTGTCTGTTTCTTGGAATTTGACCATTCATTCCTATGTTAATGTTGATTGGGCCAGTGATGTCTCTGACCGCAAATCTACCTCAGATCTTAGTGTTTTTCTGAGAGATTATCTCATCTCTTGGAAAAGTAAGAAACAGTCTGTTGTTGCTCACTCCACCGCCGAGATTGAATATTGTGCCATGGCTTATGCCACTTCTAAACTAGTTTGGCTTCACTAGCATGTTTCTGATATGGGTGTTTCTCTCTCTTTCCCGACTCCTTTATATTGTGACAATAAGAGTGTTGTTCAAGTTACCTATAATTTGGTTTTCCATGAGCGTACAAAGCATATTGAGATAGATTGTCACTTTGTTCAGTAACATCTTCAGACTAACATGGCGCTATTACTCTCCCTTTTATTCCCTTTCTCTCCAATTGGTCGACTTTTTTACGAAAACTCACACTACTGCCCGCTTTCATTTTCTTCTTAGTAAACTTTTGATACTTTCTGCGCTCACATCCTCAGTTTGAGAGGGTGTATGAAATATATATTTTATATTATTATTATTATCTTTTGCTTAAGGGTAGTTTAATCTTATTCTATGTAATTAGGACTAAGGTTTTGGTAGTTTACCTATATATATTGTACTTCAACCTTTTCCTAATCATTGAATAATACACAACATATTATCTTTGTTAATAAATACAACCGAGGTAAGGCTTAGACTGAGCCAAGCTCCTCAATTGGGCTGAGCCCATCTAGCCCCACCAATGTGGGCTAAACCCTGAAAAGACCACGGATGTGGGCTGAACAAGGTCTTGGATCAAACGAAAAAGTTGGGCCAAGCCCAGTCTAATGAAGACACTTGGGCCAAGTTAAGCAATGGCTAGGCCCAGTTACATAAGTGAAGGTTGGCTGCTTGTTGGGAATGTCAGGGTTGGACTGTAAAACCCAAGTTGTGTGTAGGATTATTTTATTGGATAGATTAGTAATTAAATTAACTTATATGAGTCATTTATTAATATCAAAGAATTAGTTATGAGATGGCATTATATTTCCTATTACTTAGATGGGTAATTTTGTAACTTTAAGAAATTAAGTTAATAAGCCCACCTATTGTGGCTTCAAGTCTTGGAAAACAAACAAAACAGAGGCTATGAATTGCTCCATAGGCGGCTAGGGTTTGAGAAGGTAAAAGAAAAAAAAAAGAAAAGAAAAAGAGAAGAGAGGCTTGTGCTGCAGAAAAGGTTCGGAAGAGTTAAAGGTGAAGGCAGCAAGCAAGGGTTTGGAAAAGTTTAAAATTAAAGAAAAGAAACCCAAACCAAGGAAGAGGGAGGATTCATAAGAGTGGTGATTTTGCTTTATTCATCACTTAGGTATGATTTATTTTATTGTATTCTTATCTATGATTTTGGTGTTAATATATCAATAGATGATTTTATGGGCATATATGATTAAATAGATATATTGATGTAGTCTATGTTGGGTATAGCGATCCCGGATTTACCCTTGTTGTATAGCGATCCGGACATGTGTCCGTGGATGTTGGTAGTTGTTTATTATCTTGTTTACATCCTTTCTTACTTTGTATTTGAGTTATAGGATGTGTTGAGCGGGATTGTTACAGGTTGGTTGAGTTTAGAAACCAAAACTAGTTGCCCAGATTTTTGGCCTGTCCGCTCGAGCGGAGGTGTTGGCGCTCGAGCGGGGAATACATCCATCCAGTATCTTGTTGTGCAGTGTTGTGAGCTCGAGCGTAGGGTTGGGAGCTCGAGCGTAGGTCTGTTTCTGCAAAAGTGCTGAGCGAGTGCATTCTGCGCTCGAGCGGGAGGTTGGCCGCTCGAGCGTAAGTCTGTGAGTGGCCGCTCGAGCGGGGTGTTTTACGCTCGAGCGGAGACCTGGGTTAAAGACCCGAAGTTGTGACTTTCCAAATCACTTTTTGCTTTCTCTTCTCTCTCTTACTTTTCCAAAATCACCATTGTTGAGCCTCTCACTCTAGACTCTACCTTCTCTCTAGGTTTTGATCTAGTAGGAGTGATTTACTCACCTTTGGCCTTTACAAAAAAGTTGTTGATCGTCGAGGGCTTCATTTTAATCTGAAAATCTCGGGTTTTGGAGCACGTTGGGTTTTGTCGTCTTCTCCTTTGGGACTCCGAATTTGAGGTAGGGATAACCTACTCCTCTCTATGGGTTTTGTCTTTAAATTTTGGTATTTTGAGATGTTGGGCTTGGTTTGGTAATCTTGTAAAGGTTTGGGGCTTTTGTGTAATTTTACAAAGGTTGGGGTTTTATTCATAATAAACCTAGTTGCATGTTTGGCATAGAAAAATGGAATGATTGTTGAATCATTGACGAAAATGGGACCTAAGGGTTGAAATGGTAATTATGGAAAATGGTCTAATTACATTGGTTAATTAATTGGGATAATTAATTGGTGAAAAATGAGGAAATGAAATGTTGATTGAATATCCATTTGTGCATTTATTTTCTGTTTTAGAAATAACTGCTTTGGGCTATCGGTGGAGGATAGTCGTGATTGTTGTAGACAATGTATGTTGATTAGGCAAACTGAAACTAATCAATGGAATGTGTTATGGAACTTAACAGTTGCTAGAATACATTAATTGTTTGTATTGTGTGATTGTATATAGAACCAATGTGTTTATATACGTTATGTGTAGAGGAGGAGATAGGGGATGTACTCCGCGGTTTAGGGGAAGATAGGGGATGGACCTCTAAACCGGATAGGTATTTGGAGGAGATAGGGGATGTACTCCGTAGACAGAGCTCATATGCTTGTCTAGAGAAGTGAAGATAGAGCTCATATGCTTATCTTTGTGAAGTATGAAGTGTGGATACAGCTTGTATGCTTATCTGTGGATATTGTTGATATACATATCTGTTGTAAAGTGTGGATACAGCTTGTATGCTTATCTGTGGATATTGTTGATATACATATCTGTTGAGAATGTGGATATAGCTTTTATGCTTATCTGAATGTGAGATATAGTTTTTATACATATCTGTGGAAGTGATGATAGAGCTAGCATGCTTATCTGTTGAAAAAGGGAAAATGAAAAGTAATTGGGACTTGTAAGTCGTTGACATAAATATGTAATTTATGTGATTGAATCAGTGGTGACCAACTATCAATTGCTAATGTTTTAGTCATTGTCCATGGTTGGTTTAGTGTATTTCTACTGGGCTGTGGCTCACCCTATATGGGAATATCATTTTCAGGTGCAGGAAGCATGCCACCTCCAAGGACATAGCTGGGAGGCTTGTGGCGGGCATAGTTTTGTCGTTTCACTTTTGATGTATTATATGTGTAACTTCAAGCCAAGGGCTTAATGTGTAAACGAGTTAGAACTCTTGTTGTAACCAAGTGTTGACTTGGAAAGCTGTAAGCCCGTAGGGCATTTTGTTTTGATGTTTACATGTAATACTAATGTGACGGAACTCTAATGAATAAAGGAATGTGGTTAGTTAATATGTAAATACTTGTCTTATCTGATGGGTTTAATGTTATTATTTTGAGGGCGTTACATTGGGGGTCTCGGTTTCACTCAATTTTAGAGTATATTTTGCATCCCATTTGGGTGGTTTATATTTTGAGATTGATATGTGATGGGTTAAGTTTAATGGTGGTGTATTTGTGGGATACACGATTGACTACAAGCAATTACAAATTTTTACATGTATATAAACAACAAGAGAATAATATGGGTTGAGAATTTCAATGGGGGTTATTTATTTGTTTTGATGCTAAATCGTGGGAGTTCCTAATAGACTATTGGGTTAATTTATTCTATTGTTGTTACAAGAAGAGATGGATGGATGCACATAATAATTGTTTATGCGGTGTAATATTTTATTAGGTTTGTGAGATTGAGGTGGATCTTGATAATTTGAGATTAGCTTGGGAAATATTATTTTAGCTGTTTGAGGTAAGTAACCCTCTATCACTGTTGGTTCATTTTTATTCCTATCGAATCGTTTAAAATTATAAATATTTATTTATAGCCTTCGTGTTCTCTTAAAATAAAATATGGGTCAAGTATAAAACAACATCGAATATTATTATGAAAATTATTTGAATATTTGGTGAAACTATTCTGAAAATTGTACTAAACGTTTATTCTAAAAATATTGAATGTTTTATTTAAAAGTTGTGTATTGTTTGAATTTTGAACATCACTCTAGTCTGACTATGATTTGGACCCTAGCCAATGGGGGTTATTTATTGGCACAGAAACTAGTTTCTTTTGGGGCTTTACCACCAGCCTATGTGTGGTTCTGGGCCTTGTCACGGGCTATGTGACCATAGTCAGTAAGACTTGGGTTTTGTGAATCAAATCATTGAACCATCTGAATATCGAACCATCGATTTGAACAACGAATTACTTTGAATTATCTTGTTGGCTTTTCATTTAAAATGTATTGTACATTGATTATTTTTAGCTATGAAACCACCTTGCAAATAATTGTTCATTTATTGAACTGTAGAAAAAAATTATATTTATTGGTTATCGATTTATTTATTTATTTTTGTATACTTGATCCAGCTAGCAGTGATGGTTGGTTATTTACTGGGCTATCTAGCTTACTCTAATTTTTTTTCAGATTCTGAAGAGTAGAGCTGCGCGGGATCTTTTTTTACATGTGAGAGTGCCGAGAGTAGGACCATGATTTAAGTATTTGGATTATTGTTTTGTTAGTGGATTAAATTAGTGGACTTGGTGGACATTTTCATATGAGAACTATTTATTTTTATGGATTTTGGCATTATGACAATTAAGGATTTAATTTGAGTATTTTATTTTGTGGGTTATGTGATTGAATTCTTAGCCTTGCATGCTTACTTATATGAGTGTGCGGCGTTGTCACATAGCTTGGGGCGTGACATGGACTGAACATCGTATGGGCCAAACACACAAAGCAAAACAAACCCGATAAAACCACCATTTAGGCCAGACTGAGTTGAGGAGTGGCCCAAGAACAAACGCTATGGACCAGAACTTGACCTATGTGCCAAAAGGCTCTGGAGCCGAACAAACCATTTGTTAGGGCTAAACAAGACCGGGAGAAAGGCTCTGACCTTGGGCACAACTCAAGGTTGCAGAAGAAAATACACGTCATCATGATCCCCATGTGTTGAACAAAACGGTTAGGAACGAATATTGCGTCACAAGGATACGAATCATTCACATTGGCATGCGTGCCTAACCGATTCGTGGTCCCCCACACCCAAGTGTAATGATGGCTAGCGCAGGGGAACCGCGTGAGATGTTCCACACTCACCTTAGGGAGCAAGGCAGCGCTACCTATATAAGGTAACTATCTTCTTTCTAAAAGAGGATTCCATTCGACTCTCTCTGCACTCAAACTCTCTCCCTATATATATATATATTCATTCTATTTTCCTTCCTATGTGCCTGACTTTAGCATCAGAGTGGTTCTTTGGCCAACCTCGGCTGAGCAGCTTTCACAGTGTTCTTGTTTTTGCAGATCTCTGTTCCTCGATTGTCCAGTTTAATTATGGAGCTCCAACTGATTCAACAGTGTGAAATCCCCTCTCACACAAGGTCTAATAATTTTCTAATGTGATAGAGGTTACACATACACAACATATGTGGGGTGGATGGTGAAATACTAAATTCATACTGCATATATAAAATCCCAAATTGAAAATATCAAAAAGCAATGTTATGCATTAAATTAATTAATTTATTTAAATATGGAAATCAGTATTTATGGCACATGACATGACAAGGAAAATAGCCTAAAAATAAAATTTAATCAACATGTTGTTGGGGCACACCGCAAATAAAATAGTCTAAAAATTAACTTCACATCAGCCGCAAATTCCTGGCCCACCCAAGTATTGGGGAAAAAAAAAAAAAGAAGAAGGCGATTGAGCTGCTTACTTAGGCCATTGTCAGTATAAAGTAGTGGATGTGGACCAAAGAGAAGACAATGCCAATTGGCCTAAAAGCAGGGCTGAAATAGAAATATGCTAAAATATAAGGAGTTACAGTACAGTGTACTAATTAAGAAATGGGAATTATTTTTAGGTAAACTACCAATAATTCTTAGACTCATAAATGGCTAAACATAATTTTTTGTTATGATTTTTTATATACCTCATTAAAAATTAACAGTTTAACTATTTTTATAAATTGTCACTAAAATTTATAATTATTAGTATTTTTGTATAACGAATTTTTTAAACTCTTGCTGCACGTTCAAAATTACGAACTTTTTTTTGAAGATTTTTTTACATTATTGCTAAAACTTATAATTAGTGATATTTTTTGTGATAAAATTTTTAAATTGTCATTAAAAATTAACTATTAGTATCTTTTTTAAATAATATTTGATAAAAAAAAAATACCATTAATTATCATAATCATATTGGATCATAAGTCCAGATAAATCCCCTTACTTTTAAACGTGTAGCACAAAAAAAAAAAAATTATACAATCATATAGAGGGGTGCAAGTTGCACCCCATAATTTTTCAATCCCACCACAGAATCACTTGCAATTACAGAATCGATTGCACCCCATGTGTTTGTAAGAAATTGGTTAGACAGAGTAAAAGTAGGTGAGAATGAGATGCGAGATGAGAGAGAGAGAAAGGTAGTACAGTGAAGGGAAGCAATAGAGAGGAGGGCCATTGGCGGAGGAATCGTAGTGAGCGTAGACAGAGTGGTAGACAAGTTGGTGTAGCTTATGTGGGTGCGAAGGTCGCAGCAAGCGCCGAGCAGTGATCTGGCGCCAAAGCTCTCTGGGGTCCGATCCACCTCCTCCTGTTCCAGCAATCGCGTCTTTCAAGCCTCTCTCCACCACCTTCGCCTCCTCCAAATCCAAACCAGCTTTCACCAATTCTCCCACTCCCACTTCGCTTATGCCCCTCCCCATCTCTCTCTCTCTCTCTCTCGCTCTCTCTGTATTGACGTTAATAATCGTCTATCTCTATTTATATACATATATGCCACATGGTGAGTGAGTTGTTAGACTTGAAAGTTGGGTCGCACAACGTGATGCACAATTGCTATTAGCAACTGAATTTCACCTAACCACATGTTATCTTCAAATCAAACCACACTGTTATCTTCAAATCATTTTGCTCAACTGAATTTCACCTAACCACATGTTATCTTCAAATCAAACCACACTGTTATCTTCAAATCATTTTGCTCCGGAATTTGGCAATTTAGGCCTAGTTTGGGAAGACTAAATAAGTGTACTTTTTGAGTTTTTATGAAATATGGGTTGGGTTTGGATTGGGTTTGAAGTGATGTGTTAGAGAGGTGATGTGACTTAAATAAGATGATGTGACTTAAATAGGATAGTAATTTTTTGACTTTTTATCTTTTTTCAATCATGTCAAACTTGGCCTTATTAATCTTTTAATTTAAAAGTTAGAAAATTATTAAAAAATTTAAAAATTAATATTTTATATCAAAAAGTTAAAAAAATAAATTCTTTTACTTTTTGTATATTTTTTCATAAATAATTAAAAAATTATTTCAAAAAATCATTTCAAATATATTAATTATTTTTATTTCATATTTTAATTAAAAAATTAAAACATTAGTAAAATAATATATTAGTAAACGAGTCCTCACTAAAATTAGGAAGACCATTATAACGATTTTTTTTCTTAATATTCTAAAAAATGATACTCCTATTTATGAATGTGTCTATATGACAAGACTAAAATTTTTTATTTTTTATTTTTTTCTTGTAAAATTTTTATTTTTTTAAAAATATTGGCAAGAAAGTATATTTTCTTTTTTATTTTATTTTTTTCACTCACTTTTTATCAAAATCTGATTTCAGCCTGAAACCACAACTTCAAGATCCAATTTCATTACACAACCATATCTCAAAATTGTGATTTCATAGTGAACAAAAAAGAAAAAATTTAATCAGCTTGTTTGATTTGATTTTTCAAGATTCACTTTTTAAAAATTGATATTTTTTACTCTTCATGTTTTTTTATCTTTACTGAAATTTTTTAATATTCTAAGTAGTTTTTTAAATTCTTAGATACACCTAACATAAATACACTTAAAAATTATAATATTTGTAAAAAAAAATTTAGACAATTCACTAAATACCAAAAATACAAAAAAAAATACAAAAATTCAATATATTTTTCGTATTCTTGTATATTTATTAATTTTTTAAAATATTTTTTTACAAATATCTTACTTTTTAGATAGATCTAAGTAAAGTGCATCTAAAAAAGTAAAAAAAAAAAGCTTAAAATTTTAAAAATATTCACTAAAAACAAAAAATATATATATATAAAATAAAAAACTTAATTTTCAGAAAATTAAAACAAAACTCAGTGATAATATCTTAATAGTGAAATTGCATCTTCAAGTTGCGATTTTAAACAAAAAATACCACTATAATTGTCGCATAACATAAAAAATATATTATTATATAGGGTTTGAATTTATATTAGAGATGTGAATTATATATAATAAAATATTTTTATGATACGTGATTATTAATGTATTATTTTCTGTCTAATTTTTAACAGAAGTTAGTTTTAGGAGTAAACTGAGAAAAACTTAAAACATGAAAGGTCAAAGTGGGAAAAAATAAATTTTAAAAGCCAAAGTAGGAAAATGGCCAATTATAAAGGGGGAAAGTATAATTTACCCTAATTTTTATGATAAGGATAAACCACACTAATCTCTCTGGGATCTTCTATTTACACACACTCAATCCACTCTATACACACACTTAATGATAGTTATTTTTATTACAATTTTATGTCTAAGTGAAATTACTATTTTGGACATCATACCCAATTCATATTAACAAACGTTCTCATTCCACATCCAGACTTCGCATCCATCACGTTGAAGCTGTTGAAGCTCTAAGTCCATTGTAGCTACTCCTTCTTCCATTGAAGCTGTTGAAGCTCCAAATCCATTGAAGCTGTTGAAACTGTTGAAGCTGTTGAAACTCCAAGTCCATTCGTAGCTTTCCATTTCCATTAGTTTACACACTAACCGCATCCTCATTCATAATTGTTATGGAGAATTTCTCTTCTGAAAATTCAGATTTTCAAAAGCAAATAAATGTTCATGAGAAAGATAGCCAAGGAAATGTGAGTTTTGCAATGTAAAAGTCTTCTCTTTTTATTTCAACGTCTTTCGGATAACCAGAGTTGAAATATATCATTTTGTTCGGCATTCTACTACCGAAATAATTATGTAATTTCAGAAGTTGTTGTACGAAATAATTTAATTTTTACGACATTCAACTTCTGAAATTTTAAAATTAATTCGGACAACTACATTCGAAAATTAGCATTTTGTTCGACACTGTACTTCTGAATGAAGTAAATTTTTTTTTTCCTCATTTTATATTCCAAATTCGTAAACTGCATACTAAATTTACAATTTCAAATTGCAAATTAATCTTTATAACGCCATTTCAAATTTGTAATGTTACACAAAACATATAGGAATATGTGTCAACTCAAGGAAATCAAGTTTGCGTGGATAGTGTGTTGGATTACACTACTCAATTCATAACTGAACAGGTTCACTCTACGAAATTATAACTTTTATGTTTTGAATTGCTCAATAAATGTAAATGTTTGATAATATTTATTTGACTTTGTAGGTATTCAAAAGTAAGGATGACTTGCTCAACTCGGTACGTGAAGTTGGAAAGAGAAATGGTTTGGTCATTATAATCAAAACATCAGACTATGGTGGAGGGAAAAAAAGACCCAGGATGTATCTTGCTTGTGAGAGGAGTGGCCAATATAGAGCGACAAAGAAGTTAAAACATGATGGCAACAATACATCAAGAACAACCGGTAAGAAGAAGTGTGGTTGTCCTTTTGATATGAGGGCTCACAGGTTTACCACCCATGATGAATGGACATTGACCGTAGTATGAGGATTGCATAACCATCCACCTGCAGAACACCATGATGGGCATTCATATGCGGAGAGACTGCCAAAGGATGAGAAAGCATTGTTAATGGATATGTCAAAGAGCATGGTTAGGCCAAAAGAAATCGTAGTAATCTTGAAACAGAGAGATGCCCTCAATGTAAGCACACTTAAAACCATTCACAATGTACGCCATCGAAACAGGGCTGTACAGAGAGCTGGAAGATCACAGATGCAACACTTATTGGGTGAATTGGCCAAGTATAATTACATTGAGCGCCATCGATGTGAAGAGTCCACAATGACTGTGATAGACTTGTTTTGGGCACATCCTACCAGTTTTGACTTATTTCAGTCTTCCCACGTATATTAATTATGGATTGCACATATAAAACCAACAGATATCGTCTTCCTCTTCTTGAAATTGTAGGAGTGACATCAACTGAAATGACTTTCTCTGTAACTTTCACATACTTGCAGTATGAGAGGGCCGATAACTATGCATGGGTGTTAGCTACATTGCGTGATGTCATGGATGGTTTTGTTTTGCCCGCGATTATTGTTACTGACAGAGAGCTAGCCTTGATGAATACCATACAGAAGATATTCCCGAGTGGCAGACATTTATTATGTCATTGGCATATCAGTAAGAATGTATTGACCAAATGCAAGAAAATGTTTGAGACACAGAA
The DNA here is from genome assembly GCF_055761805.1 of Camellia sinensis. Classification (NCBI taxonomy): domain Eukaryota; kingdom Viridiplantae; phylum Streptophyta; class Magnoliopsida; order Ericales; family Theaceae; genus Camellia; species Camellia sinensis. The sequence continues at coordinate 3,975,130 of NC_138974.1, read as the reverse complement.
GAAATGGGAGAAGTTCAACCATGAGTGGATCTCTTTAGTGTATTCATCTTTTGAAATTCAATACGATGAGCGTCTTAAATCATTACTTAAGGAATTCAGTAGTTATCCTGATGCAGTCAACTACGTCATGGATACTTTGGTTGGTTCCTTACAAGGAGAAATTTGTGGCGGCATGGATAGACACGTGTATGCATTGTAGCAATGTTATAATCAGTCGGTCCACCTGGAAAAGCATGAGTAAGGTCCTCTTCCTGGACAGTAGGAGAATCGGGTAAAGAGGTATCCTCCACAGCAATGTCAAACATATTATCGCTTTCAACTCGTCTTTGGCTTCGGCTCCGAATTTGACTGGCACTGAGGATATCATATTCTACCAAAACTGGATCACAACCTCGACCACAACCCCGACCTCATCCTCGCCCACGCCCTCGTCCCCGTTCATGGTCAACATCCAATTCATGACGTCGTCTATTTGAAGCAGTAGATGGGACACATTGTTGACATTTAGAATCCATATTATCTGCAAAAATTAATATATTTAATGACTATACAATTGTAAAAAGAATATACAAAAGAGGGGGGGAAAAAACTGTTCAGAAATTGAAAATCGAAAAAAAAAATTAATTTCGAAAGTTGAATGTCGAAAGAATGAAAACATTTCAAAAATCTACTATTGAAATAAATGATAATTTTCGTATTTCTACTTCTGAACAACTTGTTTACTTTTGGAAAACCAGTTCCGAATGAGGAACAGATTGCTCATTTCGGTGGGCTATGCGTTTGTTCGTTTCGAAAATGGTAAAAACAAAACTCTACATTACAAATTAAATAGGAATGAGGATTGAAATAAGTAAACTAATCTAAGTTCTCCAAATGTGAAGAATTCCTTCAATGGTTCAATGAGATTCTTCAATGCTTCAATGAGATGTCTCGGTGGATGCAGCTTTAAGGATGAAAGATGTGAGAGATGGACTTGTGTGAGAGACGTGTGTGAGAGATGCAGCTTTAATGGGTGTGTATTTGCACTGTTGGGAGAGCTGGGTTTGAGGGTCTGGATGTGTGTGTGTGTGTGTGTGTGTATGAGGGTAGATGTGGAATGAAACATTTGTGCAGTGAGTAAAATAATTAGGGATTAATTTTTTAGGTGTGTGTAGTGAGAAGGATGTGCAAAGAGTGGATATTGTGTGTGTAAATAGAAGCTCCCAATCTCTCTTGAGATTTTAAAAAATACAAAAAACTATACAAATTTGACATAATTATACTAGCTCTTCTTAAAATTTTAACTCACATAACATTTATCCCAATTCCATTCGTAGTCCGTTAGTTGTATAGATAAAAAAAAAGGGCAAAATTTATTTTATCCCTTTACGATTTGAGATCGAAACACTTTATCTCTTATGGTTCAAATGTTATTAGAAAGCCCTCATGTAATTTTAGATCAAAGTATAATCATTAACTCTGAAGTGTAACTATTAAGATTTTTTTTTTAGTTATTTCATATTGTTCTAATAGTGATGATGAATTTTTCTCAAATTCTAATCCAATTTTTTTTTTTTTAAATTCTAAACAAATATTTATATATTGTCAAGATGAAAATAAAGAGTTTACAAATTTTGCGAACCTGTGAGCTAGCTCTACTACCCGTCTATCCACCTTGGATACACTTAGAAACACAAAAGATTTACATAAAGAGAAAATATATTTAACAACTAAGGTCTCGTTTGTCAACTATATATTTTAGTCAAAAAGTCGCTATAAGCTGTTACTCTCTTTACTTTTCTGCACATCTTTTCATAAAAGTTCAAAAAGTTACTAAAATAACATGTTCCTAAATGAGGCCTAAGTTTACTTCCTAATCCAACTCACATTTGTGTGACAACCAATTCATCAAAACCTTATAATCTGTGAAAATAGATAGACATTCTATGTTCATCGTGACAACCCACTTGATAGCTTCATGCATAGCCCTTGCTTTTGCGCTTAATGGAGAAGAAAGCTTGATCTGAGTAGCATGTTGACACACCTTATCTTGATTTTCATCACAGCACACCCATGCCAATCCTGCTGCTCCATCCCTACTCTGTCATGATCCATCTACTTCACAAGTAAAAATCTAAAAAACGGAATCTGATGTGAGATTATTAACAAGTATACAACAATTGTTTAACAGAACATTGTCAACCCTATGCCTACCATATTCTGGCATATTATCATTGGCACTACAAGATATCTATTTGCTATTAATCCATTGTCTATGAAGCTCATCTGCCAATCCTAAAGTTTGCTCTAAGGGCATTTCTTCATTCTGAAAGACAATGCTATTTCGTTGTCACCATATAGCCCATAGAATAGTTATTGAACGAACATTTTCCTCTTTAACACTCTTCATCCATTTAGACCACCACATTTTAAAACAAAGTGGCCTATCACGAGTGAAATCCAACCCCAACACTGAACCTCTCCACACTCTTTGTGATACACGACACTGGAAAAAGAGATGCTCTAAAGTTTCTTCAGCTTTTCCACACCTTTCACAGTGTACATCTAGTTGTATACCTTTTCTCCTTAGTTGTTCTCGCACTGGAACAATGTTATGAAGACATTTCCAAATATATAAACCCCATTTGGATGGAATTCTAGTTTTCCAAAGAATTTTCCAAACATGACAGTCATTTTCAAAGTTCCTATTAGCACCATCCTGCCTTTTACTGATCACCACCAAATACCCTGATTTAACAAAATATATACCGTCTTTTGTTTTACTCCACACTATCTTATCATGACAGGGGATTAAAGGAAGATAAATACCTAAAATTAATTGTACTGTGTTCTTCGAAAACAACCACCTAATCAAATCCTGCCTCCAATAATGATTAGGATGGTCAATTTAATGGGTAACCCTCATATTTGAGAAAAACAAAATAGACATTCCTAGACCCCTCACTAGATTGATTCTCCCTGGAATCCATGAATCCTCAATAGGGTTATTGATTGCCCATCCGCAACTCTCCACACTATCCCTTCCTTCAATCCCATAGAATACTCTTCCAACCCTATGAAGCTGTCACTGGTTGACCAACTTCCAACAAACTTTTATTGAAACTATACTTACTCAATAAAACTTGTGCTATCAAAAACTTATGCTAATCCATTATGGTTGCAAATTTAATATCTACAATTCTTAACTTATATGAAGGGAACTCACTTGAATGCAAAAATAAAATATATTTCAAATTGTTAAACAGTTTAAAACTATAGTTCATCGGTTAAAAGAAAAAAAGAAAGGTAAACAGGTTGGATTGGGTTATTGAGTCAAATATTCAAAAGTATCAAATTTAGATTCAGGTGATCTATAATCAAATATGACTGATGCAAATTTAGATTAAATTTGGGTTGTGCTTAATAGCATCCGATCACTTTTGATGAGGAAGATTTTCCAAGAGTTGGCAAATGGATCAATTTAATTAAATAAAATTGAGTTATGCATTTATATGAGTTAACTAGAATTAGTCTAATAAGAACATGGGTTAATTTTGGATGGCTTATCCACCCATATTACGACTGTGAGATCTCTCAAAAGGATGTCTGATGCGCTTGGCAATTTGCTCTCTATCTTGTCCACAAATGTGCAGTGCGAAACAAATAAGGGTCAAAATCTAAGAAATCCATAGAAAATCCACTAATTAAACAAAATGCCAAATAATGATCACATCACCAGACTTTGAGAAACTAAGAAATGTTGGCCCGTACAAATATAGGCCACTGCTTCTCAGAATCAGATAGTCTGGTCCGAGAATTTAGGTATAAGAGAGAAAGGTTATGAATTGAACACTCTTACTCACCCGATCAAAGATCGAGGATATGAGATTTATTACTAAAATATGTCCATATCCCGATTATTAACACTAACGTTACTATGTGGAGCAAACAAGTATAAACCAAATCACCTATTTTGGGATATTCAAATCTCTTACATTTTGAAAGGGTTTTTTGAAACGAGAATCTCAAGAAATGGGAGATAACTCATACGCAAAGAGATTGAAATGATTCCAACTTAGGCAAAATGCCCTCCAAGCAATAAGCAAACATAGAGATATTTTAAGTAAGCACATAACCTCATGGTAGCATGCTAGATATAGTGTAAAAAAAAGGATGCACAAGCAAGATGTAAAGATAAGAAAGAAGCTTATCTAGTACTTATCAGCAGCAAGCCAAGGGCAAAAGGGGTTAAAGAACATGCATTATCCTATATACAAAGATCTAGAAAAATGCAATGAAACTCATAAAATAAATCTTGTGAGTCCAGTTGCTACTAGAATGTCATGTGAATCATTTCAAGCATGAGAATACGCACGATCCACATTGTTGCGATATCGAATAAACATAATGAACCGGACTCAAATGCATGAGCTAAACTATGATCATAGATGCAGAACATGAATAAAGAATGATAAAGAAAACATGATAAGCAAAAATGAATGGAAAAGAAACAAAATAAAAGGGAGAAAGAAAGATAGAATCAAAGGAACTACATCTAATAAGAAAAAAAGATAAGCTAACACGAGCATCAAAGGAGCTAAATGAAACAAAATAGCAAGTAAAAGATGTAAATAAGTGTTAGCATTATATATTATTATTTGGGCTACTATTTTGTAATTATTCTATGCCTTAGGGCTCCCCTTAAAATTATTAATCTTCATTAATATAAATAGGGGATGATATCCTAATCATTCCCTAATCTTGGAATTCTCTAAAAATAACATGGTATCAGAGCAAAACCCTAAAACCTAAATTCCTCACCTATACAGTCGTCAATCGCCACTACAAAGCCAGGCGTCACATTCTTTCGACACACACACAGAGCCAGTCGTCAACAAAGCCAGTCAACACACATAGAGCCACCACAGAGCCAGTCATCGTTGGGCTCTCCCAGTCCAGTCGGCCACCACAAAGCTAGTCATTGGGCTCTCCTAGCCCAGTCGACCACTACTGTCAGGCCTCCTGGCCTTAGCGTCATTGGCGAAGGATGAGAAAGGGTGAGTCGTCATCTGTCCCTGTCATCCGTCCCTATCGACACCTAAACCTCTGCTTCGCTGAGTTACGTGATATGTAAGCTGAGTTTCATTATGTGGTCTGTATTCAACACACTAAACCTCTGCTTCATTTTTCCCCTTTAATCTATAAAATAATAAAAAAAAAAGTTATGCAGAAAAGAAAAAAAAAAAAAAAAAGGGTTGATGAAATTTTTAAGCCTTGAATTTTTCTTAGTGGTTATTGTGTTTGTATTCCTCTACCTTCCAGGTTTGTGATTGGCACTAGTTTTGTTGAGGGTTCGGTAATACAGTATCTATGGCAGATTCCATCGGTGTGTCCACTATTACCTAGGAGTGAGAGTTTCCTTATACCTACTACAATGACTGATAACCCCAACCCTAGTCTTAAAATCACTACCTGTCTATTTAATGGCCAAAACTATCTCACGTGATCGCAGAGTTTGACTATGTTTTTGAAGAGCAAAGGGAAGATGGGGTATGTGGATGACCGGATACAGGCACCCAGCACAATTAACCCGGGTTATGACCAATGGGGGATTACCAACTTTTTAATTATGAGTTGGCTTATTCATTCGATGGTGCCAGACATTGGCAAGGACTACTTATCTATGGAGACTACCCAGGATGTTTGAGATTTTGTGGCTACCACTTATTCCCGCAAAGGGAATTTCTCACAAGCATTTGAGTTATGTCGCTCCATTGAGAGCTCTGTTTAGGGGGAGCAGATGGTTCTTCAGTACTTCACATTCCTCACCAATTGTTGGAAATGTCTTGATTACTTGCAGGACTGTAAGCCTGTTTGCACTGCTGATTCAGTCGGGTACCGAAAGTTTATTGCACAGGAAAAGGTCTTCAAGTTTTTTGTCACGCCCCAAATTTTAACTACTCGAAAACATTACCAAGGGCCTGAAATTTAGGTCCGTTTTTTTTTTTATTTAAAAATATCTATTACCCTTGAGTAATAGAAACATAATAGTACATGTTCTCTCTCATGATGAGTACAACAATAATAATAAAAATACATGCCAAGCTCCTGCTACGGAGTTACAAATAAATAATTACAAACATCAAGGTACAAAGAGATTACACACAAGATATACATGAACTTCCGAATCCTTCAACCAATCAATTCGAAGTCATTTTCTGTAAAAAAAACGAAACAACAAGGGGTGAGCACAATTGCCTAGTAGGAATCTCATAGTTCTAAAACAATAACCATCCTATAGATATAAATGATCACGCATGCAGGGTGGTACCATATAGTAGATGACATTTTGTAATTTCAAAATATCATACGTGGAGTATCTTTTTCTCAAAGTTTATTTGAACATTTAAGGGAAACCTTCGACCATAAAAAACTATCACTTTTCATTAGAAAACCATAAATCTTTTTTGAAACCAACATGTTTAAGGAATCACATAATTTTATATTTATTAACCCATTCCAAAATATTCCTCTATTTATTCCCATTCTCCCATTTTCTAGTTACATTTATTATAACGTCATAACCTCAAGTTCAAGTTCCCTTAATACTTCAAAACATCCCACATACATGTTATTCCCACCAATCTATTCATATTTGTTGTAACTCCTCAATACAAAAATCCAAATCTCTTTTATAGTCAATAATTGTTATCTTATACTCAACTCCTACTTATCTAACAACTACATCACATCCACACTTGCATTATCAACTATAATTCAACATATCACAACTACATCATATCCACATGTGTGTTATCAATCATAGTTCAACATATCACAAGGATAATAAACCCTTTAATTCAGTTTCTCAATTAATCACAAAACAAAACTCTTAATTTTTTCCTATAGATACAAACAACCCGGTGAGTTATTTATCACCAATCCCTTATCCAATTACCATTTCATTATCCATTCTTTTCAAATTATTTCTATATGCATTTCCATTCCATACCAATTTACACATCAAATGGTAATTTCACAAGTCACATATATCATCACTGACCTCAACATACTTCACAACACATTCCACCTTTTGCCGGCTTGATACAGCAAGATAGCGGGCACCCAATTCATAACACATTCCACCTTTTGCCGGCTATTATACGGCTGAAAGTGAACTCCCAAAAATCGTTTTCTCAAAAACCATATCTTTTTCCGAAACCATTTTTAACTTTTTTTAAAAAAAAACCATCCCCCACATTTGTCGGCTATTATATGGCAGGACGTGGGCACCCAAAAGATTTTTAAAAACCATCCGTTTTTTCACTTTTGCCGGCTACAATACGGCAGGACTATGTAGACACCCAAAATCATTTTTCCACTTTTGCCGATTACAATATGGCAGGACTGTATGGACACCTAAAAACACTTTTTCCCCATTCTTCTAGCGATAAGCATAGACATGGCAATTAGGCACCTTGAATTCAAACCACCCTCATATTTACCGGCTATTATACGAACGGTTATGGGCACCGAAAAACCATTTTTTTCAATTTTTAAAACAATCCCCCACATTTACTGGCTATGATACGGACGGTTGTGGGCACCTAAAAACTATTTTTCAACTCCTCGCGCGGGTACCAACCACAACACAACCCAACTCAACTCAGCTCAACCTAATATAACTCAATTCCACACAACACAATTCAACCAACTTAACACAACATAACCCAAAACAATTCACATAACACACAACAAGATTCAACACAAAGCTCATATCATCCATAACATTAGTAATTTCCTTTCCCCTAAGTTTGGTTTACATTATAACATAATTTAAGACATGAACATTATGAGTTCAATCGCAACTTTTACATACATTTCTCAATTTCTTTAAAATTTCAATTAAACTTGTATATGTGTAATTTAACACCTTAATTTCATGATTCTACTATTAATTGAAGCAAAACCATTAACTATCTTCATGAGCCAAACTAGGACTTTTAAGAGAAGTTAAAGCTTTTAACAAAAACACATTTTATTCCAACCCTTCTATTACTTTTACACCCAAACTCATGACCCAAGATCATAACCCAACAAATAAACCCAACTCTCTTCAAACCCTAACCCCCAATCTCGTGATTCATCACAATATGCATAAAAATATAAAATTTTGTGTTTATATAAGGAAAATACCACAAATCTATCCATAAACGAGGGTATTGAAAGAGAACTAGAAACCCCTACCTCTTGAAACCAAATGATAACGACCCAAAAATCAATAACAACGAAACCACGAACCAATCGGACCAAAAGGAAGCCCTCAATGAGATCTACACTCTTTCTCAAAGGACCATGGTGAAAAGATCACTCCATGTGAGTAGATCTAGAGATTTAAGTGAAAAAGTTTGAGTTTTAGAGAGAGAGAAGAGAACTCACGGTTTGAGAGAGAGGAAAGAGAAGAAAAAGTGAAATGAAATATGCTTGGAGCCTATTTATAGTAGTAGAAAAGTAGCCCTAAGGTCAATAAAATAATAGGCCCAAAACCCCCCAAAGGTAGGGCCTAAACCAGCCTAAAAATCTGGAAAAAAAAAAAACACGCAGGGGTCGACCCTTAGACAAGAGGGGGTCGACCCTATTTTCCAGCAACTTACACAGAAATTCTGCAACATAAGAGGGTCGACCTTCCCTAGACTGGTGTCTACCCTATTTTCCAGCAATACCTCCAGAAACTTCACCAACAGGTAAGGGTTGACCCTTAGGAAGGTTGGTGTCTACCCTATTTTCCAGCAACACCTCCAAAAACATTATAACATGCAAGGGTCGACCCTTAGGAAGGCTAGTGTCGACCCCAACGCAAAATTTCTAAGTTTCCAAGGAACTTTTGACAAGAACAAACGCGAATGAACAAACCCAAAGAGTTTAAATCGGATTGTACTCCTTCAAAACCAATAGACAACAACTCCAAAGACTCCCAAAAATGAAAATAAGGGAATTAAATACACTCTCCAATGGGTGAAAGGATGCGAGTGTTATGTTTTTGGCCGGTCTCAATGTGGAACATGATCTGATTCGGAGTTGAGTTCTGAGTATGGACATTCTTCCTTCACTCCAGGAGGCATTTGCCTATATACAGAATAAAGAGAGTCACCAGTCTGCTATGATGTCCCCTGTCTCTACCAACCGCTCAGCATTACTGTCTACCTCTAGAGATGGCCTTAGCCTGACTCATATCCCTCCGTCTGTCACCAAGGAGTCTGTATTCTATGATTACTGTAAAAAGCCGCGATATACTGGTGAGACATGTTGGAAGCTTCATGGGATCCGGGGGTCGAGATGATCGGTCTGGTACTAGAAGAGATCGGTCAGGCCAGTTTCGAGGACGTGGCTCCCATTCACGGGCTCATCAGTCTAGTGCCATTGATACACTTGATGCTATTTCCACTTCCGTTGGCCAAGCTTTTGATGATCTCTGTGGCATGACTACTCCTAAGCTTGAGAATGTTCTACGTCAATTGCTAGATTGCCGGTCTTCTACTGCTCTCAGTACATCTTCATCGTCGTTCACCCTCTCAGGTAACTTAGCCTCTTTTCCTCGTGTTTTCCTATCTTATAAGTCTTTGCCCTAGATTATTGATTCTGGTGCCTCAGATCATATGTCTGGATCCTCTGACACTTTCTCTGCTTATAAGCCATCTTCAGGTCAAGACAAAGTTAGGATTATAGATGGTACTATTTCTTCTATTTCTAGAAAAGGTTAGTCCATGTCACTTCTACCATACCTCTATCTTCTGTTCTCCATGTTCCGAATTTTTCTGTTAACTTGTTATCCTTGAGTCATATTACCTAGGATTTGAATTGTAGTGTGACATTTTTTTCCTGATCATTGTCTTTTTCAGGACCTTGTCACGAGGAGGACGATTAGCAGTGCTAGTGCAGAAAATGGTCTCTACTGCCTGGATCAACCGGACAAGCTTGCTCATTCTTCCACTACGAGTTCTACTACCCAAGATGATTTATGGCTATGGCATCGGCATCTTGGGCATCCTTTTTTTTATTTACTTAAGTATTTATTTCCATCTGGTTTCGCAAACAATAATGTGTTTGAGTTTCTTTATGAGTCTTGTCAACTTGAAAAACAATACAAAACTTCATTTACTCCCAGTTTTAATAAAAGTTTAGTTCATTTTTCATTAATACATTCTGATGTTTGGGGTCCCTCTCGTGTTATGTCTGTGAAAGGTTATCAATGGTTTGTTACATTTATTGATTATTTTTCTCGTACTACTTGGGTGTATCTCATGAAAGACAAGAGTGTAGTTTTTTCTGTGTTCCATAATTTTCATCAGTTGATTTGTATTTAGTTTGGGGCCACTGTCAAAATAGTCCGTTCTGATAATAGAGGTGAATACATAGATTCTGGGTTAGGGCATTATTTTTCTACTCATGGCATTATCCATCAGACCTCTTGCACCAATACCTCTCAACAAAATGGGATAGCGGAACACAAGAATCGTCATCTTCTTGACATGGCTCGGTGCATGTGTTTTTCTTTGAGTGTGCTTCGATCCTATTAGGACGACGCTGTTCTCACCGCTGCCCATCTTATTAATCGTCTTCTTATCCAGGTCTTGTAAAAACAAGCCCCTCTTCAAGTCTTCCTCGGTTCCTAGTCCTTGTTTTCTATTCCTCCCAAAATATTTGGTTGTGTCTGTTTTGCCCATAATCACTCTCCTACTCGTGGTAAGTTGGACCCTCACTCCCTCAAATGTGTTTTCCTTGGTTACTCTCCTACTCAAAAGGGTATAAGTGTTACCACCCTCCTTCTCGTAAGTGGTTTGTGTCCATGGATGTCACTTTCTTTGAGTCCCAACCTTATTTCTTGTCCTCTCCGGTGTCACAGTCCTCCCTTCGAGGGGAGCCTCGGTATGAAATGATTCTTGTGATTGCTATGGTGGAACCAGCTGTTCTTGCACCACCACCTCTTACTGGTGGGACTACAGAACCCAATGTCACCAAGGATAGGGAATGACAAGTTTATGTCAGGGACAAAGACAGACAGAAAGTTAACTAGATACAAGAGACCTCTTCTGCTCCTCCACTGCCATCCCCTACTTTTGATGACAGTCTAGGTAACTTTGAATCTCTTCAGTCCATTGATCTTGATGTTCCTACAGCCAAGAGAAAGGGTGTGAGATCTTGTACTCAGCATCCTATCTCACATTTTGTGTCCTACTCTTATTTGTCATCTTCATATAGAGCGTTTGTGTCAAATATTTCCTCTGTTATCATTCCTAACCATTTTCAAGATGCTCTTGCTACCTCTGAGTAGAAACTTGCCATGATTGAGGAAATGAAAGCACTGAGGAAGAATAACATTTGGGAATTGACTGAGTTACCTATGAGCAAATGACCTGTGGGATGCAAATAGGTGTATACTGTGAAACACAAAGCGGATGGTTCTATTGAGCATTATAAGGCAAGACTTATGGCAAAAGGGTTCACTTAGACATATGGCATTGACTATCACGAGACCTTTGCACCCGTGGCTAAGATTAAATCAGTTAGAGTACTTCTCTCTCTAGCAGCTAATCTAGACTGGCCACTTTATCAGTTTGATATAAAGAATTCCTTTCTACATGGTGACCTCGAAGAAGAGGTATGTAGACACCCCATTTTTGACCGTCCTCAAGACTTGGACGTCACTATTTAAACGCTCGGTGATCATCCATGTTCGTATTCGTTTTGAGTTCCCGGAGGCCTCAACCGCGCGCTTTATCTCAGGATCTCTTAACTTGCCTGTTCTGTGCTTGGTTTTGCACCAAGGACTTGTGTTTTGTGCTTTTGAGGGTGGGAAGAGGCTTGTTAGCCATCCCTGAAACCCACCGGCCGTGGCATGATGCCACCGGCCTTGTTTTTTTTTCTACCGACCAAATGTTTGGTCGGTCGGTATTCTCTTAGGTGTATCGGCCTTTTTGTGTGGTTGGCCGACCATTTATTTGGCCGATTGACTCCTTTTCTGGCCGATACCTCATTTTTGCCTTTTTCAGGCATGGTGCATGCCAGCTGGAGTGCACGAACTTGTCCTCCATATACGTGTATGGAGGATTTTCCCCTTTTGTACCCTTTTATTCTAAGCTTCTTAGAGAAGCTTGCACCCTTTGCTCAAGCTTCTTGAGGAAGCTTGGACCTTTGTCTTAGCTTCCACAAGAAGCTTGGACCTTTGAGTTAGCTTCTCTTAGAAGCTTGACCTCCGTGACCCTTTTGCCTTAGCTTCTTTAAGAAGCTTAGGCCTTTGTCTTCCTCTATAAAAGGAAGCCTTCCTTCTCCTTTGAAGAGGTTCAGCAAATCAGAGTTATATAGCATATATACACCACTCTCTCTCTCTATATCTCCCTCTCTCTCTTCATTTGTGTGTGTGAGAGGGCCTAAAAGAGTGTTTTGTTCTTAGTTTTGCACTAAGGCACCTAGTATTACACCATACTTGGGTTATTGGGGTCTTGAGAGTTTGTTCTTGGAATTTTGAGTTGATTTTGATCAGAAGAAGGGGCCTGAGGTTGCTATTCTTTAAGTGTTCTTCAAGGGTGAGCATAGCAACTTTATATTCTCCATTCTTGCACTAGCTTTTAACCCACTTTGCATGCTGTTTTGAGCTTTGTGTATAACTGATAAAAACTCTGATTTTTCATGCTTAAGATGTTTCATTAAGGTCACTTTGGTGTTGGGGGTCGACCTCCCCCTCTTTGGCCTTGTTTGGCCCTTTTTTGTGCCTTCCTTGTTGAGCCTTTGTAACTTTCGTGTATTGGCCTTCTCACCACTAAAATCTAGAGGATTTTCAATGGTGAAGAAGAGGTTTTTAAGTCTTGCATAGGGGAGGGACACCCCTCTCCCTTTGTGTCTCATTTGTTCATGTTTTTGACTCATAAGGGTAGCATGCATGCTTAGTTTTGTTTGGTCTTGTTTCAGAGGTTATTTGGAGTTTATTTAGCATGTTTTGCCTCTGTTCTATGTTGGTTTATTGACCCTTTGCATGCATAATATACTTGTCTTGTATTCGTCCATTTTCTCTAGAAATGCATCTTGCCTTTAAACCTCCATGCTTGCATGTTCTAGCTTGACTTCATGAAGCTTTTGGTCATATTTCATCATGCTTAAGGTCTATTGGGTGCTGATTTGATCATGTTTGCCATGTTTGGTATAGCCTCTTTTCATTTTGGCTTGTGAACCTTGAGTGTGTGAGTCATTAGCTTGCATTGCCTAGGCTATTTCAGTAATTTGGAATCACTTATTATGCCATTTCAGTCCTTGTTTTGTGCTTACATGCTTGCATTTGCTACCTTTTCAATGCCTTGAAGAGATGTGATCTTATGCTCCATGTTAGGGCCTTGGTGTATGCCTATGTGTTTGAGGCTTTGGGCTGCCATATCAGTGGGTTTTGGGGTACATTTTGATGTATTGAAACTCTGTTTTTCATCACATAATCCATGCCATGTTTAGTTGGGGTGGGTGTAGAGCAATGCTCCCTTTCGTGGCTTTGAATGCCCTTTGTTTTGGGCCCATTTCTTGGCATGTTTTGATCACGTTCTATGCATGCTTTAGTCTTGTTTTGGGGTGCCTTAGGACTATTTTAAGCCATTTTGGTCCTTTGGGGTTTGGTTGACATAGCTATGGTTTGGACCCCTTTGTTGGCTTCAAGTTTTAGTCATTATTGCATGCCTTACTTGCATAACATGGTTGATTTGGCATCATCCTCTATGCATTTTCAGCGTTTAACATGTTGGTCTAATGTCCATGTTTATCATCTTTTGAGTGTTCTTGAAAGTTACCTTTTGTGCCTTAGCTTTAGGCCCATTGGTGTGCATGTTTGCATAAGCATTTGTCCATCATATGCATCATCTTTGGCCATTGTTTATGGCAAGGCTGAGGTCTGCCCTTTGCGGTTTAAGTCCACCATTGCATGTTTTGACATGTTGCATTACTTTGGTTTCATGCTTGCATTGTCTCATCTTTGCACGTTTGCATGATGTTTAGCTAGTTGCATTCCATATCCTAGCTTGCATGATAGGTTGCATTGCATTGTATCTTGCATGTTTGGCACATTGCACTTAGCATGTTTGTTACCTTAGCCTCATATTGCATGCTTGAGACATGTTGCACACTTGAGTCACATTGCATACATGCATTACATTTTGGTTGGTTTGGGGTGTCAAACCAAGCATGAGGAATGAGGGGGCGTTCGTACTCAAAGTGACGTAACGCGCCTCAATCCTCGGTCGCCGATGTCCTTGATCTCAACATGATAGGGCGTGTAGCACTCATGTGTTTTGTTGCATTCATTCACATTGAAATGCATTCTTGACTTCTTGGACCATCACGCATTGAAATGCGCGATTGATGGTCCGAGGGTCGAGTACCAAACTCCCTTGAGCCCATAGCATGATAGGGAGAGTGGCCATGCACACATTGCTTTGAAAATTCCATACCATGCACTGTCTGTCCTCTCCTGTCCAGCCGGTGGTTCAATATTTGGTCGATAAGCCTATTCCCATGGCCGGTGGATTTGAATTGTAGTCGGTGATATTCCACAACACTCAGAGAGTGATTCAGAAGGATTTTGGAAACTTTCATAAATTTCAAAGGAGCAAGGCAGTGTAAACAGAGGCAACAGTGGCATGGTATCGGGTTTCCAGGCGAGGCGAACCGAGCATGCATCATCCCATCATTCCAAGGCGGGGCTGCGACCACTTTCCTTCTGTATTTAATTTGTTAATTAATTAGAAGTTTTGTAATATTTAATTAGCTATAGTAGTTAATTATTTGTTTAATTTGTATTATTCTTTCGGACCCTCCGAGCGAGGGCAATTGTGTAATAAGTGTGTGTGAGTGTGTGTATGTCTTCCAACCCCCACTTCTTTCTTCCTTTTACTTACCTGCTTTCAATGGTTAGTATTAGGGCATATTTAAATTAGCATTCCTTATGCTATGCATGCGTACATCCATACATTTGTCTTGCATGCACCGGGCTCGGCGCATCATACTAACTGCATTGTATTTCAATTCCAAGTTGAATACGTGTTAGTTGTAGCATCATCATATGCCATCTTAGAATAGCCGAGCCTATTGTAGTTGCATCTCGCATGTACTGCATTAGCCATCTTAACATGAACTAGGATCATACATATGATTATTAACTAGTTTCTGTTTTGGCTTAGAGTACTCGGTAAGCATTTATGTTTTAGCATCCTTGCATGAGTGTAAGTGTTGCCATGATAGCATGCTTACCATGAAACTATGTGCTTATGTGTTATAACAGCCTGAATGTCTGTGGGTGAAGGTTGGGTTGCTTGAATTGGAATAATTCGTCGAAACCCGTGTTTTAGACTACTTGTGAGTAGCAAATTTCAATCCATTTTGAAAATAAACGGATATGCGATGTTTTGTTCCAATTCAGGGAATTCAGTCTATACTTATATGCTGTGCGCATCACATAGTAATTCTAGGCTAATAAACTGGAATAAAAGCACATAATGTTTTCAAAAATCGATATCATGGTTAGTAGAGGTCGATCTTTGATTGGGTGAGCGGGGGTGCTCATAGCTGACCTTCCCCAGTCGTACCCAAGTTCCCGAGCCGAGGCAACTTTGGTGATGACGGACACGTGGCCTTAGGCAAACGAGTCAGGGTTTCCTAAATTCCTCCATAAAAAATATTTAGGTGGTGACTCTGTATCTGGCAAAGCAGTCCATGTTTGGCACTTCTTTACAAAAAATCTGTTTTCAAAAACGATTTGCTAGATTTGGACTCTTTGGTTCAGATTTAGAACCATGACAATTTGAGTCCTGAACTGTAGTGAGCCCCAAACGAACGAAAATGGGATTTCCCTCCCGGGGCGTTCGGGGGACGTCTACAGTTTCTGGCGACTTTGCTGGGGAGTTAGAGAACTTGACTCGAACTCATGATATCTTGTTTTGACTACACTTATGTGTTTCTTTGCACTTCATTTACATTAGTGCGCCTAAGTCACAGTGTTTGCCGTCTGTTATTCCTGAACGGTTTGCCGGAGGCTCGCTTCGAGAAGCGTGCCATAAGGCTGACCGATTACGAGCTCTGCCACGATGGGAACACAAACGCCGGTTGTCACCGGGGCACCCTTTTTGACCATTCAACCTAGTGCATATTCGGAATCCATAGTGACCATCCCAAACTAGGACAGATTGCTTACCTGATTATAGGTTGTTTGAAACCGCTGTGTGCGTAGTGAAACCCTAGTTCCTGACAAAATAGGACAGGGAAATCCTACCCCACCATAGGGGTGTTTTGGCTCTCATTTGCTTGTTATGTGCTTTTAGAGTGCGTCTCTACAGGAATGCATGTATCAGTTTGCAAGTCTGGGCATTAAGCCTGTGGGCATCAGTATTTGGGGAATCAGTTTTACCTGAGGGTATCAATTTACAGGCAGAATTTTGGGCAGAATTCAGTAAAGAGCACAGTCGTTCAGCTATGTGTATACCTGTTCTGGTGAAATCAAGCTGAGATACTGTATGTTTTCTCTTTTGTAAGGTAGTCGTGGAACTATAGCTTCAGAGGGCTCCAATATCTCCCGGGTATATTGGATCCGTGTTGATAGACTTTGTCAGGTCGGAGATTCAGTTCAAGGGCAAATCAATGTTCCTTCGCCAGAGGCAGGGTAAAAGGGCCAGTCAGGCACAGATTACCAGTTCAGTAGTTACTAGATCAGTGGTCCTTTTCCACCCCACCAGTGAACAGTCAGGTTGAGGTCTCAGTTTTTACCACAGAGATAGAAATACTGGTCAGTCAGCCGGAACAGCAAAACATGGCAGGGATGGAGGAAATGATGCGTCAACTCCAAGAGAGCATGAAAACCATGCAGCAGGATGCTGCTCGTCAAGCAGAATTTGTCAAACAGCAGGCTGAGATCATGGCCCAACAGGCAGACTTAATTGCCCCGCTGCAGCAGCAAACAGAAGCATCTGCTTCACATAGGCTCCTCCCCCACCCAGAGTTCCAACACTCGGGGAGACAGTTAATGTTCAGGAATATACGGACATTCCGACAGGGCCACCTCCGCCCCCGATCCTACCCCAGCTATCTAAAGCATCGATCAACCTGCCGGATTCACTATTTGAGTTCGAGTTAGACCCTACAGCGCTGAAGGTGAGCAAGCTGGAAAAGATGTTCAAGAAATCTCAAAGAGTGAAGTCTATCCCGGACATCGAGGATGTGTATACCGACGCAGCCGTAACGCTGCCGGACAGATTTAAGATGCCGCATATTGACCGATTTGATGGATCTGGGGATCCCATGGTGCACCTGCGGCTGTTTTCAAACATAATAAGGCCGATGGGCCTCACCAGACTACAGAAACTTTCTTTATTCGGCCAGACCTTGTCAGGTGCAGCGGCCATCTGGTATGCAAAATTGGAAGACAATGTCAAGAGGAATTGGGATGAGATGGCCGAGGCTTTCGTCGTTCAATACTCCTATAATACACAGATCGAGATTACAACCCGTGATCTTGAGACGACTAGGCAGGAGCCTAAGGAGAGCTTTTCTAACTTTATGACCCAGTGGAGGGCCAAGGCCTCGATGATGACCATTAGGCCAATTGACAAAGATCAGATTCGGATGGTTGTGCGCAACCTCCAACCCAAGCTCATGTAGAAGATGATCGTTCTCCCCTTCCCCACCTTTTCAGATTTGCATGAGATGGGAGTACAGATCGAGGATGCTTTGAAACAAGGCCTGATTGACAATGATAGAGAGCAGCCCAAGAGGGCGTTTTTCCGCAGTTCGAATGCGACCACCAGTGGTGATGCAGCTGCGAGATCTTCTGAAGTTGGAATGATCACCACCAAAACAGCCACCCCCTTTGTTGGTACACCCAATCCAAACCCCCGAACCTCAGACTATCTACCCCAAGGCAAGAGGATTTTCGTCCCGCTTTATATGCCTTTGTCTAAAGCTCCGGGGGTCCTACTCAGGAAAGGACATCTGAAACCGTTAGAACAACGGCCTCTACCCGATCCTCTCCCTCCAAAGCATGACCTGACTAAGTACTGTGCTTTTCATCAACAAACCGGTCATGACACCGACAGCTGCGTCCGTCTCTGCCATGAGATACAAAATTTGATTGATAACAGGGTCATCCCCGCACCAGGTCCTGCAAAGTCTATCGACACTTGATCAGTGAACTTGTGGGGGATAATGTGATGTGATCAGGGGATGAACCACCTGCGGGCGGCACTCAGTTTACTCCAGATGTGGCGTATGGCATGCACTGTTTTGAGCATTTGTGAATGCTGGTTTTTGTACTTTTTGACTCGGGTATTGAGTCAGTTTTGTTATGTCGTTTAGAGTCTGTCCCGTTGTATAGAGTCAGTCTTTTCATATTGAGTTAGTTGGGTCTGTCTTGTTGTATCGAGTCAGCCCTGTTTTGTTAGAGTCAGGTGATTTCGGAGGTGTTACCTCGGACATCACTTGCTTATTTTGTGTTTGTCTTTTCGTTTTCTTTTGAGTTTGTTTCTGCCTTGGAGCCAGTTGTGCCAACAGATCTGAATGAAACAGCAGTGATTTTCACACTCTTGTGTTTGCTTCTGCCTTGTGCCAGTTGTGCCGAAAGTTCTGAATGAGATGACAGTGCTTTTCACCTATTTTTCTGTGCCTTGAAATCATTGCATTGACCTAAGTTTTTTCAAAATTTTTTGAACATTGTGATAAAAACAAAGAGGAAGGAATTCCTCGGGATTTGCAAAAATTTGATCAATTGAGCGAAAGAGAGGCATACTAAGCCCTTAATGATTGAAATCATGTTTGTTAACATGAGTACTGAGGAGGACCCTGGCTTGATCCAGATTGGTTCCGCACTATCTTCAGCACGAGCGATTTGTCGCTTTCTTAAAAAAATTTCAAAAACAAAATGTTTTGCGTAGTCCTACGAAGACCTGTGTGGAATCGCTCTTGAGATTGTGCAGCTTAGGATCGCTCTCAGCCTCAAGACTTGAGCCCTTGCTTTCAAACCTTGGACCTTAGTTCAGAATGTTCAACGGTCAACTACAACATGAGGCCTGTGTGGCCAAATTTGAAGCAGTCCTCAAACAAGAGGCCAAGAAAGTCAGACCTCATCAGAAGAAGCTTGCGAAGCTAGAACAGAAACACCCCTCGAATTAGGGGCAAAAATGTCCAATGTGCTCGAAGAGCCGAAGATGGATCCTTCTGCAAGTCAATACAATAGCCATCCTCCTGGATACGGATGGCTTCGAGATCCTAAAACCATTTGGCATGGACTTGTTACACTTTTATCCTTTGAGAGGCTCGCTGGGCCGAAAACCCGGAAGGGCGACCTAGGCAAAAGTTAGAGCAAGAAAAAGAAAAGAAAAGAATACAAAAAAATGCAAAAAAAAAGAGAATGAAAAGATTTGAAAAAGAAAAGAAAAAAAATGAATAAAAAAAAAGGAATTGAAAAGAAAAGAAGAATAAAGCTCGCAAGGTTGAAAACTCGTAAAGGGCGGCCTTGGCAAAAGTTAGAGCCTAAAAAGTGAGGGTTAATACACGAGTGTACCTTAACCGGAACTACGTAAGGCTTGATTCCCATGTTTGGGATACGTAGGCAACTTCATTCTGAAGTCCAGCCGAAAAACACTTCAAATTCGACTATGTCCATGTGATGGTTCTGGTCATCTTTGTCTTCTTTGTATCCGAGAATTTGGTTGTAATTGTCACTGTGAGGACTGGTTCCCACGTGCTGCGGCGCTATTCAGACTACGGGCAACTTTTCGTTGCCGTGCATTGCTGCGGTGCTATTCAAACTAGGGGCAACTTTCAGTGGCCATGCTGTGCCGTTCAGACAAGGGGCAATTTTCCATTGTTATGAATCTGAGGTTGTATATCTCTAGAGTAGGTTCCGTGCTCGTCGAGTAGTGGCCGTTTGCGAAAATAGTTTTTGAGAATTTTTACTGAGGTTGACTAATTTCTCGAAAATTATTTCATTTTCCAAAACTGGACCATTTTCTTGGATCCAAAAAAGGAAAATTTTCAGTGCTCATAGCCTGACTTACATGATTTTAAATCAGAAAATCGAACAAGCGTGTTAATCTAACTCCTATTTTGGTCAAAATTGTTTTAGTAGAAAACAAAACAAAAAATGGTCAAAATGATGAACTAAGGGCAAAGTTAAGTCAGGTGTTCTGTCTTTTCCCCGTTGTCAACATACTTGGCAGAAAAGGGCACTCTACTTGCCAAGAAAGGCACTCTACCCGCCAGAAAAGGGGACAACTGAAGCTAACAACAAAGGGCTGAAAGCTCTTAACATTCTCCAAAGCATGAACTGGAATGGATCAAGATATTCCACTCTCTCATCTAGGCACATTTGATCATGTCCAAACTCCCCAGCAGAACATCGTCAGCCGATGTCAGCTGCAGATTTGCTACACACCCAGTTGTAGCGCAACCCCTCTGCGAGAAAGTTCACTGTTGTGAGCAGAAGAAGAGAATCTAGCAAAATGCTAGGGACAAGAGCCCGCAACTTCCTGTTTATCCATCAACCACCCTGGGGAGGGATGATGTAACAACCCACATTTTTGGCTTAGTCATGGTTGCATGCATTTATATGTTTTGCCATGTTAAGATTGCTGTAGCGACCCATATTCATGTTGTAGTCATGTTCACGTTCATTTACATAACTTTGTCTTGCTAAGTTTGCATTCATGAATCTTGACTTGTTTTGCCTAAGTAAGGTCCATGCCTTGTTTTGTGTTTATGAGATTTGCCTGTGTGTGGTGTTCATGCTTTGTCCCTTCCTTGATGCCAAGCCTAGGTTATGTTAAGCCTAAGTCATGCCAAGCCTAGGTCATGTTACGCCTAGATTATTCCAAGCCGAGGTTATCTTCAGTCTAGAAGTATCTTGGAACCCCTTCGTTTGACCTCCACCTTTGCTTTGACATATTGGCCGAGATGTCATTATCTAGGCCGAGGTGTGAATCACCAAGGCCGTGATGTGTCTTATCTAAGCCGAGATGTTACCTTTGCACCTGAGTGATCTTGTCCTAGAGTGGTATGACCTAAACCGAGGTGTGGCACATCTAGGCCAAGGTGTGGCACAGCTTAGTCAAGTGTTGTCCTTCCTAGCTGAGGTCATTGTCACCTTAGTTGCCGAAGCCTTGTCCTTAGCCGATGTCATCATTTGCCAGAGTGCCATTCCAAGTAGCTTGTTAGATACGCTTTGTCATAGTCTTGTCTTGTCAATCTATCACCTTTTTGAGGAGAACCAACCAGCCATTGCCACGTGTCCGAGCTGAGAGTTAAGTCAGCCGATAGAGAGAGAGAACCCATCATTTTGTTGTATACTTGTTTTGAAGAGGAGAGAGAAGCTCTAGGAGAGGAAGAAGAGTTCTTGAGAAAGAGTGGATTTCTAAGCTTGATCCCTAGAGATCGAACCGTTAGATCCGTGTTCAAAGGTTAGATTCTTCATCTGCTCACGTTGTTCTTTATGTTCATGTTATTGCATTGCATGATTGAATATGATTTATAAGCCATGCATTGCTTTGAAGTTCGGTTTTAGAAAGAGAAAATGGCATTCATGTGTTCTTCGTGAAAAGTCATGTTTTGATCCGAAAGTTTATGCCTGGATTCATGTTTTTGTGTTTGTTTTCACATGATTTTAAGTATGGGTACCCAGGTCCATGTTTTCGAACTCATAGCATGAAACCCCAGATTTTGTAAATAAAGAAGTTATGATTTTGGCATCCATGTTCTTCATGATCTTCATGTTCATGTTCTTCCTGTTCTTCACGGGTGAAAACCCAGATCTCCAGACTTCACTTCCCGAGGTGTAGTCGCCGAGATCACTCTCACCTAGACCTAACACTTAGGCCAAGCATCGTATCTCACCTTGGCCTACCTTGCATGATCACTTACACCTTTAGTTGTCTTGTGTGCACCTCGGCAAGTAGCCGTATGCTGAAGCCTAGGTAGCCACACCTCGGCCAGGAGGTGTGGAACCTCGGCAAAGACCTAGTTGGTACCCAGCATGTCTTCCTGACATGTAAAACAGTGTTTTGACTTCTAGCATGTTTTCCCGAGATCATTTACATGCATGTTAGACTTGTTTTGAGAAGTATGTTCAGTATGCTTTGCCATGTGTTGTAGGACTTAGACCTTTGCCTTGATCCCGACGTCCCAAGAACTATGTGAGTGGTATTTTTAATAAAGTTATGTTCTTAAGGTTTTGATAAAACTTTGCCTTGTTTTGATAAAAGTATTTGTTAAGCATGAATGATATCCCCATTTTATGTATCAAGTATAAGCTTCGTTTTGAATGGCAATGTATCAAGTAAGCTTTGTTTGACGACATTCACCAAGTGTTAAAGGGCTACGGGCTCTTGTAACATAGGTCCCTTATGCTGGAGGACTCTAAACTTGAGCAGCACCCAAGTGTTAAAGGGCTACGGGCTCTTGTAACATAGGTCCCTTGTGCTGGAGGACTCTAAACTTGAGCAGCACCCAAGTGTTAAAGGGCTACGGGCTCTTGTAACATAGGTCCCTTGTGCTGGAGGACTCTAAATTTGAGCAGCACCCAAGTGTTAAAGGGCTACGGGCCTTCTTGCTTGGTCTTGTTTTGCCACTAGCGGTTTACCGCGTGGGTCTTCTAAGTAAGTAAGTAAGTTTTGAAGGACCAAGGTTATGCCGAGGTTATGTTATAAGATTTGACGCATGTGAAGTACGTAAGTTTTGCAAGATCAAGTTTGATGAACAAGATTTATCTCATGTTTTGTACAAGCTATGATAAGTATGGTTTTGACAAAGATATATTATGTATTGTTTTGAAAGACCTCGGGAATCATTCATTTAACCCCTTTATTACTT
Source organism: Camellia sinensis (assembly GCF_055761805.1). NCBI lineage: Eukaryota > Viridiplantae > Streptophyta > Magnoliopsida > Ericales > Theaceae > Camellia > Camellia sinensis. The sequence goes on along the minus strand of NC_138974.1, from coordinate 3,952,270 downwards.
GTACCATTCACTGAGTATCCAAGCTCACCCTCCCTATGTATATATGTAGGTAACAAGCAAGAAGTCGGCTACGCCGAGATGTGTGTTTTGCATGTATGTTTATGCCGGCAGTGAGGATGTCGGCAAACTAGAAGATTATGTTTCATGATTTGTGGCTCAAGTGTTTTTGTTTATGTCGGCAATTTTTGAAGCTAATGTATTTTGAACATGTCGGCTCGAGAAGCCTTTTTCCAAGATATAATATGTATTTTTGTATTTCATTTCTATTTGTATTCAAGTTATAAAGCTATGTAAAGATGTATGCCATTTCATTTGACTTATGCACTGCTCTTATGGACCACTTGTATTTTAGATTATTGCTTCCGCACTTGTGAGCCTCCTATATCTATACTCTGATTGTGTGTGAATTTTGGAAGTTGGCCTTCGGTAATCACGGATTACTGGCCATCACGGCACCAAACTACTAGGGGCGGTTTGGGGTCGTGATAGATGAAAAATGAGATATTAAAGAATAGAGAGATGTGTGCTGAGAGGAAAAGCGAGAAAAGGGTTTTGAGAGAAAAATCGAGCTTGAGGGCCGAGTGATGTGAGAATCACAAACGGAGAATGGGTGGGAAACAATACCCGGAGAAACTGCCTCCTCGCAAACTGAGATGTCTCTCGTCTTTGGGACACGTCTGTGTGTCGTGTCTTTTGTTTTGTTTGTCTCGATTCTTGCTTTGAGTCATTTTGAGTGTTTCTCGATGTGTTTAGGTTGTTTACCTTTTGTTCTCCGTTGTTGAGTCTTTTTCGTTGAGTTCAGTCGTAGGCTCAATACCCGGTTGAGAACCCTTCTCTCATTTAAAAAAAAATGAATCCTTTTGTGCTCAGAGTGCTGTGCCATTCTCCACATTTGTGCAAAACAGTATTTGTTCTTTTATAAAACTGCAGGGTTCAACCCAGGTCATGTCAGAACAGTAGAACCAAGACCTATCTGAAGCTATATGGGTTCCAGACTACAAAGCAAAAGAAAAGAGGGAAAACCGAAGCATCTGAGTGTGTTTCACCTTCAGCAAATTCCGTGATTGTACTCCGGATGTACCTCTTCAGGCCTTGTTAATGCTACCAAAGTATGAGTGCCCCTCTACCTCAAGTGTAAGCCTGCTTCAAGTCAGAATGGCAGTCCAAGCAGCACATGTGGTCTTCACATGTAGATGTCATCTCTTGCCAATATGAACAAGGTGTGCCCTTTTCAAGCTGAGTGTGTTGCAAAGTCCTCTGAGAGGTAAATCAGAGGCACCGGAGTACATGTTTGATGCCCCTCTATTGCATAGGATGTGCACTTTCATATACACTTTTGTTACATGCGTGCCACGCATCGTTATGATTCATGCATAGAATATGCTTGCTTTCGATCCCGTATAGAATATGCTTGCTTTCGATTTCGCATAGAATATGCTTTGCTTTCAATGTTGCATAGAATATGCCTGTCTTATGCACGGAATATGTCTTCAATATTGCATCGAATATGCTTTCCATGATTGCATAGAAAATGCCCCCATACTTGCATAGAAAATGCATCTTATCGCACTTCTTTTGTGCACCTCACTCGCACTGTCTTGTGTACCTGTATTGCATTGTTTTGCACATCTCTAACATGCGCTGTCACGCACGTTCTACTTGTATTGTTATGCACGTTTCAATCGCATTGTTATGCACACACTTTAGTTGCGTTGTCACGCACACTCTATTTGCATTGTTATGCATCGTTCCACCTGCATTGTTATGCACGTTTCACTCGCATTGTTATGCACCCTTTCAATTGCATCGTTTTGCACGATCTCTTCCTTCCGGAACACAGGGATACGTCCCTATGTTTCTCCTTCCATTTCGAAACGCCGGGATACGTCCCTATGTTTCTCCTTCCGAAACACAGGGATACGTCCCTATGTTTCTTCTTCCTTCTGAAATACCGGGATACGTCCCTATGTTTCTTCTTCCTTCCGAAACATCGGGATACGTCCCTATGTTCCTCCTACCTTTCTGAAACACCGGGATACGTCCCTATGTTTTCTCTTCTCATTTCGAAACACCGGGATACGTCCCTACGTTTCTCCCTCTTCGGTTAAAAGCATTTGGAATACGTTCTAATGCTCACACCATTCCGAAACACCGGGATACGTCCCTATGTTTCTCCCTGCTTGGTTAAAAGCGTTTGGAATACGTTCCAATGCTCACACCATTTCAAAACGCCGGGATACGTCCCTATGTTTCTCCCTCTTCGATTAAAAGCATTTGGAATACGTTCCAATGCTTACACCATTCCGAAACACCAAGACACGTCCTTCTGTTTCTCCCTTTTTGGTTAAGAGCATTTGGAATACGTTCCAATGTTTATACCTTTCCGAAACACCGGGATACGTCCCTATGTTTCTCCCCCTTTGGTTAAGAACATTTGGAATACATTCCAATGCTTATACCTTCCTAAAACATCGGGATACGTCCCCATGTTTCTCCCTCTTTGGATCAGAGCATTCGGAATACGTTCCAATGCTTATGTCATTCCGAACACCGGGATATGTCCCTATTCTTCTCTTTCTTTGGTTTAGAGCATTTGGAATATGTTCCAATGTTTGTACCATCCCATTTCCTCTCTCGCGTGTGCTACGCTGAGAGGTTCTCCCTTTCCTTACACATTTTCAGCGTGTTTGCATTGTTTTGCATCCATCCCGCATTATTATGCATCGCCCTTAGGTTTCATTGTCTTGCATTCTTCCACTTGCGTTGTTACGCAGCTTTTCGCTTGCATTGTCATGCATATTTCTAATGATATTGTACCTGTTAAGTTCTCTTTCTTTTTCAGACACGATATTGTATGTACGGTTCATTTGAAGCTGGCACAACCAGACAAACCGGACAGGAACGATATTATATGTACGGTTCATTTGAAGCTGGCAAGACCAGACGAGCCGAACAGGTATTATATTCTCCGCGTGAAACGTAGCGAGAATTACATAATTCTCTTACATCCTTTCTGCATTGTAATGTAGTTGGATTTATGTCAGATTGCTTAAACTGTTGCATTTATTGTATGTATATGCTTCGTTACAGCTTTCTTTGCATGATCATAAGTTATGCTCGGCTTTGTGCATTGTCTTGCATTTTGCACTTGCCTTCGGGCGCATATCTTTATCTGTAGCTTGTATGCTTTGTCTAAGTCTTCAGCCTTGTCAAAAATGGGTCATCTCTAGGCTTTGACATTCACTGCCGTCATTGTTATGACTTTCGAGTTCTGTCAAAGAGGGGTAACTGTAGACACCCCATTTTTGACCGTCCTCAAGACTTGGACGTCACCGTTTGAACGCTCAGTGATCATCCATGTTCGTGTTCGTTTTGAGTTCCTAAAGGCCTCGGCCGCGCGCCTTATCTCAGGATTTCTTAACTTGCCTGTTCTGTGCTTGGTTTTGCACCAAGGACTTGTGTTTTGTGCTTCTGAGGGTGGGAAGAGGCTTGTTAGCCATCCCTGAAACCCACCGGCCGTGGCATGATGCCACCGGCCTTGTTTTTTTTTCTACCGACCAAATGTTTGGTCGGTCGGTATTCTCTTAGGTGTATCGGCCTTTTTGTGTGGTCGGCCGACCATTTATTTGGCTGATTGACTCCTTTTCTGGCCGATACCTCCTTTTCGCCTTTTTCAGGCATGGTGCATGCCAGCTGTGCCAGCTGGAGTGCACGAACTTGTCCTCCATACACGTGTATGGAGGATTTGCCCCTTTTGCACCCTTTTGTTCTAAGCTTCTTGGAGAAGCTTGCACCCTTTGCTCAAGCTTCTTGAGGAAGCTTGGACCTTTGTCTTAGCTTCCTCAAGAAGCTTGGACCTTTGAGTTAGCTTCTCTTAGAAGCTTGACCTCCGTGACCCTTTTGCCTTAGCTTCTTTAAGAAGCTTAGGCCTTTGTCTTCCTCTATAAAAGGAAGCCTTCCTTCTCCTTTGAAGAGGTTCAGCAAATCAGAGTTATATAGCATATATACACCACTCTCTCTTTATATCTCCCTCTCTCTCTTCATTTGTGTGTGTGAGAGGGCCTAAAAGGGTGTTTTGTTCTTAGTTTTGCACTAAGGCACCTAGTATTACACCATACTTGGGTTATTGGGGTCTTGAGAGTTTGTTCTTGGAATTTTGAGTTGATTTTGATCAGAAGAAGGGGCCTGAGGTTGCTGTTCTTTAAGTGTTCTTCAAGGGTGAGCATAGCTACTTTATATTCTCCATTCTTGCACTAGCTTTTAACCCACTTTGCATGCTGTTTTGAGCTTTGTGTATAACTGATAAAAACTCTGATTTTTCATGCTTAAGATGTTTCATTAAGGTCACTTTGATGTTAGGGGTCGACCTCCCCCTCTTTGGCCTTGTTTGGCCCTTTTTTGTGCCTTCCTTGTTGAGCCTTTGTAACTTTCGTGTATTGGCCTTCTCACCACTGAAATCTAGAGGATTTTCAATGGTGAAGAAGAGGTTTTGAAGTCTTGCATAGGGGAGGGACACCCCTCTCCCTTTGTGTCTCATTTGTTCATGTTTTTGACTCATAAGGGTAGCATGCATGCTTAGTTTTGTTTGGTCTTGTTTCAGAGGTTATTTGGAGTTTATTTAGCATGTTTTACCTCTGTTCTATGTTGGTTTATTGACCCCTTGCATGCATAATATACTTGCCCTGTATTCCTCCATTTTGCCTAGAAATGCATCTTGCCTTTAGACCTCCATGCTTGCATGTTCTAGCTTGACTTCATGAAGCTTTTGGTCATATTTCATCATGCTTAAGGTCTGTTGGGTACTGATTTGATCATGTTTGCCATGTTTGGTATAGCCTCTTTTCATTTTGGCTTGTGAGCCTTGAGTGTATGAGTCATTAGCTTGCATTACCTAGGCAATTTCAGTGATTTGGAATCACTTATTATGCCATTTCAGTCCTTGTTTTGTGCTTACATGCTTGCATTTGCTACCCTTTCAATGCCTTGAAAAGATGTGATCTTATGCTCCATGTTAGGGCCTTGGTGTATGTCTATGTGTTTGAGGCTTTGGGCTGCCATATCAGTGGGTTTTGGGGTGCATTTTGATGTATTGAAACTTTGTTTTTCATCACATAATCCATGCCATGTTTAGTTGGGGTGGGTGTAGAGCAATGCTCTTTTTCGTGGCTTTGAATGCCCTTTGTTTTGGGCCCATTTCTTGGCATGTTTTGATCATGTTCTATGCATGCTTTAGTCTTGTTTTGGAGTGCCTTAGGACTATTTTAAGCCATTTTGGTCCTTTGGGGTTTGGTTTGACATAGCTATGGTTTGGACCCCTTTGTTGGCTTCAAGTTTTAGTCATTATTGCATGCCTTACTTGCATAACATGGTTGATTTGGCATCATCCTCTATGCATTTTCAGAGTTTAACATGTTGGTCTAATGTCCATGTTTATCATCTTTTGAGTGTTCTTGAAAGTTACCTTTTGTGCCTTAGCTTTAGGCCCATTGGTGTGCATGTTTGCATGAGCATTTGTCCATCATTTGCATCATCTTTGGCCATTGTTTATGGCAAGGCTGAGGTCTGCCCTTTGTGGTTTAAGTCCACCATTGCATGTTTTGACATGTTGCATTACTTTGGTTTCATGCTTGCATTGTCTCATCTTTGCACGTTTGCATGTTGTTTAGCTAGTTGCATTCCATATCCTAGCTTGCATGATAGGTTGCATTGCATTGTATCTTGCATGTTTGGCACATTGCACTTAGCATGTTTGTTACCTTAGCCTCATATTGCATGCTTGAGACATGTTGCACACTTGAGTCACATTGCATACATGCATTACATTTTGGTTGGTTTGGGGTGTCAAACCAAGCATGAGGAATGAGGGGGCGTTCGTACTCAAAGGGACGTAACGCGCCTCAATCCTCGGTCGCTGATGTCCTTGATCTCAACATGATAGGGCGTGTAGCACTCATGTGTTTTGTTGCATTCATTCACATTGAAATGCATACTTGACTTCTTGGACCATCATGCATTGAAATGCGCGATTGATGGTCCGAAGGTCGAGTACCAAACTCCCTTGAGCCCATAGCATGATAGGGAGAGTGTCCATGCACACATTGCTTTGAAAATTCCATAACATGCACTGTCTGTCCTCTGCTGCTGTCAAAACAGGGCTCTGCAGGAAGAAATGGCCGGCCGACCACTTTTTGTGCCGACCGACCATCAGTGTCCAGCCGGTGGTTCAATATTTGGTCGATAAGCCTATTCCCATGGCCGGTGGATTTGAATTGTGGCCGGTGATATTCCACAACACTCAGAGAGTGATTCAGAAGGATTCTGGAAACTTTCATAAATTTCAGAGGAGCAAGGCAGTGTAAACAGAGGCAACAGTGGCATGGTATCGGGTTTCCAGGCGAGGCGAACCGAGCATGCATCATCCCATCATTCCGAGGCGGGGCTGCGACCACTTTCCTTCTGTATTTAATTTGTTAATTAATTAGAAGCTTTGTAATATTTAATTAGCTATAGTAGTTAATTATTTGTTTAATTTGTATTATTCTTTCGGACCCTCCGAGCAAGGGCAATTGTGTAATAAGTGTGTGTGAGTGTGTGTATGTCTTCCAACCCCCACTTCTTTCTCCCTTTTAGTTACCTGCTTTCAATGGTTAGTATTAGGGCATATTTAAATTAGCATACCTTATGCTATGCATGCGTGCATCCATACATTTGTCTTGCATGCACCGGGCTCGACACATCATACTAACTGCATTGTATTTCAATTCCAAGTTGAATACATGTTAGTTGTAGCATCATCATATGCAATCTTAGAATAGCCGAGCCTATTGTAGTTACATCTCGCATGTGTTGTATTAGCCATCTTAACATGAACTAGGATCATGCATATGATTATTAACTAGTTTCTGTTTTGGCTTGGAGTACTCGGTAAGCATTTATGTTTTAGCATCCTTGCATAAGTGTAAGTGTTGCCATGATAGCATGCTTACCATGAGGCTATGTGCTTATGTGTTATAACTGTCTGAATGCCTATGGATGAAGGTTGGGTTGCTTGAATTGGAATAATTCGTCGAAACTTGTGTTTTAGACTACTTGCGAGTAGCAAATTTCAATCCATTTTCAAAACAAACGGATATGCGATGTTTTGTTCCAATTCAGGGAATTCAGTCTATACTTGTATGTTGTGCGCATCACATAGTAATTCTAGGCTAATAAACTGGAATAAGAGCACATAATGTTTTCAAAAATCGATATCATGGTTAGTAGAGGCCGATCTTTGATCGGGCGAGCGGGGGTGCTCATAGCTGACCTTCCCCAATCGTACCCAAGTTCCCGAGCCGAGGCAACTTTGGTGATGACGGACACGCGGTCTTAGGCAAACGAGTCAGGGTTTCCTAAATTCCCCTATAAAAAATATTTAGGTGGCGACTCTGTATCTGGCAAAGCAGTCCATGTTTGACACTTCTTTACAAAAAAATCTGTTTTCAAAAACGATTTGCCGGATTTGGACTCTTTGGTTCAGATTTAGAACCATGACAATTTGAGTACTGAACTGTAGTGAGCCCCAAATGAACGAAAACGGGATTTCCCTCCCGGGGCGTTTGGGGGACGTCTACAAGGTATATATGGACATTCCTCCTGGTTTTGAGGATCATTAAATAGAAGGCAAAGTATGCAGGTTTCGGAAGTTATTATATAGTCTCAAACAGTCTCCAAGGGCTTGGTTTGAGAGATTCACTTAGGCTATGCTTAAATATGGCTTCAAACAGAGTTAGGCAGATCACACCTTATTTGTGAAACATTCCTCACATGGAAAGACTACAACACTTATTGTTTATGTAGATGACATAGTTCTTACGGGTGATGATAATGAGAAAATAACTCTGTTAAAGAAATATTTAGCCAGTGAGTTTGAAATTAAAGACTTGGAAAGCTTAAAGTATTTTCTGGGAATTGAAGTTGCTCACTCCAAAGATGGGATATTTATCTCACAGAGAAAGTATGTGCTTTACCTATTGAAGGAAACTGGGATGCTTGGCTGCAAGGCCTGTGACACTCCACTGGAACCCAATTAGAAATTGGGAGATGATGAAGGAGGAGAAGCTATTGATAAAAGGAGCTATCAGCGATTAGTGGGTAAGCTCATTTACCTATCTCACTCCCGTCCTAATATTGTTGTTGCTATCAGTGTGGTTAGCCAGTTTATGCATGCTTCTCATCAGATTCACTTCGAGGTTGTCATGAGAATTTTGAGGTACTTGAAGTTTGCTCTTGGTAAGGGTCTTTATTTTTCAAAGTATGATCATCTTCGTGTGGAAGCCTATACAGATGCTAATTGGGCTGGATCAGTAATTGATAGGAGATCGACTTCAGGGTATTGCACCTTTGTTGGAGGCAACCTAGTTACTTGGAGGAGTAAGAAATGGAATGTGGTTGCTAGGTCAAATGCAGAAGCTGAGTTTAGAGCTACGGTACAAGGGGTGTGTGAGCTCTTATGGATCAAGTTATTGTTGAGTGATCTAGGTATTGATCAGATGGACTCCATGTAGTTATACTGTGATAATAAGGCCGCTATCAACATCGCTTACGATCTAGTTCAACATGATAGGAGAAAGCATGTTGAGATTGATCGCCACTTCATTAAGGAGAAACTCACTAGTGGTACCATATGTACTCATTTTGTGCAGTCTGGAGAACAACTTGTTGACATCCTCACCAAGGGGGTTGGGAGTAAGCCATTTCATGACATCTTAGGAAAGCTAAGCATGAGAGATATCTTCGCACCAGCTTGAGGGGAAGTGTTAGCATTATATATTATTATTTGGGTTACTATTCTGTAATTATTCTATGCCTTAAAGCTCCCTTGTAATTATTAATCTTCATTAATATAAATAGGGGATGATACCCTAATCATTCCCTAATCTTGGAATTCTTTAAAAATAACAATAAGTTACGAGGAAAAGAAAGCAGGCTAATAAAAGAATAAAGAGAAATCAATGAGCTTAAGATTTACTTCATTATACATAAAATTGAATCAAAATCTGTCCATAAAGGGAAATGAATAATCAAAATCATGAAAAAGGGTTTGGAAGAAAGTAATTCTTAAAACATCATCAATAATTACTACTATAATGCTAAAACAAGCTAATCAAGAAGGAATGGTTGGAATTTACTCCAAACACATGGAAATAAACATGAGAGTCCAAATCCATGAAAATGAGATTGTAAGATAAATTCCAACATTCCTTTAGAAACTAAAATAAAGAAGAAGCAAACAAAAGCTTCTCCACACAGTAAGCAAAAGGAATGGGGAAAGAGAGAGAATTGGGAAAATCTACTTCAAAAGGGACATGAAAAAGGCATATGACAAAGCAAAGGCCTTCATCCGTGAAAAGTAACATGAAAGAAGTAGATTCAATACATAATTCAATGAAACAAAGCTAGTAGCTAAGAAAATGAAAGCTAGAAGATAAAAAAATGGAAGAAGTCTACTCTCTACTCATGGAAATGAGCATGAAATGTTCAAATCCATGTAACAATGGGTTGAGAGTGTAGGCTCAACCATTCTCTAATGGAAAATAAATAATTCAAAAGAGCTAATCTAAGAGAGATAATAACTCAAAGAAAATATAAAAATCTATCTTACTCACGAAAATTCTCAAATCCATGTAGAAACGAATTGAGAGAATGGATTCTAACCATTTTTTAGGAAGAAGTCATGTTTGGCTTCTAAGAAAGCTACTATACTAAACAAGGAAAGAAATAATGAAAACCAATGAAAGTAGAAGAAATCTATTTCTCTACATCAAAGAAATAAGCATAAATTACCCAAATCCATATAAAAATAAGTTAAGAGAATAGATTTCATCTACTTTCAAGGGTATGACTAGAATTTGGATAGAATCCACTATACAAGTCTTTATTCAACTAGAAAATAAAAGAAAATGAAGCAATAGACAGTGTTTGGTTACCAAGAGAGAAAGAGCTAAGAAAATTGAAGTAATTCAATCCAACAAAATGTATGAGAGGTATGGTGTGGCAAGGGCCCCCAAGTAATCTCAATAGAAGTAATATATAAGTGGTGTTTGGGAAAACAGAAAAGAAAAGAAAAGAAAATAGCAAAAGTAGAGAATACCTCAAGCTAATAGAGAAAAGGCTCAAGTAATTTGAATTGTCTTTTTCAAGTTTCCCTCAAATCTCTAATAGGGTCTTAATGCTTCAGATTCCAGCCATGGATGAAGAGAGAAAAGAGCTTCTATATATATTGTACAAGTACGAAATAATTTTCTCATATAATCCTGTTGATTAAGTTTGCATTTCTCCAAACGTCGTCGCTTTAATACTTGAAAACACAAACGTGAGCTAGTCGGCGGGTGTGTGCCGGAAACCTCTCCGATGCCTAAGTCAGTCAATAGACAATAGACAAAAGCTCTGTGTATTTGAGAGTCAAAGTTGTGATACCTGTACATAGGTCCTGCTATGAGCTTTTATAGATTCCGTGTGGCACAATCCTAGTAGGACTCTTATTCTCCAATGTAGAGTCCTCCTAGGAATCAGAAAGATAATGCTCATCTTTCAACACCCCCCTACTGTTTAACCAAGTGAGATGGTTTTACCACGGTAGTACGACAAAACAACCGAGCTATCACTAGCCTTCGGATACACTCAGCTTAGTGCATTCATGAGTAATACCTAGCTCGGTCCTCGTTCATCTATATCTCGGTTCAAAATACTCAAGCCGAGCTTAATTGCAACCATTCTTGACCGGGCTAACAGGATCCAGATGCGAAGCCCACTCACCTCGACCCACAGCTCAACCCACTTTCTACCCAGTCCTAGCTCGGCCCAAGCTTCACAAATTACCCTCTCAATTGCCTCTTAATTCCATCTACAGCGCATGATTTTGGGATTATTTTTCTCCAGCCGAGCTAAAATATTCAAGCTGACCGAACTAAAGCAAATAATACCACTAAGCTCATTCTCTACCGGACTACTGATTCGCCCGGTCCAAAAACGTCTTGTCAATTACTCTGTACGCAAGGTTCTGAAAAGCGGTTGCGGTCGCCGTAACGGTGTCGGTGGCGCGGTTGCAGTTGCGGGGTGTAAAGGCCGTAGCGTAACGGTTGCAGTAATCGAAATCGTGATTTTTTTTTAATTTTTTGCACAATTTGAAAAAAACTTACCGATACGCATATTTTTTTTCCATAATCATATTTATTGGGTTTTAAAATAAATATTGATAAATTTTTATAAAATTGTAAGTTTGATCCAATATATTTCATATTTTTAAATCACTATAAACTGAGTTTTTTACATTTTATTTTAATAATTAATGACTTTATATTATACAAAAAATCAATCACTAACTACTATATATAAGATAAATAATGACAAAAGTAAGAGAATAAATAAAAGCCTAAATATATATATATATATATATTAATCAAGCCAAATAGATAATGACCACACTTATTATTATTATTAGTATTATTTTCAAACAATATATAGATAGACACACACAAACAAAATGATTGAGTGATAGCAGCTGAATAGAATAGCATATGTCTTACAACTTCAACAAATCAATAACATATTATTCATCTTCCTTATTCTCTCTCTCTCTCTCTATCTCTTGTTCCTCCATCTTACTTCTTCTCTCTCTATCTCTCTTCTCCCATTTTCAACTCTCTTTTTTTTTGTGTGTTTTTTCGAAAGAAGCAATTCGGAACCGTTACGTAATGGTGCGTAACAGGCCGTTACAGCACCGTTATGACCGCTATAGCAGCCGCTACAGCTGATACACCTGTGAATCTCAATCACACTGCAAAAGTGGCGGTAACGGGTGGCGGTAACTACCACAACCGTTACGTAACGGCGTTACGTAACGGTTGCGGCCGCTTTTTAAAACCTTGTCTGCACGTCGTTCCGTTTCTCAAGTACGTCTGAATCATTATCTATTCCTTTGGACACGTGGCTAGCACCTATTGGACAAGTACAACTGACACAGCCGTCTTCGTACTTCAAAAATTTTGAACAGTCCTGCCCATTTATGTGCTTTATACAAAAACCCTTCTTTTTTAACCAAACACTCCACTGTTCATCTTCTCTCACTCTTCGTGCTTCTGAGTTCTGCCCCTACTTCTGTACTCCCTTCATGCTCGAAAACATTTGCTTCATTGCTAGTGGGTTATTATCTTCAAGCCTTCTCACTTGTAAGTTACTGATGCCTTTTTCTGATGTTCCTTTTTATCTATTTCCTCATTTTTGGTATTTTAATCTCCATATACATGCCTTTATATACACTGGAGTGTTGAGCAAATACCACAAATCCAAAACCTTATGCTCGCGCTCAAAAAAGCACACCAACTGGACTAAAAAAACATAATGTTCAATCCAGATTTGTGCTGTAACCGGTAAATATTTGTTTAGGCAACTTCTAGGCTTAAACACTACCGAACTAAGAAATCAGTTATAACCATGCATACTTATCTCCAACCGGGCTAAGGGCCTTGAGTTGGCCCTTCTTCACGACTGAACTAAGAGCTTTCCAGATCAAAAACCAATCTAGACACTTGTGGTACAACTGAACTAAGAACGGGTTGAAACCCATTTAGCCGAACTAGGTTTATATTTATTTTGCCTTTTTGCTTAGCTCGGTCCAATTATCTGGCCATAACACTTTATTGTCACTTTGTAGACTCAACTAGGTTGGCCAGGCACACCTTTGCACCTTGCCCCTAGATGGCTTTGCTCAACCGAGCCAACCAAAGCGTCAGATACACCGAACTAGGCTACTGTGAACAATTTTGTCATTATAAGTTATCATGGGTAAATACCGATTTCTCGTGGACTCTCCTGGGCTATAGCTGAATTCCGACGGGACTACCAGATTCCAGACAACGTTCATCTCTCCTAAGCCGATCTAGAAACAACACCTTGGGGCAAACTGGGCTTCGTCCCGTTTACCGTGATATCCATTGTAGAAGCCGACCTTCAATTTCCCGTTCAGCCTCTCATTTGTGAATTTCTTAGGCAGACAAGACTCTGCCCCACCTAACTCTCCACAAATACATATAGGATAATAAATGGCATCGCCGAGCTAAACTGTCGGCTTGACCTCAACCTCGGATTGGCCGAGCTATTCCATCAATACTCACTCGGCCAAAATGATGACGGTTGGGTGTATTATTTAAGAGTAAGAAGAGGCCGAGAGAAAATAATTAAAAATACACCGGACAAAGACGTGAATGACGACGACTTCTTCTGGGTTTCTGGCAATTTTGAAGACCAGGGAACCCAGATACTGGGCTACAATATTAACTGGAATAAAGGGACAGCCGGTATGAATACCTTGGCTATTTGTCTATTTTTTGCTGTTGTTTATAACGTCTCGCCGTGCTAACCGTTTGCCTTTTCTTTTTCTGCAGACTTGAATCAGCTAAAATCACACACCAATCAAGATGCTCTTCGTGCTGCACTTTGGCACCATCACTGAGGTTGGGCCGAGCTACTTGACTTTGAACTGACCTATCGATACAGTGGAAGGAGGAAGGTCAGGGTAACTAACTTTCTTCTAGAACCATCTTCTGAGCCGGACCTAAACTTGCCACAAATCAACCTCATTCCCCTAACCGAAGAACAAGAAATGGCCAAGCGCCGAGTTGTTTGGGCCCTGAACACCGAACAAACATCAACTTCGACCATCAGGGCTCAAACCGAGACACCCCAAACCGGTCAAACACACGAAGCCGTTGTGGCCCTTCCATCATCCCGGGCTTCGTCATCTCGGTCGAACAAACGTGCGCGCACTTCTTCGTCCGAGCAGCAGCGATTGATTGATGAGGATCGCGTGCTTCCTGAAACAACACCGCCGAGCCCAGAGCCTACACACACTGACCGAGCTAGCCCTTCGGAATGGGTACCAAAAATGACTTACAAGAACCGGGCTATTACCACCACAGACTCGGTGGTGGCTGACAAGGATCATACACTTGCTTTCAACCTCGCCAAAAGCGTGTGCCTTCCATCTGACATGGAGCACCACGACCATCTAACCGAGCTCAAGGCCATCCGCTCGGCAACCAAGTCAATGGTACTGGTAAGTGCTCCATTTGTTTATTTTCCAGTTTACGCATCTGTTTGCTCGATTTTAGTCATAATCGATATCTCTTCTTCTGTAGACCATGCAGAAGAACCACGTTGCTCATAAGCGCGTGCTGGAGCTACGCAAGACAGCGCGGCTGGCCGTGGCAGATGCCAACACTAAGACGGCCGAGCTGAATGAAGCCAAGCAAAAAATGATGGAGCTTGAATCTGAAATCGACCGATTCACCGAGCTGGTCAACTCGGCTGAAGCGGACAAGCAGAAGGCTTTGTCCGAAAGAAAAGACCGCTATCTGCGCGAGCTAGCCAAGCTCGAGAAGAAAAAAGATGCTGAGATAGCCGAGCAGAAAAAGTGCGCAGAAGACGCTGAGGACTGCGGCTACAAAGAGGGGGAGGCTATGTATGTCTTGCAGTGTGAAACTACAAAAGACATCTTTTTCAAATGTGGCTAGAAGGCAGTTGTTGCAAAGCTCGGTCTGGGCCCAGAAATCGAGGTCTTTCAGAACCCTCCCCCTCACTTTATCATAAGTTATATGACGGATTATGCCAACGCCATCCAACAGAAGCTTCTTCAAGAGGGGGAGGAGGAAGAAGGATCACCTGATCCAAACAATGCCCCGACTGCTAACAATGATCACAGTCTCCAAACCAGTCAGACAGCTCGGGTGGAGCCACCGGTACCAAGCACGGTTGATAATGCGCCTTTGATCGATGTACCTGCTGGAACGGGCTACCAAGTGGTGAAGCTCAGGTTGACCTGGATGCAGACTTGGACGACCTTTTTGCTTGATCGTGTTTTTCTTCTTTTGATGCTAACTTTTTGAAAGAATTTGTAACCGGGCTTAAGCCCCTCCTCTTGTAATGCACATGGAATGGAATGAAATCTGCTATTTTCCAATCTTTTTGTTCGGTTCATACCCTGCTTGTGTTTGTCTTTCAACTTTAATTGGCATGTCTTGAACTTTTATGGCCGAGATAGCCATCTCGGTCTAGGATCTTTGTAATCTGTTTATTATGTGTTGGTCATACCTGCCAACCTTCTTCAGCGTAGATCCTTATCTCGGCTGAATAGAGCTAAATGTTAGTCATACCTGCCAACTTTCTTCAGCCTAGATCCTTATCTTGGCTGAAGAGAGCTAAATGTTTGGCCATTCCTGCCAAACTTCTTCATCCTAGATCCTTATCTCGACTGACGAGAGCTAAATGTTGGTTATTCTTGCCATCCTTCTTCAGCCTAGATCCTTATCTCGGCTGAAGAGATCTAAATGTTGGTCATACCTGCCAACCTTCTTCAGCCTAGATCCTTATCTCGGCTGAAGAGAGCTAAATGTTGGTTATTCCTGCCAAACTTCTTCAGCCTAGATCCTTATCTCGATTGAAGAGAGCTAAATGTTGGTCATACCTGCAAACCTTTTTCAGCCTAGATCCTTATCTCGGCTGAAGAGAGCTAAATGTTGGTCATACCTGCCAACTTTCTTCAGCCTAGATCTTTATCTCGGCTGAAGAGAGCTAAATGTTGGTCATACCTACCAACTTTCTTCAGCCTAGATCCTTATCTCGGCTGAAGAGAGCTAAATGTTGGTCATACCTGCCAACCTTCTTGATTGCCCCTTGCTGACAATGACTAAGGACAACTTTTACAATAGAAAGAACTATGCTGAAAAAACTACTTGTTTTATTTGAAAAAGGAAAAATTACAAGTTTTTTAAAGAAAAGCTAAAAATAAAATAGTTTGAGATTAGCAGTGTTCCATGACTTGGGAATAGTCTTGTTGTCTTCATCTTCCAAGTGATATGCCTCTTTTCCTGCTAAACCAACCACTTTGTATGGTCCTTCCCAGTTAGATCCTAACTTGCCATCTCCGGGTATCAAAGTGTTTCCCATTACTTTACGTACTACTCAATCTCTAATCTTGAATTGCCTCAGATGCACTGTTTTGTTATATTTTTTGGATAACTCCTCCTGGTATGAGGCAATGTGAATAAGTGTTCTTTTCCTCCTTTCTTCTGCGAGGTCGAGTTCCAAGGTTATGGCTTCTTCACTCAAGTTTGGGTCAAAATTTTCACTTCTAATAATGGGGAGGCCTACTTATAGTGGGATTACTGCCTTCATGCCATAAGCCAAGGAAAAAGGCGTTTCTCCAATTGACCGCCGAGGTATGGTACGGTAGGCCCATAAAACATGAGGAAGTTCCTTAGCCCACTTGCCTTTTGTTCTCTCCAACCTTTTCTTCAAACCATCTAAGATGACTTTGTTTGATGCTTCTGCCTGGCCATTCGCTTGAAGGTATGCTAGTGTAGAGTTGTAGAATTCTATTTTGTATTCCTCGCAAAAGCCCCTGAAAATTTTGCCATCGAACTGAGTGCTATTGTCAGATATTAGAGCCTTGGGTATGCCGAATCGAGTTATGATGTTCTTCCAAACGAACTTTTTAACATCCTTCTCTTTTATTGATGCAAGTGCTTCTACCTCCACTCACTTTGTGAAGTAGTCTGTTGCTGCGAGAAAGAACTTTCTGTTGCCGGGTGCAGTTGGAAGTGGTCCCACTATGTCCAGGCCCCACATTGCGAAGGGCTATGGGCTAGTTAATGGTAGAAGCTCTCTGGCTAGTTGATGTATTTGGTGTGCGAACTTCTGACATTTCTCGCACCTCTTGACATATTTCTTTGAATCTGCTTGCATGTATGGCCACCAATATCCTTGTGAAATCGCTCTGTGAGCCAATGACCATCCCCTTTGGTGGCTTCCGCATACGCCTTCGTGTATCTCGAACAAAAATGCTTCGACATTACTAGCATGGACACATTTCAGGTAAGGTTCTGTGAAGGATTTTTTGTACAATGCTAGTGATGGGGAGAGCCAAAATCGCTGTGATTTTGCTCTAATTTTGTTGGCTTCCTTCTTTTCTTCAAGCAAGATGCCATCTTTTAGAAACATTATGATGGGATCCATCCAAGATGGGCCTAGTCCGGCACAACATGTCTCGGCTGCTTCGAGTTCTTCAATACTTGGTCTAGGTAGGAAGTCGATCAGTAATGGGTGTAGGATAGATGTATCTGTCATTGAAGCAAAGCCTGCCAGCTCATCTGCTCTACTATTTTCTTCTCGTCCAATCTGCTCTATCCGGACTACTTTGAACTTCATGATCTCCTTTCTAACTAACTCTTGGTACTTAGCCATCCTGTCATCTTTTGCCTCGTCGTCGCCTGAAATCTGGTTCACTACCAGCTGGGTGTCACTGTATACCATTAGCTCGGTTGTCTTCATGAAAAGTGCTAATTTTAGGCCTGGTAACAGTGCTTCATACTCCGCCTCATTGTTGGACGTTGGGAAGCCAAGGTTGACTGCTTGTTCGATTGTTAGGCCATCTGGTGAGATGAGGACTATGCCAAGTCCTGCACCGTGCCTGTTGGATGCTCCATCCAAGAAGAGTTTCCACATCTCTCCGACAAATAACTTCCAGCAAGTAGATGGGTCGGATGATGTCTTGGGATCATGGGTGTTGCTAATGTTTTCTTCCAAGTTGATGTCTGCTGTTGGGGGTTGGTCTTAACTGTCTGACTGCCTCAAGCCTTTACTTTTCAATGAGTCCTCACTGGGAATAGCATGGTTCGTCCCTTCCTTCTGGTCCTCAAGCCTGTATGGGGGCTGCGCAGTTCCCGCGGCACTTTCCTCCCTCACTTCGATTGTGTCTGTCAAATCGACCGGGCAAATGTGATGACTTCCTGGCGTAAACTCAGCCACAAAGTCTGCTAAAGCTTGGGCTTTTATTGCGGTTCTGGGTTGAAACTTGATATCGAACTACCCCAACTCCACTGCCCATTTCAAGATTCGTCTAGAAAAATCCACCCTCTCAAACAAGGCCTTTAATGGAAAGGCCATTAGGACGATCATGGTGTGGGCATGGAAATAATGCGACAACTTTCTTGAGGCCATCATCAAAGCTAATGCCATCTTTTCTAATGGTAGGTACCTTGTTTCAGCACCCAGCAAGATCTTGCTGACATAAAAGATAGGCAGGTGTTGGATTCATTCCGTTCTGACCAACACTGCGCTTACTGCATGCTGTGAAACTGCTAAGTATAAAAAGAGCTCTTCTCCTAGCACTGGGCTTACTAGCAATGGAGGAGAATTAATGTAGTCTTTTAAGCTTTCTAAGACGCGGTCGCATTCCTCATCCCACTCAATTTTGGCCTTCAATGCTTGAAAGAATGGTCGACATCTGTCTGATGACTGACTTATGAACCGATTGAGCGCGGCTACGAGGCCAGTGAGATGCTGTACCTTTTTTACTGTGTTGGGCCTCTCAAGATCTTGGATTGATTTAATCTGAGAGGGATCAGCTTGTATACCTTGGTTGGTTACCCGAAAGCCTAGGAATTTGCCTGATCCTACGCCGAAATGCGTACTTAGATGCGTTTAGACGTAACTTGTGGAACTTCAAAATCTGAAACATTTCATCAAGGTCCTTGAGATGATCCTCCTTATCCTTGCTCTTGACCACCATGTCATCTATGTAAGCCTCCATTATTCTGCCTAACAATGGTTCAAACATTTTGGTGACCATGCATTGGAATGTAGCCCCTGCGTTCTTTAGGTCAAAAGGCATGACCTTGTAACAGTACAATCCTCTAGGTGTTGTAAACGATGTGACCTCCTGGTCTGGTTCATACATAGCAATCTGATGGTAACCTCGATACGCATTAAGGAAGTTAAGTCGATTATGCCCTGTCGTTAGGTCTAGCAGTTGGTCTATCCGTGGTAGGGGAAAGCTGTCTTTTGGGCATGCTTTGTTGACTGTTTTGTAGTCCACACAAACGCGCCACTTGCCGTTCTTTTTTGGCACTACTACAGTGTTGGAGATTTACCTGGGATAGTGTACTTCTCTGATAGCTTCTGCCTCCAACAGGTTTCCTACTTCTTCTGCCACTATCTTTGCGTGGTGGAGTGTCGATCGGCGAGTTTGCTAAATAATTGGTCTGGCAGTTGGGTGGACATTAAGTTGATGGCAGATGAAATTTGGGTCAATGCTAGGCATGTCGTATGGTGTCCAGGCAAACACTTTGATGTTAGAGGTTAAGAATTCCATGACCTCTATTCTCTCAGTGCTGGACAAAGACGAGCCGAGCAAAAAGAACTTTTCTGGGTTCTTTTCATCTATCCTTACCTCAACCAGGTCTTCTACTGCCTTCTGCTCTGCTGCTTTGCCGACATCTGCAAATAGTTCGTTGTTTTCTGGTTCTTTCACCATCTGAATGAACCCTTTTGCAGCACAGCTTCTGTTTACTGTGATGAAACATTACTTCGACATGATTTGGTCTCCTAAGACTTCTTCAATCATGCCGGTTTCGTTAAAGAACCGTAATGCCTGATGGTAGGTTGACGCCACTGAGCGCATGGCATGTAGCCATGCCCTTCCTAAGATTATGTTGTAGGTGGAAGGGACTTTCAAAACCCAAAACTCCATCTATTTCGTCATTGTTCCTGCTTTGACTGGCAGGATTATCTTGCCCACTAGCCACTCAGGCATTGAGTTGAAACCGATAAGGGGAGATATCGCAGGTGCCAAGTCTTTGTCCTCAAATTTCAGTTGTTTGAAGATCTCGTAGTACATTATCTCGCATGAGCTTCCTTGGTCAATCAGAATCTGCTTGATGTCGAAATTATTGACGCACAAAGTGACCACCAGTGCATTATTATGAGGGCAATGTAGCCTTGCTAGATCCCTGTTTGAAAATGATATGACGTTTGTAGCCTCTGTTCTCGCCTTTTTGATGGTAGGTTGTGCAATTAATACCTCTCTCAAGTGCTCAGCCTTTTTGATCATCCCTCTGAGCTCACATACCGGCTCAGGTTCGACAATCCCATGTTTAGCATTGATCACGCCTAGAGGTGGGCCGTCGAACGGCATCCCGCTCGGTCTGTTGAGGTCCTGGGGGGCTGGCTGTGTTCCCCCTTTCTATGTACTGGTCCAGGTGTCCAGCAACCACTAACTCCTCCAGATGTTGCCTCAATGGTGTGCAATTTTTAGTGCGGTGCCCCTTCTCATCATGGAAGGTGCAATAGGACCTCTTATCATAACCTTTTTGTGCTTCTCCCAACTTGGCTGGTGGTCGAACGAAGGGTTGATCACGTATCTCGCTAAGAATCCGGTAGATTGGTTTATTGAATACTGTAGTAATGGTAGTGCGAACTCTTAACTTTCTTTTTTCTGGGTCCTCTCTGTTGGCTCGTCTGCCTCACCCATTTTGGCTTGGTTGTTTTACCGTGTTGATTTTTGTTGTAGTCTTTTTATCTGGCATCCCTGTTGTGCCAGATTTTACTTTAACACGAGCGTTATATTCCTCTACCCGGATATGTTGATGCACTTTCTCCATTAGGGCTTCCATCGTGAGGGGTGGCATTATTGTCATTGAGTCCCTCAATTTGTTACCGACTGGTAAACCCCGTTTGTATTGTGCGATATCAAGATTTGTAGGGCAATCCCCAATCTGGTTGAAAGTCTCCTAATATTGGCTGTTGTAAGACCTCAATGTCTCATTTTCGCCCATGTCAATGGAGAGTAGTTGGTTGATCTCTACTGGTGTCTTGGTATTCGTTCTGAATCTAGTCTCGAACGCTTCTGTCAACTGTGCCCATGAGGCTATGCTGCCTTCTGACAACCTTTCGAACCAGGTTAAACCTAGGTCGCCAAGGCTGGATGGAAACAAGATACACATTAGAGCCTCATTTTGCCGGTATACTACCATAACTTGGTGAAAGTGGCTTAAGTGCATGTAGTGGTCTGACTTCCCCTCATAAGTGGTGAATTTCGGCTGGTGGAAGCCTGAGGGCAGTGGTGTGTTCTCAATTATCGGAATGAACGGCGAACTCTGTAACCTTGCTAATACTTTATCCGCTGGTTCATAAGTAAGGCATGGTATTGACATTCCTGCCTCGACACTCCCATATGTCCTAGGGGCCAATCGCTGTAGGGCTGAAACTCTGTGAGGGTCGCGAGCTCTGGTGTCCTCCTTCCATCGGGCCCTTTTCTCGAGAACTGTTTGTAGGTCCGCTGACCTAGGAAACTCTGTGTGCCTAAACGTCATTTGGTGCGTGTGCGAGGGCCGATAGCTGCTTCCCTCCGTATATGACCTTTCAGTCCTTGTTCTCTCAGACCTTAAGTAACGAGTCCTGGAAGTCCTTGATTGAGTGTCGCCCGTTCTAAGGCTCCTACTTTCAGCTTGGGATGGCGTGGCTTGTTTGCCACGATCTTCTGAATGGTAAGAGGGCGTATTACCTTTGTGCCTCTCTTTTGTTGCCACCCCTTTGCCTTTTATCTGGTGCTTCATCGTTTCCATGTCTGCCGCCATCCTTCGTATTAACTCGTCTTGTTCCCTCACGCGATCCTCCAGAACTTGAGGATCCAACCTCCACGTCTACTTTTCAGGACTTTGAGAGTGACAAGGACTGACGCCCCGTCTCTCCCGTGTGTCCCTCCGGGAGTTCCGTCCCTGGGGCTCTAATTCTACCATGGGTAGGATAGAAGGCAAACCTTCGCGCCTCCCGCCCCCCTCCGGGGTTTGCCCATCAATAGCAGATTGCGAAAAATCTTCGTTGTGCACCATTGATTTCAACTAAAGCGAAAAACTTGATCAAAAGGTTTTGTTCTCTGTGGTGTTCCCACAGACGGCGCCAATTGTACGAGTACGAAATAATTTTCTCATATAATTCTGTTGATTAAGTTTGCACTCCTCCAAACGTCGTCGCTTTAATACCTGAAAACACAAACGTGAGCTAGCCGACGGGTGTGTGCCGGAAACCTCTCCGATGCCTAAGTCAGTCAATAGACAATAGACAAAAGCTCTGTGTATTCGAGAGTCAAAGTTGTGATACCTGTACATAGGTCCTGCTATGAGCTTTTATAGATTCCGTGTGGCACAATTCTAATAGGATTCTTATTCCCCAATGTAGAGTCCTCCTAGGAATCAGAAAGGTAATGCTCATCTTTCTACACCCCCCCACTGCTTAACCAAGTGAGATGGTTTTACCACGATAGTACGACAAAACAACCGAGCTATCACTAGCCTTCGGATACACTCAGGTTAGTGCATTCATGAGTAATACCTAGCTCGATTCAAAATACTCAAGCCGAGCTTAATTGCAACCATTCTTGACCGGGCTAACAGGATCCAGACGCGAAGCCCACTCACCTCGGCCCACAGCTCGGTCCACTTTCTACCCAGCCTTAGCTTGGCCCAAGCTTCACAAATTACCCTCTCATATATATATATATATATATATATATATATATATGAGAGAGAGAGAGAGAGAGAGAGTGAGAGAAACTAAGCATCAAGGATCAAGAGAGCTCTCATCTCTACCCAAAATGGGTGTATTTATAGGCATCCTAGCCTCTAGAACGTGCCTCATCATGTAATTCTTCGAGAATTGTGCAAAATGGTATCTTTCAAGATACTGAGGAGACCATCTTCTAGAAACTATCTCATACTGCACATTTTGTGCGGCCACACCTATTTCATGCAGCCGCAGCTTTAAGTTGCGCCCATGGAAATATTCAAAAACCATGCGATTGGAAGATTTAGTATGTCTAGCCACAAAAAAGCTGCGGCTCAACTGCTCATTTTCATTCAATCCAGCTTTGTTTTTGCTTATTTTCTGGAAAGAACAAGATTTTTTTATAAACATCTTTAGTGGGATGGTTTAAATAACATCTCTACCTACAAAAATTGTTTTTAAAAAATCATTTTAAAGGAATTAGAAAGTATTTTGGCCAAAACAAGTTTAAGGAAGGATATTCTCTCCATCCAAAGGCTTATTCTAAAGATATCAAAGTGATGCATTTTGGTTTTTCATCATCGGAAAGCTCGGGAATGTGCCCAAATCAAAGTGACGCATTTTGGTTTTTCATCATCGGGAAGCTCGTGAATGTGCCCAAATTTTATGATCAGTCAAAATGTGACCTTAGTTTGGAATAATCCATTCTATTAATTTGATTCGGCTTGTTTTGGTGATTTTATTTTACATTATTTCGTCTCACCGAACCATTTGATTGAAACTAATCCATTTCAGTTCCCTTCTATGACTTTCGTCCATTTCATTACTTGACTCGTTTATCGCGCCGTCATTTGGCCCAAACCCATATTCTCAGTGGGCTAAACTAGCTCAAATAAGGCTTGGGCTGAGCCTAGACCTGAGCATTGAGACTCACTTAACCGGTGAGAGGCAGCTTGCCCATCAACCAGACTTAGGAGTATGCAAAAATGAGCAAAAATATGTGAAATAAGAAGTAAAAAAGAGAAATTCCGAAATAGTGTAGAATCACAGCTTGTTGGACTTGGCCCAGGGCCCATTCCATTAGCCTGTCTAGGCCAAGCCCATTAAATAAAGCTTAGACCCAAGGTTTATGGCTATGGGTAGACCCAACTGGACCCACAAACGTGGCAGAAAATGTAAAAAGAAAAAATAGAAGTAAAATAAGAAAAAACAAAAAATAGGCCCATTTGGTTTGGCCTGCAGTCCAGCCCAGCCCAACCAGTTTTGCCTAACTATTTTAGTCCACAGGCGAGCTTGAGTACCAATTTGGCGAGTTGGGTGAGCTTATATTGACCTTATTCAGCTGTATTTTGATCTAACTCAACACATCAACTTCTCTTTTAACAATTACTCGTCACCATCAAACAATTCAAGATTATATTACTTCAAAGTAAGCGTTATACATCATTGAATTCTAATCAAATGAAAACAAAATTTAATGTCTTATCAAGATTGAAAATATTCATAACAATTGCTTAGTGAAATACACTATTTACCACATACTGGTTTCATCTCCAAGGCTGTTATCCATTTTAAGTAACAAAAATGAATGTTACTTGAAGAGTGTAGATTACAATTAGCCCCAACACATCAACATGCTGGCTTGCAAAAGAGAGAAGAGGAAGGAGATGAATAAGAGAAAATAATCAAAATTAACTAAAGAAAAAGAATCATCCAACGCCACTGTCAAAGCTTGTGAATTTCCCATGATTGCATTATGTTGCAGCTTCCATCCACTGACTAATTACTCAACCCGGTAAATATCAAAGCAATAAATATTGCCAAAATCAATGACCCAATCTCAAGAATTTGAAGCCTTGAACTTTCTCCGGTGAAAGGAGTAATAGGTCCAAATGCAGCAGTAGGCGTGGTTACTCCACTTGAACTCGAATTTGAACTGTACCCCAAAAAAACAACAAAAAAAATAATTACTATATGTTAAAAGGCCAGACCAAGACAAACTAATTAGGAACAGATGCAGCTTGAAGCTCTTACCTTCCGGTAAAAATGCAAGATCCATGACCTGCAAAAAGGCACACGCCAATAGACAAAATCAGGGGAATTAAAGAATGTAACGACACAGACTTAATTCATCATTTGTGGAGCAAAGTAGAAATATCACTACATGAATGAGGCAACTAAAATAAAAGAATAGCTGCATGTCAAATATTAAATACATAGAAATGGGAGGAACAAGATTCAACACATCCCATAGTACATTTAAACTGATAAATCGGATGGATTCACGAGAAAGGGTGATGCAATGTGTTACATGTTTTATTCATGGAGTCATGTCACCTTCAACATGGCAAGTTCTGATTATCTGAAAAGAAAATATAAACATGACACTGTTTTTTGAGTGCTACCGATAAGTTACATTTTCAAGAAGAAAATCAATGAAAAACAAATGAGAATTTTTTAAATAATTTTATCAAAGTTTTTGAAGTGATTCATAAAAGATCATAATGGCAGAAACATGAACCTCTTTTCCTCAATGGAGAGAAAAATTTAACTTCACCTTAGGTTTGTAATCACCAAAGAAGCACAGAATAAAGGCCATCCTTTATGCAGAGATGTGAATCAATGCTTCCAACAATAAAGTTCATGTCCTCGTAGGTCCAGGTTAGATTTCAAAAGCACCAAAATTGAGTAGCAATTTTCTTCGAGCCTACATTTTGTAGTGGTTCCTCAAGGAAGCATGCATCAATTTTCAGGCAGAGCCCAAACTAAAACATGTTACAGCTATCGTACACATCAATCATTATTGACATTGTAACTCAATTTCCCTCACAATTTGCATTTGCAGGCACTAAAATCTAGTTGATTTATATAAGTGTGAATGAAAACTTTCTTAAACAATTTTTACAGGAAAGCAAAGTTCATGTGAGAACATTGGACAGAAAAGACAGCAAATGAGGGCATATTCATTCCTTTAATTATTCTTTTGCACACTTATTCTTGTATGAGAAACACAACACTTTCATAAGAAGAAGGTGTCTAAGATATACAACTAAGTACTACCATTAATCGCTCAAAACATTGCAGTTAGGTTTATTTATTTTTTCACTTGAATTTATAGCACACCATTTCCTGTCAAATGCAAAATCAAGCATGCTGTAAGCTGCTTGTTACTGGCTTACAACATTCACACAAGAAACCTGCATAAGTTTCTTGCTTCAAGGCTTGCATGTGTGAATCAGATGAGTACCTTTCCAAACCAGAGAAATTCCAGGAGCCTTTAACATTATTAAATAAACCATATGTTAATAATTGTATTACCTTAATCAAACAACCATTGTTTGCTGCACTGTTTGAAGACAATTTCTACTGAGATGTTTCCTTAGAAAGCATATAAGAAAAAGAACAAACACAGCTCTGAATAACAAACAGTATCAGTTTAAGAAATGGGCATAAGAACTTACTGGGATCAGCAGTAGTGGTGGTGGCTGTACCATCAAAGTCACAGGTTCCACCAACGCTATGAAGTTTTTGATAATAATCATTGTAAGCATAAGAAGCATGGTTTTGTATGTTATCAGGGTAATAACAAGGCTTTCCTGGTTGAATAGCACTGCAGTTGGCATGACCTTGCCCACAAGCCCAATTCAGTCCATTTTGCAACTTACTGGAATCTACACCTTGTTTTGCAATACAAAAAGCTGATGAAGAATTTCCAGCGATTCGCTCAGAAGTACTCAAACTCAGAGAGTAAACAGCACTCCCATTGACGAAAAAGAGGCCCCAGTTTCTCTCCGAGACAGGCCCACGCCTCTTGTCTTCATTGAGCAACTCATAAATGTACGTATTGATGGGAACAGTGGGCTGACTAGGTGGACCTGAACCATTTAAAACACGCTGGATCAAGTTATTATTAAAGGTTTCAGCATTCTCTATAGTAGCATCAGGTTCATTGGTTCCCCCAAGCCATGGCCAACCAGATTCAGTCACAACGATTGGAATCGCTGAAAAATTATAGCCTGCTATAGAGTTATAGGTGGCATCCACCATAGCCTCAAGCATGCTGTCATAGTGAAAAAGAGTGTTTGGATCAACAATTTGTTTGACCGAGGAAAGTGGTTGAAAAAGAGCATAATCAATTGGAAATATGCCATTGGCATTAATGTATCCATAGTAAGGATAAGCATTTAGCATGTAATAGGAATTTGTGTTTAGTAAAAACTGAAGGATTTGGAAAATTGTAGAGTTCCACGTGGAATTGAAGGTGGCAGTTGATGGGGGAAATGGCTTAGAGATTATATCCATTGATTGTGGGGTCGAAACTTTGATCTGGTAATTTAGGTTTGCAGCAACTAGGGCTTTATGGAGGTAATTCATGGCAGGAACCAAAATGGGGGCAGCATTTGGGATTGAAGTAAGGACCTCACTGCCAACAGCAATGGCAGTGATATTGGTTGAAGGCAAGTAAGCTGCAACATTTTTATTAACCCACGCTGCTGCTGCTGATGAAGATTCTCCAATCCCTAAGACTTCCTCGTTAGTAACACCAACCATAACCTCAATCCCAGTGTTTGAAAGAGAATTCAACAAGTGAGCATCGGCATCAAAAA
The DNA here is from genome assembly GCF_055761805.1 of Camellia sinensis. NCBI lineage: Eukaryota > Viridiplantae > Streptophyta > Magnoliopsida > Ericales > Theaceae > Camellia > Camellia sinensis. The sequence goes on along the minus strand of NC_138974.1, from coordinate 3,925,286 downwards.
GGCGGACATGAGTTATCTGATTGGCTTTCAAAATTGCAACCACATCTGAAGCTGCTGGCAGGTTGGAAACATCAGTGCCTACGTTTATTCCTACGAATGCACCAGAAGCAGCATTGCAAAACATGTTAATTAAAAGGATGAGGACAACACTTCCAATGCATATTTGAGGCATCATTCACTCCAAGAAACCTCCAACCTCAACGTTAACTCCTGAACATTCACTACCGTTTGAATTGGTATCGCCAAAGCTACATCAAACACATACAAAATGCCATAAGATGCTGAATCAAACAAAGATATAAATTAAAGCTCCAAATTATGCAACAAGACACCAAACAAAATGAAGCTGAACCACAAACTAATGAACTTCTGAATATTTAGGAGTACTCGGTGGGGCACGGAAAATCAGTCATGCGGTGATTATTGTAATAAGCGTAGATAAAACACAGTTTGAGCTCCAACAGTGCAAGTCAACAAACCTAATGCAGTTGAGCAAGGTGAAAAAAAACAAAGAAGAAAGATTTATGTGTGTGAATGTTTGAGAGAAAACAATAGAAGCTTGGATAAAATTGAAATCACAATGAAGAATCTAAATCATGTCTATTGCTGATCTATCATTTTTCAAAGCCCTAACACAAAAACCAATGAAATTAAAAATAAAAATAAAAATAAAAAAAAGAAAGAAACATTTTTAGTCCATTCTTCAGGGCAAGGAAAAGAAATGCAAGAAAACCCTCAAGAAGAAATAGGGAAGAAAAAATAAATAAAAAATACAGAAGGACATTACCAGTTAAGCATAAACTCAGAGAACCCAACCCACTTAGCAAAGCAAAACATCACAAAACAAAGGACCCAGAAGTAGAAATCAAGAGAAAACCAGTGGGTAAGTAAATGTACCTGATTGTACTCTGGCTTAGCTGCAAACGCCCAGAAATTTACCCTTCCAGTAGTAGACCTCCAAAGATTTAACAAAACCCTAAAATTCAGACACAGATTTAAGCCTCAGAAAGAAAAAAAAAATTCAAATCAGAACACATAGAATCTAATAAAGAGCCTTAAAAGATTTCAAAAGCCCCCATTGAAAGTTAAAAGCCTCACACTTTACAGTCTTACATAACATATATGGAAACCAGAAGGGCAACCCATTTTTGTATTGTATACATACACTAGGTAGAAAAATGCTTGGGAGCTTTGAGCATTCCCATTCCATAACTGTACCTCACTTCTCACTTTTCATTATTTTGCTCTATTTTTTTATTTTATTTTATTTTATTTCATTTTATTAGAGGTTAAAGGAAAATATTAGAATTGTTCAAAAAAAAAAAAAAAAAAATTCACAATTTTAATTACAGAATAAACCTAATTCTTATACCTCATCATTATTATAGACAAATTTATAATTATAAATATATAAATTTTTACATTACTCAAATATCAAAATAAGAGTGATACATCGGAGATGTTGAGCGACTCCACTACTTACTCTTCACCCAAATGCAAAATTATTGACTATGCCCCACCCACCATCACCACCCTTTTCTCTTTAATAAATATTTACACACTACGGACTGTACACACACGGTTACGCTAAAATACATACCCATATATATATATATATATATTTTCCATGTATCTAAAAAAAAAAGATATACATATTAGTATGATATCCATACTATATATGAATTAAAATAAATAATTAAAAATTATTTTTGAAATAAAATTATAACAAAATTTTTGTTTATAATATAAAGAAAATTTATTTAACATTAATTAGTTCCTATTTACCTTACCAAACCAAACCAACTCAAGCCTTAAGTCTCATTAAAGGAGATCAGTTGCATGAATTTTTCTTCTCCATTTGACTTTATACAATACCATTTTGTTAGTGATCTCAAAACAATTGAACATTTTACAAATCCGAAAACCATTTTCTTAATTTGATCACCACTATAGATCATTTTTAATTTTTATATTTTTTAATTGTTTTATATTAAAAAAATTTAGAACTAAAAATAAATTAAACTAAATATATATAAAACAACTTAACTCTAACCCATAAGCCTAAGTTTTTTATTGTATATTTGATTGAAAATGTGTTAGACTATTTTAATAACTAGTACCTAAGACCTCGTTTGGGAATAGGTTATTTTAGTAACTTTTTGGCTATTTGGCTAAAATATGAGGTGAGAAAAACTAGTATGTTTGGGATGACTTTTTAACTTTTTACGAAAAAATGTGCAAAAAATAGAGAGAAAATAGAAATTTTGACTTTTTAGTATAAGTTGTTGGCTTTTTGATTTTTTTAGTAACTTTTTGGCTTTTAGGCTAAAACAGCCACTTGCCAAACGAGGCCTAAATATCGATATTTATTGTGGGGATACATTTTCTGAGTCCCAACACGTGGCTAAGGTGATGCTGGCGTGTAAGCCGAGGTGCCACGTGTCCAGGTTATCACGCCGAGATGATCTCGGTTAGGCCAAGGTTATTTCCGAAGATATCGGAATCCAAGATAAGCGGATAAGGCACAAGAATCCTAAAATGAGGAAGGACTTTAGCATGGATAAGGATAATACTCTTAGGGAGTTTATCTTTATCTCTTGGAGAGTCCAGGATAAGCACTGAGCAGAAGTCCATTGAAGCTAGGCTTCTATGGGGACTAGGATTGAGTGAACTATAAAAGAAAGGCACCCCCGATGGGTCTAAGGTACACAATTTATATTCTGAATAGTGAGTTTAGCACTATTGATTATCTTTGAGAGATATACTGACTTGATCGTCGGAGTGCCCCCGGGTGGACGAACCACCGCCGCAATCTACTCTTTCTGTTGCAGGTCAGCCAAGTGTCATATATTCTGCAAGTGCTCTTCAGCTGAATACTGAGTTGGCAGTGTGATCGGAAAATCACTTACGCAATTTGGCGCCGTCTGTGGGAAAGAAAGGAGAATAGATGGCCAGCGACGGATAAAAGGATAAGCTTGGGGACGAAATCCCTACTGGTAGTGGAAAACACGTTGACTCAAACGTGGAAGAAGATGGTCGGAATGAGCAGACTTAGAACCAGAATCACGACAAGAAAGACGTCGGCCAGGATGGCGACGTGCCAAAGAAACCAGATCGAAGCGGATACTACAACGAGTACGACCTCCAGGTATGGAAGAATAGATGCCTGCGGAGGGACGAAGAGGTGAAAGAGATGGTAAACAAGTTGGCAAACCTGCAATCGGTCGTCAATTTTATGATTCAAAATAATGTCATGCAGCCACCATACTCGCAGCAGGACACGCCGATTCCAGTGGCTAATGCCCAGAAGGGAGGGCAGAAGCCAATCCCAATAGCCCCTCAGCACACCAGAAGCGAAAAACACTCTCATCGGCCTTTCAAGGAGGTCGGGTGAGGAGAGTCAAAGAAAAGAAGAGTCACAAAGGACACATCGAACTAAAGAAGCAGACCCCAAAGAACATCGGCATGTTCAAAGGCAAGAGCTGTGCTTCGATACAACTCATGGAGAAAGGTCGAAAAGAGCCCACAACAAAGGTGAGAGTAGTATGCCGAAAAGACTGAAGTCGGGAGATAGCCGAGCTCCTGGGCGGAGCAAGGAAGACATGAGAGACTACCTCAAGAGGAAACAACATAATACCGATGCTAAAGTAACTTCACCTGTTAAGCCGAGAACACCATTCTCAGTAGAATTGGACAAATTTGAGGCGCTGAAGAGATTCAGTATGCCGAGGTTCCAAATATATGATGGTAAGTCAGACCCCAACTTCCACGTTGGATTATACTTGAACTCAATGGCATTGTATAGTGGGAACGAGTTGTTGCTCTGCAAAGTGTTCCCTTCATCCTTCGGGGAGATTGCATCAGATTGGTTTCACAAACTACAAAAGGGAAGTGTGAGGACCTGGGAAGGCCTGGCCAAGATGTTTGTGGCCAGGTTCGTAACAAACAAGCTGCAGCCATTAAGAATGGACGCATTGATGGCTCTAAAGATCAGTAAGGAAGAAGGCCTTAGGGCCTATGCAAAAAGGTACTATGAGGTGTTCAATCGAATACCAGAGTGTAATCAAGAAGTGGCGGTCGTATCTTTCAAGAACAGCCTAAAAAACGATTGTCCACTATGAACATCTTTGGTAAAGACATTGCCAAAAAGCATGGAAGAGCTCATGGCTAGAATCGAGAAGTATGCTAGAACCGAGGAAGACACGTTGGGGACTAAGGAGACAAAGCAAGAAAAAGGAAACGGCTCGCCGATGCGAGGCCGAGGTAACAACGGATCCAGCAAGCAAGAGATAGGACTGAGGGCTACACAGGCAGTTACGACTGTGTTCTGAATCCCAATTCACAAAGTCCTGGACAAAATTCGGAACCAACCCTATTTAAGAGCACCAGCAAGGGCACCAGGAGAGTTTATAGGGAAAAACCTTGGCAGACATTGTGCTTACCACAATGAAGACGGGCACATGACTTAGGGTTATAGAGCCCTAAAAACACACTTAGAAGACTTGGTAAGGCAAGGCCATCTGAGAGACCTTGTCGATGAGGTAAAGACAAGGGAAGAACAGGCAAGATTACCTCAGGCGACAGCAGCTCCACCTCCCCCAGTACAGCAACCTCAAGCAGGAGGACCTCGGGTAATTAATGTAATTCACTCGAAGGTCAATGAAAACGAGATTCGAGGGGAGACCTAGAAGGTAAAACACCTACAACATGTCTACCAAGTCGGGGAGAAGAGACATTGGGCAGAGGAGTGCCAAGGACTAGTAGTGTCCTTCACTGAAGCCAACCTTGAGATGGTGCAACATCCATATAACGATGCCTTGGTAGTATCCCTCCAGGTTGGGGAATGCCAAGTGAAGCGCATCTTAATCGACCAAGGCAGCTTTTGTGACATCATGTACGTCAGATGTTACAAGGAGCTTGGCCTTCATCCAGACGATATGGAGCAATCCAATAGCCCAATAGTTGGGTTCAATGGAACGCCGACATGGCCACTGGAAACGACGAGCTTGGAGGTACAGGCTGGCACCAAGAGGATAAAGACAGAGTTCACCGTAATCGACATACCCTCCCCTTACAATATCATCTTGGGAAGGCCGTGGTTGCATGCGACGGGGGCTGTTCTCTTAACATTGCATCAACTATTGCAGTTCCCAACAGAAGATGGGATAAAGGAGATCAGAGGAGATCAGCTGCAGGCAAAGAATTGCTCCATGACAGTAATGAAATCCACCTGCAGCATACAAGAACCAGAGAAGGCAGAGATCGAAGGGGAGGACGTGGAGGTCCTAGAGGATGTCGGCAAGGAGCCAGCCGAGAAGAGTGAAGAAGCACTGAAGAAAATCCTCGTCCAAGAGGGGATGAAGAACGCTTCTTCCTTCTCGGCTCGGGCTTAGCCGAAGAAGAGAAAAAAGAGTTGGAAGTTTTTTTGAGAGCAAATATTGAGGTGTTTGCTTAGACACCTTACGAAATGCCTGGCATTGACCCCGAGGTCACTTGCCATAAACTAAACGTTGATAGGTTAGCAAAACTCGTAATCCAACGAGCAAGAAGACCGACATTGATACACGTCGAAGCAGTGGAAGAGGAAGTAGACAGACTTCTGGAGGCTAGGGCCATTCGAGAGGTAAATTACCCGACATGGCTATCAAACACAGTGGTGGTGAAGAAAAAGAATGGTAAATAGAGGGTTTGTGTGGACTTTACCAACCTGAACAAGGCCTGTCCGAAAGACAGCTTTCCTTTACCCAAGATTGACCAGCTGGTGGATGGCATTTCAGGGCATGGAAGGATGAGCTTCCTGGATGCCTACAAGGGGTATCACCAGATAGCCATGTACCCCCAAGATGAAGAGAAAACCGCGTTTATCACCCCAAAAGGGCTGTATTGTTACAAAGTGATGCCCTTTAGGTTGAAAAATGCAGGAGTAACTTACCAAAGATTGGTAACCAAGATATTCAGACACTTGATTGGCCGAACGGTGGAAGTTTACATCGACAACATGGTCGTGAAGACCAAAGAACCTAAGGGACATCTGGTCGACCTAAAAAAAGTCTTTGAAATCCTTAAAACATATCAGCTCTGACTCAATGCATCGAAGTGTGCATTTGGAGTTGGATCTGGTAAGTTCTTAAGGTACTTGGTGACCAGAACGGGCATTGAGGCCAGCCCAGATCAGATCAAGGCCATCCTGGAATTGAAGAGCCCAACGTTGGCAAAACAGGTACAAATGCTGACTGAAAGGGCCGCAGCCCTGAATAGGTTCATAAGCAGATGCTCAGACAAGTGCAAACCTTTTTTCAACTTAGTGAAGAAAGCCACAGACTTCTTATGGACCGAGGAGTGCGAAGCCGCCCTGGCCGACTTGAAGAAGTATCTGACCACAGCTCTAGTTCTTTCAAATCTAGAACCTAGAGAGGAGCTGTTTCTGTACCTGACAGTTTCAGAACATGCGGTAAGTGCAGTGGTAATCTGAGAAGAAAAATGAGAACAAAGGGCTGTTTATTATGTAAGCAAAACTCTGGCTGATGCAGAAACCAGGTATTTACCCCTAGAGAAGTTGGCGCTGGCACTAGTAATGGATTCAAAGAAGCTGAATCATTACTTTCAAGCTCACAAGATTGTGGTATTAACTGAACATCCATTGAAGTCTCTATTGCAGCAGGGAGACCTAACAGGAAGAATAGCCTGATGGGCAGTGGCCTTGGGACAGTATGACTTGGAGTACAGATCCATAACAGCAATCAAAGGCCAAGTTCTGGCCGACTTCGTGGCCGAGTTCACACCAGAATCCATCGTACATTGGGCTCCGTTGAGCCAAGGTGAACGATGTCCAAACAAGCAAGGAGAAGCCCAGCCGAATGCAATAGAACAAAGGAAGAGAGAAAAACTCAGACCCTGCAGCATTTACATCGGCGACTCCTTTCGACTATTTATCGATGGGAGTTCAAACCGATAGGGAGCAGGGGCAGGAGTAGTATTGATATCTCCAGATGGGCAGATACTAGAACAATCGATTCGTTTGGGGTTCAAGGCCTCAAACAATGAAGCAGAATACGAAGCACTCATTGCCGGACTGAAACTAGCAGCAGCAGTACAAGCAAATGAGGTAATAGTCTTTTGTGACTCACAACTTATAGTTAACCAGACAACATGCGAGTTTGCAGCCCAAGATGAAAGGATGTCGACCTACACAAAGGAGGTCATCAGGTTGGCAGCCTTGTTTCAGAACTGCCAACTACTTCAGGTTAGCCGAGATTATAACAGTCACGCCGATGCATTGGCCAACCTAACTAGTGCAGTACAACCTGGAAAAGCAAGGACAATAATGGTTGACTATTTGTCTGGCCCAAGCATCGAACCACTGACCACAGAGCATGAAACAATGTGTGTGGACATGGGACCAAGCTGGATGGATGCAATTGTTGTATTCCTGAAAGAAGGAAAGCTACTAGACGGCCACAAGGAGGCACACAAGATCAGATTGAAGTCGGCAAGATTCAGTCTGACAGTGGAAGGACATCTCTACAGAAGATCCTTCACTGGACCCCTTTTGAGATGTGTACATCCTTCACAAGTTGAAGATTTTTTATATGAAATACATGAAGAAATTTGTGGAAGCCACGCTAGGGACAGATCACTTGCCCATAGGGCCATTTCGCAGGGGTATTGGTGGCCCTACATGCAGAGAGATGCAGAAGCCTATGTGAAGAAGTGTGAAAAGTGCCAAAAGTTTGCACCTCTAATACACAAACCAGCAGCAGACCTAAACCCAGTATCCAGTCCTTGGCCATTTGCCCAATGGGGCATGGATCTCATTGGGCAACTGCCCCAAGCAACTGGACAAAGGAAGTACCTGCTAGTAGCAACGGATTACTTCACAAATGGATAGAAGCTGAGCCCCTAGCCAAGATCTGAGATGTGGACATGAAGAACTTCATATGGAGGAACATCATCACCAGATTTGGGATTCCAAGAGCAATAGTTGCTGACAATGGAACACAATTTGACAGTAAGCTAATCAAGAGCTTCTGTGCAAAGTTCAAAATCAAGAATTACTTTTCTACCCCGAGTTTTCCTCAGAGCAATGGACAAACAGAAGCATCCAACAAAGTCATCTTGGATGGGATTAAGAAGAGGTTGCAAGCAGCAAAGGAAAAATGGGTGGATGAACTGCCAAGTGTACTTTGGGCATATCGGACTACACCGAGAAGATCAACAGGGGAATCCCCCTTTGCCATGGCCTATGGCACAGAAGCTGTCATTCCGCTAGAGGTCGGCATACCAGGGATCAGAACCCAAGGAGTAGAGAACGGGACTAATGATGTACTCTTAGCCCGAGACCTGGATCTACTAGAAGAAAGAAGGGAAAGAGCTGCAATTTAGTTAGCAGCATACCAACAGCAGCTTGCCAGGGCTTATAATAAAAAAGTTAACCCAAGGGAGTTCCAAGTCAGCGACCTAATCTTGAGAAAAGTCATCGGCAACAAGAAGGATCCCAGGGAGGGCAAGCTTGGCCCAAATTGGGAAGGACCCTACAGAATCACTTCGATATTGGGCAATGGAGCATATCGGCTTGAAGATAATGAGGGCAAAGAGTTGCCAAGACCCTGGAATACTTAATACATGCGTAATGAGAACCCAAGTGGAACTTAAGTTCACATTAGGGGGCAGAGAGTTGGAAACCGAGATTATGTTTAACACTTGTTGAAACTTGAGAAAAGTTTACAAGTTGAAGTTAAACCGAGATTATGTTTAACACTTGTTGACACTTAAAAAGTTTACAAGTTGAAGTTAAACCGAGAACATGTTTAACACTTGTTGAAACTTGAGAAAAGTTTACAAGTTGAAGTTAAGCCGAGATTATGTTTAACACTTGTTGAAACTTGAGAAAAGTTTACAAGTCGAAGTTAAGCCGAGATTATGTTTAACACTTGTTGAAACTTGAGAAAAGTTTACAAGTCGAAGTTAAACCGAGATTATGTTTAACACTTGTTGAAACTTGAGAAAAGTTTACAAGTTGAAGTTAAACCGAGATTATGTTTAACACTTGTTGAAACTTAAAAAGTTTACAAGTTGAAGTTAAACCGAGAACATGTTTAACACTTGTTGAAACTTGAGAAAAGTTTACAAGTTGAAGTTAAGCCGAGATTATGTTTAACACTTGTTGAAACTTGAGAAAAGTTTACAAGTCGAAGTTAAACCGAGATTATGTTTAACACTTGTTAAAACTTGAGAAAAGTTTACAAGTTGAAGTTAAACCGATATTATGTTTAACACTTGTTGAAACTTAAAAAGTTACAAGTTGAAGTTAAACCAAAGTTAAACACTTGTTGAAATTTTATGAAAAAATTTACAAGTGAAACCAAAGTTGTACCAAGAAAGATACTTGGGCACTTGCCGAGGTAAATCATCAGTTTGTATAACCGAGGTGTGTCACCCCGAGAAGGTTGCACAAGATTGAAGTGTATATTAAAGATATGTAAAATATTCTAAGTATGGAATCATACAAGAGTAGTAAAGAGAAGGCAAACATACAACATTCAAAACAAAGAAGTTGTATTTATAAGAAGGCACTTCGGCCATACAAAGAGCTTACACTGTTTCAAAAGAAAGACAAAAGTACAGAGCACAGAAGAAAGAGAAAAACATAAAATTAAGATTCTTCAGCATCATTAGCAGGCTGGGTTTGGACGTCGGAGGACTGCTGAGAAGACATCTCGGCAGCTTTCTCAGCCGCAAGCTCGGCGCCAATTTCTTGAAGGGTTAGATCGAGGCTTTTGTCGACAAGGGGCACGACCGATGACGCCTTCTCATGAGTGGCATCCTTGGGGACTTCCTCACCCTCCTCATCTTGAGTCAAGTCCATGACTTGCTCATTCAGAGAAGGGGACTTAGTCCCAACAGCCTCCTTTGATTTCCTCACTAAGGTCTTCTCCTCAGACTCAGATTCGTCGTCGAATTGACTTGGAGTTGGAAGGAATGGAAGAGGAATGACGTCGGCGTTCCTGAGGGGCGAGTCCTCGGGTACTTCAAGCTTTTTTAGAAGAGACATCCAATCAAGGGTGAAACCCTCGTTGCATGCCTGCTTCACCTGCTTTTCGTAGTCTGCTGTGACATCGGCCACCCCCTCGCTATAGCCCTTCTCATCGGCAGCCTTGACTTCGGCCTCTTTTGTGGCCAGCGCTTCTTGAAGTTCCTTCTGGGCCTGGGTCATCTTTTCTTCGACCTCTCTCTTTTCGGCCTGAAGAACCTTCTTAATGGCCTCGGCGGATTCTGCTTTTTCTTCGGCGACATTTTGGACCTTGATAGCAGCCTCGACTTGATCCTCCAAGGTCTTCATCTTGGATTGCAAGCTTTTATTAGTCTTTTGCAGACTAGCAGCCTTCCTCTTCTTGTCGGCCAGCTCCTTCCGATTCTCAAAGGCTTGCACTGAAAAAGAATGAGCATGCTGGATGGCCTAAAAGTGAACAGAAGTTATTAGAAAATGTTATAAGTATAAAATGAAGAGAAAGAAAGAAAAATTACTGAATAAAGAGACTTACTTGAACAGAGCGTTGAAGCATCAGAGCATAGTTTCATATTCGCTCAGCTCGGTGTTCCGGTCGAGATCGCCAGGAAGAAGTAGAGTGGTACTAAGGGCAACGCCGACGTTGATGTCATCGGCACTATCGCTAGCCCAAACTGGCTTATTCTCCAGTGTGATTTGGGGGGCCCAGGGGGCATCGTGCTTTAAAGACCCCGAGGTGGTTGTAGCAGATGACCTCGGCCTCTTTGATCGGGTAGATTCGGATGGTTGGCCCTCGGCAGGCCTCTTCTCGGCGGTAGAATGAGACTTATCGCTCTCAGCCAATTTGGAGATTGGCAAGATGTCCTCAGTGTCAACCTGAGTCACCTTGGCCTTTGGCTGGGCCTTCTTAGTTCTTTTTTGCTTTTGCCTTGGCTGAGGCTGGGTTTATGCTGGCTGAGCGTCAACATCAGTAGGGATGCTGGCTAAGAGGTCTTTGGCAACTGCTTTTTGGCGGCCCATTTCAGTAGCAAAAACCGTTCGTCATCGGCGTTGGCGTTGAGATGACGGGATCAGATATAGAGCCGAGGTTGACGGCTGCTCTGCTGGATCAGAAGTTGATCCTTGATCTGGCCGAGATGTGGAGGTAACTTGAGGAGTTGTGGCAGAAGGGGGAGACAGACTCTTTTTCTTCCTTTTTGGAACGTCGGGGAGTACTGATTTGTAGGTGAGAATGAAATTGAGTACCAGAGGAGCTCTACGCTTGTGGAGTGGTAGGTCCAGTAGCTTCTTTAGACCCTTGCTGGGGTAAAAAGACTTGCGGAAGCCTTTTTCTGGTTTTGGAAGAGCTGCAAGAAAAAACAAGCATAAGAAACAAAGTATTGAAGACTTTAAAAACAAGTTAATAAGAACACATGGCTCTTACCATTGCCATCTACAAAAACTGATTGAGGAAAAGGGTAGAGATGAAGGTCCCTGTCTGGAGCGAACTCCCAGTTCCCCGAGGTAATGAAATAGTCATCCCCAACCCGCTTGTTGGAGTTAGGGAGGTTGGCAACAATTTTGTACTCTGTGGACCTCGGCTTAAGGTAGTAAACGTAGCCCGTATCTTTTTTGAGGCCACACATGGTGTAGCAGTATTGGATATCGGCTAAGGTAATCCTAACGTTTTCTTGTCTGGCTAAGGCTATGATACCATTGATGACTCGATAGGAATTGATGGCAAGCTGCATCAGGTTCAGCTTTTAATAATGAAGTATCTCACGGAAAAGGATATTTAGTGGGAGCCGAAGTCCACACTCGATAAAAGCTACCACAGGGAAGGGCATAGAATCAGTTGTAGGCATAATGGAGTCATCTTCCCCAGCCAACCTCAGATGGATGTCGGCAGGGATGTCAAACTCACGCCTAAAGTGATCTAACTTGGTCGGGGTGTCTACCCTATGTTTCTACATACCCATGATATCGGCCTGACTAGGAGGAACTGGGTTTCAGAAAGAAGGTGTTTTAAAAGGGTTATTGGACCTCGGCAAAAACCTAAAAATTTGTGGGGTAAGAAATTGTGGGGATCGTTTTTTGTTTTTCCTAAGAATTTGTGGGTTCTACAAACAAATCCCAAACCTAGATCTATGGAAACGAAGAGTGAAGGCACGAATCTGGAAAAAAGAAAAGCAAGAATGCGCTTCAGAGTCAAGAATAATGATGAACTATCAAGAACATTGTGCCAAAGTAAGTACAAAGGGTATAAGGCCAAGAACAGTGGCAAGAGTGCAGGAAAATTGTGAGCAGTATGTGTATTCAAGACATGTGCAAGAGCAAAATCATGAAATAAACACATTCAGATGCGTGATTCATAAATCGAATACTTGAGTAAGACGACAATGGAAAATAATGAAGCAAAACTTCTTGAAGAACGACAAGAACTAAAATCGGGAAGAAACAGTAACTCACCAAAGGAAAGAAGCCGGTGTTGAGTACTCTGAAGTCAGATGAACGGTAGCAGTGGAGGAGATTAGCAAGAGTCTCGCCGGAGGAAGATAAACGGTGGTGATAGCAGAGCTTGAAAGCTTGAAACAATGAAGGATTTGAGAAAGCTAGAGAGAGAGAAAGCTTCAGAAACGATGAAAAGTGAAGAGACGAAGAGAAGGGATATTGGTTTTGTCCAAAAACGTGAAAAGGCGGCAAAAAGAAATTGATGAGCCTAGAAAAACGGATTTGTCAGACGGCGCATGCAGGCGCGAGACGACTTACAAGCGCGTACGTAGTACGATCCAGTAAAGGGAAGACGCGTGGCTGAAATGGTTGAGTTATTTTGCATGACAGCTCATACGCGTGAAGGAGATCTTGGGATCTTTAATCCTTAAAGAGACATGTCGGCCTATATGATGATCTCGGCTGAGAGAGTTTAAACCGATGTATTTGCAGGAAGTTCTGGTATAGGTTCCATCACCTCAGAATGCCGAGGTAATAGAACCTAGGGGGCAGTTGTGGGGATACATTTTCTGAGTCCCAACACGTGGCCAAGGTGACGCCGACGTGTAAGCCGAGGTGCCATGTGTCCAGGTTATGATGTTGAGGTTATCTCGGTTAGGCCGAGGTTATCTCCGAAGATATCAGAATTCGAGATAAGCGAATAAGGCACAAAAGTCCTAGAATGAGGAAGGACTTTAGCATGGATAAAGATAACACTCTTAGGCCCCGTTTGTTTTGGGTGAAAGAGAGGGTATTGGGATTGCTAATACCAAGGTATTAGTAATAGCCTTGTTTGTTTTGGGAGAAGGCCTTGGAACTATTAGTCCCTTAGTATTACTAATACCCTTGGAGAGGGGATTAGTAAAGAGGAGGTAGAGATGATATTAGAAAAATAGTGAGGGGATTAGAAATTTTTTTATTTTTTTTATTTTTTATATATGGGAATTTTTTTTTAAAATATAATTTTTAATTTTTTATATTTTTTTATTTGTTTTATTATTTTATATAAAAATAATTTAATAATTCCTCACTACTAATCCCCTCACTATCAATCCCCTCACTACTAATCCCCTCACTGTCAATCCCCTCACTAACAATCCTCTCACTATTAATCCTCTCACTATCAATCCCCTCCATTCTATCTCTGGAAACAAACGGGGCCTTATTAGGGAGTTTATCTTTATCTCTTGGAAAGTCCAGGATAAGCACTGAGCAGAAGTCCATTGAAGCTAGGCTTCTATGGAGACTAGGATTGAGTGAACTATAAAAGAAAGGCACCCCCGATGGGTCTAAGGTACACAATTTATATTTTGAACAGTGAGTTTAGCACTATTGATTATCTTTGAGAGATATACTAACTTGATCGTCGAAGTGCCTCCGGGTGGACGAACCACTGCCGGAATCTACTCTTTCTGTTACAGGTCAGCCATGTGCCATCTATTCTGCAAGTGCTCTCCAGCTGAATACTGAGTTGGCAGTGTGATCGAAAAATCACTCACACATTTATATGGTGGATAACTTGAGCTAGAATGACTACTTGGCCTATAGTTTGTATGGTTAAAATAAAAGGTAATGTATATACTATATATGAATTTGTAATTTTTTTTCTCATTTGTTAATAGATTTATGCATAATCTACATTTCAAATAAGAATTTTATAAATTTTTAAGAGTTAATCAGGAACTTTGAAAAAAAATAAAAATGGACATGGTAATATAGATAACGGAACCATTTGAAACATTTTTATAAATTTTAGATTTTATTAAATTGTTTATCATGTTTAATGACATGTAATTTTATTTTTTTTAAAATCATAAATTATGGAATAATTAAAGTTGTTTTATGATTGTAATTAGATTTTAGTGAATTCCTTCCATATTAGTGGCACACAAATTTAAATTTTAAAATAATTGAGCATACTTTCCTTTTAGAAGTTGTAATTTATGGAATAATTAGAGTTTAATTGTTATGATTAGAGTTAACCGATAGACATTTTTTTTTATTAAAAAAAATACTAGATTTTAGTGAATTGTTTCCATATATAGTGGCACATAAATTTTAATTTTGATATAGTTGAGCATACTTTATTTTTAAAAATTGTAATTTATGGAATAATTAAAATTTTATTATTATGATTAAATGAGAGTTTAACCAATAGAATATTTTTTATTATTTAAAAATCAAAAAAATTATAAATTTTAGTTTGAGGGTTTAGAAATGATACATAATTTTAAATCTTGAAATGGAAAAAATTAGAGTTTTTTTTTTTTTTTTTTTATGATTATAATTAGGTTTTAGTGAATTGCTTCCATATTAGTAACACATAAATTTGAATTTTGAAATAATTGAGCATACTTTCTTTTTACAAGTCGTAATTTATGAAATAATTAGAGTTTAATTGTTACAGTTAAATTAGAGTTAACCATTACACTTTTTTAAAATTAAAAAATAATTAGATTTTAGTGAATTATTTCTATATGTAGTGGTACATAAATTTAAATTTTGATATAATTGAGCATACGTTCTTTTTAAAAATCATAATTTATGAAATAATTAGAGTTTTATTGTTATGATCAAATGAGAGTTTAACCAATAGAATGTTTTTTTATTATTTAAAATCAAAAAAATCATAAAATTTAATTTGAGAGTTTAGAACTTCCACAAGCCTTGTCATAAACTCGTTTTTACTTATATAATATACTAGTGTTTTGCTATGCACAAATTGTGTAATTATTTGTATATATGTGAATTGTGATTTTTTTTAAAAACTTTTTGCACATAGAAAAATGAATATAACAAATATAGCATATCTGCAATCAATTATTTTATGTTTGCTTTAATTCAAAATTTAAAAATAATGTACTGGCAAAATTTATAACTAAATTAAGAAAAAAATTTATTCCTAACAACATTTTTTACTTCTATATAAATACTTAAAAAAATAAACTTAAAAAGGGTAGTCAATATAAATATTATACATTAAGTAAAAAAAATGTGGTTAGCAATTATGCTTACATAAATTTACTATAGTTTTAATTTTAAATTTAAAAAATATATATATATTTTAAAACCATTTTATTTAGTTAGTACCAAATAGAATTTTCTTAGCAAAAGGAAAGTAATAAAATTTTGTTGCAAATTTTCAAATATCTATTGTTAAACATTTTATTCTACTTGCTTATTTGTGTAATTACTTGTTTTGGGAGTTTTGATCTTTGATCTTTACTCTACATTCATCGTATTATTTTATTTAATTTCCTTTTTCTTGCTTGATATTCGTAAAATATTTCTTTCATAGTGCATCTCCGAGTTTATTAGTAAAAATATCATACACTTAAAATACACAAAATTACAATATATAGAAAAAAAGGTAAGTAATTGCTCAAAACTAAAACTACTTTAAGAAAAAATAAAAAATAAAAGCATAAATGAAATTGTTTGAAATAGAAAATGATTTATTTATTTATTAATTAATTTTTAAAAACAAACTTTTAAAGAAAACAAAGAAAACGAAGAAAACTATATAACAAAAAGAATAAAAACCAAATATAAAATATAATACAAAAAATAAATGAATTATAGAATTTTCAAGAAGTGAGACCCACAAACAAATTTTGTAAAATCTTATCTATTCATATACTTTTTGTGTATGTTTTTTGTACTTTTAATTCCGAGAATGATATTGAAATAGTTTGTACTTATTGTATTAGGTCCATCTAATAGGTTTAGCAAATATAGATATAGTAAATTTCTTAATACAAAACACAAACAATTGTGAGACAAAGTATCTAAAAAAAAAAAATGAAAGCAAAGTTCAATGATGATGTAGAAGCATACTTGACGTTTTAATTAGAGATATAACCAGATAAACTGCCATAGAAGAGGAAGACCACTTTTAATGCCTCTCACTTTTTCACACGTCTAATTCTCTGTCAATATTAGAACGAATGCATGAAAAAAAAAAAGGAACATTTGAGAAGATAAAGAGATGTGGTTTGAGACTTTTCAATTGCTGAATTCTATTAATTAATAGTTATTAGACTTCAATGGTCGGGTTTCTAATCTTTGTTAGCTATTAAAACTGAATTTTTTAGTTTCATCTATATCTACGTGATAATTTGAGTGTGGACACGTGTCAAACCTTTACACAAATACTTGGCACATTTTTTGAGCATTATTAATGAAATACGCAACATAATTTTTTTTCTCTTTTTTTCCCTTTTTTTTTTCTTGCAATTGCAATCTATTATTTTTTAATAAAAATTTATATTTGTTTTAGATATTTTTTTAATATAGAAATTATTATTTTTTTTTAGATTTTAATGAAATCCATAGTGTAATTTTTTTTTCCAACAATTGCAACATGTTATTTTTTAATAAGAATTTATATTTGTTTTACATATTTTTTTAATATACAATCATTTTTTTTAAGATTTTAATGAAATGTACAGTGTAATTTTTTTATCTTTTTTTTTTCCACAATTGCAACTTGATATTTTTTAATAAGAATTTATATTTGTTTTAGATATTTTTTTAATATAAAAATTATTTTTTACAATATAATTTTTTTCTTTTTTTTCGCAATTGCAACCTATTATTTTTTAATAAGAATTTATATTTGTTTTAGATATTTTTTATATACAAATTATTTTTTTTTAATTTTCTTATAAAAATAATTTTATAATCTCATTACTAACCATAGTGTATAGGAGAAGTTAAAAATGGTGCAATAGTAGGTATAAGAAAAGTCAAAAAAGTTTATGGATTGAGAGAAATCAATAAAGGCTGAGATTTTCTTTTTTTTAAATCAAAAAATTAAAATTAATATTGAAATATTGAAACTATCACAAGATTTATGGATTAAAAATTTTATTTTTCTTATATAATAAACAGATAGGTGCATATCATAGCATTACACAAATTGTACAAGTAGCAATACAGATTCCTTTCAGCATTTGTAATGGACAGAACTGGCAAGTATCTATTCACCCTGTAAAATCAAATAGTCTGAAGTTATTCGTTATAGAGTGGGCGGTTTTGATGGTTTGAGGATGTAAATGTCATTTATTATTATTATTATTATAATTTGTCTAAGTTTGAACAGATTAATGAATAGAAGGCCACATTACTTAACTCGATTAGCAAGCACTCATTGTTTGGTAGTGATGTGCTGATAAATTTTTTCTCAAGAAAATCAATAAAAATGCATTGACAATTGTGTCTTTTTATTTATTTTAAAATATGACAATTATTTATTTATTTATTTATTTATTTATCTATTTTGGGTAAATTAAAAAAAGAAATTCTAGAATTCGTGTTTTTTTCAATTTAAACCTCAGGGTTTCAATTATAATAATTAAAATTATGATGTTACTTCTGTATCACAATTTAGCCCCTCCGTCCATCTCTGTCTAATTGAATTAACGGAAATCTAGGTAAAATTTTAAATTTAAATCCACATGTTCAAGCTCTTGTGTCTCCCTCATCGTAATTCCATTTTATCTCATTTTCATGTCGTTGGATTCATCTCATGACTTAATTTTCATTCCATCCCTCATACGCCTTGTTCTACCTATTTTTGCGTGCCGTCAGAGTTTTGAAAGTTGGCCAAAAATAAGTTTTTTTTTTTTTTTTTTCTTTCCAAATTCATACTCACATGTTCAAACCCTTATATCTCTCTCATTGTAACTTTATTTTGCCTCATTTTTTGCTCATTGGATTCACCTCATGACTTGATTTTCATTCCACCCCTCATACGCCTTATTCCACCTCTTTTTGTGTGCCGCCAGAGCTCCGAAAGTTGGCCAAAAATAAGATTTTTCTCTCTTATTTTTTTATTTTTATTTTAAGATTCAAACCCACATGTTCAAACATTTGTATCTCCTTCGCCATAACTCCGTTTTGTTTCATTTTTTTTTCATGGCCTAGTTTTCATTTTGCCCTTCATACGCTTTGTTTCACCTCTTTTTGCATGCCGTCGAAGCATTGAAAGTTGGCCAAAGATAAGATTTTTCTCTCTTGGCTTCTTTTCTTAACTACAAAACTAAGCCAAAAATATTCTCTCTCGAACAAAACGAAACTAAAGTTTTAACCACTTGATGGCACCGTTACCATCAGAGGTTTGGTGGCCATCATGAGCTTGGTGGAAGATGATGGGTCGTTTCACATACCAAAAATAAACACTAAACTATACCAAATTTCTTAGAATAACGATAAGTTCAGGTATCGATCTACAGGGACAAACGGAAAATTAAATTAATTTAATTGTTAAATTCCTAAATTAATTTTGATAAAAAGATTGACAGATATTATGACTAAACGAGAATTAAATGAAATTGAGAAATTAAATTGACAATTAAACGTAGGGTTTGAGATATTGATTTTTTTTAAAGAAAATCCTAGGGCAAAGAATTCACCACTAACCACATAAACAAGACTTAACATCAGCCATCAATTGCACTCCGGTTTGAACTATCCAATATTTCACAACTACAAGTTTGAAACATTGATCAAGAGGATTGTTGCATTCAACGTATAGGCACGAATCATCTCAAGTACCACGAGGCGTCTCCTCAAAACTATGGTAGTAACATGACACGTCTCTCGTAGCATGACTCGTCTCATACTTTGAACACAAACACAAAGAAAATTAATGTATGGAAAGTATTAAACAATCACAGAAAGTAAAACACTTGAAGAGATGAAAAACAAAATTATTATAAACTTCTAAAACATTCATACATTTATTCAAACTGTTCCACAATCAAAGCCTAAGAAAAATTCCTTTACATGACTAAGGTTTAATCAAAACCCTAAAGCTGGAAGACTAGCCACTCATGGAGGAGTGGGAAGAGGTAGATGAGGCGGAAGAGGAAGAAGAGGAAGAAGCACCCATGAAAGTTGCCCTTCAAGCTTCAAGTTCTTTTGTTTCAAACACTAGCCTCTCTTTCCCTTTTCTCTAAAATATTTTCCAACCTCTTTTCAGCCCATTTTTCCTCATTTTATTCCCAGTAGAAGAGCCTTAAATTTTCACAGATGCAACCCTAGGTGGGCCGCTTGAGCGGTGGTGGGCCGCACATATGGTGGAGCTTGGTTGCACGTGCAGTGAGGTGGCAGGCTGGGATTTTTCGCTCCTCGCACGAAGAATCTATTTTCGATCCCTTTTTGCTTGAATTTGCGTATTGCCTGTCAAATCTGCACAAATACACAAAACACATCATCTCCACCAAATAGACAACATTGAAAGACTACAAATGTAACTTAAGTAGCCTCAATGTGGTACCTTTCGGTCTATGTCACATCCCTTAACTTACATTTTGCTAGTCCTCGAGCAAAACAAAAGAAATAAGAAAAGTAAAATAACTTTAAGCCATTTTCATAGAGATCACGATTGCATTTAGCATATGCAACAAGCCTTTAAACCACAAGGTTACCAAAACTGGACGAGTATAGTTTCGTGAGGGTTTCCATAAATGATACCCATAAACATCAACATATTCACATCTACCCAATAATAATAAGTAATCACACTACTCCAACTATCAATTAACTTATGTGCCAACTACAATGTGGTACTAAGACATAATAAGTCATTGAAGGCATAATGGACAAGCATGAAGGAATCTATTGAGCAAAAACCACAATTCAGTTAATACGAAAGTTAAGTTCCCTATACTTGCGAATACTAGTAAACACAACATTAGTCCCCTTGGTGTAAAGTGCATTCCCTATAACTAGTTAACTGTCCAGTATAATAACCCAGTGTAACTCACAAACTCACAATAACACCCAACATATAGAGAAAAACTAAACTTTTGCAACCAAGATTCTCATCATATATATTTTTTTGAAACACTGTGCAATGTTCTGATCCATTAAACTTTCTAATCAACCCATGTAACAAGCATTGGGCCAATGACTCCCAAACCAGACGGTATTAGGGCACTGGGTGTAAAGACACCCTTACGAGCTTAATAACTCGACCTGAAAAGGCTACGAATCTAAACAAGTCTTTATTTTTTTTCTTAACTATGCAATGTCTAGGTTCTTTAAGCTTTCTAATTAATCCATGTAGCAAGTATTGGGCCAATGATTCCCAAACCAGACGGTTTTAGGGCACTAGGCGTAAAAACACTCCTACAGGCTTAATAACTTGAGTTAAAAAGGCTACGACAAGTCAATTTATTTATTTATTTATTTAGTGAGAATCAAGGCTACTCATTTATTCTTTTTTGCAACACTAGCAATTATCAATGATGTACACCAGGGATTAGAATAGAGAGGTCATCGCTATAAAAGTGTGTTTATGTGAATCAAGGTATACTCATGACAAGTGTACTAATACCACAAACACAAGCAACTCTCCTAGTGCAAACATTACATGCGAGTATTTATCTAATAAATCCTTTTCATACAAGTCCACTATGTTCCCCAATTAACATATGCTTATATCACCACCATACTAGCAAAAAAGTGAACATCAAGTGAAGTGGTGCAATCAAGTGCAGCAAGTACAAACATGAATTGTTTTTAAAAATACCCTCACTCTCCAATTGAAATACAACATTGTCCTCAATGTAAGCAATGGTAAAGTAGATAGTAAAATAAGAGAGAGAGAGAGAGAGAGAGAGAGAGAGAGAGATAGAGAGAGAGAGAGGATCTTACTAGATGGTGTAGGCGCACATCCAGCGAGGCAAGGACACACCAAACACACACATACACTTTTTTTTAGACTGTATAGTATAAAAGAAAAACAAAAACAAAACAAAACAAAACAAAACAAAACAAAACAAAAAGAAATAAAGAAATAAAACAAAGAAAATAGAACGGATATCACTTATTTGGATCTGGCAGTGGTGGAAAATGCTGCTCAAATAGGGCCTACATCAGCGACCAAGTTTCGAATGCCTCATCATGAACCCTATGGCCAAGCTGATCAAACCGCTGCGGGCTTGACTCCCAATATGCGTAGAAGTCAGTTCGCAGAGATGCAATTGACTACTGATACCCATCAAGTGTCGTCTATGAGTAATCTTGATATGCCTGATAGTTTGCCCGGAGATCAACCACAAATTGCTGAATAGCGGCTTGATTATTCAAAAGAGCCTAACATAGTGCCAGTGTCATACGGAATGGCGATGGCACTGGCGCGACAGCAGGCTCTACAGGAACATCATTAGGATTGGCCGGGGTATCGGGGATGAGTAATAGAGGCGGCGGGCGAGCAGTGGTTTCGCGCCATTGAGTTTTACTGTAAAGCGTTGGTGGCGGAAGCTGAAACTCATTAAGTTCTAGTGGGTATGTCCCTTGGCCTTTATGAGTATAGTGATGAGGTTGGCGAGATGGAGGGCCCATATAGAACCGCCTCGAATGTTGCGCAACTTGACTTCATTAAGGATACGAGCCATCGTGTTGAAAATCAAAATAGGGATATCGACCCACAACCCGAAGTCAAATCGGTGTAAGGCACGGAGGAAGTCCTCTAGCTGCTCTTCCTTGTGGCCTAGAGGGATGACATTCTTTTTTAGAACCAGATTAAGGAAGAAGAGACGGCGCAGTAAGTTAGCCCGACGGATGCTAGTGCGGTTGTCATCATCTTGCCGCCTCTCATAAAATTCGATCACCAGTGCTGGGATTGTGAGTTCCTAAGTGAACACCGGGAACTGCTCTGCATTGGTAGTGTCCATGGAACAATAGAGAACCTCGGCAATGGAAGCTGGTGTGACCACTAACTCCACCCTATCAACAATGGAAAAAAGAGCTCCTTGGGCCTCATCATGTGTCCATGTTCAGATAAAAGACTCGCATAATGCGAGGATACGCCAATTAAGTGATAGTGCAGAGCCAGGAGGCCCCGATCTTCAAGTTGTCGAACACTCCATGTAGTGGATTGGTGGCGCCAGAAGAAATCCACATCAAAGGGTGTGTCATAGGCAATTTGTTTGTCGGCCCAGATAGCGGTTGGCACATCCCTAAGTGCAATGTTGGCATGGCGAGGCCGTTTGGGTGCTCCGCGGGATGATGTAGACATATCCGCACAAAATAATACAACCAACACAACCAAAACGTGGAACCATTATATTAGAACTCATCAAATATCGCATGCATGCACGAATCATTCAAATCATCATTGCCATCACACCACCGGATTTCTTTTATTTCAATTTTTTTTTTAATTACTACCCTAAATTAACTTACACTAAGTCAGCATGAAGAAAATTGACAAATGCAAATATGAAATATAAGGAATAAACAAATAAGTTAGTAGGGGAAAATAGAAGAAAATAAAATAACATAAAATAAAATACAGAAAAAAAAAAAAAAAACCACTAACCAATTAAAATAAAAACTAAATCACTAACTAAACAATTAAAACAAACAGCGACATTATACAAAAAAAAAAAAAAAAACACTACCACAAGCTTAATTATTATTATTATTATTATTTGTGAATTTTTTTTTTTAATTGTAGGGTGAGCCGCATGTGCGTTGGAGTCGGCCACGTGTGTAGTGGTCGGTTTTTGTTAAGCAAAGTTTTTTTTTATTTTTTATTTTTATTTTTTTTACGAGGATGAAGATCATGGACAATGATGATAAACAAGGCTAAAAAATCACCATTAAACTACCAATGGACTAATAAAACTAAGAAATCTAAACAAAAAGAGGGTGATTACCTTGAAAAAGTAGGAAGAAAAGAAAGAAAGAAGAAGATGTAGATCTGTCCAAAAAAATGGCCGTCGGAAGGTCTCTAGTCAGGGAAGATGGTGATGCTCCGGTGGAAAAATGGTGGTGAGTGAAAGTTGAAGGAAGAAGGAAGAAGAACTTGGTGATGGTGGGATTTGATGAGTTTGTGGGGTTAAGAGACAGAGAGAGACAGAGAGAACAAAGAAGATAAAGAGAGGTACAGAGAGAGTGTGCTGGGAAGAGTGATGGTCAAAAGTGGGTCTTGGATTTTCTTAAAGAAATCTTTTTTTTTTTTGATAGAGAAATAAAATAAGTAAAAATAAATAAATACATAACCTGCACGAATTTTTTTTTTTTTTTTTGTGAAGGTAAAGAAAAAATAAAAATAAATAAATAGAAGAATAAAAGCTTAACAAAAAAATTTTCATTTATTTTTTTTATCAGACCGCTCGTGTGTCCAAGGAGGCTGCACGTGCGGTGAATAATGGGCCGCTCCAACGGCGCTGAAGTAGTGTACTTTTGGGCCTGGGCTGCTCCAACGGTGTTGAAGTAGTGTGCTTTTGGGCCTGGGCCGCTCTAACGATGCTGAAGTAGTGTGCTTTTGTGCTTTTCGGGTTTGCCACCTTAAGTGGGCTTAAAACATGATTTTGCTACTTCGCAAAGTAGGCTTAAAAATTACATCCGTTGAATTGTTCTAATTCAAACAACAAAGCCTTCATCCACAGACATTCACACAGTTTTAGCAAGTAAGCACATAGCCTCATGGCAAGCATGCGAAACATGGCAATATGGCAATCACACTCATGCAAGCATGCTAAAGCGTAAAAGCTCACCGAATACTCCAAGCCAAAATAAAAAAGTAGTTAGAAAAATGCATGATCCTAACTATGTTAAATGACTAATGCAACACATGCAATAATGTAATTAATAGGCTCAGCTACTAATATGGCATACAATATAATTTGATAACATGCGGTTAAACATGTATTCAAAGAGGTATTGAAATGACGATGCAATTTGAACGATACGCCTAGCCTCGGTGCATGCAAGACAAATGAATAGATGCAAACATGTAAGCATAAGGCATGCTAATCGAAATATGATCCCTAATCTAACCATTGAAAGCGATTAAATAAAAGGGAGAAAGACGCGGCATTAGAAGACACACACACTCACGCATACTTATTACAACATTGTGCCCTCGCGAATGAGGGTCCGAATGAATAAGAGCTAGGCTAATCTAAGCTAAGCTAATCAAACTAATCTAATTAAACTAATTATTACAAATCAAATGAATAACTAGCAAACTACTAATTATTACAACACTTAACTAATTAGCAAACTAGTTAATTAAAGCAAATGTACACTAATTAAACATGCAAAGGATTAAATTGCACTGCCACAGCTTGGCTTCGGGAAGTGGAGGATGCATGCACTCAGTTTTCGCCCCGAAAATCCCTCCGGTTTTGCTCTTGAGAGGTTCTATTTGCAAGATTGAGTACACTTCAAAACCTTTTTGCTCCACCTTACCAAAAACTTTATGAGGATTGACCAGTGGCCTGCCGGCCATGTTAGGTTACTGCCGGCCCCCTGCCAGCCAAAAAATTGCCTTGCCGACCAAGAGTGAGCCATTGCTGACCACTAGTGAGCCACTGCCGGCCATTGATGCTCTGAGTCACCACACTGCAATAGAGCATAAATAGAGGAAAAATAAGGGTTTTCTAGGGGTTTATTTGTACTATGCCTCTCCTTATCATCTCAAAACCTCAAAGGAGTGGCACTCTTGGATCCAAAACCACCAATCAAGCAATTTCATTGCATGATGGCCAAAGATCCCAGTTGCACAATTTCAATAAATACACAAATATGACTCAAATGACCACCACCCTATCATGCATGATCAAGGGTGATGGAGACCAAGGAGATTGGCTCATTTGATCACTTTAAGTATGAAATGCTCCAATCTTCCTTGTGTTCAATATAACGTCTGATTGAAAACATGTAATCCAACACAACATGCTTATCTTGCTCAAGTTTTACTTATTGCTTTTGTTTACTCATTTTAGTTACCGATCCATTCTTTAACCGGTTAAGTCCAAGGTGAGTGTCCTCTAATGGAAAGAGGGCTTAAACCACAAGTACCTTGAGCATGAAAGAGGCCTCATGCTGTTGGTGATGAACTCCCGAAGGAATTAAACCATTAGGCATGAGGGTCTCAATTCCACACTCAAGCCAACAAGAGGCTTAAAGCCACTTTCAAAACAAATGGAAGAGTGAAGAATAGAGGGAGATTGCAGAGATTTCAGTGCTGAAATGGCATGCAAAATGATACTACAACATGCAAGCAACTCATGCAAATCATGTTTAAAAGCTGAAAACACCAAACTAGTGAAGATCAATACACTATAGGTGTGCAATACAAAGCTCTAAAGGTACAAGCACTTCAAAATAGTCCTAAAACAGCCCAAAAGGAGTCTTAAAACATGCTTGAAGTAAGCTAAAAATAGATAGAATAAAAGGCCAAAACATAGTACAAGCTAAACTATTAAGCACAATTGCACTACAAGCATACAAAGCAAGCCTCAAGGGACCAAACCAGCTCAAAACAGAGCTTAAACATGCCAAAATAATAGCAAAAACATACTGAGATTAAGGTACAAAATGCTAGAAAATGATGCTCACATGTTAGGCTATCTAGGCTTGCAAACAAGACACAAGGAGGGAAGGCTAACCCCTCCCATTTTGGACCTGAAAACATGGTTTTTACCACTGAAAATCCTTTGAGATTCAGCGGTTAAAAAGGCCAAAAAAAAGTTGATTTGAAAGCTTTGAAAGATGGCACAACAACTTAATAATCAAGCAACAAGAAGGGTGGACTACCCCTAACTCCAATCAAACTTCAAACCACCATTTTAGACCATGAAAATAGAGATTTTTAGAGGTCAAAACCAGTCTCAAAACAGTATGTAAAGATAGCAAAACAAGTATTTAAATTAAGCTTAAAACAGAAGTATTCTACCTCTTGAAGACAAGATGCAATTTAGGCAACAAAAGCAAGCCAAACCAGGCCAATATCCTCCTCTAAACCTTAAAGAGGACCTCAAATAACCTCAACTCAATGTTGGTCAAGTTTGATCAATGGTTTATATGCAAGAGTGTAGAGAATTTAGGCTATAAGGCACAAAATATCAAAAGAGAGAGAATTCTAGAGAGAGAATTTTTTTGTTTTCAAAATTTTCTAACCCCTCCACATGTAAGAGGGGGCTTCTATATATAGAGAATGAAAAATCCCCCCATAAAGATCCAGCCATACATGTGTTGGAAGATGCCTCAATCTGTGCAAACAACTGGCACAAAATAGTAGAAAATATTTACTGATGCACTGGTGGCCGGCCGGCCGGCCATCAATGATGGCCGGCAGGGGCTCATTGATGGCCAGCAGGGCACATCAATGGCCGGCAGTGCCCAAATATGGCCGGCAGGCCATCAACAACATCATGTTGAAAGGACCTAAACATGGTCCAAAAATGAGACAGAATTGATGCAGGGTTTGGAAAACTCAAACTTGTGACGTTCTGCTGCGGACTTCTAGCGTTCAACGAGCAATCAAACTCATCACTGGATATACCTACAAGAACATCCAAAGTCATGAGGACGGTCAAAAATGGGGTGTCTACAACTATTTTTCTCTCTAATAGTGTTTGTAACTTTCCCTATTCTCCAATAGGGTGACAGACTAGGTTGATTCGGTATCCAGAATCGAGGTGCATAAAGCTAACTCGACCTATGGGGTTGCCATACAGAGTTCAAGCCGGGGTGGTTTTAAAGCAATCTCCACACCCCCCTAGGTATTTAAACCAAACTTTAGTCTTTGAAATTTCAAACCTTTGCATTCTAGGCTTTGCCATTCGAACTCTAGTTTTCACCGTCTAAGCTGGTCTCCTAGGAACTCACTACAAACACAGTTAAGTGGCTATACCAGACCGTCAAATGCCGTTCAGGCACAATTAACACCAAAAGAATTACACCTTTAGAGGATTTAAAGTCTCCTAGATGTCAAATAAAGCACAACAAGAATAAATAAAAATATAATAGAATAGAAATGAAAGAAAAGAGAACAAGACATCTATCTCTTAATCAGAGTAAAAAGGGTCCATCAAAGCAATGGACTCAATCATATCCCCATTCCCAATCCCCTCTACATACGGCTTTAGTCTTTGGCCATTCACTTTGAAAGTTCGGCCATTCCTTGGATCTTGCATCTCAACATCGTCATGAATAAATGACTCTACAACCACAAAGGGACCATCTCATCTTGATCTAAGCTTACACAGAAAGAGTCTTAATTTTGAGTTAAAAAGCCATACTTTTTGGCCGGGTTTAAAGGATTTTCTATTAATGTGTTTATCATGGAATTCCTTAGTCCGAGCTTTAAATTTTTTTGAACTCTCATATGCATCATTTAGAATTTCCTTTAACTCAATGAGTTGCAATTTCTGGTTGAGCCCAGCCACGGCCATATCAAAGTTAAACTTCTTTATGGCCCACAACACCCGGTGCACAAGTTTAACTGGGAGGTGGAAAGCTTTGCCAAACACCGCCCTATATGGTGACATCCCAATGGGTGTTTTATAAGTAGTGCGGTAGGCTCATAATGCATCAATCAAACGTTTTGATCAATATTTCCTATCTAGCCTCACCGTTTTCTCTATTATGTGTGTTACCTCCTTATTAGATACCTCTACTTGGCCACTAGTTTAAGGGTGGTAGGGAGTGCCAACTTTATGAGTGATAGAGTATTTCTTAACTACCGACTCAAAGAAAC
Source organism: Camellia sinensis (assembly GCF_055761805.1). NCBI lineage: Eukaryota > Viridiplantae > Streptophyta > Magnoliopsida > Ericales > Theaceae > Camellia > Camellia sinensis. The sequence goes on along the minus strand of NC_138974.1, from coordinate 3,897,303 downwards.
CTGTTACAAAAATGTGTATCATGATGATTTATTATGGCTCTAGGAAACCCAAAACGACTAAAGATATTTTCACGTAAAAATTTTATCACTACTTTATGGTCGCTTGTTTGGGTAGCTATCGCCTCCACCCACTTAGAAATGTAATCTACTGCCAAGAGAATATACTCAAACCCAAATGACGATGGGAAGGGGCCCATAAAATCAATCCCCCAAACATCAAAGATCTCTACCACAAGAATAGGAGACATTGGCATCATATCACGACGAGATATTGAACCCATTTGCTGACAGCGCAAACAAGTTCTACAAAATTTATGGGCATCTTTAAAAATGATAGGCCAATAAAACCCACTTTGTAAAACCTTACAACCCCAAATCCTTCCAAAAATAATACTTGACCAGTGAAAAGAATCGATCTTTGTCTTGCTTAGGCCAATTTTTAGGAATTTGCCCAATGGCCAAGTAATTCACAATATGTGCAAACCAAGGGGGGCTCGCTAGTGACACCACAAGAAGTTATTCGTCTGGGAACGAATCATACAAAGTTAAAAGGTCACTAGTATATTGTAGACGCGCCCCCAAGGGCCTCATGCCTACAGTTCGGACTCAAATTGTCACGGTTCTGAATCTGATCTCGCAAAGTGCAATGCAAGACCAATAAATCACCAAAGAGTCCAAATCCGGCAAATCGTTTTGGAAAACTGATTTTTGTAAAGAAGTGCCAAACATGGACTACTTTTCCAGATACAGAGTCGCCACCTAAATATTTTATTTTGGGGGAATTTAGGAAACCCTGATTCGTACCTAAGGCCACGTGTCCGTCATCACCAAAGTTGCTTCGGCTCGGGAACTTAGGTACAATTGGGGAAGGTCATCTATGAGCACCCCTGCTCGCTCGATCAAAGATTGGCCTGTACTAAACATGATATCTCATTTTTGAAAACACATGTATTCTTATTTCGGTTAATTAGCTAGAATTACTATGTGATGCGCACAATACACAAGTATAGACTAGATCGCCTAATTTGCAACAAAGCATCGCATATCTGTTTGTTTGGAAAATGGTTTGAAGTTTGCTACTCGTAAGTAGGCTAAAATGCGAGATCAACACAAAGGTCTTATGGCATGGCACAAAACAAGGCTAAATAGAGCATGCAAGAGGGTAGATGACCCTCAACACAAAAAGAGCCTTAAACAAACATGAAAAATACTTAAATATGAAGCTTTTTTCAGTTGACAACAAAGCCTAAATATGCATGCAAGTATGGTTAAGAGAATGATCAAGATAGAGCTTAAAAAGAGAGAAAATGAGTTACCCTTGAAGCTCAGCAAAACCAGCAAGTTTTGGGACCAAAAACCAACTCTTCAACCTCTGAAAATACCCTCCAAGAACCTCAGATCAATGGTGGAGGTGTATGGCTATGAGGTGTGGTGCAATAGGTCAAGAACAATACACACTTTGAGCCAAAATATAGAGATATAGAGAGAGATATGTATTTTGCCTTCAACCAAAATTTTGAACCTGTGCAAAGGAGAGGGAGGGCCTCTCTTATAGAGGTTTGAAGCTAAAGCTTCCTCAAGAAGTTAAAAGCTTGGATGCAAATCCTCTATACACGTGTATAGAGGATACAGTTTGTGCCTTCCAGCTGGCACAGCTGACATCCACACAATCTGAAAAAACAGGAGGAAACCAGCCGACCAGAAAAGGTGGTCGGCCGACCACTTTCCCTGGTCGGCCGACCAGGGCAAGTGGTCTCCCAGATAAAAAGTGGTCGGCCAAGGGTATTGGTGGTCTCCACACTGAAAGAAAGCCAATGATGGGGTGGGAAACCAGAAAATGTGGCCCAAAGATCAAGAAAACCAGTTTCCCGACAAGAAAATTGACTGGCGGGGAAAAGTGGTCTCCAAGGAGAAAATGTGGTCTCCCACCCTTGTACCACCTTCCAAACAAGGAAAACAAGGTTCATGCCAAAAATGAACCAACATGGATGCAAAATGAGAGTTCGGGAGGCAAAACGCACGGCCGAGGGCCTCGAAAACTGGCTGTTGAGCACAAAAAGTGGCGTATGACCACAAAAGTGGTCTCCCGGACCACAGTGTCCCTCTAGATAGAGGAAACAAGGTGTGTTCCAAAAAACGTGCCAAACGAAGAATGTTAAGTGGTCCCGAACCGAGGCGCACGGCCGACGGCTTCAAAAATCGAAAACTAGTCTCCAAACGGGAACAGTGGCCTACGACCACGAAAAGTAGTCTATGGCCACTGAGAGATGGTCTACAAGACCTCTCCCTCCCTCCAGGAAGAGAAAACAAAACTCAGTCCGCGGATCGAGTTAAAGTAGAAAGGGTCTCGAGGTGAGGCTCTTGGCCAAGAACTCCGAAACCTCAAAACGAACACAACATGTGCGATCACCGAGCGCTCAATCGATGACGTCTGAGTCTTAAGGTCGGTCAAAAATGGGGTGTCTACAGCACGATAAGAAGCTCTAGTCAATGGGTGCTCTACACTGTAGGGGGAGACCCTCTAGCATAGGCCCTTGTCGCCCCAGTAGCCCTAGTTGCCTTTCTTGCTGCAGGAGCCCTCGCTCCCTCGCCTCCACGAACACCTATTAGAGATAGCATGAGATGTGTCTGAATAAAGGTCGCGTAGTCGCCCTCTGCCCTGAAGTAATTAGCATCCAAGCCCACCATGAACTAAGTAACTGCATCAATGAATAGGCTGTCTGTTGATTTTATAGACTCTAGGGGTGGAATCAAAACGACCGAATCCGGCAAGCCTACGATCCGGTGAATAAACCGCTTACTTAGGAACCAGGCCTGGTAGACTAGGCCCTCAAGTAGGATTTGAAAACGAGAAGTGGCCCAGGCCCTAGCGTACTGGTCTTGCACCCCAGCCGGCATCATGGCCCAAGGCTGCCATATGATCTGCAAATAGAGAGTGTACAGATTGTTAGTTGTTGTCAGTTACTAAAATGTGAATCAGAATAGTTATAAAGCAAGAATGACTATGTTTTGGGTTACCTCGTGGGCAGTTACAATGTCAAAGTAGTGGCGAAAGAATGCAAAAGACTCATGGCTCCTATGCTGTGATATGTGATCAACAATGTATGAACAGATGCACAAAGTGCAAAGCAGAAAGCATACAGCATGAACAGATATAGAAAGTACAAGCAGAAAGCACAGGGCATGAACAGATGTACAAACTGTAAAGCAGAAAGCACATGGCATGAATAGATGTTGAAAGTGCAAAGTAGAAAGCATAGGTGTTCAACAGAAGTGCATACCTCCTAGGCTCGCTAGTAACTTTCAATCAGCTCTCTCCTCAAACGGGAGGTAGAGCTCATGTAGCCATACAGGGTGGTGACACCAGCTCCGCCCCAGTCATAAGAGCATACCTGGGGAAGGGTCACCAGGGCGCTCAACAAATATAAGCCCACAATGTTCCACCTGTTTGAAAACAACGTGGTACCGAGGACAAACATCAGGAAGCCTTTGGCATACTGCTCCATCTTCTCTAATGTCTCTAGCTCGCTCCCTCGGAACTGCTCCGCAAACCAACTATATCTAACGATAGTTGGCCGGTACAAGGGTGGGCATGCTCCTAACAGCTTGCTCGGATCACCCCCTACTCTTAAGGCTGTGATCATGGTAAAGTTGTAGAGAGACATTGTTATCTCCCCGGCAATGGAGAAGTAGAAGGAGTTGGTGGTTTCCCACTACCTCTCCACAAGTGCGCCTAGAAGAGGACGGCTCGCAATGACCCATGTCAAGCCAGAGCAGAAAAAGGGCAAAGCTGGTCTCCTCAACAATGTCACGGGCTCTTACAGGGAGCTCGTCGTACCAATCTTTAGCTGTCATTGCTCCGTACCCTCTATAGACACGAGACTCTTCATGTGGCAAAGAACAGGTAAATCAAAATAGGTAGTGATGAAAGTATGGTCAGATGAAAGGTAGTACAAGAAATGCAGTTAAAAGACAGGCATGAATGCATGAAAACAGAGTTCATACCTTAATGGCATTGGATGAAAGGTGGGAGGCCGGCCCTCTCAACAAGAGGTCCTCTGGTACACCGCGAGCAAAGTCGCTGAACCGCATAATGCCTTTAGATAGAAAGATATGCGTGTGAGGATGATATCTCACTGGATCAAAAGGTTGTACCCTCAATGGTAACGGCTCCGGCTCAAGCTCAGGCTCAAACTCCGCCTCAAGGTCAGCCTCGAAGCCCTTAGCCACCTCGCCAACGACTGGCTCCTCTGTCCCGACAACAAGTGAAAATGTAGGTAGAACCTCGGGAGGGGCCCGTCGTGTGGAATCTCATCTGCCATCTGGAAAATGGGTGAAAAGTAGGTGAGAAGTGAAGAAAAATAGAGAAAAAATGGTAAACTTGGAAAAAGTCGACCCTAGGAGAGAGAAAATGGGAGAAAAAGTCAAAGCCTGGGAAAGTTCACGAAACTTAAGAGAAACTGGAGGGGAATAAGTCTAAAGTGGTGGAAATCTAAGAAAAAACATCAAAAAAAAATTTTGATCGGTTCAAAAGGAAGAGAACTAAGAGGGTTTAACGAATAATGTGTGCATGGGGCGTTAGAAAACGCGTCTAAAGCACGGATCTAAAGAGGGAAAATGTCTAGAGAGAGAGAGAGAGAGAGTAGATTTTTAGACCTAGGGTTGTGAGGAAATGAAGCCTTGAGGCTTATACTTAAAGACCCGTGGGTGAAATGTCCAAAAAGCCCCGAACTGCCATAGGTGGCCTACAGGTAGCCGGTAGGCCACATTGGTGGCCGGCAAGGCTTTTTGATGACTGACATGTGGCCGGCAGCCTCCCCTTATGGCCGGCAAGTGGCCGGCCTTCCTCTATGTCCTGATGCTGTTTTATATCTTTGTTTTCCAAGAAGTGTAAGGAAGGTTCATTGTTGGGTGCAGATTGTTTCTAAGGAAGATCAAGACTGTGTTTTGGCGCACGATGTTCATCACTTGTCAACGTGAACGAGGTGTATCCTTTTGAACGTATTGCAATTCCTCCGAGAACTAAATCAGAAGGCGCCATCGAATGTCGTTTTTCTTCGTTATATGCCTTTGCTCTCTTTCATTGCATAGAATATGCATTTCACATATAGATATGTTGCATGCGTGTTTTGCATCATTTATAATTCATGCATAGAACATGCTGTCAATTTTGCAAAGATTTGCTCTTAGAATATGCATTTCACATATGCATATTGCATGCGTGTCTCGCATCATTTATATTTTGCATAGAATATGCTTTTGTTTCTTACATAGAATATGTCTTCCATTGCCATCATTCGTTGGTTGATCATCTTGCATGGAATATGCGTTCTCACTATTTCAGTTTATGATATCCTTCACTTTGTGCATCTATCGGCCACTTTCACTTTGTGCATTTATCGCACATGTTCACTTCATGCATCTATCACACTTGTCCATTTCGTGCATCTATGGGCTGTCGGCCATCATTCTTCAGTGGTCGGCCGACCAACAGTGTTTTTTGTGAATATTTTGTGACAGATGTGCCACCTGTTTGCATAGATGCATGCATATGCTCCCACGTGTAGGACTGGATGTTCTTGAGGAGAATTCATGTTTTCTATATATAGAAGGCCTCCCTCTCATATTTTAAGGTTAGAAAAATTTTGGAGCAAAATTTTTCGTCTCTCTCTACAATTCTCTCTCTCTCTCTCTCTCTCTCTCTCTCTCTCTCTCTCTCTTTCTTCCAAATTTCTATACTTTAGCCTACAAATCCTTAAACTTTGCCTATACAACCTTAACCAAACCTTTTTCATTTTTGAGCTGAGGTACTTTTGAGCTTGGTTTGAGCTCTTGAAGGGTGTGTTGTCTTGATTTGTTGCTTAGAATTGGTTTTCTCTTCAAGAGGCATAAGGCTTTGGTTGTTGCTTTATTTTATTTGCTATTATTCTTGCCATTTTCTAACTGTTTTTGGACTATAAAAACTCTATATTTTTGGGCTGAAGCTTGGGTTTTAAGGCCATTAAAAGTTGAAGGGTGGTTCACCCTTCTTTGTACCTTGTTTTGAAGGCCTTTACCATTGTGTTTCCCATCCTTTTACTATCTATTTTTGAACGTTTAAACACTATTTTTCAGAGTTATTTCAGTGCCAAAATCATGTTTTGAAGTCCAAATTTAGAGGGGTTAGCTTTCCCTTCTTGTGTCTTGCTTACTAGCCTAGCTTGTGCTATGTTTTAGCTTATGAATCTAGCTATTTTTGTCTTAATTCCAGTATGTTTTAGAACTTATTTTAGACTGTTTTTGGTTGATAGTTGCATTTGAGCTTTGTTTTGCATGCTTATAGTGTAATTGTCCTCGTGAGTTTGGTGTTCTAGGCCTTAGACACCATCTTGTTTGAGTTGATTGCATTTATTTATAGCTTTTCATACTTGTGATCACTTTTAATCACCTCTGCAACCTCTCTCCTTTCTTGGCTTTTGTTTTGCTTTGAAAGTAGTTCAAACAACTTGTTTGTTTAAAGCATGAGACTGAGATGTCATGCTTAATGGTTTAATCCCTTTGGGGTTCATTACCAATGGTATGATGTCTCTTTCATACCTAAGACAACACTTGGTTTGAGCCTTCTTTCCATTTAGAGGACTTAAACTCACCATTGGACTCAATTGATTAAAGGATAGTTGGTAATTAAAATGGAGTAATTAAAATGGGACTAAAAATGGTGCAAGATAATAAAATGTGTTGTGTTCAATCGGACGTTAATTGAACACATGGAAGCTTGAACCATTTCATACTCATTAGTGATGAAATGATTCAAGTTTCCAAGGTCACCACTTCCCTTGATCAACTCATGAAAGGGATGAGGTTTGAGTCTTATTTTGTTGCATTTGTTGAAATTGCACACTTTGGTTCATCTGCCATCATGCAATGAAATTGCTTGAGTTGGTGGCTTGTGAACCAAGTTCACTACTCCTTTGAATTTTTTATAAAAAGGAGGGGTGAGTTGTGAAAACAAACCCTTGAAATACCCTGTGCATGCTCTGTTTGTTCTCTATTACAGGAAAATAAACTGGGCAGTGACCAACTGGCCTCATTACTGTCTGGCCAGCCACTGATGCAAAATTTAGCAGTGTGTTCTTTGAGCAGAGCAGAGCCATTCTGGAAGTGGATAAAGGTGTTAATGTTCTATTGTGCAACAGAGACCTTTCAGAAGCAAAACAGTGCCTTTTATGGTGGAAACCGTGCATGTGCATGAGCATTCCTTGCATATCGAGCCTATTTAGTTTAAATATTTTGCTTAAATATTTATTGTAATTAACTAGTTATAGCTTGTTAATTTTGCAAAGTGTTGTAATTAATTAGTTAGTTAACAAGAATAGTTAATTCATTCATTTGTTGTAATAATTAGTTAAGTAGTTTAACTAATTTTATTTGTTTTGTAATAATTAGCTTAGCTTTAATTAGTTAGTTAATTAGCTAGTTTATTCATTCGGACTCTCCTTCGTGAGAATGCAATGTTGTAATAACGTGTATGTCTTCCAACCCCATGTATTTCTCCCTTTTATTTACTAGCTTATGATGGTTAGTTTAAGGACATAATGTTTTGTTTAGCGTTCTCCATGTTTTCATCCACTTGTATTGCATGCACCGAGGCTCGGTTCATCATTCTAACTGCATTGTTAGTTTAAATACTTCTTTGAATACGTGCTTCGATCGCATGCTATCAAATTGTTTCATATGCCATGTTAAGTAGCTAAGCCTGTTTAGATTCCATATTGTATGTGTTGCATTAGTCATATTGCATAGTTAGCAATCATGCATTTTTCTAAATCTTCTGTTTATTTTGGCTTGGAGTACTAGGAAGCCTTTACTTACTTTAGCATAATCGCATGTGTGTGATTGTTGCCATGTCTAGCATGCTTGCCATGAGGTTAATTGCTTAAGTGATAAATTACTTGAATGCCTGTGGATGACGGCTTATTGCTTGAATTGGAATAATTAGAGTAATGTTCATATGCGATCACTTTTTCAAGTGATACATATTTCGAAACAAGTTTCAAAACTAAACATGAATCAAGTGTTCCAATTCTTACAAAGTTAGTCTATACTTGTGTGTGTGCGCATCACATAGTAATGTTAGCTTAAGAGCATATAATGTACATAAGATTCATATAATGATTAGTAGAGGCCGATCTTTGATCGGGTGAGTGGGGGTGCTCAATTCATTCATGATCTTCCCCTCTCGTACCCAAGCTCCCGAGCCGAGACAATCTTGGTGATGACGAACATGTGGCCTTTGGCATGAGTCATGAGTTTCCTAATTTTTCTGAAAATAAAATATTTAGGTGATAACTCTGTATCTGGTAAAATAGTCCATTTTTGGCAATTTGATTCAAAATTGATTTTCCAAAAGATTTGCCGGATTTAGACTCTTTGGTGATTATCTATTTCGCATTGCACTTGTGGAATCAAATTCAGAACCGTGGGAGTTCGATACTGTAGGGCTTATTTCGACTTCGAGGGGGCGTGAAAAAGTCGAGCTACACACACGAGCGCAACATCTACCGCTCGAGCGGTAAAACAAGTTTCCCAGAAATTCAGAATGCAAGCAGAAATACTAGATGAACCACTTCACTGCTCGGGCGTACAAAAGACCACTCCAGCAGTTATTTAGCTTGATTTTCGTACTTAATCAGCGAAGTGGTAAACAAGGAATGCTCAAGTTAAGATCCGGAATGGCAGCACAAAATCCTTTACCCAGGCATAACTCAGGTTGGATTTGCATCTAAACTCTCCTAACGCATAGATACAATAGAGCAAATAAAAGTAAAGTTGAATGGAGTTTTGTTCAACATGATTTCCAATTACAAAAACCTAACAAAAAATACCCTTTATTATAATAGTATTAGCTACAACTATCTACAAATTATAGATGCTCGCCCCCTCTAAGTTTTTCGTCTTTTAAAAATTTTAAGTGATTGTCATTCTATATCTATGAAACATAGAATCAAAATATAAAATTAAAAAAAAATGGACAAATTATAGGAAAAAAAATAATTTCTTATAACTAGTGTTAATTGCAAGTCCTAATTTGAAAAAAAGAAATTAGAATAATGTATCAGGTAGTTATTTGATTACGTTCATTGAGAAAGATATATTGTACCAGATTTTAATGTTGATTTTATCATAAACAATTTTAATAATATGAAAAAGTGTCGAGCACAACAACTCAAATTGTCTTACCTTAATATATAAATAATTTTATAGTTGCCATCTTTTGTAACTTAATGTGAATACAAAAGCATGCTATATATATATATATATATATATGTATATTCATCTTGTTTTCACTTTTATATTAGTGGAAATTGACATTATAATTCATATTTTCTTTTTAAAAAATTTGTTAGTATATATGTTCACCCCTTATATGAAAATCCTAGGTTTGTCTCTATTTATGTGTGTACATATATATTTGAGTTAATTCACATTTACATAATATACATTTTAACTATAGCGTTTAAGTGGTGTTTGATAAAACTAAAAACTGAAAACTAAGTATTGAAAACTAAATACTGTAATTTTTAAGCTGAAAACTTGTTTAATAAAAATTTAAATGTTGAACCAAAACAAATTGTTTGATATATATAAAATCAAATTTGAAATTTATAATTTTCAAATTGTATCTCTAAATTTTTATATTGTAATAATGAGTTAGTGGTGGAGGATGAGGTGGTGACGTTAGCTATGGTGTTTGTCACGACCCAAACCTACCCTTATAGATTTAGCATCGTAACCGGCCAGTAATCCTAGGATTATCGAAGGCCTCTGAACAAATTAAACAAAATGCAGGGCTAGTAGAAGCAAATACCAACAAATACAGTCCATAGAGTTGTGTAGACATATATGAGATAGAAAATTTAAAACTTAATTTACATAATTAAGATGTCATACCACGTCACCATCTATACATACAAGCAAACAGAAGACATGTTCAAACTTAACAAAAGGAAATACAAAAAGATCTTTAACATGGTTCATAAAAACTTGACTACTGCAAACGGGAACCTCCTCGGGAGGCACTGTGGTTGGTTGACAAAACAAATTTCAAAACAGCAGCTTAAGCCTAGTTACGTACCTGCTCACATATATATATATATATACATAAATAATACAATGAGTTAGATCCTAGTGAATAATAATGAAGTAAAGATTTTAATGAATGATGTCCATAACAAATTCAGAAATCAGGATTCAGATTATAAATAGATTCATATTCGTATTTATACTCATACTCGTGTTCAAAGTTCACATATCCCATATAATCATACGTGGTACTTCCATTAGGCTAACAAATCGGATGAGCCATATATGGGATGGACATAGAGGCATTTCGATGACTCATGTACATAGAGAAGTTTCCGATGACCCATAATGGGACGGCCATAAAGGCATTCTGATGACCCATAAAGGGACACTATCATATAATGCTAAGGATGCCACTGATACATTTCAAAAACTTAGACAATCATTCATTCATATAAAACATAGCATTTCAAGAAGTTATCATCAGAAAATAATTAAAGTCAAACATAGCTTTACAGAGTTATTACTCACAGATAGCTCCAATAGCAGATCAGACGAATCAAACAAAACAAATGGGCTAAGGCGTGTGACCTACACAAACACACAACGTATACACTTTGAAACATACATTCAAAAAACACTTAACTTGTTTATTTCTATCTTGGTGTGTTTCTAATCCTTGTTCTCATTATTATGTCTTAATTAAGGCTTAGGAATGCCTATGATGCAATGAGGATGCCAAAATGTAACTTGAAACACTTAGTCAAATTTTCAAAAATAGGGCAGTTCGCTCGAGCATAACTTAGGTCGCTCGAGCAGTCTGCAAAGTCTGCAAAAGTATTGGTTGCATGATTTTTAGGCTCGACGGTCGCTCACGCCAAGTACTGTGTAAAAGTGGGTTCGCTCAAGTGTACACTTTGTCGCTCAAGCTACCATGTGTAGACACCCCATTTTTGACCGACCTTAAGACTCAGACGTCACCGATTGAGCGCTTGGTGATGTTGCATATCGTGCTCGTTCAGAAGTTTCAGAGTCTCGGCTGCGAGCCTTGCCTCCGGACTTCCGGACTCTTTCATGCTTTGCCTCGGTTTGCGAACCAGGCTCTGTTTTCTCTGTTTTCTCTTCCCAAAGGAAGGGAGAGGTCTCGTAGATCATCTCTCAGTGGCCGTAGGCTATGTTTCGTGGTCGTAGGCCATTTTGCCCGTTTGGAGCCCAGTTTTCGATTTTTTGGAGCCGTTGGCCGTGTGCCTCGGTTCGGGACTGCTTAACCACCTCCATTTGCCCCGGTTGTTGGCATACATCTTATTTGCTCTCTTTTGAGGGACACTGTGGTCTGAGAAACTGACTTCGTGGTCGAACACCACTCCCGGTGCCAAGCAGTCAGTTTTCGGGGCCTCAGGCTGCGCGTTTCGGCCCCCGAACCTCCATTTCGCATCGGTTTGAGCTCATTTTTGGCAGGAACCTTTGTTTCATTGGTAAGAAGGCCGTAGAAGGGTGGGAGGCCAGTAATTGTTCTGTCAGCCAACTTTATCCCTTCATCGCCCTCCGTCGCCCGTTTTCTCTCACTTCAAAGCCAATGTTGACCACCCTTGGGCCATTTTCCTGCACCCTAAACCCCATATTTGTGATGTACACATCTGGGAGGCCACCAATATTTGGTGGCCCGCCAGTAATTGCTTTTGAACCTTTTGAACCCCTTTGAAAAGTGGGTTGTTTCCCCTCCTGGTTCACTATCTCCAGCTTTTGACCACATAATTGTGTTGTACACACCTCAGAGGCTCTCTTTTTGGTATGGCCGGCCACTAATCCTCATTGAACCTTTTGACCCTTGGCCGGCCGGCCATGGGGGTGTAGCCGGCCGGCCACCTGCAGTCCCAATAACTGGCCGACCATGCTCCTTGCTGCAGGCACATTCCAAATATGCATCTCTTTTCCCCCCAGATTGTGTATCCGGAGGGACTGCATTTTTTGGGGAAAACTTGATTCATTTCCCTCCATTTTTCCCCCCTTTTTTCCCCCTCTTTTGTCTATATAACAGCAGCTCCAGCTCTGGTTTAGGGGTTACAAAAAATCCCCCCCAAGCCTCTTGCCTTATATCTCTCTCCCTCTACACTTCCAAGCTAAAAACCTCTCAAGTCCTACACCCATTTCTTCACTAACCCATAGCACCATACCTCCAACCTCCATTGCCGACACTTGAAACTATTTTCCAGAGCTAAGGAGTCACCAAACGCAAGCCAAGAGGCTGTCAAGGTATAGTCTTCAAGGGTGAGCTTCATTTTTCCCTTTTCTAGCCTTTTCTTGATTTATTTATAAGCCATACTTGCTTGCTGTTTTGGGCTCCGACCCTAACTGGGAATAGCATTATTTTGAGGTATTTTTCATGTTTGTTTAAGGGCCTCTCACTTTTTGAGGCCTCCTTGTTGCATTTGCTTCATTAGCTCCCTTGTATGCCATTTTCTTGTGTAGTATTTTTGGCATACGTATAAATTGTTTTGAGGCATGTCATAAACTGTAAAGAAGCTTATTTTGAGTCCTTCTTCAACATTGTTCAAGGGCTCATCACTGTTTGTGGCTTCCATTTTCCACTTGCCTTTATATCTCTCTTTTGGCTCCATTTTTGCATGATTTGTTAGCCTCTTATGCTTCTGTTTTTGGGCTCTGGTCCGAACTAAAAATGACCTTATTTTGACCCCCTCTCCATGTTTCATTAAGGTCTTTCACTGTTTGAGGCATCCTTTTTATACTTTGTGTTATAGCTCTCTTTTTGGCCTTGTTTTGCATAGCATTTTGAGCACACTTGTACACTGTTTTTGGCCCGGTCATAAACTGTAAAAGGTCATATTTTGGGCCCCTCTTCAATATTGTTGAAGGGCTCTCATCTTTTTGGGGCCAGGAGCTGTGACTTGCTTCTTTATCTCACATTTAGGGCCATTTTTGCGTATCGGTTTAGCCCTATTTGTATTTTCTGTTTGGCCTCGCTTAAAACTGTAAAAATGTTTGTTTTGGGGCTGCCTTGAATCTGTCTTCATACTTCATGTACAAATAATGCATGATTGATGTAGCTACAAGTCATTTCATGTTCTTAATCTTGCATTTCAGGACCATTTCATGCATCAGGTGCTATATTGTCATGATTCGGGGCTGTTTCGAGTCATATTTTAGCGCTGAAATTTTCATGCTAGCATATCATATTTCATGCCTTGCCATGTCTTATTAGAGTGGCATTTGGTGCCTTAGGGTCGGTCCTCGGTTTGCGTGCATGCGTGCACGCATCTCGAGTGTCTCATTTTCATCTCATGGCCTCTTATGCGAGTGTGGCTGAGGTCCACTTGTGTTAGTGTAAGTCCATTTATGCATTGTATATGCCATTTCATTTCATAGCATTGTGTATGCTAGGTTGTATGTTAGCGCATTGTGTATGCCATGTTACCTCGTGCATTGTGTATGTCATTTCATTTCATAGCATTGTGTATGCTAGGTTGTATGTTAGCGCATTGTGTATGCCATGTTGTCTCGTGCATGCTAGGTTGTATATTAGTTGTATTCATGCATGTCATGCATATTGCATTGTGTTTGGGATAGGAATTAGCCCAGGCACGGGAAACGAGGTACGTTTCGTACTCTGAGTGACGGAACGTATCTCAATTCCCAGTCACCGACACTCCGGATTATCCATGATGGAGTCTAGGTTTTGTTGTGTTTACATGTGCATTCATTTCATATTGAGTTGTGCAATTCGACTCCTCGGCTATCATGCATCGATATGCGTGATTAGTGGCACGAGGATCGAGACATACATACATATGTGAAAATACATTGCTATGCCCCTTTCCTGCTCTCTGTTGCAGCAAATCAAGAATTAGCAACCTTCCGGAGCTTGGCGCGCTTTCCAAAAATAATTGCAAAACAGAGGCTAATTGGGGCAGCCCAAACATACCTCATTTATCAGAGTCAAGGCAGTCCCTGGCTTGCATGCCAGTTTATAGCTTTCTTAGATTAATTTGTAAATTAATTAGGATTTTTGTATTTATTCGGGACTGTATTATTTATTCATTTGGGACTGTATATTATTCAGACCCTCTGTGCGAGGGCGCAACTATAATAAGTGTGCGTGTGTGTGATGTATGTTTTCCAACCCCACGTCTTTCTCCCTTTTATTTACCTGCTTATGATGGTTAGATTAGGGCATGTTTCAATTAGCATACAGTATGATAACATGTTGCATTCATTCATCTGTTTTGCATGCACCGGGCTCGGCGCATCATACTAACTGCATTGTATTTTCAATTCCAAGTTGAATACATGTAAGCTGTAGCATTTCATATGCCATGTTTAGAGTAGCCGAGCCTGCTATAGTTGCACTTTTGCATGTGTTGCATTAGGCATTTTTGTATAATTAAGATCATGCATAGATTTCTAATTAACTTCTGTTTTGGCTTGGAGTACTCGGTGAGTTTTATGTTTTAGCATCCTTGCATGTGTGTGAGTGACTGCCATGATAGTATGCTTACTATGAGGCTATTTGCTTATGTGATATAACTGCCTGAATGCCTGTGGGTAAAGGTAGGGTTATTTGGATTGGAACAATTCATCAAATGTGTGTTTCAAGCCCACTAGATAGTGGCAAAATCATGTTTTCTAAGCCCACCCGAGGGTGGCAAATCCACGTCTTAGCCTACTTGTAGGTAGCACCATCAAACCATTTTTAAATAAACAAACATGAAATGTTTTGTTCCAATTCAGGCGATCCAGTCTATACTTGTATGCTGTGCGCATCACATAGTAAATCTCGGCTAATAACCGGAATAAGGACACGTAATGTTTTCAAAACTAGATATCATGGTTAGTAGAGGCCGATCTTTGATCGGGTGAGCGGGGGTGCTCACGAAGTGACCTTCCCCAATCGTACCCAAGTTCCCGAGCCGAGGCAACTTTGATGATGACGGACACGTGGCCTTAGGCACAGTCGAGTCAGGGTTTCCTAAATTTCCCCAGAATAAAATATTTAGGTGGCGACTCTGTATCTGGCAAAGCAGTCCATGTTTGGCACTTCTTTCAAAAATCTGTTTTCTCAAAACGATTTGCCAGATTTGGACTCTTTGGTTCAGACTTAGAACCGTGACAATTTGAGAGTCCTGAGCTGTAGTGAACCCCAAACGAACGGAACGGGAGCTCGTTCCTCCCGGGGCGTTCGGGGACGTCTACAGTTTTTGGCGACTCTGCTGGGAAACTTAGAGAACTTAACTCGAACTCATGATATCTGATTTTGACTACACTTATGTGTTTCTTTGCATTGCATTTGCATTGGTGCGCCTAGGACACCGTGTTTGCCATCTGCTATTCCTGAACGGTTTGCCGGAGGCTTGTCTTGTCAAGGCATGACCATAAGGCTGACCGGTTGTGGGCTCTGCCAGGATGGGAACACAAACCCCGGTTTTACCAGGGCACCCTTTTGACCATTCGACCTAGTGCATATTCGGATCCATAGTGACCATTCCAAACTAGGACAGGTTACTTACCCAATATAGGTTGTTTGAAGCCGCTGCGTGCGTAGTGAAACCCTAGCTCCTGACAAAATAGGACAGGGAAACCCTACCCCAACATAGGGGTGTTTTTGCTCTCACTTATCTGTTATGTGCTTTTAGAGTGCGTCTCTACAGGAATGCATGTATCAGTCTACAAGTTTGGGCATCAGGCCTGCGGGCACCAGTTTAGTAGTTTGGGCATCAGGCCTGCGAGCATCAGTACTTGGAAATCAGTTTTACCTGAGGGTATCAGTTTACAGGCGGACTTTTGGGGACAGAATTCAGTAGAGGGCACAGTTATCCTGCTACACTCGTATCTGTTTTGGTGAAGTTGAGCTGAGGTGCTGTCTGTTTTCCCTTTTGCTAAGTAGTCTTGGAACCATAGCATCAGAAGGGTCTGATATCCCCCGGGTACTCTGGACCTGTGTTGTTATGTGATCGGGGGATGAACCACTTGCTGGCGGTGCTCAGTTTACTCCAGATGTGATGGATGGCACGCACTATTTTGAGCATTTGTGAATGCTGTTTATTCTGCTTTCTGACTTGGGTATTGAGTCTGTCTTGTTGTATTAGGTCAGTCCTGTCGAGTCTGTCTCGCTGTATCGAGCTAGTCCTGCTGAGTCTGTTTCGTTGTGTCGAGTCAGTCCTATTGAGTCTGTCTTGTTGTATCGAGTCAGTCTCGTTGTGTAGGAGTCAGGTGATTCCAGGGGTGTTACCTCGGGCACCACTATTTTGTTTTGTGTTTGTCTTTTTGCTTTCTTTTGAGTTTGTTTCTGTTTTGGAGCCAGTAATGCCAACAGATTTGAATGAAATAGCAATGATTTTCACGCTCTCGCATTTGCATCTGCCTTGTGCCAGTTGTACCAGAAATTCCAAATGAGATGGCAGTATTTGATTAGAAGCTGTGTCTTTTCTGTTCTTTGAATTCATTGCATCGACCTAAGTTTTTCAAAACTTTTCGAACACTGCGGTGAAAACGAAGAGGAAGGAATTCCTCGGGTTTTGTAAAAATTTGATCATTTGAGAGAAAGAGAGGCATGCTAAGCCTTTAATGATCGAGATCATGTTTGTTAATGTGAGTACTGAGAAGGATCCTAGCTTGATCCAGATTGGTCCCACACTGTCTTCAGCGCGAGCGACTGGTCGCTTTCTTAAAAGATTTCAAAAAATGTTTTCCGCGGTCCTGCAAAGACCTGTGTAGAATCGCTCTTGAGATTGTGCAGCTTAGGATCGCTCTCAGCCTCGAGACTCGACCCCTCTGCTTTCAAAACCCTGAACTCGAATTCAAAACGTTCGACGGTTAACTACAATGTGAGGCCTGTATGGCCAGATTCAAAGCAGCCCTCGAACAAGAGGCAAGGAAGTCAGATCAAGAAGACCAGATGTCATCAAAAGAAGCTTGCGAAGCTAGGTCAGAAGCACCCTTCGAACTAGGGGCAAAAAAAATGTCAGACAGCTCGAAGAGCCAAAGGTGGATCATTCCGCAAGTCAATGAAGATCGGCAAGAATGCCAAATCCCAGAAGGGAGGAAAGAAGAAATTATTGCTGAAGGACAGCCGAGTTCCTATCCACAACACTAGGGGCAAATTCAGCCCCCATTGGATGGACTTCTACTTCGTCAGCAAATAACAGCCATTCTCCTGGATTCAGACGACTTCAGGATCTCAAAACCATTTGACATGGACAAAGCTACACTTTTACCCTTGAGAGGCTCGCTAGGCCGAAAACCCGGAAGGGCGGCCCAGGCAAAAGTTAGAGCAAGAAAAGAAGAAAAAGAACAAAAAAGAGAAAAGAACGAAAGAATAAAAAAGAAAGATGCAAAGAAAAGAACAAAAAAAAAAAAGAAATGAAAAGAAAAGAAATGAAAAGAAAAGAAAAACAAAACTCGCAAGATCGAAAACCCGCAACAGGCGCCTTGGCAAAAGTTAGAGCATAAAAAGGAGAGGTTAAATACCTGAGTGTACCTTAACCCCGAACTACGTAAGGCTTGATTCCCATCTTTGGGATACGTAGGCAACTTCATTCTGAAGTCCAGCCGTAAAACAAATCGATTGTGTCCATGCGATGGTTCTAGTCATCTTTGTCTTCTCTGTATCTGAGGATTTGGTTGTGTTCGTCACTCTGAGGACTGCCTACAATGCGCTGCGGTGCCATCCAAACAAGGGGCAACTTTCTGTTGCCATTCAATGCGCCGCGGTGCCATTCAAACAAGGGGCAACTTTCCGTTGCCATGCAGTTCCCCTCAAGCAAGGGGCAATTTTCCTTCAAATCTGAAGTTATGCATCTCAAGAGTGGGTTTCGTGCTCGTTGAGCAGTGGCCATTTGCAAAAATAATTTTTGAGAATTTTTAATGAAGTTGACTAATTTTCTCTCAAAAATTATTCCATTTTTCCAAAACTGGACCATTTCTTGGACCCCAAAAAGGGAAAATTTCCAGTGCTCACAGCCTAACTTGCATGATTTCAAATCAGAAAATCGAACAAGCGCGTTAATCTAACTATCATTTTGATCAAAATTGTTTTAGAAAGCCAAAACAAAAAAAATGGTCAAATTGATGAACTAGGGGCACATTTGAGTCAGGTTTCCTGTCTTTTCCTCGTTGTCAATGCATTTGCCAGAAAGGGCACTCTACTTGCCAGAAAGGGCATCGTATTCGCCAGAAGAGGGCACAACTGAAGTTAGCAGAAAAGGGCTGAAAGCTCTCAACATCTTCCAAGCAGCGAGGTATCAAGCCAAGTGCAAAGCACGAACTGGAATGATCTGATCACGTCCAAACTCCCCGGTGGAGCATCATCAACCAATGTCAATTACAGATCTGCTGCACATCCAGCCGCATCACAACCCCTCTGTGGGAGAAACTCACTGTTGTGAACAAGAAGAAGAATCTATCGGAATGCTAGGGGCAAGAGCCCGCAACTTTCTGTTTGTCCATCAACCACCCAGGGGAGGGATAAAAAATGAGAGATTGAAGAATAGAGAGATGTGCGCTGAGAGAAAAAGTGAGGAAAGGGCTTTTTCAGAAAAACAAAGCCTGAGGGCCGAGTGATGTGAGAATCACAAATAAGAAAATGGTGGAAAATAATACCCGGACAAACTGGCTCCTCTGGCTCCTCGTGCACCAAGAGGTCCCTTGTCTTCATAACACAGTTGAGTGTTGTGTTTGTGTGTTTTGTTTGTCTCGATTCTCGTTTTGAGTCGTTTAAGTGTCAATAGATGTGTTTAGGTTGTTCTACCTTTGTTTTCCATTGTTGAGTCGTTTTGGCTGTGGTCAGTTGTAGGCTCAATACCTGGTTAAGAACCCTTTTCTCATTTCAATTTCAAAAATCGTTTTGTGCTCAGAGTGCCGTGTCGTTCTCCACATTTGTGCAAATCAGGATTGGTTCTTTCATAAAGCCGTGGGATTCAACCCAGGTCATGTGAAAACAGTAAAACCAGGACCCATCTGAAGCTATGAAAGTTCCGAGCTACAAAGCAAAAGAAAAGAGGGAAAATATCGGGCATCCGAAGATTGTTTCAACTTCTACAAGTTTCGTCATTGCAACATGTATGTTCAGAATGAGCAGTGTCTTGTATGAGCTGGGTGCCGAATAAACAAAATACTGTGTTATGGGCTGCGAGTTCAGAATGAGCTGTGTTCAGAACGGACCGTGTGTTCAGAATCAACGGTGTCCTGCGTGAGCTGTATGTTCCAAAATAGGTAGAATATTGTGTTATGAGCTGTGTGTTCAGAATAAGCAGTATGCCAATACGAGTTGTGTGTTCAAAGTGAACAGAATACTGTGTTGACTGTTTCACTATTTCAAGCCTGAATGGCGATCAGAAGTGCTCTCTCTGAGTACCATTCCCCGTCAGAGTAAAGCGGTTTACCGCCACTCACTCCATGAGGTGCTTTCTAAAGTGCCGCTTTGCTTGTTTATTGCATTCCTTAAACATCACGCTCCGCATTGCTTGCAACATGTATCGTATTATCACACTTATTGCATTTATTTGCATCTTGTGTTATCTCTTTTTGTTTATCCTTTCACGCTGAGCAGCGTTTAGGATCGTTGTCCCCCGGGACTCAACTTAGGTTGCGTGGAACACGCTCCCGAGTTGTTTACCTCTTCTCACGGTTTCAGCGTGGTTAGAGTGTTCTTTTCCTCACACGATTTCAGCGTGTTTGGAATTTATCTCAGGTTGCGTTGTGCGCGCACCTGGGCGGTTGTTGTTTGGACTCCTCTCACGATTTCAACGTGGTTTGAGTGTCCCCTTCCTCACACGATTTCAGTGTGTTTGGATTTTATCTTAGGTTGCATTGTGCGCGCACGTGGGCGGTTGTTGTTTGGACCTCTTCTCACGATTTCAGCGTGGTTAGAGTGTTCTTTTCCTCACACGATTTCAGCGTGTTTGGAATTTATCCCAAGTTGCGTTGTAGACGCGCTGGGCGGGTTGTTTTCAGGCCTCCTCTCATGATTTCAGCGTGGTTTGAGTGCCCATTTCCTCACACGATTTCAGCGTGTTTGGAATTTATCTCAGGTTGCGTTGCGTATGCACCTGAGCGGTTGTTTTCAAACCTCTTCTCACGATTTCAGCGTGGTTAGAGTGTTCTTTTCCTCACACGATTTCAACGTGTTTGGAATTTATCCCAGGTTGCGTTGTAGACGCGCTGGGCGGGTTGTTTTCAGGCCTCCTCTCACGATTTCAGTGTGGTTTGAGTGCCCGTTTCCTCACACGATTTCAGCGTGTTTGGAATTTATCTCAGGTTGCGTTGCGTACGCACCTGAGCGGTTGTTTTCAAACCTCTTCTCACGATTTCAGCGTGGTTAGAGTGTTCTTTTCCTCACACGATTTCAGCGTGTTTGGAATTTATCCCAGGTTGCGTTGTAGACGCGCTGGGCGGGTTGTTTTCAGGACTCCTCTCACGATTTCAGCGTGGTTTGAGTGCCCGTTTCCTCACACGATTTCAGCGTGTTTGGAATTTATCTCAGGTTGCATTGCGTACGCACCTGAGCGGTTGTTTTCAGACCTCTTCTCACGATTTCAGCGTGGTTAGAGTGTTCTTTTCCTCACACGATTTCAGCGTGTTTGGAATTTATCCCAGGTTGTATTGTAGACGCGTTGGGCAGGTTGTTTTCAGGCCTCCTCTCACGATTTCAGCGTGGTTTGAGTGCCCGTTTCCTCACACGATTTCAGCGTGTTTGGAATTTATCTCAGGTTGCATTGCGTACGCACCTGAGCGGTTGTTTTCAGACCTCTTCTCACGATTTCAGCGTGGTTAGAGTGTTCTTTTCCTCACACGATTTCAGCGTGTTTGGAATTTATCCCAAGTTGCGTTGTAAACGCGCTAGACGGGTTGTTTTCAGGCCTCCTCTCACGATTTCAGCGTGGTTTGAGTGCCCGTTTCCTCACACGATTTCAGCGTGTTTTGAATTTATCTCAGGTTGCGTTGCGAGCGCGCCTGAGTGGTTGTTTTCAGACCTCTTCTCACGATTTCAGCGTGGTTAGAGTGTTCTTTTCCTCACACGATTTCAGCGTGTTTGGAATTTATCTCAGGTTGCGTTGCGTACGCACCTGAGCGGTTGTTTTCAAACCTCTTCTCACGATTTCAGCGTGGTTAGAGTGTTCTTTTCCTCACACGATTTCAGTGTGTTTGGAATTTATCCCAGGTTGCGTTGTAGACGCGCTAGGCGGGTTGTTTTCAGGCCTCCTCTCACGATTTTAGCGTGGTTTGAGTGCCCGTTTCCTCACACGATTTCAGCGTGTTTGGAATTTATCTCAGGTTGCGTTGCGTACGCACCTGAGCGGTTGTCTTCAGACCTCTTCTCACAATTTCAGCGTGGTTAGAATGTTCTTTTCCTTACACGATTTCAGCGTGTTTGGAATTTATCCCAGGTTGCGTTGTAGACGCGTTAGGCGGGTTATTTTTGGACCTCCTCTCACGATTTCAGCGTGATTGAAGCCTTCCCTTCCTCACACGATTTCAGCGTGTTTGGAATTTATCTTAGGTTGCATGGAGCGCACTCCTGATTGATTTTCTTTGTTCTTCCTCCATTCACGAGTCCAGCGTGGTTAGCGTGTGTTCACCCTTTGCATCTATTGCATCACATCTATTACATCGTATCTATTTTACTGTCTGGTCTAGAAGACCTTAAATCCTCTGGTCTAAGGAGACGTTAAATCCTGCATCTTTATTCGCACTGTCTTGTGCACTCCCCGGTCTAGGAGACCTTAAATCCTCTAAAGGTGCAATTCCTTTGGTGTTTGTCGTGCCCGAACGACTTCTGGTGGTCTAGTATAGCCACCTGCCTGTGTTTGCGGTGAGTTCCTAGGAGACCAACTGAGACGGTGAAAACTAGAGTTCGAATGGCTCATGCCTAGAACGCAAAGGTTCGGGATTTCCGAGACTAAAGTCTGGTTTAAATACCCAGGGGTGTATCCTCGGCTTGAAATCTGTATGGTAGCCCCATAGATTGAGATAGCATCTGTATGCACCTCAATTCTGGATACTGATCCAACCTAGTCTGTCACCCTATTGGAGAATAGGGAAAGCTGTGACCATAGTCAGGGAGACAAGTAGTACCTGCAGTTCAACCAAGAAAAAGTGAAAGATCCCCAGCAGCATGAGGTAAGTCATTGCCAATTGCCCCTGTAAGGTACCTTTACCTCTTGGCTATTACATTGCATTTTAGCCACTACATTACAGTGCATTGCATGAATCCTCAATTTTCGAACCGACTTCGCGTAGCGTATAAGTCCAATTATCAAACCGGCTTCGCGTAGCGTATAAGTCCAATTTTCAAACCGGCTTCGCGTAGCGTATAAGTCCAATTATCAAAATCTTCCTGCATATCATTTTGCATCTTGCCCCCTGCCTGCGGGCATGCCTGTGGGCACATCTTTGTTATCTTGCCTGTTTGTTTAAGCTTTCGGCCTTGTCAAAAATGGGTCGTCTCTGGGCTTTGACATTCACTCCTGTCACTTATGGCTTTCGAGTTCTGTCAAAGAGGGGCAACTGTAGACACCCCATTTTTGACCGACCTTAAGACTCAGACATCACCGATTCAGCGCTTGGTGATGTTATATATCGTGCTCGTTCAGAAGTTTCAGAGTCTCGGCTGCGAGCCTTGCCTCCGGACTTTCGGACTCTTTCATGCTTTGCCTCGATTTGCGAACCAGGCTCTGTTTTCTCTATTTTCTCTTCCCGAAGGGAGGGAGAGGTCTCGTAAATCATTTCTCAGTGGCCGTAGGCTACGTTTCGTGGTCGTAGGCCATTTTGCCCGTTTGGAGCCCGGTTTCCGGTTTTTCGGAGCCGTTGGCCATGTGTCTCGGTTCGGGACCGCTTAACCACCTCTGTTTGCCCCAGTTTTTGGCATACATCTTATTTGCTCCCTTTTGAGGGACACTGTGGTCCGAGAAACCGACTTCGTGGTTGAACACCACTCCCGGTGCCTAGCAGTCAGTTTTCGGGGCCTCGGGCTACGCGTTTCGGCCCCCGAACCTCTATTTCGCATCGGTTTGAGCTCATTTTTGGCAGGGACCTCTGTTTCATTGGTAAGAAGGCCGTAGAAGGGTGGGAGGCCAGTAATTGTTCTGTCAGCCAACTTTATCCCTTCATCGCCCTCCGTCGCCCGTTTTCTCTCACTTCAAAGCCAATGTTGACCACCCTTGGGCCATTTTCCTACACCCTAAACCCCATATTTGTGATGCACACATCTGGGAGGCCACCAATATTTGGTGGCTGGCCAGTAATTGCTTTTGAACCTTTTGAACCCCTTTGAAAAGTGGGTTGTTTCCCCTCCTGGTTCACTATCTCCAGCTTTTGACCACATAATTGTGTTGTGCACACCTCAGAGGCTCTCTTTTTGGTATGGCCGGCCACTAATCCTCATTGAACCTTTTGACCCTTGGCCGGCCGGCCATGGGGGTGTAGCCGGCCGGCCACCTGCAGTCCCAATAACTGGCCGGCCATGCTCCTTGCTGCAGGCACATTCCAAATATGCATCTCTTTTCTCCCCAGATTGTGTATCCGGGGGACTGCATTTTTTTGAGGAAACTTGATTCATTTCCCTCTATTTTCCCCCCCCTTTTTTCCCCCTCTTTTGTCTATATAACAGCAGCTCCAGCTCTGGTTTAAGGGTTACAAAAAATCCCCCCCAAGCCTCTTGCCTTATATCTCTCTCCCTCTACACTTCCAAACTAAAAACCTCTCAAGTCCTACACCCATTTCTTCACCAACCCATAGCACCATACCTCCAACCTCCATTGCCGCCACCTAAAACTGTTTTCCAGAGCTAAGGAGTCACCAAACTCAAGCCAAGAGGCTGTCAAGGCATAGTCTTCAAGGTGAGCTTCCTTTTTCCCTTTTCTCGCCTTTTCTTGATTTATTTATAAGTCATACTTGCTTGCTGTTTTGGGCTCCGACCCTAACTGGGAATAGCATTATTTTGAGGTATTTTTCATGTTTGTTTAAGGGCCTCTCACTATTTGAGGCCTCCTTGTTTCATTTGCTTCATTAGCTCCCTTGTATGCCATTTTCTTGTGTAGTATTTTTGGCCTATGTATAAATTGTTTTGAGGCATGTCATAAACTGTAAAGAAACTTATTTTGAGCCCTTCTTCAACATTGTTTAAGGGCTCATCACTGTTTGTGGCTTCCATTTGCCACTTGCCTTTATATCTCTCTTTTGGCTCCATTTTTGCATGATTTTTTAGCCTCTTATGCTTCTGTTTTTGGGCTCTGGTCTGAACTACAAATGACCTTATTTTGACCCCCTCTTCATGTTTTATTAAGGGTCTTTCACTTTTTGAGGCATCCTTTTTATACTTTGTGTTATAGCTCTCTTTTTGGCCTTGTTTTGCATAGCATTTTGAGCACACTTTTACACTGTTTTTGGCCCGGTCATAAAGTGTAAAAGGTCATATTTTGGATCCCTCTTCAACATTGTTGAAGGGCCCTCATCTTTTTGGGGCCAGGAGCTGTGACTTGCTTCTTTATCTCACATTTAGGGCCATTTTTGCGTATCGGTTTAGCCCTATTTTTGTTTGCTGTTTGGCCTCGCTTAAAACTGTAAAAATGTTTGTTTTGGGGCTGCCTTGAATCTGTCTTCATACTTCATGTACAAATAATGCATGCTTGATGTAGCTACAAGTCATTTCATGTGCTTAATCTTGCATTTCGGGACCATTTCATGCATCGGGTGCTATATTGTCATGATTCGGGGCTGTTTTGAGTCATATTTTAGCGCTGAAATTTTCATGCTAGCATATCATATTTCATGCCTTGCCATGTCTTATTAGAGTGGCATTTGGTGCCTTAGGGTCGGTCCTCGGTTTGCGTGCATGCGTGCACGCATCTCGAGTGTCTCATTTTCATCTCATGGCCTCTTATGCGAGTGTGGCTGAGGTCCACTTGTGTTAGTGTAAGTCCATTTATGCATTGTATATGCCATTTCATTTCATAGCATTGTGTATGCTAGGTTGTATGTTAGCGCATTGTGTATGCCATGTTACCTCGCGCATTGTGTATGCCATTTCATTTCATAGCATTGTGTATGCTAGGTTGTATGTTAGCGCATTGTGTATGCCATGTTGTCTCGTGCATCGTGTATGCCATTTCATAGCATTGTGCATGCTAGGTTGTATATTAGTTGCATTCATGCATGTCATGCATATTGCATTGTGTTTGGGATAAGAATTAGCCTAGGCACGAGAAACGAGGTACGTTTCGTACTCCGAGTGACGGAATGTGTCTCAATTCCCAGTCGCCGACACTCCGGATTATCCATGATGGAATCTAGGTTTTGTTGTGTTTACATGTGCATTCATTTCATATTGAGTCGTGCAATTCGACTCCTCGGCCATCATGCATCGATATGCGTGATTGGTGGCACGAGGATCGAGACATGCATACATATGTGAAAATACATTGCTATGCCCCTTTCCTGCTCTCTGTTGCAGCAAATCAAGAATTAGCAACCTTCCAGAGCTTGGCGCGCTTTCCAAGAATAATTGCAAAACAGAGGCTAATTGGAGCATCCCAGTGGATTTCTGCGCAAGGCAGCCCAAACATACCTCATTCATCAGAGTCAAGGCAGTCCCTGGCTTGCATGCCAGTTTATAGCTTTCCTAGATTAATTTGTAAATTAATTAGGATATTTGTATTTATTCGGGATTGTATTATTTATTCATTTGGGACTGTATATTATTCGGACCCTCTGTGCGAGGGCGCAACTGTAATAAGTGTGCGTGTGTGTGATGTATGTTTTTCAACCCCACGTCTTTCTCCCTTTTATTTACCTGCTTATGATGGTTAGATTAGGGCATGTTTCAATTAGCATACAGTATGATAACATGTTGCATTCATTCATCTGTTTTGCATGCACCAGGCTCGGCGCATCATACTAACTGCATTGTATTTTCAATTCCAAGTTGAATACATGTAAGCTGTAGCATTTCATATGCCATGTTTAGAATAGCCGAGCCTGCTATAGTTGCACTTTTGCATGTGTTGCATTAGGCATTTCTGTATAATTAGGATCATACATAGATTTCTAATTAGCTTCTGTTTTGGCTTGGAGTACTCAGTGAGTTTTATGCTTTAGCATCCTTGCATGTGTGTGAGTGACTGCCATGATAGCATGCTTACCATGAGGCTATTTGCTTATGTGATATAACTACCTGAATGCCTGTGGGTGAAGGTTGGGTTATTTGGATTGGAACAATTCATCAAATGTGTGTTTTAAGCCCACTAGATAGTGGCAAAATCATGTTTTCTACGCCCACCCGAGGGTGGCAAATCCACGTCTTAGCCTACTTGCAGGTAGCACCATCAAACCATTTTCAAATAAACAAACTTGAAATGTTTTGTTCCAATTCAGGCGATCCAGTCTATACTTGTATGCTGTGCGCATCACATAGTAAATCTAGGCTAATAACCGGAATAAGGACACGTAATGTTTTCAAAACTAGATATCATGGTTAGTAGATGCCGATCTTTGATCGGGCGAGCGGGGGTGCTCACGAAGTGACCTTTCCCAATCGTACCCAAGTTCCCGAGCCGAGGCAACTTTGGTGATGACGGACACGTGGCCTTAGGCACAGTCGAGTCAGGGTTTCCTAAATTTTCCCAGAATAAAATATTTAGGTGGGGACTCTGTATCTGGCAAAGCAGTCCATGTTTGGCACTTCTTTCAAAAATCTATTTTCTCAAAACAATTTGCCAGATTTGGACTCTTTGGTTCAGACTTAGAACCGTGACAATTTGAGAGTCATGAGCTGTAGTGAACCCCAAATGAACGAAACGGGAGCTCGTTCCTCCCAGGGCGTTCGGGGACGTCTACACCATGCAATTGACTGTAAAACTTCTAAGAGCTTGAATTTTACGCTCGAGCACAATCTTTGGTCGCTCAAGCCAAGGTGCAAAACAAAGGATAGTCGCTCGAGCGCAGCTTTGGTCGCTCAAGCGATGATGCAGAATTCTAGAATTTCCAAATTGTACTCCTCGCTACAAAACTAGATGTGAAGGCTTCAAAAAGCATCATTTTGGGCCAAAACTTTAGAAAACATGTCTAAACTTGGACTACATCAAGAATTAAAGATCATTTCGCAAAATCAATGCCCAAAAGTATGCCTATTGTTCAAAATTAAACTTGAAACTTAAAGAACAAGACATGCATGAATTGTCTTGAACTTAAACCTTCTAAATCATGATCAAAACATGTTGAATTCTCCGAAGAAGATTAAAATATAAACATGCATGTAGGATTTCTTTGAAAATAACTTCAAAACTTCATGAATTATACATGCAATGCATGAGTTGGTCCAAACTCTACTCTTTAAGCAAAATTCTCTTATTTAACCATTTTAACCTCTTGAATTCATGCATTAAGTGCTATAACTACACAACTAAAGGAGTGAATTCCTACCTCAAGCTTTGAATTCTCAAGTGTAGAGGTTTAGTTATTCCAAGATTAAGCAATTCTTTGATTTTCCTCTTAATCTCCCCAATTTCTCTAACAATTGCTATGTTGAGTTCAATATCCTATCTTCTCTCTCTCTCTCTCTCTCTCTCTCTCTCTCTCTCTCTCTCTCTATGTTTTTTAGGCTCCAAGAAATGAAGAATGAATTGATTCTAGAATATATTGGCCTTATGTAGGCTAATTAGCGATTGTTAATTACGCTTAACCTAAGGCTAATCAATTACGATTAGCTTATACTAATTCTTCGGTTCTGAATCGAATTCCAATTAAATCTATCAAAAAATTCAAAAAATTCCAAAATTACACGTTGACTAAGTCAATTTCGCAGTAATGGCCGATAAGGCCTTTAATTCACGTGTCAAAACAGAAATACAGACAGATCTTCCTACGACAGATAGCTGTAGATGCAAATAATTACACATATAACACACATTTAACATGTGATTTCATCTTAGTTCTTATTAGGCATTCTTAATCATGGTTTACCAATTAATCATAGGTCAGGGTTGTTATAGTGTTGATGCAATGGTAGTAGAGATAGATAGATAGTAGTTGTGGTGATGGTGGAAGGGTAATGTCACGCCCCAAACCCGCCCCTAAAAGTTTGGGCATGACCACTTCAGAAACGGACAGATAATACGATACATTCAACATACGGGGCCTGAACAGAAGCATTTAATAACATAAAATAATATAAATTAACATCCATCGAGCTCCAACCTATATGCCAGGATTTCAATGTGCCATTCAACTGTTCCTTATATGATAGACAGATATACAAGAAGCAGATATTTGCATTCACACAATAACATATATGGGCATATATACAGAACCAGCCCCACACGTGGGCATACAGCAAAAATATTGGTAAAGGAAATTATACACGACTAATTACATTAGACAAAAGATTAAGGACCAAACTAGGGGTCATTGAGGGAACCCCACAAAATGCATAAGCTTCTCTACATGGCTTGACCAAGAAGGGGTGACCAAAGCTTAACTAAGACCGACCTTTAGGTTGATTGCCTACAGAAACAGACATAACACAAGGTGAGCAAGGCTCAATGAATAATAGCACTCAAACAATTTGATTAAACTTGAATTGTAATATTTATAGCGTATATAAGTGCAGAGGTCATATAATTACTCTTATCTTGTAAACATTTTCATAATGGCCTTGGGCCCAATTTTCATACAGAGAGGCTTCAAGCCCAGTATTATGCAGAACGGCCTCAGGCCTAACAGATTCAACAGATTGGCCTCAGGCCCAGATATTAACAGATTGGCCTCTGGCCTAGATATTAACAGATTGGCCCTTGGCCTAGATATTAACAGATTGGCCCTTGGCCCAGATATTAACAGATTAGCCTCTGGCCCAGATATTAGCAAATTGGCTTCTGGCCCACAGATAATACAGAACGGCCTCCAGCCCAGTACTAGAAAAATAAAATAATCCCTGATTCATAAGAATACCATTACACAATAGTGCACATAAATTTCCTATGGTTCATGTTCATGTTCTTCAAAGAAAAGGGAACCCAGATTTTCCCGACTTCGTTTCCTTGAATGCGGCCCACGGGACCACATCTCGGCAAGGAGGTGCAGGACCTCGGCCAAGACCTGGTTAGTGCCAAGCATGTCTTCCCGAGATGAGAAACAATGTTTTGTTTTGGTTTGCCTTGGCTTCGAAAGAATGTTGAGATCATTTGCATTCATGTAAAGCTTGTTTGATAGTGCATTCAATAAACCTTGCCATGTGTTTGTAGGACTTGGACTCTCGCTTGACCCCGACGTCTGAAGAACTATGTGAGCGGTATTTTTAATAAAGCTATATTATAAAGTTTTGATAAAGCTTTGCTTTGTTTTGAAAAGTATTTGTTCAGCATGAATGATTATCCCTATTTTGTGTATCAAGTGTTAGTCTTGTTTTGGACCACAACCTTTGAAAGTCCGTACGTGCTAGGGGACAATAAGCATTTGTAGCACAACCTTTGAAAGTCCGTACGTGCTAGGGGACTATAAGCATTTCTAGCACAACCTTTGAAAGTCCGTACATGCTAGGGGACTATAAGCATTTGTAGCATAATCTTTGAAAGTCCGTACGTGCTAGGGGACTATAAGCATTTGTAGCACAATCTTTGAAAGTCCTTACGTGCTAGAGGACTCTAAGCTTTTGTAGCACCCTTATTAATGTTACCCCTTGAAACTTGAAAGCCTTGAAAGACTTTGATTGATGAAGCTTGAAAGACTTGTTAGATGAACTTGTTTTGTCTTTGATTTTGTGCAAGATATAATGTGTATCGCTTTGATAAAGATCTCGGATATTATTCATGCAAACCCTTTATTACTTGTACCATTCACTGAGTATCCTAGCTCACCCTCTCTATATATATGTAGGTGATGAGCCGGGCGGCGGTGACGCCTAGATATGCTTTGCAACTTGTTTTGGACTCGCATTTTGTGGCATCTTGAAGATCATGCTTCTTAGTTTGCATCTTATTGTGTTTTGTATATGATGGCTTGAGAAGCCTTTTGGTCAAGATGTATTTTGTTTATTAATCGATCGATTGTAAAACCATACTATGTATGTCATTTCATTTGATCTATGCACAGCTCTTATGGACCACTTGGATTTTAATTTATTACTTCCGCATTTATAAGCCCCATGTGTAATACTCTAGTTGTGTGTGAATTTTGAAAGTCGGCCTTCGGTAATCTCAGATTACTGGCCATCACAGCACCATTCTACTAGGGGCGGAATGGGGTCGTGACACCACAACTGAGAAACTGTATCGCAATACATAAACATGTTATAGATGCATTCTTCTATGGAGTTGAACATCCAACCAAGTAAGGTGCAATTGTCAATATCCCATTGAACCCGCTTAGGATCATTAGCGGGAAGTTGTATCTCGGTTTCCAAAAGCCATCCAGATTTGCCTCTACCCCCAAGGTAGAGACGTATAGACCAACTCCAAGCCGCAAAGTTGCGACCAGTGAGCAACACACTGGTAATCCGATAAACCGAAACATGAGAGGCCAAGGAAACATCTGAACGAGGCATATTGCTTTGAGTTTGTGTAACAAAATCAGACGTACTGAAACACCACGAAGCCAAAGTAGCGGCATCACACAAAAGAGATGCTATTGAACACACTGGTAGCCCAACACAACAGAAAATCAAACTAGAAAGTACTTACCACAACAGTACATGAACCCTAGAAGGGTAAAGAGAGAAGAACAACACCCATGAGGGGAAGCTGCACTAGACCCAAGGCAGGGAGGGTCTAGTCGGCACCTAAGGAAGCTGCAGCAGTAAGGAAAAGGGACTGCCGAGGGGCTAAGAAGGAAGAGGGAAACTTTCGACTGGGTGGAGGGAAGAAGAAGGGTTGTTGGGTGGCTGGATTGGTGGTTTAGGGCTGCCAGCAATAAAAGACAAGGGTGGTGGGTGGCTAAGGTTTGGATGGGTGGCTAGGGTTTGGCTTATCCTAATTTGGGTGAGACCATATCTATATATAATCAATATAAGATACATAGAAAAAGGAATTAAATAATTATACAATTAAACCCTAAAACTAAATTCCTAAATTAAATATACAATATTTCATGTTCCAACAATATTGGGCATATGACCCACATATAATGAAGTCATTGTCGGCTTGGTTGCATATGGGTTAGTCATTTTTTTATTGAGTTGCATCGGGCATATAACCCATATGGGATCAAGTCACTGTTGGCTTGATTGCATATAGTTAGCATGTGTTCTTTTAATTTATGCTTTATTTTCAGTAATATTGAGCCTATGATCTATATGTGATCTAATCATTATTGGCTTGGTTGCATATAAATTGGCCAACAACCATGTTTTGCTGATTCTCTCATACATATTCCCTATTCTTATCTATCCTATTCTATGTTTTCATTTTCCTCCTTATATTTGTTTCCCACCTCTAACTCTCCCTTTCTTTATTTATTGCTGCTTTATCATGCATAAAGCTTACCAATTTTGAGTTTAAAATTATCTAGACGATGAGTAGAGGTCAACCATGTGTCAAGTGAGGTGGGAGCGTAAAACCTTCTCATCTCATACCCAAGTCTCCGGATTTAGTTTCTTTGGTAATGATTGATCAGTTGCTTCGATGAGGTCAATTTACGGTTCTTGGACCTTAAAACCAAGTAGCGGCTCTGAATTTTGAATGTTGTTT
Organism: Camellia sinensis; assembly: GCF_055761805.1. Classification (NCBI taxonomy): domain Eukaryota; kingdom Viridiplantae; phylum Streptophyta; class Magnoliopsida; order Ericales; family Theaceae; genus Camellia; species Camellia sinensis. The sequence continues at coordinate 3,865,552 of NC_138974.1, read as the reverse complement.
ATTTGATCACTTAGTCTATGTAGGAAAACGATAAAAGATCCATGAGGATATATAGTGGATCTTAGTAAGATCCGATACAAAGCTATTTGATCAGATCTATAAACAATCTTGTGGGATTATGAAAATATAAAACTAATAAATTCGTTACGCCTTAACCCGAATTAAAACTCCGGAGGCCGATTGCATTTACACCCTTAACAAGAAAGAAGGAAAATCAATATATGACCATGATACATCTAGTAAACCCCTCATTGTTTTCTAATAATGAAAAATATGTATCGACATTCACTAATTTTATTGTAAGGTTGTTTTCCATTTAGTTTAAAATGGAAGTATAATCTTTGTTTACATCTTGTCTTATTAAAATGCAAGCCTAATTGTCTCGGCAAAAAAAAAAAAAAAAAAAAAAAAGATTTTATACTTGGTGTTAATGTTGGGTACTATTTCCTAATGGTACATATATGCTTTGTTGTGAGAATTCTTACAATTTTTATTGTGTCGAACTCAGTCTATGTTTTCTAATGGCATATATGTGTGTTTAAATGGCTGATATTTGAAGTCATATGATTTAAATGTAGGTTCCATAAGGAATCGACTCATTTTCATAATTTGGTTATATTATACACCAATAAACGTACTCTAATTGTTTTCCTTGTTTCTTTGCGATGGATACAAAAACTTTCATTGAACAAATTGAGAGAATGTAGTTGAGGCCTGCAAGTACTTGAACAACAAAAATTGCATAATGTTAAATTAATACCTTCTCATTCCCTAAGTTGTTTTTTCTAATAATCCTCATATTTTGAATTTGTCCCATGATAGGTAATATGTGTAAACTGTAAATGACATCTATCATTTGAATTTGAAGTATAATTCTTTTTCTTTTTTTTTCTTTTTTTTTGTTACTATCTCGATGAAGTAACAAGGAATGGACAACCTGGTTTTTCACTGTAACTTTTTTCTGCTCACCAATTACACAGGTCAAATTTTCCTTCTTTAGATTATTTCCTTTTTGTGTAAAGTGGGTCTGAACTCCATGAAACACATAACTTTTTTTTTTTTTTTTTTTTCAATTGACACATGCTAATTTTTATATATTCGATAAAAAAAAATTTTTGAATTTTTTAAAATTTTTTATGAGTTTTGAATAAAATTTTGAATTGTGTGTTTGGTTATGAGTTGTAAGTTTTTGTATCAAATATTATATGTCACATCAAAAATTTTCCACTCAATTCAAAACTCTTTTTAAAACTCATTAACCAAACAAATTTTACATACACAAATTATAATTCTAAAACTCACAAACTCAAAATATAACTCTATTCTCAAATCATATTTAAAAAAACTTTACCAAACTCAACTGAAGTTTTCTCCCGTATGATTCAGACTTGTTAGAGCATCTCCAAAGGGATCGTTAAACAAGGCATGTTAGGCATTTTAACCAATGTAAGTCTAATTTTGAGCTCCAATGAGCTAGCCATTGGGCTAGCTACTTGACCATCCTATTTTTTTGGTGGCCACAATTGAAGAGTCCCATAGACTCTCCAAACAATTATGTATGTATATATTTTAGATTTTTGTATATTTATGTCTTGGATTTAGGATTTTATATATGTGTGTGTGTGTATAGCAATTTTATTATTATTGCAAATTTATATTAGTAAAATATCAACAATTAGCATTTTTTTTATTTTAAAAATTAATTAAGTTAGTTTAAATGATTAACTAAAATAAAGAGTATGGTTAGAGAACACAATAGCTAAAGTAATTAGGTAAAATAAATAGTATACTTTTTTTATACTTTAACTAGTGAAAAGTAAAGAGTGTGGTTGGAGTTGCTCTTAGAAGCTGCAAAAGGCAATGAACTAACAATCAAATATGAGGCCTTCAAAAGCCCAACCATTGACCCAACTTACAAATCTCCTTTTCGAATTGCAAATTTCCTTTTCGTTAATAGTTGAGTTTCAATTATGGATTAATTAAAATAAATCATCAAACACTTTGGTGTTCAATTTAACCAATTAACAAGTTAACCAATTGATTGACCATTTCGACATTGGGATTTGGCCCAATAGTCTACTAACCACACGGTGTGATGAGAGAGAAGTCGGGGGTTCAAGTTAATAGAATAACAGTGAACCCTTTCAGTTGTAATTTAACTATACTAACTTACTAATATTATATTTGTAAAAAAAATTTTAAAAAAATATAAATATAAAAATTGATTGAAATTACCAGCATCTAACCATAAAGGGAGACTCATTTCTTGGTTATTTCACCTTCATTAACTAATTCAAAGCTAGATCACCATTATGTTGTTTATTTATTTATTTATTTTTCTTCAATGGTTGTTGAGCTTCTAGTTATATATTATTGAATTGTAACTGCTATATTTATTATTATTTTACTACCAAGTGCTGAAGAAAAATTCTTCCACATGCAATGCACATTGTATGTAATGTTACCACCAAATTACGTAAATTTTAACAAATTTATATAAGTGATCTCACAAAAATACATAAGTTAAATATAAATTCGCATTTGCACACGAAGCATTTTCGATGACAAAAAAGTAATAATAATAATATCAAGAAATCTCAAAGGATTGGCCCACTGGATGCAACTCAAGGTTTAAGAGTGTGCACTTTTAGATCTCAGGTTCTACCCCTATTAGGAGCAATCCACTCATTGGAGCCACGCTCGCGGGCTCTCTCTAAGATATGCCCAATCCACATGGAAGGAGCGATTTGCGTGGGTCCTAACTTAATCAAGGTATACGTAAACTGACCTAGACACTTGATCATAAAAAAAATAATGATAAGAAGAAGAAGAAGAAAAGAAAAAAAAAAAAAAAAAAAGAAGAGAAAATATCAATTCTCCAACCTTCAATGGAGATGAAAAACCACAGGCCCAAAGTCGCAAAATCAATCCACAATACAAATAAGCAATTACAATCAGCGGTGTATTCTCATCCAAACACAATGGACTTAAATTCCTCTTGTTGAATTCAGTGTTCGCTGCTCTCCTCTGGATCCACGACTGTAGAACTGCTTCCTAAATCTACCGAAGACCATTTTGTATTGCATACCCCATCAGACCATCCAACATGTTCAACACAGTGCAAATTATTGGTCACTTTTGTAAAATAAAATGAAATAGTTGGAACCTTTTTTTACCCTCTTTTTCATTCCCAAACATTATCGGTTTGGTTTAGATTTCAATTTTTCAAGATAAATTAAAAATTAGTTTGGTGCCATGAAATAAAATAAAATAAAAAACTAATTTTCAAAGTATTTTGATATTTCTTGTGCCAAACTAGTTGTAGTATTTTCAAAAAAAAAAATATTAATTCAAAAAATTAAAAATTGAAAAACTATCAAATAGAGTTACACCTTGTTTGGATTTCTAACTCAAATACATTTTGAGTTTTTTATTTTTCATATTTTTTGTGTTTAGTAAAAAAAAATATATATTATATATTATTTTTGTGTTTGTATCATATTTTTTGTGTTTAAGGGACAATACAAATCATACAACCAAACGAAAAACAAAAAAACAAAACACAAAACACAAATTGCTAAAAAAATTAGTTACGATTTAGAAAAAATTACAAATCTTCTCAAATATATAGTCTGAAAAATAAGATCTGCATAAAATCAAGTAAGATCGACTTGAAAGTATGTCGTCCCCGTTGACATCATCCTCACCATCGTTGCCCAACTCCGTCACAGCCGCCACCGTATTTCGGACACTACGTAGAAACTAGAGTTGAGAAGGAAGTACACCCACAATGTTATAGGAGCGAGCTTGAGAGATGAGAGAACCATTGTGAGAGTTGAAAATCTAAAAATCTATGTTGAAATCGAGGCCAGAAACTTTCAAAACTCCTATTTCAAACATAAAAAGTTCAGATCTACACTTTAAAACTGTAAATCTATACTCTAAGGGTGCGTTTGTTTGGACGGACTGGATAAGGGGGGATTGTAATTCATCGGACTATTAGTTCTGGGATACATTGTCCCGGGACTATTTAGTTGGACTAAATTTGTATCCTATGTTTGTTTAGTCATGGGATTAGATGTCTGGATTGGACTGTTTTTAGTTATTCAATATTTATTTGGGATATTATAGAGAAGGATAAATGCTCAAATGACTATTTTATCCTTTTTAATTATTTACTAAGTAATAGCAATATTAAACATAGCTTTAATATTTTAATTATTTTTAACTAGATTAAATAAAAATTTGTTTTATTTTATTTTTTGCACAATATTTTAATTATTTTAATTTATTATTTTCAATTAAATTAAATTTATAATTTATAATTATATTTTTTATTTAATATATAATTTTAAATTAACGACAATAAAAAATAATTTTATTTAATATATAAATTAAATTTTCAACAACACTAAAAAAATTTAATTTATAAGGCCATAATTTATAATTTATTATTTTTAAATAAATTTAATTTATAATTTATATTTTTTATTTAATAGATAATTTTAAATTAACAGCACTAAAAAAATAATTTAATTTAATATGTAAATTTAATTTTGTAACAACACTAAAAAAATTTAATTTATAAGGCCATAATTTATAATTTATAATTAAAATTTTTTATTTAATATATAATTTTAAATTAACAACACTAAAAAAATAATTTATAAATGTTCAAAAGACTATTTTATCATTTTCTAATTGTTTGCTAAGTAATAGCATGGAAGGTAAAATGGACATTTCACAAAATAATCTCATGGGATACCAATCCCATAGTTTCTATCTCATCCTCCCCCATGGGATAGGATAGTCCCATATTTGTGGGACTAATAGTCCGGGGGGACTATTAATCCGGAGAAAAAAAATGAAACAAACAATGGATTATTAGTCCGGTGGGATTAATAGTCCAATCTTACCTCTTAATCCTTCACAACAAACACAACCTAAAGAGTGTAAATCTATACTTTAAGGCCATGTTTGTTTAGGTAGACATAAGCTTGGGATTGGACTAATAGTCCAATAAAATTATTAATCCGATATTTGGTTAAACAATTGAAGTACGGATTAATTATTTTAAACTTGATTATTAGTTAAGATAGGATACATAATCCAACGGATTCGTAGTCTTAGAACTATTAGTCATGGGAATGCTAATCCAGTCCGCCCAAACAAACATGGCCTAAGGTTATGTTTGATTCACAAGATTAATAGTGAAGTATTAATAATCTTAGGCCATGCTTATTTGGGCGGACTGGATTAGCATTCCCATGACTAATAGTCCTAAGATTACAAATCCGTTGGATTATATATCCTATCTTAACTAATAGTCAAGTTTAAAATAATTAGTCCGTACTTCAATTGTTTAACCAAACATCAGATTAATAATTTTATTAGACTATTAGTCCAATCCCAAACTCATGTCCACCCAAATAAACATGGCCCTATTGAATTAGTGTGGTATTCACTATCCAATTGGATTAATATCCATTGGATTAATAATCTCACCTCCACCCCATTACTAATAATCCTACAAATTTGTTGGATTAATTATCCATTGGATTAATAATCCTAAATCAAAATGTTAAAGCAAACATAAAATAATTGAACTTACGGATTAATAATCTCAATCACATACTCTAACGCACCCAATCAAAGATGATCTAAATGTGTCAAGGGGTCGAAGTATCATCCAAGCACTATCGAAAACCTACTAGAGAGAAGCTCTTCATGGGTTTCAATTCTATTGGAGGTGATTGCATTTTCATGGATGGAAAAAGTTGATTGGGAGGATGAGCTCAACCTGCCAGACAAAGTTACCGCCTCAGTTTTATTTTTTTTCATTGTTGTTTTGGGAAGTGTCAAATAAGTTAATTTTTTTATTTATTGTCAAATAAGTTGATTTTTTTATTTATAATGAAAAGATATATAAAAAATAAAGAGATTATATAATCTAAATAAATTAAAAAGTCAATAAATTGGCTTATAAACCACTTCCCAAACATGTCAATCCCATTGAGAACGGGAGATTCCAAAAACCATTTTTCTTAATACAGAATTTTAGTTTATTTTTATGGTGTTCTAATTTTAGGGTTTAGTCTATTTTTGCTAAGGCTAGGGGTGAAACCCAAATAGTTTCTTTATAAATATTTTATGTTCAGTCATGATTTTTTAATGTCAGATTATTTCAATTGATTAGTCTATTTATTTGAAAAAAGTTTTTGTTTTGTATAATCTCTTATTCTATTGTAGACTTCGGACACAATAGAAGTTTGACATTCCCTATGAATCAAATAACTAGATCTTGTTGGTGTAATCAATCAGTCAAAATAATCAACCTTTTGAATTTAATTTTTACATAAAATAATCATTTTCCAATTGAAAATGTTTTTTTTTTGTATGCCTCAATTGAGTTATACAAAATGAATCTAAAATATTTTAAAAAAAACATTGGTGAAGAATCCTTAATATTGCTTTAACACCTTTTTATTATAGTCACCTTAATTTATCTTTCAGTTACTTAACTTTCCTCAGATTATTTCAATCATTTCCAAAAATTCAAAATTATTTGAACAAATTGGTCCTTGAGAATTCGACCTCGAACTTATATACTATTTTGCGACATTCTGTGCTTGGGATTACATTATTAAAGTAGCACCACAAATATTTTATCTTTTAAGTGCATTAAAAAATTTAAAAAACACCAAAATCAAAAAGATCAAGAACAATTTTCAAAAGTATACCTGTTTATGAACTAGAGGATTTGTGTGGACCCGTGGGCCAATCATGGGTCCTATTTCAATTATCCAAACCATTTATTTTATAGGGTCTTTCATGTATATCATTTTTGAAAAAAAAAATATAGGTTGATTAGATAATCGTAATATGTTCAATTTATCACATTAGTCTTCAAAAAATAAACAAGTGTTTATTTTTTAAAGTAAGGCATTCATTATTCATTATTATTATTATTATTAGGGCAAATTACCTAAAAGTTCTATTTAAAAGAGAAGAAATCTATTTAGTCCCACAACGTTTTGGATACTATCAAAAGTCTACTATATATTTTTCTTTTTCATTCTTCTCTGTGGATTTATTCTTCTCTGACTCTTTCTCTTCCTGATTTCCAGCGATCAGCGATCACGCCTTACTTTTTCTCTTTCTCTTTCTAATATATAATCACCGACAACTGACGACCACCATTGATTAGGGTTCACTGCAACCACTAACCACTGACTCCTTACTTCACCTCACTGACGGCGAAGGAGACGAGTTTTTGGCGAAGCAAATAAGTAGATCTACACAAGTTTGATGTTCAGATTTGAGTAGATCTACATGAGATCCGACTAAATCTAAACCAAAAATAGTTGCCAAAGTATAATCTTCTCCCTATATATGTTTCTCTTCTTCGATCTCTTAATTTTTTCTACATTTTCTCTGCTACACATTTATGTTTTAATGGAAAAAAATTTTAAGTTCTTAACAAGTTGTTTTTGAGTTTTACTTACGGGCGGTGAAAACTGTAAAACTTTACAATTTTAGATTTTTTGGTGCTAAAATGATTATTCTTTAAAACTGTAAAATTTTACAATTTCATAACTTTCTGTAGAACTGCAAAATTTTACAGTTTCATAACATATTTTCCAGTTTGATTAATAAAGATAAATGCTTAATAGAATCATGCTTTAAAACTGTAACATTTTACAGTTTCAAAACTTGTTTTTCAGTTTGATCAATATTAGAGATTATTTGTTTAAACCCTACAAAAATTGAAAATAATATATGTTTTTTTTCACATTGTTGCTATTTGTTGTTGTTGTTATTTTTTTTTTTTTTTTTTTATCAATATTTAGCACATTTTGCTATATTTTTTCACTATAATTTCTCCATTTACTCTTTTTTTTTTCCAACAACATTCCGAACATTTCAGTGAGTCTCCGATGATATTCTTGACGTCCAGCGAACATTCTGGACATTCCGATGACTTCTAGTGATGTTCAGAATACTCTAGCGATACTCTGTGCGACATCCTAGTTTGTCAAACATTCCGGTGAGTTTTCGCTAACCGTTTGACAAAAGTCTGGCGGTGGAAGGATGTAGCAGTTTTTTTTAATTTATAAAATAAAAAAAAGGTAAAAATAAAAGGACTTTTTGGTAACAATTAAAAATATATAAAACTAATTCGTGCAAGAGTTTTGCTTTGGAATTAGATGAGTTTTGAAATTTGTGTATGGGACTTATTGGTAAGTGGCCCTTATTTTTATTGCAAACATGATAAATAGAACCTGGTACAATTATTTGATCCATCTAATTTTTTCATGAATGATATATATTAAGGGCTCTACAAAATGAACAATTTAAATTATCAAAACAGAACCTATAATAGGCCTCATGGGCTCAAATAACACTCTCTAGTCTAAATCTGAACTGAAGGAAAGCCTAGTGGCTTATGAAGATAGCTATATTATACCATTGCAATACAACTGTCTTTAGTACAAATTAGGAGTGGCCATCGGCCCGATGGCCTGCCCAAACCAGCTAGTCCAGTCTTATATTTTTAGGGTTTGGAAAAATATTTAACCCATATATCCAAGCTAGACAAAATTTTTGAGCTCATTTAATTTTTGGGTTGTGCTTGGAATAAATTGCTTTAGCCCAGCTCTGCTTAGAAAATATTAATTTTAATTTTTCTATTATTTAGTTACAAAATAAATGAAAAAAGACAAAACAGGCTATTTTAGCCACAAAAAACAAAACAACACATCCAACCCATAATCATTACACTCTTCTCTCATAAAAAATAGCAAAAAAAATTAAAAAGTCAAAAAGCCAACCCACTTCCCAAACGGAGGCATATATACTTCTTTATTTAGCTTAAACTAAAGCGCTTCTTACAATATTATATTTATTTCTAATTGAGTTTTATTACTATTTTAAATTCAAATAAATATTAACAGGGTTTAAATAATTTATAGCAAATTACAAACACCCCCTCGAGATTTGGTGAAAATACAGATTCCTTCCTGAGGTTTGAGAAATTATATCCCGCCCCTGAGGTTTATATTTTAATAACAAATTGTCCCCTGAAGTTTTTATTTTCATACAGATTCCCCCCTAATTTTTTCGAATTTGTTATGAAAATTTGACCCTCAGGGGTAATTTGTAATTTCTCAAATCTCAGGGAAGAATTTGTATTTTTACCAAATCTCGAGGGGAGTGTTTGTAATTTGCCCAATAATTTAATAGTCCTTCCAGATGAAAAATAAATAAATTAATAATTCCTATCTATTGGGTTAAGTGGGAGAGTTTAGACGGTGATTCTATTTGCACCCACATAATAACTTAGTACACCCAATTAAGATCTTGAAAATTTAGTTTCTATTATATCCTAATATAAATTTACTAATAATAAGGACAATACACAATAAATTCTAAAGTATTTTTTTTTTCTCATAATACATCCAAATTCAATTCTCTTCTTCTCCAAGTTTCAATTTTTTTTTTCTTTTCATCTTGTTTCTCACTAGAAAACTCCATTTCACCCCACCAAAACTCACCATTACCATCAACATCATTATGATATAGATATTTTACTTTTGTCCATTTGGATGATTGTATCCTGAACTTTGAAGTTGATAAATTTTTAGAAGATTATCTCGCTTTGCATCCTATGACATCCAAGAAACAACGGTCTTTGGTTGAGGAACAAAGAGAGATTGTGATTGAGAACCATGCTTGAATCAAGTTCTTCATCTCACCTTCCCTGTTTTGTTGTTGTTGTTGTTGTTGTTGTTTGATGGAGACTATAAGAGTAATATGCAGAGATGGAAATTAATTAGATTTGAATACATATACTTTGCGTTAATGGATGATGAAATGTATACACACACACACACACACACATATATATATATATATAAGAACTGCTTAATTACTTGAGATTTGTTTCTCTTTCCGATTTTACCCTTTTATTTTGAATAATTTATTAATAGTGGCTTGTATGTTGAGTGAAGGTTCTTTCGTAATTACACAAACATTCTTGGTCAATTATGCAATAGGTTTTCTCGTAATTACTTGAACATTCTTGGTCAATTATGTAACAGGTTTTCTCATAATTATGCGAACATTCTTGGTCAATCACAAAACATGTTTTTTCGTAATTACACAAACATTCTTGGTAAATTATGAAACATAAATCTTATATCTTTTAACAAATTACAGATACACTCATAAGGTTTGTTTAAAATAAGAATTGATCCTATAATACTAGAAATTATAACTACCGTTTTTATAAATTTTCATTTAACACAATATTCAGGAAAAAAAAATTTCTCCTATACAATAATAAATTATCAAAATTATTTATTGAAAATTATTTCTCATATCATTAAAAACAATTAATCGACTTAAATATTTATTTATTAACAAAATGATTAATTGAAAATATGTTTCATATCATTACAAATTATTAATTTACTTAATGATTTACTTATTAATAAATTGGTCATTCGTTATACAAGTAAGATTTATGTATAAATAAAATTAGTTATTTGTATATCTATGTATTTTCTTTTGTTTTTTTATTAGTTCAGTGAATTATCTTAATAGTTTTTTTAGATGCAAAAATATCTTAGTATTTGTTTTATATTTATCTGTTGAGAAAAGCTCTTCTTTTTTTTTTATAAATTCGAAAGAAATGTTAAAAATTCATAAATTCACCCAAAATGATATGGTAATAAAATTGGAGTCTACATCATTTGTTGTATAACAAATCAAAAAATGATATATACCACATAATTCTATTTTATATATATCTAATAATTTATCCTATTAAATTTCATAGAACAAAATTTTAATTTTAAAAAATTTATGAAAATACAAAACTTAAATATACTATAATAATAGCCCATGCCTTGGACGGGCCTTCTTAATCTAGTATATATATAAGAACCACTTAGCTGCTTGAGGTTCATCTTTTCTTTCCAATTTTACCCCTTCATTTTGAATAATCTACTAATGGTGGCTTATATATTGAGTGAAGTTTTATATATTTAGTGAAGGTTTTTTTGTAATTACGCAAACATTCTTGGTCAATTATGCAACAAGTTTTTTTCATAATTACGCAAACATTCTTGATCAATTATGAAATAGATTTTTTCGTAATTATGCAAACATTCTTGGTCAATTATAAAATATAAATTTTTTATTTTTTAACAAATTATAAATACACCTATAAAGTTTGTTTAAAATATGAATCGGTCCTATAATACTAGGAATTACATCTATCGTTTGTTATAAATTTTAATTTAACACAATACTCAAGGGAAAAAAAATTATTCTTCTATGAAATAATAAATTATTTAAATTGTTTATTGAAAAATATTTTTCATATCATTAAAAATTATTAATCGACTTGATTTGTTTATTAACAAAATGGTTAACTAAAAAATATTTTTCACATCATTAAAAAATGTTAATTTACTTAATGATTTACTTATTAATAAAATTGACTATTTTAATAAAATTGATCATTTGTTATGCGACTATGATTATGTATTAATAAAATTAGTCATTTGTAGATATATGTATTTTCTTCTGCTTCGTTATTAGTTCAGTGACTTATCTTAGTACCTTTTTTTAGATGGAAGAATTATCTTAGTATTTGTTTTATATTTATCTATTGAGAAAAGTTACACACTATAATTATTTTTTTTTATAAATTCGAAAGAAATGTTAAAGACTCATAAATTTCTCAAAATGATATGGTAATACAATTGGAGTCAACATCATTAGGAGTATAACAAATAAAAAAAAATGATACAAATCACATCACATAATTTTATCATATATCTTTTTTTTTTTTTTGATACCCAGAACACTCCCAAGGCAGGACCCTATTCTTTTTTTTCTTTTTTTTGGTGGCTATCATATATCTAATGATTTATTCTATTCAATTTCATATAATAATATTTTAATTTTAAAAAAATTATCAAAATATAAAACTTAAACATATTGTAATAATAACCCGTACCTTGCACGGGCTTTTAATTTGGTCCACTATATCGTATTTGTGTTTTCCCATTTTTCCCTTTTCCTTTATTTTATTTACCAATATTGGTGGGATTAATTTGGAAGAATTTTTTTTTCGTAAATATGAAAAGATTCTTGGTAAGTTATGACATATAAATATTTTTATTTTGAATAAATTACAAATACATCCTAAAGTTTATTTTAAATATGAAATACCCTTACAATATTAGAAATTATAACTATTTCTTTAATTTAACAGAATAAACAGAAAAAGAATGTAAAAATAAAAATAATTTGAATAAAATATGAAAAAATTATTAAGACAAATGAAAATTCTTCAAAAAATAAATTTTAAAAAATCAAATCAAACAGAATAATTTGTTAGAATATTTGATGTCATATCACCATTCAATAATCCCATCATAATCAATCTCAATAAAAAAAAATCCACTCATTTGATTTAAAACTTTATCTCATCTATTTATTTCATAATTGTACCGTAATATTTTTAAAAAAATTGTAATATTATTCCATTTCATTTAGTAAACTCAATAGAACATTAGAGTCAAATGTCATAGTAGCCCGTGCTCTGCACATGCTTTTTACACTAGCATATATATATATATATATATATGGTGGTGGGTTCAGGGTTGGTTGGTGGATTTGCTATTTCAGCTCTCTGTTCACCCCTCCACTTCATTTCGAATGGTTTAGGGTTCTATCACTGAGAGAGAGAAGAAAAAAAAAATTCAAAGTGGTGTAATTTAAAAATTTTATTTATTTATTATTTGGATGTACCTTTGAGGGTAATTTTAAAAAAATAAAAACAAAAACAAAAAAAAGAAGAAGTTTTATTCAGAGTAAATTATAATCCTAAATAATTTAAAAGAATATACTGAGAAATTTGACGTATTTAATGATTTTTTAAGTGCAAATAGAATCTCCCGAGTTTGGGATTTAGGCATTCTTTTAGTGTCGGGCTTGGGATGACTAGGTTAAACCCGATTTCAGATCAGGCTGGACTTGGGATAATACACATACTTTTACTATATAGTGTTAACCCGACCCAACCCGATATTTATCTAGCCTTAGTACAAATTACTCTGTTTTTTAAAACGAATTTTTTTTTAATTCTTTCTTCTTCTATTTTTTGTGAATTTTTTAACATTTCAATCAAAAAAAATTTATTTTTAGATTCACTTAATCTAGATACACCTGAAAAGTAAAATACTTGTGAAAGAAATTTTTTTTTAAAAAATCTTAATAAATTCAAAAAAAAATACGAAAATGTATTAATTTTTTGAACTTTTGTATTATTATTTTTTTTTTGGTATTTTTTTATTTAATATATTTTTTTAATAAAAAGTTTCTAATGTTCATAATTTTGAGTTCTTCAATTATTTACTAAACCTTGTGCTATATAATTTAACATTGCTAAATTTTGTGTCAAATTTAACAGAAAATTTAGCTATTACTGAAATTTGACATTTTTATTTAGTTTTGTATCATTAGTTAGACTCACATGTAATATTTTTATTTTGCATTGTCATGAATTTGTTTTTCGTTGGTCAAAAGAATTGCGTAATTTGACAAAATCAAAGACCTTGAAAAAACAAAAAAAGAGTAAAAGGGTATATTCTAAATAATTCATTTTGTAGAATAGAATAATAATATCATGTATTAAAATATTATTGTCATACACTAGGTATTTTAGTTGGGAAGATTGCACTAAAATGGGAATACCAAAAACATATTGCAATTTAGTGGAAGAATGAATAAAAAAAATTGCGACCTAGATGGAAGCTCAGAAAAAAAGAGTACTGCTATTAACATCTGTCAAAATTTTTTGGACCTCTCATTTTATAATTTTTTTTATTACAATTATACCCTAAAGTAAAATTACATTAAAAGACATTATTAAATGGAACGCTCACCTATCAATAAGAACTAATACTCTATAATATTAGACACCCACCCCCACTCCCACCCCCACCCCCACCCCCACCCCCACCTCTCACTCTAACTATACGTATTTCATATTTATAAACCCTAAACCTATTATTTTCATAACCAACTAATATAAATCATAAATCTATTATTTTTCATAATCATCTTAAATCCTGAATGTGTCATCTTCATCACCATCATCAACACTATTGAACTTGAAAGGTTTGTTTCAAGTATAACGTATACTTCATCACTTATTTCATTGTGTAGAGCAACGGAGGACGAGGACAATAATTCTAGTGAGACCGGCATTCCATTAATAAGTTTATCTGTCGTGTATTAACATTCTCGGTCGTTTTCGGTCGTTCTTGTTTCGTTCAAGCTATTCGGTACTGGTTTGCTGACTGTTAGAATTATGTTCGGTAATACAGTACTGAACATAATCCTTTCGTTCAATACATAGATTCCGAACATTAATGCAGATAGTCAGTTATGTAATTTTCTTTGTTAAACTAACTTAGAATGGAAAAGAGTGAATTGGAATTGATTTAAGTTATGTATTTTGAATGGATTTTGTGGGAATCGAATAATTAGCAGAATCAGAAACGTACGCTTTAGATGATAGACATTACTCGGTCCTAACCTGCACGATTATGAGGCCGAATATAATAAATAGGCTGAGTAACTATTGAACTATGGGGCCGAATAAATAAGCAAATAGTGAGCGAAAAGTGGACCAGGCCCCGAGGCCCTAGATACGAGTATAAATAAAGGAACAACAGTCAAAGAAAGGTATGTGAGAACTATTGTGCTTAACTTAGAATACAAGTAATCCTGAGTGCAAAGACTAACTTGCCCGTCGGAGTGCTAATTCCGGCACCTCCGACCGGAGCGTTTATTCCTTTTCAGGTGACTAGCAAAGGATCACTAGCATTCCCCAGGATTAGAAGAGTATTTCCAAACCACTTCTCCACAATTGGCGCCGTCTGTGGGAATACTCAAACACATCCATGGCGGGCGTAACGGAAGACCCTCCTATAGTCACTGATGAAACCACGCATGAGAGACGACCTCACTCCAACAAACATGCTTGGACCGGAGACTATCCTCGTAAGACGCGCTTTGAACTTCGCCTCACCCTCCACTCCAGAGCATGAGGCAATGCAGGCGATCATGGAACAAGCAAAGCAAAATGAACAGAGGTTGGAGAACATGATCGCTGAGAACGAACGTCTCCGTCAGGATTTGGCCTTAGAAGTGGTGAAGTCCAAACAAGCTGTACGCCAAGATCCGAAACAACATAATGCTGGCTTTAGATTTGATTCTGATTGAAGAACGATGAGACTACGCCCTTGCCTCCATGGCACGATACTAGCAACAGCTTGCCAAGTCGTACAATCAACATGTTCAGCTGCGCCGCTACATACCAGGAGAGTTGGTCCTAAAGAAAGTACTTCCGGAGGCCAGAAAACCGGCTGATGGAAAATTAGGCCCTAACTGGGACGGCCCTTCTCAAGTCGATTCAATAACAGGGGTAGGGGCGTATCGGCTTAAGGACATGTCTAGAAGGAGTCTGCCACGGCCTTGGAATTCAACGCACTTACGAAAATTTCATCATTAAACCCGACTTGTGGGGAATGATACTAGTTCTGAATGGTTAAACGTGTACATGCTCCGCTCTTGTAATGCAAAGATCTTTGTTTATTCATTGCGCAATCCAGTTCAAAAGTGTTCCAATAAAAGCCTCCGAATTTGGAGCCCCATCGGCGCATGACGTCTTTGGGCCGATTAAGCCTCCGAATTCGGGGCGCCCTTCGTGGATATCACAATTGGCCAAAAAAGCCTCCGGATTCGGAGCCCCATTAGCTCACGACGTCTTTGGGCCGATTAAGCCTCCGAATTCGGAGCGCCCTTCGTGGATATCACGATTAGCCAAATAAGCCTCCGGATTCGGAGCCCCATCAGCACACAACGTCTTGGGCCGATTAAGCCTCAGGATTCAGAGCGCCCTTCGTGGATTCATGATTGGCCAAATAAGCGTCCGGATTCGGAGCCCCATCGGCGAACGACGTCTTTGGGCCGATTAAGCCTCCGGATTCGAAGCGCCCTTCGTCGATATCACGATTGGCCAAATAAATCTCCGGATTCAGAGCCCCATCGGCGCACGACGTTTTTGGGCCGATTAAGCCTCCAGATTCGAAGCTCCCTTCGTGGATATCATGATTGGCCAAATAAGTCTCCAGATTCGGAGCCCCATCGGCGCACGACGTCTTTGGGCCGATTAAGCCTCCGGATTCGGAGCGCCCTACGTGGATCTCACGATTGGCCAAATAAAGTCTCCAGATTCGGAACCCCATCGGTGCATACGTCTTTGGGCCGATTAAGCCTCCGAATTCGGAGTGCCCTTCGTGGATCTCACGATTGGCCAAATAAAATCTCCGGATTCGAAGCCCCATCGGTGCATGATGTCTTTGGGCCGATTAAGCCTCCAGATTCAGAGCGCCCTTCGTGGATCTCACGATTGGCCAAATAAAGTCTCCGGATTCGGAGCCCCATCGGCGCATGACGTCTTTGGGCCGATTAAGCCTTCAAATTCGGAGCGCCCTTCATGGATGTTCGGGCCGTGCGTAACATAATTATGTCGATTAAATACTTAATGAAGAATGCTCTCATATCGAGCCGGCAAAACCCGTTTATACATCAAAGCATATAAACATTTGGAATGAAATGCCTAGTTATCTCGGGCCGGTCAATGTTTGTACAATGAAACACAAAACACGTGTATGCCGAATAAATATTCAATTTTCATGCATTTATACAATGAAACACAAAACATGCAAACACGTGTGTGCAGAATGAAAATTACAACAAAACGCATTTAAAATAGAACATTTTATTCAATCGAGCGATGATTACATAGTTTTGAACGCGATTTGCATCTAAACATCGCAATGAGTATTTTTATACGGCGTTGCCCTCATCCTCACTCTGTTCGACTTCAAAGGCGAAAAACGAAAAACGGTTACGTTGGTAGAGCGGCGATGCCGAATCAATGCCCGACGCTCGGAGAGCTTCTGCGGCTTGAGATGCCTTTCCAACCGTGTTTAAACCCACGATTTTCACATCGACAAACCTCTTCAGCGAGTTCTCCTTGGTCTTCTGAATTCCGACCTTTCGGCCGTCATGGAAACCTTTTTCATAGGCCGCGGCCCTCGCAGTCTCAATCGCGAACATGCTAGCTGTGTTTCGATCGGCAATAGCATCACTTATCAGCCTTTGAGTCACCCTCTCTTCCACAACCGGATTGGGTTGGCTGGCTGATAGAGACTCGCCAGATTTGATTTTCCTTTGCTCACGCTCGGCCTTCTCTGCACGAGCTTCTAACTTCCGAATGCGTTCATCTCTTTGCTCTATATCGCGCCGAGCGGCGAAAAGACGCATGCCGATTTCATAAGCTGTGTACAGCCCCTTTATCGTCCCGTGAACACCTTCGCAAAACACTTCGAAATCCTGCCGACCTACCATCGACTGCTGGACTTCGGGTGGAAAAATCTGTCGGGCGAACTCGACTGCCACGTTTGGATCTCGAACAATCGAGTCCGCCTCTGTCATTGGTCTATTCCCCACGAAGACCGCAAAACTCAATGGGTGAGGAGTCGCATCGGATTCCCTTCCAGAACTGGGTTGAGGAGTTTTGCCCTAAGATTGTTTATCCCTCCTAGGCGACCTACTTCGACGATGAGGAGATTGGTGTCTCTCCCGGTCCCTCGAAGTCTTACTTTCCATGCGTGACGGTTCACCAGTTCGACTCATATCTCCTCCCAGCTTAGCTAGCGTCCTCGATTCCCCCCTTCTGTTGAAGAAAAGTATACTTGACATTCGCACTTGTTTAACCTTCCTCAAAGAGCTGAACTGAGTTACTGACTGAGCATATAAATAGGAACTCAAAGAGCTGGACTGACTGAAGAGAAGTCTACGCGCCCATTTATTCCCTACGAGGGCAGCACCTCCGAGGCAATCTCATTAATACTGAAACCTCAACAGCCCCGGGCCGACTGAGTCATATGCCCCAATCACCCATCAACCACTGTTATTCGGCGTTTAATGTTCATGAACCAGCTGGGGCAAGGGCAGATTCATCAATCTTGTCAGCTTGAGTGCCCCAGCCGTTCCACAGATCGATTCATCAATACAATATTCATAAGTTCATGTTATTCGGCGTTTAATGTTCATGAACTAGCTGGGGCACGGGCATGCGACGGGGCCCTGAATCGATTTACTTGTTCGAATAAATTAAGGTTAAATTAATTGCCAAGTTACACTGTTATCCAATCGGCAGTTATGCAGTGGGATATTTAATCTACTCATCTCATGATCCTACTTCCTATCGGATCGATAGTTAGCAAGCACAACAGACAGTAATCATTTTATCCAAGGTAGTGAAAAGCAAAACTCTTCATTAAAATCAAAAACTGCGTACAACTAATAGTGAAATGAAAAGGAAATTTTCATTAATACATTGAGCGCAGATAGTAACTAATTTATACATGAAAATTACCTTGAACTAACAGAAATCTACTAAACAAAAACATACATTGAAATTGAAAATACTTAATAAAACTAGAATGTCTCCCAATCAATCCTCGGGATCAGACTCAAGTGGCTCAACGTCCACTTGCTCGTATGGAATTGGCATGGCCAATGTAACTCCAGCGGCAGCAAGGGCTTTGAGCCACCCATGTTTGAATCCCCGATTCTCGAATTTGGGGACTTCTTCTATATAGTTCTCAAGGGCGGCACTCTTTCCAGCCTCGAACACCGCAGAAGCCTCAGAGTCGGCTTTTTTCTTAGCCTTCCTCAACTCTTCCAACTCGGCCTCCACCTTGGCAAGCGCCTCCTTGGCTAACTTGAGCGATTCCTCGTTCGTGTTCGCCCTCTCTGCGACGTCGGATCTGAGCCGATCAGCAGTCTGAGCCCTTTCCTTCTCAGCTTTGGCTCGAGCACTTTCCATCGCAGCTCTCATCGCCTCGAACTCGGCCCTACTCCTCTCACCTTCAGCTTCCGACTTCAGGCGGCCAATTCTTTCAACGGCACCGTACTGGCGGCGGCCTAGTTCGGCTATCCTTCCAACCGTCTGCAAAACAAGGAGTCAAGATCATCACATACCAAGAAATATCTTATGCAAACCAAACCAAACAAGGAGTAAAAAAGATCAAGTCACATACCAGAAGGGCCGACTGGGCAGCTAACGCTATAGCTACCAAATCCAGCTCTGCTCGAAAGGTGGCCTTGTCAGCCGGCAATGAGACTGAGGAGGCCAAGCTCAATGCTACAGTTGGATCCTTCAAGGTAGATACGTCAGATGAGATCGGTGTGTTTTTGATCTTTGGTTGAACAACGAAAGGAACAACCACATCTGACTCCTCTAGACGAGGTCGTTTGTCAGCAGGGCTTTCCTCTAAGCCAGCCTCTTCCTCGGCGGTATGTTTTTCGCCACGCTCTTGAATCTGCCGTTTTTCTGGAATCTGTTGTTCGACCTCCTTATCCGACTCGGCCACAACAACTTGAGTCGTCTCTTCTACAATAACGGGTTGTGAAGATTCAATCGGGGTAGGTCCAGAACGGGTGGCCTTGGCTTTCTGTTGCGCGGCCATGCGTTCGGCATTTCTCTTTCGCGCCATCTGCGTTAGATTTTTCCTATCTCCCAAATCTATAAAAATATCTCTGAAGGAAAACTCCGCCCGACCCGAAATGGACGGTGGGTCAGGCTGGTTAAGACCGGCTGCCTCAAACGCTGAGTTTAGAGCCTCGTCGACCTCTTCAGCCTCCGCAGCGAACTTTCTAGTTGGTCCGGTAACTACCTCGACCACCGTCTCTACGTCTTGCTCCAAATCAGAAGCTTCGAAACCAATTTGCCTAAGGGTCTTGAAGCTGGGGAAGATAAGAGCCGTAAGGTGGTGTTCGCCGAATGGGATCGGAATGTCGTCCACGGCCGAGAATGTAGTATAAGTGGGCTTGTACCGCAGGAGTATATGGGCGGCTCTCCCTTGCTTCTGTACGTTTGGACGGCCAAAATACTTGAGTGTAGTCTTAATCTCCGCAAGGACTGCGTCGTCAGCCGAGGTCGGAATCTTCTTCAACTTATTGCCTGTAAAAACAAAGGATTAGACTTGAAGAAAAAGTCGAATAAAAGAAAGATCAACAAACACAACGAGTTGCACGGCAACCTGGTTCGCCCCTCTTTCTAGGAACAGGGTCTAGGCCATCTTCGCCCTCGTCGAATTCCCAGTTGCCTCAGACATTGACCATTACATCGTCAACTTGTTTGCCAGAACTGGGAAACATGGTTACCAAGTGATGGTCGGTGTCCTTGGCCCTGAGAAAGTAGGGACCGAGCCGACCGGAGGATTTGGCTAAAGCGTAGCAGTGCCGAATCGCCAGAATGCCAAGGTTGATCCTAAGGCGCAGGTTCAATTCTGTGATTCCCATTATGATTCGAAAGAAATTCACATTGGGTTGGAAAGAAATCAAACCCCAATGGCGGAGGACGACCCTAAGAAATTGGTGTAAGGGAAAGCGAACCCTGCCCTCCGCAATGGATAGAAGAGGAAAGACGATGGCATTTTGGTCCTCCCTTTCCATATCAAGGGCATTGTCCGTTACTAGAGATATATGGACATCATCAGGGATAGAAAAATGTCGCCAAAACCTAGAAATACGACCCTCGGAAAGGAGGTCTTTCAAATGCTTAGCCATTCTAATAAGGACTCAGAGGTATTCTAAATCAAAAATGAACACGAAAAATAGGATTACAAAGAGAAGAAAAGAAAACTTACGAGAGGTAAAGGAGACAAGGAGAGACGGGAAGAAGTTGCAGAAGACGCGAAATAGATGAGGGATTCTGGCTGGCAATCTAGGAGGCTCGAATATTCAAAAAGTATGCATTCGAAGAGATTGAAGTTTCAAATCATAATAAATGCAAAAGATGCACGAATGAGGCGGGAACGTATAATGATGACCAAAAGGCGTGTGTGTTCTGACATTCACATTGGGATAGGTGAAACCGCCTAATTTATGTTTCTCTTGACTTTTCAAATTTGAAACCAAACACACCAATTAACTGCCGTCAATGGAGAGTTTGGAGGGCAATTGTGGGAGCCGAATAATTACCAGAATCAGAAGTGTACGCTTTAGATGATAGACATTACTCGGCCCTAATCTGCACGATTATGAGGCCGAATACAATAAATAGGCCGAGTAACTATTGAACTATGTGGCTGAATAAATAAGCAGATAGTGAACGAAAAGTGGACCAGGCCCCGAGGCCCTCGAAACGAGTATAAATAACGGAACAACAGTCAAAGAAAGGTATGTGAGAACTATTGTGCTTAACTTAGAATACAAGTAATCCTAAGTGCAGAGACTAACTTGCCCGTCGGAGTGCTAATTCCTACACCCCCGACCGGAACGTTTATTCATTTTCAGGTGACTAGCAGAGGATCACTAGCGTCCCCCAGGATCAGAAGAGTATTTCCAAACCACTTCTCCACAGATTTAATTCATGTTATTTTAAGTTGTGAATTGGAATGGATTCAAGTTACACAGTGATGAACAAATTTTGTTCGGACATACAGTGCTGACAGGATCATTATTGTTCGACAAAACAGTTCTGAACAAAATACATTTTTTCGGCTACACAGTGGTGAACAAATTGTTTTGGGCTACATTCAGAATTCTGATGGCGATTCAGACGATGATTCTATTTTTCCTTATCTTGCAAACGGTTATGCAAATCCCATAGAAATTGGAGTATCTTCGATCGATCTCAGCGATGACGAAGATACAAAAAGCAACGAAGAAGATAATGATGAGAGGATGGGAGTCGTCGGAATGCTCCGTTGACGGCCGAGACGGCAACGAGAGTGATAGAGGGTTGGGGTCCAAGAATTCTATACTGGACCAAAGCTCCAAACTCTGAAGATTGAGTGAGTCAGGGAAGGAGAGGGATGAAAAATTATGTGGGTGTACATTTCATTGTGAAAATATTATGAATATGGGTAGATTTGGTAATAAGTGGGGTGTCTAAAAAAATATTATTAAAATTTAGGGTTTAGGGTTGGGATCCAAATAAATGAGGGGTCCAAAGAATTTTGGTAAGTGCTAATAGCAGCACTCAGAAAAAAATTGCAAACACATAGGAAGAAAATATGAAATTACCAAAATAGTCAACATCTCTTCCTGAACTCTAACTCGCAGCCACAACCTCTTCCCCTTATATTCTCTAGCACCGGTAGCACCTTCATCGCTTCTCTTTCCATCGATAGCCCTTTACTGACCTTCCCTCATAGTTGCTACCGTCCTCCACCCCTATTTGCCTTTCCCAACCTCTGTTTTGGGCCTCCCCACCATCTTTTTCTTCCAGATAAAATACGATTTCTTCAATTGTTTGATTTTGAATATACTGATCAAATTCGAATAAGAGTGCCTCTTTTGTAGTTCTAGAGTCCTCATTAGAAGTAGAAGCACTTGATCAGATTCGAATTAGAGGAATGACCTCTACCACGGCTATGCTAACTGCGGCCTCTACTACGGTTACTCATATTCAGATCCCTACAAAAAACTTGTAGGTTAGAAAATTAGGAAGAGCATTAGTCTCTTCTTTTATGTACTCGATATCAAAATTGAATGCAGAAAGAATTTTGCCAAGCTACAAAATTTTGTTTATGAACAAGATTTTCAACATCATTTTTGAAAGCATGTTTAGCAACACTGCAGTTAACTCTTAATAAAAAAAAATGCTGATTGAAAAGATCATCATGAAATTTAAGAATGCATTTAACAATAGAAAAATATTTGTTTTTAATGATGGAATAATTAAGGGATGCACCCTTCCATGCTACGGATATGAATCTCAATAATTCTTCTTTCTGATTTTTAAGATTATACTGTTTAAGAATACCTCCATAACCTTGGTTAGAGGCATCTGTTTTAACAATTTTGTTCCAATCAGAATTTGGAAGAGCAAGGCAAGGTAATTGCTTTGCTTTTAATTTAATTTTCTGTACAACTTTAGTATGCTTATGAGTTCAAGGAGTTGGATTTTTTTGAAGTTTGGTATACAAAATGGTAGCATCTTGTGCTAAGTTCTAATAATAATCTACAATATAATTAAGACTTCTAAAAAATCTTTATAACTCTGCTTATCCTTAATTTCATCAAGACATTTAGATGCACATTCAATTCTATGGTCAATGGGAATTATAGTGCCATTATATATATTATGGCCAAAAAAATGTACAGTTGTTTGAAATAATTTCATTTTTGATACAGATATGACTAAACCATTTCGGATAATGATATTTTTGAATTATAATTAATGAACAATCTTTGCACACCTCTTTCCTTTTTTGCATTTTTATTAACATAAAATACTATAAAACTCCAGAGAGAATAGCTTAGTCAAATGAGCTTTTTCTATAATAGACTAGCAATTTCAGTTTTGCATAGTTCCAAGTACTTAGATTTCATTTGACTTGTAACAACCCGATCTATGATTAGTCGTTAAACCATGATTAAGAATACTCAATACGTAATTAAGATGAAATTTTAAATTAATTGCATGTGTGTTGTATTATTTGTATCTCTATTTGTCTATCGTAGAAAGATCTATTCATGTCTATGTTTCGTTCTGCGAATTGAAGGCCTTATCGGCATCCGATCACGAAATTAACTTAATTTATGTATTGTTTGGAATTTTTAGAACCTTGCGGTAGGTTTAATTGAAATTCGATTCGAAGCGAATTAAATTAGATTAATTAATGCTCATTTGCTTAGTCTAATTAATTACCACTCATCAAGCCTATATGAGGCCTACTTGACCCCACTAGTTTTTTTTTTACACTTATTACTTCATTTTGAGCTTCAAACGTGGGGAAAGGGAGAGAGAGAGAGAGAGAGAGAGAGAGAGAGAGAGACAGAGATTAAGACAGATTAAAAGAGAAAGTGAGATCAAGAAAGAAAATAGGAGAATTGTAGAAGAATAGAAGAGAATTTGGAAGATTAGACTTCAACACTTGGAAATTCAAGGCTTTAAGGTAAGAATTCAAGGCTTTAAGGTAAGAATTCAAGTCTCTTGATGTAATTGAACCATTTACCTCATGAACTCAAGAAAGTTAAGCAGATTCATGCATGAAATGAACTAGTGATGTGGGAAGAGGAAGTTTAGAGCTTGCATGTGCATTTCATAGTATTTTTCAAGTTGCTTTCAAGTAATTCTCTCATGCATGTCATGTTTTTAACTCAATCATGAGACTTCAACGTGATTACCATTAAATTACCTTGTTTGAGCATGATTTGAAAGGTTTAAGTTTGAATAAATTACATGCATGTTTATATCATGAGTTTCAAGCGGAATTTTAGACAATTGTCCTGTTATTGGGCCTTGATTTTGCAAAATGATCTTTAATTCCCTATGTTTTTCAATTTTAAACATGTTTTCTCAAGTTTTGGAAACCAAAGGTTGAGTTTGAAGGCATTGAATTCGAGTTTTGCAACTTAAAGGTGAATCTGGAAATTCCAGAATTCGACCTCTCCGCTCGAGCGACAGAACCTGCGCTCAAGCGACCACTCTGTGATCTTACACTTCCGCTCGAGCGACCAAAAGTCCGCTCGAGCATGAAATGCAAGCTGCCAGAAGTTTTATGTTTTTGCAAACCGCTCGAGCGACAAGAGGTGCGCTCGAGCGAAGACCTCAGTCTCACGCTCGAGCGACCGTCGAACTGAGAATTCACACAACCAGTACTTTTGCAAACCGCTCGAGCGACAAAAGTTGCACTTGAGCGACCACTTACATTTTGCATGTCCGCTCGAGCGAAGAAAGTTGCGCTCAAGCGGGACCCCTATTTCTAGCATTTTTGACCAAGTATTTTCAAATGCATTTTGGCATCAACATTACATCCTAGGCATTCCTAGGTCAAGATTAAGACATAATATAAAGGATAAAGCCTAGAAACACACTAAGAATAAAATGAATTAAGTTAAGTATGACCCGTGCGTGTGTTTCAAAATGTGTAACTGTTACATTATGTAGGTTACACGCCGTGAATTGTTGATCCATTGGTTGTTATCAAAGTTATCTATGCAATAATCTGTGAGTAATAACTCTGTAAAGTTATGTTTAACTTTAATTATTTTCTGATTATATGAAATGATCAGTTTTCTGAAATGCTATGTTTTGTATGAATGAATGATTGTCCAAGTTCCTAAAATGTATTCGTGGCATCCTTAGTATCATGTGATATGCGCCCCTTTATGGGTCATCAGAATGCTTTTATGGCTATCCCTTTATGGGTCATCAGAAATGTCTCTGTACATATGAGTCATTGGAATGCCTTATGGCTGTCCCTTTATGGGTCATCGGAATGTCTTCACGACCGTCCCCTCAGGGGTTATCCGATTTGTCAACGCTAATGGATGTTTCACGTACTATAATGTGAAATGTACGAACTTTGAATACGAATATGACTACATATATAAATCTGCTTATGTTTTGTCATCTAATCATGTACAAGACTCTGTTTTTGTATGGACATTATTTATTAAAATATTTACTATGTTATTATTCACTGGGCTTCCGCTCACTATTTATATTATGTATGTAGGTGAGCAGGCGCGTGACCAGGCCTAAGCTGTTGCCTAGAGAGTTTGGGTCAACTAGCCACCATGCCTCCAATAAAGGTTCCCTTTTGAGATCCGATCAAGTTTTTGAGAAACAAGTCTTTGGGGCTTTTGTACTATCTAATGATTATGTTTTGTCCGAACATGTTTTGGAAATCCTATATATATGGCTTTGGTGACGTATGACTACTATATTTATATAACGTCACTCTTATGTATCGAAGTTTTAAACTTTTGTTCCATGTATGTTTGCATAGCTCTATGAACTATGTATATTTCTATATTTGCTTTCGTAGCCCCTTATTATATGATATTCAAGTCAGAGGCCTTTGGTAATCCTTGGATTACTGGCTGGTTACAATGCTAAACCTATAGGGGCGGGTTTAGGTCGTGACATGACTAGGTTGAGACTTAGTCAAAATATGATGTTTATCAAAATTTAGTTCATACGGAAGGGAAACAACTTGTTTCTTTCTTTCCCAAAATGCATTAGAAATGTCACTACAAATTTCAAATTGAATTCTTTTTCAATCTTCTTAATTTGCTCTTGAGTGCTAAATTGTTAAATAAAAAAAATCTTTTTGAAGAAAGATTAGTTGTTTTTCCTTAAAATTAACTAGATCTTTGATCTGGTCTAATTCCTTAGTATAAGGTTTAGTTATAAATTCAAAAACAATTGATTTATTACTGATAGTTGTGTGAATTCCTACAGAATCAATTTTGTTTATAGGCATTAATAGACATAAAAATGGTGTTCCCAATATGCTAGTTTGGGACATATTTCGGATAAGAACAATAGATGTAGAAAGACAGATTCCTTAGTTGCAGATTAAAACTTTTGGTAATTATATTTAATTATCATCATGATTCCACTTTCATCAGTCAGTGACTGTGTGGTTTTTTCAAAATATTGTGTAGGAATTAATCCTTCCCGGATACTGTTCATGTCTGCACCTCTATTGACAAGACCAATAGCGTTTTCAAGTATGAACACTTTTTTTGATAACAAAAGCAATTCGGATATAGCATTTCAAATAGGTAATTTGGTTTAGCAATAATAAATATGGTTCAGTCTTTTCAAATTGTTCTTCAATTTCAGAATTGATTATTTTCTTATCCTCTTTGTTGGTAAGAGTTCAAAGTTTCTAATTTATTTGGATGATATTTAAGAGGGATTTCTGATGAAAAGATTTTAAATCTCTTAGTTCAGATTTTAACAAATTGACTTATGCTTTTTAATTTAAAAGATTTATAGGTCTAGTTTCATATCTAGATGTTAACTCAAAATGATTCATAAGTTATTTCATGTTGTCAATATTAGTTGGCAATAATTCTTTGGATTTAGCTTTCTGAGCATCAGAATAGCAGACTTCTAACATTTTACATTTCATTTCGAGATCCTGAATTTTATTAATAAGTTCCAGTAATGATTTTTGATTGTCAGAAAGAACATTAATACTTAGTCCTCTAAAATGGAGACCATTCATTTCTATGATGGCTTTCCAATAGTTATTTTCGGGTATAAAACATTGATTAATATGTGAGCAAGAATAGTTTGGCTGCTCATTATTTTCTAATGATTCTGTGTCATAATATAATTCAACTAATTCTTCATTACTATCTGAAGAAGGTTCGGATTCATAAGAATATAACATAATTTTATTTAATTATTGTTTTAACTCTTTATCTACGTTTAATTCTTTAATCTTCTATTTAATTTGGCATTTATTAGCATAATGGCCAATTCTACTTCACTTATAGCATTTTGCAGTTGATTTATCCTTTTGCTATTTGATGCGTATAGATTGTTTTTTCTTATTCTTCGGATAAGAGGTTGATTTTTCCTTAGGATACTATTTCTTTTTCCTTTTATAGGGTTTTTTGTAAGATTTCATCTTTCTTTGCTATTTTGGCTTCTTCGGATATTCAAGTTTGGTTTCATAGGCAAATTGATCATAAAGTTCACCTAATTCTTTTTGTCCTGTAAGATTTTATTTTTTCATTCAAACTGAAGTTTGAGGTCATTACAAAGTGCAAGACCTTCCTGAATTACTATGGAAATTAATTGTCCATGGTTATATTGATGATGTGAAATACTTAGGCCATCATGTTTGTTCCTAAGCTTTTTGTGGATTTTTTCAGCAAAAAGTTTTGGTAAGCCATCAATAAATTTGGCTTTCCAGTATTCACTATTTGCTCGGAACGTTGCATGACTTTCATAAGAAAGGCATCCTTATACCAACGAAAGTGCGTAAGAGATGGACATCTCAAATTCTATAACAATTCACGACCTTAGTTAGTGTCGGCGACTCCTGGTGTAAAATGGTGTAAAATAGCCTGAGTGTAACGCCCTGAAATAATTATGATAAGACCACCCACAATATTAACAAATAACGACACCATGCTAAACCCAATAACTTTTTCACTTCATATGATCTCATGGTACAAAAGATAACACATGTAGTTATACATTCATAAACTCTAATCCTGAATCTATAGCATGTATTACAAGTTAAAGATATGAAATACAAGTTAAACAATTAAGAAATGCCCTAAAGGCTTACAGCTTTCCAAGACAATACATGGCTACAACAAAAATGGATTTAAATCCAATATAGTTTAAGCCATTGGCTTGTACAAAAATAATTACAACAATTGACACAAAAAAAAGCCTTCAGCTCCAAGTTTCTACCAAGTTATGTCCTTGGCAGAGGCATATCATCAACACCGAAAAATGGTTTTCCCATATAGGGTGAACCAAATGCCAGTAGAGATACTGCAACACAGTTTATGAATCTTAACAAAGTTATAAGGTGAATGCATATGCAATTAGGGGTGTGTGCGATGCGATTCGGGTGGTTTGAGAGTAAAATTACAAATTGAATGACGGGTTAGCGGATTAACAAATTGTGGTTTGGGTGGTTTTTGGCGGATTAAAGAATATTCTAACTAATAATCATACATTTGCATAATATATAACACTAATTTATATAATATTTTTTTAGATATATAATACAAAGTAATTTTACATAATATATTTCATATATGTAACCACTAATTTGTAATAAATTTCATATCTTAAATCTCTCTCACACTCATTTTTACATTGATATTTCATTGGAAGTTAATATATATATATATATATATATATGGTAACTATAGCGGAGCAAAGCCGTTCGGTTGGCAGATTATAAATTTTAAAGTTTAAACCGCAGTTAGCGGTTAGAGCAGTGTAGATCGGTGCGATTTTAGCAGATTAGGCGGTATTTTGCACAGCCCTATATGTAATGCTCATGCCAAAACATTTTCATTTCTCTTTCCAAAACCGTGCAATGCCACGTTTATATCTCAAATCATGTTATCATTTCTTTTACAATAGAAAACAAGGTAATGAATACAAAACTGTGAATCTCTAGGACGTGTCTACAAGTAGACTACAAGCACTACCAAATTGTTATTTTTACCGATATTAACTGAAAGACTCGATACCTAACCGTACAGGTTTCTGATCTTTCACAAAGGACACACGCTCACTCATTTTTCTCAAAGCAACAACATTTTCAATGTGTTAAATATGCAATAATGCTCAATGCAATGGATGAGAAAATAGTTTCAATTCTCCTAATTCTCATGCAATTTCTACAATAATCATAATTATCCTCCACCGATAGCCTAAAACAGATATCTCTAAACAGATAATTAATTTCCATAAAGATAAACTTTCCAAATTCCAAGACATGAGTGGTAATACATACCCAACTCCACCATCCTCATCAATATCAACCCAATTTCACATTTCTAATATCAATTCCAATTATTTTTACAAAATCACCATTTGAGATATTTAGGGCAAAAATCTCATTTTTCTTCCAAAATCAACTCCAAGTATCAAAACCAACCATTTTATCACAACTCAACCTCACTTCTAATCCCATAACCATTTTCAAGAATCCATTTGAAAACTCCTCTTTTAATTTTTAACCCAAAACCCTAGATTTGTCCAAAAATCTCCAAATCACAATATTGTTTTAAAAATAACAAATAACTAAGTTAACCCATTTTATCACAACTCAACATCACTTCTAATCCCACAAACATTTTCAAGAATCCGTTTGAAAACTCCTCTTTTGATTTTTAACCCAAAACCCTAGATTTGTCCAAAAATCTCCAAATCACAATATTGTTTTTAAAAATAACAAATAACTAAGTTAAAAATCATAAGAAAGTGCGAAGAATCCCTATCTCAAGCTTAGAAGACGAGAGAGAGAATGGAGAAACTTCAAAAATGCCAAAACCCAACTTTGTTTTGATTAGAATGAAGCTCTAGATGAGCTTTTCCTTTTTAACAAAGGGACTAAGGTTGAGAAATCAATGGATGAGGGTATATTTGTAGAGAGAATGTGAGTTTTAGAGAGAGAAGTTCTAGATCTAGGGTTTTTAGAATGTTTAGAGAGAGAGATATGAAAAAATGACTTAAAAAGTGACTTTTACGGACTGATATACGCACAGACCGCTCGAGCGTAAGAAGTGTCACACGAGTGACCAAACACAATAAGTGTGACTGCTTGAGCGAAGAATACAAACTCCCATAAGTTTTACAGACAGATGGCCATCGCTTGAGCTCAAGAATGACTGCTCGAGCCAACACCGCTCGAGCGCAAGTATCTCTGCAACCCTGCGAAAGTACTAAGAGTTCTCAAAGACCACTCGAGTGCAAGAAGTGTTGCTCAAGCGAAGAAGCCAAAATTTCGGTATAAACCATATTGAAAACGTAACTCTTGACTTGTTCCAAATGCAACCAAGACATTGTAACAACCAAACTCAATGAGGAATAAGGAGAAATAAGACATAAACGAACGTATAAAATAATAAAACCCAGATCGAGAACATCAATAGGTCGGGTCTAAACTAGAATCCCTTTACTAAGAGAGTGTATAAACAACATCTTCTCAAGACTGATTTAGATGGGTAAGAGGATTAACCTCTACTTTGACAGCATCAAGGATTCTAGTATGTTGAGCTTGAATGAGAACATTATCCCACCATCCCCTAAGGATTCCAGTAAAACTGTTGACAATAAAATAGGTGATTTGCATATCAAAATTATCATTTTGTTTACAGACACAAACATACATAAGCATTTGTTGTACTGTTTCAAAGATTTGATATTCAAGTTTACCATCTATGTTCCATTCATAGATAGTTTTCCCATGTTAAATTTCTAAGAATGAAGAAAATCTTCTTCATATAAGATATCCAGAGGGCTTGGTCGTTGGTAATAATATCTACTCGGTCATGTAAATGCAATCCACCTAGTTCCTCCAAAATAATTAATTTTGTGTATGGAGTCTTTCATATCTTGGAGACTATTGAATTTGAAATATTTGGGTAGGATCTAAATCAGTTTCAAATTCATCAATTTTGGAAAGAACATTAGGTTGAGCTGATAAACATTGATATTGGTTACGGAAGAAAAGATATTAACACTCTTTATTCGATTAATGATATTGTCTAGAAATTCATCATCTTTTTTAGTAAATTTTAGTTTAAAATTTGTAATTTCTAGAGAGGGTTTCTAGTTGGTTTGGTAGATAAGTTCCTTAGATTTGTTTCTATCTTTCCAATTCTGCTCAAGATTTAGAATAAGGGGTTGTTTGGGATGTCCTAAATAAGTGCATTTTATGTTTTTTTGGACTAAAAAGTTGAGGAAAAAAAGATAGATGTTTAGGTTAACTTTTTGACTTTTTACGAAAAAAATGTGCATTAAAAAATTGTATAAATAAGTGTGTAGGAGAAGATAGTGGATTAGGCTGTACAGGTTGGGCAGGGTAGTGGGTTGGTTATGAGATGGGAAATGATTGCCTCCTTTTCAGGAATGAATTGAACGGTGTTGTATGGCTTGTGAGGGCCCATCACAGGTCCCGTTTTGCTAATCGGAACCGCTCAATGTGTAGAACTCGTCGAGTACTATATGCTTGTCAAAAATCACGTTAATTGGATATCGATAGCTATCTGATCGTATTAGTTTTTTTTTGTCAACTGTTAACTATAACACCATCCATTTTTTATAAAAAACTGATTTGATCATGTAATTAGCGATATCCGATCAACGTGATTTTTTATTAGCATATAGTTCTGGACGAGTTCTACACATTCAACGGTTTGGATTATCAAAACGGGACCCGTGGTAGGCCTCCACAGGTCCAACATTACCGTCCAACTTAGTAATTTTATATATGTAATTTTTTTTCCCTTGTCACGGTACTAAAGGGGTCAATTTAGCCCCGAAAACTGTGTAAAGTTGGTTTGATTAAAATATTATGTATATTAATTTTTTAATATTTTTAATTTGTGAATAGTGATAAGTTTTTTGCTTTTTTTTTTTTAATAACTTTTTGACTTTTTGGATTTTTTGGAACACCCCAAACCAGGCCTAAATTCTTCAATTTGGATTAATTGTTCTCCTATAATTTGAAAACACAAATTAGTGTAATTATTTTGTTTGAAGACTGTATTAAGGTGTGCTACTATTACTGTAATAACCCTCATGCTATCCTAACCATACTCATATGCATTCATGTGATTCTGTCTTGTAAACTTGCATTTCGAGTCTTGTCCTTGTTTGTTTAAGTGTTACAACATGTTTTGTATCTTGCTTGGTGTGAGTTTAGCCGAGATCATTTTCAGTTATCTTGGAACCACTTTGTTTGACCTCCACTACTGCCCTGACATATTAGCCGAGATGTCATTACCTAGGCCGAGGTGTTCATCACCTAGACGAAGGTGTAAATCATCTAGGCCGAGATGTTACCTTTGCACCCAAGTGATCTTGTCCCGGAGAGGTATGACCTAGACCGAGGTGTGGCACATCTAGGCCAAGGTGTGGCACAGCTTCTTGGAAGTCCGTACGTGCTAAGGGACTATAAGCGTTTGTAGCACAAAGTTTGGAAGTCCGTACGTGCTAAGGGACTATAAGCGTTTGTAGCACAAAGTTTGGAAGTCCGTACGTGCTAGGGGACTCTAAGCATTAGGAGCACAAGTCCATAGTGTCCGGGGACTATAATGCAACGACACCATTGAATTGAGATATCTCCCTTGTCTTGCCTTGTCTTGCCTTGTTTGCTACTGACGGTTTACCGCGTGGGTCTTGTTTGCCGAGATGTCATCACTTGTATTATAATGATGTTAGTAAGCATCCTTTGGAACTTGATAGATTTGGAAGATAGAGTTGATTCATCCCTTGGCTTGTAACAACTATGTTATGTATTGTTTGATAAAGACCTTGAATACCAGTCATGCAAACCCCTTTATTTCTTATACCATTCACTGAGTATCCAAGCTCACCCTCTCTATATATATATGTAGGTGATGAGCAGGAAGGCGGTGACGCCTAAGTATGACTCGCAAGCTGTCTTGGGTTTTGTTATGTCGGCTTAACTTGCATACACGTCGGCAGCCTTGAAAATTATGCTTCTCGGCTTATAATGCTTGTAATTTACACATGTCGGCTGAAGAAGCCTTTTGATCAAGATGCAAAAATGTATTTTGTACTTTATTGTATTTGTATCCAAGTGGTATTATTATGTAAAGTTGTATGCTATTCCATGTAACTTACACACTGCTCTTATGGACCACTTGTACTTTAAAATTTTGCTTCCGCACTTGTGAGCCCCATATATATATATATATATATATTATACTCTGATTGTGTTAAAATTTTTGAAAGCTGGCCTTCGGTAATCTCGGGTTACTGGCCATCACGGCACTAAACTACTAGGGGCGGTTTGGGGCCGTGACAATTACAGCATCAGTGGTTTTATTCTGCTAAGGTTTTGTGTAAGCACAAATAACCAAAGGTTTGGATGAGGATGAAGAAGAGCTAGGAGCTAACTCTAAAGATTTTGGTAGAGAATGGATAGCATTGAGACTTTTACCATCTACTATTTTCCAAGCCTTGTAATAATTATCTAATGTATTAATTTGTTTTTCAGATAAGTTTTTGTATGATATAATAAAATCATAAAGCTATTCAGTAAAGGGAATGATTTGTTGTACCCTATTCAGATGCATGTCGAATTGATCTTTGAAAAAGATTAATTGTTTTGGAGTATGGTGTTTGAAATACCAATTTCTAAATTCTTGGTACTTTTGCTAATAGGATTCCTGGTTTATGAATTTTCTTAATTCACTATGTGTTGAAAAATCCATTAAGATAGTTAAAAATTCATATCACTAACTGTTGGACTATTGTTGTCTTGTCTACGGTAAACTCCATGAGGTATTTGGTTTTTAGAAATGCGGACGACTCTAAGGTCTGGATCTACAACTTGTTGGGTATACCTCCTTATTGGAGTATAGGACCCAATTGGTTTATTAAAATATTTAGTTTGGTTTGATGTTGGTTATAATATATTTTTAATATATTATATCTGATTTTTTGAAAGCCCAATGATAATAGCTAAGACTTTGATAAAAAGCCCAAGAATCAATAATATATATATATATATATTGTTTCGAAGGGGTAACGGCTGCTACACACATCAATTCGGTGGTTGTGGCTTTGTTCTTTGTTGCTTGGAAGATTTCATTGGTGTTTTGAACATTGTGTCAGTGCATCTTTGGCTAGTTGCTTTGGTTAAGCTGATTTGGGTTATTATTTTGGGTCTTTTACAATTCTGTTTCAAAGACTTTGTTCATCTATCTGGTGAGATTTTTTCCTCTTATTTATTTGTGATTATTTGGAATTCACCTAAGGGTGATTTTGTGAGACCATTCGTGTCTCGTTTGTAATCGTTTGGAAACTATTGGTTGATAGTGGAATATGATTTCGATCCTGTGAACGTACCTCACATTGAGGGAACCACGTAAAATTCTTGTGTCGTTGGTTATTTAATTTTTTTGCATTAATTTTTACTCACATTGATTGATTTACTTGTGGGAAAACATCTATTTACACTAACAACTAGTATTAGAGCTTACGGTTTATTTAGGTTTATTTGTTTGTGTAAATCAATGGAGGGAAATGTCAGTCGTATGTCTAACTTTAATAGAAGCAATTGGGTAACTTGAAAAACTAAAATAGAAGACCTATTATTTTATAAAGATTTGTATGGACCTATTGAAGGTGATAGTAGCAAACTCGATGGTATGAAAGATGACGATTGGAAGAGGCTTAATCGAAAAACCATTGGTGTTATTCGTCAATGGATTGATGACAGTGTGTTTCATCATGTTGTTACTGAAACTTCAGCACATGATTTATGAAAAAAATTAGAAGGCCTTTATGACAGAAAATCAACTACAAATAAAGTTTTTCTGTTTCAAAAGTTGATTAATTTAAAATATAAAGATGGCAGCCCTATTCCGGAATATTTGAATGAAATAAAATGTATTGTTAACCAACTTGTTTTTATGAAAATTATTTTTGATGATGAGTTGCAGGCTTTGATGATACTTAGTTTTTTGCCTGAAAGTTGGGAGACTTTGGTTGTGACGGTTAGTAATTCGGTGCCTGATGGAGTTGTCACAATGAGCCAAGTCACTAGTAGCTTGTTCAATAAAGAAACTAGAAGAAAATCAACAAGTTCCTCTCATTCAGAAGCATTTGTTGTAAGAGGCCGAAGCAAAATAAGAGGGAGAAATAAGACTTCTCATGGTCATGATCAAAGCCGTGAAAAATCAAGAGATGGTTATTTTTCAAAGAAAGACATTAAGTGCTATTGCCATGAGAAATGGCACGTGAAGCGGGAATGCCAAAAGCTCAAGAACAAGGAGAAAAGACGTGACAAAAGAGTATATAAGAAGCAAGAAGACACAATGGCAATTACTACCAATGATCTCATGGTCGTTTGTGAAGATGATTGTATCAATTTTATGGGCCAAGAAAGCAATTGGGTGATTGATTCTTGTGCTTCTTTTCATGTGACTTCTCGGGTTGATTTCTTCACTACCTACACTAAAAGAGATTATAGTTCTGTTTGAATGGATAGTGAAGGTTTGTCCAAGATTATTGGCATGGGTGATGTTTGCTTGGAAACAAATTTGGGCTGCAAGTTGTTGCTTAAAGATGTGAGGCATGTTCCCGACATTCGCCTCAATTTGATCTCTACCGGGAAGCTAGATGATGAAGGCTTCAACAACAAATTTGGTAATGGAATATGGAAGCTCACAAAGGGTTCTTTAGTGGTGGCTAAGTGCAAGAAGACTCATATATTCTATTCGATGCAAGGAAAAATTTGTAAATGTGTTGTTAATACACTTCAAGATGATACTTCTACCGAGTTATGGCACAAGCGGCTTGGGCACATGAGTGAAAAAGGGCTACAAATTTTGTTCAAAAATGAGCTTTTACCTGGTTTGAAAGGTACACATCTTAAAACTTGTGTTCATTGTTTGGCGGGTAAACAACATAAAGTTTCTTTTCATAAAAATGTTACTTCTAGAAGAAAAAAATATATATTTTGGAGTAGATTCATTCGGATGTTTGTGGTCCTTTAAAAATTAGAACACATAGTAGTGCACTTTATTTTGTTACTTTCATTGATGATTATTCAAGGAAAGTTTGGGCTTTTATACTAAAAACTAAAGATCAAGCTCATTGATGATTATTCAAGGAAAGTTCAGGCCGTAGTTGAAAGAGAAACAAGGCATAAATTGAAGTGCATCTGAACAGACAATGGTGGTGAATACATTGGGCCATTTGATGAGTATTGTCGCAGCCAAGGTATTCGGCACCAAAAGACAGTTAAGAAGATTCCTCAACAAAATGGCGTTGCCAAGAGGATGAACCGCACCATTGTGGAAGGAATAAGATGTCTGTTTTCACATGCTAAATTGCCAAGATCCTTTTGGGGCGAGGCAATGAGGACAACGGTTGGCGTGATTAATTTGTCTCCTTCATATCCTTTGAATGGTAATGTTCCAGAAAGAGTTTAGACCGGCAAAGATGTGTCTTATGAGCATTTGAGAGTATTTAGTTGCCGAGCCTTTATTCACATTCCAAAGGATGAAAGGTCCAAGCTTGATGACAAGTCAAGACAATACATTTTTCTTGGCTATGGGCGTGATGAATTTGGTTATAGATTGTGGGATCCGGTCGATAAGAAAGTCATTCGAAGCCGTGATGTTGTGTTTCTTGAAGACCAAACAATTGAAGACTTTGGCAAAGGTGATCAACCGGAGCCAAAAAATAGTGATCTCATTGACATGGATCCATCTCCTTCATCTTCGGTGGATGATGAAAATGGGAGAGATGTGTAGCCACCAATTGAAGATGTAGAGGATGATACTAATCCTAATGAACTTGAGCCAGAAATTGAGGAAGAACATCCAACTCAAGAACCGCAACCATAACTTGAGTTGAGGAAATCTATAAGGGACCGACAACCTTCGAGAAAGTATCCTCTCAATGAATTTGTATTGATTTCCGATCAAGGGGAGCCTGAGAGCTACCAAGAAGTAATTGAGCATGCAAAGAAAGATGATTGGAACAAGGCCATGGAAGAAGAGATGAATTCCTTACTTGAAAATCACACTTATAATTTAGCGAAGTTGCTTAAGGGAAGGAAAAATCTAAAAAATAAATGGCTCTTCAAATTGAAGAATGATGGCAAGAATCTGAGGTACAAAGTACGTCTTGTTGTGAAAGGCTTTGGGCAAAAGAAAGGTATTGACTTTGATGAAATTTTCTCTCTAGTTATGAAGATGTCTTCTATTCGGGTTGTACTTGGCATGGCCGCAAGTATGAATCTTGAAATTGAGCAACTTGATGCGAAGACCGCATTTCTTCATAGTGACCTTGAAGAAGAAATTTACATGGAGCAACCGGAAGGTTTTGTAGAGAAAGGGAAAGAGAAATTTGTTTGCAAATTGAAGAAAAGTTTGTATGGCCTCAAGCAAGCCCGTGAAAATGGTACAAAAAATTTGACTATGATGAATAATGATTTTTCTAAAACCACTTCGGACCATTGTGTGTTTATGAAAAAAATTTCAAATGGAAACTTTGTTATTCTTTTGCTTTATGTTGATGACATGTTAATTGTGAGTCAAGATTATACTATGATTAACAAGTTGAAATTAGAGTTAAGCAAGTCTTTTGCTATGAAAGATTTGGGGTCGGCAAAGTAAATACTTGGTATGAAAATTGCTCGTGATCGCAAAAAGGGGTAGATTTGGTTGTCTCAAGAAAGCTTCATTGAGAAAGTGCTTGAGAGGTTCAACATGGACAAAGCAAAGTCGATTGGTTGTCCACTTGCAGGTCACTTCAAGCTTAGTTCAAATCAATGTCCTACAAGTAAGAAAGACAAGGAAGAGACGCAGAAAATTCCTTATGCTTCGGCGATTAGTTCTTTGATATACACCATGGTTTGTACAAGGCCGGATATTGCTCACTCCATTGGTGTGGTGAGTCGTTTTCTCTCTAATATGGGTAAAGAACATTGAGTAGCGGTAAAATGGATTCTAAGGTATCTTCGAAGGACTTCGAAGGTGTGTTTGTGTTTTGGGAATGGTAAGTCGATGCTTAATGGGTTCACGAATTCTGACATGGCCGGTAATGTTGATTCTAGGAAATCTACTTCGGGGTATTTGATGACTTTTGCAGGGGGAGCTATGGTATGACAATCTAAATTACAAAAATGTGTTGCTCTCTCAACTACCGAAGCTGAATTTATTGCCATTACAGAAGCTTGCAAAGACGAGTTATGATTAAAGAAATTTTTGCAAGAATTGGGTTTAAAGCAAGAAAAGTATGTGTCTTATTGTGTTAGTCAAAATGCTATTCATTTGAGTAAAAATTCTACTTTTTATTCGAAATCAAAACATATTGATGTAAGATACCATTGGATTCGTGATGTGTTAGATTTGAAATTATTACAACTCGAAAAGGTTCACATGAATGATAATATTTCGGATATGTTGACTAAGACTTTGTCAAGGGACAAACATTTAAAGTGTCGAACTTTGGCGGGTATAGTTGATGTCTCTACCTAAGTCGGTAAGGGGAGAATTGTTCCGTATACCTCTTTATTGGAGTATGGGACCCAATTGATTTATTAAAATATTTAGTTTGATTTGGTGTTGGTTATCATATATTTTTAATATATTATATCTGATTTTTTGAAAGTCCAATGATAATAGTTAGGGCTTCGATAAAAAGCCCAAGAATCAATAATATATATATATATATATTGTTTCAAAGAGGTAACGGCTGCTACACACATCAATTCAGTGGTTGTGGCTTTGTTCTCTGTTGCTTGGAAGATTTCATTGGTGTTTTGAACATTGTGTCAGTGCATCTTTGGCTGGTTGCTTTGGTGAAGTTGATTTGGGTTATTATTT
This sequence comes from Camellia sinensis, assembly GCF_055761805.1. Classification (NCBI taxonomy): domain Eukaryota; kingdom Viridiplantae; phylum Streptophyta; class Magnoliopsida; order Ericales; family Theaceae; genus Camellia; species Camellia sinensis. Next base: position 3,826,564 of record NC_138974.1, on the reverse strand, counting down.
TGGGTCTTCTACAATTCTGTTTCGAAGACTTTGTTCATCTATTTGGTGAGGTTTTTTCCTGTTATTTATTTGTGATTATTTGGAATTTACCTAAGGGTGGTTTTGTGAGACCATTCATGTCTCGTTTGTAATTGTTTGGAAACTATTGGTTGATAGTGAAATCGGATTTCAATCCCGTAAACGTACCTTATACTGAGGGAACCACGTAAAATTCTTGTGTCGTTGGTGATTTAATTTTTCCGCATTAATTTTTATTCTCATTGATTAATTTACTTGTGAAAAATCATCTATTTTCCATAACACAACTAGTGTAGAATACCTTGAAGGTATACTATGATAGACAAATTCTAAGGGATCAGAAATAGAGTGCTGAATAGGAACACTCCTAATTTCGGATTCAATAAGATCAGATAGTGATTGTCTAGAAGAACTTGGTAATTCAACTCTATAAGAAATAGAGTTTCGACTACATACTTCTCGAAAGTATGATTCGGGAATTGGTTCGGAAATTGAGGAAGACATTACACCCTACGGACACCAAATTTTATCATTTTTTCTTTCTTAGGGGTTTTAAGCTTACCCTCAAAATCTTAGCTCAAATTTGTATAGTTTCTTGTACAAAAAATACATTCTTGGCACAATTGTTTTCACAAAATTCGCAAGGTTAACTAATAATAATAAAATATACATAATTAACACAGAAATAATAATTACCAATCCCAAAAAGTCCATCTATTGAATCTGAAATCGAATTGGACCCACGTGTCGCAAAATGAGCCAATTGTTGCATTAGGATTATCAATTCACTAGAATAACTAAAAATTGATAAATAGTACTAGACTAGCATTGTAACATTTAATACAAGGCTTAGAAAGTCCATCTCTCAAATCTTTTGCAAGTTTGGACCCAGGTGACCCTATAAATGATCATACTAGCATCATACACTATACTAGGCCTTGAGGGTCGGTCCCTCGAGTCTCAAATTAGCTACGGAATTGGTGCACGCAAATTGAGATGACCAATCGCATAGAAAAATAATCAACAGATGTCTAAATTGTAATAAAACTTAAAGCCTCTATTGTAGTTATTTAAACTTAATAGGGGCTCAATTACAATAATAAAAAGATTAAATTTTTCTCGATAGGGTTGGTCGACGGTGGGTTGTGGCTGCCAAAGTTGTAGGGGGAGGAAAAGAGGAAGATGAAGAGTAAAGAAATAAAGAAAGAACAAAGGGATATTTTTGTCATTTCCATTGAAAATGCCATGTCTTTGTAATTAATTTTGTAGATTCCAACATGGTTTTCAAAGCCATACTATTAAATCGCAATTATTCTTCGAATGTGTCATTTTTCTACAATTTTTGCTAATTTATTTACATAATTATGAGATGCAATTGTGTGCATTATTATTCTATAGATTTATTATTTTTATTCAACAGGACAAGAAAATTAACAATGTGACTATCTGTGGATTACTGTTTATTCTAATAATACCACCAAATAACTTCTCCTGGGATGACATAGCCTTATACGGAACAACAAAAAGGGTATAATAAATGCGGATTGAGAGCCAATTGAGATGTATAATCGAGTATCGATCCCTCACCACACCGTCAAGAACTGGATGGACGGTGGTGCCAGATAACATAATAATACTACATATACATAGCAAGTTTAGCAACCAACTGGGGTCCCATCATTGATTAGGTTTACGTTCTAATAAAGGCCTATTGACCTTGAAATTTTTTTTTTTTTTGGATTAACGAGTAAATTTTTAAAGTCTATTTTTCGTCAATTTCGGAATCAATTATTTAATGTTGGTTAATCGGAATAGGACAAGCAGCAAATCTTGGTTTGTGTACTGACTCCACAACTAGGGTTGGGCGCGGGTCGGTTGCGGCCACGAAACCTCCAATCCGCCATCCGTCCGCCAGATTGGCGGATTGAAGAAAATCAATCCGCACCCGTCCGCCAATCTGGCGGATGTGAATGGAGCGGATTGGCGGTTTGGCGGATGGATGCGAATCGATTTGGCGGTTTAAAATTTTATAAATTTTCAACATAATTCAACTTGTGCACTTCCTTAAAAAAAAAAAGAAAAAAAAAAGTATTACAGTCAATAACTTAAAAAAGTATTACAATCACTGTATGCCTTATCCAAAGAAAGAAAGTTTGAAACTTTAGAATATCACGATCACTGTATGCTTCATCCACATATTACAATTACAGCATGATTCATCCCTATAAAGTATTACAATCTGTGATTCTTAAAATATAATAACAATTCAAACCACCAAAACCATAAACAGAGCAGTAGTAGAGATTGAATGTCTCTATATTGTTACATCTACGTATGTTTTTGAAAACAAAAACCAACCAGCATATATCATATTTTTTATTTATTATTTTTAGAGTTAGATTTAAAAACTAAAAAATATAGATGAATAATATGTTTATTTTTTTCAATTCAAAAATATATTCAAGTTGAAAACTTTTTTTCAACAGAATATTTAAACTCTTTTTCAATTGAAAACACAAACATAATATTTAAACAAATTGAAAATACAAAGTCTTAGAAATTACTACAGGTGCTCGCGATTTGGCGGTTTGGCGGTTCGGTTGCGGCCAAAAAATCTCAAATCCGCCATCCGTCCGCCAAATTGGCGGATTGGAGAAAATCAATCCGCAACCGTCCGCTCATCATCACGCATCCGTCCAAAATGCGGCAGATCGGTTCGGTTCGGTCGGTTTTGGCGGATCGGTATATCCGCTGCTCACCCCTATCCACAACACATATACCATTTTTGGTGTGTGTACCAACTCCACAACGCGTATGCCATTTTAGTCAGACGGTGCAACTGTTAGGATTCAACCTTACACTCAAGCCATAGATACGAGTCATCCAACACTTAAAAAACCGTTTTAGAACCACTACGCTAAACCCTTAAAAATTGGCCTTAGAAAATGTGGAACTTGAGATCTTATGCCCCAAGGCATTACCAAATTGCCACAAGACCTTGGTTCATTGACCTTCATTCATTCACACAGATAAGCTTATCCTCTCTCTCTCTCTAAACTAACTTGTCAACCAAGTTTAGAGGGTCACGCACGAGAGAGCTTGTCAAGCAAGTTCTTGCTTCAATTGTCAATGCATGCATAAGAAAGAAAGTTTCAAATAATATGTTTCAACTTTCTATCACATTTTTTTTTTTTTTTTGGATAAATTACTATAACGTCTCTTAAATTTTTTTTAAAAAAATAGTAAGTTTTACAAATTTAACATAATTACACTGGATTCCTTTAGGATGTGTTTGAATTATAAATTTGAATAGTAATTTAAAAAAGAAAATAAAAAAGATTAACAAAATATGAATAAAATATAGGCTAATTTTTTTTCTCTATTTCTCTTTCCCTTTATAAATTCTTATTTAAATTCATTATCCAAACACAACGCTATGGCTTTTAATTCGCATAACACTTGGCACTCTTTTCATTAGCAATTTGTTACTAGACGAAAAAAATAATATTGTTTTCGCTTTTATACTAAATTGTAGATTTTACCTTTTTATTTTTGTATCTTCACATTATTTACATTAGTTTCAATCTCATTAATTTTACTAAAAAGAAGATCAATATAATTATATCAAAAGTGTGAGACTACTTGTACTTTTTCCGAACCTCATTAGCGATAAGTGTAATTTACCCTTTTTTTTTTAATTTTTTTTTATTTGTCTTTAGCATGATGGCTTGATCATTAAACTATTAAGACAACCGCCTAAAGTTTCACATTTAAGAAGACTAATAAATTTTCATACCTTTTAATAATAGAGTGGCGTTATATCCCCCCAAATAGAGAGAGAAATGATGAGGAGTGAGGAGTGGAGTTCATTTTGGCTTGGTTTGAGAAGTGGGTTGGCTTTTTGGCTTTTTGGCTTTTTTGGCTATTTTAGCCTGGGCTAAAAAGCTTGGTTTGGGAAGGGCTTTTTGACTTTTTGGCTTTTTTGACTTTTTTTGTGAGAGAAGAGTGTAATGATTATGGGTTGGATGTGATGTTTTGTTTTTTGTGGCTAAAATAGCCTATTTTGTCTTTTGTGGCTAAAATAGCCAAAAAAGCCTCCAATCCAACTTGCCAAACGGAGGCGAAGAGATGCATTAGGAATACTCAATATTAAAGCTTCTAAATATTTTTTAATAATATGTATTAATTTATTTGACATCCCACTTGAAGCCCCTGAAATAATGAGGTGGCCATTGCTCTCAATTCAAATTTCTTAAATCTATAAGAATAAATTTGTCAATTCATATAAAAGTTGCTCTCAATTCAAATTTCCTAACAAATCTATAAGAACAAACTTGACAATTCGTATAAAAGTTGCTCTTGATTGTTGTGGAATTAGGATCACTATTGTAATTTGGGGTGCGACATTTTAGTTGGTGTCATCTTGGATTCACTTTTAAAAGCGAACTATTCATCATATAGAAATTACCAACTAATTATGTATAAAAATAAATTAAATTGATCAGACATGAATAATCATATGATTAGATCACATTTGTCTAAAGGAATCATTTGTAGAACTATTTTGACCCCAAAAAAAAAAGTAAAATTATCTCAAGGCAAGTTTGGAAACTAGCTAAAACAAGAGGGATTTACGTGTAAATCTTAATAGGTAAATTTATTGTCAAATAGGTCTTATAATAATTAATGACGATTTTCATCAAATACTATTAAAAAACGTTACTAATTGTTAATTTTCAACGATTGTTTAAAAATTGTCACAAAAAATATCACTAATTATAAGTTTTAGCAACAATTTAAAAAAATCATCACAAAAAAATTATTAATTTTTAACTTTAACGACAATTTGAAAATTTCTTCACAAAAACATCACTAATTGTAAATTTTAGCGACAATTTATAAAAATCATGACAAAAAAAAATCACTAATTATCAATTTTTAGTAACATGCAAAAAACGTCACAAAAAATTATTTTTAGCGACGATTTTATTATGACTTATTTTCAATAGGATTTATTGAGAATTAAATCTAACTATTAAAAGATATTATTAGTTTATCCTTAAAATAATTAAAAAGTCACTATCAAAAAGTTAATTACTCTATTTTTTCACATTTTTTCATACAAACTTAAAAAGACAAATAAAATAACTAATTCTTAAAACAATCCTCAGTTTTTGTTAATCACTCTCTTTAGGGCTATTTTGGAAAGACAAAAAAAAAAGAGTTGATTTTTTTGGGCTTATTTGGAAAAAGTCAAAAAGCCAACTTATTTGAGCAAAAAAATCATTTGACAAGTTAAGCCAACTTTCGAAATAATAAAAATACCTTCAGTGTGTGAAAAAGAAGTAGGATAAAGTTATAATTTCACGCAAGTAATATGGTCAATCTACCTCTTATTGATATGATAATATATAAAAATGAAATTGAAGAAAAAAAAAAAGGCCTCCGTTTGGCAAGCAAAAAATCAGGCTTTTTTGGCTAAAATAGCCACAAAAAACAAAATAGGCTATTTTAGCCACAAAAAACAAAACATCAAATCTAACCCATAATCATTACAATCCTCTCTCACAAAAAAAGTCAAAAAAGTCAAAAAGCCAAAAAGCCCTTCCCAAACCAGGCTAAAATAGCCCAGGCTAAAATAGCCAAAAAGTCAAAAAGCCAACCCACTTCCCAAACGGAGGCTTAGAAAACAACTTTTTTTTTTCATCTTCTAATTTTGGGCATAAACTAAAATGTAAGTAAATGATAAAAAAATAATTGTTTATTTCCATCTTTTCAAAATTGCTCTTAAAATACTCATGAATACAATGGAATAAATAAATAAATAATGTAAGAAAACCAGCCAATGTGAGTAAAATCAAAACTTTGACTGGCATGGAAAGAGCAATGAATGCATAAGATTTTGTTGGTGGGTGTATGGTACTTGTAAAGTACAGTAGGGTACACACGGTCAAAAAATCTTTATGTACTAGTCACAAATACTAGTCTTTAGAGTGAGTATTATTCTTCATTATAGTATTAGTATTATGGAATTTGTGACAATTTCGTAAGGCCTCCCAATTCTATTCTCCCCCGGAGTCGGTCATTCGGTCATTCGAACAACAATGCATACGGTTGATAGAATAAATCTTTCAAGTCTAAGCGAATTGTACTTAAGATTATTTTGAGAGAATGGTTATAATTAATTTTTTGATTAAAAATTGATTAAAAGTTGATTATAATTAATTTTTTGTAAGAGAGGGAAGTAGGTTATAATCTGAGGAGTAGATTATAATCCACTTTCCAAATGACCCTTTATGTTGTGTTTGGTTTGGGGATTTGAGAGGGGATTTGGAAAAGAAAATGAAAAAAGTAGGTGAAATGTGAATAAAACATGCCTAAATTTCACCTAATTTCACACACATTTTCTCTTTTCCTTTCTAAATCCCTCCCTAAATTCTCCAACCAAACACAACATTAATCTCTTAGCTTCTTAGGATCTATCCTAAAGAAGTCACCTATATGTGGTTAGACCTAAAGTATTCGTTGGAGTTAGAATCCTACGGTGACTATGGTCACAACAAGTGTGATATCTCGATGAAATTTTTTTCGAGTATTCTTTTGATAATTTAAATCGTTATATTATAAGATTTATCAAGTATATTATTTATATAAAAAAATTAAGTTAATTGAAAATTTAAAACCATATGATCATAGGCCAATGTGACTGGCATGGAAAGAGCAATGAATGCATAAGATTTTGTTGGTGGGTGTATGGTACTTGTAAAGTGCAGTAGGGTACACACGGTCAAAAAATCTTTACGTACTAGTCGCAAATACAAGTCTTTAGAGTGAGTATTATTCTTCATTATAGTATTATTATTATAGAATTTGTGACAATTTCGTAAGGCCTCCCAATTCTACACTCCCCTGGAGGCGGTCATTGGAACAACAATGCATAAGGTTGATAGAATAAATCTTTCAGATCTAAGCGAATTGTACTTTAGATTATTTTGAGAGGATGATTATAATTAATTTTTTAGTTAAAAATCGATTATAATTAATTTTTTGTGAGAGAGTGAACTGGGTTATAATCTGAGAAGTAAATTATAATCCACTTTCCAAAAGACCTTTTAATGTCTCAGTTTCTTAGGATCTATCCTAAAAATCACCCATATATGGTTAGACCCTAATTGGAATTGCGTTGAAAAAAAGTATTCGTTGGAGTCGGAATCTTACGGTGACTATGGTCACAACAAATGTTGTGATATCCTGATGGAACTTTTTCCGAGTATTTTTTGATAATTTAAATCGTTTATATTATAAGATTTATCAAGTATATTATTTATATAAAAAAAAATTAAGTTAATTGAAAATTTAAAACCATATGATCATAGGCCTTGTTTGGAAAGTTGATTATTTTAGTTGGATATTTAATTTTTTGACTATTTTAACTTGATTAAAATAATTGTGTTTAAGAAGTTTGTTGTTGTTTTTTTTTTTTTTTTTTTGTAATTGATTTGATGGTTATGAGAGAAAAAATAAAATGGTTATAAGTTAGATGTGATATTTATCTTATTAACTATTTTAGCCTATTTTACCTTTTACTGAATTATTTGAGTACAACTCTTCCCAAACAAGACATATAATTATTTTTTAAAAAATTATTAAGATCATATTAACCTTTTATTTTTTTTAAAATAAATGTATTATTGTTACGAAGATATAAATATTTAATCAATTTAATTTTTTACATAATAATTTACTCAATAAATTTTATAATATAAATAATTCAAATTATCAAGAAAAACAACTTAAAACAGACACCACGGCACACAGCAGCATCCCTCCTTGGTCCTAGTTGTTAAGTGCTGATTCGGATGTCCATTCGGACTAAAATAACTATATAAAATAAAATAGATTATTTTAGTTAAATATGATAAAATGTCACATTTAATTTATAATTTTTTTATTTTTTTAAAAAAAATAAAAATGTCAAAAAATTTATCTCAAATGAGATTTTTTAGCTTTAAATTAAAATAATTAAAATAAATTTAAAAATTAAAAAATTAACTCACATTCTAAACCAACCTTAGCCTCTATTTGGGAAGATGTTTTTTTGACGATTTTAGTCACAAAAAATAAAATAGGCTATTTTAGTTACAACAAACAAAATATCACATCCAACTCATAATCATTACACTCTTCTCTTATAAAAAAAATCAAAAAAATCAAAAAATTATTTTTTATTAAATTTTTTAATCTAAACTAAAATAATTAAAAAAATCAAAAAATTAAAAAACCAACTTGGTTTCCAAACGAAGCCTGTTCGTCGGTGCTATGAATAGTTACCGAAGAGTTCTTGGGTTTTGACTTTGGGGATAAGAAACCGCGTTATACTCTGAACCATTTTGACATTTGACAAAATCTAATAGGGGGCACGCCACAGCTGTTATAATTTAATAGGCCCATCCACCCACCTACCCTGCTTCCTGCTGTACAGCTGCTCATTGGCGGTTACTTTAAGTTGTTTGGGTTTTCTCACAAACTTTCTATTTATTATTAATATCTAATAAAAAATTATCATCCCCCGCCACCCAAAAAAAAAAAAATAATTACTACAATATAATAACAATACAAAATGTTTTCACATTAGTAGAAAGTGCACATAAAATTTATAATACAAAATATTAGGTAAATCATAAATATTTTGAAATTTGTTTAAAAGACAAATTACTTTACGCAGTTCAAAAAATTACATCTTTTTTTTAAAAATTTTAATTGCATAATAAATAATTTATTTTATTAATAAATTATTAAGTCAATTAATGATATGAGAAATATATTTTAATTGAAAATTTTGATATTTTTATAATTATATAAAAGAATAGTTAAAAATTTTATTTTTTCTATTAATTTTATTAAATAAATTTTTTTTGATAATGGGATATTTGTAATTTCCATAACTATAATAGAAATTTGTATTTTAAGCAAATCTGAACGGGTACATTTGTAATTTACCTATAAATATATTACGTAATTGAAATTTATTTTAAATGTAATTCATACCATATTAATCTTCACCACATAATGCTTTTTTTTAATGATATATAAATTCACTTTTTAGACTCACTTTCCAAGCCCAATGATGTATCAAGAACATAATTGGTTGATAATTAGAGAATATTTAATTATCAACCGATCATCTTCTTGACACATTACTAAATCTCAAAAGCGAGTCTAATTTTTTGACCAGAATAACAGGTGCTCTTTTTCTTTTCTTTTTTTGTGTGTGTGTGTGTGTGTATTTTTCTATCTTTTTATTTATGGCACCAAGCATTTCTAATAATAGTAAGGATCATGCTACAATGCACTTTCTTTTGAGTGTATACCATAGACAAGTTATGGTCCAAATTGGTATTTATTATCAATTATTGGTGGTGTTTGGTGTAGCTGTTAAAACAGATTATAGATTATAGCTTAACAGATTATAGATTATGACTTTAATCAGAAGCTGTTAATCTGTTTGGTATAGCTGTTGGATTATAGATTTAAGTTGCTGAGTAGTGTTTGTTAAATAAGCTGTGAAGTAGCTTTTTCAATTAATTTTTATTTTTTATTATTCACTATTTGTCTACATTTTTCATAAAAAATAATAATAATATTTAATAGTCCATTTGAGTCTTTTTCTATTTTTAAAAAAATAAAAAATAAAAAAATCTAAGAGTATAACCGTGAATTAACATGTCCACAGCAGAAGCTGATAATCAGAAGCAAGGGGTGAGCAGCTTCTCAGAATCAGCTTTTTTGACTTAAAATAAGTTGTTAGAATCAGAAGCTGTTTGAAATAAGTTTAACCAAACAGTCCAAAATAACTTTTTAAAAGCCAGAAGCCATAAATTGGCTTAAAAAAGCTGCACCAAACACCCCCATTGTGGTATTTGATTATAAGTTATTGTAGTGGTGGAATAAGCAATTGTCAACTTAAAATTAGTTACAACCTAATTTGGTGTTTAGTTATGTTCTAAGATGGTGGTAGTTACGATCTCACAACAAAGCGGTATATTATAGTACCTCAAATAGTGTTGGTTGCAACTCAATGTAAAAATAGATTGGAATTTATTTTTTCTAGATCTAACAAATGAAAGTGGGAATGCATATGATCTGTGCATTTTTAAGGGATGTATAGTAGAACTTCACTTATAATAATAGTTTGAATTTTTTAAGAATAAGGAGTAAGAAGTTTCCACCAAAATGATGTGTAATACTTTTGTAATTAAAAATTAATTTGATGGATATTTTTTTTCTTGTAAAGTGATAGATCTATAATTAGTGAAAACAGTTTCTATAAATCTTTGTATTATTTTATTTGTATAATATTACTCCAAAAATATTAAATTCATACTGTATATTTAATCATATCTGCTTTTACGTATGTAAAATAGAGATTGCTTGTAGTATTTTTTTTTAATAGGTTTCTTTCTACAATAAAAATTCAGCTAGCAAGTATGTATCAATAGTGATAAAATGACACTTTTGGTAAATTGAGAAATGAACCTAAGCAAGATATGATATGAAATAAAGACAGTGAAAATAGTTCTTGCAGTTCAAATAATTATTGCTTTTATCAAAGTATATGTAGACTCCATTTGGGAAGAGTAGCTATAAATATTAATAATTAAAATTATGATTTTTTTTAATAATATGTAATAATTTTTTTTCATATTTTCATTGATGGGTAATTTCCCCTAACATTTTTTGTTAAAGTTAAGTAGTAACATATTGCTTTCATCATAAATTATTTGTCGGGCACGAAAAATAAGAATTTTAGAATTATATATTCTTAAAATTATTCATCAATTATTTCATTAAGTTCTTTTATTTTGTTAAAAAAAGTTGAAAATTTTGACAAAAAGATATTATTTTAAAGTTCTAATGTTCCGTTTTAGACAAAAAATTTGGAGTGAAAAGAATACAAATTAGTTAATTTTTAAAAATTTAAAATAATTATCAATGTAAAGTATTAATTTTCACTATATTAGTGAACTTTATCAAAACAACGTGTACCTTTTTAATCTCAAAATAATATACAGAATAAAATGAATGTTAAACCTGAAGCCCTTAGATATCTCCAACTTTTCGTCAATTTTTACATCTAATTTGATTTTAAATTTGAATACAAAGTAGATTTAATTATTCCAATCATGTCATCAAATATTTATTAAAATCTTTTTTAAAAAAATTATTTTATCCCAAATTTCCCTTAAATTCTATAAAACGAATAAGAAATTAATCTTCGATGTTTCATTCGTTTAAATTTTTATCAAATTCTAATTTGATAAAGAAATTAATAAAAAAATAATGACTCTCCCTTAATTTAATAAATAAATAATTAATTGAACATAAATAATTTTTTAATATTTTTTAGGGTCATTTTTTGATAAGTCCTATTTATAACTGTTTTGTTCCATAAAACCCAAACTGTTTCTGAATATTCCATTAGGTCCATTAATTGTTAAAGGACGAAATAACCCTCTCCACCTCTCCCGCGTGAAACCGATTCTGCAAAAACCCATTCCTATTCGAAATATTTCATCCACAAAATTTCCAAAACGAAAACTCAATCGACGAAACGATACTGATATTGCCTCCAGTAACCCTAGATTCCTCTTCGTCTCACCACTGCGAAGCTTCACTTCGGAAGGAGGGTGCTTCGTCGTTCGAAGATTCTTGTCGCCCCATTGAGTTTATTTTATCCACTGAGTGTGATCCATACCCACCAACCATGACGAACAAAAGTAAGGAATACCATTCCACCTTCTGCTTCTCAATCATAATGTCATCATTGATGTATACATACACCTTCTGGTTTTCGGATTTGAATTTGTAAACATAGATGTTTTCGGAATTAATTTTGTAAAAATATATGTAAACATTCACATTGGCCTCTACCTGTTGTAGTTTTCGGGATTTGTTTTTGCACACATGAATGATGTGAACATTCACATCAGTACTAGCACTGACATTAACAGATGTGAACATTCACATCAGTAGCATTACTCACACTAACAGATGTGAACATTCACATCATTCGCATTGAATATTATATGCTTATTATGTTGATAAACTTAAATGATACACACATGTGAACATTCACATCAGTAATATAACTCATAGTAACAGATGTGAACATTCACATCATCAGTATTACTCACATTAACAGATGTGAACATTCACATCAGTAGCATTACTCACACTAACTGATGTGAACATTCACATCAGTACTAGCACTGACATTAACAGATGTGAATATTCACATCATTCGCATTGAATATTATATGCTTATTATGTTGATAAACTTAAATGATACACACATGTGAACATTCACATCAGTAATATAACTCATAGTAACAGATGTGAACATTCACATCATCAGTATTACTCACATTAACAGATGTGAACATTCACATCAGTAGCATTACTCACACTAACTGATGTGAACATTCACATCAGTACTAGCACTGACATTAACAGATGTGAACATTCACATCAGTAGCATTACTCACACTAACAGATGTGAACATTCACATCATTCGCATTGAATATTATATGCTTATTATGTTGATAAACTTAAATGATACACACATGTGAACATTCACATCAGTAATATAACTCATAGTAACAGATGTGAACATTCACATCATCAGTATTACTCACATTAACAGATGTGAACATTCACATCAGTAGCATTACTCACACTAACTGATGTGAACATTCACATCAGTACTAGCACTGACATTAACAGATGTGAACATTCACATCAGTAGCATTACTCACACTAACAGATGTGAACATTCACATCATTCGCATTGAATATTATATGCTTATTATGTTGATAAACTTAAATGATACACACATGTGAACATTCACATCAGTAATATAACTCATAGTAACAGATGTGAACATTCACATCATCAGTATTACTCACATTAACAGATGTGAACATTCACATCAGTAGCATTACTCACACTAACTGATGTGAACATTCACATCAGTACTAGCACTGACATTAACAGATGTAAACATTCACATCAGTAGCATTACTCACACTAACATCACCAACCATTAGCAAATGGGAACATTCACACCATTAATATCACTGACATTAACAGATGTGAACATTCACATCAGTAGCATTACTCACACTAACAGATGTAAACATTCACATCACTAGCATTAATCACACTAGCAGATGTAAACATTCACATCAGTAGCATTACTCACACTAACTGATGTGAACATTCACATCAGTAGCATCACCCACCATTAGCAGATGAACATTCAAATCATTAACACCAAACATCGATATAAATACTTAGTACATCATTGTATGCCCTTTGTGTGCAGAAAATCATTGAACAGTACCCCCCCCACAAGAGGAACAAACTAATTGATGTACACATCAAGGAGTATCAAGGCCACAGATTCTTAATCTTCCCAATACATGACAACTTTCACTGGACAATTGTTGTGTACGACGTCAAAGAGAATGTATGGAGGCATTATAACTCACTGCGCCCAAGAGAAGGCATACATGACCCACATATTGACAAAGCACAAATACTGGTAAGTGGCTGACAAAAATAATACTTGTCATGATGTGTAATATTTGAACTTGGACGTATGCCCTATGTTGGTTGGTGCCTAATATGAAATTTCATTGTTGGCAGAGGGACTACATCATAACTTTGGTGCACAACATTGGACCGTCATCACCATTATGGACCAATTTATCAAGCCAAAATACTTCGAAAACAATCATATCAGTGGACATCTGTCCCCAACAAGCATCAAATTCGTAAGCCTAAAATCGATTTCTACACATGTTCCACAACCTTTACCCACCTAAATTTCAAAATCTAACAAGAAGTTTGCATTTTCAGGGTGGATTGTGGGCCTGCAGTTTGTTACATCATGAGGGCACATGTATATCGTGAAGACATTGTTGCCAGCCTAGATCGCTTTGAATGGTGTCAAATAAGAGACTCATTAGTACACCTTTTTCTGAACCACAGAAAGACAGTGCAATGTGAAAACCTATAGGTGGGGGGTGTCCACCTATCACTGTTACCCAAATCTGTTATCCACATTTAAGACAATTTAGTTTCACTAGCTTAATTGTAAATGAAGTCTATATCACTGCTTGTACAGATACTTTTCAATCAATATATGTATATGCATTTACAGGCCTATTTTGCGTTGATCGTGTACATTGAGATTGTATTTTCTTTTTTTTTTGTTTCGATACACATGACATGATGTCAATGTTCACATCACAGAATGATCATACACTTTCTTCTATTTTAAACCATACTACATGGATGTGAATATTGCTTAAAGTGTTCATGTAACACAATATGACAGGTGTGATTATGATATTTCTTAACACAAGTCAATATTCACATCTAACAATTTGATGATGTGAATATTCACATGATAACTTCTGATTATGCGAATGGCAACAATGATGTCATGAATATTCACATCTTATGAGTTGGTGATGCGAATGGTTACATTGATGTAAACATTGCTGTTAACAGTAACAACAATGTGAACATTCCCACCACCAAAATGTTTGAAAGTTGAACAATGTGAACATTCACATAATGTGAATGTTAACAGCATGCATTCATCCAAAACACAACCAACATAAATGTCAGATTGGTACCTTAAAAAAGTAAAAATAAAACACAAATCAAACACTAATGCATTATTATGTTTGCCAACGCAACGTAATCTTATTGCAACCCAAGTTGTTTGTGAACACAACACAATCTTATTTCAAAAATGAATATAAGAATCCAATGTAAAATACAATGTTGAAATGAAAAAAGGTACATCTTATATCGGCTCCGTGCATGATTTTCGATTATGGCTCCCCAACTTATCACATCTCCCGCACCGTATTTGCTTCAGTTTCTCACCCCTTGATGGGATCCTATTCTTCTTCGGCCTTCCGGGTGGTCTTTTCACGGTAGGCGGGTATATAGTAAAGTCCGTGGGATCAAAAGGCGGCTTCTCCACCGATGGTATAGGGAATATGGCTCCCGAATAGGCTGCACGATATGTCTCTACATGAAAGTAATGTTCTACACAATCATTGAGATTGTAGCGGCTCTTCTGAATGGCAATAACAGCATGGTCACACGGGAATCCGTTGATTTGCCATTTGAAGCATGAACATGTACGCCTCGCAACATCAACTGTAACCGATGGTATCGAATGAACTTCAAACACATCCTCGTTGGCTTTGCTAACTTGCCAAGACTTGCTGTCATTGAACGAATCCATAAGCCTTGTTTCGAATGTCGGACAAATAATCTCATTCCATTTGTTTGCTTGGTCACGCCGTGCAGACATTTGCCGCATCAACTGAGTACGAATTTTGTCCACCATTTGAGTGATAGGAAGATTACGTGCTTCTTTAATCCAGTTATTAAATGACTCCGCCGCATTGGATGTCATCTCCCCATAACGCATGCCCCTGCACAGTATATCACAAACATTGTACAATACGTAATTTAACAGGCCTGACCATTAATGTTGACAGATGTGAACGTTCACAGTACTGCCATTAGTATACACTGATGTGAACATTCACATCAGGGTATAATAATGTGAATGTTCACATCTGCTGCCAGGTTTTAATAATGTGAATGTTCACATCACATGGTTATTACGTTGTCAACTTAAATGATAGACAGATGTGAATGTTAACAACAACAACAAAATATGACACGTGTCAACATTCAAATCTGTAATACATTGCATGACTATTTGACAAATTAACAGATGTGAACATGACATCAGTCATCATTAGCAGATGTGCACATTCACATCATTTACATTGAAGATGAAACACAATTCGAAGATTGTCACCATTATAAACTGAAAATTCACATCACTACCATTCTAAACTTCAAAAATGGAACACCTTAGGAAACTATTATTACCTGAAGTATGAATTTGCCCAGTGCTCAGGTGCTAATTCCTTGAAAAAATTATGAGCTCGTTGTTTACCCTCCTCTTTTAATTTTGCAAGCTTTTCATGGAAGCCTACCACAGTTGGCTCGTAGGCACAGTCACCCAAACTCCTTACTAGGTGATCCCTGAATCCATTATCAATTCCTTTCATCCGGTCTCTTAAATTGCTCTTCAAGTGTTGTAAGCAATAACCGTGATGAGCCGATGGGAACACCTTTGGCATAGCTTCTAACAGACCAATATTACGATCCGAAATAAAAGTAATATGGCGCTTCCCATCAACAACCTTCCCAAGTTCATGCAAGAACCACGACCAATTAGCCGTGGTCTCCGAATCAACAATTGCAAATGCAACAGGAAACAGACCTACAACACAACACCAATACACAACTGTTCACAATATTCCAAAGTGAAAAGAAAAATAGTATAAACGAAACAGGTCATGTAAATGTTCATATGTATATTGCCCTCTTTACTATTTCTGTTTTAGGATTCAGGTTCGTAAACATCAACGATGTGAACATTCACATTAACGACCATTAATAATTCATTGTTGCTTGTTGAGTCACTGAAAATGTTAACATTCACAGTACTGTTCATTAATAGATCAACTAACATTAGTATACACTGATGTCAACATTCACATAAGTCTGTAATAAGTCTGATGTGAACATTCACATCAGTCTGATGTGAACATTCACATCAGTCTGATGTTAACATTTCTGTCATTAGCATACAAAGATGTGAACATTCACATCAGTGCATACTAATGTCACTGATGTGAATGTTCACATTACTTATAATTTAGCAATCACTCTTTCGTCCAGACTACGCTGCTCAGAGTGAATATTGACATGAATAGACAGCTAAAAAAAACTTCTAACCATTGTTCCCGTCTTTCGCCGTTGCCGCAAGTAGCTGACCTTTGTACTTTCCTTTGAGGAATGTTCCATCCAGGAATAATAAAGGCCGACAAGCATTGAACCCAGAAATACACGCAGCGAATGACACAAAGAAGCGACAAAACTGTTGACTACTCGCATCATAGTCAATATTGACATAACTCCCCGGATTGTACCGCATCACGGCATCCGAATACCACCGCAACTGGTCAAACGATAACGAGTGATCTCCATGGATACCAGCCTTTGCTTTCTCCACACCCAACCATACGACATGGTAACTCACATCTAGCCCATAATCCCTCTTCAAAATAGTCACCACTTCACACGGCCGAGTCAACGGCTTGTCCCTCACAATTTCAGATATGGTACTCGACACCAAATCCGAACTAACTCGCGGATTCTTCGATGTTCGAACATCCGTACCACAAGTATGCACATCACTAAACCTCTTGATGTAGAAAAAATCATTTGCTCGTTGTGCTCTACAATGTATAGCCCACAAGCACCCCCTCTCCTCCCGCATCGCACACACAGCCGTAACTCTTGTTGTCTCGTTCTTCACGTATGTGAACTTAAACCCACATTGGATGGCATACTTACATAAAACGTCACGAAATTCTTGTGCACCTCCGACAAACCGTTGTCCTACATGCGTAATACCATTTGCCCAAGGGGCTGACAACAACACCTTCTCCTTGTGGTGGCAAAAGCTCCGTAGTGCATCAATTTCATCCTCAACCCCCACACGCAGCAATCCCAAACTACTTGACTGACCAATATCACCCTTCAACTCAACCACAACTTCTACATGTTGTACCCCCATTGATTTAGCAAGCAGTACCATGTTCTGAAATTCTTCCTCATTGTCCAAATGACACTTATTAATCCCAGGTAGTTTACAGAACAATGAAATAGAACCAGCAGACAACTCATCCCATTTTTCACACAAACACTCCACCAAACGAGAATAACACATTGCGCGGGCAACATTTATTACAGTTGTACTACAACCATATGTACACACCAATAGCATAAAGGTATCCATCTCCTGTAAAAACACAAAAACACAACAATGAACAGTAATGAAAATCGATATGAAAATTCACATTGTGCAAAAAGTACATGACTACGTGTACATTTCAACTGCTAAATCCATAATTCACAATATGAAGATCTGAACATTCACATTACTATTAACAAGATGTCAACATTAAGCAAACATCAAAGTCCAATGACAACAACAACAATCTTCACATAATATGATGATGTGAACATTCACATCAGTTTATGATGATGTGAACATTCACATCAGTTTATGATGCTGTAAACATTCACATTGATATTAACAAGATGTTAACATTAAGCAAACATCAAAGCAAAATGAGAACATTAACAATCTTCACATAATTATTAACAATCTTCACAGAGCCTCATTAAGCAAACATCAATTTAAAATGAGAACATCCACATTGTTCACATATTCCACATTCACAAAATGTGCAGATTGACATTGATATATATACTGATAATCAAATCATCCACACAGAGCCTCATTACGCATGCATCGAAGTCAAATGAGAACTACACAATCTTCACATAATACGAATGAACTCCCCTCCACATAACCACGTAAAATGCATATAATTAAAAAAACAGAGCATTCAATCCATATAAATCCAAAAACAGAGCATCTGATCAATTATACGAATGAAACCATAAACTGAACATGTATTCATAACCAAATTGATACTAACCTTGATCATGCAATCCTACAATCGTACAGAAAGTTGAAAAAAACTGATTTGAACTAGTTATAATCCGGCAAATGTAACAACCGAACACACTCCTCTTCGTCGTCTTCACACGCAAACCACAGAACCAGACTCCAACAGCAAGGACGAAACGCTTGCACAACCAATCCTTGCAACGAGCATGCAAAACATAAACGTATCTCTCGGAATTGGATTGATGATGAAAAGCGTAAAAAAGAAACTGCCAAACTGCATGAACGAAGAAACAGGCACCTTTTACGTATTAACACTGTACATATATATATATAGGGGCAAAATAGTCCAAGAAATTATATTAAATTAGAAAAATGGACCTTATGGAATATTCAGAAAAGTTTATGGGACTAATTAGGTTATAATATTCTTTAGTGGACCTAATGGGTTATAACAACTCTATAATGGATTTATCAATAAAAATCTCTATTTTTTAATTAAAGAAATAGTAATATTACGAATCCAAACTTAACTACTCAGAAATTATTTAAAATTATTATTTGTAGTTTAAATTTATTCTATATATAAATATCATATTATACAAATTTAATTTTCATCACAGAATTACTCATTTAAAAAAAATCTGGATGAATAAATCTAGATTCCCGTATTTATTATTCAAAAAAAGATGAAAGAATTAAAATGATTTTAGAAATTATTTAGAATGATCTAAATGAGTATATTTTTTAATATTTTATAAAAAAAAATATAAAAAAATAGAGAGATTATGACTTAAATAAATATATTTATTTAATTTATATCAAATAGTATCTTAGTATCATTAAATGATTACTGATTAAATGTACTAAAAATAAAATTAAAAATAAAAAAATAAAGGAAGGGAAACCAGCAACGTGAATATAGCACAAGATATAGTTGTCCGAAGATACGGTGAATTTGTGTCACCCGGAACACGTGGTTCAGTGGAAAGATAACACGTGGGCATAGGTGAGAAACCAGACTCGTACGGTGCGATGTACCCATCCTCGTCCGTTGGAGCTTTTGCATGGAGATCTGAACTGACAGTTGGACTTGGCAATGCGGTGTCTGATTTCTTTCGGATTCGGTTGAATTTAAAAACAAACACATCCATATAATACCAATAAACAAACACATAATTCATTGTTGTGCTCAAACGGATTTGGTTTGGGGTGTTGACCTAAATCAGCTTTTGTTACAAATTATTAATTCACTTTAATTAATTATATATTAGAGAGGAGTTTAAAGGTAATGGAACAATAAAGGTTAAACCGACGATCAAATCTACTTCAAGATTTTAAGCCTTATTTTAGCTACTAAGATTATGTTTGTTTGGACAGATTAGATTAGGTTGGATTAGTATTTTCATGACTAATAGTTATAGAGTTACGAATCCTTTGAATTGTATACTCTACCCTATGTTTGAATTGAGTTAGAATTATAAGGAGAGATTAACAAAATATTATCCAATTCGATATTTGTTTAAGAGGATTGGAATAGATAGTGCATGAGACATCCAATATATTGACCATAATTTCTCAATTATGGTCATTTGATAAATTAGTCCAGACTCACTTAATCTCTCAATTGATATCTCACCCCTTATGTGGGATTAAATAGCTTATCATATATGAGATACTATATCCGGATGGATTATTAGTACGTATTTCAATTTTTTAACCAAATATCAGATTAATAATTTTATTGGACTATTAGTCTAATCCCAAGCACGTATCTGTCCAAACAAACATGACCGGAGTTCTCTATTTTTTCTTCCATGTTTTTAGTCTCATGTCTTCCTTGTAATAATATAATTGCGAGCGAAGTTTTATTGAGATGAAATTTTAAATTTGAGTTAATATAGTAGCATTGATTTAGCCTCCGTTTGGCAACGAGGGTTTGGGCTAAAATAGTTATATAAGACAAAATAGGCTATTTTAGCATAATAAGACAAAATATTACATCTAACCCATAATCATTACATCATTCTCCTTACAAAAAGTTAATAAGCCAAAAAGTTCTTCTCAAACGAGGCTTTTTAGCCCCAGGCTAAAATAGCCAAAAAGCCAAAAAATCAATCCACTTCCCAAACAAACCCTTAATAGAGTAGCACTGGTTAGTTGCGATAATCTAACTCTAATACGAAACAAATATAATATCGTGTGAAAAAAAAAAAAAAAAAAAAAAATTGCCTCTAATGTTTGCAACCAGGGACGGAACTAGGAGAAAAATATGGAGGGTCATGGCCACCTGTTTCTGTAAATATTAACCTATTTTGGAAAGATAGTAAAAAGTAACTTTTCGGCTTTTAACCGAGCTTTTAGCTTTTTTAGACAAATGATTTGGGAAATTGGTAAAAAGTAACTTTTGGCTTTTTTAATTAATATTTGTTTATGATGTCAAATCCTAATAAAATGACCAAACTACTCCCATTTAGTTTAAAATATTTACAACTTTACCCATGTAACACATTTTGACCCATGAAGGGTAGAATTGTAATTTCACCATTGGCTAAAAACCAACTTCTCAAATGAAAAAAAATTCAAAAAAGCTAACTTTTGACTTTTGCTATAAACTAAAAAAAGTAACTAAAAGTCAACTTCCCAAAACAAGCTATTATTATTTGTCATAGAACTTTAAATATATATATATATATATATCATTTTATATATAAATGGCCCCCACTATAAAAAATAAAAGATTGATGAATAAGTCTTATATTTTGAACTTGTAATCCATATAATCCAATATTTTTTCTTGTGATCCATTTAGTCTTTTTGGATGTGTAATGACTCATTTACCCGCCACATTAGAGTGTCACATTTAAAAAAAAAAAGTACGCTGAAAAGTTTTTCAGTGTCACATCATGCCCACCACGCTAGATTATCACATTTGAAAAAAGTAAACTAAAGAATTTTTTATTTTTTTTTGGAGTGTCACATCATGTCTACCACGTTGGAGTGTCACATGTTATGTTTAGAAAAAAGTATATTAAGGAGTTTTTAATTTTTTTTAGAATGTCACATCATACATGTCATGTTGTCATGTTTGAGAAAAGTACACTAAAATTTTTTTATTTTTTTTAAGTGTCACATCATACCTGCTACGTTATCACGTTTGAAAAAAGTACGCTAGGGAATTTTTTTTGTTTTTGAAGTATAAGTTTTGGAATGTCATATCATATCTACTACGTTGTCACATTTAGAAAAAGTATACTAAAAAATTTTTAATTTTTTTGGAGAGTCACATCGTTAGAGTGCGACTCCAGTCACATTCTCTACTTTTCACTAACTAAAGTACGAAAAAAGTACACTCTTGATTTTACCTAATTACTTTAGTTATTGTATTCTCGAACCACACTTTTTATTTTAGCTAATCATTTAAACTAACTTAATTAATTTTTAAAAGAAAAAATACTAATTGCTGATATTTTACTAATATAAATTTGCAATAATAATAAATTTGCCCATACAAACATACAAAACCTGTAGAATGAGGATAAAAAAAATACAAAATACAAAATAAGTTATTCCGTAATTCATTAAATAGAATTGAAGGGACATATAAAATTGCTATATACACATATACATATATAAAATATATAAAATCCCAAATTCAAGACATAAATATACAAAAATTTAAGATATATACATACATATTTGTTTGAAGAGCCTCCGAGGCTCTTCAATTGTAGCCACAAAAATAGCAAGATGGTAAAGCAGCTAGTCCAATAGCCAGCCCATTAGAGCTCAAAATTAGAGTTACATTGGCTAAAATGCCTGACAAACCTTTTTTAACTATCCCCTCGGAGATGCTAATATCTACCACATTGGAATATCACATCATACCTATCACATTAATAAAAGGGTATAACTATCTACCAAAACACTACCAAAATAAAAAATAGGATCACACAGAAAGAAACTCTCTGCTAATAAGACTTAATAGATCAATAGAAAAACTTGGGACTAATTGGAATACTTGTTTGTGATATGGGATTTATTGGTAAATATCTCATAAAAAATGTATATGTGTCAAAAAAGCCAAAAATAAAAACCAAACAAAACTAAAAAAGTCTGACTAAAATAGCAAAAAAAATTAAAAAACTAAATTATTTTAGTTCTTTCCTAACGAAGACTTAATATAAGCAAAGAGTATCATCATAATTAAATTAGCCTTAAGAAAACACCTTGTTTTGTTCTAATTTTTGAAATTGAACTTTTTAAAAATTGAATTTTTTATTTTTTGTATTTTTTTATTTATAGTGAATTTTTTTAATATTTTAAACAAATGTTTTACCTTATAGATAAACTTAATATAAATACAATTAAAAGGTATAGTATTTGTGAATTTTTAAAAAAATCACTAAATACTAAAAATACAAAAAGAATATAAAAATTTAGTACATTTTCGTATTCTTGTGTATTTATTAATTTTTTTATAAATATTTTACTTTTTAGATACATTTAGGTTATGTGTAAAAAAAAAATGGCTTAAAATATTTAAAAAATTATTAAAAAAACATGAAAAAAAATTTAATTTTCAAAAAATTGAATTCAAAATATTAAAACAAAATAAAATGAATAATTTTGGTGGTAGATCATGCTTCTCTAGGTCTTTGTAATGAAGCTTTGCTTACACTAGATTTTTTTTATTTTAAAGTAATTATGTTAGAACAAAAGTTAATATCATACAAAACAATAAAAAGGAAACAACGAAGGACCAAACATGAAAATATATTGAAACTACAACAACAAATTATAAAATCTACCAAAAAATTAGCAACCGTATAGGAAAGCCACTAATGTACTCATAGATGTGATTTGAAAAGGAAAATCCATATCTTAAAAAAAGAATTAGTCCCGCTATTGTCATTGCTATTGCCATTTCCATTGCCATTGCTATTGCTGTTACCATTGCCTTCGCCTTCATCTTTGCCGCCACTGCTCAACTCCGTTATTGTCGTCACTGTTTTTTTATAGATCGATTATCATCAAAAGCCAGAGTTACAACTAGCAGTTAAAGCCAGAGTTGAACCCAATCCCAATTGTTTGGGTTGATAATTGTTGAATTATCAACGAGATCTATGATGACACCACCATATATACATTATACATATGACAATTATTGGTGATCATACGTTTAGACCCACAAATGTGGCAATAATAGAGTTCGTAACAAATCAAAAGTTGACGCATCTTATATCATATCATTATGAGTTAAATTGTTAGAGTTTCTTGCGGGGGTCAATCATTTTTTCTTATATATGTGTTCCTCAAAAAATAAAAAAATAAAAATTATAATAATGTAACGCTCAGAAAGGTTATTTGTGTTATGAGTTTTACATTCATATTTTTAATGATTTTCTTAAATATTTTAATCTTTTTTAAAAAAAAAAATTAGATCCACTTAATTTTGATATATTTAAAAGGTTTAAAATTTAGAAAACAAATTATTGAAAAGTCCACTCTAGCAATTGTCTAAGGTATTAGATCCAATGGATATTTTTTGCTGTGAGAGCTCCACTCTTTGTAAAATAGTTTAGTAAGAATTTATTTTATTTGTTTTGAAGAATATTTTGTTTCTAATTTTACCCCTTAATTTATCTGTTGACTTTTTTCAAATTTATATCTATATGTTTAAATTTATATTTATCTATTCAAATCATTTTTTATCTCTTTAATTTTTTTTGACTATTTATTTAAATTTATATCTTCTGTTCAAATTTTTTTGACTATTTGTTCAAATTTTTTTTATCTGTTGAATTTTTTTCTATTTGTTGAAATATTTTTTTATCTATTGAATTTTTTTAACTTATTTGTTGAAATTATCTATTTAAAAATCCATTTATTAAAATTTACCAAACTTTTTTTTTCTCATCTGTTGAAATTTGCATAGCACATTTCCATGATCTGTTGAAATTTACATAGCATATTTCCATAATCTATTGAAATTTATCGGCGTCATGCTCAGGTCTAGAGTCCCTCAGATCCGTAATCTATTTGAGAGACCTTAGATCTCAGCGGGTAGGGGTGTCCGTAGTTCGGTTTGGGACGGTTTGCGATTTGGTTTGGACCCGCCCGCATCTATGCGGTTTGGAAAAAAGTCAACCCACAACCGCCCGCAATGCGGTTTGCGGTTTGTGCGGATAGGGTTCGCGGATGTGCGGGCGGTTTGCGGATTGAACTTTTTTTCAAAAATTTGTTTTTAAACCTTTTTTTTTCTTCCAATTTGTCAATCTTTATTTTGGACATTTTTCCTCATATTTTCTAAAATGCTCCAACATTAATAATTAATGAATTAAAACTTATAAAAAACTTATAAAATAAAAAACACAACAAATTCAATTCGTAACCTAAACAAATCATTCAAAATCTACCTTCATCATTAATTTGCATTCATCCTACATTCATCATTCATAACCCAAATAAAAAAAATCCTATATTGAAAATTCTACATTCATCATTCCTAACCCAAATGCAAAAAAAGAAAAAAGAAAAAAAAAAGGAGTAATTCTTCATTAACTTACATTCATCCAAAATGCAAAAAAAAAAAAAAAAAAAAAAAAAAAAAAAAAAAAAAAAAAAAATTCATTAACTTACATTCATCCAAAAACAAAATGCCATTAAAAAAAAAAAAAAAAATTGTTGTCAAACTTCATTCAATACAAACCCATGAAATAAAATAAAAACATTTCTAAGATATCAAACTTCATCATGAATCACATCCAATCCAACTTTCACAAATTCCAATTCCAATTCCATGCATTTGGTTGATGAACCCTACACAAAAACAAATTGAAAAAATATAAACTTTAATCTTCAATTATATTAAGAAATGAAAAGATAAACAAATGTCTATATTTTGCATCTCAATATAGTAAGAAAATGTATTGAGTATATGAAAAAATTACCAATGAGCAAATGGATATTAGAGATCAATTATAGCATCAACATTATAGGTTGAACTTGAAGATGAGCTTGACTCTAAGGTACCTAATTAGGAGTCAACAAGAGAAGATTAATAAAACTTACATTAGAAAATGAACAATACAAATAAAAATGAAGATAAATAAATTCTCATTTACCCGAGTCATATTGCTCAAATTCCTCCACATCATCCATCACCTTTCGAAGAGAAATTGGAAAGTTGCTTCGAAACCAATTTTGAGTACATATAAGAGCTTCAACCATAGAAGGCGAGAGTGAACTATGAAATGGGTCAAGAATATGCCCTCCCGTACTAAAAGCCGACTCCGATACAACGGTAGAAATAGGCATGGCCAACACATCCCTTGCAAGTTATGATAACACCCTATATTTGGTTGCATTCACCTTCCAATAATCCAAAATCTCAAATGTTTGATTCTTTGCAAAATGTTCAACGTTGGATAAATATTGTTCCAATTCCAACTTAGATCCACTAGTACATCGCCCCTCCAAGTAGGAATTAAATTGAGAGTCAACTAAAGAATAGGGATCATCATCATCATCATCTTCCACCATATTCACAACTTCACTCACACTTGGAAGTTTCTCATTTGAAGGATAAAGTGTGACATAATGGCTATACAAATGACTCAAACAACTCTTAACCTTGTCTACCATCTCTTCCACCTTCCTATTATCTCTAAGAAATAAATTGGAAAAACAAAACTCTAAGTATGTCATTTTTTTGGTAGGATCAAGAACCACCGCAACATACAACAACAAATTGATCTTACTTCCATCCTCCCAATACTTGCTAAACTTTAGTTTCATAGTCTTTCCCATTGTGCTCAAAGTATCATTCTCCTCCAAATTAATTGGTTAATTTTGCTTTCAATAACAAACATTTCCTTGTAAAAAGCATTGGAAGTAACAAAGAGAGACTCTGAAAATTTCTTAGTTGCAACATAAAATAATTTTAGAAACCCAATCCAACTCATTCGGACTTCTTCTTATGCCAGCATCAACATCCTTAAAATAAGGTTCAAAGTTGGAATCCACAAACTTCAATCGGTTAAAAGCCTTCTCATACTTTTCGGCGGCCTCTAACATCAAATAGGTAGAGTTCCACCTAGTTGGTACATCTAGGCATACAAGAGCTTTTGAATCAAGTTTGAGTGTAGCCGCACACTTCTTAAAAACATCATGCCTATGAGGAGAAGACCTCACATATCGCACTGCAAATCTAATGTTGGCAATAGAATCATCTATTTCTTTCAAGCCATCACTCACAACGAGATTAAGAATATGTGCACAATGCATATGAATAAACTCATGTTGCAAAATAGTCCCCTTATAATCTTTGGTTATCGTTTTCAAATATTAAATGGTAAGATTATTAGAACTAGCATTATCAACTGTTAAGGTGAATATGCTATCAATATTCCACTCAATCAAACACGACTCAATTTTTCGACCCAATGTTTCTCCTTTGTGATCCTCAACTTGTTGAAAATTTATTATTCTTTTTTGAAGTTTCCAGTTATCATCAATGAAATGAGCAGTCAAACACATGTAACACAAATTCTGAATAGATGTCCAAGTATCCATAGTAAAGCAAATTCTACGACCCTTCATGGCCTTCTTTAACTTATCCCTTTCATTCTTGAATATGTTGAGCACTTCTCTAGATATGGTTTTGAACGGTCAGATTAAAAAAAAAAAAAAAATTTATTTGGATGAGTTGGACGGGTGCGGGTCAAGCCCGCAACCCGAAAATTAGATAAAATCCAAACCGCACCCTACCCTAATGTGTTTGCGAAACCACCCATACGTGCGCGGTTCAGATCGGGTAGGACGGTTTGTGCGGGTCGGATTGCCCTATGCCCAGCCCTATTAGAGGGGGAAGAAGATCCTTTGAATCACTGACTCAATTCTTTTACATTTTTGTTAAAATTGAAGAGAAATGAGTGTTAATAATACTTATCAAGTCCCATGGATGTTACGCTGACGACGACCTCGACGATGTTGGCAATGAGGATGATGAAAGAGGACACGTTGGCACAAGAAAGGCTGGCGGCGAAGGCGAAAATGACGACTAGGCCATCAGAAACGCCGATGATGATGTCGCGGACAATCATGCCAGCAATGAAATGCTTCTACCACAATGGCGAAGAGGTTCTATCTCTCAGGGTCTTCCACCACGGTAGTGTTGAGTAGCGGAAGCCGAGTCTAGGAGTTTGGAGATAGACAAGGTTAGGGTTTGAAGAGAGAGAGAGAGAGAGAGAGAGAGAGAATTAAGGGGTTTTAACCGTGTATATGATATATATATATATATATATGTGTGTGTGTAGGGGATAGTTTGGACATTTTGCACCATCATGTCTTTATAGACAGTTTTTTAGTGCCAGGACCTTTCACCAAATAAATTTTAAATTTGGATTTATGAATTGAATGCCTAAAATTTATACAAAAATCTTTACAAAATTCATTCAATACAACAAAATATAAAAAAAAAAAATTTGCATAAAATATAAAAAAAAAATTCACTAAAAAAAAATATATATATATATATATATAAAATAGTGATAACCAAATAAGGTGTATGGTTTTATCACTTTATGATCACAAAATCACAAGCTACCTTCCTATTCCTAGCAAATGTTTAATGAATTAATCATACGCATGCCCATACATACATACATATATACCTTTACCTAGAATAAAAACTAAAAAAAAGTAAAATCGTACATATATTATACATGTAAGGGAAAAATACATTTCAATGATATTTTTATAAAGAAATTATAGATTAGTGAAATTGTTTATAAATTTAATTATTAAACTGTGTCAAAATTTACCATCTGACATGGGTAAACCCATAAAGGTTATAGCCCACCATTTAGGGCCCAATATATAATTCAAATACTAAAACCCAGCGTTGTTGAAGCTCAACATGGCATTAAGAACCAATGACATCTAAACACATGGCAAGAGAAGGACAAGCCACATAAGCAGACAAAGATCCTGCAAAGTTATCATACTATACATCAGCCATCAATGAAGTTCCTTACAACATTTATTGCGATAATCCCTCTCCGTCGAGACAAAACGGCCTCACCACGAACAAGGCAAGTTAGAGCATAGACTTTCGGCCAAGATGACAGGTCGGAAGGGACAACGAAATGATTACCAGAGGATATAAGCAGACGTCGAAGACAAGAAGAAGGTTAAGCTTTCTATCACTAATCTCTCTCCACACTCCATCTCTCTTTCTAACTTGCTCGTCGAAGGGTTCGTTGGGGACTCCCCGTTCCCCGTTGAACTCTTGTGCAAGTTTCTCTGTAGGCTTGATACCTCGGACATTGGTTTGGGGAGCGTGGATCAGTTCGACCCGTTCCATCTAGAACACGTTGTATCATCAGTGGCGCCGTCTGTGGGAAGCATTTTTGCTCCGCACGCCAGTTGTGCTCATTGTCGCCGGAAACCCTTTCCTAATAACCTTTTCCTGCCACCCACCAAAGTGGATGGTCACGATTAGATCCATGGCTTCTCACCACAATGTTGCCGACCACCAAGCTGACCCTCCCAATCCAAACAACCCACCGCAGTATTTCACTGAGCTCACCAACAGCATTAACCGTCTGGCCGAGCAAAACCAAGCCCTGATTAATGCTCTACTCCAAAGAAACCTTCCTATGCCCCCTCCGCCACCTCCAAATATCCCACCCAACCAAGAACGAACCCCGAGCCACACTATCCAGCAGCCCTATCCACCCAACTTGGAAAGCTTGCGACCCCTTCCCCAGATATGAACCTGCCACCCCGGGCCCCACATCCATCGGTCCCGGCACCAACCCTCGCGGGAGAGGCCAGTAGCGTCCAACCTCCGTTGCCTTCTAGTTGTGACAACACTCCTCTTTGGGATGCAAAACTCTGAGCCATGAAGCTCCAGTTCCAAGGAGTCATGCAGAACATACAGAATAAACCATCTACCATAACCAACTCACTGTTCGTTGCCTCTATTAGGGACAAACCCTTACCTCCTAAGTTCAAAATGCCCTCGATCGACTCTTTCGACGGAACAACGGACCCAGTCAATCACTTGGAGACCTACAGGACCCTCATGATCCTCCATGCATTCCTTGATGAAATCATGTGTCGGGCTTTCCCCGTAACACTTAAGGGATCGGCCCGACTATGGTTTAGTCAGCTACCGACGAACTCTGTCTCTACCTTTCAACACTTGAGTGACTCTTTCCTCAGCCACTTCATTGGTGCCCAGCGCCAACGGCGTCTGGCAACTCAACTCCTCAACATCCGTCAGACGGAGAGAGAGTCACTACGCAGCTTCGTCACCCATTTCAACACCGAGGCCTTGCAGGTGGTAGAAAATGATGACAAGGTCATTCTCACGGCTTCCATGGTCGGCCTACGATCATCTAATTTCCTTTTTTCCCTCTCTAAAAATCCCCCGACCTCCATGGCAACCCTACTTTCAAAAGCCCAAAAATAAATGAACGCCAAAAACTCCCTAGCAGCCCGACAAGATCCTACAGCCAAAAACCCGATCCCCAGAGAGAAGAGAAAGGACTCAGAAACCAGAAACACCCAGTACCCTCACCAAACACCTCAGTATACCGACCGACCACCCCAAGCCGACCGATCGGCGTCAACCCAACCTCCCGGACAGTTCGAATGATACATACCCCTCAACTCCCCCATGGAACAAGTCTTGAACCAGATTCAACGAGATTATCCCCTAAAATGGCCCTAACCGTTACGGTCTCCTTCCAACCGGCGAGACCAGTCCAAATACTACCACTTTCATCAGGACCACGGCCATAACACAGAGGAGTGTGTTAACCTCAAAGACCAGGTCAAAGGCTTGATACGTCAAGGACGTCTCAGTCGGTTCATAGAAGCCCGCCCTCAGCAGAGGCAAAGGACTGAACACCCCAGAAACAACTGCCGGCGTACCCCTTCTCTACAACTCGCATAACCTAACCAAGGTCATGATTGCCCTCCACAGTAACCCCGGGCACCAGGTAACCCTGCTCCCCCTGTTGGAGAGATCAGAGTTATTGCTGGGGGGCTTGCTTGTGGAGGACCATCCCGCTCAGCTCAGCGGGCAGAACTCAGGAAAATAAGGCAGGGCTCAGACAAAGAAGTTGCTACATTGGACCGCCCTTCCAAACAGCTCAAGCAATGGATGAAGCCTATCACCTTTACGCAGGCCGATTGCACAGGCATCCGTTACCCCCATAATGACCCCCTCGTCATCCCTGCCCTCCTCTCCAATTACAAAGTCAGACGGGTTCTCGTCGACAATGGCAGTTCTTTTGACATCATCTTCCTAAATGCCTTTCGCCAGCTCAAGGTCGGGGAAAAAAGTCTGTTCCCTCTCCAAACCCCATTGGTCAATTTTACTGTAGATCAGGTGATCTCCATTGGCTCCATTGACCATCCTATCACAATCGGAGAATACCCGCGGCAGAGTACAAAGTTGCTCACCTTCCTCATCGTCAACTGTCCCACTGCTTACAATATCATCATTGGCCGCACCGCCCTAAATACTTTCTAAGTTATCACATCCACCTTCCATCTTGCCCTCAAATTTCCCACCGACCTTGGGGTTGGTACGGTGAGGGGAGAGCAGACTGTAGCCCCAGAATGTTACGTCGCATCACTTAAAGAGGTCAAGCTAAAGGAGGCTATGATCATTGAAGGGCTCGACGCCAGAGACAAGGATGAGCTGGTCAGAGGAGAACAGTGGAAGAGCTTGTCGAGGTCCTCATCGACCCCACCAACCCAACAAAAACTACCAAGATCGGCAGCCAACTATTCTCCTAGGCCAAGACAGACCTTACTGCCCTCCTGATTGAGCACAACGACGTATTTGCCTGGACCCACTCCGACATGCCGGGTATTGACCCCTCCTTCATCACCAATCGTCTCAGCATTGAGCCTCATTTCCTACCCTTTCGCCAGAAGCAGCGCATCTTTCACCCAGAACGCAATACCCTTATTGCTCTGAAGTAGATAAGCTCCTTGAGGCACAGTTTATCAACAATGTGGGTTACCCCAGATAGTTGTCATATGTGGTCTTGGTCCGTAAAAACAACGGTAAATGACAACTCTGTGTCGACTACTCCGACCTCAACCAAGCTTACCCCAAAGACAGTTATCCCCTTTCTCGCATAGATCTGCTTGTTGACGCCACGACCGGTCATCAAATGCTCAGCTTCATGGATGCATTCTCTAGGTACAACCAAATTCTGATGCACCCATCTAATCAGGAACACACATCCTTCATCACCGACCAGGGAACCTACCATTATCATGTCATGCCATTTGGGTTGAAAAATACCGAAGCCATTTACCAACGGTTGGTCAACACCGTCTTTCATCATCAGATAGGCCGGAACATGAAAGTATACGTCGATGACATGCTAGTCAAGAGCAAACTCTCCACTGATCATCTGGCCGACCTGTGAAAGACCTTCGGCACCCTGCGAAAGTATCAAATGAAGCTCAATCCGGAGAAATGCACCTTCGGCGTAGAATCTGGGAAGTTCTTGGGTTTTATGGTCAGTCAACGGGGCATCCAAGCTAACCCCGAAAAGATCAAGGCCTTCGTAAAAATGCAGTCACCCAGAACGGTTAAGGAGGTTCAGAGGCTTACTGGCAGAGTCGCCGCCCTCAACTGCTTTATTTCCCGCGCAAAGGACAAGTGCCTCCCCTTCTTCAAAATTCTTCGGCAAACTTTTGAGTGGACGACCGAGTCTGAAGAGGTTTTCCAACAATTGAAACAGACCATGGCCAACTCCCCTTTACTCTCCCGAACGCTCACGGGTGAGCCCCTTTCTCTATTTAGCCGTATTGAGCACCGCAGTCAGTGCAACCCTCATCAGGGAGGACGGTTCAGTACAGCGCCCCGTTTATTACATTAGCCGGACTCTTAGAGGTGCAGAACAAAACTACCCATTACTAGAAAAAATGTCCTTGGCCTTGGTCACCGCTTCAAGACGACTCCATCCTTACTTTTAAGCCCACTCCATAGTGGTCCTCACTGACCAACCTTTGAAGAAGATAATACAACAACCAGAGCTGTCCGGCAGACTTATGCAATGGTCGGTCGAGCTCAGCCAATTTGATATCTTCTACTGACCTCGAACGAAGATCAAAGGGCAGGTTGTTGCCGATTTTATCCTAGAATTCACCAATCCTATTCCAACCACGGCTCCCCCGCCCCCGCAATCCCACACTGAGGTAGAAGACCCCCACTCTTGGACCCTCAACGTCGACGGATCATCATAGAAAAAAGGCAGTGGGGCTGGTCCCATCCTCACTGCCCCCGAGGGTGGTTATTTCAAGTGTGCTCTCCGCTTCTTGTTCGACGCAAGTAATAATGAGGCTGAATATGAGGCACTCATCGTAGGTCTCCGCCTCGCCAGAGACATTGGTGTCAGCCATATCCACGTGTTCAGCGATTCCCAGCTCATTGTCAGACAAATAACGGGGGAATTCGATGCCAAGGAAGACATAATGCGGGTTTACAGGGATATTGCACTCCATCTTACTCGCCTCTTCAATAATTTCCACATCAAGCGCATCCGTCGGACGGAAAACTCCAAGGCAGATGAAATGGATCAGTTAGCTTCTGCCGACCAATCAGACCTCAGCCATGGCGTTCACCTTGAATACCTGGCCCACTCGGCCATTTCCCTACAACAGCAGCAAGTCCACTTCCTCTAAAATGAACCTATTCCATGGGCGGCAGATATCCTGTCATTTTTGACAAATGGGGAATTGCCCGCCAACAAACACCAGGCTCCCAAGGTCAGGGCCCAGCCATCCAACTATATTCTTATCAGTGGTCTTTTGCACAAACGTAACTTTTCACGCGCATACCTGCGATGCCTCAATCCTGCTCAAGCGACCAACATGATGAGGGAAGTCCATGAGGGTATATGTGGCAATCACTTGGGTGCCAGGTCACTAGCCCACTAAATACTTCGCACCGGTTACTTTTGGCCTACTCTCAATCAAGATGCCACTAAATTCGTACTTAAATGTGATAAGTGCCAACGCTTCACCAATATCCCCCATGCTCCTCCTACAGAACTGATCACACTCTGCAGTCCTTACCCATTCGCCAAATAAGGGATCGACTTAGTTGGCCCATTGCCTTCTGGCCGAAGCCAAA
The DNA here is from genome assembly GCF_055761805.1 of Camellia sinensis. Classification (NCBI taxonomy): domain Eukaryota; kingdom Viridiplantae; phylum Streptophyta; class Magnoliopsida; order Ericales; family Theaceae; genus Camellia; species Camellia sinensis. The sequence continues at coordinate 3,792,720 of NC_138974.1, read as the reverse complement.
CCAAATTTGCAACCGTCGCCATTGATTACTTCACTAAATAGGTGGAGACGGAACCCCTTGCCATAATTACCGAGCGGAACACAACCAGATTCATCTGGCAGTCGATTGTGTGCCGTTTTGGTATCCCTCAAGCCATCGTCTCCGACAACGGCAAACAATTCGACAATGCCAAGTTTAGAAAATTTTGTACAGAACTTCAAATCCAGCCATGTTTTTCTTTCCCAGGTCATCCCCAAGCCAATGGCCAAGTTGAGGTTACAAACCGTTCTTTTCTGAAGATCATCAAAACTAAGCTGGAAGCTGCTAAGGGACTCTAGGCTGAGGAATTACCAAACGTACTCTGGGCCTACCGCACTACCGCTCGAACCCCTACGAGGGAGACCCCCTTTCGCTTAACATACGGCGCTGAGGCGGTCATCCCAGTGGAAATCGGTCTGCCTACCCCGAGGGTTTTACACCCGAATCCAGAACTAACTGAAGAACTGCGTCAGGTAGACTTGGACCTAATTGAAGAACTCTGAGAGACCACTGCTGTCAGGCGGGCCTCATATCAACAGAAAATGAGAACACACGACAACCGCAAAGTCCGACCGAGGGAGTTCGGCGTGGGGGACCTTGTTTTGTGTGAAGCAACTCTTGCCACCAAAAATCCGGCTGAGGGTAAGTTGGCAGCCAAGTGGGAGGGACCTTACGTTGTCAAGGCCAGACCTTGTCCGGGCACTTACCGACTTCAGGACATGGAAGGTCGAGATCTCCCCCATCCGTGGAACGCCGAGCACTTGAAGCGTTATTTTCAATAAAGCCATATTTTTGTATTGATCAATTGCTGTATGTTCTTTTTGACAATCTACACACTTGGATGTTTTTGTTCTTTTCTCACATGGTGTAAATTTGTGATCAATGGGCTACACTTTAAATGACAACAATCTTATATCTCAGTATCTGTGTGGTATTTCAATAACACCCTATTTGCAGTCTCAGCCAGAGTGAGTTACTTAAAGCCTCAGCCAGACTGAGCATGAAGGGCTCAGCCAGACTGAGTTACTTAAAGCTTCAGCCAGACTGAGTACGAAGGACTCAGCCAGACTGAGTCACTTAAAGCCTCAGCCAGACTAAGCAGGAAAGGCTCAGGCAGACTGAGTTACTTAAAGCCTCAGCCAGATTAAGCACGAAGGGCTCAGCCAGACTGAGTTACCTAAAGCCTTAGCCAAACTAAGTATGACGAGGTCAGCCAGATTGAGTTACTTGAAGAGTCAGCTAGACTGAGTTAATTATGGCTCGAACCAAACTGAGCACGAATGAAGAACTCGGCCAAGCCCATTCTTGCAACTTTATGATTGTGGCATAGTTGCCATACTTAGTCAAATTCCAGATCCACGCTTTTCCGCATTTTAACATTTAACATTTTCAACTTTCATTTTTAATTCACACTTTATACTCTTACAACATGATTTAAAACTTCACATTTTAGGACCTTTACATTTCAACGTTTCACAAATTAGGCTAGCTCCCTACTTCTTAACCTTTACTATGATTTATACACAAGCCTTATTTGAATGACCATTCTCATTCTTTTCAGATCTACAAGAAATAAAGACAATAGTATGAAAAAAACACAACTCATAATTTTATTTATTTGCAAACTTACACATAAGTCCACTACAGAAATTACAAAAAAAAAAAAAAAAAACACAAACACATACACAAACACAAACACAAACAAACAACAAAATCAAAAATTTTATTTACAACTTTTCTTTACAATCAATCACTCCACCTTGCTTGAGGCCAGGTCTTCTTCGTCCACCCCCTCATGAAGGGAGGTCTGGGCCATGTCGTCTTCATCTATTCTTACGTTGCTGAAGTCCAAGTCTGGGAACAACTCTTTTGCTTTGCGTTTGAAAGTCTTCCAGCCGCTGTCCTAGAACTCAGTCATCTCATGCTTGTAGAAATCCGACCGCTGGAAGCTCTGGATCACTTCCTCCTCACTCCGGCTCCCAGTGGTCGCTCTCGACGGGCCAGCCCCCTATCCCCCTCTCTCGCCAAGCTACTAGCGATCGCGGCATCAATGGCCATCTGGAAGTCGGCGGACCCCTTGAACTGCTCTACAGCAGCAACACATAGGTCGGGGTACGCCGCCATCTCAGATGCCAACTTGGCTCTTTCTTCCTCCAAGGCCTTCTCCAATCCCGCCTTCTCTGCCGCTGACTTGGTCCGCTCGTCTGCCAGCGCCCTCTCAAACTCAGCGATCTTTAGATTTGCTTATTCTTTTTCTTTGATCGACTGAGCACGCAGATCTTCGTTGCAGACCATGACCTCATCCCACCGTTCGTTGGTGACGGTATAGGCTTTCTGGGCCTCTTCCAGCTTCTTCTGCTTGCCAGCCAGCTGGAACTAGAGTGACACCACCTTGCGGCGCGCCGTCTCCAGCTCTAACTTGGTTGTGAGCAGCTCAACATTGGCACGGTCGGTGGAATAGCGTTGTACCATCGCGAACACCTCCATCTTTTTGGCTTTTTGGGCCTCTTTCAACCCCCTGATACACGCACTCCGCGCGATCTTCCTCCAGCTTGCGGTCTCCCTCCTCAAACTTTCAAGTTGGGCCTCCACCTCCTCCAACTTTGCCTTCAGTGGCCTCACTTCGCCTTTTGCAGCCGCTGCCTTGTTCAGTAGGGCTCCCACTAAGGCAGTCGCCTCCATCTGGGCAAAGCACAACCCCCTTAGCAGTTCGGCCTCAGTGAAACTGGCCATCGAGCGCACGACCACGTCCTCTAGAACTCCCAAGAGGCGATCTGCAACTGTCCTGGCTTCACCTCCTTCTCCTTCCAGTCGCCCGGACACTGCTGGAACGTGGTAAATGGAGGTCTTCAACCTAGCTCTCTCTCCTTCTCCTTGGGGTGCAGGACCCCCCTTGGGCTGCTGCTCTGCCCCCTCCTCAAGGTCGGTCGCCCCACCTTCCACTTATTTTTCAGGGCCAGTCGCCCCACTCTCCATCTCCTTCGCTGCTTCCTCCAATCCCACTTCGGGGGTCTCCTCTACCATCACCTCCTTCGTCCTTTTCAAGGCTGGCCCCTCTTTCCTCTCCTTTACTCTTTTCTTCTTCTTCAACACAGCCTCCACCTCCTTTTTGTTCTTCTCCTTTAGAGGATCCACTGGAGGTGGTCGTGGCTCAAAACCGTTTAGATCCTTCTCCCCCAGCGGCTTAGGGCGCGGTCGAACTCATTCTATCACGCTCGGTTTCGGAGCAGGCCCCAACTTTGCCTCTTTATATTTGTCTACTTTGGTGAATAATCTCCTCTCCTCCTCCTCCACCTTCCTTTGCACCTCCAGCTTCTCTCTTGCCGGATCCTCCCCCAACGGTTGCGGTCCCAAGTTCAGGGCAAACAGCGTTGAAGGAAGGACCAGCTCGTCCCACCTCACTCCCTTCTCTCACCTTCTTCACTCGGTCTTCAGCCGCCTTGTCCAACTTGGGCTCGACTGATTTGATGGGGACTTTCCACGTTGTCCGAACGCCCCTTCCACCGTTCGCCGACACAAAAAACCATCTCGGCCTCCATTCCTTCACTAAAGACGGCATCCCCGCCACTACTTCTCACCCTGCTATTGCCTGCAGTGTCACCCACGTCTCCTGTTGATTGGAGGCCTTGTAGCAGGAGAAAAATTCCTCCACAATCATGGCCACTCCTGTCGTTGCTTGCTACCAGGAACTCGCACAGGCCATCAGTATTTTCCAGGCATTCGGCATCAACTGCCCTGGTGCCACTTTTAGCTTATTTAGCACGTCCACCACCACTTGAGGAGAGGTAGCCTTAAACCTTCTCGCAACGCTTCCTCATAGAGACTAAATTCGTCCGGCCGTACATCTGACGCCCACTCCCTAGATGTGGGCAGCCTCAGCCCTATTTCTGAGGGAATTTGGTACTTCCTCCTTATTCCCTCTAACTCCCCTGCCGTAAGTATGGATCTGTCCGGTTTGGTGTGCTAGTGGTCCGACTCCACTTGACTAATAGGTCTCGCGGCTGCAATCATTGTCTTAGGACAAGCCCGCACCGCCTGACTCACTACCTCCCCCTCCCCCCACTCCGTACGATATTGCTCCGCCAAGTCCACCGCGTCGTCGTCACCCAATGCATCTAGTCTCACGGTGGGCACATCCTCTCGAGCCATCTCTCTGGTATACCTGCGTATCGCTTCAGGCGCTAGTGCAAGATAGTTCACGAAGTGTTGCAAAAGCGTATCACTCGACACAAAAAGAGTTTACTTCTGGAACGTTTTGATTTTTTGCAAAAAGATAGGTAAAACGGATAATACAAAAGCCCAAGGCTTGTCTGTATTTCAAGAGTCACAATTAAATTTAGCCAGCTTGGAAAATTTTCAAAAAATTTGCCAAAACAGCCTTTTCTATACCCTATATTAACCTACCCTTTCGTTTCTGGCCCAACGCCTAACCTCCCTCATCACGGGATTCCGCCACGTGTACGACCACGATCCACTGCCCCCTTCTCCTACCCTGTCTTTTCCACTTCAAATCACCACGTGCCCAACCACTCCTCGAGCCACGCACGCCGCCACTTGCCTCTCCACTCGGTCACCCTTCGCAGTCGGCTCTCCTCATGGTCGGACCCTCCACTTGGTCACCCTTCGCGGTCGGCCCTCTTCATGGTCGGCCCCTCCACCCAGTCACCCTTCGCGGTCGGCCCTCTTCATGGTCGGTCCCTTCACTCGGTCACCCTTTTCGGTTGGCCCTCTTCATGATCAGTCCCTCCATTTGGCCATCCATCGTCGTTGGCCCACCTATCGGTCGGTCTTTACCCCTCCGGTCTTTCACAACCTTCGTTTTCTTCATTATTCCCTTCGTTGGACTAAAGTTGCACTGGGAAATGGGGGACTACTGACATGGGTAAGCCCATAAAGGTTATAGCCCACCACTTAGGGCCCAACACATAATTCAAATATTAAAGGCCAGCGTTGCTGGAGCTCAACATGGCATTAAGAACCAATGACATCTAAACACGTGGCAAGAGAAGTACAAGTCATATAAGCAGACAAAGATCTTACAAAGTTATTGCACTGTATATCAGCCATTAATGAAGTCCCTTATAGCATTTATTGCGATAATCCCTCCCCGTCGAGACAGAACAGCCTCACTATGAACAAGGCAAGTTAGAGCATAGACTTTCGGCCAAGATGATCGGTCGGAAGGGACAACGAAATGATTACCAGATGATATAAGCAGACGTCGAAAACAAGAAGAAAGTTAAGCTTTCTATCACTAATCTCTCTCTACACTCCATCTCTCTTTCTAACTTGCTCGTCGAAGGGTTCGCTGGGGGACTCCCCGTTTCCCATTGAACTCTTGTGCAGGTTTCTCTGTGGGCTTGATACCTCGGACATTGGTTTGGGGAGCGTGGATCAGTCCGACCCGTTCCATCTAGAACACGCTGTATTATCACCATCAAATTGATTTTTTTTTTTTTGACAAATTATACTGTAGTGTATTTTCTCATAACAAACTTGCTATATTCCACCAATATAACAATCTTAATCTACTCTTAATGACGTGAAAGAGAGAATAAAGACAGATAGAGAGAAAAATGTGGGCTCACCTCTTTATATGATCCGGTCCACGGTGATACGAAATTTACATTTAATTATGAGCCTTTGCTTTGTTTTGAATAGGACACAAATGTTCTTTTTCCTCTTTATATGATCCGTTCCACGGTGATACGAAATTTACATTTAATTATGAGCCTTTGCTTTGTTTTGAATAGGACACAAATGTTCTTTTTTAAGGTAATAATAGAAACAAATGTTCACAGCAATCAGTTCACACACATTTATGAATTTACACCTTAGTAATGGTGGTGTAGTGTAATTATGGTCAAATAAATGTGATACCCCCATTAATTCTTTCTTTTATTAACAATCGAATGCGTTGGATGCTTCAAGCTTTTACAAAGCAAAATATAAAATACATGCACTACCAGTGTGGATGTATTTGCTTTGCTGTTACAAGTAATGGTCAATGCATCTATTTTTAAATCTACAAATTTGGTAGATTCAGAGTGCAGGATTTGAAACCTTTGTATATTCTAGATTTTCGAACATCTTAATTTGTCGGCATCATTTTCTAATGTTGTAATTTATTGTAAAAAACAATAAGCGTGTTTGGTTTTAATTTTTTAAATTTAATTTTTTGAAAATTAAATTTTTTATTTTTTGTATTTTTTTTGTTTTTAGTAAATATTAGTAAAATTTTAAGTAATTTTTTTTTTTACTTTTTTATATGCACTAACTTAGATGTATCTAAATAGTAAAATATTTGTGAAAAAATATTTTAAAAAATTAATAAATACATAGAAATACGAAAAATGTACTAAATTTTATTTTATTTTTTTGTATTTTTAGTACTTTGTGAATTTTTTAAAGATTTTTTTCACAAATATTATACTTTTTAAGTGTATTTATGTTAGGTGTAATTGAAAATTAACAAAAACAATACTTAAAATATTTAAAAAAATTCAGTGAAAACAAAAAAAAATACAAAAAATGAAAAAGTAAAATTTTCTGAAAAATAAATTTTGAAAACTGAAACCAACCAGTGTAAATCATTTTCACTATTAGAGCCGCTTGTCTTTGTCAACTCATCACATTTTTTACTTTAATGATTCAATTCATTTATTTTATATTATTATTATTATTATTATTATTATTATAAAATTTGAGTAAAAATTTGATCTAATATGGAACACTTAAATCCTTACCTTTTTAATTTCATCAAATGTTTTTGAAAAATATTATTTTTCCTTAAAAAATTGTTTTAACCATTTTGAATGAGAGAAAATCATCCACCCCCAATCAATACTATTTCTAAAATTAAAATAAAATTTCATCAAATTTGAATAGAAATATGACTTTGGTGAGGCTTTGGTTTATCTTTGGTGTAAAAATTGTCTCCCTTGATTTTATACATATTTGATGAAACAATTAGAACATACTTATAGTCTTTTTTTTTTTTTTTAATTTATCAAATTTGAATTTAGTGAATAATTAGAGATGCTCTAGGTTACAAAAAAAAAAAAAACTAAAAATTAATTCAATAATCCTAATCAAAGAATGGGTGAGATACGATTTTGAAAACAAATAGTCTAATTTTATAAGTTTTTTTATGGGAAAAATGGTAATATTTTATTGATAATAATAAAAATTACAAGATGAAAACATAAACCACTCTAAGGGGTTGTTTGGGATGTCTTAAATAAATTCACTTTTTGACTTTTTGAACTAAAAAGTTGAGCAAAAAAATATTATTGTTTGGGTTAACCTTTTGACTTTTTATGAAAAAATGTGTATTAAAAAATTGTATAAATTAGTGTGTAGGGAAAAATTAGAATTAGAAACTTTTGGTGAATAGTGATAACTTTTTAACTTTTTAAGTAACTTTTTGACTTTTTAACTTTTTGATCACATGCCAAACTTAGCCTAAATCAAAATTGAAGATGATCAAAAACACCTTTTAAGGCATGAGACCAATAGCCGGTCCATTTAAAGTAGGGGTGGAATTCGGACGAGTTCGGTCGGGTTGGGAGGTTGTCCAAGCCCAGCCCAAGCCCGAATTGTAACCCGAGGTTGTCTGTCCAAGCCCGACCCAAGTTAAACCCGAATTGCCCGAGTTGCCCGAATTGTAAATGAAATTTAGGTTTTTTTTTGTAGCTACATTATTAAATTATTAAAATTTGACTCTATTTACAATTTTTTTTTATTTATAGAAAATTATTAATACCATCAAAATAAATAATTTATATAATGTGAGAGAGATGCTACTATAGTAATCCTTACAATTTATTAGTGAAAATACAAAAAAAAAAGTAAGATTTTATGTTATTTGTATATATAATAAATATTCAATATGATTTAATAATATAAATTACTTTAATATCATGTAATGACTAATAATTTATATGTATATTTAATATTTTTATATATATATATATATATATATATAATTCGGGCTTCGGGTTGCTTGGGTTGTTTGACGTCTTTGCCCAAGCCCGCCCAAATTTAATTCGGGCTACTGAATTTTTGCCCAAGCCCGTACCGAATTTGAAAATATTTTGTCCAAGCCCTAAAAAATTTCGGGCTAGGCTCGGGTTGAGCCCGCCCAAGTTGCACCCCTAATTTAAAGTACGTCCACGCTCCACATACTATTTGTTCGCATATTAGGGGTTGTTTGGAGTGTCCTAAATAAGTGTACTTTTTGTCTTTTTGGACTAAAAAATTGAGGTTAAAAATATAGATGTTTGGGTTAACTTTTTGACTTTTTATGGAAAAATATGTAATAAAAAATTGTAAAAATTGATTTGTAGGAAAAATTAGAATTGAGAGTTATGCAGCCGTAATTGTTGACTTTTGGCGAATAGTGTTAACTTTTTAACTTTTTAAGTAACTTTTTGACATTTTGACTTTTTTACAAGTTCTCAAACTTGACATAAGTTGCTGAGAGACCAACAACAAATGCATTACTTGTACATTTTACTTTTATTTTTATTTACTTTAAAGATTAATACCATAAATTTAAATGATTACTATTAACGAATCAATTCACTTAAGACTTGATGTTGAGGCCCAAAATGTAAGTGTTCATCAATCAATAATTACTCAGCCATTTATATATCATTAAAATCTATTTATATAAATTTCCATTTAAATTGCTAACCCAAGTTGGTGTAATTTTACTTACAGCTAATTCGGTTAATGCAAAGTGATTTTACTTAAAAGGGCTCAATTTGTGGTTGAAGAGTGTTTGTTACCCAAACCAAAACCCAGAGGCCTACACCTAGTGGAGGTGAGTTTGAAGTGATTGGAATTTGGAAGGGGAAGACTTTGGTAGGCAAATGGCATGCCTGATCAGCCTGTACCAGATATATGTGTCTGGTTGATGAATGAAAGAAATTTAAAACAATAGGGATGATAAGGAAGTTTCGATTTTGATTAATATATAAAATTTATAAATATTTGTGATGAATATTACGGTACTTTATGATAAAATTATAAATATTAAATTTATGGCATGCACTTTAAAGTTAGGGACGGTGAAATTATAACATTTTATGATTTTATACATTACAAAATTTTATAATAAAAAATTATGAAAAGTATATTATATGTACCTTTTTAGAGTGTACATCGTAGCATATCCTCACAATCTATCATATGCATGACTCTCTTACATCTAATACACTAATATACATATTAATGTATTTTAATGTTTGCTTGTACAGGTAATAATGTATTGTATTACCAAAGTGACACCACACATATATACACGTATATCTATATATATATATATATATGTGTGTGTGTGATTGTGTGAGGGGGTACTAATGAATTAAATAGTATATGTATATGTGTGTGTGTGTGATTGTGCGAGGGGTACAAATGAATTAAAATGGGGCTTTTTCTTTTCTTTTTTTTTTTTTTTTGGCTCATCAAATATACTTTTCTTTGTGGTCATAATTTCCAAGTCAACTAATGGGTCAGCCCAGAAGAATGCAAGAAGGTTCAATGACTTTGAAATTTCACTTTCCACAATATTCAATTTCAATTATAAAAAGGCAAACAAATTGTCAATTCAACTTCACCAACTCATCCTCCTCATCTAATAGACTCCACATAGGCAAATACATCGTCATCAAACCAACCAAAGCTCAAGCATTTAAATTTGGGGAAATTACATTTCTGTCTATCTTTTTAAAAATAATTACAAAACTATGGAAAAGTATATGTTTTTAATATTTTCCCCATAAAATTCCTCTCGTAGACTTATATATTTTTATTTAGGATATATTACACTATTAATTCCTAAATTTTAGCTCTTATATCATTTTAATCCCTATAATTTTGTTTGAATCAATTTTGATATTGATTTTTTTATTTTGTCTCAAATTAGTCTAATTTTTAGCATTTTTTTTTTATATAGTAGATGCACACATAAAAGGCATGTGTTATGCTTTTAAGAGCAAAAATATAAATTTAATCAATTAAGTAAAAAATTTCTATTAAAAATCCTAACCGCATTATCAATTAGGCTAAATTAACGTAAAATCTAAAAGTAATAGTCAAAATTGAGCTAATTAAAAGACTAAAATAATACAAGTGACAAATTGTAAAAACTATTGATATAATTTACCTTTTTAATTATTTATTTATAATTGGGTTTGGAAAGCTTGCAAGCTACGGTACGTCAATAGTTATTTAGAGAAAGGAGAGTAAGTAATTAGTGACATAAGCAATGGCGATCACGAGAATGGTTCAATTGTCCCTCAAGTTGAATTGAAGATTACTACAACTTGACTCTGACGAATTTCCATGAAAATTATGTGGATGTTCCTAGAATTTATCTACAAAACTACAATTAAATTAATATCAAAATTTTTGGCCAAGTTATTACTAATCAACCCTTTAAGCATTCAACTTCTAGTTGTTGTTGTTACCAGTCTAACATATATTCAAGTGAAATAAAATAAATAAACCATAAATAAAATTCAGAAAGAAAGAAAAGTAGACTTCTAAACTTTAAAAAAAGAAAAAGGCAAGAAAGCTTGCATGCTTTAATGGAGTACTATTATCTAGTAGACGCTTGAATTCAAATTTGCTAAAATTGAAAATCTCAATTTTACAATAAAATCGATTTATTATTGGACTAATTTTGATTAATTTCGGTGAACTAAGTCACTCATTTTATACAACTAACTGAATAAATAATTCATGTAAATAATTAAGTTGTTCTAACATCAATTATCATATTATTAGAATATTTTTATTTATGTGGCCTATATGGTTTTTAAGAATAAAAAATCCATATGTTATAATATATATGTAATTTCATTATGTGATTACTTATGTTTGATCAACCTAATTGTCATATGAGATAAACAGTTCAGATCATTAACATTAGTATAAATTAATCCCAGATGACAATTTTACTTGTGAAGTTGAGATTTTCAACTTTATCAAATCCAAAATTGTAGACACTAAGCCTTGATTGGTATTATTTTGTTTTGAAGTTTTTTAGCTTAAAATTTGAATATGTTTGGACAATGTTTGTTGGCTCATAAAATTTCAGTCTAATTGTTTTTCTGCTAATAAAATCCCAAAATAACCTCAAAAAATCTCAAAATTTCAGTCAAATTCCTTTGTAAAAATACATTTTTAAATTAGGTGATGTGATGAGAGTTTTAAAATGTATTGGATCAAAGAAATAATTTCTCCCCTCCCCTCCCTTAGTTTTTGTCAATTATTCTTTATTTGCTAGAAGCATCCTTCAAATTATTTTGAGAGAGACTTCTCTTCAGCCTGAAATTGAATTAGAGTGTATTGTTGAGTCTCTATAGGCGTACCACGAAACCCACATTGATAATCCGAACTTTTCAATGTGTAAGGCTCATTGAGTGCTTCATCCTTACAAAAAATTGCGTTGATCAGATATCAATAGTTAATTCATTAGATCAAATTTGTGTCAATATGATTTTAAAAATAAATTGCTAACAAAAATATGATATGATCAAGTGACTATTAATATCCGACCAATGTGATTAGTTATATAGTAATGAAATACTCAATGAAATTTACATATTAAACGATTTAAATTATTGATGTGAGTTCCGTGATAGGCTCATAAAATCCAAACAACACCTCCAATTGGTCTCGTTTGGGAATATGCTATTTTAATAATTTTTTGACTAAAATATAAAGTTAAAAAAAAAATAGTGCGTTTTACGAAAAGATGTACAAAAAGTAAAGAGAAATTTTTTTTTTTAACTTTTTGATATAAGTTATAAATTTTTTAATTTTTTTAATAATTTTTTAACTTTTAAATTAAAATTGTTACATCCCAAACGAAACCTAAGTCCAATTAAAAAACCGAACTAGTGAAAAACCCTACACCCTTGCCTTGATTAATACTTGAGACACAAGTTTTTTTCTACAACTCGTAATGAGAGTGGAATTTTGTGAAGGCCATTCCTGTTGTGAACAGGCCATAAAAAATAATAAAAAATAAAAAATAAAAATATAATAAAAGATAATAAATAAAATAGTGTATCCCTAACTTAACTCAATTACCTCATACCAAAGTCCGGTCCACGTGCTTGGAGACTCTCTCTCTCTGTCTCTGTGTCTGAGTCCATTTCAGCGTTTCTCTTTCTAACACTCTGTCCATCCAATCCAGGAAACAACCCCTCCCTATATAATTGTAGCAAAGCATTAAAAAGGGTAGCACATCAACTTGTATTTTTTAACATCTTTCCTTTCGTAACGAAACCAAGACCCACTCTTCTCTTCTCTTCTCTTCATTACCCCATTCCCCCCTCCCCTCCCATTCAATTCGGACTCTCATACCCACCATTCTCTCTCTCTCTCTCTCTCGGCTCACACAGACTTCCCCGACATTCAGGTAAAGTACTTCTCTCAAAAAAATTTAGGATATTTGTTGTTTGCTTACTTTCTCGGACGAAAAATGTTTTTTTTTTTCTTTTCTTGCTATTGTCACTAGTTTTGTAGTTTTACTTGGTCACTTTGATGAATGAGTTTCTGGGTTTCGTGTATGATCCTGATTTCTTTTGTTTGAATATATGTGTAAGATTGGTAATGGGTTTTGTGAATCCATGCTCTTCTCTATTGATGGGTTTCTCTGAAGCATTTTATCAAATCTCTTGTGTGTTCACCTAAGACCGTGCTTTGCTTCACTTCCAAATGTCATAAAATGAAATGGGTCTCCTCGGATTCTTCATACCCAGCTTGGTTTTTAGAGTCTTCTCTAAATGTTGGTGCTTTTGCTATTGGGTTTTGTAAATTTATGCTCTCTTTTCTTGATGGTTTATTTCAGACACTCTTTTATTGAATTTAATTTTAATATTCGGAAGATATAAGGCGGTGTTTGACTCCTCAAATTCCATGTGTGATTACAGTGTGAAATGCTTATCTTTTGAATTTTTTAATTTTTTTCCTTGGTATTGCGGCAGATCTTTGCTTCTTTTGATGGGTTTCCTAGCAGTATTTAATATTCTTATTATTTGAATAATTTTACAGCTCATTTTCACACAATGTCTAGCTTGTTTCATTCACACATATTTATATATATATATATATATATATATCATAGATCAAATGGGTATTGTGGATTCATCATCATATTTTTATTGATTTGTTGGGAATTTTACGTAATTTACCATGGTTTGGAAGACTACACAACTCATAAACATAATAACTTCATTTATAGTATTTTTTTTTTCGTTTAGTTTGATTGGATTTTGTGACATTCCTCTTACAAGTAATGGTTTGTCTTAACAGGAATTCAGATCTCATAAACCAATCAAAATTGCATTTGAAGTCACATGGGGATTTCTTTCTCGTGCCCATTTGCCGCGTTCAATGATTTAGAGAATGCCTTTGAATCTGTTATTGTAAAATCATTTAATTTTGGGGAAGATGAAGCAAAAACTCCAGTGCAACCAAAAGGTTCTGGGATGATGATAGAAGGATGTGTGACCTGGAAAGCAACAGAAACTGAAACTGAAACAATGGTCTCTGTTGAAGCGCCTTCGTCTAAAGGAGAGGATATATTTACTACATCCAGTGGTGTTGAGTGCAAAGAGAAGGATTATCAATCCCCAAGATCAGATAGCATGACAGAGAAAATCACACATTTGCCTATTTTGGATGAAAGCAATCCAAAACATGAAGCCGCAGTAAAGTTGCAGAAAGTATACAAAAGCTTTCGAACAAGAAGAAAGCTAGCAGATTGTGCAGTTCTCATTGAGCAGAGCTGGTGTGTTTTTTTTATTACCATTTGCAAATTTCTATCTCTCTTTTTTCCCTTGTTTGAATTTTTTATCAGCTTTTCCCACTTTTTTTAATGCAAATTAAAATAATTGCAGGTGGAAGCTGTTAGATTTTGCAGAACTGAAGCGAAGTTCCATATCATTCTTTGACATGGAGAAACATGAGACTGCTGTTTCTCGTTGGTCAAGAGCAAGAACCAGAGCTGCCAAGGTAAATTTGAGTCATGTTGAATGAATGTTTATGTTGATTTCTTTTTTACAATTTGTTTATATATTTATGGTTCTTACCTGAACTTTGCAGGTTGGAAAAGGTTTATCAAAGAATGGTAAAGCAAAAAAACTTGCTTTGCAACATTGGCTTGAGGCAGTAAGTAATTTAAATCCAATGAACTTGATGTTTTTCTTCTGATCGCATCTTTTACGAGCTGTTATTGATTCAGTTATTTATTTATTTACTTTTTTATCTTGTTTGTTTAATAGATTGATCCACGACATCGTTATGGACACAATCTTCAATTCTACTACCTTAAATGGCTTCACTGTCAAAGCAAAGAACCCTTCTTCTACTGGTAAGATTTTAAAAGATTTAATTGGAAAGAAATTATCGCGTTCATTTAAAAATGTATATTTAGATGTTTACAGTTTTCAACTGTGTTGCTAACATGTGTGTATTGGTAAATACAGGCTGGACATTGGAGAAGGCAAGGAAGTTAATCTTGTTGACAAATGTCCTCGATCAAAACTTCAGCAGCAATGCATCAAGTATCTTGGTCCGGTGAGCCCCTTTTGATCTCTTTATCATCTCTTTTTATTTTGAATTTCATTTTTTTTTTTTTTTTTCTCTCTAGGCCCTTGAGAACCTTGTTACTGATGATTTTCTTTTATTCTCTCTTCTCACAGATGGAAAGGAAGGCTTACGAAGTGATAGTGGAGGATGGAAAGCTCGTGTACAAGCATTCGGGTGAGCACCTTGACAGCACTGGAGAACCAAAGGGTGCGAAGTGGATATTTGTCCTAAGCACATCTATGACTCTATATGTTGGGCAGAAGAAGAAAGGCACATTTCAGCATTCCAGCTTCTTAGCTGGTGGAGCCACATCTGCCGCTGGTAGAATAGTTGTTGAAAAAGGCATCCTAAAGGTAATACTACTACTACTACTGTTTTCAAAATCAAATCAGCTGCAAACTCATATTCATTCCATATTGATTTAGTTGGCTAATGTTTTTTTGATGCTGACTTAACAATATTCTTTCTGGTTAATTTGAACAGGCAGTGTCGCCTCACAGCGGCCATTATCAGCCAACGCCAGAAAACTTTCAGGACTTCATCTCATTCCTCAAGGGGAACAATGTGGATCTCACTGATGTTAAGGTAAAAACTAAAATATCATTTTCTATTGCTTCCAAATTGCTTTTCAAGAGATAGTGATATCAGATACTGATTGAAAATGTTTTATGTATGTAAATAATCAGATGGACCCAGTGGAGGAAGAAGGATCCTTAAGCAAACAGAGCAGTCTTTTCATGAGAAGTATCTCATCTGAAGAAGACCTAAATGAAAAGGACGGTGTGGAGACAAAACAGATGGATGTGGAGGACAAGACTTCCTCAGAGAAAACCAATTCCACAGAGGACCATGAGGATGCTGTTGCAGCTCCATCAGAACCAAGGACATCGGGGGCCAGTCTTCGCACGCAATTGACTAATCTTTCAATACCAGATAGGGATGATTTGTTTGAGATGTTAAAGTTCGAGAATCAAGCCGTTGAATTGAGTACCAATACATTTGATGGATATGAAGCAGAGGAAGAACAAGATAAGATGAGTCCTGAGCAACACTTGTTTGATGAAGACCAAGAAGATGAAGAAGAGACTGTCATTCCTCAAGAATCCATTCTGAAAAGGATTAATTCGCATAAAGGAATGAATTCATATCAATTGGGGAAGCAGCTGTCTTGCAAATGGACTACGGGAGCCGGGCCTCGTATTGGGTGTGTGAGGGATTATCCTTCCAAACTCCAATTCCATGCTTTGGAGCAAGTGAATTTGTCTCCAAGAAGTGCTGCTGCTGCTGCTGCCCATTTCAGATCAAACTCCACTCGACTCGAGTCTATTCCCAACACTTTTAGTGGAGAGATCCACATTAAAATGTCTAGTTTCAGTGGAGAATTGACTCGAATTAGGCATTATACACCACAATCCTCTCCATTATGTAAAGGAACCTCAGGAACCATAGCCGCCAAACAGTCATGATACATACATCCGATAGGATTTATTCTTTAATTAGTCTATTCTTTTTTTGTGAATAGAAAAGATGACATAGGAATTCTTTGACATTCTTTTCTGTTTGTCATGTACAAATTTTTTGTTTTCTCATCTTGTACAAATCCAAGATGAGAATTGTACAATTTTTGCAGATTTCAGTACCATCCCCCTATATAATTAAAAAGAAAGAATTTTTGTTTTCCTTGGTATTTGTTTGATATTGAACTTATGAACTTTATACAGTATTAACAAGGACTAAGGTTTGTGCCTGTTAAGTACTGTTTTTGTTTTCTGTTTTCATATTTCAACAACAACAATGATAGAGACCACTAATTTTGGAGCTCTAAAAAGACCACTAATGATATGGCACTTAATAAAAAAAGAAAAAAAATACAACACCAAGGCCAAAACATCAAATCATTCATAGTGGGGCCCACTGCCACATCATTTGTGATAGCACTAATTAGTGCTCTCACTCATTTTCCTTTCAACAAACACAGAAAACTTCCGTTCAGAAAAAAAAAAACAAAAAAAACAAAAAAAACAAACAAACAAACACAGAAAACTAGCGTTTCTAAAAACTATTTTCAACAATTTTTTTATTTTTTATTTTTTAAAGCAACTTACTTTTTAAAACATACAATAAAGTTAATTTTTAAGTTTCACAAATTATTTTTGCATAAAAATGACAATATGTTAAAAAGATGAGCATTTTATAACTTTTCATGAGCATTTTATAACTTTCATTGATTTTGTTCATGAAAACAAAAAAAGTAAAAAATAAATAAATATAATAAGAAGAAGGAAAAGCAAAAGGAAAAGTAAAAAAAAAAAAAAGTACTACAAAACAAGCTAGTATTGCGTTCAGCCAAGATATTGGGATTTCATTATTATTATTATTATTTTTTGAACTGATCCAATATCTTAAGATGACTAGGAAGATTAAGTGCTTGTTTGGTATAAGCTTTTTCGGCCTGAGTTTTTGGTGGTGTTGTTTTGATAAGTTGGTTTGTGGTTAAAATAGTTATAAAAGACAAAGTAGACTATTTTAGTCATAACAAACAAAACATCTCATCCAACCCGTAATCATTACACTATTCTCTCACAAAAAAAGTCAAAAAAACCAAAAAAACCCTTCCAAACCAAACTTTTTAGCCCAGGCTAAAATAGTCAAAAAGTCAATGCACTTCCCAAACGGAGGCTAAGTTATTTTAGTCTGACTAAAAAAGTTATATTTGGAATGATTTATTTATTTATTTATTTATTTTTAGTTGAATTAATGATTGTGAGAAAAAAAATGATATTATGATTTGAATGTAAAATTTTATCTTATTAACTATTTTAGTATTTTTTTTATTGACTATTTTAATTAATTTAGCTCATCCCAAACAACACCTGAATGATGCTAGTAAAAAATTAGAAAAATTATATATCAGTTAAAAATTTATAAAATATTTATATATTAATAAAAAAAGTTTATAAATTTATATATTAATGTTTATAAAGTTTTTTATTAATTTAAAGTTTGTTTTTAAAAAACTTGCTTGGTTAGAGTTTTCCAAAAACACTTTTCAGAAAATTCGACTTTCTTATTTTCTGTGTTTTTTTTTGTTTTTACTGAATTTTTTTAATATTTTAAGAATTTTTTTTTAATTTTTAGACATACGTAACATAAATATACCTAAAAAGTAAAAAAAATTGTAAAAAAATCTTTTAAAAATTCACTAAATATCAAAAATACAAAAAAAAAAAAGAAAAGAGAATTCAGTATATTTTTTGTATTTTTATGTATTTATTAATTTTTTAAAATATTTTTTCACAAATTTTTTACTTTTTAGATACATCTAAGTAAGGTGTATCTAAAAAAATAAAAATAAAAATTTTAAAAATATTTACTAAAAATAAAAAAAACACAAAAACTAAAAAATTTAATCCTGTCATATAGTGATATGATTGATTGGATGATTGATTGATTGTGACTTTTGTAGAATACAATTTGTAAGGAGTATTTGCCGGTTGTGATGTTGTCAACGCTGTTGAAGTGGGGTGTGGGGTTGGACCCTGTCAAGGCTGAGAAGTTTCTTTCTTGATCCATTTTAATCAACTCTCCATCCAAACTCATTTGGAAAGGTATAACTAAAATTTTCATATTTAGGATAAAATTAGAAGCTTTCGGATTGAAGTTTGGTAAGACACAAGTTTAGAAAATCAATGTGAGAGAGAGAGAGACACACAGCGTGCATATTCTTCCAATTGTAACCGCGTTGGTAATAATATTTAAAAATATAATTCAAACTAGTTGTTGTGCATCTAATAATAATAAATTGTAGTTTCACCTGTTTGGGTAAATGATGTAGAAATTCAAACATGTTTTCTTCTTCTTTTGTCCCAACAATTTGATGTCTGTGAAAACCACTTTAATGGTTTTATTGTTTTGTTTGTGTTTAAAATTTCTCCAAGCTCTAGTAGTCTTCTTCCCATGAAAGTACACGAATGACCGACCAAGTCTACCACTACCATGATAACAACCTTATTACTTGATGGTGAAGGAAGGTGACAAAAGTCATTGAGCTCTCAGACCAAGTCCAACATATATTGAAATGAGTCATCATCATCGTCACAAAATTTTTTTTTTTTCTCTACTTTTCAATTTTAGAAAATTACAGTTAAATGGAATTAATAGACAAAATAAAATAAAATATATAAATACACAAATATGAAGGGGTGCGACTTGTTTTTGAGGTACATCTGATCTCTTTGAGAGTTGCACCCCATGTTTTGATATATTTTTTAGGAATTGTAATCTCCCCTTGAATATTCTGGGCAGAGATAGATAGATTCATAGCAATGACACCTAACATAAATAAGGGATAAGATTGCAGGTATTATTTTAGATTATGTTTGGATTATTAATTTGGTTAGGATTTAGAAATAAAAAGGAAAAAGTGAAGAAATCTGAATGAATTAAGCTAACTTTTTGCTTCATGATTCAAGCATAGCGTGAAAGTAGTACACATTCGTTTTAGTTACAATTCGATATGTGCTTTTAAGTTACCACAAACCATATGAGATTATGTGCCCTTCTGAAAACTTGGTAAAAAGTCAATTTTTTAACTTTTTATCAAGTTTTTCCAAAAGTCACAAAAAAATCACTAAAAAAGTCAGTTTTTTGGCCAAAAAAATCACCAAAAAAGCTAAAAACTCAAAAAATCAACTTTTTACTAACTTTCTAAAACACCCCTATATATATAAATAATCGATTGTGTAATTGTTTTTATTTTATCTTTCAATGGTTATGAACTCAATAAGTATATTGACTTTTTCTTTATTTGAAATAATGGTGAATTTGTATTCCCTAAATAACTGGGTCATTGGAGCTACAACAATATGTAGTTGAGTTGTAACTTCCGATATATTATATCATTATATGGCGCCATAACTGGAAGGGTGTGCAACATGCATCACTTTAGAGGGTATGCTCTAGAAATTTAGCCATTGTTATTGTTATACACTTTTCTATCGGACTTAAACATCAAAAGAATGGGATTGAACAATTGGATTAGTACTGTTAATAAATTAATATACTGTTCATAAATTAGGTTTAAAATTTTTTAGGTACTGTAGTTGGATTTTTTTTTATTATTGATATTCCTTGTAAATTTGTATTTTAATTTCTACTATTCTAGTTAATTTATAATCATTTTTTTTTAATTTTATAAATCTTTGATTTGAATTTTGTAATTTGAGTTAATTTTTTTTTCTAATCCGGCAATCCGTCCAAACCGCTAAGTTAAAATCGTCATTATTGCCAATCGCTCTGCCGATTTGTGATGAAAAAATGATGATTTTTAATGACAAATTTTCCAATCCGCCACCCGCCGAGCAGTTTCTCTTTTAACCTCAAACCATATTGAATCACATTGCTCACACCCCTTGTCACGCCCCCAATCCGCCCCAAGCAGGATGTTGTTGTGACCGGCCAATAGTCGTAAACTACCAAATGCCTCACTTTCAAAAGTAATTGAACTCTTATAATAATTTGGGCAAATCTATTCCGTTTACAAGTTCGGAAACCATTATTTTCTTATATTGTATCGTTTTAAAACATCCATTCAAATCAATGCATAACTATATGAAATGAAAGTATACATTTCTTTTATATTA
Organism: Camellia sinensis; assembly: GCF_055761805.1. Lineage (NCBI taxonomy): Eukaryota > Viridiplantae > Streptophyta > Magnoliopsida > Ericales > Theaceae > Camellia > Camellia sinensis. The sequence goes on along the minus strand of NC_138974.1, from coordinate 3,772,450 downwards.
TTATCTTGAATATTACATGGATGACACAATAAAAGTAGAGTACATTACATTTAACAAACTTTACAAATCCAATACAAATATACAAGATCGTCTTCTAGCAACTTCCTTTCATAATTAAGTTCTTCGTCGCTTACATAAATATATATATATATATATATACACATATAAGGGAGAGGGGTGAGTCATTTCCTAGTGAATAATATTATAGTAAAGTGGTAAATGAATAAATTTCAAACCATTTACAAAACATAGATATCATATCGCATTTCCAAAAGCATTCAAACATTTCTCACAAGAATATTTCATATTCAAAACATGATAGTATGGTACATTCATTAGAACCTCTTAATAGAATAACTGGTCCGAGTACCAATTAGACAACGCCACATCTCTAGGTGGCTGATGAGATCTCATAAAGGCCATGGTCTGTGATGTCGTCCCCCCAAGACTTAGGAATATCTAAGGATGTCATTCATAGATTCAATAAAACATAGGACATTCATTCATTCTAAAACAAAATAAGAATTTCACAAAATTAGGATATATCATCAATGTTTTCAAAACTAATTTTCAAACATAACTTTACAATAATGTTACTTACAAATGGCTCTTTGAACAAAAGGTTTCATCCTTCAAGTGCTTGACCTACACAAAGCATAAGCAAAACAGTGAAAGCATTCAAACTAACAAGCTTCTAAATTCACTTCAAGTATTCTAACTTAACTTAGTGTTTCTTAATATTTTTCTTAGATTATCCAAGACTTTTCTAAGCCTAATTCAAGTCTAAATCAACTGTCAAACATGTATCGAATGCATGCTTAGAAGCATCCTAAGTGATTAAGGCTTGAAGAATATCGAAGTGTGCCAAAAACGTACGTTGAAGGGTAAGTATTTGTAACAACCCCGACCCATGATTAACGCTAATTCATGTTTAAGTATGTCAAATAAGTAATTAAGAAGGAATCCTAAGTTAATTATATGTGGATTGCATCATTTTGTGTCTATATCTGTTTGACGCAGAAATATCTGTTCATGTTTTAGTTTCGATTTGCGAATTGAAGGCCTTATCGGCATCCGATTCAGAAATTGACTTGATTTATATGTTAATTAGGATTTATAGAATTTTATGGTAAGTTTAATTAAAATTTGATTTGGAATGATTAAATTAGAATAAATGATGCTACTTAACTTAGCTTAAGCCAATTACTTAAATGCCACTAAGTAGGCTTATGTAAGACCACTTTTACTCTTTTATACATGTTTGTTTTGACATTTTTACTTCCCACCTTTAAACACCAACGTGTGAGAGAGCAAGAGAGAATCGAGATCATCAAGGAAATTGTTAGAGTTTGGAAGGAATTAGCTTGGAATTCAAAGGTTTGGCTTGGGAATCTTAGTAAATTCATCACCTAGAGCTTAATTGAGAAGTTGAGGTAAGGAATCAACACTTAGACTACATAATTATGATATCTAAGACTTGAATTCAAGAGGATTAAGTTGATCTTTGCAAGAGTTGAGCTAGTGATGTAGAGAAGATGAACTTTTCATACATGCATGCATAATTCATGGATTTTAGGTGTTGTTTTCAACAAATTCTCACATGCAAGGACCCATTTTGGTTCAATTATGGGAGCTCATTGTGGTTTTTCACTTTAACACTTCATTGTTCATGTTTTGCAAGGTTTGAGTTCGTACCAACCTATGCATGTTATGTATACATATTGTTCAAGTTTGGTTGTGAAGAATTCACTTGCTTTTGGGCTTTGATTTTGCGAAATGATTTTGAATTCTTGATGTTTTGCAAGCTTATAAGTAATTTCTTAAGTTTTGGGCCCAAAAGATGTGGTTTGAACATTTGAAGTTGAGTTTGAAGCTTGGAGATCAAATCAGGAAATTCCAGAATTTGAATCCACGCTCGAGCGTAGGAGTTCACGCTCCAGCGAAGAACACTGAATGCGTGCATTTCTGCTCAAGCGACATGATACCTACTTGAGCGTGAAATGCATGTATCCAGAAGTTCACATGTTTTGCAGTACGCTCGAGCGATGAAAGTCACGTTCGAGTGAGGGTTTGGGCCTCAAGCTCGAGCAGGGATCGAGCGTGAAAAGCAAGCAACCAGTACTTTTTCTGATTTTACAGTCCGCTCGAGTGAGGGAAGTCACGCTCGAGCGAACCCTCATTTTCTGCTTGTCCCCTCGAGCGAGAAAAGCCACGCTCGAGCGTGGACTCTGTTTTCAGCAAAATTTGAAAAATGTTTTCAGGTGCATTCTAACATCCTCATTCCATCCTAAGCACTCCTAGGCCATGTTTAAGACCCCATATGAGATTAAAGGCTAGAAACACACTAGGAACAAATGAAGTAAGTTATGTACAATCTGGGCGTATGTATTCAATGTATGAATCTATCATGATATGTAGGTCACGCGCCTCAGGATAGGTGAATTGCCTACTTTGCCGTCAATTTGGGGCTATCAATTATCAGTGAGTAATAACTTTGTAAAGTTATGTTCCATGTTAATTATTTTAAGAACATTATGATATGAAGTAATTAGTTTTCTGAAGTTCTACGCTATGTTTGGAATGAATGAATGATTGTTCAAGATTCTAAAATGCAATTGTGGCACCCTTAACATCATTTGAAATGAGTCCCTTTATGGGTCATCAGGTCCCTTATGGGTCATCAGAATGCCTTATGGTCGTCCCTTTATGGGTCATCAAAAACGTCTTTGTGCACATGAGTCATTAGAAAGCCTTCATGGCAGTCTCTTTATGGGTCATCAGAAACATCTCTGTACACATGAGTCATCAGAAAGCCTTCATGGCAGTCCTTTGTGGGTCATCAGATTTGTTAATGCTAATGGATGTGCCACGTACTATGATATGACATATGTACAAGTTTCGAATACAAATGTAACTATGCCTATGAATCTGCTCTGTTATGACATCCGATTATGTACAAGACTTTGTTTCTGTGTGGACATCATTCAGTAAAATCTTTACTTTGTTATTATTCACTAGGCTTTCGCTCACTATTTATATTATGTATGTAGGTGAGCAGGCACGTGACCAGACTCGGAGTTGACAGCCTATGTTTCAATTGTTGTCAGCCAACCTTTGTGCCTCCCGAGGAGGTTCCGAATGAAGTCAAGTGTTGAGGCTGTTTTTGTAATCATATTAGACTATGTTTATACCATGTTGTATTTGGACAAGACTTCTGATAACATGTACATGGAATGATGTGTAAATATTATATCTTTTGCTGCTACTCATAAGTCTATAAAAAGTTTTAGGTTATCTGTCTCATGTATGTCTTCACAGCTCAACGGACTTCGTATATGTTGTATATTTGCTTCCACAGCCCTTACTATATGTTATTATGTCAAGAGGCCTTTGGTAATCCAAGGATTATTGGCCGATTACGATGCTAAACCCATAAGAGCGGATTCGGGTCGTGGCAGTATTCTACAATAGTTTCATATTCTATGCATTGAAAATTATCATGTTTAGATATTTAAGGTTTGAGGAGATAAGAAGAAATGAAAGAAAATTAAGTTAGGTAAGGAATTAGCATGAAATGATTAGGAACAAAGTGAGCAACTTTCACTAATTTAAACATATCTTTTTGTATTAGAATTTAGATATGAGACTACCATCATTGGAAACTAGGCTTCCAGAGCTTGAATTTAGACTCAAGAATTACTCAAAACTAAGTATGAATGAGAGAGATATGTCCATTTGAAGTTGGACTGAAACATGGGTGCCGTACGTGCGAGACAATGTGCAGGAATGTTGGGGCATGTGCAAGAAATCTAGCCGCATGTGCGATTATTTTAAAATGCAAAATGGGTTATGGAGTGTTTGGCCATACATGCAGGAGTCACTTCCGCATGTGCGGAAATGGCTGCTTCCAACCAGTGTGAAATTCTTCACTTTTCTTTGCTACCTCTTCTCATTTCTAAGCCTTGGAACCTTAAAAACTTGTTATTAAACTTCCAAAACTTAAAGGAAAATATGGAAATATGATTTTTTTCATAGTCATAACATCAAAACATGGTTTATTCCCAAGATGCAAGGATCAAAACTTAGGTTTTTGCTAAAGAATTTATGAACTTAACTTCTTATCAAAACCCATCTTTTCTTTCTTCCAAAACATGAAGCTAAACTTGTAAAACTCTTGAAATTTATAAGAGAACATGAAGATGAAGCTTTTCATGGAACAAGGACATCAAAACTTAAATTAATAACATGAATCATGAGTTTCTAGCTTGTTCTTCAACTTACCCTATCATTTCTCATACTTTTCTTCATTTCTTCATTATTAACCCAAATTAATCGTAGTTTTTTTTCTCAATCTTTGATAGTAGATAGGTTTGCTACAATAATTGAGTCTTAAACTTACCTTTTGAATGATTAAAAATGGTGTTCTAGGTTGATTTCTCCAAGCCCTCTTCTTTTCTCCTCATTTCTCCTTTCTTCTTGCTCATTTCTCTTTTCTTCTAGTTTGTTTCCTCCAACAGATTTTCTTCTTCATGTATTGATTGATAAGGTTAGATAGGACAAGGGTTGAATTGGGACACCAAATTTCTTTAATCTCATCTTTAGTTTAATTAATCAATTTTAGTTATTATTAATCAACGTTAATCTTTAATTAATCAAGTTTTAACTTTATCTTGTTTAGATTAATTAATCATGATTAAGGCTTATTAATCGTGTTTAATTAACACAAATCATGTTTAGCAAAATAACATATAGTATCAAAATGATGAGCACATTAGTCTGAGACCTTTATGCTGTGTTTGGTTGGGGGATTTGGAAAGGGAAAAAGAAAATGTGTACGAAACTAGATGAAATATAGGTACGTTTTATTTACATTTCACATATCTTTTCTTTTTCTTTTTCTAAATATTTTCTTAAATCTCCTAACCAAACACAATACTAAGCTCCTTAATTAGTGCACTGGCACATCCTAGCATTCACAAATTTTAAACCTAAGGTGTCTCTAACTCTTAGTAATCTTCAAATACTTCTCTTTCTAAGTTTGTTTTTATCAAGGCATGTCTTTCACTTTTATGTTTCTTACCAATTGAACTCTTTTTCTAAGGTTTCATCTTACCACTTCATATTTCTATCTCTAGAGTGTTGTAAGGTAATTAAATTAATGTGAGAATTCAATTATGTCATGTAAAACTATTTTTTATGTGATTTACACTTACTATATTCAAGAGGTGGCTAGTTCTTAAGTCTTAATCATTTATAGTCTAATTCAATGCTCAGAACTTCTTAATTACTCAATTCTAAACTTTACCTTAAGTATTTGTGCAATGAGATAGTTAATTTGACTTGGGGTATTCAAGGATGAATAATAATATAATTATAACACATGGTGTTATTTGGGGTGTCACACCCCTAATGGTGATAATAGATTCAATAGAGAACATATTCTGAACATAAAGATATTAGTGATGATTGGTGCATCGACCACCATGGGTTTTGAAGGGTAAGGGATTCGTTCAAGGATAAGGGGGATTCACATGGGTTTTGCAGCTGGGATGGGTCTGTTGATTTTGCTAACAAGCGCTGGCAATGGAAAAAGCCACAGAGGCAAGGTTAGAAAATGAGGAAATTTTGTTGAAGGCACAACTTTTTGTTTATATGGCACATTTTGATTGGATGGTAGTATACTCTATCTCTACGGACCATTCGCAAATAATTTATTCTCATAAGTTTGAGATTTTGTATGATTTTTAATTCAAAAGAAATTTGTTTATTATTTGAAGTCCCAAAGATTTCAAAATTTTAAAGAATAAGAAAATATTGTTATATAAATTGTCTTATAACTCTAAAATCACTAGTTTCCAAATCTCTCTATGTCTTTCTATCAGTACGTTATCTTTTTATTTAGGAGTCTCTTTTTCTCTGCTGTCTCTCTCTTTGTGAGCAACACCAGTACTACTATTGTCTGTTATATCGTCGCATATCGTCGCATATTAACGACCTTACATCTATTTTCATCGACCTCAAATCTACTATCACCGAGCTTATATTAGAAGAAAGTTGTACAATATTGGCTTACCATAATTTGGGTAAGACCATGACTATTTATAATCAATATAAGATACACAGGAAAAATGAATTAAATAATTACACAATCAAATCCTACAAATCAAATCCTAAATAACCGTAATTTATAGAAATCACGGGATCTCCTAAATATACAATATTCTGTATTCCTACACTTCCCCTCAAGTTGGATCAAAGATGTCAACCAAACTCAACTTGCCAATGGAAAATCGAAGTAGGGATGGTCCGACAAATTTGGTGAACATGTTGGCAGTCTAACCAGAAGATGGAACAAATGAGGGACAAACAAGGCCAGCTCGAACCTTTTCTCGGATGAAATGAATATCAACTTCAATATGCTTAGTACGCTCATGAAGCACAGAGTTAGAGGCAAGTAAGATGGTAGACTTATTGTTACAAAATAGCTTGGAGGAATTATTCTCCTCAAAGCCTAACTTAATAAAAATGGACTGAAGCCATAGTAACTCATATGTCCCATGAGCCATGGCTTGGTACTCAGCTTCAGCAGATGATCGAGAAACAACCGCTTGTTTTTTTCTTTTCCATGACAGAATATGGGTGCCAAGGAAAGTGCATACCCTAGAAGTGGAACGTCTGTCAGTCAATGAACTTGCATAGTTTGCATCAATAAAACAGGACAATCCTGTCTGAAGCCCACCATTGAAGAATAAACCCAAACCTGGACATGACTTGAGATATCTCAAGATGTGGTGAACAACATCAAGGTGAGTAGTACGAGATGAATGCATAAACTGACTAACCACACTCACAGCAAATGTCAAATCTGGTCGTGTATTAGTCAAATAGATCAAACGTCCTACCAATCTTTGGTAGCGAGATGGATCAGAAAGTAACTCACCAGACTCAGCCAAAAGTTTCAGATTTGGATGCATAGGAGTAGATGCAGGCTTGCACCCCATCATACCGGTGTCCCGAAAAAGATCCAAAGTATACTTCCACTGAGACAATGATATCCCACTGCGAGGACGGGCTACTTCAATCCCCAAGAAACATTTGAGAGGACCCAAGTCCTTGATGTCAAATACTCGACTAAGCTCTTGTTTTACCTGAGCAATACCAATGGAGTCATCTCTAGTCAGGATAATATCATCTACATAGACCAACAAAATAATACATCGACCATTGAGCTGACGACGAATGAAGCATATATGGTCAAAATGACACTGAATAAAATCCATGGATAGGATAATAGAGCTGAAACGGTGAAACCATGCACGAGAAGATTGCTTCAAGCCATAGAGAGACTTACGCAAACGACAGACCTTGTCAGCATACTCCCCCTCAGCCCAAAACCCGGGTGGAGGATCCATGTAGATCGTCTCAAGTAAGTCCTCATGTAGAAAAGCATTCTTAACATCAAGTTGATCAAGGGGCCAAGAAGAAGAGGTAACCAAGGAAATAAGCAAACGAATAGTGGTCAATTTAGCAACCGATGTAAACGTAGCCCTAAAATCCTTGCCAGGAACCTAGGTAAAGCCCTTAGCAACAAGACGAGCCTTATATAGGTTTACTGTACTATCAGCCAAGTATTTGACAGTAAAAACCCACTTGTACCCAACAGTCGTCTCACTAGAAAGTAAAGAGACAAGATCCCAAGTGTGATTATGCTCCAAAGCAGCCATTCTAATTTGCAGAGCCGTAACCCATTGGGGATTCTAGAGAGCCTCAGACACAGACCGCGGGATAAAGACTGACTCAAGCTTGCCAAGAAAAGACCGATGAGAAGCTGAAAGGGCATCATAACATAAAAACTAGGAAATAGGGTGATTAGTACTATTAAACCAACCAAACTGATTAGGAGGACGGTGTTCACAGGGTTGGATAACGGGAAGTAGTTGGGGAGTGAATAGTAGAGGGAGTACCAGGGCCTGAGAGCAAAAAAGATGCTGGAAGGAGCGGAGCACGAGAGCGACAAGAGTATGTTTGTAATGGCAGATGACTGACTGGTACAGATAAATGCAATAATGAAGGAGCAAATGAATCGATGATAAGAACAAGGCGAACACTCGGTGACAAAGCAAGAGGCGGGGCACTTGAGATGGAATCCTGAAACGTAGGGTTAGAACTAAAAAATGGCATATCTTCGCAAAATGTGACATCCATAGAATGATAAAAATGACGAGACAATGGATCATAACACCTATAGCCTTTAGACAGAGTTGAATAGCCCAAGAAAATGCATTTAAGAGACTTGTTATCTAACTTAGTCCGAGTAGGACTATGATCCTGAGCAAAACAAGTACAACCAAACACACGAGGCATAAGAGGAAATAACATGGTATCTGGACAAAGTAATTAAAAGAGGGCCAACTCGTGAAAAATCTGAGTAGGTGTCTAATTAATGAGGTAAACAATAGTAAGCACAACTATATACCAGTAGGGTTTAGGGACATTCGTCCCACAAAGAAGATACCAGACAACAGACATAATATGATGGTTTTTACGTTCAGTAATCCCATTTTGTTTAGGGGTGTAAGTACAAGTGAGTTGCTGCAAAATTCCCTGGTGATTAAGTTGGGAGCGAAATGCATCAGAGATGTACTCCCCCCCCCCTCTTATCAGAATGAATATTGCGTACAATGGTGTAGAATTAAGTTTTGACCATTTATAGAAATTGAATAAAAAGTGGAAGCACATCAGACTTCTTTTTAAGAAAATAAACCCAAGCACACCTAGAATAGTCGTTTATGAAAGTCACATAATAGCGATGCCCAGAAAAAGCCAAAAGAGGAGAAGGAGCCCAGATATTAGAGTGAATAAGGTCAAATATACAAGAGGCGCAATACATACGAGGAATATAAGAAGTACAAGCATGTTTAGACAGTTCACAAACAACACAGTGAAACTGATGATCCTTGCAAGTTTTATTAAGTAACGGAAAAAGTAAACATAAATAATTAAAGTTTGCATGTCCTAAACGAGTATGCCACAAGGCTAAAGTCTGAAAAGAGAACACATAGGAAGACGACTCAGGTAACACAGTTGCTTGTAGGCTAGGAGTGGTAAGATGGAAAGGTGTTAGGTCCCTGAAGTAATATAGCCCGTTGCGCTCAAACCCCCTGCCAAAAATCTTCTTCGAAGTCAGGTCCTGTAATAAGCAATGAGTAGGTAAGAAAATAACAGCACAATGAAGGTTTTTAGCAAGACGGCTAGCAAAGAGAAGATTATAAGCAAAATGGGACACATGTAAGACAGAAGTAAGTGTAATATTAGACGATAAGGACACATCACCCTTATGTTAGACATGTGAAATAGACCCATCAGCAAGACATACAGTTTGAGTGGTAGTAGAGACAGGAGGGGATAAACAAGAAAACTTACTAGTCATATAATTATTGGCCCCAGAATCCAATACCTAAGTAGGTGCAACGCGAACATGAAAGGCTGTAAGAGTACCTGTAGCGAGTGTGGTAGTGGAAAGGACACTTGAAGACTTGGTAGTGAATGAACCAAGTTGTTCTTGAAGGCGACCGATCTGAGATTGAAGTTGATGAAAATCAACAGAATGAGTCGGCTAAGGAGTACTAGATTTGTCGGCAATAACAGCAGTATGGGGAGGGCTTGAAAGACGTGTCCTTGCAAAGCGTTGCTTCAACTCAGGATGAAGCTTGAAGCACCATGCTTGGACATGATCAGCTGCGCAACAATGGTGGCAAATAACCTTACTACTAGAAGCACGAGAACTAAACTTGGCAACAAGAGCCATCTGATTTGAAACTGAAAACGAGGTAGGAACGGAGGAAAGAAGCAGAGCCACTGGTTGAATCAATAGACGAGCCTCATATAAGGATGGCATAGGTGACGTGTTCAAAATCTAAATATGAAGAGACTCGAATTCAGGTTTTAAACCCATCGAAAATTGATAGGTGTGCTGGCGAGCAAGACGAGCAGACACAATAGAAGCGGCAACATCTGGAAAATCACTTAATGGCTCATACTGTGCTAACTCCTCCCAACAAGATTGAAGGTATCCGAAAAATTCAGCAACGGTAAAGCCCAAAGCTTCCTGAGAGGCATGAGAGATATCTTGATAAAGTTTAAAAATCCTAGCATCATTGTGGGCATGTGCATACATCTGGGTAAGAGCATTCCATAACTGAGGAACTGTATCACAATGAATGAACATGTTGAACATCTAACCAAGTAAGGTGTAATTGTCAATATCCCATTGAACCCACCTATAATCATCAGCAGAAGGTTGTGTCTCGGTTTTCAGAAGCCGTCCAGATTTGCCTCTACCCCTAAGGTAGAGACGTATAAACCGACTCCAAGCAGCAAAGTTGTGACCATTAAGTAACACACTAGTAATCCGATGAACCGGAACATGGGAGGCAAGGGAAACATCTGAACGAGGCATAATGCTCTGGGTTTGTGTAACAAAGTCAGACATTCTGAAATACCACGAATCCGAAGTAACGGCGTCACACAAAAGAGATGTTATCGAACAAACCGGTAGCCTAAGTAATAAGGAACACACATAGGTTGCTTACCACATCAGCAACACACAACCCTAAAAGGGCTAGAAACCAACCCAGACCATCCTAGAAAGACGCTAAACTGCACAGAACCAGGACAGAGCTTGGTCGGCCGCTGTAGGAACCCCAGTAGTGACTAGAAAGGACTGCCGAGAGAGAGAGAGAGAGAGAGAGAGAGAGAGGGTTTCAGGTGATGTAAGGTGGTTGAAGAGGCTAGGTAAGTGAGTCGGCTACTAGGAAAGGGAAAAGAGGCTGACGATGGTGATGGGTAGGTGCGGCTATGGTTTCTTTGGCTTTGATACCAAGAATAAAGTTGTATAATATTAGTTTACCTTAATTTGGGTGAGACCATGTCTATTTATAATCAATATAAGATACACAAGAAAAATAAATTAAATAATTACACAATCAAATCTTAAAAATCAAATCCTTAAATAATCGTAATTTATAGAAATCACGAGATTTCCTAAATATACAATATTTTGTATTCCAACAATATTTGCCATTGTCGATAGATTATGCTATGATATAATATTGTAGATTTGCAACACCTCTTCCTCCATATAAATATCATATTTGTAAGTGCTATTACAATATCCCCATTACCATCCATTACGGGCTTGTCATTGTCTACAAAAGTTGCCAATATCCGCCGATGCTTCAACTATCCAGATTTGGTTCCTTACTTTGTTCTTTGTTGTCCAAATCTTTCTTCTTCTTCTATTTTTTCTCTTATTTTTATTTTTTTTATAACTTTATTGATAGTGAAATTTCACTGACTTCAGCTAAATTTTACTGAGTTAAGTTAGTGATTCACTGTCATTGACTAAAAGTGAAGAAAATTTTGTTCAAATTCAGTGATTGACTATCATAAAGTTTCGTAAGCATTGAATTTTTTTTGATCTATGACCAAAAATAAAAAATAAAAAAAAAATAATCTCAAATTTCTCATTTAAGAGCCCTTCATTTGAATTTTTTACTCTAAAATTTGGAAATAAGAATCCCATTTTCACAATTGACTTTCAAATTTGTAATTTTTGATTATTGATTGAAAAATTCACTGTGTTAGTGAAATTTCATGTGTTCAATGCAGAAAATTCATGATAGTCAACGAAATTTCACTATTCACTATTGAAAATAGAATTTCACTTTAATTTGATTGTCTTAAGTGAATTTTTACATCTAAATTTGAAAAAAATAATCTAATTTTTGTAATTATCCTTCAATTTCACATTTTTAGACATCAATTGTCACGACAGTGCCATTGAAATTTCATTGTTTAATAAGAACAAACACAATCATATATATATATATATATATATATTTATTAGAATTTCATATATATCATGAATTTTATTTTAAAGATTTTGATCAGGCAATTAAAAAAAAATACAAATATAATAAAAGCGAAGATTTGTTCGTTACTTGTGAGTGAGGATATTTCTTTTCAAAAAATATTTTCATACTTTTTGAGAAATTATTACTAGAGATCTAAATAAGAAAACCCTATAAATATTTTATCAAATTTTATTTTTATTTTTATTTCTATATGATAGATCAATTTGACATAGAGAAATGTTAAAAACTTAGAATTTAAGATCCATAATTCACTCAGAATGACATGATAAGTGAAATAGATCTTACATGATTGAATTCATAACAAATTAAAAATTACATATATTTTACCATATTATTGTGCATAAATTGTGTGACTTAAATTATCGGTGTCAATTATTTTATTTTATTTTTTTCACTTTTAGATATGATATACTTTTTTTATTACATCATACATAATACAGAAAACATGAAATAAAATAATAAAATACCTAAAACAAAATGTTTAAAACTTTTAAATTTATTTTCAGTAATGTGATATCAATTATTAATTTAGGGTGATATTTTAAATAAAAATACTAAAAATTTAAAATAAATTGTAAAATATTTTATATAATATTAGTTTCGAGTCGTATCTGATATGGATCCTAGCCTACACCATATGAATATTCTCTATTTATTTATTTATATGTGAACTAGCAGTGCTCTATTTTGAAGGCCTCAACATTGGTCTAACATGAATGGGACAATTATAGAAAAGTGATGACAAAATGAAGCGAATAAAGTATATTTTCTTGCGCAATCTAATGTATAAACTGTTTGTATTCCCATCACTTTTTAATTATTTTGTGATATTATCCTTTGTTGTGTTTGGTTAGAGGATTTGAGGAGGGATTTAGAAAGAAAAATAGAAAAAGTAGGTAAAATAAGAATAAAATATGCCTAAATTTCACGTAGTTTCACACACCTTTTCCCTTTCCCTTTCCAAACCTCTCTCCAAATCCTCCAACCAAACAAATGTAATTGTCCCAAAGTAAATTTGGTAACAAAATATAACTTCTGCTTTTTATTACAAAAAGAGAGGCAACGAGGGGAAGGGCAGTGAGGACTCAGGCGGTTATGTGCGGATTTACAAAGTTGGAGGAGCTGACTGTAAATGTAATGTAAGTGAACTTTCCAATCCAATCCTGCTTTGAAATTGAAATGATCAATTAATCAATTAATTTCTCTGAGCTCAAACCCTAAATATCGTTTTTTACCGCGAAGTGTGTACGATCTGAAATTGGATGAATTTCTGACACATTTATACAGACTGACAATCATAGAGTTTTCACATTTTTATTAGCTTTTTTTTTTTTTTAAATGTATGTGTGTATTTATTTGTGCATTTGAATCGTCTGTTCATGACTGCATGTTTTTGAAATTGTTCAGAAAACAGAGCCACTTTCATACAAAGACATTTGTTCAAGTTCAATTCTGGTAACAAAATCTATGCTTCTTTATTTTGAATTCTCACCGTTTCTGTACCCTAATTTTGTACCTCTAATTGTGCATATTATTATTATTATTATTATTGTATTTGTGTTGGTGTTATTTACCTAATTCTGAAATGGAGCAAGCCACATATACATATAACTTTGTATAGGCTCAAAAGTATACTCATAGAGTTTTATTTATTTTTATTTTTTTTGGTTGTATAGTTTGGGAGTTGGGTGTTGCCAACCTTTCTCTGCTCTCGATCAATTTTTGGATCGGGCAAATTTTAGTTTACCCCGTGTGGTATAGGTCATGTGCACAAAGCTTCCCTATCATTTGATAATAACTACTTAACCCCCATGTGATTTTTGAACTAAAATGCACACCTCGCATCGTTAATGCGAAAACAAAAAGTTCAGTTTTCCCCTCTATATAATTTACTTATCAGTCATTCATTCACTTAGCACACCATCTGTAGAGACAAATTGAGGGAAATTAGAGTTTTCACTCTCTGACCAAAAAAATGTCTTTCATTCTTCTTCACTGGTTTTGTGCATGCGTAATCGGACTCTGATTCTGCCCAGTTCGCTCTTATCTGTCTTTCTTACACACACATTCACTCACTCATATATGTATATAAGAAAAGTGGCACTAGTATGTTATTGGTAGAAGGCTTAGGGAAAGCATGTAACTGGTGGAATGCTTGGTGATGCTGCCTCTCTTTGTATCACCGATGCCCTTGTTGGGATGATTGAGTTATTGGTAATTCTTTTACTTATTGGGTTCAATTTTGTTTATTAGCATGATTACAGTAACCATTTGTATGCAAATGAATCCATTCTCATTTTACGACAATCAATTTATTCAGTTGATATTGATTTTAATGTGTTAATTGCTTTTTTATATTGTAAAAATTTTGGGTGGTCATTGTGGTCTCTTGGGTGGTTAGAGGTGGTAGCATTGGAGTGAAGTGACTGTAATGTTGGTGGTTGTGCTTACTGTCAAAGAATAAGATGAATGAGATAGAAAAGGAAAGAGAAAGGGCCATTTTGGTTAAAAATTTGGATGGAAGTGTTTTTTTCCAAACTCCTCTTCAGCATGTGTGTGGCTATCACAAACTGTTATCTTGGATAGAAAAGTTGACCTAGCAGTTTAGTTCACAAACCAAATGGAGGTTAAGTGGTTAATTTCAAATGATAGGGAGGCTACAAAGTGAAGTTTGCCCTTTTGGGATTTATAGAATTTTTTTTAAGTGGTGGGGAGCTTGTACCACAAGGGGGTAAAGTGAAATTTGCCCTTTTGGATTTTATAGATTCTTTTTTAATGGTGGGGAGCCTATATTACAAGGGGGTAAAGTGAAGTTTGCCCTTTTGGATTTTATGGACTTTTTTTATTTTTTATTTTTAAATTTAATCTATGCTTTTGGTAGTACTTGGGTGGCATTTCCTTAATTCCTTTTGAATGAAATAATCTTATTATTTATCACAAAAAACACTTAAAAAGTAAGTTTGGCATTTAACGATGATAAATGACTGTACAAATAAGCAGTTTAAAGATGATTATGTGTGTAAATGCTGTATGGCTGTCTCAAGATTTGGTAAGGATTTTCGAAATGCATTTCTTCGTTCTTCTTTCTGTCGATATTGCTTTGAAATCACTTGCCCTTGTTTTCCAGTCAGCTCTTCTTTCACATAGATCCTCTTCTAAGAAAGAAAAAAAACCTCTAATCCTGTTCTTTCCTCTGCCTATTGCTTAAAGCTAATTGGTTCTTGTTCGGTCTGAAATAGATATACGTCTTATCACTCCGTAATAAGTGGCACTCATTTTTTGTACTCCATAGGCTGACAGTTTTAACACCTAATATATCTCCAGGAAGAAGCCTTGTTAAAGCCGTTAACTTCTTTTTCTTTCTAGATGCACACTGTCAATATGAATATAAATGTAATGAGCTTACTGATGTCAGTTGTATTGTACACCTTCTACCAATAAGTGGTACGTTCTATGCTCTTGATTGTTACAATGCATACAATTGACCTGCTAGATTCTGTGGTAACACGCTACAATCGGAAAAATGGAGTGTCTATACTGATTGATCACTGCATCATAATTAGTTAGTCTGCCTCTGGCGCATAAAATAGATATCACGGTACTTATTTTGAGTCCTTTTCCGTTATCTGTTGATCTTTCTTTAACAACTTAGATATTCTGAACAATGGCCTTTGAGCAACACAAAAGTTTACAATTTATCATTGCCATCGTCTATACCTTATAGACTTGGCTGTTTTAGTTGATATAAGGGGGTCATGTTAGATGATGGAGTCAGCAATTACATTTATGATGGATGATAATTCATAATTGAGATATGAGTATGTAATCTTTGCATCAAATGGGGGATTCATATGACACAGTTTCTGTTGCAGTTGTCTAATCAGTTGGATGCATATAGCATATGGCAGCAGTAGATAAGACACTGTTTTGTTTTTGTCATTGGGGTGGTGAGAACGTGATACGCAAAGATGGATCTATCACATACGTGGGTGGGATTACTGATCAGATTATGGTAAAATCAGGCATAACTTATGATGCTTTTGCGAAGGCTGTTTTCAATAGATTGCGTATTGAGCCTTCAAGCAAAGTGCTGCACTTCACTGTGAAATTCAACAAGACACAATTAATAAGGTTGACAGATCAAGATGGAGTTGACAATTTGATACGGTTCAACAATGATTTTGCACACGTCTATGTAGAGGAGGCAGTTGTTGCCACACCCATTGTGGGTAGCATAAGGTGAAAGGAAATCTTACTATATCATTTCAGAGATTCGCTTCTTGTTTCTTCATTGAGCATTGGCAGTGTAGCCATGTTATTGTGATTAATGTTAGTAAGTCTTTAATTTATATGCAGGGGATCAACTGCTGATGTCCAAGCAATCCATGCACATTCCGGGGAAGGTCATGTCGGTGGTGATCATTCAGCTTCGGTGACCTCACGTAGTGATTCAACCCCGCTTGCCTCTGCCATGTCAGATGAGACAATTTTGGAAGAAGGACAGGCATTTGAGAATGCTGAAGTATTTCGGCAAGCTATATTCAGATATGCAATTGCCAAGAAATTCACCTACAAGTACCTTAACAATAGCCCGAAATATATGAAAATTCAATGTGCCGTTGATGAGTGCCCATGGAAATTAACCGCTGGGCGAGAGGGATCGTCAAACCTTGTTTCAGTTAAAACAGTCATTGACAATCATTCACATTCTGCAATGGATCAGATAAAGTGTAAACCCAAATTGATGGCTAAGTTGATGGGGAATATCATCCAGGAAAAGATTATGGATAGTCCAACTTATTTGCCACAAGAACTTTATGATGACTCAGTGAAGAATTTAGCGATTACATTAACCAAAAACCAAGCATCGGCTATCAAGAAGAAGGCTAAAGAGGTGATTCATGGGAAATTAGAGAACTACTTTAAGGTAATACCTTGGTTGTGCAATCGTCTAGTGGAATTAATGCCTGGAACAATTGCTAAATGGTCATGTACAGAGGACAACGTATTCAAACAACTGTTTGTTTCATACGAGTGCTCAATACGCGGCTTCCGTGTAGGGTGTAGACCATTGATTTTTATAGATGCTCGGCACTTGAATGGTCCATGCAAAAGCACTTTACTAGCTTGTTCAGCATTGGATGCAAACAATGAGATTTACCCTCTTGCTTATGGTGTGCTTACTTCAGACGATAAGGAAGATTGGTTGTGGTTTCTAGAGCACTTGAAGCTCGTGGTACGAGACCGAGAAGTGGTTATTGTTTCTGATAGGAATTCTTCTATACTGTCAGCGGTAGAAAAGACATTTGATTCAAATGGCCATGCTCATTGTTTTCGTGATGTGCAAGAGAACTTCAGTAAGTTTATTGATACTAATCGTAACTTTAAGTTGCAAAGTAAAGGCAAGGAGACTGCACATAGGTACCTAAATGAGATTGCTTATGCACGGACTGTGGACACATATGAGAAAGGCCTTGCCAGAATGTGTACATTTCGTTAGGATTTATATGATTGGGTGATTACCAGTGGGCCTGAATATTGGTCTAACGCTTTCTTTAAGAAATGCCGTTGGGATTATTTGAATAGTAATGAGGTAGAGTCATTTACTGCTTGGACAGGGGACATGAGTTTGTTGCATATTCCCCTTATGATGGAACCTAATCGTGTGAAGTTGTCCCAAATTTTACTCAGTAAACAAACTGAAGCAAGAAACTGGAAACTTCCTGTTGGCCCAAAGATTGAGGAAAGGATTCTTGAAAACCAAAAGCTCAGCCATGGTCTTGTTGCTACACTTCATTCTGATTTTGATGCTGAGGTACAGGAAACCTGTGATGTGAAATTAGTTGTGAATCTTAAATTTGGTACTTGCACTTGTTTGGAGTGGCAAATGAGTGGTATCCCATGCCGGCATGCATGCTGTGCAATTGCATTAGCAGATATGGATGTGTATCAGTGTGTGGCAGATTGGTACAAGAGGGAGGTGCAGGAGCTTATATATGCTGAAGTGATGAATGATGTTCCAACAATTGAAATGGCATGTCCCGATGTGCTTGGTGTTGGTGTTGCAGGTGTCTCAAACTTCGAAAACACTTCCACTTCACAAAACAATGATGTTGTGCTTGCTCCATGTGCCCCAAAGATTAAACGGCCCCGTGGCCGCCCTAGGAAGAGACCGTTTGAGGCCCTTGTCTTGGGTGTTAGACATTTACGCTGTTCTCGTTGCAATGTTGTTGGACACAACCGTAAAACATGCAAAGAATCTTTATAGATTTGGTGGGAACTCTGTTGATGGATGGTAGTTTGGTTAGGGTGGACATATGTTTTTTCTTGACATTTTGCCTTGTACTGTTTCACTTGGCTAGTGTTTTGATCGATAAAGCGTATTCCTAGATTATTGTATTAAATTGAGCTGAACTGACGTAAGAGTCTGTTTTGTGGATTATGAATCTTAATTACTACCAAGTTTAGTGGATGTGAAACAGTTCCCTGAACTATTTTCTACATGAAAGATAATTGACTGTAACTTGTGTTCGATAAGAAACAAGAAGGTACTAAATTTATTTGACTTATATCTTCAACTTGGGGCCCAATTATTCACAGGACAGGTTGTAGAATTGAATGGGGTAAGCTGTTAAAACTATGGACATTGGAACATTTTGATAGAAGTCTCAGAAATTTTCAAGAAAACAAATAATTGAATGTTAATGGAAGCTATGGAAATCCTATTTGAACAGCGGAGGCTCTGTTCTGAAGTAAAAATGAATACTAAAGAAGCTCTAAAGAAATAGAACAAAGAGACTTTTTGGGTCATGTAAAGATAAAGATTAATGTTGATCGTATTGATAAAATTACTGAAATCCTTAGTCTTAAATCTCAAAAATCTGCAATGGAAGATAAAATTGTTGAGTTGGATAATGGCCTTGTTTGAGAAGTTAAAAAAAAGTGAAATGATTATGAGTTTAATGTGACATTTTGTCTTATTAGCTATTCTAATTTATTTTGTCCTTTTGTGAATTTTAGCTCCAAAAAAAAATATCGAAAAGACTCTTGCCAAACAGGGCTAATGAGAGGAATGACTTGAGAGAAACATTGGATAGTTCAGAGTCTAGGGTTGCAGAACTTGAGTTAGAATTAGTGACAACCAAAGATTCACTGAAGAGACTATCTAGTGGGAAGGAAAAAATAGTTAAAATTTTGTTGATTGGGCAAACTGGGAAAACTGGATTAGGATTTAAAAGAGATAGTAAAAATAAAACCTAGTTTGTCAATGCTACCAATGATAAGTCTAGTACTCCCCAAAGTCATCGTGTTGAGCCTCCTTAGCCTGAACGTAAGAAGGGAGTCAATTCTATTGTCATGCCTGTTCCTATGTATCATCACTGTGTATTAAGGGCCATATTTGTCCTAATTGTCATAGGTTGAATCTGAATAGGTCTTCTAGGAATCCTTTGAGGTGTCAGTCAAATAAGGGGAATAGCGGGTTTCTTCGTCATCTAGAGGCACTGGCAAACCAATCTAGGAACGTTAGTTGTGAGATAAATAAGTTGTTCTGTTATTAGGAATTGGCAGGATCCATCTGTTAACCAAAATTAATTTGCCAATAAAAAACCTAAGAATAACAAGGGGAGAAAAAAAATCCAGGAAAAACAACTAGCTAAATACTCCACCTAAGCCTAATGAATTGAAAATTAAAAAAAAAAAAAGGTATGGGTAAAGAAAGGGGAGTTGCATTGTTATGTGGTACACATTGCACTTAAAGCACATGATTCTTCTATGTGGCATCTTGATTTGTTGGAGACACATGAGGGAGATAAGTGATTATTTGAATTTTTCAAGGATAGTTATGAGGGAATTGGGACCTTTGGAGATAGCAATTGTGCCCAAATCCTAGAAAAGGGAATAATTGTTTCTCCGGGGCTATCTAGATTGGGAAAAGTCTTGTTTGTTAAGAATTTGAAAAAATATCTGCTGAATGAAAAATATTTGAGAGTTCTAAACTATGAGCTCTAAAGGAACTTTTTGGGGTGGGCGCCACCCATTAATGTGATGTTTTGGCCTTAGTTTTTTTTATTTTTTTGAATTTTCACCTCATTAGTGCTCAATTAGACCTCAAAAATTAGAGGGATGAAACATTGTTGCTGCTGAATATAAGCTAAATTTGTGACAGTATTCACTATGTGCAATTTGGTGATTCTGGTAATTCTATACTTGATAATTCTAGTGCATGCATTGTGAAAGGTACTCAAACTTCTGATTACTGTTAATGCATTATACCTGCTGCATCTCTTATTTATAACAGTGTAAAGTTAGTTGAAGTGGAACTATGGCATCAGAGGTTGGGACATCAATTTCGGTGATCTGTCCAAAATTACAAAAAATGAATTTGCGAAAGGAATCCCTAGAATAGGGCATAGTAAGGGCCTTGTTTGTGGACCATGTTAGATTAGTCCATGTGAGAACTTGTATTTTTATATAATTGATTTATTTCAAAAATTGTATTGTTGCAATTTCATTTATATTCGATTAGATTAATCTTGCTAAATAAATTTAGTTTTTTAATTTGTATACTCCAATTTAGAAAATCAATTATAAACTTTAATTATATAAAGTCACTTTAAAATGGGTAATTCATAATTATTAATTTATATTATTAAAATTTCGTGGTTAGTAATAATTCTAAACCCTTCTAAAGTAATATTTTTTTTGTGTTAACTTCTGTGTCATAATCAAGTTGGAGAAACTAAATTAATAAAAACTAAATTGATTGAATCCTAGTTAAGATGAAATCATTTAGTTAGAGTATTATATATATATATATATATATATAAATAAAAGAGCAAGCATGGCCGGCTTTCCCATCCCCTCTTCCCTAGGTGTTGGCCTTGTTGAGCATGCTTGCACACATGCACACTTCATACACACTTATCCGACTGAGAGGAAATGAAGAGAAGGAGACGAAGCTTTGGTGAGAAAAAGAGGGAGAGAAGAGAGTGTTCTTGGTGGTGATCACCTTAAGGCGGATCTTTGCACAATGCTTTTGAGGTAGAAATGCATCACCTATTTAATTCTAAATTTTTATATATTTTATATGTTCAAATAAATCTCGTCTTCTGTATGATCATGCACGCAAAGAAAAATGGAATCAAAGATCATATTATTGTTTGGTAGTTAATTTTCAGCATTGTCGGGATTTTTATACGACTAGACAAGCTTCAATGTTTAAATTCTAAAGTCATTGTAGCTTGTTTAACATGTATTACATGTATAAATTTTTATAGGACAAACTTTATTTTAACTCCTTGTGGTTTAGGTCATGTGCGATTTACCCTCTAATGTTTAAATAGTCACATAACTCCCACATGATTTGTGTACTAAAGTACACCGTTAAACATTTTGTCTAACTTAGCAGCAATTTTGAAACACATGGCAGACATAAAGGGTTATCTGCTCATTTTAAATTTTAAAGGGGGTAAATCGCACATAGAATAAAATACAGGAGGTTAAAGTGCACTTTGTCTTCCAAATAAATGATGAAAATAAAGGGGTATTTAAGTCTTCTTCATTAAATTATTGAGGGGTCTAAGGGAACTTGTGATAACCTTATTCTGTAGTATGCTAATTGGTCCTTAACATGAATATGATTATGTGTTTGATATGATTTTGTGTGCCATTATGTGAAAATATGTGGTTTTGAATTTCTCTCTGTTCTCCGTAGGAATATCTGTTTGATTATCTGCTTTGGAAATTAAATTGAAGGCCTTATCGGCCACAGAACCCGAAATTGATTGCGCCATTGTGATTAGCGTAATTTTTAGAGCCTACGGTGAAATTTAATTGAAAATTGATTCAGATCAGAATTAATTGATTTAACTGATGAATTAGTGCCCAAATACTTTATTATTATTATATTGGAATTAGTGGGATTTGTTGTAATGGGGCACTACACCCTCAAATTCCCTCTTTAGTTTATTTTGGCTGATTTTTGACTCTAACAGTAGAGAGAGGGTCGGCTAGAGAGGGTGAGAGAAGAAGAATTGTGTTTTGTGAAGAATTGGAGGATCAAACTCAAGAATTTGCTATAGATTGGAAGAATTAACCCTCTAGGTAAGTGAATTCATGAATTGTAAGTTATCATCTTGTGAATTCAAGTTTGAATAATGGTCAAGAACATGGATTAAATTGATTATGAGGAAATTGAGTTGATTTTGTTGTATTTGAAGTCATTAGAGGCATGCATGTAGGAAATTGCTATAAATTTCCATGTTTATGCATAAATTGTGTAATCCATGATGAATCTTGTTTGAAATCTATGTATTTGATCATCTCTTCACCAAATAAATTGAGAATAATGAATATCTCTCACATGCAAGTGTAGATCATGGAAGTGTGAGCTTTGCATGTTTGAATTTGATGTATTGGTGATGAGTTTGGGTTAATTTGAGGCATGCATGTGAGAAATTCTTGGAATTAAGCTTCATAATGTTGAAATTTAGTGTTTACACCATGCTAGCATATATATATGTGAAGTTTGAGCCAAAATCATGCATTTGGAACCTTTGAACATCAAGTTGACACTTAAGAATGTGTTTTGGAAAACCTAGAATTTGTGATGTCCGCTCGAGCGGGAAATTCGTGCTCCCAGTATTTTTGCAGACATGGATGTCCGCTCGAGCAGGGAGCCATGTAGAGGGGCTTTCCGCTCGAGGGCTAGAGTGCACGATCGAGCGTAAATTCGACATACCCAGTACTTTTGCAGGCCTCAAGGGTCCGCTCGAGCGGGGAAGTCTACACTCGAGCGAGGACCTTGCTTTCTGAAATTTTGAAAGTGTATTCTATGTTTCGTTTTCCATTCTCTTTCACTTGCAAGCACTCTTAGGCATGCATTAAGCATTGTGATTGAGTTAAAGAGATAAGAATGAAGCCTAAAGAGGAATATGTGAATTAAAGAATGGATTGAATCGTTTGTGACCCATATGTGCTATATGATGTGTAGGGTCAAGCTCCAGGGCAAATCCACAAGCCGATCACTGTGAGTAATACCTTAACAAGATATTCGAAATATGTTGTTGCCCAATTGTTTACTTCTATGTAAGTTTTGTAAGTTCATTAGTTTGAATAGTGGACAATGATTGACATGAATGATTGGGCCGAAGGCCGATTGACATAAATGATTGGGCCAAAGGCCGATTGACATGAATAAATGGGCCAAAGGCCAGTTTGACAAATGAAAGATAAATGGGCCAAAGGCCAGTATGTTTGGAACCACAGTCACTTGACTTAAATTGTGTATATATATGTTAAATAGAAATATGAATTGGGCCCAAGGCCGTTTGAAGCATGTTGTTCTACATACCGTTTTTATAACTCCTTTATTTGATATTATTCACTAGGCTATCGCTCATACTCATTCATGTGTTTGTAGGTGAGCCAAGAGAAGTCCAAACCCAGCCCCAATGAAGTATGCGTGGAACAACAAAGGTTTCGAAGAGTCAGCCCTTGCGTCTCACGCACGAGACTTGTCTTCGCCTTTTTGTCGTTTTGTTTTGTGTTGTCATGTTGGCGAAGTCTTTGAACATGTCTGTATATAGTTTTTATGGGTTGACTTAGTTTTGGATGATCCTGTCTGTACAAAACTTTATGGTACTGTACTTCTGTTGTGAGTTATTAATGTATATATGTATGATTTGTTATGATGTGCCATGAAAGCACAGCTCTATGGACAAAGTTTTAAATTGCTTCCGTTTGGTCCCTGTTAACTCTGTTAAAATACGTTTGGTTTGGTTTGAGGCCGTAGGTAATCTCATGGTTACTGGCCAGTTATGTCTTTAACCCACGGGAGCGGGCTCGGGTCATGACAGAGTGGTATCAGAGCACAAGTTAATAACTCACACACTTGTCCAAAAGAGCAATAAGCGTCTAGAGGAGATCTAGGATGCATTCATGTAATAAGTATGAATCTGAAAGCATCAAGAATACGCTTAAATGTTAATTGTGAACGATTATGTGTTATAAGTTTGTGATTCGCTTGCATTACAAATTATTTGAATACATATGCCCTTTAGTATATGCATACTTATGACTTTTTTGTATAAAGTATAATGCAAGTTTAATTAGATGATGAGAACATGTGATTATATGAAATATGAATTGTTGCACTAATGTGTACAACAAGTTTGTTTTGTTATAATGCACATACATGAACATATGAATCATGAAAAGTTGCATATGTGCATTCGATTATGTAAATGGGTGTTTATGCGGAATATGATTTGAGTATGTAATTACTGAGTAAATGTTCAGCATACGATATCTAATAATTATGCAATCATCTGTTACGTATGTGATTAATTGTGCCTTGATGATACGTGAAATGAGAATATAACAACATGCCTATGTGCGAATGCACCTATGTGTATCTGTGTTTATTTCTGTATTGGGCATTCCTTATTTGGCATGGCTTAATAAGAATTTGTGTAGATCATGGAGAAGGTAAGGGCATACGAGTTGGCAGACTCTCCCACAGCCTGACTTGATAGACTGGAAAGAACAATACAAGAAATGGCAAAGATCTTAAGACAACAATATCAGTTGCTGCTACGGCAAGAACCTTTGCCACCACCAGTGCAAGAGCACCAAGTGAATGAGTTGGAAGTCACAAAATACGTTGAGGTGCTAGACCAAATACTGATGACTGAAGCTAACGTGAACCGATCTTCTGAATGGAAAAGCAAGAGACAAGGCTTTTTCTCAAAGAAGAGGTTATTTAAAAAGCAAAATACGGGGTTATCGCGCACTTCAAACTCTACAAGGAATACAACACCGACATGTAGTGAATGTGGTAAGAAACACTGAGGAGTTTGTTATCGAATTTCTAGAGATTGTTATGGGTGTGGTAAAATGGACCACATGGTAAGGAACTGTCCCCGGACTGAGCAAAACGTGAGTAGACCCGTGGTCTCAGCTAGATTTGTACCAATGGTAGGAATTGCTAGTCAGGATAGAGTAATCACACTCATCCTAAAAAGCGCTCAGAATGCTGCGAACGTTATTCCAGGTATCTATATTGTTTATGAACGAATGCTTATTTGTTGATTGATTCTGAATTAGTACATGTGTATATCTTCGCTTGGGATATTATTTAATTCGGATCGGCATTTTCTTTCATATCTGCTGCATGTGTACTCAGACTAGTTAGACCCACAAGGTCGAGACCGTATTCATTGAATGTATATGCTCCATTTGGGAAATTTGTGAAATATGTATTGGAATATCGATTAACTCTGCACATGCACATGTACATCTAAACCTATGCTCAGGGTGATTTGTTATATTACTGTCTTCAATGACTAAACCACTAGAATCTTGACTCTGTGATTGTGTGACTGGGTTGAGCACCCCAAATAACGAACTCTATAAATTGCGAGATCATGTACTTGGATTGGTAGAAAATTGACCGAACTATGTGACTATATTGGGATTAACTCGTAAACCTATGATTCGTGACTAATTTGGAACTTTTGCGTAACAAATCCTATACTATGTGCAATCGAGGAGCTTTGTTTAATGTGTTACTATGCACCATATAGTTGCATATAAGACTTGTTTGGGAACTACTGGATTGATTATGATATATATACCTCCTGATATGAATGCTTGCATATGCAACTATACCTGAACTTATGTAGACAATGCCATATTGTACATGATTTGAAATACTTTGACATGAACAGTTGTGATAAATGACTCCAATATGACTTTGAGAACTGATGAACTTAGAACAGTTGTGAAACTATCAACTATGTACCTAAGCAACGAAGTGTGCCTTACAGAACCAAAAATACCCCATTGAGAAAACTTTTATCTGATTCAATCTGATAGAACCTTGTCTGATTCGGCCTGATAGAACCCTCATTGGACATAATTCGATGAGACCTTTGTTTAATCTAATCTGACAAGACCTTTGCTTGGATTGATCGATAAGACCCTCTATCTAATTTGATTTTGTAAAAGGGGATTACGAAATGTTCGTGAATAAATAGCCAGATTATTCTTGGCAGGAAAACTGATAGACCCAAAACTTGAATCCGTTGGGAGTACCTGACTTATTTGAAAGACCTTTTGTGGGCTATCAACATATTGGTCTAACCATGAACACCATTGAGAACCAACCTCTAACTATCGAGGGCATATGTGTTAAAAATGAACTAAATTGTGCAAATCCAGTGAGTGGGTGTCTTAAGGAACAATGCTCGTATATTGTCATATTCTTGCTTATTTGACGTTATGGAAGACGATGACAACAGATTAATTTGATTGTAAACAGTACCGAATATTTATTCTCGACTAATCAGAATAAGTTTCATATGTTTGCTTCAGTGTTATTGGATTTTGGGAAATCAGGTTATGTGAGTGGTATTGTGTTTGTTTTGATAACATTCTTGAGACGTCCTTTCATGCTAGGGGACGTTAAGCCTATGTAGCACCTTTGTTGAGGAATCTCTTTTGCCATCGATGATTTTGTACGGGTGAGTTTGTCTAATCAATCTCGGGTCGGCCACCGACGGTCGTGAACGGGTGTGCTTTGATTTCGAGACGATTATTCATTTGTTTTGTCCAGAATGTCATCCTTTGGTATTACGTAGATGTTATTAACATCCAAGGAGCTTTTAAAAACCTTGATTGTCCGAAAGTATGTGAATTCAATACGTCTAGTGTAAATAACTGCTCAGTGCCATTATATTCTGCAATTGGGGCTCTGAGGATGTGTAAATTGTGTTTAACATGTGATTGACTGTTTTAATATCATCTTTGGCATCATGGGGATTAATATACGAATTGCCTTCTGTTTTTTGCGACTATGAGATAGTGGGGAAAGACTCGAAGGAGCAGAGAATTGAATGTTGAACCGAATTGTAAACTGTAAACTGTTGAATGAATTGAGAACACGTGTATTCTGTTAGAAGTCGACTGCCTCGATGTTATTGTACTTTACAATTGGTACTATGGGGATATATGAGTTACGTATGTCGTGTGGTTGATTGCTTCGTTGTTATCTTTGTTGACTCGAGAATCAGTGTCTAGATCCACTTTAAATTCCTGTAGACTTTTGATTGACCTTGGATAACCGTGATGAGTCATTGAACTAAATACCGAATCGGATTGTGAATTGTGGAGTTATTGAAGAATGAATTGAACTTTTGTGACAAGACCGAACTTCTATGGTAAAGTTAACTGACATCTGAAATAAGTATGTGGTGACCTAGTGTAAAGAAGGAAATTGTTGAATTGTGTCTAAATATTTTTCGGTGCCAACAGGTTATAGCGATCTCGGTTTTCCCTGTTTGTATTTGCTGTATTCCGGACTTTGATTCCGTGGAGTTGGTGGTTGTTTATCTTGTTGTCATCCTTTAATTCCATATGTTTGAGTTTTAGGACATGTTGGGCGTGTTTCGAACAAGTGGGTTGAGTTTGATCTCTAGTGTTGTTGCCCAGGTTTTTGGTGTTATGCTCGAGCGGGTCATTCTACGCTCGAGCGTGGTTTGGTTTTTGGTTGTTCGCTCGAGCAGGCCTTCTTGCGCTCGACCGAGGCTTACACACTCCCAGTATTTTGTGCCTCTGCAAAAACTTCTGCAGGTGTGTTTTTCAAGCTCGAGCGGATTTTCTTACGCTCGAGCGGTCACGCTCGAGCGGGCATGTTGGCGCTCGAGCGGGTAGTGCTTTGTCTGTGAAAGTTCTAGGAGGGGGAAATCTACGCTCGAGCGGACTAGTTTTTGCGCTCGAGCGGATGTATTTTATTCTTGTGTCTTGGCGCTCGAGCGGGACTTCTTGCGCTCGAGCGTGTTCAGATTTTTGTGCTTGACGCTCGAGCGTTCTATTCTCCGCTCGAGCAGGAGTGTCGTATATCAGTTGGCAGCTAGGCATTTTTTAATCACTTTTTGCACTCACACTCTCCCTCTTACTTTCTAAAAACCGATTTTGAGAGCTTCTCTCTCTAGAAAATACATTCTCTCTAGGGATTGATCTAGTTAGAGTGTTCCCCTATCCTTCGGCCTTTGTAAAAAGTGTATTGATCGTCGAGGGCTTCGTTTTGATCCGAGAAACTTTTGATTTAGAGCACTTTGAATTTCTTCAACTTTCCCATTTGAGCTCTAACTTCGAGGTAGGGATATCCTACTCCATCTTATGAGCTTTGTCTTTAAATTTTAGTATTTCGATATGTTGGGGGTTGTTGGGTAATTTTGAGAAAGTTTGGGGGCCTTTGTGTAATTTTCAAAAGATGGGTTTTCAAACATATAAACTCTTATGTATGTAATACATTGGAAAATGGACTTGGTGTTGGATTGTTGATGAAAAAGGAACCTTAGGGTTGGTATTGTGAATTTGGAAAAAAGCCCTAATTGCATGATAAATTAATTGGTATAATTAATTTTGGGAAATAAGAAATTGAATAGGAAATATTCAAATTAGAATGGTATGGGATTAAAGGGTGTAGTTGGATTAATTTATCGCTCACCTAGGTAAATGTTGATATTTTATCCATTTGGTGCATTTATTTTCTATTTAGAAATAATTGCTTTGGGCTATCGGTGGAGGATAGCCTTGATTGTTATAGACAATGCATGATGATTAGGCAAACTAAAACTAATCAATTATGTATGTTATCGAATATATCGGTTGGCATAATACATCAAATTTTGTATTGATTGATTGAATTTGTATATGATAATTGCTTATATACATTGTTTTGTGTGGAAGGAGATGGGGGATGTACTCCACGGTTTAGGGGAAGATGGGGGATGGACCTCTAGACCGGATTTTGTTTGACATTGATACAGCACTACAATGTGCATCGTTTGTGAAGTATAGAAGTGTTTCTATGCTTTATTAATACAGCACCAAAATGTGTATCAATTGTGAAGTGTTCTTGTTTTATTGGTACAGCACTGCAATGTGTATCATTTGTGAAGTATATAAGTGATTTTATGTGTTATTGATACAGCACCAAAATGTGTATCCATCATGAATTTCGAAAGTATTTTAGTGATGAGTTATAATCTCATTAAATTGTTTGGCCAAGTTCTGAGCCTTGTTTTCAAACTTAGAGTTGAAAAAGAAATGGAAAATGAATTGTAACATGGACATGACTATCATGAAACTGTAATACGATATAAGTTGGAATATAAGTGTGGACCATCTATCGAATGTTGTTATTTTTGTCATTGTTTATAGTTGGTTTAGTATATTTCTACTGGGCTGTGGCTCACCCTATATGGGACATCATTTTCAGGTTCAGGTACTATGCTGCCCCCGAGATCTTAGCTTGGATGGTTGTGGGAGTTAAAGACTCTTTTGTTAATTTTTGTCGTATTACATGTAAATTCAAGCCAAGGGCTTAATATGTATTTGAGTTAGTACTCTTCTTGTTATAACCAAGTGTTGACTTGGAAAGCTATAAGCCCGTAGGGCATTTGCTTTTGCTGTTAACATGTAATATATTTGTAAGTAATACTCTAATGATTGTAATATACTATTTCTTTTCTATATCTTGATTGTATGATATTATGGGTTTATTTTGAGGGCGTTACAGGTCGAAGTTGAATATCAGACAGTGGCAGAACTACTTCAACCTTTCTCTATTTTGGAATGGAAATAAGAATGTGTGGCTACGAATTTCATTGTGGAGCTACCTTGAGCACCCAAGGTATAAGTCCCGTTTGGGTTACTGTATGTAGAATTACTAAGTTTGCTCATTTCCTCCCTGTAAAATTTTCGTATGATGCTTATAGACCAGCCACTGGTTACATCGATAAAATTGCTTGTTTGCATGGGGCCCCAGTAGCTATTGTTTCAAACAGGAATCCTAAAATGTGCCCGAATTCTGATAAGTCTTCAAGAGGTAATGGGGACTGAATTGTGATTCGACGCTGCTTGCCGTTCGAAAATCGATGTATAATTGGAAAGAACTTTTGGGAAAAATGCTCCAAATATATTCAGTAGATCCTTCAGGGAATTTGGAAGGTCTATTCGTTGTTGGTAGACTCTGCTTACAACAACAGCTTGCACTCTGGTATCGGTGTCGCATCGTGAAAACCTTGTATGGTGGAAAAGGTAAGCCTCTGATTGATTAAGAACAGAATGTTGCTTGATTTTGAAACTAAGTAAACGACTATAAAAAAGGATTGGAACCGTTGAATGAAAAGTGTTCCGAATTGTGTTCGACTAAAAGTAAAATAAGTTTGGAGGACCAAACTTCCTAAAGGGAGGAAGACTGTGATAACATTGTTCTGTAGTATGCTAATTGGTCCTTAACATGAATATGATTATGTGTTTGATATGATTTTGTGTGCCATTATGTGAAAATATGTGGTTTTGAATTTCTATCAGTTCACTGTAGGAATATCTGTTTGATTATCTACTTTGGAAATTAAATTAAAGGCCTTATCGGCCACAGAACCCGAAATTGATTGCGCCATTGTGATTAGCGTAATTTTTAGAGCCTACGGTGAAATTTAATTGGAAATTGATTCAGATCAGAATTAATTGATTTAACTGATGAATTAGTGCCCAATTACTTTATTATTATTATATTGGAATTAGTGAGATTTGTTGTAATGGGGCACTACACCCTCAAATTCCCTCTTTAGTTTATTTTGGCTGATTTTTTACTCTAACAGTAGAGAGAGGGTCGGCTAGAGAGGGTGAGAGAAGAAGAATTGTGTTTGGCTCAAGTTTGTGAAGAATTGGAGGATCAAACTCCAGAATTTGCTATAGATTGGAAGAATTAAGCCTTTACGTAAATGAATTCATGAATTGTAAGTTATCATATTGTGAATTCAAGTTTGAATAATGGTCAAGAACATGGATTAAATTGATTATAAGGAAATTGAGTTGATTTTGTTGTATTTGAAGTCATTAGAGGCATGCATGTAGGAAATTGCTATAAATTTCCATGTTTAAGCATAAATTGTGTAATCCATGATGAATCTTGTTTGAAATCCATGTATTTGATCATCTCTTCACCAAATAAATTGAGAATAATGAATTTCTCTCACATGCAAGTGTAGATCATGGAGGTGTGAGCTTTGCATGTTTGAATTTGATGTGTTGGTGATGAGTTTGGGTTAATTTGAGGCATGCATGTGAGAAATTCTTGGAATTAAGCTTCATAATGTTGAAATTTAGTATTTATACCATGCTAGTATATATATATATGTGAAGTTTGAGCCAAAATCATGCATTTGGAACCTTTGAACATCAAGTTGAAGCTCAAGAATGTGTTCTGGAAAACCTAGAATTTTTTATGTCCGCTCGAGCGGGAAATTCGTGCTCCTAATATTTTTGCAGACATGGATGTCCGCTCGAGCGGGGAAGTTAACGCTCGAGCGGGGAGCCATGTAGAGAGGCCTTCCGCTCGAGCGCTAGAGAGCACGATCGAGCGTAAATTCGACATACCCAGTACTTTTGCAGGCCTCAAGGGTTTGCTTGAGCGGGGAAGTCTACGCTCGAGCGAGCACCCTGCTTTCTGAAATTTTGAAAGTGTGTTCTATGTTTCGTTTTCCATTCTCTTTCACTTGCAAGCACTCTTAGGCATGCATTAAGCATTGTGATTGAGTTAAAGAGATAAGAATGAAGCCTAAAGAGGAATATGTGAATTAAAGAATGGATTGAATAGTTTGTGACCCATATGTGCTATATGATGTGTAGGGTCAAGCTCCAGGGCAAATCCACAAGGCGATTATTGTGAGTAATATCTTAACAAGATATTTGAAATATGTTGTTGTCCAATTGTTTACTTCTATGTAAGTTTTGTAAGTTCATTAGTTTGAATGGTGGACAATGATTGACATGAATGATTGGGTCGAAGGCCGATTGACATGAATGAATGGGTCAAAGGCCAGTTTGATAAATGGAAGATAAATGGGCTAAAGGCCAGTATGTTTGGAACCACAGTCACTTGACTTAAATTGTGTATATATATGTTAAATAGAAATATGAATTGGGCCCAATGCTGTTTGAAGCGTGTTGTTCTACGTACCATTTGTATAACTCCTTTATTTGATATTATTCACTGGGCTATCGCTCATGCTCATTCATGTGTTTGTAGGTGAGCCAAGAGAAGTCCAAACCCAGTCCCAGTGAAGTATGCGTGGAACAACAAAGGTTTCGAAGGGTTAGCTCTTGCGTCTCACGCACGAGACTCGTATTCGCCTTTTTGTCATTTTGTTTTGTGTTGTCATGTTGGCGAAGTCTTTGAACATGTCTGTATATAGTTTTCATGGGTTGACTTAGTTTTGGATGATCCTGTCTGTACAAAACTTTATGGTACTGTACTTCTGTTTTGAGTTATTAATGTACATATGTATGGTTTGTTATGATGTGCCATGTAAGCACAACTCTATGGACAAAGTTTTAAATTACTTCCGTTTGGCCCCCGTTAACTCTGTTAAAATACGTTTGGCTTGGTTTGAGGCCGTAGGTAATCTCATGATTACTGGCCAGTTATGTCTTTAACCCACGGGGGCGAGTTCAGGTCATGACAGAGTGGTATCAGAGCACGAGTTAATAACTCACACACTTGTCCAAAAGAGCAATAAGCATCTAGAGGAGATCTAGGATGCATTCATGTAATAAGTATGAATCTGAAAGCATCAAGAATACGCTTAAATGTTAATTGTGAACGATTATGTGTTATAAGTTTGTGATTCGCTTGCATTACAAATTATTTGAATACATATGCCCATTAGTATATGCATACCTATGACTCTTTTGTATAAAGTATAATGCAAGCTTAATCAGACGATGAGAACATGTGATTATATGAGATATGAATTGTTGCACTAATGTGTACAACAAGTTTGCTTTGTTATAATGCACATACATGAACATATGTTTTGTTGCACTAACCAGGGTCAAAATATATCAATTTATTCGGTAGTCTACTACCGAAATAATTATGTAATTTCAGAAGTTGTCGTCCAAAATAATTTAAATTTTTCGACGTTCATCTTCTGAACTGGTAAAAATAATTTGGATAACTACATTCGAACATTATCATTTTGTTCGACACTGTACTTCCGAATGAAGTTTAAAAAAAAAAAAAAAAAAAATCCATTTTATATTCTAAATTCGTAAATTGCATACTAAATTTGCAGTTTCAAATTGCAAATTTGCCTTTATAATACCATTTCAAATTTGTAATGTTATACAAAACATGCAGGAATATGTCTAAACTCAAGGAAGTCATGTTTGCACAGATAGTGTGTTGGATTACACTACTCAATTCACAACTGTACAGGTTCACTCTATGAAATTATAATGATTGTGTTTTGAATTGCTCAACAAATGTAAATGTTTTATAATATTTATTTGACTTTGTAGGTATTCAAAAGTAAAGATGAATTGCTTAACTCGGTACGTGAAGTTGGAAAGAGGAATGGTTTGGTCATTGTAATCAAAACATCAGACTAT
The DNA here is from genome assembly GCF_055761805.1 of Camellia sinensis. Lineage (NCBI taxonomy): Eukaryota > Viridiplantae > Streptophyta > Magnoliopsida > Ericales > Theaceae > Camellia > Camellia sinensis. Next base: position 3,739,046 of record NC_138974.1, on the reverse strand, counting down.
GGTGGAGGGAAAAAAAAGACCCACGATATATCTTGCTTGTGAGAGGAGTGGCCAATATAGAACGACAAAGAAGTTAAAACATGATGACAACAATACATCAAGAATAACCAGTACGAAGAAGTGTGGTTGTCGTTTTGATATAAGGGCTCACATGTTTACCACAAATGATGAATGGACATTGATTGTAGTATGCGGATTACATAACCATCCACCTGCGAAGTACCTTGAGGGACATTCATATGCGGGGAGGCTGTCAAAGGATGAGAAAGCATTGTTAATGGATATGTCAAAGAGCATGGTTAAGTCAAAAGAGATCCTAGTAACCTTGAAACAGAAAGATGCCTTCAATGTAAGCACACTTAAAACCATTTACAATGTACGCCATCGAAACAAGGTGGTACAGAGAGCTGGAAGATCACAGATGCAACACTTATTAGGTGAATTGGTCAATTATAATTACATTGAGCTCCATCGATGTGAAGAGTCCACAATGACTGTGACAGACTTGTTTTGGGTACATCCACCAGTTTGGACTTATTTCGGTCTTTCCCACGTATATTGATTATGGATTGCACATATAAAACCAATAGACATCGTCTTCCTCTTCTTAAAATTGTGGGAGTGACATCAACTGAAATGACTTTCTCGATAGCTTTCGCATACTTACAGTCTGAGAGGGCCAATAACTATACGTGGGTGTTAGCTACATTACGTGATGTCATGGATGGTTTTGTTTTGCCAGCGATTATTGTCACTAACAAAGAGCTAGCCTTGATGAATGCCATACAAAAGATATTCCCGAGTGGCAGACATTTATTATGTCATTGGTATATCAATAAGAATATATTGACCAAATACAAGAAAATGTTTGAGATAAAACAGAAATGAGAGAAGCTCAACCATGAGTGGAACTCTTTAGTGTATTTATCTTCTGAAATTTAATACGATGAGCATCTTAGATCATTACTTAAGGAATTCAGCAGTTATCCCGATGCAGTGAACTACGTCATGGATACTTGGTTGGTTCCTTACAAGGAGAAATTTGTGGCGGCATCGATAAACACGTGTATGCATTGTGGTAATGTTATAACCAACCGATAAGATTACTTTTGTTCAATAAGTTATTAATAAGTGTCATGTACTTGATTTTTATTTGACTTACATTGAATTGAACAAGGCTGAGAGTGCACATGCAAAACTTAAAAGACAATTGAGTTCATGTCAAGTCTTATTTGAGGCATCATTTGAGAAAATACACAGTCTGCTTGAGTTGCAACACACTGATATCAAGGCTTCGTTTGAGAAAAGTCTAACTGTTGTGCAACATCAATTCAAGCCTTCTCAGTTTAGGGAGCTACAGGGTAATGTGTCTATTTTTGCATTGGAGTATTTTCTTGTAGAGAGTAAGAGAGCCAATTCTATTGGTATTGATGCTGAAGCTTGTGGATGCGTTCTTCACCACACTCATGGTTTACCTTGTGTCCCTGAGATTACTGACTACATTAGACAAGTACGTCCTATATCACTTGCTACCATACACTCACAGTGGAAGCAACTTCATATCTCCATATGTAACAAAGAAGAGGAAACGGAGGTGACTTATCATGCAGAAGTAGAGTTGTTTGTGAAAAAATTCAATGAAAGTGATAGAACCATGCAATTGGAGCTTTTAAAGAAGTTGAAAGAGATTGTATATCCAGGAAGCACTTTTCTTGTTGAGCCGGAGGTGAAGCCTAAAACACGTCCTTGGGGTCATAAGAAGATCAATATTTTTACCCGTCGTGACCCGTGTGCATTTGAGTTGGTGCAATCTAGACATGATTCCTTCTCACCTAGGGACATTCAAATCACTACATTAGCTTCTACTCCGGAAACCAAGAAGAAACGACCTGTTAAGGGGAAGGAGAAGGTGAATGCAAAGGGGAATCTGTACATTACCAGAACAGTAAAACCTGGTGCATATGTTGATGCTTTCCCTTCTGGGTTGAAACCATACATTAAGTTTGCCAAGGATGTAATTGTAGATAGGAATTGTGGTTTCAGGCCTATAGAAGCTTCAATTGGTCATACAGAAGATGATTGGGCTTAGGTTAGGTGTGATCTTTTGGGTGAGCTGCACACACACAAAGAGGAATACATTACACTCTATGGGTCTTATGAAAGGTTTGAAGAATTGACAAGCATATTGTCATACTTTGAAGACGGTCCTGGCTACTCACATTGGATGACTATGCCAGACATGGGGTATCTTGTTGCATCGTGCTATAATCTTGTGTTATACCACTTGTCATTACAACATATCTCACCTTTTAACCTTTTAGAACAGTGCCAGTACCTCAACTTGATAGATATGAGATTGCTATTGGGTTTGTCAACGAAAATCATTTCGTCCAGGTATAAGAGAAACTTATCATTTTGTGCATGTATAGGAAGTTATGAGGTATTACCACTAACTCAATTGACATTTAGTGCAGATTTTTTTTGCAGCCAGGCCATCCAGTTCCTCCTATAGCCACTAATTGGCAAAAATACCGTCACCCTTGCACTGTCAACTGGGATGATTCGTATGTGCGCCACATTCAGCATTTTAAGGACATCATTCATGATACTGTAGCTACTCGAGAGACATTTGATGTTGTTGATGTCGAATGACACATGTATGCATTTGACAATGTTAGAACTATGGAAGAAATTAATGGATGCGTTTTTTGATGTTGATGTGTCCTGTGGCATGGATTGAATATTATCGACCATTGTTACTACTACATTCTAATAAGAAAATATCATTTATAATGTCATCGACCATTGTTACTATTCCATTCTAATAACAAAATATCATTTACAATATCATTGACCACTGTTACCATTCCATTCTAATAACAAAATATCTTTTATAATGTCATTAAAAGATGTGTACAACAATGTCAACTTACAAAAACACCACAAAAAATTCATCAACTGACAAATAACATGTCATGAATCATCTGTATGCCTACAACCAGGCCTACGACTGCATGTCAATGTCGGAGATGAAAAGTGACCTCTAGTACAACTAGGTCCAGTAGAACTAGGTCCAGCTTCATCAATGTGCTGACCTTCATGGACATGCGCCATAGCCTTGATAGCCTGGTAAAGTCGATGAGGATGTCGAATCTCATCCTCATAACCAGCCTGAATGATAGGATGTGCAATTCTCAGTATATATGCAATACGCTGCATTTGAAAAGAATATCACATTTTAGGGAACATATCAGAAAAGCAAAAGTAAGTTACAAATGCATAAAAGAGGATAATATATTACATCGGCATGTCGGCTGAAATCCTAATGTTCATGCACACATGGTCCATCAGTGCGCTCAACATATAGATGCGTGATATTTTTATACCAATCCATGTAACCCGATACGTATTCCTAAGGCTGACGAACTGGTGTGTTCATCCGCTGCTCAGATTACATGTGGTTATCCCAAGCCTTCCAAATCCTATCCAAGTATCTATACATGATTGTATATCGTGCAGATATGTTGCCTTGAGCACCACGAGTGGGAGCCAGTGGTGCATCTGGAATGGTTTGAACCTTTCCAAACTACCTCAGAACTCTATCTAGATGAGAGGGTTCGACTTGGATGGATGCTTGAAGCGTTCCATGCCTTAAAACACTCTACAACTGTGGTATGAAACCCAAATAACCTGTAAACGTAAAATGTTTTTGAATTAAAGTATATAAAGGGTAAGATAAATAGAAAGTCTTAAAATTATCTCAGGACGAGTAAACTTACATCAGTCGCTACCAAACCGTCAAGCTCCGCTCGAAAAGATTTCAAATGATCAATGAAGGAACACGTCTCTCTCCTAGATGTCTAATGGTACACGTGTGGCATGTTTTCATTGTAGCCCATGTTCGGGTAAGGTCGGAATGCTCGGAAGTGCTCATAAATCCATGCCTCCAGAAGAGTCATATAACCACCCATTGGCTTAACACTAGACCGACTAGCATACCCCAACTGTCTATATAAAAATGCTAATACAGCAGCACCCCAAGCGTAAGTATGAATGATCCCAAATCCATCAATAAGCCAAGGTAAACAACAAGAATCCTGCCGCCACTCGTGTCACTGAAGAGCGTACATCCCAATAGAAACAACAAATAAGCTCTAGCAGCGCGCTGTATAGCCTCCTCTGGATCTGAATCTGTGACACCAGCAAACTGACTTCACAACCACTCAAGTCTGACTGAATTCCCACCAGCAGTAGAAACCTCGTCATGTGCTACACGTTCAGTAATCCCCAAGCTAGAAACCAATAGTGTAACTCCATGAAGATCTGTCATATCTGGTATGCTGACTGATCTACCTATAATAGAAAAGCTAAGAATAGTGCCAACATCATCCAAGGTCAAGGTCATCTCACCAACTGTCATATGAAATGTGTTTGTCTCAGGTTGCCATCTCTCAACAAAACTGGAGATTAGAAGCTTGTTGACGAATCGATAAGTGCAACGAGCTAACTGTGACAGCCCAGACCGCTCAATAATGGCTTTGAATCTGGTGTTGTTGTCTACAGACCACCATGGCCATGCAAGGATTTTCGAAGAGTGATCATGATACATTAGGGACCCTCGTTCCTATAAAACAAATGAATATCTCATTACAAACTACCATATAACACACAAAAAAAAAAAAAAAAAAATCATATACAAATGAATTTCACTTCTACTCAGGAATGTTTACCTTCATTTGCCAAACAGTTGCAGCGACATAACTATTGAAACTCCGCAGTATTGATGGATCAGTCAGTCTACCTGGAAAAACATGAGTAAGGTCCTCTTCCTGGACAATAGGAGAATCGGGTAAAGGGGCATCCTCTACGGCAATGTCAGGCATATCATCACCTTCAACTAGTCTTTGGCTTCGACTCCGACTTTGACTGGCACTGGGGATATCATATTCTACCAAAACTGGATCACAACCTCAACCATGACCCTGACCTCATCCTCGCCTACGCTCTCGTCCCCGTTCATGGTTAACATCCAATTCACGACGTCATCTATTTGAAGTAGTAAGTGGGACACATTGTTGACATTCAAAATCCATATTATCTGCAAAAATTAATATATTTAGTGAGTATACAATTGTAAAAAGAATATGCAAAAGAGAGGGGGGGGGGAAAACAAAACAAAACCGTTTGGAAGTTGAAAACCACAAATATCTATTTTGTTCGGAAGTTGAAAACCGAAAAACCAAATTCATTTCAGAAGTTGAATGTTGTTCGAATTAAACTTATTCGAAAGTTGAATGTCGAAAGAAAGAAAAAATTTCGGAATTCTACTTCCGAACAAGTTGTTTATTTTCGAAAAACCAGTTCCAAATGAGGAACAGATTGCTCATTCAGTGGGCTATGTGTTCATTCGTTTCGAAAATAGTAAAAACAAACCCTACATTACAAATGGAATAGGAATGAGGATTGAAATAAGTAAACTAACCTAAGTTCTCCAAATGTGAAGAATTCCTTCAATGGTTCAATGAGATGTCTTCAATGCTTCAATGAGATGTCTTTAATGCATGGATGTAGCTTTTGGGGACGAAAGGTAGACTGTGATAGATGGACGTGTGTGAGAGATGGGACTGACAGTGGAATAGGCGTGTTAATGCACCGTTCAGAGAGCTGGGTTTGGGGGTCTGGGTGTGTGTGTGTGAGGGTAGATGTGGAATAAAAGGTGTGTGCAGTGACCAAAATAATTTGGGATTAATTTTTTAGGTGTGTGTAGTGAGAAGAATGTGCAAAGAGTGGAAAGAATGTGTGTAAATAGAAGCTCCCCAAGTCTAATGTTGCATTTCAGTCCACAAATCACATGGGGGTTATGTAGTCATTTCCAAATCTTAAGGGATAAACCGCACATGACCCAAACCACAGTGGGGTAAAGTGAAGTTTGTCCATTTTTATAGGCTCATTAAGGAGTATTTTACACCCAAAACAATTATTTTCTCAGCTGCTGTATGTAATCTAGCAAAAACAGCCACTTTCATTTTCTCCATAAAACGTATTTTCATGCAAGATCACTTGGAATAGTTAGATATATTAGATATCTTTCATATGCTTCTAAAAAATCTAGTAAGTATTGAAGGAGAAATTAATAATTTACTAAAATGCAACAAATTCTGTCCGACTTTCTTATAAAAATTAATTCGCCATGTTATAGGGATTTTCAGGCTTCAAATTCTCTGTAGAAGTATTCCTAATATATAACAAATGATTCTGATCTCACCTCTTTTTGACGTCATGTGATCCCTCTTTTCATTTTTCAAACCTAGACTATCTGGGCTAGAACCTGCTGAAACACACTGTTTGAAAATACCAGTTTATTTCCAAAAATAAATTCTCCATCTTAAAATGATTTTTAGCTCTAGCGTTCTTCAAGACATATCTTCCTAACTTAATGAACTACCTCCAATAAAAAATATTGTGATCATCGGACCTCTTTTGGTATGGATTTCCTATTTTTCTTTAAGATTAGTCACCGCTAAAAATTTCATTTTTAAGGGAAAGCTAAAAATTTATGTGATAATTCTTAAGTCATCTTTAGTGATCTTTATTTTAGTTATCATGCATGGCTTATTGATTTATGATTATTTCTTCTTGTTGTACCGTACCATGTATTAATTATTGTTAATGTATTATATGTTATTAGCTGTAAGTGTTATTAGCTGTAAAGTGTCCAAGTTGTAATCATGATGTCTTTACTTTCGGTTCCTTTAGCAACACTAAACATACTCTTCTCTCTATAAAGAAGAGTAAACTTCTCCTTATGTATTACACTGAATATATCAATATAACATTCATATACACAATTCCCTCTTTCTATATACATCTATACATCAATTTTAACATGGTATCAGAGCTAGGTTAACAACCTAGTCATTCTGCTTCACTGGCGGGCAACAGTCTCATCTTGGCCGCCCGCCGGACCTCTACACATACCTTCACTCCGCTGCCACATTTCTTGCTGCCGTGAACCATCACTATTTCTTGCTGCAGCTTTGTTACAACATAGATCTTACCCACGTCGTCAAGCACTCCGTCGGCCCACCCGACAGCCACCGACGCCGTGATCTGGCCAACGCCGACCACGCCACCTGTCACCACTGCTACAGACGCCGTGACACAGGTTCCTGCTAGCTCACCACCGACGCAGCCGCCACCGATGAGCTCGCTGGCTGGAGTGGCACCGAGGACCAGCTTTTCCATGAAGTTGATCATCTCTCTCTCTCTCTGGTGAGGGATTGGATCTAAGCTAAAAAAAAAAAAAAAAAAAAACATAATAAGACAACACGGGCTGAACAACAGAGGGAGAGACACACGGGGTCTAGAGAGAGAGAATGGGGGAGACCCAAACAATTCATGAATTTTGGCTCTCTTTCTCTCTCTGCATGGCCGATCCATACACACGACAGACACATACACGAATACACTCAATCTCTCTTTCTTGGGTCGCATTTTTGGAGGGGGGTAAGAAACAAAAAATGTGAAAAAAAGTTGGTGCTCTCTCCCTCTCTCGGGGTTGGGGGCTCGTAGAATCATTAGCACTTCTTGAATTTTCTGTGGGTTTGCTATTCAAGACTGAGCTTCACCAAACACATGCACACACACTACACATACACACAGACCACAGACAGCACACATAGACACATGCACCTTCTCTCTCTCTCTCTAATTTGATACTCAACATGCACTGATCTGTCTCTTCTCTCGGGGCTGGTTCTCTTCACACATCACACACGGCACACACACACACATGCACAACACACACTCTCACCACACCACCACCGCCATCCCACTGGACATAGTGCCTCCACAATGGACAACAACCCACATGCCTTCTCTCTGTCTAACAATAATTTTTCACCACCCAACTTTCTTTTTATTTTATTTTCTTTTCTTTTATTTTATCACAGATACTTAAAAGACTAACAGTCTGATCACACAACACTCCTTTTTTTTTTTTTTAATCACCCCATGTTCCCCACAGCTCCTTTTTCTTCCACCAAATGATCACCTTTCTTTTCTTTTATTTATTCTCTACCCACACAACACAACACTCCACTCTCACTCTCTCTTTTTTGATTTCCATTACGTTATTATTTATTTATTTATTTTTCTCTCTCTATATATATATTTTTATTATCCTCTGTTCCCACTCACCTCCCTCAGTCAAGCTCGCCCTCACCTTTCTTTTATTATTTATATATATATGTTTTACTAAAATCTCTTACCCGAACACTAAACACCAAAAAAAAAATACAAAATACAAACAAATAACAAATAACAAAAGAAAATAATAATAATAATAAAAAAAACCCCTTTCTATCATTTTTTTTTTTAACATCTTCACTCTGTGTTGGGCTGTTTTACTCCACTTTATCAATCCATTTGTTTCAACCTCCAATAGGTTTCTATCTTCAAACCTATTTGAGTTTGAGGGGGGGTATTCTACATATATCATGGTGAGCATGGTTACACACTATGCGAACCACCAAAGCTGGTGAGCATGGTTATACACCATGGGAACCACCCAAGCCACCCCATGGCGCACTCCTTAAGTCGCCACCTTGGTGCACCACCAAATTCTTCTACGACGGTCCGGCATGACCCCGTAAACTGTCCCGACATTGATTCCGGTCAGCTTCTACAATGGTCTGGCATGACCCCGTAAACTATCCCGACATTGATTCCGGTCAGCTTCTACAACGGTCCGGCATGACCCCATAAACTGTCCCGACATTGATTCCGGTCAGCTTCTACATCGGTCCGGCATGACCCCGTAAACTGTCCTGACATTGATTTCGGTTAGCTGCTACATCGGTCTGACACGACCACGCAGTGTCTTCAATAACGATCTGACACGACCATACAGTGTCTCCTATCCTATTTTATTTTTAGTTTATTTTCCTGTTTTGTTACTCTCTCCAAACTCAAGTTGGTTTGTGCCTATCCTCCTTGAGTTTAAGGGGGACTGTTAATGTATTATATGTTATTAGCTGTTAGTGTTATTAGCTGTAAAGTATCCAAGTTGTAATCATGATGTCTTTACTTTCGGTTCCTTTAGCAACACTGAACATACTCTTCTCTCTATAAAGAAGAGTAAACTTCTCCTTATGTATTACACTGAATATATCAATATAACATTCATATACACAATTCCCTCTTTCTCTATACATCTATACATCAACTTTAACATATGAACCGGCTTGGGTATATTAAATGTGGGATTAAGACACGGTGGTTTTGGGTTTAAATTTGGTAATGGTATGAGGATATTTCTGGTTATTAGGGTGAGCCCTGACTTGGAAATTCTTGTGTAAGTTGACCTAGGTTTAGAACGCGGTCTTTAATTAAACCAATATGATCTCTTACCAATGGATCGTGCGTGTCCAAGCGATCAATTGCTCTTTAAGGAAAAGACAGATTTTGCAAATCAATTTAAAACAGGTTTTTGAAAATCTTTAAAAACTCTTTTTGAGCAAAACCTTTTTCAATACGAATTAAAATCATGTATGCAATGTATACCTTAATGGGTAATGAAACAAATCTTCTAGGCTTGTTGCAAGCATATGCATTGATGAAAATACCCTCACACAATTAATCTACCAATTACACGCAATTTTGATCACAAAAAATATCTAATACAAAATATCCTATTTCAAGTGTCCATAATCTATTTATAAGTATAGAAATTAGGGTATCGTGCAAGCAACATGAAATTATCAATGTACGTAGACCCCCCAAGCCACAAGGGGGGCCCTCATATACCTCCAGTGATCCAAGGCTCGATATTCGGTACTTATCAAGGTTTACAATACCCAACAACCCACCTAATTACTCTCTCTCTCTCTATCCTAGTATTTTTTTCTCAAAACCATAACTCTCTGACTATGTCTCTCAGTTCATTTGTTTACTCTGTTTTTTGTAATTTGCAAATCAAAGATATGTATAGTACTGAAGGAACTACTTTCATTTTTTTGCTCGAAGGAACTTAATTGGTTCAGTATAGTCCTTGCAAAGTGATAAGTTCTGTCTGCAAAGCATTTTGAGTACTTCTAGAGCATTCAAAATACTACCGAAATTGATTTAAAGTTGAACAATCCCATTATTTATCTGTTCTCTTTCTCTTTGATGCTGAAACATTTTGGACCTATCAACTTATAGAAGGTTCTGATAAGAGCAAATGGATGTGGATTTGAAGAACATGCAGACAAGGTCATTTTGTTTAATAGGGACTTTCTGAAGACAACCACAAAATAGTGTCATTTAATTGGCCAACAGTGGGTTGTGCTTAGCAGCCCCATTGGTCCACAGGTATCATGGCATAATAAGAATGTAAAATAGTAATGTAGTGTTTGGTTAGGGAATTTAGGAAATGATTTGGAAAGGAAAAATGAAAACATGTGTGAAATTAAGTGAAATATAAATAAATTTTATTCGCATTTCACTTATATTTTTTCTTTCCCTTTCCAATTCTCCCAACCAAATACAACGAAAGCAAACAAAATTAAGGGCTTATAATAGAAATTTGATATGGGATTAAGGAATGATATGATTAAAGACTTACAAGAGATGAAAGATTTTATTATTGTAATTATTTTATTATAAGTTTACTATTAAAAGGCACATTACTCCTCAACATGTCCGGGAGGTGCATCACCCCCCATCTCCTCCTTTATCACCTCCTCCTTCTCCGCCTCCATCTCTGCGTCTGCCTCCACCTCCAGTTTCACCTCCACCTTCACTTCCGCCTCCGCCTCCAAAGCATGGCTTAGTACAAATGCATTGACGCTTTATTCCATGGCAACCTCCAGCTTCAAAACCTTCTTTCTCACAAGCTATTTCACAATTCCGCTTGAAGAAACACATTCCTCTGAATGAAATGCTTTGTGCGTTGCATATTGTTGCTTCAATTTGCATCACTGTCTCTTTTATAATTAGAAACACCATAAAAACTATATTAGTCTTTAAATTTGCAAAATATATAACTGTAAATTGTTGGAATAAAACTTCCAAAACTTTGAAAATTTTCAATTCAATTATGATTCTTAAATAATAGATTTTATGGGAGAGTGATTGCCAAAGAGGTAGGATTTTGAGCATTGGGTTTAGATTGTTGAATATCAACTCATTTAAGAAAGGGACAACTTATTTATATTTTTTGTACTTTTACACACCCCGGATAGGGGATGGGGTTCGAACATAGGACATTCCTTGCTCTAATACTATATTAAATTATTGACCATCAACTCATATAAAAGACACAATTTTATTATTTATAATATATCCTCAACATGTTAGATCTTGAAACTGTCCATTAGTATTACAACTTTCACATGGGGAGGCAAAACGATTTTAGGAATGTCAATTTTTTGTTCTATTTTAATTTCATATATATCATATAATTTATTTGATATTCAGATAACATACTTTAATAGTACTTACCAAAAAATTATATATATTTTTAATAGTGATTTTTTAAATTAAATTATTGTTGTACAACGAGAAAATAATATTTTGTAAACAACCAATTTTACTTCCAAAAAAAAAAATTGCAGGATAAAAAATGAGATGGTTGTGAAAATAAGTTGTGTAAAAAACAAATCTGACTATTAGGGAGAACAGAGAGATACCAGAAGCCAAGAGGAGAAGGAGCAACAACACGAACCCATAAAGCCTCTTACCCATTCTTAACTTTGATACTTTATTATTGAGAAAATATCATGTTGCCTTCTAAACTTTCACGTCTTTTTCAATTTAATTTCAGACTTCGATTAATATTAATTTTACATCTAAATTTTCAAAATTTTGATCAATTTAGCTTCTGCCGTCACATTTCATCTACAATTGGACGGAATGTGCTGACGTAGGGGCAAATTGATTTTTAAGGTATAGTTTGGGGGGTAAAATGAAATTTTAAATAAACTTTGGTGCCACGTCAGCACATTCCTTCTAATTGTAGACGGAATGTAATGGCAGAAGCCAAATTGATCAAAATTTCGAAAGTTTAAATATAAAATTGATATTAATCAAAGTTTGGGAGTTAAATTGAAAAACGTGTGAAAGTTTAGGAGGCAAAATGATATTTCATCATTTATGTTATGTTGGTTTCACTTGAGGTCATTAACCTACTAGATGATTTTGTAAATCGTGAAGAGTGAATATCTGCTTTTATAATACTAGAATAGAATGAAACTTGAAAATTGGCTGAGAAACAAGTCATGCAACTTTGTTACAAATAGCTAACGTGAAAAATCAACTTCCCTAACAATATCATTTATTCAATGTTGGTATAATATAATCTCTTCAAAACTTTAGATATTATCCCCATTCATTAAAGCTATTGCTAATGGCTTAAGGGCAAACTTTTATGTCTTTGAAAAATAAAATTTTGTTAGGAGATCAATTTCACTTGTCTGGGAAAAAGAACCTTATGCTTTATTTGGTTCGTTAGAATGTGAAGGAATAGAATGGAAATTATGGTTTCTTAGATTTTTCTATAAAATGATCATCTATACTATATATTAAGCAAAAAGAGATTTTTAACCCCAAACCTTGTGGGAGTTTTAATCTCCCAATCTAAATTTTCTGATTTTTCGATTTAAAAAAAAAAAAAAACCTTAGCATTTATTAACTTCTCTCAACCCCCAAGTCTTACTCTCATAATAACATTTTAATGCATTAAGAACAAACATAAATTTGTTTTTTGAAATCCAACACATATGAATTCCTTGAAAAGTCTCAACACATATGATTATTATCCCTCGTAATAATACTTTAATGCATAAAAAAATAGGCATAAAAAAAATTTCTTAAAAAATCCAACACATATGATTATTATCAAAATATTAAACTTTAATATAATATAATAAAAAAAAAGACATTTAATTTCTTGAAAAGTCTAATACATATGATTATTGTCAAAATATTAAATTTTAATATAATATAAAAAAGAAAAAAAGACGGCATTTAAAAAAAAAAAGACATTTAAAAATTGCAATTCACATATATAGATAATTGTAAACACAATCCGTGCGCAGCACAGGTGATATGCTAGTCTATACTATATATTAAGCAAAATAGGGTTTTTAACCCCCAAGGCCTGTGGGAGCTTCAATATCTCAATCTGAATTTTCTAAATTTTTTATTAAAAAAAAAAACTCAGCATTTATTGATTTGATCAAAATTCCGTAATCAGCATTCATTAACTTTTCAATCCATATGTCTTTCCACATGCCTGCATTTATTGATTTGGTCAAAATCTCCTAATCAGCATTTAAAATCCCCTCATACAAATAATTATAGATACAATTCGTGTATAGTTACTGCAGTACCCTTTTCAACTTCTCCCATACACTATGGTTAGTGATAAGATTGTTAAATTAATTTTATAAAAAAATCTTAAAAAACATAATTTACATATTAAAAAAAATCTAAAATAAATATAAATGTCTATAATTATCTCGTGCATAGCACGGGTGATAGGCTATTTTCTTATAATAACGAAAGGTGATTTCATTCCTAATACATTTGTTATTATTTTTTTAGTCCAATCAAATAAGGGAATGAATATTTTGATTGAATAATCATTCAATTCCACTTCATTCTAGTGACTAAACACTCGCTTAGTGACAAAATTTCGAAAGTACATTATGTTCCCTAAGACTTCTAATTTCATAACAAATTGGTCTTTTTATTAATAAATCATTAACTTAATTAACAGTTTTTAATAATGTTAAATTTTTATTTCAATTAATAATTCAGATAATTTTATTATTGTACAGCTGAACAATTAGAAATTTCACTCTTTTAATTAATTTTGTTAAATAAAAAATTCTAACAGGGAAGTATTTGTAATTTTCCAAACCGCAAGGGGTAATTCGTATTTTAAACAAACCTCAGGAGGGTGTATTTGTAATTTATCCTTGTTTTTATATGTTACATATAAACAAATTTATCTACTATATTTTAAAGGGAAAATTACCTACACCTCCCTTGAGGTTTAATGAAATTACAGATTCTCCCCTGAGGTTTCAAAAATTATATCTCGCCCCATTGCAATGAATGCCGTTAACGGATATCATAAATTGACTAAAATGTCATTTTGACAAATAAGGGCAAATTACCTACACCCCTTTGAGGTTTAGCTAAATTACAGATTCCCTACTGAGGTTTAGCTAAATTACAGATTCCCTACTGAGATTTAGCTAAATTACAGATTCTCTCCTAAGGTTTAGCTAAATTATCATTTTTAAATAAGTTATGAAATGCAAAATTAAAATAGAAAAACACTTATCACAGTACCAAAAAAAAAAAAAAAAGGTTTTGGAGACTAAAATTTAGGGACAATTATTTTTAGGGGACCAAATATTTTTGTTGCAAAACGTGTCGTTATTATATTTTTAGTAACGAAAATTGAAAATTAGTGATTTATTATCTTTTTGGCATCAAATTTTTTGTCTCAAAAAATAAACCATTGTGAGATCAAATTATTTTATCCCTAAAAGTCTATTTATTATTGACATTTTCAAAATTTTACCGCTAAAAGCCTTATTTTTTTACTTTTCAGGGCGACCTTTTAGCGACTATCCTCACAACGATAGAAATTAGTCTCTAAATGTCTTTTGCAAATCAAAAAACTTGGTCTCTAAAATTTAATATGTTGTAGTGTCAGATGGTGAAAATATCATAAAATTAACAAATAATTAAATAAGTTAAAAACACAAGAAATGGCTTGTCAAAAAATTCTTAGAATATGTTTGGTTTGATTTTTAGAAATTAATTTTTAATTTTTAAAAAAATTTAATATTAATTTGGTTAAGAAATAAAAAATAAAAAATAATTTGTTTTTATATAATTTTATCTTTTGAGTGGTTAGAAATAATTTTTACAAATTAAATACATTTTTTCATATTTATTTTTATTAAATTAGTTTTTATTTTTTAAAAAAAAATTCTGAAATTTTTTTCTAAACAACAAATCAAACATGGTTCCAAAAACTTAATTTTTTTTCCATCTAACATAATTCTTTTGTAAATTTTGTTGATTTATTAAAGTGATTTCAACAGGGGCAATATTGTCCATCAATTTATATTTTGGTGATGTTAGCTAACCATTCTTAATGTTTAGTTAACGGTAAGGATTAAATTTTTATGCGAATATAAATCTCAGGAGCAAAATGTAATTTCTAAAATATCAGAGAGAATTTGTAATTTAACTAAATTTCAAGAAAAATATAGGTAATTTGCCCTATTTTAAAAGACAAGATTCCGTGCATAATATGGATTTTTTTGCTAGTATATATCTGTAAAAAAGAAAATGAAAATGAAAAAAAGTTCCCATATTGATAAAAATTTCAAAAATTTTCTAATTAATGGACAACATTTGGAAGGTATTTCCATATTCATCATTAAATTTACAAAAATAAAAATAAAAAAGAAAACCGATGTGAACCAACAATGTGATGACACATAGCTTAGCTTTCAATTTGAAATCACTCTGGTTTATCTTGTCTACTTTGTTACCACTAGTTGATATAAAAAAAATTGTTTTCTTCTTGTCTACTTTGTTACCATCAGTTGATCCAAAGAAGTTATCCTTTTGAGGCATTCGAACCAGTGCCGCAATTGTTTGATTGTGTTTATTTTATTGTTTGGTTGCCGTCGATCTAGGCTTGGCATAATTTTTACTAAACAGATACGCTCTTGAATATGGCTTTTGTTGAAGATATCGAAATCTTGCGAGTTTGTGTTTTTATAATTGGGTGACTAGAGAGATGCGCGCAAGTCTTGTGGTCGATCAAAATGAGATATTTACATACATGCTATTTATGCGCACATTTTTTATCCCCAAAAAAGGGTAAATTACACTTTGCCTCCTTAAAGTTTCACCCATTTCCACTTTGGCCCTTTAAGTTTAATTTTTCTCACTTTGACCCTTCATGTCTGCAATCATTCCCACTTTGGCCCTTTAAGTTTAATTTTTTCTACTTTAGCCTTTCATGTTTGCAATCCATCCCCCTTCCCACTTTATTTCTAGACTAACTTCTATCCAAAAAAATCTAACAGAATCTGCCACATCACTAACACATCAGCTCCATGTGTGATGTAAAAAATTTACTAAATATGCAAAAAATAAAAAAAATAGTAAACAAAAAAATTGGTTGGTCTTTAGTGAACTTTGTTTTCAAATTTATTCGTAAACATTATTACATTATAGATCCATCTAGATTAGATGCAGCTAAAAACATAAAAACAAATTTAACTAAAAAAATAAATTTTTTTACTAAAGACGGAAAAAAATAAAAATATACTGACTCAAATACCTATATTGTCAATTCTGAAATGAAAAATTTACTATCAATTTTTTTCGTTTTTAGTGAACTTTTTTTTCTTTTTTTAGTTAAATTTGTTTTTATTTTTGTAGTGCATCTAATCTAGATGCATCTATAATGTAATAATGTTTATGAATAAATTTGAAAAAAAAAGTTCACTAAAGATTAAAAAAAAAGATCAATTTTTTTATTTTTTTTATCTTTAGTGAATTTTTTACATCACATATGGAGTTGATGTGTTAGTGATGTGATAAATTCTGTTATTTTTTTGGATGAAAATTAGTATAGGAGTAAAGTGGGAAGTATTGCAAATATGAAGTACCAAAGTGAGAAGGATTACAAATATGTAGGGCAAAAGTGAGAAAAATCAAACTTAAAGGGCTAAAGTGGGAAGTATTGTAAATATGAAAGACCAAAGTGAGAAGGATTGTAAACATAAAGAGTCAAAGTGAAAAATGGGTAAAACTTTAGGGGGACTAAGTGTAATTTATCTCAAAAAATACTAATAATTGAAATGATTAGATAAAATTAAAACAAAATCGTAAATTTAAGATCGACATGGAATTAATTAAAATTACAAATATCAAAATATAATCTACCTGTAATTTACCCAAAAATAAATAAATAAATAAATAACCATAATTTATCTAAAAAATAAATATATAAATAAATAAATAAAATATTATAAATCTCAAATAATCTATTAAATTTTTTATCAAATTTCTAATATGTATATGAGTCTCACATAAATTCATGTGTATAACTTAACACATACATAAAAGATTTGGTAAAAAATTTAATAAATTATTTGACGTGGTAGCATAACTCAATAAAAATATAAAAAATGTTTGAGACTCCTATTTTTTTAAGACCCTATAATCCCTTTTAGATCTCTACCATTGATGTATGTATGAGACCCACTAATGTATATATAGAGCCTACACCGGCCTTGTTTCGTAGAGCTGTGAGAAAGTACTTATACCTTATATCTTAACAACTTATAGCTTATAATTATGAATATAAACTGATTTCTGACTTATAAATTAAGCATCTTCTACCCCACTCAAAGAATAAGCTGATTTCTGACTTACAAAAAATTATAAGCTGCATTGTTAAGGTAAACCAAACACATCAAAATAGTTTAAATTAAACTAAAAATTAAAATAAAAACTTTTAAACTGTACCAAACAGGCATATCATCAATAGTAGAGATCCAAAGAGAATTGTGAAAATTTTAAAAAAATGAGATCTCAATCATTGTTATAAAAATATCATAAATGCTTCGGACCATAGTGAAATCCACCCCAGTGGAGAGTCACGTGAGAGGTCACCTGACTTTGAGAGCCACGCACCTCCTCTCTCTCTCTCTCTCTCTCTCTCTCCTTATTCAGAAAGAGATACAGATGCCTCATCTCTATCACATAGACAGAGATACAAATCTCCCCCCCAACAGCTACTCCCCTTCAAAGACAATCTCTCTCTCCAAATCAGCCTAAGTTCTCTCCAACTTTGTCTCCGCTGAGACCGGAGGTTCCCAAGCAGTGTCCTCATACCTGACTCGCGCTTCGGCTTTGTTCAACGCTTTGGTTCAGTTCCACAAAGAGCTCAAGAACTCCAAGTTCGATCACACAGAGAGTACAAACAATGAAAACCCAGTGAAGTATGAGCATAAATCTGAAGAAAACGAAGTGGGTTTGACCGTTGAAGGCTGTGTGGGAAGTCATAGTGCGAGAAAGAGGCATAAACAGAGCAGGAAAAAGAATGATAGTTTTGTGATTGAGGAGGTCGGGGAGGTGGTTGATTCGGCGTAGCAGGGTGGTTCGAAAAAGAATAGGAAAAAGAGGAGATTAATTTGAGGCCAAGATAGCAATGGGTTTGAATTCTTTGTTGGTAATTTGAAAAGGGTTTTGTTTTGTTATGGTAAATTTTTGATGTAATAGCAGGGCTTGTTGATTATCTCGATAGCTGTTTGTTGAAATGGAATTTCTTTTTCATGATTTATGATATGCGTTTTCTTCTAGATAATCATTAATGCAAATTGTTTGGTGGGTTTTGAATGGCAATCTCTAGATAAACTGCAATTTTGTAATGGATGAACTGCAAAATTTTGTAGATAAACTGCAATTTATTTTTTTCTCACAGGTGCGTGTATCACAACCATCACAGTGCAAGTATTCTTCACATTGCTAAAGCGGGGTGCTGGGGGTGGTAAAATGTGGGGGTCTGAATCGGAGCTGATTTGGGGGTCGTGGGGTTGCTTCCAAAAGGGGTTCTAAGTCTTTTTTGGGTAAAAATATACTACTTTTACCAAAATAAAAACAAAACGGTACACCAAGATGAAGAAGATGAAGAAGATAAGCCAACAGCAGAGAGAGAGAGAGAGAGAGAGAGAGAGAGAGGGCAGAGATGCATGTTGAATGTGATCACATTCGGATAGCGGAGTCGCAGGCCACCATCGATTGAGGTTGGTCCTTCAGCTCTATGGGCGGCGCTACCATCGCTCTTCAATAAAAAGGTATTCCTTTTTATGCTCTACTATATTTATTATTTATTTATATATATAAACATGTGTATATGAACTTACTATTATTGTGCTGAAACTGGTTTAGGACTTCTATTATTATTATTATAAATATAAAAAATTCAAATAACAAAAACTCAAGATGTTTGTGTTGCACTGCACTGAACTGAAAATTGGTTACTAATTTGCCCTAAATTTCACTTCCAGTTTCACAAAGCCAGTTTTTTGCCGCTTCAGATTTTTTTTTACTGAAAACCCAACCGTTTTCCCTACCAGAGTACACTACTTCCACATACCAAAACTCAAAACTATAAATTCTACAAATTACAAAAATTAACAAATACTAAAAATTATAATTACAAAAGTTAAATTACCCCAATAATACAATTTATCCATCTTCAAAAAAATAAGAAATCAAAAAATGAAAAATTTGATACTCATTTGGATCAGTGAGAGAAAAAGGGTTCAATTCACTCTAGAGTGGAGCATATAATAATTAATTGGATAATGGTGATGTGAACTTTTTTGTGTCAAAATAGTAAGGCACCATTGAAGTGGTGTAGTTTAAAAGGGTAAACTACCAATAGATCCTAATAGTTGAATGTAATCACCATGAAGTTCTATTCAAAATAAGTTCTATTATAATTATTGCTAAAAATAATTTTTTGTGGCTATTTTTTACATATGTCGTTAAAAATTGACAATTGGAGATTTTTTTGTCATAGTTTTAATAAATTCTCTAAAACTTACAATTAGTGACATTTTTCTATGACGAATTTTTCAAAATATTGTTGAAAGTTGAAAATTAGTAACATTTTTTTTTTGTGACGATTTTTTTAAACTGTCGCTAAAACTTATAAGTGACATTTTTTGTGACAAAATTTTTAAACTGTTGTTGAAAATTAACAATTAGTGCTATTTTTTAATAATGTATGATGAAAAATACCATTAGTTATCATAGGACCTCTTGGACAATAAGTCTACTCAATATGACTTACACGTAAGTCCCCCTAGTTAAAATACATTTTTTCTTTTTCTTTTTTTGTACAGTAGTAAGCCAAAAAATAGCTTTGGCAAAGCTATTTTGACTTTGACCATTGGAGTCTATCTTATTTTTTTTTTACATAATTTATGGAAAATTAAAAGAGAATACTTTGTGCATTGAACAATAATGACCCTATTTTGTAGAGCTTTTCTTAAGTTAAAAATTGATAATCATAAAACATAAGTTAAAAGCACCCTTTTCCCAACTTTCAAATAATATACTTTTTTCAGTTTATTTATGCTATTTATGTCTAATATATACTATAAGTAGAAGCTAAACCAAAAAGTTTGGCACAAATTATCAAATTAAAATAAGCTGTAGTCACCTCTTAGAAGTTATACCAAACAGCCCCAATATTACTTCACGTATAAAGAGTTGAAAGATGGTTACTTCTTTATGACTTTATAGGCTTTTTAAGATTTGGTTAAAGTTGTAAAGTGTTGATGATGTAGGACAACGCGAGAATTTAGGGTTTCAAAAGGTGCACAAAAGGATAGGGTTTTGCCAATCAAAGATATGCATTTTGTGGCTATTATGAGACTATTATGAGGCTGTGAACAATGATTCAGGAATAATAACTATGCTGAATTTATGCACAAATTAAAGAAGAAAGAATAAGAAAAAGTCTTAAGCATCACACCTAAATTATATAGGCATTATACCTAGGGTTAGGGTTGCATCACACAAACCCAAAAAGGGCTTTGAAAGCACTACAAATACACTAAAATATCAACTCTATTAAATTAAAAGTATTGCACGACTTTATATAGACTTAGAGACTTCATTTTCCAACTAGAACTCGAAAATAAGAAATTACTAAGGTGCCGTTTGGTAACACTTACGTTTTTAATTTTCAGTTTATATTTACAAAAATTTTAAAAACTCAAATAAAAATTTGTTTGGTAAATTTTTTATTTATAAATCAGTGGTCTCAGTTTATAAATTTGGCCAAAAAATGTAAATTCAAAAAAGGTGTTTCCATTTTGAGATTTTAGTTTTTAGTTTTTTTTTTTTTTTTTACCACCCAACACTAGTTACCACCCACCACCATTTTCCACCACCGTCTTCCGTCACCACCCCCCACCCCCTACCACCATCTGCCACCACCACCCACCACCCACCACCCGCCACCACCACCTACCACCCACCCACCCACTCGTCGCCACCACCACCCACCTGCCATCCACCGCCCGCCACCACCACCCGCCACCTACCCGCCACCATCACTCACCACCCACCTGCCACCACCACCACCACCACCCACCACCACCCACCACACACCCGCCACCCAGTCGCCACCACCACCCACTCGCTACCACCTGCCACCGTCACCCACCCACCCACCCACCACCACCACCACCCGCCACCATCCACCATCTGCCACCCACCTGCCACCACCACCCACCATCCGCCGCCGCCACCACCACCACCACCACTACCACCACCCACTCGCACCCACCCACCACCCGCCATCGTCACCCACCCGCCATCACCACCCGCCACCGCCACCACCACCACTACCACCTGCCACCGTCACCCACCACCACCCGTCATCAGCCACCCGCCACCACCACCACCCACTCACCACCACCCGGCACCATCACCCATTCACTCACTACCACCACCCACCCACCACCACCCGCTACCCACCACCCACCGTTACCATTTTCCACCACCGTCTTCCGCCGCCACTTGCCATTTCTCACTCTTTTTTATATTTTTAAATTTTTTTAAACATTTTGTCAATTACCAAATGCGTTTGTAGTTTACGTTTTTCTAAAAATAAACAAAAATCAGTTTATAAAATTTTTGTAAATATAAACTGAAAACGTAAACGTTACCAAACAGACCATTTTTGACTTCCAAAACTAATTTATGGACAAATAAGAAACATTAATATAATTCAATTAAATAAGTTGACCCACAATAAAACGGAAAATGTCTCGTAGCTCAAATTTTGTGGCTCAAAAGTGGCTGTTCTGTACTCAAAACGACGTCGTTTTGGCCATTTGAGCCACTTTTGAGCCACAAAATTTGAGCTACGTAGCATTGTCGCAATAAAACCCATGGGCAAGCCCCTATAGGCCATGTCTGCAAATATGAAAATTACCAAAATACCCCTAACCTTAAAATCTTAGAAAACATAAAAATAATCATAAAATAAGACTCTAATGATACTATAAACATGATTATGTACTGTTTCTATTGATTTTTCTTTAAAATCATACTAATTTCCAAATATTGTCGCTTTTTAAAATTAACTCTTCCTTGAGCTTCTTATACTCTACTTCATTCTTCCCTGGTTGGAAAAAACTCAACCTTGAATTTTAAAATATTTAAGTATAAGAATTCACAAGCTTAAAACTTGCAACCATAGCTTGGTATGGAAAACTTTTATACTCCTTTTCTTTTTTCTTTTTTCTTTTTCTTTTTTCGTTTTTTTTTTTGTTTTTTTTGTTTTTTGTTTTTTTGGTAGCAAGAAGGTTATTGATTGGTTTTTATTCTTGGTTGTGTCATGTAACTTGGCTGGAATGACAAAATCTATTGGTGTGGAAAGCACATTGTTGAATTGATCCAAATGTATCTTCATAAAGCCTTCTTTCATTTTCCCAACAATAATGTCGATCCCTCTCTTCTTATCCTCTTTTCCTAACACAAGATCATATTTTGATTCAACTTTCGCCTATTCATGGATTTTGATTAAAGTAAATTCATTACGTGACTTTGTGGCCACTATATCGGTGACCTTAGATTGCAATATCATGACCTTTAAAGGCATAATAAGTTCTAGACCAGCAGCAGATGCATTAATTCTTCACTCCCTACAACTTATATAACATTTGAGTCTTCTATTTGGATTTCATCCTCTTCTCGAGGAATTTGGGGTGCTTTTGAATAATCAATAAGAGCCTTTTCACCCTCATTAACCTTGGCATTCATCACTTTACCTTGATTTCCATTCTCTTCCTCCACTTATAACTCTTAAAGGCTTAGAGCTTTGATGCAACAATATTCGTTCCCTTTAATGATTCATCAAAGGACTTAGGCACCAAATTAGCCACCTCCAAGTGTATATTAGATGCAGGACCAACAATAGAACTTTTGAATGACGTAGTTACCTTGACACAAATATCACTCAATTTCTTGCTTTAACGTTTTTGTGCTTCATGCAGTTTTGATTGGAGACTTCTCAATTTTCATAATCTGGTCATCCTTCATCTTGTGCAGATTTTGATTGTTCTCCTTCACTTGTAACTTCAATTGTGCAAGGTTATGATTTTCACCAATAGGTTTTGGCTTTGGTGTGACTTCTTGTGCGTGCTCCATGTTGTATCTTGATTTGGTCCATCAGGTCTAAGGCCTATTATTAACCATGGTCGGGGGAGGGCGATAGAGGGGTTGAAGATGACAGGGAAGGGTGACAGTGGTGGTGGGGACGAGGAGGGAGGGTGGAGGAAGGATTATGAGCTATAAAGCATGGTACCGGTACCATACGGATACATCAATACGATAAAATTTAATAAAGTAGAGCACGAGTACAGGTAGGGTTAGGTACATTTGTAAGAAATATTTATTTTTACTTTAGAATAACACAAAAAATAGTTAAATTGTTGAGATCCAACCTATAATTCATATTTAATGCCAAAAAGTAAAGGTATAAACTAAAATTAAATGTCATTATATTTAAATAACTTACAAATGTTGAGGGTCTGAAATGAACAGTAAATAACAAATACTTAGAGGCAAAACTATGCTAATGAGCCAATAATCTGTGGTGACCAGAGAGTGAGTAGTCAGGTGAGGGCAGAGCAAGTGGTTTCAAGAAGGAATGTCGCAGTGCACGAACGGGCAACATATCCTCTCAAATCCCCAAAACTTCTTCTTTGAGCTTGGGCAATGGGTCCTATTTGTAGACCTTTCCTTGGTACTAGAATATACTAAATGGCCAAATAATATAGCGACATGTGTCATAGGATATTCTATCTTGAACCACCAAACTTGGTAGACATGCGTCCCTTGACGTGTACTATCTGTTTGGCACAAAGCCTCAGTGAGTGCCACTGTGCTATCTGTTTGGCACAAAGCCTCAGTGAGTGCCACTGTGCTATCTGTTTGGCACGATTCTCAACGTGTACCTTTTTTGGTGTGAACCTCAATGAGTGTCGTTTTGGTACGGACCGCAGGAGGTGCATCTGTTTCGGTGGCTCCTATCCACGATGGTTCTTACTACTACATCCGCCTTCTTAGTTTGGTTTCCCAAGACATGCACTCTCAGGACTCATAACCTACTATCAACCATACTTGTGTCTACCCTAGCAACTCCTCCACCCTTAGCCACTTAACCACAAACTCCCCAGCTTCCTAGGGTGTGAGCCACAGCAAGAGTTGTGCCTCATACCAAGCCCAAGGGGGCTTCCTTGGACTTGCCTGTGCAACCAAGGCAAGCTCATGACTTGGGTAAATGAAAAGGGAGTCCCTTACTTTCAGGCAACCCTGCTCCCATCTTCGCAGGGTCGCCGCGGTATACTGGTACCTTCGGGTACCTGTTATCAGCTCCAACCAATAAGTATTGGGGCCTACTATCAGTGCCAAACTACTTATACTTCCGACCTGCTATTAGCCCTAGGTTGTCAATGCTTCGGGACTTGCTATTGGCGTCAAGCATTAACCTATCATTTGTATAGCAAAGGCCTCCCTTAAAGGCTACTATCACCTTGGGAAGTCTTTCCTCAGAAGATAGTTGTGGAGGCTAGAGTTGCTTCGGTTTTCCTTTCCTCAGCAAGTGTTCCCAATGCGGAGCCGCAATGTTCTGATGAGATGGCAACGCTGAGGTAGGTTGCCTCAACTACTATCCCGCAATGAGTGGAGCCTCAGTAAGTTACCTTGGATTTGTTGCCTTACTTCTGAGGACCCATTTGGATCCATTTGGTCAGATCTGGTGTGAACTTCTAGTTGGCCCACTTCCCTTGGGCTTTGACCCATATTCATTTAATGACACTTATTCACCTAATAAAGGTGACTTCCATGATTAGGTTAACGCTTTAATTTTTGCCCCTCCACAGCAAACTATAGCTTAATTTTAAATTCATGCTAAGCATTAAATTAAACAAATAAATAAAGTCTAATGAAACTAATTTTACCTTTGTATTATAAAAAAATATTGTTTCAACTAATGTACGGTATGGCTTGGATATATACTAGAGTATGTATAGGGTACAGAAAAAATTAAGAAGAAAAAATTTGGTACGTGTTTCGTGTACTTGGTATGTATGCAAAAATACCATACGAAGTATCGGTACGCGGTAAGTACTTAGTACGGGTATGCCATATCGGTTGAAGTACCCATGCTTCATAGATTATGAGTGATGGGGGAGGACATGGTAGTGGTGGCTGGCACCCACTAAAGTTGCAAAGGAAGGAATAGAAAGAGGGAAGAGAAAGGGGCAATTTAGTAAATTCAAGGAAGGGGAAGGGGGCCTTTTGGTCCAAATTATCTTTTTCAAGGTAGATTCAGGGAGCTTCTATTTACACACACTAAACCCTCTTTATACACACACTTAATGAAGGGAGTGTGTAAAAAGTATAGTGAGGGAGATGTGTAGAAAGTGTATATTGTGTGTGTAAATAGAAGCTCCCGTAGATTCAATGTCTTTGCTAATATTTTTTAACCTTTTATGTCGTTTGGAATCATTTTTTATTCGCCCGCCTTTTCAATTTTCTTTTTTCTTTTTTTAGATCTTATAATTTATTTGCAACTTCCACTAAAAAAAATAAAAATTAAGAGTTTCATCTATGTAGGAAATTTTACTATCCAGGATAATTAAAAATCCTATTGGAATAGACAAGTCATAACAATAGAGCCATGTGCTATTACCATTGCTGCTGAATTTTTAAGATGCTAAGAAACATTACTGTAGGGAATAGATGACTCAAATAAGCCATAAGATCTTTAGCCATACATTTTACTAAACGAAGACAAGTTTGTTTAATTTTATGTACAACTAATGCCCCATCTTTGTATGTATGAGGCTGTATATGTATTCCAATTTTGAGCTCAATTAGAGGATGATGTAGTTTGGGTCAACAATTTAGCTACAACTTGTTGAAATTGAGGAGGAGATGTGGCGTAATACATCCATCATTCAACTATATAGAATGGAAACACCATTTAAAAAAATCCATTTACAAATTAAAATTTGGCTAAATTTCACTTTACCCCTTTGTGGTTTGGCTCATGTGTGGATCACCTCTGGAAATAACCACATAAACCCGATATAGTTTGTGAACTAAAGTGCATTGTTACATTTTCCATCCAAAGCAACCGGAGGTACAACTCACTTGCCATTATTGAGACTAGGTGTGAGTAAAATAATTTTTTTAGACCAAAATACCCTTATAATGTGGCATATATACATATTTCTATACATTATGCAAGGAGATCTTGTTCGAACATCTGCTCAAGCCTTTTACCTTAGCAAATCTAATGTCAACATTTTAATTGTATAATTGGAACAGAGAGAAACAGTTAGAGACAAACAATCCTTTTGTTGAGATCTTAATACCCATCCATAACTAAATGGATGACCTTCATTCCTTGTTTTGAGTCCAGAGTAAATTAATGAGCATTTCAGTCTCGGTTAGCAACATATAATTCACTTCAGACATTGACGATTCCTCACATGGCAATCTCGAAAATGGAAGAAGTGAGAGTTTCGGGCCTTTGTCTATTCTCATGGGATGTGGGGGGCTATGGAGTGGTGGTCGGTGGAGTGGGGATTGGCAGCCATGGAGGAAGAAGGGAGAGAAGATCTATGTATGTATGTATGTATGTACATGTATGTTTAATTTAGAAGAGAGAAAGAAGAAGAGAGTATAAAAGTCAATTCACATGTTCTGTTAATAGAAGTAAGTGTGTGTTTTAGTCCACAAACCACATGGGGGTTATGTGGTTATTTTTATATGTCACGGAGGTGATCTGCACATGGACTAAACCATCAAGGGGTAAAATAAATTTGCCCTTAAAATTCTTATAAGGAGGATAAAAGATTAAGTTTGAATCTTGAAGTTTCAAGCTCTAAACTAAATGAATAGGTCTTAAGTATTTCAAACAAGCGAAGATCAACAACAAAGAGAGAAATGAAGAAAAATGTGAACTAGATCAAGTTAGGGTATGGTATGTGCCGATAGAGGCCATTTCAGGAGGGCCATAAGCAAGCCAATTCCAACCGAGTAATAGGTTGTTCAAGCTTGGCTTGAAAATTTAACAGGCTTCAAAATGTGTTTCAAGTTTGGCTTGTTTATTTTTCAAGTTGATCTCAAATGAGCTTTAAGCAAAATGATCACGAGCCGAGCTTGAGTACATCAATTTTTTTATAATGAACATCAAGCCAAATTTGAGCAGGATTCAAAAAATTAACAAGTTTTAAAATGTATTCAAGCTTGGCTTGTTTATATAACGAACTAACCTTGAACAAGCTTTTAAGCTCAAGTAGCTTGGTTTGTTTTACAACCCCAAGTATTGATCGTATTAGTTAAAGCCGTATGAGGAGTGGATTTTTTTTTTTTTTTTTTTTTTTTGACCTGACAAATTCATGCGTATCCAAATAGGGATTTCCAAAAACCGTTACATAACTGCCAATACATTACGTTACGGCTGATATTTATGTAATTATCATTGTTTGTCCCTACTCCTTTTCAATTTCTCCTTCTCAAGTGGTGCTTGGGTTATTTTCTATAAAAATTCAACTTTGCCAATTTTATTGACAAAATGAAGAAGAGAAAATCAGCAGAGAGAGCAAGAGACGGAGAGCTGTGAGCACATAGTGTTGCACTCACTGCCACCAAAAATTTGTTGCAGATGTTTAGGGCCACTATCCGTTCATGCTTATTCTCTAGGGTCAGTTACGGGCCGGTCCTACAGACCAGACTTTATTTACTAACAAGTCTTGTTCCAACTTTTAATGATAAATTTATCACTATAAAAATATATTGAAAAAGTACAATTCAACTACTTACACTTACCACCTCATATTTCAATACAAACTAACACAAATAAACTAAAAGTAAAAACGTGCAAACAAAAGCCAAAATGTCCTAACCATTTATCACTTTGATAAATTTCTCAATATCATAACTAGTTCCGAATGATCATTCCACAAACGCAAAACATACATCAGCCTCAAAATGTTCTCTTTATCAAAACAAGGGGCAAATATGTTTTAAGAAAAATAAAAAAATAAAAGAAAAAAATATATCGCCAAGGACTTATGAGTAAATAAGTCCGGTCCATAGCAGTGTTTTTAAAGGCTCAAGGCGCACAAAGGCGTTGAAGGTCTCTCGAGGCCTAGGCGTAAGGCGAGGCGCAGGCTTTATTGAAGCAAGGCGCACAGTCTTAGTAAAAAATAGATAAATTAACATAGACTAATCATTCATAGTACTAAGACAATTTTTTTTAAATAAAAAAGTAATCAAGACAAATTATAGAATAATTCACAAAGCCATGAAAGTGCATAACACAACAAATAAATGATTCACAATTTCAGTATAATGTAATGTGTGATGTGATAAATTAATTATTTTTTATTTATTTCTAACAGAGACTCAACTCAAAACAAAGGCATAATTGAAAAAAAAAAGTAGAAAAAAAAGACGAGCATAAGAGAAGCCAGCCAGGCCAGCAAAGACAGCAAAGAAGAAAAAGCAGAATAAGAAGAAGAAGAACAGAGGGCAAACAAGAAGCAGGAAAAAAAAAACAGAGAGCAAGAAGAAGAAGAAGAGAGAGAGAGAGAGAGAGAGTCGAAGTCGAAAAAGCAAAAAAAAAAAAAAACAGAGCAAGTCGACAAAGTAGAGAAAAAAAAGCAGCGAAGCAGCAAAGAAGAAGAAGCAACCAGCAACCAGCGAAGAAGGGAAAGAAGGAGGAGGAGGAAGAGAAGAAGAAAAAAAAAATTCACCCAGCAACCAGCAACCAGCGAAGAAGAAAAAAGGAAAAAAAAAAAGAAAAGCAACCAGCGAAGCAAAAGAGAAGAAGAAGAAGAAGAAGAAGAGGAAAAAAATTCACCCAACCCAACAACCAGCGAAGAAGAAAAAGAGAAAAAAAAATGGTTGAATCACAGCGAAGAAGAAGAAGAAGAAGAAGAAGAAGAAGAAGCACTGACCTGAATCGAAGTCGAAGTCAAAGTCGAGAGAGGAGCCTAGAGGAAGAGACGACATAGATTTCTTTGATAGATTAGGGATTTGAGTCGTATACTGATTTGGGTTGGGTTGGGTTGTGTTGTCTGAGTTGTAATCCTATGTGGTTGGAGCCTTTCGAACATAGATCACAGCTGTTAGATCAGAATCAAGAAGAAGAAAAAAAAAAAAAAAGAAGTCCCTTAGGCTCGCGCCTTGAGCCTCGCTGCGCCTAGTCCAAGTCGTGTCCAATGCGCGTGACTCATCAAATGCGGCTCGCCTTGGTCCCCTTCAGGCGCACTCCCTGTGCCTTGCGCCTAGGCGCGCTTTTCACAACACTGGTCCATGGGACCTGCTAGTAATTATCCGTATTCTCTTTATTATTATTTAGCTCTATGGGTGGCGCTACGATCCCTCTTCAGTAGAGGGTATTGGTTTATTCCCTTGCATACATATGCATATGCATATGTATATTTATTTATGTATACATTCGTGTATGGAAATAATATTATTGTCCTGTTAATTGTTTAGGATTTCCGTTGTTACTAAAAAAAATTATGATGATTGTGCTGCACTGAAATTGCTTAGTTATTTGCCCTAATTTTTCTTCCACTTTATATTTATAATTTGTGAAAAAATAAGACTTGGTCCAGTGAACATTAATGTGACTTTATGAATGAAGATTTGAAAGATGGCTAATTGTTTATGTTGTTAATGGTTGTTTTGAGATTTGGTTAAGTAGGTTTTGAAGTAATGAAGAGTTGTATTCATGAATGCTGATGTTCTCTCTCTCTCTATATATATATAGTTAGATAGATATTGATATATATATATATATGCATACATGCTTCCTTAACGTATTTACAAAGTTCTAGTACATTGTATATACTAGATTGTTGCATAATTGAATGGTAAAGTCTGCAGTAACAAATAGTATACGGTACTTGGTTGTTTACATAACACATTAATGGTTGTTAATAAGTGAGATATATCTTAATTTTTCCTTGCAGGTGTCCAGTCATTGCTATAGATTTTGCATATGGCACCAATAGATAAAACAATATTTTGTTTCTGTCATTGGGGTGGTGAGAATGTGGTAGGGAGTGATGGATCTGTCACATACACGGGTGGTACCACCGAGCAGTTTCTAGTGAAGTCAGGTATACCGTATGAGGCATTCAAGAAGGTTGTTTTTGACAGACTGGGTATCGAGCCTTGGGGAAAGTCGTTGCATTTCACTGTGAAGTTCAACAAGAAACAATTAATACGCTTGAAAGACCAGGATGGAGTTGACCATCTAATACAATTCAATGATGATTTTGCACACGTCTATATTTCAAATGACGATGCAGATCCCATTGCCACACCTGTTGTGGATGGCACGAGGTAAAAGCAATCTAACTTTACCATTTGGGACTGGTGCAGTGGTTTGTTATTTGAGTTGTGGCAGTACAGAAGCGATTAATGATCGTGGATCTTTAATATCGCAGGGGTGCAACACTAGAGGTTGAACCAAATCAAATCCAATCTGAGGATGAGTATGTGAGTGAGGAT
This sequence comes from Camellia sinensis, assembly GCF_055761805.1. Lineage (NCBI taxonomy): Eukaryota > Viridiplantae > Streptophyta > Magnoliopsida > Ericales > Theaceae > Camellia > Camellia sinensis. The sequence continues at coordinate 3,708,386 of NC_138974.1, read as the reverse complement.
CATTCAGCGTCAACACCACCTGTGACTACCTCATGTAATGATGCAGCACTGCTTGCCTCTACCATGTGGCATGCAGTACTTGTGGGAGAAGGGCAAGCATTTGAGAATGCTGATGCATTTCGGCAAGCAGTATTCAAATACGCTATTGCCAAGAAGTTCCCTTACAAATTCAGTCATAATAGATCGAACTACTTGAGTGTGGGATGTGCTATTGATGGGTGCCAATGGAAAGTAACTGCCAGCCATGAGGCTTCTACTAACTTTATTTCAATCAAGAAGTTTGTTGATTGTCATACTCATTCTCTACTGGATGAAACAAACTTTAAACCCAAATTCAGGGCTAAGCTGATGGGAAGTATTATTCAGAAAGAGAGTTTGGATTGTCCAGCATTGCCACGAGAACTTTGCAGTGACTCTTTGAGGAATTTTTCCATACCATTGACCTATCACCAGGCTTGGAGTTTGAAGGAGAAGGTGAAGAAGGAACTTGAGGAAAAATTGGAGAATTTGTTCAAGTTAATCCCAGAGTTTTGCAATTGCCTGAAGGAAGCTATGCCTGGAACTGTAGCTACATGGTCATGTACAGAAGACAACATATTCAAGCGGCTTTTTGTTGCATACGAGTGCTTGATACGTGGCTTCCATGCCGGGTGCAGACCTTTGATTTTTATTGATGCTTGCCACTTAAGTGGTCCGTGCGAAGGCGGTGTAGTAGTTGCTTCTTCTTTGGATGCAGACAATGGGATGTATCCACTTGCTTATGGTGTACTTATGTCAGAAGACGAGGAAGACTGGCTGTGGTTTCTACAGCACTTGAAGCTTGTGGTACGGGACCGTGAGGTAGTCATAGTTTCTGAAAGAAACCCATCTATGCTACTGGGTGTGGACAAGATATTTGGTGTGGATAATCATGCTTATTGTTATCGTCACGTGCGAGAGATTTTCAGTAAGTTTATTGATACTAATCATGACTTTAAGTTGAAAAGTCAAGGAAAAGAGACTGCATTTCAGTACCTAAATGAAATTGCTTATGCACGAACCATGGAGGTATATAATAAAGCCCTTGCTAAAATGCGTGCGCTCCACAAGGAGTTATCTGATTGGGTCATTGCTAGTGGGCCGGAGCACTGGTCTAATGCTTTGTTCAAGAAACCTCGTTGGGATTGGCTGTATAGCAACCTTGCAGAGTCATTTAATGCTTGGTCAGAGGAGGAGAGCTTGTTACAAATCCCAAAAATGATGGAGGCTCATTGCAAGAAGTTATCTGAGATTTTGCTTAATAAAAAAGCTAAATTGGGAAGTTGGAAACTTCTGTTTGGCCCTAAGATTGTTGAAAAACTTTTGGAAAACGAAAAGCTTGGTCATGATCTAATTGCAACCTTCCGATCTGTTTTTGAGGTTGAGGTGCAGGAACAGTATGCAGAGAGAGTTGTCGTGAATCTCAAGTTCGGAACTTGTACCTGTTTGGAGTGGCAAATGACTGGTATACCATGCCCACATGCATGCCGTGCAATTGCACTAGCTAATTTTGATGCATATCAGTTTGTGGCGGGTTGGTACAAGAAGGAGGTGCAGGAACTTATATATGCCGAAGTTTTGCCTGGTTTTTCAAATATTGAAATGCCATGTCCCAGTGAAGTTGGTACTGCTGGTGTCCAAGGGATCGAAAATGGTTTCACTTCAAAGAACAACATCATCCTTGGTTTGCGTCCACCTAGAACTAAACGACCACCAGGCCGCCCACGGAAGAATCCAACTGAATCCAAAGTCCTGCACGTTAGACGTCCACACTGTTCACGTTGCAATGGTGTTGGGCACAAACATAAAACATGTAAGGCACCTTCATGGATGTGGGAGCCTCGTGGATGATTGGGTTTTGCTGGTGGATATATGTTTCTTCTCATTTAACTTTTGTACGAGGATTGTTGACAGAATGTTTCACTTGACTATCAAATGTTCAATAGGTTGTTGGTTTATTTTGTTGGTGTACAGAGTCTGACTGAATTGATTGCATACAGCCAAAGCTGCTGTGATAATTATTTCATGTCACACAGCTAAAGCTTCATTTTACTTAACAAACTTGTTTTTCTTTTACCTTGGTAGCAACTAAAACCCACTGCAGGAACAATTGTTTAAGGTATGGCTTTTTCTTTCTTAATTTAGTTTTTCTTTTTAAAAAAAATAATAAATAAATAAATAAAATTGTTTGACAAGTCTTTTCAACAAATGGAGTTTCCTTTGGAACGGTCAGCTATAAATTATCGCATCTGTACATGTAGTTTTTTTTACTCTTGTATAGAAGTCTTTCACGCGATTAATGCTTAATGAATTTTATACCACCAGAATTCTCATTTGATGACAAAATTGTCCATGCAGAGTTTCAGGTACTGATCTCATGAAGCGAACAGCTGCAATGGCAGTGTTGCTGAAGATGTATGCACTAGAGAGATTATGATGCAGGTCATCTCCACATGTTCAATTGCTGTTTTCCCTACAAACAAGCAGGGTCTGATGTCAGCTACTGGAAGGACTATGCTCATCTTGATGACAATCTAATGCTTTGTGGCTTGAAGGTCTGGTGGTCCACCTTCATCTAGAAATACTTTCATTTCCATGACAGCTCTTTTTCTTAGCTCAGTGTTTTTGTCACTGTTTGGGTTTGGAAACTTCTGTAAATGTTGACACCTCTTTTATGTGTGTAGAATGGTGGATAATGAACAGTTTTGTAATGCATTTTCTTGAATAATATGTAAAATGCCAACTCTGAAAGCATAGACTTGTGAATCCTTCTTGTCAAGTTGATCAGCCGTCACATATGAAAATGAAGGCGTAAGAATTTGTAGTATCTAATTCTTTTTTTTATAGTATCTAATTCTGAATAGCAATATATTGTGCAATTTTGAAGATGAAAACGGCTAGTTCTTATTAGGGAAAGATAAATTATGTGTTTGGTCCTTCTGCAAGCTGAAATCTTGGGAGGACATCTATCTTTTCCCAGATTTCATCACTACATTTGGATGAAAGGTGTAAGAAATTTCACTGACTTTTTGTAGAAATAATATATATTATCTTTAGTTGTAGGTGGGATCTCGCAGTATCCCTTGAAGTTTGAGTACCAAAGCTTATTGATGCACCAGCTTCAGTATAAGCTATAGAGGCCGCACCTAAGCCAGTTCGAGGTGCAGTTTCCAAGGGACTTTGGTCCTGTTTGGTAGAGCTTATTTTCAGTTTATTTTAGCTTTTAGTTTAATTTAAGCTATTTTGATGTGTTGGGTTCAGCTTAACAATACAGCTTATAGCTTTTTGTAAATCAAAAATCAACTTATTCTTTGAATGTGGGAGGAGAAGCTTAATTTTTAAGTCAAAAATCAGTTTATGTTCACAGTTATAAGGTATAAGCTATTAGGTTATAAGTTATAATCACTTTCCCACAGCTCTACCAAATAGGGCCTTTATATCGAACTAAAAGTCCCTTAAGGTGGGACATTGCAGTTTTTTTTTTTTTTTTTTTCAGTTATATAATTCCTAGGGTCACATCATTATTATGAGTCTAGAATTTTGTTGTCATTCTCACCAGCAGCCATGGTCCATGAGATTAACAAGCCCAGCCACTTCTTCTCACTATCTAATTCTCTTCTCTATGCGCTTCCAGTTCATTTGAAGGTAGTGGGTGACACAACATTTTACTATCTTTCCATGTCATTAAAAGGTATTACATTATGCAAAAAAATGCAACCCATGTTGGATTAAAATTTTCCACCATTAGCTAACTTTTATCCACCCTATTTTCCGGATTACATGGCATCTCTATAATTTTGTATTCCATGTATGTATGTTATATATCAGTATATACAAATTCATGAAGTTTATGAATATCCTTCTCTGAATGACCTTGTTGTGTTGGCTTGGCCATGCAAAAATTGTCACCCCTTCTCCTGAATATATTGCAGTCATGTTTATTTTACATGGCATATGATATTTTGGCGGGTATCTTAGAAGGATTATTTGAATATTATGTCCATTGATACAATTTAAACATGACCAACCCAGCTTAAGAGCAAGAAAAGTTGGATCTCTTTAACTTTTCTATGATCTCTTAACTTTTCTATCTTGTGTGGCTTTTGCTTACTAGGATGGCTGCTACATGGAGAGATCCTTTGTTCTGATTCTTATTGCTGACTGACTGACTGTTCCTCTGTTGTCCACTTTGATTTGCAGGTGAATAATGCATGTGTGTTATTATTAGCAGCTCCCAGTCATTTTTCATGTGCTATTTATGCCGGCGCTGGTGAGTGGTTCTTCCTACTAGGGGTGTAGGCTATATATGCTATATATAGAGATAAATGGCTGGGCTGTACATTTGTTTATCTTTGATTTTGTTCACCAGCCACTTGATCTTGCTGATTTACCTATTATGATATGACAAATTTTTCACTAGTAACAATTTATTTCTCACCTTAAAAATAATGCAAATTGACAATTGCATAGTTCCTAAATTGGCCTCTTCCAGGACTATTTTACCCAGTACCTCAATTGTGTTTTGATATATTAGATTATCAAACTAAAGTTCATGTGCTTGACACATTTTAGATGCTAAAAAAATCAAAATAAATTATTAATGAGCATGGCACTTTTGGGTCCCTCCCTCTCTGCTATATCAAATGAGTAATTGGAAAAGGTTATTAGTCCTGCAAGTTAGGTATACTAGGACCAACCGTTCCGTCTACAGCTGACGGACATAGGCAGTAGGGTATGTTTGGTATCGTTTTTCTTTTCTATCTTTTGTTCTCAAAATTAGAATAAAATGAAAATTGATACGGAAAACTTGTTTGATAAATTGTTTTTGAAATCTATTTTTTTTAAGTTTTTTGAAAGCACCCCCTTTGTAGGAACCACTATAAAATTATTTCAACATTTTTGAATTTTTTTTTTTTTTGGTACAGATAAAAACAGCGGGTGTATTTGAACTTTTCAATATTTTGTTTCCAAAAGCAGTAAAAATGAAAATCGAACTGCAGTCACAATCTATTCTCTGGGCTTAAATGTCTTTAAGTCTTAGGTCTGTAACTTCTTGGTAGACTTTTGTACTGTCTGGTTTTGCAAAGAATTTCACTTACAGTAGAGGTTATAGTGACATTTTTACTAAAGGAAAATGTTATAGCAACATCAGGATATAATGAGATGATTTTGCACCGACCACAGTTTTTAAAGGTGAATGTGTAACTCAAGGCGTAAGTCGTAAGGCGTTGACGTGCAAGCATTTCAAATTTTAAATTTTAATATTTACTAATTAAATTAAATATTTTAAAATAGTGAAAAAATTAAGTAAGAATTAAATACAAAGGTGTAAATACTTTTCATCTTAAGGTATCGAACATTTCACTACAGAGAATGAAGCTTACCTTTATTGAAAGTGAAATTGGCATTCTTAGCTTTCATGGCTAAGCTTCTCACTTGAGCATTAACTTTGTATTTTTTGTTCATTTGTCATTTACTTAATTTTTTCTATAGAATAAAGTCACAAATATATATATATATATATATATATATTTTTGATGTTTAAACTATCTACTAGTCTAAGGCAACCTCATCGTATACATACTCATCATATGCTTATGTGCAAAAGGCATATTCTAAAAGTTTAAAACCATAATGTTACCCAAAAGACAACCTAAGAGGAGGGTGAATTAGGTTTTTATAATTAAAATTAATAATACCTTAATAAAAATTATGACTACCACAATAGATAAATATAATTAATGAAATAAAAATAATTAAAACAAGTGTCTTAACAACTATGTTAGTTAATGATTTTAGCACAGTAAAAATGTAAAATATAGCTATGGCAATTTAAAATAAAATAAATAGATAAGGGAGAGAGAGGCAAACAAATTTATAGTGGTTCGGCTTCAATTCGGCCTACGTCCACTCCTCAAGCTTCACTTGAGATTTTCCACTATACTCTAGATTCACAGGGGTGTTAGCAACTTCTTTACAAATGGAGCAATCCTCCACGGATTTTACACAGACTTCACAAGCCCAAACTCTTGCAAATCTTAGGTGATTCACAATCACTCTCAAGATTTCAAGAACACAGTGTTTGCAACACTTTTACAAGATGAAATGGTATTTTTACTTTCAAAAAAAACTTGCAATAAATATCTCTCAAAGATAGATATCACATATCAACCCTCAATTTCAACAAAACTAACTCAATCATGCTCTTGATTACAAACAAACCTTGAACACACAAAATTACAAATTCAAACGTTTGAATTCAAGGTCAATTCCTTACCTAGAGGCTCAATTCTTCCAATCTATGACAATTTCTTGAGTGTAGCTTCAAATGACTCAAGCTTTAGGATCAAAACCCCAATTTTCTTCACCCTCTCTCTCTTAGCCGACCCTCTCTTCTCTCTTGAGTTCAAAATCAGCCAAAGTGTAAAAAGGAGAGGAATTGAGGTGTAATGGCCTTTATATAAAGCCCCACTAATTCCAATATAATAACAATAAAGTAATTGGGCACTAATTCAATAATTGAATCGATTTAATCTGATTCGAATCAATTTCCAATTAAATTTCACCGTAGGCTCTAAAAATTACGCTAATCACAATGGCGCAATCAATTTCGGGTTCTGTGACCGATAAGGCCTTCAATTTAATTTCCGAAGCAGGTAGTCAAACAGATATTCCTACGGTGAACAGATAGAAATTCAAAACCACATATTTTCACATAATGGCACACAAAATCATATCAAACACATAATCATATACGTATTAAGGCCTAATTAACATAATACAGAACAGGGGTATTACAATAAGGTTAGGAAATGATAGTTAGGATTTAGAAGAGGACAATGTCTTTTGTTAGGTGTCGACAGTTACGAGGCTTGTAAGTATTGACTTTGGAGGTGTTAGAGGATGATTTGAGGTCACCTCCGATCAAGTATTTGAGTGACCTAGAAACAAAAGTGGATAGAAGGATAAAGTATCAAGCTATGAATTATGTAATTATGGAGGATGAATTGTTCAAAAGAACCCATGATGGGTTGACTTTGCTATGTATTAAAGGATTAGAACAGATGCAAGTCATGGCAGAAGTCCATGAGGGCATTTATGGTGCTCATCAGGTAGGAGAGAAGATGAGATGGCTGATCAAAAGGCATGGGTATTTTTAGCTCTCTATAAAGAAAGATTGCATTGATTATGCAAAAGGGTGCCAGCAGTGCCAAAGGCATGGTAATGTGCAAAAAGTGCCAGCTAGGGATTTGGATTCAATTGTCAAACCTTGGCCATTAGGGGTTGGGCAATGGATTTAATTGGTGAGATATTTCCACCATCCATAAAACAACATGCATTCATATTAGTGGTCACAAACTATTTTACTAAGTGGGTAGAAGCAGTCCCATTGAAAGTGGTGAATCAATCTCATGTGATTGATTTTTTCAAGAAGCACATAGTGCATAGGTTTGTCTTGCCACAAACAATTACTGTCAATCAAGGGACAGTGTTTAATGGTGATGAAGTGATGGAGTTTGCCAAAGAGTATGGCATTCAAATGTTGAACTCATCTCCATATTATGCCCAAGTGAACGGGTAAGCAGAGTCATTAAACAAAACAATCAAAGTGACACTACGTAAAGTGATAGAGGACAATCCAAGGGATTGGCATGAGCTATTATCTGAGGTTTTGTGGGCCTACAAGAATTCAACGAGGGATAGCATTCAAGCATCTCCTTATGAGTTAGTTTATGGTCATGCTATAATTCTACAATTAGAGGTGACAGTAAAGTCTAGTAGGGCAGCTAAGCATTATGGCATTCCTATTGATGAGTATGTAGAAGCCATGTTTATGGAGTTGCAAGATGTAGAGTGCAAAAGGATTGATGCCTTTGATTGTATGATGGCTCAGAAGAAGAAAGTTGAGAGAGTTTATAACAAGAATGTTAAGTTAAAACTTTTTGGGGAAGGTGATTTAGTGTGGAAAACTATCTTGCCATTGGGAACAAAAGACCTTGAGTTTGGCAAGTAGTCACTAAATTGGAAAGGCCCTTTTAGGATCCATAAGGTCCTTAAGGGAGGTGCATATCAATTGGAATCTTTGGAGGGGCAACCACATAGGAGGAATATAAATGGGAAGTATCTTAAGAGATACTATCCAACCATATGGGAGACTTTCAAAGGAAGTTGATAAGTGCATACAAAGCAATACATTTCATACAAAGACAGAGAACTTTGCACAAGAATAAAGTATTCAGTACACCAAGCCATGCAAAACGAAGTATTTATATCTATTAAGGAAAACGGACTATACAATAGTGTACTAATTACAAAAGATGGTAAAATATTCTGTGCAATACATATAAGAAAAACACTAATCTAAGTCTTAGGGAAGAAAATGGCCAGAATGCCCCATTCTAATTGAGCATCTACCAGCATGCTTTGAGCTTGGTCCAATTTTGCTTTGACAGTTTGGATTGAGGAAAGACCATTTGTAATCTGAGAAAGTATAGTCCTTGCTTCTTGGCTAAGTTGTTCTTTTTGCTGTTGCAAATGAAGCCTTTTTTGCTTGACAGTGGTCAGTTCTGCCACAAGCCTTGATTTTTCAAGTGTAAGTGTTGCATCTTGTTTAGAAATGGCTGAGGTAGTTTGATGAGTGAGCTTGAGGGAGGTAGATATAGTTTGGGCTTTGACTAGAAAGTCCTTTCTAGCTAGGATATCTTTGGAATAGGTTTGAACCATTTCCAAAAAGAGTTGGCCATTCTAAGCTGATTCTAGCTAGTTGTTTTAGCTGGATTGGATTGAAAGGATTATGGGAAAGGTTTAGAATAACTGTAAGGCAGGCCAAAGCTTCATCACGATGATGAAGGGCTATTTTCTCAAGTGAGGTGTTGATGAGATTGAGGAAGGCGGTTAGGATTTGTTGGGTGTCAGTTTGGAAGTGGTGGACTCTTTGAGGAATGGGTGATATTTGATCCGGGTTGTGTTGGAGGATAGAGATTTCTTCCCAGTTGTCTTGAGTTGGGACAATGGCCTGTCGACAGTAACAAGTTGATGTATTAAGTTTTTCGTAAGCAGTAGAAGTGCGAGGATTTTGGCAGTGCTTAGATTTTATCAAGAAAGCAAATTTGTTTAAGTTAAAAACATTTGATATTTATTTAACTTAAACAAGGGGGGCATTGTTTGCACCTTTTTTTGCTAAACTCAGTCGATAGGTGGTCTAGTCAATTTAGGACACGTGACCAAGTCCAGAGTGGATGTGTAGCATCAGAAGACAAGGGCCATCAACTGGAAGTGGGCTTTGCCGATGGGATACATTGGATGGTGGAGCAGTTATTGACGGTGATCATGGACTTAGTGTGCAGTCCTTCAAGAGGAAGCATAAACAAAGTGAGAGTCTTTCTCTGTCGAGGGAAGGTTAGAAAGGCTTGTAGGCACGTGATGACTTGAAGAAGGGGCAGTTTGACAAATAGAAGTAAAGGTCTAATGTGATTGGAAGGCCTAGAAGCCAAGAAGCAGTTGCAGATTGAGAAGATCATGAGGGATGAAAAAGAAGAAATATAAAGGCCAGAAATTTGCAGAGAGAGAGGACATCAACAACAATATAACAACTTAGTTTTAGACTTAGAAGTAGTTTCAATTGTAATTTAGGAGTAGTTCATTTGATTGTAACTTGTACTTTTTGAGTGAACTTCAGTAATTTCAATATGAAATTACTTCTGTTTATTCAAATCTACTTTGCTACCATCAGTTGATATAAAAAGTGTATTCTTTATTCTTGTTTACTTTGTTACCATTGATCCAAAGAACTCCTCATTCTTTTGAGGCATTCGAACCAAAACCATGATTGCCTAATTGTTCCTGTTTAAATTGTTCAGTTTGAATTATTGCTTAGTTACTGTCGATCTAACCCCAACGTAATTTTTACTAGCAAACCATCCAAGTTAATAATGTGAGAAAAGTTTTCTTCACAAGACTATCTTTGTCTGTGCCATAGAGTTCAAAGGTTTTTTTGAGGCTCACCTTGCCTTGAGGTGAAGGTAAAATGCATTAAGTGTTAAACTTATTTATTTTGATGATTTATTTAATTATATTTTAATCAAAATTTATTTTGATAATTTATTTGAAAGAGAAAAATAGAATCAAAATTTATTTTGTCCCATTATTTCTCACCTAAACCTTTATCCTAAATGTTGTTAGAATGTATTTAATATTTGATTAAATCAGGAGTTCAAATAGCCCAAAACAAATGTTCAAACAGCCTAGCACAACAATAAGCCAAAAGGTTCAAAAGGTTCAAGTGGAAGATATTCAAATTAGTAATGATGGAAGTACAACGGCTATAAGCGGCTATAAAGGTTCAAAAGGCCAAAAGGTTCAAGTGGAAGATATTCAAATTTGTAATGATGGAGTGAAAGATATTCAAATTGGTAATGATGGAAGTACAATGGCTATAAACGGCTATAAATTCAAATGAATACAACGGCTATAAACGGCTATAAATTCAAATGAATACAACGACTATAAACGGCTATAAACGACTATAATTTTCATTATATATACCAAAGCCTCTAATGTAAACAAGTTACAAAAAGCCTAAAAATATTCTTTGATCTATAATCACTCACATCTATTCTAAAAAATTATACACTGAGCCTTATAGCTTTAAGCCCATCTTTCCTGTGTGAGATTTACAGAAAAATCAAAGCTTTATTTTACATGCATGTAAAGAACACCTATGGAATCACAAAATCTAGCATGTGAATTGTAAATTATGAAAGATTAAAAGTGTAATCCCACATGCAAGCATGTTTTTGTTGAGTTTCATGGGAATGAGCACTAATTGCATCATTAGAAGTGGAAATGAAAGTTAATATGGGCATGCATGTTGGTTATTAAAAAGGGGAACCTTGAATGCATGAAATTGTTATGTTAGAGTGAGTTTGATGGGAGATTGGGGTATGCATGTGATTTATTTGTGAAATTGAGCTTCATTGGGTTGTAATTTGGGATTTATACCATGTTAGTGTAATTATATTTGAGATTTGAGCCATTACATGCAAGAAATGTTGGCTTGAAGGTCGAAATGGAGCTCAAGAACACAATCTGGAAAACCTAGAATTTTGATGTCCGCTCGAGCGGGGGAAGTGCCGCTCGAGCGGGAAAAACGTGCTCCCAGTACTTTTTACAGACTTGGTGTCTGCTCGAGCGGGTTAGTTCACGCTTGAGCGGGGGAGTTATGTAGACAGGCCTTCCACTCGAGCGCCCTATTTCACGCTCGAGCATATTTTTGATGCAACCAGTACTTTTGCAGGCCTTAAGGGTCCGCTCGAGCGTGTAAGTCTACGCTTGAGCGGGGACCCTGTTTTCTAAAATTTTCTTTTCGCATTCTGTGTTTCGTTTTCCGTTCTCTTTCACTTGCAAGCACTCTTAGGCATGTGTTAAGCATTGTAAATGAGTTAAAGAGATAAGAATAAGGCCTAAAGAGGAATATGTGAATTAACGAACGGATTGAATTGTTAATGACCCTTTTGTATTCATGAAATGTGTAGGGTCGAGCTCCAGGGCAAACCAACCAACCGATCACTGTGAGTAATATCTTATCAAAGATATCTGAATTATATGGCTGTCCAATTACTTACTTCTTACTTCTATGTAAGGTTTATAAATTCGTCAATTCAATTGGTGGGCAACGTTTTGACATAAATGAATGGGCCAAAGGCCGTTTTGACATAAATGAATGGGCCGAAGGCTGTTTTGACATGAATGAGTGGGCCGAAGGCCGTTTTGACATAAATGAATGGGCCGAAGGCCGTTTTGACATAAATGAATGGGCCGAAGGCTGTTTTGACATGAATGTGTGGGCCGAAGGCCGTTTTGACATAAATGAATGAGCCGAAGGCCGTTTTGACATAAATGAATGGGCCGAAGGCCGTTTTGACATGAATGAATGGGCCGAAGGCTGTTTTGACATGAATGAGTGGGCCGAAGGTCGTTTTGACATAAATGAATGGGCTGAAGGCCGTTTTGACATAAATGAACGGGTCGAAGGCCGTTTTGACATGAATGAATGGGCCGAAGGCCGTTTTGACATGAATGATAGTTTGATACGAATAATAGATTGACACGAATAACAGTTTGATCTGAATAATAAAATGAATGGGCCAGAGGCCGTTTTGACATGAACGAAAGTTCGAGTGGGCCAAAGACCAGTTTGTTATGAAAGATAAATGGGCCAAAGGCCAATATGTTTGAAACCACAATCACTTGACTTAAATTATGTATATATATGTATGTTAAATAGAAATATGAATTGGGCCCAAGGCCGTTCAGAGTATGTTGTTCTACATATCGTTGTGTCTTCTTATTTGATATTATTCACTGGGCTATCGCTCACACTCATTCACGTGTTTGTAGGTGAGCCAAGAGAAGTCCAAACCCAGCCCCAGTGAAGTCTATGAGGAACAACAAAGATTTTTGAGAGTCAACCCTTGTGTCTCACGCGCGAGACCCGTCTTCGTCCATTTTGCTATGTATTGATATTTTGTCATGTTGGTGAAGTTTTTAAGTATGTCTTTATATAGTTTTCATGGGTTAACTTAGTTGGATGATCCTGCCTGTATGGAATCTTATGTCACTATGTTTCTATTGTGAGTTATTAACATACATATGTATGGTTTGTTTTGATGTGCACATACGCACGGCTCTATGGACAAAGTTTTAAATTTTTGCTTCCGTTTGGCCCCTTTACTCTGATGAGTTATGTCTGTTTTGGTTTGAGGCCGTAGGTAATCTTAGGATTACTGGTCGGTTATGTCCTTAACCCACGGGGGCGGGTTCGGGTCATGACACTTATGGAATTCTCAAACCAGAGGCTACATAGGCCATTTTGTTGGCCTCCTTATTCTCAAGTCTAAAAATGTGTTCAAGTTTTATCTATGTAAATTTTTTATCTGCCCAAATTTATTTTTTTTATCTGTTTAAATCAAACACAAATAGATTAACTTCGTTTAAATCCCAATAACAACACATAAAGGTCAAATTTATCTGTTAAAATTCGCACAGAGAGAAAGAGAGAGAGAGAGAACGGAAAAAAAAAAGAAGAAGCTAAAGTTCGAAAGAAAGCACAGTTGTTTTAGAAGTTGTTTGGTTCACTTAAATGATCTGATTATCAATTCAGAGAATACTATATTGATGGAAATCTTTAGAATGATTGAACCATAGACTATATCTCTCTTTTCTCCTCACATTTGTGCTTGCATTTCCATAAACATTTGGTCTTGTTTGTCTGCAAAACTTCATCATAGACCTCAAAATGGTCCCTCATCACTGACCCTCACCCACCATGGCACCTCCTAGGCCTACCTCGATGAATCCTCTCTCCTCTACCTCATCTCTGACGATGGTTGCTTTTCTACCTGTGCTCTGTTGTTGTTGTTGTTGTTGTTGTTGTTGTTGTGGTGGTTGTTGGGGTTAAGAGAATGGGGTAGAGAAAAGAGATCCACTGAAGCCAGCAGCAAAGAAGGACATGGATGGGATGTCGAGGGCGAGAGTAGAGGAGGAAGTGCTGAAGGCTACTGGGGTTGAAGATGGGGTTCTGAAGAGAGGGTTGGAAGATGGAGTTTCGAAAGTTGATGAAGAGGGTTCAGATCTGTTGTTGTTGTTGAAGATGAAGTATAGAGAAAGAGCTGAGTCACCCGACTTATCATCTTCTTCTTTATCTCCATTTGATCCAACTCCAACTACATATGGCAGCACGAGTGCTTCGCTCTCTCCATTTCCACTGCCACTACCACCACCACCTAGATCTGATTCTTTCATCAACAACAACTCTTCCCTTACCTCCACAACAAGTTACAATTCGGAGACAACCTCCAAGACAAATGGTTCATCGTCTTCCTAATCTCAGATCGGCGACGAAGAGGTGGTTGTAGACGCGCCCTTGGGCTTCATGCTACAGTTCAGACTCAATGTCACGGTTCTTAATCTGATCTCACAATGTACAATGTGAGATTGATAAATCACCAAAGAGTTCAAATCTGGCAAATCGTTTTGGAAAATTGATTTTTCTAAAGAAGTGCCAAACATAGACTGCTTTGCCAGATACAGAGTCGCCACCTAAATATTTATTTTCGAAAAATTTAGGAAACCCTGACTCGTGCCTAATGTCACGTGTCCATCATCACCAAAGTTACCTCGGCTCGGGAACTTGGGTATGAGAGGGGAAGGTCATCTATGAGCACCCCCGCTCGCCCGATCAAAGACCGGCCTGTACTAAGCATGATATCTTGTTTTTGAAAACACATGCATTCTTATTCCGATTATTAGCTAGTATTACTAAGTGATGCGCACAACACACAAGTATAGACTAGATCGCCTAATTTGGAACAAAGCATTGCATATCTGTTTGTTTGGAAAATGATTTGAAGTTTGCTACTCGCAAGTAGACTAAAATGTGGATTTGATGAATTGTTCCAACTCAAGTAATCCAACCTTCACCTATAGGCATTCAGGCAGTTATATCATATAAGCAATTAGCCTCATGGCAAGCATGCTTTCATGGCAATCGATAACACACATGCAGTATGCTAAAGCGTAAACACTCACAGTGTACTCCGAGCCAAAACAAAGAACTAGTTAGTAATCATGTATGACCCTAGCTCATGTTAAGATGGCTAATGCAACACATGCAAAATACAACTACAAATAGGCTCGGCTAATCTAAAATGGCATGTGAAATGCGATAATTGATACATGTATTCAACTTTGGAATTGAAATGCAATGCAGTTAGTATGATACGTCGAGCCCGATGCATACAACACAGATGAATGGATGCAAACATGCAAGCATAAGGATGCTACATGAAATATGCCCTAAAACTAACCATCGTAAGCGGTTAAGTAAAAAGGAGAAAGAAATGGGGGTTGGAAGACATGCATCACACACACGCACGCTCATTACAAAATTGTGCCCTCTCGACAGAGGGACCGAAAGAATAATACAAATCATCTAATTAACTAACTAACAAGCT
The DNA here is from genome assembly GCF_055761805.1 of Camellia sinensis. Taxonomy (NCBI): domain Eukaryota; kingdom Viridiplantae; phylum Streptophyta; class Magnoliopsida; order Ericales; family Theaceae; genus Camellia; species Camellia sinensis. Next base: position 3,693,354 of record NC_138974.1, on the reverse strand, counting down.
AATTAATTATTACACAACCCTTAACTAATTAAGCAAATTAATTAAGCTATGAAAACAGTAAAATAGCCTCGGGAAGAGCGACGAATGCATGCTCGGTCGACTTCGCTCGAAAATCCGTTGCCATGCCTCATGTTGCCTCTGTTTGCACTGTTTTGTACCTCTAAAAACAGTGAAAATTCCTGTGATGCTCTAGAACCACTTCATGGACATGCTGAGAGTCCATTGACCAAATGGAAAGGCCATCGGCCAAGAGATGAAGGTCATTGACTAAAAATAAGGCTCTCGGCCAGACATTGTTAGCTGATCGGCACTGAATATGGTCGATCGACCATTTGTTTCTGCTGACTGCTCCTTTTGCTGCAACAGAGGACAAACAGAACATGGCAATACATTTGCAAGAAAATGTTTGCAACCACACCCCTTATCATGTTTAAGACTCAAAGGAGTGTAGTTCTCCACCCTCGGGCCACCAATCACGCATTCCAATGCATGATGGCCAAAGGAGCCAAGTGTGCAATTCAATATCAAATGAAATGCACAAAACACATAAGGGGCCCCAACCTCTATTATGCTTGATCAAGAGGCAAAGGATGCACACATAATGCAATGCAAACATGCAAGCATGATGCGAACAACTCAAGCATGCAACAACATGAAATCCAAGCATACAAACATACATGCATAGAATGTAATAGGTATGCAACAACAATACCAACAACAAGCATGCAATGACATGTAATCTAACAAGTACGCGACAAACATATAAGCATGATGTAAAGTAACAACTTTGAACAACATGGTAAGATACAACATGAACATGCAAACATGCAAGGCATGTCAAGGTGGACAAGTATGCAACAACATACAAAATGAGACAAGCATGCGACAACATGGTAAAATGGACTTAAACTAAAGATGGATAGACCTCAGTCATACCCAAAATCAGTGGCCAAAATGCTATGGAAATGAAGACAAAGGTACATACAAACATGCATGCCAATTGCCTATTACCTAAGCATAGGAGAGCAACTTTCAAGAACACTTAAAAGAGGACAAATATGGACATGTGACAAACATGGTAAGCTCTGAAATCATGCATGGAAAGGAGCCAAACCTACCAAACAAAACAAGTATGGCATGCAAGAAAGTCTAAAGCTCAAGGCTAACCAAAGGACTCAAACCATGGCCATGCAAGGCAAGCCCCAAAGGGCTAAGGGCACTCAAAACAGTCCCAAGGCAGGTCGAGATAGGGCCAAAAACATGCTCGAAACTAGCCAACACAAGCTAGAACACAACACCAAAAGCATGAGGCATGCAAGGCTACAAAAGGGGTGTTACACTACACCTATCAAAACCAAACATGGCATGACTTATCCGAGGAAAACAGAGTTATGGCATATCAAAATAAGCCCAAAAACCCACTTAGATGGCATCCCAAAGACCTAAGCGTAGAGGCATACACAATGGTCCATTCGTGAGGCATAAGACATCAACTCTTTAAAGCATTAAAGGAGTGATAAGTGCGAATATATGAGCACGAAATATGGACTGAAATAACATTTCAAATGATGCCAAATCATGATAATAGTCCAAGTAATGCATGCTAGAGACTCGGACACTCAAAGCTAACAAGCTAGGTTGAACCATGGCTATACAAAGCAATGCAAACATGACCAAAACAATACCAAACAGACCTTAAGCATGGTAAAATAAGGCTAAAAGCTTCTTTGGGTCAAGCCAAAATCATGCTAAAAAACATGGCTTAAAGCACAAAGCATGTTAAGGCAATTTCATGGAAATGCACTACAAGTGCATGAGGCATGCAAAGGCTAACCAAACCAAACCTAAACAGAGGTATGACATGGTAAGACAACACAAAATACATGCTGAAATGGAGTCAACATAAGCTAGAAAGACATGCTCAAACATGAAGCATATAAGACTAGTTTGTGTGATTTACACTACAAGTGTATTAGGCATGCATGGAGTGACAAAACCAAACAAAAACAGTGTTGTATCACGGAAAAATAAAGCCTAATACATACTGAAATGAATCTAAAACAAGCTAAGCAAACATGTTACCAATATAAGCCATTTATACTAGCATGCAAGACAACAAGGAAAGAGGATGACCCTCTCCTATTTAGGACTCCAAAACTACCTTTCCACCACTAAAAATCCTCTGGATTTCAGTGGTAGAAAGGTCATGCAAAGCCAAGAACAAGAGCCAAAAGGAATGGCCTAAAATAAGGCCAAACAAGGCCTAAGAGGGGGTAAACAACCCCAAACCAAAAAGTGACCTTAAACAAAGGTATAAAGCAAGTAAAAATAGAACTTTTATCAGTTAAGAGCTAAGCTTAAAACAATAATCAAGAAGGGCTAAAAGCTTAAGCAATAATGGGGTATTAAAAGCAAGTTTGCTCACCCTTGTAGAACCTCTTCAAGAACACCACTCTAGCAACTTTTCCAAGCTTAAACCACTCCAACAACTCTGAAACTAACTCCCTAGTGCCTCAGCAACAAGAGGATGGTGTATTGCTAGGTGCTCTAGTGCAAAAGTAAGACAAAATCACACTTTAAGGCACAAAAACACACACAAATCAAGAGAGAGGGAGATATAGAGATAGATACAACTTTTCTAACCCTATTTTTCAGAACCTCTGAGAAAGGAGGAGGAGCTCCATTCTTATAGAATTCCAAATTCTAAAGCTTCCTAAGCAAGCTAATCAAGGGGCAAATCCCTCCATACACGTGTATAGAGGGGGGGAATTGTGGATGCCAGCTATGACAGCTGGCATAAAATATCTGCATAAAGCAGATGAACAGGGCTTGGCCAGAAAATATGGCTGATCGACCAAAAAGAGTGCCGATCGGTCAAAACTTTTAGCTGATGGTAAGAAAACAAGGCCGATGGCTTCATGCCTTGGCCGGTGGGTTGAATAAATGGCCAACAAGCCACCCTCTTCCCTCAAAAGCAAAAACACAAGTGTTTGGTCCACAACCAAGCACAAAACAGTCAAGTTGAGAGATCTTGAGGCAAGGCGCACTACCGAAACCTCCGAGAACTCAAAACGAACACGAGCATGGATGATCATCGAGTGTTCAAACGATGACGTCTAAGTCTTGAGGACGGTCAAAAATGGGGTGTCTACAGTTGCCCCTCTTTGACAGAACACGAAAGTCATAAGATGACGGGAGTGAATGTCAAAACCTAGAGATGACCTATTTTTGGCGAGGCCAAAGACTTAGATAAGCATACAAGACAACGAAGATATGTGCCTGTAGGCAGGGGCAAAATGCAAAGGACATGCACGGTGCCGAACATAACTTATGATCATGCAAAGGTAGCTGTAACGAAGTATAACACGCAACAGTTTTAAGCAAGAAAATAAAAACCAAACTACATTACATGCAGAAAGGATGTAAGAGAATTATACAATTCTCGCTACGTCTCACGCGGAGAATATACAATACCGTCCGGTTCGTCTGGTCACGCCAACTTCTAATGAACCGTACATACAATATCATGCCTGCAAAAGAAAGAAACTTAACAGGTACAATATCGTTAGAAACATGCATAGCAATGCAAGTGAGAAGTGCGTGACAACATGAGTGAAGTGTGCATAACAATGCAAGTAGAATGTGCGAAACAACGCATGCTATAGATATGTGCGAAACAACGCATGTTATAGATATGTGCGAAACAACGCAAGTTATACATAGATGGCAAAACAATGCAAGTTAGATAGGTTACAAAACAATGCAAGTTAGATAGGTTGCAAAACAATGCAAGTTAGATAAGTTGCAAAACAATGCACAAGTTAGAGGGGGTGCAAGACAATACACAAGTTAGTAGAGGTGCAAGACAATGCACGAGTTAGTAGGGGGTGCAAGATAATGCACAAGTTAGTAGGGAGTGCAAGACAATGCACGAGTTAGTGAGGGGGTGCAAGACAATGCACAAGTTAGTGGGAGTGCAAGATAATGCACAAATTAGTGGGAGTGCAAGATTCTGCACAAGTTAGTAAGGAGTGCAAGACAATGCACAAATTAGTGGGGAGTGCAAGACAATGCACAAGTTAGTAGGGGGTGCAAGACAATGCACAAGTTGGTAGAGAGTGCAAGACAATGCACAAGTTAGTGGAAGTGCAAGACAATGCACAAGTTAGTAGGGAGTGCAAGACAATACACAAGTTAGTAGGGGTGCAAGACAATGCACAAGTTAGTAGGGGTGCAAGACAATGCACAAGTTAGTAGGGATGCAAGACAATGCACATGTTAGTAGGGGGTGCAAGACAATGCACAAGTTAGTGGGAGTGCAAGACAATGCACAAATTAGTAGGGGTGCAAGACAATGCATAAGTTAGTAGGGAGTACAAGACAATGCACAAATTAGTGGGGAGTGCAAGACAATACACAAGTTAGTAGGGAGTGCAAGACAATACACAAGTTAGTAGGGAGTGCAAGACAATGCACACAACGAGCAAGACAATGCAAGTTATAGGGGGTGCAAAACAATGCACATAACGAGCAAGACAATGCCAGTTATAGGGGGTACAAAACAATATACATAACGAGCAAGACAATGCCAGTTATAGGGGGTGCAAAACAATGCACATAACGAGCAAGACAATGCCAGTTATAGGGGATGCAAAACAATGCAAAAAAGACATGCCAGACAATACAAAAGAGACGTGCAAGACAATGCAAGGTGAGAAAATGCCTGACAATGCAAATGAAATATGCGAGACGATGCAAGGTGAGGAATGCATGACAATGCAAATGACGTGCATGACAATGCAAGTATGGAAATGCATGACAATGAAAATGAAACATGCAAGACAATGCAAGGTAAGAAAATGCATGACAATGCAAATGAAACGTGCAAGACAATGCAAGGTGAGAAACTGCATGACAATACAAATGAAATATGCGAGACGACGCAGGGTGAGGAATGCATGACAATGCAAATGACGTGCATGACAACGCAAATGAAACGTGCATGACAATGCAAATGAGATATGCAAACTAGGAATGCATGACAATACAAATGACGTGCATGACAATGCACATGACGTGCGAGACTATGCATGTTAGGAATGCATGACAATGAAAATGACATGCATGACAATGTAAGCATGTAAGAGGTACGCTACTCACGATGTTGAGATACAACTTCAAAACAAGATGAGGTGTACTAAATGCAAGAACGACACGACGTATAACTAATGCGCGCTTATTATAAACATGACAATACATTGTAATGCAATATATTTAAAGCGATTTGCGAAACTCGCAAGATACAAAAGGATACGAAAAAAAAGGATACACCTTGCGCGTACCGATCATCGCACACGGAAGACACGGTTCGAGGTCAACTCGGAGGCCAATTAAGCTTCAACAGTGTGTTTTCTTACACTTTCTTGAGAGATGAAGGTTCCGAACAACATAACTGACCCAAACAAGGGTGTTGGAGATGCATCGACCACAAGGAGAGTCCATCGGCCGCCCATCGGCCACAAAATGAGCTCATCGGCCAAATATTTAGCCGATCGGCTAACAATTTGGCCGATCGGCCAAAAATGGCAGTTTCAGGACAGTTTTGTCTTTTAGCCTCGGGTCTTTAAATATGGGGTTCCAAACCCCATATCCTTACTTCCTTAAACTCGAAATACATTTCTCTCTCCCTCTAGGTGATTTTCTTCGCTTCGATCTTCGTTTTTCTCTCGTTTTCGGGCCTTTTCCATCGTTCGATTCGCGAAATCCTTCCCACTCCGCACACTTTGAACAGATCGAAATTCGATTTCGGTGTCCCTTTCTTGGTTTCCACCTCTTGGGGTTTGCTTCCCCCAAGTTATACCTCAGTCTTCGTGCCTTTTCCACACTCCGACCTTTTCTCCTATTTTTCACCCTTCGGGGTTGACTTTTCGTTTTTTCACCCATTTTTCACATCCTCAGCCATTTTCGTACTCTTCTTGAGATGAGAGACGACATTTCACAAGATGGGACTCCCCCGAAGCTGGACATGGACCCTGAGGTCGAGCTCTTGCCTCTCCGTGTCCGACCATTCGACCCGGCGACCTACAGGCCGGCGATACATGTGTTGCCTCCCAATGGCATTCGCTACTTCAGGAGCTATTCGAGGGGCGCGCCACTGGAGCTTTTGTTGCGCGAGCTAAAGTCATATCCGTCCTATAGCGCTTCTGAGGTACACTCTTCCTCTGTTTTATTTTCCGCAATGTAGAACAATAACTGCGATAGTCAATCCTGTTCTTTAACTGCTTAACCCAGATACACTGATACATCATATGTGTAGTTCACCGCGAGCACATCCACACCCGATATTTATGTAATCTTCAACACATGCACACACACTGCATTTTCAACTGAATAATCCAAACACACTGATACATCATATGTTGTAGTTCATCTGTGAGCACACCCACACCCGATATCTGTATAATCTTGAACACATGCGCACACACTGCATTTTCATCAATTCTGAATGCTTTTCAACACTGTATTTCTAACATTGCTTCGCAACTGTTTGTTTTGAAAACAGGGAGATTCCCATGCCTTCCGGGGGTATGGGAACATCATCGCCCGCGGCTGGTACATGGAGCTGCCTGATGCAGTCCGTGACAACGTTGATCATGCCGGCTTCGGCATTTTTTACAGGGAACTCTCGCGCCTCACTGCGAGTAGGCCTCTTCTGGGCACACTGGTGGAGAAGTGGTGGGACACCACTGACTCCTTCTACCTTTCTGCTACTGGGGAGATGACGATGCCTACCTTTGACTTCTCCATGCTCACAGGCATCGGAGTAGGAGGTGATCCGATCCCTTTTGACACAGATATGGACGAGTGAGACGCCGCCCAGATATGCTTGCTTGGCGATCGACCTCTGTAGACACCCCATTTTTGACCGTCCTCAAGACTTGGACGTCACCGTTGGAACACTCGGTGATCTGCTTGTGTTCGTCTCGAGTTCCCGGAGGTCTCGGTTGCGCGCCTTGCCTCAGGATCTCTCGACTCGACCGTGTTTTGCCTAGTTTTACACCAAACACTTGTGTTTTGCCTTGGAGGGGCAGGGAATGCCTTGTGAGGCATCCCCACACATCACCGGCCATGGCTTGAGTCCACCGGCTAGTGATTCTATGCCATCGACAATATATATTGCCGGTCAACACTATTTGTTGCCGGTCGGCCATTTATTTTGTCAAAGTGGCAATTTTGGATGGCCGACCACTGTTCATCTACTTTTAGTAGATATTTTGTGCCAGCTGTGATAGCTGGCACCCACTCTGTTCCCCTCCATACACGTGTATGGAGGGATTTCCCTCTTGGATGGCTTGTTTTGGAAGCCTTACAAGAGGGAGTTGCCTATAAGAAGAGGGCTCCTCTCTTGGCATTAGGGTTAGACAACATTTTTAGAGAGCTTTGACATTAGGGTTAGGAATTTGTATCTATTCCATCTCTATATTTCCCTTTCTTGTTAGTTTAGTGTGTGTTTGGTCTTACTTTTGCACACAAACACCCACCATTACACCTTTTCTTGGTTATAGAGCGCCAAAGGAGTGTTCTTGGAGTTCTTGGAGCTGGTTTGGAGCTAAAGAAGCTGCTGAAGCTTCATTTGTGAAGGAAGTCTTCAAGGGTAACAACGTTTCTCCTTTTTTACCCCTTTCTTGCATAGCCTTTTATCTTACCTTGCAACTGTATTTGAGCTTTGTGTATAACATAAAAAAGTTCTATTTTTAGGTCCTCTAAATAGTTGTTTAAAGTTGTTTCAAGCTTTGGGGTTGTTTGACCCCTCTTAAGCCTTGTAAGGCTCCATTTTGTGCCATTTTGGGTGAGCTCTGAGACCTTGGTGTTTGGGCCTCCTCACCACTGAAATCTTGAGGGATTTCAGAGGTGAGGATGGTGCCTTGAGGTCCCAAGAAGGAGAGGGTCACCCCCTCTCCTTGTTGTCCTTGAAAAGGGCATTTTTTACCTCTTGAGGGAGCACCTAACTTAGGCTCGTGTTGACCATGCCTTAGCTGTTATTTATGCCTATTTTTCCATGAAATAGCATTGTTTTAAGTTAGTTTAGACACACCATGCTTGCTATGCATACTTGTCTTGTAATGCCATGAATTGCCTTAACATGTGCTTAGCATTTAGACCACTATGCTTACTTGTTTTGGCTTAGGTTTGTGAAGCTTTTATGCATGTTTTAGTGTGCTTGAGGTCTGTTTTTGGTCATTTGGGTCATCCATGCTTTGCTTTGTATAGCTACCATGCAATCTCCTTTGTAGGCCTTGAGTGTTGACCCTTCTAGCATGCTTTACTTGCTTTGTTTCAGTGGTTTGGAACCACTTATCATGTCATTTCAGTCCTTATAGCATGCTTGTATGCTTGCATTTGATGCTCCTTTAATGCTTTAAGAGGTTGGTATCTTATGCTCCATGTTTGGCCCCTTTTGTATGCTTCCATGTATAGGCCATTTAGATGCCATCTAGGTGTGTCTTTGACCTTAATTTGGCATGATTTGGGACTGTTTTGATTCACTTTGATCATTTGCTTCGTGTGTCACATGATCATAGTTTAAGTCCTTGGGCTTGGATGCAAGCTTTGCTTGCATTGGTAGGTTGATTTGGCATCATCTTCTACATGTTTTTCAAAGCTTATCATGTATACTATGTGCCAATGTTTGCCCCTTTTAAGTGTGCTTGAAAGTTGCTTCTATATGCTTAGGTATTCAACCATGTTTGCATGCATGTTTGCATGCTTAGGTACTTGGCTCATGACATTTTGTTGCATGTTTAAATGGTGTTGCATTTGGCATGCATTTCTTGCTAAGTTTCCTAACATGTTACATGCCTTGCATGTGTGCATGGTTAAGATTACGCTTTGCATGTTTGCTAACTTGCATACTTGTCCTCATGTTCATGTTGCATACTTAGCCTCCATGCCTAGGTTGCATTGCATAGAGCATGCATGCTTTGCCTCTTGAATTGAGTATGATAGAGGTTGGGCTTTATGTGTTTAATTGGTTTGCATGTCATTTGAAATCAAAATGCATAATTTGGTCTCTTGGGCCATCACGCATTGAAATGCGCGATGGATGGTCCGAGAACCAAGGACCATGTCCCTTTGAGTAATAAACATGATAAGGGATATGGTTGGTGCATACATTGCTTGAATTGCATTGCCATGCGAAGCTCTGTCCTCTGCTGCTGTCAAACAGATTCTGCAGGAACTTTCTGCCGATCGACTGCATATAGTGCCGACCGACAATCTATCCGTGGCCGATAGCTTCATCAACAGCCAATGATCACATCTTACTGCCAGTGGCCATTCTCCTCAGCCGGTGGTGTCCCCCAATGTCCAGGGAAGCAATTCTGAGACTTTGGAAGTTTTCAGAGGGGCAGAGCAGGGAAAACAGAGGCAGCTTGCGCATGGCAGTGGACTTCCGAGCGAGACCCAAGCACGCATGCATTGAGCCCTCTTCCCGAGGCCCTTTTTCCTTGCTTTCTTAAGTTGATTAATTTGTTTAATTAATTTAGTTGGTCTGTAATAATTAATTAGCTAGGTTAGTTAATTCATTATTCGTATTGTATTATTCTTTTGGTCCCTCCGAGCGAGGGCGAATTTGTAATAAGTGTGGGTGAGTGTGTACATGTCTTCCAACCCCCACTTCTTTCTCCCTTTTACTTACCTGCTTTGATGGTTAGTAATAAGTCATATTTAATTTAGCATACCTTATGCTATGCATGCGTGCATCCACACATTTGTCTTGCATGCACCGGGCTCGGCGCACCATGCTAACTGCATTAGTATTTCAAATCTAACTTGAATACATGTTACTTGTGCATTTTCACATGTCATTCATAGAATAGCCGAGCCTACTCTAGTGACATTCCGTATGCGTTGCATTAGACATTTAAACATGGACTTGGATCATGCATTGATTGCTAACGAGTTCTTTGTTTTGGCACGGAGTACGATGTAAGTATTTACGCTTTAGCATCCTTGCATGCGTGTGAGTGTTGCCATGATAGCATGATTACCATGAGGCTAGCTGCTTATGTGATATAACTGCTTGAGTGCCTGTGGGTGAAGGTTGGATTGTCTGAGTTGGAATAGCTCATTGAAATCCGTGTTTTAGCCTACTTGCGAGTAGCAAATTCCAAAACATTTTTCCAAAACAAACGGATATGCAATGCTTATTCCCAAATTAGGCAATCTAGTCTATACTTGTTTGCTGCGCGCATAACATAGTAATTCTAGGCTAATAAATAGAATAAGAACGCATAACGTTTTCAAAAACGGATATCATGGTTAGTAGAGGCCGATCTTCGGATCGGGCGAGAGGGGGTGCTCATAGCTGACCTTCCCCAATCGTACCCAAACTCCCGAGCCGAGGCAACTTTGGTGATGACGGACACGTGGCCTTTGGCACCGAGTCAGGGTTTCCTAAATTCCCTCAAAATAAAATATTTAGGTGGTGACTCTGTATCTGGCAAAGCAGTCCATGTTTGGCACTTCTTTTCAAAAATCTGTTTCTCAAAACGATTTGCCAGATTTGGACTCTTTGGTTCAGATTAAGAACCGTGACACGAATCGAGTCCGAACTGTAGCGGGGTCCCTCGCGAACGTGTTACCACCTCCTCTCTCCCGTCCGGGATTTGTGAGGTACTCTTGGTTTGAGGACCACATCAGGATTCAGGCGTCCACGACTCGAGAGGAGGTGGAGCAGTATGCTCGCGGCTTCATCATGTTCCTGCTGGGGACCACACTATTTGCCGACCGGGTGAACACTGTCGCCCTTTACTTGCTAAGCGCACTGGTGGACGTGACCAGGATCCAGCGCTGTGACTGGGGTGGCGCAGGCTTGGCCACTCTCTATGGATATATGGGCTCATCTTTCCGCTGCAGCGGACAGTTGCTTGGGGGCTACTAGCCAACCTATGAGGTATATTTTCCCTTTCTATCTTTTCAATTCTACTTTACATTATCTGTACACTGCACACACTGCAAACATGCTATCTGCTTTACACTGACTGTACATTGCACACACTGCACAATCTGCACACTACTACGAACATGCAATCTGCTTTACACTGACTGTACACTGCACACACTGCACACTCTGCACACTGTTCTGTGATTTCTGCTTTATTTACATTCTGCTTTATCTGATAAGCGTACCCACTATTGTTCGGTTGTATTCTGTAGTTGTGGGTGTATTCCTACTTCCCTAGGCTTGCCCCAGTGCCTGATGTGGAGACGCCCCACATGGTTCCCTTTTCTCACCGATTCGACGTGAGGTGCGAGCGGAGGCCTAGGAAGTCTTTCCTATTCTTCCGCCGTTATTTCGATACCATCACCGCAGCTGAGGTATTTCAAACCTTTCAGTTCATTTAAGCTTCATTTTACGTTATAATTTCAATATCAGATTAACAAACTGTATATTTTGTCATTTGCAGATCACCTGGAAGCCCTGGGCAGTGTTGCCCGATAGAGTGAGAGATGGGTACGGGGGTGCTCGAGAGACTGCTCGTTGTAGGATTCTACTGGAGGGCCCGGTTTGTTGGGTTTGGTATTTTGGGGAGCGCTTCTTGCGGCAGACCCTGGGCTTACTGGAGCAGACAGTTCCAGCGCCTCCTCCTACCCACGTGAGGCATACCAAGAGGTACACCTTAGAGGAGATGGTGGACTATACGATTGGCTGGGACTCTGAGCCCTTTAGAGACGAGGGCGACTACACGGAGTTCATCCAGGCCTATCTGATGCGATCTTTGACCGGTGCTCGCCGAGCTGAGAGAGAGAGGCCTACGGCGCTAGTGGCAGGAGCAGGAGCATCGAGGGCACCTCAAGCCCGTGGGAGGAATGGGTCCTGGAGAGGACAGGGAGTCGGGTGGCCAGAGCTGCCCACCACCATGACATGCCGAGGATAGGGTGGGAAGACTTACCAGATACCCATCGCTCCTCCTCCGGTTGATCATGAGCTTGTCGGGGTTCAGGGCTCTACCCCAGTACGTACTATACTTTTCATTCTGTATAGTCATTTTATTTCATTTGATATCCTACAGAATACTAATGATTTCAACACTTTTGCAGGCTTCCATCGAGTATACTAGACAGTCTCTGGAGCTGACAGCTTCCGTGATGGGAATGCTGCAGCGGAGCATCGACCTGCTCACCATCTATGGGATCCCGGTAAGTTATTTCAAACTTAGTCCCGAAACTTTGCATATTCTGTTCCACACATGATCTGATGCATCACATTACCAATACGGCACCCGATACACTACATTGACATACCACTCACGGCACTGATACACTGTAACTCACACACTGCTCACAGCATTGCTCACGGCATTCATACACTGTACTCATACACTGCATTCGGTACTGATACACTACTCACAGCATTCACACACTGTACTCATACACTGTATTCGGTACTGATACCTGACTCTGTATAATATGACTGATGCATTTACCTACTGTTCTTTTCAGGCCCCATCCCAGATTCCGACCGCGGGAGGTGCTCCAGCTGGACCTTCTGTACCTACTTGAGGAGGAGGGGGAGTCAGGCGGGAGATGACGATCCACAGCCGAGACAGACACAGGCGCGCCCGTGCTGAGAGCAGTTCGCAAGAGCCTACTCTAGATGACGATGAGTCAGATGAGGAGGTAGAGTCATCTCAGGGTGAGGCTGGAGATAGCTCAGATTCAGACTACGAAGTTGGCGGCGGTGATCCTGGACCCTCATCCAGGAAAAGGACCAGAACGAATTCCCACACTCGAGATGACTGATATTGATCCAGACTTTTGCTGCTTTTCTTCTTTTTAGCTTTGTTCAGACATTTTGTTGCTTTTCCTTTTTTGTTTTACTTTTCTTTTTACTGGTAGTTTGAGCACATTGTACTGCCTTAGGCATGTTTTATTTTCTTAAAACTATGTATTTTTTGCAAAAGAAGAACATGATTGAAATGAAACAGCTCTTTTGTTAAAAAAGTGTTACATTTGTACATTCTACGCATCGCATCGCAGCGCATTGCATTACATAACAATGTAAATGAGATTTGAACTTTTGTTTTGAAAACCAAACACTCGAATTGCAATTAATCAGGTAGTGAACCAACTAACAGCAAAACAACTCGCTAAACAAAACAAAGACCTTGACAAGCTAACCAAGTGTAAATACAACTCGATAAGCAAAACAAAGACTTAAAGAATGCAAATTACAACTTGATAAACAAATGTACGACAACTCGATAAGCAAATAGGCGCGACTTCACAAAATCAACACCGGAAGGCATTAGAAGTGGAACCAATCACAAGTTCCCAACATGTTCAACACATAGACTGCTCATAGAACAAGGGGAGAGGCCATCGACCATAGGGAGAGGCCATCGGCCACAAGAAATGGCCATCAACCAACATTTTTAGCCGATCGGCCAAAAGGGATGGTCGGTCGGCACTATATTTGGTCGGTCGGCCAAAAAATGACAAGTACCTCCAGAATGTTGACACCTGCCTTCCACTCAACATCTTATCTTCTACAAAAGCCTCAGCTTCGTCGTTTTTCTCATTTCAACACTGATTTGCACCAAATGGAAGAGTTCCTTGTCCAAAATCTCACAACTTGGATTGCCAACTTGGATGGCTCGGAAAGGCTAAATTTTCAGGGCTTCGGCATAAATGCACTATTCGCGCTGGGTCGCACCCCACTGTATTTTCCATTCCTCGATACCGTGGCAAGATTTTGGAATCTGGTAATTGTAGACACCCCATTTTTGACCGTCCTCAAGACTTGGACGTCATCATTTGAATACTCAATGATCATCCATGTTCGTGTTCGTCTTGAGTTCTCGGAGGTTTCGGTCGCGCGTCTTGCCTCAAGACCCCTCGACTTGTTTGTTTTGTGCTTGGTTGTGTACCAAACACTTGTGTTTTTGCTTCTGAGGGCAGGGAATGGCTTGTTGGCCATCCCCACACCTCACCGGCCTTGGCTTGAGGCCACCGGCCTTGTTTTCTTGCTACCGGCCAAATATTTTGGTCGGTCGGCAATGTTTTTGGTCGGTCGGCCATTTTTGTTGGTTAATCGACCATATTTTCCAGTCGACCCCTTTCCATCTGCTTTTGGCAGATATTTTATGCTAGCTGTCACAGTTGGCATCTACATTACACCCCCTCTATACACGTGTATGGAGGGATTTGCCTCTTGTTTAGCTTCTCTTGGAAGCTTGAGGATTTGAGCCTCTATGAAGAGGGAGCTCCTCCTCCCTCCTCCAAGATTTAGAGAATTAGGGTTAGAGAGGTTAGATATAGTATTGTATCTATAACTCCTTGTCTAGTTTTGTTTTGTACTCAAAATGTGTGTTTTTGTCTTACTATTGTACACAAACACACACTAGAACACCATCCTCTTGGAGCTGAGGTCCTTGGAAGTGGATTTTGGTGTTCTTGGGTTGCTTTGAACTCAGAAAACCTACTGGAGTGGTGTTCTTGAGGAGGTTCTTCAAGGGTGAAAAACTATCCTCTTTATTCCCCATTTTTGCACAAGCTTTTAGCCTATCTTGCTTATTGTTTTAAGCTTCGACTATAACTGATAAAAGTTCTGATTTTGTGTGCTTTAGAACTTTGTTTAAGGTCACTTTGAGGTTTGGGATTGTCTCCCCCCTCCAAGGCCTTGTTAGGCCTTGTTTTAGGCCATACCTTTTGGCCATTGTTTTGGTCTTTGCATGACTTGTCTACCACTGAAATCCAAATAGGGCTGGGCATAGGGTCATCCGAACCGCCCAAACCGCCCTACCCGATCCAAACCGCGCATGTATGGGCGGTTTCGCAAACACATTAGGGTAGGGTGCGGTTTGGATTTTATGTAAATTTCGGGTTGCGGGCGGGTTGCGGGTTTGACCCGCACCCGCCCAACCCGCCCGCATAAAACTCTTTTTTTTTTTTTTTTTTTTAAATCTGATCTGAACCGTTCAAAATTACCTCTTTTTTGCCCCTTTAAATCTGATCGTCCAAAACAAAGAAACCCTAACCTAATCAAACCCACTCACACTCACTCATCACTCATTCATCAGAACTGTATCTATCTCCTCTCTTCTTCTCGGTCTCTCTCTCACTCTCACTCGCGATTTTCATCTGTGCACTCACTCAGCGATCGAATCTCTCTCTCACAAGATCGACTGATCGATCGACCTCATCGCACACAGGTAAAGCCCCTCTCTCTGATCTCTGTCTATGTTTCTTTCTCCCCGATCTTCAGTTTTTTTTCGAACATATGAGATCTGTCTCTCTCTGACTCTAATCTGTCTCCCTCACTATCTCATCTCCCTCACTCTCTCATCTCAGTCTCTTAGTCTCTGGTTTTGCATCCACACCGATCGGCTCTCTCTCACAGGTAAGCCTCTCTCTCTCTCTCTCTCTCTCTCTCTCTCTTGCCCCGATCTCTGTCTGTGTTTGTTTGTTTGTAATGTATAATCTTTGATTTAATTTTTGATTTAAGCAACAGATTTTTTGATTTAAATCTGTCTGTGTTGATTTAGATCTGTCTGTGTTGATTTAAATCCGTCTGTGTTGAATTTGTATAGATCTGTTTGTGTTGATTTAAATCTGTCTGTGTTGAATTTGTATAGATCTGTCTGTGTTGGTTTACACTTTTGGAATTCATAGATCTGTTTGCAACTTCATAGATCTATTTGGAATTCAATCTGTTATTAAAAATAATTCTGTTTTTTGGAATTAATTTTTGATTAAATCTGTTAAATTTTAGGGAATTTTAAATCTGTCTATTTTTAGGGAATTTTAATCAAAAACTGAATTTTAATAAAAAACGACTAAAAGTGCATTTTAGCCTATAAATGCCTACCAAGTTGTATTTTAAAGTGCATTTTAGTAGTCATAATGCTGATATTGTGGACAAGTTTTCATCCTTAAAGTGCATGTAAATACATGGCCATTTTAAGTTTCTGTGATCACTTTTTTTTATATGTAATACATAAATTATGATGATGATTCCAACTCCTGTAATGTCTTTCTTCCAGAAGGTGAACTTTTTCCTTTTAATGCATTGCAGTTGCAGAACTGCACAACCTGTTTGAATTTAATATGATATCCAGATTGCCTAATTATATACCTTCAACTTTTCAAAAGTCTTCTTGATAGTTTATGTTATGTGCAAGGAAGAAGAGTTAATCCAGTCTTCTTGATAGTCTTCTTGATAGTTTGTGTTTGTGTTTGTGTTAGCCTATAAAAACTGATTTACATGTGATTTACATGTAAAACTGAGTTTTAGGGAATTTTTGATTAAATCTGTTGAATTAATCTGTTTGATTGAATTAAAATTGAATCCTTGACTGTTTTTGTAATCCAGTTTAAATGGAGGATAGTATTCAATCTCCCGCAATCAATCTTGTACCTTCGGAATCCTCTAATTCTCAAATGAATCCCCTCTTAGTCGAACCCGAACATGAACCTGAACCTAAGCCTCCTAGACCCCCAAAGAGAAAGAGTGAGGGTGGAGGGGGGAGAGCACCATCCACAGTTTGGGATCATTTTGACAAGGTTGTAGGGACCGATGGGAAGCGTAGAGCCGTATGTAAATATTGTAAGAAAGAGTATATGGCTGACTCTAGACTTCATGGGACTAGCAATTTGAGGAGTCATACACCCAATTGTAAAGAATATCCAAATAGGGATACAGATGGTCAACAAACATTAAATCTTAAACCGAAACAAAATGAAGAGGGTGTTGAGGTTGTAGCAACAATTTTTAATTTTGATACTTGTAAAAGGGCTCTTGCGGAGATGGTTGTCATTGATGAGTTACCATTTAGATTTGTGGAGGGTGTTGGGTTTAGAAGATTTTGTAATGTCATGCAACCCAAATTCACACCAATTCCCTCTCGTCAAACCATATCTAGAGAAGTGCTCAACATATTCAAGAATGAAAGGGATAAGTTAAAGAAGGCCATGAAGGGTCGTAGAATTTGCTTTACTACGGACACTTGGACATCTATTCAGAATTTGTGTTACATGTGTTTGACTGCTCATTTCATTGATGATAACTGGAAACTTCAAAAAAGAATCATAAATTTTCAACAAGTTGAGGATCACAAAGGAGAAACATTGGGTCGAAAAATTGAGTCGTGTTTAATTGAGTGGAACATTGATAGCATATTCACCTTAACAGTTGATAATGCTAGTTCAAATAATCTTACCATTCAATATTTGAGAACGATAACCAAAGATTGGAAGGGGACTATTTTGCAACATGAGTTTATTCATATGCGTTGTTGTGCACATATTCTTAATCTCGTTGTGAGTGATGGGTTGAAAGAAATGGATGATTCTATTGCCAACATTAGACTTGCGGTGAGATATGTGAGGTCTTCTCCTCATAGGCATGATGTTTTTAAGAAGTGTGCGGCCACACTCAAACTTGATTCAAAAGCTCTTGTATGCCTAGATGTACCAACTAGGTGGAACTCTACCTATTTGATGTTAGAGGCCGCCGAAAAGTATGAGAAGGCTTTTAACCGATTGAAGTTAGTGGATTCCAACTTTGAACCTTATTTTAAGGATGTTGATGGTGGCATAAGAAGAAGTCCGAATGAGTTGGATTGGAAAAAGTGTAGAATTTTTTTGAGGTTTCTAAAATTATTTTATGTTGCAACCAAGAAATTTTCGGGGTCTCTCTTTGTTACTTCCAATGCTTTTTACAAAGAGATGTTTGTTATTGAAAGCAAAATTAACCAATTAATTTTGGAGGAGGATGATACTTTGAGCACAATGGCAAAGACTATGAAGCTAAAGTTTAGCAAGTATTGGGGGGATGGAAGCAAAATCAATTTGTTGTTGTATGTTGCGGTGGTTCTTGATCCTACCAAAAAAATGACATACTTGGAGTTTTGTTTTTCCAATTTGTTTCTTGGAGATAATAGGAAGGTGGAAGAGATGGTAGACAAGGTTAAGAGTTGCTTGAGTCGTTTGTATAGCCATTATGTCACACTTTATCCTTCAAATGAGAAATTTCCAAGTGTGAGTGAAGTTGTGAATATGGTGGAAGATGATGATGATGATGATGATCCCTATTCTTTAGTTGACTCCCAATTTAATTCCTATTTGGAGGGGCGATGCACTAGTGGATCTAAGTCGGAATTGGAACAATATTTATCCGAGATTGAACATTTTGCAAAGAATCAAACATTTGAGATTTTGGATTATTGGAAGTTGAATGCAACCAAATATAGGGTGTTATCACAACTTGCTAGGGATGTGTTGGCCATGCCTATTTCTATCGTTGCATCGGAGTCGGCTTTTAGTACTGGAGGACGTATTCTTGACCCATTTCGTAGTTCACTCTCGCCTTCTATGGTTGAAGCTCTTGTATGTACTCAAAATTGGCTTCGAAGCAACCTTCTAATTTCTCTTCGAAAGGCGATGGATGATGCGGAAGAATTTGAGCAATATGACTCGGGTAAACGAGAATTTATTTATCTTTATTTTAATTTGTATTATTATTCATTTTCTAATGTAAGTTTTATTAATCTTCTCTTCTTGACTTCTAATTAGGTACTTTGGAGTCAAGCTCATATTCAACTTCAACCTATAATGTTGATGCTATAATTGATGTCTAATATCCATTTACTCATTGGTAATTTTTTCATATCAACACATTTTCTTACTATATTGAGATGCAATATATAGACATTTGTTTATTTTTTCATTTCTTACTATCTATAATTGAAGATTAAAGTTTATATTTTTTCAATTTGTTTGTGTAGGGTTCATCAACCAAATGCATGGAATTAGAATTGGAATTTGCAAAAGTTGAATTGGATGTGATTCATGAAGATGAAGTTTGATATCTTAGAAGTGTTTTAATTTTATTTCATGGGTTTGTATTGAATGAAGTTTAAGTTTGACAACAATTTTTTTTTTTTTTTTAATTGCGTTTTGGTTTTGGATGAATGTAACTTAATGAATTTTTATTTTTTTTTTGCATTTTGGATGAATGTAAGTTAATGAAGAATTACTCTTCTCTTTTTTTTTTTTGGAAGGTTAGGAATAATGAATGTTGAATTTTTAATGTAAGATTGGAATGATGAATGTTGAATTTTTAATGTAAGATTTTCTTATTTGGATTATGAATGATGAATGTAGGATAGGATGAATGTAAGTTAATGATAGAATGTAGATTTTGAATGATTTGTTTAGGTTACGAATTGAATTTGTTGTGTTTTTTTATTTTATAAGTTTCAGTTTATTAATTATTAATGTTGGTGCATTTTAGAAAATATGAAAAAAAAGGTTTAAAAATAATTTTTTGAAAAAAAAGTTCAATCCGCAAACCGCCCGCAACCGCCCGCACAACCGCGAACCCTATCCGCACAAACCGCAAACCGCATTGCGGGCGGTTACGGGTTGATTTTTTCCCAAACCGCATAGATGCGGGCGGGTCCAAACCGAACCGCAAACTGTCCTAAACCGAACCGCGGACACCCCTAAATCCAGAGGATTTTCAGTGGTGGAGAGGTGGTTTTGAGGTCCTAAAAAGGAGAGGGTCCCCTCTCCTTGTTGTCTTTAATGCTTGCATAAATGGCTTATGTGATAGCATGTGTGTTTAGTTTGTTTTAGCTCCATTTCAACATGTATTAGGCTTTGTTTTTCCATGATACACCTATATTTTAACTTGGTTTAAACATGCCATACTTGCTTTGTATACTTGTCTTGTAAGCCCATAATTTGCCTTAATATGTACCTAGCATTTAGACTACTATGCTTACATGTTTTGGCCCAACTCTATGAAGCTTTTAGGCTTGTTGTAGCATGCTTGAGCTCTGATTTTGGTCTTCTTGGTCATGCTTGCATTGTTTTGTATAGCTACCATGTAATCTAGCTTGTTAGCTTTGAGTGTCCAAGTTGCTAGCATGCTCTATGTGGATCATTTCAGTGGCTTGGCATCACTTAGAATGTTATTTCAATCCACATTCCATGCTTATAAACTTACACTTATCACTCCTTTAATGTCTTAAAGAGTTTATGTTTTATGCCTCATGAATGTGTCATTGTGTATGCCATCATGCTTAGGTCATTAGGATGCCATCTAAGTGAGTTTTTGGGCTCATTTTGACATGTCCTACCTCTGTTTTGAGTCGCTTAAATCGTGCCATGTTTGGCTATATTAGGTGTAGTGTAACATCTCTTTGTTGGCCTTGCATGCTTCATGGTTTTGCCCCTTCATTTTAGCTTGTTTTGGGTTTGGTCACTGCATGTTTTAGGCTCACTTTAGCTTGATTTGGGACTGTTTTAGGTCCCCTTGTCCCTTTGGAGCTTGCTTCATGTAGCCTTGGTTTGAGTCCTTCGGCTAGGTTCAAGCTTTAGGCTCTCTTGCACCCTTTGCTTACTTTGTTTAGTTGGTTTGGCATCATTCCTAGCATGTTTTCAGAGTTTAACATGTTGTCACATTTGCATGCTTTTTTTTTTTTTTCTTTCATTCCTTTTAAGTGTGCTTAAAAGTCTCCCTTTGATGCTTAAGTGTTAGGCCAACCACCATGCATGTTTGAATGTGGTTTTGTCCCTTATCCCTTAGCATTTTGGCCGCTGATTTGGGCTTATTCGAGAGCTGCCCATTTTGGTTTAAGACCATTCCTGCATGTTGTTGCATGCTTGTCTTGCATGTTGTCGCATACTTGGCCTATCAATATGTTGTTGCATGCTTAAACGGTAGTGCATTTGGCATGCATTCTTTTGGTTTTGCGTTGCTTAATATGTTGTTACATGATTGAACAAAGCCACACGCTTGTTTGCATGCTTGTCTTTGCATATTGTTATATGCTAATTGCCTTGTGTAACATTGTTGCTTGTATGCTCATTTTGCACTAGTATGCTCGCATGTTTAGGTTGCATAGCATCGAGCATGCATCCCTTGCCTCTTGATCAACCATGATGGAGGTTAGGACCCCCTTACGTGTTATATGCGTTTCATTCCATATTGACTTGAACACTTGGCACCTTGGGCCATCATGCATTGAAATGCGTGATTGATGCTCCGAGGGTCGAGAACCATACTCCTTTGAGTCTCAAACATGATAAGGAGGGTGGTGGTGCAAACATTGCTTTGAAAATGCATTGCCATGTTCTGTCTGTCCTCTGCTGCAGCAAAACAGGATTCTGCAGAAAAAGATGGTTGGCCGACCATCTTCAGTGCCGACCGACTATAAATGTTCGGCCGAGAGCCCCATTTATGGTCGATGACCAGTTCCCCATGGTCGGTGGCCTCATCTCTTGGTCGGTGACATCTCACAGTGCTCAGAGAGTGATTCTGAAGCTTCGTTGGGACTTGTGAAGTTTTCAGAAGTACAGATCAATGTAAACAGAGGCAACATGAGTATGGCGATGGATTTCCGAGCGAAGTTGTACAAGCATGCATGCATCCCTCACATCGAGGCCATTTCAGCGTTTTAATAACTTAGACTGGTTATTTATTTCGATTTGGTTGTGTAATTAATTAATTAGCTTGTTAGTTGATTAGCTAGTTGATTTGTATTATTTATTCGATCCCTCCCTCAAGAGGGCGCAATTGTGTAATAAGCGTGCGTGTGTGTGATACATGTCTTCCAACCCCCACTTCTTTCTCCCTTTTATTTAACCGCTTATGATGGTTAGTTTTAGGACATATTTGATTTAGCATACCTTATGCTATGCATGTTTGCATTTATTCATTTGTATTGCATGTACCGGGCTCGGCGCATCATACTAACTGCATAGTATTTCAATTCCAACTTGAATACGTGTATCAAATTGCCGCATATCATATGCCATCTTAGATTAGCCGAGCCTATTCTAATTGCATTTCATATGTGTTGCATTAGCCATCTTAACATGGACTTGGATCATACATTTGATTACTAACATGTTCTTATTTTGGCTCGGAGTACATTGTGAGTGTTTATGCTTTAGCATCTTGCATGTGTGTAAGTGTTAACATGACAACATGCTTGCCATGAGGCTAACTGCTTAGTTGATATAAACTGCCTGAATGCTTGTGGGTGAAGGTTGGCTTACTTGAATTGGGACAATTCATTGAAATCCGCATTTTAGCCTATTTGCGAGTAGCAAATTTCAAACCATTTTCCAAACAAAACGGATATGTGATGCTTTGTTCCAAATTAGACGATCTAGTCTATACTTGTATGTTGTGCGCATCACATAGTAATTCTAGGCTAATAACCGGAATAAGAGTATATAATGTTTTCAAAACTCGGTATCATGGTTAGTAGAGGCCGATCTTTGATCGGGCGAGCGGGGGTGCTCACGAAGTGACCTTCCCCAATTGTACCCAAGTTCCCGAGCCGAGGCAACTTTTGGTGATGACGAACACGTGGCCTTAGGCACGAGTCAGGGTTTCCTAAATTCTCCCAAAAATAAAATATTTAGATGGCGACTCTGTATCTGGCAAAGCAGTCCGTGTTTGGCACTTCTTTCTAAAAATCAATTTTTCAAAAAATGATTTCCCGAATTTGGACTCTTTGATGATTTATCTGTCTTGCATTGCACTCTGTGAGATTAGATACAAGACCGTGACATTAAGTCCTGAACTGTAGTAAGCCCAAATGAACAAAACGGGATTCCCTCCCAGGACGTTCGGGGACGTCTACAATAACACACGTCTTTAGCTTTTGCAGTCAAGAGATGTGTCCTACTTACGAGGATTTCCAAGCTTTAATGGAATCCGAGCGTAATGAAGAAATCTTGCCTCAACTCCGGTTCGGCCACATCCAAGCCCTAGGACGGATGTGCAGCCTTACTTTGCATGACGCTCGGTCATTAATTCACGACGGGGAGCTGGACATTCCAAGCTTGGTTTGTCGGTTTTCTGATGCCGGTGACCGTGGCGATCATGATTGGCAGGGTTATCGGCGACATGCACTTTGCTTGTGCATGCTGTCTCATGGAAGATAGAGTTGCTAATGAATCTGCGAACCTATTGTTCTCTCTTAACAGATGAGCGAAATTCAATTTCTTAAACCGAGGAATCAGCAAGTCTAAGGTTTGGTGGTAGATTCTCATCTTTTCTTCTTTGACTTTCCAATCTCCTTTAGCTTGAAATACAACGAGGTTCGAGTCCCCGATGACGTCCAACCGTTTTGCCCCTAGTTCTGGGACAACTTCTAAACCAGCAATACATGCCTCATATTCTACTTCGTTGTTCGAGACTTTGAAACGGAGTTTGAATGCTAGAGGTATGCGGGAATTGTCGGGTGCTATTAATAGCACCCCTATCCCATACCCGTATTGGTTTGACGCTCCATCAAAGTACATCGTCCAGGTTTCATCTTCGACATGCAAAATGGCCTCATCTGGGAATAGGTACTCAACTGTTTCATCCCCGTCCACTGGGTGATTGACTAGGAACTCTGCTACCGCTCTTCCCTTTACTGACTTGCGCGTCACATATTTCAGATCGAATTTGGAAAGCAGAAGCAACCAACGGGCTAGCTTACCCGTAAGTGCTGGTTTCTCGAAGAGATATTTGATGGGATCTAATCTCGAAACCAACATTACAGAGTGAGCTAACAAGTAGTGCCGTAGCTTCCTGGTAGCCCATACCAAGGCCAAACAAGCCTTCTTCAGCGGAGTGTAGCGGGTCTCGTAATCCAGCACCTTCTTGCTCAGGTAGTAGATAGCTCTCTCTACCTTGTCCTCGGACTCTTGTGCAAGCATACAGCCCATTGTAGTTTCAGTCACTGAAAGGTACAAAATCAATGGTTTTCCCGGCTCAAGCGGTGACAACACGGGTGGGTTCTGTAAATATTGCTTGATCTGTTCGAAAGCAGCTTGGCATCGGCCGTCTCATTGGAACTTCGTTTCTTTCTTCAGGAGACCAAAGATTGGTTCACAAGTCAAGGTTAATTTAGCAATAAACCGTCTTATGAATTGCACTTTGCCCAGAAAGCCTCGCACCTCCTTTTCGGTCCTCGGTGGTGGCATTTCTAAGATGGCCTTGATTTTGGAAAGGTCGACTTCGATACCTCTCTGTGTAATCAAGAACCCCAACATTTTCCCTACTGTAATACCAAACATACATTTCTGAGGATTCAGCCGCAACCGAAATTCTCTGATCCTTTG
Organism: Camellia sinensis; assembly: GCF_055761805.1. Lineage (NCBI taxonomy): Eukaryota > Viridiplantae > Streptophyta > Magnoliopsida > Ericales > Theaceae > Camellia > Camellia sinensis. The sequence goes on along the minus strand of NC_138974.1, from coordinate 3,669,219 downwards.
AAAGAACTTTTGCAAGGCAGTGTAGTGGCCCTCTTTTTCTTTGGACTTGACAATCATGTCGTCCACGTACACCTCAACCTCTTTGTGGATCATGTTGTGCAAAATTGTGGTTGCAGCCCGTTGATATGTAGCTCCAGCATTCTTCAGCCCAAACGGCATTACCCTATAACAATAGGTTCCCCACGGGGTGGTGAAAGCAGTCTTCTCCCGGTCTTCGAGTGCCATCAATATCTGATTGTAGCCAGAAAATCCATCCATGAACGAGAGCTACGCATGCCCTGCAGTGAAGTCTACTAATTCATCGATATGCGGTAGAGGAAAGTCGTCCTTTGGACTGGTTTTGTTCAAATCCCTGAAATCCACACACACTCGAATTCTGTCGTCCTTCTTCGGCACTGGAACTATGTTGGCTAACCAAGTTGGGTGTTCAGATACCAGTAGGAACCCTGCGTCAATTTGCTTGGTGACCTCTTCTTTGATCTTGATAGCCCAGTCCGGGCGAATCCTTCTGAATTTCTGTTTGACAGGTCGGGCCTCTGGGTCAAGAGGGATCCGGTGCTGTACAATCTCAGGATCGAATCCAGGCATGTCTTCATAGGACCACGCGAAAACATCTTTGAAATCTTTTAATAAAGCGACTAAGCGCTCGCGCTCCTCCAAAGACAAAGTGGACCCGATCTGGACCAGCCACGGGTCCTTCTCAGTACCAACATTAATTTAGGTGATTTCATTAACCAGCGGTTTTACAAACCTCTCCTGCTCTTGATCAAGCAAATATTTCAAAACCGGAGGAATTTCTTCCTCGTCATTTTCATCGAAATTTTGAAAGTCCTAATTAATATAATAAATCAAGGGCACAGAAAAATACTCAAAAGCCACAACCATTCCATTCTCATTAATCTCTTCCAAGTCGCCTGGTTCCTCTGTAACAATAGACTCAAAGGAAAAAGAAAAATACGACCTAGACAGGACTGTGGCATCCGGGTTGTCACCCCCAAGAAAACCGGACTCAGACTCAAACGAGCTGGAACCTGATTCTGACTCTACGAACTCAGTGGAATTAGATTCTGACTCACTACCTGACCCGGTGCTGCTCGATAAAAATCCCTCATCGTACTGCCAGACGAGGGAGGGTGCGATGGATGCATCCAAAATGTTTGAAGATGGGCTCGCAGCTGTTTCATTCCCGATCATAGACACTGAGAGATCATCCCCTAAGCACTCATGTACGATCGGAGGATCTGATAGTAGACAAGCCAGTGCTACTCCCATTTCGATCTTGGTGCTCTCGGAATCCATTTCCTTACACTGCTCAACCTCAGCTGATGGGTCTGTCTGCTCCTCGGCAACATCATTCCCGGATAATTGCAAATCGAAGAAGATCTCAAATCCTTGCATGCGCCTTTTCTCTACGTTCAACCATGGCTCTAGGAAGCTGCAGAATGGAAAGTCTTCTCTCTCCCGAACGAAGAGTCCGTTCAGGGTGCCCTAAATAGGCCGATGCATCAACTCAAAATGCCTCCCGGTCTGCTTGGCTCTGGCTCTCCCAGCCATTTCTTTACCTTTTCTCACCCAATCCTCTTTGGTGGGCAAATAACCCAGACCAAAGGTATGCGGGTTGTGCGGCACTTCGGCCGATACTACAATGCCCTTCCGGCCACTTTTTCCTAGTCCCATCCCAGGGATATGCTGGAGCTTGTTCATGAGGTACACTGACTGTGCGCTGACATATAACCCTCATCAACAGCTAAGATATTTTGAATAACCCGGGCCTCGGCTAGGGTGAATCCTCATAAGAACACATCCTCCGTGCCATGCTCGATTTCCAAAACTGGTGTAGACACCTCTGGCAGTAGATGGATTGATGAATTCCTAAAAACTATAGCCACCCCCTTCCCGTGGGGGTATTTCAATATCTGATGCAGGGTGGAAGAGACCGCATTTACCTGGTGCAGCCATGGACGCCTCAAGAGTAGATTAAAGGTTGCGGGAACGTCCAAGACATGAAAGTCAATCTCGTGTTGTCCTGGACCAACCTGAGTGTGAATCTTCACGGTCCCCATCACTTCTCTGCTAGTATTGTCATAGGCCTTTATCACCTGGGCAGTTGGCTCAAAGTCCACGGGCTTCAACCCAATATGCTGTCCTTGACAGGCATATGTTAATAGCGGATCCTGTATCGACAAGAACCACCGGTATCCATTTGTCTCTACATTCCACAGAGATGTAGAGATGTTTGTTGTGATTTGTGCCCTCAGGCGGCAGTTCCTTGTTAGAAAATGTCAACGTCGGAGAAGCTCCTCCCGAAAAAACCAATCCTACCAAATGTGTCTATTAAAAGTTTGGCTTTGTCCATTGCAGAAAGGACAGCCTGTCTATGTACTCTTGAAGCCATAAGCAGTCCCCAAATGGAGATGTCTGCCTGTATCTTCTTCAACTGTTTCAGCACAGCCTCCTCTTCGAGCAACTTATCTTTTTACTTCTCCGCCTCCTTGTCCTTTCCAGACGCCTCTGGTTGATCTAAGTGCGGGGGTTTGAAATAACGCCCGCTCCTAGTCATGTGGTCTACTTCGCCAATGTACCAGGTATCATCCGGCTAACTTTGTCCCCAGTCTTCATCAGTGTGGGCAAGACATAGATCATCATCTTCCAATCACATGCCATCGGCAACTGACAGACATCTGTCTGGCTTCGTTACAACTATTCCTGTGCCCACAGCACCTTCCGTTACTGTGCCCGCAGCATGCTCCGTTCCTGTGCACTCATCACGTTCTGTCCCCTCAGGGGCTTTGGCCTTTCTGACTCTCTCAGAATCCTCGATCCTTTCTTGCTCAAACCGCTTCAGTGCAGCCTACTACTCATCATACTCTGTACCCAAACTGCCCGCATTCTGAGCAAAATTCTTAACACCAGTGCTTTCCGGCATGTATTCTGATTCTCGGCCCTTCCGGCCACTATTGATGTCCCCATCCCTGACGGATCCTGTTTTAGCTGAAGTTGTTCGACAATATCCGACTGGTCGTCAAGCCACCTAGTAGACTCCACTGACCCTTCCAGACCAAACCAGTTGACAGTCACGTCTCCGGAGTCCTATTCGTTGAAGAATTGAAGGTTCACAATGTCCTCCGCTAGTTCTGCCAGGTCATCCAGACCTTGATTAAGTCCATCTTCTCGTACTACACAAATCTCCGACCCCGTTGGTAATTCCACTCTCGGCCTAGCCTGGCTTGCTGATATAATGTAATCGCTCGGGTTGTTCATGAAGCTTGCAGACCCCTTAGGCTCTGTATTATCAATCTAATCCGCTCCCACAATCGACCCACTTCTATCTTCGATGGCCACCACCACCGTCTCAGGCTGGGTTTGGGAGATGTCTAACATGCACAAGTTAGTGCTGTCTGGAATGAACACCTCCGGCTTAGGTAGGTAAGAAGGGGTGATATATACGCTAGGGTCTTATGACACAACCCCAGTTTGGATCAAATTGATGCGTTTGGGAGGTGGAGCTTGGTTATGTGGTGGGAGAGGGTTGGTTGTGACATTCGGTTTCTCCAGAGGCACGATCACCCTGTTATCAATGAGACCTTGAATCTCATGACGCAATCGAAAGCACTGGTCGGTGTCATGACCATGCTGTTGGTGAAAGGCGCAGTACTTGACCGGGTTATGGGAAGCAGGAAGTTTATCTGGTAGTAGTCGCGGCTCTAGGGGCTTCAAGTGCCCTTTCTTGATCAAAACCCCCAGAGCTTTGCCAGAGCTTTGGACAAGGGCATGTATAGTGGAGTGAAGGTTCTTTGGCCTCGAGGAGAATACTTGGTTGTTTGTGAGCTACTTCCGGACACACCGGTGAATGGTGTAGCTGCAAGGGTTCTCGGGGTGGTAGTGGTAGTGATCATTTCCACATCTGAAGATCTGGTAGCTGCAGCACTGCTTGTGCCTGCATTTGTACTACGGTTGAATACCCCCTTAGGCTGCTCTCTGTCTTAGTCAATCAGACCCTGTTTCATAGCGTCCTCGATCTACACCCCTATCTCATGTAGATCTGCAAAGGTGAGGAGGGGGAGAACGATCATCTTCTGCATAAGCTTGGGCTGGAGGTTACGCACAACCATCCAAATCTGATCTTTGTCGACGGGCCTAATGGTCATCATTGAGGCATTGGCCCTCCACCGGGTTACGAAATTGGAGAAACTCTCATTTGGCTCCTGTCTAGTTGTCTCAAGATCACAGGTTGTGACCTCAATCTGTGTATTGTAGAAGTATTGAGCTATGAAGGCCTCGGTCATCTCCTCTCAGTTCCTCTTAACAAAGTCCTCCAGTTTTGCATACCAAATAACCGCTACACCCGACAGGGTCCGGCCAAACAAAGAAAGCTTCTGCAATCTAGAGAGGCCCATTAACCTCAGTATATCTGAAAACAGCCGCAAATGCACCATAGGATCTCCAGACACGTCGAAACGGTCTATGTGCAGCATCTTAAATCGGTCCGGCAGCGTCACGGCCGAGTCGGTGTACCTACCCTCCATATCCGGGATGGACTTCACACCTTGGGATTTCTTGAACAGCTTTTCAAGCTTGCTCACTTTTAACGTTGTGGGGTTCACCTCGAACTCAAAAGGGGGAATCAGGTAGGTTGGTAGGTGCTTTGGATAGCTAGGGTAGGATCGGGGGAGCTAGCCCTGTTGGAATGTCCGTATCTTCCTGGACATTTGTTGTCTCCCCGAGTATTGGAATTCTTAGTGGGGGAGGAGCTTGGTGTGAAGCAGATGCTCCAGTTTGTTGCTGTAGCCTGGTAATTATCTCTGCCTGTTGGGCCATAATCTCAGCGTGGCGTGTGGCAAATTCTGTTTGACGGGCAGCGTCCTGCTGCATGATTTTCATACTCTCCTGGAGCTGACGCATCATCTCCTCTATGCCTGCCATATTGTACTGATCTAGCTGAATAACCGGTATATCTGTCTCTACAATAGAAACTGAGCCTCAGCCTGACTGTTCACTGATGGGGTAAACCACTGATCTAGCGACTGCTGTACCGATATACTGCGCCTTTTTGACCTCCGTCTGGTAACCGGGGGTAAAGAATGGAACACTGCTTATCCGTCTATCAGATCCCTAGATCGATTAAGTCTACGACCTCTAACCTAGAGTGCTCGGGGGATATCTACCTGGTCGGATGCAATGGTACTAAACTACCTTGCAAAAAGATAAATAAAGCATAATAAGAAATAATGAACAGAAAGACGGACAGTATAATAGCTTAAATAAAGACAACACACAATTGGCAAACACAAGTTGAATGAACCGTTCTCAACCACTGATCACTGTTCCCAAAATCACTGCCCCAAATCTGAATCTGATACCCGCAGATATAACTGATCCTCAAAGTACTGATGCCCGCAGGCCTGATACCCAGACTTGCAAACTGATACATGCATTCTTATAAAGACACACTCTAGAAGCACATAGCAAGCAAATGAGAACCAAAACACCCCTATGTTGGGGTAGGGTTTCTCTGTTCTATTTTGTCAGGAGCTAGGGTTTCATTACACACGCAGCGATTTCAAACAACCTACAATCGAGTAAGTAACCTGTCCAAGCTTGGAATAGTCACTATGGATTCCGATATGCACTAGGTCGAATGGTCAAAAAGGGTGCCCCGGTAAAAATCGGGGTTTGCGTTCCCGTCGTGGCAGAGCCCGCAACCGGTCAGCCTTATGGCACGCTTTTCAAAGCAAGCCTCCGGCAAACCGTTCAGGAATAGCATACAGCAAACACGGTGTCCTAGGCGCACCAATGCAAATGCAATGCAAAGAAACACATAAGTGTAAACAAAACAAAATATCATGAGTTCGAGTCAAGTTCTCTAAATCTCCAGCAAAGTCGCCAGAAACTGTAGACGCGCCCTTGGGCTTCATGCTACAGTTCGAACTCAATGTCACGGTTCTTAATCTGATCTCACAATGTGCGATGTGAGATTGATAAATCACTAAAGAGTCCAAATCCGGAAAATCGTTTTGGAAAACTAATTTTTGTAAAGAAGTGTCAAACATGGACTGTTTTGCCAGATACAGAGTCGCCACCTAAATATTTATTTTGGGGGAATTTAGGAAACCTTGACTCGTGCCTAAGGCCACGTGTCCATCATCACCAAAGTTGCCTCGGCTCGGGAACTTGGGTACAAGAGGGGAAGGTCATCTATGAGCACCCCCGCACGCCCGATCAAAGATCGGCCTGTACTAAGCATGATATCTTGTTTTTGAAAACACATGCGTTCTTATTCCGGTTATTATCTAGTATTACTAAGTGATGCGCACAACACACAAGTATAGACTAGATCGCCTAATTTGGAACAAAGCATTGCATATCTGTTTGTTTGGAAAATGATTTGAAGTTTGCTACTGCAAGTAGGCTAAAATGTGGATTTGATGAATTGTTCCAATTCAAGTAATCCAACCTTCACCCATAGGCAATCAGGTAGTTATATCATATAAGCAATTAGCCTCATGGCAAGCATGCTTTCATGGCAATCGATAACACACATGCAGTATACTAAAGCGTAAACACTCACAGTGTACTCCGAGCCAAAACAAAGAACTAGTTAGTAATCATGTATGATCCTAGCTCATGTTAAGATGGCTAATGCAACACATGCAAAATGCAACTATAACTAGGCTCGGCTAATCTAAAATGGCATGTGAAATGCGATAATTGATACATGTATTCAACTTTGGAATTGAAATGCAATGCAGTTAGTATGATGCGCCGAGCCCAGTGTATGCAACACAGATGAATGGATGCAAACATGCAAGCATAAGGATGCTAAATGAAATATGTCCTAAAACTAACCATCGTAAGCGGTTAAGTAAAAGGGAGAAAGAAATGGAGGTTGGAAGACATGCATCACACACACGTACGCTTATTACAAAATTGTGCCCTCTCGACAGAGGGACCGAAAGAATAATACAAATCATCTAATTAACTAACTTAACTAACTAACAAGCTAATTAATTATTATACAATCCTTAACTAATTAAACAAATTAATTAAGCTATGAAAACAATAAAACAGCCTCAGGAAGAGCGACGAATGTATGCTCGGTCGGCTTCGCTCGGAAATCCGTTGCCACGCCTCATGTTGCCTCTGTTTGCACTGCTTTGCACCTTTGAAAACAGTGAAAAGTCCTATGATGCTCTAGAACCACTTCATGGACATGCTGAGAGTCCATCGGCCAAATGGAAAGGCCATCGGCCAAGAGATGAAGGTCATCGACTAAAAATAAGGCTCTCGGCCAGACATTGTTAGCCGATCGGCACTGAATATGGTCGATCGACCATTTGTTCCTGCTGACTGCTCCTTTTGCTGCAACAGAGGACAAACAGAGCATGACAATTCATTTGCAAGAAAATGTTTGCAACCACACCCCTTATCATGTTTAAGACTCAAAGGAGTGTAGTTCTCGACCCTCGAGCCACCAATCACGCATTCCAATGCATGATGGCCAAAGGAGCCAAGTGTGCAATTCAATATCAAATAAAATGCACAAAACACATAAGGGGCCTCAATCTCTATTATGCTTGATCAAGAGGCAAGGGATGCACACATAATGCAATGCAAACATGCAAGTAGGATGCGAACAACTCAAGCATGCAACAAGTAAACATGCAACAACATGAAATCCAAGCATACGAACATACATGCATAGAATGTAATAGGTATGCAACAACAATACCAACAACAAGCATGCAATGACATGTAATCTAACAAGTACGCGACAAACATATAAGCATGATGTAAAGTAACAACTTTGAACAACATGGTAAGATGCAACATGAACATGCAAACATGCAAGGCATGTCAAGGTGGACAAGTATGCAACAACATACAAAATGAGACAAGCATGCGACAACATGGTAAAATGGACTTAAACTAAAGATGGATAGACCTCAGCCATGCCCAAAATCAGTGGCCAAAATGCTATGGAAATGAAGACAAAGATACATACAAACATGCATGCCAATTGCCTATCACCTATGCATAGGCGAGCAACTTTCAAGAACACTTAAAAAAGGACAAATATGGACATGTGACAAACATGGCAAGCTCTGAAATCATGTATGGAAAGGAACCAAACCTACCAAACAAAGTAAGTATGGCATGCAAGAAAGCCTAAAGCTCAAGGCTAGCCAAAGGACTCAAACCATGGCCATGCAAGGCAAGCCCCAAAGGGCCAAGGGCACTCAAAACAGTCCCAAGGCAGGTCAAGATAGGGCCAAAAACATGCTCGAAACTAGCCAACACAAGCTAGAACACAACACCAAAAGCATGAGGCATGCAAGGCTACAAAAGGGGTGTTACACTACACCTATCAAAACCAAACATGGCATGACTTATCCGAGGAAAAACAGAGTTATGGCATATCAAAATAAGCCCAAAAACCCACTTAGATGGCATCCCAAAGACCTAAGCATAGAGGCATACACAATGGTCCATTCGTGAGGCATAAGACATCAACTCTTTAAAGCATTAAAGGAGTGATAAGTGCGAATATATAAGCACGAAATATGGACTGAAATAACATTTCAAATTATGCCAAATCATGATAAAAGTCTAAGTAATGCATGCTAGAGACTCGGACACTCAAAGCTAACAAGCTAGGTTGAACCATGGCTATACAAAGCAATGCAAACATGGCCAAAATAATACCAAATAGAACTTAAGCATGGTAATATAAGGTTAAAAGATTCTTTGGGTCAAGCCAAAATCATGCTAAAAAACATGGCTTAAAGCACAAAGCCTGTTAAGGCAATTTCATGGAAATGCACTACAAATGCATGAGGCATGCAAAGGCTAACCAAACCAAACCTAAACAGAGGTATGACATGGTAAGACAACACCAAATACATGCTGAAATAGAGTCAACATAAGCTAGAAAGACATGCTCAAACATGAAGCATATAAGACTAGTTTGTGTGATTTACACTACAAGTGTATTAGGCATGCATGAAGTGACAAAACCAAGCAAAAATAGTGTTGTATCATGGCAAAACAAAGCCTAATACATACTGAAATGAAACTAAAACAAGCTAAGCAAACATGCTACCAATATAAGCCATTTATACTAGCATGCCAGACAACAAGGAGAGGGGATGACCCTCTCCTATTTAGGACTCCAAAACCACCTTTCCACCACTGAAAATAGTTTGGATTTCAGTGGTAGAAAGGTCATGCAAAGCCAAGAACAAGAGCCAAAAGGGATGGCCTAAAATAAGGCCAAACAAGGCCTAAGAGGGGGTAAACAACCCTAAACCAAAAAGTGACCTTAAACAAAGGTCTAAAGCAAGTAAAAATAGAACTTTTATCAGTTAAGAGCTAAGCTTAAAACAATAAGCAAGAAGGGCTAAAAGCTTAAGCAAAAATGGGGTATTAAAAGTAAGTTTGCTCACCCTTGTAGAACCTCTTCAAGAACACCACTCCAGCAACTTTTCCAAGCTTAAACCACTCCAAGAACTCTGAAACTAACTCCCTAGTGCCTCAGCAACAAGAGGATGGTGTATTGCTAGGTGCTCTGGTGCAAAAGTAAGACAAAATCACACTTTAAGGCACAAATACACACACAAATCAAGAGAGAGGGAGATATAGAAATAGATAGATACAACTTTTCTAACCCTATTTTTCAGAACCTATGAGAAGGGAGGAGGAGCTCCCTTCTTATAGAATTCCAAATTCTAAAGCTTCCTAAGCAAGCTAATTAAGGGGCAAATCCCTCTATACACGTGTATAGAGGGGGGAATTGTGGTTGCCAGCTATGACAGCTGGCATAAAATATCTGTATAAAGCAGATGAACAGGGCTCGGCCAGAAATTATGGCCGATTGACCAACATAAGTGCCGATCGACCAAAAAGAGTGCCGATCGGCCAAAACTTTTGGCCGATGATAAGAAAACAAGGCCGATGGCTTCATGCCTTAGCTGGTGGGTTGAGGGAATGGCCAACAAGCCACTCTCTTCCCTCAGAAGAAAAAACACAAGTGCTTGGTCCACAACCAAGCATAAAACAGTCAAGTTGAGAGATCTTGAGGCAAGGCGCGCTGCCGACACCTCTGAGAACTCAAAACGAACACGAGCATGGATGATCATCGAGTGTTCAAACGATGACGTTCAAGTCTTGAGGACGGTCAAAAATGGGGTGTCTACAGTGGTGGTAAGGTCGAATGAGTGGAGGCGATGGTGAGAACGATGGTAAACCGACGATGAAAACTAAAAAGAGACAGATGCGAGATCAATGCGAGATAAAATGTGTAAGAGGGTAATTTGGTCATTTTACAATAGCTTATCCTCATGGAGAAAGTATTTCAACGTCTAAACCTTGGAACAAAGAAAATCCAAAATTAAATTTATCGCCCGAGCACCCTTTAAAATGGACAACAACTTAAACCACACATTTTATAAAAATACAATATGATTTTTTCATATATTCATCGATATTCAATGAACTTTATTTTTTGTACAGACGATTTTCATTATAAAATTTATAAGATGAATAGTTTAGATTATTATTCACAAAATAGAATATAGTGAAATATGAAAAATAATGGTATGAAGAGGAGTCAATCCCTAAAAATATGTGCTTTCTTGGGTTGCAATGTACAACATTCTTTTTTTTATTTATTATTATTTTATTATTTTTTAAAATCAAGTTCTAGCTAGCTTAATAAACTTGGATGTAAAACAAGCCTAAAAACATGTGGCTAATATTTTTGGGCCTAAAAAATTCATTAATGTGCCACTTGTGAACAACAACAATACCAATAGTAAAATAAAATACTATACAATTACCAAAATTATATAGAATTTACGTATAGAATGATGTGACAAAATCAAATCATTTCCCTTTAAAACATGTCCACTTTTCATTTTATACCTCTGTAGTTTGATTAATTTGTGCATGACTGTTTTGTCAATTAGATAAGCAAGAGCTTAGTTCAAAGGGTGAGATTATGGGTTTAATTCTCCTTAAAGGAGAGTTGAATTAAGAGGTATTAATTTAACAACTAACAACTGATTTTCATCGATAAAAAAAAAATACTTAGACTAAAGTGTATTGTCAGTCCATTAATGACTTAACAAAAATAAATAAATAAATAAATATAAAATTAATCTCGTTATGTAAATTATAGATATTTTTATCACTTTGTTTTAGAGGTAAAATTTACTTTAATTCGAATGAAATGTCTAACAATTCACTTTATGGATATTTTTACGAAAGATGCGTATCATGTCAGATACCAACATTTTACAGACACTTGAGATTTAATAAATTATTTAAAAACGAAAATAATATCAAATAATTTTTTTATTTATAAATTAAAAGTTTTATAAATATAAATAATTAATTAAAAAGCTATGAATATAAACATGGGTCAGGTTTCTCTTCAGTCCGAAATCGAACTGAAACGTGTTGTTGGGCATGTAGGGGCCCACCACAGATTCTGTTTCGATAATCCAAACCGTTCAATGTGTAGAAGTCGCTGAGTACTTCATTTCTACAAAAACATCACATTAATTGGATATCGATAACCACTTGATCAAATAATATTTTTGTCAATGGTAAATATAATTTTCAAAATAAATTGTTGACAGAAATCGTATCCGATCAAGTAGCTATTGATATCTAATTAATGTGATTTTTTTCAGAAATGAGATACTCGATGAGTTCTACACATTAAAAGATCCGAAATATTGAAATAGGATCTGTGATGGCCTTATAGATCCAAACAACAAGGTCCAGTCTACAATGTATGTTTAGATAAACCAAAATGGGAAAGATTAGTCTGTACAAAGCCCCCAGACTCACAGTCACAGATAGGTTGGTAGGCCATGTTTGTTTGGCTTCTTAGAAGAGGGGATTGGATTAACAATTCACGGGGTCCATCAAAAGTATGTTTGGTTGAGCTAAAATGTTATGGGACTATTAGTCTAATTGGACTACCAATCCCTCCAAAGGGTGGGATTAGCATACCCATTGGAGAGGAGTTCAAATCCTCTCCTTATACTTTCTCTTTGCCTCCCTACTCGGGACGGTCTAGATGCATCCAAACAGATCCAATGGTCCAAATCTGCCTATTAAAAGAAAAAAAATCATATTTTCCCGCGCAGAGCTATACATACAGGTATACACATTTGACCTCACTCTCACTCACCCTCACCCTCACCCTCACCCTCACTCTTATGATCTTCTCCTCCACCGAACCCAATCTCACCGACGACTCACTCCCGACGACGACCCACTCTCAACAATGGCAACCCACTCTTGAAACCTAACCCATCGCTCCAGCCCTCATTTTCTATGCTTCGCGAACCATAGCCCACTGTTCACCTCACCTTATCTCCTCCTCTACCTCACCAAACCCATTTCACCGAATACAAAATGGACCAAGTAGGGAGTATATTCCAAGAGAGATAGAGAGACTACATAGGGAGACTCTGTGACCACCATCGATTAGAGTGAAGAAATTTGTTGAGAAGAACGTGGCTTCTCAAGCCATAGATGAACCAAATTCGTCCTCCAAACTCTGATATCTAATTTTAAATTCAAATTAAAAAGTTAGGGTTGTGATTGAGAAAATAGATTTGAAATTTCAAAATTAGGACTTCGATTTAGGATTCCAACAGGAAAAAATTAGGGCTTTGATTTGGGTTTTCTTGACTTGATTATTTTTAGTGCTATGAACTTGTGGATTTTGATTATGATGTCTACTAGACAATTACCTATACTTAAAAATGCAAGTATTACAAGAAGATGGCAAAGATATGAGGTGTAATCATTATACACGATGGGCATTATATACTTATCACCATATTATACCACCCAATCTACCACCTCATGTATCAATCCATCATTGTTAACCATTTGATTCTCTCTCTCTCTCTCCTGAACGCCATTCGATGTTTCCACAGGCCAAACACTCCCAAAATCTATCTCTGGTGTGTTCTTTGCATGCATTGGACTTGTTTGTTTATTTAGTGTTTTTTTTCTTTCTTTCTTGTATGACTCTCTCTAGGGTTTAATTCTTATATTTTATATTGTGTTGCAATCAATCCCTTTAGACTGTGTTGGTTTATAAAATCAGTGATACGTAAAAGTGTGATGATTCACACTGAAAAAGTTGTGTGATATATAATATAGTAGTATAGAAGATGTATGTATATTTAGGATCTTGTTTAGAGCTTGGTTTGACTCTTGTGGAATTTCAAGATTGTCTGATGTATTTATGTAATCTTTGAAATCATCCAATTAGGCATCTATAGACAAATATTGAACCTTTAATTTATTTGATTAGAGTCTTTCCACAACTGATTTGATTTTCATTAGCATCTAATGAAATCATCCAATGTAGTTGAATTTGGATTTTTTTTTTTTTTTTGGCATTTGGCTGTAGCAAAATAAATAAATAAATAAATTTGAATTCTTGTTTGTTGATGAATAAATGTCTTCAATTAAAAAAAGATTTCATTGATTTGTTTTTGAACTGTAGTGCCCAATTGTCATGCAATGAAATACGTTACTTTTTTTGTCAAAAAACAAAAAGAAAGATGTGTATCGTTTTTCTTTTGAAAATAGTTAAGTTAGTTTGAATGGTAACTAAAATAGAGAGGATTATTAGAGCATCCGTATCAGTCCCAACAAAATTTGAGCCAAATTATAACCCAAAATCCACTTTTGTATTTTAGCTAGCCTCTTTTTTATGTACACACTCCATCAAACTTTCTATTTTAAAATTCTATTTCATTAAAATATTATTTTTTATTCTTTTATTTTTTTTCAATTTAAATATATGATGGATTAGTCCTAGAAGAGCAGGAAACAACAAGCAAACAGCAGTAACACAATCACACATGGAGGTCGACCAGGCTGTCGACTGGTCAGGCCAATTTTGGGCATTTTCCTTCTTTGTTATAGGGCGCTTACGGGACATCCAAGAGGACATCCGGGTGGACGATCGGTCATGGCTTTTTGGCCCATATGGCCTTTTTCCCTATTTATTTTTAATTTTTTATTGTTGCTTTCACACTTGATTAATCAATTTTGAAAATTAAGCTCATACAAACAAATAAGTTCTATAATTTACTATATAACTATAAAAATAAAAATAAAAAATCAAATGTACATACTTGATTCTTAACTACTACGTAAAAAAATTTCTACTGTATTTCAGTTTTTTGTAATGGATCTGGTGATTCTCAATACAATCCTATCAATGAACTCCCAATACACTTGTTTCCATTTCTCTTTCATCAAGTACATGATGTGAGGAGTGTGTGATATGTTATATATGTCTTTATCAATTTTCGAAAAATGTGGTTGTGATCCTTAGTTGTGGGATTTTTTGTATTGTTTATGTAGATTAAAAAATGACTTATTCTTCTACTAACAACAACAACATTATATTAAAATCAAGACTGCGCGATTGTGGAAGAACAACAACCATATATATTGTAAGAACCAATGAGAATGGAAATCAATGGTGTTTGTTCTTTGTTTACCCATCAAATATGTACATATCTATTGTAGAAATTAATCCTTTAGTAGTTATAAATTAATTTGTCTTATTTGACTAACTGAGTGTCATGCATTGTAAAGTAATAAGGAACATTGCAATTACTTCAAGTTCATAGATGAAGATGATGAAGACGTTACCTCCATAATCCGTTCCAATACTAGAGCTCGTGATGCTATAACAGTAGAAGACTTTAACGATCTAAGGGCGAGGCTTCATGAGATGGAAAACGAAAATGATGACTATGGTCAAAGGCTTGAAATGATGGAAAATAATTTGAAGGCAATGGTGTATGTCATTGTATTTTCTATCAGTTTATACTTTATGATGTAACTTATTGACTGGTTGGCTTTGGAAAAATTTTACAAATGTTATTATGGATTTTATAAAACTTAACGGATGTATTGTTGGCATTTGTAGCATTTTTTCTTTATCTTTATGGAATGATTTTTAAAGTTTGTCGCATTTTGGGTTTGATGAATGGATGGAATGATTTTAGATGGTTTTGATCAATAGAAATTTGATGAATGTAGTTATGGATTTTATGATTATATGATTATAGAACTTGTAATGTATGATGGTCAGCGTATTGATTGATGCTATTACGATAATGCTTATCAATTGATCTAGGAAATGCCTATGAAAAAGGTTATATGCACACATGTTGGAAGGTGTCTCCATGCTATTTGGGTCAATGTTACTTGGCCCAGATCTCAATCAACATCTGTGAAGGTGATACATGAACACCAATCTGCCCAAAGTAATAGGAAATCAACTGTAATGACCCAGAATTTTTTTTGTAAAATAGTCAATGCATAATTTAATTGAGTAAATTTTCAAATTTAATTGCTGTTTAAATTCTGTGCAAAAACAGTTCTGTTTTGTATTTTTTAAAAATAGTTTCCGATCTCAGAAAATTATGAAATTTTTATATGTTGTTCCCATATGAGTCTATCACGTTAGATAAAAATTTCAGTATTAAATGATGAGTATTTATTTTATGAAAATTCACAGACTGATTGGTGTTCAGTTTAATTTATAACAGAATTTGAAATTGAGTTTTGGGTGTTCGGACTAGGATTTAAGATAAATTTGTTGGGACTATTTTGGTATATAATTTGACCATGTTTGACTTATGGGTGAGACCCATGATTTAGATTTAATTTAATTTGAGTTTGTTTAGTGACTCGTGTTTAATTGTTTGGTCCTTTTTAATTATGTAATTAGTAGTAACTACCTTGGGAGTTGTTATTATTTATTATATAGGGGTTATAATAAATATTTGATAGTTGATTTTATAGTGTGTACCATATGGTGAAAAATTATATATTTTATAAAGAATGAAAATGTGTATATTTCGTAGTGAGCAAAAGATTATATTGTATGATGTGCAAAAATATTATATTTGTGGTGAAAAAAATTATATCATTTTATATTTTATATTATAAAATTTTGAGGTATTATTACAAATTTTAAATAATACAACTGTGTGGTGGGTGACAACCCATGTATGGTTGGCCCTTGCTTGCTTGCTATTCATTTCTTCTACTTTTACTTTTCTTTTCTTTTTTTATTTTGAGCAGAGAGCTCTGCTCTCTTTCACCTCACCCCCTCTCTCTCTCTCCATCTCTCTCTCCCTTTCTCTTTTCTCCATTTTTGCTCAAGCTTTGAGTTTAGAGTGGAAGTCTTTAGAGTGAGATTTTGCAAAAGTTTTGTAAATGAAAGTCGGAATGTTCGTCATGATCTTCGCAATGGTGATCTCATATTCACGATCGGGCGATGTTTGCATTTTCAGATTTGTTTTTCTTCATATTTGAAGTAGGTACTTTTTTCATGTTTTTACATTAAAGCTATGTTATGATTATTTTGAGAAAATGTATCATTATAAGAGGTATTGCATATATATATATATATATATATTTTCTTCAGATTTTTGTTTGGTAATTTTTAGAAGAAAAATTATGTTGAAATGTTAAGAATGTTGACATTTTGAGATTGATTTGAAAAAAATCATTTTGTGTTGATAAATTGGCAAAGAAATCTGAAAATAAAATTTAATAGTTGTATGATTGTATTTACATCATATTATGATTAGATGATTTATTTTGAGAAATATAAAGTTGAATTTTTTTTTTATCTTTGATTTGGAATTTATTTTTGAGAAAAATAAATTAATATTGAGGAATATGGAGTAAATGCTTAAATAGGAATTATAGTGTTGCTTTGGGATTAAAAACTCTAAAAGTGTCATATTCATGATATTTTATAAAAGATGATATATTGATAATTAAGTTGTGTTCATTTTTATAAAAATAAAAATATGAAATCTGGACTTTTAAACTCATAACCTTGAAAATGTTACTATTTGGCATATTTCATAATTTTTGATGTACATATCATGTCGGTTAAGTAATTTTAAAAAAAAAAAAGTTGTGAAATTGTTATTGGTGGAGAATTTGGTAAAAATATTACCTCTTTAAATAGCTTGGCATGAAAAATGGTTATGTTGAAATATAGTTATGTTTGAGGGATGAGGCATGTGAAGTTAGGTTTAGTATTATTAATTTGAAATTTTTTGAATATAATAAACTTATTAATTTAGTGGATTAAATTAGTTTTGGTTAAAAGTATGTTATTAAGATTATACCATAACTTTTGACATAGTAGGATGGAAATGGTAACATTTGATAAGTAGGGACTTCCTTTGAGTTATATATATGTTTTTGCAAGATCTAGATGATTTTTAAAATCATCTTTTAATTTGTTTTGAAAATTGATGGCTGATTCAAGAAGATGAGATTTTTTTTTTTTTTTTAAGTGGGTTTACTTTCTTGTTCCTTTTAAAATAGAAATTGAGGATTTGGAACTATGAGGATTGAAGAGAGATGTTTTTGGTGACTTTCTTTCAATAAATGAAGATGAGTGGTTTTGGTGAGAAAATCTAGAAATTGAGAGTTTTTAAGAAAAATGTTGACAATCTTTGAAGATGTTATATTTATTTTGTGTGCCAAAATTAATGTTGTTTGAAAAAATATTTATTTGTTTACATATAAATGATGGTTTTCATGGAATATGAGTATTGTTGAAGTTTTTAAAATTGTTGTTCAAAATGTTGATATAGTGTTGAAGTGACTAAATGGTTGAGATTACTCTAAGTGTGGGAATTTTGTTGTCCCATGGATGAATTAGAATAAAAGTATTTATATTCATCTTGAGAAATTATATTGAAATGAGAAATGAGAATTTCGATCATAATGAGAATATTGTATGGAAGTATTGAAAGTGGAAGAAATATTGCATTGTATTATTAATCATTGTATTGGCATATCAATTCATTTGATAATGATGAGCTTTGAAATTTGATTTGAAAATTTTGCATTGAGAAAAGAATGTTGTGAAACAAGTTTTCATGAAATGATTTTGGGATAAATACAGCGGTAAGTCTTGAAAGGTGGTATAGATGATAGGTGTCGAGCCTTCCAGTTAATACTGATAAAAATGACAAATTGGTAGTACTTGTATAGTCTATTTGCAGACACCAGTCTAGGGATTGAAAGATGGTATAGATGATAGGTGTCGAGCCTTCTAGTTAATACTGGTAAAAATGACAAATTGGTAGTACTTGTATAGTCTATTTGCAGACACCAGCCTAGGGATTACCTGAGTCGTATTTACCATCTTGAAATTTTATTGAAATTGTTGGATTAATGTGTTTTCGAAATGGCATTTTGCGTAAGATTTTCAAAAGATGAGAAAAATATTTTGAGCATGACATGGCATATGCATTCATCTCATAAGACTGTATAAAATGGATTTGATAAATTGTTTAATTATTTGACTCAATTGATAATGAGATAATTGAATGAATTGAAAAAGATGTCCTGTTGCTATTGAAACATGTTTATTTATTTAAGTTAACTTGTTGTGGTTAATTAAATAAATTGGATTTAAGAAATTATGTAATAAAATCATATGGTTTTGACATGCTATGATTTCACGTATATGTGCGAGTATTTTGGTACCCGCATATCTTCTAATGTTTTAATATGAGATTGCTTGGTGAGCTAGTGGTTGCTCACCCCCTACCTGTACATGTGTACAGGGAATGCTTTTCGGATTTGAAGATCAAACAATAATTTTTACCATTTCATAAGTGTAATGTAGTGATGGATTGTACTACTTCATTTGTTGTTTGGCTGAGTGCTATTTTTTTGTAAAGAGTAGTGTCCTCTCTTTTATTGTAAGCCTCAGGGCATTTCTTTTATTTATATGTAAATGTCGTTGTTGTATAACGAGAGGGAATATGTATATTTAATTATTCATCATTTCATCCAAAGATGAAATGTTATTTGTAAATGAACTTAATTAATGAATATTGGTAAGGTTATCCGAGTAATAAAATACGGGGCATTACATCAACCACTAAATTTAACATGAAATCTACCCACAACACTAATGCAAGAATATATAGACATGGTATAAGTGCACATAAAACTCTTCCATTCAAAGATCAACAGAAGAAAGAATGAGGTTTCTCTAAATTGTAAATACAAGCCAATATATAAATCTGGCCAATTTTACATGGACATTTTTAGCAACATTAAAATATATATATATATATATATATATATTTCAATTCTTAGCAACATTTTCAGTAACATTACGGAAGAGACTTTCATTTATGAGCTGCTATGACTGAAATTTCCAATGCGTTCCACGTCTTTGTGCCTGTCGATAGCCTAAAACAAAAACAAAAAAAAAATTAAAAACACAACAACAAATTCAACAACTAAATTAATAAGGCAAATTGAATTTCCCAAAAAAAAATATATTATAAAGACACAATGAATTTAAGCAAAGAGGCAAACTTAATGTACATAAAATGTAATAACAATTGTCAAAGTTAATGAAAGAACCTAGCTACACATTGGACTATTTGATTCTTCAGAATATCGAAACCTAATGTCATATCCACATAAACCTTCAAGTATTGACTGGAATGTTGGTTATACAATGATTCTGATTTGGCCCGACCCATTTGTAATTGTGGACTCGGGTTTCGTGGTTTCATTTTGTTGTTCTTGTCTTATTTCCTTTATGCCTCCTTGAGTTTGGCTATTGGGTTGTATTGGTTGCGTTGGAAACAGGTTGGTAGCTTGGTTTTCAAACTTTGGCTGCCCAAAATTTTACTCCCCCGCTCGAGCGTCACTTCTTGCGCTCGAGTGGGATTTGTGAATTCTTAGTACTTTTGCCGGTCTGCAAAACTTTAAGAGAGTGTATTCTATGCTCGAGCGGTGCTTCCTGCACCCGAACGGCCGTTCTTGCGCTTGAGTGTTGATCTGCTGTCTGTAAAACTACTGGGAGTGTGTATTCTGCGCTTAAGCGAAACAACTTATTGTGTCTGGATGCTTGAGCGTCACTTCTTATGCTCGAGCAGACTGTGCATATATCAGTTCGTAAAAGTCACTTTTTATATCACTTTTTCATCTCTTTCTCTCTTTAAACATTTCAAAAACCTAAAGTTGAGACCTTCTCTCTCTAGGACTCACTCTCTCTCTACAAATACACCAAGATCTACCCATCTCTCCACCCTACTCTCTTTGTTAAAAAGGTAGAGCTCATCTAGAGCTTTGTTTTCATCCGAATAGAGTTGGATTTCGACTTCCTTAAGGTTTCTCCACTCTCTCCTTGATCTTCTAGCTTCGAGGTAGGGATATTCTACACTCTTTTATGATTTTTAATTTAGCTATTTGTTTTTCATAAACAATATTGTGATTTTGGAGGATTTTGAACAAACCTACGATTATGGTTTAAATTTTTTTTTTTTTTAAAAGGGGGGGTTTTCAAATGGATGTATGGAAAATGGTTATGGGAGTGGAAATAAGGGTGAGTAGTGGCTAAAGTATTGATTTCATACTTGAAATTGGATTTTTGGAAGAAATAGGGTTTGTCTTAAATGTCTCAAATATTTATTTTGTATAAATAAATGGAATTGAAGTTAGGAATGTGAAATTTGATGGATATTGATATAGATGGTGGAGTTTGATATGTATTGTCACTCACCTCGAAATTTGGAAAGTTCATCTATATTGGAGATTTTATATCCGTTTAGAAATATCTATTTTGGGGCTATCGATAAGATAGCTATGATTGTTGTAGAAATTGCATGAGGATTAGGTGAATTGAAACTAATTTCTCATCCATGTGCGTTGAATATTGTTGCTCATTAAATACATTGCAAATGTATGTGATTTTGAGAAAATGAGTGAAAGTTGAACAGAGGTGTGTACTACCAAACTAAGTTGGTCTGTGTGTCTAGAGTGAAAGTCCCGAAAAACGCACATATACATGGGTGTCGATTCCCGCGGATGAAATATCAGTAAAATGGCAATAGTAGTGCTTGTATAGACTACGTTTACACGGGTGCCGTTTGACAATTTCCTGCGGATGAAATATTCGTGAAAGGTTGACATGATTTAAGAATTGTGATATAAATTAAGCATGGCACGATTTTGAGAAAGAAATGTAAACCATTTTGACATGGGCATTGCATATGCATTTCACCCTTATATCTTTGTCAAGATTCATATATTGTGTTACATTATTTCTATTGGGCTTTGGCTCACCCTATTTGGGAAAAACCATTTTCAAGTGCTGGTGATATGTCTCAACCAAGGACTTAGCTTAGGAGGACTGTAGAGCTGAAGGCTCAGTTTTGTTATTTTGTATTCACTTTTGTACAAGCTTAAGGCATTATTCATATTAAGCTCAGGACTCACTTTTGATGTACCCAAGCCTTAACTTAGAAAGATGTAAGCTTTTAAGGCATATGATTATCTGTTTAGCTTTATCTTTTTTTATTGATTCGTAACACATGCTGTAGATTTAGGATGCATTATTTATGAATGTATATCGCATGTGTCACCATTTTGTACAATCGAATCTCATATAATATAAGGACATTATACTCTTATTTATATTGTTATTTACTTATCGTTTTGGATGGTATATTGCATTTACTTCAGGGCGTTAAAGGCTGAGCATAATAGCGCTAAGGCATTGAATTTGGCACTACATACATCCTATGCAAATTGTTTGCCTACAACAATGTCATATTATATTAGGCTTGACAATAATGGTTTGAGTTTCATATTATACACACACAAAAAATACGATGTTAAACTAACACTCACATGATATGTGGGATACATCAATGGAGGAAGAATTGAATTACCACCCATGGCAAAAGCTAGAGGAAGAGGATGAAGAGGAGGAATGTGTTGACAAATATGGGCATCTCTTCCAACAGATAATGAAGAATGTCTAACTGTTGGACCTGTAATAGATTTTGAAGAAGCCAAGCTATTAGCATGGGATTTTTTTTTTTTTTTAAGTTCACTACCAACGCTGCTTCAAATCCACTTTTGACCCTCCTTTTACCCTTACTAGTTGTATCGTTTTTCTTTAATCCTTTTGGTTGCACAACATGATTGTCATATTCGCAATCCACTTCAAAGCTTTGGGTTTCATCATCATTACGTACTTCATTTTCAACAGCAAAATGAGCACTTAACTTGCTTTCAACATTTGCACCTAATGTAGTGACTTGTGCAATTGAAAAATCATAGGTTTCTTCAATTTCAGCAGCTCTACATGCTATTGCTCTAAATACAGTCATCAATGTCTTACACCATGAGGCTTGTTAGAATTTGACATCTACTTGAATGTCATTTCCGATTAATGTCCCTCACAATTTTAGCTCTTGCTTGTTTGGTCCACCTCTTCAGAATGTATTGTGAAGGAACCTCTTTCATCTTCAATACGTCTCTAATAACCTTCAAAGAGTGGCAACACAAAATTCCTTTCCTTTCAAACTTTGTACGATTACAACCCAAAGAGTCATCCCTCTTCATCTTGACTTTCTTTGCATGTTTCCTAGCAACAACAACAACTGTGTATATGGTACAAGCCTCGCCATATTCAATTACTTTTATGTCCAATTCAATGGAATGAAAGTACTCATTTTGAAATTCCTCAAAAATATTTTTTGTAACCCATTACCCATTTGAATTAACATTCTTCTTGTCGCTTTCACCTTTGGCAATCTTTGGCACAAAGCATATCCTACTTCTAACTCCTTGTATCGATTCTCATAAAGTATCTTTTCAAAATGCATGAAGAATTCATTTAAAACAAATGTAATCCTTCAAAAAAACATTAAAAGATTCACTAAATTGTGTGGTACTCATTCCCGCAGCCCATGTCGATCTAATATATGGCCAGCCCCATTTTTCTTTCACCGTAAAAGTCAATTTCAACCAATGGTTATCATGAGCATCATATTTATCAAGCTTTTCAACCCACTCTAACTTCCATTCATTTTCATTTTCAATGTCAAACATGAATTTATTTAGTACACTCTTTACCACTTTATCTTGTAAGAGACAATTAACATGTTTTAATGCATTTTGCATCAAATGCTAAGTACACAATCGGTGACTCATGTCAGGCATAACAATGGGTATGGCTTTAGCCATTGCAACATCTTGATCGATGAACAAATTTTTTGGTGCCTTTCTTGACATGGCCTCTAAAAAAGTTTGAAACAAGCATACAAACAATTTGGCGGTCTCATCATACAACAAGGCTACATCAAATATAACTGTTTCCCTATAATGGTTGAATCCCACAAAAGATGCAAAGAGTCTATATTCTTTGTTTAACTTGTAAGTCGTATCAAATGTAACTACATCACCAAATGGGGCATAATCCATGATCATTTGTGCATCTACCCAAAACCTAATCGTTATTTGCTCCTCATTATCCAACTAGAAAGCATAAAAAAAAGAGAAGGATTTTGCAAAGATTTTTTTTTTTAAAGTATTGCAACACATTGCCTACTTCTCCATATGCTAAACTTTGTTGTCTTTTAGTTCTTAAATAATTTTTTTGGTCTAATTTTGTAAACCCAAGACATTGCCTCCCACCAGCTTTCCTACCCATGAGTTTGAAAGATTGGACTAAACGAAAACCAGATTGTGCGGCCAAATCCAACTCAATTGTTTGGGTAGTCGATATCTTTCTTTATGACAGTAACATGTGGGCACACTCAGGTGATACAAGTTCATGGTTGTGTTTTTCTTTGAAATCAGTCACAATAAATTTCCCAATACCCGCATCTAATTTAACATAAAATCGAGCCTCACAACCACTCCTAGTTTTAGCTCTAGGGTTTTTTGTCAATAGGTCTCACTTGCAACCTTCTGAAATCCCTTCTTGTTGCAAACCAAAATTCTACAAATAAGTTGGTTAGTGAACTTGTTCTTGCTACAATAATCCTTTCTTATGCTAAATCTCACTCTTCCTCTATATGTATTATAAAAATCATACGCACATTGTTCTGAATCAAATGTCATTCCCTCTTTTGGCTTCCAGGCATAATCATTCTCAAGTTCCATATCCATATCAAAATGCAACTGGAAAACCATATAAATCAAATATTAGCTACAGAATAAGTCATATAAATTATATCTGCTATAAAAAAAAATGTTATATCTTCTACACAATTTAAAAATAAAAAAATAACAATTTCATCCTTAATCATTATGAGAAAAGTGAAGAGGTAGGTCAAAACAAACATGGGATGAGGTCATGAAAAAAGTGAAGATTACTTGGATGCTGACTGAAACTATGGCTTTGCATAAAGCCAATTACAAACAAATGCCCAACCTAATTCAACAAGCCTTCATTATATTTACCAGGATGAACAACATCTTTTTCACATGATTTTATCTTTTAGATGGTAGAAATAATTTTTGAAAAAATTGAAAATATCTTTTAAGTGTTTATATTTGTCAAACTAACAAAATATAAAAACAAATTTTGAAAATTCCCCTAATTTTTGAACTATTATTATGTGTATCCAACAAAATTCTCAGTGCATCAGTTAAGTTATTGAAATATCTTTTAAGTGTTTATATTGGTTAGTTCATGGTCTACTATGATAATGAAACTGACATACAAACATAAATTTTTAGTGCATCAGTTAAGTTCTTGACATACAAACATGAATTTCTTGAACTTATATATGTCAAGACTGGGGAGAACCATTACCAACAGGCAAAAATTATGTATGTAAAGACCAAGGATATCAACAACCATTACCAACAAGCAAAGATTATATCGGAAGTGATTGAGACCTCCTCAAGCCTCCACCTCCACCACCTACACACACACGTGGGGGTTAGTGATTGGAGGAGAAGAAAAAAAAAATTGGCCAATCAGAGGCCAATGGGGGTTGTAGGGGTCCCGATCTTTTTCCAAATTATATCACATGATTGATTTCATGTATCAAACAAATGAAGCTGAAACAATCAATTACAAAGACAATGAAGATTAACCGATGGATGATTGACCTCAGACTCAAACGTCGGGTGTTTGAAGCTACAGAGACTGGTTTGCTCGCAGGGGAACTTTGGTTCGCGAAGTGAGGGCAGAGAGAATGAGGGCAAAGTAATGGGTTATGTTTGGGGAGTGGGTCGCTGTCGAGAAGGTCGCCGGCGCAATAGGTTCGGTAAGTAAGAGAAGAGCGTGAGGGCTCTAGTTTGCGAAGTAGAGAGAATCAATCCACCTCGATGGGTTAGGTTGCCGTCATTGGGAGTGGGTCGCCGTCGAGAGTGAGTTGCTGGTGAGGTTGGGTTCGATGGAGAAGAAGATCGTGAGGGTGAGGGTGAGAGTGAGTGAGAGTGATGTCAAATGTGTATAACCTGTATGTGTAACTTTGCGTGGGAAATATGATTTTCAATTTGTTTTGATCTTTTTTTAATAGGAATATCTGGACCGTTGGATCTGTTTGAGTGCATATGTGTCGTCCCAAGTAGGGAAGCAACGAGAGAGTATACGAAGAGGATCTGAACTCATTAGAAAGTTGGGATTGGTAATCCAATTCCCTTGGATTAAAATATTTTAATTTTATTTTTCTCAAATAATTTATTTGTGAAATAAATATTTAAAAAAAAAATTATTACCGCAGATTAAGTATATGATTTTTTTTAATAAAAAAATATTATATTTAATGAATTTTTAAATAATTTATAAGTAAAATTTATATTTTTTAAGTGTTTCTAAATTAAGGGGTTGTTTAAGATGTTCTAAATAAGTGTACTTTTTGACTTTTTATGAAATATGGGTTGAGTTTGAAGTGTTGTGGTAGAGAAGTGATGTGACTTAAATAAATGATACGACTTAAATAGGATAGTAATTTTTTGATTTTTTCAAAGAATGACAAACAAAGTCTTCGTACTTAAAAGTATTAAAAAAATAATTATAATATTAAAAAATATTAATTTTATATATTAATACTGTTTATAATATCATTAATCTAATTACGTACAAACAAATACTTTTATTTTACATCTCTAATTTAGGAGTTGTTTGGAATAACTTAAATAAATATTTTTTTTTTCTTTTTATAAAAAGATATACAAAAAAATAAAAAAATAATATGATAAAAAAAAATAAAAAGATAAATTATTTAAAATATGCCAAACATAACCTTAATATCGTCGTGGTAATAATCTTTCGCTCGACAACGTGAACATAAGTCTTCCGAGAAGTTGAGATCGAGGGTTTAAAGAAAAACAAACAGTGTCCGTCACTAAGCCCTGGCTTTCTCTTTCTAACCTGAGTTCACTGGTTTCTCTCCTTCTCCTCTTACCGCCCTCCAACTCTCATCTTCTCTTCATCCAACACCATCAATGCTCTATGTAAATTAAGGCTCTTTCCATATCAGAGGTCAGTAAACCCTAATCTTTTTTCATGATTTGCTTGGAGACGCTGCTACTTTTCATTTGATCACCAAAATTACACTTGAAAAAAATCTGTGGGTAATCCAATTTCATTGAAATTAAGGTGTGTTTGGTTTGTATCAATGAAAGAGTTGAATTCAACAATGGATCCAATTGGGCAAAACCTAATAAAGCTGATTACGAATGTGTGTTTCTCAGTCTTTGTATTCTCGGTGCTCATATTTACAGTAATTGCCATCACATACCAACCTCCCGATCCATGGGAATCTTCTAGAGCCCTCACTAGAGTTTTTACCCAATTCGAAAACGCCACCTTCCAAACCGACACTACTCTCCTTAAAACTGGTGAAGACCTTGCTACTTCCGCCGCCCCACCTGCCAACGCCAACCCTAACGCTGTTACCGAATCGATCATTGAGAAATCTGAGGCCCAATTGACTAATCTGACGTTGAAATCAGGTTGTGAGGATATCTCTGCAGTGAATTGTTCCGATCCTCAGGTTTTGATTGCCATTGAAAGGTTTAATTTGAAGGCTTTGAAGTCAATTGTGTTTCTGGAGTATCAAACACCGGTCAGTGGGTTGAGACTTGATGAGTGCGATGTGGCGTGGAGATTTAGGAACAAAAAGGAAAAGTCTTGGAGGAAGTACAGGGATTTTCGGAGGTTTAGGATTGGGTATCGTGAAAATTGTACTTATAAGGTGCTTAATGCGAAGGGTTGGCACTCGGGTACAAATGCCCGCAGGCCAAGGACTACAGTTAATAATGCAAATAGGAGTGGTGAGAATGCTAAAGTCGCTCCTCCATTTCATGACGATGAGATCAATGACACAATCCCTGTGTTGGGTTCAGATATGGCCTTTAGGCAGGGGAAGTATTTGTACTATTCACGCGGAGGGGATTATTGTAAAGGCATGAATCATTACCTTTGGAGCTTCTTGTGTGCCCTTGGGGAGGCTCAGTATTTGAATAGAACATTTGTGGTGGATTTGAGTATTTGCTTGTCGGCAGCATATACTGCTGGTAATAAGGATGAGGAAGGAAAGGATTTTAGGTTTTATTTTGATTTTGAGCATTTGAAAGAGGTGGGCTCAATTGTGGAGGAGGGTGAATTCCATAGAGATTGGAAAAATTGGGATAAGACGCACAAAAAGAAAATTCCTGTCAAAAAGGTTGCTAGCTATAAGGTCACACCAATGCAGCTTAGGAAAGATAAAAGCACGATTATTTGGAGGCAATTTGATGCTCCCGAGCCAGAAAACTATTGGTACAGAGTTTGTGAAGGCCAAGCTGCAAAGTACGTTCAGAGACCATGGCACGCACTGTGGAAATCAAAGAGACTGATGAATATAGTTTCTGACATTAGTGGTCATATGGACTGGGATTTTGATGCAGTTCATGTAGTTAGAGGAGATAAAGCACAGAATAAGGAGCTGTGGCCCCATTTAGATGATGATACATCCCCGGATGCCCTCGTTACAAAGCTTCAAGGGATGATTCAACCTCATAGGAATTTGTATGTTGCCACCAATGAACCATTCTATAATTACTTTGATAAATTGAGGTCTCATTACAACGTTCATTTGCTTGATGATTACAAGGAATTGTGGGGAAATACAAGTGAGTGGTACAATGAGATGAGGCTTTTGAATGGTGGTCGCCCTGTTGATTTTGATGGATATATGAGAGTTGAAGTAGACACTGAGGTTCTTTACAGGGCAAAGACACAGGTGGAGACATTCTATAACTTGACCGATGATTGCAAAGATGGGATTAGTACGTGCTGACCAGGTTGGAGATACCTTTTATTGCTTACATTATATTTTGTGAATTATCTCTTCTTTTTTTTCCTTTGGGTCCAATTATTGTTCAGTTTCAAAATGATAACGTTTAACTTGTGTCATTTCTTTGTACTTGTTTATCCTGTTATTGTATTTGATTATATTGTAACACTTCTATTTGTCATGTGAAATCTGTATCTATACAATAGATTCACTTTTTACTGCCTTTGCTTCTTTGTGCCTCTTTGCTGTTTGTGACTTCCTCATGAGATAGGACACCTATTATTTCATTTTCTCATCTTATTTCGTCCATCTATGATGTATTCTTGCAATTCACTCAATAGCTACAAAGAATTAAAGAGGGTGGGATACGTGATGTAAAACATTTTACACTTCGTATCTTCCTAAAAACCTACAAGTAATATGCTACTCATGAAGTTTCCTTCAAATCTTTTGCATAAATCATAGGAAAATAAACCCCCTTTTTTTTTTCCCTGTCACAGATATTATGTGCACTCTTTCTCAGTAGTTACATTTCTTTTCCTTTGTTATTGTTTTGCTACTGATTTTTAATTTACACCAGGCTTTGCCTATGTTTATAATTGCCACTAATCTGTAAGAGATGAAACCAAGAAGGGGAAACTATAGGGATGACATATCTCTTTGCTGTATCATACACTAATTTATGTCCAATATGCTTTCGTTTAGGCATTATTTTCCGGAAGTTTACACTGGATTTCCATGAACGAAGTCTTGTCTCCCATTTTGTCAAATTCCTCTGTGCTTGTCATCAGGGCAGCTTTTTGTTGGTCCAACAAAACTTTTGACCTGGTTGATGGATCTACATGATAATAGTAGGCCCATTCTATTATCCTTCTGTTGTTCATTAGATGTAGTCATATTTTACCAAATAAATTTGTGAGAATTCGTAATGAAGCTTTTTATTCCTTGTAGTGTACTCATTGAGATAAAATGAGATGGAAAAATCATCAACAAGGAAGTGCTGCTTCTGTCCCTTCACTAGGAGACTATCAACATTTGCCTTCTCTTCATATAAGATGCAACACCTCTGTTCTGTTTGCATATTTCTCCCCCAGATCCTATGAAGTGACTTGTGTCTGGCATCCATTCACAGTTAGGTTCAATGTTATCTTCTAATTCAGATGTCATACTTCTTTTTTTTATTATTGATATGTCAGAAGTCATATTAGCAGCCAACAAAATCAGTTTCTACCTTCTTAAATGGGTAGGGTATTCTTATTTTGCACACTCTTGGTCTCTGAACTTTGTAAGGAATGTATGAAAAACCCTTGCACTGGAATAAAAGGATTGAAACTGCAATCAACTCTCATAAAGTTGCGGTTTTAGGCAGGCAAAGGGCTGGTTCTGCTATCTATTCCCTGTTGTTTTTGTCTGTTACATTGGTTGCTGGGATGGATGTAGGACATTTGCATTATGCTTTCTTGTACGCATACACGAAAGCATAATACAATTTCATTGTATCAGCCATGTGATTTCTTCAATCTACTAGTGTGAGAACCATCAGTTCAGAAGTCATGCATGCTGAGTGAGACAGCCACCACCCCCACCAGCAAATAACATTTTTGTTCCTTAATAATTTGGGACTTTTCCCAAATTAAGTCAAATTAACAACTTAATTCCCAAACTAAGCCTAGTTTGGATGGAATTCCCAAACTAAGCTAAAGTGCTATTACAAACCACGCTTTCACTGTTTTTAAGACCCTCTCGCAGAAAATTTGTGAAATAGTAAAAGCGTGGTTACAAACCACGCTTTTAATTAAGAAAGCGTGGTTACAAACCACGCTTCTAAGGAAATTCCATTTATACATAAAACGTGAGTAGAAAGCACGCTTTTAAGCAAAATTTGTTTTCTTCAGAAAACGTGGTTTCAAACCACGCTTTTACTGTGCTTATAAATTAAATTTTGTTTTTTGAAGAAAACGTAGTTCCAAATCATGCTTTCACTGTGCATATTTGTTTTCTTAAGAAAACGTGATTCACAATCACGCTTTTACTGTGCATATTTGTTTTCTAACCACACTTTTAAAATATATTAAAATGTGATCAAAATAAAACTTGGGTTCTCTGTAGCTCAAATGGTAGTGCATTTGTTTTGCCTGTCATAGGCGCGGGTTCAATCCACGGCATCTCCAAACAGCTGCTACTTTTCAAATTAAATTCAACTCTTTTTTTTTTTCTTTTTTTCCTTCTGCTCACTCTATACTTTATATATTTATTATGTAATTTTTTTATCAAAAAAAAGTAAAACGTTTGTTTGGTTAACTAAAAATTTTTTTTATAAAATACAATTTTTTTCAAAATGTCAACATAATTTAAAAAGTATTCAGTGTTTTTTGTTTGAGTTTTTTGGATTTAGTTATTTGAAAATTGAGTTTTTTGATTTTTCGTATTTTTTTGTTTTTAGTGAATATTTTTAAAATTTTAAATATTTTTTTTTTACTTTTTTAGATTCACCTTAGTTAGATGTATCTAAAAAGTAAAAAATTTGTGAAAAAAATATTTTAAAAAATTAATACATACAGAAAAATACAAAAAAAATGTATTGAAAAAATATTTTTGTTTTCCAGATGTATCTAAAAAATTTGGTTTCAAACATATATTTCTTATTTTCAAACGTACTTTTCGTATTTGGTTTCAAAAATACGAAAATATTTTTGTTTCACTCTATACTTTATACGTTTTTTTTATTATTTTCAAACGTGCTTTTTAATTTTTTTAATTTTCGTATTTTTTTATTTTTAGTGAATATTTTTAAAATTTAAAATATTTTTTTTTATTTTTTTAGATGCACCTTAGTTAGATGTATCTAAAAAGTAAAAAATTTGTGAAAAAATATTTTTAAAAATTAATAAATACATAAAAATACAAAAAATGTACTGAAAAAATATTTTTAGTGAATATTTTTAAAATGTATTTTTTTTCAAAATACATTTTTTCAGTACATTTTTTGTATTTTTATGTATTCATTAATTTTTGACTTTATATTTTTTCACAAATTTTTTACTTTTTAGATACATCTAACTAAGGTGCATCTAAAAAAATAAAAAAACATGTTTAAAATATTCACTAAAAACAAAAAAATAAGAAAATCAAAAAACTCAGTTTTCAAATAACTAAATTCAAAAAACTCAAACTAAACACATTGAATACTTTTTAAACAATTATGTTGACATTTTGAAAAAAATTGTATTTTATAGAAAAAAAAATTTAGTTAACCAAACAAACGTTTTACTTTTTTTTGATAAAAAAATTACATAATAAATATATAAAGTATAGAGTGAGTGGAAGGAAAAAAAAGAAAAAAAAGAGTTGAATTTAATTTGAAAAGTAGCAATTGTTTGGAGATGTCGTGGATTGAACACGTGCCTCTACCAGGCAAAACAAATGCACTACCATTTGAGCTATAGAGCACTCAAGTTTTATTTTGATCACATTTTAATCTATTTTAAAAGCGTGGTTAGAAAACAAATATGCACAGTGAAAGCGTGATTGTGAATCACGTTTTCTTTAAGAAAACAAATATGTACAGTGAAAGCATGATTTGGAACCACGTTTTCTTCAGAAAATAAAATTTAATTATAAGCACAGTAAAAGCGTGGTTTAAAACCACGTTTTTTGAAGAAAACAAATTTTGCTTAAAAGCATGCTTTCTAACCACGTTTTATGTATAAATGAAATTTTCTTAAAAGAGTGGTTTGTAACCACGCTTTTACTAATTCACAAATTTTCCGCGGGAGGGTCCTAGAAACAGTGAAAGCGTGGTTTGTAATAGCGCTTTAGCCTAGTTTGAGAATTCTGTCCAAACTAGGCCTAGTTTAGGAATTAAGTTGCTAATTTGGCTTAATTTGGAAAAAGCCCCTAATAATTTCATTCTATTTCACTAAATTTAATGGCATTCGCCCTTTATTTCAATTAATAAAGTATTATTTGAGAGCATTGTCTTAAAATAAGATTTTTCTTCTCAGAATTGAATAAAGTAGAAGATTAAACAAATCAAATTGTTCAGATTGTAGGGTTTGTCAAGCATATTATTCATTAAAAAAAATAAAAAATACAAAATTATCAAATATGTTTTGAATTGTGCAAAGAATTTCATGCAATTTTTCAAAACTAAGAAGCCTTTTTATCCAACAATTGGAGAAAACAAGGGGAAAAAAATACCTTTTATAAAAACAAGAAAAAATTATTAGAAATTCTATTTACATACCATACAAACTCTCAGTACACACCACAAATGGTGTTCGTATATAAATTTTTAAACAAATGTCAAATATTCGGATTTAAAGTTATGAATAAAAATAAATTATTCAAATATATATTTCATTTAATTATTTATATCCAAACAATTGTTTTATTTTCATAATTTTATATTTGAATATTTGACTTTTGTTCAAATATTTATATCCGAACACTATTTGGGGTTTGTACTGAGAGTTTGTACGGTATGCAAATAAAATTACCCAAAAATAATACATTTGTAAAAGTTGATTTTTCTAAAATAACCCTCAAAATTTCACCCAAAAACAAAACAAAAAAACAAAACAAAATGAAAAAATGATAAATGAAAAAACAAAAAAGAAAGAAACCAAAAAAGGGCAAAATAGAAAATTAAAGAACAAACCAAGGACAAAATAGGAAATAAAAAAGAACAAGCCTTTTGGCAATTAGTGGAGCAATTCTTATATGATAAATTCTATTTACACCATAATTTTACCTCTTTGCACATATTTTCTCTTTATACCATTAAAAAAAATTGAAATTTTCATTGCACCTTTTATAATATCAAAACTAATCCTCAATTAAACCCTTTTCAAAAGCCTTACTGATTTTTCTTATGACACATATTCTTTTTGAATTACTCTGATATCATGTTACCGAACAAACTATACTTGTCTACTCATCTGTTACTGGACGTTTATAGATTCATTTTTCATAAAACATCATTTTTAAAAAAATAAATAAATTATGATGGACTTGTTTGGTTATACATTGTCAAACAATTTGGATTGTTCCGGTGTCATGTTGCTGATAAAATAGATTTGTCTAACTATCTATTGCCGCACATTTACATATTCACTTTTCTTAAAACATCTGTCAATACAAATATCTTCAAATCTTTTTTTTTTTTAGGAACATGAAAAGCAATTATATTTAAATAAAACAAACAACATACAAATGAAAATAAAAACAAGACCAGGCCAAACAAACTACAAACAACAAAAACAAAAATGAAATGCCAAAAAATCAATTACGATTTAGGGAAAATCACACTGAGATGTTATCACAATTCATCTATGTCGATAGTTACTACATCAAGACTAACAAGCATACAGAATTGATCAATACGGATAGTATATACTTTCTCCATCTATTAGCACACGGGTGATGAAAGCGAACCCAATTACTTGTTATCTGAGGTAGTAGATGATCAGGAAGCAAATAAATCTAACAAACCTTGCCTGTAATGAATTTATAATTGTAGTCCATTAACAATACATTACTTGCCTTGCTGCGATGAGTAAAAGAATAATTCTTCAAAGTGAAAAAAATAAAAACGTCAGAAAAATAAACTAAAAATGTTTGGCAATGAATTACCAGACATATATTTTTTGTTCGACAGTAGGTTAGTGGATATATATTTTTTATTTGATAGTGTGATTTCAAGCTATTTGATTTTGTTCGATTTTACTACACTAAATAAAAGTCAAACAACCCTCTTAAAACACGAAATAAAAACGTAAAAACAGAGAAAAAAAAACTCTCAATTTCACTTTTTTGTTGGTCTATCACCACCAATTCTTCGTCCATTGCTTTCTTTTAAGATCAAAACACTATGATTCTCACTTTTTGAAAGTAGATGTATAGTAGAGAAGAAGAAATAAGAAAGGAAGAAAAGATGTAGGGATTGAAGTGTAATGAGTGTAAAGAGATAATCAAATCTATTTAATTTTTATCTTTTATCCTTAAAGCTAATTTCATACATGAGTAAAATTAGGGGAAAAAAACCATCACAAATTGAGGATATAAAGAGATAAATATGTTGTGTAAATAGAATTTCACTTCTTATATAGATAGATATATATCATGGGGTGTCTCTATTTATACACCACCTTTTATCTCAAGGCATACCTTTAGTAATTTGAAAAATATAAAATTTGCTCAATACACACCACAATCTTCCATCTTCACCCTTATTCACACACCCCACCCACATCTTCCATCTTTACCCTTACTCACACACCCCACCCATGATCTTCCATCTCTCCCTCCATTCTCTATTTCATCAACAACGCCAGTGGTGAAGACCTATTCTCCTCCATTCTCTGTTTCATCAAAAATGCCGGTGGAAACAACTCCACGTTGGAGATACAGTAGGTGAGAATTCTCATTTTGCTTAGATTTGAGGGTTTTATGTACGCTTTTCCATTGCCATGAGTATTGTATATGAATGTTTGGTTTTGTGAACTAG
Organism: Camellia sinensis; assembly: GCF_055761805.1. Lineage (NCBI taxonomy): Eukaryota > Viridiplantae > Streptophyta > Magnoliopsida > Ericales > Theaceae > Camellia > Camellia sinensis. The sequence continues at coordinate 3,634,563 of NC_138974.1, read as the reverse complement.
TGGCATGGTATATGAAAGTTTGATTTTGCGAACCGTTCAACACTGGTCTGTCGAACATTAACCTTTTGTTCGGAATGTTTTTGTAGAACAAATTCAATATGTTCGACATTTTAGTGTCGAACTTAAGTAAACTATTTGAACTTAGTCTGCCGAACAAGTTCAATATGTTCGAAAATTGAGTGTCGAACAAAATTGAATAGTCTAGCTCTGTACTTTCGAACAGTTTTATCTTTCACTGTTTTCTGTTTTATTTTTAGAAATAGATGACCATTTGCATATTCCAACCACTGTCTCAGAGAGACGACGTCGTGCATTAACAAATCCTGCTCGTGGCCAAGTTCAAGGTCAAGGTTGAGGTCAGGTTCGGGATTGGGGTCAGGGTCGAGGTCGGGGTAGAGGTCAGGGTGATGAGGGTTTTTGGTTTTTGTCTCAAGATTTTTGAATTCTTGAGAAAGAAGAAGATACGTAAGTAACGTGTGAGATACTTGATGTGTGTGGTATTCATTATTGTCCTTTATGATATTTTACAAAAAGTGTATATCATAACCCTTTGTTCTTTGTAGTCATTTTACATAAGATTAATATTGTAATAAAAATTAAACCAATTAACAGTGTACCTTGAGAGAAAAAGTGATGTATAAATAGAGGCACCCATGTATCATGCTCTAATTTGTGTAAAATATTAAGGGCATGTTTGTTTACAAAGCCACACTACTCAATTCCAAAACATAATAATAGACACACACCATCAAAGAGGCTCAATTCATTTTTAGGTCTTTCTAAGATCAGAAGGTCAACATGGGCAATACAACAATGGAAGTAAAAAGTAAGCTAGGCTAAGCACCTTTGCACTAATTCATTTTTTGCAATTATACAGGTAAATCACATAAAAGAGTATATTTTTATTAGAGCGCAGAAATATCATGAGAAGTTAAATTGACAGATAATAAAATAGAATTAAATTTATCTTCTTATATATGTTTTTGGTTGACATGAATTTTTTAGACAAAGTTGAGGAAAAAAAAAAAAAAAAAAAAAAAAAAAAAAAAAAAAAAGAAAGAAAACTTGAACTCTGTTCCACTTTTCACCTCTCATACAAACATAGAAAAAATTGTGTTAAACTAAACTATTGTTAAATTATTTATTTAGTTCCTAAATTATTAATTATGTCTACTAAATCTCTAAATATATAAATCAAAATGTATTTAATTTTTGAACTATTGATTGAATCAATTAAATCTCTAAAATATTTAATTTAAACCTATTTAATTCCTAAAACAATTACAAAAATTAAATATACGCTCATGAGTATATAAATCAGTTAAAAATACTGCATAGTTAAGATTTCATTCTAAAAATGCTTAAATTTCTATTATGTCTTTAAAAAATATTTAGTTTCATTGTGTGTTTAAATTAATATCAAAACCTGATTTCTTAACATTGCCAATAAAATGATATAAGCATTAAATATATTGAAGAAGTATAATTTAAATAATAACACTTCATTACAAGTAATAATAAAACAAAATAATACAATAATTAAGTTATAAAAAGAACTTAACGAAAAAACTTAAAGACAATCAATTAGAAAATTTCTAATGAAATCCAATATATAATACTAGATAAAAACAAATAAGTAGCTATTTTAAATGATAAGTAAGACAAGTTATAAATAATTACGATTACCTTTATATAAAGAAATTCAACGGAAGAACTGACACTTATTTTTTAAAAATAAAATAAAAATTAATTTTTTTTAAAATAAAATTTTAACAAAGTAGGATATTGTGACTAATTTATAATGCTTATATACTTATATTTTATTTTTATAATTTTTTCAAGAACTAAATATGTTTGAGTTCAATACCTTAGATACTTAATTGATTAAATCAATAGTTTAAGACCTAGATAGATTTTGATTTATATATACTTTAGGGACTTAGTAAACTCAATCAATAATTTAATGACTAAGTAGACAATTTGACAAAGTGTAATAAACCTGTAATTTTTTTCCCCCCTCTTGCACTTTGCTTCTCTGTCATCCTAACTAAACTCATCCAAAACTAGTTCCAAAAAGAGATAAATTACAATGACCTCCCTTGAAGTTCACAAAAAATACAAAAAAAACCACAATTTTGATATAATTACGCGAACCGTTTTTTAGTAAGATTAAAGACCAAAACTAATATAGATGACATGAAGACACAACAATACACAACTTAAAAATGTACATTTCAATGTAAAAAAGTAGATAATGTCATTTTTTTTTATTCATACGACAACGAAATTCTAATAAAGTTTTCATCAAATATTACATGAATTAAAACCTTCAAGGAACCTATTGTATTTTCTCCAAATCTCAAAGGTGGTCAATGTAATTTACCAAAAAAAAAATACCACCTCACCCAAAACCAAACTCACCCAAAAAAATTTTGACTACCACAAAACAATGGGAATAAAAACATATAGTATCTTCACATGGTAATTGTGTAATATTTGAATCACTAGAATGAAATAGAATATAATAGATTGACTATTCCTTAACCTCCCAATGAAATGATCATTATATTCCACTTTATTGCAATGAATCAAACAAAGCATTGGTTTTTATACATGTTAATTACTTTAATTTTGAAATGAAGCTCTGTACATAATTTTAAGTGAGCAAGGAAAGAATCGATAAAAATCTTCTCTAGATGAACAGGTGTAATAAACCCTTTTTACAGATTACCAAATCATGTCTCATACATAACTGTTTCAGTGTGGCTCCCAGACTTTTTAAGGTTCAGAAAGAACTCAGCTTGAACTATAGGCAGCATTCCTCATGAAGTAAACAGTTGCAATCCCATGTGCTCTCTACAGAAAAGGTAGTGTTTGAAGATATCCTCAGTGCACCAAGCAGCAGCAACAAACTAACCTGGAAATGGATTACGTAGCTTTTGTGGACAGACTAACTTGAGGTGTTGCATGTCGTGCCACAAATGACTCAACAATTGGGTTGACGAGATGAGGTGCCTCATCCTTAGTACATATCAACAATGATGCAGTTAGAATTCGGAAGTTATCATCATCCCAAAATATTCATAAAAATTTAAAAGGAATCACTTAGATCAGCCATTTTTGCCAAATGATGTTTTGACTGCAAAGTTTGCATTTCAAGCTGACCAGAAGTCAAGGGTCCCATTCTGATATAAAAAATAGCCTTTCAAAGCAAATTTTATATGAGAAAGTAAACCAGATTAAATATTAGAATTAATGTATAGTAAAAGAGAGAGAGAGAAACAATTATGTATGTATTGATTGATTGATGTTTGTTGTATTTATTACAATGATTCATTATTCCTATATATAGAAGAGGGTGAGTGTGTAGTAGGTAAGAAGTAGGTGAAGTGGAGGTGGTAGTGGTGTAGTGGGTTAGGTTTAGTGGAGTAGGTGAGGTGGTAGTGGTGTAGTGGGTTAGGTTTAGTGGAGTAGGTTTAAGTGGGTGTAGTGGGTTAGGTTTAGTGGAGTAGGTTTAAGTGGGTGAAGTAGGTGATAAATTTTAACAGCCCCCCGCAAACTCAAGGGGGATAGGAACTAGCCAACTTGAGTTTGGAGAGAGTTACAAAACAAGAAAATACATAAAAATAAAAGAGGATAGGTGACACTGTATGGTCGTGTCAGACCATTGGTGAAGACACTGGATGGTGGTGTCATAACGTTGTAGAGGACACTGTATGGTGGTGTCATAATGGTGTAGAGGACACTGGATGGCGGTGTCAGACCGCTGTAGAAGACAGTTTATGGGGTCATGTCGGACCGTTGTAGCAGACAATGTGGTGACAGTTGTTGTGACAGTTTACGGAGTCTTGCTGGACCCTTGTAGAAACTAACCGGAATCAATGTCGGGACAGTTTACAGAGTCTTGTCGGACCCTTGTAGAAACTAACCGGAATCTATGTCGGGACAGTTTACAGAGTCTTGTCGGACCCATGAAGGAGCTAACCGGAATCAATGTCGGGACAGTTTACAGAGTCTTGTCGGACCCTTGAAAAAGCTAACCGGAATCAAATGTCGAGACAGTTTACAGAGTCTTGTCGGACCCATAAAGGAGCTAACCGGAATCAATGTCGGGACAGTTTACAGAGTCTTGTCGGACCCATAAAGGAGCTAACCGGTATCAAATGTCGGGACAGTTTATAGAGTCTTGTCGGACCCTTGGAAAAGTGGCATCCTCAAAAGGTGTGCCCAATTTTGTCAAAAGGCGTGCCATCAAAAGGCGTGCCCAATTCATCAAAAGGTGTGCCGGACATGATGGCGAGGCACGTGGGCGCCTTGGCTTGCGTGCCCGTTTGTCGGCTGGTGATAAGAGGCGCGCGATGCGCGTGGCTGCCTCGGCTATAAGACAGAGGCTGAGGCTAAGGCAGAGAAAAGCTGCGAAAAACCTCTGAAAAAACAAAAACTCTTCTTCGTTTTGCTGAGAGAGATAGTCCGTAACACTCTGTTGTCTGAGAGAGATTTCTGAGAGAGATACTCTGTAATACTCTGTGGCCCAGAAAATGGCTTCATCTTCCCGGAGTCTGCTCACTCTCTTTCCCGACCTCAATGAGTCAACAAGAGAGACAACTGGTGCGGTGGCACTGGAACCTCAACCAAGCGCCACGGAGTTTACTCCGTTGAACTTTCCGATGCGGTCTGTGGAGCAAAGAATGGCAGTGCAGTCGGATGTGGAGGCCAATCAGTATACTTTGAAGGCATGTGTGGAAAGCATGACGGCGGTCACAAATTTGTCGAACCGGCTGCAGAGTAGGACAAATGAGGTGCAGCATTTAAATGCCCAACTGGCTCTGCTCCAACGCATGTATAAGGATGCGCGAACAGAGATAAGTGTGCTGAAAGCAGAAAATAAGGAGCTGAAGCGGAAGGCCACTGTGATGTTCCGATTTGGAGGTCTGCCGTATGCTGCAGTAGAGGAACAGGGAGTAGTGATCGTACCCAGTGGAGTGGGAAGCACGGAGGCAACACTGTCAAGGGCCGCCCAGGACGGAGGCAAAAAAAAGAGACCGGCGGCAGAGTAGAGAAGAAAAATCCCGCCTGTGGATGTGGTTGTTTGTTTGTTTGTTTGTTTTTTTTTTTTTTTTTTTTTTTTTTTTTTGTGTTGTGTTTGTTGGTGTAAAATTGTGATCGGGGTTGATCCCGGCTTGAAGAAATGACAAGTTTGTGGAATGAAAACGAGTTGGTTGTTAATGGATTTTTTTTTTTTTTTTTTTTTTTTTTTTTTTTTTGGGTATTGGAATAAAAATAAAATAAAATAATAAGAGAATGGAAAAAGGATGATACGCACCAACTGAGTTGTAGAATATTGAAATATTGATGAAAAAGAAAGATAGAAAAAAATAAAAATAAAATAAAATAAAGGTTTGTGAAAAATCATTATATATATATATTGATGAATCAATAGATATAGGGTGAGTGAAGGATAAAAGTGTGGGTAATATATTATAATAATAAAAGATATATATGCTTTGTCCCCTGAATCCGTAGATATATGGTGAGTGGAGTGCAAAAGGTGAAGGAAGGGGTTGGAAAGTAGACAAAGTGGTGGATCCTTGAGTAGAGAGAGAGAAAAAAGGGACCATAGAGAGAGATAGTGGGTTGATTAAAAAAAAGATTGTGGGGGTTGAAAGTGGAAATATGAGAGAGAAAGAGAGATTGTGTCCGAAGGATTCCTCCTTTAAACCTTGACAATGTCTCGACTCAATCCACCTCTGAAACTGAGAAACCAAGACGTAACCTCCGGAAAGTCTCGAGTCATCCAGCAGATTCAGTGCAGGAACATCCACAAAATGAGCTTGAAAAGGTCAAACGCAGTCTGAGAAAGGTTCACAACCCTAATACAGAGGGCTCCATTCAGTCTGAGGCTGACAGTGAGAAGCCAAAGTATGGTCTGGAAAAGGTTTTGAGCTTTTCAGATCAAAATACTGCAAAGGAGAACATCAGTGACTCCGGTGAGAAGATAAAGAAAGAAGCAACTGTCACTGTGTCCAAACTGCCTGATCTAGAAGCAACTCTAGAACCACCAGTGGTGAGTGAGGCAATTGATTTGTTATGTGATGATCAAACCGCAATAGAATCCCAGCCTCCAGAAAATAGTGGGTTGATTAAACAAAATGATTAGAGCCACAAAGAAAGAGTTGGAAGATGTAGGGGAGTGAAGGTATATCTTAGAAAATTCAGCGGACTAGGTTGAGGTCCGGCGGGCGGCTAAGGCGAGGTTGCCGCCCGCCGGTGAAGCGAAAAATACTAAGTTCTTAACCTCGCTCTGATACCATATTAGAATTAATGTATAGTAAAAGAGAGAGAGAGAAACAATTATGTATGTATTGATTGATTGATGTTTGTTGTATTTATTACAATGATTCATTATTCCTATATATAGAAGAGGGTGAGTGTGTAGTAGGTAAGAAGTAGGTGAAGTGGAGGTGGTAGTGGTGTAGTGGGTTAGGTTTAGTGGAGTAGGTGAGGTGGTAGTGGTGTAGTGGGTTAGGTTTAGTGGAGTAGGTTTAAGTGGGTGTAGTGGGTTAGGTTTAGTAGAGTAGGTTTAAGTGGGTGAAGTAGGTGATAAATTTTAACATTAAACTACAAATCACAATCCCTGTACATGCTCTCTGTGTGCTTGTGCATGCGCACGAGAGAGAGAAAGAGAGAGAGAGAGGACCTGAGGGCAATGGCCGACGTTAGGGAGGACAATAAAATCCTCTACAGAATCAAATTTGTCATAAGCTCTTCCAAGCTCAATGGGTTCCCATGGATCCTTGTCACCCCATGCTATCAAAACAGGGCACTGCAAAGAAGAGGAAGAAAGGGAGAGTGACAAATTTGTATCATCAAAACCAAAATATAATCAGCAACACGTAATCGTAGGGATCAGTTTAAAAATATGACCTTGACTTGAGGCAGTAATTCCTCTGGAAGAGGACCTCCCGAATAACAAATGAACTCCAGAAACACATCAGCAGCACCAGGCTCAAGTCCTGGAAGAAGGATAGCCTCAACTAATTCATCTGTCACCTGGGATGTGTCATGGTAACACTGAAAGAAGCGCAGTTCATTAGAATTATTCCACGAAGACAAGGACATAACTGGACTGGGTCTTCTAGTCAAAATTACTTGGCAAGGGAAAAGTTCCAGTATACTTCCAAAATTAAGATCTGGTGCAAATGGTATCTATGGCAGGTCTTATCACCATCATCCCTTATAATTTTTTTGAAAATAATCTTGAAACTGTTGCTTCCAATTCAAAATTTTACTGTCACTCAATATCAGACATTAAAACCCAAGAAGTTTGGGGTTAAAGAGCTACTGATTGGTAGCTGATCTACTAAATTTTGCCAAGTAATTTCAGAGCGAATCATGGCACCTATAGATATATTGAAATTGCCTTCTAAGTTTGTTTAAACTAACACTGTAGTGTCATTCTGTAGATTCTTTCCTCTAGAAGTACCAGATATCTGTTTGTACATTATCCTAGGAATAACATGAGGTAATCTAAAATTTTCCAACAGTTGTTTTAGATAAAACTTTACAGATGAAAGTGCAAACTTTTCTGAAAATCCTAGCAGTCTACAAAATAGTTGAAAATTTCGTCTTAGTAACACTTTTGTGGAAATGTTTTCTATTTGCTCCTTAAACTTGCAATACTTAAAACTCGATGTCTCCATTGGTTGCTCTTTCTCCTATTAAGTGATGCTTGATTGCTATATGTTTTGTCCTACCACGATACAGATATGCGTGAAGATGTTTTGGAAGCCCTACACATCATTAGAAATCACTAACAAGATTTCAGATTTATGGGCATCTAAAGCTCAGAAATGCTTCTACTTCAAAATTGAGAAACTAGTAGGCAATTTCAAAATCAGGGATCTAGGAGGAGCTTTGAGTATGCTGCTGCAACTGGTTCAGCATGTCAACCTATATGGCTAAGAAGAATACTCAATGACACAACGAACAGCAAAAGACGTAATTCATATTACAATCAAGTAACACTACCAATGAGAGGTAGCAACTTGTTCAACAATGGAATTCAACTGTTGCAACTTGCAAGTACAAGGAGCATATAATAAACATCACCCCAAAGGGACTACTCAGGGAACAATTTCAAGTACTAACATGCTAATAGTACCGAAAAAGTGCATGAAGGAAGATGTAATGGTAATACACTTCATTAGAAGTTTTTGGAAAGCAAATAAATCTTGACGATTACGAAAAGCAAGTAGAAATATCTAGAAATGCTAGGTTTTATTCCTCATATAATGTACAAACAAATATCTTATATTTCTACAGAAAGTAATGACACAAGGATATAAGGTGTTTTTCTTATAAAAGCTACATGGAAGAATCTTGAGAGAGAACCAAAATGTAACAAGTCTATAAATACCCCACAGGGAGTTGATGATTGTATCCTATGAAGCACGGGTACGGTACGGGTACGGGTACGGGTATAGGTACAGGTACGTTGATATAGTAAAATCTAAAAAAAGTAAAGTACAAGTACAGCTGGATATGTTTGTAAAAAAAATATTTATTTTTAATTTAGAGTAATACAAAAGTTAGTTAAATGGTTTTTTTGGTTTCACATTTAACGTTTAAAAAAAAATTTATGAACCAAAATGAAATGTCATTATATTAAATAACTTATAAACCAAAACTTAATTTCAAAATCATGCTAAGCCTAAAGAAAAAGTCCAATAAAACTAACTTCACCTCTACATCGGACAAAACATTATTCTAGTTGAGGTGTAGCTCGAGTATATACTAGATACTTTTAGGGTACAATAAAAATTAAGAAGAAAATGAATGGTACGTGTTCCGTGCATCTAGATATGTATGCAGAAGTACAGTACAAAGTACCAATACCAGGTAAGTATCCCGTACTAGTGCGACATTTTGTTGAAGTACCCATGCTTCATAGACTATAATAATCTTGTACCTTTTCTCAAAGTATGTCCCCCTATGGCCCCAATTAGTGAATTAAACTCTCACTAAATAGATCACCATTAGTGCACCTTCAGAGGAATGGATCCATCACATCAAGCATAATGCTAGTGATAGTTGTGCACAAATTATGCAATATAGTACAACATAGCAAAACCATATTCTTAAGCTTCAAAATTTTGGGGAATTTTTACATAATAATGTTGATAGCTACTGCTGGAAATTTGTGTTAATGTATATAATATGATAGTGGTGTTGGTGGTAGATAGTGGCATGTATAGAATATGATAGTGGTGTTGGTGGTAGATAGTGGCATGTATAGAATATGATAGTGGTGTTGGTGGTAGATAGTGGCATGTATAGAATATGATAGTGGTGTTGGTGGTAGATAGTGACATGTATATAATATGATAGTGGTAGATAGTGGTAATATATAATATGTAAGTGGCATATAATGGGTTATAATGATGTTTGTAATATCTCCTATATAAGGAGTGTCATTTGGTCTTGTAAGATAAGAAGTTTTGAATATAACAGAAATATATTCCTTCTTCCTCATATTTTCGGAGTTCTTCTTCCTCATATTTTCTAAGTTGGTATCAGAGCAACAACAAACACAGCAGCCCTAAAACCATCATAACCATGTCAGAAGTCACGTCCAAAACCACTTCAACCCCTGCCGCTGCCATTCCGGTGAAAACGTCCAACTCTCACTCTGTCCAAATCACCACCATCCGCCTAAATGGTGATAATTTTCTCCGCTGGTCACAATCTGTCCGGATGTATATTCGTGGGCAAGGAAAGATCGGTTACATCACTGGTGACAAGAAGGCTCCTGCTGTTAATGATCCGCTGTTCGACAGTTGGGACGCTGAAAACTCCATGGTTATGACATGGTTGGTCAATTCCATGGAGGAGGATATAAGCTCTAATTACATGTGCTATACTACTGCACAAGAATTGTGGGATAATGTTAGTCAGATGTATTCTGACCTAGGAAATCAATCTCAAGTTTTCGAATTAACTTTGAAGTTAGGAGAGATTCGTCAAGGAGATGATTCCGTCACCAAATATTTCAATTCGTTGAAAAGGTTGTGGCAGGATCTTGACATCTTCAACACATACGAATGGAAATCGGTTGACGACTGCAACCACCACAAGAAAACTGTGGAAGACAGCCGTATTTACAAGTTTCTTGCCGGCCTCAACATCGAGTTCGATGAAGTACGAGGAAGAATTATTGGCAGACCTCCTCTCCCATCCATTGGCGAAGTATTTGCCGAAGTCAGAAGGGAAGAGAGCCGAAGGAGCGTCATGCTTAAGAAAAAAGGTACTGGTGAATCAATTGAAATTTCTGCTTTAATTAGCGATGCTGCGGCCAACAAGGCTGCGAATTACCAGCGCAGGTTTGATGATAAGCCACGGGTCTGGTGTGATTTTTGCAACAAGCCTCGCCATACACGCGAAACGTGTTGGAAGATCCATGGCAAACCTGTCAACTGGAAAAGCAGCAAACAAGGAGAGAAGAATCGTGGCTTTCCTACCGCTAATGAAGCCAATTCAGGTCCCTTCAACAAAGAGCAGATTGATCAACTCTTAAAGCTGATAAAATCCAACTCTTCAGCCGGTACTCCTAGTGTTTTGTTGGCACAAACAGGTAGAAATCCTAAAGCCTTCTCTTGCCTAAACTTCTCTCCGTGGATCATAGATTCCGGTGCCTCCGATCACATGACTAGTTTTTCCCATTTATTTAGTACCTATTTCCCTTGTTCTGGTCATGACAAAATCAGAATAGCCGATGGTAGTTTTTCACCTATTGCAGGAAAAGGATTTATTAAACTAACTGAGAAAATTAATCTCAATGCTGTTCTTCACGTCCCCAACTTAGCCTGTAACCTTTTGTCTGTCAGTAAACTATCTAAGGATTCTAATTGTCGTGTTACATTTTTTGAATCCCATTGTGAATTTCAGGACCAGAACTCGGGGATGATGATTGGGCGTGCTAGGATGCTTGAAGGTCTTTACTACTTTGATGAAGTACCTGTTAGTAATAAAAAAGCTCAGAGCTTTAATAGTACTAGTTCAATCTCTGTTCGAGAAAAAATAATGCTATGGCACTATAGGCTAGGACATCCTAGTTTTCTTTATCTGAAACATTTATTTCCAGAATTATTTAAAGGGATTGATTGTTCTTCTTTTCATTGTGAAAGTTGCATTTTTGCAAAATTTCATCGCTCTACTTATTTGCCAAAACCTTACCAGGCTTCCAAACCTTTTTATTTGATTCATAGTGATGTTTGGGGCCCTTCTAAAATCACTACTCTTTCTGGTAAAAGATGGTTTGTTACATTTATTGATGACCATACCCGCTTATGTTGGATTTATTTGATGAATAAAAAATCTGACGTGAAAAATTTATTCACAAATTTTTACAATATGATTGAAAACCAATTTCAAACCAAAATTGGTATTTTACATTCTGATAATGGAACAGAATATTTCAATGAGCAGTTGGGTGAGTTTTTGGAAAAAAAAGGGATTTTTCATCAATCTACATGTCGGGATACCCCTCAACAAAATGGCATTGCAGAACGAAAAAATAAACATCTACTTGAAGTAGCACGTGCTATAATGTTTTACATGCATGTTCCTAAATATCTATGGGGTGAAGCAATTTTAACAGCCTCTTATTTGATAAACAGGATGCCTACAAAGGTGTTAACATACAAAACACCTTTTGATTGTCTCAAAACTTTTTTTCCTGACACGAGGTTGTTTTCTGATTTACCCGCCAAAGTTTTTGGATGTACTGCCTATGTTCATGTTCCCAGTCAATTTCGTTCAAAACTTGACCCACGTGCTATAAAATGTGTTTTTTTGGGTTATTCCTCAAACAAAAAGGGATATAAGTGTTTCGATCCTCAAACCAAGAAATTTCATGTGAGTATGGATGTGTCATTTGTGGAAACAAAATCCTATTTCCCCAACACTTCTCTTCAGGGGGAGACAAGTGGAGTAGAAGATCGTTTTTGGGATATTTCTATCCCGCTCCCCAATGTCATTTATCCTACACAAAAACCACATCTGTCTGATAATGATCACTTAGGAGAACCAAGTTCTATGGTGCCTAGTCAAGAAGATTCTTGTTTAGGGGGAGAAGTACTACAAAATGATCTAAATCCTGAGCTTCAGGTTTATACTAGGAAGCGATTTCATCTGAGGAATAATGACCCGAATGTCCATCCTAATGACCCGAATGTCCACCCGAGTTCTGGCATCGAAATTTTAGGTAATCCTATTCCTTCTATTTCCGACCTTGATGTTCCTATAGCAATTAGGAAAGGTGTCCGAAATTGCATTAAACATCCTATTGCAAATTACCTCTCCTATCAAAGACTGTCTAAAAACCATAGAGCTTTCACATCTAGGATTTCACACTTGTTTGTTCCAAGGAATATACAGGAAGCATTGGATGATCCGAATTGGAAATTAGCAGTCATGGAGGAGATGAATGCTTTAAGGAGAAGTGGTACTTGGGAGATAGTTGATCTACCCAAAGACAAGAAAACAATTGGGTGTAAATGGGTGTTTACGATAAAATGTAACGCAGATGGAAGCGTTGAGAGATACAAGGCGAGGCTGGTGGCTAAAGGCTTCACTCAAACTTATGGGATCGACTATCAGGAGACGTTTGCTCCTGTTGCTAAAATAAATTCCATCAGAGTACTGTTATCTCTTGCAGTAAATTCAGATTGGCCTCTACATCAACTTGACATTAAAAATGCATTTCTCAATGGTGATCTTGAAGAGGAGGTGTTCATGAGCCTACCGCCGGGATTTGAGCAGAGACTTGGAAGCGACAGAGTATGCAGATTGAACAAGTCATTATACGGACTCAAACAATCACCAAGAGCGTGGTTTGAACGCTTTGGGAAGGCAGTTATCAGTTGTGGCTTCTCGCAGAGTCAAGCAGATCACACAATATTTTATAAACATTCAAAAAACAGTAAAATTGCAATTTTGATTGTTTATGTTGATGACATCATTTTAACTGGTAATGATGAAGCAGAGTTAGCAGCCCTCAAAGAGAAACTCGCAAAAGAATTTCACATTAAGGATCTGGGAGCCCTCAAGTATTTCCTCGGAATGGAATTTGCAAGATCCAAGGAAGGTATCTTCGTTAATCAGAGAAAATATGTTCTTGATCTCCTTGGAGAAACAGGTATGCTTGGTTGTAAGATGGTGGAGACTCCGATCGAGCCTAACTTGAAGTTACAAGCTGCTAAGGCTGAAGAAGTCAAAGAGAGGGAACAATATCAGCGACTTGTAGGGAAATTGATTTACTTGTCTCATACGCGGCCTGATATTGCCTTTGCAGTCAGCATGGTAAGTCAGTTCATGCACTCACCAGGGGCAGAGCACTTTGAGGCCGTTTATAAGATCTTAAGATATTTGAAAGGAACTCCAGGGAGAGGCTTACTGTTCAAGAAACATGGACATCTTCAAGTTGAAGTATACACAGATGCAGACTGGGCAGGAAGTGTTACAGACAGGAGATCAACATCCGGATACTGCTCCTTTGTAGGTGGGAACCTAGTTACATGGCGGAGTAAAAAACAGAATGTGGTAGCTAGAAGTAGTGCAGAAGTAGAGTTCAGAGCTGTTGCCCATGGAATCTGTGAAGTAATGTGGATTAAAAGAATTCTTGAAGAATTAAAGCTTTCTCACCCGACACCTATGAAGGTCTATTGTGACAACAAAGCAGCTATATCTATAGCTCATAATCCAGTTCTACATGATCGCACAAAACATATAGAAGTGGATAAACATTTCATCAAGGAGAAAATCAATGCTGGTATAATCTGTATGACCTACCTTCCAACAGGTGAACAATTAGCTGATGTGCTAACGAAGGGACTACACAAGAAGCAATTTGATAAGCTGACTAGCAAGCTGGCTATGGAAGATATCTTCAAACCAGCTTGAGGGGGAGTGCTGGAAATTTGTGTTAATGTATATAATATGATAGTGGTGTTGGTGGTAGATAGTGGCATGTATAGAATATGATAGTGGTGTTGGTGGTAGATAGTGGCATGTATAGAATATGATAGTGGTGTTGGTGGTAGATAGTGGCATGTATAGAATATGATAGTGGTGTTGGTGGTAGATAGTGACATGTATATAATATGATAGTGGTAGATAGTGGTAATATATAATATGTAAGTGGCATATAATGGGTTATAATGATGTTTGTAATATCTCCTATATAAGGAGTGTCATTTGGTCTTGTAAGATAAGAAGTTTTGAATATAACAGAAATATATTCCTTCTTCCTCATATTTTCGGAGTTCTTCTTCCTCATATTTTCTAAGTGCTACTCATATGGATCCATGTCAGTCATAATTTCCATATTCAATCATAACCAAGGTTTTGAAAAGTGGTTGCGGTCGCCGGAACGGTTGCGGTGACATGGTAGCAGTTGCGGGGTGTAAAGGCCGTAGCGTTGCGGTTGCGATAATTGGAACCGTGATTTTTTTTTTTTTTCCGCACAATTTGAAGAAAACTTACTGATACGCATATTATTATTTTTTTCAAAATCACATTTATTGGGGTTTAAAATAAATTTTGATCAATTTTTATTAATTTTAAGTATGATCCAATATATTTCATATTTTTAAATCACTATAAAATGAGCTTTTTACATTTTATTTCAATAGTTAATTATTTTAAGAATAATTGATTTTAAATGTCTACAAATAATTTTTTACCAATACCTGAACTAACTAAATAAAAAATATTCACAATTATTAAATGAAAGGATTATAAAATAAAAATTATGCCATAAATTTTTTTTAAAAATTATAAAGAAGAAAAATTCATATAAGATTTTTTCTTTGGGTTTGGATCACTTGAGTATTTGTTCTTTTTTTGTAACCTTTTGCTTCTTTTTTTTTGGAAAAGGAAGCTATTCAGAATATTATAAAAGAGTGTAACAGTGTCTAACGGACCGTTACGGTACCACTATGGCCATTACGTAACACCGAAACGGCCATACACATGTGAATTTCCGTCACACCGCTATAGTGGCTGTAACAGGTGGTGATAACCACCACAACCGTTACGTAACGGTTGCGGCCGCTTTTTAAAACCTTGATCATAACATTCTCTATGCTTCTTTCATCCGTAGCCCTTGACATTATAAGCATTATTACCAAACAATGGTGTGACTATATATCCATGGTGTCATATAGGAATACCTGACAAAGAATACTCCTCACTGACTCTGGTGTGGCAACAGATTTATAAAAAAATTTGCCAAGTGCAGTATTCCTGACAAGAAGTACAATTATTTTAAACCCTAATTGCCAAGTTTAATACTCTAGAATATGTAAGAAAAACAATTTTATATCCAATTACCTCAACAAACTCTGAAATGATCTGATTAGAGGTCTTCCATACCATGGTTGCTTCTTAATATGAAGCATACGAAGAGATAGATTTAAAAGGATAATGCCCGTGCAGACTTCAGGCTCCCTGACTGCTGCCTGAAGACCAACAACTCCTACGGCAAGGCAATGATGACTCTTTTCTTAGGCACACATCATGTTAATCTTATCTTTGCAAAATTCAAAGGAATGCAAATAATCTATGGCACTGTTTGTTTCAATAATCAATAAAAAATAAAGGCAGCAAAAGAATGCATCAATTCTGTTGAATGAGATATGTATAGTGTGATAAGAAGAGTCGTATCACAAATCAAACATAAAATGAGACTGGAGTATGTATTTGCCATTTTCTCCCAAGGGAAGATGCCTTGCATATTAAGACAATATCTTTGAAAAAGTTGAGCAAGGCACAGGACAGTATGGAGGGTGCAGCCCTTCTCCCAAGGGTCCCCCAAAGTTTTAGACAAAATATAAAAACAAGCCAGTCTCCTAAAATAAAAACAATAAGAAATTTGGTTTTGGGTTGGATGCTTCCAAAATTTCTAACATGGTATCAAAGTTACATCTTAGGCAATGTTCTAAAACCCAGACCATTGATCAAACCAGGAAAACGACCTGGTCAAGGGTCACTGGTTCAACCGGAATAAAACCGTGATGTCATAATTACCTTATAAAAGATTATGAAAAATATACGGTTATTAGAGTTTGTGTCATGTATGAAAACTATAGGGACACTTAGCCCAAGATTGCCTACACAATTGGAATTACAGTAAATTTTGGAATTAAATTTTGCTAGGGTTAAAGTTCAAAGCGGTAGAAGAAGGCTTTCAAGAATTCTAGATGAAAAATGTGAGATTTTGGCATGAAAATTTGCTAGGGTTAAGGTTCAAAGAAGTAGAAGATGGCTTTTAAGAATTCTAGATGGAAAATTTTTTGATTTGGTTTCATTTTCAAAAATGGCAGATTGTTGGATTTCCAAAGCAAAGACTATTTGAGAACCTAATGGTTAACTTGATGGCCAATATGTACGAAAGGGTTTGGGGCATCATTATAGGATTTTGGGATTTAAAAGTGCACTTTTTGAGGATTACGAATAAATAGTAACCTAATAACAAGACTCAAGTAATTTGTGCAAAGGAGGAGAAGATTAAGTCTTAGAAGAGAAGGAAATAGATGCTTCACCCTCGCAACAATTAACAAGATTCATATAAAAACAATCTCAAATTCTCGTAACCCAACTCTCTATTTGCAAAGAAAGATTACATGCATACTTATAAGCTGAGTATCCCTAACTACTAAAACTAAATAATACATTAAATCTGTCTAGTAGCATTCTAATCTATAAACAATATTAAATAAGACTCGAACTAACCCTAAACATTATTTATGTAAAACCCTAGATGTGCTCCTTGTGAAATTCCATATTTGTCGTTTTCCGTTCTGAAATATTCGAGTCTAAAATATTGAGGGGTGAATAGGCTAATCAATTAAAATTTATAGTTATTTACTCAATTTTGGCCTTTAATCCAATTAACACACTGAAAAGAAATCACACAATAACACCCAAATATTAAGTGAAAAAACCAAGAGGGAAAAATCACGGTCCCAACACCAAATAGAAATCCACTATGAGATCAAAGAATAGAAAACACAGTCAAGAGGACTTACAACTGTAGACCTAGGTTTACCTAACCCCGATGACTAGTAATTACTCCATGAGCACAATCAGCCTTCTTGATCTTCTAGACACCACGGAGCAGCAGTCTCGTTTTCCGTTCTTGAACGACTCTAATTACCCAACCGGCCCTAGGTGTATAAAAAACAATGCAAAGATATGCAAGGTTTTGAGGAATTTTGAAAATAACTCATAAAAATTCTCTCACAATGATCAGAATATATGCTCGGAACTTTTCTAGAGATTAAGGTGTTTTGGCTGTGAAAACACAATGGTTAAGATCCTGAAATATGAGTTCTGGAGGTGTTTAGATAGAAAGTATCAAAAACGAAATTGGAAAAGGCTAAATGAAAACCAAAGCTACGATCGATAGCGCCCAAAATGCGGTCAATTGCCTGTCAATCGCTAGCTACTAGACCAAAAATATTTTTGAACCGATCGATACTATTTGAAAATCATTTCAGGTGATCCCCTACTTAACTAGGGTTATTTTGCACTTGTTTTTCAAGGAAGGTTTTTGTATATTTTTCGAACTCTTTTTCTGAAAAACCTTTTTCAATACAATTGAACCATATATGTAAACCTTATCTAAAAGGGTAACAGAACGAAGCTTTCAATTTCGGTGTGACAGGCTTGGTATGACAAATGACCAAAGAGTCCTCACAATTAAAACACTCCATTACAACCCAGTTTTATACATAAAAATTGTCAAGTCAAAATATACACTTACACTTTCCATGCACATCATCATTGTGCTGGGGATATAAAAGGGTGGGGATCGTAAGTATGGATGAGATGACTTTTGGATACTAATTTAGGATTGATCTTAACACTGAAAAGTTCCCCTAAACACTAAGGTGGTTGATGTAGGACATCGAGAGAATGAAGAAGAGAATAAATCACACCAAGAAAAATAAACTAACATAATGAGGTGATGTCAAGATTCCCCCTTCTATTATCTATATGTTAAAATGTCTGACGTAATGAGGTGATGTCAGCAACTTTAACTATTAGAATGTCAAAATTGCCCCTGTTCATCTCTTTCTAGGAATGCAAAGATTAAAGGGTAAATTACACTAACCTCCCTTCAAGTTTTATATAATTGCAGAGACCTCCCTTATGTATTATACCAATAGGTTCAACAACATAAAATCTCAATCCATATCATCTTCTTCCTCTCATAAACTAACTTTATCTCTATATTGTTTCTAATTCATTTTTCTTTATTTTTCTCACATTTTTTTAATCATTTTCTTTTCTTTTTTTTCCCTTTTTGTGCAATCATGACCCACTTTCTATCTCTACAAAAAAAAAAAAAGTTCACCATCTCCGTCTCTATAAAAAAAAAAAAATCAATTTGCACTACATCCCTCTTTACCCATTTTCTTTCCTCTGTTTTTTTCACTCTTCTTTCTATTTATTCTCTCCTTCATTTTTTTTTATGGTGCTACTGCAACCAATAGTAGTGCCACATAAAAAATAAAAAAAAAATTGGTGATCTTCCCTCATGCTCCTTCCTCCATTTTCTTTCTTTTTTTCTCCTTCATCACTGCTAGCCTGTATCACCCAATACCACACCAACGTACGAAACATGTATATTCTTTTGTCTTGTAAACATATATGTGTATTAAATATTTTTTAAGAAAAATAAACATAATAACATTTCATATTTATATAAAAACGAACCCATAAATATTACCAAATACTACCTCATAAATATCGTGTTGCTTTTTTTAAACTTCTTTTTTCAACAATTTGCACTACTTATTTATACATATATAGAAAAAATATCATTTTTATATTATCACAATCCTATATTATTCTCAAATTTTAATTTTTATCTAAGTCCTTCAATTTCTAGTTGATGCATATTAAAAAAATGCAGGTCAATATTTCTCACCTAATTAACAAAATTTTTAAAAATAAATATAAAGTATAAAAAAAAATCTAATCCTATTACAATAAATTAAAATTATTTGATAGGGAATAAAGGATCAAGAACTTATTTAAGAATAATAAACCAATCAAACAATTTATCATTTTCTACACCTAAAATTAAAATTGAACTTTACTTGAACGAAGAAATTATTTGAGAATAATAAAATACTCAAATAATTTGTCATTTGTTGCACCTTAAATCTATATCTCCATCTTTATTTCTCGCATTTAAACTATTTTTTATTTAATTAAATCTTAAAATTAGTTCAAACAAGAAACATGGATATTCTTTCACCTTTTTTAATGGTTGATTTTTTATTTATTTTTTATTTATAAAAGTTGAAAAACTTATAGCGGAAAAAAATAATGCATAGTTAGGGAATTACAATTACATTTTTAAATTTTTGAAAGAAATAAAATGATAATTTCATATATATATATATATATTGTTAGAATTTACCATCACCTACCACCACTACCACCTTACCTACTCCACTAAACCTAACCCACTACACCACTACCACCTCACCTACTCCACTAAACCTAACCCACTACACCACTATCACCATCCACTACACACCATCCACTACACCTACATCTATATAAGGAACCATTTGTAATAGACAGAATATGTATCAATAGAACAATAACTCATCAATCAATAATATACATCAATATATTTTAACATGGTATCAGAGCCAAGTTAAGCACTTAGTATTTTTCGCTTCACCGGCGGGCGGCAACCTCACCTTGGCCGCCCGCCGGACCTCAACCTAGTCCGCTAGAATTTCTACACATACCTTGAAATTTCTTCTCATCCACGACCCATCACACTGATACACACACACGGCAGAAATCTCTTTCCCTCAGCTATCTTGCAGCTTCCTCAGTGACTTCAAACCCATTTGTTCTCACAACACATGCAACTGAAACCTCTCCTGCTGATTCATCTTTCATCGGCACAATAGCAGCCTACAAACAGTCACCAACAGCTGTGTGAAGTCCCAAGGCCCATGTTCACGCGCCAACAGCTGCGTGTAGTCAGCAACATCTTCAACAAACCCACTACACCTCCTTGCCGAAGCAAAAAAAAAAAAAAAAAAAAAAAAAAAAAAAAAAAAAAAACACCGCATCTGTCGCCGATGTAGCAGCGACGCCAGCAATCCGAAAACAGAACACCGGCGTGGAGGACCATCCCGGTGGTGATGAGTTTTTTGTTGTCCGCAACAGGCAAGGATGCAACTGATGATTTTGAGGATGTCGGCCACAGTTCCAGTGCTAGGGCACTGATAGGTTAATTCTATGTTGGTGACATCGATTCAGCAACCAGCCCATTTTTCCTTTCGGAAATGAATTGATAAAAGTTGCAAAAGTTCCATGACAGCAACTGCAGTCAATTATCATAACAGGCTTCTTATTTGCCAGTAAATCAAAAAATGCTCTTCACTTGAAGCACTTGACTTCACCCATGCCTTCAGTACCTATGTTCCAGAGACCCGGCATCACCTTCTGCTGGAACGGCGACAGCGCGTACGCCACCGCCTTCATCCTCACCGGTGTCTTCCCCATCCTTCTTCTTCTTCTTCTTCTCTCTCTCTCTCGATGCACACTATAGCAGCTCTCGTCTTCGTCGTCTCCTCAGGGATTGGGTTATCTCTCTCTCTCGTGTTTTTAAACCCATTTTTACTTTTCTTCTTTTATTTCTTTATTTTTTTTTTCTTTTCCTCCATGAACACCACCGACAGAGAGACTAGTGCTGTGTGTGAGTTGTTCTCCCTGTCAGTATCTTCTGTGTGTTGATCCCTTTTTTCCAACTAAAGGAGAAGCTAGAGCACATGGATATGTGTGTTTTTTTTTTTTTTTTTTTTCTCTCTCCCATGTGACCCACTCTCCAACTCACATTTTTTCTTTTTCTTTCTTTACACCCACTCCTTCTTCTTTTTACTACTTTGTTTATTTATTTATTTATTATTATTTTTTTTTTTTATCTCCTCCTTTTTATTTTTCAAACATGCCACGGTAGTGCAACCACTTTACAACCACTCCTTTTTATTTTTACTCATTTATTTATTTATTTTATATTATTATTTTTTTTATCTCTTCCTCCTTTTTATTTTTAAAACCCATTTTTTTCTTACACTTCTGTTCCCCACTCCACTTTCCTCTTTTCGTTTCTTTTTATTTTCCTATTCTCTACTGATTTAAATATCACCTTTCTTTGTTTTTCTTTTTTTTATTCCTTTACCATTAAACAAACACAAAAAAAAAAAAAAAAAAAAACAAGACTTGCACACCAACCTCTCCTTTTATTCATGTCGGGGCTCACCCCGTTCACCATTTTACATCACAAAAAAAAAAAAAAAAAAAAAACAACAACAACAACAAAAAAAAAAAAAAAACACATCCACAGGCGGGATTTTTTTTTCTTCTCTACTCTACTGCAGGTCTCTTCTTCTTGCTTTTCTCTTGGGTATCCCTTCCCGGCGCTGCCTCCATACTTCCCACTCCACTGGGCATGATCACTACTCCCTGCTCCTCCCCTGCAGCATATGGCGGACCTCCAAACCGGAACATCACGGTGGCCTTCCGCTTCAGCTCCTTATTTTCTGCTTTCAGCACACTTATCTCTGCTCGCGCATCCTTATACATGCGTTGGAGCAGCGCCAGCTGGGAGTTTAACTGCTGCACCTCATTTGCCCTACTCTGCAGCCGATTCGACAAGTTTGTAACCGCAGTCATGGTTTCCACACATGACTTTAATGTATACTGATTGGCTTCCACATCCGACTACACTGCCATTCTTTGCTCCACAGACCGCATCGGAAAGTTCAGCGGAGTAAACTCCGGGGCACTCGGTTGAGGTTCCAGTGCCACCGCTCCAGTTCTCTCTCTTGTTGACTCGTTGAGGTCGGGAAAGAGGGTGAGCAGTCCACGGGAAGACGAGGCCATTTTCTGGGCAACAAAGTGTTACAGACTATCTCTCTCAGCACAAGGAACTCTCTTTCTCAGCAACACAAAGGATTTTTTCAGAGGTTTCTCTCAGTTTTTTCTCTGCCTCAGCCTCTGCCTTCGTCTTGGTTAAATAGCCGAGGCAGCCACGCGCATCGCGCGCCTCTTGACGCCCGACAAACTATATCCCATGAGGCTATGAATAGTGTTTAAAGGGTATTATGGTTATTTACACAGCGAAGTTAACATTGGTTGGGCCAAATTAACGAGATGGGGGAACCTTGACAATGTCAAAAAAAGTAAGGGAGGTCAATGCAATTTCAAAAATCATTGGGAGGTCCTTGCAATTATGCAAAACCTCAAGGGAGATAACTATAATTTACCCAAATACTAAATAAAATAAAATAAAAACTTCATCGCACTATTTAAAATGAGTGGAATAGTTTGAAAAATGAAATCATTTCCATGATGTACTAGGATAATTTCCACAGTAACAACAAAAATGGAAGACCATAACATTAAATTGCCTAGATTCTTCATTACCCCAAGGGTTGACTTGGTGGTAAGGCCTTGGGTCTTGGCAGTGTGCTCCCTCCAAGGTTCAGAGATCGAAACTTCTTAGGTGCTAACAATTCCTTGAAGCCATCGGACAGGGAGAAAACCCTTGAATTAACTGTGGTACACTTATGGGAAACTCGTTACCAAGGGCCTATGCACCTTGGGGATTAGTCGGGCTTTGATCCAAACACCCCGATTCCAATCAAAAAAAACATTTTCCTAAATTCTTTCCAAAAAATAAGCAAGTGTGTATCCTCGATGAGGAAATAAAATACATAAATATTGTACCTTCAATCAATTATTTGCAATCAAATAATCAAGGAGAAGATCAATTAAGCATCAATATGGATGACCAGGGATTAAACTCAGAGAAATCAGATAAGTAAAAGATGGTCACCTCCAATAGA
The DNA here is from genome assembly GCF_055761805.1 of Camellia sinensis. Taxonomy (NCBI): domain Eukaryota; kingdom Viridiplantae; phylum Streptophyta; class Magnoliopsida; order Ericales; family Theaceae; genus Camellia; species Camellia sinensis. The sequence continues at coordinate 3,611,617 of NC_138974.1, read as the reverse complement.
ATTGCATATAAAAAATGCTTTGTCTTTGACCACATCAATACAGAAATCATTTAACTGGGCAGCCCATGTCTCAAATGTATAGAAGGAGTTAGCTTCAAAGTCACTAGGATTTGGTTTGTCTGAATAACCATAACCAATAAGATCGATTGAGAACACCCTATGGGAACATGCAAGCACTGGAATATTTTTCCTCCAATGGTCACTGTTAAAAGAGACAAGTGAGTCATAATTACTGACCAATACACAATAGGTAAACCAATTTAAAAATGTCAAGGGAAAAAACCTTTTGATAATTAATTGCTAATATATTGTGAAACAATATATCCAACTTACACATTTAGCATGCATACTTGAAAGAACAAGATGTGAAAGCAATAGGAAAGGTCAAAAAGTTCAAGCTTCCAAGTCCCAACAAAACCCAATAAAAAGAAAGAAAGAAGGAAAGCAAGAAGCTGGTTCTGCGAGTGTCCCTCAGGCTTGGGAAAACCTTCAACAACGTGATAATGTTGATTGCCGACAAATATTTAATCACATTATACACGACTGCAATCATGTGTTTCTTGTATACTTGAAAATATTTCATCATCCACAATGTTGATGCCATTCTTAAGCATACAGTAAAGGAGACTCGCTTTTTGTTAATAACGGAAAAGTCCACAATTGTAAAAGAAATATCTTGTGCCACTTACTCAAAGAAATTCATGAATTTCCTAGTAAAAAATGATATCAAGTCAAATTTTGGTTTCTCTATTTTGCCTTCCCAAAACAAATCACCATACACTCTCGTGGCAACCTTCTCGGCTCCTACACTACTACTACTACCTCCAAACCATACGTTACAATAATCTCCACCATTACCATCAAATGAACAAGAGGAACTTGCCATTTGAATGGTAAAAAAAAAAATATTTGTCTGCCATCACTTTGCTACTTCTTTTTGGAATGAACTTCACAATGATTGATCCGATTAAGAAGCATCCAAAGGCATAGAGTTTAAACTTAAACTTACATTCCATAGTACTTCATATAAAACTGTTGTCCTTATGGTTATTAGTATGAATAAAACCACTAACACCATCCATCATGTTAATCAAAATTTTGAATTTATTTTACTCAACACAATTTTACTCACATGACAATATGTCAAATGAGCTTTAATTATGTAGGTCGGACCTATTCAGGATATGTCGTATCCCTTAAATACAATCCCTTGTTTCAAGAAAAATACCTTTTATTCCAACTTCTTAATATCAAAACTCCCATCTAGACAAAGAGCAGGGTAAATTATTTGTTTTTTTTAAAAAAAATTTAGGGACTGAACCCAGATTATTTATGTAGTTTGCCCAAGAATCCAAACTGGGGAATAAGTTTGAATCGGAATCAAGGCAAACATAGTTCACAGAATTAAAATTTAAGTTTTCATTTGATTTTATTTATTTGGTTTTGTGACTGTTTCCAATAGATTTGTTTGCTTACATATGTGTGTCAACAAGTCTGAATAGAACCGCAAACAAGTTTGACCATAATCAAGTCAACCGTAGTTATTATTTTAAAATTTCTTTTGAAAATTATATGATCTTGTGACTGCACCCAACAGAATGGGTTGCCTATGTATCCGTGTCAACAAATCCAAATGGAACTAAAAACAAATTCGACCAGAATCAACTCAACCATGATTCTTGTTTTGAAATTTGATTTGAAAATTATTTGGTTTTGTGACTGCACCCAACAGAATGGTTGCCTATGTATTTGGTCAACAAGTCCGAATGGAATCAGAAACGAGTTCAACAAGAATCAAGTTTGTTATTGCACCCAATGGAATCAGTTGCCCATGTATCCACGTCAACAAGTCCAAATGGAATCGGAAACAACTTCGACCAGAATCAAGTTTTTGTAGAAATTAGAATTTGGTAAAATTTTTTTGGACCTGAAGGCTTTAACTTGAGCCTTAAGAAACTTGAATTTTTACACCATGATAGGCATACAATTTTAATTGGATGGGTTATTTTTAAGCCATGAAAAGAAAAAGTACTTTCAGGCCACTAGATGGGCCATTTTTACAACATGGAAGGCAAAGCATTTTTGAGCCACTAGTATTGAACAAGCAATTTGAAGTGCATTATAAATTATGTGTAATAAAATTTCTTTATGTGAAGACTATTTTAATAAATATTTTATTATATAAATTAGTTGAAAACTATTCAAATTTAGCCACTAATAAAAAAATTACTAAAATTAATTATTTTGTGAATATTTAATATTTCTGTTTGTAACTATTTCTGATAGAGATTCAACTTAAAAATCACCTTTCCTACTTATTTTGGTTAAAAACCTTGTTCAATTGATTTCTAAGGAACCCACACACATACATATTTATACACAAACATAAGTTCTTATTCTTCCAAAAAAAAAAGAGAGAGAGAAAATAGGTGGCCGGATGGGGGAAGTCACACCCACCACTTGTTGCTTTGCATGGAAGTCTAGACGGATCTTCTACAGGAGAATGATGGAAAATATTTGTAGTGTAGATTTGATGGGATGTCTCCCATGCAAACTTTAATTAGAGTAGGAAATTAATTAGGTTAGTTCAGTAGAAATTTAGGGTTTAAGTGTAGTTATATTATGCCTATATATATGTATGAGGGGCCCTCTTTTATTTGCTCAGCTGAAAGTTTGTAGTACAGAGAAATAGAGTAAGGAAGAAGGAGAGGAGAAGAAGAGAAGGCTAGAGTTCATCACTCATTCACTATCTCATTCCTTTCTTTTATGGCTATTAAGAAAACCCTCAAACCTTCTCATTCTTCCCTTTAAACATCAAAATATTTATGTGTTGATAGTATTTAAATCATGATATAGTACTATTTTGAAGGTTGCATGTGTGATTTATGGCATGTACTAGATGTTTGAAGACTTATCCTTGATTTGGTCTTACATTTCTTAAATATGTCCAAACTCTTGCACGAATTTTTAGACATTTTAAAAATCAAATTTTTGAGATGGTTTCTTTCTTCTAAGAAGTTGTAAATAATGATGTCTAGAACACCCATAAATTTTGGTATAATTTTTAAAGTTTCATACAAATTTATATTCAAAATATTCTAAACCTGTGTTTGGGGACAATTTCTTCCTTGTCTTCAAAAGTCACCAAATATTCTATTCTGAACCAAATCTAGTGTTTTCTAAGTGAAAAATGAAGTTTGAGAAGTCTAGTTTCACCAATAATTTTTGGATCATGGTTTCGACTTGTAGAATTTAGTGTGGAATTATTTTAAGAAAATGTGTCAGATCTGTGTTCTGTGTCTTCTTGCAATTTTTTAGAATTTTGCATAAATTGTTTTCCGGAAATTCTTTTTGTAAAATAACTATAGCATATTTATTGACCACTGTTAAAAATCTCATGAATTTTAGAGTTTTCTAAACATTATATTTGTAATTTTATTTCTAGAACACTGAATCTGGAATTCTGGAAAATAAAAGAAAAAGGGTCCAAAAGTGCAAACTTTAGTTATTTATGGAAATTAAACCCTACATCAGTGTTTGTGCTAGTATTATTATCTAAATTGTACCATGTTAGTATATGCATGCATAATGTAATTACTTAAATTTTTACGTAATGTTAAGACTTGATTTAATTTATTAATATATAATGGTCCACGATAATAGTTATCTTCAATTCAAAATTTTAGAGCGCATGTATTAGTAATTCTTGTAATAAATTGCAATAAAAATGGTACAGTGCAGGTTATGACTTAAATATGTAAACAATAGTGATTATCATAGTAACTGATTAAATGGAAAAACGGCTTTATGAAATTAGCGATTGACGGTTTATTACTAGTTGTTCTGGGTAAACCTTAGTTTTGAGATGTCTTAAGCAGGTCGTGTCGCGAAACCCTAAGATGGCGCGAGATGTATTCGAACCCTTATCGGTATTTCGCTTTTGTAATAAGGGTGGATGTGCGGGTGGCACAACAGGGAGAATACTCTTAGCAAACCATTCCCTTGGGATAGACTACAGATACCAGTACTTGGGTACGTAACCCTGGACGTAGGCATCCTTGGTAGTTATAGTTTGTACATCTAAATATTTGATCAAGTGGGGTTTCAAATCATCCATGGACATGGCTTAGCAGTTGGTTAAGTGAGTCTCCACAGCAAGGTTATAAGTGTCACTTGGTAAATTAAACTAGAAATTGTAATAAATCCTTGTAACTTTATGTTGCATGTATACTATTAAGTTATGATTATTATGTTCATAGATCTATCATTTTATTGAGAAGAAAGGTAGGTTTGTGGTGTTTTCTTTCTGGGCTTTGCAGCTCATGGCGTTTGATGCCAAGTTTTGCCAAGGAAGAGATGGAAGCTGAAAACAAAGTTAATGATATTGTGGAGTCTTGGTTGACTTGAAGTCTTGACTAGAGCCGCATAGTTTTTACCATATTAGTGTCCTAGCTACTTAAGTATTTTATGTTTATCGTTTGGCTATGGATATTAGGGGACAGTTGATCGCAGTACAACTTTCCACCTATGGCCAGATGGTGGATCGAACTTTGATTGTAGAACATGAATTGGCAGATGCCGAGCACATTCGAGATCAGCGATCAAGAAATAACAACCACTCTCGATCAAAAAATAACAACCACCCACAAAGAGGAGCCCTAGTACAGAACAATAGGAATCAATTCGCACTTGCGCCTTATGCTTGGAGGATTGCAACCACAGCACAGACAAAACCGAGGAAACCAACAAGGAGGAAATCCTGCAAATGAATTTCAGGGAAGGTGCTTTAGATGTGGTCAACCAGGACATCATCGAAATGAGTGTCGTCAAGGCAAAGAGTATTTTATGTATCAACGAGGGGCACAACAATATAACAAATGCCAACTAGGATAAGATTCCAAGCCTACCCAGAATGTTCAAACCAAAAAGGGACAGCCACAAACCTCCAGGAATGTAGGCCAACCAAGGACACAACCACAAGGAACTGGAGATGGAAAGAAGCCATGTAGATCTAACCAACATGCAACAAGAAGGATGTACGCTCTTAGGAAGATGTTGGCAACCCATTAGTGATTCAAGGTATGTTGATCCTCATGAATTCTTGGGTTCGAGTATTGTTTGACTCTGGGGCTTTGCATGCTTTTATATCCACTGCATGCTTGTCCAGTTTTACGTATGGGTAATTAAGTATAATCATATTATCATATATATAAGTTAGTAGTTAGTTTGTCAAAAATCCAAGCAGTAGTATATTAATACCAATAACCATCCACTCACCACCAAGCCCACGAGCAGACTAATAAACTTCACAATCAACACATTTTCATCTCCATAAGCAATAAAATTAACAAATTGGTATACCAATCATTGCAAAAACCAAAGTTCATGCACTCCCAACAGGTTTCAGTATATATAGGGAAAACATACCATTAATGAAAGTCATTAAAACACAACAGACCCCACATTAACAATCATAAAATATAGACGTATTGGCTCATTAGAAATCTATTTTCCAAATGCCCTAACACACACAAACTCTATCTTAGGTGGCGACTCCAAGCAAATCTTTCAAGGGTCTGGATAAAGCAATAAAATTAAACAATATTTCCATCATCGCTATTAAAAACTCAGGTAGCGTTTGGTAGAGTTTTCTAAATATGATTTGAGAATAAAGTTGTATTTTGAGTTTGTGAGTTTTGGAATTATGATTTGAGTATGGAAAATTTGTTTGGTAAATGAGTTTTGAAAAGAGTTTTGAATTGAGTGGAGAATTTTTGATGTGACATATGATATTTGATACAAAAACTTACAACTCATAACCAAATACACAACTTAAAATTCTATTCAAAGCTCATAAAAAAAATTTAAATATTCCGAATTTTTTTTATTTAAAATATAAAAAATAAAAGGTGACGATTGTTTAAAAAAAAAATGTGCATTGTTCCGGTCAACCGATCGGATGTCCGGGGGACAACCAGTTAACCCAAATTTTCCCGCCTTCGACAGAGTTTTCAAAAATAAGTGTAGAATTAATTTTTGAAAGCTGTAAACAAACATCACGTTCAAAATAAAGCATAGAACTAAAGTTTGAGAGCTCCACCAAATGGAGCCTCAGATTTTTCCCAATAACTATTAAAAATGAAAATTCAAGTGTAATAGCTGGGGTTTAGAACTGGAAACATTATAAACAACTATGAGTGTTGCTTCACCCTTAGGCTGTCAAATCCAAGTGAATCTAGTATGTAAATCTTGTGAACTATAAGGGAGATAGATTGTCACCGTAAAACAGACGACTCGTTTCCGATTTAAGGGAGCTAGCGACCCTGATTTTGGAAGACGAAGATCGAAAGGATATGGGACTCCCTCGTGTGGTAGGCGAGTACGCAGATGTGTTTCCTGATGAACTACCAGGATTACCTCCAAAGCATGAGTTAGATTTTACGATTGAACTGCAATATGGGACTTCACCAATATCGATAGCAAACCTTCAAGAATTGAAGACGCTGTTATAGGAATTACTAGATAAAAAGTTCATCAAACCTAGTACATTTCCATCAGGAGCACTAGCATTGTTCGCCAAGAAGAAAGATGGAACCTTGAGGTTATGCATTGACTATTGACAACTCAATCGGGTCACTATTAAGAATCGATATCCATTGTCAAGAATTGATGATACACACACTTGTTAATTTTAGAAGAGAAAAAAAAAGGTTAGGGTATGAGTGGTTAACCATACCCTTTTATATTAAATCATAAACATAAGTTAAGGCCTAAATAAAGGCCCATTACAGACTGAATGAGAATAAAATGGGAAATATCCTAACACTTCTAACACTCCCCCTCAAGTTGGTGCAAAGATATCTCTCATGCCCAGCTTGTCGAGAATGTCACGGAACGGTTTAATCCCTAATCCTTTGGTAAGAACATCAGCCAATTGATCCCCAGACCGCACGAAAGGCATACATATAATGCCACTAGTAAGCTTTTCCTTGATAAAATGCCGATCAATCTCCACATGCTTGGTCCGATCATGCTGAACCGGATTATGGGCTATATTAATGGCGGCCTTATTGTCACAGTATAGCCTCATAGAATCTGTGTGATTAATCCCCAAATCCCGCAATAATAATCGAATCCATAAAAGCTCACACACACCTTGAGCCATAGCTCTGAATTCGGCCTCTGCACTAGACCGCGCAACAACATTTTGTTTCTTGCTTCTCCAAGTAACTAGATTTCCGCCAACGAAGGTACAATAGCCAGAGGTGGATCTTCTATCAGTTACTGATCCAGCCCAATTAGCATCTGTATATGCCTCCACATTGAGATGACTATGCTTTGAGAAATAAAGACCCTTACCCGGAGAAGATTTCAAGTATCTCAGAATCCGCATAACCGCCTCTAAGTGAGTTGCACGTGGAGCATGCATAAACTGACTAACCATACTAACTGCAATAGCAATATCAGGCCGCGAATGGGATAAGTAAATAAGCTTACCCACTAGTCTCTGGTATCTCCCCCTGTCTACGGGCTCGCCTCCTTCATCCGCACTAAGCTTTAGGCCGGGTTCTAGTGGTGTATCACATGCTTTACTTCCAAGCATTCCAGTTTCTTTTAGCAAATCAAGCACATACTTTCGTTGACATATGAAGATACCATCTTTGGACCGAGCAACCTCAATGCCTAGAAAGTACTTCAATTTGCCTAAGTCTTTGATTTCAAACTCATTAGCCAAATACTCCTTTAATCGAGGAACCTCCTCAACATCATCCCCTGTGAGTACAATATCATCCACATAGACAATGAGGGCTGTCGTTTTACCATGTGAGGAGTGTTTCACAAACAAAGTATGATCTGTTTGACTTTGTTTGAAACCATATCTCAGCATAGCCTGAGTAAACCTCTCAAACCAAGCCCTAGGAGACTGCTTAAGGCCATAAAGTGACTTGCGTAACCGGCACACCTTTCCTGTGGTTTTAACATCCTCAAAGCCAGGGGGAATGTCCATGTACACTTCTTCTGCCAGATCTCCATGGAGGAAAGCATTTTTTACATCAAATTGATGGAGAGGCCAGTCAAGATTAGAGGCAAGGGAGAAAAGGACTCTGACAGAATTCATCTTAGCAACCGGTGCAAATGTCTCCTGGTAGTCCACTCCATAAGTCTGAGTAAAACCCTTGGCCACTAATCTAGCTTTGTAACGTTCAATTGAACCATCGGCTTTGTGCTTTACAGTGTACACCCACTTACATCCAACAGGTCGTTTGCCCTTAGGTAACGCAGCCAATTCCCAAGTGCCATTTTTAGCAAGCGCTCTCATCTCCTCCATCATGGCATGCTTCCACTCAGGAGTAGAAAGAGCATCCTGAAAATTGGAAGGAAGACTCACAGAAGAAACTTTAGACAAAAAAACTTTATAGGAAGAAGACAGATTAGCGTAAGAGACAAAATGAGAAATAGGATGTTGAGTACACGACCTAACCCCCTTCCTTTTAGCAATGGGAACATCTAGATCAGAAATAATTGAGTTACCTGGACCAGAAGAAGAGGATTTTGGACACTCATCAGAAGAAGAAGATAGCAGTGGAGAATCTGAATTGGTCTCTTGTATCCAATTAACTTTCTGTCTACCCTTGTCCCTGACATACACTTTGCCGTCTTTCACTGCAGATGGAAAGTCAGCATTCTCAATAGTTGGATCATCAGTAATAATAGTCTCAGGAGTCGCAATAACTGATGGTGATGGTAGTGATACAGGAGTCTCAGGAGGCGCAATAACTGATGGTGATGGTAGTGATACAGGAGTCTCTTCACACCAAGGCTCCCCCTGAAGAGATGACGGGGACACCGGGGATGAGAGAAAATACGACTGGGATTCAAAGAAAGACACATCCATAGAGACAAACCATTTGTGAGAGGGGGGATGATAACACTTGTAGCCCTTGAGTGGCGGAGTAACCCAAGAAGACACACCGAAGAGACCGAGGATCCAACTTACTACGGGTAGGAGAATGATTATGAACAAAGCACACACACCCAAAGGTTTTGGGAGGAATGGAGAAGGCAGCAGAAGCTTGGAAGCCAAACAAAACCTGAAGAGGAGTTTGTTTAAGAAGAACTTGGGTAGGAAGCCGATTGATGAGGAACGCAGCAGTGAGAACCGCTTCCCCCCAATAGGATCGAGGAACGCGCATTTCAAAGGATAAACAACGCGCAATATCAAGAAGATGCTGGTTTTTACGCTCGGCAACACCATTCTGTTGAGGGGTATTGGTACAAGAAGTTTGATGAATAATACCATGAGTGGCAAAATAGCTGGCAAGTCCAGAATCAATGTATTCCCCCCCATTATCAGAACGCAGAATTTTGACAACTGCCCCAAATTGAGTGCAAAGCATTTTATGAAAATTTTGAAACACAGAAAACACCTCACATTTGTCCTTCATAAGATACACCCAGGTAGTCCTAGAACAATCATCAATAAAGGTGACAAACCATCGTTGACCCTTCAAAGACACAAAACGAGAGGGACCCCATACATCAGAATGAATCAAAGAAAAAGGAACTAAACTTTTATTAATAGAAGGAGCAAAAGAAGCACTGTGTTGTTTGCCAAGTTGACACGACTCACAATGAAACTCAGAAACATTATGTTTCAAAAAAACAGAGGGAAAAAGATGCTTAAGTAACAAAAAAGATGGATGCCCAAGACGGCGGTGCCACAGCCAGATGTCTTCCTTGGTAGATGGAGACTGAATGGATGAGTGAGCCAGCTTGTCTGTTTGATCCAAGAGATAGAGACCATTCTCGTGTCTACCACTGCCAATCATCTTCCTCGTGATAAGGTCCTGAAACAAACAATGGTCAGGGAAAAACGTCACACTACAATTTAAGTCCCGTGTAATACGACTCAAAGACAAAAGATTAACACTAAAATTGGGAACATGTAGGACAAAAGATAAAGGGAGAGAAGCAGTGGCATGAATTAAACCTTTCCCAGACACAGAAGAAATGGTACCATCAGCAATGCGAACTTTATCCTGCCCTGAAGAAGGGGTATACGCGGAGAACAAATCAGAAGAACCAGACATGTGGTCGGAAGCACCAGAATCGATAATCCAAGGTAATGTTTGATGAGAGAGAAAAGCACTTGTAGAAGAAGCTAAGTTACCTGACTGGGCAATATTACCTGAAGATGAACTAGAGGCCCGACGGTCTAGCAAGTGGCGAAGAGCAACCTCCAACTCAGAAGTAGAAAACCCCGAGATATCAGCAGATGAATCAACTGGAGCTGTGGACTGTGGCTCAACTGTATCAGAATGATGGGCTCGGGCATTGGGCCCACGGCCTCGAGACTGTCCGGAGCGACCCCCTCGAGAACTAGAACGGTCTCCACGACCGCCAGATGGTTGCCCATGCAACTTCCAACAAGTCTCACGGGTGTGGCGAGGGCGACGACAAAAATCACAGAAGAGTGTATCCTTCTCAGAAGGAGGGCGAGAACCACGATCCCCATCTCGAGAAGGGGCAGAAACTAAGGCAGATCGATCAGAAGAGGCAGCCGGAAGCATAGCAGAACGACGACTCTCCTCATTCTGCACATAAGCAAACGCTTCTTGGAGAGAAGGAAGAGCATCCATACCAAGCACACGACTCCGAACAGGATCAAACTCCACATTCAAACCTTCCAAAAACTTGAAGACCCGGACTTGTTCAACAAATTTCCGATAACCAGCAGAATCTGTGGGGCAGACAGGCTTGTAGTCTTGAAGATGATCAAGTCGCTTCCACCCATTGCTAAGGAAAGTAAAATACTGGAGAATAGTCATCTCACCCTGAACAGACCGGTCAATAGAGCGTCGTAACTCAAAAGTCTGCGAGAAATTACCTTTGCGAGAATATGTAGTGGCCACAGCCTCCCAAATATCCTGTGCTGTGTCCATAGACAAGTATCCCTCACCGATCTCCGGAATCATAGAGTGTATCAACCAACCCATGATAAGAGAATTGGTAATCTCCCACTGATCATAACCTGTATCGGTGATACTGGGAGCCTGAACACGCCCATCAACATATCCCATCTTCCCTTTGCTCTTCAAAAATATAGTCAAACTCTGCGACCACGCTAGATAGTTCTGACCATTAAAGAGAGAGGTGGTGATTTTCTGGCCAGGGTGGAGGGAATCGGTCATCGAAGTGGTCAAAACAGGACTCGCGCCTTGTGTAACAGGCTGCGAAGTAGCAGACTCACTAGTCAATTCGGCCATAATGACGTCACGACGGAACCCTCACAAACACATCCAGAGTGAATCACAAACCCGAAAGATGGGAAGATAATAATGAATTTTAAAATAAAAATTTAAGAGGACATTTTTTTTTTTTTTTTTTATTTATTTAGAAGACAGATTAAGGAGAGGCAGATATTACGAAGATAGAGAGAAAGATGAAGACGAAGGTGTTACGTGCAGAGACAGAGAGATGTCATCGAGGACAGACCACAGGGCTCCAAGCTAGCCGAGAGAGAGATGAGCCTGTGCCTTCGACTGGAGTCGCGACTCCGACTGGGGCTGTCGGAATCCTAGGTGCCTTCGACTGGGGCTGTCGGAGCCCTAGGTTGTGCCTTCGACTGGAGTCGTGATTCCGACTGGGGCTGTCGGAACCCTAGTTGCCGTCGACTGGGGCTGTCGGAACCCTAGGTGGCTTCGCCGGAGGCTTGCAGGCTGGGGTGGTGATGTTGTGGCTGCCGGAACCCTAGTTGCCGTCGACTGGTTTTGTTTGTTTTGTTTTTGTTTTTTTGTTTTTTTTTTTTTTTTCTCTCCTTCTAGGTCTGCTCTGATACCATGTTAATTTTAGAAGAGAAAAAAAAGGTTAGGGTATGAGTGGTTAACTATACCCTTTTATATTAAATCATAAACATAAGTTAAGGCCTAAATAAAGGCCCATTACAGACTGAATGAGAATAAAATGGGAAATATCCTAACACTTCTAACAACACTCACATGCTAAACCATCCACCAAGGGCCATTGCGCACTCGACGCATTGCACTAGCCTGTAGCATGAGCAGGACAACGTATGTCCATAGCCCTCAATTAGCATTCCGCCTTCCCACAAGTTTGCACAATGTGCCTTGCATGATGGCAATGCTTCATGCCATTCAAATGATCACAAGCATAGCATTGTCACCAAATCGCTAGCTAGGCTACAGGACCCTCACGTTCACGGTTGAACCCAAGCCAATGTTCACGAGTTAGCACATGAGGTCTTAATGATAGCGCCTCAATAAGCCAATCCGCTCAATCTAAGATGACACCACAAAATACTACAATGCGCGGAACAGCGAGTGCGTATGTAAACCTCCTGCTAGGATATGACAAGTAGTGTCGGCACTCATGCCCCTCGATGACACTATCCATGGGGTTTCCATACCTACATGGAGACCAATGACAACTCTCAATAGTATGTCAGAGGCCCGCCCTTTGGTCACCTAAAGGTTGCCCATTTGCCATCAAGACTTGCTTGACACCCACCAGCGTGCATCCATGGGCAGGCTGGTGTGCAAAGTCATTGGGCATGCATTGGACTACTTGGGGCCAACACGCCACTTGCAAGCATTGCGAGCTCAAGTCGAATTGTTAACTCGTGACATCGTGCCACGGGCTGCCCCAAAGAGCCCTTTGATGTCCCACGAGTGCCAAGAGGTGCCCAAGCAAAGAGCCAAACATTGCCCAAGAGATGCCCAAGACATGGGTCAAGCGTTGCCCAAGCAGCCCCATGGCAAGCCACATACCAAGCAAGCCTAGAGCCAACCTTTGGCCCACAGCAACCACCTTCGCACATATGGGATAATCTAGCCACTTTTTGCTGCACATCCAAGGGTGTGTGACTAATATAGAATATATACTTTGATGTAATACAAGGCATGTTGCCTATTTCCTTTTTTTGTAATTATTATTAATTTTGTAATAGTCATTATGACTCCTCAAGCATACCCAATGTTTCCTCCTGCCACTCTGAAAAGGCCTAAGAAGCTATTATAAGGAGGGGGTACCCACGTGATGAACCAGACCACTTGTGCCTTTAATGCACCCCAACTCAGGCCAGGGCTAGGGCAATTTTGCAGCACATTTGTGCATTGTAGTGGCATTGTAATTTCACTCTTTTGTTAATGGAATTATTGTTATTTCGCTCCTAGTTTGTTGCTTCCATTTGTCATACTTTTGCTTGTATCTGCTTTGGTTGCTTGCTTGTAATTTGCTTCCATCGAAGATTTGAGCTTGCTTGGCTTACCTAATGGGACTTGGTAAGCGCCACACGAGGTGTGCTTGTGTTTGAAACCTCGCCCCATGACACATAGGCTTGTGAAATAAGGTTTAATGGTACGAGAAGGGTGGCTAAACAAATCCAGTTTGAGATTGAAATTATTAAAATTGCAACAACACAAGGAAAAAGAATAAGGAAGGAAGAGGAAAATCTAGGCATCACATCTAGGGATGGGATACATCACACGATCCAAAAGAAGCTCCAAAAAGCTCAAAAAATTCTCTAAAACATATTCTCAATTGAATTTGAAACATTCCATAACTTTAAATAGCCTTCTAAGAACTCCTAATTCTAATAAGACCTGACTCCTAAATTTATAAAATAAGGCCTCGCCTTCCAAAACCTATTTAATCCTACTAAAATCATGTGTTATGACCAATAGCATATTTCACTCAAAAGCAGAACCATAGGCAACCTTACAACACATGTGATCATGTCCAAAAAAAATTGAAATTGGCAAAATACCCTCTGTAAAACCATTAGAAAACAGACAAAAGCCAAACTAGATTTAAATCTAACATAAATAATCATAAAATAAGACACTATTAAGGCTGAAAACTTGATTGCACATGGTTTCAATTTGCCCCACCTTGAATTTATTTGTCAATTCCAATTTTTGCAAGTTCTTTAATTTTAATTTTTCTTGAGCTTTTTACCCATGACGAGAATGAACTTTGTGTTTTTTTGTTTTTTTTTCTTTTAATTTCACAATATAAAATGTGCCCATCTTTATTAAGGTGTTGTGAATCTTGAGATGAAAGAAAGGAAAGTGTCGCTCATGATAGGTTAATTTGTAAACATTACAAGACCAAAAATAGCTCTAGCTGATAGGAAAGACCTCCCTTATCTCATTATTACAACTAGATTATACCAGTACATTTTTAAAGCTCCATAAACTGTGTGTGTAAGTTTAGCCTAACCTTTGAGAACTCAAACCATTCACATAAAATCCTCGTATAAACCAATTTTGACATTTCAAATCATAGAAGCAACAAAAAGCATGAAGATAGATAATTTTTTGTGCCGAGCAGTTTGTCCAGTTTAATACCTATATCAATTAGTAGATGACAAGCAAAATATGAACGATGAGGACCTGTTTGCTCCAAAGCCGTGAACTAAAACTAATACAGGGCCATTGTTCCCAGAATACTGATAGCGAATGGAATAGCCCCTCCAGTTCCAACTACTGCAAGACACACAAAAAAATTGTTGCATGAAATAATCAGAAAGCCAAAATATTACAATCTATTTTGAAAATACTCAAAATCATCCTTGAATGGCCAAGCATAAATACAAATTGATTTTCAAAAACTATAAAAATAAATGAAGAATCGAATATACAGTAGCTCTCCCAAGCTAAGTAGCACAGACACGGACACGACACTGAAACGCCGACATGTCAATTGTCAAAAAATGCAAGACATGACATACTAGGGACACGTTAAATTTTTATATTTTTACAAATTTATTATGTCTTATATATGAATAATTTATTCAAATATAATGAAAAATATATAGGGCAACACTAATTACATTAAAAAGCTATATATTTCAGAACTTAAACATTAAGATATCATTCACGTAACAATTATATTCTTACACAACATTGAAATACGCAAGATGTATTCATTTTAATGATATTTCAAAACATATTTAGAGTGCATAAAAGAATGCAAACCATTGTTATTATAAAGGTATTCATCACATAGGACGTATTCAAAGAGTTCAAGAAGTAATCAAAGTATCCACGATGGGTCGATAAAGAGCCAGATATTATGCATTTGATTTTTTAATTAAGACACGTTGAAAAAGTGTTGGACATGCATTTAGGACTGTCCGAAGTTGTCAATGTCCAACACGACTGAGAGAAGTTTTCAATATCCTGAAAAACCATAAGCTTTGCCTCAATGCCTCGAAATGCGCTTTCGGGGTAGGAACAGGGAAATTCTTAGGGTACATGGTGACTCACAGAGAAATCGAGGCAAATCCGAATCAAATCAAAGCAATACAAGAGCTCGAAATACCAACAAGGGTAAGGCCTCGTTTGAGAACAGGCTAATTTAGTAACTTTTTGGCTATTTGGCTAAAAAGGTAGGTAAAAAAAACTTGTATGTTTGGGATGACTTTTTGGCTAATTACGAAAAGATGTGCAAAAAGTAGAGAGAAAAGAGAATCTTTGACTTTTTGGTATGAGTTGTTGGCTTTTTGGCTAATTTAGTAACTTTTTAGCTAATTGGCTAAAAAAGTAAGTCCCCAAACGAGGCCTAAGGAACTACAGATGCTGGCCGGAATGGCAGCCGCCCTGAATCGGTTCATTAGCAAGTCTTCAGATCGAATGAAGCCTTTCTTTCAGCTACTAAGGAAAAAGGTTACATTCGAATGGGGTCCTGAATGTACTAAAGCACTGCAAGGCCTCAAGAAGTATCTCAGTACACCACCTCTCCTGTCCACTCCAAAACCGGGGGAAGAACTGTAACTGTAACTGTATCTGGCAGTTTCAGATCACGCCGTAAGCGTAGTACTGATTCGCGAAGTTGAAAAGGAATAGAGGCCGGTGTAATACGTTAGCAAGACTCTCCTAGATGCCGAGACACGGTACCTACCCTTGGAGAAGCTGGCTTACGCACTACTTATTGCCTCAAGGAAGCTACAACATTACTTTCAAGGTCACACCATCAATGTCCTCACTAAATTCCCCCTCAGATCTGTCTTCAGCCGAGCCGATTTCTCCGGCTGAACAGCGAAATAGGCGGTTGAGCTTGGTGAGTTTGACATTCGGTATCAACCCAGGACAGCAATCAAGGCCTAGGTCTTGGTGGATTTCGTCACTAAATTCGCTCCCACCCAGAGCACCGAACATCAAAACTCCAGCTCGATATAGGTGTCGCGCACCACCGAATTGGGAAAGTAATGCACTTCAGAAGCATCGAAACTCTTCATTGGTGACATCTGGCAGCTCTACGTTGGCGGATCATCCAATAACTGAGGCTCGGGGGCAAGGGTAGTACTTATATCACCAAAAGGATTTATCTGGGAGCATGCTCTTAGGCTTGGTTGGAAGGCCTCTAACAATGAAGTAGAATATGAAGCACTGTTAACTGGTTTACGCAGTGCCGAACACTTCAGTGAAAAACAACTCCTGGTTTTCAGCGATTCTCAGTTGGTTGTCAACCAACTCACTGGGGTCTATGAAGCACAAGATAAAAGAATGGCCATATATGCAAACAAGGCAAGGGATGTACTTAAAAAATTCCAATCCATACGAGTGGAACGAATCAATCGGGACAGAAACAGTCACGCTGATGCTCTGGCCTACCTCGGCTCATCAGTAGATGCCAATGATGCTAGAAAAGTGTGGGTTAAGTTTGTGCCAGAACCAAGCATTACATCTCCAGTCCTCTGCACTAACCTAGAGCCGAGCTGGATGAATCCAATACTTGTTTTTCTAAAATCCAGCACTCTCCCTGAAGACAAGAAGGAAGCCAACAAAGTTCGACACAAATCAGCTCGGTTTTGGATCTCACCATCTGGGAAGCTATACCGACGCTCTTATCTCGGTCCTTATCTGTTATGTTTGCATCCAAATCTGGTCAAAAATGGTCTTTACGAAATTCACGACGGGATTTGTGGATGCCACGTTGGTGGAAGGTCATTAGCACACCGAACCCTCACTCATGGGTACTGGTGGCCACGGAAGCAGCAGGATGCACAGCAATATGTTCAAAAGTGTGACAAGTGTCTGAGGTTCGCTCCACTAATTCATCAACCAGTCAAAACTCTTACTCCACTTATTAGCCCGTGGCCTTTTGCCCAGTAGGGTCTGGATATCGTTGGACCTTTGGCATGGGGCACTGGGAATAGACGATTCTTCATCGCTACAACCGACTATTTCACCAAGTGGGTTGAAGTTGAAGCACTGGCAAGCATCAAAGAAGCAGACACAAAGCGATTTGTCATGAAGAATGTCATGGTCCATTTCGGCATCCCGCGGGTACTGATTGCAGACAATGGAACACAGTTTGACAGAAAGATCTTCAGGAAATTTTGTGCCGACCTCAGGATCGAATATCGGAACTCCTCTCTGGGCTACCCACAGAGTAATAGGCAGGCAGAGGCGTCAAACAAAACCATCATCAACGAAGTAAAGAAGTGGCTCGAAAGTGCAAAAAGGAAATGGGTTGAAGAGTTACCCCACGTGTTATGGGCCTACTGAACCACGGCACAGCGCTCAACGGGGGAAACACCCTACTCCCTAACTTACAGAATGGAGGTTGTTATCCCACTTGAAGTTGGTCTCCCAACCCTCCGATCGGAACTGTTTAAAGATGCAAGTAATAAGGAAGCTATTGCACAAGCACTGGATATGGCAGAGGGCCGAAGAGAAGCAACACTGATCAGACTTGTAACCTATCAGCAGCAGCTTATCAAGGGTTTCAACCAAAAAGTTTTCCCAAGGCAATTCACACCTGGGGAATTGGTTTTGAGGAAAGTCATGGATCAGAAAAGAGTGCCTGGTGAAGGAAAATTAGGACCTAATTGGGAAGGTTCATACAAGGTTACAGTTGTTGCTGGAAATGGAGCATACTACTTGGAGGATATCAAGGGTAAGGCCATACCTCGGCTCGACAATTATCTATCAAGTATAAAAGCATTTATCTTTTGCTTAATGAAAATGCCTCCCTATTTCTTTGAACTTTTGTTTCCGAGCACCTATACAGCTTTGTGGTTAGAGCAGATTATTGCTTAACTTGAACTTTATAATCCAAGCCCTAGGGGCATATTTCAAAATAAACATACTTAGCTTTGATGTTTACCAAACGGAATTAGCTTTGGTGTTTACCAAACGGAATTAGCTTTGGTGTTTACCAAGCGGAATTAGCTTTAGTGTTTACTAACCGGATTTAGCTTTGGTTTTAACTAAACGGAAAAAGTTTCAGAACGACCGAACGGAATTTAGTTTTGGTCTGCACTCAAACATGCCAAGTGGGATTGCTTGGTGGAGTTATGTTTGGCCACCAAAATGGATTTTAGCCAAGTGGAACTGCTTGGTGGAAACCGCCCTAACGAATTTTTTGATGCCCAATTCATTTTCTTGGAAATCACAGAATTTCTTAAGGATCATCACATCAACACTTCAGTACTGTTGCATCCAAACAAAGTTGGAACAGACTTGGATAATTCTTTCAAGACCAAACTTTCAACAGCAATCTTACTCAGCACCAGGCGGGGACAAACAACTGTTTCTCGGAACCAACCTGAACCTGAGTATGACATCTTCCCTTTGAATCTTTTGTCCCATTCAATGGCACTTATGCTATCAAAATCAACATCAACTTAAGCAACTCTCCCAGAGAGCGAGTTCTTCAGTACCAATCTTACTTAGCTCCAGGAGGGGCCAAACAATTGTTTTTCTTGAAATCAACCTGGACCTGAGTAAGTTACTCTCATTCAATTAAAAAGATCAATACAACCATGCAGACCGAGCATCTATTTGACCCTGTGGTCTCAACAGTGCTCGACCGGGGCCAAATAGTATGAACAACGCAGGTATGAAAGCAAAACATATCAGATTGCAATGTCAGAAGGAAAATTCTACCAAAGGCATAGCTAGCCTCGCAAAACAGCAGCAAGAAGAAAGAAAATTGTCTTGACCAACTTAAGGGGGCAACTCGTCAGAAAGACCGAGCTCTAATACAGCAGAAAAGTAAAAAATGAGAAAAAGTAAAATGTAAAAAGAAAAACTTCAAATCGTTCCAAAGGTCACTTCAACTTTCATCAGCAGGAGGAATTTCAGGAGTAGCATCCACAATCTTATCCGGGCCATCCTGGGGAGGAAAAGTAGAGATAGCTCCAACTTCCTGGAAAGCAGAAGCCTCCTTAACCACATCTCCCACAGCTTCAGTTTCCAGGGTTTCACCCCTTCAACATTCACCGTTTCATTGGCAGTATCGCTCTCCAAAGTCTTGTTTGCAGAATCAGTTCTTGAAGAAATCTTAGCTGGAGTAGTAGCAGGGGTAGCAGTAGCCTTCAGACCCAAGGGCTTTGAGGGAATAGGAATATCTAGAAACAAAGGAGACCCTTCAGGAATTTGAGCAACGGTTAGAGCACTTGTCCAACCCTTCAGAAAAAGCTTGTCTCGCAATACCAGCACCTCTTCTTTGTAAGCGGCTCCAGCTTCGTCCCAACCTTGCTGCCAGTGCTTAGCTTCCAAAGCCGAACGTTCAATGGCCATCACCGCAATAATTGCCTCCAGCTCGGCCATTTTCCCCTCAAGTTGGGCCTGGACCCCAATAACAGCTTCCTTGGACTTCTCAGTCGAGGTGATAACCTTGCGCAAACGAAAATACCTCCCTCTCAGCAGTCCTGCGTCCCTCCTTCTCAGCTTCCACACTTGTTGTCAACCTCTCAGCAGTCATGGCGGCCTCCAGTATGGCCTTTTCTAGTTCCTCAACTCAGGTGATGAACAAATGCATCCTCTGGATACACTGCAGCAAACAAACAGGTACTAAAGGAAAGGAAACAATACAAATCAGTAAAGAACACAAAAAAGAAATGGAGTAGCACTTACAGCAGTCATTATTTGAAGGGTTCCCTTCAAGATTGGAATGTCCCGAGGTCCGTTATGATCTGCCATATCTACTAGCATCAACAGGGTTTTAGTCAAATCGAAAGCAAAGTCCCCAGAAGCAACAACCGAATCAGAGATAGAAATGGGTCTGCCTTGATGCAGCATAGGCGGTTCCCACTTCTCAAATGACTCATCCTTAACGGGATCCCCAAAAACCTCACCAACAATGGCCTTGCCAGTCTCCCTTCTTCTCTTCTTCGCCCTCTCAGCAATCGAAGTAGCAGGATCAGCAGTCGCAGCAGAAGAACCAGAGGCTCCTATCTCAAGCTTCACATCCATAAGACTCTTCGGTTCGGCCTTGACCAAAGAAGTCTCCAGAGCTGAAGAGAAGCCAAAAGCTTCCGCCTCAAGGTCCACTAGTACCCATCTCTTTGCCATGGATCCTCCCCCTGTGAAGCTAGGGGTAGGATAAGGGGTCCTCTCAACAGATAAGCTTCGACCGGGCCGGCGGTTCGTAACCAGAGGAGCAGGTGGAGAGTCGGTTTCAGTATCAGAGTCAAGGAGAGATGCAGCTAGCCTTGCCTTTTTTCTGGATTGTGGTACGGTAGGTTGCTCGATAATCCAATAGTTCGGGGGCGGATCTCTTCTTATATCTCAAAACAGCTTTAATCGCCTCAGTATTCTTGTGGTTCGATCTACGTTGATAACGGGAAGCCTCTGCAAAGAAAGAGGGAACAACATTAGCATAACATTCAAGCAAACAAGCAGAAGTACAGAAGTACTAGGGTACAAAACTCAGACTTGGATAGCCATCCTTTTGGGGCATCCGTTCGAATTGGAACTCAGTCCTAGCATGAAATTCCCAATTACCACCGACTTGCAAAAAATCATCGTTGTGTTTATCCAAATTGGGTAAGCCGGTTACAAGATGACAGTCAGCCAAGCAGACACGGAGATAATAGGTGCTATGATCCTTATTGTGCGACAGAGTATAACAACCCAGAATATCCCAGATGTCCATGTTCAGACTCAACCGCCACAGACAACTCGGAACAGATTTACTGACACTTGCATAGGGGTAAGTTGAACTTGGTGCAGAAAACGGCGTACTAAGGGATCGAGGGGAAACCGAACCCCTCCTTCGACAATGGCAGCGACGGGGAAGGCAACAATGTTTTTGGTACCCATGCGCTTAGCGTCGACTCTCGCCAGTGAAAAGGTCACATCATCGGGAATATCGTAGTCACGGCGAAACAAGGCCATCGCCTCAGGAGTATCCACCAACGCCCGAAATTTGCCCATTATCTAGACCTAAGCAGGGCAAAGACAAAACTTAACTAAGCAAGAAATGGAATTAGTCGCTGGAAACAATGGTGCGAGGGCCAAAGAGGGCGATCAAGATAGAAAACTAGAAGAAAAGATAGATTTCAGGGGAACTTATAGAGATTAAACAGCAACGACAAGCGAAGAGCCTTGGGACAGGAATGAGAATGGCAGCAGCAATGGCAGCGAAGCGTCTGGGCAGAGCTTAGTCGGAACCAAAACAGAGGAACGGAAAGGGTTTTGGACTCTCTGAAGTTTGAAGAAAGACGAAGGGGTTTGAATTGACAACCCTAGAACATTTATTGCACCCAACCGGCGCGAAGGTACACAAATCATGCCCGTCTGTATGGAATCAGCGCACTATCTCTGTGCACTAGTACCGTGCCACCACGTGTCACCATGGGAAGACACATGCAGAAGGCGTGTGTCAAGATTGAACCATCACCAAGGCTGAACTGGAGCAAATCCGAAGAAACGAGACGCTTCGGGTATTGAGCAGTAACTCCCCCCAAGGAGAACCTTAGCGCAAGCTAAGGGGCAAATGAAAGGACTAAATATGAAACGGGTCGGATCCAAGCCTTGGGCCGG
This sequence comes from Camellia sinensis, assembly GCF_055761805.1. Lineage (NCBI taxonomy): Eukaryota > Viridiplantae > Streptophyta > Magnoliopsida > Ericales > Theaceae > Camellia > Camellia sinensis. The sequence continues at coordinate 3,589,817 of NC_138974.1, read as the reverse complement.
CCCAATCCACTAAACCCAAGACCAAATGAGTCAGGTGAACATTTCGGTGAGCCAATTCAGCCCAGTTCCATGATCAACAAATCCACCCAAGCCCTCAAGCACTTAGGCCCAACCCACAGTGGAAAGGTTAGTCCAGCCATGATGTTAGGCTGGGCCAAGCTGCAGGACCTGATCCTTGGACCGAACCAAAATGGGCTGAGCCTATACAAAAATATCCTACTGGGCTAGCCCATCTCTACAAGCAATCTCGCGGAGGGCCGAGCCACGGTACCAAGCTGAAGGAACCTCTCAGGGAAACATGGAAACTGTGAATGCATGCATGTGCAAGCTGCCACCTCAGCTGGTCTCCTTCACCTAGAATTACGAAAATGGTTAATCAAGGGAATGTGGTTTGTTATCAGCATGACAACAATAAGTATATACATCCCTTGTCAACTACCTGATGGTCCCCTACCTTGAGCAATGCTAAAGGGAACTTAGTAGCACCAAAACTCAATGAAACCATCTTGGGCAACAAGCAAGGAGTTCTATATAAACTACACTCACTTCACATTGAAGGTAACTAAGTTGAGCTGAACCACACTCACTTAAACACAACTCTCTACACTTAGCGAGCATCTTCCATCTTCTCCGATCACTTACTCCCACACAGGAGGGGCTATCCGGCCAACTCTGGCCGGGAAGCTCTAACGGTGCTCATTGTTGCAGGGTCTCAGCTTCTGAATAGTTCAATCAGGTGCGGAGCTCCGATCTACAATCATCTAGTGCAGTATTCGGTACGCACAAAAACTTCAATATTAATTACAAAATTTTTTAATGTAAACTTTTACAATTAACCCCAGTGAGTTTTCATGTTTGAAAGTTTTGCATAATAGTATTTTTATCAATGCCATAAAAAATGTCTATTTCTATATATATACAACTAAGTTATCATTCATTCGACTAAACAACTAATCATTCATAATATTCATTGTTAAAAATAAAATAAAATAATTATCTATGATTGCGTAAAACTTAAAAAATTAAAATTTGTAATCAAAATTCTTAATTTTAGCACAAATCACAATAAATCAAATCTCTAGTTTTAACACAAATCAAGTAAATTAAAAAAATAACCTTTGGCATAAATATACAAACTGACTATTCTTAGATTTGAACCCATAATCTAAAGATTAGTCGACCAAAGTTTTAATCAATGAACCAATGCTTACTCTCTAACAAATCTAGTTAATTGCAAAAAAAAAAAATCATATATATATATCAAAAAGTGAGGGGGGCACATGACCCCCCAGACCTTACATAAATTCATCCTTGTTTGTATGATTATAAGTTTAATACCACAATAATCATTGCAACACTCAATACAAGATCCATGGAAAGTATGTTTTGCTAACATTCATTTTATTGGTTTAAAGTTTCATCCTAGAGAACCCGGCTAGCAATTGTGCAATGATGGAATGTAAACAATCAAAAACTAGGTAGGTGTCGGATCAAATTCAACGAGGGTTAATGAATGTGTAGACAGTGTGATTGATTTACAAACTGGGAAGACCTCCAATTGATTCACATTGAGGAGAACCGGGACTCATGTTCTCCACAATTGAAGAGTTCTGATCTGACAATATTTTTTCCTCCCTTATTAATAGATATTGTTTCTATACAAAAAGACCACAACCTACTAAACCATGATCCTACAAGGTACCTGCACCACTAAAATATTTAACAAAGAATCAAATAAAATACATTTTTTTCTTTTTTAAATAACACACATAAAATTTCACCCCTATAACACCATGTTTGGATTGAGTGATTTGGAGAGAAAAAAAAAGAAATGGAGAGATATGTATTTCTCTTACTTATTTAGATAACCTAAGTGAAGAGAAATAAAAAGAAATGGAGAGAAATGGAGAGAAACTCATTTCTCTTATAAGTCTCATTTTTAATCTTTCCAAGAGTAGAGAGATTGGGAGAGAAAGGAAACCACTATTTTCATAATACCAATTATGTCCCTATAAAAATAAAAGAAATAAAATGATTGAAAATATAAAAAGATTATTTTTGTAATATAACATAAAATAATTTCTTTTCTTTTCTCTTAATAAAATCTAACCAAACAAAAATGAGAGAAATCATAATTATTTCTTTCTTATCCAAACAAAAATTAGAGAAATCACAATCATTTTTTTTTCTTTTTTTTTCTTTTCTTTTCTCTTATTACTTGAGTAATCATTTCTTTTTTTTTCTCCCTATAATCCCAAACACAGTAAAGAAATTGAAGAAAATAAAATAAAAGAGTAAAATCATGCTTGTAGTTTTGGTTTTGTTAATTCTAACAAGACAATTCAAAAGTAAATGAATTACAAGAGTATTGATTGAAATCACTATGTTATGACAAGAAAACCCAAAAAGGGAATGAAAATAAATTAAAAAGATTTTGAGCAAAGACGAATTACCAGGTTTTAATTTGAAGTTGAGGGATGTTGTTGTGTTTGGTTGGATCATCAATTACAGGGTCATTCAAACGAGAAACAATAGGAGGATACACATGATGGGAACGAAAAATAGAAGAAATTTTACAAGTTGAGTGAGAAAGAAAGGAATAAGAAGTAGAAAGATGGAATGGAGCAGAAGGCTTCTTTCTTATTGTTTGTGAGTAGAAAGCAGAGGGGAAGTCGAATCGGAAGGTAGAACAACAACTTGCGCTCGCCGCCATTTGCATTTCCACTCAAGAGGCGGTGGAGACTCGACTCAAGCCTGAAATGGAGTCCCACAGAGAGAGTATTTGGGGGCATTATTGTTTGTTGCTGTTGTTGGTTTAGTGGCAGATGCAATTAGAGTGAAAGATTTTGCCACGTCGCTCACTATTCCTCCTCTATCAAACGATGAGTCTGGGGGTGCAACCGAATCGAACTTGTAAGGATTTGTTCGGTAACTTTTACGTTTTTAGTTTATATTTATAAAAATTTTATAAATTAGTTTTTGTTTATTTTTAGAAAAACATAAACTATAAACGTGTTTGGTAATTGACAAAATGTTTTAAAAAATTTTTAAATATAAGAAAGAGCGAGAAATGACAAGTGGCGGCGGAAGACGGTGGTGGAAAGTGGTGACGGTGGGTGGTGGGTGGTGGTAGTGGGTAGGTGGGTGACGGTGGCCGGTGGTGGGTGGTAGCGAGTGGGTGGTGGTGGTAGTGGCAGGTGGGTGGCGGATGGCGGGTGGGTGGTGGTGGTGACGGGTAGGTGGTGGGTGGTGGTGGCGGGTGGGCGGGTGACGATGGCGGGTGGTAGGTGGTAGCGAGTCGGTGGTGGTGGTGGTGGTGGGGGCGGGTGGGTGGGTGGTGGCTGGTGATGGTGAGTGGGTGGGTGGGTAACGGTGGCAGGTGGTGGGTGGTAGCGAGTGGGTGGTGGTGGTGGTGGTAGTGGTGGTGGCGGGTGGTTGTGGCAGGTAGGTGGCGGATAGCGGGTGGTGGTGGTGGTTGGTGGATGGGTGACGGTGGCGGGTGGTAAGTGGTAGCGAATGGGTGGTGGTGGCAGGTGGGTGGCGGGTGAGTGGTGGGTGATGGTGGTGGTGGTGGTGGTAGTGGTGGCGGGTGAGTGGCGGGTGGCTGGTGGTGGTGGGTGGCTGGTGGTGGATGATGGTGGCAGGTGGGTGGTGAGTAGTGGTGGCAAGTAGGTGGCGGGTGGTGGTGGTGGGCGGTGGATGGTAGTGGCGGGTGGTAGGTGGTGGTGGGTGTATGACAAGTGGGTGGTGGTGGTGGTGGCGGCGAGGGGTGGCGAGTGGGTAGCTGGTGGGTGCTGGGTGGTAGTGACAGGTGGGTGCTGGATGGTGGTGGCAGGTGGGTGGTGAGTGGTGGTGGCAGGTGGTAGTGGGGGGTGGGTAGTGGGTGGTTGGTAGTGGTGGTGGAAGACGGTGGTGGAAAATGGTGGCGAGTGGTGGCTAGTGTTGGGTGGTAAAAAAAAAAACTCAAAACTCAAAACGGAAACATATTTTTTTTGTTTTCATTTTTTGGCCAAATTTATAAACTGAGACCACTGATTTATAAATCAAAAATTTTACCAAATAAGTTTTTATTTGAATTTTTAAAATTTTTGTAAATATAAACAGAAAACTGAGAACGTAAGTGTTACCAAACGACACCTATGATTTTTGGGTATTTAAAATTCAATAAAAATTGAGTAATTCACCTTTACTAAATGACGTGGGATCACATGTAAGTTCGTGTGTCTCACACTCATTTAAGGAATTTAATAAAAATTTTAATAAATTTTTTAAAATTCTTAATATTTTTAATAAAAATTTAATAAATTAAGAAACGTTTAATTCCTTTAAGATTATTAAGTTATAATCTTTCATTTTTGGCTTTAGCCCAATCATTACCAAAAAATACCTTTATCGAGCTGAATTTCAATCTATTCATAATAAGCTCTGTTCATTTGAAGCGTTAAAATGAGTCCACTCCTCTAACATTTCTTAGATCCAATTATATGTAAATAAAATTATTGGTGGATTTAGAGAAGATATGAGAGAAATATTTTATTTAAATTTTTTAATACATTGTTATGTCATTTAATTTGAAAAGTAAATTTAATTTTTGAGTTTGAATAGCACAATTATCAAAAATTCAATTTTTGAGCTTCAATTTTATTTTAATTTAATGAAAAAGAACTCAAAAATTATCTCTAATCATTTTATCCATAATCAGATTTGAGAGTATGTGGGATGATTGAGACGCAAAAAAAAAAAGGAGGAACTTACCAATAACTCTCATATACAAAGTTCAAGACCCATTTAATTTTCAAACAAAACACTTGCACCAATTAGTACTATATATTTTTAATTGTTACCAAAAAATCCTAATTTTTTTTTTTTATTTACAAACACTGTTATATCTTACTACCGTTGAACTTCCGTCAAACGATCACTGGAGACTCGTCGGAATGTTCAACATCATCAGAAGTCGTCGGAGTATTGCCGGGAAGTCGCCGGAGTATCGCCGGAAGTTCACCGAAGTGTTAAGAACGTTAATAGAAGTCGCCGGAATGTTCAGAACGTTCACTGGACGTTAAGAACATCACTGGAGACTTACCGGAATGTCTAGAATATTGCCCAAAAAAAAAAAAAAAAAAAAAAGACTAAATGGAGAAATTGGAGCAAAAAGATAGCAAAATGTGCTAAATATTAATAAACTAAAAGAAAAAAAAATGACACGACAAAAAACAGCAACAATGGGAAAAACATATACTATTTTTTAATTTTTGTAAGGTTTAAGCAAATAAGCTCCAATTTGAGACTGTAAAATGTTATAGTTTCAAAGAAAAATCTATTAAGTATTTATCCTTATTAATCAAACTGAAAAACATGTTATGAAATTGTAAAATTTTATAGTTCTAAATGATGTTATGAAACTACAAAATTTTACAGTTTTATACCATGATTCATTCAAGCACCAAAAAAATTTGAAACTGCAAAATTTTACAATTTTCACCGCCTGTAACTAAAACTCGAAAACTACTTGTTTAGAACTTGAAAATTTTATTCATTAGAACAGAAAAAGAGAAGTGTGTACCAAAGAAAATATAGAAAAAAAATAAGAGATCGAATGAGAAAGGCGGATATAGAGAGAGGATTGTACTTCGACAACTATTTTTTGTTTAGATCTAGCCAAATCTGATGTAGATCTACTCAGATCTGATCTACTCATCTTCTTCGTAGGAAATATATCTTCTTCGCCGTCGGTGAGGGTGAGGTCACAAGTTTATTTCGATGGTTGGTGGTTACCAGTGAACCCAGATCAATGGTGGTCATTGGTCATCGGTCGTCGTCCATGACAAAGAAAATGAGAGAAAAATACAGAAAAAAAGAGAGGGGGAAACGTAAAGAGTGAAGCAAAAAACAGAGAGAGAGAGAGAGAGAGGAAAAGTAGGACTTTTAAGTCTACTCAAAAAGTTATTGAATTAAATAGTGTACACATATTTCAATAATTTTTCCAAAAAAAATTGATGAATTGCGATTAATTAGGAACAAAGCCACGTATTGCACTTGAATTACAATATAAGACCATCTCCAACGGTGAACCAAACCTGGCATCAAATTTAAAATTTGGTGAAAAAGCCACTTTTTTAAGCTCCAACGTTTTCACCAAATCGATATCAAATCCAGAATTCAGCAAAAATGGTACCAAACTGAGTGCAGGCGAAGCATTTCACCAAATCACTGTTCCTAACCGTTGGGATGAGACGAACGGGTCGACCATCCGGTTGACCAACCGGTTAACCAACCGGTCGCCCCGGAGAAAGTTCAGACAGTTCACAAAAAGGTTGAAACCAGTCAAAAAAATTTTTTGCCTAGGTGGTCGACCACCAAAAGTTCAAAAAGTTCAAAAAAAAAAGGTTCAAACCGGTAAAAAAAAATAAAATAAAATAAAAAAATTTGTCGTTACCGGTTGACCGGCCGGTCAACCAATCGGTTGCCCAGCGCAAATTTGATGAAACGGATTTGATGTTGAACCGTTGGAACGCGAAGTATCAAATTAAGGAAATGACCCCTTTTTGACTCAGATTTGGTGAAACATTTGGTACACCGTTGGAGATGCTCTAATTTTTCCATATGATACTCTCCTGTGACGTGGACATTTTTCATCAACCAATCGAATAACAGCTTACAAAAAAAATTAACTACAACTTGACCCAAGTGAAGGGTCTAGTCAAAATTAACTTACATTTAAGGATCTGCTTGTTTCAGAGATGGAACGTAAGATTTGACTAGCAGTTGGGAGAGACCAACAAATGTCATGTTTATTTTGAAAATTTACAATGAGGATTAATAGCTATGAAACCCCTCTAATGAGAAGACTAAGGCCTCGTTTGGTAATCGAATTTTTTAATTAAACAATTAAAAAGTTATTAAATCAGTTAAAAAGTCAATAATTCATACAAAAAAGTTAAAGATTCTATTTTCTCATTACTTTTTGCATAATTTTTCTTAAAAAGTCAAAAAGTCATCCCAAACATACTAGTTTTTTTTAGCTCATATTTTAGCCAAATAGGCAAAAAGTTACTGAATTAGCCTGTTCCCAAACGAGGCCTAAGTGTTTGTTTGACATGTATTAAAAAAATATATTTTTTTGTATAGATATATATATATATATATATATATTTGAGTTACATTAATTAATATCTATCAGCATCTATTTTCTATTTTTCTATCTATTTTTTCTATTTTTTTACATAACTTTTTATAAAAAAATTAAAAAATACACTTATTTAGAACATTTCAAATATCTCATAACAATCCCATAGGAAGGTGGTAATTAAATCCAATCCTATGAGATTAGAGTTGAAATGATTATTTTGTCTCTCATTTTACAAAAGTAATTTAATATTAAAATGAAATAGTATAATAATATATTAATACAAAAAATATAAATATATCAACATAAAATAATATAACACAAAAATATAATTTTTTAAGTATATAATATAAGCAGCAACGTTTTTAGGTCTATGAACTCAAAACTCCTAACTTATTTTTTTTGGATTTTTGAATGAAAAAAAATACAAATTTACATGTGTCATGAAATCATTGGCCCTTTCATTTTAATTATAATTATTGGATCTTTCATTATTATAATAATATATATCAAATTCCTTAATTACTACCTTTCAAATTCAATAATTATTCTCCTTTCATAGCATTGATATGAAAAACAAATTTCTTCAAATTTTATTTGTTTACTATAATGGCAAACATGATGTCAATACATGCAATACATATACCTATCCATGTTAGTTTTCAAAATTAGATATGACGCAATGACGGCATTAGATAGCAGAATAGTAGTAGAAATGACGCAATAACGGCATTAGATGGCGAATTAGATATGCTAGTTTTCAAAATTAGATATGACGCAATTACGGCATTAGATATGACGCTAATGTCAATAGTAGTAGAAATTAATGGATAATGATTGTGGTAGTGGTAGAAGGGTATATATTATAGAAAGAGAGAGAAGAAAAAAAGAAGAAGAAAAGGTTAGCGACGATGGCAGAATGATGGTAGTGGTTGTGACAACAGTGACAATAATTGTGTAAGTGAAGAGTTGTAGTGGTTGTTATAGTGGTGATAGTAATGGCAGTGGCGATTGTGGTGATGATATGATAGTTGTAGTGAAATGATAGTGGTACTTATGACAACAATGACATTGGTAATGAATGTAGTGATAGCAATAATGGCGGCAGTGACGGTTGTAGTGAATTTATAATAGTATATATCGATATATATATATATATATATATTTGAATATGTTGCTACTTTATGTTTAATATTTATAAATTCAGTTATAATTAAATAAGTTTTATATCACTTAAAATTTTATTAACTTTTGGGTTACATTTTAAGAGCTACTTAAGTTTTAAGGGATATCAATTATAATTATCAAACAGACTTAATTGATTATCACTTATTATATTCAATTTTAAATGCTAAATTAGATTATCAAACACCACCTTAGAGTAAGTCATTTTTAAGTGTAAAATATAAAAGAGCAATACTAGAGACTTCAAAAAAATTATCAAATTTTCTACATAATATTCACATGGATGTGATTTTCTAACATTTTTAATTTAAAATTACATTTCGACTTCCAAAAGGCAATTCTAAGAAAAATTTATTCTTAATAAATATATATTTTATACTGTGCATAACACGAGTATGCCGCTAGTATTAAAATATATCAAAACACCAAGAGTATTTATAAAATTTCATATAATTAATTCCATCATAGGTTAACAAAACAAATATGAATTTTTAATAATTCGGTGGTCATTAAACAAACAATTTTTTTTAGTTACCTCACTACAAATTTCTATACTAACACTCATCACACTAACAATCCCACCCAACTTAACTCTAAAATTAAAACGCTTGGAGCTTACAAGGGTAGTGAGAAGAAAAAGATACGAAGAAAACAAAGAAAATCATCATAAAATTGATATGTGAGAGCAACTCATGATTCTAGAAAATAATTTCTTTCATAGCATACAAAACACTTGATCAGAAACAATGCAAACACAGCTTTCTAACAATTTCATAACATGAAGAGAGAATGATAATACATGAGAAATGGAACAGCAGAGAGATAGAGATAGAGATGGAGATAGAGACAACGACATGGAGATGAGCAATGCTCAAATTAATCAATCACCGAAACATATCCCTCACACAACTACCTCAATAATCTTGACCCTCGTCTTCATCCTCCACAGCTTCAGCACCAACTTCTTCATAATCTCTCTCGAGAGCAGCCAAATCTTCACGGGCCTCAGAGAACTCCCCTTCTTCCATGCCTTCACCAACATACCAGTGAACAAATGCCCTCTTGGCATACATAAGATCGAATTTGTGATCAATGCGAGAAAACACCTCTGCCACTGCTGTGTTGTTGCTGATCATGCACACAGCTCGCTGCACCTTGGCAAGATCACCTCCTGGTACAACTGTTGGAGGCTGGTAATTGATACCACATTTGAATCCAGTCGGGCACCTGTCCAAAAACCAAAAAAGAAAAAAAAGCAATATTTCAGTTAGGGACAAATTATACACTAAAGATCAGGAATCTGGGAGTATAAATAAGGGTCATAATATCTGCTTCCCACCCAGAAGAACAAGCCAAACAATGAGAACTTGTTTGACTACAAACTTCATAGATAATAGTAGCAATATGTTTCAATAGAACCTTCAAAAGAGTGTCCCTAAATAAATCTTCAACGACAAACTTCTGATAATTGAACTCAGCATGTAACAAGGAAGTACTTTACCTATAGCTAATCTAGAGAGCTTTTACTTTAAATTCCTAACAGTTAACTAATTATCTTGAAGATGATGTTTAAATTTTCCAACTTTGAAAACATCTCAGAAGATGTTTCATGAACTATATGAAACATAGTAGCATATTCTATCCGTCATACTCAAATTAACTACAATTATTCGTTCATTGATATGCATTTTTCTCACCAGTCAACAAACTGCACAGTCCGTTTTGTCTTGATAGTGGCAACGGCAGCATTAACATCCTTTGGGACAACATCACCACGGTACATCAAGCAGCAGGCCATATATTTGCCGTGCCTTGGATCACATTTTGCCATCATGCTTGAGGGATCAAACACTGCATTTGTGATCTCAGGTACAGACAGCTGCTCATGGTATGCTTTCTCAGCTGAAATTACAGGGGCATATGAGGAAAGCATGAAATGTATACGGGGATATGGCACAAGGTTAGTCTGAAACTCAGTAACATCCACATTAATGGCCCCATCAAACCTTAAGGAAGTGGTCAAAGATGATATTATCTGGGAAATCAATCGATTCAAATTGGTATAAGTTGGCCTCTCAATATCTAGGGATCTGCGGCAGATGTCATAAATAGCTTCATTGTCCAAAAGCACAGCCACATCTGTATGCTCAAGGAGGGAGTGTGTAGAAAGAACACTGTTATAAGGCTCCACAACTGCAGTTGAGACCTGCAATAAACAAGAAATTAGCTGAACACATATCAACTGAACCACAAATAGGATGAATATGCATTTAGTCACAAATTTTGATGTATATTGGACAAATATATGCCATCTTTTAACAGATAGGATACATGTTTGGATTTTTACTAATAAATTCAATTAAAGATAACCGATATTTTTGACCTTATGTTAACCAGTATTATTACATTTTTATGTTGGTTCAATGATTAATGCTCTAAACCTTGTTGCTTAAAAAAAATAATGCTAATACACCATTACTAAAACCAATAATTCCATGTGAGATTTGTATACTAGGAAGCATGGACAAGGAGATGGACACAACTGGGATACCGCAAAAAAAATATATTTTTTATATATTTTAATTTTCTATGTATTTAAATATTACATCCATAAACAATTAATATAATGAAAACTAACACTATCTTCACATTATAAAAAATAACAAAAAAACTAAATTTAAATTAGCCAGATATTAAATCTATGTTGCATTACGCTCCACACATCATTAGAACCCAGTCTCTCAACTTCATAACTATGGTTAGATTTGTTTTGCTTTGTTGATAGTTTGATATGAGTTATGTATAAATATATATATTATATATTTTAAATCCAACCCTTATATTTCCAGATATTATAATGAGCCCCAAAATTAGCTTTGGCAAACTAAAATAAGACTTCACTGTGTCCTTGCCGTGTCCCATGAAAAAATTTTAAAAAATGGACAAACCATATGGCGTGTACCATAAGTGTTCCCACATGTCTATGTCCAACATGGCTACGACACTTATTTTGCAGGGTTGGTACTTCATAGCTTGTCTCGGAGATTGAGGATCTATCATTAATAAGTTAACAACTATAGGTACCTGAGGAGAAGGATAGATGGTAAATCCAAGCTTAGACTTCTTTCCATAATCTAAGGACAAGCGTTCCAACAACAAGGACCCCAAACCAGAACCAGTGCCACCACCAACGGCATTAAAAACCAAAAACCCTTGCAAACCAGTGCAGTTATCAGCTAACTTCCTCACTCGATCAAGGCATAGATCAACAATCTCCTTCCCCACTGCAAAACATCACAAAATCATGTTCAGTCCACAAAAAGACATGTCCAAGTGAAGGTTACCCAATTTTGTGAACAATGAAGTTTACCAGTATAATGCCCTCTTGCAAAATTGTTAGCAGCATCTTCCTTCCCAGAAATAAGCTGTTCAGGATGGAAAAGCTGGCGGTAAGTCCCTGTCCGGACCTCGTCGATAACGGTAGGTTCCAAGTCAACAAATATAGCTCTGGGCACATGTTTGCCTGCACCGGTCTCGCTAAAGAAGGTATTAAAAGCATCGTGCGCAACGCCCACTGATGTGTCACTACAAAAACATCATAAAGTTTGTAAGGAACTCATAAAAAATCTAGACCTAAACAAAGACTCTAAAATAATGAACAAATATACAAAAGCATATGCAAACCAGCAATACCAAACAGAAAACAAATAAATCCTGAATGAATGAGATCTGAATGCAGAAAATGGAAGGTACCAGCTAAATTTACACATCACCAAATTATGTTTAAGTTGAGCAATGCATAAATACTGATTTAGAATCATGTGGCACAACACTTATCCTTTCGATTTAAAACAAAAACCACTATTTTTTTTTTTTTTTTTTTTCCTTTTGGATGAGGCAACCTGAAAAATGATGCCTCGTACTTTGCTCCATTATTTGAATAACCTAAGCTTGAGTCTCTTTAATTGGGTGACCTCTTAAGAGGAAAAACAAACAAAAACCTACATTTACTGTCCTATTATTTCAAGGGCTATGCTACAAATTCTAGTTAAATGTACTAGAACCATGGGGCTCTTTACTTCACTTTTAAGTTTCGTTTTAAGAAGATTTTAGTCTACCTACCATTAATTTTATTTTTATTTAGTTATTTATTTATTTTTTAGTTAATGAGATTGATTCTCTCGTTAATATGACAAACAAACAATAATTCATTGATGATCCAACAAGCAAATTAATGAGAAAGAATCAAGCAGAGAGAGAGAGAGAGAGAGACTAAGACAAAACTAACTCTGTCTAGAATAAACACTATAACACCAATTCCAGATGCATGAAAACCGTCACAAATAATTTCAATCCAATTCATTTCAATAACATCCAACACAACCAAACCACGAGAAAAGAAAACAGAAAAATGAATAAAATAAACAGAAAAATTATTCAAGAAAGAAAAAATGAGAAATAAATCAAACAGTTGGGAGATCAAGCAGAAATACAAGGAAAAAAAAGGATTATAAATTGAGAATACGAATTTCCATGATAAAGTAAAATATATGAATTGAAAGCACAAAATTACAATAAAATCAACAGAAATAATACCTGGGCATCATACCATCGGGCTGAATTTCATGTTCAAGGCAATAAAGCTCCCAACATGAATTCCCTACCTGAATACCTGCTTGCCCTATGTGTATGCTTATGATTTCTCTCATCCCTCTTCTCTCTGATCTCAAATACCACACAAATCCACCAGACACAACTCAGATCTCCCACTCTCTCGCTCGATCTTTCTGTATTTCTTTCTTTCTATATGTAGGTAATTAAGCTACCTACTGTCGCTCTCTATTTTGAAGCAAAAAACAGACTTAAAAATTAAATGCCATTAAAAAGATGTTTGGAATCCGAAAAGAGGCCCGCCATTTGGCGCCAGCCTTTCCCCGGGCCCGCCCAACCGCAATCCCCTTCCTATGTTGGCTTCATTCTATTTACCATCCAACCCCGTTCTCTTCTTTGTTATCAAGCACATTGCACATTGTAAACAGGATTTACTTAAAAAGATTATTCACATTTTGTCCCCTTTAAATTTCAGATATTTTTCACTTTACTCCATGATTTTTTCTTTTAGTTTTACCCTTTTAATGCCGTTTGAAATTTTTTTCTTGTTTACTTCCAAAATTAATTTATGTTTAATTTTGAATGAAAAATACTAGTTAACAGAGATGTAACATAAACATAAAAATTAATTAATTACATTTTGCTTCCTGTAAGTTTCATATTTTTTTTTCATTTTAGCTTTTAAAATATTTTTTCTTCTCATTAATTCTTGTTTGGTAACTATTTTGTTTTCAATTTTCTATTTATATTTATAAAATTTAAAAAATGTCATATAAACTTATTTAGTAAATTTTTTTAAGTTTATAAACAGTTCTCTTAAATTAAAAACGAAGCTAAAAACATAAATTGAAAAAACGTGTTTACAAAAGTTTTAAAAACTAAAGAAAAATACATAAGCAACATGGAAGCAATGCAGGAGGAACGCGGAGGACCTTGTGTTGTGTTGCACAAGATCAGTTATTTGAATCATGAGAGCAACATTTTTTGAACCACAAAAGCTTTTTTTATGAAAGCTTCCTCTCAAAGCAAAGAAGTTCTGACCTTGAGAACAGACTTATCCGGGGAAACTGGTATTTCTAGGATACGCCTTAGATATTTCATTTAGGGGTGGTCATCTTGCGATGCCAGGTCCATACCCCTAACTTCTCAATTTATAAAAATTTTCAAATATTTTATTCAAATAAAACGCATTTTTAGTTTTTATTTTTCTAAAAATAAACAAAAATTAGTTTACAATTTTTTTATAAATGAAAATGTAAACGTTACCAAACGTCGCCTTAATGTTTGTAATTTTTCTCAATTTACTTGTAAAACAAACTGTCATTCAATTTTGGAAGAAAAATGCCACTTTGATACTAAGGTTCTAAAAGCTAAACACTTATGCTGTGTTTGGTTAGGGGATTTGAGGAGGGATTTGGAAAGGGAAAGGGAAAAGGTGTGTGAAACTAGCTGAAATATAGGCATGTTTTATTTACATTTCACCTACCTTTTCCATTTCCCTTTCAAAATTCCTCTCTAAATCCCCCAACCAAACACAGCATAAAGAAAAATGGCATACACCAATAGAAAAATAGAAGGAAAGCCTCTCATGTGTAGAGGAGTATAATGAGTACTAGAAAGACTCTGGCTAAGGGAACTTTCTGGAAAATTGGAACTGGAAATAAAGTGAGATTATGAAAAGATTAGTGGCGTGGAAACAAACCCCTTGAAATGGGAAGTCAATCCCACCATCCTTTTATGATACCACTGTGAATCATTTCTTTGATTGTGAGGGAGGTATTCAGGTAGGGAATTCATGTTGGGAGCTTTGTTGCCTCGAGCATGAATTCATGTTGGGAGCTTTATTGCCTCGAACAGAGTTGAATACTTTTTTCCTCCTAATATTGTTACTGGGGTTTTGAGAATCACTCCTCCAATATTTCCTTCCACACTTGACCAACCAGTGTGGAAAGGCAGTCCAAAGAGAGAATTCTCATCCGCTGCAGCTTACTGGTATCCACAACCAAGATATTAATTGGCAATGGATGTGGAAAATGAAAATCTCTCAAAAATTAATAGGATTTTTGTGGATTGTCATGCATGTTACACCCAGCGGTGTGTGTAAATTAAATATATAATTAAAATAAACAACAAAGATATAAATGAATAATTCAGAAAATAATTTAATAAATTAAATGTTTATAGAAATTTTAAGTCGAGGCTTGTATTGGATACAATTTCCTTAAAGTAGATTTTACCCTCGCTCCGGTGCTTCGAGTTTTAACCAGCGTCTACTTCCTAAGATGTAACGACTAACACTTGAATTTGCAGCACTACACACTTGAATTTGCAGCACTACAAAATCAAGTCTGGCAAACCAAAACTCTGTTGTAACTCTTTCTTTTTCTTCCTAAACTAAAATACAGAACAGATGCAGAAACAAGAAGACGAAGAGAGGAAGAAGAAAGAAGAAAAGCTCTCCAAAAAATTCGATGGAAATGAATGCTGGATGGCCGACTATTTATAGGAGGAATGATGGCTATTCAAACAGGTGCCAACAGATAGGCAACTGTTCAAACAGATTCAATAACGACTAACACTTGAATTTGCAGCACTACAAAATCAAGTCAGGCGAACCAAAACTCTGTTGTAACTCTTTATTTTTCTTCCTAAACTAAAATACAGAACAGATGCAGAAACAAGAGGACGAAGAGAGGAAGAAGAAAGAAGAAAAGCTCTCCAAAAAATTCGATGGAAATGAATGCTGGATGGCCGACTATTTATAGGAGGAATGATGGCTATTCAAACAGGAGCCAACAGATAGGCAACTGTTCAGACAGATTCAATAACAATTTGGACAGATTCAGTTTGAATTCAACAGGTATGAACTACTTTTGAACCCTTTGAACCAGTTTGTGTGGGTCTAAACCCGTTAGGGATCTGTTTGGGTGAAGGAAAAATCTGGACCAATTTCTTTTAAATTTTGAAACCAAAATTAAAAATAAATAAATAAATTACAAATGTTTTTGGCCCAAAAGATAAGTATTGGGCTGGATAAACCCAATCTAACCTCACACCACGCACCCGCACCTAAGCCTAGGCCCAGCCCAGCTCACTCGATTGGACGGATGGACGGCGACGTGCCCATGTGGTTTTTGTTTTGAGTCCAATGGGTCTAGCATACTTTACCAATAACCTCATCCTTCCACAAACTTGGTTATCTCTTGGGGCCCATCCAAAGTATCCCAAGCTAGAGTATTTAAACCCACACAAATCCATAAGTCTTTCCAATGTGGGACAAACACATTTCACAAATGTGTAGGAAACTCACCTAAAGCCATTCTACGAACCCGAAAATGCGTATTAAATTCTCATTCATCCGGAAATGGTTTTGATCGACCAAATACACGATTTTATTCACTACGCAGCATTAAACGTGAATCCAATGAAAAAATTTTAAAATAACGCTTGAGTCCCACCGTAATTAATGCTCTAAGTTAGCAAAAAATAAGGATTTTGCAAAGCCATTTTCCAATAATTCCCCACATGAATGGAATTCACAATAACGGACATGTAACAAGATGCAGACAAAGAAAGAGTACATTAAGAAGATACACCACATTGAGATAGGTAGCTTTTGGCTTTGAACCTCCTCTAGTGAAAGCCTATCGGACTAACTGGCTAACCAGTGGACGTGATGTCTTGAACTGTTCAGCTATTTGTGTAAGCCAAGACAATAGACTACGCATAATGTATCCGCAGACATAGTTTGGTTCTTACGCTTGTGTTCATTTTGGCACTAAACAACACTTGGTAAATTATGATTTCTCTAGAGAATTTAGCATTTTCAATTCTCACAAAACTGGCCCAGTTCACACTCATATAGATGACTTCTTATTAAGAGTATCATGTTATACCCCACTTGGATGTCCAAGCTATAAGAATTATTAAAAGCAAAGCTTATCCTACTAACGCTGCAGGTATCACTCTTCTTATCATAAAATGGGTAAGAGTAAACCTCCTTAGTGATATATAAAGTCATCTATAATTCGGTTGTCCCTTTAAACCTAGATCTTGGGATCTCCAATCAACTAGATTGAGTTGTCATTATGGTGACTTTGTAAGTAATAGCTTTAATCTCATTCCCCTCGATAAATGGTACACTTGCTCTCTGGCTAACCTTTAGTCAATGGATCTGCAATATTCTCCTTTGACTTTACATATTCTATGAAAATTATTCCATGTGAGAGCAAATGCCTAACGATATTATGTCTTCAACGAATGTGTTGAGACTTACCGTTATACATATGATTATGTGCCCGTCCTATTGCTGCTTCACTATCACAATGAATGTATATAGCTGGCATAGGTTTAGGCCACATTGGAATGTCTTCTAAGAAATTACGAAGTCATTCTGTTTCTTCTCCTGTTTTATCTAATGCGATAAACTTAGATTCCATTGTCGACCTTGCTATGCATGTCTGCTTAGAGGATTTCCAAGAGACTACAGTACCTCCCAGGGTAAAGACGTATCCACTAGTGGATTTTGAGTCTTTAGTATCCGATATCCAATTTGTATCACTGTACCCCTCGAGTACTGCTGGATATTTGGTATAATGTAAGTCATAATTTTGGGTATGTCTTAGATACCTAAGGACCCTAATTATCGTTTTCCAATAATTGGACTCTGGATTACTTGTGTACCTACTCTATTTGCTTATAACATAGGCTATATCTGGCCTAATACAATTCGTTAAGTACATCAAGCTTTCAATTATCCGAGAGTACTCTAATTGTGATATGCTTGCACTTGTATTTTTTGACAAATGAAGACTAATGTCAATAGGTGTTTTAGCAGGACTGTCGTCATGCTTTCCAAATTTCTCTAGAATTTTCTCAACATAGTGAGACTGAGATAAAGCATATCCTTCAGATGTTCTAGTAATTTTTATTCCTAGAATTACATCTGCTACTCCTAAATATTTCATGTCAAACTTTTTGTTCAACATTTTCTTTGTGGATTTAATCATGTCATTATTGCTTCCAATAATGAGCATGTTATCCACATAAAGACAATTTATGACATAGTCTTTTTCTGTGCTTTTAACATAGATGCATTTGTCACATTCGTTTATTTTAAAACCATCCGAAAGCATAGCGTGATCAAATTTTTCATGCTATTGTTTCGGAGCTTGTTTTAATCCATAAAGGGATTTGACAAGTTTATAAACCTTTTTCTCTTGATCGGGAACTTGAAACCCTTCCGATTGTTCCATATAGATTTCTTCATCTAGCTCACCATTCAAAAAAGTTGTTTTAACATCCATTTAATGTATTTCCAAATTATACAAAGTTGCAATCGCAATCAACATGCGAATAGATGTTATTCTTGTCATTGGTGAATAGGTGTCAAAATAATCAAGGTCTTCCTTCTTCCTGAATCCCTTAACAACAAGTCTAGCCTTGTATTTATCTATTGAACCATCTGTTTTCATTTTTCTCTTGAATATCCACTTATATCCAAAAGGTTTACACCTTGGTGGAAGATCCACCAGTTCCTAAGTATGATTTTGCAAAATTGATTCAATTTCACTATTCACAACCTCTCTCCACAATGGAGTTTTAGGACTTGACATTGCTTTCTTGAAGTTTTGAGGTTCATTTTCTAACAGGTATATCAAAAAATCTGGACCAAATGATTTAAAGATCTTAGCCTTCTTGCTATGTCTAGGTTCTTCTGTTTCATTATCATTGTGGTCTTCACTGCTACCCATAGCAGTATCAAAAGTTCTTTTATTTGAACTTTTCTCTTTAGTTTCCTTGCATGGAAAAATGTGTTCAAAAAATGACGCATTCCTTGACTCAATAATCATGTTTACATACATATCAAGATTTTCAGATCTATGAACTAAAAATCTGTATGCACTACTATTATTTGCACAACCAATGAACACACAATCAACGGTTTTTGGTCTTATCTTAGTCGTTTTGGGACTAGGGACTGCCACCTTGGACAAACACCCCCACACTTTGAGGTAATTGTAGGTAGGTCATCGACCTTTTCATAATTCATAAGGTGTTTGATTAATTTTCTTGTGAGGTGCCCTGTTAAGGATAAAGTTAGCAGATAAAATCGTCTCCCTCCACACAAGTTCTGAGGTAACCCTAAACTAATCAACATGGCATTCATCATCTCTTTAAGAGTTCGATTCTTTCTCTCAGTAACTCCATTTAACTGAGGAGAATAAGGTGCAGTGGTTTGGTGAATAATACCATGTTCAGAATAAAATTCCTCAAATGGTGCATTATACTCACTACCTCTGTCACTCCTCACTATCTTAATAGTTTTGCCAAGTTGATTTTCAACCTCAAGTTTATATTGCTTAAAAGCTTCTAAGGCTTCATCTTTACTTCTTAATAAGTAAACATAGCAATATCGAATGCAATCATCAATAAAAGTAATAAAGTACTTCTTACCTCCTCTAGTTTGAACAAATTTTAAATCACAGATATCTATGTGAATTAAACTTAGAGGTTCAGTACTTCTTTCTACTTTATCAAATGATGCCTTAGTGAGTTTTGCCTCAACACAAATCTCACATTTATGATTAAGATCAAACTCTAAGTTTGGTAAACATTCTAAAGCAACAAGTCTACACAAAGAATTAAAATTAACATGTCCTAATCTACCATGCCATAAAAAAGAAGATTCAGTAATATAAACAGAAGATGTGTTCTTATTATTAGTAACCAAATTTGGTACAACAGTATTTACGTTGAGCTGAAAAAGCCCATCACTCATATAACCTCGCCTCACATACATGCCACTCTTGGAGAGTACAACCTTGTTAGATTCAAAGACTAATTTAAACCCATTCTTGATCAACAATGAGCCAGAAATAAATTTTTTACGAATTCTTGGCACATAGAGTACGTTGTTGAGCGTGAGTTCTTTCCCCATGGCCATTTTCAGCACGATCTTTCCTTATCCTTCCACAGTTGAAGTGGAGGAGTTTCCCATAAAAAGTTGTTCCCCACTTTCCACCACTTTGTAGGTTATGAACATTTTCTTATCTACACAGATATGGAAAGTTGCTTCAGTATCCACCTATCACTCATTAGGATTGCCTACCAAATTTGCTTCAAAGACTACTGTAGCAAGATTGATGTCTGCCACTCCATCGGAAAGATAAAAATCTTCAGCTATGTTAGCTTGTGCTGGCTTTTTGCTTGAACTCCCTTCGTCCTTGCGAATGTAACACTCCTTAACACGATGTCCATCTTTGCTGCACATAAAACACTTGCCTTTGAATCTCTTGTTGAACCCATTGTTAATCTTTTTTTTTTGGTGAATAACCATTGTTAATCTTACTAGTGGATCCTCGTTTGGGACCATTGTCATCATGCTTCCGCTTTTTGTTATTGAACTTTGACCCTTATCCATGTTCCACAACATTTGTTTTAGCCTACATGACATGGTTTATTGACTTCTTATCGAAACCACGGTTGTCCTCCTCAATTCTGAGCCGCACTATCAGTTCCTCCAATTTCATCTCCTTGCACTTATGCTTTAGATAATTCTTGAATTCTTTCTAGGATTATGGCAAATTTTCAATGATTGCCATTACTTGGAAAGATTCACTGAGAACCATCCCTTTCACATGTATGTCATGGAGAATTAATTGGATATCTTGAACCTGGCTAATAGCTGTCTTAGAATTTATCATTTTAAAATCCGAAAAATGGCCGACAATAAATTTCTTTGTACTGGCATCCTCTGTCTTATATTTATGATCTAGAGATTCCCACAGTTCTTTAGCAATGCTTTTGACATTATACACATTGTACAATGTATTGTCCAACCCATTGAGGATATAATTCCGACACAGAAAATCACCATATTTCCATGCATTGACTGGGGCAACCACTTGCCGGTCAGTTTCTCCTTTGTGTAGTGCCAGAGCTTTTTCATGAGTAAAGCAAGCCAAATTCAATGTGGTAAGATAAAATATCATCTTTTGTTGCCATCTTTTAAAATCATTTCCATTGAATTTTTTTGGCCTCTCTCCATGATTTACCGATACTGCCAGAGTCATCACTAACATAACAGATGTGGGGGTTTGAGTGATAATAGTCTTAGTACTGTTTATTTCAGTTGTCATAATTCTGACGAAATAATAATACACCAATCACAAATTTATACAGAAAAGAATTTACACACAAAATATATAGAATAATATTTTGTAACAAAATTCTAATGATAAACAATATATCACTACTATGTTATCAAAGAAATCATTAAACAGTATATTACTACTATTTAAGAAATTAAACAGTATATGACTACTATTTAATTTTTTGAAACAAAATATTCGTCTGTCTAACATAGAAATGAATAAAAACGGAAATCTACTTTAAGATTGTTACACCCAGCGGTGTATGTGTGTAAATTAAATGTATAACTAAAATAAACAACAAGGATATAAATGAATAATTCAGAAAATAATTTAATAAATTAAATTCTGAATTAAATACTTACAGAAATTTTAAGTTGAGGCTTGTGTTGGATAGAATCTCTTTAAAGTAGATTTCGCCCTCGCTCCGGTGCTTCGAGTTTTAACCGGCGTCTTCTTCCTAGGATGCAACGACTAACACTTATTGGTACAGACAATATTGGCAGGGTCCACTTGATCCATGTACGAAGCAATTTCGTGATACTTAGACAAATCAGCACTACCAATACTGAATAACTTCATTGAATTTATCAAATGACCAGAGTAATCAAACGTATCAATACATAATAATTTCAGAGAATTGATCAAATAACCGGTATACGGAATACAAATTGGAATTAATTAAAATAAAACTTTTTACAAAGAAACTTATAAAAAGTGAAAGGGAGTTTTTATGTGCATTAGGGCCAAGCTAGACCAAGGCGTGGTAATGGGCCGTTCTGTGGACCGCGGTAAAAAAGGCCGAGTGAAAGGACCTTGCAGTTAGCTCGGTCCAATTATGGTTGTGGTTACCACGGTCGGTATGGTGATAATTAGCTCGGTCATGGTATTCAGAACCGAGGTATTTGCACTTCTTATGGTGGACCGTGCTCACGTTAGCTTGGTCAAAGCTTACTGCGGTTAGCTCGGTCTCAACAAACCAATCCGAGGTGCAAGTGTAAGGAGAACCGAGCTACGTCATATAGTTGGGAAGGCACTGGACTAAGTATGACAAAAGGCTAGTGTTAGCTCGGTCATACTGTCATCCAACCGTGGTAAAACCATCTCACTTGGTTTAAATAGTGAGGGAGGTGTTGAAGGATAAGCATTATTTTTCAGGAGTGTAATTCCTAGGAGGACTCTACAGGGAGGAATAAGAGTCCTACTAGGATTGTGCCACACGGAAACTATAAAAGCTCACAACATAACCTATGTACAGGTAACACAACTTTGATTCTCGAATACATAGAACTTTTGTCTATTTTGCTGACTTAGGCATCGGAGACGTATCCGGTACACACTCACCGGCTAGCTCACGTTTGTGTTTTCAAGGAGTAAAGCGACGACGTTTAGAGGAGCACACACTTGATCAACAGGATTATACGAGGAGAATAATTTCGTGCTCGTACAAAAAGCATATTATACACTACCGAATTGCCTCAATCAGGATCATGACCACAAGATGATTAGATCTCATTATTATCAACGCCATAACAAAATTTCATAACAATCCACCAATAATTCGTCATATGATCAACTAGTTTAACACACCTCACACCTACAAAAATACACCATTTTTCCCCCTTATTCTTCCTTTTTCCTTTTCTCCCTCTTTCTCTCTTCTTTTTATTTATAGACAAAAAGACATCCACCCTTAAATCAAGGAATTTAGGAAGACTTTATTATTATTTTCTTTTATTTTCTTTTCCTTTCCTTTCCCTCCAACTAAATTTGGGTGCCACTCTTCCATGTGCCAATATATATATATATATATATATACAAGAAGATCAAATATATAATTTTAAGAAAAAGTACTATGTTTTCATGGTTAAATGATCAAAATTCCCATGAGGGTATTTATCACACAAGATAGAATCAATAATCCGGAAGCAAAGGTTATTCAATGGTTCTAAAAACTTGTATATAAAGAACACATCCTGCCGTTGCTTTTATAAACACAAAGGCAACCATTGCCAAAGGTCACAACCTTTGGATTCCAAAACTAACAGTCACAATTGTCATGAAACAATATGTCCATTGTGTTCAAATTCAAATACTTAACTTACCAAATTGTTCCATTACCTTGCGGGAAGGAATACACCAGCTATTGGATTTAATCAAGTATGCAGAGACACACCACATTATGGTGTGGTCACACTTAATCTAACAGCTCCCACTTCATCACATCATAATGAGGTGATAAACCTAAGTTTGGCATGTTTACCTTGGTACCAAAATTTTGCCTCATGCCAATCTTTCATCTATGAAATTACCTTATAGATCGACGTTTGATCGTGACTTGGCCAAACGTGCACACGTTTTTGCCACCAATCTGACTGCACCCGTACGAATGTGTTCTCCCACTGACAACACACTCCAGATGACTTCAATTCACTATATTTCAAATGAACGGCATCAATTTTCAGTGCTGGGTTCATAGTCCATACCCAATCACCATTGATGACTTCAGCCGCATACATTTTCATGTGTCGACCTGCACTGAAATTATTGTTAAATACTTCCTTTAAGACCCATTCCTGAAGGTTTTCCTTAACACACCTTATCAATGAATTTTTGCTGATCAAGCAGACAATATCATCTAGTTTGCACGTTGCATATTATGGACTTTACACCTCATGCTAATTATGATATCCGTACCTTGTCAGTTCCTCTATCTTGTTACCTGACCAAACGCATGTTTCCATGCAAGAAAAAGTCGCAAAACATCGGTTATCTAGGCGTCCCCAGAGTCATCCGACTATGCTCTTATATAAGTAGCTAAACCACTTAGCTAGGCATTTTTCAATCCCATATTAGTTACATGTTCTCTGAATTTTTCCAGAGACAACCTTTTGGTTATAGGGTCAGCCACTATCTCTTCTGAGGGTATATAACTGGCTTTAATTTCACCTCTCTCCACTATGCCCTGAATATAGTGGTATAGACACCCCATTTTTGACCGACCTTAAGACTCAGACGTCACTGATTGAGCGCTTGGTGATGTTGCATAATGTGCTCGTTCAGAAGTTTCAGAGTCTCGGCTGCGAGCCTTGCCTCCGGATTTCCGGACTCTTTCGTGCTTTGCCTCGGTTTGCGAACCAGGCACTGTTTTCTTTGTTTTCTCTTCGCGAAGGAAGGGAGGGGTCCCGCAGATCATCTCTCAGTGGCCGTAGGCTACGTTTCGTGGTCGTAGGCCATTTTTTCCCGTTTGGAGTCCGGTTTCCGATTTTTCGGAGCCGTTGGCCGTGTGCCTCGGTTCGGGACCGCTTAACCATCTCCGTTTGCTCCGGTTTTTGGCATACTTCTTATTTGCTCCCTTTTAAGGGATACTGTGGTCCGAGAGACCAACTTCGTGGTCGAACACCACTTCTGGTGCCTAACAGTCAGTTTTCGGGGACTCGGGCTGCGCGTTTCGGCCCCCGAACCTTCATTTTGCATCGGTTTGGGCTCATTTTTGGTGGAGACCTTATTTTCACTGTTAGAAAGCTTGTAGGAGGGTGGGAGGCCAGCAATTTTGCTGAAAAGCCAACTTCTTTTTGGTCAAAAGTGGTTCAGCATGAATCCGGGAAGGAGAAAAATCTGCGCGCCTTCACCGAAACGGGTGTAACTCTTTGCACAAGAGGAATTAAAATATGAGGCCACCACCATTGGAAAGCTTACTTCCCGGGATTCATTTTGCACTCAAGAATCTCCTAAGTCCAAGTCCGGGGGAGGGAGATGTGGTTGGTTGAAGTCCGGTTGGACCGAATCTGCGCGGCTTCACGGAAAAGGGCATAACTTTTTCTACAGGAGGAATTTTAATGCAAGGTTTGCGCCATTGGAAAGCTAACTTCTGGGGATTCATCCTAGGGGGTGACCGGCCACTTTTCCCCTTTGACCTAGCCGGCCGGCCACTTTTTCTGGCCGGCCGGCCACTTACCTGGTGGATGACTTTTTTTCCCCTTTTAAACTGGCCGGGCATTTTTGCCCCTGTGAATGCATTCCAGCTATGTATTTCTTTTTACACTTCACACATGTTCGAGGGTTTGGCACTTTTGGAGGGAAACTTGACTCATTTTCACTCCATTTTTCCCCCCTTTTTTCCCCCTCTTTGGCCTATATATCAGCAGCTCCAGCTGCTGGTTTAGGGTTACAAAATTTCCCTCTAAGGCCCTTGCATTATATCTCTCTCCCTCTACATTTTCCAAGCTCAAACACCCTTAACCCTACACCATTTCTTCACCAACCCATAGCCCTACCCTTCCATCCTCCATTCCAACAGTTTGAGGGTGTTCTCCAGAGCTTAGGAGTGCTGCATTTTGGTCCAAGAAGCTACCAAAGTTTGGTCTTCAAGGGTGAGTACCATTCCCACTCTTTTGAGCTTATTCTTGTATCATTTCTTAGCTATACATGCTTACTATTTTGAGCTCCGGCCCTAACTGAAAGTGGCATTTTTTTGAGCTTCTTTTCACTTTTGTTTAAGGGCCTCTCACTGTTTGAGGCCTCCTTGTTGCACTTGCTTCATTATCCCTCTTGTATGCCATTATCTTGTGTAGTATTTTTGGCTTATGTATAATCTGTTTTGAGGCATTTCATAAACTGAAGAGTTGCTTATTTTGAGCCCTTCTTCAACATTGTTGAAGGGCTCATTGCTGTTTGTGGCCTCTATTTACTACTTGTCATTATATCTCTCTTTTGGCCATATTTTTGCATGACTTGTTAGCCTCAGATTCTTCTGTTTTGGGCTCTTTTCAGAACTGAAAACAGTCTTATTTTGACCCATTATTCATGTTTCATTAAGGGTCTTTCACAGTTTGAGGCATATTTTATATACTTTGTGTTATATCTCTCTTTTGGGCCTCATTTTGCATGGTATCTTAGGCTTGCATGCATACTGTTTTGGGTCCGGCCATCAACTTTAAAGTGAATTATTTTTGGCCCCTCTTCAACATTGTTGAAGGGCCCCTTTGTGTTTAAGGCCAAAAATCACCACTTGCTTCTTTGGCCCTCTTTTGGCCCATTTCTTGCATGAGAGCTTAGCCATACCTGTGTTGGTTTTTGTGGTTTGTCATAAACTGTAAAAGGTCATATTTTTGGCCCCTATTCAACATTGTTGAAGGGCCCTAATCTGTTTGGGGTCAGCAGCTATGAGTTGCTTCTTTATCTCACCTTTAGGGCCATTTTTTGCATGCTAGTTTTGCCCTATTTGTGTTTGCTGTTTGGCCTCGCTTAGAACTGAAAACATGATTGTTTTGGGGCTGCCTTGAATCTGTCTTCACATGTCATGATCAAATAATGCATGCTTGATGTAGCTACAAGTCATTTCATGCACTTAATCTTGCGTTTCAAGACCATTTTCATGCATCGGGTGCCATGTGTTCATGATTCGGGGCTGTTTTGGGTAATGTTTTGCTGCTAAAACTTGCATGTTTATATGCCATTTTTCATGCCTTGCCATGTCTTGTTAGAGTGGCATTTCGTGCCTTAGGGTCGGTCCTCGGTTTGCGTGCCCGTATGCACGCATTTCGAGTATCTCATTTTCATCTAATGGCCTCCTATGCGAGTGTGGCTGAGGTTCACTTGTGTTGGTGTAAGTCCATTATGTATTGTGTATGCCATTTCATTTCATAGCATTGCGTATGCTAGGTTGTATGTTAGCGCATTGTGTATGCCATGTTATCTCGTGCATCGTGTATGCCATTTCATAGCATTGTGTATGCTAGGTTGTATATTAGTTGCATTCATGCATGTCATGCATATTGCATCGTGCTTGGGATAGGAGTTAGCCCAAGCACGGGAAACGAGGGATGTTTCGTACTCCGAGTGACGGAACGTGTCTCAATTCCAAGTCACCGACACTCCGAATTATCCATGATGGAGTTAGGTTTTAGTTGAATTTTCATGTGCATTCATTCTATATTCAGTAATGCAAATCGACTCCTCGGCCATCATGCATCGAGATGCGTGATTGGTGGTACGAGGATCGAGGCATGCATACATTTGTGAAAATACATTGCCATGCCCTTTTCCTGCTCTCTGTTGCAGCAAATCAGGAATCGGCAGTCTTCCGGGGCTCAGCGCGCTTTCCAAGAATAAATTGCAAACAGAGGCTAATCGGGGCATCGCCGTGGATTTCCACGCAAGGCAGCTTAGACATGCATCATCCATCATCTGAAGAAGAGTCAAGGCAGTCCCTGGCTTGCATGCCAGTTTATCTTTTTTTCTTAGTTAATTTGTAAATTAATTAGGGATCTGTATTATTTGGACTGTAATTATTCTGGATTGTACTATTCATTCGGACCCTCTGTGCGAGGGCATAACTGTAATAAGTGTGCGTGTGTGTGATGTATGTCTTCCAACCCCACGTCTTTCTTCCCTTTTATTTACCAGCTTATGATGGTTAGATTAGGGCATGTTTCAATTAGCATACAGTATGATAGTATGTTTGCATTCATTCATCTGTTTTGCATGCACCGGGCTCGGCGCATCATACTAACTGCATTGTATTTTCAATTCCAAGTTGAATACATGTTAGCTATAGCATTTCATATGCCATGTTTAGAATAGCCGAGCCTGCTATAGTTGCATTTTTGCATGTGTTGCATTAGGCATTTCTGTATAATTAGGATCATGCATGGATTTCTAATTAGTTTCTGTTTTGGCTTGGAGTACTCGGTAAGTTTTATGCTTTAGCATCCTTGCATGCGTGTAAGTGACTGCCATGAATAGCATGCTTACCATGAGGCTATATGCTTATGTGATATAACTGTCTGAATGCCTGTGGGTGAAGGTTGGGTTATTTGGATTGGAACAATTCATCAAATGTGTGTTTTAAAGCCCACTAGATAGTGGCAAAATCATGTTTTTCTAAGCCCACCCGAGGGTGGCAAATCCACGTCTTAGCCTACTTGCGGGTAGTACCATCAAACCATTTTCAAATAAACAAACATGAAATGTTTTGTTCCAATTCAGGCGACCCAGTCTATACTTGATGTTGTCTGCATCACATAGTAAATCTAGGCTAATAACCGGAATAAGAACACATAATGTTTTCAAAAATAGATATCATGGTTAGTAGAAGCCGATCTTTGATCGGGCGAGCGGGGGCGCTCACGAAGTGACCTTCCCCAATTGTACCCAAGTTCCCAAGTCGAGGTAACTTTGGTGATGACGGGCACGTGGCCTTAGGCAAACGAGTCAGGGTTTCCTAAATTTCCCCAAAATAAAATATTTAGGTGGCGACTCTGTATCTGGCAAAGCAGTCCATGTTTGGCACTTCTTTCAAAATCTGTTTTCTCAAAACGATTTGCCGGATTTGGACTCTTTGGTTCAGATTTAGAACCGTGACAAATTGAGAGTCCGAACTGTAGTGAGCCCAATATCGAACGGAACGGGGGGGACTCGTTCCTCCCGGAGGCGTTCGGGGGACGTCTACAAGTGGTAACTTACATCAATATGTTTTCCCTTGGAGCTATTTGCTCCACTCTTTATTAATGAGATGGCGGACTGATTGTCATAAAACATATTGACAGGTCTGGCAGGTATACCTAATTGTAAACTGTCACCTAATTGTAAACTGTCAACAAATCGTTTTATCCAGACCGCATTACTAACGACTGTGCTACAAGCTATGTATTCAACTTCCATAGTGTATTTTGCAACACAACTCTGTTTCTTACTTAACCAAGAAACTGTTGTTCCACCAAACAAGAACACATGACCACTAGTAGATTTTCTATCATCTACATCTCCTGCAAAATATGCGTCAGTGTATCCTTTTATGTCTAAATCACATAAACCAAAACATAATTTCAAATTTTTAGTGCCCTTTAAATATCTGAATATTCTTTTAACTGTTTGCCAATGTTCCTTACCTGGATTGGATTGAAACCGACTTACCAATTCGACTGCATGACAGATGTCAGGTCTTGTGCTTGTCCTAGCATACATTACGCTGCCTACTACCTGAGCATACGGAACATTTCTCATTTCTTCAACGTCAGACTTAGTTTAAGGACTCATATTTTTACTAAGACTTTGTCCCTTGCAAACAGGCGTGCTTAAAGAATTACAGTTATCCATATTAAATCTTTTGAGTACCTTGTCTAGATATTTCTCTTGATCTAGATATAATAATTTTGAATTTCTATCTCGTGAAATTCTATTTCCTAGAACATAGGTTGCAAGACCCATGTCTTTCATTTCAAATCTAGATGCCAAGAAAGTTTTGGTTTTTATAATCATATCTAGACAATTTCCTGCTAATAATATGTCATCCACGTATAAAGACAATATTGTTAACTTGTCATCATTTTTCCAGATATAAACACAGTGATCTAACGGACTCACAACATAGCCCATTTCTAAAATAGCTTGGTGGAATTTCAAATACCATTGTCTTGAAGATTGTTTAAGTCCATATAGAGATTTCTTCAACTTGTAGACTTTATCCTCATTGCCTTGGTTCTGGAAACCATCAGGTTGCATCATATAAATTTCCTCTTTTAATTCTCTATTGAAAAAAGCTGTTTCAACATCTAGTTGATGCAATTCCAAATCCATCCTGTCGACTACCGCCATTAGAATTCTTATTGAGGCAAATTTTGCAACAGAAGAATATGTGTCTACAAAGTCTATTCCAGGTTGTTGAGTGAAACCCTTGGCTACTAACCTGGCCTTATATTTCTTCAAACTTCCATCTACTTTGAATTTCTTTCTAAGAACCCATTTGCAACCAATGGTTTTTCTTCCATTTGGGAGATCAGTTAATTCCCAAACATCATTTTTCTTAATCGAGTCAAGTTCTTCATTCATTACCTCAAGCCATTGTGTAGCATCATTGCTACTCATTGCTTCTTTATAGCTAGTAAGATCATCTACTAAGTTATTAAGTTCTTCAACTTGAAAAACATAATGATCTTTCAAAAACGTAGATAGACGTCTTGCTTTCTTATTCCCACTTATCTCAGAATTCGAAGTAAGTAAAACAACGTCATGTAATTTGCGTTTGCTCCCACTATTAGATGGTTCAGGGAGAATATGTGGACTGTATGACAAAAAAGGAAGAGAAGAATCCGGAGATACTTCAGAGAGCAATTCAATTTGGTCAATAAGAGTAACAAGATCAGTGGATTAAAAAAAAATAGCATCTCGACTTTCTATTAATCCACGTTTGGGATGGTAAAAATGATAACCACTACCATTTTTGACATAACCAATAAACTTGCATTCCCAAGTTTTGCTTCCCAATTTATCCCTTAAAGGTTTGGGAATAAGTACATGTGCCTTACATCCCCAAACTTTGAGATTCTGAACATTAGGTTTAGTTCCATACTAGCATTCGTAAGGAGTTAGAGGTTTGGCTTTTGTTTCGACTTTATTTAAGATGTACGCAGCGGTGGACAAGGCTTCCCCCAAAAAATGAATAGGAAGATGAACATGAGCCATCATAGACCTTGTCATTTTCATGAGAGTATGATTTCGTCTTTCTGCAACCTTATTTTGTTGTGGTGTGTATGGCATTGTAAACAAATGTTTTATGCCATTGTCCTTGCAAAAAGAATCCATAGCTTCATATTCGTCACCTCTATAATTATTCAAATGTTTAATAGACCGACCAAGTTGCTTTTCTAGCTCTAATTTATATTCCTTAAACTTGGCAATTGCTTCTGATTTGTGTTTAAGAAGGTAGATATGTCCATATCTTGAATAATCATCAGTGAAAGTAATAAAGTACTCTATGCCACGATGAGTTTTAGTTCTTAAAGGGCCACAAATGTCCAAATAAATTATTTCGAGTAATTCCGATGATTTCCAATGTTTAAAAAATGGCTTGCTAATCATTTTGCCTTTGATACATGGTTCACATATATCAAAATCATCAAAACATACTTTAGGCAATAAACCACGTTTAAACATTCGAGACATTTTATTTTTATTAATGTGACCTAACCTTAAATGCCACAAATAAGAACTATTACTAGTAGAAACATGCAAATAATCAGAAATACATACTTTATTATCAATAGGAAGAGAGTACATGTCATTTCCTCTTACACCTTTCACTAATACACTTTGTTTCTTAATCAATACTGTGTTAAACCTAAAAGTAATCTCAAAACCTTTTTGAGTTAACACTGGAACTGAAATTAAATTTCGCCGAATGTTGGATACATAAAACACATCATGAAGCACAATAGAAGTTCCATTAATAGAGAATTGACAATTGCCAATGCCCAAAACATCACTATAGGAGTTGTTACCCATGTAGATTCTGCGTTCACCAACCTTCTTTTCAGTAAACTCCACGAACATGTCTTTATTTTGCACAATATGCCTAGTTGCAGCAGAATCAATCCACCATGAATTTGATGAAGGTTCAAGCACCATTGCTTCAGAAACTGTCATGGCAACAGGGTTATGATCCTTTTTCTGCTTGTTCTGAGGACAATTGGCTTTGATATGACCTTTTTGACCGCACTTGTAACATGGGCCTATCTGATGCTTGTGATGTTGTTGTTTTTGCCATTCTTGCAGTTTCTTCCATCCTTTCTGAAAACCTTTCTTCCATTTTTTCTTAAAAGAAGTCGTCTTTTTCTTGTTGAACGGTGTGTGGGTATTATTCTGTGGTTGTGGTGAAGATTGTGCCATCAACAAGTTAGAAGACAATCATTTTTTACGCCTGCACTTCATTCTTTCTTCTTCCAAAACTAAGAGTACAGGCAATGTTACTATTGAAATCTCTCGTCCGCTATGAGTTAGAGATGTAATAACATGATCCCAAGACAATGGAAGACTATTAAGTATGGTAGTTACTTGCATCTTGTCTGACAAACATTGGATAATAATTCCATTTGATTAACATGATCACCAACACTATCATTATCACTTATACGAGTGTTATTATATTTATCCAAGAGTAATTGAATTTGAGTATCCGATCAAACTCCATACTTACTTTCTAGTGCTTCCATTAGTTGTCTTGCAGTTTCATGTTCTTTAAAAAGCGGAATAATGTTATCTTTCATACTATGTAACATATTTGCCTTTGCCATTGCATCATCTTCTATCTATTTATTTTGGAACCAACTAGAATCATCATCTAGTTTAGAAGTGGATAAAGTATGCAATGTTTTCTCATGTGTAAGAAGATAAGAAATGTGGCGTTTCCATGCTCGGAAATTATTTCCATTAAGCATCTCGATTCTTGAAGAATCCATGGTATTTTTAATAGCCATATTAAAAACAAAATGTGTTACTGTGAAAATTCAAATGTGAATATGAAAATTCAAATGTGAATATTACAATACTAAAATAAAAAATAAAAATAAGCAAAATTAAAGACAACAAAAGGTCTTAATAAGGATAAGCCTTGTAGTTATTGAATCGGCCCCCGTGATGATGATGTGAAGGAATAGAACGGTTCTATTGCCTTGGGTAAAAAGAATGATGAAAACCCAATGGCCTTTTAAACCCAACACTTTGCTTATGAGTATTGTAATAATAGTTACGAGCCCAAGGAACACAATGGTGCCTTTTAAACAATGTTTCTGTGGATGTTTTCCTTGGTAACACTCTTGGATAGCCACCTCCACGAATTTTTTCTTTTGAAAATGTAGTACAAGTATCCACAAAAAAATTCTTAGAAAAATTCTGGCTTTTAAATGACTGAAAACGGCCTTGAAATAAGCAAGAACGAGTCAAAAAACCGTTTGGACTAGACTGCTATCGGTCCAAGGACTGGGCTGAACCGGTTTAGGCCGGCTTGGGTAGAACCGGCTTGAACAGCTGGTCAATGCACGGGTCAACGCGCAGATCAGTGCGCGGGTCGTGCGGAGTAGACGGACGCGGGTCCGAGCACGAAGGGTCAACGCACTGGTCTAGGCGCGAGACGCTGGGCCACGACTTTGGGCTGCTGGGCTGGGCGGTCCTTGAGGTTTTGGGTTGCTAGGCTCCGCTTGGCAGACTTGGGCCGATTACTGGATTGGCCCAAAAAATTTCTTTTTAATTTTTAGGCGCAAAGGAATTGATTTCCTTGCAGTAAACTTTATTTTGGGCCCTTTTTTTAATTTTGAATTCAGCCCAAACCTCTTAATTTGCAAAACAAAGTCTTCTTCTTGGCACTGTATTTTCCGATCGTCTTCTCCGATGGGAGTAGGAGACCAAACACTGTAAGTTGGATCTTATGGATCAAATTTTCTCCATTTTTCATAACCAATTTCTCCATTATGATCAAAATTTTGAGAAGAACAAGATGGTGCCAATTTGGAGATGCAATTTGAATAAAAAAATATTTTATAAAATTGCTTCCAACAGTGTAATTCGGACTCACTTTCGGCAAGGTTTAGAACAATAGCACCACCAACAGTTATTTTCTTCGGATAGTTTTCTGGAAATACAACACGTTGGTGATGATTAAATAAGCAAACCGAATTAACCAATGCTGAAGATTGACGATCAATGATTTTCTGAATTTTTGGTAAAAAGAGTTCCGAAAATTTTTGCTCTTCCGGACTAAATTTCGACATTTGCGATAATGTGTAACCTTGCTCTAATACCACTGTAAGATTAACTTAACAATGGCTAAATGATCGGAATTCCCGTGAGGGTATTTATCACGCAAGATGGAATCAATAATCCGAAAGCAAAGGTTATTCAATGGTTCTAAAAACTTGATATAAAGAACACATCCTGCCAGTGCTTTTATAAACACAATGGCAATCATTGCCAAAGGTCACAACCTTTGGATTCAAAAACTAGCAGTCACAATTGTCATGAAACAATGTGTCCATTGTGTTCAAATTCAAATACTTAACTTACCAGATTGTTCCATTACCTTGCGGGAAGGAATACACCAGCCATTGGATTTAATCAAGTATGCAGAGACACACCACATTATGGTGTGGTCACACTTAATCTAACAGAAATATATATATTTTGTATACACAAGTGTATATATCTATAGCAGACTTGGCCTAAAAAATTTAGGTTGGTGGATCATCAACCCGGCTCAGTCCAAACCTAACCCAAGCCTCAAGCCCAAGATCCACGGATTAGGACCCGACCTGGCCCGGTTCGATCCGAGCCGGCGGAGCACACGTGGCAATTTTTCCACAGTCAACTTGGATCATAGTCTTAGCCCAAGTCTACCCTTGAAAGATTCATAACTCCCTTCCTTCGAAAAATTTGAATGCCCCAAAGGGCTCATACCCTTATCAAAATCTTTAGGTTTAAATATCTATCAAAGCTTTCCTCTACAATCAATGTAGGATTGACAGTTATACACAATTCTTAATACCTCATTCATGAGGCCATCTTTATGAGACAATTTCGCGTTCAATTCTCAATGATTTTTTGTCATTCTTTTTGTGGTATAAAGACCTTGTCACAAAAAGTCTAAACTCATTTAATCCCACCTCAACCAATAGTTGGCATCTACTTTAATTTTACATTAAAGTCAACATAAAAATATTTTTTCCCACCATTTAAACTCTATGTTTAGAAAAACCTTTTTCAATGCAATACAAACATATGCAAACCTGTGGGGATATATTTTATGAATACCAACACGTGGCATGGTGACGCCGACGTGTCAGCCGAGGTACCACGTGCCCTGGTAGTTAAGCCGAGGTAATCTCGGAGAAGCCGAGGTAATCTCGGAGAAGCCGAGGTCATCTCCGAAGATATCGGAATCCGAGATAAGGGGCAAGAGTCCTAAGGCACAAAGGGGACTGAATCAAGATAAGGATAAAACTCTCAAGGAGTTATCTTTATCACTTAAAAGAGTCCAGAGTAAACAGTGAATTAGAATTCATAGAAGTCATACTTCTAGTGGGACTTGGATTGAGTATATTATAAAAGAGAGGCACCCCCATGGGTCTAAGGTATGTAATTTATACTTTGAGTATTCAATTTAGTACTTGATTATCTTTGAGAGATATACTGACTTGATCGTCGGAGTGCCCCCGGGTGGAAGAACCACCGCCGGAGCTTTTTTCTTTCTGTTTCAGGTTGCTTAAGCCATCTATTCTGCTTGTGCTCTCCAGCTGATCACTAAACGGGCAGTGTGGTCAGATTTTCACCCACACAATTTGGCGCCGTCTGTGGGAACGAAGGAAGAATAGATGGCCAGTAACGGACAACAGGAAAATATTGGGGATGACGCTCCCACTGGGAGTGGCAGACCAATTGACCTGGACATCGAAGGAGATAACCACAATGCAGAAGCCCGTGACCAGGGCCACAGAGAGAACGACGTCATCCCAGAAGGCGACACGTCAAAAAGAGCAAACCAAGGAAAATACTACAATGAAGATAACCTCCAGGTATGGAGGGACAGGTGCCTACGGAGGGATGAGGAAGTAAAAGAACTAGCAAACAAGTTGGCGGACCTCCAGTCAGTCGTCAACTTCATGATGCAGAATAATGTTATGCAGCCACCATACCCGCTGCAAGATACGCCGATGCCGGCGAACAACACTCAGAAGGATGGAAGAAAAACAATCCCCGAGGTCCCTCAGCATACCAGAAGCGGAAGGCATTCTCACCGGCCTTCCAGGGAAGTCGGACGGGAAAACCCGAGGCAAGAAGAGTCCCGAAGGACACACCACATGAAGAATCCAGACCCCAAAGAACATCGACATGTTCAGGGGCAAGTACTCCATTTTGACACAACCCATGAAGAAAGATCCAAACGACCCCACCACGAGGCCGAAAGCAGTGTACCAAAAAGACTAAAATCCAAAGACAGCCGAGCTCCAGGGAGGAGCAAAGAAGACTTAAGGGACTACCTCAAGAGGAGGCAGCAGAATGCAGAAGCCGAGGTAAATTCCCCAGTGAAACTGAGGACAGCCTTCTCGGTGGAACTGGACAAATTCGAACCGCCCAAAAGATTCAGTATGCCGAGGTTTCAAATCTATGATGGTAAGTCAGATCCAAACTTTCATGTTGGGCTATACCTAAATTCAATGGCGTTGTATAGCGGGAACGAGCCGTTGCTCTGCAAAGTATTCCCCTCATCCTTTGGGGAAATTGCATCTGATTGGTTCCATAAGTTACCAAAAGGAAGCGTAAAGACATGGGAAGGCTTGGCCGAGATGTTTGTGGCCAGATTCGTGACCAACAAGCTGCAACCCCTGAGGGTTGATGCTTTGATGGCTCTACGAATCACCAAAGAAGAAGGCCTCAGGGCCTATGCGAAGAGGTACTACGAGGTGTTCAACCGAATACCTGAATGCAACCAGGAAGTAGCAGTCGTATCCTTCAAGAACGGCCTGAAAGATGACTGCCCACTACGGAAATCTTTGGCAAAAACATTGCCAAAAAGCATGGAAGAACTCATGGCAAGAATTGAGAAATACGCCAGGGCCGAGGAAGATACATCGGGAAACAAGGAGGTGAAACAAGAAAAGGGAAACGGCTCGCCAAAGCGAGGCCGAGTCAACAATGGACCGACCAAACAAGAAATAGAATTGAGAAATAAACAGGCGGTAACAACGGTATTCCGGATCCCAATCCATAAAATCTTAGATCGGATTCAAAATCAACCTTATTTCAGGGCTCCAGCAAGAGCACCGGGGGAATTCATGGGAAGGAACGTTGGTAGACGTTGTGCCTACCACAATGAAGAAGGGCATCCAACTCAAGGTTGCAAAGCCTTAAAAGCACACTTGGAAGACCTAGTAAGACAAGGCCTTCTGAGGGACCTGGTCGATGAGGCCAGAACAAGGGAAGAACAGGCAAGGTTGCCTCAAGCACCAGCGGCACCCCCTCCCCCAGCACAGCTACCACAAGCAGGAGAACCAAGGGCGGTTAATGTGATCCACTCAAGGGTCAACGAAAACGAAGTCAGAGGAGAAACCCAGAGGGTAAGACATTTACAGCATATCTATCAAGTCGGGGAAAAGAGACATCGGCCAGAAGAATGCCAAGGGCCGATGATAGCCTTTACTGAAGCCGACCTAGAACTGGTCCAACATCCGCATAATGATGCCTTGGTAGTATCCCTCCAGGTTGGGGAGTGCCAAGTAAAACGCATCCTAATAGACCAAGGCAGCTCCTGTGACATCATGTACGTCAGATGTTACAAAGAGCCAGGCCTTCACCCCGATGACCTAGAACAATCCAGCGGCCCGATGGTCGGCTTTAATGGAACGCCGACATGGCCACTGGGTGCAACAAGCTTGGAGGTACAAGCCGGCACTAAGAAGATCAGGACGGAATTCCTGGTAATTGACACACCCTCACCATACAACATCATCCTGGGAAGACCGTGGTTGCATGCAATGGGGGCAGTTCCCTCGACGTTGCATCAACTACTCCGGTTCCCAACAGAGCATGGGATTGAAGAAATCAGAGGGGATCAACTACAAGCCAAAAATTGCTCCATGGCAGCAATAAAGTCCACCTGTAGTATACGGGAGCCAAAGAAAGCAAAAGTTGAAGATGAGGACATGGAAGTCCTAGAAGACGTCGGGAAAGAACCAGCCGAGAAAAGCGAAGAGGCGTTAAAGAAAATCCTCGTCCAGGAGGGCGACGAAGAACGATTTTTTCTTCTCGGCTCAGGCTTAGCTAGAGAAGAAGAAAAAGAACTGGAAGATTTTTTAAGGACAAACATAGAGGCGTTCGCCTGGACACCTTATGAAATGCCTGGCATTGACCCCGAGGTCACTTGCCACAGTCTGAATGTCGACAGATCGGCAAAACCTGTGATTCAACGAGCCAGAAGGCCGACGTTAATGCACGTCGAAGCAGTCGAGGAAGAGGTAGACAGACTCCTTGAAGCCAGGGCCATCCGAGAAGTCCAGTACCCAACGTGGCTGTCCAACACAGTAGTAGTAAAAAAGAAGAATGGCAAGTGGAGGGTTTGTGTAGACTTCACCAGCCTCAACAAAGCTTGCCCGAAAGACAGCTTTCCTCTGCCCAAAATCGACCAACTGGTAGACACCACCTCGGGACATGAAATGATGAGTTTTTTAGATGCATACAGAGGGTACCACCAGATTGCTATGTACCCTCCAGATGAGGAGAAGACCACGTTCATCACCCCGAAAGGCCTGTACTGTTACAGGGTAATGCCTTTTGGGCTGAAAAACGCAGGAGCAACCTATCAGAGGTTAGTGACAAAGATGTTTAAACACCTGATTGGCAAAACGGTAGAAGTTTACATCGATGATATGGTCGTAAAGACCAAGGAATCAAAAGGTCATCTTGCCGACCTAAAAGAGGTCTTTGACATACTCAAAAGATATCGGCTCCGACTCAACGCCTCAAAGTGCGCCTTCGGAGTTGGGTCAGGTAAATTTCTAGGATATCTGGTAACAAGAAAGGGCATTGAAGCCAGCCCAGACCAAATCAAGGCCATCCTGGAACTACAGAGTCCAACATCGGCAAAGCAAGTTCAAGTGCTCACTGGAAGGGCCGCAGCCCTAAACCGATTCATCAGCAGAAGCTCAGACAAGTGCAGACCCTTCTTTAACCTGGTGAAAAAAGCCACAGACTTCCTATGGACGGAAGAATGTGAAGCTGCCTTAGCCGACCTAAAAAAGTACTTGACCACAACCCCGGTCCTTTCTAACCCAATCCCAGGGGAGGAATTGTTTTTGTACTTAGCAGTCTCTGAACACGCAGTCAGTGCAGTGTTAATCCGAGAGGAAAAAGGGGAGCAAAAGGCTGTCTATTATGTAAGCAAGACTCTGGCTAACGCGGAAACAAGGTACCTACCACTGGAAAAATTAATGCTAGCCTTGGTAACGGCCTCAAAGAAATTGAGCCATTACTTTCAGGCACACAAGATTGTGGTTCTAACAGAACACCCGCTGAAATCCTTATTACATCAAGGAGACTTAACAGGAAGGATAGCAAAATGGGCAGTAACACTAGGCTAGTTTGACCTAGAATTTAGGCCAAGAACAGCAATAAAGGGCCAAGTTTTGGCCGACTTCGTCGCAGAACTCACACCTGAAGGCATCACACCTCGGGCTCCGTCGAGCCAAGATGAGCATCGGCCCGACAAGCAAAAAGAATCCCAGTCAAAGACAAAAAAGCAAGAGAAAGAAAAGCTCAGACCATGCAGCATCTACATCGGCGATTCATTCAGACTATTCGTCGATAGAAGTTCAAACCGCCAGGGAGCAGGAGCAGGAGTACTGCTGATATCTCCAGATGGAGAAATTGTAGAACAGTCCATCCGCCTGGGGTTCAAAGCCTCCAATAATGAAGCAGAATATGAAGCATTAATTGCAGGGCTAAAGCTAGCAGCAGCAGCAGAGGCAGACGAGGTAATTGTTTTTTGTGATTCACAATTGATTGTTAACCAATCAACAGGAGAATTTGCAGCCAGAGACGAAAGAATGTCGGCATATGCAAAAGAAGTCATCCGACTGGCAGCCCTATTCCAGAACTGTAGATTACTCCAAGTAAGCCGAGATGACAACACCCACGCCGACGCGTTAGCCAACTTGGCCAGCTCAATTCAAACTAGAAAAACAAGGACAATTATGATCGACTACATGTCGGCCCCAAGCATAGATAAACAGAGCATTGAACAAGAAGCAATGTGCGTGGGCCTTGGACCAAGTTGGATGGATGCAATCATTACATTCCTAAAAGAGGGGAAGCTGCCAGAAGACCATAAAGAAGCACATAAAATTAGGCTAAAATCGGCCAGATTCAGTCTAACAGCGGAAGGCCATCTTTACAGGAGGTCCTTCACTGGACCACTTTTAAGGTGCGTACATCCTTTGCAGGTTGAAGATTTCCTTTACGAGATTCATGAAGGAA
This sequence comes from Camellia sinensis, assembly GCF_055761805.1. Lineage (NCBI taxonomy): Eukaryota > Viridiplantae > Streptophyta > Magnoliopsida > Ericales > Theaceae > Camellia > Camellia sinensis. The sequence continues at coordinate 3,549,941 of NC_138974.1, read as the reverse complement.
TTTGTGGAAGCCATGCAGGGGGCAGATCGTTAGCCCACAGGACCATTACCCAGGGGTATTGGTGGCCCTACATGCAAAAGGACGCCGAAGCCTATGTAAAGAAGTGTGAACAATGTCAAAGGTTTGCACCTTTGATACATCAACCAGCTGCCGACCTAAACCCAGTATCCAGCCCTTGGCCGTTTGCCCAATGGGGCATGGATCTGGTTGGACAACTTCCCCAAGCAACTGGGCAAAGAAAATACTTGCCGGTAGCAACAGACTACTTCACAAAATGGATAGAGGCAGAACCTCTTGCCAAAATCCGAGATGTGGATGTCAAGAATTTTATTTGGAGAAACATAATCACCAGATTTGGGATTCCAAGAGCAATTGTTGCCGACAACGGGACACAGTTCGACAGCAAACTCATCAAAAACTTTTGTGCAAAATTCAAGATCAAGAATTATTTCTCAACACCAAGTTTTCCTCAAAGCAATGGGCAAGCAGAAGCATCCAACAAAGTAATCCTGGATGGAATAAAGAAGAGGCTGCAGGCAGCAAAAGGAAAGTGGGTGGACGAATTGCCCAACGTACTTTGGGCGTATCGGACTACGCCGAGAAGATCAACAGGAGAATCCCCCTTTGCCATGGCCTATGGCACAGAAGCAGTCATCCCATTAGAGATCGGCATCCCAGGGATCAGAACCCAGGGAGTAGAGAATGGCACCAACGACATACTCTTAGCCCGAGACCTGGATTTATTAGAAAAACGAAGAGAGAAAGCTGCAATTCAGCTCGCAATATACCAGCAACAGCTTGCCAGAGCTTACAACAAGAAGGTTAATCCAAGAGATTTTCAAGTTGGCGACCTAGTCCTAAGAAAAGTCGTCGGGAACAAGAAGGATCCCAGGGAAGGCAAGCTTGGCCCAAACTGGGAAGGACCCTACAGAGTCACTTCAGTATTAGGCAATGGAGCATATCAGCTTGAGGACAATGAGGGCAAAGCATTGCCCAGACCTTGGAATACTTGTAATTTGAAATTTTTCTATCATTAGATAAACATCATTGTTTGGCCAATATTATCAATAAAGTCTTTTCAGAATCCTTTCAACATGATCGATTGATAAAGTTATGCATGGATGTTTTTGAAGACATATCAAACTCAGGCAAAGCTAAGCCGATGTTATTCCTTAATTCACTTGTTGAAATTTGTAGCAATTTACAAGTTGGAATTAAGCTGATTCCTTATCTTCACTTGTTGAAATTTGTAGCAATTTACAAGTTGAAGTTAAGCCGATGTTATTCCTTAATCCACTTGTTGAAATTTGTAGCAATTTACAAGTTGGAATTAAGCTGATTCCTTATCTTCACTTGTTGAAATTTGTAGCAATTTACAAGTTGAAGTTAAGCCGATGTTATTCCTTAATCTACTTGTTGAAATTTGTAGCAATTTACAAGTTGGAATTAAGCTGATTCCTTATCTTCACTTGTTGAAATTTGTAGCAATTTACAAGTTGAAGTTAAGCCGATGTTATTCCTTAATCCACTTGTTGAAATTTGTAGCAATTTACAAGTTGGAATTAAGCTGATTCCTTATCTTCACTTGTTGAAATTTGTAGCAATTTACAAGTTGAAGTTAAGCCGATGTTATTCCTTAATCCACTTGTTGAAATTTGTAGCAATTTACAAGTTGGAATTAAGCTGATTCCTTATCTTCACTTGTTGAAATTTGTAGCAATTTACAAGTTGAAGATAGGCCGAGGTTATTGCTTAAGTTCTCATAGCAATATGTGGGTTGTTTAAACCCAAGGGAAGATGCTTAACACTTGTTGAAATTTGTAGCAATTTACAAGTTTATGTTAAGCCGACATACGATCACCCGCTGAGGTACACAGAAAGTTACAGGTTAAAATAAAGGCTAAGTATATTGTTCATTACTTGTTGAAATTTGTAGCAATTTACAAGTAGGTAAGATTAAGATAACCGTCTAAAACTTGTTGAAACTTAAGAAGGAGCTTGCAAAAGTTTACATTCCGAAATATATGTTCTATACTTGTTGAAATTTATGAAAAGATTGCAGGACAGTATCTTGCCGAAGTAAAAGTTTTATGGTTATACCCGAGGTATATAACCCCGAGAAGATTGCACAAAGGAAGCAACATGCAAAGGATTTTTTTCTAAGTACAAGACTATGCAGAAGCAGTCAACAGAATATCACAAAATCAAAACATCCAGAGAAAGAACTGTTGCAGTTACATATTGAAGAAACCACATCAACCAAAAGAAGGAGTTTTGCATTATCCAGAAAGTAAAGAAGTACAAAGTACAAGGTACAAAAAAAAAAAAAAAAAAAAAACATTTTCAAGATTCTTCAGTATCAGCCACTGCAGGAACGGGGACCTCGGACGATTCAGGTGGAATCTCCTCGGCCACTTTCTCCGCTTGTATTTCGGCATCTATCTCTGCCAATGTTGTGTCAAGACTTCTTTCAGTCAGAAGACGGTCAGATGATAGATACCCTTGAACAGACTCCCTGGGCACTTCCTCAGCATCATCACCCCCCTCATCTTGAGTTAAGTCCATAACCTGCTCAGCAGGAGGAGGGGACTTGGCTTCGGCAGCATTCTTGGGTTTTCTCACCAAGGCCTCACCATCATCTTTTTCTTCATCTTCATCCACGGCCTCGGCCTCAGACTCTGATCCACCTTCAGGAGGAGGTGGAGGAAATGGTAAAGGAATAGCGTCGGCCTGGCGCAATGGCGAGTCAGCAGGAAGATCAAGCTTCTTTATCAAGGACATCCAACCAAGGGAAAATCCCCTGTTGCATGCCTGCCTGACTTGAAGCTTGTAGTCTTCTGCGACGTCGGCCATACCTTGAGCATAGGCCTTTTCGTCGGCCTCTTTGATTTCGGCCTCTTTAGTGGCCAGAGCTTGCTGGAGTTCTTTCTCCGCTTGGGCCTTCTGAACCTCGGCATTTCTCTTCTCGGCCTCAGCAATCTTTCTAACGGCCTCAGCAGCTTCGGCCTTCTCAAGAGCTAAAGTTTGAACCTTCGTTGCAGCCTCGGCCTGATCCTCCAATTTTTTCATTTTTGCCTCAAGGGCCCGTATCTCTCTCTTCATTGAAAATGCTTCCCTTTTCATATCAACCAACCTTTGACGATTTTCAAAGGATTGCATGGAAAATGAGTGGGCATGCTGAATGGCCTGCAAAAAGAACAGAAATGTGAGACAGTACTCTCAGTGAAGAACGGAAGAAAAAATCACAAGTACAAACAGAAATACTTACTTGAGCAGAGTGTTGGAGCATAAGAGCGTAATTTTCATACTCACTAAGCTTGGCATTTTGCTCCAAGTCATTTGGTAGAAGAAGAGCAGTGCTAAGGGCGACAGCAACGTTGATATCGTCAGCACTTTCACTAGCCATAATAGGCCTATCCTCCAGGGATAGATCAGGGGCCCAGGGGACGTCGGGCTTCTTCGAAGCCAAGGTCGTCGCAGACGATGACCTTGGCCGCTTTGATTGTATAGACCCGGAGGGTTGGCCCTCAGCAGATCTCTTTGTTGAAGTAGAGGCTGATTTTTTGCTTTCAGCTAGCTTCGAAATCGGCAAAGCATCCTCAGCCTCGGCATCTGTAGCCTTGGCCTTAGACTGAACCTTTTTAACTCTCTTTGGTTTGGGTGGGAGCATTGATTGCGTTGGTGCGGCTTCGGCGTCAGTTGGGAGATCGGCAAGAAGGTCTTGGACGATAGGCCTTGGACGAACCATTTCGGCAGTCTTTACAAGCTTTCGTCGGCGTTTACGTTCAGGAATTGGTATTAAGTAGGGGCCGAAGTTGATGGAAGATCGGCTGGGTCAGATGTGGACTCTTGATCTGTTCGGGATGTAGAAGCAGTTAAGGTTGTGGCTGTGGGTGGAGAAAGACTCTTCTTCCTTTTTCTTGGGACGTCGGGTAAGGTGGATTTGTATGTAGGGATGAAGTTTAGTAATACTGGGGCTTTTCGTTTATGGATTGGGAGGCCAAGAAGTGTTTTCAGATCTGTTCCTGGGAAGAAGGATTGGCGAAAATTTTTCGGTGGCTGATGAAGATCTGCAAAGAAACAGACGTCAGAAACAAAGTATTAAAGTCTTAAATAAAAACAACTAAAGTGTTGACTCAGGGCTCTTACTCTTGCCCTCTGTAATTGTTCGAGGAAGAGGGTAGAGGTGGACATCTTCATCTGGGCCAAATTCCCAATTTCCAGAAGCAATGAGAAAATCATCTCCAGCCCCCTTGTTGGAGTCTGGGAGGTCGGCTATAATTTTATACTGAGTGGATCTCGGCTTAAGGTAATAGACAAAACCCCTATCCTTCAGATCAAGAGGGCACATGGTATAACAATATTGAAGGTCGGCTAGGGTGATTCTAAGGTTTTCTTGCCTAGCTAAGGCAATAATACCGTTAATTACCCTATAGGAATTGATAGTAAGTTGCATAGGGTTCAGCTTATAGAAATGGAGAACTTGACGAAAAAGGAGATCGAGTGGAAGCCGAAGTCCACATTCGGTAAAAGCAACTATTGGAAAAGGCATCGTGTGGTCTGTGGGCACAATGGTATCATTATCCCCAGCCAGCTTAAGATGAACATCGGCTGGGATAGAGAATTCTTGCCTAAAGTATTCAAGTTTTGTCGGGGTATTTACCCTATGCCTCCACATACCCATTATGTTGGCTTAAACTAAGAGGAATATGTTTCAGAAGGTGGGCGTTTTTCAGGTTTCCCTAAAGATTAAGGGTTCTACAGACAAATCCCAAATCTATAAGGTATGAGGATAAAGATCGAGGGCACAGATCTGGGGCAGATACAAAAAAGAGAAAACAAAGATGAAGTTTCAGATTCAAGAACAGAGGTATAGTTCTCAGAAACAATAGAAATACAGAAAAAATCAAGGACAGCGACAAAGAGAATGATGAAAAAGCATAGAAGTTCAAGGTAAAAGCCACAAATTCAAGATACAAATAAATCCAAGACCTCGAACAAGATCAGTAATGGCAACAGACAGACAAAAGCACATAAAGAGAATGAAAGAATTAAAGGAAAGGGTCTTACCAGGACAAATGAAGCCGAGGCAGTGCTCGCCGAACCTAGAAATTGATTGCAACAGCAAAGAGGGCTTTTGCAAGAATGAGGGATTAAGAGCAGTTCCAGAAGAAAGAATGGAGCAATGGCAGATTCGAAGAAGAATGAGTTTTCAGAGGGAGAAAGAGCAAGAAGACGGAATGAAAAAGTGAAGAAAAGATAGAGGCAAAAGAAAAGTTTTGTCAAAAATGTGAAACGGCGGCAAAATTAGGGCAATCATTACGCCTAGGGTAACGCACGCGTCAGACGGCGCAGACGAAATGAACAGACAGCTTCAGGCGCGTCACTGACACGCTCCAATAAAGACGAAACACGTAAAAGAAACAGTTAGATATGCATGACAGCTCATGCGCATGGGAGAATACGATCAAAGCCTTGTTCTCCGAAGAGAACACGTCGGCTGAAAGTAGATAATCTTGGCTAAATAGTTTTTGAGCCATTACTCAGAAAAGAAGTGACAAAATTTCGGAATAGATTCCATCACCTCAGAATGCCGAGGTAATAGAACCTAGGGGGCAGTTGTGGGGATATATTTTCTGAATACCAACACGTGGCATGGTGACGCCGACGTGTCAGCCGAGGTGCCACGTGCCCTGGTAGTTAAGCCGAGGTAATCTCGGAGAAGCCGAGGTCATCTCCGAAGATATCGGAATCCGAGATAAGGGGCAAGAGTCCTAAGGCACAAAGGGGACTGAATCAAGATAAGGATAAAACTCTCAAGGAGTTATCTTTATCACTTAAAAGAGTCCAGAGTAAACAGTGAATTAGAATTCATAGAAGTCATACTTCTAGTGGGACTTGGATTGAGTATATTATAAAAGAGAGGCACCCCATGGGTCTAAGGTATGTAATTTATACTTTGAGTATTCAATTTAGTACTTGATTATCTTTGAGAGATATACTGACTTGATCGTCGGAGTGCCCCCGGGTGGAAGAACCACCGCCGGAGCTTTTTTCTTTCTGTTTCAGGTTGCTTAAGCCATCTATTCTGCTTGTGCTCTCCAGCTGATCACTAAACGGGCAGTGTGGTCAGATTTTCACCCACACAAAACCTTACTTGAGAGTGTAACAGTGCGAAGATTAATTTCTTGTGTATTAGGCTAACTGAGTATGACTTTTTTTTATCAAAAAATCCTCACACTTCTAAAACATTCTAACACTCCATTACAAACTGATTTTGTCTACAAAAATTGTCAACATAAAATATTCTTTAACAAAAAATATATATTTGAATTTTGTAAAAATATTGCCACGCCAAAAAGAGAAAATTATATGAAAATATAGTGTTTTTTAAAAAAAAAATTAATTTTTTTTAACATACTAATTTTTAAATTTTTTTAGAAAATAAATTATAAAACCTTAACGAAATAGAGTGGCGTTTGGAATGGGACAAGTGGGGGTGGTGAAGGTTGGGGCAGAGGGGAAGGAACAGTGGAAGTTTGGAATTAAATTTGAAGAGGAGAAAGAAATGGGGTTATAATTTGAGATTGGATTTTGGGGCTTAGGTTTTGGGTTTTAGATTTAAAAGCTAGATAGAAATTTGTTTTGGGTGTAAATTGAGAAAAATTATAAATTACAAACATTACGGACCAAAGTTTAAAAAAAGAGAAAAAAAAAAGAGTTTAAGAGTCAAAGTGGAAATCTTAAAAAACTTAAAGGGTCAAAGCGTGATTTATTTATTTTGCCACGTAGTTCAACTTGACATTTTTTATTCAAAATTGGACGGAAGTTAATTTTGAGAGTAAATTAAAAAAATTACAAAGGTTAGAAGCCAAAATGACCAAAAAAAAAAAATTAATTAATTAAGAATTAAAGTGAGAAAATTGTGGAACATAAAGAGGCAAAGCATAATTTTACCTTTTATTTAAATATTCAGGGTAAAATAGGAAATTTGATAAGAAGGACAATCTCGTCCACGTGCTTGGAACATGCGTACTTGCAAGGAGTTGCACCACCAACACTGGACTGGATATGAATATCATGCTTCTTTGATGATGAATTATTTGTCAAATCCAGATTTTTTCTAAAAAAGTTTTTTCCAAGCAAGTTTTTTTTTAATTTGTTTATTTATTTTGTAGCTGAATAACTTCAAACTAAATTTAAATTTTTAAAAACATTATTTTAAGTATTTTATAATAAATTAATTGAATAGTGTTTTAAAAATGCGGCTACATTCAAAGTATGACATCACAAAATAAATTTACAAAAATAACTTCATAACTATTTAAATTTGAAAAATACGAGTTGCATTGTGTTCAAATAATATTATGTTTTTATTTATATAAAATGGTACAGTCTACAATTGTAAGTAGGGTCAATAAATTATTTGAACATGAAATTCACATTTTGGACCAATCATATCTTATGCTTTGTTTACACACTCAAAAAAGTTTATCAATAAATTTATTTTCAAGAATTAGCATCAGATTAAATAAATAAATAAATAAATAAAAAACGCTTCTGTTTTTCTTAATCCCAATTGAAATTTACTCTAGTTTGACCTTAAAGTAGGACCTAAAAGTAAAAAGATTTGAAAAGAAAAATCATTTTTAAAAAATTTACTAGAGACACAAAAAATAAATAAATAAAATTCTAAAAAAATAACTATCAAATCCAACTGATCTTCTCTCTCACTTTAGAAATTATATTTCTGTTTTAATGTTAGGATCAGTCCACTTGTAATTTCTTCCCCACATGCGCAAGTGGTTAATTATTGTGATTATTTTTTTCTTTTCTTTTTACAACCTTAACTATGTATGCTTTCTTATTATTATTGACAAAATAATGTTATATACAATTAAATTCCCCTCGTGCAGCTAGGCTGTTGTTAAGTTCACCACATTATGTCACATGCAAATACAAACAAAATAAATGTAGCATTGAGAGAGAGAGAGAGAGAGAGAGAGAAAAGATAAGGTTTATGAAACAATAATATGCCAACTCCATGTAGGGCCATGTATGCTTTGTACTCAATGATTACGTTGGCTGGTGTTAGACTAACAAGGTAGTTAGTTACAACTAACAATTATGAAATGTTTGCCTTCACATGATGAGATTCGTTCATTGCTCTAGAAATGTGTGAAGTTGGCAAGTCAGATAATTATTTTCATGTTGAGTATTTTAAAAATTTGGATACAATACGGTCATCTTTTGTCATGATTTGAATCTGGTATTTAAAGGTTAGACATTGTAACAGATCAATAATAATGATTATCGAATGTCATTTTTAGAACTAAACTAATTAATAATTGTAAGAGGAAACAATTTAATTGTCCTATTTTAATTTATTTTAAGACTTGGACGCCTCGTTTTAGGCACTCAATGATGAAAATTAGAATGCGCAAGACTTCGATTTCTCTAGAAAAAAGCTACATCTAAAAGCGGATTCAAATCTTACACTATTTTGACCAACTATTTTAAAACATTAAAACTATTTTTAAAATATTTTTGGTCGTGTAGAATCCAATTATTTCTATGATGTTCAAGCTCACTTTTCAATCAAAATATTGTACTTTTCAGTAACCGAGGAAAGACAAAGTAGAAATGAATGGAAAGCAGGAGAATCCTTCAAAAAAAAAAAAAAAAAAACCCTATTTTTACTTTATTTTTGGCCTAGCTATACAAAATGAGCCCAGCCGAACAACTTTTATGTATGGCAGTACAACTTTGTATTGGCCAGACATGTTTTGTTTAGCCGAACAACTTCGTCGATAAATAAAGCAGTTTCTAGAAGATGGTTCTCCATGCATGTGGAGGTGCCACCTCCGTAATTTTTGAGAGAATTGCAGATGAAGTAACCTCTTGGCCTATAAATACACTTCTCTTTTCAAAGGATTAGGGCTTGAAAGATTTACAGGAGCATAGAGACACCCACTTGATCTCAAAGCTCTTGCATCATCAAATTTCTCTCTTTCTCTCTCTACATACACCTCCATTGAAGCTTGGGATTGAAGCTTTTCATGTTGGAGATTCAAGGAAGATTTCAGAAGTCTGAGGGTGCCTAAAGTAAGGATTGCTAATCAAAGAGCTCTTCCTCCTTTGCTTGAGGTAAACTTTTGAACTTTCTCATCAATTTCTTTTCTATTTTCTTTTCTTTTCTCTCCTGTCAAACACTTTATACTTATGAATTCTATTGTTTAAGATATGATTGGGCATGTGGATAAATTAGGGAATTTGCCACCCCTCTAGAGGAATTGATTGGATTACTTGAATTCTTGTTTTCTTACACTTTCTTTCTTATTTTCTCACTGTTGGAAATGGTAGAAAAATTATGGGTAAAAACAGAATTTTTTCCTAACTTTGGTCTATTATTAAGGTGGGACCCGTGCGTTAATTTTGGTAGGTCTAAGTGGTAACGTGTTCTATGCCGTGTTGTGATTCACGTGGTATATTTGGTTGCTCAAAACCATTATCGGGTGAATAGAAAATTGAAGCCGAAGTGAGCTCCATGGAAATGGAGTTTTGGTGGAAATTCCTTAAGGTTGGAAAATGACTTGTCCCACATTGATTTGGTGGGAAGTTTTGAGTGGGTTTATAAGATATGAGATTGGACCTTGGGGTGTGCCCCAAGGGGTATCCAAGTTTTGTAGAGAGAGAGGTTATAGGCAAAATGGGCTAGACCCATTGGACCTAAAAAAACTGCCACACACGCGCGCCGCCGCCTTTTGTCCGGTTGGGCAAGCTGGCTTGGGCGCGGGTGTATGGTTGGGTTGGGCTTGTTCGGCCCAATACTAATCTTTTTTGGACAAAAACATTTGGATTTAATTTTATTTTTTGAAATAAAATATGTCCAACTGTCCAGAATTCAAATTAATTCCGGAATTAATCTGTTCCGATTTTTCTCTATACCCAAGCAGGTCCCTTCCTTTTTTTATCTGTTTGAATTTTAAACCCAACAGATTTAAATCTGTTTAATTCAAAACCAAACAGGTTTCATACCTGTTCAAAACAGGTTTGCACCTATTTAATTCAAAATCAATAGCCACCACTGCATCTATAAATAGGCAGCCCTCATTTGATGTTTTCCATTCAGAAATTTCGTACTTCTTCTCTGTAAATTTATTCTTCATTTTGCTACATTTAATTTTTGTGAGAAAGAGTGTAAACACTTAGTGTGTTCGTTGAACAAATAAATTGTAGTGCTGCATTTATTTTATAGCGATCCCGGTTGTCCCTTTACTGTTCTGTTGTATTCCGGACTCGATTCCGTGGAGTTGGTAGTTGTATCTATCTTGTTGTCGTCCTTTAATTCCATTTGTTTGAGTTTTAGGATGTGTTGGGCATGTTTCGAACAGGTGGGTCGAACCTTGGTCTGAAATCTTGTTGCCATGTTTTTGGTCGTTCCGCTTGAGCGGGTCTTGTTGCGCTCGAGCGGAGATTGCACACTCCCAGTATTTCGTGTCCCTGCAAAACTTCTGCAGGTGTGATTTTTACGCTCGAGCGGGTACTCTGGCGTTTGAGCGGGTAGTACTTTTTGGTGTAAGTTCTGGGAGAGGGAAATCTACGCTCGAGCGGACTGGTTTTTGCGCTCGAGCGGATGTACTTTATTCTTGTATCTTGGCGCTCGAGCGAACCTTCTTGCGCTTGAGTGTACCTAGTTTTTTGTTCTTGAAGCTCGAGCGTTGTGTTCTCCGCTCGAGCGGGAATGTCGTATATCAGTCGGCAGTTGGGCATTTTAAAATCACTTTTTTTACATTCTCTCTCTCTCTCTTACTTTCTAAAAAGTTGTTTTGAGAGCTCCTCTCTCTAGAAACTCCCTTCTCTCTAGGGTTTGATCTAGTTAGAGTGTCTCACTATCCTCCGGCCTCTGTAAAAAGTGTGTGGATCGTCGAGGGCTCCATTTTGATCCATGGATCTTTGAGTTTGGAGCATTTTGGTTTTCTTCAACTTCCCCATTTGAGCTCTAACTTTGAGGTAGGGATATCCTACTCCTTCTCATGAGTTTTGTCTTTGAATTTTAGTATTTTGATGAGTTGGGGGTTGTTGGGTAATTTTGAGAAAGTTTGGGCCTTTGTGTAATTTTACAAAAGTTGGGATTTTGTTTATATAAACTTATATGCATGTTTGGCATAGAGAAATGAGATCAATATTGATTTATTGGTGAAAATGGAACCTTAGGATTGTGATGTTAATTATGGGAAATGCTCTAATTACATTGATAAATTAATTGGTATAATTAATTTGAAGAAAAGAAGAATTAAATTGAGAATGTTGGAATTGGATGTGTGTGGGATTAAAGGGTGTAGTTTGATTCGTTCATCGCTCACCTAGTTGAAATGTTGATTATATATCCATTTGGTACATTTATTTTCAGTATAGAAATAACTGCTTTGGGCTATCGGTGGAGGATAGTGTTGATTGTTGTAGACATTGCATGATGATTAGGCAAACTAAAACTAATCGATTGAGTATGCTATTGAATATAGCAACTGGAATAATACATTAATTCTATGTATTCATTAATTGTATATGATCTATGTTTATATACATGTGTTGTATGGGAGGAGATGGGGGATGTACTCCACGGTTTAGGGGAAGATAGGGGATAGACCTCTAAACCGGATTTTGTGTGACATTGATACAGCACTACAATGTGTATCAAGTGTTGATTATGGAAGTGTTTGAATTGATTTGATATAGCACTAAAATGTATATCGTTATCAATTGTAAAGTATAGAAGTGATTCTATGTTATGTGGATACAACATCGAAATGTGTATCTTTCGCGAAGTGTGGGAATGGTTTATGTGTTATTGATACAGCATTAAAATGTGTATCCCTCATGAATTTTGAAAGTGTTTTAAAGATGAGTCTAAATCTCATTAAGTTATTTGGCTAAGTGTTGAGCCTTGTTTTCTAACTCAAAGTTGGAAAAACATGGACTTAATGTCATGAAATCGAAATGTGATATATGTGGATGTATCTGTGTTGACCATCTATCAACTACTAATCTTTTAGTCATTGTTCATGGCTGATTTAGTGTATTTCTACTGGACTGTGGCTCACCCTTTATGAGACATCATTTTCAGGTACAGGTAGCATGCCACCTCCAAGGACATAGCTTGGGAGGCTAGAGACAGACTGACTGCTTGTTATTTGCTTTCTTTTGATGTATTACATGTAAATTCAAGCCAAGGGCTTAATGTGTATTGAGTTAGCACTCTTCTTTTTGTAACCAAGTGTTAACTTGGAAAGCTGTAAGCCCGTAGGGCATTTACTTTTGTTGTTAACATGTAATACTTTTGTAAGAACTATTCTGATTTAATGGAAAGGTGGTTGGTTTCTTTATATGTAACAACCCTCATACTGTTTACTGATTAATGACTGACCGATTACTGTTAAACGAAACTGATAATGACTGATAACTGACTGATAATCGAACTGAATGAAATACTGAACTGACTGACTGAAATTGAAACTGAATTGACTGAGTATATGTTAGTTAATTGCATTCTATCTGTTTGATTGTCTGATTATCTGTTCATGTTTATATGTTTAAACTGCTAATTGAAGGCCTTATCAGCGGCCGAACTAGAAACCGATTGATGTTCCGTGACCCTCATATTTAATGTGATTTTATGGTATAAGTATCTGAAAATTGATTAGGTATGATTAAATTAGATTAAATAAGCTAATTGAAGAGTTGGACTTAATTACCGTTCCGCCACTTAGTGGCCACCACATCACACCTCTTGAGCCTTTTACACTCCACGTATGTGATCAAACCAAACATTTCTTCTCCTCTTCTTGCCTCAACCGACCTTAGAGAGAGAGAGACTTGAGGAGTTGGTTTTCATCTTGAATTGCTTGGAATTGTTTGAGAATTGAAGTGTGATTGCTACTTTGAGCTCCTAGACCTTGAATACAAGACTAAGGTAGGACATTCATCTTCTTATTGTTGTTCTTGAGTTCATTCTTGCACAATTCATGCTTTAATTGTAGAGTTAAGCCATGTTTTGGTGCATACATGTTGGATTGAAGCTCATCTCTTGCATGCATGTTAGTATTATTGCATTTTGAGGTTGATTACATGGGCATTAGTACATGCATGCTCATATTGTTGTTATAGACCATGTTTTCATCTGGTTTTGGAAAGAAATGAGCTCATTTGAGCAAGCTTTGGAGCTTCAATTTGGTTTAAAACTCATTCATGCATGTTTGAATGTTGTTCTTGAAAATGGGTTTGAATGTGGTTTTAATTGACTCACCTTTGGGGCTTGAATTCATAAATTGAGCTTTGAAACTTGTTATACATTGAATTTAATGATGTTTTCCAGAATTTGGGCCCAAGAGGTCGAGTTTGGAATGGTTGAATGCTTGGTTTGAGCTTGGGAGGCAGATCTGGAAATTCCAGATTTGGCTTCCCCGCTCGAGCGAAGGATTCCCCGCTCGAGCGAGCACCTTTGTCCAGGGATCCGCTCGAGCGACCATCGAGCGACCATCTCGCGTAAAATCTCAGCATCCAGTACTTTTACTGTTTTGCAGACCGCTCGAGCGAAGGATTCCTCGCTCGAGCGAAACCTTTGATTTTGGACTTACGCTCGAGCGGAGAAAGTCTCGCTCGAGCGAAACCCCTATTTTCAGCAAAGTTTGCAAAATGTTTTCTAAGTGTATTTTTGCATCCTCATCCCATCCTAGGCATTCTTAGGCCTAGTTTAAGACATTTAGATGAGGATATCGTTGTAGAACAAACCAAGACAAATTAGGGATTAAGTTATGATATTTCCCAACTGTGTAGCTTAGTGTGTTCAACCTGTGAACTGTGTAGGGTTGGCAACTGGGGAGACACGCTCTAGCCTACTGTAGCCCAAGCTCTGTGAGTAACGATTGTGTAAAGATATGTTCACAAATGATTATCTTCTGAACAACTGAACTGTACTGTTTTCTGAACTGATTACTGGTATTACTGAATGAATGTATGTCCTTTATTTCTGAACTGTACTGTGGCATCCTTAGTACCTACTGTTTACTGTTACTGTTACAGAGATCTCTGTCGGTTCCCTCGTGGAACCACTACTGTTTACTGACTGATGGCCATCATTACTGTTCGGTCTTTCAAGACCTACTGTACTGTTATGCTAATGGATGTACCACATATGCCTGTTTACTGTACTGAACGACCGAAATACTGATTGAATTGAACTGTTTTCATTACTGTAAGGACATTCATTCTAAACCCCTTTACGCTTTATGTTATTCACTGGGCTTTAGCTCACTGCTCATATATATATGTAGGTGTACAGGCACCAGACCGCAGCTAGAGGCGTCAGGGTTACTCCAGTTTTGTCAAGCCAGCCTTTGTGCCTCACTGCGAGGTTCCGAGTTGCCATGCTATGGCTTGGGGGTGTTTTGTCTGTTTTTCCCCCTTCTGTACTGTTTTACTGTTTTGTATAGACCGTACTATTTTGTACAGACGGAATGTTTTCTGTACTGTTCTGTAGGGTTGAGTCCCTAGTTGAATGGATGTGAATATTGTACATACTGTTCTGTACTGTTTATGTGTGAATATATGAAAACCCTTTTCGCATACAGACTGTCACAGCTCAATGGACACTATTTATTTACTGTATTGGCTTCCGCCAGGCCCTGTACTCTGTTTTACTGTATTACTGTTCAGCAGGCCTTCGGTAATCTCGGATTACTGGCCGGTTACGGTGCTAAACCCATAGGGCCGGGTTTGGGCTGTGACATTATATCAATGCATGTCTAATGAGATGGGTTTTATTTATTATTTTGAGGGCATTACAACTTGGTATCAGAGCGTACCGAGTTCGAATACTTTGGGTACGTGGGAAGTGATTAGTATCACAATGGATTTGTCTCGCTTGTTAGAGACTTATGTGTGACATTATGTGTTTATTTGATAACATGTTTATGTGACTACTTGGGTATGGGATTTAGTTTCTAGGATGTTGATTGGATCCTTGGGTTTCTGTGAGTCTTGTTGGAAAAGCACTTGATCAATGCTGTTTCTAACCGGAACTCTAATAACTCCTCGGGACTATCATTATCCAGAAATGAAATTCGTAAGTGCTTATGTGTTTATGTGCTTAAGTGGAGTGAATTACAGTTGTCCATGTATTAGGACGCGAGTGTTTAGTTTTGGCACACTTATGAATGTGCTGACGTTCTTCGTTACCTTTATTAGGATGTCAGGACGAGGACGTGGTAGACGTGGCAGACGTGGTAGGCAGGAGATGCCTTTACCGAATGATATTCCGGCACAGCAGGAGGGGGTTGGCCAGGCCAATGTGGCCGAGCCAACAGGTCAGGAGGCTATAGGCGCTTTAACCCGAAGGATAGCCGATGCTTTGAGGGAGTCTGTGGGTATTTTCCGAGCTGAGAATCTGGTTCAGGCTCCAGTTCAGGCCCAGGTTGTTGAGGCAGGGCCTTTCTTCTTGAAAAGGGAGTTCTTTCGGTCTAACCCGGATGAGTTTATTGGGGATCTGAAGGAGCCACTGAAGGCTGACGAGTGGTTAGAGCAACTGAGTAAGACGTTCAAGATGCTTGGCATCGAGAACGGAGCGTTGAAAGTGACCTTGGCATCCTTCCAGCTTAAAGGGGGTGCGAGTCAGTGGTGGAAATACATGAGGGGCCGTATTGCTGGCACGTGGGAGGCTTCTGTGGAAGCTTTTCAGGAGAAGTATTTGTCTCCAGCAGTCAGGGAGAAGCTGAGAGACCAGTTCTGTCAGCTTTTGCAGTTGAGTTCTTCAGTAGCCGAGTATGAGGCTGCTTTCACTAGCTTGTCCAGGTTCGCACCTGAACTTGTGGCATTCGAGGAACGCCGCTGTATTGAGTTCGAGAAGAGATTGAGGCACAGCCTCAAGATGAGGGTTGGAGGTTCGATGATCCGAGATTATGGGCGCTTGGTTGATGTTGCAGCCCATATGGAGATCATGATGCAGGAAGAGGAGGGACAGAGAGGTTCCAAGAGGAGCCAAGATGGTCAGGGTGATGGAAGGAGACAGGGGGGTGCTAACCCTCAACAGTCTCAGGGTGGTGTTACTAGGTCGACCTTTCCAGTGCCGAGTGCAGGCTCGGGGAGAGGTAATCAGGGGGAATTCACCTATTACAAGTGTGGTTAGTTGGCCCACAAGGCTTCAGCTTGCCCACAGAGGGGAGGAGGTCAGAGTGCTGCTTCATCTTCAGCTAGACCGCAGAACCAGAGTCAGGGCAGGGGCCAGCCCTTGTCTTGTTATCCGTGTGGTCAACCTGGGCACCTGAAGAGGTTTTGCCCACAATTGAGTGCCACTTCGGGCGCGTCTGGTTCTAGGCAGACGCAGGGTTTTCAGCCAGCTCAGTCTGAGCAGGCCTCGAGGGCTAATCCGGGAGCTTCGTCGTCCCAGTCAGTGCAGCAGTCGTTTGCTCCGAGAGGTGAACAGTTAGATCAGGGGCCTACAGGGCGCGTGTATGCTGTTACCGCGCAGGACCTAGTACCGGCCCTATCAGTAGTGAGAGGTACCTTTCTGTTTTGCAACTCGGTTGCTAGTGTATTGATTGATACGGGTGCATCTCATTCTTTTGTATCTGCTGCATTTGCATCTGTTTTGGAATTGGAGTTGGCACAGTTAGCATCTCTTATATGTGTAGTATCGCCTGTTGGTGGTGAGTTGATCTTGAAACAAGGTGTTAGAGGTTGTGATATAGAGGTCGCTGACCATAGGCTTCATTTTCCTTTCGTTGTCATGCCCATGAAGGGTTTTGATGTCATTTTGGGTATGGACTGGCTATCGTCATACCGGGCTGTTATTGATTACTACCGCCAGAGGGTCACAGTTTGTACCTTGAGCAGGGAGTGTTTTCATTTCTTGGGGGATCGGGTTGGTAGTGTGTTGCCACCGATATATGTTCCGCGAGGGCGGAGTAAGCTTAATGGTCTACTTGCTAGCTTTATGAGTGGTGAGTGTGATGAGACCCAAATTGTATTGCCGATGGTGGTTTGTGAGTATTCGGATGTTTTTCCTTAGGATCTTGTTAGTTTGCCACCTCACCGAGAGATAGAGTTCTCTATTGATTTAGTGCTCGGCACAGCGCCGATTTCTATGGCACCTTATCGTTTTGCCCCAGCCGAGTTGAGTGAGTTGAAGATTCAGCTCCAGGAATTGCTAGATAAGGGTTTTGTTCGCCCTAGTGTTTCGCCGTGGGGAGCACCGGTCCTCTTTGCTAAAATGAAAGATGGTGCCTTGAGACTGTGTATAGACTACCGGAAGTTAAATCGGGCTACGGTCAAGAATAAGTACCCTATGCCCCGTATAGATGATCTGTTTGACCAGTTGAAGGGTTCCCGTTGTTTCTCTAAGATAGACTTGAGATCGGGTTACCACCAGTTGAGGGTCAAGGAGGAGGATATTCCTAAGACGGCATTCCGTACGCGGTATGGCCATTATGAGTTTCTGGTGATGCCGTTTTGGCTCACCAATGCACCGGCAGTCTTTATGGATTAATGAACCGGATCTTCCGGGAATTCTTAGACCGTTTTGTAGTCATTTTCGTGGACGACATTCTGATTTATTCGCCTTCAGAGGAGGAGCACGAGGAACACTTGAGAGTGGTGCTTGAGTTGCTTAGAGCCCATAGGCTTTATGCCAAGTTTGGAAAGTGTGAGTTCTGGCTAGGAGAGGTCAAATTCTTAGGCCATGTGGTATCCGGAGAAGGGGTGTCTATTGATACATCCAAGGTAGAGGCAGTGCAAGATTGGGCACAGCCTAAGAGTGTGTTTGAGATCCGCAGTTTTCTGGAATTAGCTGGGTATTACCGTCGATTTGTGAAAGATTTCTCCATGCTAGTTTCGCCGTTGACTAGATTGACGCGAAAAGAGGTCAAATTTGTGTGGAGTGAGACTTGCGAAAAGTCGTTCCAAGAGTTGAAGGTTAGATTGACCACCGCTCCGGTCTTGATTATTCCGGAGAGAGGGTTGGGTTATGCAGTTTATTGTGATGCCTCACGAGAGGGTTTGGGTTGTGTGTTGATGCAAGAGGGAAAAGTGGTAGCTTATGGCTCACGTCAGTTGAAAATACACGAGAAGAATTACCCTACACACGACCTAGAGTTAGCAGCAGTGATCTTTGCCTTGAAGATTTGGAGGCATTACCTTTATGGTGAGAGGTTCGAGGTGTTCTCTGACCACAAGAGTTTGAAGTATCTGTTTACATAGAGAGACTTGAATTTGAGGCAAAGGAGATGGATGGAGTTCATTGAGGACTATGATTTTGAGTTGCACTATCACCCGGGAAAGGCCAATATTGTGGCCGATGTCCTTAGTAGGAAATCCATTAGTGATGTAGCTTGTATAGCCATCTAGGTATGGGAGATGTTGGGTGCACTTGGCGAGTTCGATTTGCTACTGGGCGAATCTGTTGAAGCTGCGGCCTTGTTTTCTGTTGCTGCACAGCCTGACCCGAGTATTAGAGGCACAGAGAGGTAACCTTGAGGTAGAGTCTTTCCGAGAGAAGATCTCCAGTGGGAAAGTTGAGAAGGGTTTGACGGTGTATCCCGACCAGAGTGTGAGATACCGATACCGTTTGTTTGTTCTGGAGTCTTGCCGAGAGGAAGTACTCCGAGAGTTCCATCATTCACGCCTTGCGGTGCATCCGGGAGGCACTAAGATGTATCGGGATTTGGGTCGCCAGTTTTGGTGGCGGGGTATGAGGAGAGATATGGTTGTTTTCGTATCGAAGTGCCTTACTTGCCAGCAAGTGAAGGCCGAGCATCGGAGGCCAGCGGGTTTGTTGCAACCCTTGCCTATTTCCGAGTGGAAGTGGGAGCATGTCACTATGGACTTCGTTGTAGGTCTTCCGAGGACTCAGCGGGGTAGTGATGCCATTTGGGTGGTTGTAGACTGGTTGACTAAGTTGGCGCATTTCATTCTTATGCGCGTGAGAGATTCGGTAGATCATCTCGCTGACTTGTATGTTCGGGACATAGTGAGATTGCACGGGGTCCCAGTGATGATCGTCTCAGATAGAGATCCTCGTTTTACTGCTAGGTTGTGGCAGAGTTTGCAGAGTGCATTGGGCACTAAGTTGACCTTTAGTACGGCTTATCATCCTCAGACTGACGAGCAGTCCGAGCGTACTATTCAGATCCTTGAGGATATGCTTCGAGGTTGTGTCTTTGACTTTAGTGGAACGTGGGAGAGGCACTTGCCCTTGGTGGAGTTTGCCTACAACAATAGTTTTCAGTCTAGCATCGGTATGGCACCGTTTGAGGCCTTGTATGGCCGACCGTGTAGGTCTCCAGTGTGTTGGGCCGAGGTGGGTGATGCACCTTTGTTGGGTCCAGAATTGGTCAGGGAGACGACGGAGAAAGTTGAGCTTATCCATAGGAGACTTGTTACAACCCAGAGTCGCCAAAAGAGTTATACCGACCGTAGGAGGAGGCCTTTGGCGTTTGAGATAGGTGATCATGTCTTCTTGAAAATATCACCTAGGCGAGGTTTGATGAGATTTGGGAAGAGTGGGAAGTTATCCCCTTGGTTTATCGGTCTCTTTGAGATCCTTGAGAGGATTGGGGAGGTCGCTTATCGTTTAGCTTTACCACCGCAGTTGTCCGGAGTGCATGACGTGTTTCATGTGAGTATGCTTCGGAAGTATGAGCCGGATCCGTTCCATGTGTTAGATTGGACCGACTTGGAGGTAGATGAGGATGCCTCGTATGAGGAGAGACCAGTTCGGGTCTTCGATAGGCGGGATCAAGTCTTGCAAGGCAAGACCATTCCATTGGTAAAAGTCTTGTGGAAACATCACGGAGTGGAGGAAGCCACTTGGGAACGTGAGTTAGAGGTCCGAGATAAATATCCGGATCTATTTATGGATGTTTGAGCATGTATTATATATTTTGTTGTATTATTGAACCTTAAGAGTATTGAGTATATCTTAGGTTGTAAAACATGGTTTATGTTTTGATTTAATGGAAGTATTTTGAAACTTGCCTCAAAATGGAAGTTTAATGTAACATTACATATGTTGGATGTATTGTAGAAATGGAAATATATCATGAATACTGAATATGATATAAAATTGTGGAATGTAGTATTGAAATTTGTGAAATTTCAAGGAATGCATAACTATAATGCATGTTGTGGAAAATGTTGTAAACTGCCTCTTGAAAAGAGATGAGATGACCGGTAATGGGTCGAGTTGTTAAAATTCGCATTGTGATAATGTTGGGAATTGAGAAAATCTTGTTTTTGAGAAACTTGTATTTAATTTCGGAGACGAAATTCTTTAAGGGGGGGAGGTTATAGCGATCCTGGTTATCCCTTTACTGTTCTGTTGTATTCCGGACTCGGTTCCGTGGAGTTGATAGTTGTATCTATCTTGTTGTCGTCCTTTAATTCCATTTGTTTGAGTTTTAGGATGTGTTGGACATGTTTCGAACAGGTGGGTCGAACCTTGGTCTGAAATCTTGTTGCCATATTTTTGGTCGTTCCGCTCGAGCGGGTCTTGTTGCGCTCGAGCGAAGATTGCACACTCCCAGTATTTCGTGTCCCTGCAAAACTTCTGCAAGTGTGATTTTTACGCTCGAGCGGGTTTCTTTACGCTCGAGCGGTCGCGCTCGAGCGGGTACTCTGGCGCTTGAGCGGGTAGTACTTTTTTGTGTAAGTTCTGAGAGGGGGAAATCTACGCTCGAGCGGACTGGTTTTCGCGCTCGAGCGGATGTACTTTATTCTTGTGTCTTGGCGCTCGAGTGGACCTTCTTGCGCTCGAGCGTACCTAGTTTTTTGTTCTTGACGCTCGAGCGTTGTGTTCTCCTCTCAAGCGGGAATGTCGTATATCAGTCGTCAGCTGGGTATTTTAAAATCACTTTTTTTACATTCTCTCTCTCTCTCTCTTACTTTCTAAAAAGTTGTTTTGAGAGCTCCTCTCTCTAGAGTTTGATCTAGTTAGAGTGTCTCACTATCCTCTGGCCTTTGTAAAAAGTGTGTGGATCGTCGAGGGCTCCATTTTGATCCGTGGATCTTTGAGTTTGGAACATTTTGGTTTTCTTCAACTTCCCCATTTGAGCTCTAACTTCGAGGTAGGGATATCCTACTCCTTCTCATGAGTTTTGTCTTTGAATTTTAGTATTTTGATGAGTTGGGGGTTGTTGGGTAATTTTGAGAAAGTTTGGGCCTTTGTGTAATTTTACAAAAGTTGGGATTTTGTTTATATAAACTCATATGCATGTTTGGCATAGAAATATGAGATCAATATTGGTTTATTGGTGAAAATAGAACCTTAGGATTGTGATGTTAATTATGAGAAATGTTCTAATTACATTGATAAATTAATTGGTATAATTAATTTGAAGAAAAGAAGAATTAAATTGAGAATGTTGGAATTGGATGTGTGTGGGATTAAAGGGTGTAGTTTGATTCGTTCATCGCTCACCTAGTTGAAATGTTGATTATATATCCATTTGGTGCATTTATTTTCAGTATAGAAATAACTGCTTTGGGCTATCGGTGGAAGATAGTTTTGATTGTTGTAGACATTGCATGATGATTAGGCAAACTAAAACTAATCGATTGAGTATGCTATTGAATATAGCAACTGGAATAATACATTAATTCTATGTATTGATTAATTGTATATGATCTATGTTTATATACATGTGTTGTGTGGGAGGAGATGGGGGATGTACTCCACGGTTTAGGGGAAGATAGGGGATGGACCTCTAAACTGGATTTTGTGTGACATTGATACAGCACTACAATGTGTATCAAGTGTTGATTATGGAAGTGTTTGAATTGATTTGATATAGCACTAAAATGTATATCGTTATCAATTATAAAGTATAGAAGTGATTCTATGTTATGTGGATACAGCACCGAAATGTGTATCTTTCGCGAAGTGTGGGAATGGTTTATGTGTTATTAATACAACATTAAAATGTGTATCCCTCATGAATTTTGAAAGTGTTTTAAAGATGAGTCTAAATCTCATTAAGTTATTTGGCTAAATGTTGAGCCTTGTTTTCAAACTCAAAGTTAGAACGATATGGACTTAATGTCATGAAATCGAAATGTGATATATGTGGATGTATCTGTGTCGACCATCTATCAACTGCTAATCTTTTAGTCATTGTTCATGGCTGGTTAAGTGTATTTCTACTGGGCTGTGGTTCACCCTTTATGGGACATCATTTTCAGGTACAGGTAGCATGCCACCTCCAAGGACATAGCTTGGGAGGCTAGAGGCAGACTGACTGCTTGTTATTTGCTTTCTTTTGATGTATTACATGTAAATTCAAGCCAAGGGCTTAATGTGTATTGAGTTAGCACTCTTCTTTTTGTAACCAAGTGTTAACTTGGAAAGTTGTAAGCCCGTAGGGCATTTGCTTTTGTTGTTAACATGTAATACTTTTGTAAGAACTATTCTGATTTAATGGAAAGGTGGTTGGTTTTTTTGTATCAATGCATGTCTAATGAGATGGGTTTTATTTATTATTTTGAGGGTGTTACATATTTGTTATTGATCATTTCATCCTGGGAGATAGACGTCCATATTCTGATTGCACCGTGGAGAGGACGAATCTATCTTAAGGAGACAGTGTCGAACATTAGACTTGATCATAATAATATTCCTGATATTAATCAAGAAAGTTATTTATTTATTTTCTGTTTTATTATTTATTTAAATCAAATTTTATTTTTATTTTTGTAACAAGATAAAATCTATTTTTATTTATTTAATTCGTTTTCTGGTTTGATTTTTGTAATCAAACTTTCTCTCTCCTTTCCTATTTTATATTTTGTTTGTCGTTTAGTACCGAAACATAATTAATTAATTTATTTACAGTGAAGATTGTCCCACACTCACATCCCAAACACTCTATTTTCTGGGTTTCTTAGCTTATTTAGATTACTTATGGACTATAGAGGGTACTAGTCTCACCCTATGTTTTGTTTCCGTGATTGTCTTATTTTCCTTCATTTTCTTCTTATTTTCTCTAATTTTCTCACCAATTTTCTCATCTTCCAAACACATTTAATTTTCATGATTCAATCATTGTTCATGCTTTGATGAACTATTGTGATTGTTTTGTAGGGTTAATTGGGTGATTGAAGAGTTTCTACTTTCATTTTCTTTTGTCTTCTCTTATTTTCTCTCATTTTCTTCTCTACTTTCTTGGAAGCCAAGCTTGACTTCCACTTAGAAATAGTTTGCAATCTACTCATTCCATTCAATCTTAACATAGATTTGAGCATCTATTTGCTTTTCTTTTTTTTCTTTTTTTTTTTTTCATGAGAGATGACATAGATGCTTACTTATTTCTTTAATTTGCTTCTTGTTTTAGTGTACTTATTTATTTTGCTTCTATTGATCATCACATGATTCTTTTATATCTTTAATGATCCAAGAAGCACCATCTTCTCATGTTTATTTCATGATGAGAATGGTGGGTTTTTCTTATCTTGTTTCTTTATTTTTCATTATTTGACTGCTTCTTTTAGGTTAAGAAAGTTGTATTATTTTTTTAATCTTAGTGAAAACTACAGCAATCATGGACATAATCCTATTTTAGGGTGAGACACATAAATTCTTGTGTTCTTATGTGTGAGATTTATTTGATTCGTTTTATCTTTTTTGTTTGTTATTTCGTGTCTCACCTATCTTAGTTAGGAAGAGTTAATTCCTAACAAATAAAAATATAATTATGTCATTAATTAGGGTAATGTTATACAAACATAACTCTAGGGTAATATTAAGGATATCAAATTTTCTACTAAATAAATGATCAAATGTATGTAAGACATTTGGTCATTTATTTAATAAAAAATTTGAGACATATAGCATTTTCCTAAATTCTATGAAAAATTATTAATATGTCTTGTTTTGCTATTAAGATTACTTTTGAGTCCTATGAAATTTCAATATGGACAATTAAATCCTATTTTTCATAAAATGTTCTCAAAAAATTCATTACTCCATAATGATATATGTTATCCCAATTTTAACGGGTTCATTTAGGATGTAGGTTGGCTTCTTGGCTATTTTAGCCTGAGGCTAAAAAGCTTTGCTTAGGATATGGTTTTTGGTTTTTTTAACTTTTGTGAGAGAAAAAATGAAATGATTATAGGTTGGATGTGATGATGTTCTGTCTTATTGGACTAAAAAGGCATTTTGTCTTTTTGTGGCTAAAATAGTCAAAAAATCAAAAAGTCTGGCATGCCAAACGAAGGCTCATTTAATATGAATAACAATTTCATAGATTGTTTAATCTAAGTAAAATTATATTTTTTATTATAAAAATTATGATAACCAAACTAAACTAAATTAAGCCTTAAGTCCCATTAAATGAAGTCAACTACATAAATCTTTTTTTTCCACTCGACTCTATCAACGGCCATTTGGTTAGTTAAATTAAGAAAATTCATATCTCTATTTATTATACTAACTCACGTCACTCTAGGTCTGTCCTTTCCACTAACACTTCTATGTACCATCACTATGGGGGTGTTTGGCAAGTTGGTTTTTTTTTTTTTTTTTGTGTGTGTGTGAGGCTAAAATCCACAAAAAAAGGCAAAATAAGTTAAAATAGTCAATAAGACAAAATATCATATCAAATTCATAATCATTTCACTTTCTTTTTCACAAATATTACATCCAACTACAAAAAAAAATTCAACACTTTTTCCAATCACAATTATTTTAGCCATAGTAAAAAACTAAAATAGTCAACTTTCTAAATGAGGCCTATATCACATATCTTCACTATTGCCTATGTTAGTTTTTATTGTATATGACTAAATTATCTCAATCTATTCTCTCTCAACTTATCTTCTATATTATAAAAATTATGATATTGTACTAAAAAAATCATAAATCACAACGAAAAAAAATATCAATTAGTTTTGTTTTGTTTTGAAAATTACTATTGAATTATATCAAATTTTAATATTAACAAATAAGTCATATTTTCTTTTTATTTTAAAAATTGTTATGAAAAATTTTAATTATTCATAATAGTATTTTTTTTTTAATTTTATCTTTCTCATTAAAATATGAACAAAAAGTTTTATAAATAATTTTAATATATTTTAAATTTTATAATAAAAATATTTATAATTGTTAAAATTAAATAAATTTTCATATACAAAAACATAAGTATTGTCTCATACATTGAGAATTTTGATAGAATTTTAGCCTTTTAGATTGTATACACTAGAAAATTTCATGATTTTTTTTAAAGAGGGGTAAATGCTGAAATTTTCATTACGGTAAAGAAGCGAAACGCAGCGTTGAACACTCAACCAATTCCACAAGCCTCCGAGTAATTAAGCCCAAAAGTGACAGGGGAACAGTCTCCATCCATATACTCGAAGCTCCTGTTCCTCTCCTGCTAGGCGAGCAAGATGGTGTTCTTGTTTAGAAAGTTGGCTAATTTAATAAGTTATTTTATTAGGTTAAAATTTTATATTTGGAAAGATAATTTATTTATTTTTTTATAGTTGGATGTGGTATTTGTAAGAGAAAAAATGAAATGATTATAATGATATTTTATCTTATTAACTATTTTATTCTTTTTCTTTTTTTTTTTTTGTAAATTTTAACCCAAAAAAAAAAAAAAACTAAAAACACACTTGCCAAATAGGGCTACTGAGTAGCCTAGTTGCCCTCTCGGAAAGTAAGGGTTGGTTTGGGATGTCCTAAAAAAGTGCACTTTTTGACTTATTGGTGGGTTTGGGTTGGGTTTGGGTTGGGTTTGATGTGATGTGTTAGAGAGGTGATGTGATTTAAATAAGATGATGTGACTTAAATAAGATAGTGACTTTTTGACTTTTTAGCTTATTTAGTATATGCCAAACTAGCCCTTAAGTAAGATAGCAAATTGACTCATCTCCTTTAGATTTTGGCTAGATTCATGAGTGATGTGCCCCCATGAAGAAAGCCGATCGGGGATTTTTCCCAAAATAAGTTAAAATATCAATTTATTTTTTAAGTTAGGCTTAGTTTGAATAGAATTTTCAAAATAAGTTGAAACGCTATTACAAATCACATTTTTACCCTTTTTGTAGTCCAACTGCGAAAAATTAGTAAAATCGTAAAAATGTAGTTACAAATCACGCTTTTAATTAAGAAAAATGTTATTCCTATTAGCGTTTTCATTTTTAAGTAAAAGTGCGATTTGAAAACATGTCTGTAAAGAAAATAATAAAAACGTGATTAGTATCCACGCTTTTAAACCAAAACACACTCAATTTGGTATCCACGCTTTTAAATAGTGTTTTGGCCAATAGTGTATAATATTGGGAATATATATCCAAAACACACGCTTTTAAAGAAAGTCAATAGTGTTTGTAAAAATATTAAAAAAATTATTTGTAAAAACAATTTTTAAAAAATTTATTAAATACTTAAAATATTAAAAAAATACGAAAATTCAGTACATTTTTCATATTTTTTAAAAATCATAAAAATAATAAAACATATAAAAAAATATAATTTTTCTAAAAAAATAAAAAAAAATTATAAAACATAAAATTTGATTTTTAACTTTTTTTTTTAAATTTTTCTTGACAAAACATATAAAAAAATATTTAAAATAATGTATTCAAAATAAATTAAAAATTACTTTGCCTGGTTTGGGGTGTTCCAAAAAATCTAAAAAGTAAAAAAGTTATCACTATTCACAAA
This sequence comes from Camellia sinensis, assembly GCF_055761805.1. Classification (NCBI taxonomy): domain Eukaryota; kingdom Viridiplantae; phylum Streptophyta; class Magnoliopsida; order Ericales; family Theaceae; genus Camellia; species Camellia sinensis. The sequence goes on along the minus strand of NC_138974.1, from coordinate 3,523,222 downwards.
TTAAAAATATAAAAAAATTAATATACATAATATTTTAATCAAACCAACTTTACACAATTTTTTGGACTGAATTGATGGCTTTAGTACCGTGTAAGGAAAAAAAAATTACATATATAGTTAGCGATATCCGAACCGTTCATGTAATTAGCGATATCCGATCAACGTGATGTTTTACATACATATAGTTCTGAACGAGTTCTACATATTGAACGGTTCGAATTATCAACGTAATTTTTTTTTCCCTTACACGGTACTAAAGTCATCAATTCAGTCCCAAAAACTGTGTAAAGTTGGTTTGATTAAAATATTATGTATATTAATTTTTTATATTTTTAATTTATGAATAGTGATGACTTTTTTACTTTTTTTGTAACTTTTTGACTTTTTAAATTTTTTGGAACACCCCAAACCAAGCCTAAAAGTAATTTTTAATTTATTTTGAATTATATTATTTTTAATATTTTTTTATATGTTTTGTCAGGAAAAATTTAAAAAAAAAAGTTAAAAAATCAACTTTTATGTTTTATAATTTTTTTATTTTCTTAGAAAAATTATATTTTTTTATATGTTTTATTATTTTTATGATTTTTAAAAAATATGAAAAATGTACTGAATTTTCGTATTTTTTTTAATATTTTTGATATTTACTGAATTTTCCCTCATGGGCCAAACATTACCCTCCAACTTAGTGAATATATATATATATATATATATATATGTAAAAAAAAAAAAATTCCTTACATGGTACTAAAGCCATCAATTCAATCCCGAAAATTGTGTAAAGTTGGTTTGATTAAAATATTATGTATATTAATTTTTTTATATTTTTAATTTGTGAATAGTGATAACTTTTTTACTTTTTTTTGTAATTTTTTGGCTTTTTATGTTTTTTGGAACACCCCAAACCAGGCCTAAAGTAATTTTTAATTTTTTTTGAATTATATTATTTTTAATATTTTTTTATATGTTTTGTCAGGAAAAATTTAAAAAATCAACTTTTATGTTTTATATTTTTTTTTATTTTTTTATATGTTTTATTATTTTTATAGTTTTAAAAAAATATGAAAAATGTATTGAATTTTCATATTTTTTTAATATTTTTGGTATTTAATGAATTTTTTAAAGATTGTTTTTACAAATATTTTTACAAACACTGTTGACTTTCTTTAAAAGCGTGTGTTTTGGATACATATTCCCAATATTATACACTATTTGGCCAAAACACTATTTAAAAGTGTGGATACCAAATTGAGTGTGTTTTGGTTTAAAAGCGTGGATACCAATCACGCTTTTATTATTTTCTGTAAAAACGTGTTTTCAAATTGCGCTTTCACTTAAAAATGAAAATGCTAATAGGAATAACGTTTTCTTAATTAAAAGTGTAGTTTGTAACCACGCTTTCACGATTTTACCAATTTTCCGCAGCTGGGCCACAAAAAGAGTGAAAATGTGATTTGTAATAGCGTTTCAGCTTATTTTGGAAATTCCGTCCAAACTAGGCTTAGTTTGTGAAATAGGTTGGTATTTTAGCTTATTTTGAGAAAAGTCCCAGCAGATCGATCTCAAATCGAATTGCGTTTAGAGATTGAATCAGGATTTTATCTCCAAGCAGTCGAGTCATGAATAACTTTTATTTTAACAATTCTTATACATATTTCAATTCAATAATGAGTTGTAAATTAATATTAAAAAAAATTAATATCTCTTTAGTGCTATTGTTATTTTGAGAAGTGATTATTTTAATTAATTTTTTTAATATATAAAAAGATTTATTGAAAAGTAGGCAGAAGAGTTGATATTTGAGTAGTAATTTTTTATTTTTTAACTATTTTAGATTGTAGTCAAAACAACCCTTAATGTATAATAAATAAAAATTCATATGTACTCATTCTCAACTAGAATTATAAATTAATTGATTTTTCGTACATTTATTAAAGTAGAATTTAACGTCATTTTAAATTTCAAAAAAATTTAAACAATTGACTCCGTAATAAAATGTGTTACCCAAATTTATTTTAATGTGGTCCACACAACATATAGATTGCGTCCAAATCACATTATAATTTTTTTTTTGTCAATTTCTAGAAGATTAATTATAGGGAAATTCTAATCTACACACCTTTTAAAATGGTGTACCATATGCACCCCTAGTTATAACCAATTTTCTTCTTTAGTTATAACTAATTTTCTTCTTTAATTAGGACATTATTTTAGCTTTGTCTCGTGTTGTATTTAGTTATAACATTTCTTCTTTTTTTAGTTATGACTCGAAAAATTAAAATTATATCATTTTTTTTTTAGTTATAAAGGGTGTGTACATATTGTTTACCTAATTATAAATATAAGAAGCAATACATAACTAGAAAGTCGCCAAGTCTAGCAACTATCACAAGAAATGGCATTAATTTAGAAAAAAATAAACAATTACATATAATCTCATAATGAGAGAGAACTAGGGCTGCAAACGAACCGAGTTGTTCATGAACAAGCTCGGCTCGGCTCGACTCGTTTAGTAAACGAGCCGAGCTCGAGCTCGAATATTAAGCTCGTTTAGTAAACGAGCCGAGCTCGAGCTCGCATAAGCTCGGCTCGTTTATCTTTATTTAAATTATATAATAAATATATTATTTATAGATTAAATGATATATAAATAATTTTATATATTAAAAATATATGAATATATATATAAATAATAATATAAATAAAATTTTTATATATTAAATAATATGAATAAAATTTTTTATTTAAATATTTATATTTAAATAATATAAATAATATTAAAAAAATTTATCGAGTCGAGCCGAGCCGAGCTCGAGCCCAGTTCCTTATCGAGCTCGAGCTCGAGCTCGATAAGTAAACGAGCCGAGCTCGAACTCAGCAAAGCTCGACTTAGCTCGATTCGTTTGCAGCTTTAGAGAGAACTAAACGCCACAATAGATATCACTCGTAATCTTACACTATAAAAATATGATATACAATACTTTATCACATTTTATATTTATCATATACATTTTTTATGTGAAAGTGGCATTATTGAATATCAATTCAAACCAAATCACACGTGACGTAACAGATGGGCCAAATCTATTAAATGCTAAGCATATGTTGCGATAGAAGTAATATGCCAAGGCACTGGTAGTCCGTCCCTCTTTGGTGTGAAGTAATAGATGGGCCAAGTCTGTTAAATGCTAATTATTTGAACCCAAAATACGTGTCGGTACGGTTAATTTAAATTTACAAATTTTAATTCTTGTTATATCTTAATATGAATTTATTAATAAGAACAATACGTATTAAATTTTAAAATAATTTTTTTTTTCCTCATGGTACACCCTATTCAATTATTTCTATTCCAATATCTGTATCTTCTTCCCAAAGAAATCAAAGTTATTTCCTCTTGTTCTTCTTCTTTATCTTCCCTTCAAAACTCCAATCCATCCTATCAAAACTCACTATCATTTTATTATTTTGAAATCCTAAACTCTAGAAGAAAGTTTGAACAAAATTAAATAATGAATGAAAATAATAATCAAAATAATTTTTCGAAACAACCCATCAAAAAGAAGGTAAGTATTCGTATAAAGGTGTTTCACAATTTTTGTAGAGCACCAACAATTATTTTTTATATCATTTTTTGACAAAAATTAAAAAGCCCACTAGTTAGACTAACAATAACATGTTATTGGAGTTGTTCTTATTTTATCATTTAAATAGTACATGATTTAAGAACTACTCTTTTTTGTTAGTGCCTGACACTTATGTACTTATGGCCCCGTTTGTTTGGAGAGTTAGGGGGCATTGGGATTGATAGTGAAGTGTGACCCATCAATATTGTGTTTGTTTTAAGAAATGGGGAGAGGATTGATAGTGAGCTCCGAATTATGATGGGCCTCCCCAAGGGGATTCGGATGGGCCTCCAAGACTTGGTATTAGAAAAATAATCCGGCGGACTATAAATTTTTTTATTTTATTTTATTTTTTACATGTTAGGCATTTTTTTTGAACATTAATGTTTAATTTTTTATATTTTTTGTTAAATAAAAATCATTATTTTATTTGTTTTATTTTTTTTGGTAATTTTTTTATTTTATTTTTATTTTTTTAGAATTTTTTACATATTGGGCATTTTTTTAAAAACATTAATGTTTAATGTTTTTGTATTTTTTTTATTATTTTATATAAAAATAATTTAATAATCCCTACACTAACAACTATCATAAAAACAAACACAATTTTACTTAATCTTCTCACTATCAATCCCCTCACTATCAATCCCCTCCATTCTACCTCTGAAAACAAACGAGACCTAAGTTTTATTTTTACTTTTCCACGAGCATTCTTGTAGATAATTTATAATATATAAGTTTTTTTTTTTTCCTAGTATTAAAAAGTTTTATAATGCTTACGTAAAAGCTTGATTTTTTTTGTATGTATAATGCTTATGTGCTTATAAGTTTATTTGTTTGTTTGTTTGTTTTTTTTGTTTTTTTTTTGTATTTGAGAATTATTTTCTGTATTGAAAAGTTTTTGAAATTTAGTTTTTTTAGTTTGTTTATTATTTATTATTTAAGTTTACCTTGAAAGTAATTTGAGAAAAATAATAAGATGTAATGAGAGTAAAATAAAATTTTAAATAATTAAGCAATGTATACTTAGAAATTAAGAATACTTAATGATTTTTTTAGATGTAAATAGATTCCCCCCGTATGTTGCTATACAAGTACTATACCATGGCCCTGGTAGTCCGTCCCTCTTTGGTTCCGTCTACCACAGATAGATAGCCTTTGGCATCTGAACATTATGTTGAATAGCTTGATATTCTTGCAAGATACAAGCCCAATTGACCACCTCCGAACCAGTTTGTTGCTTCTGTGCAAGACCCATGAATTGTTATTGTTCCAAATAGCCCAACATGTCACCAAAAATAATTCCAGGCCCGCCGAATCGAGCTTGCTATGTATATCAAACACCCAACTAAAAGGATCATTTGCTAACCTTGTGGAGAGGACTCCGATCGCTGATGAATACTACAAACTTCTGAAGCATAATCACAAGAGTAGAAACAGTGAAGCACTGATTCAGAAGATTTGTGGCAAAATTTTATAATTTGAAATAACAAAAAAATGATGTATTTTATTCCATACCTGTTCCCATTCAATTGTTATTTATGATTTTTTTTTATAAATATAATATTAATAATTTTTACAATTAATTTTTTTTAAATTTTAATTGACTTAAAATTATTTATAAAGTTGTTATTCATATTAAATGAGAAGGGAAAAATTGGAATAAGATATACCAAGAGTAATGAATCTTTTGAAAACATTAAAACTTAGTTGTCCATATTAAAATTTAATAGGATTCAATAGTAATCTTGAGAGTGAAAAGAGAACTTATCGATGACTTTTATTGAATTATATACAAAATGACATGACTGTTTCTGGTCATTTCATTTCAAGTTGTGCTATATAACTCGAATCTTTTCTTCCCCGAATCCCCCCGAAATCAAAACGACGTCGTTTCGTCGTTTTGATTTATTAATTTATTTATTTTTTCCAGAAGAAGAAAATCAAAAAAGAAGAAGAAGAAGCGGAGGAAGAGAGAGAGAGAGAGAGACCGAGACCCAACCATTCATCTTCATCATCAACCATCAAATCCAGAAAAAAATCAAACCCACAAAAATCAAAATCAAAATCAAACACAAAAAGAAAACCCACACATCACCATCATCATCATCAAAAAAAAAAACTGGGCTGAAAAAAAAAATCAGAGGCAAGATGGAGGCGGAGGCGAGGTGAGGCAGAGGCAGATCCCCTCTCTTCTCTTTCTCTCTCTCTTCCTCTCTCTCTTTCTTCTCTCTGCTCTCTTGTTTCAGACATAAGCAGGAGAGAGAAAGAAGAAGAAGAAAAAAAGAAAGAAACTGCCCAAAACGACGTCGTTTTGGGCAGTCGGGGGGATTCGGGGAAGAAAAATTCGGGGAACAAAACATTTTCCTAATATTTTATGGATAATGTTAGGGATATCAAATTTTTTACCAAATAAATGATCAAATATCTCGCATGAGTGTGGAGTCCGCAATTTTGTAGACTCTACACCCAATTGTGAGATATTTTGTCATTTATTAGATAGAAAATTTGAAATTTATAGCATTTTCCATTATTTATAATTACAAACATGTCATTATCATATCATTCTAAATGTACATCATTTGGGGAGTTTGTTTATTGGCTAAAATAGTCACTTTTTTTTTTTTTTGAATTTTTTTTCTTTAGTGACTTTTTTGTTTTTTAAATTATGTCAAAGTATTTTATTTTTTCAATCTATCTTGTGCATACGAATTTAAAAAGTTAAAAAAATTCAAAAAATTCAAAAAAAATTAAAAATCCAAAATAAATAAATAAATAATCTACTATTTTTTGTTTATTTTTTGTCTTTTTTAGATTCGTTTGGAAATTTTTTAATTTTTTGGTTCATTTTGTTAAATTGAATCTAGAAATCTAAAATTCTAAAATTACTAAAAACAAAAATAAATAAAAAAGAAACCTACCAAATATGCAAAAAAAATACATGTATACAAATTCTACTTGTAATTGATTTTCAATTAATTATTCACCCCCTTGGTCAAATTATAAGCATAAAGTTGTACACAGATTGTTAGCTGAGCTGTGGTTCTCGTGAAGCGTACCAACGTAAATCTTCTCTAAGCATTTCCATTAAGGTTTTTTACGGTCGATTCCAATAATTAAATCTATTGTTTATTGATTCCTAAGTTTCTACTCATGCATGAGAAAGTCTTGTTATATTTTTTTTATCCCGATTTTGTCCATGTTGTTATATTGTCAAAGCCATTGATGAATTAGTGGTGTTGGTAAACATGAAAGCTGCTAAAGACATTGATGAATTCGTTGGTATTAGTGAACATGAGAACTGTCTCTGTGGCCTTTGGATTTGAGAGAGATGATGTTAGATCTGAAAGAGATCAAGAAAATCGACATGAATGGAGATGGGTGTGCCAACAGTGACGAGTTCGGAGCTCTGTATTGTTTAAATCAATAATAAATTTGTTTAAACCAGTGATAAATTTATCACTGATGAATTTGTTAAAAAAATTACAAATAGCAGACTTGATTTGAGAGAGAGAAGGGGCATCACAATAAATTTATCATTGAATTAAGTAACAAATTTATCATTCATAAATTAAGTAACAAGTTTATCAGATCACGTCTATAGAAGATCAACAACACTTTTCAATGCATTGATTGGACACTTTACATCCCAAACCGGTGATGGAGGAAGATGGTGGCAATGATGATGTCGAAGATTGTAGATCGATGATGGAGGATTGCGGTGTTGAAGTTAGCAGATGAATGATGGGCGAGGAGCAACGATGATGACAACGAAGGAGAAGGAGAAGGAGATGATGGTTGGTGATAGAGGAGGAGGAGGAAACGGTGTGCCAGTGACATAAATATGAGAGAGAAAGAGAGAGGCATGTGTTTGAGTTTAGGATAAAATTACTCAATTGAATGCAAGAAGTAAAAATGAAAGATGGACTAAATTATTTTGGGTCAGGACCTCCTAAAAATTAAATCCGGTCCAAAGGATCGGCCGTAACTCCCCCTTTACATTTCCCTCAGCAAATTGATTTTTTTGAATAAATATAACCAATAAACTGGGAAAATATTACTTCATTAGTCTTAACAAATTAATTTTATAATTAGTTATTATTTATATTTGTTATAATAACTCAATAAATTTATTGAGACACTATTCATTTACTATTCAATAATTTATTTTATAGATTTAACCTTATCCTGTCTTTTTTGAGTATTGAGTATTGATTATTGAAAGAATGGATAATAAATGAATGGGTAAATTATGTTAGTGGCTCTTATATTTTATCTTTTGTGTCATTTTAATCTTTACGCTTTCATTTGGCTCAATTTTGATTCTTAATTTTAGATTTTGTATCAATCTTATCTAATTGACAATATCGATAGTGTTTTCTTTAGTAAAACTATCACTAAATTGGTTGAGGTTAACATATTAAAGTTGAGTAAGTTTATAATTTTTTCCTTAAAAATATGACACAAGAAACTTATGTGCGTATTTTTTATAAAAGAGTACTAAGACTTATAATAAATTGGACCAAATTAAGACAAAGTCATAAATTCAACGTCAAAATTGAGCCAATTAAAATTACAAAGACTAAAATAACATAAAGACTAAAGTAGAAGAACTACCGTCGTAATTTGTCTTAAAATAAAATTAGAATAGAGAGTTTAATGGATAGTGTATTTAAAAAGAGAGCTATATAAAATAGATAAACGATTTTGAGATTGTGATTTAGTTCTAAACTTGTTGAGTTTGATGTTGTCACGACTCAAACCCGTCCCTATTGGTTTAGTGTCGTAATTGGCCAGTAATCTGTGATTACCGAAGGCTTGTTTAATAACAATGACGATAATACAACATAAAGGGGTTGGCAGAAGCTAGTCAATAATAATATACATTGTCCAATGAGCTGTGAAAATCTGAATGGAAATAAACTTTCATATTATATTCACAAACACTTATCCATAAAACACATATATACAAGACAAAACACAAGTTGGGGAATTAAATCCCATTATCAAAACAGTATTTTAACAAAAGTCATAAACATTCTTTTCACTTAGTAATATCAAAAGGGTGAATTTGAGCCACCCAAAAAGCCTTGACACATGCTGGTTCGGAACCTCGCGATGAGGCACAATGGCTAGCTTGACAAACAAGGGTTCAGGTCGTCGCCACTAGCTTTGATCTGGTGTTTGATCACCTACATATATATAATAAACAATGAGCTAGAGCCCAGTGAATAACAGTTGTGTAAAGAGGTTAAGAATGATGTCCTTACAGTATTTGAAACAATCGATTATCAATAGAACACTTTCAATCAATATCTTTTTGTCAATCAATCGTTCAGTTCAATCAATCATATTCGTATAGGTCATACGTGGTACATTCAATAGCAACAATACAATAGGTCTTAAAGATCGAACAATCAATTGATGGCCATCAAACAATAGACAATAGTTTCAAGAATTAGAACTGACAGAGATCTCTGTAACAATAGCGATATCAATAACAATAACAATAGCAATATGCTATGGATGCCACGAATACAGTTCAAAAAGAGGATCATCATTCAATCAATAAAAGTAACAGTTCAAAAACAATATAATTTATCATTCAGAAAATAAATACAATTGAACGTATCTTTACAACAGTGTTACTCACAGTGGGCTTCTCGATACATGTACGAATGGTTCGGCGTTCGACCTAAACAAATAAAATCAAGCATAACACAATTACAATCACATTCTTTCAATACTACTTAATTCGATTGTTCGATCTTTATTCGCTCCTCTTGTTCGGTTCTCATTCTATTCTTTATTTTGTTTCGTGTCTTTAAAATGCACATGAATGTAATGCATATGGAAAAACATTTTAAAACGATGCAAACGAAGGCTCGAAATGTGGAAAAAATGAGCAAAAACAAAACCGGGTCTGCCCAAAAGGGCCGTACATGCGAGGGTCCCAGCCGTATGTGCGGTAACCATCACCGCATGTGCGGTGACCATCACCGCACCTGCTCCTGCAGGTGCAATTTAAGCAGAATTCTCACTTACCACTACCCTGTTTTCCGCACGTGCGGGGCTCCAGGAAGCACATGCGGTGCTGTTCCAAAACAGTCTGAAATTTGCTTTAGTTTTGGAGCTAAATTTGGCAACCTTAAACTCCCTTTCCAAGCAATTCAAGCCCCAAAAACATTCAAGAACACATTGAAGTGAACATATCAAGCTTTAAACAAAATTCAAGACTTCAAATTGAGGCTCAAATCCATGTGAAAAGTTCAAACTCTTGAAGTTACAAACAAAAGCATAATCTATGCAAAAATTAGCTCCAAACTTTGAATTCATGGAGTTTCCTCCTTAACTTTCAAAACTCATTGAAGAAATTAAATGTAGGAAGAAGGCTTTTATGGAATTATGCCATGCATGTAGAATTTGGAAGTTAATTTACTCACTCCTCCCGTATGAAACCATGCTTGTAGCAAGTCTCTCATTACATGAACCCACTTCAATTAAGCTTTTATTTGCTTGCCTAATCTTAAAGTCTTTAACTTATGAGCATAATTCTTCAAATACATTCAAATACATGAGATTAGGGAGGATAATTCTTACCTAAAGTGAGTGAATTCTGAAGAATAAAGTGTAGTTGCAAAGGTTCTTCAAGCTTCTCTTTCCTTTCTTTTTCCTCTCTTCTTCCACTATACTGAGTTCTTACTCTCAAGTCTCTTTCCCTCTCTCTCTTTCTACGTGTAGTACACCAAGGCCACCAACTCTCTCTTATTTTCCCTTTTCTTTCTATTGTTGATTTTATTCTCTTGTTTATTATATTCTCTAATCCAACTTATCCTAGCATTGAACTAACTTAACACAACTTAGACTTAATAAATCATATTCAAACAAATTAATTTATTTCTTATCATGATATGATCTTAAACTAAATTAAAATAAATTAATGTGAAATAGGCTCTAACTCCTATCCTATTATTTAATTTTACCTTGTTAAAATTAAGGAATTACACAAGTTTAAATTTTCACTCTAACTTATCTGTCCATAATAACACAATTCAAATAAGTACATGGCAAATCAATAGCACTTCATAACATATAATCACGTAATTAACAATAAGCATATCATTAATATAATTAATTTGCTTAAATTAAGGAGGCGGTTGTCACAGATGTGAATGCTCTAAAATGGTAATTCACAAAATTGACCCTCCAACTTCATTTATGTTAGGGAGCTCAAGCCATAAATCCAATTTTTAAACTTATTTGTCAATATCTCCAAGCGTTAACCTTTTAAGGTCACAAGGACATGTATTTTTACATATAACTACCTATTCAAATTGTTTACACCTTCATATAGCTATCTCATTTTACAGATAGCTATCTGTTTAAATCATTTACACCTTCAAATAGCTATATAATCATTTATGTGTTAAAACTTTAACAAGTCATAACTTTATTCTCAATAGTCTATTTTGGATGAATTTTTTTATTCCATATATTTTTTCGAGATCTGTTCATCTGTAGACACCCCATTTTGACCGGTCCTAAGACTTGGGCTCTTTCTTTTGATTACCCGATGATGACAATTAGAATGTGTTTCTCACAGAATCCTGAGTAAGAGAGATAGAATTTGAACTTTAATCCCAACCTTCGCCATTATGACCAAATTGTTTTAAAATACTAAATATTTCATTAGTTTAGTATTTTTATAATTTTGCATAATTTTATGTGTTTGTTCGTATTTTTGGTGTTTTTATATAAATTGGTATAAATTACATATTCTATATATATAAAAGAAAATAATAAAAAAAATTATAATATTAAAATATGTGTTTAATATTATTATATTATATGTTTAGTATTTTATGTAAATTATATATTTTATATATTATATTATATTATATAATAAAAAAAATAATAATAAAATATATTGATGTCGGTCAGGCCTCGGCTGCCGACATCAACCTCAGCAAACATATATAAATATATATATAATCTTTATGTACTTTATATTATTATATTATATATAGATATATATTATATAGATTTATATCATTATATTATCTATTTGTTGCCTATATAAAGCAACCAAATGGAGAGATTTCAGGGGGGGCAAAACAAAAACAAAACAAATTTGATTGAAGAGAGAGTTAGAAAGAGTCAAAGAGAAAAGAGAGAAACCATTAACCATTTCAAACTTGAGCCAAAACACTTCCAAGCTTCCATAGCTACTGAAATTCCTCATTTTCATACACCAAAACCACTCCAAAAATTCTGATATAGCTAAAGATCAATTGCCTTGATCATAAGGAAGAGTGTTTAGTAATTGAAAGTGAAAAAAAACTAGAGAGTTAGCCACTTTTCATACCATAAACTCCATAATTTCGAATTGAGGATTTGAGAACACACTTCCTACACTTGAGGGTGATCAAAAGAAAGTTTGAGAACTAAGAAGTTCATCCTTTCCTTGGAAGGTGAATTTCACAAACTTTTCATTTTCTTGCATTTCTTATCTATTTTGCTCTTTTGCTTTGATTTATTGTTATATTTTATACTGTCACAATCTAATTGAAAGTGGTGAATTGAAGTCCCATATATGTTGTTTTTAGCACGAGAAAGAGACCTTCCATGCTAAATGGTTTAATCTCTTCGGAGGTTCATTACCAGGGCATTACCTCTCTCTCATGTCAAGAACAACTCCTTGTTTGACGCTTCTCTTATTTTAGTGGACATAACTCTCATTTTTGGACTAAAATGACTAAAGAATGGCAAGGTAATTAAAAGGGCTAATAAAATTGGACTAAAAGAAGCACAAGATAATAAAATTGAGTTAGGTTCAATCAGACGTCATATTGAACCCATTGTCTTTTTATTTCAATTTATTTTGCTCTTTTGCTTTGATTTCTTGTCATATTACATATTGTTGTAATCTAACTGAAAGTGGTGAGTTGAGACTCCCATAGATATTATTGTTTGCTTTGATTTATTATTATATTTTATATCGTCATAATCTAATTAAAAGTGGTGAATTGAAGTTCCATATATGTTGTTTTTAGCACAAGAAAGAGACCTTCCATGCTGAATGGTTTAATCTCTTCGGAGGTTCATTACCAGGGCATTACCTTTTTTTCATGCCAAGAACAACTCTTTATTTGACGTTTCTTTTATTTTAGTGGGCATTACTCTCATTTTGGGACTAAAATGACTAAAGAATGGCAAGGTAATTAAAAGGGCTAATAAAATTAGACTAAAAGAGGCACAAGATAATAAAATTGAGTTGGGTTCAATCAGACGTCATATTAAACCCATTGTCTTTTTATTTCAACTTATTTTGCTCTTTTGCTTTGATTTCTTGTCATATTACATATTGTTGTAATTTAACTGAAAGTGGTGAGTTGAGACACCCATAGATATTATTGTTGAAATCTAAGAAAACAAAATTTGGCCGAGCCCATCCAGCTACCCAACCCGTTAGTTGGCAGGGTAGCCACCAAAAAATACACTATCGCGCCTGCAACCTTCATGACTGTGCCTGCAACCTCTAGGCAAAATCGGGCAACCTTCCGACAACCTCCGATGGTCTTTGAGGCGCTTGAAGCTGCTATTTTATCATGTTTATTTCATTTTGAGTGTTTGTGAGGATTTTTTTATATTATGTTGTAATATTTATTCATCTCCGTCGAATTTGTAATATTTAAAATGTTGTAATAATTCCCCCACCCCGCTTCTGTCTGTCCCATTCTTTTATTTGCTTTCTTTATGTGTGAATACACGTCATATTTTGGCTTTCTTTATCCATGCTTTGCATCCATGTTTCATGCATCTTGATTTGACTAAGTTTGCATTTGTGGATTTAATCAATTCCTATGTGATTATGTGCGCTACTTTATGTTTTGAAATGATTCACATGTCATATCTTAGAAGCTGAATCTTTAGTTACATCTTATGAGTGAATTACATTAGGATTTTGTTTATAAGATCATGCATGTTTTATTAACTTTGTTTTGTAGCTGTTCGAGGGACGTCGATAAATATGTAAGGTTTTATACTTTAGAATTCCGTTTGTGTGCGTTTTTCTTATTATGTTTAAGCATCCTACCATGTGGCTACTTGCTTACTTGATATAACTATATGAATACCAGTGGATGGAGGTTGTGTCGCTTAATTTAGAATAGTGTTGATTTTCATGCTTGTAAACTCAATTTATTTGGGTTGTACATCTCCAAAACTCTTTCAAAGCTACATGAAATCAAATTATTCCAAAATAAATGATATAGTCTATACTTGTATGCTTTACATAGTAAATTTTAGGATTTATTAAATAATTGAAATATGAACATATAAAGTAAATAAAATTCATATCATGGTTTAGTAGAGGCCGATCATTGATCGGGTGAGCAGGGGTGGTCATTATTGACCTTCCCCTCTCATACCTAAAGTTCCAAGCCATGCATCTTTGGTTACGACGAACAGTGGCCTTGGCACGAGTCATGGGTTTCCTAATTTTTTCAAAATAAATATTAGGTGGCGACTCTGAGATCTGATGACGCAGTCCATTTCTGAAAAAAGGTTTTGCAATAAAATGGATTTTCTAAAAGTTGCCAAATCTGGACTTTCGTCTATGTTTCACATTGCACTCGTGAGACTAGATCAAAGAGATCTCGGGAGTCCGAACTGTTTAACGCGCGTGGGTACCCCCGGGCATGTTACATCATCCAAAAATATTGAAGTTAGTTTTGAGCATTAATTTCTCTGAAAAATGCTATTTCACTATTTTACTATTTTAAACCAAAAAATCAATCTATTTGTCCCTAAATTTGAACATATTTAGAGATTTATGAAGATCGCAGTGCGTTTTGAGCAATAGCAGAGTACAGTTCAAGTAAAATATTTGTTGAATCTAAATGAAATCAATGGGGGTTGAGCTTCGTACCATTTTGAAAGCAATGGATATAAGTTTGGTACATGTATTGTGTGTTTTTAGTTTGAATTAAGTAGGAATTGAATTCTTGAGGTAGATAAATAGACCTTGCTTCAGTTAAAGAATCACAGCTTGTAGGGGTGCTCAGCGGATATTCCGATCTGCCAAAATCGACCGAACCTAACTGATCCATCACATTTTGGACGAATGCATGATGACGAGCGGACGGTTGTGGATTGAATTTTTTCAATCTGCCCAGTTTTGGACAGATGGTGGATTTGAGATCCCTTTGACCGCAACCAAACCGTCAAACTGCGAGCACCCCTAGTAATTTGTACGACTTTGTGTTTTTAATTTGTTTAGCTATTCTGTTTGTGTTTTTAATTGAAAAAAAGTTTAGATATTGTGTTGTGTTTTCAATATGGAAATCCTTTTATCAGATGGCCAGTGTTGATATTTGGTATTTTTGTATGGAAAATATAAGGCTTAATTTTGCCATTTAAAAAAAAAAATCAAATTAAATAGTTTTTGAATAAAAAAAAAGTAATGAAATAGTTTTGATAATACATGGTTTTCTTATATGTATTCATTATTGGTATTTGACAATTTACTTGATAATCTTTTGGTTATTTTGAGTTAAATTGTTATTCACAAAACAAATGTTGACAAATTGTTGTATTATGTTCAAAATTTGTAAACGTTTAAACCACCAAACCGATTCGCATCCATCTGCCAATCCGCCAATCTGCATCCGCCAATCCGGTGGATAGATGCGGATTATTTTTTTCAATTTGCCAATCCGGCGAACGGATAGCGGATTGGAGGTTTCCTGGCTACAAACGAACTGCAAGCACCCCAGCTTGATACTGGCTTTTCATTTTCAAATTGCTTTTGGAAAATGATCTTAAGAAATGGGTATGTTTTTTCATTATTTGGATAATATGCAGGTGGTTGGCATTCTAGACTATGGGCTCGCAAAAATAGTTGACAATAAACAAAAATATTAGCAAAAAATGCTAAGACAAATAAGCAAAAGTATTAGCCTAGATTGATTTAATTTGGATAGATAAGCAAAAATTTTAAGATAGGCAGATTAAAAATAATTTGAACATATAGATTAAAATAATTTAGACAATTTGAAAAGATATGTTAAAAATTTTGGGACTGGTAGATTAACATAATTTAGACAAATATTTAATAATCTAGTTAAAAATAATTTGGACAGATAGATTAAAATATTTTGGATAGATAGGTATACACAGGTATTTACTTGGAACAAATAGTTTAAAATAATTTGAAAAGATAGATTAAAAATATTGGGACATAATTTAAACAGATAGGTTCGAATAATTTGGACAGACAATTATATATAGGAAATTTACTTGGGATAGATAGTTTAAAATAATTTGAATAGATAGATTATAATATTGTGACATAATTTGAACAGATAATAATTTGGACATATATATATATATAGGAAGTAAATTATCTATATTTTCATATCATTTGTGATATTAAAACTTCAATAATTCATAAATTTGGACTCAATAATTAGTTTTGGGCGAATTTTTTTTTTGATTCAATGAATGTTTTCAGGACATATCTATAAAAAATTGGCAAAAGCGATTTCAAGTGCTCAAAAAATATTGTTTTCCTATTTTGATTAATTGCAAAATCAATCTATTATTTTTTGTCTAAAATTTTATATTAAATATTGATAATGTTCAAAAGATCTCAAAAAGACAAATCTACGGATATCAATTTTGTTAAAAATAGATCTATAGAGCTCAAGTTATGAGATTTTAAATTTTTTTTAATACAATATCACCTATTTGTTCAATCCACCTCACTCTCATAGCTACCATCAGCAGCGGCTTTTTTTAATGACTTTTTAAACTAGTTTTTCGACTACTTTTCAACGTGTTATTATCACCAAAAGAAGATTAAACCTTAAACTAAGACTTCTTTGGGGAACATGGCTATTCTAGGCCTTTTTTAATTTTTAAACTATTTTATGAGATGAAAATGACAAAAAAAAAAAAAAATTGATTTGTGATTTGTGATTTGTGATTTTTTTTTTTTTTTTGTAGTTGAATAGATGGTTGTGAAAGAAAAATTGATTAATTGGTGTGTTGGATGTGACATTTTGTCTTATTAATTATTTTAGTTTTT
This sequence comes from Camellia sinensis, assembly GCF_055761805.1. NCBI lineage: Eukaryota > Viridiplantae > Streptophyta > Magnoliopsida > Ericales > Theaceae > Camellia > Camellia sinensis. The sequence goes on along the minus strand of NC_138974.1, from coordinate 3,506,506 downwards.
TTATTTTTATTGACTATTTTAGCCAAAATCCTGATTGCCAAACAAGGCCTAAATAATATATGACTCCATAAGAATAGATTTTTCAATAATTAACTCTAAAATTTATCATTTATTAATAATTATTTTTTAAAAATTTACACCAAACTAAAATTTCTCCAAATATTAATTAATTACAATATTTTAATTTAACTAAACTTGAAGGGAATAAAATAGGATAATTACACCTCGGTGAAATTTTGAAAAAAAATATATATATATTCAAGAAAAAATTTATAATTTTAATTATTAATATTTATAAAATTTGTCACTTATTTAAAATTACTTTCTAAAAGTTCACGTGATATTTTCTCAATAAAATATAGCGAAAAATTATACTTTACTCCCTTTAACTATGATTGTTTTTCACTTTACTCTATCAAACTAAAAATTGATACAATGTATCCCCTTCATCTTTTGAAAATTTTCAATTTAACCTACATGTCTATATTTTGTTAACAAAACAAATAAAAATGTACATATAATGTTCACATGTAATATTTATAATGAAAATATCTTTTAAATATGTATTATAAATATTACATTTGTACATTATATGCACTTTTTTTGCCTGTTTTGTTAACAAAATGAAGATATAAAGGTTAAATTGAAAACTTTTAGAAATAAAAAGCGGTGATAATTGAGGGGGTAAAGTGTAATTTTTCCTAAAATATACTCTGATAACGTAATTCTAACACTACAAAAAAAATGACTTTTTGCGACGGTAAAATACCGTCGCTAATACTCCTAATGCCGTCGCTAATACTTTTTGCGACGGCAAAATGACTTTTTGCGACGGCAAGAGGAGGGTCGCAACTGCAGGGGTTGCAAAAAAGTTTTTGCGACGGTAAGTGCCATCGCTAATGTTTTGCGACGGCATTTTTGCCTTTTTGCGACGGCACCGTGCAGTCGCTAATAACGTTTGAAATTTCTTGACTTTTTTGCGACGGCCCTATTTTACCGTCGCTAAAAATGTTATTTGAGACGGCAAAAAATACCGTCGCCAATAGTCTTTTTTTAAAAAAAAACACTACTTTTTGCGACGGTGTGGTGCCGTCGCAGAAAATATAAAAAATATGAAATTTTCTATTTTTTGCGACAGTGTAATGCCGTCGCAAAAAATGTTAAAAAATAATAAAATTTCTATTTTAAATAATAAAATTTCTATTTTTTGCGACAATATAATGTCGTCGCAAAAAGTAAAACCTGTAACAAAATTAATAAAAATATTAAAATTTTCTATTTTTTCCGACGGTGGTGCCGTCTCTCTAAGAGCTGATTATTTACATTCTATTCACAAAAACATCATAACAAAAAATAAAAATAAAAATTTAAATTGATCAAACCATCAAATTCAATATTTTACAAAGAACAATTAAACTGTACATGTTCATAAAAGCATATTTAAATTATAAAATTCACCCAAATTCTAAAAAAAAATAAAATAATAAAATAAAATCTAAAATTCACCAATCAGCACATTGGATATTTAAATGCTCTTACAAAAATTAAAAAATTTCCAACAAGATCTCAATTTTGAGCCTATTTCAAAAATCAAGCTCCAAGTTCCTTACTTCTAGAATCAGATCTTCCCCTCGGCAAAATTTATCCTTTTGACCTACAAATAAATAGATAACAGTTGCAAATTATAATCTTTTGGAGAAACCAACTATTTAAACACCAGTAATGAAGACAATGAAGACTGTGGAAAGAACACTTACGTTGTCATCAGGAACAACTGCATATCTCTCAATTGGAGAAACCAAAGCTTTCTCTGCTCACAAAAAAAAAAAATAATAATAATAATAATAATAATAATAATAATAATAATAATAATAATAATAATAATGGAATTCAATGTAGTCCAAAATAGTGTAATAAACTCTTATTGTAATATACCTGGGGAATTTTTTCATGTCTGGTGGGAGTGGGAAAGGCGTGTGTGTGCACGAGTACCATCCACCATGTATGGAAATGTTGTTTCCATGCTTTGAACCCAGCAAGATCTACGAAACTTTTACCCATATATGAAAATATTGTTTCCGCGCTTTGAAACCATATAAAAAACATAAATAAAAATAAAGGGATTTGCGTTGTATTTCTTACTAGCAACTTATTGACCATAGATTGATGCTTGGTTAAACTTGATCTCAGATTAAGCTACTGTTATGGAGGTGTAATTCATTTATGAATTGAGTTAGATTCTGTTTAGGTATTTATCAACCTTATTAGTCTAGGGGTCAAACATCCACCTTGGAATGTTACGACATTGCTCAAAATTTAAATGTGTAGTATAGATTTAAACCTTAGTATTATATTATTAAATAGGCTACACCCAGGATTAATATAATTCAAATTTTGCATATTTTTCTACACATTTTTTGTAAGTTTGTAGTATTATTGTCTCGTGAATGCCAATAAGAAAGGTAATCTACCCGAATTGGATGTCTAGTTTGAGCACCTCATGCTCGCCACGTCAATATTTTTTAAAAGGTAATAGTTCAAATTTTATCTACCTATTTCCAAACCTAATTTTAGATCCAACAAAAAATTTTCAACCCAATATTTGATGGGTTAATAAGTCAACAAAACCTAAAACTTTGATTTACAAAAAAATATAACGTAGGTGGCATAATGTGTTGGGCTGAACTGTTATACCCGGAATGTGGACTAGAGAGAAATAAATTATATGGTGCAAGTCTTTGACAATTTGAAGTTAAAAAAATAGTAGTAACAAATCAATGAATTAATAGAGAGACTCACAGAATCTGGTGAGAATTCCAGAGGATAGAATAGGAGTGAAAGTCCTCAGTGGGATCAAACCAAAGCTGGTGCCTCATCTCTCGGTTTCCAGTTCCATTCTTGGAAACGTTGGTCTGAATGAGGTACGGCTGCCCTGTTCTGTTCCCCAAAAACTCAATATCCAACTCATCTCTCGTCGGCCCCGCCCCGTTCTCCGAGCACATTTTTGCTGGGGCTTGAACTCATCCATTGTACCATAGTTGCTGGGGCTTGAACTCATGCATTTTTACCATAGTTGCAGGTTGATTGACAGACCTTCGAAATCAGCCTTGGTTTTAAACCCAGACGAGCTGCACATGTTAACGCATTCCCAGTGTTTCCACCTCCTTGAATCTGTGAAGCAAAAATGTCAGAATATAACTGCAGTCCCTTTTAAAGCTATAAATCAATCGTATCATTTTATCACAACCATAGTCTGTAAATAGTACTAGCACCAAGATTAGGTAGGTAGTTCATTAAGATAATTAATTCCCCTTCAAACCAGTAAATGATCAACTGTCTTCATAAATGAATAAGTCAACTGAATCAAAACTGACACTAACTTTCCATATAAAAGGAGAAAAATATTTAGGCTCTGTTTGTTGCATTACTCTCAAAGCATTAGCTATAAAAGTATCGTAGCTTACTTAATTCATTTTTTACATATAAACTGTGACTCTGAAGTCCTGAGGCTTTCCAGATCCATGGAAACAACTATGGTACAATGCATGAGTTCAAGCCCCAGCAATGTATTATATCTCAAAATAGTTCCAAAATAAAACTTTTAAGATCAGATCTGTTTAGTGCTATTCTTGTTGCTATGTTTAGTTGAATGTAGTTGTTGACTAGATGACATGTAAACTGTTACTCCTCCTTTGAGGACTCCTCTCATGTTTGTCATTGGTTCAGTAAGGTATATCATTTATCTCTAGGTATAAGGACATAGGGCTGTCTTCAGAATTCAAATTGTCATAGCACATCTACTTTTCAATTTAGCAATAACAAATATAATAGTGTGTTATTTGCTCAGTTAGATTATTTATGTAAGGGGTATATGAAATTTTACTAGGTTATGTTTGGATGACAAGAATCGTGAATTCTATTACTACAAATCCCATTACTGGTAATAAAATTTGTGTCAGTTCAATTTAAGTGATTGATTTGGTTAGGAATTTACAAAAAATGACATATAATTTTATATATTTAGGTATGAGTCCATTTACTAGTTTTATTCTTAAATATTAATGTGATTTTTTTGTTGGAGATATGAGCAAAGGATTCTCCCAACCGAGGATTCAACGCAACCAGCCATCTCGTTCATGTAAACATTTACCCGAAATCTAACTGATCAAATTTCATCGTGGAACATACCATTTTTCTTGAAAAATAAACACAAATTTTTTGTTGCTCAAATTGGGGATTACATTCTTGTCCTCAGATGTCACAATGTAATGAATGAGATTTAAAATAAAATTCTCATTCCGCCACTTCATTCCTGCCATCCAAACGACCTATAACCACATAACCCATTAAACACAGAACAGCAAATCTGGTGATTTGTGACAAGTACTAGATAAAAAGTTAAATAGATGGAGAAGATAAATAAAGTAAGAATGACGTGAATCTAAGAATCAGAAGTTAAGATAAAGAAACCAATGAAAGCAGAATTAACATTTTCATAACCATATAACTTAACCAGGCAGAATACAATATGCACATAAAGGCCATACTACAACTAGTGTAAGACTTATACACTAAAAGGTCAATTTTCAGTTATTGTGCTTTCATAAACAATAAAATTGACCCGAAATTTGCAACATAAGATGTAAAATGCACAATACAAAGGATGTAGCATTCAATATCATCTAAGAACCTTATCTGCCCAATTTGAATTGTCCATTTGACTCTACCCAACAAGTTTGTTGTATTCTGAGTGTATAAAACCAAATTAAATTGGGTACTTAAAGTGCCTATAAATAACAATACCCGAAGATAAATTTTTTAAGGATTTCCTAGTTGAAGTGGGGATTGGAAAAATTGGACATCATAATGGTAGAGAGGTTTGGCCAAAAACTAGGTTGAACATTCTACATGGTCAAGGAACAGAGACTGTGCCCAAAAATGGAGAGAGACAGTCAGGCTGCCCATATTTAGAAGAAATAGGCCATTCAGACAAAATTTCCACATAGTTCAAAATCACAGCCCCAAAATAATACATCCTTGATGGCCCCTGCAAAAGATTTAGAACTCCATAGGCATGTATCTATATGATGTGTTCTTTGCATGTGTCTGGCCCAGCAAAAGAATTGATCCCCTACATAAACATACCAGTCCTACATAGATAGAAGGTAAGTAAAAAACAAGACTAGTTGGCTTACAACAGTCTCCCCTCATAATGTAATCTTGAGTGTGAATTTTTAAGTGGGCCAATAAAAACATTCACTCTAAAGATCTAAACACATCGTAATACATGCAATTCAACAATCTCAGCCGCCATAATCGAGATCATATTGAAGAAGAAGAAGAAGAAGAGAAAGAAAAAAAAAAAAAGCCCTAATTTATAGACATGAAATTGACAAATTCAGCAGATAGTACGCAGGGAAAAATCACAGAATAGCTAAATACAGGGATTAAACCACTAACCTGAATGGAAATACCAGAGATTTTCCCGAGAAAAAAAAGATTGAGAGAGAGAGTTTACCTGTGAGTAGATCGGCGGTGCGATGATCGGTGCGAATCGATGAGATGAACAACGAGAGAGTGACAGAGTGATCGGTGCAGAGATGAACGAGATCGGTGCAGAGATAAACGAGAGGGTGAGAGAGAGAGAGAGAGAGAGGCGACTGAGAGAGTGATGTGAGGGAGACGATTAGATTTAGGGTTTTTTTTGGTTCTAAACAGATTGGGTATTTTGGGGGCGCGGGAATGGAAAAAATAGGGGAAAAAAAAAATTCATCATAAATAAATATTTTAATAATAAAAATAAATAAATAATAATTTTTATTTTCTTTCCGTTATTAAGGTTGATTTGTTTCATATATATTTTAATAAAAAATATTTTCACTAAAATAAAAGTTAATTTTCTGTAGTCAATGAAAAATATTTTTCTGCGACCTATTTTTTTTATTACTAAAAATTATGAACTAATTTTTTGTGGTAGAGGAAAATGAGTGGCAGCAGTAGTGAAGGTGGTGGATAAGAGATGATGGTGGTGGTGGTGGTGGTGGTGATGGTGATGGCGAAAGAGATTAGTGGTGAAGTTGTGGTAGTGGTAGTGTAAATGGAGTGGCAGGGGTGAAAGAGAGGTAATGTTAGTAGTAGTAGTAGTGGTGGTAGTAGAGTGGTGGCGATAGTAGTAGTAATGGTAGTGGTAGAGGTGAAGTGGCTACAGTAGAAGTAATGGTGGTGGTGGAATGGTGTTTGCAGTAGTGGTGAATGTGGTAAAGGAGATGGGTGGTGAGAGAGAGAAATGAGTGAGAGGCAGATAGAGGAGAGAGAAAGACAGAGTGAAAAGCGAGAGAGAGATAAAGAGAGAAATAGATATAGAGAGAGAGACAGAGAGAGAAATAGATAGAGAGAGACTGTAACAAGCCCGCGGGGGACCTCGCTACAGCTCGGACTCGACTTTGTAGTCACGGTTCTAAATCTGAACCAAAGAGTCCAAATCCGGCAAATCGTTTTGAGAAAACAGATTTTTGAAAGAAGTGCCAAACATGGACTGCTTTGCCAGATACAGAGTCGCCACCTAAATATTTTATTTTGGGAAATTTAGGAAACCCTGACTCGGTGCCAAAAGGCCACGTGTCCGTCATCACCAAAGTTGCCTCGGCTCGGGAACTTGGGTACGATTGGGGAAGGTCACTTCGTGAGCACCCCCGCTCGCCCGGTCATAGACCGGCCTCTACTAACCATGATATCAATTTTTGAAAACTTTGTGTGTTCTTATTCCGGTTATTAGCCTAGGTTACTATGTGATGCTCGCAGCATATAAGTATAGACCGAGTCGCCCGAATTGGAACAAAACATTTCATGTTTGCCTTTTTTGAAAGATGATTTGCTACTCGCAAGTAGGCTTAAAATGCAGATTTTACCACCCGCAGGTGGGTTTAGAAAAGATGGTTTTGCCACTATCTAGTGGGCTTAAAACAAACAGTCGATGATTTATTCCAATCTAAACAACTCAACCTTCACCCACAGGCATTCAGGCAGATATATCACATAAGCACATAGCCTCATGGTAAGCATGCTATTCATGGCAGTCACTCACACGCATGCGAGGATGCTAAAGCATAGAACTTACCGAGTACTCCAAGCCAAAATAGGAACTACATTAGAAATCATGCATGATCCTAAGTATACAAAAATGCTTAATGCAACACATGCAAAATGCAACTATAGTAGGCTCGGCTATTCTAAGATGGCATATGAAATGCTACAACTAACATGTATTCAACTTGGAATTGAAAATACAATGCAGTTAGTATGATGCGCCGAGCCCGGTGCATGCAAAACAGATGAATGATGCAAACATGTTGTCATACTGTATGCTAATTTAAACATGCCCTAATCTAACCATCATAAGCGGATAAATAAAAGGGAGAAAGACGTGGGGTTGGAAGACATACATCACACTCACGCACACTTATTACAGTTGTGCCCTCACTCGGAGGGTCCGAATAAATAATACAGTCCAAATATTACAGTCCCCAAAATAAAAGAATATTACAGTCCAAAATATTACAGAATTCTAATTAATTAATGAATTAACTAGAAAGCAAATAAACTGGCGTGCAAGCCAGGGACTGCCTTGCTTCTGGTGGATGATGCATGTCCGGACTGTCTTGCGCGGAAATCCACCGGAATGCCCCGATTAGCCTCTGTTTACACCTGTTCTTGAAATGCGTGCCAATTCCCAAAATGTTGCTGATTCCTGATTTTGCTGCAACAGAGAGCAGGAGAGGGGCATAGCAATGTATTTGCACAGATATATGCATGTCTCGATCTTCGTGCCACCAATCACGCATACCGAGGCATGATGGCCGAGGAGTCGAAATGCACAACTCAATATAGGATGAATGCACATGAAACTATAGCTAAAACCTAACTCCATCATGGATAATCCGGAGTGTCGGTGACTGGGGAATTGAGACACATTCCGTCACTCGGAGTACGAAATGTACCTCGTTTCCCGTGCCCGGGCTAACTCCTATTCCGGACATGATGCAATATGCATGATATGCATGAAATGCAACTAAGAGACAATCCTAACATACACAGAATGCTACGGAATGACATGGAAATGACAAGATGCAATCTAAGATACTACCTAGTATGCATAATGCTATGAAAATGAGGTGTCTCGAAGTACGTGCACACGGGCACGCAAACCGAGGCGATGATAAAATGCAATGAAAATGAGGTGCCTCGAAGTACGTGCACACGGGCACGCAAACCGAGGCAATGATAAATGCAATGAAAATGAGATGCTTCGAAATGCGTGCACGCGGGCACGCAAACCGAGGCGATGACAGATACGGTGAAAATGAGATGCCTCGAAGTGCGTGCACATGGGCGCGCAAACCGAGACAATGATAAAATGCAATGAAATGGCATGGAAATGACAAGTGGGCTTATACCAACATGAAGTGGGCCTCAGCCACACTCACATCGGATGCCGATGGCAGAAAATGAAGTGCCTCGAAATGCGTGCACACGGGCGCGCAAACCGAGACAGTGATAAAATGACATGGAAATGACAAATGGGCTTACACTAACATGAGTGAGCCTCAGCCACACTCACATCGGATGCCGATGGCAGAAAATGAAGTGCCTCGAAATGCGTGCACGCAGGCACGCAAACCGAGGCGATGCAAAAGTGATGCGAATGACATGGAAAATGCAACATGGACTTATACTAACATGAGAGAGCCTCAGCCACACTCACATAAGATGCCGATGGCAGAAAATGAAGTGCCTCGAAATGCGTGTACACGGGCACGCAAACCGAGGCAATGATAAAATGATGCGAATGATATGGAAAATGATATGTAAGCATGCTAATGGAATTTCAGCAACAAAATATGGGGGAAAACAGTCCCGAAATGAAGTGAAATGACATGAAATGTAAGGAAATGACCCGAAATGCAACATTAGGCATCCGAAATGGCCTATAGCCATACTAAATATGCACAACATGGACATGCAATGCAAAGACAGAAGCTAGACAGTCCCAAAAGATGCACTTTCGCAGTTATGAACATGGCCAAACAGCAAGCATAGGTAAGGGAAGCGTAGCATGCAAGAATGGGGGCCAAAAGAGGGGTAAAGAAGCAAGTGGTATAAGCAAAACTCAAACTGAAAAATTTCCTTCTACAACACTGAAGATGGACCAAAAATATGAACATTTACAGTATATGGCAGCCTCAAAATCAGTATACAAACATGCTAAAAATATGATGCAAAATAAGGCTCAAAAGGTGCTAAAACATGAAGTGTATAAAATAATCACCAAACAGAAAAAAAGTGTGAATGAAACATGAAGTATAGGCCAAAATAAGACCTCTTTCAGTTCGGACCAAGGTCCAAAAACAGAAGCAAAGAGAGCTATTAATTTATGCAAAAATGGGGCTAAATAGGGGATATAACTACAAGTGACATATGGAAACACCAAACAATGTTGAGCCCTTCTCCAATGTTGAAGAGGGGCTCAAAATATGCCTCATATTAGTTTACAACATGCTCGAAAATAAATTGCTCATAGGTCAAAAAAGGCATACAAAATCATGACATACAACATGGTCAATGAAGCAAGTATATTATGGAGAGCTCAAACAAGGTTGAGCCCTTAATGAGAAGTGAAGATGAACTCAAAATATGGCCCTTTTCAATTAGGACCGAAGCTTGAAACCAAAAAGAAATGAGGCTTAGAAATAGATCAAAGGAAAGGGTCAAAAGGATCAAAGTGTAACTTACCCTTGAAGATCTAGACTTTGGTTGCTTCTTGGATGGATTTGCTGCTCCTTTGGCCTTCAAGAACCCTTCCTAGCTGCTGGAAATGAGATAGTGGTGGTAGAGCTTGGTGGTATAGAAGGAATGGAGGTTAATGGACTTAGGGTTTTTGAAGAATTGAAGAAGATGAAGATGGAGTTGGCTATGGAGTTCTTAAGATCAAATTTTCTAACCCCCTAGAAGAAGGTCCTCAGCTGGTTATAAGGTCAAGAAAGGGGGTGTAAAAGGGGGGTGCAAAGGAGAGCAAAACTCTCTCCCAAAATATCCCCCGGATACAGAAAATATCTGGGGGATATTGCCTCACAGCTGGAAGGGGCACAGTGAGGAGAGCACGGCCGGCCGCTCACTTTTGCTGGAGGTGGCCGGCCGGCCACACCCCCTAGCCGGCCGGCTAGGGGTCAAAAGGGTCAACCATCTTTTCTGGCCGGCCAGGTATTGGGGAGGTAGGCCTATGTGTGTACAACACAACCATGTAATTGAAATTCCAAGAAAGTGGGCCCAAGGGGTTCAACAGTGGCTCGGAAAGAGGGGTTCAAAAGGGTCAAGTGACCTTAATGGCCGGCCATGAACTTTTAGGGGCCTCTCAGATGTGTAGATCACAGATATGTGGTTCAAAGTTCGAGAGAAATGGTCCAAGGGGTTCAACATTAGCCCGGAAGAAAGGGGTCAAAAGGGTCAGGTGACCTTAATGGCCGGCCATGAACTTTTAGGGGCCTCTCAGATGTGTAGATCACAGATATGTGGTTGAAAGTTGGCAACGCTGGCTCTAAGGTATTCAACATTAGCCCGGAAGTTGGAAAAACGGGCGCCGGGAGGCTCCGGAGGAGAGATAACTGGTTGCTGCAACAATTGCTGGCCTCCCACCCTTCAGTGACCTTCCCTGTGATAAAACAGAGGTACCTGCCAAAAATGAACGAAAACCAATGCAAAACGAATGTTCCGGGGCCAAAACACGCAGTTCGAGGTCCCGAAAATGGGCTGTTAAGCACCGAAAGTGGCATTCGACCTCGAAGTGGGTTTCTCAGCCCCCAGTGTCCCTCAAAAGGGAGCAAATAGGAAGTATGCCAAAAATCAGAGCAAACGGAGATGGTTAGGTGGTCCCGAACCGAGGCACACGGCCTGACGGTCTCGGAAAACCGGAAACCGGGCTCCGAAATGGGCAAAATGGCCTACGGCCACCAAATGTAGCCTACGGACATTGAGAGATGGTCTACCAGACCTCTCCCTCCCCTCAGGAAAAGAAACCGAGAAAACCGAGTCTGGTTCGCAAACCGAGACAAGGCACAGAAGAGGGTTCGGAAGTCCGGAGGCAGGGCTCACGGCCGCAACTCTGAAACTTCTGAACGAGCACATTACACAACATCACCAATCGCTCAATCAGTGACGTCTGAGTCTTAAGGTCGGTCAAAAATGGGGTGTCTACAGTTGCCCCTCTTTGACAGAACTCGGAAGTCACAAGTGACGGGAGTGAATGTCAAAGCCCAGAGACGACCCATTTTTGACAAGGCCGAAGACTTAGACAAACATACAGGATAAAACAGAGATGCGCCCGCAGGCATGCCCGCAGGCAGGGGGCAAAATGCAAAATGATATGCAAGAAGATGATCATAACTTATGATTATGCAAAGAGAGCTGTAATGAAGCATACCATGCAACAGTTTTAAGCAAGTGAATACCAATCTAATTACATTTCATGTAGAAAGGATGTAAGAAAATTATGCAATTCTCACTGCGTCTCACGCGGAGAAGGCAAAAGCGACTACCGAGACTACCCGGAGCCTTACACACAACATCTCTCTGCGTATCACACATAGGAGAGGAAGAAGGTAAACCTTTCAGCGTATCACACGCAAGAGAGGAAAGGTAAACTTCTCAGCGTATCACACGCAAGAGAAGAAAGGCAAATTCCTCAGCGTATCACACGCAAGAGAAAACCTCTCAGCATATCACATGCAAGAGAGAAAAGGGAGATTTCTCAGCGTATCACACACAAGAGAAAACCTCTCAGCATATCACATGCAAGAGAGAAAAGATAAATTCTCAGCGTATCACACGCAAGAGAAAACATCTCAGCATATCACATGCAAGAGAAAACCTCTCAGTATATCACATGCGAGAGAGAAAAGATAAATTTCTCAGCGTATCACACGCAAGAGAAAACCTCTCAGCATATCACATGCAAGAGAAAACCTCTCAGCATATCACATGCGAGAGAGAAAAGATAAGTTTCTCAGCGTATCACACGCAAGAGAAAACCTCTCAGCATATCACATGCAAGAGAGGAAAGGTAAGTTTCTCAGCGTATCACACGCAAGAGAAAACCTCTCAGCATATCACATGCAAGAGAGGAAAGGTAAGTTTCTCAGCGTATCACACGCAAGAGAAAACCTCTCAGCATATCACATGCAAGAGAGAAAAGGTAAGTTTCTCAACGTATCACACGCAAGAGAAAACCTCTCAGCATATCACATGCAAGAGAGGAAAGGTAAATTTCTCAGCGTATCACACGCAAGAGAAAACCTCTCAGCATATCACATGCAAGAGAGAAAAGGTAAGTTTCTCAGCGTATCACACGCAAGAGAAAACCTCTCAGCATATCACATGCAAGAGAGGAAAGATAAATTTCTCAGCGTATCACACACAAGAGAAAACCTCTCAGCATATCACATGCAAGAGAGGAAAGATAAGAATTGTAAGTGAAAAGGTGCATAACGATGCAGGTGAAGTGTACATAACAATGCAAGTAATGAGCATAACAATGCTAGAAGATGTGCATAACAATGCAAGCAACGAGCATAACAATGCTAGATAGATGTGCATAACAATGCAACGAATGATCATAACAATGCTAGATAGATGCGCATAACAATACAAGGAATGAGCATAACAATGCTAGATAGATGTGCATAACAATGCAATGAATGAGCATAACAATGCTAGATAGATGTGCATAACAATGCAATGAATGAGCATAACAATGCTAGTGGAACGCGCGTAACAACACCCGTTTGAAACAAAAATACCGAATAAGGGAATACAAGCCTTAAGTAGACCAAATTCCAAACGCAACCTCCGATTTACCTCTCGGAGGGGTCACGATATATTCCAAAAATGATACACCTCGTGCATGCCGACTGACGATGAGCCACACATCGAAGATATGAGTTGAAAATTCCGCAGAAACATTTTGAACTGAAAAGAGTGGGTTCTCCTTGCACTTTCTTGATTGTACTTCCAAACCGCAGTTACTACCTTTCCTTCCTGGCCATGTTCACAACTTTCCCTATTCTCCAACGGGGTGACAGGCTAGGTTGATTCAGTATCCAGAATCGAGGCGCATTCACATGCTATCTCAATCTATGGGGCTGCCATACAGATTTCAAGCCGAGGGCATGCCTCTGGGTATTTAAACCAGACTTTGGTCTCGGAAATCCCGAACCTTTACGTTCTAGGCATCGGCCATTCGAACTCTAGTTTCCACCGTCGCAGTTGGTCTCCTAGGAACTCATTGCAAACACGGCCAAGATGCCTCTGGCGGGGAATGGTACTCAGGGAGAGCACTTCTGATTACCATTTTGGCTTGAAGCAGACTTGATCTTGAGCTTGAGATAGAGGCACACTCATACTTCGGAGCCTTGGCAAGACTTGAAGAGGCACACACGGGATGTAGTCTCGGAACTTACTGAAGTTGAAACAAACTCAGATACCCGACATTTCCTCTTTTGCTTTTGCTTTGTAGTCTGGAACCCATATAGCTTCAAATAGGTCCTAGTTCTATTGTTCCGACATGACCCGGGTTGAACCCTGCGATTTTATGAAAGAACAAATTTTGTTTTGTACAAATGTGGAGAATGGCATGGCACTCGGAGCACAAAACGATTTTGTTTTTGAAATTCAGAGATGAGCTTTCGACCAAGTATTGAGCCTATGACTGAACGCAGCAAAACGACGCAACAAGGAAATAAAAGGCACACAACCTAGACACATCGAGTAACACTCGAAACAACTCAAAACAAGAATCGAGATAAAACAAAAAGACACGACACTCAGACGTGCACAGGGAGCCTGTTTCACCGGGTAGTGTTCCCCACCCTCTCTCATTTGTAATCCTCACATCACTCGGCCCTCAAGCTCTGTTTTTCTGAAAAAGCCCTTTTCTCACTTTTTCTCTCATCACACATCTCTCTATTCTTCAATCTCTCATTTTTCATCCCTCCCCTGGGTGGTTGATGGATGAATAGGAAATTGCGGGCTCATGCCCAACATAATCAGCTCGCGGCTATTTCCTTCGGTGACATCTGTCGATGCGCCGGATGAGGGAATGGAGCATCTCGATCCATTCCAAATCGTGCTTCGCACTCGGCTTGATACCTCGCTGCTTGGAGGATGAGAGAACTTTCAGCCATTTGTTGTTAACTTCGGTTATCCCCTTTTTTGGCGGGTAGAGTGCCCTTCTGGCAAGTATGTTGGCAGTGGGGAAAAGGCAGAAAGCCTAACTCAACTGTGCCAGTAGTTCATCATTTTGACCATTTTAGTTTTAGTTTTCTCCTAAAAAAATTTTTGACCAAAATGAGAGTTAGATTAACATATTTGTTCAATTTTCTGATTTAAAATCATGCAAGTTAGGCAGTGAGCACTGAGAGTTTTCCTTTTTTGGGTCCAAGAAATGGTCCAGTTTTGAAAATGGAATACTTTTCGAGAAGATTAGTCAACCTTAGTAAAAATTCTCAAAAACTATTTTTGCAAATGACCACTGCTCAACGAGTACGGAACCTACTCTTGAGATGCGCAACCTCGGATCCATGGCAATGGAAAATTGCCTCTTGTCTGAAGGACACTGCATGGCAACGGAATGTTGCCCCTTGTTTGAAATGACACTGCAGCGTTCTGAATGGCAACGGAAAGTCGCCCCTTGTTTGGATAGCACCGCAGCGCATTGAATGGCAACGGAAAGTTGCCCCTTGTTTGAATTACACCGCGGTGCATTGAATGGCAACGGAAAGTTGCCCCTTGTCTGAATGGCACCGTAGTGTATTGTAGTCAGTCCTTAGAGCGACGAACGCAACCAGACTCTCAGATATAGAGAAGGCAAAGATTATCAGAACCATTACATAGACATGATTGAGTTTGAAGTGTTTTACGGCTGGACTTCAGAATGAAGTTGACTACGTATCCCAAAGATGGGAATCAAGCCTTACGTAGTTCGGGGTTAAGGTACACTCGGGTATTAACCTCTCCTTTTTAGGCTCTAACTTTTGCCAAGGCGCCCGTTGCGGGTTTTCGACCTTGCGAGCTTTGTTCTTCTTTTCTTTTCAATTCTTTTCATTTCTTTTTCCTTTTTTGATTTTTTCGTTCTTTTCTTTGCATCTTTCTTTTTTGTTCTCTTTTTTTCTTTTTGCATTTTTTGCTTCTTCTTTTTTTGTATTTTTTTCCTCTTGCTCTAACTTTTGCCTGGGTCGCCCTTCCGGGTTTTCGGCCCAGCGAGCCTCTCAAGGGTAAAAGTATAACAAGTCCATGCCAAATGGTTTTGAGATCCTAGAGTCATCTGAATCCAGGAGAATGGCTGCTGCTTTGCAAGAGGACTCATCTTCAGCTCTTCGAGCACGTCTGATATCTTTGCCCCTAGTTCGAGGGGTACTTCTGTTCTAGCTTTGCAAGCTTCTTCTGATCTTCTGATCTTTTGATCTGACTTTCCTGGCCTCTTGTTCGAGGGCTACTTCAAATCTAGCCACACAGGCCTCACATCGTAGTTGACCGTCGAACCTTCTGATTTCAAGTTCAAGGTTTGGAAGCGAAGGGGTTGAGTCTCGAGGCTGAGAGCGATCCTAGGCTGCACAATCTCAAGAGCGATTCCACACAGGTCTTCGCAAGACCGCGCAAAACATTTTGTTTTTGAAAGTTTTTAAGAAAGCGACAAATCGCTCGCGCTGAAGGTAGTGTGAAACCAGTCTGGATCAAGCCAGGGTCCTTCTCAGTACTCACGCTAACAAGCATGATTTCATTCATTAAGGGCTTAGCATGCCTCTCTTTCTCTCATATGATCAAAGTTTTGCAAATCCCAAGGAATTCCTTCCTCTTCGTTTTTACTGCAATGTTCAAAAAGAGTTTTGAAAAACTTAGGTCGATGCAATGATTCTGGGGCACAAGAGAGCAGGTGGAATGCACTGCCATTTCATTCAGATTCCATCACACCTAGCACACGGCAGCAGCGAACACAGAAGTGCAAAAATTACTGCTGTTTCATTTAAATCTTTCTGGCACAATTGGCACAAAGCAGGAGCAAGCACAAAGCATGAAAAAACACTGCTGTTTCAATCAAATCTGCTGGTGTTACTGGCTCCCTGGCAGAAACAGACTCAAAACAAAACGAAAAGACAAGCATAAAACAAAATGGTGACGCCCGAGGTAACATCCCCCGGAATCACCCGACTTCTATACAACAGGACTGACTCGATACAACAAGACAGACCCAAAACAAAACGACAAGACTGACTCAATACCCAAGTCAGAAAGCACAAAAACTAGTATTTGCAAAATGTTCAAAACAGTGCGTGCCATACGCCACATCCGGAGTAATCTGAGTGCCGCCTGCAGGTGGTTCATCCCTCGATCGTATCACATTATCCCCCACAAGTTCACTGATCAAGTGCCGATAGACTTTGCAGGACTTGGCGCGGGGATGATCCCGTTGTCGATCAGATCTTGTATTTCGTGGCGGAGACGAAAGCACATGTCAGTGTCATGGCCGGCTCGCTGATGGAAGGCACAGTAGTCGGCTGGATTGTGCGAGAGAGGGAGGTTCTTTGGTAATGGTTGCGGCTCCAGGGGCTTCAGATGCCCTTTCTTGATCAAAACCCCAAGAGCCTTTGACAAAGGCATATAAAGTGGGGTGAAAACCTTCTTAGCTTGGGGTGGATATTTGGCTGCTTGTGAGCTACTTCCGGACGCACCGGTGAATGGGGTAGCTGTTTTTGATACGGTGGTAGCAACCATGCCCACATCAGAAGATCTTGCAGCTGCATCACCACTGGTGGTCGCATTCGAACTTCGAGAAAACGCCCTCCTGGGCTGCTCCTTATCCTGGTCAAACAGACCCTGCCTCATTGCATCTTCGATTTGTACCCCCATATCGTGTAAATCTGAGAAAGTGGGAAAGGGGATTACAATCATTCTCTGCATTAGCTTAGGCTGGAGATTGCGCACAATCATCCGAATTTGATCCTTATCAGTAGGCCTTAGAGTCATCATCGAGGCCGTCGCCCTCCACCGGATCACAAAGTCCGAGAAAGATTCCTTGGGCTCTTGCCTTGTCGTTTCGAGATCACGAGTTGTGATCTCGATTTGAGTGTTGTATGAATATTGTGTGACAAAGGCCTCAGCCATCTCATCCCAATTCTTCTTCACTTCATCTTGTAATCTTGCGTACCAATGGGAGGCCACACCCGACAGGGTTCGGCCGAATAGTGAGAGCTTCTGTGGTCGTGTTAGGCCCATCGGCCGCAAGACGTCTGCAAACAGTCGAATATGGACCATGGGGTCGCCGGTCCCGTCAAAGCGGTCGATTTGTGGCATTTTGAACCTATCAGGGAGTGTTACGGCCTCCTTGGTATATCCGTCTCCGATATCCGGCATAGCCTTGGCCCCTTGGGATTTTTTGAAGAGCTTCTCCAGTTTGCTCAATTTCAGAGCTGTATTATCAACCTCGACCTCGAATGGAGAGTCCGGGTGATTGGGTGTATGGACCTTGGACAGTTGTGGTGGAAGCGGGGGCGGAGCTGGCCCCGTTGGAAGACTTGTGTCCTCTTGCTGGTTCTGGATAGTCGGCACAGTATTCTGGATGTTTGGAGGAGCGTTCCGAACAGCAGGTATCTGCTCAGGTAATGGAGCCCCTGCCGGTGGAGGAATTTGTTGTGAAGCAGATGCCTCATTCTGCTGTTGCAGTCTAGTAATCAGTTCGGCCTGTTGGGTCATGATTGCGGCCTGCTGTTTGGAAAACTCCTCCTGACGGGCAGCGTCCTGCTGCATGAGTTTCATACTTTCTTGCATCTGGCGCATCATGGCCTCTATCCCTGATGTGTTCTGCCGTTCCATCTGACTGATTGGTATCTATCCCTTGCCTCTGGTGGAGGAACACTGATTGCCCTTGAACTGAATCTCTGACCTAGCAAAGTCTATCAGCACAAGTTCGATGAACCTCAGGGGATATCGGAGCCTTCAGAAGCTATGGTTCCCAGACTACCTAGCAAAAGAGAAAACAGACAGCATCTCAGCCTGATTCCATCTGAACGGATACAAGCATAGTTGAATGAGTGTGCCCTCTACTGAATTCTGCCCCAAAATCCTGCCCTAAACTGAGTCTGATACCCACGGGTAAAGCTGACTCCCAAATACTGATAGTAATGCCCGCAGGCCTGATGCCCAAACTCGCAAACTGGTGCCCGCAGGCCTGACGCCCAAACTCATACACTGATACATGCATTCCTGTAGAGACGCACTCTAAAGCACATAACAGATAAGTGAGAGCCAAAACACCCCTATGAAGGGGTAAGGTTTCCCTGTCCTATTTTGTCAGGAGCTAGGGTTTCACTACGCATGCAGCGGTTTCAAACAACCTATAAACGGGTAAGCAACCTGTCCTAGTATGGAATGGTCACTATGGATTCCGAATATGCACTAGGTCGAATGGTCAAAGAGGGTGCCCCGGTAAAACTAGGGTTTGTGTTCCCATACTGGCAGAGCCCACAACCGGTCAGCCTTATGGTCATGCCTTGACAAGACAAGCCTCCGGCAAACTGTTCAGGAATAGCAGATGGCAAACACGGTGTCCTAGGCGCACCAATGCAAATGCAATGCAAAGAAACACTCAAGTGTAGTCAAAAACAGATATCACGAGTTCGAGTCAAGTTCTCTAAATCCCCAGCAGAGTCGCCAGAAACTGTAACAAGCCCGCGGGGGACCTCGCTACAGCTCGGACTCGACTTTCGTAGTCACGGTTCTAAATCTGAACCAAAGAGTCCAAATCCGGCAAATCGTTTTGAGAAAACAGATTTTTGAAAGAAGTGCCAAACATGGACTGCTTTGCCAGATACAGAGTCGCCACCTAAATATTTTATTTTGGGAAATTTAGGAAACCCTGACTCGGTGCCAAAAGGCCACGTGTCCGTCATCACCAAAGTTGCCTCGGCTCGGGAACTTGGGTACGATTGGGGAAGGTCACTTCGTGAGCACCCCCGCTCGCCCGGTCATAGACCGGCCTCTACTAACCATGATATCAATTTTTGAAAACTTTGTGTGTTCTTATTCCGGTTATTAGCCTAGGTTACTATGTGATGCTCGCAGCATATAAGTATAGACCGAGTCGCCCGAATTGGAACAAAACATTTCATGTTTGCCTTTTTTGAAAGATGATTTGCTACTCGCAAGTAGGCTTAAAATGCAGATTTTACCACCCGCAGGTGGGTTTAGAAAAGATGGTTTTGCCACTATCTAGTGGGCTTAAAACAAACAGTCGATGATTTATTCCAATCTAAACAACTCAACCTTCACCCACAGGCATTCAGGCAGATATATCACATAAGCACATAGCCTCATGGTAAGCATGCTATTCATGGCAGTCACTCACACGCATGCGAGGATGCTAAAGCATAGAACTTACCGAGTACTCCAAGCCAAAATAGGAACTACATTAGAAATCATGCATGATCCTAAGTATACAAAAATGCTTAATGCAACACATGCAAAATGCAACTATAGTAGGCTCGGCTATTCTAAGATGGCATATGAAATGCTACAACTAACATGTATTCAACTTGGAATTGAAAATACAATGCAGTTAGTATGATGCGCCGAGCCCGGTGCATGCAAAACAGATGAATGATGCAAACATGCTGTCATACTGTATGCTAATTTAAACATGCCCTAATCTAACCATCATAAGCGGATAAATAAAAGGGAGAAAGACGTGGGGTTGGAAGACATACATCACACTCACGCACACTTATTACAGTTGTGCCCTCACTCGGAGGGTCCGAATAAATAATACAGTCCAAATATTACAGTCCCCAAAATAAAAGAATATTACAGTCCAAAATATTACAGAATTCTAATTAATTAATGAATTAACTAGAAAGCAAATAAACTGGCGTGCAAGCCAGGGACTGCCTTGCTTCTGGTGGATGATGCATGTCCGGACTGTCTTGCGCGGAAATCCACCGGAATGCCCCGATTAGCCTCTGTTTACACCTGTTCTTGAAATGCGTGCCAATTCCCAAAATGTTGCTGATTCCTGATTTTGCTGCAACAGAGAGCAGGAGAGGGGCATAGCAATGTATTTGCACAGATATATGCATGTCTCGATCTTCGTGCCACCAATCACGCATACCGAGGCATGATGGCCGAGGAGTCGAAATGCACAACTCAATATAGGATGAATGCACATGAAACTATAGCTAAAACCTAACTCCATCATGGATAATCCGGAGTGTCGGTGACTGGGGAATTGAGACACATTCCGTCACTCGGAGTACGAAATGTACCTCGTTTCCCGTGCCCGGGCTAACTCCTATTCCGGACATGATGCAATATGCATGATATGCATGAAATGCAACTAAGAGACAATCCTAACATACACAGAATGCTACGGAATGACATGGAAATGACAAGATGCAATCTAAGATACTACCTAGTATGCACAATGCTATGAAAATGAGGTGTCTCGAAGTACGTGCACACGGGCACGCAAACCGAGGCGATGATAAAATGCAATGAAAATGAGGTGCCTCGAAGTACGTGCACACGGGCACGCAAACCGAGGCAATGATAAATGCAATGAAAATGAGATGCTTCGAAATGCGTGCACGCGGGCACGCAAACCGAGGCGATGACAGATACGGTGAAAATGAGATGCCTCGAAGTGCGTGCACATGGGCGCGCAAACCGAGACAATGATAAAATGCAATGAAATGGCATGGAAATGACAAGTGGGCTTATACCAACATGAAGTGGGCCTCAGCCACACTCACATCGGATGCCGATGGCAGAAAATGAAGTGCCTCGAAATGCGTGCACACGGGCGCGCAAACCGAGACAGTGATAAAATGACATGGAAATGACAAATGGGCTTACACTAACATGAGTGAGCCTCAGCCACACTCACATCGGATGCCGATGGCAGAAAATGAAGTGCCTCGAAATGCGTGCACGCAGGCACGCAAACCGAGGCGATGCAAAAGTGATGCGAATGACATGGAAAATGCAACATGGACTTATACTAACATGAGAGAGCCTCAGCCACACTCACATAAGATGCCGATGGCAGAAAATGAAGTGCCTCGAAATGCGTGTACACGGGCACGCAAACCGAGGCAATGATAAAATGATGCGAATGATATGGAAAATGATATGTAAGCATGCTAATGGAATTTCAGCAACAAAATATGGGGGAAAACAGTCCCGAAATGAAGTGAAATGACATGAAATGTAAGGAAATGACCCGAAATGCAACATTAGGCATCCGAAATGGCCTATAGCCATACTAAATATGCACAACATGGACATGCAATGCAAAGACAGAAGCTAGACAGTCCCAAAAGATGCACTTTCGCAGTTATGAACATGGCCAAACAGCAAGCATAGGTAAGGGAAGCGTAGCATGCAAGAATGGGGGCCAAAAGAGGGGTAAAGAAGCAAGTGGTATAAGAAAAACTCAAACTGAAAAATTTCCTTCTACAACACTGAAGATGGACCAAAAATATGAACATTTACAGTATATGGCAGCCTCAAAATCAGTATACAAACATGCTAAAAATATGATGCAAAATAAGGCTCAAAAGGTGCTAAAACATGAAGTGTATAAAATAATCACCAAACAGAAAAAAAGTGTGAATGAAACATGAAGTATAGGCCAAAATAAGACTCTTTCAGTTCGGACCAAGGTCCAAAAACAGAAGCAAAGAGAGCTATTAATTTATGCAAAAATGGGGCTAAATAGGGGATATAACTACAAGTGACATATGGAAACACCAAACAATGTTGAGCCCTTCTCCAATGTTGAAGAGGGGCTCAAAATATGCCTCATATCAGTTTACAACATGCTCGAAAATAAATTGCTCATAGGTCAAAAAAGGCATACAAAATCATGACATACAACATGGTCAATGAAGCAAGTATATTATGGAGAGCTCAAACAAGGTTGAGCCCTTAATGAGAAGTGAAGATGAACTCAAAATATGGCCCTTTTCAGTTAGGACCGAAGCTTGAAACCAAAAATAAATGAGGCTTAGAAATAGATCAAAGGAAAGGGTCAAAAGGATCAAAGTGTAACTTACCCTTGAAGATCTAGACTTTGGTTGCTTCTTGGATGGATTTGCTGCTCCTTTGGCCTTCAAGAACCCTTCCTAGCTGCTGGAAATGAGATAGTGGTGGTAGAGCTTGGTGGTATAGAAGGAATGGAGGTTAATGGACTTAGGGTTTTTGAAGAATTGAAGAAGATGAAGATGGAGTTGGCTATGGAGTTCTTAAGATCAAATTTTCTAACCCCCTAGAAGAAGGTCCTCAGCTGGTTATAAGGTCAAGAAAGGGGGTGTAAAAGGGGGGTGCAAAGGAGAGCAAAACTCTCTCCCAAAATATCCCCCGGATACAGAAAATATCTGGGGGATATTGCCTCACAGCTGGAAGGGGCACAGTGAGGAGAGCACGGCCGGCCGCTCACTTTTGCTGGAGGTGGCCGGCCGGCCACACCCCCTAGCCGGCCGGCTAGGGGTCAAAAGGGTCAACCATCTTTTCTGGCCGGCCAGGTATTGGGGAGGTAGGCCTATGTGTGTACAACACAACCATGTAATTGAAATTCCAAGAAAGTGGGCCCAAGGGGTTCAACAGTGGCTCGGAAAGAGGGGTTCAAAAGGGTCAAGTGACCTTAATGGCCGGCCATGAACTTTTAGGGGCCTCTCAGATGTGTAGATCACAGATATGTGGTTCAAAGTTCGAGAGAAATGGTCCAAGGGGTTCAACATTAGCCCGGAAGAAAGGGGTCAAAAGGGTCAGGTGACCTTAATGGCCGGCCATGAACTTTTAGGGGCCTCTCAGATGTGTAGATCACAGATATGTGGTTGAAAGTTGGCAACGCTGGCTCTAAGGTATTCAACATTAGCCCGGAAGTTGGAAAAACGGGCGCCGGGAGGCTCCGGAGGAGAGATAACTGGTTGCTGCAACAATTGCTGGCCTCCCACCCTTCAGTGACCTTCCCTGTGATAAAACAGAGGTACCTGCCAAAAATGAACGAAAACCAATGCAAAACGAATGTTCCGGGGCCAAAACACGCAGTTCGAGGTCCCGAAAATGGGCTGTTAAGCACCGAAAGTGGCATTCGACCTCGAAGTGGGTTTCTCAGCCCCCAGTGTCCCTCAAAAGGGAGCAAATAGGAAGTATGCCAAAAATCAGAGCAAACGGAGATGGTTAGGTGGTCCCGAACCGAGGCACACGGCCTGACGGTCTCGGAAAACCGGAAACCGGGCTCCGAAATGGGCAAAATGGCCTACGGCCACCAAATGTAGCCTACGGACATTGAGAGATGGTCTACCAGACCTCTCCCTCCCCTCAGGAAAAGAAACCGAGAAAACCGAGTCTGGTTCGCAAACCGAGACAAGGCACAGAAGAGGGTTCGGAAGTCCGGAGGCAGGGCTCACGGCCGCAACTCTGAAACTTCTGAACGAGCACATTACACAACATCACCAATCGCTCAATCAGTGACGTCTGACTCTTAAGGTCGGTCAAAAATGGGGTGTCTACAGAGACATATAGAAAAATAAAGATAAACAAGAGATGAGAGAGACACATAGAAAGAGAGCGAAAAGAGATAAACGATAGAGAGAATAGAAAAATAGAGAGATAGAGAGAAGAGAGATGAGCGAGAGAGACAGAGGGAGAAAAAAGATGAGAGAGATAGAGAGAAGAGAGATGAGCGAGGGAGACATAGAGAGAAGACAAATGAGAGAGATAGAGAGAAGAAAGATGAACGAAAGACACACAGACAAACAGACAAACAGATAGATAGACAAACAGACAGAGAAATAAGAGTGATGAGTGAAAGAGAGAAAGAAAAGAGTGGTGGTAGTTGAATGGCATTTGCAGTAGTGGTAAATGTGGTAGAGAAGATGGGTAGTGAGAGAGAAAGATGAGTGAGAGACGAATAGAGAAAAGAGATAGAGAGACAGAGTGATGAGCGAGAAAGAGACAAAGTGGTCGCTAAAAGTGCATTTTCTTGTAGTGGATCGATAAATCGATAGGGAGCTCAATAAATAACGAAGACAGATAATTCAAAACTCTGTTCAAAACTTAATTCAAATCAATTTTTTAAATATTTTAAATATTTAAATATTTTAAAAATATTTTAATTTTGTGAGAGACAGAGAGAGAGACACAGAGATAGAGTGATGAGCGAGAGAGAGAGAGATAGACAAAGTGGTTGCTAAAAGTGTATTTTCTTATAGTGGATCGATAAATCGAGAAGGAGCTCGATAAATAGAGAAGATAGAAGTAAGAGAGTGAGCAAGGCGAACATAGTGAGGGAGAAATAGACAAATAGACACAGAGAGAGAGAAGAGTGATGAGTGAGAGAGAGACAGGGAGAGAGAGATAGACAGAAAAGAGATAGAGAGAGAAAGAAAGAGAGAGATGGAAAGATAGAAAAAGAGAGAGAAACAAGAGATGAGCGAGAGATAGACAAAAAAAGAGAGAAATAGAGCGAAAAGAGATGAGCGAGAGAGAGACACAGAAAAAGAGATAGACGGAAAGAGAAGAGAAATGAGCGAGAGAGATAGAGAGAGATAGAAAGATAAGAGAGAGAGAAAGAGAGAGAGAAAACAAAGAAATGAGAGAGATAGAGATAAGAGAGACGAGCGAGAGAGACAGAGAGAGAAAACAGATGAGAGAGATAGAGAGAAGAGAGATAGGCGAGAGTCACAGAGAGAAAATGAGAGAGAGAGAGAAACAGGCAGACATAGAAAGAGAGAGAGATAGAGATAGAAAGAAATGAATGAAAAGAGATAAAGAGAAGAGAGAGAGATAGAGACAGAGAGACAGGAAGATGAAAAAATGAATGAAAAGAGAAATGTTATATCAAAAGAGTAAGACGACATTGTTTTTTTAAATTTTTTTTGCGACAGAAAAATACCGTTGAATTTATTCAAACCATTTTGTGACTGTATATATATGAAGCTATCTCAAAACCATAATCACCAAAATCTTTTAAAAATTCACTAAATACCAAAAATATAAAAAAAATACCATAATTCAATACATTTTTTTTGGGTATTTTTATGTATTTATTAATTTTTAAAAATATTTTTTCATAATTTTTTTTATTTTTTAGATACATCTAAGTAAAGTACATCTAAAAAAAATATTTAAAATTTTAAAAATATTCACTAAAAAAAAAACACGAAAGCCACTTTTTGTGACGGCAGAAAATGCCGTCTCAAAAAAGCAGAGTATTTGCGACGGCACCATTTGCCGTCTCAAAAAAGCAGAGCATTTGCGACGACACTATTTGCCGTCTCAAAAAATGAGAGTATTTGCGACGGCAGAAAATACCATCGCAAATACTCCCATTTTTTGAGATGGTAAATAGTACCGTCGCAAATGCTCTGCTTTTTTGAGACGGCAAATGGTGTCGTCGCAAATACTCTGCTTTTTTGAGACGGCATTTTCTGCCGTCACAAAAAGTAACTTTTTGAGACGGTAAGTGTGCCGTCGCAAATAATTCCGTCTCATATACCCAGTTTTCTTGTAGTGTAAAGGCAGATAAATTTACAGATCTATCCTCGTTAGTTACATAGCAAACTCTTATATTTAAAAAAGCATTACATAACAAACTCTTGTATTTAAAAAAGCAAGAACTTGATGCAGTTGCGCTCAACAGAAAGTCAAATATGTTTCAGGTTGAGGTTTCAAGTCAAAGAACCCCCAAAAACCCATAAAAAAAACTCAAGAAATTAAAAAAAGAATAAAGAATAAAAATTGAGCGGATCACTCATCTCAACTTTTTCTCAGTCACATGATGTGATATTTTTAAATTTAAAATTAATTATTTTGTCACCTTTTGAGTAGAGTGGATTTGGCACCAGAGGACATAAGTTTTCCGTTGGTTTGGAAATTTTTTAAATATATATATATATATATTTATTTTTGATTCATATTTTTATTTTTTAAAAATATTTTAATTAATTTCTTTTATTTTTTGATCGATTTAAATTTGATATACTTAAAAAAGTATAAAATTTGTAAAAGATTCAATGAATATAACAAAATATGAAATTGTATTAAATTTTAGTATTTTTTTGTAAAAAAGTCACAAATATTATACTTTTGGAAAAATTACAAAAAAAAAAAACTCAAGGTTTAAGTCTTGTAACAAAATAAACCTGAGTTTTTAATTTTATTAATTTAAATTCTAAACTTTCGAATTGTTTTCAATCTAAACTATTTGCATATTTTTGTTAAGTAAAATCGATAAAAAAAAATTGGTATTGTGATCATTAAGCTCAATGAAAATTATATTTTAGACATTTTATTTATATCTACATTTAGTTTAATGACTAAATGACTCTTTTTTCATTGATTTTGCTTAACGAAAATAGGCAAATGGTTTTAATTAAAAACACAGCGTACCTAAAAAATTAAAAAATTACGTAAAATATTAAAAAAATTCCCAAAAAATGGTCGGACAAGGGGTGTGTGTTGTGCCTTATAGGCACAACACGGTATTGTGTGGTCCTATGGAGACGTGTCTCGAGTTTATTTTGATGATCCAAACCGTTCATATTATAAGGTTTGTCGAGTATTATCCATAAAAAAAAAATCAAGTTAATCAGGCATATATAACCCTATGATAAAGTTTTAACTGTTTTTAAATAAATTATCAAAATTTTATTAACTGCTTATTTTTTAAAAAAACAAATGTGGTCTTATTTTGAGGTTATAGATATTCAATTAATCTAATTTTTTTGTTTTTATTTTTTATGAATGATTTACTTGACAATCTTACAATATGAACAGTTCGGACCAACTATATCAACCTGAGACAAAGTGTCACAGGCCTCACAGCATCGTACTATGCCTATAAGACACACCACGCACCCTACTTCAAAATAAAAATAAAAAATGAAAAAAAGGAAGACAAAAAAAATTATTTTTTGAAAACTGCTTTGAACCAAACAATAATATTGATTCTATGCCTTTACTTTTTTTTTTTTTTTTTGTCCTACATGAATGACATGTTGAGAAATTTTATTATGCACTCTTTCTATTTGTTTGCACATATTTTTGTTAAATTCTTGTTGACAGGTGGATCAACTACATGGTGACATATGGTAAAGAATGGGAGTCTTTCATCAGTCAAAGAGACATATGGCATAAAAGGAGTTGGTCATGTGCATTGGATGATCCAAGTGATGGAGCAGTTATTAGGCTAAGTCATGAACTTATTGGATTACTTGCAGAAAGGAACATGAGCAAAATAAAGAGCTTTACCCTGTTGATCTAAGGCTCAAAGTGATAAGGAATATGTGGCAACATAAAGGAACATTGGATCGACAGAGGAAGTTGATGATTTGGTAAAGTGTACAAGCTTAGAAGTAGAGGAGCAGTGTTGCGGCAGGTAAGTAGTGATAGTGACAGTCACAGGGTAAGAGAGATCATGGGATCATGGACAAGTGAAAGTTATCAACCAATGGACATGAAGCAGCATAGCATGGTCAGTGAAGTCATATAAGAGTTGAGAATTCGAAGAGAGAAGGACCTTTAACCAAATTCATAACACTTTTGAAATCTAGGAGTAGTGTAACTTATCTAGGAGTAGTTATGTAACTTATGAGTAGATTAACAGTAATTTGAGTGCTTTTAACTCAATTTGGACCTATCGATTGTAATGATATAAAACTTGTAATTTAATTATTGTAATTAAGTGACAAGTTAAAGTGTTATTAATCACATTTCCAGTTTGTTCATCTTTGTTTCTTCACATTACAACCTCCAAAGAAGTCCTTGAATCTGTTAAGGCATGGGACACCAATCATAGTGTTTGATTAATCTGCTATTTGTGAAAATTAATTTTCCCTGTCGAATTACCTCTGTTGCTTTGACCTAAACTTAATTTTTGCTAGCATATTTTGGCACGTCTAGTGGGACTAGTCTAATTTGGAGTAATGAAGATGAAGAAGCATATTGATGCTTATGGAATCATCATGCCTTCAAGTAGCATGTCTATGTCTTATGCACCCATGGATCCAAACCACCAAAGGAATGACAATGTTCCAATGGGTATGAAGTGCTATTGGAATGCCTTATCTTCTAGGTATAATGATTGTCAATATTATGGCAATGCTTCTAACACATATTGCCAACATAATGGCATGGCAAATAATATGAAAAGAATGATTCGGTGTTGTGAGGACAAAATTTCTTGGTGCAAGAATGAAAGTTTGGCCTTACAAGAAGAAATTAATTCTCTTGATTCGCAAAAATTTTGAATAATTTCATCACCTCCATATTATTTGATGCAAGAAGATAAAAATTTCCTTAATGGAAAAAATTATCAACTTTATTGTCAATTTTACAAAGTTGATAGAGAAATTCAACATTGTTGTAAAAAATTAGAGAATCTTAAAAAACACCCATTTTATGAGTTGTTAAGAGGCTTTTCCAAGCAAAACTTTCTCTCCACAAATCATGGCCAAGGAAAAATAAAATTATAAAAATAGCATGTCTGGGGGGCAATTTCATAGGAAAGGAACTCAGTTTGGGTTTTCAAAAAATATTCTCAACTCATTATTTGAAAAAAAAAGTCGGCCAACATCTTCTGGGTGTTCAAAAAATTATTCAAACCCATTAATGTGTGAAATAAAAGATCATCCATTTTTCACAAACTCTTAATCTAGAGAATGGTGCAAGTAATGTGGCTAAAAAGTGTGGTTTTAAGAATAGTGAATATTCACCGCAAAATGATAGTGAAAATACACTTGGGAGACATGATTTTAAGCCAAAGATGTTTGAAAATTATGAACATGAGGGGCATGATTTTTTGCCAAACATGGCAAAGAGTAACAAGCCATTAATAGCTAAAAAATAAAAACAACCTCTTTTGACAAAAAATGATGAAAATCCATCACAAAATAATGGTGAAGATTTACTTGGGGGGCATGATTTCAAGCCAAACATGACTAAAAATCATGAACAACCCACATTTGTTGAATTTGAAAATTTTGACATTGTTAATTTTGTCAAAATGTTTAATTTTCTAAAACTATTTGATATTATGATTTGTGTTACCCAACGACCACCGTGGGTTGGTGGTTCACATCAAAAGTTGATTCGGATGAATTGGTTAACAAAAATAATATCTTATTCTTATAAAATTTGATGCAATACAAAAAATATAAAATGGCCATATAACAGGCATTACTCGGCCAAACAACGGCCAGTTGTTTAAATTCTGCATGAAGTTTGATAGAGTCAACACATCGACAGAAGGCCATTAATTTAATCTTGATTTTATAACTCTTCAAGAAGTCTCATTCTTAAAGAGTTAGGGGGCATTGTTTGTATCCATTTTTGTTAAAATCTTGTTGACAGGTGGATCAATCAAATGGTGACATATGGAAAAGAATGGAAGTCTTCCATTAGTCAAAGGGACAAGTGGCATAAAAGGAGTTAGTCATGTGCATTGGATGATCTAAGTGGTGGAGCAATTATTAGGCTAAGCCATGGACTTAGTGGGTTGCTTACAGAAAGGAACATGTGCAAAATAAAGAGCTTTACCCTGTCGATCTAAGGTTCAAAGTGATGAGGAATATGTGACAATATAAAGGAACATTGGATCAACAAAGGAAGTTGATGATTTGGTAAAGTGTGAAGGCTTAGAAGCAGGGGAATAGTTGTAGCAGTTAAACAGTGACAATTGCAGGGTAAGAAAGATCATGGACAAGTGGAAGTTATTAGCCAATGGGCACGTGGTAACATGACATGACTAGTGAAGTCATATAAAAGCTGGGAATTCAAAGATAGAAGGACCTTCAACCAAATTCACAACACTTGTGAAATCTAGGAATAGTGTAATTTATCTAGGAGTAATTCTGTAACTTAGGAGTAGATTAACAGTAATTTTTGTGCTTGTAACTCAATTTGGACCTGTTGAATATAATGCTATAAAACTTGTAATTTAATTATTGTAATTAAGTGACTAGTTTAAGTGTTATTAATCAAATTATTAATCTATTTGCATTTATTTATTCACATTACAACCTCCAAAGAAATCCTTGAATTTGTCGAGGCATAGGACACCAACCAATACAATTGTAGAAACATAAAAGACGGTTTAGTTAATGAGCATTGCTATTAACATTCCAATTAATATTTTGGATTTCTCATTTCTTTAGATCCCTACCTACAAAATTATCCTAAAAATTTCTAAGGCCCCCTAAATAATATCAAAAGTATCCGTATAAAAACATCACACCCATCAAAAATTAAAAAAAAAGGAATAATATATACACAATGATTTAAAAAATAAATAATTCAAATTATCAAAATAAAACTCGTGAATGATTCAAATTATCAAAATAAAACTCGTGATGAGTAAGACATGGTGTGATTCATATAATAAAATGGACAAAATATGAAACCTTTTAACATAATTAGTTTGAAAAGATAAGATGATATGATTGCCAATTCATGGTAGTCATCTTTTCATAAGGTAATTCCATTTGCACACTATAAAAATATTAGAAGACATCATTTATATCATTTGGATAAATTTTTTTTAACAAAAACCAAATATTCGGATATAAATTTATGAATAGAAAATAATTATCCAGACATAAACAATTAAACTTATATTTGAATAGTTTTTTATTTATTTATTATGAGAATTTACTTTTTATTTAAAAATTTATATTCAAACAAAATAATGTGTCCTGAAATTTCATACTACGTGCAAATATAATTGCCCTTTACGTAATATAGTGGAAACCGAGAACCACAAAACCAAGAATATAGCCTCCGTTTGAAAAGTGGGTTGGTTTTTTAACTTTTTGATTTTTTGATTTTTTTGGTTTTTTTTGTGAGATAAGAATATAATGATTATGGATTAAATGTGATATTTTATTTTTTTGTGGCTAAAATAGCCTATTTTGTCTTTTGTGACTAAAATAGTCAAAAAAACCCCGTTTAGCTCTTGCCAAACGGAGCCATAAATAATTTTGATGCTTCATTTACACCACCAAAGCAGACAATTCCTTGGACAGCTAGCTATTCGTAAAATTTAATTATTTTAATTAGTTATTTTAATTTTTAATTATTTTAATAAGTTAAAATTTTTATATTTAAAAAGATGATTAAATTTTTTTATAATTAAATATAATACTTGTTAAAAAAATAATCATGAATTTAATGTGATATTTTATCTTATTAATTATTTTAATTTGTTTTATTTTTTTTTAAATTTTAATTAAAAAACTTTAAAAAAAAATAAAAATAAAATAAACTCTCCCCAAACAGGGTTTATATCAGGTTTGGGTTGGGGTTTGTAGCAGTCTCCGCCACAGCCTCGCAAGTATAAAACAAGTGACTCTGCAACCCTCCCGTTTTCACAAAGCCTCTCTTCTCTCCTCTGTTGTTCAGTTTTGGTAGCAGAAAGAACGAAACAAAGAAGAAATGGGAGAGGAGAAGCCAAAATCCATAGGAGTATGGCCCGCAGTGAAACCCTTCGTCAATGGCGGAGCCTCTGGCATGCTCGCTACCTGTGTTATCCAACCCATCGACATGATCAAGGTACCCCTACTTCTTCTTCTTCTTCTTCTTCTTCTTCTTCTTCTTCTTCTTCTTCTTCATACTCTCTCTCTCTCTCTCTCTCTCCCTCTCCATCAGTTAAATCTCGCATCTTTGTCCTCTCTTTCAAGGGTTTCAGATCTTCGACTCTCTGTTAACGTTACATCTTCATTTTGTGCTTCTTTGTTCTACTTCTGTTCTGCTCACTTTTCACTCAAAACTCCTTGCTTTTCTGCTTTGCTTTGCCCTCAGATCTTAGATCAAACGCCTCTGTCTCCAACCTTCACTATGTAGAATTTTGAGCTGAAAGATGATTTTTTATTTTTTATTTTTTATATGTTGGTTAGTTAAGATCAAAGTCGAAAGTTACATGTTAAATATGAATTTTGTTTCTGGAATCTAGATATGGTGGTTGAACAAGACGGGTTTGATTTTAAGCTGTGTTTATTTGGCAATTACAGGTGAGAATTCAGTTGGGTCAGGGATCAGCGGTTGATGTCACCAGGAACATGCTAAGGAACCATGGTATTGGCGCCTTTTACCAGGTTTGTTTCTACCAATTCATGTACTTGTTGCTTTTAACTTTACTTTTGCTTCACAATTTATTAGAAAACAAAAAAACGAAAAAAAAACCCTTTACTTTTGCTTCACTGATCCTCTTTTAAGAACTACATAGTGTGTTTGTAAAATTGGGGCTATTATTACATGAACATATCTACTTGCTTTGAGTTAAGGCTAACTATGTAAAACTGGGGCTGTTAGATGACCATATCTCCCGTCACTTTGGGATCTAGGGAGGTTCGAAACCTTACCACCATGTGGCAAAGCATCTGTGGTTTGAACCCTTGAGACCGAGTTCACAATGAAGTAACCTTACTGTTGTATAAGAAAGAAAAATATTAGGGCACGATTGAATACCCCCACCCCCCAGCAAAATTTTTAAAATTTGTCAATGCAAGGAAAACAGAAGTGATTAAATTGGAGAAAGATGGTGTATTCTCCTATTTTTGTTAGTTGCCCCATATTAAATGATAAAATTTTATTTTAAATGACACAGGTGGTGCAATGGCTCAATGCAAACTGAAAAGGACATCAATATACAGTTATGTGTTTTAAAATGGATGAATAGGTATTTAAGGTAATATCAGTGAAAACATTGTGCCCTCATACTTGTTTTAAGAAAGATAAATTAAGGTTTTGTTACACTGCGTGCTAGTGTTCTTTGTGGGAGTTATGTAGGTTTTGTTTTAAAATATGTTCCTAGAGACCCCAGATGTTAAAGCCCATAAAATTACTCCTCAAAGCTAGAAAGGCCCCATTTGTTTGTCTCAGTTAAGAATTTTTTTTAGTTGACCTCTTTGGTTGTGGTAGTTTGATTTCAAGGTATGGTTAGATTGTTGTTCTAATCTTCTGATGGGTTGAAGTGATAGTTTAAAAAAAAAAAAACAATCTAAGATATAAGGTCCTACCCTTGAGTAAATAGGAGCAAATAGCTCTGCTTGAGTTCAGTAAGTCTTGTTTTGGCCATAGCATTAATGGCAGTAGCTAGTAACTGGCTTTATCGCCTTTCAAGTGTATGATGAATGTAGAAGCTGTCATCAGCTTTTTTTGCTTTGTCTCTAGTGTGTAGATAGATCTCTGTGGAGACTGGAGAGAGCGGAGCTAGTGTTGTGAAGCCATGGTTGGTCCATGCTTGTTTGGTTCAGTGCTATTGTGGCTAGGATAAGGTAGGCGGTGGTTGCTAACCCACTCGTAGTTGTGCGTGTTGGTTGTGGAAAGTGCAGTTTGACAGGGTTTGATTGCCCTTATGACCACAAGACATCTTGAGCGCACACATGGATTCCTCAATAATAGCTGAGATAAATTTTGAGTTTGGGCAGGAAAACCAACCTGTTGCGTGTTGGATTCTGAAGATGACAGAAATTCCATCCAAAATGAAGCCCAAAAGTCATCATAGTGTTAGGAACTATGTAGACCATCTGTATACCCCTTGTTAGATCAACCTCCATAGATGCGAAAGTTGCCTGATCTCCTGTCCATCGGGTGTCTCGTAAGACTAAGACCGCAAGATTCCCTTGTTCAATTCGGTGAAGAACTTGAAGTCGTATTTGAATAACTCCAAGATGAATATACTGCATATGGCTTCTGCGCAGTTCTTCATAGCTTTCTTCCTGAATAAAAGGTCTTTCAATCTGCGTGTCTCCTACGCAGAGGACTGCTTCTTCAGATCGATGAACATAAACTCGATGATGAGCATCATCTCGTCTATATCTGTATAACACCTCAGCTGGTGCTATGTTTGCTCGTTCTGCCATGGATAGTTGAAGTTGAACTTCTGGGGAGATCTGTTGCTCCAGAGTGTTTGAAGTTGATGGTCGTCCTCTTATTCGTTGGAGTGCGTTCCGAGCTCGCCTTTGCAAGAGATAATTTCTTCGTTGGTGACGGTTTGTGGTCCACTGTTTTGTTGAAAAAGCTAATTATAGCTTGGCAGTCTGTTCGTAGAGTTAGCTGTGGCTTATCAAGATAATATATCTTGAAAGCATCCAAGGAATTCATGCAAGCATATATCTCTGCATCGATTGTTGATTTGATGGGATTGAATTTCCCACTTGCATAGGCACAAATCTTTTCAGTTGATCGAGGATCATTCACAGCTGGCTTCCATTTGCAGATTCCTCCCCATCCTTCCATGCATCCATCTGTTTCAAGGATGATGACACATTTTATTGGAGGAATAGATAAATTTGGCAGTTTCTGGATTTTCTCCTTGATCTTATGGATCAAATCCCAATCCTGAGCATTCAGCCTTTTCTCACCATTTGGGCTTACTTTTGAGTATAATGGGCTGAGCATTCGGCCCAAATCTTTGACATATTGCCTGGCATAATTTAGAAGGCCCAACCAAGAGCGTAAGCCCTTAGTATTTGTGAGAGTTTCATCAGGGAATTGGGCCACCTTTGTTACAATGTGAGGTTGTAACTTTATTTCCCCTTGCCCAATTGTTGATCCAAGGAAATCAATTTGTACTGCTCCAATCTTCATCTTCGTTGGGCTAAGGATAAGCCCATTTGTTCTGCAGATTTCTAGCATAATCTGGATATGCTTTGAGTGGGATCTCTCATCTGGAGAGAAGACACAACTCAAGGTAATAAGAGCAAGTAAAAGAATGTCGTCAATGTAGACTGCAATAAAATCTTCAGTCCCTTTAAAATTATGGAATCATAGGTGATGATCCTATGAAATACTGGTCCAGAAATCAGATCACCTGTAAACTTGGAGTGTTGGATAATCTTCCCACTAATCCTCGTGTGATTAACAAATTGGCTTCTCCTCCTCGCCAATTTTCATACCCTCGTGTTTGAATAACAACCTGAACATGGTTGTAGAAGTCACCAATAGTCATCATAGTGTTAGGAACTATGTAGACCATCTGTATACCCCTTGTTAGATCAACCTCCATAGATGCGAAAGTTGCCTGATCTCCTGTCCATCGGGTGTCTCGTAAGACTAAGACCGCAAGAATGGGACCAACAGAATCCATTACCGGAGGACAGAAGACCAGAATGTACCACATGCAAAAGAGATTTAACTTCCTATTCAAAGGCCTTTTGCAACAAATGTAATGCTTTAACATGCTCATTATGTGCTAAGCATTATTTCAATCTCACGACGTTCGTCACCCGAAAAGCTCCGATTCCTTATAATCAGAAGCCATTACTTCAGGAGCAGCAGGAATACATCAGATAGAGTCTGGGGAATAACGAACATAGCTCCCGTCTGCTGCATAGCGGATGGTAAATTCCACATCTCATTGTGAGCTGCTCGTCGTAGGTTTGTTCTACCTCTAGTGTATGAGGGTCTTTCCGGGATATTAATGGACGGACCTTGTCCTGTTGCCGGTGGATATCCTGTGGGACCCATAATTGAATCTTGTGGAGGATTATAATGGGAGGTAACTGCTGAGGATGAAGATAAGACATATTGAGGTTGTTGCCGTCGCCGAGCAATTAATTCCTCCAATTTCTTTATCTGCGGGTACTCAGTCTCAGCTTAGATGGATAGCATTTACGGACTACATCACTGGTCTAGGCATAGAAGTATTTCCAGTGCTATACCAGTAGCAATTAGTGCTCTATCTCTAGCCGAAATTATGTACTTGCCGATAATGCCATTGAACAGGCAAGAACAGCAATCCAACAGTTACGCAAGATCCAGCAGCTTAAGCTTGAAGCCATCGCCAGAGCCGCTTGCAGTGACAACCAATACTCTGACCAACTGCCAGAAGTACACCAGCAGACCTGTGAACTAAATGAGCTAGTTCTTTAGATGTTGGCTTACTGGATGAGGCAAGCTTAAGCTGCTGGATCTTGCGTAACTGTTGGATTGCTGTTCTTGCCTGTTCAATGGCATTATCTTCTTCCTCAGCGAGACTGACCTGGATTTCTGCCATTTCATCAAGGGGGATTCCTGAGTACAATTCTTTTCTTTGAAGAACAACCCAGTGTGTTCAAAGAAACTCTTGACCAGGCGGCCACCCGTTATTCAGAATTTCAACGGCGAACGGAAGGTGGTGAAACAGCAGAGAGAAGACGCAGGCAAAATCTGCCTAGTTTTTGTTCACCACAGGGTTTCACTAGGCTTACTCCTCTCTGCCAGATATAGGGCCTGCGTCTTTTACTCCAAACTTATACTTCAAGGATTATACTGCCTTCAGATTTTAAATACAGAAATCGAAACCTTCTCATCAGCATGACGAGATCA
Source organism: Camellia sinensis (assembly GCF_055761805.1). Classification (NCBI taxonomy): domain Eukaryota; kingdom Viridiplantae; phylum Streptophyta; class Magnoliopsida; order Ericales; family Theaceae; genus Camellia; species Camellia sinensis. The sequence goes on along the minus strand of NC_138974.1, from coordinate 3,470,101 downwards.
AATAATTCTCCGTCAATTTCATTTAGTTCACAGGTCTGCTGGTGTACTTCTGGCAGTTGGTCAGAGTATTGGTTGTCACTGCAAGCGGCTCTGGCGATGGCATGTGTCGTAGATTCTGAATCTGTTCCAGCTGATGCCTTGGAAGAAAACTCATAAGAAGTTGATATGGATGCAATGGAGAATGAGATATGCTGATGAATATGCAAATCTTATTGCCATAGGTGATGGTAATGAAGGTACACAAAACATAATTTCTCAGTAAATACTTTCTCTTGTCAATTCTGACATGAGAACTATGTGGCTTCCCTTTGTAGGTAGTGGCTTTCCCTTGGAGGACGCATTCAAATGATTATCGGATGTAATTTTATCCGAGCAATGTATGGAGGAGTCAGAATTGAAGGTGATTGAGCAGCTTTTACAACTCAAGGTAATAAGAGCAAGTAAAAGCCGGCATCGGACAACGGCGTTCATTGTTCAATTCGGTGAAGAACTTGAAGTTGAACTTCTGGGGAGATCTGTTGTCTGAGCTATCTTGGTTTCTAATTTACCAAAAGGAAGCACTATAATCTGTATTTAGGAATCAATGTCCAAGTATTCCTTACCAGGATAAGTTTTTTACCATCCGCTATGCAGCAGACGGGAGCTATGTTCGTTATTCCCCAGACTCTTGGAAAATTCTTAACTTCTCAAGTATCAAGTGTAGTTATTTGGATTAGGAGTTGGACTTGAGTTTGTTGACTGCGAAATTCCTTTAAATTGACTTTACTAGAAAGACAGACACGATCATATAAGATCAGGATCTTTCAAAACAAAACAAAGTAAAGAACTAGATAGAAACTTTACTTACAGAAAACTGAGCGGAAGTTTTGTTACAAAAGATGAAGACTCAAAAGATTCACAAGACTCTTAACTTCTCAAGTATCAAGTGTAGTTATTTGGACTTGTCTTGATGCTTGAAACTATAAGCTTAGACGCCTATTTATAGAGAAACTATCAAGGATGCATGCAATAATGCCGAGTACACTGTTAGCCTCATCGGCGCATTATTGGTGTCCTGATGATTCTCCACTTGACTACCAGGATATGACAGGTTCATAACTCTGGTTCACAATTACATTGATAGACGAGCCAGATTATGACAGATTCATAATTCAGGCACATTATTGCAAAAATATCTATAATACGACAAACTGATATTATTCCAACAGTTTTTCTCAGATGCCTGAGTATTGATTAAAGTGGAATAATACTGACCGACATTATTGACACTGACTGAACCATGCCCACCACGTTCTTCCAAAGAGATAAGCATGGGATAAGATTCTCCTGTTGATCTTATTAGTAACGAAACCTTCTCATCAGCATGACGAGATCAAATAATTCTCCGTCAATTTCATTTAGTTCACAGGTCTGCTGGTGTACTTCTGGCAGTTGGTCAGAGTATTGGTTGTCACTGCAAGCGGCTCCGGCGATGGCTTCAAGCTTAAGCTGCTGGATCTTGCGTAACTGTTCTCCGTCAATTTCATTTAGTTCACAGGTCTGCTGGTGTACTTCTGGCAGTTGGTCAGAGTATTGGTTGTCACTGCAAGCGGCTCTGGCGATGGCTTCAAGCTTAAGCTGCTGGATCTTGCGTAACTGTTGGATTGCTGTTCTTGCCTGTTCAATGGCATTATCTTCTTCCTCAGCGAGACTGACCTGGATTTCTGCCATTTCATCAAGGGGGATTCCTGAGTCGTAAGTGACCAGAATGCGGTCCATTCAATAGAGTCAGGGTGCATGGCAACCTGGTGAAAACCACTTTTTAGGTCAAACTTGGAATAAATATTACTATGGCCAATTTTTGCCATAATAGTATTAATCCCAGGTAGACTATATTGATCCTTGTGTGTATTGTCATTTAATCGTTTGTAATTACACAGCATCAAAACCTTCATATTCACTCATCGGGTAACATGTGCGACAAAGTTTGATTTCCACTGATATCCTTCGAGGACGAAATTGGATTATCCGCCCACCAGTAAGACGGATACATCCACAACAACCAACAACTGCCGCATCTCGAAACCTTCCAGGCGGAAATTTCAGTCTACGATTTGGAAATTATTTGATCTCGTCATGCTGATGAGAAGGTTTCGTTACTAATAAGATCAACAGGAGAATCTTATCCCATGCTTATCTCTTTGGAAGAACGTGGTGGGCATGGTTCAGTCAGTGTCAATAGTGTCGGTCAGTATTATTCCACTTTAATCAATACTCAGGCATCTGAGAAAAACTGTTGGAATAATATCAGTTTGTCGTATTATAGATATTTTTGCAATAATGTGCCTGAATTATGAATCTGTCATAATCTGGCTCGTCTATCAATGTAATTGTGAACCAGAGTTATGAACCTGTCATATCCTGGTAGTCAAGTGGAGAATCATCAGGACACCAATAATGCGCCGATGAGGCTAACAGTGTACTCGGCATTATTGCATGCATCCTTGATAGTTTCTCTATAAATAGGCGTCTAAGCTTATAGTTTCAAGCATCAAGACAAGTCCAAATAACTACACTTGATACTTGAGAAGTTAAGAGTCTTGTGAATCTTTTGAGTCTTTATCTTTTGTAACAAAGCTTCCGCTCAGTTTTCTGTAAGTAAAGTAATATTTATTCCAAGTTTGACCTAAAAAGTGGTTTTCACCAGGTTGCCATGCACCCTGACTCTATTGAATGGACCGCATTCTGGACACCACTTGGATTATATGAATGGATGGTTATGCCATTCGGCCTGAAGAACGCGCCTGCAGTTTTTCAGAGGAAGATGGATCTGAATTTCTTACATCTCGCGGTGTAAAGGCAATTCCTGGAGAATAGATTTCCACTGATATCCTTCGAGGACGAAATTGGATTATCCGCCCACCAGTAAGACGGATACATCCACAACAACCAACAACTGCCGTATCTCGAAACCTTCCAGGCGGAAATTTCAGTCTACGATTTGGAGATTATGTTGCAGCTCAACAAGCCGATCCAGTTCATTATGATCAGAATGATAATGAAGTTATGGATTCTGAAGATGACAGAAATTCCATCCAAAATGAAGCCCAAAATCGACAAGAGACAATTCTTTTCTTTGAAGAACAACCCAGTGTGAGTTTATGTTCATCGATCTGAAGAAGCAGTCCTCTGCGTAGGAGACACGCAGATTGAAAGACCTTTTATTCAGGAAGATTCTCCTGTTGATCTTATTAGTAACGAAACCTTCTCATCAGCATGACGAGATCAAATAATTCTCCGTCAATTTCATTTAGTTCACAGGTCTGCTGGTGTACTTCTGGCAGTTGGTCAGAGTATTTGTTATGGCTATTGTAGCGTAAACACTTATCAGGGTAGTAATCGTTTGTAATTACACACCATGCGTTCATAGATCCATCTTCCTCTGAAAAACTGCAGGCGCGTTCTTCAGGCTGAATGGCATAACCATCCATTCATATAATCCAAGTGGTGTCATCATAGTGTTAGGAACTATGTAGACCATCTGTATACCCCTTGTTAGATCAACCTCCATAGATGCGAAAGTTGCCTGATCTCCTGTCCATCGGGTGTCTCGTAAGACTAAGACCGCAAGGAGTGTTGGATAATCTTCCCACTAATCCTCGTGTGATTAACAAATTGTTGATATGGATGCAATGGAGAATGAGATATGCTGATGAATATGCAAATCTTATTGCCATAGGTGATGGTAATGAAGGTACACAAAACAACTGGATCGGCTTGTTGAGCTGCAACATAATCTCCAAATCGTAGACTGAAATTTCCGCCTGGAAGGTTTCGAGATACGGCAGTTGTTGGTTGTTGTGGATGTATCCGTCTTACTGGTGGGCGGATAATCCAATTTCGTCCTCGAAGGATATCAGTGGAAATCTGTTCTCCACAAGCATCTAGGCCAATCCGAGCTACGGATGGAGCCGTTGGTTATGACCTAACATCAATCGGCAAGTACATAATTTCGGCTAGAGATAGAGCACTAATTGAATTGACGGAGAATTATTTGATCTCGTCATGCTGATGAGAAGGTTTCGTTACTAATAAGATCAACAGGAGAATCTTATCCCATGCTTATCTCTTTGGAAGAACGTGATGGGCATGGTTCAGTCAGTGTCAATAGTGTCGGTCAGTATTATTCCACTTTAATCAATACTCAGGCATCTGAGAAAAACTGTTGGAATAATATCAGTTTGTCGTATTATAAATATTTTTGCAATAATGTGCCTGAATTATGAATCTGTCATAATCTGGCTCGTCTATCAATGTAATTGTGAACCAGAAGCATTATTTCAATCTCACGACGTTCGTCACCCAAAAAGCTCCGATTCCTTATAATCGGAAGCCATTACTTCAGGAGCAGCAGGAATACATCAGATGGTGTGAAGCTGAGATGAAACGTCTGCGTGAAGAGGCAATTCAATACAAGACGGAGCTCGAAGAACTTAAGATCAAGGTAGTTCAGGCGTGAAGTTTCAGATTTTTCATACCACTCTTTAATATTTTGTTCCCATATATTCATTATATCATATCTTCTGGTCTGAGTAAAAATATATTAACGATACTGAACAAATTGGTGGAGGCCTTGTGGAATCAATTTATATGCTGCGAGAAGCAGATCAATATTATTGGCTTGGAAAGGAAGGAGGGTACAGGGCACAGGTCAAAGTCTAGAATTGCATTGAGAGAGGTTTTTGGTACACCTGGAATTTCTAATTCCACTGTGAAACAGATGGATGCATGGAAGGATGGGGAGGAATCTGCAAATGGAAGCCAGCTGTGAATGATCCTCGATCAACTGAAAAGATTTGTGCCTATGCAAGTGGGAAATTCAATCCCATCAAATCAACAATCGATGCAGAGATATATGCTTGCATACATGTGGATACATATACTGAGCGTCATTGTAATATTCTATTTTTGGTAACAAACAAACTTACTTACCCAAAAGGGGCAAATATATAAACAAGTTATCCGTATAGCTTAAAAGCCTAACATTTTCTCATTACCCCCTACTATCACTTCAGTCCCTTTAGAGGATTAGAACATCAATGAAATCTTCTTTGGGACTTATTTATTTATTTTAATGGAAAATATTAGTAGATACTTTTAGCATTGCACTTGTTGTACGCATTATTCTGCCTAACTTGGATTATTCTTGAGCAGGGGCTGTCTGCTGGGCTGCTTAGACAAGCTACATACACAACTGCCCGACTTGGATCATTTAGGTGAGTGTTTCTCAATGCTAAGCACTCACAAAGATTGATTATGTGCTCATTATTTATTTGAAATTTGCGCATTTATACTCAATCTTCGTAAGATACAAAACTTGTTAACTTATGTGTGATTTTGAGTTATAACTTAGATGCATACATAATAATCTCACATTAACCTAGGGTGCATAATAATCACAAAAAACTAGTTGGGTCTATCATGTCTTTGTTTTTGCTTTGTTCATTATTATAATATAAGAACCTGGTTATTTTACGATACACTTTTTCTCTTTCCTTCCTCGCTGCTCTCTCTTTCTTTATTTTAAATGCTGTTGTACAGAAGAACAAATTTCATTTGAATTCTGGAATGTAAGACTAAGATTATTTGTTTCCTTTAGAGGGTGATTAGTTTCTTTCATGGACTTGTGGCATCAGGTATCATCAAATCACTTCGTTAGAAAATGAAAGAAACCCACCCACCCCCACCCCACCCCACCCCCCTTAGAAATTGAGATAGGAAACTAGTTTTGGCACTAGTTGTACTTGTAGGAGTAGCATAAGAAACTTGGGTAATAAATTGTTATATGCAGTCAGTCAAAAGAGTTCCAAACATGACTGTAGTTTCTTGATCAAAGCACCCTCATTTCCTCCACCTGTGCTCTCTCTCTCTCTCTCTCAAATGTTGTTTGTACATACGAGCAAATTTCATTTGAATCGTGGAATATAAGGCTAAGATTATTTGTTTCCTTTAGAGGGTGAGAAGAAAGCATTAGATGATGCACTGGTTCTTTATTTAGTTTCTTTTATGGACTTGTCGCATCAAGTATCATCAAATGACGTCATTAGAAAACAAAAAAAAACTTGGAAATTGAGATAGGAAACTAGTTTTGGCACTGGTTGTTGAACTTGTAGGAGTAGCATAAGAAACTTGGGTTCTAAATTGTCATATGCCGTCGATGAGAAGAGTTCCAAACATGACAATATTTTCTTGACCAAAGCACCCTCATTTGCTTTATTTAGGGATGTCAAAACCTAAATTCAATAAGAAATCCAAAGAGTTATGAGAGCTAGGGTAAGATCTGTCTACAATAGTGCACAAATCTTGATAAGAGAGATCACATGGCTTAATGCTCAATTGTCAGACATCACATGGCTCACTGCTCAATAGTCAAGTCAATATCACATTGTCTTTGAACTTGTACTTAAAAGATAAGATGTAATTTGCATACCAAATTAAATAAGTCCACGTGTATATAAAAAAAACATTATATTCTACGTAATTGTCGGTCGGTTCGGGTTATACAAATTTATTTGAACTAAAACCGACAACCGACCGTGAATTATATATTTTTTAAATGTTCAATCCGTTGTTGACTGTGGTGCCCATCGAAATCGACCGTGGTTGCAATTTTCGGTTCGGATCGGTCGAGTTCGTCTGTTGAATCGGTTATTTGAAAACCCCTAGTTAGGATTTAGTTTCCTATTTTGAGTTAGGGTTTCTAGCCTATAAATGTTAGGTCTTTGCATTGTAATTGGGAATGGCAACGGGCCGGGGCAGGGCTGGGGATCATACTCCCCGTCCCCGATGGTATAAATTTTCCCGTCCCCGGCCCCAATTCCTGACGGGGAGCCTATCACCATCACCGTCCTCGTCCCCGCCCCCTAACAAAATTGGGTTTCCCCGACCCCGAAAATTCCCCGGACCAAAAAAAAAAAAAAAAAAAAACCAAACAGCAGTAGCAAGTTAGCAACAACGATTCAACATCATCAACCAACATCATCATCAAACAACATCATCAACATCACAAAGAGAGATCTGAGAGAGAGAGAGTGAGATCCAAGCCACATGAGGCATGACAGGATCTGGTGGCATGACGAGTATGAGTGAGATCCAAGCCACATGAGGCAGATCGGAGACGTGGCCCCACTGAGTTTGGCGTTGACGGTCGAGATCTGAGTTTGCGGATTTGAGTTCAACGGTGATGGGAGGAGGGAGAGGAGGACAGCGGAGAGAGGGAGATCGGCGGTGAGGGAGAGGAGGACAACGTCGGAGGAGGGAGGCTTTTAGAGAGAGAAACCGAGAGAGAGATGAGAGGTTGTGTGAGTTGTGTCTGTGTTTTTTGGGTTTGGTTTATATATAGTAGTTTCACTTCAGGAAGAAACGGGGACGGGGCTGGGGCCGGGCTGGGTTTGGGGCTGTGAAAGCTATCCCCGTTCCCGGCCCAAAATTGATCGGGGATTCAATTTCGAATACCATCCCCGTTCCCGTGGGGGTATTTTTAAGGAAAAAACCATTCTAATCGAGGTTGGGGGGTCGGGTACTCGTCGGGCCGGGTTGAAATTGTCATCCCTAATTGTAATATTTAGCTTTGGATTATTGATATTGAGTATACGATTAAGGCCACTTGTGTTAGGGTTGTGGCCCTCATCTTCTCTCTTCTCGTAACATACAACATTTCTACATCATTTTGATCATAGCCAAAATCTTGGTCTATTGTTTTTGTTTAATTAGTGTGGTTACCTTCTTAATATAGCCTCATTGCTTTGGACCATCATCACCATCATTGAAGTCATACAACGGCAATGATTTGATTCAAGAAAATTAAAAAATCCATATCGTTGATCATCTAAGAAGCACGGACATAGATGCGGACACGAGACATGCAATTTCAAAAAAATAGAGATATGGACACGGTGGGAACATGACAGTAAAATATGTTTTCATATATTTTTATTCGTTATCTATATTGATGTTACATCCACAAACAATTAGGCCTCGTTTGGCAACCTTTAGTTTTAGCCTAAAAGTCAAAAAGTCACTATAAGTTGTCACATCACTCTCTCTACTCTGCTCATCATTTCGTAAAAAGCCAAAAAGTTACTAAAGTAGTCTGTTTCCAAACGAGGCTTAAACTGATTCTAATTCTATATATATATATAAACCAAATCAAACCAATCTTTAAGTCTTATCAAATAGGGTCGGCTACATGAATCATTCTTCTTCACTTGACTCTATGCAAAGCAATTTTGTTAGTTAAATTAAGGAGTTTCATATCTCTATTACTACATTAGTTCACGTCAATTTAGGTCTACCCCTCTCCTAACATTACCATCTATTGTTACTGTATCGTATTTCTTCACTACTGCTTCTGTTTGTCTCCGTTGTATATGACCAAACTATCTTAATCTATGCTCTCTCAACTTATCTTCTATCGGTACTACTCTTACTACTCTTAACCATTCTTGAATATACTTATTCTTAACTCTTGTCTTTTTTAGTCTTGCAACACATCTACCTTAGCATCGTCATAGCAATATTCATCTTATCTACATGTTATTTCTTAGTTACCTAATATTCCATCCCATATAATATTGCTGGGTTAGTGTCCGTTCTATAGAACTTTTTTTTTAGTCTAATGGATACACGTTTATTGCACAGTACTCTAGACGCACTCCTCTACTTAAGCCACCCTGTCTTAATTCTACGGACCACATCCGCTCCAATCTCCCCGGTCGTTGTGATAATCGATCATAAATAACGAAAATATTCACTCTTAGGTAGTTTTTGGTTCTCAATCTTCGCTTCTCATTGCCTTCCATTGTGACTGTTACTAAAATTACACTCCATATACTCTGTCTTAGTTCTGCTTATCCTAAATCCTTTAGGCCACATTTGTTTGGCAGATTAGGTAGGATGGGATTATTAGTGAGAGGATGGTTAGTGAATAAATTGTTAATGTGTGGATTGTTGGTTTGGGGTGTACTAAAAAAGTATACTTTTTATCTTTTTATTTATTTTTGGTCACATTACCTCTCTACTTTTTTGCACATCTTTACGTAAAAAGTCAAATAGTGCACTTGGTTAGATCATCCCAAACAAGTAAATAGTGTGTTTGTTTTGATGATAGTGTGGAAGATGGTTAATGATGGGATTGTTAAATTATTTTTATATAAAATAAATAAAAAAATATTTCTATATTTAAAAAAAACTAAAACAAATATTAAAATAAACAGGTATACTTGATAAAAAAAATAGAATTAAAAAAATAAAAATTTTAATATAAAATAAACTTAATCCACTCACTATTTTTTTTAATCCTACCTAAAATCTAGCCAAGCTAATCCCCCTCCTGAGAGAGATTGCTAAGCCGCTCACATTGTCAATTCCCCCTCTCAAATCATCACCAAATAAGGTGTAGGTGGAACCCACACCCATATTAATCCAATCCGGCCCCCTACCCCGCCAAACAAACAGGGCCTTAGATTCAAGTGCTTTTCTTCAAATCTCCAACTTAGTGCTAATTCTTTCTCTAGTCTCATCCACTAACACAGTATCATCTACAAAAAGCATACACCATAGCACTTTATCCTGAATATTGCGCGTCAACTCATCCATAACTAAAGCGAAAAAAATAAAGACTTAAGGTTGATCCTTGGTGTAACCATACAATAATTGGAAATTCACTCGTCTCTCCAGCAAGAGATCTAATAGTGGCCATCACACCTTCATACATATCTCTAATCACATCAATGTAATCTTTTGTCACCTCTTTCTTCTTTAACACTCACCAAATTGTATCCCAAGACATTCTATCATACGCTTTCTCAATATCGATAAAAATCATATAAATCTCTCTTTTCTTTTCTCTATACTTTTCTATTACTCTCCTCAAAAGATAAATCGCTTCCATTATTAACATATCAAACATAAATTTAAATTGATTCTTTGATACCTTTGTGTAAAAATTTATGTATTATTGATTGATGTTTATTGATATTTATTACAATGATTCATGATTCCTATATATAGAAGAGGGTGAGTGTGTAGTAGGTAAGGAGTAGGTGAAGTGGAGGTGGTAGTGGTGTAGTGGGTTAGGTTTAGTGGAGTAGGTGAGGTGGTAGTGGTGTAATGGGTTAGGTTTAGTGGAGTAGGTTTAAGTGGGTGAAGTAGGTGATAGGTTTTAACAGCCCCCCGCAAACTCAAGGGGGATAGGAACTAACCAACTTGAGTTTGGAGAGAGTTACAAAACAAGAAAATACATAAAAATAAAAGAGGATAGGTGACACTGTATGGTCGTGTCAGACCATTGGTGAAGACACTGGATGGTGGTGTCATAACGTTGTAGAGGACACGGTATGGGGGTGTCATAACGTTGTAGAGGACACTGTATGGGGGTGTCATAACGTTGTAGAGGACACTGTATGGTGGTGTCAGACCGATGTAGAAGACAGTTTATGGGGTCATGTCGGACCGTTGTAGCAGACAATGTTGTGACAGTTGTTGTGACAGTTTACAGAGTCTTGCTGGACCCTTGTAGAAACTAATCGGAATCAATGTCGGGACAGTTTACAGAGTCTTGTCGGACCCATAAAGGAGCTAACCGGAATCAATGTCGGGACAGTTTACAGAGTTTTGTCGGACCCATAAAGGAGCTAACCGGAATCAATGTCGGGACAGTTTATAGAGTCTTGTCGGACCCTTGTAGAAACTAACCGGAATCAATGTCGGGACAGTTTACAGAGTCTTGTCGGACCCTTAAAAAGTCGCACCCTCAAAAGGTGTGCCCAATCTTTCAAAAGGCGTGCCATCAAAAGGCGTGCCCAATCCATAAAAAGACGTGCCATCAAAATGCGTGCCCAATCCATAAAAAGACGTGCTATCAAAAGGCGAGCCCAAGTCATAAAAAGATGTGCCGGACATGATGGCGAGGCACGTGAGTGCCTTGGCTGGCGCGCCCGTTTGTCGTCTGGCGTCAAGTGGCGCGCAATACGCGTGGCTGCCCCGTCTATTTAACCAAGGTTGATGCTGAGGCTGAGGCAGACAAAAAACTTCTGAAAATCCTCTGAAAAAAAAACTCTTCCTTTACTGAGAGAGAAACACTTTAATACTCTGTAACCAACCCGTCTCTGAAACACTCAGCAACATGGCCTCTTCTTCCCGTCCAGCTACCCAGAACATGGCCTCCTCTTCCCGTTGTCTGCTCACGCTCTTTCCAGAATTGGACGAGTCCACAAGAGAAATAACTGGTGCGGTGGCCAGTGAACCTCAGCCAAACACCTCTGGTTTTGCTCCGTTGAACTTTCCGATGCGGTCAGTGGAGCAAAAAATGGCGGTGCAAACTGATATTGAGGCCAATCAGTATACTCTGAAGTCATGTGTGGAAACCATGACTGCGGTCACAAACCTGTCGCACCGGCTGCAGAGCAGGACAAATGAGGTGCAACAGTTAAACTCCCAGCTGGCTCTGCTCCAACGCATGTATAAGGATGCGCGAGCAGAGATAAGTGTGCTAAAGACAGAAAACAAGGAGCTGAAGCGGAAGGCCACCGTGATGTTCCGATTTGGAGGTCCACCATATGCTGTAGTGGAGGAGCAGGGAGGAGGCAACTTGCTTGGTGGTTTAGGAAGCACGGAGGCAACACCGGCAAGGACCACCCAGGACGGAGGCAAGAAGAAAAGACCGGCGGCTGAGTAGAGAAGAAAAATCCCACTGTGGGTGTAGTAGTTTTGTTTTTGTTTGTGTGGTTTTTTTTTTTTTTTTTTCGTGTGATCGGGGTTGATCCCCTGATATGAATAAAATGACAAGGTTGTGGAATGTTGTTGGTGTTATTTTGTGGTGTTGTTTTGTTTAATAAGAAAAATAAAATAAAAGAAAATAATGGATAAAGAAAATAGAGAAAAATATTTGTGGATGGGTGATAAGAAAGAACAGGAGTGTGATTTTTTATTTTTTATTTTATTTTTTATTTTTTTGGTGGAATATAAAATAAATAATAATAAGAGAATGGAAAACGGGTGATGCTTACTAACAAGGGATAGGGAAAATATATTATAATAAAATATATATATATATATATTAAAATAAAAGAAAAGGGTGAAAGAACGTGGATGAAATAAATTAAGAGAAAGGAGAGATATGATTAAAGTGGGTTTGAAAGTGGGAAAAGATGAGAGAGAGGGAGATAGAGTGGGTGCATGATGATGATGTTGGGTCCATGGAGAGAGAGAGAGAGGGATGTCCAAGAAGCTTGTGCTTTTGACAGTTACACATTACCCAAGCTGTATGTGAAGATGCATGTTACTGTCTTACACTTCTGCAGGCTTGGTATTCTTTGTGGGGCACTTGCAACACGTGACATTGAAAATTGTATTCGAAAATGATGACATCTCTAACATGAAACGTCTTGGAAGCAGCCCAGGCCTTGTAATCAATATTCCCAATGATGGTTCAACCAGCGGAGTCCCCAACCTTGTACACTGCTGCCATTGAAACCTTCAAGCCAGCAAACATGGCTACCAACAACAGAGCCACAGCTCTACACCCCACACCCAAATCCATGGCTAAGAGAGAGAGAGCAAATCGGGAAAAAAAACAGCAGTGATGAGCAGAAAAGCAGCGCCAGAAACGCCAACGACGACGAGGAGTAAGAGTACAACCACGGATATGTGAGAGGTGAGGTGAACGGCGATAGAGGCTAGACGATGATGTGGGTGCCGCCGCCGACATAGCGGAGGAGGGGTGTAAGAAAATGTTGAAGAAGTCAAGGTATGTGTAGAAAATAAGCGGAATAGGTTGAGGTCCGGCGGGCGGCCAAGGCGAGGTTGCCGCCCGCCGGTGAAGCGAGAAATACTAAGGTCTTAACCTTGCTCTGATACCATGTAAAAATTTATGTATTATTGATTGATGTTTGACGTTCTATCACTCTCTCCCACACTTTCATTGTGCGTGTCATTAACTTGATTCCTCTATAGTTGTTGCAATTCTAGACATCTCCTATATTTTTATATATTGGCACTAAAATACTTTTCCTTCACTCTTCTAGTATTTTCCTAATCAACAAAATCTTACTAAATAACCCAGTCAACCAAACAGTTAATATCTTTTATTTTATTTTATTTTTATGAATGATCTATTAAGTATTTAAATCTAAGAAAAAAATAAGACAATCAATATTCAACATTCATAAAAAATACTAAATTAAATGTGGAAAAAGACAATTTAGCATGTTCCTAGTGTGTTCCCGGCGTGTCTCCGGTAAATAAATTGATTAAATAAGGGGACACGCCATGTGGTGTGTCCCGTACATGTTCCCTTTGTGTTCATGTGTCTTGCACGGATACGACAATTGTTTTGAAGTGTTGGTGCTTCATAGTCGATCATCAATTGCAAGATCCATCTCACCATCGCTGACACCGCTATCTACACCAAGCAAGTAAGTCAACCTCAGCAGTTCTACAATGTATGCCTTCTTGTTAGAGTCATGTCTTTGGCAACTTGTTGTCTATCGTTGTCAATCTCCCCTAATTGCTGGAACACCCTTGTGAGTTGTTGGCCACACCCCTTTCCAATGACCTCGACGTTGTTGCTTTGCTGTTTAATTATTGAATCGTGTCCCAATGTTATGTTCAAGGTATGCATATCTGGTGTACCAGTATCGTGCCCATGGTAAACATGGGGTAGCCAAGAAGGGACAAAGCCAAATAGTCTTCTTTATAATTTCTAGGTTTGTTAGAACCTTGACCCAAAAACACCAACCAATTCTATAGCCCTTATATCCGACCTACTTTTTTGACCCAATACCGAACCCATCTTACCCAATACCTTTTTACTCAATAACAGTTTAGCCCATTAATAGAAGCCAACCCTTTAAACTTAAAACCAGTCCATCTTGTAAATACCTTTATCCAACCTACTTATTTAAGTCCAAACCAATATCTATAACTCAAGCCCCACCCTAACCAAAGTCCAAACCCAATATTTAGAATGCAGCTAGTCAATACATGTACTCAGCCTATTAAAATTCATCTAGACTAGCCCAACCCAGCCACCAGATCTCCTAAAGCCCAAACAAGAGCATCTTAAGCCCAAACTAGTTCTGACCTCTAGGCTATGTTCAACAACCATCTTCTATTAAGATATACCCAACCCAAGTATCTGTAGCCTAGAAAGAAGCCCAAACAAGACAACCCTAAGCCCAAACAAATTTTGACCTTAAGGTCCAGCCCGACCATAGTTAGTCCCTTTGTTTCGTCCTTCTTGTCATCATGATGACCAACTCAAAGCTATATTCAAAGAGTGACATTTTTTCAAGACTAACAAAAAATAATTCTAAGCGCATGATAGATCAGTATGATCAAATGACAGTGCCACTGCAAGAAATGTAAGCAACTTGGATAAATTGTTGACTCATATTTTAGGAGGTTCTTCAGAAATTCCTCATAGTGCTTGTGACTCATGTAGAAATTGTTGACCAAGTCGTTCCAACCTAAGGAAAGTGATCTTATTTTGGAGAAAAATCTAGAAGTCCAAGAAGTCATTGAAGGGTAAGTGACTCCACACAGGACATGGTTTTATTGAAAGAGGAACTTCCTATTGACACACTTTGCTCCCGATTGATTCTTCTTTGACCAAGTTAGACATGATTGATTTTATTGGTATTGAAGATGTTCTTTACGTGTTCAACTTGTGTTTGGTGGACCTTATCAACAGTCCTATCACACCCGATCAATTGGAACAAGAAAGTCAAATGCCATACATACTCAAAATATTTGATCCGTTGGCATAACTGGATTCAATATCTAAAAGGAAACTCAAGGATGAGTTCTTTTTATCAGTCGAGAAGAATGATGTAGAATGTGTGAGCACCTTTGGCGTGGATATTTTATTTCGAATTTGTATTTCTATTTATGTCTTTATTATATAGTATTTTATTAATTTTTCTTATTATAGTTTAATTTAGGAGTTTTATAAATATTTAGCTTAATATTTGGTCTTATATTTTGTTAGGACTTATTTCGGGGAAATTACCCCTTGATGGAAATTTTCAAAAATTATTACACATTAGTGAAAAAGTTTATGATTTTAATTATTAATATTTATAATGTTTATCACTTATTGGGCTAATCACTTGATTGCTCTGGAATAGGTTAATTGCCGAAGACGAGAACGAGTGAGTCTGGTTTCGAGAGCATGCCTTACTCTAATAGGGGCCGTAGACTTTCTAAGTGTAATTAATTTTTTTGTCAGCCACTGGTTTGTTATTTCCTCATTTATTTTCCTATTTTATATTAGGGTTTCTAGCCTATAATTATTAGGTTTTTGCATTGTAATATTTATTTAGCTTTGGGTTATTGATATTGATAATAAGGCTGTGTCATTTGTGTTAGGACTCTGGCCCTCTTCTCTCTTCTTTCTTATTGTTGCTTGCAACATTCTACATCACTAATGCTAAGAATTTGTTTTCACATTTGATGACTGCAAAATTTCTACTTTGCAGTGAATATTTGACAACTTAAAAGGAGAAAAGTATCTACGCTTATATTTAATTTTTAAGTTTAAATATTTTTTTGCTATTCTAAAATATTTTATTTATTCAATAAATATAAAAATTTGAAATTTGAAATGCTTATGCCTAGACAACTTGAGGCGTATGCCTCTCCTCAGGAGGGATAAAAAGCCTTGTGTTTTGGATTCACTTTTAAAGGTTTTGGGTTTAGGGGCTCAACCCATATCGGGTTTGGGACCAGTTTTGGTCACTCCACCTTGATTATAACCTGTCCCATTTATACTTTCACATTATACAATATATGTACTCTACTCAAACTAATACTTTGCTATATATACACTAGGAAGCTATTCCAAATGTTGTATAGACAACATGGACAAAATGCAAAGCAGGTGAACATTTTAACATTTTACATAAACTATGAAGCTATCTCTTATGTGTTGTTCAAGTAACGTGGGAGAGATTTACTGACAAGGCATATGAATTCCACATCCAAAAAAAAAAAAAAAAACAAAACAAATGACAATAGAGACATAACATTTATAAAAATAAACCTACTACGATTATAAAGGGTTGGAATGAAGGACATTTATTAAAGTTAAACTGGGCAGGGGTGGGGGAGGACTAACCCCTACTGAACATGCCCCATTGCCATATTTATTATTATTGGGAAGGAACACAATATTAGAAAGAGCTACATTTTAGTGTTTATTGTATTGGAGATAGCTACTTTGTTGATCATAATTTAACATGCTTCTGGGCTCCAATTTTTGGCAGTGCCTTTGTTTTCCAGTTTGAGACTTGGTCAGTACATTGGATTATTGTAATTTAACTGACTTTGGTCTTATAACAGAACAATTTTTTTAGTACATTCTTACAATTTAATTGACTTTGATCTTACAATTTTTTTAATAGAACAATTTATTCAAGTACAATTTATTCTTGTCCAAAAAAAAAAAGCTTCTAGTGTAATTGTGTTTTTTACTCCTGAAATTCAAAAGAAATTTTAGTTTTTTAGGTCTGACATAGGGGGCACTTATTGACGTATAACAAAAAATTATAAAAACTTATTATGGTAGTGTTGTGTAATTGCATATTCAGGGCGTGGGATATATAGTGAACTTATGACTATTTATCAAAAAAAAATATATATATATTTAGTGGACTTATGAAGCTCACATATGAATGTTCATTCTCCTTTCTTGATAATTAAAAGTTTATGTCCAAGAGAATGATGGCCGATGAAGCATGGACATGCTGAAATAGGTGCCGTAGCGGTGTCGGACACGTGTGTCCCTTTAAATTTTTATTAAGGGACACGCCGGGGACACGCGTGTCTAGAATCACGATAGAAAGAGTTTAGAGCTTTGGCCCTAAATCTCAAAATCATGCCAGAAGAAGAAGCTGGTTCGTCGGTCAGGTAAAGTCTCTCTCTCTCTCTCTCTCTCCCCCTCGCTTCTCTCTCTGACTTCGCGTGTCTCTCTTTTGCCTCTGGCCTCTCGCCTCTCTCTCTGACCTTGTGTCTTTCTCCTTCCCCTTGTGCCTCTCTTCTCTCTTGCCTCTTCCTTTTTTTTATTTATCTATTTTGATTTATAGACCTCTCTCTCTCTCTCTCTCTCTCTCTCTCATTTATATTTATATTTGTACATTTTATATTTTTCTATTTAATTTTTTTTCTTTATATTTATATATTTTTCTGTATTTATGATTATTCTAATATTTTTTTTTAAATTTCTCTATTTATTTTTTTTACCTTTATAAATATAAATGTAGTGTTTTTTTTAATATATATTTTGAATTAATGTTAGTTTTTATTAATTTTGATGGTTTTGGTAACATAATATTAATCTACATAGCAAATATATTTAAAATAAATAAATAAATTTGCCGTGTGCCTCGCTGTGTCCGTGTCTCCATTTTTTTTGAAATCACTGTGTCTCGTGTTCGTGCTTCATAGATGATGGGTATCTGAGTTTGTTGGAAGAATCTGTGGTAGTACATCCTTTTATTGCATCTGGTTTTGACATTTCATACAGATTATAATGCAGCAGGTTTCTATAACTCTTTAACCCACGTTATAATTGTCATTGTGCTTCTTGAGAAGGCAAAACCAATGGCATGGGGCTCTGAACTTTGAACCTATGGTATATTGACAATGGTTGTACATCTATGTATTTCTTATCTTTGGTTGTGCATGTGTGCATGTGAATAGCTTATTGGAAAGTAGCCATTATAATTTTTTTTGCCATGCAATTTGGAAATTTTAACATAGCTCTAAGAATGAACTTCTATATAAGGAAGCTGACTTGTGTAGGAAAAAATTAGAATGATCCTGAACATGTCAGGTGTGGACCTATAGTAGTAAATTTCATGGATAACGATGTAGACTCCATTCTGAATGCTATGTAAAATGAAGGCATGATTTACTTTTTTCTGGGTCTACCAGGGCAAACCCAATTGTGCTAGACTGTTTTGTCACTCCTTTTGATATGGCTCTGTATGGACACGTGGGTTGTATGTGGATGATCTGTGATGTTTATGTATAAGATATGACTTTGCTTTTAGATTTGAATTATAAAATCCTTAAATTTAAGTTTGCAACTTATTTTTTCCCCTCTGGTGTCAGGATTTTAACAAATAAGGCAATTGAGGCCAATGATGGGAAGCCCCTACCTTTATATCAGAAGGCTTTGTGTGGGCTAACTGCTGGAGCAATTGGAGCATCCGTTGGTAGTCCAGCAGATTTAGCACTCATTCGTATGCAGGCAGATGCTACCTTACCTGTCGCGCAGCGCCGGAACTACACGAATGCATTCCATGCCCTGTATCGTATTGTTGCAGACGAAGGAGTTTTGGCACTTTGGAAAGGTGCAGGCCCTACAGTAGTGAGAGCAATGGCGCTGAATATGGGAATGCTTGCCTCATATGACCAAAGTGTGGAGTTCTTCAAGGATTCTCTTGGTTTTGGTGAGGCAGCTACAGTGGTTGGTAAGTCTCTGTCAAATAGTAAATACTGCCCAGATTTCCTCAAATGCTTTGGCATGAATTTTAACTAACTTTTTATGTTTTATCATATATAATAAATTCATGTGTCTCTGTAATTAAACTTTTTGTTTTTGTTCCTTAGGACTCTTTCAGTTTTTCTTCCTCTCCAACTTATTATTTGTACTCAGCTGTATGGTGTCGTGATGTAATACTGATGTTTCAAATATTGGGATGAATTTTTAGTAAAAAAATTAGTTAGGCCATGGCTGTTACCGAAGCAGCAATGAAGTTTGCCAGATCAACCATTGCTTTGATCTGTTGTACATTAAGTACAAATGTATTGTGCATTACTTTGGTAGAAGCCAATGTTACTTTGGCAATAGATAAGCCTTTTAGTTAATGTTAAGATTTTCGAAATCTACATGCTACATGTTGGTACTCTTACCAAAAGAATTTTATGTGTGTTCAGATTTAAGCATATTTGAAATTGAAAAGGGAAAAAAAGAAAAAGAAAAAGAGAGTTGTGGACTCTAGAGTCCAAGCCCCATTTGGGGTTGCTTATTCTTGTTGGCTATAGCATCTGATTAGGGTGTTTCTACTTAAAATTAAGATCAAAGCTAAATTTTTTTAGAATCATCTGATTCTTAGTTTATTGCTCATGTGGGGCCCTTTCATACTCGCATTGAATTATACCAACTTCCATACATGTCCTTACCTGAGCACTTTTTAATTAACCTTGCCAAACGCATTCCCAACTTCTTTTAAAGAACCTTCAAGTTCAGCAACCCTAAATGGGTCTAGAATTTAATTTTGAATCTGAACATGTTTTTGGCATTGTGAAAAATGATGTTGTTCTGTGCTTGTTATAATCCCAATTATGTGTAGGATTCAAATTGATGGCCTCTAAGCTTGTAATTAAATGCTAATGTAAACTAATAGGTCTATATAGCTGGCCTTAAGCCAGAATAAGATAGTTGGGTTGCTTTTGGGCTTCCTTAAAAAATGTTTCTCCAATAGCTGGGTCATGCTTAGTATTGAGTTTGCAATACGAATAGTGTGGTTTTGCAGTTACTGATGGAACAAATTGGTTTCTGATCAAACATATGTTTCTGGCCCATTTATTTTTTGAGCTGTTGTAGAAATTATGGGTTCATGCGTGACCTGGCTAGGTGCATCTAATGATTTTCAATCAATTTTAGCTTATTATGGCCCATTTTAATTTTATTGAATTTGAATTCTTTAATATTCATGTTGAAGTTATTCTATAATGCTCAATAGTTGTTCAGTAGAAAAAGATTTGGCCATTGCCTATGGTCAGGTTAGGCTGGCTTTAGCTGTCCATAGTGTGCTAATTTATCTGATTTGTTGGCATATTGGCAACCTTGTATAGGGCCATCATAAGGAGTTTGTTTGAGCTGGATTTTGCTGTCCCTTCCTATTTTATGTTGTACAGTTTTGTTGATGAAAGAATGTCATATAAAACTTCTATTCCTTTGAATTGTGGTGATTCTTCGCATATCATTTAATGGATCAAAAATGGAGAATACATTTGTGTGAGTATGACATGTTTGTTTCACTTGCCCATTATTTGAACAAATTAGAAAGTGCAGATATAATTGTAGTATGTTTCCGGGTTGTGTGTATTAACGTAATGGCATTGATTTTCCTGCAAATGCGATTCTTATGTTTGATTGGATTGTTTCTATTCTCAGGGGCCAGTTCAGTTTCAGGATTCTTTGCTTCAGCCTGCAGTTTACCCTTCGATTATGTGAAAACCCAAATACAGAAGATGCAACCTGATGCTGAAGGGAAATTCCCATACACTGGTTCCTTAGATTGTGCCATGAAAACCTTGAAATCTGGAGGCCCCTTCAAATTCTATACAGGATTTCCAGTATACTGTGTTAGGATTGCCCCCCATGTCATGGTACTCTCTCTCTCTCTCTCTCTCTCTCTCTCTCTCTCTCTCTCTCTCTCTCTCTCTCTCTCTCTCTGTGTCCGCGTGAACTTGTACAAATTACACTGGAAGCCACCTGTCTTCAAATTTTAAGTAATTGTTCAAAATGTTGTGCTTTTGCAGATGACATGGATATTCCTTAACCAAATCCAGAAGTTCGAGAAGACTATTGGGTTGTAGTGTGTTCTGCGGATATAGTGATCTTAGTTGGAGTTTTGAGCTCTGACTATCAGAATAATATTACCTTCTGATTTTGTGTTGTATTTCTTCCTGCCCTTGTTAACTTCATACCCCTGAAGACAAACCTTTGTTTCAGAAATATTTAGCAATTGATAGAATTATATTGTATTACATTGGAACTAAAATATTTTTTGGGTGACTGAAATAGGATTTCACCGACCCATTTTTATTTCGGAGAGTTACTTATTTGAGATCCTTGAGAGAAGATTGCTCAAGCAAAATAATTCGTGTACTTTGAATTAGAAAAAACCAATTGGCTTTTTGGCATATCAATGTTTGTATGGTCTTCTCCTTGATCAGGGGATAATTTGCTTCTCTTCTTGCTGATCTTTTTATCCTTTGAATTATATACTATGCTGTCTTGTGAGTTCGAACGTAGGGGCAGTCATTTTTATATAAATATTTTGGAAAATTTTATTTCTGCACACATAGTTAACTCAATCTATACATTTATTGAAATATTATTTTAATGACAATTATATCTTAGGCTAAAATGATCATAATGGATATCTATCAACACTTATAATATTATATCAAAATAGTGTTGTTATTAGCACCTCATTAATTATTTTAAATCTCTTATTTTTTAGCCTTTATTTTATTTTATTATAATAATAATCTTAAATGAAATTATTAAAAAGAATATCAATAATTTTGGGACATCTCATCTCATAATTAAGTCCATACACCTATTACATCAATGAGTTAGGGTTTGTGAGAGCACTTACCTCCATCGCTAAATCCTACCTTCAAAACCTATCCATCTTCAAAACCTTGAAAATTCTTTGGCGGTAATATTCCGACAGTAACGGTGGCAATCATTTGATTACCTATACTTTTCCGGTGATGACAATAAGTGGAAGTTTTTTCAGTAATCACAACTCCATAAGACAAGAGGAGTACAACAATAAAAACTCAGTGGAGATTTATACTTTGATGATATTTTTAGCTCAGAGGAGATTGACCTTATAAGGGTAAGGTTCTTGATAAAAATGGCAAAAATAATAAAAATTATTCGTCAATTTTTTGGGACTGAACTCTTGAATATATGACAAAAATTCGGGAGCACAAGCCCAAACATTGTTTATTTGTTCAGAATATGTAACCGAATATTTATTTCTCAAGTCAGGAACAAGTATGTGGAGATGAAGTAGTAATCACTTTCGTGGGTTTTGTTAGGGTTTTTGGGAGAGAGGTTTTTTGGGGTGTAGAGGTGTGCATTTAATTGAATGGGTAGAATATTTTTACAGGAATAATTTTGGTATTATTTGAGGGGAGAAGAATTTTAAGGGTTTTAGAATTAATAAGTGGGGGTCCAAAGAAATGGAGAGTCCAAAATAATTGATGGGGTGCTAATAGCAACACTCATCAAAATATTCTCTGTATACATCTTTTAAAAATAAAAAAAATCTTAATGTATATCTTTTGAGTAAAAAAAAAAAACTAAATCTTAGTTTCTTCATTATTTGTCACTTCTTCCATTGTTTCACACTTTGCTTGTTACACACTCTACACTCCTCTATTGCTTGTAAAGTAATACTCTCATAATAACTCTCACATTGCTTTACTCTCTAGGTTTATACTCCACTCATTTATAAGGATATTTACTAATAAGTCCCATCTCACAAACAAGTACTCCAATTAGTCCCAAATTGTTTCTATTGTTCTGTTAAGTCCTATTAGTGGCGAGCTTCTTTTCGTGTGGTTTTATTTTCGATTTTGATAGTATTTTGGTGGATGACTATACTCTTTTATTAATGTGGCAGGTATGATGTGACACTCTAATGTGACAGGTATTAATATGACACTCCAAAAAAATTAAAAATTTCTTAATGTATTTTTCTCAGATGTGACAACGTGACGGGTGTGATGTGACACTCTAAATCTTTTACTAAAAAAAAAAAAAAAAAAAAACTAAAAACTCCTTAGTATACTTTTCCTAAATGTGATAACATGACGAATCTGATGTGACACTTTAAAAAAACTAAAAACTCATTAGTGTAATTTTTCTAAATGTGACACCATGGCCCAAATGTGACAACGTGGCGGGAATAATGTGACACTTCAAAAAAATTAAAAACTCATTAGTGTACTTTTTTCAAATGTGACAACGTAGCGGATATGATGTGACACTCCAAAAAAACCAAAAACTCATTAGTGTACTTTTTTCAAACATGATATGTGACACTTTAACATGACGGGTATGATATGACACTACAAAAAATTAAAAATTCTTTAGTGTACTTTTCTCAAATGTGACACTCTAACGTAGCGGGTAGGGGTGTGCGCGGTGCGGGTCGGTGCGGTTTGAGAGAAAAATAGAAACCGTATGACGGGTGGCGGATTGATAAAAGTGTCACTAGAATTTGCCATTTTCCTTATAAAAAACCGACGGTTCGGCTGGCAAATAATGGCGGATTTGCCTTGGCGGTTCGGGTGGATTGGCGGTTTATAAAAAATATAATTCAAATTACAAAACTTAAATCAAAGAGTAAAAAAAAGACGAGAGATATCGTGATGTTAAGCATCTTGCGAAGCTTTCTTCTGATGCAGCAAGTGTAGCAACAACATGATAATATCAACGACTATGCCATCAGTTCATTACAAGCATCTGTGGAAGCTACAATGATCAAATACAATACATAAAATTAATATCATTCAGGATTTACAATATATTGAAAATGTTTACTGTTAAAAAGTATTTAGATTGAAAAGTGAGCTGATGCAAGTTTGCAACATGCCCAGAAAAAAAAAAAAAAGATTGAAAAGTGAATTGGAATCCAATTTTATTTTGGATTACTGACATCTTGAATTCTCCTCGAGCAGTAATATAATATTATATTCTAAGGTATAGAACAACAAGCAAACTTAAGTAAAAAAGAATTTTTAGAATCTTATAAAACATGATTTAATAGCGGTGCGGGTCGGTGCGGTTTGGAAGAAAAATAGAAATCGGCGGATTGATAAAATTGTCACTAGAATTTGCCATTTTTCTTACAAAAAATCGGCGGTTCGATTGGCAAATAATAACGAATTTGTCTTGGCGGTGGTGCGGCTCGGTGCGGTTTTGGCGATTTCGGCGGTATTATGCACACCCCTAGTAGCGGGTATAATGTGACACTAAATGTCACGACCCGAACCCGCCTCTATGGGTTAAGGCCATAACTAGCCAGTAATCACGAGATTACCTACGGCCTCAAACCAAATAAGACAAGACTCATCAGAGTAAAAAGGGCCAAACGGAAGCAAATTTAAAACTTTGTCCATAGAGCCGTGCTTATATGCACACCATAACATTCCATACGTACATATGTTAATAACTCACAACAAAAAGTGTAATGGCATAAGATTCTATACAGGCAAGATCATCCAAACTAAGTCAACCCATGAAAACCATATACAGACGTATTCAAAACTTCGCTAACTTGACAAAATGTAAATACATAACAAAAGGGCGAAGACGGGTCTCGTGCGTGAGACACAAGGGCTGACTCTCTCAAAACCTTAGTTGTTCCATACAGACTTCACTAAGGCTGGGTCTAGACTTCTCTTGGCTCACCTACAAACACATGAATGAGCGTGAGCGAAAGCCCAATGAATAATATCAAATCAAATACAGAAGTTACATAACAATGTAGAACAACATGTTCCAAACGGCCTTGGGCCCAATTCATATTTCTATTTAACAGATATATATAACTATACGAAATTCAAATCAAGTGACTGTAGTTCCAAACATTCTGGCCTTTGGCCCATTCAGATTTCCATTCATGTCAAAACGGCCTTCGGCCCATTTATTTATGTCAAAACGGCCTTTCGGCCCATTCATTTCTGTCAAAATGGCCTTCGGCCCATTCGTTTACGTCAAAACAGCCTTCGGCCCATATATTCGTGTCAAAACGGCCTTCGGCCCACTCATTCATGTCAAAACGATCTTACTTCCATTCATATATATCAAAACGACCTCCGATCCACTCATTTTTATCAAAACGACCTTCGGTCTATTCGTTTACGTCAAAACGGCCTTCGGCCCATACATTCGTGTCAAAACGGCCTTCGGCCCATTCGTTTACGTCAAAACGGCCTTTGGCCCATACATTCGTGTTAAAACGGCCTTCGGCCCACTCATTTATGTCAAAACAACCTTAGGTCCATTTATTTCTATCAAAACGACCTTAGGTCCATTTATTTATATCGAAACGGCCTTCGGTCCATTCATTCGTTCATGTCAGACTTTTGTCCACAATCCCAATTAGCAACTCATAAAGCTTATAAGGGAATAAACAGTTGGACACTGCTAAGCTTTCAAATATCGATATTACTCACAGTGATCGGCTTGTGGATTTGCCCTGGAGCTTGACCCTACACATTTCATGAACACAAAAGGGTCACTGACAGTCCAATCCGTTCTTTAATTCGCATATTCCTCTTTAGGCTTTATTCTTATCTCGTTAACTTATTTACAATGCTCAATGCATGCCTAAGAGTGTTTACAAGTGAAAGAGAACGGAAAACAGAACACAGAATGCAAATTTCAAAATTTCAGAAAACAGGGTCCTCGCTCGAGCGTGAACTTCCCCGCTCGAGCGTACCCTATAGGCCTGCAAAAGTATTGGTTGCATCAAAAATACGCTCGAGCTTGAAATAGGGTGCTCAAGCGGAACGCCTGTCAAAATAACTCCCCCGCTCGAGCGTGAATTACCCAGCTCGAGCAGACATCAAGTCTGCAAAAAGTACTGGAAGCATGCATTTCCCGCTCGAGCAGCAGGTTTCCTGCTCGAGCGGACCTCAAAATCTTGGAAAACCCAGAATTGTGTTCCTGAGCTCCATTTCAACTTTCAACCAACAATTCATGCATGGTATGTCTCAAATTACTCATAGACATGTACTAACATGGTACAAGCATAAATTACAACATATTGAAGCTCAATTTCATAATTAAATCACATGCATGGCTCAATTTAACTCAAACCCAATTCCATCATACACATTCATGCATTCAAAACTCCTATCTTTAATTATTCAAACATGCATGCTAATCTTGACTTCATTTCTATTCCAAATAATGCAAATGGTGTTCATCCTCATGGAACACAACAAAAACATGTTTGCATGTATGATTCAACACTCATATTTCCATATTCAACTTAATCCATGCTTGATTATGCAAAATCATGGTGATCCTACACATGCATGTGCACATTAGCTTCAAATTCATCAATTATAGCACAACTCTTGTTCTTGGTCACCAATTAATCTTTAATTCACAAAATCACAAATTCAATCTCATGAATTTACTCACCTAGGAGCCTTAAACACCCAAGCTCTAGCCCAATCTTGAGCTTAATCCCCAAATTCCCAAGCTTGAGCAAAAAATTACACAATTCTCTCATTCTCTCTCTCTATAGCCAATTCTCTCTCTATTTTGAGTCCCAGATTCAGCCAAATGAAGTGAAGAAGAGAGGATGGAGAGTGTAGTGCCTTAACAACAAAACCCACTGAGGCCAATATAATAATAATAAGGTAATTGGGCTCTAATTCATCAATTTAATCGATTAAATCTGACCCGAACAATTTTCAATTAAACTTCACCGTAGGTTCTAAAAATTATGCCAATCACAATGGCGTAATCAATTTCGGGTTCTGTGGCCGATAAGGCCTCCAATTAAATTTCCAAAGCAGATTATTCAAACAGATATTCCTACGGTGAACAGATAGAAGTTCAAAGCCGCATATTTTCACATAATGGCACACAAAATCATACTAAATACATAATCATACTCATATTAAGGACCAATTAACATATTACGGGACAGGGTATCACACTAAAAAACTTTTTAGTATACTTTTTTCAAATGTGACACTTTAATGTGGTGGGTAAATAAGTCATCACACATCAAAAAGAACTAAATGAATCACAAGAAAAAATATGAGACTATATGGATTACAAGTCTAAGATATGAGATTTATTAGTCAATCTCCTTATTTATATCATTTTCTCATTAGTTCTACAATTATTCTTGATTTTGTTATGGAAGACTTATAAACCAATGAAAGTTCAAAATCAAATAAAAATATGTCTGGTTATAGCAAAAGCAGTAATGAAAAGATTAGTTTTTTCGTGCAGGAGTTTCTTTTTTTTTTTTTCATGATTAATTCGGAAAACTAGTGCCAAAATATTCTATTCTATTCGAAGCTACAGTGTTGAACAAATCAATATATTTCGAAACTACTGTGTTGAACAAATCAATCTATTTCGGAAACCAAGTGTCGAATTAAAAAATGCATTTCAAAAAACCAGTGTCGAATTTCTAAAATCACAACTTTTCAAGGAAAAAATGAGGGTTTATTCTAATTTGTCAATGCACTTGACAGAGAAAACAAAATGATACCAAATGTGATAACGAAATCGAAACAAAGTAATAGTTACCTTCAACAGATTTCAGAATTAGAGTGACGAATGGAGGAGGAGGGTCTTCAATGGAGTTATTGTCAATGGAGGTTCTTTAATGGAAGGTCTCAGGGCTTTAGTCTCTTCAATGGCGTTTCCTTCACTGTCTTCATTGTGAACTGAAATAGGGCAGATCGTTGCTCTTCAATTTTGAATAGGTGTGTGGAAAAAGGGTTGAGTGTGTGGAAAGATAGTTGAGGTGGTATGTACAAGATATGAGTTAAGGGTATGATTGAAATAATTGGTGTGTGGAATAAAAACAAAAATTAATAATCAAATTACTAAATATGTGCACAGAGATAATTAGGTGTATAAAAATAGAATTTTCCAAATTTTTCCTAGGTCAGTGCTAGGGATCCAGAATCCCACCCAAGACTTTTTAGAAATCATACAAAGTAGAAAAACAACACACATACAAAGGAGACATAATATTTAACGTTGTTCGGCCCAAAGTCTACGTCCACGGCAGAGTAACCAAATTTCACTATAGATAGAGAGAATACAAAGATTACAATGGAAGAGGAAGGAATACTCATCCTCTCTCAACTCACACTCAGCTCACCCTCTTATACCGATGGAGCACCCTCTCTCACACAGAGGGCTAATCTCTCTTACTCTCACATTTTGCTCTCTTGGTTTCCTTACTCTATCATTTGCTCTCTCTTCCTCTATTTATACACAAATTGGAGAGCCTAAAGTCAAGCTCAACCGACGAACCATTGACAAGCTTGATGACAGCCACCCTACACAGCCACTCTACACAGAGTAGTTTGGTTGACTTATGTAGCACAAAATCCCCAGTTGCATTTTGTATCGTCTGTTTTCTTCAATTTGTAGCTTTCTTTGACTTCCAATGGCTTCCGCATGCACCACTCCTCACATGGAGCAAATGAAAATCGTGATTGGTGAAGGGCTTAAAAACGCACCCAATAATCACCCCCTTCTGCTCATGTGGGGTGATGTGTCGTATCCGCAACAAAATCTGCTGCCAATCCTATCACGCCCAAAACTAGCATAGTCTGCATCTCCACATTGAGACACCTGTACTCCCTGGCAAAAATACCTAGCACCCCCTCATCCGGGTGTCCATAGTAGAAGCTAAAAATAAAACACCAGAGAAACACAGAGATACAAGAGGATGAGGGAATCCAACATCTTCAACTCAACTCACACCACTCTCTGATTCTCTCTTGGAGAGAGCCTTTGCTTTATTTCACACTCATCTCTTCCGCGCTTCCCTGTCACAGATGTCTTTACTTGCCATGCTTAAACTTGATCAAAAATATTTGGCACCCCCTAATTATGCACCCCTTTGAGTGCTCTGTGACACTACAACTTCTTTCTTGAAATGCCACTAACCGGCCATGCAGCACTTTGCATGGTTAAAACTGGAGCAATAGAAAACTCTTCGTTTGCCTGGTTAACGTTCTTAGTTTTCTTTGCTCAGAGCTTCCATCTGAACTATCAACATTTGCCCTTTGCACTTTTGAACAACCTTCTAGCGTTTCCACACGCTTGTTGTATGTGCCCTTTGTAATCCCTAATCTCCAGTTCAGTGATACGCGTTGCTTGCATATATCTTCAACTTGTACTGACGATTGACAGTAGCTCCGCTTGTCAAAGCATTTGCCACAAATCTGTACAAGTCACTAACTATGCAACACCTAGCATAATACCCCCACTCATATTCCTTGAGTGCTCATCGTGGCTCCATCTTTTCTCCTACGCTCGAGCTTGCCTGAGAGATCCGTAACTACTTTGTCTCATCAAGAGGTGCATTCGCTGCCATGGAACCAAAACCAATCATTCAGTCAAAACGGAATGCCATCTATTGTACAAAGCACGAGCGCTCTTCCAAAACCAAAGCAAATTCCATTGCTCAAAAACATATTGAGCTAGTACAAAAAAAACATGCAGAACCAATTGAGCTAGCTCTTTCGATTTTCTACAACTTAAGCTCCATTATGGTGCCAAGTCCCGATTTCCACAGGCGCTAAACAAGTTGTCCTTGACAACTCCAAACACAAATCATGGTGAGTAACTTTGCTTGAACCAATGCTGAGGAGACTAATCAAGAGAGGCTTCAATTTTTTCGTCAAAGCAATTTCAGAAGTTGTACTATAAACTTCTAGTTTGATCAACCATCAAACACAAAACTGCTCTCTTCAAACTTGAACTAATCATGAAAGCCAAAAACAAATTCTCAGAGAACCGACGCAAGTTCTCAACCAAACAAAATTGGACTGTGGATGTAGTTAGGCTCTAACCAGTTTGGAATTATCGAAACAAACCTCAGATGAACAAACGAAAAAAGAGAACCAAAAATTCTGAAATGTCGAACAAATTCCAGATTCCTCCAACTACAATTCCAACTGACAAACACAAGATGATACACCATCTTCACAACTGTAAAAACTGCCCAACGACGCATGCATAGTAGGTGCACAACTCCAATAGTCCCCACTAAATCCATCGAGTCAACACACGACCTATCACCTCCAAATCCAACAGTAGATTGAGGGATGGATCATAAAACATGAGATTCAAAATCACCATATTCACGTTTCTCCTCAATAATCTCCTCCAATCTTCAACGAACACCAACAACCACACCGCTTCCACAGAAGCAAACACACGCAGTCTGAATCGTCACCCAGACTGCCAATAGTTGATGTCCTTGAATAAGGTACAGATTGCAAAAATGAAAAACCACAAGAGGAAGAAACGTACAAGTCTCACGAATCGGAGACACCTTTAGATCTAATCAAACACGATCATAGATCCCAAATGTAGTGAATCTCAACAAAACCATTGACTCCAAAGAATTTGCCAATAATCCACGAAAGACAGCCAAAAACAATGCCTCTAGTAGACATTGAAAAAAGAACGCCAAAGCTCCACCAAGATCTGAAGTAGATTGCCACAATTTCTCCTTCAAATCGACAAATACGGTCATTAAAGCTTCACCAAATGAGGATCTTGTAACAATGATTAATGAAGGATCTCCAATGCCTTCACAAAGGTCAATGCCAATAAAGTACTACTATTTGGACTTATCATACATGCCAAATCTCCGTAGTACACTCTGCCAATGCCAGTTCTCTCTATCCCTTAGAGAGATTTCAACGAACTCTGAAGTTTTCCAACTGACCCGAGAGTCTCCAAATGAACTGACAAATTCTACAACTGACTCTGAAGGGTCTTCAAATTGACTTCAAATAGGTGAACTAAAAAAAAAAAAATTATCAACTCCATCACCCACATGGGTGATAAAACGCCATTGTACAAATACGTCTCCAGTCCATCGAGCATCTGGAGCGTCATTACTCCTCTTGCTTGGAATGTCTTTAACCGCCATACACCATCCAACATAACTCACACGTTTATCACTAGGTACTCATATCCTCCAATAGAATGCTTACCGTTTCTCTGTTAACGTGACTCCACCCAAACTTTCTGGGTGTCCATCGTGACTTCACTATCACAAACCAAATTCAAGACAAAGAAAGAGATCTGCTTCTCACTGGGTGCGCACTGTCGCATCTTATCTGTCTCAATTTCTCTGTCTAGAGCTTTCTTTTATGAACTTCTAGCAACTGGTTGCTGTTTCTAGGCCAACATCCTGCACACCGCACCTCTGTACGACTATGTTGTGTACTCTCGCACTGCTGTACGTCTACACCTTATATGATACTTTTGCATACCCATTTGTGCTCTTGTGGCCATATGCTCCCGTGGCTTATGTGTGCACTTCTATAGCTGCTGCTCTTTCACGTTCACATACTACTCATATTCTATTCGACAATAGTTCCAACTGCCACAACATTCGCCTGAGTCTGTACTGGTTGCCAATCATCTACCTACCAATGAAGTGGTCTTATTCTGATTGAACTAGATCTCCTAATCGCCTTGACTCAATAACCGGAAAAGTTCTTAGGAAAGACTGATGAGGTCACAATCGGTCTCACTTAAGAACTAGTCTCCTTAGACATTATGTCTTTTTGATAGAACTTTTCTAGACATTGCTGATCCTGAGATAATCATATGCAATTCTTTGATTGCCGCTTGACCAATCTTGATCTCGTTTGATCTGCCACTTGATCAAACCTGATCTCCTCTGGTCTCCAATGATCTATCTCCCAATCTGCATCTATTTGTCCAATCTGATCAGAATCTCACCATTTTGATTTCTTCAATGAATCTACATCGTCCAAAAAAAAAAAATTAGTTAACCTCCTTCTGACTCTTGAAGACGACAATTCACATTTTTGGCAATCTTCAAAAAATCATTCAGAATTTCACCATTCTAATATTACAGTTGCATCTGGAATAGTTCGTTTAGCTAGAACCAACTTTTGATGCACTTCCGGGGGCCTCACTGAAAATACTTCCCAAAACCTAGGACAATTTTATTTTTGAAAACTTTGGACCCTCATTTCGTTTTCTCTTGGAATATTCTTTCTGCTGATATCATCATCGTGTCATCACTACGTTAGTCTATTTTGTCATTGATGACATCATCGTCCATGGACCCCTCTTGGGTCAAATCTGGACTGGGTCCCTCATGTACCAGATCTGCCGACGTCATCTAAACCAGACCCCACCTAGATCGGATTTGGTTGCACCACCCGTTGCTCTTGCTAATGTCATGCTGCGTCGTTCTCCACTTAAAAAAAAAACTTCAAGGACGTTGGCGGGGGGCTTTGAACCCCTAACCTTGACCTTGCCTCCATGCGCCTTATCCATTCTGCCAGCCAGAGACTTGTTGGGGGATATCTTCTCAAATAGTTATTTAAAGCATATTAGCTTTGCTGACAGGTGGTCATCTTCAACCTCTAGACATGCGTGTGGTACGTGTCCGAGAGTGGTTCTCACTCACGCGTGAGGTCCACCCCAGTCTCCGTTTGGGCTCTTTTTTCTAAGTTTGGATTCCTCTCGTCGAGACCTTCCTCCTGGTATGCTTACAACTCGATTTCAAGCAACTTGATTTCTAGGCCATTTCGAAAAAATATTCTGTTTTCCACTACCTCTTTCTGATACCACTTGTTAAAGATCCAGGATCCCGCCCAAAACTTCTAAAAATCATACCAAGTAGAAAAATAATACACACGCAAAGGAGACATAATATTTAATGTGGTTCAACCCAATGCCTACGTTCATGGGAGAGTAACCAAATTTCACTATAGATAAAGAGAATACAAAGATTACAATAGAAGATGAGGGAATACTCATCCTCACTTAACTCACACTTAGCTCACCCTCTCATACTGAGGGAGAACCCTCTTTCACACAGAGGGCTAATCTCTCTTACTTCTCGCTTTTCCTACTCTATCATTTGCTCTCTCTTCCTCTATTTATACACAAATTGGAGAGCCTAAAGTCAAGCTCAACCGATGAGCCATCAACAAGCTTGATGACAACAACCCTACACAACCACTCTACACAAAGTAGCTTGGTTGACTCATGTAGCACAAAATCTCTAGCTACATTTCGTATCCTCTGTTTTCTTCAATTTATAGCTTTCTTTTACTTTCAATGGCTTCCGCATGTGTTGCTTCTCACATGGAGTAGAAACCCAACAATCATGATTAGGATCAGGAGCTGGCAAGTCTTCGATGGTCTGACTATGCATATAACATAATAGATCTCAATGTGGATAATATCATGTTTTCTTTCGGCGCCTCTCCAAAGACAAATTATTAGGTGGGTGGAGAATTTTAGTATATGATAGATACATTCATTATATTGTCATTATGTTCATTTTTTTTTTTAAATAGTCACTGCTCTATTATTTATTATTGGGTGGACAAATAATTCGTAGTTGTGGTGGAAGGAGGATGTCGCAACGTAAGAATCAATATTAAATTTTAATGCTAAATTGTCGATGTCTTCAAATTGCCAATTTTTGATTAAAAAAAAAAAATAATTGGAGATTGGTTGTGTTTTCATTTTATTTTTCTTACTTTTTTGAAAACATACTAACTTGTTCAAGATGTCAAAATATTTTTTGAATTTTTCAATGTTCTTATTTTTGAAATTTTGAAGGGATGTTAGTGTAATTTACTTTTTATTTTACTATAGTATTCTCAGTTTTTCTTTTTATTGTGCTGTGTTTAGAATCGATCTATTTTTCTTATTATACTGTAATTATCTAGAATGTCATCAAAGTATATCATCAATGACAAGAAAAGGAAAAGTAAAAAAAAAAGATCAATCTAATAATTGTAACTTTTTTTTTTTATTTTTTATTTTAGGAAAAAGATTTGATAAATTCATATTCCCACCCCTTGGTCGGGTTGTTTTCAGAGTTAGGTTAGGTGTAATTGTTAGTGTGTAAATTGTTAGTAAGGGGACTAAAAAATACCACCTCTCCGATGGGATTGTTAGTCTCCTCCTTGAAGGGCATTCATAATCCTATGAGGCCATGTTTGTTTGGGTGGACATGAGCTTGGGATTGGACTAATAGTCTAATAAAATTATTAATCCGATGTTTGGTTAAACAATTAAAGTACGGACTAATTATTTTAAACTTGACTATTAGTTAAGATATGATACATAATCCAACGGATTCATAGTCTTAGAACTATTAGTCATGGGAATGATAATCCAATCCGCCCAAACAAACATGGCCTGAGACTATTAATCCCATGGCCACTTTCTAAAAAATATGATTTTTTGAATCTCACCTCACTACTAGTCCAATCTCATCCTCAAACTCTAGAAATAAATAGGGCCATAAGCTATAAGGGACAAGGGTGATTCTATAAAGGCATTTGTTGGTGAAAAATTCTATAAAGGCATTTGTTGGTATCTTCAATTGTTTTTATTCGGAGCAAGATTCAAAATTCACAATCAAATGTGTCATAATTAAAAAGTCAGGAACTAAAATGATACAAGGCCCAAACTATAAGGATCGTTAGAGCATCCACAATGGGATAGCTAAAAAAGTGTGTTAAAAAAAGTGATAAAAGTGAGACCTAAAAATAAGTGTTAAGGTGTGTTAAAAATTTGTTAATTTTAGAGAGTAAGTGGTATTGCAATGGATATGTTAAGGTGTGTGTTAAGAATATATATATATATATATACATATAAACAAGAAATAAATAAATAAATAATTTTAAAATGTAGTGGGCCCACCCTACTGCACTGTCGCAGTGCCTATCCGTCCACCCTCTGTCTATCTCTCTCTTTTGTTGGGTCCACTAAGATGATAGCCACAGTTAACACACACTTTAGTGTCTGACACTAACCCACACCACTAGTGCATAGTTTAGCAGCTCTATTGCATAGCATAAAATGCACACAAGCCCACTAGCTAATAACATCTGACACTAACAATGTGTTTAACATGTGCATTGTGGATGCTCTTAGTGTAATTCGCCATTTTATCTATCTTTTCAATTTTTTAACATATTTGTTCAATTTTTTTAACTTATCTATCCAAATTATTTTTACATCTGTTCAAATTAATCAATCTGTACAAATTATTTTATAACATTCAATTTTTAACATACTTTTAATCTATCTGTCTAAATTATTTTAATTTTTTTAATTATCTATTGAAATTCTTTTAATTTACATGCCATAGTTTTTTCTTAGCTGTTCAAATTGAATATACTTGTCATATTATTTTTTGCTTATTTGTCCAAATTGAATCTATATGTCCAAATTATTTATCATAATTATTTACCAACACTAACATCCTCTACAAACCCAGATTTAATACAATGAAAATGTTTTTTTTAGGAAGCAATTACTACGTACTTAGTGAGTTCCATAGAGAGATTTTCAACGATGCTCCAGCGGTGCTTTGACGATAGTTTGACAACTCCTTTTACACTTTTAAAGTGTAGATCTACTCTCCTAAAATATGGCTTTGCAGTTTTAGAGTATAGATCTGGATTTTTTATGTTTGAAATAGGGGTTTGAGAGTTTTCTCTCCCATTTTCGGCATCGATTTTTAGATTTTTTACACCCACAATGGTTCCTTACTCTCTTAAGCCTTCTTCTATATTATTGTGGGTGTACCTCCTTCTTAACTCTAGCTTCTGGTGGTGTCCGAAGTACGGTGGCGGTGATGGTAAAGTTGGGCAGCTCATGAGCCTTCTCTTATACCATTGTGGGTGTACCTCCTTCTCAACTCTAGCTTTTGACAATGTCTGAAGTACGGTAGCAGCAATGGTGAAGTTGGGCAGCGGCGACGGGGACGACGGACTTTCAAGCAGATCTTGCTTGGTTTGATGCAAATCTTGCTTTCTAGACCACATCTTTAAAAAGATCAGTAAA
The DNA here is from genome assembly GCF_055761805.1 of Camellia sinensis. Classification (NCBI taxonomy): domain Eukaryota; kingdom Viridiplantae; phylum Streptophyta; class Magnoliopsida; order Ericales; family Theaceae; genus Camellia; species Camellia sinensis. Next base: position 3,434,655 of record NC_138974.1, on the reverse strand, counting down.
TTTTTCCTGAATCATAACTGGTTTTTTTGACAAATTTGTTATTTTTTTTATTTTTTTCTTTTGTTGTATGGCTTGTATGACGCTTTGGGGGTCTTGTTCTGTATGTTTTTTTTTTTAATATAAATATTTTTCATGTTCTCAACAAAAAAAAGAAAAAAAGAAAAAGCAACATAAAAACAATGTACTTGTTTACCAACAATCTGATTAAATAGGTATCCACAAACCTTCAAAGTACAACCCTCAAAGATTCAGAGCCTAGACATTAAGATTATTGCAAGAGTACTCAAAGAGAAAGTGATTCTTGGGAATTTTCATTGAACAGGTGTTGTGCTTCAGAAAAACAGGTGGGTTCGACCCCCACAGGAGGTTTGGGATTGAGAGCAACATGTCACATCCCGCTAGATTTAAGAAGGCGCAAGTCAAGGAAAAAATTTGGTACTTCGAAAAAGAAGGGGGGACGAGCGCTTTGCGAGCATAATTGAGAAAATGTCACGTCCAACCAAATTACCTAGACAAAATTGCTTACCAAAAGGAAGTCTCAAGGAAGAGAGGCTAATGAAATATTTCAGAAGCTCTAGGAAGACTTGAGAAAATGTAGAAATATAGTACATAATTCTATAATGTACATGGAATGATCTAGAATAGGTTTTATAGCAATTAAGTGAAGATTGGAAGAATGGAAGCAATAGAAACTTTTAGAGAAATGGAGGTGGTAAAAGATCCTTGCACCTACTATAATAAGGTAAATGTTTGTATAGATATTTTTAAGGAGGATTCTAGAACCCTCTTGTAGGATAAGGAAAACTTCCATGAGAAACCTCTCCATAGTCCTTTTCTTGTATGCTCTGGAATATTCTAGAGAAGGCCTAAGATGCTTACAAATAGGAGAAGAGCTCATTTGCTCCATCAAGGATTCAAGAGTTGTAAAATTCTCTCAAAGGAATACAAGAGGCATTCTCTCAAACTCTCATTGTCTTCTTACTTGTCTTTCTTGCTAGTTTGTATCAAGTGAGGCTTGAGATTGTTTAAGTGCCGTACGGATAGCTTAGAAACAACCAAGTCCTTGACAAATAACTCGAGATTGATTGGAAGTTTTGGTGTGGAATGAAATTTGAAATTGTCAGAAATACTTGAGAATTTGGTGAATTTTATTTAGTGACACATTTCTAACAGGTTCAAAAACCATATTACACAGGAAATAATTTCAAAAATTTGATTGAGGAAGGTTTATGGAAGAGGAGAGGCCAGGAGGGATCCTCCAACTGCGAAGCCATTGAAATCTTCTTAGCACCTCCTTCCTATGACCCAATCAAATTATGCATCTATCCTTATGGACCCAAACAAAAGGGCACGTGAATCTATATTCTTAAAAGTCAATAAAATGGATCTATCACCTGCGTACATCTTATTTTATCACATTTGCCTTAAAAAAAAATGAATATAATTTTAAAAATAGATCATCCAACTTATTGAAGACAAACACAACAAAATTATGAAGGTTACAATTATTGAATCAAGCTAGTTTTTTTTTTTTTTTTTTAATGAATGATATACACGAAAGACCCTACAAAATAAACAACCCACACAATTATTGTCAATTGTGGCCAATGCTAAAGATATAAAAGCACAGTTCAAAACTTCAATCCTAACTTCTATATATAGAACTGAATTGATTGTTTCTTATTCCCCATTCCACATCCATTGTTAGCAAACAATAATATATAGTATGTATGTGTGCCAGAAATCTCAATTCTATAAAAAAAATACTACCAAACCTCAATAAATGTCTCCATTTAAATTTTAACCAATCTTCCTCGTCTGTCTCATAAGCAAAAGCTGGACAATGATGATATAGTCGTAAAGCGTGACACAAAAATGCTGAATAGCTCTCTCTCTTAATCTGGAAGAGGATATAGTACACTTCTATGCCCTGAGAAAAGCAGTCAAAACCACTAATCAGCAATATCAAGCACAATTAAAGACGAATCCCTACCCCAATAATAATAACAATAATAATTAATATGGGCAAATTACAAAACACACCCTCTAAAATTTGTTTAAAATACGGATTGTTCCCAGTAATTCTGTAAATTACATCTCACCCCATGAGATTTCTAATTTCATAAAAAATAACTCATTTTATTAATAAATCATCAAGTTAATTAATAAATTTTAATGATATAAAAATTTATTTCAACTAATAATTCAGGTAATTTTATTATTGTATAGGAGAACAGTTAGAAATTTCATTTTTTTAGCTAGTTCTGGTAAATAAAAAATTATGACATGGGGTGTTTGTAATTTTCCAAATCACAATGAGTAATCCGTATTTTAAGCAAATCTCAAAGGATGCATTTGTAATTTACTCTATAAATCTTAAAAAAAAATAAAAAATAAAAAAAATAGTACATATGTTTGGGAAGTTTGAAACTTGAGTTTTTTTTTTAATTTTTTTCACAAAAAGACAAATTTTTTGCAAAATCAAAAAAAACACATCCAAACAAAATATCACATCCAACCCCATAATCATTTTACTTTTTCTCTCACAAACATCACATCCAACCACAAAAAAGCCCAACTATCTTCCCAAACACCAAAATTTTTTTATCTAATAATATCTTACAACTAAAAAAATCTACATAAAAACCCACTTCCCAAACACCCACATACATGACTTGGGTATGTGAAAAAACACTAGTGTAGAAGAAAGCCAATAAATAATTTGTTTATACATCCAAAACCCATCAATAATTTGTCTATATAGCCAAAGCCCATGAATTTCCTCATACTCGTCAATTCACACACAATATTTGATTCATTCAATGCACATTAATTAATACTTTTGAGAAGGAATAAAGTACACTATTCAAATGCATATTAATTATGTCAAAGGTAAGTTTGGAGTTAGGAAGGCCATGGTCCTTGAAAACGCCAACTCCCCATGTACACACCAGTATAAATGTGTATATGCATATCTATGTGTGCAAATACATGAGCACACATGCACACAACCCATCGCTCTTCATTCATTCACTCTTCCCTTAGAGGTTTGTGATCCCTATCTGTTAGAATCTACCATCACCTACCACACACTTACCATCACCGACCACACACTCACCTACTACACTCACCTACCACCACCAACCACTACACCTACATCTATATAAGGAACCATTTGTAATTGTAATATATAGAACAAAACAATCAGATATCAATCAATAATACATATATTTTTACATGGTATCAGAGCAAGGTTAAGCAGTTCGTATTTTTCGCTTCACCGGCGGGCGGCAACCTCGCCTTGGCCGCCCGCCGGACCTCAACCTATTCCGCTGTCATCTCTATCAATACATATAGCTTCCAGTTCGCCGCCACCAGAGGCGACTTCTCTACCTACAAAGATCAACCATTAATTTATTCAATTTCTTGTTGCTTATTTTCTGCTGGATCATCCTCATGTCCTGGTCTTTGAGGTTGTGGAGATGCAGGAGCAGGATCTAGCATTTGGGCCATCTTGATGGCGTCCTCAGTGCTATTGATCACGTGGCTGAAGCACAAATAACGACCATATGATGAGACATCTTTGAAGACACAGATGTGGCATCGACCAAGAAATTTAGATCAACGGTCACAAACACCCCGTCTTCGTACATCTCAGCCGCTCCTTTCAAGTATGGGTTGGTGATCGATAGTTCGGGACCCATCAGCAATCCTGCGTTGATACACACCAGATTCATCCCTCTGTCCATTGCCAAAGCCCAGGCAGTCTTCTCTGCTAGTGTCTTGGATAGGGCATGCCACAACTTAGATTTACGGCAAAAATTAATGTCGGCCCAATGTCTCTCGTCGAAATCGGACGATGAAGATTTACGATCGTCTCTCCAAATAACGGCGGTGGCAGAGGAAGTAAATACAACCTTGTTTATGGTCTCTGTTTGGGCACACGCTTCCAACACATTGTGCGCTGCCCTTGCTTCCACTTCCGCCATTAACTCATCATAGGTGGGTTGATCTTGAGGAGGCTGGAATGAGATTTACTGTCTTGCTTTCTCTTCATCTGCACAATGGCTCGCTGCCTCAAGCGCTAAGGGAACTGTCTTGTATTCCGCCTGAAACTAGATTCAAGATCATTAGGGATCGAGAGATCACGCAGCGCATCTGAACCAAACTTGTCTACTGCACCTGCTGTTTCATCTCTTTCCTTTATTAAAGGAAGGATGTAATTATATTGTTGCTTTTGGCCACGAGAAAGACACTGTACCAAAGAAATGGTGGTCTGCACCACTTGAAGATTCGCACTGATGCTCTCTCTCTCTCTCTCTCCCTTTAAACCCTCTCTTTTCCTTTCTTTTTCTTTTAATATTTACCTCCACTATCTTTTGTCTTTCAAATAAAGCCATCACCCCCACACCAGCACTCACTTCCCTCTTTTATTTATTTCTTTTAAACACTATTCCACGGAAAGTGAGCCAGCCCTTTTCAAATACTTTTCCATTATATATTTTTTTTTTTTTACCAAAAAATAAACTCAAAAAAAAAAAAAAAAAAAAAAAAAAAAAAACAATTTCCAAATTTGCCCAACAGCCCATCTTTTATTCATGTCGGGGCTCACCCTGATCACCATTTTACATCACAAAAAAAAAAAAAAAAAAAAAAAAAAAAAAAAACCCAAACAACCACATCCACAGGCGGGATTTTTCTTCTCTACTCTGCAGCCGGTCTCTTCTTCTTGCCTCCGTCCTGGCCGGCCCTTGACGGTGTTGCCTCCGTGTTTCCTAGACCACCAAGCAAGTTGCCTCCTCCCTGCTCCTCCACTGCAGCATATGGCGGCCCTCCAAATCGGAACATCACGGTGGCCTTCCGCTTCAGCTCCTTGTTTTCTGCCCTTAGCACGCTTATCTCTGCTCGCGCATCCTTATACATGCGTTGGAGCAGAGCCAGCTGGGAGTTTAAATGCTGCACCTCATTTGTCCTACTCTGCAGCCGGTTCGACAGGTTTGTGACCGCCGTCATGCTTTCCACACATGCCTTCAGAGTATACTGATTGGCCTCCACATCCGACTGCCCTGCCATTCTTTGCTCCACCGACCGCATCGAAAAGTTCAACGGAGCAAACTCCGGGGCGCTTGGTTGAGGTTCCAGTGCCACCGCACCAGTTCTCTCTCTCGTTGACTCGTTGAGGTCGGGAAAGAGGGTGAGCAGTCCGCGGGAAGACGATGAAGCCATTTTCTAGGCAACAGAGTGTTATATAGAATCTCTCTCAGAAATCTCTCTCAGCACCAGGAACTCTCTTTCTCAGCAACACGAAGGATTTTTCAGAGGTTTCTCTCAGTTTTTCTCTGCCTCAGCCTCTGCCTTTGTCTTGGTTATATAGCCAAGGCAGCCACGCGCATCGCGCGCCTCTTGAGGCCCGACAAACTGGCACGCCTTTTCATGGCACATCTTTTGATAAAGTGGGCACGCCTTTTGATGGCACGCCTTTTGAAAAATTGGGCGCACCTTTTGAGGATGCGATTTTTTAATGGGTCCGACAAGACTCTGTAAACTGTCCCGACATTGATTCCGGTTAGCTCCTTTATGGGTCCGACAAGACTCTGTAAACTGTCCCGACATTGATTCCGGTTAGTTTCTACAAGGGTCCGACAAGACTCTGTAAACTGTCCCGACATTGATTCCGGTTAGTTTCTACAAGGGTCCAGCAAGACTCCGTAAACTGTCACAACATTGTCTTCTACAACGGTCCGACATGACCCCATAAACTGTCTTCTACAACGGTCCGACATGACCCCATAAACTGTCTTCTACAACGGTCTGACACCACCATACAGTGTCCTCTACAACGTTATGACACCCCATACAGTGTCTTCACCAACGGTCTGACACGACCATACAGTGTCTCCTATCTTTATTTTATTTTTTATGTATTTTCTTGTTTTGTTCCTCTCTCCAAACTCAAGTTGGTTAGTTTCTATCCTCCTTGAGTTTGCGGGGGGCTGTTAGAATCTACCATCACCTACCACACACTTACCATCACCTACCACACACTCACCTACTACACTCACCTACCACCACCAACCACTACACCTACATCTATATAAGGAACCATTTGTAATTGTAATATATAGAACAAAACAATCAGATATCAATCAATAATACATATATTTTTACACTATCTTTCAACTTCTTCTACACAACATGAAAAGAAAAGAAAAGAAAAGAGGTGACCCATGAATGAGACTCACGCTAAACGGGATTTGGGGAAAACAAGATGTATGTAGCCTTATCCTCATTATTGGAGAGGTGGTTTTTGTTACTCGTACCTCTGCCACCAAGATGCTAACGAAAAGTTTTACCATCGGGCCAACTTTCCCTTTTTCACAAAACATTGAATTCTTATAAAAGAAATAGAAAAAGAAAAATAATAAAAAATAAATAAAAATCTACCCACTAGAAAGGTAATTTAATTGAAAATTTCACATACCAAACCTCATCTCATCATATAGGGAAATGCTACCATACACACCCCAAAAGAGTGCATATGGTATCCATCCAAAGTTTCAGCCAAAATGTAGGACGGCGCAGTAAGGCCTTTAAAGCTGAATTTCAGTGGATTTTTATGGAGGTTTAAAGTTGAAAATCAGTGAGAATTTTAGAGTTCAAATAATGAATGGAATGAACTAGGTTTATGATTGATAAAACGGACTATGAAAGTGCTGAAATTTAAGACAAGAAAGAAGATAATTCTAGGAATCACTCCTAGAATCCTTTAAGCATCACCTAGGGTTTGATTGCATCTCACAATCCATAACAAAGCTTAAAAGCTCTACAATTCTATAAAAATCAGATCATTCCTGAGTTAGAAGCAATACATAACTTCTTACCGAAATAAGAGACTGACTTAACCACATAGAACCTAAAAAGGAAACTACTAAAAACCAAGAAGGAAACTTCCGAAAGACTTTAACTTCTAAAACCTATCTAATACCAAATAAAACCCATAACATATTAAACCAATACCAAGACCCATGAGTCAGCACAACGACCCATTCTTGAGACCCAATCCAGAAATTCTACAAATTACAAAAATAACCTTGATCCTAAAATTGAACCAAAACTTCTATAAAATATAAATATAACTTAGAATGACTCTGAATCAGTGTGCAAATTCCCATGGGTTTTAGTCTTAAATGCTAGCCAAATTCCATAATTCTTTGCATCTGTGAATTTGCCTTTCCTTGAACATCTTATGGATCGCATCATTCTCCCTGGTTGGAAAAAATTCGACCTCAAGTCTTAAAATATTTAAGTATAAGAATCCATGAGCTTCAAATTTCAAACCGCAATTTAGTATGTAAGACTTCAACTTGATGCTGCTTTGCCTTCTTTGCTTGAGGCAACAAATTGTATAGCAATTGATTCTTCTTATTGGTTGTGTCATGGAAGTTGATTGGAATGACAAAATCTATTGATGTGGGCAGCACATCCTTGAATTGATCCAAATTTGAATTCATAAAGTCTTCTTTGATATTCCAGCAACAACCTCAATCCCATTCTTTTTAACCTCTTTTCCCAGCACAAGATCATCTTTTGATTCACTTTTGGCCTCTTCGCAGATTATAATTGAAGCAAATTCACTAGGTAACTTTGTGGCACTACATCTGAGGCCTCGGATTGTAATATCATGACCTCAAAAGATACAATAAGTTCTAGAGGAGCAACAAGCCGCCTTAATTCTTTAAATCCAGGAAGTCTTTGGCGTCAATCTCCCACAACTCGTTTTCGAGTGTCAAGTGCCTCAATCATTGCGTATATTCTTCAAAGAAAGTGTTGTTGTGTCTTGAATTAACAACTTGCTCATGCGACACTACAAGTTTATTTGAAGGCAAGGCATATACTTCTCTTGAAGCTTAGCTTTCATCTCTTGCCACATGTTTATTGGTCGCAATTCCAATCTTCTTATATCTTCTTCAATGCGATACAAACAAAGTAGTGCCAAACCTGAAAGCTTTAACTTAGCAAATCTTGCTTTCTAATCATCCATCCAGTCATGACAATCAAAAAAATCCTCAACTGAAGCAAGCCAATAGAGAACACCATAGGACCATCCATCCCTTCAAAATCTGAAACTTCTTTCTTATTGGGTATGACTCGCCCTTTGTAAGAACATAGTGGCAAAACCTTAAGTTCTGATACAAAAAATGATGTAGGACAGCGCTATGAAGACTTTAAAGTTGAATTCATGGATATTTATGGTGGTTTAAAGTGGAAAATCAATGAGAATTTCAGGCTTTCAATTAATGAGTGCAATGAACTAGGTTTACAGTTGACAAAACGGGAGGAAAGAGATCAAAACAGGGCTGTGCAACATAATTATATTTAATATATCATAGTAGAAAGATAAGTAATGTTCAGTTGTGTTAAATTGGATGATGGCTAAACCACATTTAATCCTTCAACCATAATCCAACCAATTCGCCTATTAATGGATCTGCCAGGTAGAATTCATGTTTAGCCTATCTGATCAAAGACTTGCTACCAAATCTATGTTGTCAGTCAGATTCATATCCAAATTTAATTCATTGGAAGGCTGAATACATGTCTACTCTCAAAAGTTACAACTTTTTCAGAAAACGAAACAACATTTGCAGCATTTACTATTACATCCAAGCTACGTAGCTTTAACTAATAATCACACATAACTACAGGCAAACTAATAAAATGAAGAATGAAATAAACAAGAAAGTATGCCAGTCTACAAATATGACAAAATGAGGCAGCAAAAATTCACCTGGTAATATATGAGTTGTCAGAAGTATTGACAACAATCTGATCACCAGCTAAGACATGTGCTGGTACCTACCAAAAAAAACAAAAAAACAGTAAATAGAAGGAACAAATACAAAACAAGTCAAATAAAAATAACAATATGTACAATTCTATAAATTCCCCAAATCATTGGGCTGCTTTTTTCTCGGAAGTCAAAAATGAAGAGAAGATTCTTTAGTGATAATTCTTTTTATGTGCATAACCTCGAGCCTTCACAAATCCGACATCTTGGTAACTCTATATCACATACATTACCTTGCCCAAGTAACTTTTTTTTTTTTGAACAGTACCCAAGTAACTTAATCAGCCACCCTAGGGTGCCAAATCGTGCTCTAATCTGCAGATCAACGGATTTAGAGTGAATTCACCATGAATCTGCAGATTCACTGATGTCAATCCTTGGAACTCTTCTGCAAAAGATTGTGAATTCAAAACAGATTTTAATTTGACAAATGATATGATGACATGTGCCTGTTTTCATAATAAGCATCACAGACGATGTCATGTCCAGTTGTGGTTCTGCTTGCACCGCACACACCAATTACTTCCAGCACCATGTACACACTGTCACGTCCCGCCAAGTTTGCCTAAACAAAGTCCATCCTAGAGGAGGTCTAAAGGAAGAGAGGCTAATTGAAGAATCTAGAACTTCCAAGAAGACTCGAGAGAATATGAGAGTATTGTACATAATTCTAGAAAGTGTACAGAATATTCTATAATAGAATCTAGAGAGTTCTTGTAAGGTTGTAGAGAGTTCCATGAAAGCTTCTACACACCTCATTTAATAATGTATTCTAGATTGTTTTTAAAAGGCCAAGGTTGCCTATAAAAGAAGTGAGTGCTCATTTCCCTCACATCCAACTTGAGTGTAAAATTCTCTCTCTCTCTCTCTCTCTCTCTCTCTCTCACTAAAAGGTTAAAGGCTAACTTAGCATCACTTCCCTAGCTTGTGAATGTCTAAGTGCCTTACAGAGCACTTGGAAATAACCAAGGCCATGACAACACACTCCAATTCAAAACATTTTACAAAATTTTAATTCAAAGCACGTGGATTGAACAAGGAGCCTAGCTGATGTAGTAGAATAAATGGACTAATAAATAGACTAAGGCTTGTTTGGTTTGTTTTTCAGAAAAATTTTTGGAAAAAATTCTCTACAAACAAATTTTTAAGAGTAATCAAACCAAACAAATTTTTTTAAAAAAAATCTCAAAATTTTGTTTGGTTACCTATTTTCCAAAATTACTCTCTCTCATACACATCAAATCAATCACTTTTTTCAAAACTCTCTCCCCAAAACAATTTTCTAAAACCATTTCTGAAAAAAGGCAAACTAAACAAGTTTTCGTACTTTTTATCTCAAAAATTACTCTACAAACACAAACCAAACACACCCTAAGTGTTTGTTAAATAGCTTCTTAGTGTAGTCTATAAATAGGTGATGTAATATCCATTGTACTTGGTTTTGGATTAAAGAATATACATTTTGATTGGAGTAGAACTTGGTTTCTCTCTCTAGCCCTTGGGGGTTTTACCCCTAATTGGGGCATTTGTCTTCTTTCTCTCAATTTGATCTTTGATGTGAATTTGGATTGCATTATTTGGTATTAGAGCATCAGATTTTGATCCTATTATCTCAGATTCTGATTGGTTCATCACCTAATTCACTACCAGGGAATTCATGTACCTAATTTAGGCCCTGGTTGTTTGTTGATTGAAAGTCGACTTCCAGATTCTAGGTTACTCTCAGATTCAAGATCGACTCTCCTTGATTCACGAAGCTTCCTCTTGATTCACAAAGTGTCTTCTCCTTGATTCAAGTTCGTTGGATGAAACTCTTTTTGAGTTCTGAAATTCTTTGCAAATGGACTTCTCATATTGGTCTGATTTCGATCTGAGTTCATGATTGCTATTGCGATGAAGATTGCGACCTGGAAGGTGATCTAACTCTTGATTCGAGTTCATGAGTCAAGTTTGTAGAACCATAGATTTCGAGTTCAACCTGCTCTTGCTATTTCAATTCATATCTAGATTTCAGTTCGAGATTGCGACCTTTGAGTCCAAAGGTTGCAGTTCGACTTTCCATCACGATTCGCGATTTGGGGTTTTGATTTCTTCGATCGACTTTGCAACCCACAATCTGACTAGCGTATGTGTTCAAAGCCTTAGTTTGAGTTCAGATTCTAGTTTGAAGCCTTTGTTTGAGTTCGTATTCCAGTTCAAAGCCCTTCATGTGTTCGAATCTATCAGGAAACCAGGGGATAACCATTGCAAATCTCTCTGAAGTTGAAGTTCGAATATCTCTGAAGTTGAAGTTGAAGTTGAAGACCTATCGTGACATGAAGATCCACCTTTGTGAACCCGGACTCGAAGTTGAAGACCCATCGCAAACTCAAAGTTGTTGTTGTTCATCGCGATTGCGACCTAGCTCCTAGATTCGAGTTTGTATTCGTTGGAGTTCTTGAATCCTCTTCTTGGGTCGAAGTTCACAGACTTCGAATTTGACCTAGTCTTGCGATTTCAGTTTGGCCTTGCGATCTGACTTGCAAATCGAGATTTGATCTGGTATGTTTGACTCAGGTTTCTTCTCAATTGGAACTATTCTAAATCAATTCTTAATGTGGCCATGTTAGTCTTGATTCTTGTTTTGGGATTGGATCTTGATTATTTACTACTTCTTACTGCTGTGAATTGATATTAAATTGAGTTGTCCTCAATTGTGAAATTGGGTCTGGAAATTGTGATCTCTATAATCTGCATATCTGAGCTGTTTGTGAGTCATGTTGGGTTGCTTTGTTATGGCTAATCGGGGTTGAGGTCATCGAGGTGGCCGTGGTAGAGCTTATGCTTCGAATTTTTGTGAAATTGATATGAATTCGTCAATTGGAAGGGGTATGATGCTAATCCAATTCAAACTCATAATATGTTGAAGCAAATAAATGGACGACTTGTTGCATCACAAGCCGCCATTAAAATTTTTGAAAGGTTCAAAGAAATTATTTGAAGTTTATCATTAGGACTCTTTTATACCTCTTTACGAAGTTGTTTTGAGTTGAGTATGTTGTTTCTTGTGTGCTCAGTTCACATTTTGTGCCAAGGGAGGAAAGAAAGAAAGCGTGCAATGCTGAATTCCAGCTCGTGATAAGCTACCCTCATGGTTTTGCCTAGTGGATGCATCGTCCATCCTATCATTGTGTGAATCCTCTCAACTTTGCTTTGGAAGATGTCATTCGCAACCATTGGTCTCATTCCAATAGAATGAGTACTCTTCTGCACGAGTATGCAGGCTAGAGGTGAAGGATTTGGAAATGTGGTTTATCCGAGTTTTTAGCAAGTGGATATGGACACATCTATGGTTGTTGAACCAAGGATGCAAAAATGAAGTTCAATGTATTTGAAGTTGAGAGAATCATGTTTGTTATTGAGCAAGGAAATGCAGCACATATTCCTTACATATGGTTACATGAGTAGTGTTACGTTGAGTTTACTTAGTTGCTACTTAAACTTGAGGACAAGTTTCTTAAAGAGGGAGAGTATGATGTAGTAGAATAAATAGACTAAGTTTTTGTTAAATAGCTTATTAGTGCATTCTATAAATAGGTGATGTAATACTCCTTGTACTTAGTTTTGGATTAAAGAATATACATTGTGATTGGAGTAGAACTTGGTTTCTCTCTTTAGCCCTTCGGGGTTTTACCCCTAATTGAGGCATTTGTCTTCTCTCTCTCAATTTGATCTTTGATTTGCATTTGGATTGCATTACCAGCTGTCCAGTTTGGTTGTTCCAAAAAATTAAGAAAACATAAATGAATTCATTCATGAATTAGATAATTAGATGTTTTTGGTTATACAAATGAGTTAACTAAAAATTGAACTAACTTTTTTATTTTCAGGGAACTTTAAATTGGTCATTTCTTTTTATTACATGGGATAACCTAATCTAAAATTAAGAGATTCAAAAATTGTCTTGTTTAGCACCTACAAAAAAACTTGAATTGGTTCATTCATGCATAGGTGAATTTTGAATTAGTTAATTTAAAACAGAATGGTTCCATTCAAGCAACCAAGCAGTCTACTAAATTTTAACCAACAAAGTTACCACACTAATGCGTAAGGCTGTAACACTTGACTTATTGATTAATTTTTTCTGTTTTAATTAAATCAACTAGATTAGGATATATAGATGTAACATTTTTTTCCTACTTAGTGAAAGACATGTTACAAATACTTAGGACAAAGATCATATAAATACTTGATGATAACAATACAAAAATGCTTAATAGTACAAATTAAAATGTAAAAATGATATAATATAAATGCTCCGAGTCTTATGAATGCGAAAGTTTACATTCTCAAGCCCTCACTCAAGGTCCAGAGATTGGTCATTGTAGAGGCAACTCTTGTTTATACAACTCTCATTAAAAACAATCAAGTACTGTTGATTCACTGGAAAAGACATGGAGACATGTCTGCTATTGAATATCCATTAGGCTTTACTGACCATGCTACCAAACATCTTCCATGTCTATTGCCCCCAAAACTTTTCAGTACCTTGCTAGTTATTTGGGTTTATCTAATTCAGTGAAGGTAGCAAAGCATTAATTACGAATTCAATGCTCGCTAGCAATCAACAATACAATTTCTAGTAGGACTGCCTTTGCAAATATGTGACACCTTCCAATGTTTGCTAGGATCCTCTCTACCCCTTTCCAACTGTTTGTTTGTAAACTTGAGTTGAATTTTGAAAACTCAAAATATGACACCAATATTGTCATAGAAAATCTACAATCTACCACCATTACACACCATAAGGTCCAACAGCACCAGTTACCAATTACCCCACTTATTCCCAAGTTTATGGATTCTTGCAAATATTAGAATTTAGTAATAGTCTATTACTAAATTCTAATATTTCTAATAGTTATATTTAAATCCTGAACATGGTGTTTCACACCATTCCAATACATGACTATCATTTGTACTAAATTTTTTCCTTATGTTGCATTTGAATTTTCAGCAACATAATTATTTGGAATCGTTTTTTCATGTTCTACTAACAAAATAAATATGTTGTGATAGTTATCTCTTAAAGAATCCAACAATAACAAATTATATTTGTTAGAGAAAGAAATAGTCAACAAAATTAGTAAATTGAAAAATATACGGCAAATTATAAGAAATAAAAAAAATAAAAAAAATAAAAAATGAGAGAGAGAGAGAGAGAGAGAGAGAGAGAGAGAGAGAGAGAAACCACCAAATAAGAACAATACAACAACTTACCTGAACAGTGAGACCATTGTCCAGAAGAACTTTTTTATAACTGCAAATCCAAAGAATGAGGAGAAAACCCCCAATTAGACTAGTGTGTGTGGGAAACAAGTAATTAAGCAGGTGGAATGCTTAGTATTACATTTTTTTCCCCTGTACGGAGCAATTGTTTGAAAGCGGACATGTATTAATGTGTGTGTCTGCGGGCATGTTTTGATCGTACTTTCAGCAGATGATCGTGTCAAATTCTTGAGAAACACATATATCAAACAAAGGCCAACTATGTCCCCAATGAGTTTAAAATAAAAGAGTATATATGAAACTTCTTTGATGGACGATTATAAATCGTGAAATTCTAAAGCATGAACTTCTTCTCACCATGTGATCCTCATTATTGTTGAGAAGTAAACTTCATTTAGATAATTAAATGTCTATACATACATGATACATGCATGAAGTGGTTCATGTTTATGTATGTAGTTAAATAATGTTCATGTATGTAGGAGAAGGGTCATGAGTCATTAATGTCTTGGTTCATGTTCTTAGCATACTATTTAATATCTATGTACTCTAGGGATTAAGTAGAGAAGTGAAAAAGAGTGAAATGAGAATTGAGATGTAATATGGTGTAATAACCCATGATTTAGTAAAACGAAAATTATGAAGTGCTCTCTTCCTATTCACTTTTCTCCCTCATTGTGATTTGAGGTGTCTATCTAACCCACCACGTATTTCCAACAATTATTGATGGACAAATCTGTTCAGAAACAGAGCTCTAATGCATAACTAAAGATTTATAGCATGATAAACTTACTGTGGAGTGGCTGCAATCCCCTTCATAGGAACCTGCGCTTCCACAACTTTGCATGTCACCCGTTGAGGGACCGATGCAGACATCGGTCTTTCATCATAAAGCTGCACGGTGACTGTCATGTTATCTGTTTATGATGAGTACAATATTTTAGTTTGCTAAAATGCAAGTATAGCAGCTGTAACCTTATTATAATCCAGAAGAAGGAATATACATAAACATCAATGGAAGTGCCAAAAGTAAAGAAATCACCAACCATCTACTGTTACGTTATAATAACTCATATATGGTTTACTACATATTTAACAATGTTTTGGCTCTCTCCCAATTTTAACAATGTAAATAGTAAATTCATTAAGCAATGGCATTAATATATACCTCCTCCTCCTCCTGCATCAAAAAGCTCAATAAAATCCAAAAATTGGCCAAGAGAGGGGTTAACAACGGGAGGTTCTATTTACACACACACATTCCTCTTTTTACACATCCTTCTTAATTCACAAACCAAAAAAAAAAAAAAATTTACTCATCACACACAATTTTGTTCCAATTATATCCCATACACACACTCCCATCGACACACCTTCTTCCACACCAGCAAGCAACGATCAAACCCTATCTCTCATCAATGGTGTTTAGAGAGAGAGAGAGAGAGAGGTCGCGGCGGGGACGTTCCTTCTCGGCCTCGCTCTTCTTGGCCTCCACCTCCTCGTCGCAGCGTTGGGGGAGGTGGTTGCGTTGCTGCTGCAACTGCCATTTGGGGCCGAAGCAAGGGCGAGAAGGTGGCTTGCTGTCGACAAGGCGGAAGGTGGCGTCGTCGTCGGCAGCGGCGCCACTGTTGAAGGAATCGTTGCCGGTGAAATCGAAGACGGAGTCGGAGGGATGGGTGGAGCTGCGGGGGTTGGTGGAGTTGCGGGTCCAGTCGACTAGGACTGCTCCGACTTCAAAGCCCACCATTAATGAGAGATAGAGAGAGACTGCAATAGATGAGAGGAAGAAGACGACGATGGTTCAGAGGGAAGATGAAGAGTGGTCACTAGAGAGATAGAGAAAGAGAGGGGTATTTTGGTAGTTTCATTTTAGGACAAAAATGTAATAAAAAAAAATTCATTGCGTGTAAAGAGGGTAAATGGTGTGTGCAAATAGAAGCTCCTGTTAACAACTCTCAATTATACAAAAAGGTTACAAAAAAACTCTTAAAACTATACAAAACTTTGTTAAATCAGTTGAATTTTGTAATATGACGACAAGGTCGAATATGGAGAGATAATAAAGACAGAAAAGAGAAGAGAAATAACACAAAGGTGTAACATGGTTCAGCCAATCTTGGCCTACGTCCACCTACACAAAGCCTTATGACTTACATCTTTCATTCACTCAACTTGATCATCTTAATTACATGGTACACCATTTATATATATATATATAGTAGGAGATACAGTCAAATCCCTTCAGTTAAGGGATTGAAATAAATCAACGATGCAAAAAATCATGATGAGCATAAATCATGGGATCTTCATATATTCTGATATCTTTAACAATATAATCTGATCTTTGACACTCCCCATCAAGTTGGAACACGGAACGGTTTTAGTGAAGTATCCAACTTGAACTCAAAAGTAGGATGATCATTACAAACAACCATAATGAAATAGCCAAAAAAGGAAAACAATTGTAATCACTGCCCTCGCTTCAATGACAACTTGGGAGAACATAAGAAAGGAATCAACATTGGGGGTTTTTTTTTTTTTTTGGGGGGGGGGGGGGGGGGGGCGGGAGGGAGAGACAACCAACAACAGAATTTTATTGGTAACAAAACTTGAAAACAAGGGGAAGACAAGTCCTCATAAAATGACTAAAGATCAAAGCAGTAATCTAAATCCAAATAGTAAAAACAAGAAAACAAAATAGAAAACAGTCCATCACTAAGGATGACAAATAGCAGCCCAAGTTGAAGTTTGTAATAAGGCAATATGGTTGAATATAAAGAGAGAATAAAGATAGAAAAGAGAAAAGTAGGAATACAAAGGTTTAACATGGTTCAGCCAATATTGATCTACATCCACACACACAAAGCCCTAAAGAGTTACATCTTTCATTCACTCAACTTGATACTCTAGTTTGTATGATACACCATCTATATAGAGTGAGAGATACTATCAAATCCTTTCAGTTAAGGAATTGAAATAAATCAAAGATACAAAAATTGTATTGATTTATGTTGATGTCTATTACAATGATTCATGATTCCTATATATAGAAGAGGGTGAGTGTGTAGTAGGTAAGGAGTAGGTGAAGTGGAGGTGGTAGTGGTGTAGTGGGTTAGGTTTAGTGGAGTAGGTGAGGTGGTAGTGGTGTAGTGGGTTAGGTTTAGTGGAGTAGGTTTAAGTGGGTGAAGTAGGTGGAGAGTAGGTGGATTTTAACAGCCCCCCGCAAACTCAAGGGGGGATAGGAACTAACCAACTTGAGTTTGGAGAGAGTAACAAAACAAGAAAATACATAAAAATAAAAGAGGATAAGAGACACTGTATGGTCGTGTCAGACCATTGGTGAAGACACTGGATGGTGGTGTCATAACGTTGTAGAGGACACTGTATGGGGGTGTCATAACCATGTAGAGGACACTGTATGGTGGTGTCATAACGGTGTAGAAGACAGTTTATGGGGTCATGTCGGACCGTTGTAGAAGACAGTTTATGGGGTCATGTCGGACCGTTGTAGCAGACAATGTTGTGACAGTTTACGGAGTCTTGCTGGACCCTTGTAGAAACTAACCGGAATCAATGTCGGGACAGTTTACAGAGTCTTGTCGGACCCATGAAGGAGCTAACCGGAATCAATGTCGGGACAGTTTACAGAGTCTTGTCGGACCCTTGTAGAAACTAACCGGAATCAATGTCGGGACAGTTTACAGAGTCTTGTCGGACCCATGAAGGAGCTAACCGGAATCAATGTCGGGACAGTTTACAGAGTCTTGTCGGACCCATAAAAAGTCGCACTCTCAAAAGGTGCGCTCAATTTTTTTAAAAAGGCGTGCCATCAAAAGGCGTGCCCAATTTATCAAAAGGTGTGCCAGACATGATGGCGAGGCACGTGGGCGCCTTGGCGTGCGTGCCCGTTTGTCGGCTGGTGGTAAGAGGCGCGCGATGCGCGTGGCTGCCTCGGCTATAAGACAGAGGCTGAGGCTGAGGCAAAAAAACCTGCAAGAGATATTCTGAGAGAGATTTTCTGAGAGAGATTCTGTAACACTCTGTTTTCTGAGAGAGATACTGTGTAACACTCTGGTGCCTAGAAAATGGCTTCATCGTCTTCCCGCGGGCTGCTCACCCTCTTTCCCGACCTCAACGAGTCAACGAGAGAGAGAACTGGTGCGGTGGCACTGGAAACTCAACCAAGCACCCCGGAGTTTGCTCCGTTGAACTTTCCGATGCGGTCGGTGGAGCAAAGAATGGCAGTGCAGTCAGATGTGGAGGCCAATCAGTATACTTTGAAGGCATGTGTGGAAAGCATGACGGCGGTCACAAATTTGTCGAACCGGCTGCAGAGTAGGACAAATGAGGTGCAGCAATTAACCTCCCAGCTGGCTCTGCTCCAACGCATGTATAAGGATGCGCGAGCAGAGATAAGCGTGCTAAGGGCAGAAAACAAGGAGCTGAAGCGGAAGGCCACCGTGATGTTCCGATTTGGAGGTCCGCCATATGCTGCAGTGGAGGAGCAGGGAGTTAATGTGCTCGGTGGCGTGGGAAATCCGGAGGCAATACCGGCAAGGGCCGTCCAGGACGGAGGCAAGAGGAAGAGACCTGCAGCAGAGTAGAGAAGAAAAATCCCACTGTGGGTGTGGGTGTTTTGTTGTGTTTTTTTTTTTTTTTTTTTTTTTTTTTTTTTTTTTTTTTGTAAAATGGTGATCGGGGTGAGCCCTAAGATAAATAAAACTAAGTTGTTGTGCAAATCTGTAATTTATTTATTTATTTATGTATTTATTTATTTATTTATTTATTTATTTTTTGTTTTTTTAATATATATATTATGTGTGGAATGAGGAGGAGTGCCTACGGAAGTATGACTCCGTGATTTGGTGGAGATATGATACTAAGATATTTTAAAAATATTAAAATAATAAAATATATGTATAATAAAATAATATACAAGTGGAGGAGGGTATAAAAGTGAAGAATGATGATTTTGGTAATTGTTAATATAGATATATATATATATATTTGATATATGCTAGTGGGATGAATGGTGGGTTCTGACGACATCATAATGTGGGGGTGTAGAGCCTGACAAAATAAAGAGGGAATCATGAGATGTGATTAAAGTGGGCTAGTGGATGCAAGGATGGCCACGCCTCTATGTATCAGTGCGTGTATTGGTGTGTAATAGGAGAGTGAGTGAAAGTGCAGAGACCAAGAGAGAGAGCACATGCCTCTGTATCTCTCTGTGTGGTTTGCTCAGATCAAAAGAGATTGGAAAACCAAGCAAACACATTATTAAGAGAAAGCTTCTGTGATAGTGACTTTAAAATCCCAATCTCTTCTCTCCTCTTCACCTGCCCAAACCAAACCCTAGTCATCGTCGTTTCAGTCCACGCCGTCGGCAGCTCATCCGCCACCATCCCCGTGATCTATGGCTCCGTCACCGTCTGCAACATCGTCGCCGAACATCCAACTCATTGAATCCAATGCTAGCGAGACAACCAATCTCCTTCGACTACTACATCACCGAGGCTCGGATAACTTCTGTGGCGGTGCTAGAGTGGAAGCTCGTTGGCGGAGGCGATTCAGAGAATGATCGGAGAAAGAGTTCGCCGATCTACAGATCCACCCGCCGCCGCCGAAACCTTCCCTTCTCCTCTCAATTACAGACAGATCCGACATAAAGATCTTAGGTTTCTTCCATCTTTGTGTGTGTTGAATTCTGTTGGATTTGAGCAGAGCTGTTGTATGATAATGATAAACAAATATTTGGTGTGATGATATATATATATATATATATATACATTGAAGATTGGATGGTGATGAATCAAAGAAGAAAAAGGAGGGGTTTAGTAGCAGGACAGCCAGGGTATGTGTAGAGGTCCGGCGGGCGGCCAAGGCGAGGCTGCCGCCCGCCGGGGAAGCAGAATGACTAGGTTCTTAACCTTGCTCTGATACCATGTAGAAATTTAATGTATAAAGAGAAATAGAGAATTGTATTATTGATTGATTTATGTTGATGTCTATTACAATGATTCATGATTCCTATATATAGAAGAGGGTGAGTGTGTAGTAGGTAAGGAGTAGGTGAAGTGGAGGTGGTAGTGGTGTAGTGGGTTAGGTTTAGTGGAGTAGGTGAGGTGGTAGTGGTGTAGTGGGTTAGGTTTAGTGGAGTAGGTTTAAGTGGGTGAAGTAGGTGGAGAGTAGGTGGATTTTAACAAAAATCATAATAAGCATAAATCATGGGATCTCCATATAAGCTAATATCTTCCATATCTTCTGATATCTTTGGCAATATAATCTTATCTCCAACACTCCCCCTCTAGTTGGAACACGTAACGGTTGAAGTTAAGTATCCAACAACTACAATGAAGTTGCCAAAAGACAACAACAATTATAATAATTCCCTTCAATGACAACTTCAATGAACATAGCAAGGAATCAATATCTTGTAATAGAGAAACGTGCACTGAATCAATCATGATGCAATAAGATAAACCAACCAAGAGAGAGAAATCAACAAGACCGAAGCAATGGCAAATCACCACAAACATAAAGACCGAAAAACGGCATCCCACAAAGAATGCTACTGAACACACCAGTAGCCTAAAAATAAAAAAGAAACAAATACGTGCTTATCACATTAGCACAGGGACCCTAAAAGGGTAGAGAAGCCGGAAAACTTAGCATATCACAAAATAATGCTACCGAATCCACGGAAGCCCCGAAACAAGTAAAAATCATAAAGTTTTCTTACCACATCAGCAAACTAGAGGTCAACTCAAGGAAGAGGGAAAAACATCTTGATAAAAAAAAATGTGAAATGAGAGAGTTCTCCATACAGAAACATTCCTAGGGTTCAGTAGGCTCTGATACCAAGTTAAATTTTGTAACAAGGCAATAAGGTTGAATATAGAAAAGTAAGAACACAGATTTAACGTGGTTTGGCCAATATTGTCCTACATCCACATACACAAGGCCCTAAAGCGCTACATCTTTTATTCATTCAACTTGATACTCTTGTTTACATGATACGCCATATATATAAAGTAGGAGATACAATCAAATCCTTTCAGCTAAGGAATTGAAATAAATCAAAGATAAAAAAAAAAAATCATAATAAGCATAAATTATAGAATCTCCATATATTATAATATCTTTCATATCTTCTGATATCTTTGACAATATAATCTTATCTCCAATAGCCCAATCCCTAGAAATCAAAAACAAAGGAATTCCTTCGAAAAGGGACAACACACAAGCCTAAACTGAAGCCAAATGCCTCACTTTATCCCACATAGCTTCCACTTCTGAATCCTTGTCATTAAAAATCCTTGCATTTCTCTCTAGCCAAATGGTCCAAAAAATAGCAAAGACAATGCAAGACCACAATGTTTTGGCCTTCCTATTACCTCCAAACCCGTCATAAAAAACTAACAGCATATGCGTGCACATCCGCGAAGCAACTCACTAAACATCACAGAGACCAAAGAGACGCTGCCATAAAACAAGTGCCACCAGGCAATGAAGAAATAAGTGATCAACTGATTCCTCCTCCCCTTTACACATTATGTACCATTGAGGACAGAGAGTAGGCCTTCTTCTTTGGAGAAGATCATTGGTCATAATGCTTCCATGAGCTAAAGACCGCATGAAAAACTTCACTTTATGAGGAATAACTGCTTTCCAAATTTTTTATAAAGTGGAAACAAAGTAGTGGAAGGTACATCAATAATCATATCAAACAAAGATTTACATGAGAAAACCCCCGAAGAAATGGTGTTCCATACCCTCGTGTTTCTATAGAGAGGAACCAAAGAAACTCCATCAAGCAATGACAGTAAAGAAGCCAACTCAAGAGACTCCCTATCGGTTAGGTTCCTAAGAAAATTGAAATTCCATGATTTTGGTGACATGGTAGAACATGCCACTGACGCAATAGAAACATTCTGAGATCGGGCCAATCTATAAAGAAGTGGAAAGACTATCAAAAGAGGAATCCCCCACCCACGTATCATCCCAAAATCATACACTTCCCCATTACCCACTTTTAAAGAAAAGAATGTAGACACAAGTGGGAGCAAATGAGAAATGGACTTCCATTGTGATCGACAACTAGCTCTACTAACCACAATAGAGTACCATTGGCTTGAACACCATACTTGCTCTCAATTATGGAGTGCCATAGCGATTCACTTTCGGTTGGAAATCTCCATAACCACTTGCTCAAGAGAGTAATGTTCCTTGCAACAATATTCCCAATGGCAAGGCTCCCTTTATTTCTAGGAAGAGCAACAACCTCTCACTTAACTAAGTGAATCCTAAACCCCTCTTTAAATCCTTCCCAAAGAAAGTCCCTCATTAATGTCTCAATTTTCTTAGCAATCCTAACCGGAATCTCGAACATAGACAAAAAATAGACAGGAATACAACTCAACACAAATTGTACCAAACATCTCCACCCCTCTAGATAACAAGGCCTTCTTCCATCCCTCCAATCTTTTTCCCAACCTTATCAAGGACAGGATTCCAAAAAGCCTTTGACCTATGATCTCCCCCCAATGGTTACCCCAAATACTTCATAAGAAAATTTTCAATTGAACATCCCAAAATTGCCGCCATCTATTGCACAAAGCTAGGCTCCAGATTAATGCCTACGACACAACTCTTAGTAAGATTGACTTTGAGATCAGAAACAACTTCAAAAATACTCAGAAGCGCGAGAAGATTTCTCACCTTGCTTTAATTGATGAAAAAAATAGTGTCATCCTTAAACTCTAGATGAGTGACACAAATTTTATCCTTTCCCACCACAAACCCCTCAATCTCACCCTTTTCCTTCGTTTTCTCCATCAATCTTCCCAACACATTCACTATCAATAAAAAAAAGGGAAGGCGATAGTGGGTCGCCTTGTGTTAATCCCCTAGATGCCTAAAAAGATTTCCCATCTATCACATTTACTATAATAGATATATTGCAGGAAGATACGCGCCCCCCCCCCCTCCCTCCCCAAAAAAAAAAAAATAATAATAATATCCACTTCCTCCACCCATCTCCAAAACCCTTCCTTTCCATAGCAAAATCCAAAAAATCCCAATCCACATGACCATAAGCTTTCTCAAAATCCACCTTGAAAATGATGCCCTCCTTATGCAAAACCGCTATACTCCTCAACAACTTCATTGGCCACTAAGACCATATCCAAAATATGCCTCCCTTGCACAAAGGCACCTTGTATTGACGAAATCATATCTCCTTCCTAGGACATCCCTAAGTCTCTTCGAAAGCACCTTTCCCAAAATCTTGTAAAGAGATGTGACCAGACTAATGGGTCTAAAATCCCCAAATCTTGACCAACCTCTTTTTCTTGAGAATAAGACATGAATGATGCATTAGTGCAAAGATTATCCTCCCAACTTTCAAAAAATTCCCTAAACACTCCCATCCATGCCATTAAAAACCCATCCAGTCCTAGATCCTTATTTCTCTCTCAATCAAAAACAGCCTGATACACCTCATGCTCATCAAAAGTTCTCTCAAGCCATCTAGTTTTAGATGCTTCCACCGGTTTCCAATTAATCCCTTCAATCCCTAGTCGTTCCACTCCCCTGTTAGAATAAAGATTCGAATAAAACTTGAAAACCTCATCTACAATTTGGTCCTCCTTATTTACCACTACCCCTTGACCAACGTCCAAAGACTTAATGAAATGTTTCTTCCTTTTCCCCGACGCAACTCTATGAAAGAATCTGGAAGTGATATCACCTTCTTTTACCCATATCAACTTTGCCCTTTGACTCCAAAAAAATTTGCTCCTTAAAAACTGATTCTTCCAAACTCACTTTCATCATAATTCTTTCTTCCCTCAACTCTCCAGACAAGCCTTCCGTGGACTCCTTTGTATCTAACTCTTCAGTCCTAACTATCTCTACTTTTGACTCAATCAAATCACCAAAAACCTCTCGTTTCCACACTCAACTTTTCCTTAATCCCTCTCAACTTTCTCATAAATCTAAACCTTTTCCACCCATGGACTCTGTAGCTAACCCACCACTCTCTAAAATATTCCTTAAACAAAAGATCTTCCAACTACACAATTTCGAACCTAAAAGGTGACGGTCCCCCCTTTAAATGGACAAGGCGATGATCCGAAACAACCCTTGACAAAGCCTCTTGCCTAATGTTGGGAAACAACTCTTCCCATCCTAACGAGTAAAGAAATTTGTCCAATCTGCAACACGCTAGGTTTTCCTGAAGGTTAGACCAGGTAAAACGAGCATTACTCAGGGGAAGATCAATCAACTCATAATCTCTACAAAAGAATCAAAATCCCTCATGCTCCCATTTGTCCTCATACCATTGAGCTTTTCTGATACCCTTCTAACTACATTGAAGTCTCCACCCACACACCAATTCGGAGAACATAACCCAAACAAACCTGCCATCTCCCCCCACCAACCCAGCCTAGCATTAGGCCTATTGGGACCATAAACCCCTGTCAACCACCATGCACTACTATTAACATTTTGAAATTTAATAGACAATGAAAAATCCCCTAGAAGTGTCTCGCACTCCGTCACTACCCTCTAATCCCAAATAATCAAATTCCCCCTGACCTCCCACAAGAAGGCAAAGAAGCCCACTTACGAAGTCTTGTCCCCCAGATGCATTTAATAAAAGACCTATCACATATCTCGCTCTTAGTTTCCTGAAACATCACAATATTCGGTTGATGAACTTTCAAAAACTCTTTAACCACCGCTCTCTTTCTATAGAACTGCAGCCCTCTAATATTCCAACTTAAAATCTTCATTAAGAACTAGCATTACCCTCACTTCATCCTTCCCTGATAATTAATCCCCCCCTACTCCTATACTCAGTATCATTATTTTTTTTTCTTAGACCTCTACTTAGAAAATATGAGGAAGAAGAACTCCGAAAATATGAGGAAGAAGGAATATATTTCTGTTATATTCAAAACTTCTTATCTTACAAGACCAAATGACACTCCTTATATAGGAGATATTACAAACATCATTATAACCCATTATATGCCACTTACATATTATATATTACCACTATCTACCACTATCATATTATATACATGCCACTATCTACCACCAACACCACTATCATATTCTATACATGCCACTATCCTTCACCAACACCACTATCATATTATATACATGCCACTATCTTATTATATACATTAACACAAATTTCCAGCACTCCCCCTCAAGCTGGTTTGAAGATATCTTCCATAGCCAGCTTGCTAGTCAGCTTATCAAATTGCTTCTTGTGTAGTCCCTTCGTTAGCACATCAGCTAATTGTTCACCTGTTGGAAGGTAGGTCATACAGATTATGCCAGCATTGATTTTCTCCTTGATGAAATGTTTATCCACTTCTATATGTTTTGTGCGATCATGTAGAACTGGATTATGAGCTATAGATATAGCTGCTTTGTTGTCACAATAGACCTTCATAGGTGTCGGGTGAGAAAGTTTTAATTCTTCAAGAATTCTTTTAATCCACATTACTTCACAGATTCCATGAGCAACAGCTCTGAACTCTGCTTCTGCACTACTTCTAGCTACCACATTCTGTTTTTTACTCCGCCATGTAACTAGGTTCCCACCTACAAAGGAGCAGTATCCGGATGTTGATCTCCTGTCTGTAACACTTCCTGCCCAGTCTGCATCTGTGTATACTTCAACTTGAAGATGTCCATGTTTCTTGAACAGTAAGCCTCTCCCTGGAGTTCCTTTCAAATATCTTAAGATCTTATAAACGGCCTCAAAGTGCTCTGCCCCTGGTGAGTGCATGAACTGACTTACCATACTGACTGCAAAGGCAATATCAGGCCGCGTATGAGACAAGTAAATCAATTTCCCTACAAGTCGCTGATATTGTTCCCTCTCTTTGACTTCTTCAGCCTTAGCAGCTTGTAACTTCAAGTTAGGCTCGATCGGAGTCTCCACCATCTTACAACCAAGCATACCTGTTTCTCCAAGGAGATCAAGGACATATTTTCTCTGATTAACGAATATACCTTCCTTGGATCTTGCAAATTCCATTCCGAGGAAATACTTGAGGGCTCCCAGATCCTTAATGTGAAATTCTTTTGCGAGTTTCTCTTTGAGGGCTGCTAACTCTGCTTCATCATTACCAGTTAAAATGATGTCATCAACATAAACAATCAAAATTGCAATTTTACTGTTTTTTGAATGTTTATAAAATATTGTGTGATCTGCTTGACTCTGCGAGAAGCCACAACTGATAACTGCCTTCCCAAAGCGTTCAAACCACGCTCTTGGTGATTGTTTGAGTCCGTATAATGACTTGTTCAATCTGCATACTCTGTCGCTTCCAAGTCTCTGCTCAAATCCCGGCGGTAGGCTCATGAACACCTCCTCTTCAAGATCATCATTGAGAAATGCATTTTTAATGTCAAGTTGATGTAGAGGCCAATCTGAATTTACTGCAAGAGATAACAGTACTCTGATGGAATTTATTTTAGCAATAGGAGCAAACGTCTCCTGATAGTCGATCCCATAAGTTTGAGTGAAGCCTTTAGCCACCAGTCTCGCCTTGTATCTCTCAACGCTTCCATCTGCGTTACATTTTATCGTAAACACCCATTTACACCCAACTGTTTTCTTGTCTTTGGGTAGATCAACTATCTCCCAAGTACCACTTCTCCTTAAAGCATTCATCTCCTCCATGACTGTTAATTTCCAATTCGGATCATCCAATGCTTCCTGTATATTCCTTGGAACAAACAAGTGTGAAATCCTAGATGTGAAAGCTCTATGGTTTTTAGACAGTCTTTGATAGGAGAGGTAATTTGCAATAGGATGTTTAATGCAATTTCGGACACCTTTCCTAATTGCTATAGGAACATCAAGGTCGGAAATAGAAGGAATAGGATTACCTAAAATTTCGATGCCAGAACTCGGGTGGACATTCGGGTCATTAGGATAGACATTCGGGTCATTATTCCTCAGATGAAATCGCTTCCTAGTATAAACCTGAAGCTCAGGATTTAGATCATTTTGTAGTGT
The DNA here is from genome assembly GCF_055761805.1 of Camellia sinensis. NCBI lineage: Eukaryota > Viridiplantae > Streptophyta > Magnoliopsida > Ericales > Theaceae > Camellia > Camellia sinensis. The sequence goes on along the minus strand of NC_138974.1, from coordinate 3,407,494 downwards.
ACTTCTCCCCCTAAACAAGAATCTTCTTGACTAGGCACCATGGAACTTGGTTCTCCTAAGTGATCATTATCAGACAGATGTGGTTTTTGTGTAGGATAAATGACATTGGGGAGCGGGATAGAAATATCCCAAAAACGGTCTTCTACTCCACTTGTCTCCCCCTGAAGAGAAGTGTTGGGGAAATAGGATTTTGTTTCCACAAATGACACATCCATACTCACATGAAATTTCTTGGTTTGAAGATCGAAACACTTATACCCCTTTTTGTTTGAGGAATAACCCAAAAAAACACATTTTATAGCACGGGGGTCAAGTTTTGAACGAAATTGACTGGGAACATGAACATAGGCAGTAACATCCAAAAACTTTGGCGGGTAAATCAGAAAACAACCTCGTGTCAGGAAAAAAAAGTTTTGAGACAATCAAAAGGTGTTTTGTATGTTAACACCTTTGTAGGCATCCTGTTTATCAAATAAGAGGCTGTTAAAATTGCTTCACCCCATAAATATTTAGGAACATGCATGTAAAACATTATAGCACGTGCTACTTCAAGTAGATGTTTATTTTTTCGTTCTGCAATGCCATTTTGTTGAGGGGTATCCCGACATGTAGATTGATGAAAAATCCCATTTTTTCCCAAAAACTCACCCAACTGCTCATTGAAATATTCTGTTCCATTATCAGAATGTAAAATATCAATTTTGGTTTGAAATTGATTTTCAATCATATTGTAAAAATTTGTGAATAAATTTTTCACGTCAAATTTTTTATTCATCAAATAAATCCAACATAAGCGGGTATGGTCATCAATAAATGTAACAAACCATTTTTTACCAGAAAGAGTAGTGATTTTAGAAGGGCCCCAAACATCACTATGAATCAAATAAAAAGGTTTGGAAGCCTGGTAAGGTTTTGGCAAATAAGTAGAGCGATGAAATTTTGCAAAAATGCAACTTTCACAATGAAAAGAAGAACAATCAATCCCTTTAAATAATTCTGGAAATAAATGTTTCAGATAAAGAAAACTAGGATGTCCTAGCCTATAGTGCCATAGCATTATTTTTTCTGGAACAGAGATTGAACTAGTACTATTAAAGCTCTGAGCTTTTTTATTACTAACAGGTACTTCATCAAAGTAGTAAAGACCTTCAAGCATCCTAGCACGCCCAATCATCATCCCCGAGTTCTGGTCCTGAAATTCACAATGGGATTCAAAAAATGTAACACGACAATTAGAATCCTTAGATAGTTTACTGACAGACAAAAGGTTACAGGCTAAGTTGGGGACGTGAAGAACAGCATTGAGATTAATTTTCTCAGTTAGTTTAATAAATCCTTTTCCTGCAATAGGTGAAAAACTACCATCGGCTATTCTGATTTTGTCATGACCAGAACAAGGGAAATAGGTACTAAATAAATGGGAAAAACTAGTCATGTGATCGGAGGCACCGGAATCTATGATCCACGGAGAGAAGTTTAGGCAAGAGAAGGCTTTAGGATTTCTACCTGTTTGTGCCAACAAAACACTAGGAGTACCGGATGAGGAGTTGGATTTTATCAGCTTTAAGAGTTTATCAATCTGCTCTTTGTTGAAAGGACCTGAATCGGCTTCATTAGCGGTAGGAAAGCCACGATTTTTCTCTCCTTGTTTGCTGCTTTTCCAGTTGACAGGTTTGCCATGGATCTTCCAACACGTTTCGCGTGTATGGCGAGGCTTGTTGCAAAAATCACACCAGACCCGTGGCTTATCATCAAACCTGCGCTGGTAATTTGCAGCCTTGTTGGCCGCAGCATCGCTAATTAAAGCAGAAATTTCAATTGATTCACCAGTACCTTTTTTCTTAAGCATGACGCTCCTTCGGCTCTCTTCCCTTCTGACTTCGGCAAATACTTCGCCAATAGATAGGAGAGGAGGTCTGCCAATAATTCTTCCTCGCACTTCATCGAACTCAATGTTGAGGCCGGCAAGAAACTTGTAAATACGGCTGTCTTCCACAGTTTTCTTGTGGTGGTTGCAGTCGTCAACCGATTTCCATTCGTATGTGTTGAAGATGTCAAGATCCTGCCACAACCTTTTCAACGAATTGAAATATTTGGTGACGGAATCATCTCCTTGACGAATCTCTCCCAACTTCAAAGTTAATTCGAAAACTTGAGATTGATTTCCTAGGTCAGAATACATCTGACTAACATTATCCCACAATTCTTGTGCAGTAGTATAGCACATGTAATTAGAGCTTATATCCTCCTCCATGGAATTGACCAACCATGTCATAACCATGGAGTTTTCAGCGTCCCAACTGTCGAACAGCGGATCATTAACAGCAGGAGCCTTCTTGTCACCAGTGATGTAACCGATCTTTCCTTGCCCACGGATATACATCCGGACAGATTGTGACCAGCGGAGAAAATTATCACCATTTAGGCGGATGGTGGTGATTTGGACAGAGTGAGAGTTGGACGTTTTCACCGGAATGGCAGCGGCAGGGGTTGAAGTGGTTTCGGACGTGACTTCCGACATGGCTATGACGGTTTTAGGGCTGCTGTGTTTTTTGTTGCTCTGATACCAACTTAGAAAATATGAGGAAGAAGAACTCCGAAAATATGAGGAAGAAGAACTCCGAAAATATGAGGAAGAAGGAATATATTTCTGTTATATTCAAAACTTCTTATCTTACAAGACCAAATGACACTCCTTATATAGGAGATATTACAAACATCATTATAACCCATTATATGCCACTTACATATTATATATTACCACTATCTACCACTATCATATTATATACATGCCACTATCTACCACCAACACCACTATCATATTCTATACATGCCACTATCCTTCACCAACACCACTATCATATTATATACATGCCACTATCTTATTATATACATTAACACAAATTTCCAGCACTCCCATTGTTTCTAAACCAAAGATAGCCCTAAAGTGTCTAGCAAATGCACAAAGTGAGGCAAATCTCCCTCTTCCAAAAGAAAAGATACATGCTCATATCTCTCAACCACTTACCTGTCTCGTCAACACTGTCCCCATGATCATTGTTCTTACCAAGCCTATGGTTACTAGACATCTCCCTCGAACAATCAATCTCAAGATGGGTTACATTGTCATTGATAGCACAACTATTTATAGGTAAGTGAGACGCAGTGTCAACCCCATTGAAGACCACTCTATTAGACTATGGAAGAATATGAATATTGTGCAACCCTCCCCCAAGAGCAGACCTAGAAAAAAGACCCTAATTATTATTTAAAAGTGAAGAACTCATGTTGTCCCGCTCAAAGGAATCACATAACTTTTCACAAGAATTAATTTCGAAGGCCTTCTCACATTCTGGGGTCTCAGTACACTCCTTGCAAGAGGAAGACAGAATGTTTTCCTCATGGAAAAGCCAATTCAACTTTGGATAAAAAATATTAATCTCATCATCCTTGTCACCTCCATTCTATATCCGGAATTGTTGAATCCTCATAACTCAGATGATCCATACCCCTCCAAAGCTTATAACACCTCTTGGGGATTGTGCAACCCCTCTTCCACATCATTCATCAACTGATCTATCCCATTGAGCTCTTTTTCTCATGCCTCTACCTCCCCTCCCAGATTGTCGCCTTCTTTCGAAAATCCACTTTGTAAAAACTCTCCATTTGATCTATCAACAACATCTGCTAAGCCTAAATGAATCTCGGATTCGTTGAGATAAGCTTTCAAGTCCTCAAAAACTCCTTTGCAATGTGCGTCTCCAGTCATGACGAATCTCATCGGCTCATTTCCTTCCCAGTCAAGCTCATTTGGCTGCAAGGAGAGAGCCCTAACCTGTGAATCCTCGTGACACAAACCATAAGGCACACCCAAACCCACCCTCAAGTTCTTTCTGATGTGGCTTTGAATATTACTTGGACCCTTCAGGAAATTTGGCCCATTTCCCCCTTTGGTTGTCACTACTACTCCAGGTCTTGGAAAAATGGCCCATAAGGCTATTGATTGGGCCTACGTGCTGGCCTTTCTCTAACATATGAGAAACAAGTGGCCTCTTTTCTGGTGTTGACCCAACTTCAAACTGCAGCCCATTCGAAGGGGCCTTGGACTAAAAATTTGCTCAGCCCATTCGGATTTTGAAAATCAAAAGGGTCCTGGACCAACGCATTTCTTAACCCATCTGACCCAAACTCATGTCTTTCCTCCTCAACCCTTGCTTTACTCTCTAAGTTGACTTTAATCTGCTATAAACCCTTCATTGCTTCGATTCCAACACAATCAATGGACCTCTAACATCCTAACTATCTCCCCTGCCACACGTCCTACCTGTCCCTTCTGACTCCTTATCTCTCCATTCTCCGACGCTGGGACTGGCTGAGAAATCTTGTCGAAACTCCATTGTCGATGCTCCACTTTCCTTCAAACAGGTTTTGATAATGGTTTTAATCGGACTTTAATAGGAGCTCCAGCCACCTCAAACTCCATGGTTGCTGGGCGAAAGCCACAAACGAATCCCCTTACCTTCACTCTTGCTTCAAACAGATTGTCAAAGGATTTTGTTCTGCAATCAATTTCTAATAACCCACCACATTTTTTCCCAATCAATTCGAAAGTCCTATGGTTCCAAAGATTGAAAGGTAGATCGCAAATAGCAATCCATCCTCCATACGAAGCGATAACACCAGGATTGCTATGCCTTTCCTCTGACCATCTCTCTAGCTTCAAGCAACTCCTTTGTCAAAGAAACGCACACCATGATCTCCAAAGAACCCAACCTCCTCATTATTAATGGCGAAGAATATAGCCCGATTTAATTGAAACGGACGGAGAACTGTAGTCTTCTCAAAAAATTTGCTCAGTTCCTTTTCAATTTGTGCCCAACTACTGAAGAAATCAGTCCTAGTGCAAACCACCACTTGCTTTGTGCCCAACCACTATTCCCATATCAGAATCAGAGAAAATCACCTCTTGCTTTGAAGGATCTCCTTTGAACAAATCTGCATACAAGCATGCTTTGTTCACCCCGGTTTTCAGACCCTTAACCAGGTCTGCATAAGAACCACCTCTGTGATTGTTTTTTGATTTCCCATCTTGGACAATTCAATAAAGGCTCCTCTCTTGTTGCCGAACTTCTGTAGACAAATACTGCCGAACTGCTGCTATATTTGCTGAAAAAGATTCCATCATTGATTTTTTTTTCCACTCCTCACTTAGAATTTGCATCGCCCAAAAGACACCTCCCAAATCGATCTTCAAAGAAAAGCTTCATGTTCGATTTCTTTCAATAATCTCCACTAACCCCCCTCCTGACTTTTCATCAATCTGAATAATGATGATCTTATGCTCAGTCCTCAACTCTGCGCTTTTCTCCCTATAATCTCTCATCTTAACACACACACTCTCTCTCTCTCTCTCTCTCTACATGTCGTGCGGCTGCAAATGAACTGAGTTGTTCGCAAGCTCAGCTCAGTTTGGTTTGTTAAGTAAATAAACAAGCTCGAGCTAGACTCTTAGGCCCGTTTAGTAAACGAGCAGAGCTCAACCTCAAATAAACTCGGCTCGTCAATCTCGATTCGTTTATCTTTATCTAAATTATAAAATAAATATATTATTTATATGTTAAATAATATAAATAATATTTTTATTAAATAATATATAAATATATTATTTATATATTTAAATAATGTAGACAATCATGATAAAAAATTTCATTATCGAGCTTCGAACCGAGCTCGAGCTCTACTAATATTAACAAAACGAGTCGAGCTCAAGTTGGATAATTGTGCTCGATAAACAAACGAGCTGAGCTCAAGCCCAGAAGGCTCAGTTCGATTCGTTTGCGGCCCTACTTGCATGTGCTCAAGGTATTGAGTCGTGCAAAGAGAAAAGTTTTCTTTAGATTATGAGGATGATTGATTTTGAGATGGACCAACCTCTACACATGAAAAAAAAACAAAGAGAGCAAGGAATCAACATCTTGCAACAAAGAAATGTGCATGGAATCAATCATGACGGAAGCAAGTGAAACCAACCGACAGAGAGAAAGCAACAAGTTTGAACAATGGCAAATCACCACAAACAAAAAGGCTGGAAGAATGGCGTATCATGATGAATGCTACCGAATACACAGGTAGCCCAAAACACAAAGGATATAGAAGTAACCATACCACCCTAGAGGGCTCGTCGGACAACACCTATACCAGGAATGGTCTGGTCAGTGATAAAGGAGGCCTCAACAAGGGTTATAAAGGCCTTTCAAAACCTACCAGGTCTAGAAGAAGGCGAAAGAGGGCCCGTTAGGGCTAGAGGAAAGCAAAAGAGGGGATGGTTGCTGTCAAGTAGGCCTTAGGTGTCACGACCCCAATCCGCCCCTAGTAGAATGGTGCCATGATGGCCAGTAATCCGAGACTACCAAAGGCCAACTTACAAAGTCACACACAATCAGCGTATACATATGGGGCTCACATGTGCGGAAGCAATAAATTTAAATCTAAATAGTCCACAAGAGCTGTGCATAGATCAAATGAAATGTCATACATCTCAACATAGTTTTACAACTTGGATACAAAATAAAATGGAGTACATATTACATCTTGATCAAAAGGCTTCTCAAGCCGACATATACAAAATGAACTACAATGATCAAGCCAAGACGCATAATCTTCAAGATACTACAAAATATGAATCCAAACAACTTGCAAATAATCATCTAGGCGTCACCGTCTTCTTACTCGTCACCACATATATATATGGAGAGGGTGAGCTTGGATACTCAGTGAATGATATTAGAAATAAAGCTTTAAAATGAATGATATCCAAGATCTTTATCAAAACAATACATATCATAACTTGTACAAAATCAAGGGATGAACCAAGTTCGTCTATCAAGTCTTTCAAAACTTCAAGGGATGCTTACTAGCATCAATATAATACAAGGGATGACATTCCGGACAAACCCACGCGGTAAACCGTCGGTGGCAAGACAAAGGAGATATCTCAAACAAGGGTGCTAGTTGCATTATAGTCCCCTAACACTAAGGACTTTCAAAACAAGGGTACTAGTTGCATTATAGTCCCCTAGCACTAAGGACTTTCCAAGAATATTATCAAAATGATATAATACTTGATACGAAACTAGGGATAATCATTCATGCTTGATCAAATACTTTTCCAAAGCAAAGCAAAGCTTTATCAAAACTTTATAACATAGCTTTATTAAAAATACCACTCACATAGCTCTTCGGGTGTGGGGTTTACAAGCAAGGATCCAAGGCCTACAAGCACATAATAAATCCCATTGAATGCATTTCAAGAAGACAAGAAGAGATGATCAAAGATGGATATGAAATGCATTCCTAAAACAAGCTTTACATGTGTGCAAATGATCTCGGCACCTCTTTCAAAACTAAGTCAAAGCAAAGCAAAACATATGTTGGGGAGTTAAAACTCTGTTTCTCATCTCAGGAAAACATGCTGGGCACCAACCAGGTCTTGGCCGAGGTCCCACACCTCTTGGCCGAGGTGTGGTCCCGATGACCACATTCAGGGAAATGAAGTCGGAAAAATCTGGGTTTCCCTTCGAGGAACATGAAGAACATAAAGAACATGAATGCTAAAATCTTAACTAGTTATTACAAAATCGGAGATTTCATGAGATGAGTTTGAAAACATGGACCTGGGTACCCATACTTGGAGATTTCATGAAAACAAACATGAAAACGTGGATCTTGATACAAACTTTCGGATCAAAACATGGTTTTATTTTCAAGAACACAAGAACATCATTTTCTCTTTCTAAAACAAACTTCAAATCAATGCATGGCTTATGAATCATGCTAGATCATGCAATGCAGTTAGATGAACATAAAGAATAACAAGAGCACATCAAGATTGTAATCTCAAAGCACGGATCTAACGGTTCAAGGTGTGAAGATCACGCTTGGAAATCTATTCTCACTCTAAGAACTCTTCTTCCTCTCTTCCTAGAGCTTCTCTCTCTCTCTCTCTAGAACAAGATATAACAAAATGATGTAGGTTTCTCTACTGCCAGCAGACTTAAACATCTGCTAGGAGACATGGCTACGTCTGGTTGGGCCTCCTCAAAAAGGTGACTGACTGACAAGACAAGAGTATGACAAAGTGTGTATAACAAGTAAGGTGACATGGGCACTCCGGCGGGTAATGATCTCGGATTAGGACATAGGCTTCGGCAAGTGGGTTTCAATGATCTCGGCTAGGAAGGATAACACTTGGCCCAGCTGTGCCACACCTCGGTCTAGGTCGTACCGGTCTAGGAACAAGATCACTAGGTGCAAGGATCAAGGATCAAGGATCAAGGATCTAGGATGTCTAGATGAGAACATCTCGGCCTGGATGATACACATCTTGGCCTGGGTGATGCACACCTCGGCCTGGATGATGACATCTCGGCCAATATGCCAGGGCAAAGGTGGAGGTCAACCGAAGTGGTTCCAAGATGGTCCTAGGTGTAAGAAGTTCAAAGGTGACCTCGACTTAATACAAACTAAGCAAGGAACAAAGCATGCAAGTTTAAGCAAGACAAAGATCATGCAAATGCACGTGAGCATGACTAAGACAAAGTGAGGGTTGTTACATCCTACCCCCCTTAAGGAAGTTTGGTCCCCAAACTTAAGTTACCTCGTCCCACAAACAACTCCGGATGTCGAATTTTCATTTCTTCTTCCATTTCCCATGTAGCATCCTTGCCATAATGCTCTTTCCATTCAACCTTCACCATCGGTATCAACTTGTTCCTCAACTGTTTCACTTGCCTATCAAGAATCCGTATCGGCCTCTCCTCATAACCCAAATCTTCATTAATCACAATCCCGAAATGATCAATCACATGCAATGGATCCCGAATATACTTTCTCAACATCAAAATGTGAAACACATTGTGGACTTGACTTAATTCTGGCGGCAAAGCAAGTCTGTAAGCAACTGGGTTAACTCTTTCAAGGATTTCAAATGGTCCAATATAACGAGGTGCTAATTTACCTTTCTTCCCAAATCTTGAAACTCCCTTCATCAGCGAAATCTTCAGGAATACATGATCCCCAACTTCAAATTCTAACTCTCTTCTCCTCTGGTCGGCGTAACTCTTCTGTTGACTCTGAGCAATCCAAATTCTTTGTCGGATAAGTTTAATCTTCTCAGTTGTCACTTGAACCAGTTCGGGACCGATTAAAGCTTTATCTCCTACTTCGGTCCAACATATCAGCGATCTACACTTCCTTCCATACAGAGCTTCATACGGCGCCATGCCAATGCTAGCTTGATAACAGTTGTTGTAAGCAAATTCTACTAATGGCAAATGCACTTCCCAACTTCCCTTGAAGTCCAATACACATAGTTTAAGCATATCTTCAAGTGTCTGAATTGTTCTCTCTATTTGCCCATCGGTCTGGGGATGAAAAACAGTGCTAAACCTCAACTCGGATCCCAAAGCTCCTTGTAGACTCTGCCAAAACCTAGAGACAAACTTCGGATCTCGGTCTGACACAATGGACATCGGCACTCCATGAAGTCTAACAATCTCATTCATATACAACAAAGCAAGTCGATCGGCATTAAACGTAGTCTTAACAGGTAAGAAGTGTGCTGACTTAGTTAATCTATCAACGATAACCCAAATCGAATCCATACCTTTTTGTGTTCTCGACAAACCAACAACAAAATCCATGGAGATGTGTTCCCATTTCCACTCGGGAATTAACAAAGGTTGAAGAAGTCCTGCTGGCCTTTGATGCTCTACTTTCACTTGTTGACAATATAGGCACTGGGATACGAACTCGGCTATTTCTCTTTTCATATTTGGCCACCAAAAAGTTTGCTTCACATCCTGGTACATCTTGGTATTTCCTAGATGAACGGCAAATCTGGAACCATGGGATTCCTGCAAAATTTTCCTCTTCAACTCTGGGACGTCGGCCACGCACAACCTTTCTTCAAACTTAAGTACCTGATTCTCAACGGTGTACCCAGACCTCGGCTTGGTGACAAACTCATCAATCACCTTCTTGAAGAATTCATCTTCCCTCTGTCTGGTCTTCACTTCCTCAATAATCATCGGCTCTACTAAAATCGTTGCCAAACATGCCAAACTCCCAACTAATTTCCTGCTCAAAGCGTCGGCCACTGAGTTTGCTTTGCCTGGATGATACTGAATCTGCATGTCGTAGTCCTTTAATAACTCAAGCCATCTTCTCTGCCTCATAGTCAATTCATTCTGAGTGAACAAGTACTTTAGGCTCTTGTGATCTGTGAAAACTTGGCAAGAAGCTCCATACAGGTAGTGATGCCAAATTTTCAAGGCAAACACTACGACTGCTAGTTCTAAATTGTGGGTAGGATAATTCTTTTCATGGGGCTTCAACTGGCGAGATGCATATGCTATGACTTTACCCCCTTGCATTAACATACAACCCAAACCCTTATGTGAAGCATCACTATAAATCTGAAATTCCTCATCACCTGATGGTAGTACAAGAACTGGTGCTGTAACTAACCTCGTCTTGAGTTCCTGGAAGGCTAATTCTCTATCCTCGGTCCATTCATATGTCACTCCCTTTTGAGTCAATTGTGTCAATGGTACTGCAGTCTTTGAGAAGTCCTTCACAAACTTTCTATAATAACCTGCCAAACCCAAAAAACTACGAACTTCGGACATATTAGTCGGTGTCGGCCAATTCACAATGGCTTCAATTTTGCTAGGATCAACCGAAATACCTTCTTCATTAATCACATGTCCCAAAAATGAAATACTAGAAAGCCAAAACTCACACTTGCTAAGTTTGGCATACAACTTTCGGTCTCTCAAAATCTGTAGGGCAAGTCTCAGATGCTTCTCATGCTCAATTTCACTCTTGGAATAGATCAATATGTCGTCGATGAAAACAACCACGAACATATCTAGGTATGGCTTGAAGACTCTATTCATCAAATCCATGAATGTTGCAGGAGCATTAGTCACCCCAAAAGGCATTACCAAAAATTCGTAGTGGCCATATCTTGTCCGAAAAGCAGTCTTCTCGACGTCCTCGGCTTTAACCTTGAGCTGATGGTAGCCTGACCTGAGATCAATTTTAGAAAAGACTCGTGCCCCTTGTAACTGATCAAGCAAATCATCGATCCTCGGCAATGGGTACTTATTCTTAATGGTTACCTTATTCAGTTCTCGGTAGTCGATACAAAGATGAAATGTACCGTCCTTTTTCTTCACAAATAGAACTGGTGCTCCCCAAGGTGAAGTGCTCGGCCTAATAAAACCCTTATCCAACAACTCTTGTAATTGCAACTTCAACTCCTTAAGCTCGGCTGGGGCCATTCTATAGGGTGCTTTGGAGATAGGCTGGGTTCCCGACATGACGTCAACAGTAAACTCTATTTCTCTATCGACTAAGCAGCCAGGCAAGTCATTTGGAAAGACGTCGGGGAATTCCTTAACAACTGGGATGTCGGCCAATTCAACGTTTCCACTCAGATTGCTTAGTATACTACACAAATAACCTTGACACCCTTTTTGAATCAACTTATAGGCCTGCATGGATGAGATCAAGTAAGGTGGAGATACTACTCCTTTACCCTGAAACGTAACATCGGCTTTGTTTGGGGGTTTCAATGTGACACTTTTGGAAACACAGTTAATGGATGCATGATTTCCTACTAACCAATCCATTCCCAATATGACATCAAAGTGAGTTATGCTCAACGGCATCAAATCAACTAATAACTCTGCATCCTCAATCACAACAACACATGCCCTATAAATGAATGCAACAGTCATAGTTCTCCCAGATGGAATAGACACAGATAACATATAACCAAGGGGTTCTAGTTCCCTATTCAACTTCTCGGCAAATTTAGCAGATACAAATGAATGTGTAGAACCCGAATCAATCAATATGTATGCATCTTGAGAGCAAATTGGAAGGGTACCTGACACTACTGTCTCGACATTCTGGGTGTCTCCTGGCACTAATGCAAAAACTCTGCCCTGCCTCGCCTGCGCCCTTCCGACGTTTTTCTGTGCGGAGCCCGAAGTGTTCCCATTTTTCTTACCATCGTCAGCCTTTGTCTTCAGGCAATCCTTCACACGATGGCCTATCTCGCCACATTCAAAGCAAGCTCCTGACGCCCAACGACAGACCCCAAAATGTGGCTTCCCACAACTTGCACACGTCGGCTTAGTATCACCTTCCTGATTTAAGTTGCTGGAACTGCCCATATTCGCCTTCTTCTTGGCATTATACGGTACCTGGCGATTCTCATAGTTTTGTCTCTTCCTCTGGCTCTCTGCTGAGCTCTGGTATTGGTTCAAGTTAGCTTCTGCTAGGATGGCCTTGTCTAGCACTCCGGCGTAAGTTGGCATGTTGAGCATGTTAACTCGATCCTGTATCGGTCCACGCAACCCACTTTCAAACTTCCTAGCTTTTCTATATTCGTTATCGACCATGTGAGGCACATATCTCGCCAACTCGGTAAAAGCACGGTCGTATTCTGCCACTGTCTTGTTGCCTTGTGTCAGAGTCTGGAACTCTATGGTCTTGCGATCTCGGACACTAAGGGAAAAATGCTTGTTATAAAACTACTCTAAAAATCTGGCCCAAGTCAAACCCGGATTACCTTCTCGAACCATCATCCACCATCTACGAGCATCGTCATCCAATGTGAATGACGCCAACGACACCTTCTGAGCGTCGGTGCTTGGAAAAATCTCGAACAACTTCTCCATTTCTAGAACCCGCGCTTCGGCTTTCAACGGCTCTATACCCCCTTGGAATCTCGGCGGATTCATTTTCTTGAACTCTTTGATCAAAGTTATCGTGCCGTCTCCATATAAAGCTGGCTGTGGAGGCACTTGCGGCACTGGAGGAGGTGGAGGCGGAACTGCATTTCGGCCGTTTGTCTGCTCTGCCTGAGTAGAGGTAGTACTAATGTCTTGTGGCCTAGGTTGTCTCAACTCACGGACCAAACCTTCGACCAACCTTTCTAGTCTGTCCAATCTGTCCTCGGAATGATCTCAGCCAACTGGAGGTCTCCCCCTTCTCATGATGCTAAGAGTATGCAAAATATGACTTTAAAACAAAATGAGCAAATAGGCATGTATGCAAATAACAAACGATTATGCCGAGATGATGCACACCTTGTCAAGTAATATGTTGCAATCCTAATATCATTCTAAGGGAATTCCTATGCTCTTTAGGACTAAAAGTGTGTGAGTAATGTACTATAAGGAAAACCGTGCTCTGATACCAATCTGTCACGACCCCAATCCGCCCCTAGTAGAATGGTGCCATGATGGCCAGTAATCCGAGACTACCAAAGGCCAACTTACAAAGTCACACACAATCAGAGTATACATATGGGGCTCACATGTGCGAAAGCAATAAATTTAAATCTAAATAGTCCACAAGAGCTGTGCATAGATCAAATGAAATGTCATACATCTCAACATAGTTTTACAACTTGAATACAAAATAAAATGGAGTACATATTACATTTTGATCAAAAGGCTTCTCAAGCCGACATATACAAAATGAACTACAATGATCAAGCCAAGAAGCATAATCTTCAAGATACTACAAAATATGAATCCAAACAACTTGCAAATAATCATCTAGGCGTCACCGTCTTTTTTCTCGTCACCTACATATATATATGGAGAGGGTGAGCTTGGATACTCAGTGAATGATATTAGAAATAAAGCTTTAAAATGAATGATATCCAAGATCTTTATCAAAACAATACATATCATAACTTGTACAAAATCAAGGGATGAACCAAGTTCGTCTATCAAGTCTTTCAAAACTTCAAGGGATGCTTACTAGCATCAATATAATACAAGGGATGACATTTCGGACAAACCCACGCGGTAAACCGTCGGTGGCAAGACAAGGGAGATATCTCAAACAAGGGTGCTAGTTGCATTATAGTCCCCTAACACTAAGGACTTTCAAAACAAGGGTACTAGTTGCATTATAGTCCCCTAGCACTAAGGACTTTCCAAGAATGTTATCAAAACAATATAATACTTGATACGAAACTAGGGATAGTCATTCATGCTTGATTAAATACTTTTCCAAAGTAAAGCAAAGCTTTATTAAAACTTTATAACATAGCTTTATTAAAAATACCACTCACATAGCTCTTCGGGTGTGGGGTTTACAAGCAAGGATCCAAGGCCTACAAGCACATAATAAATCCCATTGAATGCATTTCAAGAAGACAAGAAGAGATGATCAAAGATGGATATAAAATGTATTCCTAAAACAAGCTTTACATGTGTGCAAATGATCTCGGCACCTCTTTCAAAATTAAGTCAAGGCAAAGCAAAACATATGTTGGGGAGTTAAAACTCTGTTTCTCATCTCGGGAAAACATACTGGGCACCAACCAGGTCTTGGCCGAGGTCCCACACCTCTTGGCCGAGGTGTGGTCCCGATGACCACATTCAGGGAAATGAAGTCGGAAAAATCTGGGTTTCCCTTCGAGGAACATGAAGAACATAAAGAACATGAATGCTAAAATCTTAACTTGTTATTACAAAATCGGAGATTTCATGAGATGAGTTCGAAAACATAGACCTGGGTACCCATACTTGGAGATTTCATGAAAACAAACACAAAAACATGGATCTTGATACAAATTTTCAGATCAAAACATGGTTTTATTTTCAAGAACACAAGAACATCATTTTCTCTTTCTAAAACAAACTTCAAATCAATGCATGGCTCATGAATCATGCTAGATCATGCAATGTAGTTAGATGAACATAAAGAATAACAAGAGCACATCAAGATTCTAACCTCAAAGCACGGATCTAACGGTTCAAGGTGTGAAGATCACGCTTGGAAATATATTCTCACTCTAAGAACTCTTCTTTCTCTCTTCCTAGAGCTTCTCTCTCTCTCTAGAACAAGATATAACAAAATGTTGTAGGTTTCTCTACTGCCAGTAGACTTAAACCTCTGCTGGGACACGTGGCTACATCTGGTTGGGCCTCCTCAAAAAGGTGACTGACTGACAAGACAAGAGTATGACAAAGTGTGTATAACAAGTAAGATGACATGGGCACTCCAGCGGGTAATGATCTCGGATTAGGACATAGGCTTCGGCAAGTGGGTTTCAATGATCTCGGCTAGAAAGGATAACACTTGGCCCAGTTGTGCCACACTTCAGCCTAGATGTGCCACACCTCGGTCTAGGTCATACCAGTCCAGGAACAAGATCACTAGGTGCAAGGATCAAGGATCTAGGATGTCTAGATGAGAACATCTCGGCCTGGATGATACACATCTCGGCCTGGGTGATGCACACCTCAGCCTGGATGATGACATCTCGGCCAATATGCCAGGACAAAGGTGGAGGTCAACCGAAGTGGTTCCAAGATGGTCCTAGGTGTAATAAGTTCAAAGGTGACCTCGGCTTAACACAAACTAAGCAAAGAACAAAGCATGCAAGTTTAAGCAAGACAAAGATCATGCAAATGCACGTGAGCATGACTAAGACAAAGTGAGGGTTGTTACATTAGGGGTGCCGATCGATAGAGGACATATGAATGAGATGTAGCTAGAATTTGGGCTTTGATACCAAGTTGAATTTTGTAATATGAGAATAAGGTTAAATATGAAGAGATAATAAAGACATAAAAGAGAAAAGAAAGAACACAAAGGGTTAAAGTGGTTCAGCCAATCTTGGCCTACATCTTTCATTCACTCAACTTGATCCACACATACAAAGCTCTATGGGCTACAAATTTCATTCACTCAACTGGATCCTCTTGATTGCATGGTACACCATATATATAAAGTGGGAGATACAATCAAATCCTTTCAATTAAGAGATGAAAATAAATCAAAGACACAAAAAATGATGATAAGCATAAATCATGGGATCTCCATATATTCTTATATCTTCCATATATTCTGATATCTTTAACAATAGTATCTTATCTTCAACAAACCCCATGTAGTCCAATAATTTATTGCAATAAAAATGCTACTTCCAGAAATGATTAGTTAATCTCGAAATTATTTTCAATCTTAAAAAGGGAAACAATGCCTCAATACATTAGGACAAGTCTCAAACATCATACGCGCAAAACTAACAAGTTTTTAGAAGAGAAGGAAAAAAAACAAAAAAAAAAACAAAACATATGATGCTTAAAAAAAAGACAGTCACAATAGCATGATTTCAAAATGATAAAAAAACAAATCTTTGTATTTTTGAAGCTTCCAATGACTAATAATGCTTTATGCGTGTACATGTAGATGTAGGACACCTTAGAAAGAAAGAAGAGAGAAGAAGAGATGAGGGAGAAGAGGGCCATAGCCCTAACACAACCACAGCCTAAAACACTCTCAATTCATTAATCAAAACTAAATAATAAAATGCAAATACTTAATATTTATAGGCTAGAAAACCTAATCAAAATAGGAAACTAAATAATAATCTAGACTCCTAATAAAACTCAATTGACTTAGAAAACTAAATCCTAATAAAAAAGGAAGCAAATATTAATAAAAATTCCTAACCAAAATAAGACTCTTGATTAAACTACAATTAAAATAAAATAAATAAAATAAAAAATACTAAAGGCAAATCTCCATGCATGCATGCACGTTCCGCATCACATGTACTTTGACTTCAATGAATTGGAAAGAAGTATTACTGAGTAGCCTTACCACCAATGTGGCATTATGAAGTAGTTGTAAGTAAGAGCAACACAATGGAAGTATGTAGGGTAACACCTAAAGCAAAGGCACGAATAGTGGTGAGAGAGCATGGTGATAGTGTAGCGCATCACGTTAGGTAGTCATGCAGGTGGATGTCAGGGTGGTGGATCTTGCATTGACAATGTTGAGAAGGTGGTGGTTAAAGATGACAATAGCAACAATCAGGTCATGATTGTGGTTATAGGCCTTAGGTTATTGTGAAAACATTGACAAGATCTATTAGCATTTAGAATAATAATTCACCTCAAGCGAGTCTTCCCAACTACACTTGCTTTGTACAACATTTTTCACTCATAAACCAACACTATTAAATCATTCACTCTTATGTCATTTTATCATCGTCATCTCAATCCACAAATGCTAGCCCAACTTAGACAACCAAAATCTTCTCATCTAGAATAGTGCCTGCTTATAAAGCAAAATGCATTATACTCTTTGGATCTTTAACTACTTCAATGGGCACATCTCAGCACTACACCCATTTCCTATAACATTTTCCTTCCTTGACAAGCAAATGGTTCAGTAAAGCGTTAGCTATTGAACTTTGTTAGAATTTCCCATCTTTACCTTCACCTACTCCACTACACACTCCACTTCACCTACCTCCACTTCACCACACACTCCACTTCACCTAACCCAACCTAACCCACTATCACCTCCACTACACCTACTACCACATTTTCTTCTATATATAGATTGTATAGGAATTGTAATTAATCAATCTTGTAATACATCAGATATCAATCAATAATATATCATTTTTAACATGGTATCAGAGCCATAAGATTTAGGCCTATATTCCTTTCTTTCCGGCGGGCAGCCGGCCGGCAACCATGCCCTCGCTGCCCGCTGGAGTTTTTTTTTAACAGCCCTGGTATCATTGGCCTGCAGGGTTGATTAGCCATTCATGAGTTGCTGTTTACTTCCAATCCTGCTACCGAATTGCAACCCTACAACTGTGTGAAAAATCAAGTTACTAGTGAAGGCTTGTTTGGTATAAATAAAAGATTGGTTGAGACTTGGAATAGTTGATCGTTACCTGTGAGTAAGCAAGAATTTCTCTCTCTCACTTCACAATTCATGGCAGCTATAACATCCACCAGTTGCACAAGCTTCTGCAACCTCAAAGCCAACGATTTGCCGTTGATCTTCAACGACGGGAACTACTACCGCCATGATCACGGCGGCTCTGGTAGCCGGAGGAGGACAGGGAAAGGGAAGAAGGGGTCTGATTCACGGGGCTTCATGGCCGTGGAAGACTAAATTATGTGGTTTGTTTTTTTGGAAAAGTTTATGTTCTTGAATCTAAACAGGTTGTCCATGAGCCCTTAATGTTGGCACAGACACTGCTGCTACAGCAATTGCCTCACATGGGCATGTCCCTCACGCCACCCTCTTTCTCTCTCCTCCAACTCCACTCCACTTTCTTTTCTTTTATTTTTCTATGTCTATGTTTATTCTAATCTATGTTTATTCTAATCTATTCTTCACAGCACACCATTTCACTTTTCTTCTTATTATTATATCCACCTTTTCTATTCTACATTATGCTCCACTCACCACTATCATCACATTTTCCCACTTTTTCCAACCCCCTTTAATCATCTCCCTCCTTTCCCTTACTTTCTTCCACCCACGATTTCACCATTTTCTTTTATTTTAATATATCTATATATATATATATATTTTTTTTTATTATAAAAAAAAAAAAAAAAAAAAAAAAAAACATACACACCTATTTTTCTTATCCCCCATCCACAAATTTTTTTTTTTTCTCTTTTTTCTTTATCCATTGTTTTATTTTCTTTTATTTTTCTTATTACACAAAACAACATTCACAAAATCACACCAACCACATTCCACCACCTTGTCATTTTATTCATATCAGGGGCTCAACCCCGATCACAATTTTACATCACCAAAAAAAAAAAAAAAAAAAAAAAAAAAACAAAAACAAAAAACACCAACAACAGCAACACATCAACCACATCCACAGGCAGGATTTTCTTCTCTACTCTGCCGCAGGTCTCTTCTTCTTGCCTCCGTCCTGGACGGCCCTTGACGGTGCTACCTCCGTGTTTTCCACACCGCCGAGCAAGTTCACTCCACCATACTCCTCCACTGCAGCATATGGCGGCCCTCCAAATCGGAACATCACGGTGGCCTTCCGCTTCAGCTCCTTGTTTTCTGCCCTTAGCACGCTTATCTCTGCTCGCGCATCCTTATACATGCGTTGGAGCAGAGCCAGCTGGGAGTTTAAATGCTGCACCTCATTTGTCCTACTCTGCAGCCGGTTCGACAAATTTGTGACCGCCGTCATGCTTTCCACACATGCCTTCAGTGTATATTGATTGGCTTCAACATTTGACTGCCCTGCCATTCTTTGCTCCACAGCCCGCATCGGAAAGTTCAACGGAGCAAACTCCGGGGCGCTTGGTTGAGTTTCCAGTGCCACCGCACCAGTTCTCTCTCTCGTTGACTCGTTGAGGTCGGGAAAGAGGGTGAGCAGCCCGCGGGCAGACGATGAAGCCATTTTCTAGGCACCAGAGTGTTACACAGTATCTCTCTCAGAACTCTCTCTCAGACAACAGAGTGTTACAGAATCTCTCTCCAAAATCTCTCTCAGAATTTCTCTCGCAGGTTTTTTGCCTCAGCCTCAGCCTCTGTCTTATAGCCGAGGCAGCCACGCGCATCGCGCGCCTCTTACCACCAGCCGACAAACGGGCACGCAAGCCAAGGCGCCCACGTGCCTCGCCATCATGTCCGGCACACCTTTTGATGAATTGGGCACGCCTTTTGATGGCACGCCTTTTTATGGATTGGGCACGCTTTTTGATGGCACGCCTTTTTAAAAAATTGAGCGCACCTTTTGAGGATGCGATTTTTTATGGGTCCGACAAGACTCTGTAAACTGTCCCGACATAGATTCCGGTTAGTTTCTACAAGGGTCCGACAAGACTCTGTAAACTGTCCCGACATTGATTCCGGTTAGTTTCTACAAGGGTCCAGCAAGACTCCGTAAACTGTCACAACATTGTCTTCTACAACGGTCCGACATGACCCCATAAACTGTCTTCTACAACGGTCCGACATGACCCCATAAACTGTCTTCTACAAACGGTCCGACATGACCCCATAAACTGTTTTTTCTACAACGGTCCGACATGACCCCATAAACTGTTTTTCTACAACGGTCCGACATGACCCCATAAACTGTCTTCTACAACGGTCCGACATGACCCCATAAACTGTCTTCTACAGCGGTCTGACACCGCCATCCAGTGTCCTCTACACCATTATGACACCACCATACCGTGTCCTCTACAACGTTATGACACCCCCATACAGTGTCCTCTACAACGTTATGACACCCCCATACAGTGTCCTCTACAACGTTATGACACCACCATTCAGTGTCTTCACCAACGGTCTGACACGACCATACAGTGTCTCCTATCCTTTTTTATTTTTATGTATTTTTCTTGTTTTGTTACTCTCTCCAAACTCAAGTTGGTTAGTTTCTCTCCTCCTTGAGTTTGCGGGGGGCTGTTAGAATTTCCCATCTTTACCTTCACCTACTCCACTACACACTCCACTTCACCTACCTCCACTTCACCACACACTCCACTTCACCTAACCCAACCTAACCCACTATCACCTCCACTACACCTACTACCACATTTTCTTCTATATATAGATTGTATAGGAATTGTAATTAATCAATCTTGTAATACATCAGATATCAATCAATAATATATCATTTTTAACAAACTTCATGATTAAATTCATTTTAATTTAGGGGTTGTTTGGGAAGTGCTAGATTAGTATACTTTTTGACTTTTTATGAAAAACGTGAAATATGGGTCGGGTTTAAAGTGATGTGGTGAAGAGGTGATCTGACTTAAATAAGATGACTGTGACCTAAATAGGATAATGTGCTAAACTAGCAGTTTAGCACATGCCAAACAACCACTTAATCAAATTTACTTTTATCCTTAAGCATTGCTTGTTAAGATAACAAGGCCCATCTTTTGGCACAGGCACATTAATAGAAGAAAAATTGCAGCCAATTAAAGATGTCTTGTTGCAAACAATAAGTTCAAAATGCAAAAACTGAAATGCATGCAACACAAGGCCGAATGCTAAGGGGGTGTTTGGTTTGTGTTTGTAGAGTAGTTTTTGAGATAAAAAGTACGAAAACTTGTTTGTTTGCCTTTTTTCAAAAATGGTTTTGGAAAATTGTTTTGGGGAGAGAGTATTAAAAAAAGTGATTGATTTGATGTTTATGAGAGAGAGAGAGAGTGATTTTGGAAATTAGGTAACCAAACAAAATTTTGAGATTTTTTTTGAAAAAATTTGTTTGGTTTGATTACTCTTGAAAATTTGTTTGTAAAGAATTTTTCCCAAAAATTTTTCTGAAAAACAAACCAAACAAGGCTTAAATGTCTGCAACCTTTTAGATACACAGCAGCTTCACCAAACAAGTCCTTGGGCACATCCAACTGATCATATGTTTTAGGCCTGACAAAATTTGCAAACAAAAAACACAGGGAGTGAATTTTCTGAGTACGTGTGTGTGTATCTTTGACTATAAGAAAATGGAACAGGAAAAAAGAAGAAGAAAAAAACAGAACTTACTCCGCTAGCACCACAAAGTTATCCTCAGTATACAAGTATGTATAGGGCTTTTCTTCAACAAATACTTCTGCACCACATCAAACGAGATTAAAATAACACAAAGAAGTGCCAAACACAATAAATATCAAGCTACATACCACATAACCTGATATCCATGAATTTGAATAATAGTATCATCAAAAATATATATTGAGCTCAAAGTAGAAGATAACTGCTAGAACTAACAAATGAAACACATAATAGAAGAGGTTTGAAGTGCGTTTCTTAGGCTGTTAGCTTCCCAGCCCAGTGTTTTTAAAGGCTCAAGGCGCACTAAGGCGCTGAAGGTCTCTCGGGGCCTAGGCGCAAGGCGCAAGGCGAGGCGCGAGCTTTATTGAAATAAGGCGCACAGTCTTCGTAAAAAATAGAAAAATTAATATAGAGTGTTTTTAAACAATTTCAGTATAATGTTTAAATTAAATAACAATTTTAGTATAATTATTTAATTCATACATACATAAATAAAAAAAATAGATACATAAATTAATTAATTATTATGATTATTACATACATAAATAAATTAATTAATTAATTCATACATACATAAATAAAAAAATAATTAATTCATAAATAAAAATTATTATGATTATATGATTATACAATTAATTCAAAAAATAAAAATAATTAAAGGCGTGCCCAATCCATAAAAAGGTGTGCCCAATCTTTCAAAAGGCGTGCCATCAAAAGGCGTGCCCAATCTTTCAAAAGGCGTGCCCAATCTTTCAAAAGGCGTGCCATCAAAAGGCGTGCCCAATCTTTCAAAAGGCGTGCCCAATCTTTCAAAAGGCGTGTCGTCTGGCGTCAAGTATCTGCGTTGGCTATTTAACCGAGGCTGAGGCAGAGGCTGCCTTGGCTAAAAAACTCTCTGTAATACGCTTCGTTTTCAGAGAGAGATAAAAAAACTCTGAAAAAACTCTGCCTTGGCTAAAAAACTCTGAAAAACGTTTCGTTTTCGGAGGGAGATACTCGGTAACACTCTGTAATACGCTGTTGCCCAGAAAATGGCCTCGTCTTCCCGTGGTCTGCTCACTCTCTTTCCCGACCTCAATGAGTCAACAAGAGAGATAACTGGTGCGGTGGCCCGTGAACCTCAACCAAACACCTCTGATTTTGCTCCGTTGAACTTTCCGATGCGGTCTGTGGAGCAAAAAATGGCAGTGCAAACGGATATTGAGGCCAATCAGTATACATTGAAGTCATGTGTGGAGACCATGACGGCGGTCACAAACTTGTCGCACTGGCTTCAGAGTAGGACAAATGAGGTGCAGCAGTTAAACGCCCAACTGGCTCTGCTCCAGCGCATGTATAAGGATGCGCGAGCAGAGATAAGTGTGCTAAAGACGGAAAATAAGGAGCTGAAACGGAAGGCTACCGTGATGTTTCGATTTGGAGGTCCGCCATATGCTGCAGTGGAGGAGCAGGGGGGAGTGAATGTGCTTGGTGGATTAGGAAGCACAGAGGCAGCACCGTCAAGGACCGCCCAGGACAGAGGCAAAAAGAAGAGACCGGCGGCAGAGTAGGTCGGTGGGTGACCGTCGGCAGAAAAGAAAACAAATCAGTTGTGGTGGTGATGGTGATCTTGTGTGGTTTTTTTTTGTTTTTTTTTTTTGTTTTCTTTTGTTTTTTTTGTGTGGTTGTGGTGTAAAATGTGGATCGGGGTGAATCCCGGAGATAAATAAATTATGGTTTGTTGTGCAAATTGGAAAATGGTTTGGGTTTTTTTTTTTATGTGGATCATTAATTTTTTTTATAAATATTTTTATTTTGAAACATATATATAATTTATTTTAAAACATATATATAATTTATAAAGGTATATATATAATATATAAATAAAAACATATCATATATATAAATATAATTTATAAAAACATAAATAAAAATATATAATAAAAATAAAAAATAAAAAATAAAAAGTTATAATAATATAATATAAATTATAATTTATACTATACATATATCTATATATATATATAGAAACAGAGTCGAAGAGAGAGAGAGAAAAGAGAGAAACAGGCAAAGTGAGAGAGAGAGAAGGCGAAGGCGAAGGTCGATCGAAGCTCGTCGGAGCTCGTCGAAGGTTGATCGAAGCTCGTCGGAGGTCGATCGAAGGTCGAAGGTTGTCAATCGACTGTCGAAGCTTCAAACTCGACTGGTTAGGGCAAACTCGACTGGTCGGAGCTTCAAACCCAGTACTCCTCTCTTCTCTCTTTCTTCTCTCCTGTGTCCCTTGCCGTGTCCCATACCTGCACAAAAAAAACAAAGGGACACGCCGAATGGGTATCCACTCAGAAAGCCGAGGCGCACAAGGCGCTCGCCTTGCACTTCGTAATAAGGCGATCGCCTCATCGCCTAGGCAGCGCTTCACCTATGTCGCCTCGCCTCACCATGCCTGAGGCGCAAAGCTGCGCCTTGCCTCGCCTTGAGCTTAGGCGTGCGCCTAAGCGCGCTTTTTAAAACACTGTCCCAGCCTAGAGGTTTTGGAGTTAAATGGATATGATTTGATCATCAGCAAAACCTAATGTCTGGCTGCATGCTAGACTTTGAATCACTAGACATGCTGCCTTGTTTCTTGGTAGTGAGAAAGCAAACAGCAAGCACAAAAGATCCTTTAACAAACAAGGTAATCCCACCAACTTGCGTTATCTCAGCTGATCAAATAATAACAAAGAGAGCGCTTGGATGGCCAACAAAATTAATTCAACCCACTTAAGGGTATTGAATGAGTAGAATTTGAAAGTCATTCGCTTTGCATTAGTCCCCCAAAGTGCCCAATTTCGCATAATTAATACAGCTCAATAGAAACCAAGACACATAATATTGTTAGCATATTATATTAAGTGATAGCATTTTATATTCGCCGAAAGGCACACTAGGGTCTGTCTGTAATCACTGTAATCAGCACTCAGGGATAGCACTCAGGGATCATCTTGTAAATTGCATTTCTTGTAAACCCTAATCTTCTTTTATAAATAGGGGGTGATATTCTATCATTCCCCAAGCTGGTTACCCAAGCTTCATGGTATCAGAACAGAGCTCTAGGGTTAGGGTTCAAAACCGTACCTAGTTGGATCATCTGCTTCGTCGATCTTCAGCCACCGTCTTCATCAGCCGCTTCGTCTTCATCAGCCGATTGGATCATCTGCTTCGTCTTCGTTGATCTCCTGCTTCGCCGATCTCCTCAGGTCCTCAGCTCGTCTTCGTCTCCTCAGCTCTGTCGTCTTCGTCACTCGTCGCCCTCTTCGTCTCCGTCAGCTCTGTCGTCTCCGTCACTCGTCGTCCCTCGTCGTCCCTCGTCGTCCTCACTGTGGTATACTCTCCGACTCTAGTCTATCTATCAATATATAGATATATATATATAAATAGCCTGATATATATATATATATATAAATAGCCTGATATATATATATTTATATATAAATATATGTATATATCCTGATATCTACATAAATTAATCAAAAAAAAAAAAAAAAACAAAAAAACAAAAAAAACAAAAAAAAAAAAAAAAAAAAAAAAAAAAATGGTTTCTTAATTTTGTTATATCTTTATAGTGGTCATTGTGCCTGTTATATCACTACCACCTTCCAGGTTTGTGATTACCCCTAGTTGTGTTGCGGGTTCGGTAGTATTGTATCCATGACAGACTCCACCAGTGTGTCTCCTTCTTCTCAAACACCAAAGAGTGAGAGTCCCATTCTACCTACTGCCATGATTGAGAATCCCAACCCTAGTCTGAAAATCACCACCTCTCTATTTAATGGTCAGAACTACCTAGCATGGTCCCAAAGTTTGACTATGTTTTTGAAGAGCAGAGGGAAGATGGGATATGTTGATGGCAGGATACAGGCCCCTAGTACCACTGACTCAAGTTATGAACAATGGGAGATTACCAACTCTTTAATTATGAGTTGGCTTATCCATTCGATGGTTCCAGAACTTGGTGAGGGCTACTTGTCTATGGAGACTGCCCAGGATGTTTGGGAGGCTGTGGCTGTTACCTATTCCCGCAAAGGGAATTTTTCACAGGCATTTGAGTTGCGCCGCTCTATTGAGAGCACACTTCAGGGGGAGCAAACTGTTCTTCAGTACTTCACTTTCCTCACCAACGGCTGGAAACGCCTTGATCACCTGGAAGACTATAAGCCCGTTTGCCCTACTGATTCTATCGGGTACAAAAAGTTCATCGCACGGGAACGGGTCTTTAAATTTTTGGCCGGCCTAAATGTGGAGTATGATCCAGTTAGGGGTCGGGTTCTGAGTATGGATACTCTTCCTTCACTTCAGGAGGCATTTTCCTATGTACAAAATGAGGAGAGTCGCCGGTCTGCTATGATGTCCCCTGTCTCTACTGACCGTTCCGCATTACTGTCTACTCCTCGAGATGGCCTCAGCCTGCCTCATCCGTCTGCTGCTAAGGAGTCTGTATTTTGTGATTATTGCAAGAAGCCGCGGCATACTCGTGAGACGTGTTGGAAGCTTCATGGGACTCCCTCCGGGGGTCGCAGTGATAGGTCTGGTTCTCGAGGAGGTCGGTCAGGTCCATCTAGGGGACGTGGTTCCTATTCCCGGGCTCATCAGTCTAGTGCCGTTGATACCCTTGATACTACTTCTACTTCTGTTACCCCAGCTTCTGATACTGAGCTGGAGGATGCTTTGCGCCAATTGTTGGACCGCCGATCTTCTACTGCTCTCAGTACCGCTTCCTCGTCCTTTACCCGCTCAGGTAACTTAGCATCTTCTCCTTGTGCTTTTCTGTGTCATACATCTTTGCCTTGGATTATTGATTCTGGTGCCTCAGATCATATGTCTGGCTCCGCTGATCTTTTCTCTGTCTATAAGCCCTCTTCAGGTCAGGACAAAGTTAGGATTGCCGATGGAACTGTTTCTTCCATTTCTGGCAAAGGTTTAGTCCAAGTCACTCCTACCATACATCTATCTTCTGTTCTCCATGTCCCCAAGTTTTCTGTTAATCTATTATCCTTAAGTCGTCTTACCCAGGATTTGAATTGTCGTGTGACGTTTTTTCCTGATCATTGTCTTTTTCAGGACCTTGTCACGGGGAGGACGATTGGCAGTGGTAGTGCAGCAAATGGTCTCTACTTCCTAGATCAACCGGACAAACTTGCTTATTCTTCCACCACGTCTTCTACTACCCCCGCTGATGTATGGCTGTGGCATCGGCGTCTTGGGCATCCCTCCTTTCATTTACTTAAGCATTTATTTCCTTCTAGTTTCGCAAATCATCATGTGTCTGACTTTCTTTGTGAGTCTTGTCAACTTGGAAAACAACATAGAGCTTCTTTTGCTCCCAGTTTGAATAAAAGTTTTGTTCCTTTTTCATTAATACATTCTGATGTTTGGGGTCCCTCTCGTGTTCTGTCTGTGAAAGGTCATCGCTGGTTTGTTACATTTATTGATGATTTTTCTCGTGCTACTTGGGTGTATCTCATGAAAGATAAAAGTGAGGTTTTCTCTGTGTTTCGCACTTTTCATAAGATGATTTGTACTCAGTTTGGGGCCACTATCAAAATCTTTCGTTCTGATAATGGCGGGGAATACATCGATTCTGGGTTAGGACAATATTTCTCTACTCATGGCATTATCCATCAGACCTCTTGCACAAATACCCCTCAACAGAATGGGGTGGCCGAACGCAAAAATCGGCATCTTCTTGACATGGCTCGGTGCATGTGTTTTTTTATGCATGTGCCTCGACCCTATTGGGGCGACGCTGTTCTCACCGCTGCCCATCTTATTAATCGTCTCCCTACCCAGGTCTTGGCCAAACAGGCTCCGCTTCACGTCCTCCTCGGTTCTCAGTCCTTGTTTTCTATTCCTCCTAAAATATTTGGTTGTGTCTGTTTTGTCCACAATCACTCTCCCTCTCGTGGTAAGTTGGACCCTCGCTCCCTCAAGTGTGTTTTCCTTGGTTACTCTCCTACTCAAAAGGGGTATAAATGTTACCACCCTTCGTCTCGTAAGTGGTTTGTGTCCATGGATGTCACTTTCTTTGAATCCCAGTCCTATTTCTTGTCCTCTCCGGTGTCACCGTCCTCATTTCCGGGGGAGCCTTGGTGTGAAGTGAGTCCTGTGCCTCCTATGGTGGAACCAGTTGTTCTTGCACCACCCTCTACTACTGTGCTTCCTATGGTGGAACCAGTTGTTCTTGAACCCCCCTCTTCTACTAGGACTATAGAACCCACTGTCACCAAGAATACGGACGGGCATGTTTATGTCCGGGACATAGACAGAAAACAAGTTAACTGGATACACGGGACCGTTTCTGCTACCCCACTGCCATCGCCTGCTTCTGATGAGAGTCGAGGTAATTTTGAATCTCTCGAGTCCATTGATCTTGATGTTCCTATTGCCAAGAGGAAGGGTGTGAGATCTTGTACTCAACATCCTATCTCACAGTTTGTATCATACTCTCATTTGTCATCCTCATATAGAGCGTTTGTGTCCAATATTTCCTCTGTTAGCATTCCTAACCATTTTCAGGATGCTCTTGCTACCTCTGAATGGAAACTAGCCATGATTGAGGAAATGAAAGCACTTAGGAAGAATGGCACTTGGGAATTGACTGAGTTACCTCCGGGCAAACGACCTGTGGGATGTAAATGGGTATATACTGTGAAACACAAAGCAGATGGGTCTATTGAGCGTTACAAGGCAAGACTTGTGGCAAAAGGGTTTACTCAGACATATGGCATTGATTATCAGGAGACCTTCGCACCCGTGGCTAAAATGAATTCAGTCAGAATACTTCTCTCTCTAGCAGCTAATCTAGATTGGCCGCTTTATCAGTTTGATGTCAAGAATGCTTTTCTCCATGGTGACCTCGAAGAAGAAGTATATATGGACATTCCTCCGGGTTTTGAGGATCATCAAACAGAAGGCAAAGTATGCAAACTTCGGAAGTCATTATATGGTCTCAAACAGTCTCCAAGGGCTTGGTTTGAGAGATTCACTCAGGCTATGATTAAATATGGCTTCAAACAAAGTCAGGCAGATCACACATTGTTTGTGAAACATTCCTCACACGGTAAGACTACAGCACTTATTGTTTATGTAGATGACATAGTTCTTACAGGCAATGATAGTGGGGAAATACCTCTGTTGAAGAAATATTTAGCTAAAGAGTTTGAAATCAAAGACTTGGGCAGCTTGAAGTATTTTCTGGGCATTGAAGTTGCTCGCTCTAAGGATGGGATATTTATTTCACAGAGAAAATATGTGCTTGACCTGTTGAAGGAAACTGGGATGCTTGGTTGCAAGGCATGTGCCACCCCCCTGGAACCCAATCAGAAATTAGGGGATGATGAAGGAGGAGAAGTTGTGGATAAGGGGAGCTATCAACGATTAGTGGGAAAGCTCATTTACCTCTCTCACTCCCGTCCTGATATTGCTGTTGCTGTCAGTATAGTTAGTCAGTTTATGCATGCTCCTCATCAGATTCACCTTGAGGCTGTCATGAGAATCTTGAGGTATTTGAAGTCTGCTCCTGGTAAGGGTCTGTATTTTTCAAAGTATGATCATCTTCGTGTAGAAGCCTATACAGATGCTGACTGGGCTGGGTCAGTAACTGATAGGAGATCAACTTCAGGGTATTGCACATTTGTTGGCGGCAACCTAGTTACTTGGAGGAGTAAGAAACAGAATGTGGTTGCCAGGTCAAGCGCAGAAGCTGAGTTTAGAGCTATGGCACAAGGTGTGTGTGAACTTTTATGGATCAAATTATTGTTGCATGATCTAGGTATTGATCAGACGGACTCCATGCGGTTATACTGTGACAATAAGGCCGCCATCAACATCGCTCACAATCCAGTTCAACATGACAGGACAAAACATGTTGAGATTGATCGCCACTTCATTAAGGAGAAACTCACTAGTGGTATCATTTGTACTCCCTTTGTCCAGTCAGGTGAACAACTTGCTGACATTCTCACCAAGGGAATTGGGAATAAACCATTTCATGACATCGTAGGCAAGCTGGGCATGATAGATATCTTCGCACCAGCTTGAGGGGGAGTGTTAGCATATTATATTAAGTGATAGCATTTTATATTCGCCGAAAGGCACACTAGGGTCTGTCTGTAATCACTGTAATCAGCACTCAGGGATAGCACTCAGGGATCATCTTGTAAATTGCATTTCTTGTAAACCCTAATCTTCTTTTATAAATAGGGGGTGATATTCTATCATTCCCCAAGCTGGTTACCCAAGCTTCAAATATTACTAAGCAATGAAAATTTTATAAATTTTAAATATATAGACCATCTCCAGGTTGAATGTTCTAAATGCATAACAACTAACAGTCCATCGCTAAGTGGGTAATTAAAGATTATATAGATTTAGCCAATTCAAATATCATAATCAATTGAAATCCATTTGCACTGGGAACAATGCCTGGTGCAGTACCAAAAGCTTTAAGTTACCAAGTGCAAGAGTACAGGTTAGAAACTAAAAGTAGGTTTTATGCAAATAATGCCAAAGATTAGTGGGACCAACACCAAGTAAAGATGTAGAGACCCTGACTTTTGTAATTATCTTTGAAGCCCTAATTTTAAGATTTATTTCAATGAAGACCCTGAGTTATCGAGTAGATGTGCTTTAAACCCTAATCGATCCCGGTGTTTTAGTTATCACTTTTAAACCCTAAATAATTATTATTAAAACCCTAGGGTCTTATTTTGTTACTTAAAAACCCTAACTTCCAGTTAATGTTAAACACGCCCGGTCCTTCGTTTTTTTTTTTTGGTTATTTGATCCATCGGGACCGAAATTAATTCTTTTAGTCATTTTCTCATTAAAATATATCAAATATAATTTATTACTTTTCATAATTTGGAATCTAGCCCCTTTTATTTTTATTTCATTTTCAACCCTAGTTATATAAAATAATATAATTAGTGTACTTTTCTTCCATTTTTATATTGTTATTTGTACAAGATATATGATATATACACAAAAATATATATATTTTTGTATGAAAGTCAAGACATGGCCATTGATGGGGTTGATGTATTGATGTATTGATGTAAAGCATAAGAAGCTCAAGGAAGGCTAAATTCAAAGAAGAATTGATATTTTATAGAATTTTTAGAGCTTTGAAGCCTCTTCTGGGTTTGTGTGATGCAACCCTAACCCTAGGTGTGATGCTTATGGAATCTAGGTGTGATGCGTAGACCTATCTTCTTCTCTTCTTCTTTTACGTTTCAGTTTACTGTTCACGAGTCACTGTTTACAGCCTCAGAACAGCCCCTAAAACAGTGCCACAATCTCATTTTTTTATGCTAACCTCTTGCCCCTTTATCACCCAATACAAACCCTTCAAAACCCTATGTTCTTATTGCGATTTCAGCTATAAAACATAATCAAAATCAGCCCTAAAAGTCCAGATTTGCTGCTGCCCCAATCGTCCTGCATCACCACTGTGACACCCCAAAGAACGCCATATGCTATAATTATATTATTACCCATCTTTAAATACCCTAAGTTAAACCAGCCAATCCGCTATGTTAAATATTTAAATAAAGTAAAAAGTGAATGGCTAGGAAGCCTTGAAGAAAGAATGTTAGAGAAGAAGAAAAATACTTAGGAATACTTAGAAAAAAAAAAGTACTTAAGAATGTTAAAAAAGTACTTTATATAAGATAATTGATCATATATAATTTATCATATATAATATATATAATAAAATTTATAAATTATAATTTTTATCTTGTAAAATAAAATATTTAATTGTTATTTCTTAAAGTATCATATATAATAGTAATTTTTGTAAATTATTATTTCTTAACTTTTTAACATATAATAAATAAAATAAATCATCCAATTATTTAAAAGAAATCTAATTAAATCATATATAATAAAAAAATATAAAATAAAATATCTAATTTTTCTTTTTATTTATTTTAACATATTTTATTATTCTTTATTTGTTATATATTTTTATTTATATATAATATATATCATTTAAAAATAAAAATAATGAATTAACAATAACAAATTATTTAAAAAATATAATAAATAAATAAAATAATTAATGTATATTAAAATAAAAATATTTATAAAAAAATTAAAAAATTTGTCGTGTCCCCTGCCATGTCCGTGTCCCCATTTTTTAGAAGTTGCCTTGTCCCGTGTCCGTGTCCGTGCTTCATAGCTTGCACCTTGTAATCCATGAAATGCTCATCATTATATAATGTTTTTGCCTTGTTCAAGTTATAGATATGAACAAGTTATGTTAAATGTTATATTTCTAAAGGCTCATGGATGTTCATTCATTTACCGCCTTACTTTATTACTATTCACTGGGCAATGCCTCACCCCTCTCCCTTATATATATATATATATATATGTAGGTGACGAAGAGTTCAAGTATGAAAGGAAGTTAAATTAGAAGCCAGACTTGTGTGCTTGTGTTGATTTGTAAAGTTTTGACACGTGTTGTATTTTATTTTATCATTTATGTAATAAGGTAACATAATGAAATTAAAAAGAATGTATACTTTTATTTCATATTGTTATACACTGCTCTGAATGGATGTTGCAAACGAACTCAATATAACAGATAATGGCTTCCACACATCTATTAAAGAAATTTTGCCCCAATTATATTAAGAGTCTGTCAGACCTTTGATAGTTGAGGACTACTAGCCGATCACTACACAATCCTGTTTGGGGCGGGTTGGGGTCGTGACAACCACCCTTCTATGTTTAATGTGTAATGTCATGTGTTAGACACATGTTAGCATGTGAATGTGTATGATTTTTCAATTATGTAATTCAAACTAAATTCACTTCAAACATAAGGCCTTAACATGCATGAAACACATTTGTGGTCATTACTTGAGTCGAAAAAAATAATTAAATGAAGGCCAAAAATCCAATTACATTTTAAAATTGAAAAATAAAAACAAAGACAGAAAACAAAAAAAAAGAAAAAGAAGTAAAAACAAAGAAGAGAACAAAAAAAGAAAAAGATAGTGTGTCATGGGCCACTCAAACCTCACGATGAGCCTACTCAAGCCAACTGAGCTTAGCTGGGTTGACAACATCCTCGTCCTTAAGCTTCCTTTTCCTTCTTTTTCTTTTTCTCCTTTTTGGTTCTATAGCTACCTTATTGCACACATTAGACCATACTATTAATCTCTTATTTGAGCTTCTTAATATCTACTCCACTAAATCCTAAAATTTCAAATTTATCTATGAATATTTGAGATGTTTGTAATAGAGTTTTTGTTTTCACTTCTTTCCTGTAGCATTTAACATACAAAATAAATTTTCTATTATACGTCTCTCTTTCTCTCTCTCACCTATTGCCCTCCGAATGAGGTTTGATTTTTTATCATTAAACCTCATGGAAGTTTAGAAATGAGAAAGACACTTAACAAAACTCAGTTATGCAACATTCAACATGGACTATTACCCAAAACAAACACAAAAAAAAAGGATTTAAGATGCATTAACAATATAAAATATTTTCACAAATATTTGCAAAAAGACTTGAGAAGTCAATATGCATACTTTCAATAGCCTCATCTGTACGAAGCCTTTCATTTATTTTGTTCCCGCTGTCAATATCACGAAGCTCCACCTGTAGTTTTAAAGAAAACAATTATAAAATACACAATAATTTGAGCAAGATACCCGTTTAAAATGGGACATGAAAAGGTCATGATATGCTTAAGGCTTAAGAAAAATCACAAGTCCAATCAAGAAGGGACAATTGCAAAATAAATTGATCCAGTAGCTTTCATGGTAATTATATACGAGCAATCTACTTGCCAAAAAACATAAAGAACATAAAATCAATATAATAATAAAACAAGCCCCCCCCCCCCAAAAAAAAAAAAAATCTCTTCTTGCAAGAATGCCAATGAAATATTGTTCTTCAATTCCTCTCGCAAAAAATAAATAAATAAATAAACAAAAAATCTACACATACGCGCGCGCACACACACGCACGAGCGCACACACCCACGGGTAAATTTGATATAGAACCATTAGCCCACTAGTATGGTTAGGTTAGTACCACACAATACACTATTTTAAAGAAGTTGCAAGCAACACAAATAATAGACAAGGGATGTTCGATGATTTGATTTTTTTTTTTTTTTTTTTTTTTTTTGGGATGACAAGGAACCTTCCCAAGTCAGGGTGTCACTAGTTGCCTTTCAAGAACAACTCAGTGACCCCTTGCATGTGTGGGTGTGACCTTTAGAGTGCTCAAGAGTGCCTTTTAAAAGTACCTAAGGGAATGACCTCTAGATTCCAAGTTGACAGTTTGGAGCCTCAACGTGGCCCCAAGGTTGGCCCTAAGCAACACATGGCACCCACGTTGACATCCTCCAGCAACACACCCAAGCAGCAACAGCATGCTGCATGCACGTGTCTAGCCCATTACGTGCATGCGCCTAGCCGTCCACCCACGCCTGCTCGTATGTATGCATGCCTTGCCGGCCGCCCACGCCTACGCTAGTAGCTTGCTAGGCAGGTTTTTGGGGCTTGTTCTGAAGGGCCAAATAGAGTTTGGTCCAAGATTTTTATTGGGATTAGGCCTAGGTGTAAAGGAACCAAGTTTGATGATTTTTCTCAAATTGTGGAATTTATGAAAAATGATTGACTCCTCGGACATGGGTCATGTTTCCTCCTAGCTTGTCAATGGCTTAAAATGCTACTACAAATGGGGCATGGTTTTAACTTGCACATGGGGGTCCCATGGCTTAAAGCAAGCGGCCAAGAGGCAACACCACATATGTGGGCTATCGAATGAAGGCATCAAGCTGGACTATGAAATAATCACCTTGTACTTAGCAAGTGGGATGGTGTAACGCTACAAACAAGCTACAGATTGACATGTTGCCTTACTTGGGTGGCACGTTAGTGCAACACTACCAGCGCACAATGGCCTTAGGCAGAATCTAGCACACGTGTATGCACGAGGAATCTGCCATGGGCATGAGAGTGACCCTCGGTGACTTACATACAAGAAATGAGGCCTGCTAGACCTTGTGACTCTTTGAGGTGTTGTCAAAGACCCCGCATGCTATTTAAGCTTGTCGGCTAGGTTGAAGGCCTTCGCTAGTACATTCTTGTGTGGCTAGGCGCCTTGATAGCATGAGCACCAATTGGGCGATCACCTTGAGAAGTTTGGCACTATGAAGCGACTTAAGCTGTACCTGGTGCACTTGAGACATCAACTCTTGTAGTATCTAGGAAGACAGAGCTTCCTTCGTGGGAGTTCTTACTTGACAAAGCATTAGGCCTTAAATGGATAAACACTCGAATTGTCAGTGAAATATAACGAGCTTAAACTTGGTCGAGTTTGAGCACCACATGGACAAAAAATTGTTCCAATGTGTCTAAAAGAGTTAGTCCATGACATAGGGCCACATTGGACCCAACCCTATAGGGTAATCCCAAATATTTGCAATCACCCGCAAACCACAACTATTGATTAATTTGGTTTTGATTACACAGAAAAAAACCTAGCTATTTATTACTAGTCACTAGTTTTAACTCATGTCCTTTTTGTATCAAAAGTAATTGGTATATGTAAAGTCAAGTAAGCCTAAGTCCCACCCAATTGCTTGGGGTTAGCCACATGTTTTGTTTTCTCTGGTTTGACTTTGTTAAAAGCCATATCTTAGTACAGTGAGTATAAGAAGTTTGTTTCCATTTCTTAGTTAGGCTAGGAAGCCAACGTTTCTATAAGAGAATTTCAATTATGAGTAGGGTTGGCAATTTAAACCCGGCCCGACGGGAACCCGACCCCCCGACCCCGATTAGAACGAGTTTTCCCCGAAAATTATCCCCATAGGGCCGGGGATGGTATTAAAAATTAAATCCCTGATAATTTTCGGGCCGGGGGCGGTGATAGATACCTCAGCCCCGGCCCCGGCCCGTCCCCACCCCGAATAGCCCCCGATCAGTCCCCTATATATATATATAAATATATGTTAAGGCTTTATTATATATAGGCTTTATTATATTATTATGTTAAGGCTTTATTATATATAGGCTTTATTATATTATTATCTAATATCTATCTCTGAGATCTCATTCTCTCTCTCTCTCTCTCTCTCTCTCTCTCTCTCTCTCTCTCTTCTCCCTCTACTTTATGTGAGAGAGATGAATGAACACTTTTCACCAGATCTAAGCCGCGACGGATAAGAAGCCTAAGGACAGATCGGCAACGGAGAGTTTCTTCTACCACCAGATCTAAGCCGCGACGGAGAAAAAGCACCTTCCACCAGATCTAAGCGGCGACAGAGAAGAAGCCTAGAGACAGATCAGCGACGGAGAGTTCTTTCTAAATCCGAGCCGTGATGAACATTTCTTTGCACCACGGGTTCTCAACTATATGTATACACTGGTTCTCACCTATATCAACATCATTGATATACATATCTATATCTTCACTATGTATATATATACACTGGCCTCTCACATCTTTTGATCCGAGATAATATATAAATGCATATACATATATATATATATATATACATTTTGCTGTTGTTGATGTTGATGATGATGATACTCTAGTTGTTGTTGTTGTTGTTGATGTTGATGATGATGAGCTACAGCAGCTGCTGTTTTGTTTTTGTTATTTTTTTTTTTTTTGGTCGGGGAATATTCGGGGTCGGGGAAACCCGATCCTCGTTAGGGGGCGGGGGTGGGGATGGTGATAGGTTCTCCGTCGGGGATCGAGGCTGGGGCCGAGAAAATTTCACCATCGGGGATCGGGAACGGGGAGTGTGATCCCCGGCCCCGCCCCGCTCCGCCCCGTTGCCATTCCTAATTATGAGGTCAATTCAAATAATCATATAAGTATAACATCTACACATTTGTCTTCTAACTTAGAGCATACTCGATGTGAAATTTGTCAAAGGAGATCCTTTCAAATCCATAATTTTTTAAAACTTTGCAAACTTGACAACAACTGATTCAATTGATTTAGTAAAGAAAGGGTATAGCACATGCTTGTAAAGTATTCCCAAGAGAATACATACCAAAGCATACATTAAATGTGTATTGCAAGTCTAAATTAGATGCCGATTGGAGGTAAACTAAGCCTAAAGGAATTTGTAAACAAACCTGTATGCATGCACCCCCCCTTCCTTGCACTGTGTGCTGTGCTTTTACAACCTAGATATCCACGAATACAGGTAAATAACGAAAATTTATCCCAAAAAGAAAGGAAAAAAAACAAGAAACAAATGTGAAAATGCTAAATCAGGTACCTGATAAATTTTGCCTGAAGTATGATGACAAGTCCCGTAGATAACAAAAGTGTAAAACATTACAGTTAGTAGAAGTATATATATGAGAAAAATGAATGTGAAAATGTGTAGAAAAGGAGAGGTTCTTGGGAAATAAGTAAAAAGTTGAGCCGTGATACTAGTAGGGGGGTAATCGAAGTAAAGCCCCAGATGCCCTCCCTCGTTACCAATAATAACAATTATAAATAAATACATAAATAAAAAGTAGAAGGAAAATGAAAAGCAAACCTTTTCTTTCAATGACGTTTCCGGGTTTGACCTGTAGAGCAAATTGAGAAAATGATTAATAACACTAAACAAATCAAGAATACAGCAATCATCACATAATAAGGGTCATTGCAAATCAAATTGATATTGGATGGAACTATGAAATTCCATTCCATTCCATTCCATTCCATTCCATAAACCTCAAACACATAGAATGAGCAATTATTAATTACAAGTAACTATATCATATCACATCACATCACATCACATCACATCATTGCAAAATACAGAGAGAGAGAGAGAGAGAGAGACATCGGAGCCGCGGAACTTGGCACCGCGGAGCTGCGTGGCGGACCATGGACACTCGAGGACGGCCCCGAATGCATGATGGGGAGATTGGATCAGAGGGTGTGATTGCCGCCAAGTGGTGAGGGCTCTTGCTATCAAAGAACAAGATGAAGATGAAGATGAAGATGAAGATGAAGAAGCGAATGATGATGGTGAAGTCGCAACGATGCTGTAAAGCGCTCGGGATGCTTGTTTACTCCAGACTCGCATGTTTTTTTCTCGCGGGCGCTTCCCAAGTGTGTGTCCCAATCCCAACTCCAAGCTCTTATATATGTTTGTCTGGACCAACAGAGTTAGGAGATTGCAATCTAACAAATCGTTAATTTGGGATAAATAATTTTTGGACTATTTTATTCAAAATTATGTGAATCTCATTTTAGTTAGAAAATTATAAAGAAAAATAACTCATGTTGTCATTTTGAATTGTCTACAATGATAATACTAAATTTCAAATATATTTTATTTACTTTTTATTTTATTTAAATAGAAAAAGCATTTTTTTTACTTATAATTTTGCTAATAAAAAAAAATAGAAATAAGAGAGACTATTATATATATTTAAATAATTCAACATGTTTAAAAATAAAAAATAAAAAAGATGTGATATATTATTTTACTTTTAAGAACACTCCAGCGATAAAATCCAATTTTGGATTTCCTTAACCCAAAGGTCCAAGCTCTTAAATAGTATGTCATAAAGACATCATTCTGTGAAATAACCATATTATTCTCAAAATTCACGCATTTATTTATTTGGATCACTCTCTTATCTGTTCAATTTATATTTCTCAAAACCTATTTTCTCTCTCTCTCTCTCTCTCTCTCTCTCTCTCTCTCTCTCTCTCTCTCTCTCTCTTTCTCTCTCTTCATCATTGGTTTAGGGTTTCCGATCGCAGTGGTTTTGCGGCCATCCAAGCGTCGAAAACCGCCTCCTCCTCCACCGGTCCTCCATGGCCCTCACTGTCTTCATCGCCCTCTTCTTTATGGACTTCTCCATTTACATTTGTCGCTTCTCCGAAAACTCCTCCGCCGATCTCCACCGCCGCCCTAGATCTAGTTCGTCAACAAGATCTTTCACACTCTCTCTCTTCTTTGACCTAGTAATAGTCGATGATTTTGATTTCTCGAAGGGTTTGTTCTGATCCACCAGCTTTCGTCAAATTCACCGTCAAATCCACCAACGTCCGTCAAATCCATTAGCGTGAGTT
Organism: Camellia sinensis; assembly: GCF_055761805.1. NCBI lineage: Eukaryota > Viridiplantae > Streptophyta > Magnoliopsida > Ericales > Theaceae > Camellia > Camellia sinensis. Next base: position 3,369,009 of record NC_138974.1, on the reverse strand, counting down.
TGTCTTCACTTGTATCTATACATCTCTTCGTCGCTGTCGTCGCTAGAGACGACAGTAGCGGTAATGGATCAAGTACCTGGAGTGAAGATGATCGATGGAGAAAGACGATCGGAGCACACGAACTGTGTTTGTCTCAACCGATCTTCTCTAGGGTTTCAAACTCGAAAACCTGAACCCCCACCACTACTATAGTCCTTATCATCTTCAGATTGAAATGATGATCACATTAGGTCCGATCAATTCATGTTTGAAAGAACACTAGAAAATCTATTTGAAACATGAGATGAATTTTGCTTAAATGAACCCAGTTTTGGAACTATCTTTATATTAGCCTCTTTTGGTTTAATTGTTGGTTAATAACAAAATCGTGATCTTGGGAACTATTTTAGGGATTATATTATGTTCTATCTATATGAATATGATTTGTAAGTTGAGCGGAATGGAATTCAATCCTTTTGTTGAATTATAGGCTTCTATCGGAGGCTTTTCCCAATATAAGCCTTTTTTACATTGTATTTCCAAAACTAGGCCAACTTCTGACGGAATTCCAAAACTAAGCTAAAGCGCCATTACTATTCGCGCTTTTACTGTTAGGAGCGCAAAAGTAGATGAACAGGAAAATCGCTATTACAAATAGCGACTTTGATTAAGAAGTCGCTGTTACTAATAGCGATTCTAGGCTTAACTTTTTTCCCAAGGAAAACGCTGTTAAGAACAGCACTTTTTACACAAAATTTTTTTGCAAAAAAAACGCTATTGCTAATAGCGATTTTAACAAAAATTGTTTGCAGAAAAAACGTTATTTCTAATAGCGATTTCATTAAATGAAAACGCTTTTTCAATCAGCGTTTTTAACGTGCTCATATATACGAAGCCCCTCCATCCATTTGCATACGTTTCAGACTTAGGTTTTTCGGCCATCTCTCTCTCTCAGCTCACTCTCCATCTCTCAGCCTCTCCATCTCTCACCCTCCTCCATCTCAGCTCGCTCTCAGCTCACTCTCCATCTCTCAGCCTCTCCATCTGTCACCCTCCTCCATCTCAGCTCGCTCTCGCTCTCGCTCTCTGCTCTCGGTCTACTCTCTGTCTCTGCTCTCTCTCTCTCTCCGTGGTATGACATTAACCCTAATTTTATGTATTTAGTTTTTGTGTTTGTAAATGTGTTGTATTTTTCTGTCAATGTTAGGGTTTTACATGTGAATTATTAAATGTGTTAGGGTTTTTATCATTGTGGTTATGAAATTAGGGTTTGGAATTTTTGGAAATTAGAAATGCGAATGGTTTTGAATTTGTGGAATTTTTTTGCTTTTGAATTTTTGGATGTTGCTTGTGAATTGAATATGGTTATGAATGTTTATGCTTTGTCAGTGTGGTTGTGGTGATGAAATTAGGGTGTCATTTTATTAGGATGAAATTGTGGTGATGAAATTCAGATTGTTCACATTATTAGGATTGTTCAAATTAGGATGTCATTTTAGGGTTCACATTATTAAGGGTTGTAATGCTTTTGAATTTGTATGCTTTTGAATAATAAATCGGGTTTGGAATTTTTTTAATTTTTTGAATTTTTTAAATAAATCATAAATATGAGAATTGAGAATTGAGAATTGAGAATTGAAATTTGGAATGATGAAATTCGTAAATCATCAATTCATATAATTGATAATTGTTAATGTCATATTATGAAATTCATATAATTGAGAATTGAGAATTGAGAATTGAGAATTGAAATGACGAAATGTTTATATTTTTAAATTTGAAATCAGGAATTAGAATTTTGAAATTATGCTTGTGAATCAAAATGTCTATATTTTGAATATTGAATAAACCAACGTACATTTGTTGAATTGGAAATTGTATTTTTTTTTGCTTGTGAAGAGGAATTAAAAGGAAATTAGGGTTTTAAAAGTAATTTTTTTTAATTAAGAATTGCGATTAAAAAATACGAAATTCATATAATTGATAATTGTTAATGTCATATTATGAAATTCATGTATTTGAGAATTGTTGATTTGAAATTATGAAATGTGTATATTTTGAAATTTGAAATTTGAAATCAGAAAATGGAATTTTGAAATGATGCTTGTGAGTTTTTTTTTTTTTTTTTGCTTGTTAACAGGAATTAAAAGGAAATTAGGGTTTCAAATTATGGTTTTAAAAGTAATTTTGTTTAATTAAGAATAAAAATAGTAAAAATTGTAATTCATATAATTCGTAATTATTAATGTCATATTACGAAATTCATGTAATTGAGAATTGTTGAATTGGAATTATGAAATGTCTATATTTTGAAATTTGAAATCAGAAATTGGAATTTTGAAATTATGCTTGTGAATCAAAATGTCTACATTTTTTGAATCAAATTATGGTTCAGAAATTGTTAATGTCTAATTTCTACAAAATATAATTATTAAACAAAAAAATATTTAATTTTGAATGTATTTGATTAAAAAAATATTTAATTTTCTCTCCATGAAAAGATCATGTTCTCTTAAATAAAAGATCATGTTCTCTGAAATATTTAATTTTGACTCTATTTGATTAAAAAGAAATATTTTTATTGGTTTCTCAAAATATTTAATTTTGACTCTATTTTATCAAAAAGAAATATTTTTATTGGTTTATCAAAATATTTAATTTTGACTCTATTTTATTGAAAAGAAATATTTTTATTGGTTTCTCAAAATATTTAAATTTGACTCTATTTGATTTTTAAAAAAAAATTTGGTTTAATTTGGTTTGGTTTATTTCACTATATTTGAGGTCAGGCAGCCAAAATATGATTAAAAATTTTAATGAGCTGAATTTGTAATACATATAATAGTATTCTAGTACAAATTAAAATTTTCTGAGAAAACTGAAGAAAATTTGAAAAAGTTTTTGAAATGGCTATTGAACGAACTGACTTATCGCCTTTTTCACTTTGTGATTGTCCACTACCATTGAAAAGGAAAATCTAAACATTATGTTTTAATAATGTTTATTCATGTTTGTATAATTAGACGTCATTATTAGAGTAGTTACAATATATGCATGAAAAGAGTAATAAATTATTTTAATTAATAGTCCATAGTAATTTCGTACGTAAGAAGGGAAAAAAAAAATTGGCACTTTGATGGGTAAGCATGTGTTTTGTAATACCAAATAATTGGTACGGATGGCCCGATAGATTCACATGGATAACTATCCAAAATGTAGTCCATACATTTAACCACCAACTTCAATTTAATTATCTCTAATTTTTGGCCATTATAAATTATCTCTGTAATTATTTTTTTGTTTTTGTATGTGTAAGAAAAAAAAGGAGTAAATAAATTTAATTTTTTTCTTACTTTTCAGAACGATCCAAAATGATCCAAAATCAAGTTTTCTTACTTTTCAGAACGATCCAAAATGATCCAACATGGAAACACTTCAAATAATTTTTCAGTTTCTAGTATCCAGGTTTCAACTTTCAGTGGCTCAATAACACCTAGAAAAGTCAGAGGTTTCATCTTGTTAAATTTCTGAGTCAACCCGATAATGTCATTAATTATCGGTTCCACTTGCACTGAAGAAGGCGAAAGAGGTAGTTGTTGTCTCTGTTGTTATCTCATGGACTCGGTTAAAGCTTCTAACATTCTTTCCATTCTGGCATCAAAGGATTCAATCACGTCATCACTTCTTGTTCTCTCCATTTGCTATAGGTAAATAGAGCACTAATAAACATAGGCAAATAACTCGTTTATAGTTTTGACAATGCTCAATTTCATTTCATGTCTAATTGTTTCAGACATGTCGTATAATTTCACATACACTAACACATGCTGATGTAATGCCCCTAATTCTTTCTAGGACATCTTGTAGCTTATATGGACTCATGTGTACGGTATAACTCGTGCTCTGATACCACTCTATCACGACCCAAACCCGCTACTATAGGTATGACCGGCCAGTAATCCTAAGATTACCGAAGGCCACTTAAATAGATTTACAAAATTAGGGGTTGGCGGAAGCAAATATCATAATTATTCTGTCCATAGAGGTGTGCAGACATATATGCATGAAAAGAGTAATAAATTATTTTAATTAATAGTCCATAGCAATTTTGTAAGTAAGAAGGGAAAAAAAAATTGGCACTTTGATGGGTAAGCATGTGTTTTGTAATACCAAATAATTGGTACGGATGGCCCGATAGATTCACATGGATAACTATCCAAAATGTAGTCTATACATTTAACCACCAACTTCAATTTAATTATCTCTAATTTTTTGCCATTATAAATTATCTCTGTAATTATTTTTTTGTTTTTGTATGTGTAAGAAAAAAAAGGAGTAAATAAATTTAATTTTTTTCTTACTTTTCAGAACGATCCAAAATGATCCAAAATCAGTTTGTTGTTTTAATTTTATAAGAAAGTCTCTATGCCCTCTACAAAATGGACGAGGGTTACTAGTTCACATAGGAAATAACTTTGTCATTAAGGTCCGTAATGGCACAAGTTGGAGCAAATCAAATTAACTTATATTTTCCATAAATCTGAACAATTACATCACCAGGTTAAAAAAATCTCTCTCAATGTTTGCACCCTGTATTTTATATTGTCCAAATCAATCGCGTCACCCTGTACTAAATATCTCTCAACCTATTTTATTTTTCGCCACTAATTCGAAAGAATTAAGACAACAAGTATACTTCTTGTTATGTGTTTTTTAGATTAAGACAATAGAGCAATGACAACAAAGAACATTCACGTTGAAAAGATAAGAGTCTTCACATAGGAAGTAAATGAGACACAATCTATAACTCCACGTATAGATGAAATCTCAGCTGTTCTGTTATACGAATAAAAATAAGTGAAAAAAATGAGAAAATAAACAGTAATAATCAAGTTGAGACACAAATATATAGTTGACAAAATACAAATTGAATTAATGTTTCACCTCTACAGTTCCTTCAACCCTAGAAAATATAAATTGATAAAAAATTAGAGGGTTGCTTTTATTTGTGGCTTCTGCAAATTTTAATGTTTATTTTACAAGTACAATTCGATATATGTATATTGTTGATATTTTAATATTTATTGTTTCATTGAAGCAAGTATATGGCAACTGTTCCAATTATCTTTTACTGGGGGGGAAACATAATTCGGGATCCCGATGAAGGTGTGTCATATGATGCTGAGCCGAAAGAGATATATATGGTGCAACTTGGCACCACACTTGGCAATTTGGAGGAGATGTTTATGTCCAAGGTCGCAAGTTACGGGGAAACAGTCCGATTGATCTTCAAATGTAGATATCCTTATCGCCAGTGGCAAGCAACCAGCAAATACAAAATATTACCGATAAATGACGATGAGGCGTTGAACACCGTTTTAAGTATCGGTGGAAATTTCGAACCACCAAATTGTTTAGAAGTGTACATTCAGAAAGAGGTTGTACAGAATCTTCCGAATATAACACAGATGGATTCGCATCCGTTCACTACATTGCTGACACATGGGGTTGACACGACAGCATTTCAGTCTCCTATGTATGAATCAAATGAATGTTATGCAGCTGGCTACACACAACAGACATTTCATGGCCATGGTGGAGAATCAAGTTCACATGGTGGATACGAGACTGAATTTCACAATAACACCCAAGATGTGCCCACCTATAGCCATCATACGACTCCAGTTGAAGTTGCTGGTAATATGGCTGAAACGGTTAATTTTGTGCAGTTTGCTGACAGTGACATGTACGGTCCTGATGTCGCCCTAGACAATGATGAGAATGAAATGTGTGATGAAGAAAATTTATTGGGCGGATCAGATGATGATGATGATGAAGAAGATGATGTCGACGCTCCCGTTGATATTCAGAATGCCCCCATTCCACCTAGACCTGAAATCCCTTTCTTTGAAAACATTCACATGGGTGGTGATTTTGACATTAGTAACCGCGATGTCGTTCCCCGTAACCGAATCTGGAATGCTGAAAATCCAGAGTTGGACAAAGGGATGGTTTTCGTTGATAAGAAGCAACTCGTACATGCTGTGAAATTGTACCATGCAACAAATAATCGAGAGTATAAAGTCGTAACCTCCAAGCGAGACGTTTGGGTGTGTGCTTGCAAGCACGACTGTAGATGGTGGTTGCGTGCATCTCTTAGTAAGAGACATGGGCTTTTTGAAATAAAGCAGTATAGGGGTCCTCACCATTGTTTATACCCACGAACGAACAGGGACCACACAAATATTAGCTCCAGTTACATTGCTTCTCATCTTTTGGGACAAGTTGCGGTGAGTATACAAAATAAACGTTTACATTTATATACACATTGTTTATTTAAAGTGTTCACACCAAAATTGTGTCTTTAAAGTGTTCACACCAAAATAATCTGACTCATAGGTATTGTTGTATGCAGAACGAACCTGATATGCCCATTAAGAATGTCATCGAAGACATAAAAAAGTCCATGAACTATGCTATACATTACAAGAAGGCGTGGCATGCAAGGGCAAAGGCAATTAGAATGGTATTCGGAGATAGGGATGAATCATATATGATGTTGCCTAAATTCATGTATGCATTACAAACATCTAATCCTGGCACCATCGTGTAATGGAAGCATAGATATACCGGAAATACAACCATTATGTCCGTCTTTCACTTTGTTTTTTGGTCTTTCAAACCCGTCATCGATGGATTCAGACATTGTAGGCCTGTTATAACCATAGATGGTACATTCTTATACGGGAAATACACTGGTGTGTTGCTTGTAGCAACGATTGTCACCGCCAATGGCAAAGTACTACCGCTTGTATTTGCTGTTGTCGACAAGGAGAGTTTGGAGTCTTGGTCGTTCTTCATTTCAAATATCAAGAACATATTGTCATGGACCGACAGGGAGTGACTTTGATATCCGATCGAGCTGAGAGTATTTTAGCTGCTGTGAGGCGGCATTGGTTGAATCCCTCGCTCCAATTTGTTGGATATCATCGGCATTGCCTTCAACATGTTTGTAGTAACTTTAACACTACGTTCAAAAATAAGGAGCTGAAACAACTTCTATGGAAAGCAGGAAGTGCTCATCAACGACGAAAGTGTAATGGTTACTTACAACAAATACAGGCTATTGACCAAGAAGCCATCACTTGGGTTTACAAGATGAATCCTGAGGAGTGGGCCCTTTCGTATGACGGTGGACATCGCTGGGGGGTATTGACTAGCAATGATGCAGAGTGCTTCAATAGCGTCTTGAAAGGTGCAAGGAACTTACCTATCTCAGCTATGGTTGAATTTACATTTCGGCGGCTTGTAAAATATTTTGACGAGATGGGAGCCCAAGCTGAACTAGATGTACGAAATGAGTTCCAATACCCTAGACAGCTGCAAAAAACTATTGAGGATGGCATCGCAAGGGCAAATACTTTCAAGTTGATATCATATGACAGGTTAGTTTGTAATATAAATTAAATTATTGTTATTATGTTGTCAATTTAACTACACCTAAAAACATGAACTTCATTAGTTTCTATTACAATTTTTTTATAGGCCACGCCGCGTGTTTGAGGTGCAAACATCTTTTCGCCATGGACGAGGTCGCAATACACAAATTGTGCGGATGAATCAACCCACGTGCAGTTGTGGGAAATATGAGATACGACACTATCCATGTTCTCATATGCTCGCTGTAATGTCTGAATGCGGTGACAATCCATTCGAGTACGTTGATCTAGTATATAGGCTTCCTGTATACATGAGGGTTTGGGAAACTAAATTCAATCCAATACCACATCAAGATTATTGGGCTGATTCGCAGTGGACTTTAATGCCTAATGTACTGCGTCTGCGACAAGTGAAATGGGGTCGTGCATCTATGTCTCGTATTCCGAATGAGATGGACATATCAGATAAGCGTTTGACCGCTCGTTGCAGTGAGTGCCAGCAGACAGGTCATGACAGGCGAACATATCCGGCGCGACTTGGTCGATGAAGACTATGTAATACTTACATATTGTAATAGATTTTTTTGTAATTCTTTATTTGTAATAGATCATTTTCTTTTCTTTTGTAATTCATTATTTGTAAACGGGGTCATACATTTAATAGAACATTTTTTATTTGTAATAGATCATTTCTGTTGTTTAATTCTTTATATATTGTAATTGTTTTATTTGCTTGACAAAATTTACAACTATCATAGTTTTTATTCTCTACTTCATTGAAAATGTTTATTACAGAATTTTATTTAAAATCACATAGTTCTTCTTTCATTTTAAGATTTTAATATTTCGACTGATTCAAGCATTTTGTACATTTAGAATTTATGAATTATATGTACGTAATTTACAAATTTTTTACTTTATTGCAAAACAAAAATTACAAAATCAATAATGAAGTTGTCGAATATGCCATAAATGTAACGAATTTTGTCAAATATGTCAAAATCAATAATGAGGTTATGTCAAATATGCCAAAATCAATAATGAAGTTTTGAAAAAAAAATGATCATTCCATTTTGTTTGTAAATATTGACATACAAAAACTATCCACATGTTATTGGTCATTATTAAGCTTATGTAACTGAGATCGTAAAATGACTTTGTAAAAGATTTTTATATTAGTCCGAAGCATAGATAACGATAGATTATGTTGAATTGCTTATCATATTTAATGGCACATAATATGCAAAATTTTGATTTTAGTTAATTGCTTCCATGTTAATGGCACACAAATTTATACTTTTAAAATAATCGACCACATTTATTTTCCAAGTCGTCATGTACATAATAATTTGAGCTTAATTGATATAGTTAAATTACATGCTCACCAATACAGTTTTTCAAAATGTATTTGTTTTTCAACTGTACAGGCTTCATGGCACATCTACCTGATGAGGTCCCCCTTTTGAGTCATCCACATCGGGCTGACAGTATATGGGAGGACCCGGTATGCAATAACGTTTATTGGACTTTACGCGTACAATGAAAATACACTGGATTTTGTTTTTGATTTCCTTGATAATGCTATAATTTAAAATACTCATTCTGTTATGCAGGACCAGTCACGCACCGTGGTGGCATGCCGACGGGGAGATTCCGGCCTGTGGGATCGTCCATTGGACCATAGAGTCTTGCAGTGTCTACTACGCGCGGGATTCTATGGTGTATATCGTATAGGCCATATCAGACTGGACCACCCACTCATTACTGCTCTCGTCGAGAGATGGCGCACAGAGACTCATACATTTCATTTCCCGACCGGTGAGGCCACCGTCACATTGCAGGACGTATCTGTCCTATACGGTCTACGGATTGATGGGCGAGCAGTTACTGGACTTGACCCATCATTGACGACGGAGCAGTGGATAGCGCTATGTGCTGAGCTATTGGGAGTAGCACCTACACCTGCAAACTTACAGGCAGGTAAAGTGAGGGTGAGGTGGCTGTCGGAGCATTTTCAGGGTGATTTTCTAAATGATGCTGCAGATGAGTTAGTACAGCAGCATGCGCGAGCATATATTCTGTGGCTTATTGGGGGGGTAGTTCTCCCTGATAAGTCACAGAACCTGCTCAAGTTGATGTATTTGCCACTGTTGAGAGACATTGACGTCATCGGCCAGTACAGCTGGGGCGCCGCGGCTTTGGCATGCTTGTATAGGATGTTATGTCGAGCCACTCAGGTGGGTGTGACTCAGATCGGAGGACCCCTTGTCTTGCTACAGGTTAGTAAGAATTTTATTACATGTCAATTCATATTGTATGGCATATATCAATATTGTAATTGCATTCAAACTATTGCAGATTTGGGCGTGGGAGAGATTGATTCGCATTGCCCCGTCTAGGCGGCAACTAGTTGCTCCTGGTGAGGTTCCCATCGGGCAGGAAGACATGCAGATGCCGACCGGACCTCGAGGTAGCCGGTGGAGGGTTGACATGAGCCACGAGGTCGTATCGACCCACGTAGTGGTCGTGTATAGAGACCAGCTTGACCGGATGATAGACGGCGAGGTATCAAATTTAAATACCTAAATTTTAATTGTCATATGGACTGTATATGTTTATGAGCGATTTTTAATAGACTTGTCGTTATTGTAGTTTATCTGGCAGCCTTATGCTGATGTCCTCCAGACGCTCCCAGACTACTGCCGCCTAGGTGAGGATATATGGATGGCGAGAGTACCACTCATTTGTTTTGACGTGGTTGAGTGGCATCTCCCTGATCGTGTCCTCCGACAGTTTGGTCGGGTCCAGGCCGTGCCGGATCGGTGTGACACCGAGTGGCGGTTGCATGCGACGGATAGACGTGGCCGAGCCAGCACTGACTGGAGTCAGCATCATATGCGATACATACAGTTGTGGGATGCCCGTCGCAACACTATTGTACAGGCTGACTGGAGCGATGGGGTCCTCCCCTCTCCCGACCCTTACATGTTGTGGTATCGGCGACATACACACCTACTTGTCGGTAATCCGAGCCACCTGTCCGAGGCCGGATATCAGGGAGTTGGGCCTTCTCTCGAGGCATTGGTGAGTAGCGTACTATATCTCCGATAATTGTTAATATCATAATTGATTATTTTCAGTCAACTATAGCCTAATATATTTGATTTTTTTTCCAGGTGGTTCGAGCTGGGAGGTCATATCACTTGGTTGAGGACGCCATTTTCAGACGTGATGGACAGCTTGGTCTGCAGGCCCTTGTAGAGATCAGAGAGTTATTGTACGAGGGGATCCAGCATGCCCATCGGGTAGATCGTCTGCATTTTGGGGACTACGGTGTACACAGTGCAGCAGCTGCTCCAGACACATCAGTCCCGTCCACGTCAGTGCCTCCCAGTTCAGCGCCAACCACAGCAGGTCCTTCGACTTCAGTCACCCCACCACATGATACCCCATACATTTCTCCATATTCCCCACACGTACATTTTACCCAGCATGCTGACCCTGACCCTGATTGGTCACCGCCCCGCTTCATGCATGATGTTATTACCCCACCCACCCAGTTACAGCCTACTTTTCTGGGGAGTACTTCGACCGCGCCCCGGTTCATGCATGATGTTGCTACCCCACCCACCCAGTTACCACCTGCTTTTATGGGGACTACTTCGACCGCGCCCAGGAGTACACATGATGCAGTTCTCACTGACATCTCCCACATTGATGATGAGGCCCATATTGAGCCCCCCCCCAGAGCGCGAGGGAGAGGTTATGGTCGTGGGGGACGTCGCGGCCGAGGTCGGGGTGCGGGCAAAGGCAGAGGTCGGGGTCCAGCTGCAGATCGTGATACAGTTGCACTAGACGAGGGAGTGAGAGTTTCACAGCTCATAGCAGTATCTGATCTACAGGCACAGGCAGGATCAGGGGCATCAGATGCAGGAAAGGGGGGGTCACACTCACACTCACAGGCTCCACAGGCAGTCAGTGGAGGGCCGCATGCAGGGGAGAGAGTGCCAGATATTCAGAGAGTCTACCGTAGGAGACCGAGGAGGGAGATCCACGGTCGGGGTTGTGGGACTGGGGGCAGGTTAGGGCATTAGCGGTTGCGATATGGACTATATAGGTTTTTTTTTTTCTTTTTTTTGTTTGTATGTGTCAAACTTGTACAGCTGATGTAAGTGTCATACTTATTTATTCGCAATTATAATTTCACAATTTTTTATTCTTATTTATATTGATGAATCACACAAATCTGTTCACATCTCTACCCCTCTCTCATTATCTGTAATTTAGGAGAACATAAATTACAAACGCGTTTGGTTTGAACAAAACGTGTAAAGAAGCTATAAAAAATATGTTTGTTCAAGGCTAAAAATAATTGAAATATCTCGCTTCATTGATAAGTCATGGATAAGCATTACAAATTGCATGCATTACAGAAATGCCCTGGGCGTTCATCCAAACAATTTCATTCATTATCATCATCATCTGACATCTCAATATCAGATTCATACATAACATCCATGCTCCAGGCGTAGTACTGGTGTGCATCATCCATTAACCCATCTTCGGCACGCTCATTTACGGTCTTCATTAGTCCGGACCTCTGCAAACGTTGGGTCATGCGATTAACCTCGTCACGGATACGATGCAATGCCCTTTGCAACAACTGTGGAGTGTCAGTTGGCATACGCATGGCTAATCGGCGAGGAAATTTAAGATTAACTTCACGGCATAGCTCAACGAGAACGTTTGCTCGAGTTTTGCGAAATTCCCACTCAGCTCTCATGGTATTGACGGTGGCACGCGAGTAACGCAAATTTGGATTTAATGGGTATTGAAATTCATCTCCATCTGCAACCCAATAGCGACCCATTGCTGAATATAGATCAACCACCATATATGTCATGATGATATCGCTAGAAATAGCTGTAAAACTTTTGTTGTGGTATGCTACGATATTTATACCATATATACACATGGTAGCTGTATGTATGCAATTTCCTGTTCGATCACATGCATGCCACTGACCTTATCCAGTGCATACGGCTGTCAGGACTCGACTTTGTGCAGTCATGAACGAATCAACGGCCTGTAGCATCGGCTATTGTGCCGCAGATGCAGTGATGCCTGTGACTTTGTGCATAATTCCAATGGGCACAGTACGTAGGAGGTATGTGACTTTGTGCAGCGATGCAGGGATGCATCTGACTTTGTGCAGTGATACAGTGATGCGTGTGACTTTGTGCATCACTGCATCACTGCATGTGACTTTGTGCAGTGATGCAATGCTGCATGTCACTTTATGCAGTGATGCAGTAATGCATGTGACTTTCTTACTTTGCCATGCTTGTATACGTTGTGACTTTTTTCTTGACATTACGTGATGCATGTGACTTCTGCAGTGCAACTTACATGCTTTGTTTTTTCCGCACATTTCAGAATTCATCTAAGTCACATTATTACGACTGTGAAAAGAAGCAGAAAATGCTATTATGTTGGTAAAAAAATATGATGGACGGTTGTGTAATGAAAATAAAAATCGGATGACTGTGAAGTTCATTAGCTGAAAATAAGATAAAATATAAGCACCAAAGTTCCAATCGTGTTACCTACCAGGTGACCATTTTATTATGTTGGTGAGAAAAACAATGATAGTTTATGAACAATATTACTTTAATATAAAGAAATTTTCAATTTTCAATTTCATTTATAATTTCTCGAAAACACCTATACATACTGAAATCGTCAATTCCAAGTGACTACTTATTGTATTACAAAAGTAAGCATGACAAAATAGTTTCATGTCGCGATGTGACAACTCACTGCATTTTGTTTTATTTGACAACGCACTGCTCGAATATGAAGGGATTGCATTGTGATTCTATGGCCTACAATTATGATTTTCTCTTGCAACCACGTCCGTGACTACATCATAGGTACACAAAGTCACGGGTAATCAAAATTACATGAAATGAATAACATCAAATAATATCACGTGTATCACTTATTCCATAGTGCCCTAGCACCACTATGATGTCTATAAATACCCCAGTATGATGTTTGTTGAAGTCATAACAATAGTAATATATATACAATTACTATTATTATTATTTTTTTTAATTTTATTAACAATGTCTTCAAGAGGTGCAAGAAGTTCACGCCGGAAAATAAATCCGAAAGTGTGGCTGCTACCTCCATTTATGTATGACTACAAGAGCGAAAAGTACTCGAGTCCGAAGGATTATTATGCTGGTATCCGAGCAGAATGGGCGTTCAGGGTAACGGAGCAAGAAGGATTGTATAATGATCTACGTAACTTTGGGGCACCGATACCTCATCGTCGTTCATTGACCATGGCTAGACGAAATGTGAGTGACTATGAAAAAGCAGTTAGCAGAATTAAGAAGGAGAACAACGGGATGTTGATGCGGAGATGTCGACATTTCATGCTTCAGCTAGCCACTGAAATGGCAGAAGCAAGCAACAGAGATTTGACAATGGTTGAGCGAAATAATGTCTTAAACAATGAAAAATATCTCTCTGACTACTACATGTCAGATGAGGAATAAGAAATCAAACACCGTTATCTTTCATATGTTCGTTACTGGAGTGTAAGACAATGTTATTGTTGGTCTAACGTACGGATGTATTTCAAGTATTTTTGTTATGAACCTGAAGTTTATGAAATAACTACATTTATAAGTACACATTTATGAGTTCATGACTTTCTTTATTGAATTGCAATTTGTTAATGAATGTTCTGGATTAATGAATGGATTAATGTATGTTCAATTATGTGAATACTTAAAACACATAACATAGATCAGGCAACTCGGAGAAAAGGTTCCCTTAACTGGGGCTGTTGAAATAGGGATGAAATTACAACGAATTTCAATCTCCATCGAGAAAGAAGAAAGAGTCACCTTCCAATTCTTGAAAGTCCAGTAAAAATGATGACTCCGGTAATGAATAAGGGGTTGACAAAAAACTAAACTCGGTGAATCGAACTACCGCCTTCAACAACACATAAAACATAACAGGTAGGTCGGTGAATAGCTTCCCAAATGACAAGAACAATTCAAATAGTCATACTGTTCAATGAAATACAAATAGCGGGTCGTAAGCTTCATAAGCTTCATTTTTTCACACATTGAGTAGTCAAATCGTGGAGAGACTTGTCAGTATATGCAGATAGATTGTGAAGTCATGTGAGCTGGTGCACAGTCTTTGGTTTTATTGATTTGTTTATTACAGTGAGAACTCATCTCTTATTTACATATGTGGGATTCTCAACTCAGAAAGTCACATGGCAATAGTGAATTCACTGATTTACCTTACTGTCAGCATGCTTTTATTTTGTCTGTATATGCAGATGGATTGTGAAGTCATGTGACTTGGTGCAGAGGCTTTGGTTTTCTCGATTTTTTGGTCGATTTTTTTTATTACAGTGACAACTCATCTGTTATTGATATATGTGGGATTCTCAACTTAGAAAGTCACATGGCAACAGTGAATTCACTGATTTACCTTACAGTCAGCATGCCTTTATTTTGTCCTTATATGCAGATGGATTGTCAAGTCATGTGACTTGGTGCACATGCTTTGGTTTTCTCGATTTTTTGTATTACAATGACGACTCATCTGTTATTGATATATGTGGGATTCTCAACTCAGAAAGTCACATGGCAATAGTGAATTCACTGATTTACCTTACAAACAGCATGCCTTTATTTTGTCCGTATATGCAGATGGATGGTCAAGTCATGTGAATTGGTGCACAGGCTTTGGTTTCCTCGATTTTTTGCTCGATTTTTTTTATTACAGTGACAACTCGTCTGTTATTGATATATGTGGGATTCTCAACTTAGAAAGTCACATGGCAACAGTGAATTCACTGAATTACCTTACAGTCAGCATGCCCTTATTTTGTTCATATATGCAGATGGATTGTGAAGTCATGTGACTTGGTGCACATGCTTTGGTTTTCTTCATTTTTTGCTCGACTTTTTTGTTACAGTGACAACTCATCTCGTATTGATATATGTGGGATTCTCAATTCAGAAAGTCACATGGCAACAGTGAATCCATTGATTTACCTTACAGTCAACATGCATTTACCTTACAGTCAGCATGCATATATGTGGGATTCTCATTTATCCGTTCATAATCAACTATATAAACGAGTAAAGGTGAAGACACAACCTTACAACTCATTTCGTCCTACGAAATTATCATTCATTTGTTTTAAAAAATTAGCATGGCTACATGGTTCATAGGAGGGAGTGGGAGTCGCAGAGGTGGTAGGAACTTGCAAAGGGGTGAAAGTTCACGACGAGGAGGGGGAAGGGGAAGTGGCGATGCTGAAGATAAAACACCATTTCCTTTCTTGGATGCCTCTTGTGCTTATCATGATAGGTTTGGGAAGCGACATTTTGTCATGCCCAAGTACTATCGAGATCCATGTGGTTTGGTGGAGGATCCATCAGAAAATCAAACAGGATATGGTTATGCAAAGGCTAGACTTCTTAAGTGGCCCGCACTATTTATAGAGCGAGTGCAAAACGAAAGATTATGTCGGGAAAGACGACTGAAGGTGCCAAAAGCACGTTCTGTTGAGATCCAAAAGGAAGATCCTGATAATGTTGATCGACTATGTCAAACACTACAACGTGAGATTTCTCAAATGGGTCGTAGATTGGCCCGCGATATGCAGCTACTCATACTTAAGAAGGATGCCCAGAAGAACAAAACAGAACCAAATGTTGCGGCTATCAAGGCTATCATGGAGGATCCTGAACTTGTCTCTGACGCTGAGCTTTCGGATTGTTCAGACTCTGAGCCACCTGTCGATTTAAGCGCGAATTAGGTGTTAATGTCTACACTTCGGCAATATAACAACTTGCATTAATATGTAATGTCTGTGTTAGAGTAAGTATAACTGTTATGTTATGTTATGTTTTTGTTTAAGTTTATGTTTATGTATTGTGTCTGTCAAATGTTACGGCTATTAATATGCAATATTAGGTCATGAATTAGGTGTTTGTCTACCTAACTGTTATGTTTATGTATTGTGTGTTCAGTTAAGAGTGTCCAGGATGTATGTAATGTGTGTTCAGTTCATGGTGTCTATAATATATTTTTGTGGGAGAATTATGTCTGTACTACCTATGTAACTGAAAACTATTACATTTGCAACTTCAGTTATGTTGTTTTCATGCCCGTATGAGTATTTTGTAAAGTACTGACTTCGTATATTATGTATTAAGTATTATTACAAAAATGTTGAGAAAATTTATTTTAGGAGCTCTCGTTGTGGCCTTTGTCTTCTTCGCCTACTCCGCGGTGGTCTTCGCGTCTCACCCTTCGTCGTTGCTCGTCGAGTTGCACAGTGTGTGGGTGTGCTTCGAACTGTACAGCATGCATATCACATTCTAACCCATAACAAAGACGATACAAAAAAATAAATTTTATAAATGATTTACTAAACTGGTTTACTAAACTGATTTTCTGAATTACATTCTCACCTTCTAAAACAAAACAAAAGAATAAATATATATGTATGTTTAAATGAAAACGGCTTTCGTAAAGCCAAAATAATTTTCTAAATAACACCTTCCAACCCAAAACAAAGACAAAAGAAAGAAAAAAAATTACGTGAAAACGACTTTAGTAAAGCGGAAAAAAAAAATATTAATTACATTATCACCTTCTAACCCAAAACAAACACAAAACAATAAGCAAAAAAAAAATTTACATGAAAACAACTTTAGTGAAGACGAAAAAAAAATTTTAATTACATTTTCTAAATCAAAACAAAGACAAAAGAAAAAATGAAAAATGTAACATGACAACGGCTTCAGTAAAGCCAAATAAATGAACATGATTGGCTTAATAATATCTACATGAATATGATTTTGAAATTATATATATGAAAAATAGTATGTAAAATTAATATATGAAAAGAGGTTTTTTTTTCATATTATGTAAAATTTATGAATTACACATTCTAAACAAAAACAAAAGAAAAAAAAAACATATTTTAACATGATAATAGCTTTAGTAAAGCCAAGTACTAAAATATACAGTGTAAATATATTTTTTAAAATATGTTTTATGTTTTTTTCTTTTGTTTTATCTTGAAAATAGCGTTTTATTCCAACAAAGTTTATGTTAAAAACGCTGGGCGAAAAAAAAAAATTTCTGTTAAAATCGCTATTTGTAATAGCGTTTATTATGTTAAAATCGCTATTCTTAATAGCGTTTTTTCTAGCAAACAATTTTTGTTAAAATCGCTATTAGCAATAGCGTTTTTTTCGCAAAAAAATTTTGTGTAAAAAGCGCTGTTCTTAACAGCGTTTTCCTTGGCAAAAAAGTTAACCCTAGAAGCGCTATTAGTAACAGCGACTTCTTAATCAAAGTCGCTATTTGTAATAGCGATTTTCCTGTTCACCTACTTTTGCGCTCCTAACAGTAAAAGCGCGAATAGTAATGGCGCTTTAGCTTAGTTTTGGAATTCCGTCAGGAGTTGCCCTAGTTTTGGAAATACAATGTAAAAAAGGCTTATATTGGGAAAAGCCCCCTTTTATCGTGTTGTTTGTTCCTATTGCTAGTCTAGATTCTGGTACTTTTTTTGGTTGAAAGAGCAAACAAGTATATTTTTTGGATCTGAGATGTATAGATCTAGATCTTCATATCTACATTTTTTTTAATTGTTGATGATTATTGTTGCTGTTGATAATGATGATGAACATATAGAATAAACAAACAGATAAGATACCTGTGTGAATTTGAATAGATTTGTGTTGACTTTGAACAAATCATAAAAATGCACAGCAAGAGTGACATATATGATTTTTTTTTAAATTTTTATCTAGCTTGTTCTGTTTATCAATTTTTTCTTTCTTTGTTGTTGTTGTTGATTGCAACAGATAAACAAAAAAGTTTTGACACATATTTTCAACGAATTGTGTTTCAATAGATAAAAACAAAGAGATTTAATTTTTGACAAATAGAGAGACCAAGACATATAAATTTAAACAGATAAGTGTTAAAATTGAACAGATAATAAAATTTGGACAAATATTTGAACAGATAAGAAGAAAAAATTGAATCAATAAAAAAATTGAATAGATAAAAATTATTTCAATAGATAGGTTCAAAAAAATAAACAGATAAAAAAATTTCAGTAGATAGATTTTTTGAACAATAATTTTAACAAATAAGAATTTTGAGCAGATACAAATTTTAATAATTTGAACAAATAGGTTAAAAACAAATTTAGCATAAAAAGGATAAACCTAAAAAGAAAATGTCATTGAAAACAACAAAAGGGACTTCTCACAACAATATTTGACAAAACGTGTACTTCTCACCAAAAAAAATTACTAAGTGGACCTAACTTTTCATGTGGTCCTCAAATTGGATTTATAGGCACTTTTCTCTATTTTTAAACATTAAAAGTATATTTCCTTTTATTATTTTTGTTAAAAAAAACTATTATATTACAAGATTAATTTACACGTGTTCATAGAAAAATTAACAAGTTGAAAAAAAAAATTATATTTAAATAAATAAAAAAAGAAATGTTATATACTCAAATTAATTTCAACATTTAACTAGTTAATTCAGAGTTTTGGCTCAGTCCAGCCATTGTTGTCCCATACTCCCATGAGATTAAGTTATCCCACACATATAGAACTATTAGTCTAACATTTACTTTTTTAACCAAACGTTGGACTATTTGTTTTGATGGATATGGAGTCCAATCACATAGCCTAATCCCATCAAACAACACCCCCTTAGTGTAATTATCATTAAAAAAAATAAAAAATATTGAGTAAAAAACTACAATAATGACAACATATCAAATTTAAGATGACTGGTTTAACTCAATTTACGTTCACATTCCCCCCCCCCCTCTTTATCCACTATTAAAATATTTGATTATGCATCATTCACTATGACAAAAATTAATAGTGATTACACAAAATAAAGTACTTTTATAAAGTTGACTAAAAGACGGTAATATTGCTATCTTTAAGGAGATTCAAGACTATATGATTGGTAAATTATTCAAAAATCAAATCATACTCGTCTACCCCAAGATACAACAATCCAATTATATGTCAAGTTGATTAAACCATCTCTACAGAAGTGGTAAAATCCAAAATTCCACTATAAAAACACCCTTACAGATTACCTGAAAAACTGTATAAAAACATAATAGACAGTGGCAACTCTAGAAATTTTTTTCAGAGTGTTCATAGTGAGTACTCTATAATATATTTTTTTTCAAGGTAGACATTCAGAATATTTAATTTTTTTTGACTTGTCAAATCACACACATATAAATAAATGAAATAAAATTCTAATATATTATATTATTGTTTCAAAAAATAAAATGTAGATAGAAAAATTTATAAAAATATATTTTATTTTTATCACTAGTATGATAAAAAAAAAATTGAGAAAAGCTCATTTAATTCAAATTGAGATAAATTATAAAATTGTTGATCAACATTAACGTTTAAGTGGTACACTTGCAAAATCACATAATTTTGTCAAATACTTTGCACAAGCTGAAACTCCACTGGGGTTGTTAACAACTCCGCCGGTCCTAAGCTCGAGTAAATGAGGAGGGTTGTGTGCTAGGTAGCCGACAGCCAATACGTAAAAAGGCCGCTCGGATCCCTTATGACAATGAATCCTACTTTGAATCGTTTAAATGTTAGGGCATTCCCCTCAAGTGATGCGTTACGACTGCCTCTGGGTGTTTCGAAAAGTGAGCAAGGGGCGTCGCATCAATGCCTAGGTACGGTGAAAAATGGACAAAGGTTCCAGCGTTTTTTTGGACGAGCTCGGGTAAAGAAGCTAGTCCAAGACTATAGATTTAGGATACCCACTTAGAATATAGGAACCTTACCTAGTCAGACAATGGAATTGGTAGATGTTATGATTAGGAGAAGAGTTAGTATAGCTTGCGTACAAGAAACTAAGTGAACGGGCAAGAAAGCTAGGGAAATTAAGGATACTGGTTTTAAACTGTATTATAGTGGTAGGGATAGACGCAAGAATGAGGTAGGAATCATAATTGCCAAGGGTCTTGTGGAGAGTGTAGTGACGGTCATTAGGAAAGGGAATAAGATTATGTTAGTTAAACTAGTTATTGGAGAGAATATAGTGAACATTATTAGTGCATACGCCTTTTAAGTAGGATTAGATGATTGGACTAAGAGGGATTTTTTAGAACAAATGGATGAGATCTTACAGGAGATACCTATAATAACCCGACCCTTTTATATGCTTTACATCTTTAATTATACGAGTAATTACGTGCTTAATGTGAAATTCCATGTGAAATTGTGTTTAAATATGTGAATTATTTGATTATGACATTATATCTATTGGTTATGAGGAAATCTGTTGAAATAGAGACTTTTAGATTGGAAATTGGAAGCTTTAGAGGCGTGATAATCCAAAATTGACTTCACAGTTATGATCAGCATGATTTTTAGGGTATAATATGAATTTTTGTAAAAATTTAACAACCCCATTTTGTAGCTCGAGACTTATGGGGCTCGAATGGCCCGAGTCGAAAACAACGATGTTTTGATTTTTTTTTTTTTTCTTTCTCTTTCTCGTTTTTTCTGAAGATGAAGAAAATGAAAGTGAAGATGAAGAGAAGAGAAAGCTGGAGCTGGAACTAGAGCTGGACAACTTCATCAATATCAACAACATCTTCATCAATAACATCATCATCATCATCATCAACAACAACAACATCTTCATCAACATCATCATCATCAACACATTATCATCATCAACAATTTTTATTTTTTATTTTTTATTTTTTTCTGATTCTGATAACCAAACCAACCGAAGCCTTAAGTCCCATCAAATGGGGTCGGCTACATGAATCCTTATTCTCCACGCGGCCCTATCAAAGGCCATTTCATTAGTCAAATTAAGTAGATTCATATCTCTATTTATAACGCTAGTCAACGTTAATCTAAGCCTACCCCGTCCCCTAACACTTCCATCTACCGTTACAGCATCGCATCTCTTCACTACTGCCTCTGTTGGTCTCCGTTGAATATGACCAAACCATCTCAAACGATTCTCTCTCAACTTATCTTCTATAGGCGCTATTCCTACCTATTCCCGAATACACTCATTCATAATCATATCCTGTCTAGTCTTACCACACATCCACCTTAGCATCCTCATCTCAGCCACACTCATCTTATCTACATGTTGTTTCTTGGTTGCCCAACACTCCGTCCCATACAACATAGCTGGTCTAATAGCCGTTCTATAAAACTTACCTTTTAGTCTAGTGGGTATTCGTTTATCGCACAATACCCCAGACGTACTTCTCCACTTACACCATCCCGCCTTAATCCTATGGGCCACATCTGCATCAATCTCTCCCGCTATTGTGATAATCGACCCTAAATAACGAAAATGTTCACTCTTAGGCAGTTCTTGGTTCTCAATCTTCATTTCTCCTCTGCTTTCATTGTTACTGTTACTAAATTTACACTCCATGTACTCTGTCTTAGTTCTGCTTATCCGAAATCCTTTAGATTCAAGAGCTTTTCTCCAAATCTCCAACTTTGTGTTAACTCCTTCTCTAGTCTCATCCACTAACACAATATCGTCTGCGAAAAGCATACACCATGGCACGTCATCCTGAATATTTATCGTTAACTCGTCCATAACTAAAGCAAAAAGATAAGGACTTAAGGTAGATCTTTGGTGTAACCCTACAGTGATAGGAAATTCATTTGTTTCTCTAGCTGGCGATCTAATAGTGGTCACCACCCCTTCGTACATGTCCCTAATCACGTCAATGTAGCCTTTTGTCACCCCTTTCTTCTCTAACGCCCACCATATTATATCTCGGGGTACTCTGTCATATGCTTTCTCAAGGTCGATAAACACCATATGAATGTCTCTTTTCTTTTCTTTATACTTTTCTATTACTCTCCTCAAAAGATAGATCGCTTCCATTGTTGACCTACCAGGCATAAACCCAAATTGATTCTCTGACACCTCAGTTATGTCTCGCAATCGGCGTTCCATCACCCTCTCCCACACTTTCATTATATGACACATTAGCTTAATTCCTCTATAGTTGTTACAATTCTGGACATCACCTTTATTCTTATAGATTGGCACTAAAATACTCTTCCTCCACTCATCTGGCATGTTCCTAGTTAACAAAATTTTGCTAAACAACCTAGTCAACCAAGCAACTCCCTTTTTACCCAAACACTCCCAAGCTTCAATAGGGATATCATCAGGTCCTAAAGCCTTATTTGATTTCATCTTCTTAAGTGCAATCTCCACTTCAAAATTCCTAATCCTGGGATAGAACCTATAGTCTTGGTTTATCGTATTACTGATTATTTCTTCCCCTATTGTCGTACTTCCATGTTCATCATTTAACAGTTTCTCAAAATAATTCTTCCATCTTTCCTTAATCTCATCATCCTTCACCAATATCTTAGAATCCTCACTCTTGATGCACTTTACTTGATTAAAATCTCTTGTTTTCCTCTCCCGTATCTTAGCAAGTTTGTATACCCTCTTCTCTCTCTCCTTACTATCTAGTCTAGTGTATAGGTCATCATAAACTTTCAACTTAGTCTCTCTCACTACTTTCTTGACCTCCTTATTAGCCAATCTATAGCTCTTAAGGTTTTCCTCAGTTCTATCCTTCTGCCACTTTTTAAAGCACTCTTTTTTTGCCTTAACTACCGCTTGGATCTCTTCCCTCCACCACCAAGTTTCCCTAGAGCTGGGTCCCATTCCTTTCGACTCTCCAAGCACTTCCCTTGAGATTCTCCTCATACAATTGGCCATCGAATCCCACATAGTGTTAGCATCACCTTCTAAGTTCCAAGTACCTTCCTTATCCATTCGATTCTTAAATATTTCTAGTTTATCCCCTTTTAAGTCCCACTATCTCGTCCTACGACGCCCATCATCCTTCCTAGCTTGGTATTGCTCTCTAAAACATAAATCTAGTACCAAAATCCTATGTTGAGAGACCAGACTCTCTCCAGGAATCACCTTACAATCATTGCATTTTAGGCAGTCCACTTTTCTCACTAAGAAATAATCTATTTGGCTCTTAACTAATCCACTCTTAAAGGTTATCAAATGCTTATCCCTCTTCTTATACATAGTATTGGCCACCACCAGGTCAGAAGCCAACGCAAAATCAAAGATTCTCTCTCCAGCCTCATTTCTGTCACCAAAATCGTATCCACCATGCACCCTTTCATAACCTACTTTATCTATGCCCACATGGCCATTAAAATCTCCACCTATAACCAAGTTCTCTCCTACGAGTATCTCCTGTAAGATCTCATCCATTTGCTCCCAAAAATCCCTCTTAGTCTGATCATCTAACCCTACTTGAGGGGCGTAAGCGCTAATAATGTTCACTATATTCCCTCCAATAACTAGTTTAACTAGCATAATCCTATCTCATTTCCTAGTGACCGCCACCACACTTTCCACAAGACCCTTGGCAATTATGATTCCTACC
The DNA here is from genome assembly GCF_055761805.1 of Camellia sinensis. Taxonomy (NCBI): domain Eukaryota; kingdom Viridiplantae; phylum Streptophyta; class Magnoliopsida; order Ericales; family Theaceae; genus Camellia; species Camellia sinensis. Next base: position 3,345,036 of record NC_138974.1, on the reverse strand, counting down.
CCATTCCTGCGTCTATCCTTACCACTATAATAAAGTTTAAAACCAGTATCCTCAATTTCCCTAGCTTTCTCTCCCGTCCACTTAGTTTCTTGTAAGCAAGCTATACTAACTCTCCTCCTAATCATAACATCTACCAATTCCATCGTCCTACCAGTTAAGGTTCCTATGTTCCAAGTGGCTATCCTAAACCTATAGTCTTGGACTAGCTTCTTTACCCGCGCTCGTCCAGAAAAACGCGGAAACCTTTGCCCATTTTTCACCGCACCCAGGCGTCGATACGGCGCCCCTTGCTCACTTTTCGAAACACCCGGAGGCAGGCGCAACACATCACTTGAGGGGAATGACCTAGCATTTAAACGATTCAAAGTAGGATTCATTTTCATAAGGGATCCGAGCGGCTTTTTTACGTGTTGGTTGTCGGCTACCTAACACACAACCCTTCTCTTTAACCCGGGCTTGGGACCGGCGGAGTTGTTAACAACCCCGGCAGAGTTTTTTCTGATTCTGATCTACTTAGAAAAAAAAAAAAAAAAGAAGAAGAAGAAGAAGAGAAAACAGAGTTTCAGAGGAACATCTTCATCTTCATCAACATCAACAACATCTTCATCAACTTCAACATCAACATCAACACATTATCATCATCAACAATTTTTTTTTTTTTTTTCAGATCCAGATCTGCTTAGAAAAAAAAAAAAGAGAAAACAGAGAGATCGGTGATACACAGAGAGATCGGTGATACCCACCGGCGCCACTACCATCACCGTCGATCATCTTTTCCCCTTCTCTCTTCTCTTCTTCTTCTTCTCTTCTCTTCTCTCTTCTCTCTCTCTCTCTCTCTCTCTCTCTCTCTCTCTCTCATCTTCTCCTGTTTGTGTTCGAAAGAAAAAAGAAAGAAAAAAAAAATGCCCATAAGTTTCGAGCAGTCGAGCCATTCGAGCTCATAAGTTTTGAGCTACGAATCATTTTTCAAAATCTAATTTGTAATGAATTAATTGATGTAAATTAGGCTCCATTAACTTAACTAGTATGCCTTAATAAATATAAGGGTTATACATATGACCTTGAGATGACTTAGTCAAAACAACTCAAAAATATCTTCTGGAGAGATTCTGAAGAGAGAGAGAGAGAGAAGGAGATCAGTCAAGGTTAGGAGATTGAAGAACTTGCTAAGGAGATTTGAAGAATACAACTTAAAAGTGAGTGTAAATCACTAGTAAACTCTCAATCCTTCTTCAATTGCTTTGAATCAAGCTTTGAAATGAAATTTGTCATCCATGGAAGTTAGGGTTATGAGTTATAATTGAGAATGATCAAATCTCATAAATGATCATGTATCTCTTGGATGTGTGTAATGGAAAAGTTGATTCTTTTATGTTATGTTTAATTTGCATTGGCTTGGGAGAAATTGTGCATAATCTTAATGGGTTGGGATTTCATGTTTATTGTGTTTATATGCTATGTTTTTTAGGTAAATTTACTTGATTTTGGTAGCATGACTATCACTTGAAAGCTTAAAATTGTTGAAGTTTCGGATTGAATAGTAGAGCCCAAGACCGCACGTGCGGGATGCACAGCCGCACGTGCGGGGCTCGTAGCCGCACGTGCGGATAATAGGGGAGATAGACTGGGGCATTCTACAATAAAAACACGTGCGGGCCGCACGTGCGACACACCTTCCAACACGTGTGGTGGAGGACTCCCGCACGTGCGCCATTGGGGAGAAATTCTGTCAGCTTCCTTTCCCCTGTTTGACTCTCTGAAATTGTTAATGTATATATTTAATCCTTCTAAAATGCTTATAATTGAATGAGAATTTAATGAATTGGACATATGAAAAGGTTAAAGAAAAGTGAATAACTTACAAGTTGTGTGTATGTGCCTTGTGTAAGTCACGTGCTAGAAGGAACCGTTGTTCATCCACATCACTGTGAATAGTAGTAGTGTAATGCTATGTTTCATTTATGTGTTGTGATTACGAATCTTATAATGTTACTTGTGAATGATGCTTATTATATCAATTGTGTTTTATTGGAAAAATGGAAATGATTGAAGGGCGATATATATAATGGACCCGAGGTCGTTTAGCTGAATTGTTTATGACTCATGGCCCAAGGCCGAGGGAGATGGAGACATGTTGATGTTCTATCTACCCTCTAAGTGTAGTAACCCGACCCTCGTATATGATTCTGATACATTTCTAGTCTCTTATTCTGTGCTTTCAAATGCTTAATGTGAAACTTCATGAGAAATTAAGGTTAAGTATATATATATATATATTATGAATTGAACCTGTATCTGTTGGGTAAGGAAAGTATCTGTTACAATTAGAATGTTAAATCAGAAATTGAGGGCCTTAGAGGCTTGATAATCCAAAATTGATTACATAATTGGAATCAGCATAATTTTTAAGTAATAATGAGTCTTTCTGTGAAATTTCAATTTGGGATGATTAAACGATTGATTTTTGTCCTATTTCCTTCTTATGGATATATATGTGTGTTCTTTGACCATTTGATCAAGAAAAAATTCCTAACTCAAACATAGCTCCTGAGAGAAAACATTGGAGGGGAGAAGGTTAGAGAGGGTTGAAAGGAAGTTCAAGAAGAGGATTGGGAATTTGGTGAGCATTATTTGAGCTCAAGGTATGTAATTCTTGCTTTTGTTAAGTTCTCATGACAAAGGAGTAAGAAATTCTCTCAAATACTTAAGTGGACGTTATAATTAAAGAATCAAGGGTGTGTGTGATCTTGTTTAGTTGTGTTAATGAATGAATTGGTAATCTCCGCTTGAAATCCCATCTTTCCTCTCTTGATTTTACTTATTGTGTAGTGTTTATTTACATACTTACTTGATTATCAACTATGGTTATGTATATCTAGTTTATGAGGGGATTAAGTTATGTTGTGTTGTGAACTTCAAAGAATTACAAATTTAAATCATAAGTTAGAGTATGTGTGTATTGGAGGATCCCATTAATATGTTCTAGACCATGTTTTAGCAACTAAGAGAGCTATGCTGAGCCTTGTATATATTCACTAAAAGGTGGGATTTTAAGGGAAATTTCGGACTGTTTTGAGCAGAATCGCCGCACGTGCGGGGGTCATGGCCGCACGTGCGGGGGGTCATGGTCGCACGTGCGGGAACCTGAGCCGCACGTGCGGGAGTCATGGCCGCACGTACGGAGAAAATGGTGAATTTTGGTGTTGAACACTGCTAAAAAGGCATGTGCAGGGCATCACTGTCGCACGTGCGGGAGTCCTTGCCGCACGTACGGGGCTCACAGCCGCACGTATGGCCCAAGCTGGAAAACATGGGATGCTCTGTTTCATGTGTTGGGTCCTCTAATGTTGTCGAAGCCTGCAATAGATGTTGTTTTAATGGTCGTTAATTCAGTCGAAGTAAAACGAGTCAAGAATTGATGTAACAAGAAAAAAAAAAAGGGAATTAATTTATATCTTTGTGTATGTGTAGGACACGCTTCAGGAGGAACTAGTGCCCCGCCGCAACCCAGTGAGTAATAGTACTTCGATGTACCTTTAACATCGTTAATAATTATTGTTATTGAAGTTATGTTCTTCGCAAGAAACTATGTTGACATATATTCTCCTTGGGAAACAATGTGAAATTATGGAAACATCGAAAGATTTTGTGAAGTTACGAATCTATGAGGCCGAGGGCCAATTTGTGAAGCTATGACTCTATGAAGCCAAGGGCCAAATTGTGAATGTGTGAACCCTCAGGCCAAGGGCCTATTTGTGAAATCGTGAACCGTCGTTCTGGAAATTTGTACAGAATCAGACTAAGCACATGGTTTTCTGCATTCACTTATGCTTTGAAATGTATTATTATTTGAATTACGCATCGAATCATTTCGTACTATTTTTCACTGAGCCTGGCTCACTCTATGTTATGTCTGTTTCTGTAGGTAACCAACCTGGAGGTCGGTCCTAGTCCTGTCACCGTCACATTTTTGTCAGCCTAAGCATAGCCAGGCACTTGGTCGAAGTCGGACATTTTTGTGGAGTTTTCCTAGACTATGGCTCGTTCTTAGTTTTTGGCTTAAGATGAAATGTACATAATATTTTTGTTATCTGCCCAACCTTGGGGCTGGATCTGTATCTACATGTATATATCTAGCTCAAATGTGTATTTCCTTAACTCCATTTGTCTTATGCAATGTCTGTGATCTTGGCATAGTAATAGAAGCTCAATGGATGTTATGCATTCTTAGATATTAGCAGTTAAATCAATGCTTCCATTCAGGCCCCTATGTTATATATTAGGTAAAGTGTCCGTTTCTGCATAGGTCATGCCCAAACTTCTAGGGGCGGGTTTGGGGTGTGACACTAATGTTCCAAATAGCTGTTGATATGTTGGGCCCAAGGTCATTCCGTTATTATATTGGGCCCAAGGCCGTTTTGTATTACATTGGGCCTAAGGCCATTCTGTCTTATGTGGGCCCGAGGCCGTTCAAAAATGAAAATATAAGTAAGACTGATTTACAACTTACGATCATGCACTACAAAATTTATGCTCATACACATAACCTCTTTACATCACTATTATTCACTGATCCTTGCTCACTGCATATTTTTGTATGTTATGTAGGTAATCAGTCCAGAGGGCAACCCTAAGTCAACTCCAGGAGCCTTTTTGTTAGACCTGTTTTGTCGAGTCACCCGAAGTGGCCCTTTTGTTTTATTTTGGGGAGTTCCATGTGGTGGTATATTTTGTTAAATCTTGAATGACTTGTCTTGGTTACATTACCAGTATTTAACTTTCAGGTTCTTACCCTTTGTATAGACTTACATGTAGTATATGCAAATCTTATATATATATATGTAAATATGTATGATATGTTGTATTAAAATCCTGACATTTAGACACAGCTTAATGGATGTTTTATTTTGATGTTATATTTGCTTCCATTCAGGCCCCAATGTTGAGTAAAACTTAAGGAAATCTCGTTTTGAGGCCTAAGTACAGGCCGGTCATATCCAAACTTTTAGGGGCAAGTTTGGGTCGTGACAATACTCGTAGGAGAGAACCCGGTTATAGGTAGAGATTTTAATGGCCATGTAGGCAAAGATAAACTAGGTTATGAAAGGGTGCATGGTGAATACGATTTTGATGACAGAAATGAGGCTAGAGAGAGAATCTTTGATTTTGTGTTGGCTTCTGACCTGGTGGTGGCCAATACTATGTATAAGAAGAGGGAGGAGCATTTGATAACCTTTAAGTAGTGGGTCAGGTAAGAGCCAAATAGATTACTTCTTAGTGAGAAAAGTGGATCGCCTAAAATGCAATGATCATAAGGTAATTCCTAGAGAGAGCTTGACCTCCCAACATAGGATTTTGGTACTAGATTTATGTTTTAAAGGGAAATACTAAGCTAGAAAGGATAAACTAACAATATTTAAGAATAGAATAGATAAGGAAGGTACTTGGGACTTGGAAGATAATGCTAACACTATGAGGAACTCGATAGCCAATTGTATGAGGAAAATCTCAAAGGAAGTGCTTGAAGAGTCGAAAGGAACGAGACCTAGCTCTAGGGAAACTTGGTGGTGAAGGTAAGAGGTTCAAACGGTAGTTAAGGCAAAAAAAGAGTGCTTTAAAAAGTGGCAGAAAGATAGAATTGAGAAAAACCTTAAGAGCTATATATTAGCTAATAAGGAGGTCAAGAAAGTAGTGAGGGAGGCTAAGTTGAAAACTCACGATGACCTATACACTAGACTAGATAGTACAGAGGGAAAGAAGATAGTATACAAACTTGCTAAGATACGGGAGAGGAAAACAAGGGATTTTAATCAAGTTAAGTGCATCAAGAGTGAGGATTATAAGATATTAGTGAAGGATGAAGAGATTAAGGAAAGATGGAAGAACTATTTAGAGAAATTATTAAATGAGGAACATGGAGGTACGTTAATAGGGGAAGAAACAGTCAGTAATGCGATAAACCAAGACTATAGGTTCTATCGCAGGATTAGGAACTTTGAAGTAGAGATTGCACTTAAGAAGATGAAATCAAATAAAGCTCTAGGACCCGATGATATCCCTATTGAAGCTTGGAAGTGTGTGGATAAAAAGGGGGTTGCTTGGTTGACTAGGTTGTTTAGCAAAATTTTGTTGACTAGGAACATGCTAGATAAATGGAGGAAGAGTATTTTAGTGCCAATCTATAAGAATAAAAGAGATGTCCAGAATTGCAATAACTATAGAGAAATCAAGCTAATGTGTCATATAATGAGAGTGTGGGAGAGGGTGATGGAACGCCGATTGCGAGGTATAATAGAGGTATCAGAGAATCAATTTGGGTTTATGCCTATCAGATCAACCATAGAAGCGATCTATCTTTTGAGGAGAGTAATAGAAAAGTATAGAGAAAAGAAAAGAGACATTCATATGATGTTTATCGACCTTGAAAAAGCATATGATAGAATGTCTCAGGATATAATATAGTGCGTGTTAGAGAAAAAAATAGTGAGAAAAGGTTACATTGATGTGATTAGGGACATGTATGAAAGGGTTGTGACCACTGCTAGATTGCTTGCTGGAGAGACAAATAAATTTCTTATCATTGTAGGGTTATACCAAGGATTTACCTTGAGTCCTTATCTTTTTGCTTTAGTTATGAATGAGTTAACGAGAAATATTTAGGATGACATGCTATGGTGTATGTTTTTTACAGACGATATCATGCTAGTGGATGAGACTAGAGAAGAAGTCAATACAAAGTTGGAGATTTGGAGAAAAACACTTGAATCTAAAGGATTCCGGATAAGCAGAACTAAGACAAAGTACATAGAGTGTAAATTTAGTAACAGTAACAATGAAAGTAGAGGAGAAGTGAAGATTGAGAACCAATAACTGCCTAAGAGTGGACATTTTCGTTATTTAGGGTCGATTATCACAACAACAAGGGAGATTGATGCGGATGTGGCCCATAGGATTAAGGTAGGATGATGTAAGTGAAGAAGTGCATCTGGGGTACTGTGCGATAAATGAATACCCACTAAACTAAAAAGTAAGTTCTATGGAACGGCTATTAGACCAGCGATGTTATATGGGACGAAGTGTTGGGCAACCAAGAAACAACATGTAGATAAGATGAGTGTAGTTAAGATGAGGATGCTAAGGTGGATGTGTAGCAAGACTAGACAAGACAGAATTAGGAATAAGTATATTCGGGAATGGGTAGGAGTAGCACCGATAGAAGATAAGTTGAGAGAGAATCGATTGAGATAGTTTGGTCATATTCAACAGAGACCAGTAGAGGCAGTAGTTAAGAGATGCAATGTAGTAACAGTAGATGGAAGTGTTAAGGGACCAGGTATGCCTAGATTAACGTAGGCTAGCATTGTAAATAGAGATATGGATATACTTAATTTGACTAACGAAATGGCCTTTGATAGAGTTGTGTGGAGAAGAAAAATTCATATAGTCAACCCCATTTGATGGGATTTAAGGCTTGGTTTGGTTTGGTTACTTTGCACAGGCTGAGAAAGGAATACTCCGAAACATGCATCCGTCACAAAGGATATATATTGATTAAAAGATTATCAACTGGGCTAAGTTGGGTTAGGTGTTCAAGAAAGTGGGTTGGATGAGTGTTCTAACTGTGGTGAGTGTTTAAAAAAGTGGGTTAAAATGTTCAACATAAAATTTGTAATTGAATTATATATATAATTAAAAAAAATTCAGGGTGTGGGTGTAGAGTGCCCCTAGCAACACAAATCATATATATATATATATATATATATTATTAAAAGTAGTACTTTCCCCATGTTTATGTGAGCACATTATAAGGGCTTACTTTTTTTTAAGAGAGTTATGTCAGCATGTATTTTTTTGATTACATATAAAGTTCTACACAAACTCAAACTTAATTTAAATTATATTAATTTTACCTGTTTTATATGGACTCTATTTGATAAATATTTCTTTTTGAGCAAATTTCATTTTTACCCCTATACTTTTACATGATTTTCAAGTACACCCCTAGACTTTGACTAATTTCAATTTTAAATGTTTTTGAAAGCATATCAATTTTGCCTTTGTTGTTACATTTGAAATGAAAAAAGTTTAAAAAATTACATTTTGACCCCAAATTTCAAAATAAATATGCAAACTCACCATTTCTTCCTCTCTCTCATCATTCCCTGAATTACCCAAATCCTTCTGCCACTCCCTCCTCCCTTATTCGTCGTCATCTTTCCCACCACTACCACTACCACGAAGTCCTTTAAAATTGAGAGCTGGGTTGTATGTTCATGTAACATTCAACTCATTTGCCGTGAAAACTCACAATATCATGCCTTCAACGCATAAGATATGGTTATGGAAAATTAAGAATTGGGTTGTGTGACAACCCTTTCCACTGTTTACTGATAATACTACTGATTAATGCTAAACTGTGACTGAACATGATTAAGTAACTGATTTGACTGACATTCTAAAATGATTGATTGAGTGTATTAGTCTAAACACATTTCTATCTGTTTGACTGTTAATTGATCTGTTCATGTTTTAAATGTCGAACTATGAATTGAAGGCCTTATCGGCGGCCAAATATGAAATTGATTAGTGTTTCATGTTAATTAGAATTTATGTGATTTTATGGTATGTTTAATTGAAATTTGATTTGGTATGATTAAATTGGATTAAATAATGTTGAATTACACTAGTTATGTTTATTACTCTTTTGCCACTTAGTGGATTATTCTAGGACCATTTAGTTGACTCATATATGTTAGCCTTAGCACCTCTTCAGCCATTATTCAAGACCCAAAACCGACACAGAGAGAGAGAGAGAGAGAGTGTGTCTTGGGAGAGAATTGATTCATCTTGAAATCTTGGCATGAAATTTAGAGGAACTGAAGGATAATAGCAAATTGAGCTTCTATTCTTGAAATTGAGGATCTAAGGTAGGAGAATCATCTTCTTGAACTTGTATTTAAGTTGTATCTTGCATGTTTCATGGAAGTTTGGTGATTAGAGTCTAGAATTGGTTCAAAATGTTGAATTGAAGCCTAAATCATGCATGCATATACGTGTTCTAGCATTTTGAGGTTGTTTTCTTGGAATTTGCTTCATGCATGTTCATATTCTAGCTTTGGTCCATGAATTCAGCATGTTTTTGGAAGGATTGACTCATTTGTTCTTGTATTAGAAGCTTTGAAGTTGATTAAATTCATGCATGTTACATATGCATTATGTTCATGAAGTGTTGTTTGGATTTGTGTTTAACTGAACTATCTTTAGGCTTTGATTTTGCAAATTGATCTTTGAAACATGTCATATTATGAGTTTTAAAGTGTTTTCCAGAAAATTAGCCCAAAAGGATCGGATTTGATGCTTTAAATGTTGAGTTTCATGCTTTGAGACAAATCTAGAAATTCCAAATTTTGGATCCACGCTCAAGCGTAAACTCTGAGTTCATGTAGTCCGCTCGAGCGTGAAATGCGTGTATCCAGTACTTTGCATGTGTTTACAGTCCGCTCAAGCGAGGGGATGCACGCTCGAGCGAGGACTTATGTCTCACGCTCGAGCGGGGGTCGAGCGCCTGTCGAGCGTGAATTTCATGCATCCAGTACTTTTGCAGTCCTGTCGAGCGAGGAAAGTCACGCTCAAGCGTAGCTCTTTTGTCTGCATGTCCGCTCGAGCGGAGAAAGACACGCTCGAGCGGGACCCCTACTTTAGCAAAAATTTAAAAAGTGTTTTAAAGCACATCTTTGCATCCTCATTCCATCCTAGGCCTAGTTTAAGGCATCTTAATGAGGATATTGATGTAGAACCACACCGAGTCAAGTTAGGGACTAAGTTATTGATTCCCAAGTGTAACTTAGTGTGTGTTCATTCTGTAATTGTGTAAGGTTGGCATCCGATGATGCTCTAGCCTATCTGTAGCCTAGTGCTCTGTGAGTAACAATGTTGTAAAGATATATTCAATCATGAATATTTTCTGAATGATCAACTGTACTGCTTTCTGAAATGATATTTCTTACTGAATGAATGCTTGTCCTATTTGCGAACTGTATTCGTGGCATCCATAGCAATTTACTGTTACTGTACTATACTACTACTGTCACAGAGATCTCTGTCGGTTCCCATGTTTGGAACCACTACTGTTTACTGATATGATGGCCATCAACTGACTGTTCGGTCTGTTAAGACCTACTGTACTGTTTTGTTATGGGATGTACCACTTATGACTGCTATGATCGAATAACTGATATACTGTTCAAATGACTGTTTTAAATACTGGAAGGACATTCATTCCTAACCTCTTTACGCATATGTTATTCACTGGGCTTTAGCTCAATATTTATATATATATATATATATATATATGTAGGTGTCCAGGCACCGGATCGAAGCTAGGAGCGTTGGGTTTAACTCCCTTTTTGTCAAGCCAACCACTGTGCCTCACTGAGAAGTTCCAAGTCCTTCAAGCTAGGGTTTTTTGGGGTGTTTTAGATTCATCATTTCTGTCTCTGTTTTTGTATAGACTGACTATACCTGTACTATACTGTTCTAATAGGGATTAGGTCCCTGCCCTGGATGATTGTATATGTATGTACATACTGCTTTTGTTCCGAATGTGAATGTGTTATGAAAAGTCTTTTTGCATACAGACTGTCACAGCTCATTGGACATCTTTTATTACTGTTTTGGCTTCCCCCAGCCCCTGTACTCTATATTACTGTTATTACTGTTAAGCAGGCCTTCGGTAATCACGGATTACTGGTCGGTTACGGTGCTAAACCCATAGGGGCGGGTTTGGGTCGTGACATGTTGCATTTGAACCTGAACATACTAGCACCGGTGGTGACCGAACATAAGACTAATACGTTGCCTTCTAACTCTTCATTGATACAACAATCCAATGAGAGTATAACACACCCTACAGATGGAAAACACCAGTAAACAACAACTAATATCAACACATCAGACACCGGAGCCGGTCAACCGGCCGGACGACCTCTGGATCAACTGGTTGGATGTCCACTAAGAACCAACGACACCACAAACGAATCTACAACATCTCTACACAACCTCGCCAGACTAGACTACATGAAACCCATTCCAAGAAACAAAGCCATTTTGAAAAGCATGGCTTCCTCTCTCAAGAAAACCCATTGAAACATCCACTCCTCAATGGAGGTTTTCATCCAATATCCATCTATACAGCATATCTATAGAAACCACCAAGCTTTCTGTCACTCTATAAAGCCACACAACCAGTTGGAAAAATAAACAAGGACACCCAGATTACAATCACAATAACTAACCAAAATACATAGATATTTTACTCTCTCTCACTGTAAATGTGTAGAGAAATTGACCATTCACCATGTTACTCCGAGGGGAGAGGTTTTTCTCTCTAGAATCTAGAGAGAGAAGCTCTTACTTTCTTTCCTTTAAACAAACTCAATCTTCTCCCAAACATTGCAAAGAAATCCATCAATGTAGTGTTGGCTGAGGTAGTTAGCGTCGTCGAGCCAATTAGGTCTGAGGATTCCGACTTCAACATGCAACACTTGGCATTCTGGGTCCAAATCATCCAAGGTGTAGACATAGGAAGTGTCGTTGCTCCATTGAAGGTCGTATGTGAGCTTATTGCCAAGTTGGTTCTAGATGATGTTGAAATTGCGACCATTAAGCCAGTTGTACCAGAAGTCTGTGTTCTAGAGTGTTCCATTGTGGTTCATGAAGAGTAGGGAGTAGAATTGGTAAGGCCATGGTGTTGGAATTAGGTCTATGGTTTTTGATGATGATGCAATTGCGAGGAAGGAGAATAGAGAGGGAGAATGTGAATAGGAGGGTGAGGGTGAGAATGAGAGAGAAGTAAGTGGGTTTGGCGTAGATGTGAACCTTATGAGCAGATTCAAAGTTGTTAGAGCAATATTGGAGTAAAAATCTTCAAAAACCCTAGCTCTAGGTTAGAGAGAAGAGAAAAAGAGAGATAGTGAGTTTGGGTAAGAGAGGGTGAAGTTGCATCTTATTTTGAAATTTGGGGTCAAAATGTAATTTTTTTTAAATTTTTCCGTGTCAAATGTGACGGTAGGGGCAAAATTGATACAATTTCAAAAACTTTGGGGGTAAAATTGCAATTATTCAAAATCTGGGGGTGTACTTGAAAATCGTGTAAAAGTATAGGGGTAAAAATGAAATTTACTCTTTCTTTTCTATATATTTTTCATGGTAAATTGAAATAATCCACAAATCCAATACCAATTTTGCGTTTCACATTTTTCTTCGTAATTTTTTTAAGGGTATTAGGATTTTTTTAATGCTAAATTGCCTTTTTCCCCCCCCCCTTATTTTTCCGTGCATTATTTTATACTCAATACCAATTATATATTATTCTATATTATGAATTTGTCGCTTAAATTTTATAGTGATTCTATATATGAAATTATATTTCATTTCCTACATTATTTTTATATAATCATAACTCACTGGAGGAAAAACTTGTACAATAATGATACTTTCAAGGAACCGCTAAAGTTTGGATTTACTGTTTAAGTTACTTTTTCAATTGTTGAATAGTAAGTCCTTTCATGTTTTGATATCATATTACAGATAATTAATCATTTCATACACTGAGATGTATATATCATTTGGATGTTTTTATTATTTTTTCTTTTTGGATTTAGATATTGTTATGTGATTCTTTCTTGATTTGTTGTTGTTGAATTTCTTTGAAAAATACGGCAGACCCCCACCCCCAGTGACCCCCAGCCCCACGTGGCTGTGGGTGATTAGAAGGAAAGAAAAAAAAAAAAAAAAATGGCCAACGAAAAAAAACTGGGGGTGCTGGTGGTCCCTAGCACAACTGAATTTCTTTTATGAGCAATGCTACGTACCTTGAATTTGATCTTGCCTCAAATGGCTCGAATTTTGTTTTGTCGGTCGTCTAGTAAAAAGGCTGACAACCGCGATCGACAAGGTGACAACCGCAATAGACAAGTGGCCAGTCGTCCGGTGAACACAAATTCGAGCCATTCGATGCAGCTCAATTCAAGGAACCAAGGATTTCCCTTTTTTTATATAGTTGATATTTTAATTTAATTAAGACACTTTATTTTATAATCTTATAATTTAATATATATATATATATATATATCATATAAAATCATTATATGATAATCCAACTATAACAAATTTATATTTAGTTTTTTAAATAAAATTTATATAATTTCTATTTCTACATATTTTTATTTTTCAAATTAATATAAAAGAAAATTAAATAGCTAGAATTACTTTTAATTTTATGTTACTAATTCTTCTTCTAATTTAACTATTATTTTTAATATGAAAATGAATATTTATTTTACTATTTTATAATTTAATATATATCATACAAAATCATTATATAATAATTATATTTTTATAATACGACAGAACTAAAATTATCAAAATACACAAATAATTTAACTAAAATTAATATATATATTGAGAGGGTAATTTTTGGGAAAATTGGGCCGAACTTCGAGTTGGGTTTTGAGGCCCAAAACGCAGTGGACTAGGTAAAAAGGCCGTACAGAATACTCCGACCCAGAAGGGCAAAGTTACTCCGGCCTTGGGAAGACAAAGCTACTTCGGCCCAAGGAGGCAAAATTACTCCGGCTCAAGAAGAGATCGTTACTTCGGCCCAAGGAAGAGTAAAATTACTCCGGTCTGGAGGCAACTCACAGTTAGGCCGGTTTCAGAGTTAGTCCGGTCGCAGTATGTTCTGAGAAGGCCGGTGTCGGAATTAGTCCGGTCGTGACTTACATTGGTTAGGTCGGTCAGAACTTGTTACTTGGAAGTTTGATCTAAGCGCATCAAGGTCGAACAGGGCAGCCGAAGTAAAGAGTTGGAGGAGAAGACCGAGCTAAGGATAGTTCGGCCTTCTGTGGCTCGGTATAGCCAAGTTTACTCCGGTCAAAAGGAAGTTCGGCCATAAAGAAAACCATCCCACTTGGTTTGAGCAGTGGGGGAGGGTGTAAAAGGATAAGCATTATCCTTAAGAGATTGAATCCTAGGAGGACTCTGTATGGAGAAATACAAGTCCTACTAGGATTGTGCCATATGAAACTTATAAAAGCTCACAAGCATCACCTTGGAGGAGGTAATTGAACACAATCTTTCTGAGAACTTAGAGCTTTGTCTATTTGTCAAGTTTTCTGACTTAGGCATCGGAGAGGTTTCCGGCACACACCCGCCGGCTAGCTCACGTTTGTGTTTTCAGGTGACAAAGCGACGTCGTACGGAGAAGCGTGGACTTGGTCAACAGGATTATACGAGGAGAATTATTTCCTCCCCGTACAATTGGCGCCGTCTGTGGGAAGAACAGACAAGAACAAAAACCTCTTGACTAAGCTTCTCCTTTTCTCATTCAATGGCACACATTGAAGACTTGCCGCAGTCCGCCGTCGACGGACAAACTCCAGAAGGGGGCGCAAGGCGTGAAGGATTACCTACCGTCCCTCCCATGGCGGACTTGGAGCCCCAACAACATAATTCCAGGAGGAGTGGCAGGGGAAGGCGGAATGGCAGCCCTCGTCACTCTCAAAGTCCCGACAGGCAAAGGAGGAGGATTGATCCTCAAGCCCTGGAAGATCGCGTAAAGGAACAGGATGAACTAATTCGAAGGATGGCGGCGGACATGGAGACTTTAAAACGCCAGATGAAGACTAAAGATGTGGCGACAGGAGAGGGGCGCAAGCATAAAACGCCCCCTCGCCACTCAGAGAATCGTAGTAGGAATACTACGCCCTCCCAAGGAGAGAGCAGAAGCCTCAGGACAGGCGACACTCACTCCTTATCTTCAAGAACTCGTCACTCCAGGTCTGAGAGGACGAGATCCGAAAGATCATACACTGAAGGAAGCACGTATTGGCCTTCACATTCACACCAAACCAGATCCAGACAAACCGAGCTACCCAGGTCATCCGACTTACGAACCGTGCTAGAAGAAAAAGCACGATGCAAGGAGGATGCCAGGGCAAGGGATCCACACCGAGTTTCGGCCTTACAACGGTTGGCTCCTCGGACGCACGGAAGCGTCGAGGTTGGAATGCCAATACCACGACCGGCCTACGAACCAACGGACAAGGCATTGGCAAGACTACAGACTTCGTCGTTTGTCCCAGCGATCGAAAACGCTCCCCTACCATCAGGCTTCCTTCAGCCGAAGTTCAATACATATGAAGGGAAGACGGACCCGTATTCACACTTGAGCCACTTTCGCCAAGTCATGGCCGTGTATAGGCGAAACGAGGCCTTAATGTGCATACTTTTCCCATCAAGTCTGGGCGACCTGGGCTTGACTTGGTTCGAAAAGCTCCCAGAAGGTAGCATAGCCTCCTGGGCCCAATTGGCAGAAGCGTTCGTAACAAGGTTTCGGACAAATACTAAGACACCGGTGGAGATAGACCAGTTACTCTCCATCGACATGGGTGAAAAAGAGACCCTCAAATCTTACAACAGTCGCTACTGGGAGACATTCAACCAGATTGGAGACTGCCCCACCAATCTAGCCATTGCACAATATAAAAGAGGCCTACCAGTAGGAAACCGATTAAGGGACTTGATCACCATGACGCCACCCCTCACCATGGAGGCCCTGATGGAAAGAGTGCATCAGCACATCAGGGTAGAAGAGGATGGCGCGCGTGCTAAAGCAAGATCAAGCACGACCGCAGCACCGGAAAAGAAAACCCCTGCCAAGGTCAACACGGTTGACCGAAGTAACAAGAACGGACGTGGCAGACGAGATAACGGAGAAGACCCAGACAAAAGATGGTTGAGAATCCGCACTGCCATAACAACGGTGTTCAAAAAACCGATATATCGGATTCTGAGCGAAATCAAAGACGAGCCTTTTGTCAAGTGGCCAGCCAAGCTTGGGGAAGCTCAGAAGAATTACGACGACAGATCACGGTGCACCTTCCACAAAGAAAAGGGGCACCGAACTGAGAATTGCACGCCCCTAAGACAGCATTTAGAAGAATTGGTGGCAGCAGGCCACTTGGACGAATACATTGAAGGAGGAGCGCAACCGGCCCCCCAAGATCATGACCAACCCAACAGAATGCCAAACGACGCACCACCACAAGGCATTATCAATGTAATTCATGGAGTTTTTGAACCTGAGCGCGTATGCGAGCTTAGAGGTTCAATCAAGAAGGCTGAACACTTTAGGGAAGTATTAAGTGCCCAACCCGCCATTAAGAAGGGGAGGACAGAGGCAACAAACGTCATGTCCTTTTCGGATAAGGACTTGGAACGAATTTACTGCCCCCATAATGATGCCCTGGTTGTCACTCTCCGAGTCAAGGATTTTGACGTCAAGCGGATTCTGATTGACCAGGGTAGTTCATGTGAGATCATGTATTACGACACATTCAAACAACTAAAGCTGCAAGACAAAGACTTGGCACCTGCAGTTTCTCCCCTGATTGGATTCAACTCCATGCCAGAGTGGCCTGTCGGCAAAATAATCCTTCCAGTCAGAGCTGGAAGTGTATCAAAACAGGTGGAGTTCTGGGTATTGAAGGTCCCCTCCACCTACAACATCATCCTGGGCAGAACATGGCTGCATGCCATGCGTTCGGTGGCGTCATCATACCATCAGGTAATGCGGTTCCCCAATGACGCCGGTATAATTGAAGAAGTCTATGGCGATCAGATCATGTCAAAACAGTGCTTCGCCACAGCAAATGGAAGCCGAGCTGCCAAAGGATACGTTCATTCGGTGGAAGAACCAGAGAGTAATGAACTATTCGCTGACGTCGGCAAAGAAGCTGATCAGAAAGCGGTGGAAGACTTGGTGGAGGTAAAAATAGATGAGAAGAACCCGGATAAGTTCTTCTTGCTTGGCTCATCATTGTCCAGCGCTGAGAGATTAGAGGTCATGGAATTCTTGACCTCTAATATCGAAGTGTTTGCCTGGACACCGTACGACATGCCAGGCATTGATCCAAACTTCATCAGTCACCAACTCAATGTCCACCCATCCGCCAGACCAGTCATTCAACGCACACGCAGATCGGCACTCCACCACGCCGAAATAGTGGCAGAAGAGGTGGGCAACCTGCTGGAGGCAAGAGCAATAAGGGAAGTGCACTACCCAAAATGGATCTCCAACACCGTCGTAGTGCCAAAAAAGAATGGTAAATGGCGCGTCTGCGTCGACTACAAAACAGTCAACAAGGCGTGCCCGAAAGATAGCTTCCCTCTACCAAGGATAGATCAACTGGTGGACTTAACGGCAGGACATAACCGACTTAGCTTTTTGGATGCATACAGAGGCTACCACCAGATCGCCATGCATGAACCAGACCAAGAGGTCACTTCCTTCACAACACCAAGGGGGTTATATTGCTACAAGGTCATGCCCTTTGGCCTAAAGAACGCAGGGGCGACATTCCAAAGGATGGTCACCAAGATGTTTGAACCATTGTTAGGCAGAACAATGGAGGCGTACATCGACGACATGGTGGTCAAAAGCAAGGATGAGAATGACCATCTGAAAGACTTAGGCGAGATGTTCCAGATCCTGAAGAAACACAAGCTACGCCTCAATGCGTCCAAATGCGCATTCGGAGTTGGATCTGGCAAATTCTTGGGCTTCCTGGTGACCAACCGAGGTATAGAAGCCGACCCCTCTCAGATCAAAGCAATCCAGGAGTTGGAAAGACCAAACTCAGTCAAAGAAGTGCAGCATCTCACTGGTATGGCGGCTGCGCTAAACCGGTTCATAAGCAGGTCGTCAGACAGACTACGACCATTCTTCCAAACTTTAAAAGCCAAGTTTGAGTGGGATGAAGAATGCGACCGAGCTCTGGAAAGCTTGAAGGAGTACATGTCTTCCCCACCACTACTTGTAACTCCAGTTCCTGGTGAAGAACTCTTTTTATACCTGGCAGTTTCTCAGCACGCAGTTAGCGCAGTGTTGGTTCGTGCAGAAGGAATACAACACCTGCCCATCTTTTATGTAAGCAAGACATTGTTGGGAGCCGAAACAAGGTACTTGCCCTTAGAGAAGCTAGCATTAGCGTTAATGATGGCATCCAGAAAGTTGGTGCATTACTTTCACGCCCACACCATAGTCGTCCTCACAGCCTTTCCATTAAAAGCTCTGTTTGAAAGGGCAAACTTCAGTGGGCGAATTTTGAAATGGGCAGTAGAGTTGGGACAATTCGACATCAAGTTCCAACCCAAGACCGCAATAAAAGCTCAATCTTTGGCAGACTTCGTCGCAGAGTTTACTCCTGGAAGTCATCATATCTGCCCAGTCGACCTGACTGACTCAACCGAACTAGGGACGGAAGTTGACGCCGGAATAGCGCAACCCCTAGTGAAAGGTAGTTCATCAAGCACAAAGGCAGACCACATTAAGGACCACAAGGAAGAGACGAACAAAGGCTCACCAGCAGTTCAAACAGAGGACGAAGGGCAGACAACCAGTATGGACTTTGATGAAAACACCATCCTTGACCCCACGACATCGTCTGACCCTTCCACCTGCTGGAAACTATTCGTTGGAGAGATGTGGAAGCTCTTTGTGGATGGAGCATCCAACCGACATGGTGCAGGGCTTGGCATAGTCCTCATCTCTCCAGACGGCCTGGTTATAGAGCAAGCAGTCAACCATGGCTTCCCAGCATCCAACAATGAAGCGGAGTATGAGGCGCTTCTCGCAGGACTCAAGTCGGCACACTTCATGAAAGCAACCGAACTAATGGTATACAGTGACTCACTGCTGGTGGTAAACCAAATTTCTGGCGAATACGAAGCAAAGGATGACAGAATGGCCAAGTACCAAGAGCTAGTCAGAACGGAGATCAAGAAGTTTGATGTGGTAAGGATAGAACAAATTGGCAGGGAGGAAAACAGCCGAGCGGACGAGCTAGCAGGCCTTGCCTCAATGGCAGATACATCAATCCCTCATCCATTACTCGTCGACTTCTTACCAAAACCAAGCATAGAAGACCCCGAAGCAGAAGAAGTATATTGCGCAGAATTAGGGCCCTCTTGGATGGATCCCATCATCCTGTTCCTAAAAGACGGCATCCTACCAGAAGAGAAAAAAGAAGCCAACAGAATAAGGGCGAAGTCGCAGCGGTTTTGGCTATCTCCATCTTTGGCATTATATAAGAAGTCATTCTCTGGGCCTTACCTCAAGTGCGTTCATCCCAGCAAAATAGAAGCATTCCTGTTCGAAATACATGAAGGGGTATGTGGAAGTCACCAAGGGGGAAGGTCGCTCGCTTACAGGGCTATTTCGCAAGGATATTAGTGGCCATATATGCAAGCAGACTCAGAGAAATATGTGAAGAAGTGTGAAAAATGCCAGAAATTCACGCACCAAATACATCAACCAGCAAGAGAACTCCTACCTTTAACTAGCCCATGGCCTTTCGCAATGTGGGGCTTAGACATAGTAGGACCACTTCCAACAGCATCCGGAGGCAGAAAATTCTTTCTCGCAGCAACAGACTACTTCACAAAATGGGTGGAAGCAGAAGCATTGGCATCAATCAAAGAAAAAGATGTGAAGAAGTTCGTTTGGCAAAATATTATCACTCGGTTTGGCATACCAAAAGCACTGATCTCAGACAATGGAACTCAGTTCGACGGCAGAATCTTCAGAAGCTTTTGTGAAGAATACAAGATAGAGTTCTACAATTCCACACCGGCGTATCCTCAAGCAAATGGGCAGGCTGAAGCATCAAATAAAGTCGTCTTGGATGGACTAAAGAAAAGGCTAGAGAAAGCAAAAGGCAAGTGGGCGGATGAACTTCCTCATGTTTTATGGGCCTACCGCACCACACCTTGGCGATCAACAGGAGAAACACCATTCTCCTTAGCATATGGAATGGAAGCGGTGATCCCACTAGAAGTTGGCCTCCCCACAATTCGAAGCGAAAATTTTGATCCAGACTTAAATGGAGAAGCCATAGCCTTAGAACTCAACCTTGCAGAAGAAAGAAGAGAAAGAGCGTTGGTCCACATCGCCGCATACCAACGAGAGTTAATCAAAAAATACAGCAAAAAGGTTCATCCAAGACAATTCAAAATTGGCGATTGGGTACTGCGCAAAGTAATGGGAAACACCTTGGTCCCAGGAGACGGCAAGTTAGGCCCCAATTGGGAAGGTCCCTATAAGGTGGTTGGGTTAGCCGGCAAAGGGGCATACCACCTAGAAGACAAGGATGGCAAGGCAATCCCTAGGCCATGGAATACGGCCAATCTCAAGTTATTTTACTTTTAGCTTTTCTTTTTCAAACATGTAATTTTCTCTTCCTTCAATAAAATGAGCATATCTTTTTAGCACAAATTATTCTTTGTAAAAGTTAGCTTTAGAGACTAAGTATATTGCAAGCATTCCATTCTAAGTTAGCTGGAAAAACTAACTTAGAGGTTGGCTGGAATAAACCAACATTTTGTACTCCGTAGCCAAAGTAAGTGCATGACTAAGGAGTGGTTGGCTGGAATAAACCAACTCTTGTTACTCTTCAGCCGAAGTAAGTGTAAGGCTGAAGAGTGGTTGGCTGGAATAAACCAACACTTGTTACTCTTCAGCCGAAGTAAGTGTAAGGCTGAAGAGTGGTTGGCTGGAATAAACCAACACTTGTTACTCTTCAGCCGAAGTAAGTTTAAGGCTAAAGAGTGGTTGGCTGGAATAAACCAACACTTGTTACTCTTCAGCCGAAGTAAGTGTAAGGCTGAAGAATGGTTGGCTGGAATAAACCAACTCTTGTTACTCTTCAGCCGAAGTAAGTGTAAGGCTGAAGAGTGGTTGGCTGGAATAAACCAACACTTGTTACTCTTCAGCCGAAGTAAGTTTAAGGCTGAAGAGTGGTTGGCTGGAATAAACCAACTCTTGTTACTCTTCAGCCGAAGTAAGTGTAAGGCTGAAGAGTGGTTGGCTGGAATAAACCAACACTTGTTACTCTTCAGCCGAAGTAAGTTTAAGGCTAAAGAGTGGTTGGCTGGAATAAACCAACTCTTCTTACTCTTCAGCCGAAGTAAGTGTAAGGCTGAAGAGTAGTTGGCTGGAATAAACCAACTCTTGTTACTCTTCAGCCGAAGTAAGTGTAAGGCTGAAGAGTGGTTGGCTGGAATAAACCAACACTTGTTACTCTTCAGCCGAAGTAAGTTTAAGGCTAAAGAGTGGTTGGCTGGAATAAACCAACACTTGTTACTCTTCAGCCGAAGTAAGTGTAAGGCTGAAGAATGGTTGGCTGGAATAAACCAACTCTTGTTACTCTTCAGCCGAAGTAAGTGTAAGGCTGAAGAGTGGTTGGCTGGAATAAACCAACACTTGTTACTCTTCAGCCGAAGTAAGTTTAAGGCTAAAGAGTGGTTGGCTGGAATAAACCAACTCTTCTTACTCTTCAGCCGAAGTAAGTGTAAGGCTGAAGAGTAGTTGGCTGGAATAAACCAACTCTTGTTACTCTTCAGCCGAAGTAAGTGTAAGGCTGAAGAGTGGTTGGCTGGAATAAACCAACACTTAATACTCCTCAGCCGAAGTAATTATATCGGCTAAGGAGTGGTTGGCTGGCAAGCATAGATTAAAAAGCCAAAACCGAAATAGAAGTTGAAGCAAATAGAAGACATTACAAATGCAAGCATACACACAATAACCGGAATAAGAGAAGTAAAATTTTCATTAAAAAGAGAAGTCATTACAAGGGGGCTTAGTTCGGTTACAAAGAAAAGAGTACAAATTTAAGAGAAAAGTTCATCTATCTCGGCATCAAAGGCAGCATC
Organism: Camellia sinensis; assembly: GCF_055761805.1. Classification (NCBI taxonomy): domain Eukaryota; kingdom Viridiplantae; phylum Streptophyta; class Magnoliopsida; order Ericales; family Theaceae; genus Camellia; species Camellia sinensis. The sequence continues at coordinate 3,323,265 of NC_138974.1, read as the reverse complement.
AGTGTCAGCTGGAAGACCGGTCTCTGGCGGCAGGACTCCTTCAGTCACAACAGTAGTATCGACCGGAGCCGCAGTTTCACTTGGCTGTTCAATAGTCAGATCTTCCACTCTGGACTCGGGCCGATCTATCTGATCCACATTCACAACCGAAGTATCTCCATGGGCAGAGTCTTCATCAGAATCTTCATCATCTGAGCCCTCAAGGAACTGCTGTTGCATGGCCGTGGCATATTCCATCAGGGAGTTCGGTATGAAGTAGGCTGGAGGGTTGAAAACCTCGGTCTGAGGATCATGACCGAGCTTCTCAACGGCTCCCCTCCAGCCGCACTTAAAGAAGAGATCCTTGGCAGCATTGCATTGTAGGGCGTAAGCATCCTCTGCCCTCTTGAAACCCTGCTTGTCAGCCTCTTTTACCTTCTCCTTTATTTCGGCATCCTTCTTTCGTTCAAGTTTTAGCAACTCGCGCAAGTACTTGTCCTTCAGAATTGTGGCAGTCTTTTGTTTTTCAGCTTCGGCCGAACTAACCATTCCGGTCAGTCGGCCGACCTCACCCCGGAGTTCGGCCAGTTCCTTGCGGGCTTCTTCTAGTTCGGCCGATTTCGCCTCTGCCTCGGCCGCTGCTTGCCTAGTCACTTTCCTCAGCTCCAGTACTTTCCTGTGGGTGATTTGGTTTTTCTGGATGGCCTGACAAAGCAACAACCTCAATTTAGCCGAAGAAAAAAGTTGAGTAGAAAAACAGAAATGCGACCGAAGTTACTTACCAGAATCATTGATTTAGTGGCTGACCGGATGGACTTCAGCTCGGTGGTTAACTGTTTCTGGTGATGCTCCATATCTTTAGGCAGACACACACTCTTGGCCAGGTTGATGGCCAACAGGTGGTCTTTCTCAGCAACAACCGAGTCTGTTTCCAGAATGTCTCAGTCGTTGAAAGATAGCTTCGGTGCCCAGCAACTGATGGTCCGGTCGGAAGACTCCGGTCGGGGGCTTGATGGTAAGCTCGGCTGGATAACAGGTTCTTCATCAACCAAAACTCGTTCAGGTTCGGCAGCGCGGGCACGTTTGGTTCGGCGGGAAGAGGATGGCTGTTGGGAAGGGAGGGCGACAACGGCAGGCTGCGATTGACTGGGAGGCGTTACTTCGGGCCTAGCCGTTTCGGTAAGAAGGGCCCTAACTCTGCTCCTTTTCGCCATCTCTTCTTCTGCTGTTAGAGGGACAAGCCTTATCTCGGGCAAAGTTGGGTCCGGCTCCGGTGCTTCCTCGAGAAGAAAATCGGTTACCTTTGCTTTGCGGCGACCGCTGTAACGGTAGGTCGGTTCGAAATTTAGAAGCTTGGCCCAATCTCTTTCTTTGACCCGAAATGCGGCTCGCAAAACTCCGAGGTTGGGATAGCTATACAAGGAATGGAGATGGGCAAAATCTGCAAAAAAGAGAAGTGTTAGTTCGGCTAATAGACTAAACAACCGAGATAACTTACAAAGCAGAAGACCGAAGTAAAATTACCAGGCTCTCCCATTTTCCAATTTATAGGCCGGCCAGGAATTTGAGCTTGAAAATCCTCAAAATTCCCAGAGACCCAGAAGAAGTCATCGTCATTAAGGTCTTTATCCGGTGTGTGCTTAATTATCTTCTCTCGGCGGCGGCGAATCCTAAGGTAATAAACCCACCCAGCATTCTTCGAGCCGATGGAATACTGATGGAATATTTCGGCTAGGCCGAGGTTTAAACCGGTCTGGTGATTTAGGGCGGCTATTCCCATTATGATACGGTATGTATTGGTGGACAGTTGGGTGGGGCATAACCTTGTCTGTCTAAGAAATTCGCAGATTAGCGGCTGGACAGGAAACCGTAGTCCGGTTTCTATTATGGATTGAAGGGTGAAAGGGACGAAGCCTTCATTATTCCAGGGAGTAGCATCTTTTTCGGCCAACGTCAGATGGACGTCGTCAGGGATTTGGTAATCATTCCTAAATTCGGCCATGCCACCGGGGGTTTCGACTAAGTATCTATACTTACCCATTTGTTGTATAATTTATGAATAAATTATTTCGGTTCAAAAACTAGGCTCAGTAGCTCGGTTGAGCACACGCAGGAGTGCCTGGGCAACCTAAGTCTGCAAAGTAGAAAACAAAGGGGTTAAGCACAGATCGTTGGACCGCGCTACAAATTATAAGCAAGATATACAAGCCCTACTTCGGCCTCAAAAAGTTGGCTCTATCTCGGTTCTTCAAAATGGTTGGTAGTTCGGTTTGAGTAGTTTGCTCGATAGACCGGTTAAACGTCTAGGGGCAGCTTTCTGAGTTCGGTCTAAGGAACTAAGAAAGCTGGTCTAGCCCCAAGACCTAAATCGGTTGCAGTGTGAATAAAATTACTTCGGTTAAGCCTCTAGGGGCGGCTTTCTGAGTTCGGTTTAAGAACTAAGAAAGCCGGCTTGGCCCCGAAAGCTTAGCTCGGTTATAGACCGAAGTACCTAGATCGGTATGTGCAAGCTTGGTCGGTGATCTTATCTTGGCTAAGAGTGGTTCGGAAGAAACAACTTATATTCCTACAAGTTCTAGTTCGGTTATTGACTACAGAGATCTACCTATATGGGGGCAAACAGGATCCTAGTTCGGTTGCTATGTGATTTTGGATCTAAAATTGGTTTTCTACGTAATAGTTCATACACGCGTAGAGTTCTACTGGTTTTTTCATAAAAGTACAACAGCAAAGCAACAGATGAAGAAAAGTGTTTTCAAAAGCATACAAAACAAAAGCAGACGAAAAAGCAAGAAGGATAGGCTTGCTTACCTGTATAAGAGAGAAGCTAGAAATGGAGGCGATGGCAGCAATGGAGGCACGAACACAGCAAACTCAAAGACTCAGGAACCAGGGGAGAAGAGAAAGTGAAAAATAGAAGGTGAAGTGATTCAAGAAGGAGAAAGGCTGTTTTGTGAAAAGGGAGAGAGAAAAAAGGCGGCAAAAAGAGGCGGGAACAGTACAAAAATTCTGAAGGACGGCGTGACAGTTGGCCACAGCTTATCAGAGTTTGCCACGTGTCACGGGAATGGGAAGCGATACAGTCGCTGTGATTGAAGAGACGTTTTGACCGGACATGGTGGTACCCGAGGTAAACTTAGCTCGGCTGGAAAGGCTAAAGGGTTTTTAGCTCGGCTGAAAAAGCATGACAAACTCTAGCTCGGCCAGAAGGCTGGTAATCCCAATCATGTTGCACAGATGAAATTAAGGGGCAATTGAGAGGGTAATTTTTGGGAAAATTGGGCCGAACTTCGAGTTGGGTTTTGAGGCCCAAAACGCAGTGGACTAGGTAAAAAGGCCGTACAGAATACTCCGACCCAGAAGGGCAAAGTTACTCCGGCCTTGGGAAGACAAAGCTACTTCGGCCCAAGGAGGCAAAATTACTCCGGCTCAAGAAGAGATCGTTACTTCGGCCCAAGGAAGAGTAAAATTACTCCGGTCTGGAGGCAACTCACAGTTAGGCCGGTTTCAGAGTTAGTCCGGTCGCAGTATGTTCTGAGAAGGCCGGTGTCGGAATTAGTCCGGTCGTGACTTACATTGGTTAGGTCGGTCAGAACTTGTTACTTGGAAGTTTGATCTAAGCGCATCAAGGTCGAACAGGGCAGCCGAAGTAAAGAGTTGGAGGAGAAGACCGAGCTAAGGATAGTTCGGCCTTCTGTGGCTCGGTATAGCCAAGTTTACTCCGGTCAAAAGGAAGTTCGGCCATAAAGAAAACCATCCCACTTGGTTTGAGCAGTGGGGGAGGGTGTAAAAGGATAAGCATTATCCTTAAGAGATTGAATCCTAGGAGGACTCTGTATGGAGAAATACAAGTCCTACTAGGATTGTGCCATATGAAACTTATAAAAGCTCACAAGCATCACCTTGGAGGAGGTAATTGAACACAATCTTTCTGAGAACTTAGAGCTTTGTCTATTTGTCAAGTTTTCTGACTTAGGCATCGGAGAGGTTTCCGGCACACACCCGCCGGCTAGCTCACGTTTGTGTTTTCAGGTGACAAAGCGACGTCGTACGGAGAAGCGTGGACTTGGTCAACAGGATTATACGAGGAGAATTATTTCCTCCCCGTACATATATATATATATATATATAAGTATTCAAGTAATAATTTTACAGAACGATAGCGCCAGTAGTATTAAAATAAATAATTAAAATCATACTTTAATTTTAAATTAAAATTAAAATTAAAATTATTCTTTTATAACCCACATTGTACCATTAAATATTTTTTGAAAAAAAATAACAGGTGCATTGCACGGGTCAATTGTATAATAACATATATATATATATATATATATATAACACTCATGCTTGTGCATTATGACATATTAATGAAAATTATCTTCTATTTTTATTTCACCATTAGTTGTGCAGAGCACTTCCAAGAATAACATTGTTAATGTGATATTACTTGCAATATAATTTAGCCTAAACACAATGCATCCCCCATATCATATCAGTTATTTGTTGCCATCAAATTGTCCACAATGCAGTAGTTTTGAAAAAATGGGAGCTGGAAAAATAATCGCTGAATCAGGAAAATGGTTGTCGGAAATAGCGGCAGCAGTCTTCGTGTAGAAAGTAATGGCGTTGGTGGTAACATGGATAATGTACCTGCTTTTCGGAATAGTAGGGTTCGATACTTGGTGGGTGCACACTTTAGAGTTGGCATTGTACTCTTATTGTTAGACTCATCTCTTGATGTGGGGTGTGAGTGAGCTCTATTGTTTACCCCAATGATGGGATCTTTTCTATAAATTGGGTTAAATTTGGCCATCAACCAACTACCTTAGAGCCAGGACCTACAAATGTTGTCTTCATAGAATATTTTTTTTTTTTGTTAAAAAAGAAAAGTGAGGAGAAATTCTATTACCATATACATATTTAGTTATGATCTACTGTATTGTCAATTATGATACGATGTTAGTTATTACATAATTTTGGTTATGATTCAAGAGTTTTTTGGTTATACCTCATGTGATCTTTGGTTATAACTACTTTATTTATTTATTTTTTATAGTTATAACTCTCACAATATTGTGTTATGCTATTTGTGATAATCAAGCTCACAAATGACATAAGTTAATTACAACAATGCTGCGCACATAGAGGACCAAACATAAAAACTATTCCACCAGACGATTGAAAGACACCATGACAACTGCAGTCGACGAGTTTTGCCCCGTTGTTCAGCCCGATGACCTCCATATAGCTTTTGTGTTTGGATCTATGTTCGATCCTCTGTGCGCCTAGACTTTTTGATTTACATATGTTATACACCTTTAACTTTTTCAGCGTGTAAATTTGAATTTTTTTTGTCTATGAAGAGAGATAGTTTTAAATTTTCAACACTCACAACTTTTTTCTCAATCATCCCTTACTATTGTAAGTATTCTTTTCAAACCACATCTGTGATAAAATTGGTAAATTTCCCAATACAGTAGCTGATTTTTTTGACAACTTTTTTATTTGTAGTTCTTGTTAGATTTTTGTTTGGCCCTTTGGATCTTTTTTTTTTTTAATTTTTTTTTTGTTTTTATTTTTATTTTTGTATTTTCTGCATATTGCTTTTACTTTTATTCATTTATAAAGGAATCAGTTTTATCTTTCAAAAGTAATTACTGAAACATAAAAAACTTTATGAATTTAATTATTAAAATTTATAAAATTTATCCTTAATTTAATTTTTTTTACAGATACGCTGAGTTGTTATTTCCCATTAATATAACTGATTTTTAGTTCATGAACTGTTCCCACTTTATTTTTATTTTTTTATTAATTTTAATGCCTTATCCCACTTGAATAGTGAATTTATGGCCAATTATCCCTTGTTTTTCATTTATTTGACTTTGACCTCTACAATCATACGTATTTTCTTTGGTACACTAATAGTTTGAAAAATTCAAAAAAATAAAAAATAAAAATTAGTTCAATGACAGGACTCATTAAACCAATGAAATGGTTACAAATCAGACTACTCAAATTTTGATCAGCATAGCATTTGTTAATGTTAAATTGCGGCAGACAATCACCTGGGTAAGGTTTGGTGGCTTCCCCTTTCCTCTTCAATTGAGAGCATAGAGAGAGAGAGAGAGAACAAATGATCGATTTAAAAAAACAATACAAGAAAGGTTTATATTGGACAAAGAAAGAACAAACGCTTTCATCAATTAGAGCACTTCAAAACTGCAGCCGAAAACATAACGCCAAATTCCAGCCACAATGATTTCCTTTCTTTCCCTTGATAAGGAGGTATACATCTAATTATTTTCCTATCTCTTTTTTTTGTTTTTTTTAACCTATTTCTTTTCACCTCTGTCAATTTACATGATCACATCCATCCTATAGTCATTCATACAGCATGACCCTACTCATTTACAGTGTTTACATCCGAGAACCCGTCCTCAACGCTGGTAGAAGAAGCAAATGACCAAAACAGATCATAATGCTCAGATAACCTCAAGATTTCAGCAAAAATCATATCCATGCAATCATACCTCTGCATAGATTAAAAAAAAACAATACATTCCAGCTCATTGAGGAATGGTATCTGATCTGACATGCGCTGAGCTTGAATGAGATTCAAAAAATAGAGAGGCACAACAGTTGATATGAATAACTGAAACCCATAGGCTATCCTTGCAACTCCAATCAGCATTACATTGCAACCCTGCAAAAATAAGATTCATATCAGTCCTTCAAGCATTTCAATCTTTTTCTAGGTAGGACAGCTATGCATTTGGGTTTTGCGTCAAAAATGATTTGTTGAAAAATTGCCATCTTGGCATAGGTAGAACTTTGTACATCCACTATTTGGGGAAGTGATGTTCCAAAGGTGGTTGTAAGCATGGCGGTTTCCCACCAGCGGAGTTGCTTCTACAGCATTTACATAACAAATGCAAAAAGAACGAAAGGCTGAGCTACCTAGATGGCAATTATAGTGAAAAAAGCATGGAGAAAACTGTCATAACCATTTAGTAAATTAAAGGAATACATCAGATAAACAAAGCAATGGTGTAGCTATGCACCAGATTCAAACTAATAATGATGCATTATTTTATGCTGAGATACACTTCAAAAATAGTATTGTAAAAACTGCAGGTCAACCGCATGGCTCAGGCCCAGTACTTACCAGCAGTCTAAAACACTATTTCGGCATCCTGTGTTAACGAAGTAAGAAAAAGTTTTACCTCAAAATTTTCAGCAATTTGTTTTTATTTAGTTATTTTTATGGATCAGCAACAAAGAAATTTTGTTATTATAGTTAACGAGTAAAAATATGAACTACAAAGACAACAAGAAAGAAAACAATGCAGAGAAGATGTCCCTCTAAAGATGTCACTTCTGGTCTATCTGAAAAGAGAAGCAGAGAGGTTTTTAAAGAAATATTCGGTTCCAAAAACTTCAGAGAGTGAAAATCTTATGGATCTGAAAATGTCTGGCCAAGAATTGAGATCGTGGCCTCTGGCTTGGTGTACGTCAAGTATTACTTGAACTTGCTCTCTTAATTTCTAATAAAAATTATTATATAATCATCTAAGGTAATTATTTCGATGGGTATGGGGACTTTAAAAATACATAAATAAATAAAATAAAAAATCACAAGCATTGTTAACTATAACTTATAATCTGTTACACATAAACCTGAAGATGAAGTTCCTTGGTGTACACTATAACCAGATGAAGTGTCTAATGCATAAACAAAAGACGAGAAATTTTGAGCAGCATGATCTACCACAGTGGAAAATGCATCTTTCAAAGCCTGGTGCCAATTGAGGAGAAAAATGAGCAGAAAACAACTTGCGCATGAGCTAGTAATTCTAGCGTAGAGAAGAGAGAGATTAACCTTTGAGCTTTTCAACAAATTATTATATAAGAAGGGACGAGGGAAAAAATTAAGACAAAAAGAGCAACTGTTGGACGTGTTTTCCAATTTTCTTTTTTTGATAACTAGGTGTCCGGGTCAACTTGCGCACCTTGACTAATCTCAGGACCCTGAAGTTAATGACCGGGTAAATCTCTAGTGACCCCTTGGGTGACTCTAGCTCGAAACCTTGGACCTTATCCTCAAGTCTTTACCACTCGGCCAACCCCTTGGGGTTGACATGTTTTCCAATTCAATTTCATCACAGGTTTCTTCCCATTTTTTTATGCCTCCTCCTGTCATTCCTTAAGCCATATGAACTTCAGGGAGTCGTCCGGATCTTCAATATGTAGGAATAAACAAAAAAGATTTTTTCTTTGTAATTGTTTTCCCTTTTCTAGGTCGAAGCTGGCTTTATCAACAAATTTAATATCTTGAATGTGATTAAGTTAATGCCATAGGTCCTACAACAAAACAAATGCGACTGAAAGACACATGCAGCACTCACTGGACACATGTTTACTGGATTAATTTGTAGTCATTGCTGCGAATTGTAGTATTTAAAAAAACATATGTTCTAACCACAAAGAAGATCAAACTTCGATGATATTGACAATTTGACTAGGAAATGCTCAAATCTATCTAAAAACAACGCCCAATTAGTACACATTAATGTGTGTTTGGGAGGGGAAAGATTAGGTACACACCTAACCTTTAGCATAGTACACAAAGTGGTTGCCCCGTGACTTGAACCCATAACCTCAAGGTTATTAGGCCAAGGTTTTACCACTGAACCAATACTCAAATCTATCTATCAGAACTAAATACTTACCCATACCCCAAATAAAAAGATGAACCGTCTCTTAAAAAAAAAAAGAAAAGAAGACCAGATGAAGATGTCCATGCACAAAATTTAGCTGATTAAAGAAAAGCCATAAAATACCATGCAATAATACAATTACATTCTTGGACCATGGACCATGTCACCATGGAACTCCAAAACTTTCAATCTATACAAATGGCCCTCGCATGCATGATAATCATTTCGTTGTTAGACAACCTTGTCAGTTTTTTATTTTGTGTAGTTTTATTTTATTATTATTATATTTTTTCTTTTTTGCGTGTGTTTTTTGTTTAGCTTCTTTTGGTCTGTTCACTCAAAGACCTTTGCCTTCCTTCAGAGAAAACTAAAAAGAATGGTAGAGACCTATGCTACCTAGAACATGGATCGTTCCTTAGTTGCACGAAGCGGGGGCGGGGGCGGGGGCGGGGGCGGGAGCGGGGAAGCGTGAGCCGATAGAAGTTTCTTAGGTTGGGAGCGTCTCGGGAAGCGATAATATATACATATATATATATATATATTTTAATACACATTATAAATATTTTTATTTTAATACACATTAATTATTTTATTTATTTATTATATTTTTTAAATAATGTGTTATTGGTAATTTATTTTTATTTTATTTTACATATATGTGTGTGTTTTTTTTATTAATATGTATAATATATACTCATATATATATATGTTATATTTGCATGTGTTAATATTTTTTTTTATGTAAATATATTATAAAGATTATATACATTAATATTTTTATTTTTTTTATTATATATTTATTTGTATATATATGATATATATTAAATAATAATGTATTAATGTTTTTTATTTTTTTATTTTTTAAATATATATATTTATCTAAAGATTTTATCTTTAAATATATTAATGTATTAATAATGTATTAATGATATATAATAATGTACTAATGCTTTTTTATTTTTTAAATATATATATTTATATGTTTTATCTTATATATATTACTTACATTTTTTTTTTTGATCAAATATATACGTATATATCGGGAAGAACAGAGACGAAGGCAGAGGAGAGAAGGCAGAGAAGACGAAGGCAGAGACGATGACGATGGCGATCAGCAAGGAGAGGATCTGCAAGAGAGACGATCTGCGAGAGAGAGAGAAAGACGATCTGCCAGAGAGAGAGATGAACTCGACAGACGAAAAACACAGAGAGAGAGAGAGACGAACTGACAAAAAACAGAGAGAGAGAGAGACAACCTTCGAAGTGATGAAAGAAGAAGAAAAACGAAGCAAAGGACATACCAAACACAACCAGGTTCTTCTTCACCTTCTTTCTCCTCTCTCTTTGTTGACCAACAAGCTAGGGATTTGGTTCTTCTTCACCAACGTTCCCATCTTGGACAGGATCGCGTTTCTCTCTCTACAGAAACGCGATTCCTGCGCGTTTCTTAGAAAGAAACGCGAATCGCGTTTCTTACGAAGATTCGTGACCTGTTACCACGATTCCTGCAACTAAGGATCGTTCCAGTACATGGAACGAGAACGGGAACGTGATACGTTATATGCTCTAAAATATGGTACAATAAGAGTATACATATATGTTATACTTAAGAATTTAAAATATTTTGAGAGTAATTTTCTTTATATTTAAGAATTTAAAATATTTTTAGAGTAATTTTCTTTTAACTATTAGGTGTCAAAAAAAAATTCACTTAGCAAATCATTTTTATGAAAATTATGACCCATTTTTTTATTTGTCTTGTCAAAACTTTACTCACCTTAGATTTTAGTTCATATATTTGATTTTTTTTCTCCTAAGGTAACATTTAAAGAAATATATTGGAAAAAACTTTTGGGATCGCTTCGGATCACTAAATTTACTGTTTTGGAACAAAAGTGTACCATGTTTCAGAACGTGCATACCAATACGTAAATCACTAGGGTATTAGCGTTTTCTGGTAACATAGGCAGAGACAAACAAGACTCCAGCAAAACAAATTTAAGAAAACTTGTATATCTGAAATACTAGGGCGATATTGCTTAGATGCAAGGCCATTTTTACCACTTGACAAAGCAAACTAAGCATCTACAACATAGAGCAAACAAGATCATAACCCAAAACAGGCTAACGCTACGTTTATTTCGGTGGAAAATATTTTCCTACAAAACAAAAAAAATTAGGGAAAACATTTTCCACAAAAATACTTTTCCTAGGCTTGGTTGCAACGTGAAACTAATGCGCTTGTGGTTATATTTAGTGGTGGTGGTGGGGTTGTGAAGGAAGTGGTGGTGTTGTCGAGTTGACTTTAGTCTAGGAAGCGTTTTCCACCTTTCAAAAGTGAAAAATATTTTACACCTAAATAAGCTTCCTTTCCGTTGATCATGGAAATTTTTTTTTGTTGACTTTCATTCTCTGTTGTACCAAATGCTAGAAAATGTGGAAAATGTTTTCCAGAAAAACAAACGGAGCATAAATGTCAATTGGATGTAAAGAAGGCTTCATGTTAGAAAATTACCATGATGCTCTTTCAACCCATTGGAATTCATTCAACCTGATTGCAGGCACTGATGATCCACGCAAAACCCAAGCAATCCAAAATTTGGCAGATGTGCATCGAGCCAAATGAAAACAAAACCAACTGATGAGCAATCACTGTGCATTATAAAACTTCAAGAGTTATAGATGCTTTGGTGAACACAGAAAGAACAAATGGTGCTTCTTCTCCAGGGTGGATAGTAGTAGGCACTATTGTGTAACCTTTTGGATCAGGATCTAGAACCATTTCACATGATATTTCTCGAGAATTGACATAGTCTGTCCCACCTACTGATTCATGCATATAAATATTGTAAGCAGCTCGACGACCACGAGTCCGGAGTATCCTCATCCCAATGTAGAACATCATTGAGTCATGACTGGATTGGTAATTCCTGAAACCAGCGGAAGTCCTCGAGAAGCTCACGCCCTAAAATATTTAAAGTCAGACAAGTGTGTTTTCCAGTCAACAATAGTTAATGAATATAATCTGCTGGAAGGCATATTGCGATATATACCTGAGTTAAGGTGATGAATACATGAATTGGAAATGATGCATCAGCCCCAGTGGCCCTGATTTTGAACTGTGGGTTCTGATGCCATGTATCATAATCTTGGCAGCCACCAGCACTATAACCTCGCCATTGGCCATGAACAGAATAACGCATCTCCAAGGGGTAGACGCGACAAACATATATTGACCGGAAGTGAATCTGGAAGTCTTGCCAAGACATCCAGAAAATACCATCTTTTGCCTGACCAACAAAACAGTTAGGCATGAAGCAAATGAAAATCAGATTAATGAAATATCAACCAAACATGTAAGCAAAATATCCCAAAAATACAACGGGAAAAAAAGAAAAAGAAAATAATTAACAGTGAGCACTTGTACCTAGGGCTGCAAACGAATTGAGCTGTTCATGAACAGTTCGAGACTTGGCTCGGTTACAGGTCGTTCAAACTCGTTTATTTACTAAATAAACCGAGCTCGAGCCTAACAAACAAGCTCGATAAGTTAACGAGCCAGGCTCAATTTGAGGCAAGCTTGACTTGATTAGGCTCGACTCGTTTAGATTAATTAATGAAATTATTAATATTAATATTACATTATGGAAATATATATATGTATACGTATATGTTTTTTACTTTATATTTTTGTTAAATATATTTGACTCTCATATATTGCTACCAACCTTTATAGAGAACTGGATGCCTAATGCATCCTTATGCAGTCGGTGTGGAACAAGAAGTATTGTGCAAACAAGGGGATTTTTCTTTGTTGTCAAGAATACAAGAGATTGAATCATCTAAAACTTTATTAGTGTATAAAACTTATATATTTTGCATGGGTCCTTTAGTATAGTGATTAAATTTTTTCAGATGGTCTTTTTAATAGAGATTAACTGGAAAAAGTCACTATCTACAATAGATATTGAAGCCTCTACAATGTATACACACATGCTATCTCAAGAACTAACATGTGTGACTGAAACCACTTAGTGGGTTGCACAGGTTATTTGCTTATTCGGTTTCCTTGTCCCACATCGCTCCACAAGAAGAAAATGACTACAATGATTCTTCTATTAAGTGTGGATGTGCCTGAATGTATCTCTCTTAGACTTGTTAATCCGAGCAGCAGCTGTAATGTTTTAATAGATTCGAGCTATCTCGAGTCGAGCTCAAGCTTAACTAAAATTCAACGAGCCGAGCTCGAGCTTAGTTAGGGTAGCTCGATTCGAGTTGAAGCCGAGCCTGAACATTCTTAAATTTGACAGAGCCGAGCTTGAACACTTGAAAACTCAACTCGGCTTGGCTCGATTGCAGCCCTACTTGTACATGGCAAGCACAATGATTACCTGTGGGACATGCTTGAGCTTGTGCCTCATCCTATCAGTCCATTCAGGTGATGAATCAGACCAAGGGCCATTCCACTCTACTTCATTTGCCCATGGATTTCGAATTTGAACAAGTTTGTGGCCATCTACTTCTCTTACCTGAACAAGAATTGGAAAACAGGAATGAGCACTTCATGCAAAATTCTTTAGAGTCAAAGAAATGCTCAAGACAAAAGGTGTCAAAAACAACCCACCTGCAATAAAGAGTAAGCATGCCCTTGCACAATCCCACTGGAAGAAATATGAACATCTGAACCTGAAGGACTCCCAGCACCTAGTAGAAATCCCTCTTGTTTGAAGCGCAACAATTGAGACCATAGTCTTCCACTTGCAAGGTCTATCTGGGCCTGTGCACTTCTCATGTCAATCTCCTCTCCAGCACCTCCAGTGAGGTCCACAAGAGCATCTTGGACAAGCCCACCTTCCAATGCCTCAAAAGAGCCATGCAATTTGGCATATGCCTTCTCCAATATAGAGACCCAGAGTTCATTCCCCTTCCTACTCGTAGCAAATGCAGGCTTACCAGGTGATTCACATGGAATCCAATCATCAATGACCACAGGAACCCATTCACCCTAAAATGGAAGACCACCAAAAGCAAAAATTCATTCAGCTTCTTTCAGTGAAGTAGCCAATCATAACAACAATCAATTACTTCCTCTTTAACTAATATACTAATCGATTATGTCTAAGTGGTAAACCAATAAAACATTAGGTAAAGAATTTGAATTTATCTTATCCCTATAACTGCAGTATTAGATCCCACAACAGTAGGCTGTATGCTACTTATGACTGTCTGCACGAGTAATGAAGGGTTAGTATGCCTGTTCATTAAAACACCAATCAAAAAATTAGAACTATTCACCAAAAAAAATAATCATAATTAGAAAGTATGGCCTCATTTGGCGTTAGGCTTCTTTAGTGACTTTTTGAGCAAAGGAAAAAAAGTTTGTGCTTGGGAATGAATCTTTTTAGTTGTACGGTAAACACATGAATGACTGGTGTGTATGACTGGCTTTTGTAGTGGTTTTTTTGACTTTTTTAGTAGCTTTTTGCCTTGTTTTTTAGCCAAAAAGCAAGTTGCCAAACAAGGCCTAAAGGAACAACAAAGCGGAGTCAGAAGAAGAGATTTTTCAGCACATCAATTTTTCACTGTTGCTCTTCTTTTCCTTTTATTTCTTGCTCTCTCTCTTTTTCTTCTTCTTCTTTCTTTTTTTTTTTTTTTTTTTTTTTGGGAAAATGGAGTTTTTGTATGAAAAGCTCATATTGACAAAGCAAGTCGTTCATCTGATCGTACAAATCTAAAGAGTTGATCTACCAATATTTGTACCTTTGAATGTCCTAATGCCATTGTTTGTACTGTGTTTCTCTTTCCGCAATCACTCCCTCTTTCTCTTCATAGGTCTTGACTTTTCAGATGTGCATGCTTCTTTTCGATAAGCAGCACTGAGAAAAAGGTAGATAGACCCCTTTATTTTGGGTCAATTGCACTAATTACGTCTTTTTCTTCGTGAGAGACCCTTCATGTAAGGACATCCCCCTGTCCATATCATTAGCATATTCATTAACCTCACATGCTTACCAGGGAAGTTTGCAACTGGCAAGGACAATTGTCTAAGGTCTATAGAATGGACACTTTTATTTTAGAAATTGTATCATCAGTGAGACTAACTCCCCATGATGTCAATGATTGCTGGGATCCAAAGGGTTTTTCTCTTTGCTTTCTAGGCCACAGTAGTAGCTTTCGATCAATTCAAGAAACGGTAAGAATTGCTCGAAGTAGAAGAAACAGAAAAGATAAGAGATTGATTTAAAAACCTTACACACTATGCTTAGGTTCGTAGATACTTTTTGCTTTGCTTTGGAGGTTCATAGATACCCATACTGGTAAGAAATGTACATCAAATATTGCAACCATATCTACATTCTACCCACATCTCACCACCCATAAAGAACTAAGGCTTGGTAGTCAAGGAAACTGGGTGTCTAATGAGACTTGGTTGTCACCAATGCCAAGTAATCTTTGGACGCCAATTAAGCCAACTTGGCAAACTTTTGTTTGAACCCAACAAACCTATCAATTCTTACCTAAAATACATAATTAAGCCCATTCTAGCAGCCCCAAAACCTAAATTATTAATATGATTGTAACTCCTTGAAACATAAACTTGCATAAAACTGAATGAACAATTATATCACTACAATGGTCAACTTTGACAGAGAGCAAAAAGGCTTATTGATTGCCATGGGACCCATATTCTTAGCTTTCAGCTTCCTATGTTTACAGCATCGCATAGTTTCAAGGATAATTATATCACATAAATTTCTGGGGAGCATTTAAAAGCCAATATTACATTCTGAAATAAAAATCACCCTCACACTTCCCTAGTTCTATAGAACATCGCATGATGACTTTCCTAGTGCCACCTAATTACTACCTTCAAAGATTATCAATCACAGAAAAATACTACATATAATCCTATTTCTTACCTCCTTTTCTCACTCCTAAACACAAGTGAATGGGTCTCTAGTGCATTTATTGATGTGGGCCCCATTGCTTTGTGTCTTGGAGTGAGAAAATAAGGTAAGAAATGGGATTATGTTAGCATCACTCTTAATCATACACCGCATATTTCAAGAGGTTACTAAACCAAAGCTTATAATCTCAAGTGAGAGTTCCCACCTTAAAAACTCACCAAGTGCCAAGGACCTCTGGATTGCGTTTCAGTAGCATGTTCCATGAGGTTTTATACTACCACCATATTACTAGGTCTCACAGCCACAAGGATAAATATGTCAGCTTTAGAGAACTATGCATAATTTTTCTTCGTCGCGATGAACCCACTAATGAAGACAACTTTCCAGGAGTCTAATTAACATATGCTTACCATGAGTATAAAACAAGTCATCTAAGCATGTTCAACATATAATGTAAGATTTTAAGACAATTTTTTATCATCAGATTAGATAGCATAAGTTGTAGTTCTCCAACTTTTAAACTGAATTAGTTACCTGAATACAAAAACGAACTGTATAGATTCCTTCCTCATTATATTCTGGTGTAATTATAACTTCTGATATTTGTGAAACCTCAGTCAAAACAGCAACAGCACTCAAAAACCAACAATCACCGAGTCGGCCCTGTGCACAGAAGAGGTGAGCCACTTGGAAGAAATATTAAGCATTGAACTATGTCGGTTCAAATATGAATTCCAATACATTAAAAAAAAATAAAAAAAATAAAAAAGACATGAACCCACCCCCCAAACACAAAAACAATAAACAATACATGCCCGTTCTGAAGGAGAGCAAACCTGACAGACATCAGAAGGATTTGCAGCTCCAGAAAATAAACAAGGACGAGAATCCAGATAGTTCTCTTTCACTATTTCAGTTGGCCTCATCCATTCCGATACAACCTAGGTTAAGAAGGCTGAGATTAGGACAGCACATAAAGCTGAAGCACCGCAAATGAGTAAAATATCTAAATGCATTGGACACGAACAAATAGATCAAAGATGTACCTGCAATTTTAAAGGGGGGTGCTCCGGATCAACAAATAAAGATCGACCATTTGGAGGAAACTCCTGATCAGTAAAATGTGTTTCCCCTCTTGCAGAAAGGGCTTCTTTGACAGCCAATTCAACAGAAAGCATCCGCTGATTGATTTCTTCCTGTGTTTCCATCCTAGGTTTCCTCAACTTTCGGGCAAAAGAATCCACATCTACTACCAACCCATCACGATCTGACCTTCGTTTCCGCCCACTTGAGTATTGCCCATCCCAATCCACATCATCCCTGTCATAAAGATCCACATCTGCAGGATCACTATCCCACTCATCAACCTGAGTAGAACAGATGAAGTAGCAATCAGTATATAGGTTCAACCAAAAATGTCACCTAATTATACAAAGAAGACAAACTACTGGATATTGCAAATTTCTGATCTAAGAAGAATATATGGAAAACTAGAATGTATCACTATTATATAAATGGAGTAAATATAGGCACAGACCCGGGAAGGAGAATCTGCCCATTGCCAATTATCTTCTTGGAGATCAATCATACTGTGCTCATCAGAACCCATAGCAGTATGAAAGACAACAATTTCATCTTCAGTCAAGCACCTTCCCCAAAGAAAAACATCCATTAAATGCATCTTGGATTCCGCTCCTTCACTATCTGACCTCCCAAATGCATCCACATCAGTAGGTGGTCTAACACCAACCCAAACTTCTGTTCCCTGCTCCCAAATGCTATTGCCCACACGCAATGGCAGGCCAGCCTGGTAGCCATCGAAGCCTCCATCCAGATAGCAAGTCGCCTCACCCAAATCAGCATCAAGAGTCATTGTTACCATATGCCACCTGCAAACAATTTAATCCCCTAGTAAGACAGAAAAGCCAGGCAGGGAAAATCAAAGAGGACAATAACATAGCATGAACGCATCAACAATATATATGTATATAAATATATCTACAAAAAAAATTGTTTACGAAGTAAAGATGAACACCTTCCATCAGCGATGCTAGTTGCACTGATACTCCATTCCTTTGCTACTGTAGTTTGTCTATCACCTTTGGTAATTAATCTAAGACCAACTTGTCCAGCCTCAATACCTTGTTCAGAACCAGCCACGAGGATTTCCCAGCACACTTTCTTGTTAAACTCTGTACCTAAGAGACAAACTGGTCCAGACTCGGGCTGAATTGTTACTGCAATAGAGAAGCTGACCTTTTGACTTTCACATATACTAACATCAATGTGCCCACAATGTCTGCCAACTGTTGTTGGTTCATCATCAAGAAGACAAATAGTGCCCGTAATTCCCGTCTGTCAATAAGGTCCACAGTCAAGACTACTAAAAACAAATTTGCATCACTTGGTAATTATTACTCATATGAGATGATCTTCAAAATAAACTTCAGAAATTTACAAAGACCAAACTTCATTACCTTCCACTGACAAGAGGAATCAATTAAAAATTTTTTTTTCTTTTTTCTTTTTAGAAATGAAGTTTCTAGTTAAGACCATGGGAACAACTAGTACTGTTACTATTGTTTTCTTTTCATCGTACCCTTAGGAAGGCATTTTTATTTTATACAAAACTAACACAATGAACATGGCAGCAAC